>NC_136464.1:41992037-44918592 GCF_902686455.1 Sciurus vulgaris
TCTTTTAATTGTCGATTGGTGAGATCAATCAATGCTTGCATTTGCTCTTTCATATCATCATTCAGTGCGTGCATTTGCTCTTTCATCTCATCGTTTGCTTCTCTGATCATTTTAATTATGTGCATTCTGAACTCCTTTTCTGTCATTTCTTCTGCCATGCTGTCACTGGGTTTTATTGATGTAACATCTAGATTTGTTTGCAGCATTTTCTTTCCTTGTTTTCTCATATTGTTCAGGTATCAGAGGACCGCTGAGATATTGCAGATTTCCTCTATTGACTTACAATGTCCCTGAAGATTTCTATATATATCCCCCCTTAGCCTTCAGTAGGCTGAAGTCTTGGAGGAAGTTGATAATGCGGTGCTCCACAAGGAAGCTGCCTCTCTAGGAGTGGTGGCCTTCAGGTGGGGTATAATCCCTGCTAGTGGGCCGAGGTGCCTCCACTTGTTGACCAATGGTCATCCAAAGGGGACCTAGGCTGTGGGCTGAGGCAAGGCCTGTTTGGGCCTGAGTCTCTGGTTTTACCGTCCTTGTGGGGAAACCTCACCCAGCAGGGAAGACTCACCCGGTGGGGAGGTCTCGTTGGTCAGTTCCCTCCTAGAGGTTTCTCTCAATTTACAGCTACCACCTGGGCTGGGCTGCCTTCCTCTGCAAAGTTCCCAGGGCCCCGGCCCTACCTCCTGGGCCTGGGAGCCTCACCCTTTGCAGATGACTCTCCTTAGGCTGCCCTTCCTCAGAGAATCTGCCCGCAGGCCTGGAACCTTCGCTCTGCCCTAAGCCTGTCTCTGTGCGGCTCTTCCACCAAGAAGCCTCCTAGATCCTGGGACCCTGCTCTGCACCTAATCGCCTGGCTATGCGGCCCCTCCTCTGAGCAGCCACCTGGGGCCCTGTACAATCGCTCTGAATCCCAGAGACCCGCCACACGCCTCTTCCTCCAGACAGCCGCCCAGTATTCCGGTGGGGTCACTAGGAGTCCAAGAAACTCACTGCATGCCTCCACCTCCACCAACCACCCGTAGCCTTGGGCAATCAATCACTCCGAGTCGAAGTGACCCTCCCCGTTCCTCCTCCTTCTCCAGATAACCCCCGGGGTGTTCAGGAGCGGTCGCTCTGAGTGGCTCTGAGTCAACGTGACCCGCAGCACGGGTCCTCTGGGCAACTGCCCGGAGCTCTGGTGCGGCCACTCAAGACCAAGCGTCCCACCACACTTCTCCTCCAGGCAGCCCCCCTGTGTTCAGGAGCTGTCACTTTAAGTCCAAACAACTCACCACTCGCTTTCTCCTCTGGGCAGCTGCCTGGAGCGCTAATGCAGTCACTGCGAGTCCAAAGGACCCGCCGCGCTCCTCCTCCTCCTCCTCCTACTCCTCTGGGCAGGCCCCGGGGTTCTGAAGTGGTCTGAGTCCAAACAGCTCGCCACGCAGCCCCTTCTCTGGCAACCGCCTGTAGCTCTGGTGTAGTCACCCCGAATCCAAGCGGCCGCGCTCCTCTTCCTCCTCCTCGTCCTCAGGGCAGGCCCCGGTGTTCAGAAGCGTCGTTCTGAGTCCAAACAGCTTGCCGCGCGGCTTTTCCTCTGGCAACCGCCTGTAGCTCTGGTGCAGTCACTCCGAATCCAAGTGGCCACGCTCCTCCTCCTCCTCCTCAGGGCAGGCCCCGGTGTCCTGAGTCCACACAGCTCTCCTCGCCATTCTTCCCCTGGGCGGCCGCCGGAGCCCCAGTGGTTGCTCCGAGTCCCAGCGCTGTGCCGAGCGGCCTCCTTTACGGCGCTCCCAGCTGTCCGAGTTCACTGCTCCAGCGGGGGGAGGGGCGTCTCGCCGGCAGTTCTACTTCACAAAGTTTCCTGCGTTCCGGGACCACCGTCCCATCCGGGACGCCTTCCCAACGGGTGAGAGTCACCCGGCTGCTTTGAGTTGGTCCCAAGCATCTCAATATCTCCTCTTTTGAATCCTGAGTCCTGGAGCAACATGAAATGCAGCCACCCTCTAGGCCGCCATCTTGAAACCCCCCGACATCCCACCTTAAGCTTTTCAGACTCCCCCAGCCACTAATACTCAGGATACACCCCAGCAGGAAGTAGGGTAGCACC
Organism: Sciurus vulgaris; assembly: GCF_902686455.1. Classification (NCBI taxonomy): domain Eukaryota; kingdom Metazoa; phylum Chordata; class Mammalia; order Rodentia; family Sciuridae; genus Sciurus; species Sciurus vulgaris. The sequence goes on from NC_136464.1 coordinate 41,994,121, forward strand.
TACATATGTTTTTAATCCATGAATCTTCAGATGATGGATGCTTGCCCTAGAGGGTAGAGAGGTTATCTGGAAACTACAGTATCTGTGAAACACAATAAAGTGAAGCACAATAAAAGGAAGCAGGTCAGTATGAACTAAGTGCTATGTAGATGGTTGTTATGCTGTGCAGTTTAGTGAATTAAGACAATAAAAGGTCTGTCCCCACGTGGTACAGATGCAACTATGTAGGCTTAACTACATAGTACAGCTCAGCAACGGTGTAACATTTTTGATTGAAAATTTTTGATTTATAGTTAGTTGAACCTACACATGTGAAACCCATGACTTTAGAGGGTTGACTGTACATATTTAATTCACCATGTTCTACTTAAAAGTAGTACTATATATTTCACACATAGTATAAGTACCTGACAATCACATACTTCTACTCCTCCTTTCCTGGTCTTTGTGTAATCGTTGCCATAAATATTACTTTTATGTATGTTATTTTTACCATAATACATTGCTATTTTATTTTCTGAATAATCAATTCTCTTTTAAAGATATTTAAAGAATAAGAAAAATCTGTACTTTCTTATGTAGCTACTGTTTTAGATACTTAATTTCTTTGTGAGCATTTGTATTAGATCTAGTATCATTTTCCTTCTGCCTGTAGAATTTAACATTTCTTACTGTGCAGATCTGCTGGTGTTGAAAGTTTTAAACTTTTGACAGCTTTCAGCTTTTATGTATGAAAATGGCTTTATTTCACCTTTGTTTTTGGAAGATACTTTTGCAGGGTGTAGAATTCTAGGTTGACAGTTTTTCCTTTTAGTACTTTAAAACTGTTGCCCCATTGTATTCTAACTTTTACTAACAAGAAAGCGAATGTTATTCTTATTTTTGTTTTTTATATATGTACCATATCATTTATTTTTGCTTTTTTTTTAGGATTTCCTTTTTTCCCCTTCCCTTCCCTTTCCTTCTTTCTCTCTTTCCTTTTCTTTCTTCTTTTTGTGCTTGCAACTTTTTGAGTTTTTGGACTTGTGAGTTTATAGTTTCATTGAAACTTCCATTTATTGTTTATTCAATATAAAAAATTACCTGCTATTTCTTCAAATATTTTTCCCTCCTCATCCTCTTATTTGAAGACTCAATTACATATACATTAGACTTTTTGAAGTTGTCCCACACAGCACTGTTCTTTTTATTTTTTGTTTCATTTTGTATAATTTTTATTGTGAGTCTTCAGATTTACTTATCTTTTACTCTTCAGTGTCTAATCTGTCAAAAATCCTACCCAGTGTGTTTTTAATCTCATAATTGTAGTTTTGATCTCTAGAAGTTTGAGTCTTTTTCATAGGTCTTCAATGTCTCCAAGTAGATTTTTGATCATGTAAAATACCATTATAATAATTATTTAAGGTTATTGTCTGCTAGTCCTTATTTCTGTTTAAGTTCTGGGTCAGTTTTGATTAGTTGAATATCCTTATTATTTTGTTTTCCTGTTTTGTGAATGCCTGTTTATCTTTTTATTTATTTATTTATTTATTTTTTATTAGAAAACAATTGGGATACATGTTGTTTCTCTGTTTGTACATGGCGTAAAGGCATACCATTCATATAAACATAAATTTACATACGGTAATGTTGTTTGAGTCATTCTGTTATTATCCCTTCCCCCCACCCCTCCAACCCCTCTTTTCCCTCTGTACAGTCCTTCCTTCCTCCATTCCTGCTCCTCTCTCTAACCCTAACTCTAACCCTAACACTAACCCTCCCAGCGCCCATTATGTCATCATCCACTTATTAGCTATATTATTCATCCTTTGGTTTTTTGAGATTGGCTTATCTCACTTAGCACGATATTCTCCAATTTCATCCATTTGCCTGCAAATGCCATAATTTTATCATTCTTTATGGCTGAGTAATATTCCACTGTATATACATGCCACAGTTTCTTTATCCATTCATCAATTGAGGGGTATCTATCTAGGTTGATTCCACAATCTGGCTATTGTGAATTGAGCAGCTATGAACATTGATGTGGCTGTATCTCTGTAGTATGCTGATTTTAAGTCCTTTGGGTATAGGCCAAGGAGTGGGATAGCTGGGTCAAATGGTGGTTCCATTCCAAGTTTTCTAAGGAATCTCCACACTGCTTTCCAGAGTGGCTGCACTAATTTGCAGCCCCACCAGCAATGTGAGTGTACCTTTCTCCCCACATCCTTGCCAACACCTATTGTTGCTTGTATACTTGATAATCACCATTCTAATTGGGGTGAGATGGAATCTTAGGGTCGTTTTGATTTGCATTTCTCTTATTATTAGAGATGTTGAACATTTTCCCATATGTTTGTTAATTCCTTGTAGATCATCTTCTGTGAAGTGTCTATTCATTTCCTTAGCCCATTTGTCGATTGGATTATTTGCATTCTTTGTGTAGAGTTTTTTGAGTTCTTTATAGATTCTGGAAATTAGTGCTCTATCTGAAGTATGATTGGCAAAGATTTTCTCCCACTCTGTGGGCTCTTTCTTCGCATTGCTGATAGTTTCCTTTGCTGAGAGAAAGCTTTTTAGTTTGAATCTACCCAGTTATTGATTCTTGCTTTTATTTCTTGTGCTATGGGAGTCCTGTTGAGGAAGTCTGGTCCTAAGCCGACATGTTGAAGATCTAGACCTACTTTTTCTTCTATAAGATGCAGGGTCTCTAGTCTGATTCCAAGGTCCTTAATCCATTTTGAGTTTAGTTTCGTGCATGGTGAGAGATATGGGTTTAGATTCATTCTGTTGCATGTGGATTTCCAATTCTCCCAGCACCATTTGTTGAAGAGGCTATCTTTTCTCCACTGCATACTTTTGGCCCCTTTGTCTAGTATGAGAAAATTGTATTTATTTGGGTTTGTGTCCGTGTCCTCTATTCTGTACCATTGATCTACCTTTCTATTTTGGTACCAATACCATGCCATTTTTGTTACTATTGCTTTGTAGTAGAGTTGAAGATCTGGTATTGTGATACCCCTGCTTCACTCTTTCTGCTAAGGATTGCTTTAGCTATTCTGGGTTTTTTTATTCTTCCACATGAATTTCATAATTGCATGCTCTATTTCTGTAAGGTACGTCATTGGGATTTTAATTGGAATTGCATTGAATCTGTATAGCACTTTAGGTAGTATGGCCATTTTGACAATATTAATTCTGCCTATCCAAGAACGTGGGAGATCTTTCCATCTTCTAAGGTTTTCTTTAATTTCTTTCTTTAGTGTTCTGTAGTTCTCATTGTAGAGGTCTTTCACCTCTTTTGTGAGATTGATACCCAAGTATTTTATTTTTTTCGAGGTTATTGTGAATGGGGTAGTTTTCCTAATTATTCTTTCCAAAGATTCATCACTTATGAATAAAAATGCATTAGATTTATGTGCATTGATCTTATATCCCGCCACTTTACTGAATTCACTTATGAATTCTAAAAGTTTTCTGGTGGAATTTCCTGGTTCCTCTAAGTATATAATCATATCATCAGCAAATAGGGATAGTTTGAGTTCTTCTTTTCCTATTTGTATCCCTTTAATTTCTTTGGTCTATCTAATTGCTCTGGCTAGAGTTTCAAGGACAATATTGAATAGAAGTGGTGAAAGAGGGCATCCTTGCCTTGTTCCAGTTTTTAGGGGGAATGCTTTCAGTTTTTCACCATTTAGAATGATATTAGCCATGGGCTTAGCATAGATGACCTTTACAATGTTAAGGAATGTTCCCACTATCCCTATTTTTTCTAGTGTTTTGAACATGAAGGGATGCTGTATTTTATCAAATGCTATTTCTGCAGCTATTGAAATAATCATGTGATTCTTGAATTTAAGTCTATTGATATGGTGAATGACATTTATTGATTTCCTGATGTTGAGCCAACCTTGCATCCCTGGGATGAAACCCACTTGATCATGGTGCACTATGTTTTTAATATGTTTCTGTATGCGATTTGCTAAAATTTTGTTGAGAATTTTTGCATCAATGTTCATTAAGGATATTGGTCTGAAATTTTCTTTCCTTGATGAGTCTCTGTCTGGTTTAGGTATCAGTGTGATATTGGCTTCATAGAATGAGTTTGGGAGGGTTCCCTCCTCTTCTATTTCATGGAATACTTTGAGGAGTATTGGAATGAGCTCTTCTTTAAAGGTTTTGTAGAACTCAGCTGAGAACCCATCTGGTCCTGGACTTTTCTTTGTTGGTAGGCTTTTAATGACTTCTTCTATTTCAGTACTTGAAATTGGTCTATTTAAATTGTATATGTCCTCCCCATTCAGTTTAGGCAATTCATATGTCTCTAGAAACCTGTTGATGTCTTTGAAATTTTCTATTTTGTTGGAGCATAGATTTTCAAAATAGCTTCTAATTATGTTTTGTATTTCACTCGTGTCTTGTGATATTTCCTTGTTCATTCCGAATTTTAGTGATTTGGGTTTTCTCTCGTCTTCTCTTTGTTAGTGTGGCTAAAGGTTTATCAATTTTGTTTATTTTTTCGAGGAACCAACTATTTATTTTGTCAATTTTTTTGTATTGTTTCTTTTATTTCAATTTCGTTGATTTCAGCTGTGAGTTTAACTATTTCCTGTTCTACTACTTTTGGCGTTGGTCTGTTCTTTTTCTAGGGCTTTGAGCTGAAGTGTTAGGTTGTTTATTTGTTGAGTTTTACTTCTCTTATTGAATGCACTCCATGAAATAAATTTTCCTCCAAGTACTGCTTTCATAGTGTCCCAGAGATTTTGATATGTTTCTTTGTTCTCATTTACCTCTAAGAATTTTTTTAATTTCCTTCCTAATATATTCTGTTATCAATTCATCATATAATAGCATATTATTTAATGTCCAGGTGTTGGAGTAGTTTCTGTCTTTTACTCTTTCATTTATTTCTAATTTCAGTCTATTATGATCTGATAGAATACAAGGTAGTGTCTCTATCTTCTTGTATTTGCTAACATTAATTTTGTGGCATAATATATGGTATATTTTAGAGAAGGATCCACGTGCTGCTGAGAAGAAAGTGTATTTGCGCTTGGTTGGATGGTATATTCTCTAAATGTCCGTTAAGTCTAAATTATTGATTGTGTTATTGAGATCTATGGTTTCTTTGTTCACTTTTTGTTTGGAAGATCTGTCCAGTGGTGAGAGAGGTGTGTTAAAATCACCTAGTATTATTGTGTTATGGTCTATTTGGTTTCTGAAATTGAGAAGGATTTGTTTGACATACATGGATGAGCCAATATTTGGGGCATAGATGTTTATGATTGTTATGTCTTGCTGATTTATGGTTCCCTTAAGCAGTATGAGATGTCCTTCTTTATCCCTTCTGACTAACTTTGGCTTGCAGTCCACATTATCGGAAATGAGGATGGATATCCCACCTTTTTTGCTGAGTCCGTGTGCGTGGTATGTTTTTCCCCATCCTTTCACCTTTAGTCTATGGGTATCTTTTTCTATGAGGTGAGTCTCTTGCAGGCAACATATTGTTGGATCTTTCTTTTTAATTCAATCTGCCAGTCTATGTCTTTTGATTGATGAGTTCAGGCCATTAACATTCAGGGTTATTGTTGAGATATGATTTTTTTTTCCCGGTCATTTGGTTCACTTTTTAAATCTTATTTATTTGGTTTTTTTGACACGACTTGGTTCCTCCCTTATTTAACAATTCCTTTAGGATAATTCCTCCCTTTGCTGATTTGCTTCTTTGTTTTTCATCTCTTCTTCATGGAATATTTTGCTGAGAATGTTCTGTAATGCTTGGTTTCTTTTTGTAAATTCTTTTAGCTTTTGTTTATCATGGAAGGATTTCATTTCATCGTCAAATTTGAAGGTAAGTTTTGCTGGGTATAAGATTCTTGGTTGGCATCCATTTTCTTTCAGGGCTTGAAGAATGTTGTTCCAGGCCCTTGTAGCTTTTAGGGTCTGGATTGAAAAATCTGCTGATATTCTTATTCGTTTCCCCCTGAATGTAATTTGATTCTTTTCTCTCGCGGCCTTTAAAATTCTGTCTTTATTTCGTATGTTAGGTATTTTCATTATAATGTGCCTTGGTGTGGGTCTGTTGTAATTTTGTGTATTTGGAGTCCTATAACCCTCTTGACCTTGATTTTCCATTTCATTCTTTAGATTTGGGAAATTTTCTGATATTATTTCTTTGAATAGATTGTTCATTCCTTTGGTTTGTTTCTCTAAGCCTTCCTCGATCCCAATAATTCTTAAATTTGGCTTTTTCATGATATCCCATAATTCTTGTAGATTCTGTTCATGGTTTCTTACCATCTTCTCTGTTTGTTCAACTTTGTTTTCAAGGTCAAATATTTTGTCTTCAATGTATGAGGTTCTATCTTCCAGGTGTTCTATCCTATTGGATATGCTTTCTATGGAGTTCTTAATTTGGTTTATCGTTTCCTTCATTTCAAGGATTTCTGTTTGGATTTTTTTCAATATCTCTAACTCTTTATTGAAATGATCTTTTGCTTCCTGTATTTGCTCTTTTAACTGTCGATTGGTGCGATCACTCAATGCCTGCATTTGCTCTTTCATCTCCTCCTTCAATGCCTGCATTTGCTCTTTCATCTCATCGTTTGCTTCCCTGATCATTTTAATTATGTACATTCTGAACTCCTTTTCTGTCATTTCTTCTGCCATGCTGTCATTGGGTTTCATTGATGTAACATCTAGATTTGTTTGGGGCATTTTCTTCCCTTGTTTTCTCATATTGTTCAGGTATCAGTGGACCACTGAGATATTGCATATTTCCTCTATTGACTTATAATGTCCCTGAAGATTTCTAGTATATCCCCTCTTAGCCTTCAGTAGGCTGAAGTCTTGGAGGAAGTTGATAATGCGGTGCTCCACAAGGAAGCTGCCTCTCTAGGGGAGGTGGCCTTTTGGTGGGGTATATTCCCTGCTCGTGGGCAGAGGTGCCTCCACTTGTTGACCAATGGTCATCCAAAGGGGACCTAGACTGCAGGCTGAGGCAAGGCCTGTTTGGGCCTGTGTCCCTGGTTTTACTGTCCTTGTGGGAAAACCTCACCCAGCAGGGAAGACTCACCTGGTGGGGAGGTCTCGCAGGTCAGTTCCCCTCCTAGAGATTCCCCTCAATCCACAACTGCCACCTGGGCTGGGCTGCCTTCCTCTGCAATGTTCCCAGGGCCCCGGCCCTACCTCCTGGGCCTGGGAGCCTCACCCTTCACAGACGAGTCTCCTTAGGCTGCCTCTCCTCAGAGAATCTGCCCGCAGTCCTGGAACCTTCGCTCCGCCCCTAAGCGTGTCTCTGTGCGGCTCTTCCACCAAGAAGCCTCCTGGGTCCTGGGACCCTGCTCTGCACCTAATCACCTGGCTAAGCGGCCCCACTTCTGAGCAGCCAGCTGGAGCCCTGTACAATCACTCTGAGTCCCAGCAACCTGCCGCATGCCTCTTCCTCCAGACAGCCGCCCGGTATTCCGGTTCGGTCACCAGGCATCCAAGCAACTCACTGCGTGCCTCCTCCTCCCGCCAACCGCCCATAGCCCTGGGCAGTCACTCCAAGTCCAAGTGACCCACCCCGTTTCTCCTCCTTCTCCAGGTAGCCCCCCCGGGTGTTCAGGAGTGGTTGCTTCACGTCCAAACAACTCACCACTCGCCTCCTCCTCTGGTAACCGCCTGTAGCTGTGGTGCAGTCACTCCGAGTCCAAGCGACCCCTGCACTCCTCCTCCTCCTCCTCCGGGCAGGCCCCAGTGTTCAGGAGTGGTCGCTCTGAGTCCGAACAGCTCTACACACAGCTCCTCCTCTGGGCCACTGCCTGGAGCCCTGGCAGGTTGCTCCGAGTCCAAGAGCTGTGCTGAGCGGCCTCCTCTATGATGCTCCAGTTGTCCCAATTCACTGCTCCAGTGGGAGGCGGGGGTCTCGTTGGGCAACTCTACTTCACAAACTTCCCTGTGTTCTGGGACTACTGCCCCATCCGGGATGCCTCCCCAATGGGAGAAACTCACCCGGCTGCTTTAAGTTGGTCCCAAGTCTCTTAATATCTCCTCTTTTGAATCCTGAGTCCTGGAGCAACATGAAATGCAGCCACCCTCTAGTCCACCATCTTGAAACCCCCACTCTTATCTTTTATTAAAGGCAAGAATTTGCGAATTCACCTTGTTGGGTACTGGATATTTTTGCATTTCTATAAATATTCTTGCATTTTTTCTAGTATGCAGTTATTAGCAAACAGTTTGATCCTCTTGTTTTGTGTTTTATTAGCTATTTCTCAAGTTAAGATTCATTCTAGGACTTATTCCCTCCTACTAAGGTTATACTTCCTGAGAATTTTCCCCAGTACACATGATGTACAAGGTTTTCCAGCCTGGATGGTGAAAGATGGTACTTCTTGACCCTGTTTGAGCTCCATAGACTGGTCTCTCTCACTTTTTGGTTGGTTCTTTCCCTAGCACAGATTCCTGGCCAGTATTCTGCTGAGAATTAAAGGGGGACCCTCTGGGTGTGACATATTCTTCTCTTTCCATGCAGCTGTCTCATCTATAGAATTCAGGTCCTATGAACTCTAGCTGCCTTGGCCTTCCAGAATGTCAGCAACAGATCCTCACCGCATTGAATCCACTGACTCTTGCATGTCTCCTCTTCCCCACTGCATTGTGATTGGACACTCCCTCAAGACAGTATTCTGGTTTAATCACAGAGCTCACTTTCTTTCCTTGTCTAAAAGGGTTATTAGCCTTCATTGCCTATTGTCCAGTACTTTGTAAACTCTTGTTTCATAAATTTTGTCTAGTGTTTTTGGTTATTTATGGCAGGTGGGTAAATTCAATACCTCTTCCACCATCTTGGTCAACAGTGGAAGACATCTTATTTCATTTAATCACAAAATCCTTGGTTTTATGGAGCTTTTTTTTTTCTTTAAGATATGGGATCTCTCTGTGTTGTTCAAGCTGGCATTAAACTCCTGGACTCCAGTGATTCTCTTGACTCAGCCTGCCGTGTAGCTGGACATATAGGAATGTGCCCCTGCACCTGGCTGAGCTTACTTTGAATTGGAGAAGATAGATGAAAAGATACCATACATTTAAAAGATTAAATGTACAATTAAGTACATAATATTGATAGGTTTTACAGATTCTGTGTACAATGATAAAGCTGTATAAGGAGGAAAGATGGAGAAATAACAGTTTCTAATACACTGGGTGATCATGGAAGGCCTCTTTGGTGAAATAAGTTTTGAATAGGAACTTAAAGTGAAGAAACTGTACATATAAGTAGACAAAGAGCATTTTATGCAAGAAGACAGGTGTGAAATCTCTGGTTGGGAGCCCCATGGGGAGGCTCTAGGAACAGCACAGAGGCTAGTGTAACTGCAGCAGAATGAATAATGGAGAGAGCAGTTGAGAGGAGTCACAGTCCTGGCAGGAGGCTAGGTCACATGAATATTGTGGGCATTGCAAGACGTAGTTTTTTATTGAGTGAAGTGGGAAATAAGTAAAGGGCTTTTGACAAAATAATGACAGAATATGGTTTAATTTTAAACAGACTCTGGCAATGGTCTTACAAATGGCTAAATAATTAAGAAGGGTAGGGAGAAGGCAGGCAAACTTTAGCAGGCTACCATGACTGTCTAGGGAAGGAGGATGATGGTTTGGACCATGACTGTAGAATTAGGGTGGTTGTATTCTGAATATATTTGGGAGGTAGAACAGATAAGATTAATTGGATTAGATGTGAGTTATGAGAGAAAGAGATGTCAAGGATAATTCTAGGGTTTTAATTTATTTATTTGCTTATTTATTAACTTTTTAGCTTATGGAACTGGAAAGAGAAGACATTTCTTGATATGAGGGGACTGTGGTGGTACATATTTGAAGGGTGAGATCAAGAATTTGATTTGAACATGTTAATTTTTAGGTGCCTATTTGACTATTAAGTGGTGCTGAGGAGACACAGGGATCTAAGAGTCTGGAGTTCAGAGGAAGGGTGATGCTGGTAGCGAGAATTTGGGAGTCAGCTGGGTGCAGTGGCACATGCCTGTAATTCCAGCAACTTGGAAGGTAGAAGCAGGAGGATTGCAAGTTTGAGGCCAGCCTTAGCAATTCAGTGAAACCCACAGCAATATAGCAAGAACTTGTCTCAAAATAAAAAATAAAAGAGGACTGAGGATGTAGCTCAGTGGTAAAGTGCCCTTGGGTTCCATCCCAGTACCAAAAAAGAAAGAAAGAAAGAATTTGGTAGTCATCTTCATTTAGGGGATGAGCTCACTAAAGGAATGCATTCCTAAAAATGAGAAGAGGCCCAAACCCTGACCACTGAGGGGCACACTGGGCCAGAGAAAAGAATCTGAGAAGGAGCAGCCTGAGGTGGAGGAGACCAAGTAAGAGATGGAATCCTGAAAGCCAAGCGAAGAAACCCTCTCACAGAGAAAGGAGGGAGTGCTGATGTTAGGTGCTACTGCCATGAGGGTGTGATGACCCAGAGTGTGCACTCTAGGAACGATGGGAGGACTGAACCCTTAAGAAGTTCAAGTTGCAGTATTCCATTCTACAAATATGGAAACAGAGGCTCAGAGAGCTTGGCTGACTCTTCAGTGCCATAGTCAGTAAGAGGCAGGATGAGGATTTCCAACAATTTTTGATTTCTTTTCATAATTTGTAAGCAGTAATATAGTTCTTATTAAGGAAACTCTTATTCTGAATCTTTTGTTATTTATTTTTAGATTTCTTCCCTTTATGTTATTTTGAACATTAGCACCTTGTTTTTAAAAATCACTTGGGGAAAGGATTAAAGAACTTAGAAAATCTCTTGCAAACACACCAATAGATGTCATATAAGTAATACTAAAAGGAAACAAACTATATTCAATGAAAATGTCTTTCTATCCATTAATTGGAATAGATCTTTTTTCCTTTCTCAAGCTAAAAGGAACTTTTAGGAGATTTAACATTTGTAGGTACAGATGTATGAGGACATTGTTCTGTCAACCTGCTATGGTTTGCATATGAAGTGTCCCCCCAAAGTTCCTGTGTCAATGAGGAGGTGAAGTAATTAGATTATGAGAGCCATATCCTAATTTGTGGCTTAATACATTTTATGGTATCCATGTTTATGGATTAATCATTTTAATGGAGTACTGATAACTGTAGATAGGTAGGACATGGCTGGAGAAAATGCGTCCCTGGAGACATGCTTGGGGATTAAACGTTTTGTCCCTGTCCTCTCACATGCACTCTTTCTGCTTCCTGGTTGCTGTGAGGAGAACAACTCTCTTCCACCACACCTTCTGCCATGTTTTTCTGCATCACTTCAGGTCTAAAGCAATGAAGTCACCTGACTATGGATTAAACCTCTGAAACCCTGAGACCAAATAAACTTTTCCTCCTCTAAGTTCTTTTCAGGTATTTTGGTCACAGTAACAAAAACCTGACTAACATACAAACTTTAGCCTTTCCATAGGACAGTGGACTGGGCATTTGCAGGTGCACAATGAGCTTGGGGAGCAGGACTGAGAAAGTATCAATGTGCCATTGGGTTCTAGGTCAGTCTTTGGCAACATACCATGAATAAGATTTTGGCTCCAATAAGTACTACTTCTATAACTCTAAGAAAATGGTTTCATTTCCTTCCTTGACCCTTATTTTCCTCATCTGTTCTTCGGGTTCATAATAGTCACCTGCTAGGAGAGTTGTGAGGATTAAATGAGCTGCCACATAGGAAGTGACTGAGCACAGGGACAGGCAGATAGTAAAGACAGCTCTTCTCATTAAAAGTAACTAATGCTCTGTAGTAAAGTTTAGTCTTTGGATCTTAATGAAAAAACACCCAGATTTAAGGTATCAATTCTTGGTCAATGCATTTCTTCATAAAAAGTGCATGGAAACACACCTTGAATTATCACCTGGATGAATGTGAATTGCAGCATTTCTTTATTGGGTTCTGGGCTGCTGGGGCCCTAGTTTTCATTAACTCTGCCTTTTCAGTCTCCTAGGTATGCTTTAAGAGTCAGCTTACATTGCTGCAACCCACTTCCTTGCAACATCTATTGATGCTTTCCATAGCTGATTCTTCTTCCAATACCCCAGAGTTCAGATTATGGTTCTTCAGTGGTCCTTAACTTTTCCCTTCATATCCTGTCTCCCTATCATGACAAACTCTTGACAAGCTATTATTCTTTCATTATACATGTGCTGTATGTATACAGCCACTCAGGCTGCTCGTAAGAATTTGAGAGCTGTGTCCCTCCCCACTGCCACCACTTGCTTGAGTGTCATAAGTGAGAGGCAAGTGGCCATGGATAACTAAACTGCAGCTAGTCATGGACTGTGGGAACCTCTCTACATTCTCTACAATCCAAGTTCAAACTCCTTGTAAACAGACAACCTATCATTGCTGTGGAATCAGACTCCATGTTTTTAGACATGAGTCAATTGTTTCCAACAAAAGTATTGCCATTTTGCAGAGTTTTGACAGAAGAATGCTTGGGAAAAGGAGTACTGACACTTAGGGAGTTTTAAAAATAACTTTAATTACCACGTGCAGCAAATGTATGTGAAAACTAAAGGTTAGCGTCTCTACCTTTCTGTATTCCTATCCATCGTTCTTCTCACAAATGGATTCCAGTGGATTCAGATGAACTTGCTGCTGGTGCCAGAAAGGCCCTATTATCTGCTTCTTCTACCCTGTTATTACACCTCCTTTTCCAGGCTGGATAATCATTATGCATCACACAGAGAACAAGAAGCAAGAATGTCTGCATGCACACGTACACACACGCGCTTTCTCTCTCTCTCTCTCTTTCTCTCTCTCTCTCTCTCTTTCTCTCTCTCTCTCTCTCATACACATACATGTGTGCGCACACGTGCTCGATACTGCTGCCTTACACACAGCATGGGGATTAGAGGCCCCTGGTGGAGCTGCCCAAGGAGTCCCCTTTACAAGATGGAACAAGGAAGCTGAAACAGAGACAGCAGACTGTTCAAACCACCAGAATATGCTGATGTGAAGTGTCTTAAATGATGTTTGAGGGCTCCCAGAGACAGAAGTCTCAGCTTTGACTCTTCAAACCAGGAAATGTTATGTGCACTGGGACAGCCTGTCTCTTAGAACTGGTTGAAGAATCCCAAATGAGTATCATGCACTTATGAAAGGGGAGTGAGGAAACTCTTCATCTGTCAATGATCAGAAGTATATTGCAGTTTCCTATAACTCTGGAGACCAGTATGCCAGTTGCTGAAGCAATGAGGGGCTGAGCCTTCTCAGGCAAGGGAGAAGCCAATTGCTGTCACCTCATGCCCAGCATTCTTCCTGGTTCAGAACCACTGAAGAACCCAGTTTGAAAGAAATGGGGTCTGAAGGACCTCCTCTTTACCCTTAGATCTCTGCTTGCTCACTGTGGGGTGTTGCAGGAACAGTGAAGTGAATAGTTGTCCTCAGAAGCAAGGGAACTCACATTGCTAAATACCCACTGTGTGCCAGGCTCTGCTTTGGATACTTTGTAGATATCTTTTGAAAATTAACTAAATTGGTCTATGAACTCAATTAAAGGGATGGTAGGAAATTTGATCTCAGTTGTAACAGGATTGCTTCCTCTCTGCTCTATGAAGATCGTGCAAATGTTCCTGAGTTTTATACTAACAAGAACAGTCATGGGAAGACTCTGTAGATCCAGGAATCCTACTACTGGGTACATATCCAAAGGAAAGAGTGTCAGTATGTTGAAGTGATAGCTGCACTCCATGTTCATTACAGCCTTGTTCACAATAGCTAAGATGCATCAACCTAAGTATCCATCAGTGGATGAATGAATAAGGAAAATGTGACACACACACACACACACACACACACACACATACACCACACACACACACTGGATTTCCTTTCCTTTAAAAAGAAGGAAATTCTGACATTTTCAATAACACGAATGATCCTGGAGGACAGTATGTTAAGTGAAAAAAGCTAGGTACAGAAAGGCACATATTGAATGTTCTTGCTTTTATGTGGGAATCAAGAGTTGAACTCTTAGAAGTAGAAGGTAGAATGGTGGTATCAGGAACTAAGGGCGGGTAGGGGTTGAGGAGATATTGGTCAATGATTCACAAAATTAACAATTCACAATGATTAACAAAATTTCAGTTAACATCAATAGTTCCAGAAAGCTAGTGTATAATATGGTGACTTTAGTTAATAACAGTGCATCATATACTTGTAAATTACTAAGAGAGTTGATGAGCCTTTTACCACAGAAAGTAAGCATGTGAAGAAACAGATGTGTTAATAAACTTGATGTAACCATTCCCCAATGTGTATGTATTTCAAAACAATTTTATCTGTTAATTAAATAGTAATCATAACACAGAGGAAGACCTCTGTGGACATTCATTATGTTCTAACCCACTTTGGGGCTCAGACTGGGTCATGGTGATTTTTTTTTTTTAATTTCTGAGTTTGAAAGACCACTGCCTTGGGCCCAGCCTTCCTAGTTGGTCATCAGCCACTCATCCCCAGTACCCCGTCCTGGGGACCAGTGTGGATCAGGGGATGGGTAGAACCATAGTTGCTCCTCTGTCTCCCTCTCTATCTCGACTGTAAATTTCCTGGCTCCTGGCACTTTGATCAACCCCATTCCCCAAGCCACAGAGGACTTCCCAGTCAACTGTCACTCTCAGTTCACCTATTTTTTGAAAGAAAATACCTTGGGAGAAAGAAGAGCACAGACTTTCTAAAGCATAAAATGTTGCTTACCTGGGAGTGTATGTGATGGAGGAGGAGGAGGGGGAATAGGAATAAAAAGAAAACAGAGAAAAATAGCTCTAATTCTCTGATTATTCACTAATAGTAAAACAAAATACAAATTAATGTCAACGAATTATCCTTTCAAACAGTCTTATATATGTAGTTTGTTTTGCCAAATTGAGATTTTTTTACTCTTAAATTCAGTTTTGTATCCTACTGTTTTCAATTAATAATTTAACAGTAACATTTTATCATGTCAGTAAATAGCATTTGAGATAATATTTAATAGCCTCATGGCATTCTGTCATTTGAAGGAATCACAATTTTTCAAATCCTCTCCATGGCTGCAACTTTGGTTGGTTAACACTCTTGTAAATAATGCTGCACTGAAGGTCTTTATGCCTTGATCGATTAATGTTGCCTTCAAGTACATTTTCTAATTATATTGGAAAGGGTTGTTTAGATTTTTGAATCAAAACTTGGACTTGCAACTTAAAGTGCCATAGAACTTTCTATTAACTAAGAATAGACAAAAAAATAAATAAATAAATAAGGAAAAATGAATAAGCCAGGTGCAGTGGTGCACACCTATAATCCCAGCAGCTTGGAAGGTGGAAGCAGGAGGATTGCAAGTTCAAGGTCAGCCTCAGCAACTTAGTGAGGCCCTAAGCAACTTAGTGGTACCCTGTCTCAAAATAAAAATAGGCTAGGGATGTGGCTCATTGGTTAGACACCTCTGGGTTCAAACCCTGGTACCAAAAACAAAAACAAAAACAAAAACAAAAAAAAAAAAAAAGAGAGAATGAAATTGCTCTGATCCAATAGAAGAGAATGAATAAGCATGTTCAAAGGGCCATTGGGTGACAAAGTAGGTATGTTTTCTGATTAAACCCTGATTAAGGCCCTGGGTCTGTGTTGTGGCCATCATCAAGGCTGTAAGGAGGCCATTGTGATGAGGGAATAGGCCCCTCTTCACCTTACAAGAGTGGACACACATCCAAGTTCTCTTTCCTCCAAAGAAGTGTTCCTCACCAAATTCTCTTTCCCACAATTTTGACTCTTCTGAAAAAAAAATTTTTTTTTTTCGTATTCTCCAGGTAGATGAGAATTTTTGGAGTTAAGATATTTATTCTTAGTCATTTCCCGTGGATGTTCTCCTGGGTCAGGCACTTTTGCAGAACTTCATATCATCAAAGCTTGGTGTCTTGAAGAAATTTTCAACTTAACATTATGGTTCAGTTTAGTAAGAAATGCCATTTCATCTCCCCCACATATTATCTTCAGGAAGGACTCAATTATCCTTTGGGTTTTTGTTCGTCAGCTCACACCACATAGCCCTAGGAAGGATGTTGTTTGTCCCCTCCAAAGCTCATTGGAATTCAGTTCCCAGTGTGATCCTGTCAGGAGGTGGTGTGGTCTTTAAGAAGTGATTGGATTATTGAGAGGGATTCATGCTTTTCTCATGGGAGTGAGTTCTCACTCATATGGGACTAGATTAGTTACCACCAGAGTAGGTTATTATAAAACAAGGTCACCCCTTGTGTTCTGTCTCTTTCACATGTGCTTGCTTTCGTTTCCACTTTTATACCTGAAGCAGCAGGATATCATGGCCAGAAGATGAGCTGATGCCACTACTGTGCTATTGGACTTCCCAGTTTCCAGAATCATGAGTCACAATGAACCTCTATTCTTTAAAAATCACTCCGTCTCAGTTATTCTGTTATAGTCACAGAAAATAGACTAAGACAGTCGTGGACCCCAGATAAGAAACTGACATGATTGGAGGCCAATTGAACTGAGAACTGTGACAACTGGGGAAGAAAAAAATTGTTAGACATCTGATAAAGTTGAGCCATGGCTCACCATATGTGGGACATGAGGAAGGGTGTAAGGGGATTCTGTTATCTGTTCTCACAAGGATTTTTTCTTTTAGTTAGACTGGAACATCTTTGAACTGAGGAGAGACATGATTTGAATTATCTTTAGAAAGATCTCCATGACATCTGTGATGGAAATATGCTGGGGGATTGGAGTAGGAATGGTCAGAGAAAAGGACAACAAATTAAAAAAGGGTAAGGCCTTTTGTTAGAGATGATAGTGGCCTGGACCAGGGTGGTGCAAACAGGCATGGTAAGATGTGCTCGGGTTGTGGAATTTTGGAGGTGGCTGGGGTGACAGAAGTTATAGTCAGTCAATCAAACTGATGCAGAAAGTATACAAATCACTAGTCCAGCGGTAAGTACCCATCAAGTGTTTCAAGTAAAGGAAGGGAGATGGAAATTTTGGGGTGTATGTGGGATGAGTGGTATATTATGTAGTGTGTCTGGGTTTCATCTGACTTAGTCTAAGTCAACACTCATTATTTTACAAACCTTTTGAAGTCTAATTGTAATTTTAAAAAACTTGTAAAATCTGATGAGTGTGATTTGAAGTTTTCACATATACTCTTGTGAAACTATCACCACCATCATGATGATGAAACAAAAGTTTCCTCATGACCCAAGTATCAGTTGCTCCTTCTACCTAACCCCTAACCCACGCAACTGCTGATCAGCTTTTTGTCACTACAGATTACTCTACAGTTTCTAGAATTTTATCCTAAGAGTAATACCATATGTACTCATTTTTGTCCAGCTTATTTCACTCAGCATAATTATTTTGAGATTTACTCATCTTTCTATATATAGTGATGATTTTTAAAATGGTATGAGGTAAGAACTGAGGTTAATTTTTATTTTATCTTTGCACGTGATATTTAGTTGTTTCAAAATCAGCTGTTGAAAATATTATCCTTTCTTCTTTGGATCCTTTTTCAAAAACCAATTGGCGATCTTATATCCTGCTACTTTACTGAATTCACCTTCAGTAAGTGGGTCTATTCTTGGGCTTTCTTTTCTGTTCCATTGACCTGTATGCCTATCTCCCATTAATGACACACTCTCATTGTAATTTTAGGGTTAGTCCCAAAAACAAGTGGAGTAAGCTCACCACCTTTTTCATCTTCTGAAACTTTGTTTTCACCTTTCTATGTTGTTCACATTTTGATAGGGCTGGGACTAGGGTAGGGCATGTGATGCACCTAGGTACAAAATTTTAGATGAATTCACTTTCAAAGTTTTCAATAGTGCCTCACCTAGTTGTGGCCCTGCATTTCCATATAAAATGGAATTAACTTGTCAGTTTCTCAAAAAAAGTCTGTTAGAATTTTAATTTCAATTGTGTTGAAATGAGAGATACTTTGAGAGAGAATTGATATCTTAACCATATTGGTCTGTGAACAAGGAATATTTTTCCTTTTATTTAGGTCCTCTTTAATTATTTTTAGCAATGCTTAGTATTAAGTGTACAGGTCTTGTTAAATTCATCTCCAGGTATCTAATATTTTTGATACACTTGTAAATGGTATTGCTTTTTTCTTTGCTTTTTTCAACTTAGCTTACAGTTGTTTGTTGCTAGCATGTAAAAATATAACCGATTTCTGAATATTGACCCTGTGTCTCCTCAATCTTGCTAAGCTCAATTATTATAACAGTTTTCTTTTGTATATTTTCTAAGACTTTAAATGTAGACTATCATGCTTTCTATGAGTGAAAAAAGCTTCACTTTTTCTTTCCAATTCAGATCTCTTTTATTTCTTTTTCTTGACCTTTTACACTGGCTAGAACATCCATAACAATGCTGAATAGAAGCAATACATGTGGGCATCTTGACCTTTTTTCTAATCTTAGGGGCTTTTACCCTTAATTGTGATATTAGATGTAGGTTGACCATAGTGCCTTTTTTTTTTTTTTAACAGACTGAAGAAAAATTTCTTTTATTCTTAGTCTGCCGAGAGTTTTAACATTTGGATGTTGGATTTGGTCAAATTCTTTAATAATCTGTTTAGATGATCACATGGTTTTTCCTTTTCATTCTGTTAATAAGGAAAACTAAGTCAATCATTTTCAATGTAAAGTCAACCTCGTAGTACTGAGATAAGCTTCACTTGATCATGGTGTTATTTGCCCTTTTTTGACTTGTTAGAGTCAAAATTAATTGAAGTATTTTAGCTAAGGTACTTTAAAGCTACATATCTCTGTGCATGAGGGATGTTAGTTTGTAGTTTTTATCTTGCTAGCCCTTTGTTTTTGTTATCAGGGCAATGCTGGTCTCCTGGAATTAGCTGGATGTTTCTTTTTCTTCAATTTTCTGAAAAAGTTCATGTAGAATTGGTACTTTTTCTTCTTTATCGGCATATGGAATTTACCAGAGAGGTTATCTGGGCCTCAAAATTCTGCCCCTCTCTGCCCCAACCCTGGAAAATTTTAACCATAAATCCAATTTCTTTAGTAGATACAGGACCTATTAGGTTATATATTTGTTTTTGATGTGGTTTGATGCTCTGAGTGTTTCAAGGAAACTTTCCATTTTAAGTTTCTTGTAGAACTGGTCTTCTGGCCATAAATTTCCTTATTTTCCAGAAGCCTTTCTTTGGTTTTATTTTTGCTGTGTATAGAATCTGGGAAAACATAGTTTTGTTTTCTTTCCATAATTGAAAGATGTCACTTCACTGACTACTGGTTTGCTGTGTCTTTGGTGAGAAGTCAGCTGTCATTCTTTTTATTTATCTTTGCACAATTGGGTCTTTTCCCTCTTGTTGCTTTTAAGTTTTTCTTTGTCTCTCTTTGATTATATGTTTATGTGTTGTTTTCATCAATTTGGAAAAGTTTTGGCCATTATTTCTTTAAATATTTTTCTGCCCCTTCCTCTATTTCTTCTTTATATTTAAATGACACATGCACTTGGCTGCTTGTAATTGTTGCACTGTGACTAATGCTTTGTGTATTTTCCCGTCTTTTTCTCTCTGTGATTCATTTTGAATAATTTTTGTTCCCATACTTTCAATTTCATTGATTTTTCTTCAGTAGGCTCCAGTCTACTATTAATTTTATCCAGTGCATTTTTTCCATCTTAGACATTGCATATTTTATTTGCAGAAATGCAGTTTGTTTTTTATTTTTTCCCTGTAATACATGTTTTATTCTATTTCCTTGAACCATAGTATATACTTATAATATTTAAAATATGTTTTAATGTCTTATTCTATTAATTCTACCATCTGCATTATTTCTGGGTCTATTTCTATTGATTAATTTTTCTCCCCATTGTGGGTTGTATTTTCCTGCTTCTCTGCGTGCCTGGAAGTATTTTATTAGAAGCGAGATATTGTTAATTTTACATAGTTGGGTGCTTGGTTCATTTTTATTTCTTCCAATACTGCCCCTCTCCATTAGAGAACCCATTAAGTTACCTTGGAACATTTTGATTTTTCAAGACTTGCTTTGAAGCTTCCATAGGCAGATGTCTTTAGTCTGCTGCTAATATGTCCCACTGCTAAGGATTTCTACACCTGCTCCTTTCAGGTGGTCCTTTCTCTGGACTCAGGTAGTTTCCTCACACAGCTGTGCTAATCAATACTTTGCTAAAGATTTAAAGAGAACTTCCTGCAGGTCTCCTCCACAGTTCTACCTCAAGAATCTTGGATTCCCAAAGTCCCAAACTCTCTTCTACTCATGGAGACCATTGGTGTTCCCTTCCTGTGACACAACTTGAAAAGTCTCTCTACGCAATAATTTCAGACTCACTTCATTTGTTTCTTTTCTCTCAGGCATCACTATTCAACTGTGCCCATTGTTCAGTATCTGACAACTCTCATTTCATATATTTTGTTTGTTTTTAATTATTTAATGAGGCAGGTAAATTCAGTCTGCATTAAACCATCATGGCCAGCATGCACACTGTTAATCACCATGCTATATATCCTTCTGAATTTATATTTTCAGATCATTACACTTATGTCTACACAATTGGATCAGTTCAAATGCAAGGCTTTTGATATGTTAAACACATAGCTGTAAACTTTAGAATCATGCCACTCTACAGCTCTGGGCCATGAAACTTTATTTTTGAATCATCACTGGAAAAAATTTGGGGTAATATTTCAGGATTTTAAATTATAAATGCAATTAAAATTTATAATTTTCCATCGGCTCCTCAGGGATATAAAACCATGAAGTGTTAATGTGAAGCATAAGGTCTTATTTTCCTAGTGGTAGGGACAGTTGTGCACAAATAGAAGCAGATTTAAATATTCCCCTGAGACAAACAAATAGGTATTGCAAACAAAATAATTAAAATGGTTTGTAACAAGCAAGCAAATGAGTGCTGTGAAGATCAGCCACTATTATATTTATTTTTCTGTTTGAATATCTGCCTGGGGAGTAAGCTGCAAACTAAAGGGCCCAACTATATTTTTTAAATTTAATGACAGAATGAAAAGCATTGGCTTTGTGTTATGGAGATAGTTACTTAGGTCATAGTTTTAAATATTGAAAATTTTGAGGTTCACTGTGTGTGTGTGTGTGTGTGTATGTGCGCACGCACGCACACCTGTGTGCCTGTGTGTATGGTCATGTGTGTGTGCATATGCACATATAATTCTGAAGAACTTCTTCCTCACCATTTCCCTCCCTCTCTCTCTGCCTTCCTCCCTCCTTCCTTTTTTCCCCTCCTCCTTCCTTTCCCTTCTTCCTTCATAAATACTTACCAGTCCTGGTACTCAGCTCCCGAAAGCCAGCAGAATGTAAGATATATGCTGTGTCCTGGAAGAACAGGAATTGGTCTAGTTCTAACTTCAGCTTAGATGGAGTGATGAATTAGCACCTGCAGTTTCCTTTTGGAACTTTGTGTGAGGGGGCAGGACACTGAGAAGTCTCAGTACTTCTGAACTGAAGCAGAGTTATGGGCTGTACTATAAAGATCCAGAGGCTTCTATGGATTTTTGGATCTTAGTAAATGGAGTTCCCTTATGTAGCTTTTGAGACTCTTATTCTGAGCTAATTTCCACACTGCTTTGCTGGAGGCAGAGGATGACAGGAAGGGCCATTTCTCTGCCTGTGACTGTAGAGAACTTCCTACTCAGTCTCTGCCCCCTAAGTTTTTCAGCAGCAGAATCTAGATTTGCCCTGCCTTCCAAATGCCAGGTGAAACTATTTTTAGCCTGATCCTACAGTTATTTTAGTACTTTTAAACCTCAGGTCTAGACCTGCAGAAGTTTACATTTCAGATGCAACTTAGAGCATATTTCAGGAATATCACATTGGAAACAGTGAGGGCAAGGTTGGCAATTGCTAGACCACTTCTGGGAATTGCTTTGACCTACCTTATATATTCCGAGTCCATTGGAATGAAAAGAAACTGCATGAGCAGGGCTGTGTGAGATGACGTTGTGAGAATTTAGAACTGGGTAGGTTGGTGGAAGCAGGTGGAAGAGAAAAAGAAGATAGTAACAGGAGTGGAAAAGGAGAAGTGAAAGTAGGAGACAGGAGAGAAGGGAAGAGGAGAGAGCTGAAAGGAAGATGCCCACATATCAGACAGCCTCTCAACCTCGTTCATAATCCACCACTAACAAGCCAGCCATCTTTAGTAACTGTCCCCAGTAAATGCTGGAGGCATGAATGGGTCCCTTGCTTCCCTGGAAGGGAGATGTCCACCTTGTGCTGATGATAAAATATAGAATAAAATGTAAAAAAATTCAAGTTCAATTCAGTAAAACACAATAAAAGAGGCACTCAAAATGCAAGGATTAGCCGGCATGGCAGCGCATGCCTGTAATCCCAGCAACTCAGGGGGCTGAGATGGGAGGATTGTGAGTTCAAAGCCAGCCTCAGCAATGTCGAGACACTAAAGAACTCAGTGAGACCCTGTCTCTAAATAAGATACAAAATAGTGCTGGGGAGGTGGTTCATGGTTGAGTGCCCCTGAGTTTGATCCCCAGTATCCCACCCCCGCCCCCCCAAAAAATACAAGGCTTTCACGGACTTTCTTTGGACTCTTGACTGGTTTAACAGAGTCTCCTAATAAAACAGCAGAGCTGGGAAGAGTTTCCCAGAAACAAACAGAGAGTCTTGGTGATACCCATTCCACCCTGTGGCCATGGCCAGGTGCTGGTGTTTAGGGAACAAATTCAGCTGCCTAGTGCAGGCTGGGATAATTGAACCCTTTCCTGGGAATGAACTGTGGTAGAGAAGATGGTGGAGGGGAAAAACTCTGCCATCTGTACCCTGGACTAGGGTAGAAGGGGCAGGCAGAGTATAGGCTTTACTATGAGCAGAAGCCATCTGTGTAAATTACACAAATAAAGGAAACTGTACTGTATTTCAAATAATTGTCCATTTTATTTAATGACAGAATGATGAGTCCTAGTATGGTATCTTGCAGGGAATCAAGGGTACCTGGATCTCTGGAGGTGAGGAACAGGAAAGGGCTAATGCAGACTGGAATGGTCTAGGGCTCCCTTAGGAGTTTGGAGGAGGCTGCAGGAGCAACAGGGTGATAAGAGGGGCAGAAAAGGGCTGCTTTCTTCCATGGAGGCTAGATTGAGGCAGGTCTGCTGGCTTTCCACATTTACAGAAAGAGCTTTAATGTTTGATTTGGAAGGATAAGGAGCACTTGCTATGAAACTCTGTGCTAGTCACATTGTGTCCCATTGAGTTAAACTCACTGAATGGTGTCAAAAACTCATGGAAGTGCTATTATCACTTTTACAGATGGCATTCAAAGAAACATAGTGCCTTGACCAAGCTATATAGTCAGTAAAAGGAGAAGCCAGGATTGGAACCCAAATATGTTGGATTCTAAATCTTGCATCCTCATTAGTTCCCTGTCTAGTATCTTAGACCAGGACTTCCCAAACATTAGCATGCCTGTGATTACCTGGGCATCCTTCTAAAATGCAGATTCTGATCAGTTAGATCTGTGATGGAGCTTCAGAATCTGCATTTCTAACAAGTGCCCAGAAGAGGCTGATACTGTTGGTCTATGGACCACTCTTAGGGAGGAAAGGGGATTCTCTTTGATAATTTTCTATATCCTACATAAAATAAGGAGACTCATGAACACCCTGAGATTTTGGGTGACAGGGTATGACTCTGACCAGAACAACCCCTCTAGTGCCTCCTGTCCTGAAAAGGTAACCAGCATCAACCTTTGGCAGCATCCTCCCACCACCTTCTCTTCCTCACCAGCATGTCCTTATCTCCATGGAGCATTGTCTGACCTTGACCTCAGTGCTCTGGAGGGCTCTGAGAATAGCAGACATTCAAAAAATCCCGTTGACTTCAGGAAGGGGTTATTCTTTCATCATACTTTATTACATCCTTCTTCTATTTTCTCAACTTTTCTCAAGCCAGCCTTGTCTGTGAAATTTCTCTACTATCATTAACTTTAGATTACTGGCACCATGGTTATTAAGGGGGAAATAAACTTTATTATTTCTCCAGAGATAGAGTAATGCTGGTATCACACAGATGTTTGAGAGATCTAGGTTTTCTAAGGAATAAAAAAGAAATGACTAATAATGTGATTGCATAGCCCTATATAAGTTTAGAGATCTATATAAATGTTTAATAGTATTTTCTTCCCTGATATTGGAAGGTTCAGAAATTTTACTTCAAGTCTTAAGGATCAGGAAAAAAATGCATTTATGTGTTAGTTTTGCATTCAGTTTATCAAAATGTACATTTAGCAAAAAGGAGATCCTTACCATTTTAATTGTCATTGTGAAAATTGCTCCTCATAAAAATGTTTCCTTTTCACTGCTTAACCTGGCTTGGAGAGAGACTTTTGCAGTGATTCTCCCTTTTTTCAATAAAATATTTCTAAGAAGCTTAAATGTTAATGAGGGCCATATAACAAGCACTCACATTCTTATCGTTCAAATTTTTGCCATATTTGAGATCCCAATTTTTAAGAAATCAACTATTTCAGATACAACGGAAGTTTTCTCTGTACCACATTACAAATCCTGTTGAGTTCTGTATTATTCAAGTTGTTTTTAACTATAGTAATAGAAAACTCTAAATCTAATTTTCTTGAATGGTTTGAGAATTAATTATCTCACCTTAGAGAAGGCTCAGAGATAGTTTGCAGGGTCTTAAGGCAGGATGATTCAGAGGCTCAATAACATGCTCAGGTCCCCTGTTCTCTGTGGTGTGATGGTGATGGGTCTGTCCTCAGAAAGGTGCAGTCTCTTCTTGGTCTTCTTCTTAGGATTTTGCCAACCTCAGAAACCACCAAGGAAAATCTTCCATCTTAACAATCAGAAATGGGATCATGATTCTCTCCTAAAACTGCCTAAAGTAGCAGGACTACACAAACTGGATCAGGCCAAGCAGGATGTACCTCTGATTCTGGGGATGGGATCACTTCCTACCACCATGAATCCCATGGTGGGAGAAAAGCACACACTGGGGTTGATGCTAGCATGGAAGAGGAGGGGCAGGCCCATCAGGTAGGCAGAAAATCCGTTTTCTGTTTTCTCTATTCTCTCAAGTCAACCACTCTCCTGAAGTCAGCATTCATACTCACCTCTAAGTTTTTAAGATGTTCTTACATGTGTCTTTGCTATAATTTGTTCCTAATTTGATGTATTGTCCTATAACTTGGTCTTCTTTTTCTTCTCTGCTTTTCCTAACTCTGTTATGTACATTTGTACAGGTAATGACATAACACTGTCAATTTATTCAGTCATTTTCATAAGTGAATAGCCGTCCATCATAAACTCCACTGCTTCAATTCTCTCTCTCTCTCTTTTTTTTTTTTTTTTTTTGATAATTACATCAGAGGACTGATTGGAAGTAAGGTAGAAGTATCTGGGTCTGACACATCTGAAACTATTTGTGCCACCAAATGATCCTGTTGAAGTTATTATCATTTTTATTCTTACAGTCAGCAGCAAGGAGCATTTTAAAAACTATTCCTAGCCTCCATATTAGCTTTTCATCACCTTTTTCTTTGGGGAGAGGGGCAAAGTCCTTTTGAAAATCCAATACAGCCCATGGGCTTTCTCCACAGGAAAATGCACACACACTCATATTCTTTATAGTTTTTGAAATGGTGAACCCCTGTGAAGCCAGCCAGAGACCCTGGCTGAAGACACACATTTCCTCTGAACAGAGGCAATCAGATCTCATTCTCTTCCTTAGTGTGCTCTACAAGAAGGACAATTTTGCTTTCAATCAGTGAATTAAGTATATGCCTCCTGGGAGAATGCGATGAATTGACTTTTCCTTAAAATTCTTCTAACTTTTCTTTGGTCTTAACCCTTTGCAAGTGAAGTAGAGAGGTTTCCTAATAATTTATTTGATTCAAAATGCATACTCTCTAAGCTTCAGTGTGCATTCTCAGTATAGTGAGTATTCTTATTATTCAGTGCATGAAGCAATTTCTCATATCCTATTATATTCATAGACATCTTCCTTTAAGTAAGCTACAAGGCACAAAAGAGTATTTTTTTTTCTTTCTGAGGACTGGTAAGGATGTGATATTAACTGGAAACCCCAACCTTCATTTCTTCTCTGCTTGTTCTAGTTGTTAGAATATTCTTGTTATCAAATCGTAAATACATACTACTCCCACTGAAAATGGAGTAATTCTATCAGTGTTTTGCTATTTCTCTGTTCTAACTTCATTATCAGTAAGTGTTTTGGATTCTAAATCTTGATGATTTCTAAAGATGACCCATTTGTATACACCTTACTTAATCGAAGGTAACATTGTCTCCCTCAGGGCTTATTTTCTCTATTGAGAAGTGAGTAGGACTAATGAAAGAAGATGTATAGGTAGAATCTATTAGACTGTAGGAGGGAAGCCAACAGAAATTCATAGGAATGTTTCTGGAGCAACAAATGAAGTAAGGTAGAACCTGCAGAAGGTTCATTGCATCTACGATAGTGGGATGTTTCAAGAACACAATTAGGATTGGTCAAAGGGAGGAGATTACACATGATCTCTAGGGTCCCTCAGAAATAAACCTCTGTCTAATAGTAATGACAGTGAACTTAAGCAAATGCAGTTAAATAAAGTAAAAATAAATTATAGCATAATTATGAAGGTATAACCAGTCCCACAGTTAAGACATATGGGGAGAAATTTGGGAGACAGGTGTACGTTCCAGAAAAAGCATAGGGTCATGAACTAAAGAATTTAAATTTCATGTGAAAGTTTAGTATTCTTTATGGAAGAATAATTACCCGAGTGAAACTCCTCAAAGGAAAAGGACCCCAAAAATCTGAGTATATTTTAAAAATATTTTAAAATAGAAACTGTCAAGATTAATAAGTATAGAGACCAAATGTAAAGTAAAAATGGAAACTCTTGGTAATTTGTGAGCATCAAATTTAATTTTTGCCTCAGATGTATTGATCAAACTGTGGAAACCTGGAGCTTTCATTGTCATGACTATGTGTGGAATAGGACAGATGAGTTCAAGTTTAAGAACCAAACAAACATGGAACCTAATCAGATACTGCCACGTAAAGCTGGAAACATATCCCTGGTGTAAGAATTATTGAGAAATGCACAAACTGTGCAGGAGGGTAAGAGACCAAGGAAAAGTTCCTGTTTTGACTTTAGAGTTACATGGAGGGAAGTCTTTTTCATAAAAATTGATAACCCTCATGCAGATTTGTGACTCAAGTTCTTTCACCTGTGGTATCTAACGAAGTGCAAAGCAGTTGGATTCACAGTAACTGTGCATGGGTAGCACTCCTAGATAGAGTGGAAGCCAGCATTGACAGCATCTGAAGTAATGTGAATGGCAGTCAGATTCAAAGTGTTCCTCAGGAAGTTCTAAGCAAAGAGGAGGGATGGGGGGCGGTGGAGAGAATTAAGGGCAGTTTAATCACATCTAGTTTAAATCCTAGAATTATTTGACAGAATATAAAATAAATGGATTTACATGTGTTTCAAAAATAGAGAATGGAAAGTAAGAGGAAGGCATAACAGACCTTAAGGAAAAGAAAGCAATATTGAGAAAGAAATGAACACAGCATCAAGAAATTACAAAATCTATTGAAGTTAAAAACCTTTGAGGATGTTAAACATCAAAGTGGACACACATGGTGAAAAACCTATGAAGGGAGTGTTTAGAATGTAGCCAGAGAGGCAAGGAGATAGGGGATAGGAAAGGGAGGTTAAGACATGGGAAAGGTTGGACATCAAGATTTAGCATACCTTTTATGCTTTTATTGGTGCATTGTAGTTATGCGTAACAGTGCGGTTCAGTTCTACATACCCACACATGCACGAACTATTATTGCTCCATTTCAATCCCCAGTACTTGCACTTCCCCTTCTCTCCTCCCCCAGCTCCCTTTCCTCTGCTTGTTTTCCTTCTATTTATTTATTGTTTATTTAATTGGTGGAATTCACTGTGGTATATTCATATATGAACATAGCATAATTTGATCAATTTAATTCTGCTGTTCCTCCATTTTCCTACCCCTCATCTCTCCCCCTAAGTCCCCTTCCTGTACTCCACTGCTTTTCCCTCACATTTTTCATGGGATCCCCACCCCACCCCCATTTCACGGGCTCTCCCTCTCCCTTTTTTATTTCCTTACTTCTCTCTAGCTTCTGCATATGAGAGAGAAGATTTGACCATTGACTTTCTGGGTCTGGCTTATTTCACTTAGCATGATGTTTTCCAGGTCCATCCATTAACCAACAAATGCCATAATTTCATTTTTCCTTATGACCAAGTAAAACTCCATTGTGTGTATATTTACTACACTTTCTTTATCCAGTCATTTGTTAACAAGCACCTGTACATATCTTGACTTTAGTGAATTGAACTGCTATAAACATTGATGTACCCATATCACTACAGTATGCTGACTTTAGTTCTTTTGGATAAATACCAAGGAGTGGAATAACTGGGTCATATTTGGCTTCATTTCTAGTTGTTTTTTTTTAAGGAATCTCCAGACTTTCCAAAATGATTGTACTAATTTGTAGTCCTACCAAAAATGTGTGAGTGGACTTTTTTCCTCACATCCTTACCAGCATTTATTGTTATTTGTAATTTGATGATTGCCATTCCAACTGAAGTGAAATAAAAATCTCAATGTAGCTTTGATTTGCATTTCCCTGATTACTAGGGATGTTGAATCATTTTTTCATATAATTTGGTTGAGTACCTAAAAGGAAATAAAAGGGAAGAGAGTATTCAAGAATATCATAACTTATAATTCTCTAGATATTGAAAGAAGCCCAAACCCAAGATCTAGGAAGCCCAAGGGTCAGGAACAGAATGAAAATTAAAAATCCACATCTAGGCACACAATAGAGTGACTGATTGTTGAACACCAAAGACACAGAAAGTCTAAAGTACAACCAGAAAAAAATAGATCATCTATAAATGAGTTCTAGTTCCACAGATGATGGGCTAAATTATGGCTTTCAAAGACATCTGGAATTTTAGAGTATTATTTTATATGGCAAAAGAGATTTTACTGAAATGATGAAGTAATGGTCTGGAGATGGGAAAATTATCTTGGACCATTTGAATCGATCCTAAATGCAAACCCTAGTATCTTAGAGAAGGAAGGAAACAGAAATTAGATTATCCAGAAGAGTAATGTGACCATGGATGCAGGGATTGGAGCTGTTAACCAAATAATGCTTAGATCTACCAGAAGCAGAGAGAGGTATGGAACAGTTTTCTCCTAGAGTCTCCAGGAGAACATCTTGCCAACACCTTAATTTCAACATAGGAAGATTGATTTTTGGGCTCCCATCTTCCAGAATTGTGAGGTAGTAAAACTGATATTCTAAGTCATTAAGTGTGTGATAATTTGTTATTACAGTTATAGGAAATGAATACACTGGACAGTATTGGAACGCATATTACTTCTATGAGATAAGATAAAATAGTAGCCAACTTAGAATTTTATCTTTTAAGAATGAGATTGAAATACACTTTCTAACAAGGAAAAAAAAAGTTTATCATCAAAAAAACCCATATTAAAGAAAATTCTTAATAATATACTTGAGAAGAATAATCTCAGATGTAAGGCTTGAGACCCAGAAAACAGTGTCTGTCAAATATATTAGTAAGTACTACTTACGTAGATAAATATTGACTTTATAAAACAACATAAATATGTCATAGAAGAACATATAGAAAGATAAAATTAAGATACTGGAAGTTGTTGACACATTAGTTGGGCTGATGGGGATTGGAGGTCAACATTGAAGAAGAGAGTAAAATTACTGATTAATATCACACTTTTAGGAAATGTATTAAAATATTGAGGAAAACTGATTTAAAGCTTACATAGAAAATATAACCTTCAGAAGAGGGTACATAAAAAACAGAAAAAGACCATACCAAAGAGGAAGAAAATGTCAAGCTGTATAATATCAATAATATGGCATAAATTCTCCCAAATATATCATCATCATCAATATAAGTAGATCAAAATTTATATTAAGAAGTCAAGTATGGTATAAACATTTCCAGTTTATTTTTGTTTATAGGCATCCCAACTAAAATGAGACAGAGAAAGACAGTAAAGAGGTGGAAAAAATTAAAGTAGGCAGATAAAAGCCACAATAAAACTGGTATAGCTCTCTTAATATGAGACACTTAATACTATAAGGCAAGATGCATTTTTAGAAGTAAAGAGGTATCTACATACTAATAAAAGGTTCAATTCAGCAAAGAGCTATAATTCTAAACTTGTATATAACTAATAAACATTTTCAAAATATGTAAAGAAAATATGGACATAATACAAGAAGTAATGGACAAATTCTTGATTTAATGGACCTAAATACAGACCACTGATGCCAACGACTGCACATGAAACATTCATGCACAGTGAATGAGCAAACTTCTTTGCAAAGAAAGAGCCAAGTTAGATGGTTTCATAGCCTACTTCTACTAAATATTCCAGAACCTAGAAAAGATATTTGTAGCATGAGACCAGGGACTACTATACAGAATAAATAATAAACAACCAAACAAACAAAAAAGCTCTACAAATCTGTAGGCCAGAGACTGAGCCAATGGAAAGTGAGCAAATCTGCAAATGCTGGACAGGAAACAAGAATGACTTATGACTGTATGAAAGATATTCAACCCTATGAAACATTTAGAAAGTAAAAATTAAAATCTAACAGGCTGGCAAATATTAGGAAGTCATACAATGTTAGGTACAAATAAGACTATAGAACAACTAATACTCCCTTTACCTCATGTGGTTATAAATTGATACAAGCTCTTTGGAAATTTATCATTACTTAGTAAATTTGAATGTGTTTCTATTCTCTTATCAAGAAATTCCATCTCACCCCAATTAGAATGGCGATTATCAAGAATACAAGCAACGATAGGTGTTCATGAGGATGTGGGGAAAAAGGTACACTCATACATTGCTGGTAGGGTTGCAAATTAGTGTAGCCACTCTGGAAAGCAGTGTGGAGATTCCTTAGAAAAGAATACCCAAAGGTCTTAAAATCAGCATACTACAGAGATACAGTCACATCAATGTTCATAGCTGCTCAATTCACAATAACCAGACTGTGGAACCAACCTAGATGTCCTTCAATTGATGAATGGATAAAGAAACTGTGGCATATATATACAATGGAATATTACTCAACCATAAAGAATAATAAAATTATGGCATTTGCAGGCAAATGGATGAAATTGGAGAATTTCATGCTAAGTGAGATAAGCCAATCTCAAAAAACCAAAGGACGAATGATCTCGCTGATAAGCGGATGATGACACATAATGGGGGGTGGGAGGGGGGCAAGAATGGAGGAAGGAGGGACTGTATAGAGGGAAAAGAGGAGTGGGAGGAGTGGGGGGAGGAAAAAATAACAGAATGAATCAAAATCTATTACCCTATATAAATGTATGATTACCCAAATGGTATGCTTCTACTTCATGTACAGAGAAACAAGATGTATCCCATTTGTTTACAATAAAAATAAATTAAAAAAAAATTCCAATTCTAGCTGGGTGTGGTGGTGCATGCCTGTAATTCCAGCACTTGGGAGGAGGCTGAGGCAGGAGGATCATGAGTTCAAAGCCAAGCCACCTTAGCAACTTAGTGAGGCCCTAAGCAACTTACTGAGAACCTGTTTCAAAATAAATAAAAAGGACTGGGAGTGTGGCTCAGTGGTTGAGCACCCCTGGGTTCAATCTCTGGTAACAAAAAAAAAAAAAAAAAAAAACAGCACAACACAACGAAACAAACAAAAAACCCAAGAAATTCCAATTCTAGATATGTACTCTAGATAAATTCTTATATAAATGCACCGAGACACATACATAAGAAAAGTGTACACAGAAGCTTTTTTTTATAACAAACCCAACATTCAAATGGTAATCAACAATAAGGTGAATAAATTGTTGTAGTCTTACAGTACAATAATGTCCAGCTTTGAAAAACATTAAACTAGAGCTTCACTCATCACCATGGATAAACCAAAAAAATTTAATGCTCAACCAGTGGTTTTAAATGCTGTTGAGTATTGGAATTGTCTGGAAAGCTCATGGAGAATCCAGAGATTTTTCTTGTTGAAGTGGAACAGGGTTGGATCGCTGTAATTTTATCAAGTTCCCAGGTGACTCTGATGCACAACAAAGTTTGAGAACCACTGCATTAAAGCACATGTATGCTGTTAAGCTTGTGCTAAGTTAAATAAAATATACAAGACTGAGCAATAAGTCATAAAGGTTACGTACATGAAATTATAGCATATACAAAGTCTACTTCAGCTGAGTAGGAAGGAGGAGGCATTTGGTCAGGGGAGAGGGGAAGTATCCAACCAAGATGTATTATTTTATTTCTTAGTTTGGTGGAAGACATGCTGAAATCATTTTATTATTCATTTATTCATTTTTAATGTATACAGTGTTTGTGCATAAGATACATTTCACAATATAAACTTAAGAATTAAGCTTTATTTTGAGCCTGTACACTCCAGTGAGCATCTTTGTTTGATGTCTTCACTGCTGGATTAATGACTTCCGGCAGTGGTGTATACATATTGTCTTACTTCTTCTGCTCATCAGCAACACTTCCTGGAATGAATATTCAAGTGAGATAAAGGAATTATTTGTTCTCCAAGGAGGTTATTTAAATTGGTTACTTGGATTGCCCTCTCTACCTTTGGGGCTGTCCAGAAGTCAGGGTCTCTCACATTGGTCCAGAGGTTATGCAGCCAGGAAACAGTGAACAGGGAGTTAGTGTATCCCTGATCACACCTCTGTGGTACTGACACCAGAGGGGTTGGAGGAGATCCCAGGAAGGAGTGCCTCAACTCAGGATGATGGGAATGTCCCAGGAAAGAATCTCAGAATGTGTCAGAGGCATAAGTGGAGATTTATTCAGGAAAACAAGGTATATGCATTTGAAGGGAGGAGTCAGAGCAAGAGCACAGACTATCAAAGGATTGAGATGCACTTTTTGGGTCTCAGGCTCTTCTCTTAAAGGAAACTTCATGAGGGTTGGGTATGGGGAGGTATATGGGGAGGACATTAGTCTAGTGATCACAAGATAGTTCATTGTGGTCTGCTATTTCTCAGGATCTTCAGGTTGACATTGTCTCCAATATCTAATCCACAGATAATGTTTGGATTGTACCTATAATTTTGAAAAAATATCTTATCTCCCTTTGCTTAATCTATTCTAAAGATAACCTGTGTTAGGACATTGCACAGGGCAATTTTCATAAGTGAGTGAATTTAGAGTAACTTCAAGATTTGTAAAATTTCTTAAAAATTTTGGAGTGACAGACCTGGGAAAAAACTGGCCTGGCGAGAGAACTTATAAGGAACTTTAGCACAAGACTTTCAGATAAAAGTTATAGTCTTCTTTCCCTTCCTTTTGTCTCCATCCCATCTTTTATTTCTTCTATTCTATCTCAGTACTTAAGAGACCCAGCAGGACTAAGAGGACAGGTTCAGGGTCTGACTGAAATCTGCTAGAATTGACTGATCTCATAAGTTCAGAATTGGAGTGAGGAAAAGAACAGATCTTTTGAACTGCCCTGAAAGAATTTAGGGAGTTGCTTTTGCTGGTTCCCAGATTCTGATTGCAGATATCTCTGGACTAGACAGGAAGGACAGTCCCAGAGGAGCAGAACAGTGAATGGATTGGAAATGCATTGGGAGGCTGTGACCATGCTCTGACCCAGAGCAAATGGATGAGAACTGAGTCAGAGGAGACAGGAGGGTCTGCAAGTTTCCTAAAGATCCTCACCATGAGGAAGGAATATGGCAGCAAATAGGTTGGCAAAGAGTTGTGCCAAATTCTAAAGGAGTCCTGGGGAGGCAGAAAGGAAGAGGAACAATCCACAAACCAGGAAAGCTGGGATCAAGGAGTCAAGAGCATATCTCCTGGTTATATCCCAGCTGTCACGAGCTCACTTAGCCACTTACCCCAGGTGCTATTACAGCTTGCCAGGAAAGGCAGTGGCTGTAGTTACAGAAAGGTACTTTGCAACCTTGTAAATCATATCCCTAACAGATTTCCAGGCTTCTGCTTAATACAATGGCACAACTTGATGCTGCTGAGTCTTCCTCCTGGAAGCCTAGGAAGCAGGAGCGTTTTAATAAAAGGGCTTCTAGAGAGAAATTAGTGGAGTAAAGGAAAGGGATTGAGAGGGAGGGAGGAGGGACAGGAAAAAGGAGGAATGGTGGAATGAAATTGACTAAACTATGCTATGTACATATATGAATTTATCACAGTGAATGTCACCTTCATATATTTCTATGAAGCACTAATTTTTAAAAGTCCAAATAAATAGAAGGAAGACATATAGAATGAAATAAAGGGAACAGGATGACAGGGGAGAGAAAGGAAAGGGGGAAGTACTGGGGACTGAATTGGAGCAAATTACACTCCATGGTTGTATGATTATGTCAAAACGAACCCCAGTATTATGTATAACTATAATGCACTAATTAAAAAATGAAAGAAAAATGGGGGACTTCTAAGAAAATGACTATTTCCCCTATAGTGGTCTCTGCTATTAGGGAAGTATGGGAAAAACCAAAGGTATGAGACACATCCATTTCTTCTGGGAGGTGGGCGGGCTCTGATTCCCCCCTTTATGCACAATTCAAATTATGTGTTCCATGCCTTTTTGCTCTTTCTAGATTAAAAAAAGAAATCCCCCACTAAATCCTCTTTATTCCTTCTCCAAGGCAAAACTCACTAGTCTAACTTATTGCCCTTTCTTATATTCTTACTTCCATGAGATTAGGAAGTGATTTCTCTCATCCTGGGTGCTCCGCTCAGGTCAGGGCCATGGTCCCAGGGCAAATAAAGCAGAGATCAGCATGCACATTCAGACTCAACTATATCCTCTGCTCCACTCCCTGAAGCCCACTGTGTTCTGGACCCATCCTACCTGACCAATTTCCTTACCTTTGATGGTCTCGTTGATCCCAATCCAGCAAGATCATCTTCTCTTAAGTAGACTTTTGTCTTAAACGCAGACTTCAGTAATTTAAGCCCAAATCCAGTATGCCAAATCCAGTATAGCCCTTTAAACTTTTTTGAGATTCCTGCAGTTCAGTATATTTGGAAACTAGAGATCATACAAAAACACAACCCTTAATGTTTATTCTCTCCCTGGTTCAGTATGTGGTTTTAACTGGTCAGGCTTCACACACACAAAGCAGCTTCTTAAGACAGTTATTAAATATTGTTTACCATTCCTACCCTTAAAAAATATTATGCTCTTATTTCAATGATTTTGAAACCCCAGATCATTAACCTCATTAGCTACATTTATACCATCACTGTGTCTCAAAGCTAGAATGGGTCATCTACAAGGAGGAAGATTTAAAGCTTATTTTAAAATATATTTATTCGTAGTTAAAATCTTGACTTGCAACAAACCACTGATTTCGTCACTTTCCTGGAGGTAGTGAACCAGAGTTTTTCTTAGCTTGACTGAACCTCTGTCCCCCTGCTGAAACACTGAGCATATATTAATTTCCATTTTTTTTTGTAGACCTGTGATGGACCCAGCTGTGCAGCCTGACATTCTCCTCTCTGTCCTCTCTTCTTCCAGTTTTGTTCCTCTCTAATCCTCTCTTCATACAGCAGCCAGAGATTTTTGAAAATGCAAATCTGATTATGGCTCATTTGTGCCTAAAACCTTTCAAGGTCTCCTCGTTGCCCTTAGTGTAGGTATTCTAGTGTAATGTACTGACCCCCCCCCCCCCAAACTCCCATCTGGTCCTGAACCTGTCTCTAGTGCTGTCCCTGACCACTTCTTCCTTCTATACCCACAAAATACACCCTGCAGAGGGGCCCAGCCTGCCCTCTCCAGGTTGGTGAAGGCTGTGACATTTCACTCTGTTGCCTCTTCCCAGAGCAAGGTCCATCTGCATCACTCCACCTAACTTCTCTGTCGCCCCAGCTTCTCAACTGAATCCTCCACCAGCACTTTGCCTGACAAGTTCATCCTCAAGTTCAGTTGAAGTGCTAATTCCTCATAAAATTCTCCTCCTGGTTAGATATCCCAAAGAGCCCTGCTCTCTTTGCAATTTCTATGTTTGAGGATGAAATTGGATAATAGTAGGATCTACCTCACAGAACTTCTAGGTTTGTTGTGAACACAAAATGAGCTAATACATGTAAAGAGCCTAGTGTAGGATGGATCTAACATGGTAAGCACAGTGGGTGTCTTTAACCCCTGAGACACGTGGTGTATTTCAACCTGTGATGATGGAAAGATTCATGGGATGGGATTACCTCTGTTTCCTGAATTACTTAGTACAGAACAAACCTCACAATGTTGGGTAGATTTGAAGGAATGAATGAGTAAATGCAAGAATAGATATATTTGCAAAAATTTTATGCAAATATTTTTTATAAAATCAATCTAATTATTAAGGAATTCCAGGAAGTTCATTGCATTTTGATCATTTATGTCAGAAAAACCTAGCTTTTCCTGACTAAATCAGGTAGATGACTCTCAATAAGAAATTTAGCCTTTACATCTTGCTAATACCTACCATGATAAATGACAGCATTGGATCCTAAAAGCTTGACACCATAGAAACCAGCACATTGATGGTTAGCCTCAGACATCTTTTTCTGGCTTTCCAGGAAAATGTTGATTAATTCTGTTTGCACTTTATGGATAGCAAGTATTGTTTGTAAATAAGAAACTAATAAAATATGTAGTCTGCTCCAATCCTTTGGTTTAGCTGGCCTTGGCTCCATGGGCTGTGATCTGGATGTCTCATGATGTTTTTTCCTCCCTAAAATAGTTCATGAGTTGATGGTAAGCATGGGTCTGGTTATTTCTCCAGGAAATCAGTGACCCCGAGATCCTGGATCTGGTTCATAGTGCTCTGGGCAGGATGACCGTGGTCCGGCAAATCTTCCCATCTGCAAAGGACAACCAGAAATGCATGAGGAACAATCACCGCATCTCCTCCCTGCTCTGCGACCCCCAGGAAGGCTACCTCCAGATGCTGCAGGTCAGTGTGCAGTCTGCTCTCCTGGGTGCCCTTCACACAGGAGTCTTACCCACACCCTTGGCCTGCTACTGGTGACACACTGGGACCTCCTGGGCTCCAGCTGAGTATTATTGCCCACTAACTTTAATAACTAGAACACTATCATTTGCTGAAAGTGAAGCCCAGTTGACTGGGCAGTGTCTCTTAGTAGCACTAGTGGAAATTATTCCTGTTATCAGCAGGCAGGGCTTATTAGCTCATGGGGTGCCCCTGGTATTTAAAAAGTTACGTGCTTAGCAGGGAAAGAGATGACTGTTTCTTAGACGTCTGTGATGACTACTTTGTGGGGATGGGTTTCTCTAAAAGGGCTGGGGATGGAGACTTCTCTGAGTTCTTCCTTGTAAGAATGTACTAGTTCAGACAGCTCTTGTAAAACAACTTGGGACTACCCCAGCACCTCTGCTGAATGCTGAGTCTTAGGTCAACTAGAGTACTACTGGATCCCCAGCCAAGCTGGGGTCAGGAGATCAGGACCAGGACATGCCTACCTGCTCCATTGTTTCCAAGGTGAGAGGTACAGGTTGTTTATAGCCAGTTTTTTGATCACCTCCCTGGAATATGTGCAATCTGCTTTAGTTTGTTTTAGGGCCTTGGAATAGAATGAGGAACTTCATGTCTGTTGTGAAAAGTAGGTTTTTCTCTGGGTGTCTAGGAGCAACAAGGAAGCAGTGTGGAGAATACCCACTGGCAGTCCCAAACCTGCTTCTGTACTGGGAACATTAAGCAAAGAAACCATCACTGATGCTTGATGGGAGCCACAAGACAGAGAGAAATTTCTTCCAGTTGGGATTGTGACAATTGCTCAGAAGTGTGTATGTATAATATACTTGCCTTTCAGTATTTGAATCCATTTCCACCTTCTTTACCTGACTAGGCCTGAGAAGTAGAAACCATGGTTCCAGATCAAAGAGGACTGGGTCTGCCACCAGAGTGTCAGCCACAACCCAGGACATTTTGGTATCACTATATCAAGGCCCGCAAATCTTGGGAAGGGGGATTGTTGGAATCTCAAGTGGGCAGTGTACATATTTAACTTGCCAGATAATTGAATGCATCATAAAATCTTACATTGGAGTTGGGGGAAGGAAATGTATCTTAAAGATGAGAACTCAGAAATGAGTTCTCAGTGGGTGGGAAACACAGCAGACATTGATGTTAGCTGAAATAAGCCCCTCTCCCTTGGTGCCCATGGCATCAGTCGTCCTATCAGTTGAATGGGCTGGATGGAATGTCTGGGGTCTTTCTTAGTTAGGAAAGTGTTGATCAAGAGGGTACAACAATAACCTCCACAGATCCCATGAACTTGATAGCCCCAGGAATGTGGGTCAAAAAGGACCTTGGTGCGATTTTGTGTTTTTTGGAAGCTGCTGGTCTATTCTGCCTTTCTCCTTTCTGGAGACTGGAAGAGGTGGCAAGGGCCAAGTAAGTCCCTCTTATTGGGCTTCTGTACGTATTACTCCTGCTGTCTACAAGGATGGAAGTGGAGTCAGACAAAAGGGCAGGCAGCAGGTACCCATCCCCACACAGTGCAAGATAAGCCCTTCGCTCTGCTGGGGGCCAGAGAGTGTCTGAAGATTCTCCCCAGAGTCTCTCCCCCTTGAAGGACTTTCTCCTCTCCAGACATGTCATCCTAGCCCTTGCCTGCCTCATATTCCTCTATTTATTTCTCCAGTTCTTGCTAAGTCTAGCTGCACTCAGCCTACTGGAAGAACAAAAGAGGGGTCACTTTCCATTGCACAAAGGTGGGTGGAACAGGCTGGGGCAGGGGAGGGTGGGCAATATTTTTCATCAGGGTCTGTGATTACTTGTTTTGCTCTGGACTATAATACATAAATAGGTGGACTATGTGACAGTACATCAGATGCATAGGCTGCAAGGGGTCTGTTCATTGGAGGACCAAAGAGAAAAAAGACTGAGAAGACTAAGGGGGAGTGCATCTGAGGGCACCCTAAAATGCTCCCAACAAGAGGATA
This sequence comes from Sciurus vulgaris, assembly GCF_902686455.1. Lineage (NCBI taxonomy): Eukaryota > Metazoa > Chordata > Mammalia > Rodentia > Sciuridae > Sciurus > Sciurus vulgaris. Next base: position 42,033,175 of record NC_136464.1, read on the forward strand.
AACAATGGCAAAGCTCTGAGTTGTGTGGCTAGACATCATCAAGTGAGGTAAATGTAGTATCAGACCCAGGAATCCTGGGATATCACCCCCTCTCCCTATTCCTGCTGAGACCCAGGCATTCATAGGAGCAAAATTCAAGAACACCACAGAGACCTATATTTGTAGCGGCAGCAGCAGCGGCCACAGCAGCAGCAGCAGCAGCAGCAGCAGAACAGCAGCCAGATAGCCTGGGTGCAAATCCCAGTAACTCCAGTTACTAATTACTTAATAATAATTATTTATTTCTCATTCTGTGACTCAATGTCCTGCTGTGTCAATTGGGGATGAGAATATTACCTCCCTCCCTAGAGTTATCATGCAAATGAGGTGAGAGAACAAATGGAAACCATTCAGGGCAGGGCTGAGCTATGAACAGTAGCATCATTACTGAAGAGGGGGCCAGGTGTATTCAAGGTTTCCATGGGAAGGCTGAACATGGTCATATAATATAGGTATAGACAGTCATATAGTCTACCTGTCTTCCTGAGTATATTTCTTAACAGCATTGCCATGGACAGGATAACATTTCTCATCCTTCCAGTCCCTTATCACAAGACTTTGAGCACCTCTTACTGTCCACATCATTCATCTGGGTGCTCAGTCACTGCTGCCTTGCTAGGGAGAGGAGAGTTCATGCCTTTTATATCAATTTAGTACTTCATATAAGACCCTGCTCATTGAAGATGCTCTGAAAGAACTTATGGGGTTAATCTCTTAAGAAGGAAGGTCTTAATAAAAGTCTCTCAGAGCCATATAGATCTTTATCTCTTTTATGTAAAACATATCTATATCCAGGTAAAACACTTCATTAAAGACACCTCTGCCTACATTAGTTGCATCTGCTTCCTCATGAGGGGTGTCTGATGGGAGAGAAATGTGAATTTATTTACTCCTCCTCCCCAACAACCACTTGGGCAGCTTGTAGATTCATCTCATTTACAAGCCATTCCCTTCAAGTTTCCTCAGAAACTATTACCACTTCTTTCTTTCCTAATGACAGTGTAGAAGGCAAACTAATTTCTACTAGCCTCTAGCTGTGAGATTTATTGAAGAGGCTCTAACATGCTTAGAACAACCAACTCAAGGAAAAAAAAAAAAACATAGATGTCACGGATTATTAACTTTGTCTTGATGAAATTAATGAAAATCCTCTTGGAAATGGAGCTTTCCAGTCCATCTTAGTTCCTTCCCCCAGATGGCTGCCTTTGGGATGATAACTCTGGTTTAGGAGTCTCTGTGACGACCATCAAGAGCAGGGCGTTTTTGCAAGATCATCCATCTCTTGGCCTCAGAAACTCCATCTTCCTCTATTAGGCCTGTGGTCAGGGCTCTCTGTGTTTGAAAGCTAACCAAGCACTATTATAGCAAATCACTTTGGTAGCTATTTAGTAGAAAGTAAGTCCCTTGGAAGAAAAATACCTAAATAAGTAGCTTCTAGTGGCTCCAAAAGCTTTGCATTTGCCAGCTGGTAGTAGTGTTGTTTATTTTCCTCTACAAAGTACTGTCTGATTTGGGGGGGTTCTCATTCTTGTGTTCTTGACAAGTTAGTTTAGGGCTTCTGTGACTCAGTCAGTAATAAAAGTGATAACTGGTCCTTCAAAATCCTGAGACTCGGCTAAGGTTTCACAGATAGCCTCGCTCAGAGAAGAATCTGTATTATACTGCCTTCAGAACTGAATTGCCCAGCAACTTCAGGCCTGTAATTGAAGTAACAGACGCATTATCACATTGCCACTCCATTTATATTCAAATGTGTTTCCAAAGGGGAACAGGCAAATGATATACATGGTGGTGTCTGGTCACTGTGAAGCCTGAGCCAAGAATTAAGCTGTGGGGGCTAATGCAGTATTATTATAAAGGCTCCCTCAGGTTGGAATTTCTCTTCTTTGTGCATTTAAAAATTGGTGAATGACTTGATGGAATCACTACCCCCACCCCACTGCGCTCAATCTGTTAAAGCATTTCAACCCCTTCTTCCCCACATATCCCTATCTGGAGAGCTTTCTGAACTCTTTTCTGGCTACAAGGATTTTTCAGCTTGTCAGGAGAATCCTTTCATCTGGAGCATTCCCTGAGTCCCCTAACACTGGCTAACTTGGGTTTTGTGTCATTTTCAGTGGTTTATGTGACCTTAAAGGCCTAGACAGGTGCATTTGACAAGGAGCTGGGAAGTCTGTATAGGACAAATGCATGGGTGGTCTCCCTGGATGCAGGTGGTTGCTGTTCTGGACACAGGTGGCCATGTGTGCGTTTGGAGCCTAGAAAACCTTGGGTAAGGACAGATGCCCCTTTCCACCCTCCAAACCCTTCTCTTAGATTCAGTGCTGAGCAGAGCCCCCTGCGTCCCCTTTGCCCTCTGCCACCATCTGCTGCATCCTTAGGTCTGGCCGTGGTGTCCTCTTTCAGGACAGGTGGGCTGGCAGCAGTTTGGCACAGAGGCTTCGCCTGGGGATGGACTCCTCAAGCTGTGGCATCTGGACATCAGCTTGTCCTCCCAGCTGGACTCTCTGTCCACTGCTTATCTGATGTTGCTGGCTGGCCAGAGTCTGTCTGAGGATCTGGTCAGAGGTCAGTGCCTGCTGTTTGCTTCTGTGATGTTTCCCTGAACAGTCCACTTTTCTTGATTAATGACAGAAGGAAGAGAATCCTAGGCTTTTTAGATGCCCTGAGGAAATGCGGCCTTTTGCAATGAAAACATTTCCCACATTTCCAGCTCTGGTGTTGGGTGGATAATGGTCTGGTACAGATGCAGCTGGCCTGTGTGACTCTGACCCTGGCCTGCTGTTCATCTTCTTTTGACTTAAAGGATGAGTCTTACCATGGTACTGTGGACTCACAATCCCTGAGCCCCTAAAATGCAGTAGAGCCAAGGCTGGATCACCCTTGACTGGAGCTGTAGATTTACTAAGGCAAAGATAAACACCCAGCGCTGGGGAGGCAGACACTCTGACTCCGTGGCAGACAAGTTTCCCCTAGGCCTTCTCCCTTCAGGTCCGATAGGGGTGTGCGGAGGTCTCAGCCTGCTGACAACCGGACAGGCTTGGGATCTTGGCAGTTTTGAGGAGCTCAGCAATTTCACCAGGGGTTTCTATTTCATTACCTCTGGAAGGAGAAGGGCATTTGGGGCTTTTGATAGGATTGTTTCCACCCTGCCTTGTGCTTGTCCAGGTGGGAAATCAGTGTCTTCTTGGTTTACCAGGACAACAAATCCCTACCCAAGCAAGGCACTTGCTACAGTCTGAATGTTTGTTTCCCCTCAAGATTCCTGTGTTGAAACCTAATCCCCAAGCTGATGGCATTTAGAGGTGTAACCCTGCTGAATGGGAGGAGAACCCTTTATATAAGGGGCTGAAGAGACCAGAGTTCTCCCCTTTCACCACACTAGGGCACAGCAAGAAGACGTCATCTATAAACCAGGAAATAGGCCCTCAGGGAATACTGTGTCTGCCAGTGCCGCGATCATGGAATTCTAGCCTCTGGAACTGTAAGAAGTAATTTTCTATTGTTTATAGGCCATTCGGTCTATGGTACTCTGTGGCAGCAGGCTGAGCTGACTAAGAGCCTCTGAGTCTCAGATACTTGTGTTACACATGATGGGGAGGGGGCTGTTTGCACTCCAGCTGTACAAAGTCTCTGATATTTTAAGTCCTCTCCTGCTGGGGAATGTTCTGTGTTCCCAAACACCGCTTCCCACCCCAGTGTCCATCATCACTCGATCTTGCTGGCCTCCCTATCTTTCTTCTGTTTTCTCCCTCTGACCTTGACTCTTAAGTAAATTCTTATGGTCTCACGAAGGTCAATTTGACAATCTTACTATTGGACTTTGCTCTTGTTGACACCAGATATGTTCCTAAATAAAATGTAGTTACTGATATAAGGGAAATGCTAGTTCTAACTCTTCAAAAGAACATAGGATCTAAGTTTTCATTGTTGGATCTTGGTCAGTTTCGTGTGATTGGTCTCTAATTCTTTAGCAGTCAAGTATATCCATTTGGGTTTCTCAAGAGCTGCTTCTCATGGCTGAGTTCTCTTTTCTTCATCCCAGAGATGTGTCCTATCTTTCTAATTCCCTTTCTAAGGACCCACCTTCCCCATAGGATAGCTGAAATTAGAAATTTCTACCATGTTAGAAATCTCATGGAGATATCTAGATTTGGATTCCTGCTGCAGAAGATTGATTCTACATGGAGTCTCTCCGCATACATCTCTAGAACCTTTCCCCAGCATGGTCTCTATCCACCATTACTCAATTTCTAAGAAGAGTTATCCTCATTGCAAATACCTTGGCATCTCTTTACCTTGGTGTTTGCTTCTAAGAACAGGTTTATAACTATTCACTGAACTTTCATTAATCCTAGGAACACCTATTTAAGCCCTTATGTGCCAGTGCTTATTTTAGACATTTCACAAATGTCTAAATAATTCTCTTAATTCTCTTGTCTCTTAATTCTCTCAAAGCCCTTAAAACTGGGCATTTTTCAGTTTGATTTTGTAGTGTATTTTAATTAAAGAGAGTGGCACATGCAAAGGTCCAGAGGCCTGGTAAATAAAGCAGTGTGTCTGAGGCACAGGTGAGAAGCAAGAAGTGTTGGGAGTTGAAAGGAAGAGAGCAGTCCCCTGTGGCAGGATGTGTGTTCAAGGAAGATGACTATGTGGGGTGGAAAGGTTCCTGAGGCCCTGAGACAAGTAATCAGTGCTGACAATCTCCTGAGGGGAGGATGAGGGTGCCTAAACAATTTGGAGACAGTGGAAGGTGATCATTTAGAGAGAACATCAGGCTGGCTTCCCTAGGACTGCTGCCCCTGAGCTTGGACCAAGGATGGGTCTGAGCAGCAGAGTACGTAGTAGCACAGTACCTTCACCAGGTGCTGGGCTACAGCTGACTCTTGTTCCGGTAATTTGCTGTCTGCCTTTCCCAACTCCCCTGCACACCTTGGTGGTTTTGCTAAAGAATCTGCTGTGCCAAAGGCTCCCTTGGATGAGCCAGTCCCAAAGTACAAATATCTGGTCTTTGACCCCAGTGGGCCATGCTGCTTCCCTCCCAGGAGCCTGGGTCCAGGTAGGTATAGCCCCTCCACCTCCAACCCTATATACTGTGGGCCTGCCTGTGTTGGTTCTTCTAAGGAACATCCTAGGGACAGAGAAATGACCTTTCCCTCAAAGGGCAGCTCTGCAATACCTCAGGGCACACAGCCCCAAAACACCTAGACCAGATCCTGGGGGTTGAGGCAGCCATGACTATACTGCTGGAATCAGGAAGAGGCCAGGGACACGTGCCCAGGTGAGCATATTTCAGGTGGAGTTGGAGATTAATAAAGTTCTGATCTTGGCTCAGACTTCTGACTCACAAGCTTCAGAAGACAGATATGACCCCTGTGTTCCTTTGAAAGTCTTTAGGGCCAAGGAGCCTTGGGAAAGGGGATGAGAGATACTGGTAGACACAAGTTCATTTTCTCATACTCCCCACCTTTTATGTCCTAGATCTGTGCTGGACTCTAGCCACTGGAGGCACCCCTGGACCAGTCCTCAGCTCACCATATTGAAATTGGGAGCCCTTATAGGTTCTTTATTTGCCCCTTCCATTCCCTGCTGTCTCTACTTCATTTAAAATGAAAATACATGCAGAGCTTAGGACAGACTTTGCTGCACAGGGTTATTAACATCTGCATTTCACAGGGGAGTAAATCAGGGCTACCACATTGCACCTCTCCAGGGATTCAGATCACATCGTATTTTATTGTCATTAAGATAAATCAAGGGTGTTACATGGCTTGTTCAACATCACTCAGCAAGTAAGTGAGTGCAAGTGAAGGTTTAATTCACCCGTTCAGTGAACATTTATTGAGTGTGTGCTGCATCCATGCACAGCCATAGACATTGGGTGTCCAGCAGGGAGCAAAGCTGGCTTGGGTTCTGCTGAACTCAAAGCTCTTGCTGATCCTATTAGGCCACCAGCGTAAGCTGTGCCTGCAACAGCATGAGAGTCCTACCATATGAGGATGAGTGAAAGAAGAGCATAGAGTGTATCTTCAGGGTGGCTAAATAAACCAGCCATTCCCCCTCCAGGTCTCTCCTCACTTAAGATTGAGTGTCTAGTTTCCCCTGAAAGCCACCAGCCCTTTCCTGACTCTGTCTTTTGTCTGCCTCTGACTACATCCTGTGGTTACTCTGACCTGTGTCTAGGTCTTTTGCTTTGCAGCTGGGTCTCTCCTTTACCATAATTTCAGCCTTGACCTCCCTTTTGCTTTTCAAATCTACCCTTATCTGGAATACTTTTGGTTTCTGTCACTTGTGCTATAGTGCTCCTAGCCTGCCAGAGCACTGGATCCTGCCTGCATGGGCATAGTTTCACTTTTGACAGTATCTACTCTGCTTGTCTTCCCTTTGCTGATGAATTCTGCTGTGTCTAACCTGAGCTTGGAGGATGGAGGCCAGGACTCCTTCAAGCTAGGCCCTCTTCTCTGTCCATTAGCCCATAGCGCCAGCCTGAACTTTTGCCCCTTCATGACCATGGGTGACTGTCTGTGTATCTGTGAGACACTTTCCCTCCAAACTTCTCCTGGCAGAGCAAGTCTTGACACATATATTCACCCACCTGCCTGGAGAAAAGGCTTCTCTGAAGCTTGTCAGGATCTGGAGAGGGCTTCAAGCAGAGACTGCCTTTTAGCCATTTGATCTTGATTTTTTTCCCACAAAAGTCCCTTCTTGACAAGTCTAGGGTCTTTCTTGCTCTCTGCACCCCCACCAGTGAACAGTCAGTCAAGTCTGTTTTCAGTGAAGTAGATCACCTACATGAGGATGCTAGGGTTGGGGAGCAGAGGGTGGATTCATAGATCACAACTGGAAGGTTTAGCTTCTGCCCAAGGCAAGGAGAAGTAATTGAGATAGCATCTTACCAGGAAGAGGGACAAGAATGAGGGGAGTGGATGGAAACAGCTTCCAGGGAGGATAAGAAGGATGTTTTTAGTAGGTTATAAATGAGGAGGAAATGAAGTAGGTTCCCTCCCAAGTCAAAGTTGGAAGCAGCAAATCTCTTTTTCCTGCTGTTTTCAGTAATTTTTCTTTTTGCAAAACTCAGTACATACCTCCATAGCATGAGATCCACTCATTTATCTACCCACCTATTTATCTATCCACCCACCCAACTACACACACACACACACACACACACACACACACACACACACACACACACACTCATGCAGCCCGTTGGACAGCCATCTACTTATCCATTTATCCATACATTCATCTTTCAATCATTCCATCCATCCACCCATGCATCCATCCATTCATTCACTCATCTATCCATTCACCTACCCACACATCCTTCCATCCATCCATCACCCATGCATCCATTCATCCATCCTCCTATCCACCTACCTATTTACCTTTCCATCTATCCATGCATTCACTGTGCATTCATCCATCAAATATTTATTAAGCAGTAGTCATGTGTCTTGGTTTGTAATGGATTCCAGAGATCAGCTCTTAAAGAGCTGACTTTGGTGAGGTAAACACAGTTATGTATTGACAGTGTGTAGAATATCATGGAAGAGTTTGCTCCCAGGGTGATATGAGGGCAGTGTGAAAGCCTATCCATGCTTGGAAAAGAGCACTGCTTAAACCTATTTCTTCGAACTGGAATGTATTCCCCCTTTCAAGCAGACGTGCTTGTGGGAGGACTGAGGGCTTTCTTTGGCCTTTCTGAGTCATGTTCTGCTTTTCCTTTTCATTGCAGGCCTCTCTGCATTCATATATTATTTGTTGAGTACCTTAATCTGTAGTGAATAAAAGTGCTGGAGGGAAAGAAGGAAATTTTATGGGGTGCTCGTCTGGGCCAGAACTGAAACAATACCATAGGCTCTACCCTCATATGTGAGTGCGTACAGAGATGGGGTGTGGGTCAACATGTCCCTACTGATTAAATAACACCAGTTATGAATGGGTGACTGGAAATTCCATGAATGTCTTCAGAAGAGAAATCTTCACATTATCAAGGACTCTCAGCTTTTGAGTTATCCTTTTGGAGAAAAAAAACAAAACAAAACAAAAAAAAAAAAAAAAGCCAACCCTTGAGTGGCTTATATTCTTTTATAACAACATTTCTGTTGTGAGTTTATTCCAGAGGGAGTAAAATATGTCAAAACAGTTTTGTTGTGGTGGGGGCTCCTGAGGACTAGGGAGCTGGCAGAAATAGGGAGTGGGTTAGTCTTGCTCTTTAAGGAAATGCTGTCTCAGGCCTCCAAAGACTGGGGGCATGGTTCTTTTATGGTGTTCCCTGTGGGAGGGGGGAAAATTCTGGATAGTGGGAACAGCTGTTCTCTCTGCTCTCAGGTAAGTACCTGTGTTCTACAGGCCCCTGAAGAGGCACTGACATGCTACTTTCCCTTGATTTGCGACACTTGTTTTGGTCAGCAGTGGTTAATCATTCAGACACACTCCTTCTACCTCTGGAACATCTGTCTTTCCTCCATTCACTTCTCACTTCCACAGCATAGAGAAGCACCAGGCATTGGGCCCATGGTAGTCACAGAAAAGATTCATGCAGGAGAACCGGGCTCTTTGGTAATGACCATTGCATGGAGACACCTGCAGGGAGAGTGTTCAGCTCCACTAGGATGTGTTAAGGTAGAAATGAACCTTGAGAATTAGAATGAGCTCTTGGTCAGGCACCATATAGCAGATGTTTTTTGATACCCTGCACCTCTTTCCCTTGATCCACCTCGGATGTCAGCTGCAGTTGCAGGGGAGGGTTCCCACCACCCAAGTTCCTGTCTTGGGAGCTGCTCCTGGGGTGACCAGACTAAGATGGGTAGGAAAGAAATTATAGGCATAGAATAAGGCATGGGCTGCAGAGTAAGAGGGAAGCAAGGGAAGGTGAGGTGGGGAATAGCAGGGGCTCTTCCTACAACCCAAGGAACCTATGTGATCTTCCCAGGTGTCCTGTGAAGCCAACATGGTCTCCTATTTCACCCAGTGATAGTTTTCTGAAATATTTTTAGCTGGCTCCTTGCTGCCTAGGTGTACAGAGACTGGTCCCCTTGACCCACTTTGGCTGACTATAGTTTGTGGCAACACTCATCAGCAAGGGGCCCTAAACCTGGCTGAGAGGGTGGGTGCTACCTCTCTTTCACTCCCTTCCCTCCTCCTCACTCCTTTGCTTCGATGCCTTCTTGGAGAATTGGGGTGATGTGAGGGGAACATTTGAGAACAGAACTGTCTTCCTCTCCACTGAGGGCCCCTAGGAGATTCCTGAGAGGGTAGCTGCTGGGTTTCTTGCTCATCCATATTGGGTCTTTTTAATTGAAGGAGGTTGAGCCAAACTTGTTGGTCCTTTACATAGCAATGCTTCTGCTCACACTGTCATTCAACTTCTCACTTACGGCTTTGTTCTTGAGTGCTCTGAGATCAGGCGGTCTCCTCTATGGTCCAGCTGTATTCAATGAAGCCAGAGAGGTTATAATTGCAAATCCAAATGGGTTTCTTAACATGGCAGTGGGTCTGTTGCAGAGTTGGCAACACACTCTCCACCACTATTACCACCTTCCTTGCTGCTATGAGATCACTCAGGCCACTGTTCTCCCTAGGCTTATCAGTGACTGAGTGGTCTTTCTGATCACAATTTTTTTTATGCACAGAACCACTAGGTTTACCTTTCTCTCTAAATTTGCCTATGTTGCTTCTCCTTAGCATTTTACACAAGGCTCTGCAGGCTCTAGCCCTGCCTCACTCTTGATCTTGCTCTGGCTCCATTACTGTTGACACAGTCATAGTGAACTCTTTTTAGTTCTTGTGGTCCAGGAACTGGTAAATGTTTTGGTAAATATTTTATTAACTCGTGACTGCACCCATTTGTTTTTAGATCATCTATGGCTGCTTTTAAGTTATAATGACAGGGTTGAAGCATTGCAGAAGAGATAGTAGGGCCCTCAAAGCCTAGAGTCTTCACTATCTGGTCCTTTACAGAGAACTCCCATGGAGCCTGCCCTTAACTGGCCCTATTCCTTTATAATTTCATGCCTTTGCAAATGTTCTACTAATCCTTCTACACTGAGATTTCTGCTCATCCTTCCTTCCATATTTGCTACCCTGCAGGTAACTTGATTGCTTGCAGGTGTCAATCATTGTGCTGATCACACTGGGTTACCTTGTTGATGTACAGATCTACCTCCAACTCTCATTCCTGAAGCAGGATGAGGTCTTATCCTACTTGGAACTCTAGCACCTGGCTGGGCTGTCACATGAATTCCAGGAAGCCAGAGGCTCATGGCATAGATATTGGGCAGCACACATTAGTGTTGCATCCTGAGCCACTCCAGTTTTGTGCCAGTTTCTCCCTAGAAATGCTCTCTAGAAATGCACCAATGGAGAGAGTTTCACTGCCCTTGTCTTTGCAGATCTCCAACCTCTACCTGTACGACAGTGTTCTGATGCTGGCCAATGCCTTCCATAGGAAGTTGGAGGACCGGAAGTGGCACAGCATGGCGAGCCTCAACTGCATACGGAAATCAACAAAGCCATGGAATGGAGGGAGGTCCATGCTGGACACAATCAAAAAGGTGTGTGTGAGGTGGCACACCTCCTGGGTGGGCCAAGGCTGGAGATAGGTCTCTCTTTGCACCCCCTACTCTGCCCATCCAGCAGCTGACCTGAAACAGGGTTCTTTGCATGGCTGTTTCTCTGTCACCTCTGCAGGTTTCTCTTTGTTACTCTTCTGTCACTGCATTTGAAAGATGGGTGATTTGTAGTCCATGGATATGTGTTGCTATTATCGTCTCCATTTTAATATTAGGAAATTGGACTTCGTAAAGGTTAAATAACTTACCCAAGGTCACAACTAAATAAAATATGGAGGCAACTGCCTATCCTATATCTGCCAGGTACCTCTATGCAGGCTGCCACTCTCTACAAGAGATTTGGTCTCAACAGGCACTGCCATGTCATGATTAGTTAGGATCACAACATGTGTGTGGGTGTGTGTGTGTGTGTGTGTATGGTGTGCATGCATATGTGCACACGTGTGCATATATACCTTGTGCGTATGTTGTGCTCCATGTGTTGAGGAGTGTCAGCACATCAGAAAACTGGCTTTGAAGTAAATCCGATATTCCATAAACACTTGTTAGAGTGAATTAGCTTTGAGGCTTTAAATGAGCATGAGGAAAATCTATAGTGTTAGGAGTTTTAGTCACAATAAATTGCACATAGTTTCAATAGCAGTGGTCATGTTCTTGTGTTGTTCTTGTAGTGTTTGAATTTACTGTAGCCCAGAACAGAGTGTGGCCTTTTCTAGGCCTGCTCAGTCTCTGGGCCTCTTCCTGTTCACAGAGTCCATGGATGGACGATAAGGCTGGGTGAGACCCTTACCTTAGGTTTGAAGAGAGAAGGGGAATCACCACAGCTCGCTCAGCACCAGGCTGCCTGCTGCTCCTGTGAAGCCTGCTGAGTCCCTGGAGAACCACCTGGGGCTGGCAGGCCCACCTCAGCCAGTCTGTGCCTCTCACTGTGCTTCGTGCACATTTTCTCCTTCAGTTCTTGTAGGCTCTGTGATTTGGATCTGCTATTAATCAGATCCAAAATCAGATCCTCTTCCCAGACTGAAGCTGGGAGAGGGCAATGATTTATTCAAGGCAGCAAATTAGCAAAGCCAGTATTTGAGCAATGATCGTACTTACTGCCCCTTCAAGTTATGGCCATATGTCAGATATGGCTCTTGTTGACTTTTGACTTCCCTCTTGAGTCTGGCTAGGGGAAGCTCTTGGAGCAGGGACTAGAGAAGACTAAGCCTCAGTAGGGTGGGGATCAAAGCCACCTGTCTTTAATCTCACAGCTGGTACAGTGCCAGCCCCATAGAGGGAACTATAAACATATTGACTGTGAGAATGTCAGGTACAAGCCTTAGGGATTTCCCCTATAAGCAAATGGCCTGGCAAGTATTGATCTTGTTCTTAGACCCTAGAACTACCAGTGACTTGTGACTAAGTTCTTGTTACAGCCTGTGCACAACCTCTTTGAGACCCTGATTTCTCTTTTCTTAGGGATCACTTAATTCTTGGTGATTCCATCCTCTATCCTGATCACCCCATTCTTCAATGATCTTCCTTCCTCTTCTGCAGGGCCACATCACTGGACTCACAGGAGTGATGGAGTTTCGGGAGGACAGCTCAAATCCCTATGTCCAGTTTGAAATCCTTGGCACAACCTATAGTGAGACCTTTGGCAAAGACATGCGCAAGGTAAGCCTCAGACTCCTCCCCTCCCAGTCCTTCCTTCTGCGGAGCCACTGAGAACAGCAAGAGCCATGGGCCCCTGTGTTCTCAGCAAGTGTTAGCTGGCATAGAAGTCCTCTCTAACACTCTCTGCTGCCGCCATTGATGCTGGTGTTGATGGGGCTTGAAGGGAAAGGCACAGGCAGATTTTCGGCTAGGAAGTACCTCTAGTACAGTTTCTCTGAGTTTAGCAGGGGCTCCTGGGAACAACTGAGTCCTGATGCTTACACTTGCAGGGAGAGTGCTTGGAGTCTAGAAGTATTTCCCAGAGCAGCAAAGTCAGCCCAGTTGCGGGACAAGTGTGAACTGTGGCTGATTCTGTAACAGAGGTTATCAGCAGAGCATTCTGCAGATCCAAGAGTGAGATGAGGCCATGAACAAAACGATGAAATGTAAGGAGAAGGGCAAGTGGGGAGGATGGCGAGTGGGGAATAGAAGGAGAAACAAAAGACTGATGAGTCAAGTGACTCAGAGTAAGGGTTGGCTTTTCTATTTGATGCTGATGCAGGTGGCAGGCCTGGGGGTGGATCTTTCCAGTGATACTTTGCCATTTCTTCCCCCTTTTGTGGGGTAAAGTAGATAGTTTTTCAGGATCAAAGACAGCAGAGTGGAGACCTTAAAAGTTAAGGGGGGACTATGAAGCCAAGAGTCTACTAGAGATTGGGGTCAAGAGGTCGATATGATGAGTAATAGGTTGGAATAATTATTTGAATCTGGATCTTAGATCTGTCACTGTGAGCCAGCAAGGAGCTGATGATGGGAGTGAATATAGAAGGACAGTGGCTGCCGCTCAGGCCTGGCCAGTCCAGCTGGTTTGGATGCATTCACAGAAATGGCCTACACAGCTCATTGGGGTTGAAGATGGGAGTGCTTGGGGGCCACAGGGGCTCAGTCTTCTGGGGAAAGAATTAAAGTGTTCACTGATTGCATATATTCAGGCACAGGTCTACAAAATGACACACAAGCTCAGGTGCACACGTGCATTTTAATATATTTCAAAGGAAGATGTCTTCACTAATGACAGTGCTCCGGAGATGAAGGACAATCTTGTAGGTAATGAGTTCTAAGCAGGGACTAGATAGCCCTTCAGCAAAGGGCCTTCTAGCCTAGCCTCCAACATTGGCTAGGAGCAGTGAAGAGGTAGGCAAAGGTTAAGTGGTATTCGGGTACTGAGAATCTGGGTGACTTCTTTGGTTTTGTTCCTACAGGGTCATGGTAGAAAGAGGCATGTGTGGGGTGGTGGAGGGGATGAGAGCTGGAGATCGAGAAGGGGGAAATGACAGTATGTGTAGGAAGACTGGATGCCCAGGCAGAGGTTGGAATGGTCTAGGGTCCCTGTATGATGCAGAGAACAGGGTACCTTCAGCCCGTCATGTGACAGAAAATAGTCTACGGGTAGATCATGTAAACTCTAGGTGGTTCAGTAATTTGTTATGATGCAGTGGCTGATACACATAGCTTGATGACATTTTAGAGCCTTGGTTAGTCTGTGGTACCATCCAGGGGAATTGATGGCTACCCTGGGATGCCCTGCAAGACCAGAATGTGACCTGTAATGTTAAAGAAGTTGGGGTTGGCCTCTGAAGACTGTTGGGGATGCCCAAAGCTGTGAGGCTTGGTTGGAGGCTGAGAATGTACGGTCAACATTGTTTTGGGTCGTGACCACCAGAAAAATTGGCCTGTTTGGATTCCCACATGATAAGAGGAAACCAGGACAGGGGGGCTCATTCAGTCTCTCTGGTGTGATCCTTCACTGCAGAGAGTGGATGTCTGCCAAAATGACCATTCATATCAACCACAGTACTTGGGTACTTGCCTTCATTCCTGAGGGTTCCTCTGAGGTTCATGGCAATCAGGCCCTCCTACTAGCTCCTTTGCTACCACCCACCCTGCTTCTTTCAGCTGAGCTCTATCACCATGCTCCCTACAGTGGGCAGAATGTTGGATGTGGGGACCCCTGCCTCTTCTTAGGCAGGCCCATGCCCTGCATCCTGCGGGCCACTCCAGGTGCCTGAGGGAAGGGGAGGCACTGTGTCCTCCACTTCCTGTTTCAGGTGTCTAGGCCTTCCATGTTTCCAAGGCAACACTCTTCAAAAACCCTAAAGCCAATGGGAGCTGGAATTTCTCAGTATAAGGAGTTCCTGAGCAGGCAGCCTGGATGTAATTGAGTTGGAAGGGAAGCTGATTTTCAAGTGGGCTTTATTTTAAAATGTATCCTTTTGTCATTTTAAAATCTGCCCTTAATATCTGCATATCCCAGTTGTTATCTGTCTGCCTAGCAGCTTATCGCTGCTAAGGAGAAGTTATGCAGAAGGCAGGGAATGGGATTTACCACAACAAACGTTGGTTATTTGGTTCCAGGATGCATTAAAGCAAGATCTGAGAAGTTCTGGGATGAAGCAAGGAGAGAGGATTAGGACAGGGGGTCACAGGTACAAGACTGCATTTGAAGGCAGGGCTGAGCTTTGATTCTCTGGTGGAAGATTCTAGGAAGTCAGGGTGATTTAAGGAATAAAATAAAGGGAGTTGACATAAGAAAAAATAATCAAGGGTACATGGCAGACTTGAGGGTACTATCAGGGTCCTGAGCCATACAAAAGATCAGCCATCTGAGGAGTCCCCCTAGGTGGCAGTTCTTTGACCACACACCATATAGAGCTGCTAGGGGAACCAACCAGCAAGGCTACTGGATGCCGTTGTGCTGGGCAGGGTCAGGGGTTCTCTGCAAAGATGATAGGCATCATATATATTTAAATTGAAAAACAACAATAGCAAACAAAACCAAACAAAAACCCTGTAGTTAGTTTCTTGAAGATTAAAATAAAAAGGGATCATTTAAATGAAGGAGCAAGTGGATATTTTTCTTAAACTAAATACTCTGGAGGGAAATATCAGGGAGGGGTGAGTCACACAGACGTTTTAGATTAAGTGGTATCAAGAGACCATGGATTACTCAGCCCCTACATAGGAGGGAAGGTGTGGGTGATCGCCTTTCGCTACAGGGTGCTGGACAAATACTAATTAAATTATCTCATCCAGGAAGCGCGTTCTTGTTGAGGGAGCAGTGGATGACAAAATCAAAGGTCTATGTCGCCAGCTTGCTGTGTAACTCTTGGCAAAATATTAATGGTCTGTGTGTTGTACTTGGAGCTGTCTGGCCTGGATCTGCCACCAGGGGCAGTGTCTGCTGGGAAGTCAGTGCCAGTCCCTACTGGAGTAGGGTGACATGTTTTGAGGGGGGTCAGTGCTTCATCCCACTGGGAACATGTTTTTTTCTGAACTATAACAGAGCTCCACAAACTTCTATTTGATTTTGTTTCTTTTTGCTGGAATAGGAACATCCAAAGGAGGGTCCCATGAACTTGTGCATGCAATGTCCTTAGCTCTTGACATGAGCTGGGGCTAATCTGTTGGAAGCCACCTGTGGTATAATTTCCCAAGGTACAGGTATATGGGAAGCTGTTTGGTGTAGGACAAGAGGGGTACAGCAGGAACTGTTATATCTACCCTGTACAAAAGGTGCATTGTTCATACATTGTCTCATTGGCTCTGGCACCCTTGTGTCACTCCTGGCTCTGCTTCTCCTGAGTTTTTGCAGCCCATTCCTTCTCTGAATCTTTTTCAAATAGAAGGTGCAGTTAATGTGAACCTCCCTGTGGAGTAGAGGGGTTGGTTGGTGTAATGATCCCACACGGCACTTGGCAGGGGAGAATAATCCTGTGTGACATGGAGTATCAGTTTTGTGCACCTTCTCTGAGATACCTACCCTAGATCCTATTAGAGCAGAGAGCTATGGGTCTCTTCTCTCACAGTGTCCTGGATAGTGACTCCTCATCATACCATATGGCCAAACCAGAAGCCAGAGATGGGAGGGTTGTTTGTGCAGCCTTAGTGGTACAGCTGGGGTCAGTAAACTCTGTGCATATGGGCAGTGCCCAGCTTTCCTTGTGTGTCTAGGTGCAAATGGCCACTCCTTATGAAGACCATGGAGTATCTGGAGAGCTTCTCCTTTGGTGAGGTTTATTTTCAGGACCATTTTTGTACTGGTGTGATCAATGAGAGAAGGAAAACAGTTGTTTTTCCCCCATAAGCATGCATGGATTGTGAACCAGTTATAGCCCTGAGGAAACATTTTTTCATGACCTGATTGCAGATTGTGCCTGCCCTTCTCTATCCTAATGACATCAGCATGGGGGGCTTAATTCCTTCAACTAACACAGGGTCTCTGGTGCAGCAAAACCCTGGGAAAATAGCCAACTGCTCGCAGGCCCTTTGAACCTCATTTCCCAGGGGTGGTATCTACCTGATTCACTGACTCAGTGAAGGGCAGTGCTTGGGAAGGAGTGGGAGGAGTGAGTGGGAGCATCCAGAGAGCCTGTGGGTTTGCTTGATGCTTTTCATCTCAAGATTAAGGAGACAGTGGTATTGCATGGGAGAGCATGACTGTTTTCTGCTCCTTTCTAAAGATGAGGATTGAATTGTGGTCAAGAGAGATGAAGGAAGTATTTAGTCCAGTGGTGTTTGAGCTTTGCTTTAGCCCTATGAGAAGTCTGTTCAAACAGGATCTTCCTAGGGCCCAAATATATTAAACAGTTGTAGAAGCACACATGTGGCGATTTCAATAGTTGAGGCAGAGAGCTTGAGGCTTCCTTCACGGTTGCCTCTGTCCCCAGCATCTCTGCCGTTCTTTGCATAGCTCCATTTGGGAGATTGAGGCCCAGAGACTTCAGAGATTATAGCACCAACAGCATATGACTGTGCTGGTACTGGAAGGCAGATATCGTGATTGAGTGTGTGTGTGTGTGTGTGTGTGTGTGTCTGTGTGTGTGTGTGTGTGCCTTTCTGAACTTGAGGCAATGACATTTTGTGACTCCCTCTCCCTCCAGCCCACTTTCCACTTCAATCACCCCAGTGCCTGCATCAGTGTGCCCTGGTCCCTTACCCCTTCCAGTTGACCTGGAGCCAGCTTACCTGAGATTCCATCACTTGCCTTTGACTCAGACTCCCTGTTCCAGTAGTTACCTAGGGAAATGGAGGAGGCTTCATTCTTCCTTTCTAGTTTAAGATGTTTCTTTTATCTTTTATGTCAAGTTTGATTCTTCATAAAAGCTGGCCTTAGGAATAAAATACCCCATTTGATGTCATGTGTCTGGCAGGGGGTGCTTTGGTGACTGCTGATAATTCATGGAGTAATAACTGATCATCATGCAATGATTGCCACACCATAGGACCCTTGGCCTGTGGGCTTGCACGTACATCATTAACATTCTTGCCTGTTTCTGCTACACTGTGTTACAAATTGTTCCACATTCTCAGATTTCAGAAGTTCCAAGTGGTGAGGCCACATTGAAAAGGGACATAGGAAGAAAGCTCGTTCCTGTGACAAAGCAAAAGCTGCCTTTACCTGGTGGCTCCAGCAGGCGCTAAGGAGCCTTGAAGTGGGCACAGTAATGAGGAGGGGGCTTTGGGTGGAGATGGGCCTGGGGGGATCCAGCCTGAGCTTTGTGCAGTGTCTCTACTAAGCCTCTGTCACAGAGACTCCCGACTGTGCACAGCGAGTCACAGAAGAGAAATAAACTTCAGTCTCTTCATGGATTAACATTCTTGCAGCGTATTTCCCAAGTAAAATGTCAACCGTTCTGAACCCTTGTGCAAGAACTGCTTCTGACAGAGCTGAGAACCAAAACAAACACTGCTGCTTCATCTGAGTAAAGGCATAAGGAAAAGATGCAATTAAGTATTTCATTTTAAGTAACATTTCATCAATACATGCTCATTTATGGTAGAATGTTTAGAAAATACAGATAAATGAAATGAAGAATATAAAAGTCAGCTGTAATCTCTGAACCAAGAAAAAAAATACTGTTTGCATTTCTGGTGCATTTTCTTTATTTTTTTTTCTCTCCTTCTATACATAGAGATAGAGATAGTGATATGTATATTTATCAAATTGCTATTTATTGTATGCACACTTTATATCCTGATTTTCCCACTTAGTGCTCACTATATTGAGAGTATTCACTCGTTTCTTTAACTATTCTTTACAACTATGATTTTTTAATGGAAGCACATTGCTCAACTTACAGAGAACTCTCATTTATTTAATCTTCCTATATGATGAATGTTTATGCATTTTCAACATATTATTATAGAATAGTGTCATAATGAACATCCAGAACACATACAATTTTAATTTACATCTCTATTTCCCTGTTACATTGTTTACAGAAGTGGATTTACTAAACCAAGGATAATAATTCTTTTGATGTATGTGATACATATTTTTAAATTGACTATAGAAAAGCTTAATAATTTTACATCCACACATAGCATATGGAAGTCTGTGCTACATCCCCAAAACTGATTGATATATTAAATATGTGTGCTAATTTTGTAGCAGCATAAAAATAATGTTACTAAATTTGCATTCTTGTGAGATTGTACATTTAAAATATAACCCTTGATAATTTGTATTTCACCATTTATAAATTATATCTCAAGTCTTTTGCACATTTATATTGGGGATGTGATTTTTCCCTTGTCAACTCATAAAACCTCTCTTTCAGAAGGGAATTGACAGTTATTTGTGTCAAATATTGTGTCTCATTAAACTGTTTGCCTTTGTGAAGAAAATATCTTCACAAAGAGACATTTAAAATTTTATGTGGTCAAATAATTAGCTTTTTCATTTGTAGTATTTTTCCATGTTTGTAATTTTTAGAAAGTCATACCCAATTTGCAGAGTAGATACTATTTACTCATACTTCCTTCAAGTCAAGTTATTTTCATGTTTGGATTTTCTTTCAACAAGATCTGCCATCTATCTGGGATGGATTTGGGATGAATTGTGTTGTGATGGCCTAGTTTTTGCATTTTTTATGAAATGGTTCCTACCACCTGTTATACCATAAACATTCCTTTTCCTGTTGACTTGAATGTCATATCTTATCCTATGCTATACTAAATTGTACCTATCTCCTCACTGATTTTTTTTAAAGATTCTTAGCCTGTTTTTCCCCTTCCAGCTTAAATTTAATTCATTTACAAATATTATTGGAATGTGCTTGTTGGCAGGTAACAAAATACAAACCTTGAGTAGATTAAACAATAAGGAAGGTCTCACATGAGAACAGGAGTGGAGCTAGGACAGCTTCAAGCTTGGCAGATTATGTAGAGGGAAATGAGAGAGGGGGTATGAAAGATGGTGGAATGAGACAGACATCATTACCCTATGTACATGTATGATTACACAATTGGTATGAATCTACATGTGTACAGCCATAGAAATGAAATGATGTACTCCATTTGTGTACAAAGAATCAAAATGCAGTCTATAAAAAATTTAAAAAATAAATAAATAATTAAGGAAAACAACAACAACAACAAAAGCTTGGCAGATCAGACATACAGTGCTCCGATCCAAGGTCTGGATTCTTTCATGTTCCTCTTTGACCATTCTCAAGGCATGGTATTAGTTTTCTGTAGAGTTGCAGGGCAGCTGCCCCAATTCCATCTGTCATACCAGGAAGATGACAACATGTGGAAAAAGATGGTTCTTTTTTGTATGTCTCCAATTGATGAGAGAAGAGTGCTTTCCTGGGAGTTGGCCCTGGCTCCCTTTCTAGGCCATCATCATTTAGCTTTTCTGCGATTTCATTTAGGGTTTTCCACCCAGATACATAGGTCATGTTGACGTAGTTTCAGCTTGTGTTAGACTGGTGTTCCTTTCATGATGTGGACAAGGGCTCACTCATCTTTTATACTTCTGTGGATAGAACTCTTGAAAGTTGGGATGAATTTGACTGTAAATAATTTGTTTAGTTGTTGGTTTTGAATGAATTGCTTTGAAGTCTTAAATGTTTTCTCCTGATTTTCACATTTCACTGAGTCATTTGTAATAATATGCTTCACTGAAAATTTTGCTGCATAGAGTCCTAGCAGTTTTTCTAATGTAACCTGCAGTGTAACACTCATTATAGAAAAATGCTGATGTCTTAATAAATCACAATAGATTTTCAAACCGTGAACACATCCTTGCAATTAACACGTAGGGTGAAAAACAGCATCGCTTGCATCATGGAAGTCCCTCTTGCGCCTTTTCTGGTCACTACATCCACCAGTGGAACCACTTTTGCTATCTACTACCCTTAATTAATTTTTCCTGTTCTTAACTTGATATTAAAGGTATTAGATAAACTGTACTCTTTTGTAACTCAAATCATTATTGCTGCCATATGTAACATTAGATCATTCATTCTTTCTGTGTTTTAAAATGAAGATTTTATTATTATTCAGGTACAGTGAGGCCACAAATCAGGAGACAACTACAGTTGTAAGGATAGCTTACTCCACAGTTCCAAGGGGAGGAGGCACTTCACACCAATCAGGGCCACATGGGGAGAACCAGTTTATCAGAAAACAGAAGAAAACTTGGGAAATCTATGTACATATATTTCAAGATTGACTTGTTTTTCCTTGGCTCTTTGAATTATAAATATGCAAAATTTATACATATATTTTATACTTCACGTTTATAATTTTAAATTTTAAAATTTGATTTTTGTTTTCTGCTAAAAGTATCAGATTTTGACTGAGGTTGCATTGACTCTAGATCAATTTAGGGAATATTCACATCTTAACAGTATTGAGTACAATTAATGAAAATACCATAACCCTCAGTTTATTTATAGTTTCTTTAATTTCTCTCAGGAAAGTTTTATAACTTCATTGTAGGGCTTTGAATAACCTGTTTGACTTATTCCTAGATAGTGATACTTATCAGTATATTATATCTAGTAAATATTCAAATTGATTTTTCTACTTGTTTATTGTACATATATTGACATTTAATTGGTTGTGTATACTTGATTCTAGTATGCTAATGTATTTGTTAATGTATTTTAATAGTTTACTTGTATATTGTTTTAGAGTCTATATATAATTGTGCTATCCATGAATAATGAGTTTTATTTTTCAACTAATTTTTATGCCTTTTATTTCTCTTATGGCAGTAAGAGAAATAAATAGTGGACATCCTTATTTTATTCTTTTTTTTAAAATTTTTTTATTTTTTATTTTATTGTAAACAAATGGGATACATGCTTATTTTATTCTTAATCTCAGAGGACAACTTTTAATAATTAATGTTTTAATATAATTTTCATTGGTGTTCCTTTTTTAGATGAAGAAAATTCTCTTAAATTCCCAATTAAAACTAATAATAGTTTTATCAAGAATGAGTATTTTGGGGATTATTTTGCCTTTATCAAGATAATTATGTAATTTTTATTCTCACTTTTTCCTGTTAATATGATAAATTATGTTAACTGATTCTTTTTTCCTTTTTTGATGCTGCTTATTTGTCTTTGTAGCATCAATTCCATGCCATACTGTTTGGATTGTTTTATAGTATGTTCCATTGTGTGGGAAGATTGGTGGCCTCTAATTCCTTTATTTTCAGAATATTCCTTTGCTAAATTAAAATTTTATTTTGAGATTAACAGAGATTTACCTGCAATCATAATAAGTATACAGAGGAATCCAATGTATCCTTTACTCAGTGTCCCCTGCAGGCAATGTCTCGTAATATATCTGTCATACAGTAATACCACAGGGGTATTGACATTGATACAACCCATGGATCTGATTCAGAGCCATATCTGCCCTGTTTAATTTGTATTTCCTAGAGATTCATCTAAACAGTTGCAGGCATCAATAGTTTCTTTTATTGTTGAGTGTATTTTGGAGGATAGATATACTGCTATTTATTTAACCATTCACCCATTGAACCATTGAGGGACACCTAGATTCATTACAATTTTGACCTATTTATGAGTAAAGCTACTATCAACATTGGTATATCAGTTTTCTAGCACAAATGCCCAAGAATGCAGGTCATGTGGAATTACATGTTCAGTGTTATTTAAAAAATAAAACAAAACAAAAAACCAAAAACAATTGCCAAATTGTTTTCCAGGGTAGTCTTACCATTTAATGAGAAAGTTTCTCCACATTGCTGGCAGCCTTTGGTATTACTACTGTTTTTTATCTGATAATTGTGAAGAGACATCCTTCTGAAGTTTTAATTTTCACTTCCCTAGTGGCCAGTGATGTTGAACATTGTTTGTATGCTTACTTGTCATCTGAATATCCCATTCGGTTAAATGTTTGTTCACGTTTTTACCTGTTTTTCTAATTGGATTCATTAATTCTAATTGGAAAATAAATTTGTACTGTTGAGTTTTGAGAGTGCTTTATAAATCCTAGATACTTGTCTTTTATTGAATATGTGATTTGCAAATGTTTTATCTCACTTTCTAGTTGTCTTTTTGCTCTGTTAAAGTTCTTTTCCAAAGTTAAGGTTTTAAAGTCTGATGAAATTCAGCTTATCAACATTTCCCTTTAAAGATCATGCTCTTGGTGTCAAGTCTAAGAATTCTTTTCCTGTCCCTACAGTCTAATAAAAGTTTTTCTCTTTTTCTAAGTTTTATATACTCACCTTTTACATGGAAGTCCATGATCTCTCTTGAATTAATTATTTAATTTGTGAAGTTTGGGTTGAAGTTCTTTTCTATTTCTCTCTCTCTTTCTCTCTTTTTTCTTGTTGCTTACACATGTCATACTGATTTATCATTGCTTTTGCTTTTGGATCTTTGCCATAAATTATTTGGGAATGATTGTGTGGGTTTATTTCTGGGTTTTCTAGTTTGTTCCATTGATCAATGTTCCTATCCCCTGGCCAATAGCAGACTGTCTTGATTACTGCAGCTTTTTATATATTGTTGGATCATATTCGCCAATACATTTTTGAGAACTTTTCCATTGTACATCATAAGATATCAATCTATAGTTCTCCTTTATTATACTGTATTTGTGTGAGTTTTGCATCAGGATAATTCTTGTCTCATAAAATATGTTGGAAATCATTCTTTTGTCTCCCATCTTGTAGAAGATATTGTGTAGAATGGGTTTGAATTCTTTAAATGTTTGATAGAATTCTCCAGTGAAAGCATTAGGACCTGGAGATTTCTTTTGTAGAAGAGTTCAAATTACAAATGCAATTTTTTTTGAAGGTTATGGGACTACTCTGATTAGTACTTTTAGCACGATTGGATTTTGGTTGTGTGTTGGCTTCACAGAAATGATCCATTTCTTTAAACATGTCAAATATATGAGAATAAAATTGTTTGTATTGTTTCCTACCTTTTAAATAAGGGTATTCTCTGAGTCTTCCCTGACACAGGTGATTTGTCTCTTCTTTGTTATTATTTTTGTAAGCTAGTTAGAATTTTATCAATTTTACTGATGTTTAGAAGAATCAGCTTTTTGTTTTACTCATTTTCCTGTATTGTTTTCCTATTTTAAATTTGAATAATATGTTTTTTTCTTCATTAATTTAAATTTCTTGCTTGCTTTGGGTTTATTGCTCTATTTTTTTTTTTTTTGGATTTATTAAGGTAAAATCTTAGATTGAGACATTTACTCTTTTTAAAAGTAAGGTTTACATGCTAAAATTTTCCCCAGCAGAATCTTTTTTTAGCCATATGTCTCATATTTTAATATGTTGTATTTAACATTTATTCAGGTCTAAGGATTTCTAAAAATTCCTTTGAGACTTTCTGATTGATCCATAGATTATCTAAAGTGTATTGTTAATTTCCACATTTTTGAGATTTTCCTCTCATCTTTATATTATTGAATTGTAGTCACTTTCCATTATGATGAGAGAAGAAACTCTGTACAATATCAGTTCTTTTAAATTTGTTGATTTTTTTATGGTCCAGAATATGGTTTATCTTGATAAGTATTCAGTGGGGATTTGAAAAAAAAATATTTTCTTCTGACACTGGGTAGGGTGTTCTCTATCAGTTAGGTAGTATGGATTGTGTTGTTTGGAGAATCAATATCCTTGTTGATATTATTACTTCTGTCCGAAGCTGGGATGAGGTCATTGAAGTTCCAACAATTCATATGAATTTGTCCTTTTTTCAGTTCTATCAATTTTGCTTTATGCATTTTGAGGATCTGGGTTTTTTTTTTTTTTTTTTGGTGCATACACATAGGATTATTTTATCTTTTTTGTGAATTGTTTCTATTAACATTGTATAATGTCCTCTTTAGAATATCTGGTCATTTTATTTATCTGATATTAATATAGTCACTCCTGCTTTTTAAAAGTGAAATATTTTCATGATGTATCTTGTATTCTTTGACTATAAGTCACCTTTGCCATAGACTTGGAAGTGAGTTTCTTGTAAGCAACATATGATTTAGTTTTTTTTTTTTTTTTTTTAAATCCACTCTGCCCATCTCTGCATTCTTTTTTTTTTTTTCCTGTGGTACTGGGGATCGAACTCAGGGCCTTGTGCTTCCAAGGCCAGTACTCTACCAACTGAGCTATCTCTCCAGCCCCATCTCTGCTTTCTTAATTGGTGTATTTATATCATTAAAATTTAAAGTAATTATTGTTGTTTTTTACTTAAGTAAGTGCTAACTCATAATTGTATTGCTTGTTTTCATTTCTTTATCTTTTTCTACCTTCTTATGGGTAAGTTGCATAATTTTAGGATTCAATCTTGATATCTTGATATATTTATATTTGTTAGTATTTATTTCTGTGTGCTTTTTTTAATGGTTCCTCTGGGGATTACAATATACACACATGTATATTGTGTATCAGTATCAACATTTTACCACTTGGAATGTGTTTTAGTCAGCTTTTTCGCTGCTATGACTAAATCTGACCAGCACAATTATAGAGGAGGAAAGGTTTATTTGAGGGCTCACAGTTTCAGAGATCTTAGTCCATAGAAAGCTGGGCTCCATTCCTGGGGGCTCGAGGTGAGGCAGAACATCATGGCAGAACAGTGTGGCAGAGGGAACAGCTCACATCATCAGGAAGCAGAGAGAGAGAAGGACTCCACTCTCTAGATACAAAATATATACCCATAGCCATGCCCCAATTCCCACCTCCTCCAGCTACACCCTACCACTTCAATTAATCCCATCAGGGATTGATTCAATGATTGGGTTAAGACTTTTACAACCCAATAATTTCTCCTCTGAACCTTCTTGCATTGTCTTACCTGTGAGCTTTGGGGAACACCTCACATCCAAACCATAACAGTGTGTATGTGTGTATGTGAGTGTGTGTGTATGTGTTTAATGTAATGTCTTGGTATCTGAGAAGAATAGCTTCCAGTACACACACACATACATGCATACACATGCCCAAACAGGGATTGACACTGGTGATTGAACCCAGGATGCTGTACCACTGAGCTACATCCCCAGTCCTTTTTATGTTTTTATTTTGAGACAGTGTCTTGCTAGGTTGCTAAGGATCTCACTAAGTTACTGAGGTTGGTCTAGAACTTGAGATCCTCCTGCCTCAGTTTCTTGAGTTGCTTGGATTCCAGGCATACACCACTGTACTTAGGTATATGGTATATATTTTAAATTTAAATATTTCAGAAATCTTATCATGATGTGTTAATGTGAATTTCTTTGGATGTACCCTGTTTGGGATTCCTATCTTCTTGAATCTATAGGTTTATGTCTTTCAGTAAATTTAATAAATTTGCCTTACACACACACACACACACACACACACACTCTGACACAGGGGGATTTAATGAATTACATTCCCAGTTATTTTCATTAATAAATTTCTGGCTCTCATTTATCTGAATAGCCTCTTAGCCTTGTGCTTTCTCTTCCCTTTCTGGTATTCTGATGCAATGACTTAAATATTGAACCATTTGTTATTGTTCTATGGGTCCTGTGGCTGTGCTCATTTCTTTTTCAGTCTGTTGTTTCTCTATTATTCACACTGGGTAAGTTTTATTTACCGATCTCTTCTCCAACTTATGAATTCCATCCTCTGTCATATAAACTCTATAATTGAGTTCATCGAGGAAGACTTTTCTAAAACTTTTGTTATTGTATTTGTTCAGTTCAATACTTTCCATGTAGTTTTGTTCCTTATGAGATTTTCTTTCTCATTTGTTTCAAGCAATTTGTAATTGCTTGCTGAAGCATTTTTATACAGTCTCGTTTAAAATCCTCATCACATAATAAAAACATCCAGTTCATCTTGATCTTAGCTTCAATTGATTACCTCTTCTCATGTAAGTTGTAATTTTCTTGGTTTTTGGTGTGATGTGTAATTTTCATTTATATCCTGAATATTGTGGTAACTGCTTTAGGAGACTGTGTTCTATTTAAATCATACATTGTAGTATGGAGATATCTGTTGGTTTTAGCAATAGGTATGGCCTATTTTTGTCTGTTGTGCCTTCAATGACTACTGAATTTTAAGAGTTACTGCCACTTTATGGTGCTATTTTGGTCTACTTGGTTTATCAGGTGCTGTTGGGGCTCCATCTGTTCCCTCTTCATGCTTCCTGAGGAAGGAAAAGGGTTTTGCCCAGGCTGAGAAAACTGGAACCCACAGTTGAAGAAAAAGTCTCTGGTCTGTAAAGATAAATTGCACTTCCTAGACTAGACTTTTGTGACCCAACCATCCTGCCTGTAGGGAATGGAGAGTGCTTACCTGCCTGGTTATGTTAAGATCTCCCTCATCAATGGTACTTGGTGAATCTCAGAGGAGAAGAAATTTGAGTCTCTGGGGAGGAAGAGTTTTAATGGGACTATCACCTGTGTAGAGTTTCCCTTATTGTTTCTGTCCAGCTGTTCCAGGACCTCCAGGGTAGGTGAATGGGGGTCCTAGGGTCCTTCAGTGACAAAGAAGATTCCTGGACTCTGTGCCTGTAGTAATGAGATCCTCTTGACAGTGCTGCTCAGTTGCCTGATCTTTTGATAGGTTAAGGGTGTCTTATGCCGGTGTGGAAGGAAAGTGCTTCCCCAGCCAGGCCATTAGTTTTGGGTGGGCCTTCTGATTGAGCGTCCTTGCTGGTGTTGCTGGAATGGCCTGGCAGAAAGAAGAATGAGCCTACATGAGCCATCTTTTGTTGCTAGATTGAGATTTAAGATAATTCTAGGCCTGAGCTGCTTCCTTCCTGTTGGTTGGGGCCATAAAATATACCATTATATATTTTTTCATCAGCGATGGGTTTATTTTCCTCTATCCATCTTTAAAATTTCTCCTTTGGTGGCCTTTGCATTATTTCCAGGTTTTATGATTTTTCTCAGCAGGAGGAACATGAGGAAATGAGTCTGAACTATCTTATTCAGAAACTCTCACATTGATGGATTTTTGAAAGTTAGATCATTTTTCATTGCTCACATTATGCTTGATCATAATTTCTTATCCTTGCTGCATATCATTGTATCATCTCATTTGATGTATTAATATTTTGTTAATAATTTCTTTATGTTCTTAGTGAGTTTTGTAGTTTTCCTATTTGGTAATGTTCTTGATAGGTTTTAACATCAAAATTATTGAGAGTTAGGTCATAGAGAGTGCTTTTTATTTTTTCCTAGAACGGTTTGTGTGAAGTTTATGCTACTTCTTCCCTAAATGTTTGGAAGAATTTACTAGCAAAGAAAATTCATATTTAATATCACACACACACATATACACACACACAGACTTTGCTTTACTAGTGACACAAGATATGTTCGTGTCTGTATATACATTTTATATTATTTGAGTCAGTTTTGTTTAGTTGTGATTTCTCAAGAAATCTTTCTACTTTTATCTAAATAGTCAAAAATCATGACCTGAAATATATTGTCCTTTTTATCATTTAGCTTTGTTATTTGCATTTTGTCTTTTTATGCTTTTCAAATAACAAATGTTGGCTATATTACATTATTGTGTTTACATTTTTTTATTAATCAGTTTTATTTTCTGATTTATTTTACTATGATTTACTATTTCTTTATCTGACTTCCTAATATACATTGTTGGATAATAATCATTATTTTCTCATTTAATTTAAAGCTATGAATTTCCCTTTCAATACTCTTTTATCTATACCTCACATATTTTGACACATTTTACTTTCAGGGTTATCTAATGTAAACATTATTTAATTTATTTTGATTCACTATTTATTGAAAAGCATATTGCTTATTTTCCAAAAAGAAAGTTTCATAGTCATCCTTGTGTTAATGTTTTTCAATCCATATCCACATGATATGGTGTATTTTGTCTTATTGTTTTCTATTGTCTTTGTGTATTGAACCATTTATTTTTTTATTTTAACCCAATTTTGAAAATGTTTTGAAGGTATGTTATTAGAGACATACAGATTTGGAATTTGGGTATTTGTGTATATGTGTGTGTGACTAATCTCTTTATTATGAAATGTTTTTATTATATCTAGAAATGCTTTTTGCTTAAAAATGAATTTTGTCTGATATCATAGCTGGCATATTCGACTTATGTATTAGTCAGGATTCTCTAGAGGAACAGAATCAACAGGAAGTATGATTATAGAAGGGAATTTTTTTAGACTGACTTACACGACCAGAAGCTGGATAGTCCACAATGGCTATCGGCAGCTGGAGAGCTGGAAGAATCAACAACTGGGCAGTTCAAGATGTATAATTCCCAGAACAAGAAAGATCAACAGTGGTACCCTAGTCTGAGACCAAGGCTTCAGGAAACCACCTGGAGAAACACTGGCAGAGTCCACTTTGGAAGAGTGAAGGAGAGTCCAATATCCTCAGAGAATCCAAGCAGCAGTCAATAACCCATTCAAGAAGAGCAGAGCTTGCATCTGCATCTGCTTCCTTGTTCTTCCAGCTTTTATTCCACCCTTTTGGGTGGTGCTGCCCATGCTAAGGGAGGGGCTCCACTTCAGTTCACTATGCCACATTTAAAGCTTTGAAAGTTACTAATACAGTGATCCCTCAGTGAAGAACTGAGTCTTCACTTTCCATGGTTTCAGTTTCCCTCTGTCAACTACATTCCTGGTCTGAAAATATTATATAGAAAATTCCAGAAATAAACAATTCATAAGTTTTAAATTGTGTGTCATTCTGAGTAGCACAATGAAGTCTCCATCTCTTATTTTGACCCTGTCCATCATGTTTTGACTGTGAATCATCCTTTTGTTCAGTATTTCAATGCTGTATATACCACCTGCCTCTTGATCATTTCATAGCTGTCTGGTTATCTGATTGATTGTCAAGGTATCAGCATTGCCATTCTTATGTTCAAGGAACTCTTATTTTATTTAATGAGGGTCCCAAAGTGCAAGACTAGTGATGCTGACTATTGATATGCTCAAGAGAAGCCCTGAAGTGATTATTTTAAATAAAAGGGAATTCCTTTAAATGAAAGGGTGAAATTTTATCATGAGGATATGTATATAGGGGGAAAAACATAGTATATACAGAGGTTGGTGTTATGTGTGGTTCCAGGTATCCACTGCAGTCTTAAGACATATACCCCTGGGAGAAGGTGATCTACTGTATTTTATTTATATAATCTATATTCAATCAGTTCTCTATTTCACACATATTTTTCTGTCCAGTTTTTCACTGCTTTTTCTTGCAATTCTGTTTCCCTTTTGGATTATGTTTTTTAAATTATTGTTGTTGTATAATAAAATTTTTTCTTGACCTTTTTTTATTAATCGTTCTTTAAAATTAGTTTTTCCCCAGCTATATTTTTCTATTACTCATATAGATGTTAATGGATTTTCTCTTAATGGATACCCGGAAGATTAAAATATACATTCAGCTTCCTTATGATCTGATGTAACTTTTTTTAACTTCCTCCTGACTAATGCTAGAACCTTCCAACATTGACCTCTTTTTTTCATGTGATGAATATTTTTAATTCAAAGTTTCCATATTCAAGCAATTTGAGAAACTCAGGATTTTTCATCCCCTTTTGTGACTATGAAGTGTATAGTATCAATTAGGATTATTCATTACAACAATTATTTCTTTTAGAGATCTAAATATGTTGTGATCATCTATATAATAGCAAGGTCTAAATATATTGTGGTCATCTATATAATAGCATCTGAGGTTTATGCCTCAATTGAATCAGCATATATATGTCTGAATGCCGCCATTAATCTGCCAAAATTTTAGACTCCAGGAATGTTAATAGACATTCAAGTATTGGTATATATTCAAAATAAAGTTTTGTAATTGTGATATATAATTCATTCCATCTATAGATGGATTCTATCTTTGCTGTGGTCTGTTCAACTAATTCCTGGTTAGAAGCCATGCAATACTCTGAATTGCAGATGCTAATACTTCCATAACCTACAGTTTGAGTCAGTTTTTGCCACTGTGTCCAAAATACTAAACAAGAACAATTAGAACGGACAGTTGGTGCGTGATTCAAGGCCTCAGTCCATGGTCAGCTAACTCCATGTTTCTGGGTCCAAGGTAAGGCAGAACATCATGGCAGAAGGACATGGCAGAGGAAAGTTGCTAAGGGCATGGTGATTAGGAAGCAGAGAAAAAGCTCCATTCATCTGTAGCAAAATATAAATCCTGAAGGTGCACCCATAGTGACTTCTTCCAGCCACACCCTACCTGCCTACAGTTACAGGTAGTAACTCTAACTGTACGGAACAGTGGATCAATGTACTGAAGGTTCTCATTAACTCTGAACTTCCTTGCATTGTTTCAGACACAGTTTTGGGGGACACCTCATATCTAATCCACAACACCTACCAATTACCTACTTTTAATTTTTTAGTTATACATGAATGTAGAATCCACTTTGATTTCACTATGCAAGTATGGAATATATCCTATTCTAATTAGGACTGCATTCTTGTGGATGTACATTTTGGTGAGATTCTCTTTAGTGGATTCATATATGTACATAGGAAAATTATTTCAGATTCATTCCACTGTCTTTCCTTTTCTTATCATATCCCTTCCCTTCATTCCCCTTTGTCTAATCTACCAAGCTTTTATCTTCCCTTGTATCCCCTTCCACATCAGCAAAAACGTTTGACCTTTAGTTTTGAGAACTGGCTTATTTCACTTAACGTGATGTCTCCAGATTCATCCATTTACTGGCAAATATCATAGTCATTCTTCTTAATGTCTGAATAATACTCCATTGTGTATATATATGACATTTTCTTTATCCATTCATCTGTTGGTAGGAATCTATATTGGTTCCATACCTTAGCTATTGTGAATTGGGCTGCTATAAATATTGATGTGGCTGCATCACCGTAGTATGCTGATTTTAACTCCTTTGGATATATACCAAGGAGTGGGATAGTTAGGTCAAATGGTGGTTCTATTCCTAGTTTTCTGAAGAATTTCATACTGCTTTCCAGAGTGGTTGCATAAATTTGCCAACCTACCAACAATGCATGATTGTAGCTTTTTCCCCATATCATCACCAACATATATCGTTACTTGTACTCTTGATAATTGCTATTCTATCTGGAGTGAGATGAAATCTTAGTGTAGTTTTAATTTGCATTTCTCTAATTGCTGAAGATGTTGAACATTTTTTCATATATTCAACATTAACCTCTTTAGCCTTATTGTTGTCATGTAGTTTATGTTTCTTTTCTTTTAAATATTTTATTTTTGGAACAGTTTTAGGTTCACCACAAAATGGAGAAGACAATACAGAGATTCCCTATAAACCCTGCTCGAACACATGCACAGCCTCACCCATATCAAATGCTCTTCCCCAGTCGTGCCTTTGTTACAATCAATGAACCTTCAATTACATATCTTTATCACAGTCTACAGTTTATATTATAATTGACTTTTTGTGCTTTTTTAAAAATTTTGAGGTACACTCCATACAGTATTAACTTCTAAGTAACATTCAATTAAGTACTTTGACAATTTCTGCACGAGTTTTAACTGAGATTCCCAAACTCATCTAGATGTGGAATAAATCTTTACATGATGTATATTGATATTCTAAATGAATACTATTTTGTTATAATGTAAAAAATACTTTATGCTATTGAGGCCTTTTTTTTTGGGAATTATTCAAATTTTATTAAATGGGTAAGACATAGTAGAATAGGCTTCTGTGGCTCTAAGGGGTTATAAGATGTCAAGAGAAGAAGATAAAATTAGGAGCCATATAATTCTGGATTCTGATGTTAACTATGCAGAGTATCCTGGGACACATAGCTGAGCCTCTGTCCCTTTACTTGTATACAAGGCAACATATGCTTATGAGTATTTATAAATATTAGAAATGATATATGCAACATGTTTCCTACAGTGCCTGACACATAGAAGGCATTCAGTGGAGTAGTTGTTTTTATTCTCAAATAGAAAGATAATAAAACAATTAAATGTCACACACAAAAAGAACATACTTTTGAATAAGCATGAATCTTCTTATCTAATTTTTATTTTTTATTTTTTTTTTTTTACCGAGTGCAGTTTGATTCATTGTACACAAATGGGTACATCTTTTCGTTTCTATGGTTGTGAATGATATAGATTCATACCATTTGTGTAATCATACATGTACATAGGGTAATGATCTCTTTCTCATTCCACCATTTTTCATACCCCCTCTCATTTCCCTGTACATAATCTAAAGTTCCTCCATTCTACTCTCACCTCTTACCCCACAACCCCCATTATATAACATCATCTACTCATCAGGAAGAACATTCAGCCTTTGGTTTTTTTGGGATTGGCTTATTTCACTTAGCATGATATTCTCCAATTCCATCCATTTATTTGCAAATGCCATATTATTCTTCTTTATGACTAAATAATATTCCATTGTGTATATATACCACAGTTTCTTTATCCATTCATGTGTTCAAAGGACATCTAGGTTGGTTCCACAATTGTGAATTGAGCTGCTATAAACGTTGATGTGGCTGCGTTACTGTAGTATGCTAATTTTAAGTCCTTTGGGTATAAACTGAGGAGTGGAATAATTGGGTCAAAAGGTGGGTCCATTCCAAGTTTTCTGAGGATTCTCCACACTGCTTTTCAGAGTGACTGCACCAATTTGCAACTCCACCAGCAATGTAAAAGTGTGCCTTTTCCCCCACATCCATGCCAATGTCTATTTTTGTTTGTATTCTTGATAATAGCCATTCCAATTGGAGTAAGATGAAATCTTAGAGCTGTTTTAATTTGCATTTCTCTAATTACTAGAGATATTGAACACTTTTTCATATATTTATTAATCGCTTGTATATCTTCTCCTGTGAAGTGTCTTTTCCAGTTCCTTGGCCCATTTATTGATTGGGTTCTTTGTATTTTGGGCATAATGTTTTCTAAGTTCTTTATAAATTTTGGAAATTAGTGCTCTATTGGAAGTGTGTGTGGAAAAGATTTTCTCCTACTCTGTAGGGTCTCTTTTCACATTATTGATTGTATCCTTTGCTGAGAAAAACCTTTTTAGTTTGAATCCATCCCATTTATTGATTCTTGCTTTGATTTCTTGTGCTTTGGGAGTCTTGTTAAGGAAGTCTGATTCTAAGCCAACATGACAAAGATTTGGGCCTACTTTGTCTTCTATTTGGTGTCAGGTCTCTGGTCCTAAGTCCTTGATCCATTTTGAGTTGAGTCTTGGGCAGGGTGAGACATAGAGGTTTAATTTCATTTTACTGCATATGGATTTCCAATTTTGCCAGCACCATTTGTTGAACAGGCTATGCTTTTTCCATTGTATGTTTTTGTCTCCTTTTCTACTATGAGGTGACTATATGTGGGTTTGTCTCTGTGTCTTCTATTCTGTACCATTGGTCTTCCTGTCTATTTTGGTGCCAATACCATGCTGTTTTTGTTACTATTGCTCTGTAGTGTAGTTTAAGATCTGGTATTGTGATACCTCCTGCTTCACTCTTTCTGCTCAGGATTGTTTTGGCTAATTGAGATCTCTTATTCTTCCAGATGAAGTTCATGATTGCTTTTCTCTATTTCTATGAGGAATGTCATTGGGATTTTAATTAGAATTGCATTGAACCTGTATGCACCTTTGGTAGAATGGCCATTTTGATAATATTAGTTCTGCCTATCTAAGAACATCGGAGATCTTTCCATCTTCTTTGGTTTTCTTCAATTTCTTTCTTTAGTGTTCTGTAGTTTTCATTGAAGAGGTCTTTTACCCCTTTTGTTAAATTGATTCCCAAGTATTTTAGTTTATTTTTTTGAGGCTATTGTGAATGGAGTGGTTTTCCTAATTTTTCTTTCAGAGGATTCATCACTTATGAATAGAAATGCATTAGATTTATGCATTTTGATTTTATATCCTGCTACTTTGCTGAGTTCATTTATTAGTTCTAGAAGTTTTCTAGTGGAGATTTTTGGATCCTCTAAATATAGAATCATGTCATTGGCAAATAGTGACAACTTGAGTTCTTCTTTTCCTATTTGTATCCCTTTAATTTCTTTGGTCTATCTAATTGCTCTGGCTAGTGTTTCAAGAACAATGTTGAATAGAAGTGGTGAAAGAGAGCATCTCTGTCTTGTTCTAGTTTTTAGAGGGAATGCTTTCAGTTTTTCTCTATTAAGAATGATGTTGGCTGTGGGCTTAGCATAGATGGCCTTTACAATGTTGAGGTATATTCCTTCTATTCCTACTTTTGCTAGTGTTTTAAGCATGCAGTGGTGCTGTATTTTATCAAACGCTTTCTCAGCATCTATTGAAATAATCATATGATTCTTAATTTTAAGTCTACTGATGTGATGAATTACATTTATTGATTTCCAGATGTTGAACCAACCCTGCATACCTAGGATAAACCCCACTTGATCATGGTGCACTATCTTTTTAATATGTTTTTGTATGTGATTTGCCAGTATTTTGTTAAAGATTTTTGCATCTATGTTTATCAGGAATATTGGTCTGAAGTTTACTTTCTTTGATGCATCTTTGGTTTTGGTATCAGAGTGATACTAGCCTCATAGAATGAGTTTGGAAAGGCTTCCTCCTTTTATATTTCCTGGGATATTTTGAGGAATATTGGTATTAGTTCTTCTTTAAAGGTCTTATAGAATTTGGCTGAGAATCCATCTCATCCTGGGCTTTTCTTGGTTGGTAGGCTTTTGATGGCTTCTTCTATTTTGGTGCTTGAAATTGATCTGTTTAGATTGTGTACATCTTCCTGATTCAGTTTGGGAGGATCATATGTCTCTAAAAATTTGTCAGTGTTTTCGATATCTTCTATTTTGTTGGAATATAGATTTTCAAACTGGTTTTTAATTATGTTATGTATTTCAGTGGTGTCTGTCATGATCTTTCCTTTTTCATCACAAATTCTAGTAATTTGAGTTTTCTCTCTCCTTCTCTTCATTAGTGTGGCTAAGAGTTTATCAATTTTGTTTACTTTTTCAAAGAATCAACTTTTTGTTTTGTCAACTTTTTGGATTCTCTTGTTTCAATTTAATTGATTTCAATTCTGACTTTTATTATTTCCTGTCTTCTACTATTTTTGGTGTTAATCTGTTCTTCTTTTTCTAGGACTTTGAGATGCAATGTTAGGTCATATAGTTGTTGACTTTTAATTTTTTAATGTATGAGCTCAATGCAGTGAACTTTCCTCTTAGCACTGCTTTCAGAGTGTCCCAGAGATTTTGATAATGTTGTGTCATTCTTCTTATTTACCTCTAAGAATTTTTTTGTTTCCTCCCTGATGTCTTATGTTATCATTGCATCATTCAATAGCATATTATTTAGTCTCCAGTTATAGGAGTAGTTTTTGTTTTTTATTTTTTCATTGATTTCTAATTACATTTCATTATAGTCTGATAGAATACAAGGTAGTATCTCTATTTTTTTGTATTTACTAATGCCTTCTCTGTGGCATTAACATATGGTCCATTTTGGAGAAGGATCCATGAGCTGCTGAGAACAAAGTATATCTGCTCCATGATGGATGAAATACTCTATTTGTCTGTTCAGTCTGTTTCATTGATTCTATTATGTAGTTCTATAGTTTTTTTGTTCAGTTTTTGTTTGAAGAATCTATCCAGTGGTGAGAGCAGTATGTTAAAGTCATCCACTATTATTGTGTTTTGGTTTATTTGATTCTTAAAATTGAGAAGGCTTTGTTTGATTTACATAGATGATCCATTGTTTGGGGCATAAACATTTAAAATCATTATGTCTTACTGGTTTATGTTTCCCTGGAGCAGTATGAAATGTCCTTCTTTTTCCCTTCTGACTGACTAAGGTTTGAAGTCCACTTTATCTGATATGAGGATGGAGACCCCTGCTTTTTTACTGAGTCCATGTGCATGGTATGTTTTTCCCCATCCTTTCACCTTTAGTCTGTGGATGTCTTTTTCTGTGAGATGAGTCTCTTGAAGGAAGCATATTTTTGGGTCTTTTTAACCCAGTCTTCCAGTCTATATCTTTTGATTAATGAATTTAGGCCATTAACATTCAGATATGAGATATGATTTGTATTCCTGGTCATTTTGGCTTATTTTTGGTTTTTAACTTGACTTGGTTTCTCCTTTGATAGGCTTTTCCTTTAGGATAGTTCCTCCCTTTGCTGACTTGTATTGTTGTTTTTCACTTCCTCCTCATGAAATATTTGGCTGCAAATGTTCTGTAGTGAAGGCTTTCTATTTGTAAATTCTTTTAACTTTAGTTTATTGTGGAAAGATTTTATTTCATCATTAAACCTGATGGTTTGTTTTGCTAGCTGTAGGATTCTTGGTTGGCATCAATGTTCTTTCAGAACTTAAAATATATTGTTCCAGGCCCTTCTTGCTTTTAGGTTCTAGGCTGAGAAATCTGCTGATATCCATATTGGTTTCCCCTTCTAAGTAATCTGATTCTTTTCTCTCACAGTCTTTAAAATCCTATCTTTATTTTGTATGTGAGGTATTTTCATTATTATGTGCCTTGTTGTGGATTGTGTGTAAATTTGTGCATTTGGTGTTCTGTAAGCCTTTTGCATTTGATCTTCCATTTCATTTTTCACGTTTGGGAAATTTTCTGGTATTTCTTTGAATAGGTTGTTCATTCCTTTGGTTTGTTTCTCTGTGCCTTCCTCAATCCCAATGATTTTTCAATTTTGTCTTTCCATGATATCCCATAATTCTTGGAGGTTCTGTTCATGATTTCTTAACCATCTTCTCTGTGTGGTCAACTTTTTTTTCAAGATTAAATATTTTGTAATCATTGTCTGAGATTCTGTCTTCCACAAGCTTTATTCTGTTGGTGATGCTTTCTATTGAGTTTTTAATTTGGTTTAATGTTTCTTTTGTTTCAAGTATTTCTGTTTGCTTTTTTTTCAGAATCTCTATAACTTTATTGAAATGCTCTTTTGCTTCCTGCATTTGCTGTTTTAACTGTTTATTGCAGTGATCATGCATTGCCTGCCTTTGCTCTCTTATCTTTTCCTTCACAGATCATTTTAATTATGCAGATTCTAAACTCTTTTTCTGTCATTTCTATTGCCATGCTATCATTGGATTATATCAAAATAGCATCTTGGTTTGTTGGGGACACTTTCTTCCCCTGTTTTCTCATATTGTTTCTGTATATTTCCCTCTAGCAGTGAAGGTCTGAGGTACTGCAGTTTCCCCCCTGCAGGCTTATTGTCACCCTGCAGGTTTCCAGTCCCTCTCCATTGAGGGGGAGATCTATATTAGCAGCACCCAATACAAACAATATGCAGCCCTAAACCAGATAGCCCCTATGAAGTCTTTAACATTATTGGAATAAACAGGATGAGTTTGATTATCTACAGCATTTCTAGTGGTGGACAAAGAGGATGGGTAGGGGTGTAGGATGTAACAGTTAATGGGAAAAGAAGTGAGTAAAATAGGTACCTGTTCAAGGGAAGAGAGAGAGCGGGGTCAAAAGAAGTTGGTTTTTAGCATGAGAAAAGGGAGAAAGATACTCCAAGGGAATAGGTAAATAAAAGGAAAATAGAGTGAGAGAAAAAAGAAATAAAAAATTAAAAATTAAAAACAAAACAAAACAAATCTGTGGTTCATAGTCACCCATCACTCAAACCTCCCAGGCCTCAGTATCTCAATGTGAGTGCGATACCTGTCAAAGGGCCTCCAGACTCCTGTAGATGTTTCAGGAAAAGAGTCTTCCTCCAGTGATGGTGGCCACACCCTCAGGAATAATTAAAAATGTCTGCACCAGCCTCTAAAGAAGCTGGGGAGCCACAGCACAGGTGCTCTGAGTCCGTGCATGGCTGACTGTCATGTAGTTTAATTGTGAATGTTCTTTAACCTCCCTAAAAGATGGGTATTATTTTTAATAATCAGTATTCAATCACTATTTAATTATGTTGATCCAGATAGTTACCTTTCCAAATGAGAACATTTTTTTCCAGTTATTTTTCTCTAGGATCATTTTCTACCTGAAGAACTTTCTTCAGTGGTTTTTTTTTTTTTTTTTTTCTTTCAGTGCAGCTTGACTAGTGACCCATGGATTCTCTCAGTCTTTAATTTTCTGAAAATATCTTTATTCTGCACTCACTGGTGAAAGTTATTTTCTCCAGCTAGAGAATTCTAAGTTAGTAGCTATTTTTTTCTCAGCATTTTAAGTATCATTTCATGTTCTTCTTGGTTCTGATATTTCTGTCAGTCTTGTTTCTCTCTCTCAGGTAAAGTGACTTTCCCCCCCATTTCTGGCTATAGTTAAGTTTTCAGTGGTCTTACAATACCTATATATATTTTTTATGACTAAAGTTTGTGATTTATAGCATCATTCTTTGAATTCAAACGTATTATCAGTTTTGACAGTCCTCTACTTTATCAAATATTTTATTACTTTTTTTTTGCCTTCTCTCTATTCTCTCTGAACTTTAATTGCACATATATAAGAG
This sequence comes from Sciurus vulgaris, assembly GCF_902686455.1. NCBI lineage: Eukaryota > Metazoa > Chordata > Mammalia > Rodentia > Sciuridae > Sciurus > Sciurus vulgaris. The sequence continues at coordinate 42,072,182 of NC_136464.1, forward strand.
TTTTTGATCATGTCCCATATGTTAGTGATCTTTCTCCCTCTTCTTTATTTTTAGTCTTTGCCCATAATTTATTTTCCAATTTTACTTTTGTTTGTATATACTTCAGTTAGATTCCAGTTTCTGTCACTCAAGTTATCTATTCATCTGTTTTCCTGGAAAAAAAATGTAAAACATTTTTGTCCCAAATTTTATAGTTTCATGAAAGTGTAGTTTGCACATTATATAAAACGCTTGTTTCATATGTATTCTTCAGTAACTTTTAGCAACTTGACTGAGGGCTAATTGAAGTAAAATAAATTGCAAGTATTTAAAATGTAAGTCTCAATGAGGTTTGCTCATATACGCACAAATGCATACACACATATAAATATGGGAAATTTTCATTACATATGAAGTAACTACTATTTGCATGCCTCTAAAATTTGCCTGTGCTACCTCGTAATTTATCCTTCTCTTTAAGGCTATCCCCAGTCCATCACTTATTGCTTTCTGTTATAGGATTATTTGTTTTCCTGAATTTCATATAAGGAGATCCTATACTATGTGTTATTCGTTCATCTTTCTCCTAGTATAAGAATTTTGAGACTCATCTATGCTGTTGTTTTTATGAGTTTCCTTTTTTTTTATTGCCAATTCCTTTATATGAGAAGATCATAATTTATTTGTCCATTCATCTGTTGATAGACATTTGGGTTATTTCTACATTTTGATTATTTTCAATAAAGTTGGCAAAAGCATCATAAAAATGTCTGTGCAGACATATTTTTATTTCTTTGGGATAAGTATCAAAGAGGCTCAGTCATATGGCGGGTTGATGTTTAATTTTTAAAAACACTTCCGAGCTGTTTTCCAAAATGATTATTTCATTTTTAATTCCTCTCAGAAGTGTATTAGAATTTGATTTTCTGCACTCTTGTCTACACTTGGTATGAACAGGTTTAAAAGTTTTTAGATGTACAGTTGACGTATAGTGGTGTCTTATTGTGGTTTTAAAAGTTTTTTAAAAACAATTGTGTATTTTCAAAAGAATTGCAAAATTGCACAGAAAATTCTTTATTTGTGTACCTTGGTTTCCCCTAATGTTAGCATCTTACATAACAATTAGATATATATGAAAACTAAGACATTAACTTTGGTCGAATACTATTAACTAAACTGGGTTTTATTCTAATTTCATCTATTTTCCTAATAATGTTCTTTTTCTGTTTTCAGGATCTTTTCTTAGGAAGCTACATATAGCATTTGTTTATTGTTTCTTCTTAGTTTCCTCCCATCTATGACAAGCTCTCAATTTTTCCTTGCTCTCGTGATCCTGACGCCTTTGAAGAGTGATGATTGGTATTTTATAAAATGTCCCTTAATTAAGCTTATCAGAGGTTTTCTCAGGATTATATGGGAGCTATGGATTTGGGGAAAGAACACCACTCAGTTGAAATGCCATTCTCCTTGTATCATTTCATATAATTAAGATCAACCTTGGTCACTTTTTTAAGGTGGGGTCTGTGAGGTTTCTCCAAGGTAAAATTATTTTTTTCATGCATTATTCATTAGAAGCAAGTCACTAAATCCAAACCAGCACTGAAGGGAAGAGAACTAAGCTCTCTCCTTTGGCATATGGGATATGAACATTTTATACATATGTTAAAATCATCACACTAGTTAATAAATATCTGGGGAAAGATATTTTGAAACTATACAAGCATCCTACTTTTCCTTAAGGATTTACCCATTAATTTTAGCATTTGTGATGGCTTCTGCCTGTAGCAATTATTCTTGCTGTGCTCTTGTGGTGGTTTTACATTTCTCTTAACCCTCTTCTATTACTTGGAATTCTGTAAGGAAGATTTTTACCTTCTCTACACATTCATTTGTTTGTCCAAACGTGCATTATATCATCATGGACTCATGAATATTTGTGTTATTCTTCGGGTTAAAGGCAAATGCTGCCTCTGTATTTTTCCAGCTTTGATTGTTGGGAGTGGTTTCAAGTCCCTTCTTGTCTCCTTTTTTTAGGACTTCTTTACTTTCAAGTGCTTAAGGTATTCTAGGTACATCTTGGGTTTTCCTTGTCTCTGACCTCGAGTTAGCCATTTCTTCATGAGGCTCTGGTGTATTTTATTGGGGAATGGTATTTAGAAATTAAAATCTGTAAACTGGATGTCTTTGTTGTTACTGTGATATGCATGCTTCTGAGACCTTTCAGTGGACAGAATGAGGGAATATACACATGTGTATTAACCCATGTATGCACAATATCTACATTCTAGTAACTATCCATCTGTCTGTATTCATCATCTGTCTTCATCATCAATATGTGTGTAATGAGAGAGATGCAGAGAGAAGGAAATGTACAACAGACACAGACATGTGCATGTGTAAGTATTCATGATTTTTAATCTGATCGTGAATGAATCATTCTAGCCTTCTCTCCTTGCTTGTTACTTTACTCTCTGACAGTAAGAAACCTCACTCCCATTATCTACACATTATTTGCTTATTTGTTCAATTTTACTTATTTGTTGAATACAAGTAGTGTCAGAACTACTAATCGTCAGGCTTGGGAGGAGCAAATTTACCAACGAAAGAACAGTGTTTAGCTGCAGTTCTTATGGTATTTAGCTTCACAGTATCCAAGCAAAACACCATTTCCCAAAGCCACTTAGGTCAACTCCCTTTTCCCTCACCATCTTCAGCGAGGTTATGCCTTACATTTGTAATGCAGTTAGAATCATGTTTTCACAGTCCACTTTTCATCCTGGGATCTGCTGACATTCTGGCTTTAAAATGGAAAACAAATTATACAGTAAATTTTGCTTTTTTGTGACATACAGTTTTATTGACAAATGTGCAGCATCATGTATCCACCAACATGATAACATTCAGAAGTTTTATCACCATAAAAAACATCCTGTGCAGCCCCTTTATGGTTGAGCTCCTTATCCCCCTCAACCAGTAGTCAATTTTTTTTGTCTCTATAGCTTTGACTTCGCCAGAATTTCATACAAATGAGTTATATGATATTTAGCCTTTACAGTCTATCCTCTTTCCTTTTGCAAAGTTCATTTAATATTCACCAGAGCCGTTCTGTGATTTAGTGTTAATTCCTTTTATTGATGAATAGTATTCCATTCTGAGGGTACACCAGAATGTTTATTCACTCAACTCTTGAAGGACATTTTCGTTATTTCTAGTTTTTGGCAATTCTAAACTAAATTACTAGCAACATTTGTGTAAATATTTTTATGTGAAAATGAGTTTCAATTCATTTGGATAAATACTGTGAAGTGGGATTGATGGGCCGTGTGATAAGTGTGTATCTGTTTTCATAAGAAACTGCCAAAACCTTCATCTAAGTAAGTGGCTGCACAACTTTGCATTTCAACCAGCAATGAATTCATGTTCTTGTGGCTGCACATCCTTTCCAGCATTGTTTTCTAAGTATATTATTATTGTTATTATTATTGTTATTAGCCATTTTAATAGATATATAGTAATACCTAATTATAGTGTTAATTTACACTTTTCTTATGATTATAATTGAACATCGTTAGTGTTTGCTTATTTGCCATCTGTGTATCTTTTTTGCATGATGTGTCCATTTAGCTCTTTTGTCCATTTTTAAAATGGAGTTACTTTGTTTTATTACTGTTGGGTTTAATGCTCATTTTCTATCTATGTTTTCTTTTTTTTAATTTTTATTTATTTATTTTTTTTTACAGATTGTACTTTGATTCATTATGCACAAATGGGGTACAACTTTTCACTTCTATGGTTGTACACGATGTAGATTCACACCATTTGTGTAATCATACATGTACATAGGGTAACGATGTCTCATTCCACCTTGATACGTGTATAAGCACATTGGATATATTTTTAAAATCTCTTTCTTCCCTTATGACTTGCCTTTTCATTTTCTAATTAGTTTTTCATAACAGAACAAAAAGTTATTTGAATTTTGATAAATTTCAAATTATATATTTTTTTCTTTCATGGATTATACTTTTGTGGTTTCGTATCTAAAATCTCTATATACCCAAGTGCATGAGGAGTTTCTCCTTTATTTTATTCTAGAATTTTAAAGTTTTACTTAAGTCTGTGGTCAATTTGAATTTGTATCCAGTGACCTTGTTAAACTTGCCTGTTAGTAATACAGTAGCTTTTTATGTAATTCTTTAGGACTTTTTTCATAAAGAATCATTTCATCTCTGAATAGAGAGAGTTCTATATCTTTTCCAGTTTTACTTCCTTTGTTTATTTTTATTGTCTCATATTACCTGGGCATTCTACTAAGATTAGGAATTATGAACCAAGGCTACCCTCCTCTGTTCCCTCTCGTCAGGAGAAAGCAGTCAGTCTCTTTACCATTAACCGTGGTGTTATTGCAGGCTTTTCCCTAGAAACCCTCCATGAGGTCAAGGAAGTTTGCTTTTGTTCATAGTTTATTGAGAGTTTTTTTTTTTTTTTTTTTTTAAATCATGAATAGATGTTGCACTTTGTGGCATGTTTTCTGGCGTTCACTGAGATGGTCACATGCTTTTTGTCTGTCAGGTTTCTAATATCAACATATGGTGAATTCCATTGATTGCATTGATTAATTTTTGTACGTTAAAGCAACCGCATTTCTGAGATGAATACCTTTAGGTCCTGATGCACCGTATATATGGCTCAATCCAATTTAGTAACATTTTGTTGAAGATTTTGCATCCCTGTTGGCAGGATCTCTGGGTCTCTAGTTTCTTGTAACATCTGTTTGGTTTTGCTTTTAGGATAATGCCAACCTCATAAAATGAGAGGTAAGTGTTCCTTCCTCTTTTTTTTTTTTTTTTTTTTTTTAATTCTGGAAGAATGTGTAGAATTGGCATGATTTCTTCCTGATTTCATGAAAGAAACTATCTGAGCAATAAAACTATCTTTTTGGAAGGTTTTTGACTACATATTCAATATCCTTAATAGATATAAAGGATATTCTGATTTTTTTTTTCTCAAGTAGATTATGGTAGTTTGTGTCTTTCAAGGAATTAACTGGTCATTTTATATCTAGGTTGTAAGCACAGAATTGTTTGTTGTTTTTCTTTACAATCATTTTAAAGTCTGTAGTAATGTGCTTATATCATTGCAGATATTGGTAGTTTGTGTCATTTCTATTTATTTCTTGGTCAGTTTGACTAGAGGTTTACCAGTGTTACTGGTATCTTATATTGTTCTTTCTGTTTCCAAATTCAATAATTTTTGCTCTCATCTTTATCATTTCCCTTCTACTGTTTGTTTTAAGCTTAATTTGCTCTTTCTCTGGTCAGGCTAGAATCTTAGGTTACTTATTTTATATATTTATTCTTTCTTTGATATAAGCATTTAATTCTACCCATTTCCCTGTAAGTCCCCTTTGGTTACATTCCACAAAAACTTGGTAAACAGTACCATTATGCATCCATTTGTTTTCAGTGTACCTAATATTTATGTTTAAATTGTGCTCATAAATACAGCATATGGCAGGGTATTGCTTTTTTCTCCACTGTCAAAATTTGTCTTTTAATTGAATATTTAGAAAACTATTTTGTATAATTATTGATGGCATTAGATTTTGCCTATAATTTTATTATTGATTTTTTGGCTGTCTATCCTTTTGGTTGTCCCCCATCCTCTATTATTGCCTTCTTTGGGACTAATTGAATTTTTTAAAAAAATATTCCATATATCTTTAAGTAAATAAAGAGAAGAAAAATAAATCATCCAGTGCTCATAATTGCTGTCTACCAGAGGGCTCCCACAGCCCGTCTGTGGCAGTGCCATTGTTATGCTGTGTAGACCATCCTCACCTGTACCTCCTCACGGTCATATTTTGAAGGTTATTTTACCAGATATAAAATTTCTGGTTCCTAATTCTTTTTCTTTCATCACTTAACAATTGTAGTTTCATTCTTCTCTTGTCTAGGTAGATTTTTTTTTAAGTCATTTATCCAGTCTTATCCTCGCTCCTTTCAAGGGAATATGTCTTTTTCTCTAGCTGAAGATTTTTTCTGTATTTGTTTTCAGAAGTCTGACTATAAGGTATCCAGGTAGCTATGGTTTTCTGTACCTTTATCTTGCTAAAATCTATTGAGTCAAAGGTTTGATGTATTTCTTCAGATTTGAGAAATTCTCTGCCATTATTTCCTTAAAAATTGATTTTAATACCTTCTCTCCTTTGTTGACAACAGTTAAATGTTTATGATACATATAAATGTTTATGATACATATTTAGTAGCTTTACCCCATACATTTTTGTTCCCTTGATTCAGCTGAATATTGGGTATAAACATGTATTTGAGTTATTTAATGCCATCTTCTATCAGGTCCAGTTTTTCTGCTCATTCAATGAATATTTAAATTTATAATTTTATTTTGCTTTTCTTGATTTTTAAATTTTTTATGACTGAATTATTTGTTCAAAAATTCTAACTTTTCCTTCAGATTGTTCCTCATTTGCTGTGTTCTGTTTAACACACAGGCATGATATACATATAATATTTATTTACAAACACTGATCTGTTACCTTTGCTTCATCCTGTAAAGTTTTAATTCTAGAGACTATTTTATCTCTTGCTTATCAGTTCTTAATTTCCTTTTTCTTCTCACAAGGATCCTAGTAATTTTTTTATGTTATCTTAGACATTGTGGGAGCTATGCTATAGTCAGTGGCCTATTTTACCTTTTTCTAATTTGACAGTGAAATGCTGCACTAAGAGTCATCTAAATTGCTAAGGAACTACCCTGACCCCATGGAGGTTTGGTTTCAAAATTGACAGTAGGGATTCTGCTTTGGGGATTCCCTTGTTCATGGTTGAGAATCATACCGAGGTTCTGGCCTCTCTTGGATCTCACTGGAAAGTTGCTGGGACTCATCAAGGTGTTTATACTTTGCCTGGGACTAGTATAGCACACCTCCATTAAAATAGCTTCTAATATCTCCATCCACCTCAATCATATTCTTCTGGACTCTTTGAAAACCAGATACACACCATAGGAGTCATTCAAGATCTTGAGTAATTAGTGAGATAGTTTGGGATTTTGATTCCAGTTTCTTCTGCTTTCTTAACATATTTAACAGATTTTTTTCACTTTGTCTCCAGAAATTCTAATCTCTATTTCCTCCACCTCGTGAGGCTTCTGTTCCATGCCCATGTTTGATTTCCATGAAAAATGAGTTGAAAAATGTCCTAAGGTGAGAAAATCTGGGATAAATATAGAGCTTCTCTCATCTTTTTTCATTATCTCAGTATTAGCTGTGTATTGATTAATATTTAAAACCCGAGAACACTTATTTTATACATTTTAACAGGTGTCATGATTGTTTACTATGGGAAGTTCCCTTATTATGATTTTATCTCATATTTATTCATGCCCTTACCTAAAGTATTATTCAGTTTAAATAGTTTTGAACTTTCAGATAAGGTTATCACCATATAAATATTCTCCTTAGAGTTACTTTTAATTTCAACATTACATTTTAATAAATCTTATTATGTGTGTGGCTAAGTGACATTTTAAATATACTTTATTTTCTGAGTATATGAGTTATTTCAATATTTCTCTGGATCGTTGGTCTATTTCTATTTGTATTTTTTTCCTATTATACATATTATTGTTAATGAACATTATTTGACTTCTATCTGTGTTCAGATACCAGATTTTCTCATGATTATGTACAGAGGTAGAATTTCTGGGTAATGTGAATAATCAATCAAAGAGCAATTAATGATATCAATCTGTTTTGCAAATTGCACTTATGTAGTTACCCAAGCAACATGTATGATATCTCTTGATTCTCATCTTCTTTTTTTTAATATTTTGTTTTAGTTGTAGGTGGATACAATACCTTTATTTTATATCCATGTGGTACTAAGGCTCAAACCCAGGGCCTCATGCCTGCTAGGCAAGCGCTGTACCCCTGAGAAACATCCGGAGCCACATCCCAAGCCACGATTCTCATCTTCTTTATCCTTTACTATTTTTAGACTTATTTCGCCAGTCAAGAGAGTGTAAAATGATATCACATTTTGATCATGATCTGCATATGCCTGATCACTATGAAAGCTAAGCATCTCTTCACATATTAGTTTAGCATATGGTTTTCCAGTTAATGTTCATTTGTTTTGCTAATTTTCCTACTCAATTTTTTCCCTCTTTCTTACTGATTAGTGACATTTTTTTCATGTTTTCCTTGAGCATGTAACTTTTTGGTTTTTTGAGTGGTGCAATTAAAATCTTGCAAATTTGTAACTTATTACCCCTCTTCCATCTTTAAAATAACAAATTATTAGAGATTTATTTGTAATTACTTGTAAATCTCTTTTGTCCAAATCCATGGTAAAAATATTTCCTTATATTTTTGGTAAAAGTTTTTTAAAAAAATTTGTTGACATATTTAGAAATGCTAAAGTGAACCCATTTTAATTGCACAATTGAAGTACTGATAAATGTGTTCATTCAAGTTAACCATATCCCTATTCAAGAGACAGAACCTTTTCATGAACCCTTCAAATTTCTTCCTCCTCTAGTGTTTTTCTTTTCCTTCCTTTCTCTTCTAGAACTTTTTCCTTTTGTGTTTCTAATGTTGAGAAGATGTGGTGAGAGTTGACATTCTTGCTTTGTTCCCATTCTTAGTGGGAAAGTGTTCAGACTTTCCACCATTGGAAATCAAGTGAAATGAATGTTGATCTGTGCTTTTTATTAGGATTCTACTTTGCTGGGACTTTAATCATAAATGATGTTTGAATGTTTTTGAAATGCTTTTTTTGCTTATATTGTGAATATTATGTTAACTTGTTGCTTTATTCTTTTAATGTGATGAAGTCATGTGAATTCATGAGTTTATTTTTATTTATTTATTTATTTACTTATTTATTTTAATTCATTTTTATTGTAAACAAATGGGATACATGTTGTTTCTGTTTGTACATGGAGTAACAGCATACCATTTGTGTAATCATACATTTACATATGGTAATGATGTTTGATTCATTCTATTATTTTTTCCTTCCCCCCCACCCCTCCCACCCCTCTTTTCCCTCTATACAGACCCTTCTTCCTCCATTCTTGCCCCCCTCGCATCCCTCATTATGGGTCATCATCCGCTTATCAGTGAGATCATTCGTCCTTTGGTTTTTTGAGATTGGCTTATCTCACTTAGCATGATATTCTCCAATTTCATCCATTTGCCTGCAAATGCCATAATTTTATCATTCTTTATGGCTGAGTAATATTCCATTGTATATATATACCACATTTCTTTATCCATTCATCAATTGAAGGACATCTAGGTTGGTTCCACAATCTGGCTATTGTGAATTGAGCAGCTATGAACATTGATGTGGCTGTATCTCGTAGTATGCTGATTTTAAGTCCTTTGGGTATAGGCCAAGGTGTGGGATAGCTGAGTCAAATGGAGAGTCCATTCCAAGTTTTCTAAGGAATCTTCACACTGCTTTCCAGAGTGGCTGCACTAATTTGCAACCCCACCAGCAATGTATGAGTGTACCTATTTCCCCACATCCTCGCCAATACCTATTGTTGCTTGTATTCTTGATAATTGCCATCCTAATTGGGGTGAGATGGAATCTTAGTTTTGATTTGCATTTCTCTTATTACTAGAGATGTTGAACATTTTTTCATATGTTTGTTGATTGCCCGTAGATCTTCTATGAAGCATCTGTTCATATCCTTAGCTCATTTGTTGATTGGGTTATTTGTATTCTTGGTGTAGAGTTTTTTGAGTTCTTTATAGATTCTGGAAATTAGCGCTCTATGTGAAGTATGAGTGGCAAAGATACTCTCCCACTCTGTAGGCTCTTTCTTCGCATTGCTGATAGTTTCCTTTGCTGAGAGAAAGCTATTTAGTTTGAATCTATCCCAGTTATTGATTCTTGCTTTTATTTCTTGTGCTATCGGAGTCCTGTTAAGGAAGTCTGATCCTAAGCCAACAAGTTGAAGATTTGGACCTACTTTTTCTTCTATAAGATGCAGGGTCTCTGGTCTGATTTCAAGGTCCTTGATCCATTATGAGTTGATTTTTGTGCAGGGTGAGAGATAGGGATTTAATTTCATTCTGTTGCATATGGATTTCCAGTTTTCCCAACACGATTTGTTGAAGAGGCTATCTTTTCTCCACTGCATATTTTTGGCACCTTTGTCTAGTATGAGAAAATTGTATTTATTTGGGTGTGTGTCCATGTCCTCTATTCCATTGATCTACCTGTCTATTTTGGTACCAATACCATGCCGTTTTTGTTACTATTGCTTTGTAGTATAGTTGAAGTTCTGGTATTGCGATACCCCTTGTTTCATTCTTCCTGCTAAGGATTGCTTTAGCTATTCTCGGTTTTTTATTCTTCCAGATGAATTTCATGATTGCTTGCTCTATTTCTGTAAGGTTCATCATTGGGATTTTAATTGGAATTGCATTGAATCTGTATAGCACTTTTGGTAGTATGGCCATTTTGACAATATTATTTCTGCCCATCCAAGAACATGGGAGATCTTTCCATCTTCTAAGGTCTTCCTCAATTTCTTTCTTCAATGTTTTGTAGTTTTCATTGTAGAGATCTTTTACCTCTTTGGTTAGACTGATGTCAAGTATTTTATTTTATTTTTTTTTTTTGAGGCTATTGCAAATGAGGGGTTGTTTTCCTCATTTCCCTTTCACATGTTTCATCGCTTGCGTATAAAAATGCTTTAGATTTATGTGTGTTGATATTATAGCCTGCTAGTTTGCTGAATTCATTGATGAGGTCTAGAAGTTTTCTGGAGGAGTTTTTTGGATCCTCTAAATATAGAATCATGTCATCAGCAAATAGTGACAGCTTAAATTCCTCTTTTCCTATTCACATCCCTTTAATTTCTTTAGTCTACCTAATTGCTCTGGCTAGAGTTTCGAGGACAATATTGAATAGAAGTGGTGAAAGAGGACATCCCTGTCTTGTTCCCATTTTTAAAGGGAATGGTTTCGGTTTTTCTCCATTTAGAATGATGTTGGCCATGGGCTTCACATAAATAGCCTTTACATTGTTCAGGTATGTTCCTACTATCCCTGTTTTTTCTAGTATTTTGAGCGTGAAGGGGTGTTGTATTTTGTCGAACACTTTTTCTCTGTCAATTGATATAACCATATGATTCTTGTCCGTAAGTCTATTGACATGATGGATTACGTTTATTGATTTATGGACGTTAAACCATCTTTGCTTTCCAGGGATGAACTTGATCATGGTGCACGATTTTCTTAATATGTTTTTGGATACGGTTTGCCAATATTTTGTTAAGGATCTTAGCATCTATATTCATCAAGGATATTGGTCTAAAATTTTCTTTCCTTGATGTGTCTTTTCCTGGTTTGGGTATGAGGGTGATATTAGCTTTATAGAATGAGTTTGGCAGGGTACCAAACTTCTTTTCATTGCTTGTTATTGATCTGTTTAAATTGTGTATGTCCTCCTGGTTCAGTTTGGGAGGAGCATATGTCTCTAGAAATTTGTCAATGTCTTCGGTAATTTCTATTTTGTTGGAATACAGATTTTCAAAGGAGCTTCTCATTATGTTCTGTATCTCAGTGGTGTCTGTCATGATATTTCCTTTTTCTTCACAAATTTTAGTAGTTTGAGTTGTCTCTCTCCTTCTCTTTGTTAGTGTGGCTAAGGGTTTGTCCATTTTGTTTACTTTCTCAAAGAACCAACTTTTTGTATTGTCAATTTTTTGAATTGTTTCTTTTATTTCAATTTCATTGATTTCAGCTCTCATTTTAATTATTTCCTGTCTTCTACTACTTTTGCTGTTATTCTGTTCCTCTTTTTCTAGGGCTTTGAGCTGTAATGTTAGGTCATTTAGTTGTTGAACTTTTCATTCTTTTCTGGAATGCGCTCCATGCAATGAATTTTCCTCTTAGTGTTGCTTTCATAGTGTCCCAGAGATTTTGATATATTGTATCATCGTTCTAATTGACCTCAAAGAATGTTTTTATCTCCTCCCTGATGTTTTCTGTTATCCATGTTTCATTCAATAGCATATTATTTAGTCTTCAAGTGTTGGAGTAATTTCCTTTTTTTATTATGTCATTGATTTCTACTCTCAGTCCATTATGATCTGATAGAACACAAGGCAGTATCTCTATTTTTTTGCATTTCCTAAGGGCTGCTTTGTGGCATAACATATGGTCTATTTTTGAGAAGGTTCCATGTGCTGCTGAGAAGAAAGTGAATCCGCTCATTGATGGATGGAATGTTCTATATATGTCTATTAAGTCTAGGTTATTGATTGTGTTATTGAGTTCTATGGTTTCATTGGTAGGATTTTGTTTGGAAGATCTATCTAGTGCTGACAGCAGTGTGTTAAAGTCGCCCAGAATTATTGTGTTGTGGTCTATGTCATTCCTGAAATTGAGAAGAATTTGTTTGATGTATAGGGATGCACCATTGTTTGGGGCATAAATATTTACTATCGTTATGTCTTCCTGATTTATGGTTCCCTTAAGCAGTATGAAATGTCCTTGTTTATCCCTTCTGACTAACTTTGGCTTGAAGTCCGCTTTATCTGATATAAGGATGGAAACCCCCGCTTTTTTACTGAGTCCATGTGCGTGGTAGGTTTTTTCCCATCCTTTCACCTCTAGTCTGTGGATGTCTTTTTCTATGAGATGAGTCTCTTGAAGGCAGCATATTGTTGGATCTTTCTTTATAATCCATTCTCTCAGTCTATATCTTTTGATTGATGAGTTTAGGCAATTAATGTTCAGGGTTATTATTGAGATATGATTCAGATTCCCAGTCATTTGGGCTTATTTTTGATTTTTAAGTTGGCTTGGTTTCTCCTTTGAGTGGTTTTTCTCTAAGGTAAAAGTCCTCCCTTTGCTGACCTACATTGTTGTTTTTCATTTCTTCCTCATGGAATATTTTGTTGAGAACATTCTGTACTTTCTATGCTTTCTATTTGTAAATTCTTTTAACTTTTGTTTATCATGGAAGGATTTTATTTCATCTTCAAATCTGAAGGTTAGTTTTGCTGGGTACAGGATTCTTGGTTGGCAACCATGTTCTTTCAGAACTTGAAATACGTCGTTCCAGGCCCTTCTAGCTTTTAGATTCTGGGTTGGGAAGTCAGCTGCTATCCCTATTGGTCTCCCCCTGTATGTAATCTGATGCTTTTCTCTGGCGGCCTTCAAAATTCTATCTTTTTTTTTTTTTTTTTTTTCCATAGTTCTTGGAGATTCTGTTCATGATTTCTTACCATCTTCTCTGTTTGGGCAAGTTTATTTTCAAGATTAAATATTTTGTCTTCATTGTCTGAGGTTCTGTCTTCCAAGTGGTCTAGTCTGTTAGTGATGCTTTCCATTGAGTTTTTTTATTGGTTTATTGTTTATTGTTGTAAATTTATTTTATGTCTACTCCTTGATTATTAGAAGGTTGTTCTAATTTTTATTTTTTAAATTATTTTTCTTTTTCATTTTTTATTTATTTATTTTAATTAAAAATCATAAATTTGCATAGGACAATATTGTTTGATTCATTCTGTTTTTTCCCTTCCCCCCACCCCTCCCACCCTTCTTTTCCCTCTATACAGTCCTTCTTTCCTCTATTCCTACCACCCTCCTTATCCCTAACCCTAAACCTAACCCTATCCCTAACGCTAACCCCCCCTTATATGTCCTCATCCGCTTATCAGCGAGATCATTCATCTTTAGTTTTTTGAGATTGGCTTATCTCACTTAGCATAATATCTTCCAATTTCATCCATTTGCCTGCAAATGCCATAATTTTATCATTCTTCATGGAGGAGTAATATTCCATTGTATATATATGCCATAGTTTCTTTATCCATTGATCAACTGAAGGGCATCTGGGTTGGTTCCACAATCTGGCTATAGTGAATTGAGCAGCTATGAACATTGATGTGGCTGTATCTCTGTAGTGTGCCTATTTTAAGAACTTTGGGTATAGGCCAAGGAGTGGGATAGCTGGGTCCAATGGTGGTTCCATTCCAAGCTTTCTGAGGAATCTTCATACTGCTTTCCAGAGTGGCTGCACTAATTTGCAGCCCCACCAGCAATGTATGAGTGTACCTATTTCCCCACATCCTCGCCAACACCTATTGTTGCTTGTGTTCTTGATAATTGCCATTCTAATTGGGGTGAGATGAAATCTTAGGGTAGTTTTGATTTGCATTTCTCTTATTACTAGAGATGTTGAACATTTTTCATGTATCTGTTGATTGCTTGCACATCTTCTTCTGTGAAGTATCTGTTCATTTCCTTAGCCCATTTGTTGATTGGATTATTTGTATTCTTGGTGTAGAGTTTTTTGAGTTTTTTATAGATTCTGGAAATTAGCGCTCTTTCTGAAGTATGAGTGGCAAAGATATTCTCCCACTCTGAAGACTCTCTCTTCACATTACTGATAGTTTCCTTTGCTGAGAGAAAGCTTTTTAGCTTGAATCTATCCCAGTGGTTGATTCTAGCTTTTATTTCTTGTGCTATAGGAGTTCTGTTAAGGAAGTCTGATCCTAAGCCAACAAGTTGCAGGTTTGGACCTACTTTTTCTTCTATAAGATGCAGGGTCTCTGGTCTGATTCCAAGGTCCTTGATCCATTTTGAGTTGATTTTTATGCAGGGTGAGAGATAGGGGTTTAGTTTCATTCTGTTGCATATGGATTTCCAGTTTTCCCAGCACCATTTGTTGAAGAGGCTATCTTTTCTCCATTGCATATTTTTGGCCCCTTTGTCTAGTATGAGAAAATTGTATTAATTTGGGTTTGTGTCCATGTTCTCTATTCTGTACCATTGATCTATCTGTCTATTTTGGTATCAATACCATGCCATTTTGTAATAGAGTTGAAGATCTGGTATTGCGATACCCCCTGCTTCGCCCTTTCTAATGAGGATTGCTTTGGCTATTCTGGGTTTCTTATTCTTCCAGATGAATTTCATAATTGATTGCTCTATTTCTGTAAGGTACATCATTGGGATTTTAATTGGAATTGCATTGAATCTGTATAGCACTTTTGGTAGTATGGCCATTTTGACAATATTAATTCTGCCTATCCAAGAACATGGGAGATCTTTCCATCTTCTAAGGTTTTTTTTTTTTTAAATTTCTTTCTTTAGTGTTCTGTAGTTCTCATGGTAGAGGACTTTCACCTCTTTTGTAAGATTGATTCCCAAGTATTTTATTTTTTTCGATGCTTTTGTGAATGGGGTAGTTTTCCTAATTTCTCTTTCTGAAGATTCATCACTTATGTTTAAAAATGCATTGGATTTATGAGCATTGATCTTGTAACCTGCTACTTTACTGAATTTCCTTATGAGTTCTAAGAGTTTTCTGGTGGAATTTCCAGGTTCCTCTAAATATATAATCATGTCATCAGCGAACAGGGATAGTTTGAGTTCCTCTCTTCCAATTCGTATCCCTTTAATTTCTTTGGTTTGTCTAATTCCTCTGGCTAGAGTCTTAAGAACGATGTTGAATAGAAGTGGTGAAAGAGGGCATCCCTGCCTTGTTCCAGTTTTTAGGGAGAATGTTTTCAGTTTTTCACCATTTAGAATGATATTGGCCATGGGCTTAGCATAGATGGCCTTTACAATGTTAAGGAATGTTCCCACTACCCCAATTTTCTCTAGTGTTTTGAGCATGAAGGGATGCTATATTTTATCGAATGCTTTTTCTGCATCTATTGAAATAATCATGTGATTCTTAACTTTTAGTCTGTTGATATGGTGAATGACATTTTTTGATTTCCGGATGTTGAACCAACCTTGCATCCCTGGGATAAAACCCACTTGATCGTGGTGCACTATCTTTTTAATATATTTTTGAATGCGATTTGCTAAAATTTTTTTGAGAATTTTTGCATCGATGTTCATTAAGGATATTGGTCTGAAATTTTCTTTCCTTGATGTGTCTCTGTCTGGTTTAGGTATCAAGGTGATATTGGCTTCATAGAATGAGTTTGGGAGGGTTCCCTCCTCTTCTATTTTATGGAATACTTTGAGAAGTATTGCAATGAGTTCTTCTTTAAAGGTTGTGTAGAACTCTGCTGAGAACCCATCTGGTCCTGGACTTTTCTTTGTTGGTAGGCTTTTGATGACCTCTTCTATTTCATTGCTTGAAATTGATTTATTTAAGTTGTGTATGTCCTCCTCGTTCAGTTTAGGTAATTCATATGTCTCTAGAAACTTGTTGATGTCTTCGAGGTTTTCTGTTTTGTTGGAGTATAGATTTTGAAAATAGCTTCTAATTATGTTTTGTATTTCACTCGTGTCGGTTGTGATATTTCCTTGTTCATTCCGAATTTTAGTAATTTGAGTTTTCTCCCTCTTTCTCTTTGTTATTGTGGCTAAGGGTTTATCAATTTTGTTTATTTTTTCAAAGAACCAACTATTTATTTTGTTAATTTTTCCGATTGTTTCTTTTGTTTCAATTTCGTTGATTTCTGCTCTGATTTTAACTATTTCCTGTCTTCTACTACTTTTGGTGTTGTTCTGCTCTTTTTTTCCTAGTGCTTTGAGCTGTAGTGTTAAGTCGTTTATTTGTTGATTTCCACTTCTTTTGTTGAATGCGCCCCATTAAATAAATCTTCCTCTAAGTACTGCTTTCATAGTGTCCCAGAGATTTTGATATGATGTGTCTTTGTTCTCATTTACTTGTAAAATTTTTTTTATTTCCCTCCTGATGTCTTCTGTTATCCATTCATCATATAATAGTGTGTTTTTTAATCTCCAAGTATTGGAGAAGTTTCTGTTTTTTATTCTGTCATTTATTTCTAATTTCAATCCATTGTGATCTGATAGAGTACAAGGTAGTATCTCTATCTTCTTGTATTTGCTAACAGTAGCTTTGTTGCAAAAGACCTGGTCTGTTTTAGAGAAGGATCCATGTGCTGCTGAGAAGAAACTATTCGTTCTTTGTTGGATGGTATATTCTATATGTCAGTTAAGTCTAAATTGTTCATTGTGTTATTGAGATCTATGGTTTCTTTATTCAATTTTTGTTTGGAAGATCTATCCAGCGGTGAGAGAGGTGTGTTAAAATCACCTAGTATTATTGTGTTATGGTCTATTTGATTTCTGGAATTGAAAAGGATTTGTTTAATGTACATGGATGAGCCAATGTTCGGGGCATAGATATTTGTGATTGTTATGTCTTGCTGATTTATGCTTCCCTTTAGCAGTATGTAGTGTCCTTCTTTATCCCTTCTGACTAGTTTTGGCTTGAAGTCCACATTATCTGAAATGAGGATGGATACTCCAGCTTTTTTGCTGTGTCCGTGTGCATGGTATGTTTTTCCCATCCTTTCACCTTTAGTCTATGGGTATCTCTTTCTATGAGATGAGTCTCTTGCAGGCAGCAAATTGTTGGATTTTTCTTTTTAATTCATTCTGCCAGTCTATGTCTTTTCATTGATGAGTTCAGGCCATTAACATTCAGGGTTATTATTGTGATATGATTTGTATTCCCAGTCATTTGACTCATTCTTGTTTTTTGACATGATTTGGTGTCTCCTTTATTTGGCTATTCCTTTAGGCTATTTCCTCCTGTTGCTGATTTGCATTGTTGTTTTTCATCTCTTCCTCATGGAATATTTTGCTGAGAATGTTCTGTAATGCTGGCTTTCTTTTTGTAAATTCCTTTAGCTTTTTTTTTTTTATCATGGAAGGATCTTATTTCATCATCAAATCTGAAAATAAGTTTTGCTGGGTATAGGATTCTTGGTTGGCATCCATTTTCTTTCAGGGCTTGGTAAATGTTGTTCCAGGCTCTTTAGCTTTTAGGGTCTGGATTGAAATATCTTATGATATTCTTATTTGTTTCCCCCTGAATGTAATTTGATTCTTTTCTCTCGTGGCCTTTAAAAATTCTGTCTATTTTGTATGTTAGGTATTTTCATTATAATGTGCCTTGGTGTGGGTCTGTTGTAATTTTGTATATTTGGAGTCCTGTAAGCCTCTTGTACTTGGTTTTCCATTTCATTCTTCAGATTTGGGAAATTTTCTGATATTATTTCATTGAATAGATTGTTCATTCCTTTGGTTTGTTTCTCTAAGCCTTCCTCAATCCCAATAATTGTTAAATTTGGCCTTTTCATGATATCCCATAATTCTTGTAGATTCTGTTCATGATTTCTTACCGTCTTTTCTGTTTGGTCAACTTTGTTTTCAAGATTAAATATTTTGTCTTCAATATCTGAGGTTCTGTCTTCCAGGTGTTGTAGCCTATTGGTTATGCTTTCTATGAAGTTTTTAACTTGGTTTATTGTTTCCTTCATTTCAAGGATTTCTGTTTGTTTTTTTTTTTTCTATATCTCTAACTCTTTGTTGAAATGATCTCTTGCTTCCCGTATTTGCTCCTTTAACTGTTGATTTGTGCGATCATTCAATGCCTGCATTTGCTCTTTCATCTCCTCCTTCGATGCCTGTATTTGCTCTTTCATCTCCTCGTTTGCTTCCCTGATTGTTTTAATTATGTACATTTTGAACTCCCTTTCTGACATTTCTTCTGCTGTGCTGTCATTGGGTTTTATTGATATCGTATCTAGGTTTGTTTGGGACATTTTCTTCCCTTGTTTTCTCATATTGGTCAGATGTCAGTGGGACTTTGTGATATTGCAGAATTCTTGTATTGGCTTATATTGTCCCTGTAGATTTCCAGAGTATCACCTTCCTGCCTTCAGTAGCCTGAAGTCTTGGAGTAACTTGATAATGCAGTGCTTCCAAGGAAAGCTGCCCCTAGCCCGCTACTGGTTCCAGGACTTGGAGCTAGCTCTGTGTGGAAAGGCTCTCACTGGGGGGCCTGCTCGGAGAAGGTAGCCTGGAAAGGTGCTTCCCGCTGGAGGGAGCCGGGCTGCGGGCTGCTTGGGGAAGTCCCTGGCTACCCTGGCCTGGTCCCTGAAGCAACCTGCGGACAGGAACTTGCCACCCTGGTTCAGGGGCTTGAAGCTTGGTTCTGTGCAGAAAGGCTCTCACTGGGGGGCCTGCTCTGAGATGCTGGAGCATCTGGCCCTGTGGGAGGAGCCCACCGCTGGAGTGCTCAGAGCTGCCTGGGGAAGACTCTAGCTGCCCTACCCTACTCTAATAAGCCACCCGAATCCGGGCCTGCCGCCCGGGCAGCACTTCACTAGGTGGGGGATACTCACCCCAAGGCTCTATTTTAGTCTGAGTCTCTCAGTGCCTCCCTTTCTTGAATCCTGGGTTCTGGAATGACTGGAGATGCAGTCACCCTCTAGTCCGCCATCTTGGATCCGTAAATTATTTTTCTATTTTTACAGACTGCATTTTGATTCATTGTAACAAATGGGGTTCATCTTTTTGTTTCTATGGTTGTGCACGACGTAGAATCATACCATTCCTTTAATCATACATGTCCATAGGGTAATGTTGTCTTTTAATAATTTTTACTTATATTTTCAAGAGCCAATTTTAGTCTTCATGGATTGTCCCTACTTTTTCAATTTCATTGATTCTCCTTTATTTCATTGGTTTTAGCTCCTTTGTGTTTAACTTGTTCTTCTTAGCCTTTTAATAGAAAGCTCAGTTTATTGATTTTTTTATCTTTTTTTTTTTTTGGACAAATATAGTTTTTGCTAAGTACTGCTTTATTTGTGTTCCACAAACTTGCATATGTTGCATGTGCATTATCTTTTAGTTCAGAATGCTTTCCCATTTTCATTTTAACTTATAACTCACTGGTATTTGCACCCATGCTCTTTAAATTTCGTTACTTAGAGCTTATTCAAAAATGCTTTTGTAATTTATTTGTGGATTATTCTTGTTTTGATACCAATATTTCCTGGATGACTTCAGTTCATTTAAATTTATTGAGGTTTATTTGATGAAGAAACAATGGTTAACCTAGGTGAGTAGTCATGTTACTGCAGAAGTAGTATTCCATAAATGCCAGTCAGGTTCAGAGGTGCAGCTCTTCTACATACTAAATGATATTTTGATGTTTTAAAAACACCCATTACTGAGAGAAATGTTTGAGTTTTCTCTCTTTTTTTCTTCATGCATTCCAGTGTTCTTTTATTAAGTACATACATAGATTACTGTGACTTTTTAGTGAATTATTACTTTTATTGTTATGAAAATACTTATTCTTCATCTGAAGTATACTTGGTCAGATATTGATATAACCACTACATCTTTGGGGGTAGTCTTGCCATTTCATCCTTTTACTTTTGACATGCTTCTTTAAAGAAAAAGATCATTTCTTTCATACACAACATATTTAGCTTGAAAAATAATCCATTCTGACAATCTTCACCTTGTGTGTGTTTGTTTACATTTAATGTAATTATATATACAGTTAGTCTAGGGTCCATTGCCTTGTTATTGTTTTCTGTTTGTTCCATCTAGGTTTTTTTTTTATATTGTTGTTCCTTTTATCTCTCCTGTTATGCTATTTTGCATTTTATTTTAGTATTGCATTTGTCTTTTCTCTTGGTTTGTTATATATGTATATACATATATATATGTATATATAATTATATATATATGTAATATTTAATTTGTGGCTATTTGGGGGGAAATCTATGCCATTTTAAATTCATCACCTTCTATCATCAAGTAAAATGCCAATTTCCATATAACTTAAGAACCTTAAAGTTGCATACTTTCCATTTGTACTGTCCCATACATTATTATTGTTGTCATTAATCTTATTTCTATGTATGTTTCAAACCCACAGATTATTGTTTTTAATATTGCATAACATACCCAAATTTGTAATCTGAAAAATGATATTATATATATGTATTATTGTTTTTATCATTCTTTATGGATCTGCTAGATGTTGTGATATAATTTTCCATCAGCCTGAAAAATTTCCATTAATATTTTTCATTGGGCATTTTCACCCCAGGAATGTCTTTGTCTCTTCAACTTTTTTGGAGGCATTTTAATTTTGTTGTAGAATTCTACTTTGATGATTTTTTTCCCATTTTGCTTCAATATCTTCTGGCTTGGATTGAGACTGGAAAGAAGTCTGTAGTAAATTTTGTATATTTGTATCCCCAAATAATATTTCTCTTTTCTCTGGATGACTTTTTAGATTTTTCTTTTTTTTTCTTAGTAATTTGATAGTTTTTATGAATTCTGTCCCTTAAAGATTTATTTTTCTAATTGTTTGGTGGATCGAAATTTAATTGAATTTTTAAGATAGATTTTATGTTCATTCATCTAGCTAAATTCATCTCCTGTTGCTAATAAATTTATGAAGATTATTTTTGTTTTATTGATATACAGAGAAACATTTAATCTGAAATGAATGCCTCATTTCCGGCTTTATAATTCTTAGGTCCTTTCATTTTCTTTTTATATTTGTGTGTTCTAGAACATCTAGTATAATG
The DNA here is from genome assembly GCF_902686455.1 of Sciurus vulgaris. Lineage (NCBI taxonomy): Eukaryota > Metazoa > Chordata > Mammalia > Rodentia > Sciuridae > Sciurus > Sciurus vulgaris. The sequence goes on from NC_136464.1 coordinate 42,093,545, forward strand.
TTGAGCAGATCTGATAACATCAAACATCCTTTCATATTTATGATTTTAGAGTAATTGCTATATTCTTTCCCCACTTAGGTTTATTAAATAGACTTTGTAGATACCTTTTTTTCAGAATAAAATACTTTCTTCATTTTATGATTTTCATCATAAATAAATACTAAATATTATGGAAAGCTTTTTCTGCTTCTGTAATGACATAGGTCTTCTCCATTAACTTTTTAATCCAATTTACATGCTGTCATATTTAACTGTTTAGAGTTTTATTTCAGAAATTACTGTTTAGATATTTTACTTCTGTATTGATGATTGAACATGTAAAACTTCCTTCTTGTACTATTTGTTTATTCTGGGATCAAAACTATAGTGGATTGATAAAATGAGTTAGGGTATGCTTTATATTCTTAAAACTTCTAAAAGAACATGGTTTGTAAATTTAATAGAAATTGCCTGTAAAACTGCCAAGAACTTCCTTGTGGAACAATTTTAAATTGCTGCTTTTAAATTTCTTTAAAAGCTATATAATTTTTCATGTCTTATTTAGTGTTGAGTAATTTTTATATTTGTTTTAACAATTATATTTATTTCCTCTAACTTCTTAAAAAGCTGTTAGCCCAAGGATATTGATATTCCTCATGTTTTTAATCCCTGTTGTATTGGTAATTATGTGACTTTTTCTTTTATAATATTATTTTGTTGCTTACTTTTCAACAAATCAATAATTCCAGAGGCCTGTTTTTAAATTATTTTTATTAACATTTTTCTTGAAGTTTCTCTATTTTTTATTGTTTATTCTATTTAGTTATACAGGACAGCAGAATGCATTTTGATTCATTGTGCACAAAAGGAGTACACTTTTCATTTCTCTGGGTATACACAAAGTAGAGTCACACCATTTGTGTAATCATACATGTACATAAGGTAATACCTTTCCTTCTCCCCATCCCATCCCCAACCCTCATTTCCTTCTACACAATCCAAATTTCCTCCATTCTTCCCTAAACCCCTCCTCCTGCCCTGCTATAATCCACTTATCAGAAAAGACATTTGGCCTTTGGTTTTTTTGGGTTGACTTGTCTCACTTAGCATGGTATTCTCCAATTCCATCCATTTACCTGCAGTTCCCATAAATTTATTCTTTTTATGGCTGAGTAATATTCCATTGTGTGTGTGTGTGTGTGTGTGTATCAATCACTGTTTCTTGATTCACTCATCTACTGAAGGGCATCTAGGTTAGTTCTACAATCTAGATATTGTGAATTGAGCTGCTATAAACATTGGTGTGACTGCATCAATGTAGTATGCTGATTTAGAGTCCTTTGGATATAGGCCAGGGAGTGGGATAGCTGGGTCAAATGGTGATTCCATTACAGTTTTTCTAAGGAGTCTCCATATTGCTTTCCAGAGTGGCTGCACCAATTTGCAATCCCACCAGCAATGTATGAGATGAGTGTACCTTTTTCCCCACATCCTCTCCAGCACCTGTTGTTGTTGTATTCTAGATGATAGCTATTTTAATTGAAGTGAGATGAAACATTAGGGTAGTTTTTTGATTTGCATTTCCCTTATTACTAGAGATTCTGAACATTATAAATATATGTTGATCAATTGTATATCTTCTTCTGTGAAGTGTCTGTTCAGTTCTTTAGCCCATTTGTTCATGGGGTTATTTGTATTTTTGGTGTTAAATGTTTTGAGTTCTTTATAAATTCTGGAGATTAGTGCTGTATCTGAAGTGTGTGTGGCAAAGATTTTCTACCACTCTGTAGGTTCTCCCTTCACATTTTTGATTGTTTCCCTTGCTGAGAAGCTTTTTAGTTTGAATCCATCCTATTTATTCATTCTTGCTTTTATTTCTTGTGCTTTGGGAGTCTTGTTAAGGAAGTCTATTCCTAAACTGACATGATGAAGATTTTGACCTACTTTTTCTTTTATTTGGTGCAGGGTCTCTGTCTTAGTGGCTAAGTCTTTCATCCACTGTGAGTTGAGTTTTGTGTAGGGTGAGAGATAAAGATTTAATTTCATTTTGCTAAATGTGGCTTTCCATTTTTCCCAGCACCATTTGTTGAATAGACTATCTTTTCTCCATTGTATGTTTTCTGCACTTTCTCTAGTATGAGATAACTGTATTTATGTGAGTTTGTCTCTGTGTCCTGTATTCTGTACCATTGGTCTACCTGTCTTTTTTGGTGCCGTTTTTGTTATGATTGCTCTGTGGTATAGTTTCAGGTCTGGTATGGTGATACCTCCTGCTTCACACTCTTCACATTAAGGATTGCTTTGGCTATTCTGGGTCTCTTATTTTTCCAAATTTCATGATTGCTTTCTATATTTCTACGAGGTACATCATTGTGATTTTAACTGGAATTGCATTGAATCTGTATAGTGCTTTTGGTAGTATGGTTATTTTGACAATATTAATTCTACCTATCCAAGAACATGGGAGATTTTTATTATATAAGGTTTGCTTTAATTTCTTTCTTTATTTTTCTGTAGTTTTCATCGTAGAGGTCTTTCACCTCTTTTGTTAGATTGATTCCCAAGCATTTTTTTTTTTTGAGGCTATTTTTAATGGGGTAGTTTTCATAGTTTTTTTTTCAGCGGATTCATCACTTATGAATAGAAATGCATTTGATTTATGAGTATTGATTTTATATCCTACTACTTTGCTGAATTCACTTATTAGTTCTAGAAGTTTTCTGGTGGAAATTTTTGGATCCTCTAAATATAGAATCATGTCATCAGCAAATAGTGGTTGTTTGATTTATTCTTTTCCTATTCATATTCCTTTAATTTCTTTCATATGTCTAATTGCTCTGGCTAGTGTTTCAAGGACATGTTGAATAGAAGTGGTGAAAGAGGGTATCCCTCTCTTGTTCCACTTTTTAGAAGGAATACTTTCAGTTTTCTCCATTGAGAATGATATTGGCCATGGGCTTAGCATAGATAGCTTTTACAATTTGGAGGTATGTTCCTATTATCCCCTTTTTTTCCTGTTTTTCGAGCATGAAGAGGTGCTGTATTTTATCAAATGCTTTTTCTGCATCTATTGAAATGATCATATGATTCTTAACTTTAAGTTTATCGATGTGTTGAATTACATTTATTGATTTCCGAATGCTGAACCAAGCATGCATCCTTGGGATGAACCCCACTTGATCATGGTGCACTATCTTTTTAATATGTTTTTGTATGTGATTTGTCAGAATTTTGTTAAGAATTTTTGCATGTATGTTCATCAGGGATATTTGTCTGAAGTTTTCTTTCCTGGATGTGTCTTTGTCTGGTTTTGGTGTAGGGGTAATGCTAGCTTCATAGAATGAGTTTGGAAAAGTTCTTTCCTTTTCTATTTCCTGGAATTCTTTGAGTAGTATTGGTGTTAGTTCTTTTTCGAAGGTCTTGTTGAACTCCACTGGAAATTTGTCTTATCCTGGGCTTTTCTTGGTTGGTAGGTTTTGATGGTGTCTTCTATTTCATTTCTTGAAATTGATCTGTTTAAATTGTGTATGTCCTCCAATTCAGTTTGGGTGGGTCTTATGTCTCTAGAAATTTGTTGATGTCTTCAAGATTTTCTATTTTGTTGGAGTATTGATTTTCCAAATAGCTTCTAATTATGTTTTGTATTTCTATAGTGTCTGTTTTGATATTTCCTTTTTCATCACAAATTTTAGTAATTTGAATTTTCTCTCTCCTCTCATTAGTGTGGCTAAGGGTATATCAATTTTGTTTATTTTTTTCAATGAACTGACTCTTTGTTTTGTCAACTTTTTCAATTGTTTCTTTTGTTTCAATTTCATTGATTTCAATTCTGATTTTAATTATTTCCTGTCTTCTACTTTTGGTGTTGATCTGTTCTTTTTTTCTAGGTCTTTGAGGTATAATGTTAGGTCATTTAGTTGTTGCCTTTTTATCCTTTTATTGAATGAGCTCAGTGCAATGAATTTTCCTCTTGGTACTGCCTTCATAGTATGACCCAGAGATTTTTATATATTGTATTGGTGTTCTCATTTATCTCTAAGAATTTTTTTTATCTCTTCCCTTATGTCTTCTGCTCTCCATGCATAATTCAATAGTATATTTTTGTCTCCGGGTGTTAGAATAGTTTCTATTTCTTATTTTATCGTTGATTTCTAATTTCATTCCATTATGATCTGATAGAATGCAAGGTAGTATAACTTCTTGTATTTGTTAATAGTTGCTTTGTGGCATAACATATGGTCTCTTTTAGAGAAGGATCCATGTGTTGCTGAGAAAAGAGTGTATTCACTCATTGATGGATGGAATATTCTATTTATGTCTGTTAAGTCTAAATTATTGATTGTGTTGTTGAGTTCTATGGTTTCTTTGTTCAGTTTTTGTTTGGAAGATCTATCCAGTGATGAGAAAGGTGTGTTAAAGTCACAAGAATTGAAGTCTATTTGATTCCTGAAATTCAGAAGGATTTGTTTGAAGAACATAGATGCTCCATTGTTTGGGGCATAAACATTTATGATGGTTATGTCTTGTTGATTTATGTTTCCCTTAAGCAATATGAAATGTCCTTCCTTATCCCTTCTGACTAACTTTAACCTGAAGTCCACTTCATCTGATATGAGGGTAGAAACCCCTTCCTTTTTTAGTGAGTCTGTGTTTTTCCCATCCTTTCACCTTCAGTCTGTGGATGTCTTTTCCTATGAGATGAGTCTCTTAAAAGCAGCATATTGTTGGGTCTTTTTTTAAAATCCATTTTGCCAGTCTCTGTCTTTTGATTAATGAGTTTAGGACATTAATACTCAGCGTTATTATTGCAATATGATTTATATTCTTAGTCATTTTGGCTTATTTTTAGTTTTTAACTTGACTTGGTTTCTCTTTTGATCGAATTTTCCTTTAGGGTAGTTCCTCCCTTTGCTGACTTTCTTGGTTGGTTTTCATTTCCTCCTCATGGAATATTTTGCTAAGAATGTTCTATTGTGCAGGCTTTCTCTTTGTAAATTCTTTTAGTTTTTGTTTATCATGGAAGGATTTTATTTCATCATCAAATCTGAAGGTTAGTTTTGCTAGATATAAGATTCTTGGTTGGCATCCATGTTCTTTCAGAGCCTGAAATATGTTGTTTATTGTTTTCTTCATTTTAAGAATTTCTCTTTGGTTCTTTTTCAGAACCTCTATCTCTTTATTGAAATAATCTATTGCCTCCTGCATTTGCTCTTCTGTTTATTGAAGTGATCTTTTATTGCCTGCTTTTGCTCTCTTATATCATCCTTTACTTCATGGATCATTTTAATTATGTATATTCTGAACTCCTTTTCTGACATTTCTTCTCTGTCAGTACTATTAATATAGCATCTTGGTTTGTTTGGGGCTTTTTCTTCCCTTGTTTTTTCATGTTGTTTATGTATCTTTCTCTTTAGCAATGTGGATCTGAGGTATTAGTTTGCCCCCTGTAGGCTAATAACATCCCTGCAGGTTTCCAATAGCTCACCTTTAAGGGGACGATCAATATTAACAGCACCCAATGCAAACAATATGCAGCCTTAAACCAAATAGTCCCTGTTAAGACATTAACAGTATTGTCATAATAAACAGAGATGATATGTTCAATTATTATCTAAACAATAGTTTTGTAATAAGGTCTACAATCTCTAATGGTAGACAAAGAGGATGGGGAGGGGTATAGGCTGTAATGTTAATGAAGTAAGAAGTGAGAATGTAGAGGTACTAGATCATAGGAATAATGGAAGTGGATTCAAAAGAAGTTGGTTGTTAGCAGGAGAAAAGAGAAGAAGAGACTGAGAAAACATAAATAAGAAGAAATTAGAGAGAGCCAGGAACACAAAAAATAAGAATAAAAATAAAAATAAATATAAAAAGAAAAGAAAATCTACAACAAAACTCTAATCTGCCATTCAGCCCTTCCATCTTCAGTAGCCTGATACATGAAAGGTAATTGATTTCAAAGACGATGGGGATGTGAGAGTGGGAAATGAAAAAAGAAAAAAGAAAAACAAATGGAGAAAAGCAAAAGGAAAAAAAGAAAAAGAAAAGAGTTCAACAGAAAATCGAACGATTGTTTCTGTTGGAGTGCAGTATCTTCTCTGCCTTCCTTCTCTCCTGGTAGGTGGGGCTTGTCAGGAGTTTGCTGGTAACTCCACCCTCAGGGTAATGACAGTTACTAAGGTGGAAGGATTAGACTTGGAGGTGGGACTCCTGGAGGCAGGGTTTAGTAATTGCCAGTCCCTCTGGAAGACTGCACCCCAGAACTCTTCTTGGGGTCCACTCACATGACACAGGAGCCTGGTCTTAGCCCCTTCCCTCATTTGTGGACCCCACAATTCCTGCTCTATAATTTAGTCTCTAAATTGTACCTCTCCTGCCCCTGACCTTTCCACTTCCCAATCAGGAACCCCTCTCCCCAGAGGTCCTGAGGGCTGAGTGCTGGGACCTGTGCATCTGTCTAGGAAATGTACTGTGCAAATCAGGACCAGGTGTTGAAAGCTGTGGAGCAGCCACATGCTCCGGGCACTGGGCCAGGTGGTGGCTAGGTAATGGTTGGGAGACAGAGGATTGAGGAGCCAGAGGGCCCTGTTGATTGCCAAACCAGCAGGGCTAGGTGCTCAGTGGAGCTGTGAATCAGGTGATGTCAGGTCCCAACTAGTGCCCCGGAGTTGTCTCTGGGATCCTGGTGGGTTCCCAGTTGGTTGGTGGGATGGCCTGAGATCAAGATGCCTTCACAGCCTTTTCCCACCTACCAACCTCTTGGAAGGCTTTCTCCTACCTCTGCAACAAGATGGTGGGTATTAGCATACCTAGCAGGGATACATCATATGTCACTAAATCTGCAGGACTCTTGGTGATGATCTTTCAGGTCCTGGGTGATATAAGCGATCACATCCCAAGTTGGTAACAGCAGCAATGACTAATCTGTAGGTACCTTGATAATGAGCTTGTAGTCTCCATCAGGTATCCCAAGGTGGAAGCTGCCCCAACTAAAGATGGTGGCAGTGGTGGTGAAGATAATCCAAGATGGTGGCAGAGGAATTCCAAAGCGTTGGCAGATGGGGAACCACAGCAAGGTGCATCCCTGCGGGTGTGTTGAGCCTGCAAGGGGGTGTGGAGCAGCTGGTATTGGAGATCTGCATGGGGTGGGAAGTTGCTTGAAGCCTCCTTATTTTAACAAAGCAAATAGCCCCAAACTTTATAGACAGATCTTGGCTTCAGCAATTAGTAACTATGTCATCTAACCTGAATTTCTTGAACTCTCTGTATTTCCGTTTCTATCTCTGTAAAATGGGAATAGTCATTGTACCTACCTCATAGAATGTTAAGAGAATTAGATGAGTTAATATTCATTAAACAGTATTACCTGTGATTTATAGAAGTTTGTTAGTAAATAACTTTCTTAATTTATGTTCTTTTGTTACCTCCTTTCTTATATATTTTAAAATTGTTATTCTCTTAGATTCTTAGGTCTTGCATTTCTTCTAACATGAATTGAAAGCTACACATTTTCCTCAAATTACAACTTTGGCTGTATTCTATAAATTATGCTATGGGTTGTTACTCTTAACTACTATTCAGATCTAGTTCTTTAAATTTTTTAATTGACATGTTGCAATTATATGTATTTATGGGGTTGAGTGTGATATTTCAACACAGTATGAACTGTGTATACAGTGTACTGTACACAGTATACAGTATGAACTGATCAATCATGGCAATTAGAATTTTCTGGTTAGCTTTTAATGATTCATTATGAATTTTTCTATGATCTCTAAGTTATTTAGAAGTTCTTTAATTTTTTTTCCTATATGCAGGAATATTCTATTTGTTTTGTTATTAACTTGTACTTCTGGTAGGAACTCAGTTTGTTCTTGTTAAGTATGCAACCAGTTTTTGCAAATGAACTTTAAGAAGAATGTGTACTTGTGTGCTTTAAAATTGTCTAATCACAATTATATATTTATTAATTGTGTTGTTTATATTTTCTGTATCTTGGATGATTGATAATTTGGTTGATTTGACCAAATAATCAAATAAGGAAGGTCCTTAAAATTTACTCACATAACTCAACCTTTAAAGTTTCTCTGTGTGATTATGTTTTATACATCTTAAAGCTGATTTGTTGGGTACATACTTATTTAGACACATTATATGTTTTTGATTCATTAAGCCCTTCAACATTCTTGGTGATCTTCTGTAGGTTTTTTTGGTGTTTTTCCTCATTATCTATCCTTTTGTTTTTCTATTGGCTTAGTTTTTCTTTTTATTATGATTGGTACTTCTTTTCCTTTTACATTTAATCTTTTTATGTCCTTGAACCACAATTTGTAAACAATACATAGCAGACATTCTTTTCCTCATCATTTGCCTTTAAACTTTATTTATTGTGATTATTTATGCATTTTAGTTTTTCTATCACCTGAAGCTTTGATTTGAATTATTCAACTTTTTCTACCTTTTTAACTGTTTTTTTTTTTTTTTTTTACCTTTTTTCAGATTTATACCAGTAGAGTCTCCCACCACTTATATTATATTCTGCAGTTTCCATTTTGTTTTGTTATGGATGTGCTTTGTCTTTTGTGTTGGGGGTGCTCTTAGTCTTTTAAAAGGCACAGGCAAACTTTCCAGGAGTCTCATAGTTGTTACTTTATGTATCTTTTGCAACATCTGCTAGGTTTATTTCTTTTCTTATTTGGGTACTTTCTCACAAAATCATCATAAAATAAGTCTTTAGGAGACAAACTTAATGAAGCCTTGTGTGTCTGAAAATACCTTTATGACATTTGGAAGGCAATTTGACTGGATATAAAAATCTAAGGTTTAATGTTCCCTTAAACCTTAAATAAAGTGTTAAAAAGTATCTTAAACATATTACTCCATTGCCTTTTTAAATGCAATGCTGTTGTTGAGAAGTCTGATGTCAAATTGTTCTGAAAGGTTATTTGTTCTTTCTTTCTGAAAATTTATAACTTTTCCTTTGTCTTAAAGATTCTTATATTTTATTATAATATCAATTCTTCTATTTTCTTATTTCCCTGTACTTCATCCTATAGTGATTACTATCCAGGACCACTCTCTTTAAGTCATGGCAAATTTATCTCCAGTATTTTCTTATTTTCCTTCTCTTCCGTTATGTCTCAGTCCCTCACCCACAGGCAACTTATCCTCAATTTCTAACCCTTCCCCTCTGCTTTTCTGTGGTGATCAGTAAGATCCAGGGATGCTTCTATTTCTATCATATATACTACCTTCCTAGGTTCATACAAAAAGATTGTCAGCAATGTTTCTTGACATCATGTCTACTTCTATGCAGAAAGTGACAGATAGGCATATAATTATAAGAAATCCAAAAATTTGAGTTAAAATGTTAAATTACTTCAGTGCTCAGAGTTATTGCTTTTCTACCATGATTTGCCCCTTTGATTGTTATCTTTCATAGTGGACCAGATTGTATGTTCTTTGCTATTTTTCCAAGTAGACCATTTTTCTTCATTTCTGCACCTTATATAACTTGCGATTCTCTTCTTAATTTGAAATGCACTTCATGTGTCATTACAGAAGCTAGAGACATTTGCCCCTTTTCTCTGTCGTCCTGTCCCTCCCTCCCTCCCTCCCTCCCTCCCTCCCTTCCTTCTTTGCTTCCTTCCTTCCTTCCAGTACTGGTGGCTGAACTCAGGGGCATTCTACTGCTGAGCTCTCTCCCCAACCCTTTGTTTTTTTTATTTTGAGATAGGGTCTTGCTGAATTGCCCAGGCTGGCCTTGAACTAGCAACCATTCTGCCTCAACCTGTCAAGTTATTTGCATTACAGGTTTGTACCACTGTTCCCAGCTTCTCTATTTTTAGAGTTAAAAAAAAAAAAAACAAAAAAACAAGGAAAGTCTGAAATCAAGATGATTTTTAGTCATTGCCATTCTTTTCTCCATAAGAATTTGTTATAGTATGTATTTTCTGCTCGGTTCAAAGTGTTTTTGTATAGAATATGTCTTTACTCATTTTAAATAATTATGTTTAGAGCATTGTAAGTTCCTTTGAGTTACAGTTGATTCTTTCAAAATTCAAAAAGAAATGTTTCTTCTTTGGTTCTTTTAAGATTTGGTGCATTTTCTTCTTTGTTCATTTATTTTTTCAGACTCTTCTGTAATTCTGGCTTTGATTGCCATTCTCTGTTCTTTACACTTCTTTCACCTGAGCCCTTGACATTGCTGTCTCTGACCATTCTCTTCATATTGTCAGAGAGAGGAGACTTCTCATTACAATTTCGGCCTTGTCTTCATTGATTCCTATGCAGACTTTAATGCTGGGATTACAAATTTGGTTTTATTTGCATTTCTTCCTTCCTTAACTTACCAAATGTCCTTTTAGGCTCAAGTTTTTTTTTTCCCCATCTTTTTCTAGGACTTTTTATGTTAGCCTGCTTTCTTCTTTTAGTTCTTGATAACAGTTTCAAACACATTTTCTGAAATATTTTTCTATTTTTTTTAATTAGAGTTTTATAATTATACATGATATTTGGGTTCATTCTGACAAAATTACACATACAAGGAAGGTGATTTCAATCCCCAGCCCATCTTCCCCTTCCCCTTTCCCTCCCTCTTTTCTCCTTCCTTTACTCTATTGATCTTCCTCTTATTTCTTGTCTATTTTTGATCATTACTTTCTACATGTACACAAAGGTGAGATTCACTGTGGTACATTTAGATATTATATAATGTGATTTTGTTAAATTCATTCCCTATTTCTTCCTCTTTCCCTTCTTTTCTCCCTCTCATTCTCCTCTACTCAGCTTCCCTATGTCTTTAGGATATCCTATCCCCTCCCCCACTGCCTTCTTTCCCTTGTTTTGTTCTAGCTTCCACATATGAGAGGAAAATATTTGACTCTTGGTTTTCTGAGTTTGGCTTATTTTGTTGTGTTCTACATTGTACATCGATTGGTCCATGGTCACCGTCTCTGCTTTACTCAGTAAACAGCTGCAATCCTGCTGTAAGATGTTGAGATTCTGTCTAAATCTATCTGAGCTGAAATGCTCTTTGCTATCAGGGACTGTTTTCCCAGGATTCAAGCCTCCATTACCTGTCTCCTTTTTCATTAACTTCCTGTCCTATAGTTCTCTGAATGCTGTTTTTCCTGAATGGATCTAGAGCATTTCCTGAAAAGATATATTGGAGAATACTAGCTCTTCAACAGATGTATAGATATTAAGTGAAAGATAAAAGTACCATGTATTCAAATGCATTTAGGAAATATTGAATTAAACAAAACCACAACAAGATTCTTTTTAGAGCCATTAATGGCTCCATAACTCTTGGAGATGGGGATAGATGATACCTGAAGTGCGTCTTGTACGACTGATATTCTGCAGCACAAATTTTGGGATTCTACATGTCACGGCTTTGGGCAGTTGTCTGCCTCAGGAGTGGAAGAGAATTGCTGTGCACTGTTCAGTGTGGCATAAACCTTGGGCTTCTAGCGTCGAGAACAAAGAAGTCATAAATAGGGCTAGAATACCCCACTGTGGTGTTTCAGAGTGGTGAGATTGTCCTGTCTTTTGTGGAAAAGCATTGGTAGTCCAGTGATTAAATTTCTCAATCTGTATATATCCACATTATATTTGAGGGAAATTCTCCCAGTGATTATAATAGAATGACCACCAATATGGGGTTCATCTTTTCTTCTTGTCTCTCTTTTCTTTTCTTTCTTCTTTTTTTTTTTTTTTTTTGTCATTCTTTATAAATATTTTAGTTAGAAGTTGGGGAGAATGCACAATCTGCCTTTTTAAACCATAGTCCTGTGTAAATAGTGCAAGAAGTTTGTAAATAATCCATATTGAATTTGCTATCTTTTTTGGCTGGAAAAAGTAATCACTTGGTAATATGTTAGTTTAATACTTCTCCAGGAAGATTTGACCTCAGAGGTATAACTGTGTTTTCTTGTGATGTAACAGGCATATGTAGATTTTTATCTTTGGATCAGCTACTTTTGCAGCACTCAACTCTAGTGGGACCTGGCAATAAAGCACTGGCCATACTTAGGGTTTGGTTCAGAACTAAAATTTTGAACTTGTCACTACTTAACCCCTATCAAAGGTAGTTTGAGAGAAACAATGCTTTCAATATATTACTTGAAAACTGTTTGTCTTAGTCCATTTTGTGATGCTATAACAAAATACCTGAGACCTAACACATTCTAAGGAAAAGTGGCTTATTCTCACTCATGGTTTTGGAAGTTGAGAAATTCAAGAGTATGATACCAGCATCTGCTCCATTTCTGATGAGGCCCTCATAGCAGATGGCTGCACATGTCAGGAGTGCAGGCAAGAGTGGCCAGTAGAAAAATGTGGAAGAACAAACATGACAGAGACTGAGAAGAAGTGACAGGCTCACTTTATAACAACCCACTCTTGTGGTAACCAACCCAATCCTGAGGTGGGGATGAGAACTCACTCCCAGGAGAAAATTGCTAATTCCTCTTAAAGGACCCAATACCTCTCAACACTATATTGCTTGGGAATCAGATTTCAACATAGGTTTTGGCAAAGACGAACCACATCAAAACCACAGCATTGTTCAGTCCATCAGTCCTTCAGACACTAATGCTTACATCAGGTAAAGGTGGGCATCCAGCGAACTTCCTCTAGTGAGAATTGCTTTCCTCCTTGAACACCCATCTCTTCAAGTATTTTCAATGTGGTGTCATTGCCTGTCATTCAGGGACATGGTTAGAAACACACTTATGAAACTCATTACTGCTTTTATTATGAGCGTGATCCTGAAAACATTCACTGCCTGACACATGTTTTCTCTATAAGCACTGATGCTCTGATATTCAGTCTCAGGGATGGAAATAGGGATGCTTGTTTTCTTCCTAAGATGTTATAAATCATAGAAATGATTAGGTTACTGATCATATTAAGGAGCTAAAATGATGGGTGACAAAGTTGATATTTAAATCATTATGGCAGGTTGGGTTGAGGCTAACCAAATAACCTCAGCAGGGGAAAATCTACAGCCTTCATTTGGGTAAAAACAATCCACCGTAACACCTGCTCTGACAGAGAGATTAATTCAGCTTTTCCAAAAGTGCATTCTGAGTAGCAGTACTTCATGGAGATTCCTCCCTGAGGAAGGGCCCTGGGGAAAGCTAAGTATGCGAAGTGCTGTATGTTAAATCTATCTTATCATGATTCATAACACACATTAGCATATTAAAAGTCTGTAGTAAAGAAATTGGTTTCATTTTTGTTGTATCTCTTCTTTCTTCCCAACTCCATTTGCCTCAGGGCTTTGGTTGTTGTGGATGTTGTTGTTGTTGTCGTTGTTATCATTCCCCAGGGTACCTAGTACCATCTGAACATCGCTCTGTAGAGTTCACTTTAGAAAATACTAGGCCATTTGACCTAAAACCAACAAATTTTCTTTCCCTCCTTTGTGTGAGTCCCACTATAGTAATACTTTTATTTCCCATATACTCCTCCTTATCAGCCTAGAACTTGGTTTTCTTTGCAGTGGTAGTAATAGCTACCATTTGCAGAGTGGTAGTATATGCCAAACCTTGTCAAAGTTAGTATTGTAACAGGCGTGCTGATTGGTGGACCCTGGAGAGACTGTCCGGCACTGATGAGGTTGGAGAACTGCTTATGACCACTGTGAATCCAAGAGCAGGACTTGATTCCTTCACAAACATCACTCCTATCTTACAGACCTGTGCTGGATTGAATGGATAAAGTTATGAGAAAGATGTGGACTTGGTCTCCAGGGTCTTAAAGTTGAGAGTGGTGTCAGACAAGTGAAGAAACTAGGGCCCAACATGTAATATGAGCTGGGATAAGGAGCCCAGGAGAGAGGGTGGTTGCCTAGCAGAGGTCCAGTTGACTAGCAGAGGTCTAGGCACAGCTTGACTGAGGGGATCACACCTATGTTGCTGGATGTACTAGAGCTGCCTGGTGGGCATCAGGCTGAGGATTCCCAGCAGAGGAGGCATAAACAGAACCCTTGCGGCATGCTGCATAATGCTATTCATCAGAAGTGCCCGTAGTTGCTTCTGATTGAGGCAGTGGGTTTCATGTGTTCAGATCATAGACCTTTTTGGGAGAGGAAGATGGAAGATGGGCTTGGAGAGGCTGCTGAGGCCAATCCATAGGTACAACACTCCAAAGAGTAAACTGCCTTTATTCTTGTGCAAGAAACATTTGCACTTGGGTCTAATAGCTAGTGCTTGCCAGATAGGCATTTGATATTGAAAAAGCTAGTTAGAGTACAATGGGACAAGCTGTGTTGGAGCTCCAGGGCAGGTCTGGGCCTTGGAGTAGGTGTCTGATTTCCTCCGAGATTTTCACCTCATCCTCAATGCCATCTGTCTGATGGGTGAGTGCTTCTGCTCCCATTTGTGTCCCTCTGCTTTGCTGGCCCCTTTCTAAGATCCCTGCACTGTGCCAAAGTTTTGTTGGAAGAGGACACAGACACAGGATTCCATGGTAATTACCCTGCAGAACTCCTGGGTGTCGCTGCCCTTGTTCCTTTGGTCCCCAGGAGAGGGAGGCTTCAGCTTCATGGGGAAGATGATGACTTCCCTTGTGAAGGTTTGAGATGTCTTGGCCTTTGGCTCTGCCCTGTGGATCCTGGAGCTGAGACAGCTGCAGCTGTCATTTTTTGTATCCAGCAACACTAGGAGGGGAGAGAGAAACTGGGGTCCCGAAGCCTTCAGTAACGCTCAGCTCGAAGTGTGAACTGGATTCCAAAATAATAAACCCTGCACCCTGCTGGAGAACAAATCATTCCAGAAAGAAAGAAGATTCTGGCTTCCAGTGTCTGATGACTTATGAAATACAGCCAGGAGGAAAAATCATTTAAAAAATATTGAAAGGCTCCTCACCAGGGCTCCCTCCACTGGTGAAAATATCAATACAAGATTTATTTGAGGCCCCAAGTCCTGTGGCATCATCCAGAGACAGGGACAACACTGTCTGAATTTTTCAGAACTGATGGCTGTAGCTTGCTGCTACTGCGGCTGCTGCTGTCACCACGGGGAGCTTCAAATGTCAAGATGGCTCTCCCGATGGCACTGAAGTTGAGGCATGGTCAACTCATGGAGTGGGCAACAAATCTGGGAGGCTAGGGTCCCGGGAGTGGGAAAAGCATGCTCCGAGAGGTTTGGTGGGCTTGAGTGGAGAACTTGGGTATAGAATACACTTAACTAAGAAATGCACTTAGGTTTCTGGAACCCAAGGGGAGGCTTCACTTCTGGGTCACTACTCTGCCTGGCTTAGGTCTCTGTTTTCCTGACCAGGCCTCAGGGACTTGGCTGCTCCCTTTCCTCTTATGCTGCCCAGTTCCCCCATGGACACCTGCTTCACACCTCCCTCTGTGACCCCTGAGCAGGCACCCAGAGTCCCTGGCTTTATTTCTTCCTGGAGCTTTTCATCTCTGCCTGTTGTTTTATAATCTCTTCTTTGAACTTCTGTATCTCTTAGATATCTTTTTCCTTTGAGAGACCATGTTATCTGTAACTTCTTTGAGGCTGGGGAGAATATTTGTCTGAACTCTTAGTCTTTTTTTCTCCCTAAGAGATAATTCTCTATGATGGTGTTTATATTTTCTTCATCTGCTTTTTCTGATGTTCCTTTCCTTCCCATGGCAACTTCTCCCTCCCCTGTCCAGTTTTGGAGGAAATTCTATTTGTATATTTATTGTGCCTTCCTCTGTGATTATCACCTGTCTTTGAAGAAAGCTAACTCTCTATTTAAAGTGTGGGGATGGATTAGGGCAGGAGGTGAGATTTGCTGGGATACTCCTTGGCTTCAGTGGGAATTGATGATGCTCTCTCACCAAGTTTGCTGTTCTGTTTGTCCCAGGAATGTTTATCTCTATTGTCTTCAGGATTTATAATTTGAGGGAATTTTAGGAAATTCCCATAAGATCCACATTCTCCATGTCTTGTCTTGGGCCTTTGCCTTGAACTCCCTCTCCACACTTCCTCTTGGGGCATGTCACATGGTTGGAGTGTGACTGGAGACCATAGCCTATGTCCTACTCAGTCTCCTCTTACATTTGGTGGCTGATCCAGCCTCTGTAGGGATGTTAGTCATTTCTTCCCTGCAACACCCTGACCAGTGGATATCTGTGATCTGCTGGGCACCTGAGCCAACAGGGTGGGCATCAGTGACTATCATTACTCAGGTGTCACTGGTAGGTGTGCTCCATCACTGTGGTTTGGAGTCAGTTCATGGTGGAAGGCAATAATGAGTGTCACCCCAAACCCCAGGTGGGAAGACTAGGGCCACAGCCCAATGGATTTATGTTCTCTGTCTCATAGAGAGTTGGGATGTGGCTGACATCTTGGAAAACTGTTCTTACAAGAGAGGAGGAGCCAGGTGGCATGAGGAGGGGATGGCTGAGGAGGAGAATAGCAAACTGGATTTCCGTACGTGATAAGGCGCCTCTATAGGATCTCAGTGTCTATTAGCAGTTGTCCATTCTCTGCCTCTGGAAACTCACCCCTAGAACAATGTGGTGTCTATTCCCATGTGCACATGATGAAGCCAGAAGGCTGGTGGGACCAAGGACCTGGCTAGGCTCTGCCAGGTATCTCCTGGTCAGACCCAGGACAGTGCCTGCACCAAATCCAATGAACCAGTGTTTGGTTCCCCATGCTGATGAACTTGAACTCAACTCTCCCACCCATCCAATCTTCTGTTCCTGCTCCTACCCAGCCAGGCCATTCCTGTGAGGGACATCCCTTTGCCCAGTTCCAAAGGTCCTTTGCAATCTGTCTGTTCTGTGCTCTGCTCATAGATACAGACCATTTTTGTTTCTTGACAGTTTCCCTTTATCAAGGCCTGAAATGCCCCTTGGGTGTAGAACCAGGTCCCCTGAGGACAATTGCCTAGTGACATACTACTGGTGCTTGGCAGACTCTGTGTCCTCTCATTTAATCATTCATCTGCTCAATCTATATTTATTGAGTTCCTGGTATCAGCCAGTCATGAGGTTAGGTGCTAGGAAGTGACAGGGGACAAAGGGAGACATGGCCTTGCCCTCCCACATTTAGTCTGGTGACTGACCCTTTCCCCTTTGGGGGGCAGCTTCGGGGATACTCTGTGTGCTATGACAGGGTTGGTGGGTCCACAGAAGAATATGCAGCAGTGATCTCAGTTCTGCTTCAAGGGGAGGGTGGGGAAAGGGAACATCAGGACAAGTTTCTAGTAAAAGGAACATCCAAGCTGAGGCCTGAAGCAGAGTCAGACAAGAGACAGAGAAGGGAGAGGCCTGCTCTCTGCAGATGGAGGAGCAGGTGTGAATGCCAGGAGGCACGAGCAGGGGGTGCTGCCGTCCCAGAGCTTGGTTCTCTTCAGTGAGGGGGAAACAAGACAGTTTATGGGTCCCATCACTCAGCCTCCTGTGCACTGCATGTGTATTTGAACTGTAGGTTTATATTTTACCAGACAATCTGCTGCAGTATGGGGACATTCCAGAATGGCTGAGGTTGGAGGGTGGCATCTTGCTCCTCTCCTGCTGTGTCCCTCTGTCACCCTGATTGTGAGGTCTCAAAATTGTGTGGGTTTCTGGGGGACTGTCCCACCTCATGAACAGGTCTAAAGCCAGCTTGGTCCCCCTTTTTTTGTTCTAAAACCTGGGAGTGTTTGATGCTTTCCTTGTGACCACCAACTCTTAAGACTGTGACTAAAAAGGAGTTATCAAAATCCTAATGTGCAACCCTAAGGGCTGTTTGAGCACAGGAACTGCATGTTGCCCCAGGGACCACACTGGGAGCTTTATAAAACCTACTTTCACCATTAGAGATGGTTTTTGTCCTAAACCTCCATTTTTTAATAAATTTAGTTGAGACCCAGGAAGATACAACTCTGGATTCTTAATTACTCTTCTGGATTCCCAGTACTGCCCAGGCCTCAAAGCCAAACAGTGCTGCTCTGTGAGGCTCCAGCATCTTGCCTGAGGCCTGCCGGGGATGGTCCCAGCCTGCAGGTGGGCGCTGTGGCTCCAGTGAGTTGCCAACTTTGGCCTGTGTGTAGGCCCCAGAGCCAGCTCAGCAATTCCTGCTTACACAGTTAGAATCCTGAAATTCGAAAATAGCTCATAAATAGACACGTGGATGACCTAAATCCAAATGGAGTAGGGCACCCTGGGGGAAGACAGAGCTTTTTATTTATTTATATTTATTTATTTATACCCTGCCTCATTCCAGAAAAGGATTAGTGGAAGCTTATCTTTTACAGAAATACTTAATGTACAACTGGAGAGTTTTTTTTTTTTTTTTTAATTTTTATTTTCTAATCAAGAAATGGGAGAAATCAGGGCAAAGAGAAAATGAGGGCAGGGATGCAAGATGAAGCTGATGGAAAGATAAATATACATAGTACATGCTCCCCCTCTCACCCTACTCCTGAATTCTCCGGCCATTTTATTTCCCTGGCAAGTTCTGACTCTGTAGACTCCAGGGTAGCTGAAAGCCCTCCTGGCTGGTTTAGCAACTGGTCTTCCAAGGACTTGACGGGTGCTACAGGTCAGCTCCAGAGGCTCCATATATTCCTTGTGCACCTGCCACTAGCCACAGTGAAGAAGGTAACAGGTCCCATTCAAAGTGCCAGACTCTTCTAAGATAAAAAGCAATGTCCTAGAAAAGAGGAGCCTTTCCAGATACTCAGGCCTGAGGAAATCTACAGTTGATGACTTCCATTTAGAGACCAGTTAGTATTCACCTTTTACTAGAGAGTCAGTTCCCATGGTTGGCCAACAAATCTTGGAGTCAACCACCATGCTAGGAGGCATAGACAGGACAATGAGCATAGGCAGACAGACCCATCCCTGCTTTCTTGGGGTTCCTGTTCTTCAGGGAAGACAGACCATGAGCAAGAATACACATAAACATAATCCTTCAAGGTGGTGATGAGAGTTAAGCAGGAATAGGAGCTCTCATAGAGATAGGGTGGCACTGTGTTAGGGTGGTGTTATGTGCAGTGATCGGAATAGTTCTTTATAGGGAGGTAATAAGCAAGTGGAAACTGAAACACTGGGAATCAAAAACAAAACAAAACAAAACAAAACAAAACAAAACAAAACAAAAACACATAAAGAGCCAGGGGAACCATGTTCAAGGCTCAGGGAAAGAAGAGGGCAAAGGCACCTGAAGCATGACAAACCTTGGAGAGTTCTGGTGACCCATGGAGGTTCTCTCTACCCTTGGGTTCCAAGGCTCTATGCCTGAAAGCCTGACTCTTGACTAGTCTGGAGGAAGGGCTGGGCACTCTTGGTGAGTAGAGTGTGCTCTGGAGGGTTCCTAAGTTCTGCTTCTTGAAGCAGACAGAGCTCATCAAGCTGGGTGGATTCTGGTTGAGTATGGCGAAATTTCAGGAGAGTTTATCTTTTTCAGTCATGTTGGCCCTGCCTGAAGAGAAGGGGAAGAAGGAAGCTGGAATAGGAGCCAGCCAGGCCTGAGGGAGCCCTTCAGAATTTGGGGGATATGGCTTGGAGCAGGGATCCAAGGGCAGGATACTAAGCATCCTCCGAAAAGTGCTTTAGAGGGGTGGGGAGATAGCTCAGTTGGTAGAGTGCTTGCCTTGCAAGCATAAGGCCCTGGCTTCGATCCCCAGCACTGCAAAAAAAAAGAAAAAAAAAAGTGCTTTAGACCCCAGGTATCAGGTACTTCCTCCAAGAAGTGACCATGGCAGCTGGTTTGGACTTAAGGTCTTTCTGAGGATTGCACAGAAAGTAACTGCCCTCCAGTCATTGCCTCAGTTTAATCCATGAGTGTGAAAGGACAGAGGACAGGTGGCCAAACCCAGCAGTGCATTTAGTACCTGAAAGGAGATGAGTTTCCCTTGGTTGCCCTCACCCCGATATCTGATCATGGGCATCATATGGTACAGAATGATGCAGATGAGACTTTCCTACTTCTGTCATATCAGGTATTAGACTTTAGAGACAGCAACAGTGCACACTGGAAGGATGTGGAGTGCTGCCTTTGGTGTACCCTGTCCCATAGGAAGCAGAGTCTCAAGATTTTTCCTCATGTGGCAATATTTCTGAGGCTCCAAGTCCTACAGGTGACCCCAGGGCAATAGTAGTTGGGTATCTTGGGCATACTAGCCTTCAGATGGGTGATGGTGGGACTTGATTTTTGGGGACATGTGGCAGCACCACCATGCACCTGCTCTGTGACATGCCTGTACCTAGATGCTCTCTCTAGAGGGCAGAAACCAAAGGGAAGATCTTTGAACTTATAAACAAAAAGGGACCAAGTGGCAACTTGAAGATTTTCAGGAAAGCTTGAAGTTGGGTTCAATTTTTTTCTTTAATGTAAGGATCAGAGATCATATTCTAGCAACATAGGCCACGCTGTACAAGCTCCATGTTAAGCACTGGAGTTTCTGCAGCTGCAGGAATGACCACCAAGCAGGAGGTAGGGCCATATAGAATCAAAAGCCTTATGATGGACAAACATCAACTAAGACCGTATTGTCAGGGGTTACACGAACTCTGCCCGGGCTCAGAATTCTCATGCTTTCAAGTGTTTAATTTCTAGTTCAAGTGTCTCTCCACAGAGACTTGGCCCACCTTTGTCACCTGTTACTGCCTCCTTCTGGACTCACTGAACCCCACATTACCTTTCTCTCTCAATCCAGTGCTGCAAGGAGCCTCTGCCTCTGGCCAGATTCACCAAACCTCCTGCTCCGACCACATTCCATGAGGAAAGTTTCCCCACAGAGGAAGAGTAAATCAAGAAAATAAAAGGCTAGCAAGCTTACGGTCAATAATTCCTGATTTTTTTCATTCATTCATCAGCTTTTAATTGGTGTCTGCTGTGTGTCAGACACTCTGCTATGGGGTAATTAAAAGGCAAAATAACTTCCTTTTTTTTTTTTTCCCATGAAGTTTACTGTCTCTGGAGGGTGACCAATGAGTAAGCAGATACTCAGGTTGTGACTGTAAGCTTTTTGCAGGAGTAATAGGAATTTAAGAGCAGAGAGCAAAACCAGGGCCAAAAACCTTGGGGAGTGGTTTTAAAGCCGATTCTGTGAGCCATAGGGGACCTACTCAGACTGGGGAACAGAAACATTGTGTGTAGGAAGAAACTTGAGAGGGGAATGGCTGATGATGTGGTCAGCAGAACAAAGCAAGAGAGGGGTGGAGGAGGGGTCTTTGCAATAGACTCCACATTCAGTAGACTCCTGATCAGGGGTTAGAGGAGGACCAACTGGTGTTTAATACACTAGGCTGGGCATTGTCTGACTCCACCATGGTTCACATTAATGGGTGTCCCTGGAATGGCAGGTGTCATGGAAGGGGAAACAGGACTGGTTGTGCAAGTGATATCCATGACACCTTTCCCCAGTCATCCCATCCCAGGATTCCAAACAGGGATATGATTCCTGCAGGAGGGATGAGGGCCAGAGGAGTCTTGAACAGAAGTAGGGATAGCCCGTGGGGTCTTCTCTGAATACCCAAGTGGACAGAAGACTCAGGTTACAGTGCAGATGCCATGTTCATAAAGGCTGCAGGCTATGTTCTCCTACCTCAGGACAGATTGCTCAGATGTGGGAGGTGAGGATATCCCGCACCAGCAGGCCCAGCTGGGACCCCGAGCCTCTAGAGCAGGGGAAGGAGCAGGCACGTTTACCGCACTTTCATCTGGCACAGCCTGTCCTGGACACTCGATGTCTGTGATCTCACTACAGCATCACATGAATGGAAATGGGCTATCTATCTACCAATGCAGAGAGTGAGGCAACTTGCTCAATGTCACTGCTGTCCTTGGTAGATGCAGTTCTCCAGCACCAGGCACGCAAGAAGCCAATGGGAGATAGCTGCCCAGAGCATGGAGACAGGGGGCAGCCGCTCCCTAACAAGAGGCTCAGACCTTGACTACACCAGGCCTTGGGGGCAAGCCCAGCCACAGCCTGGCTCTCATGTGGATATGACCCTGGGCAGGTGGGTGGGGAGCTCTGCTCCCTAATGGCTGGTTTACTTTCAGGTTAAAAGCCATTCCTTCCCACCACCCCTGCTCTACTGCCTTGTCCTTTACAGCCTGGGCCCTGGGAGGCCATCGTGACATCCAATGCTCACAGCAGGTTCATTGCCTTTTGCACAAATCTCCTCCAGATCAGCTGGGTCCTGGTGTGGGGGGGTGGGAGTGTTAATCCAATCGGCCTTTTCCCCCTCTGTAATTACTGTAATCTATAACAATAATTATAGTCCATTTTATTTTAGTGCCACTTATCTAAATGTGGATGTGCACTACTGAGATTGCCAATAGAAATAAACCCCTGGGTGAGGCAGCAGGGTGGGGGGGAGTGCTGCACAGCACAGGCCCAAGCAGTTCCAAAGTGCTCTTCAAGAGCCCTTTGCTGTCCTCCCAGGACATCCCACTGTCCCATGGAGTCTACCATGCCTGCAGGTGGGTGGGCCCTGGGCCATTGGGAATGAGAAGGGTTGTCACGTCCACTCTAGAATTCAGTAACTCCCTGGGGGAGCTCACCTTGGACCCCAGAACCAGGAGACGGGAGGTGGTGGCCAATTCCAGCTGCCAGTTTGGTTGCAAATCCTTTTGGGAATGGGGATAGCATCCTCTGCACCAAGTTTCCCAAAAGCCAAATGTAGCATCTGACGTATAGTAGTTGTCTAATGAGTGTTTGGTTAAAGATGCAGAAGTGATATAAAAAGATACTGTGTCATTTAAGCTGGCTATTGACTTAGGCAGTTTTCTGTTCATTTATCAGGACACACTGCCTCCATAATTTGGGAAAGATAATTACTTGGGGAATAAGTTAGGGAAAGACTTTCATTGCAGCATGAAATAGCTGGGCCTGGGACTGTGCATGTATGTGTGTGATATGTATGTTTCTGTGCCATATGTTGTCTGTGTGTATGCATATGCATTTGATATGTATGTTTATGTGTTTGCTGTGTGTATGCGTGTGTGTGCACACGTGTGTGCTGGTTGAGCTGGGCTGCAGACTGAAGGACTACTTCTGAAGCAATACATTGGGTGAGAGTATTCTGCGTGCATTCAAGGGTGGGCACCAGGTGTCTCCTATAAATTGTGTGGCTAGGTTTAGATATGTCACTTGTCACATCTCATTCAGCAAAACTCAGTCACACAGCCACATGGAAGCAGAAGCAAGACTGGAAATGCAGTCCAAGCATGTGTTCAGACAGAAGAGAAGAAGAACTTGATAGTCAGCTAAAACACCTGGCCACGGTTAGCTCTCCTTGTCACCAATAATGTTTCACCTTTCTTCTCTCACATAGAGTTTACACTTCATCCTTAGAGCAGACCTCCCCACATCCCACCCAGCCTCTGAGACAGCCCAAAGGCTGGACTCCATCAACTTGCTAGGACTCTTCAAGGCACTGAAATCCATGCTGACAACAATAAGCAAACCAGTAATTCTGGTTTGTTTCCAGCCATCCCTCCAAAAGTATCCCATGCACACAACTAGAAGTGGGATAGGACAACTGCAGTAAAAAATCCTGCGGGAGAGAAAGAAGACAGACAGATGTCCCACAATCATACATCCTGACACCCAATTGCCAGAACACCCTCCTGAGCTCTTCCACTCTGCCATTGGACCAAGTTCTGCTCACTGGGAAAAACTTGCTTGACTTATGTACTCTGTGGTCCTGCTCAATCCACTCGGGGTTTGTTACTCTCTGTGGATACATCTGAGGCAGGCATACATGTTTATGGGTGTGTGGATTGACTTAGAGCTGCACACACACACACACACACACACACACACACACACACACAGACACAGACACACAAATAGATGAGCATGTATCCTGCTACTGAGATGAGATTAAAAAATTATTTGCTTGAAATCTGACATGCTTTAACATCTTGAACTTGGAGATTCCTGGTATGACAACCCTCTAAAGTAATTCTTTCAAGAGAAGATCTCCAGTTCACCTGTCTTAAAATTTATGTTATTTTCTTTGCTAGAAATTCCCCAGCTCTTTTTTTCATCTGTAGCAGATTTTTCTGAAAGTTTGACCTGGTGGAGAGAAGTATATTACAGGAAACAAAAGGAAATTGAGCTTTACATGCACTTTTCCTTGTGAGGCCTTTCGTCTCCCCTGATACTGGACCCTCAACTAACCAACCATCCCCATAACCCATGGAATCCTGGGTGTGGTCAAACTTTCTCAAAGACTGCTCTGATCTGGGTGCTTTTGCAAGGTTTTATTTTGGCTCAAGCATGCCTGGAGACAGTGGCTTTACATTTTTTTTTTTCCCTGAGTAAAATGACTCTGGCCACACTAGATGAAAAGGAGCACCCGGGTCAGGCCCTGAATGCCCATTTGTCTGAGCACTTGTGCAGACTCACAGCAGTTTTCTAACATGATCCGTGTCCCTTCCAGTTGTAATACTCAGCTCACCTTATGACAAGGTGGGATGTGTTCCTAGTAAGACCTTTGGCTTCTACAAAACTTTGTCAGCTCTATCCTGCCTGTAATTCCTGCTAAGTCTCAGAGGTCACTACTCACCTGGCAATCATAAAAGCTGCACTTCAGCAGTTTGCTGGGTAGTGCCAGTGCAGGCCTGAGCTCACTGCTACCCTTCCACAAATGAACTGCAAGAAACTATTCAGTGAGGACTCCGTGAATGACAAGAGGTCTTTCTTGTATTACAAAATACAATCTGTAGCTAGAATGCATATCTGAGAATGGTACCCTAGATGCCCATCCCTCCCAGCACCATCCACAGAGCTCATTGGATCTCTTTGCACTTTGTCCCCTAAGAAATAGTATCTGGGAAGCTTCTGACTGCAGTCTTTGCAGGGATGCTTCTAAGGACACTGTTGTCTATGTTGTTTCCCAGCGTCTGGGTTTATGATCCCTGGGAGAAGTCTTTTTCTGATTACAATGCCAAAAACAGTCTCAATTCCCCAGTGGCTTGTTCGCATTTGTCTGGATGTGGAGACTACTGGCATTTCCAAGTTCCTTTCTAGTTTGACTCCCAGGATGTTGGGAGCAAAAGTGAGGGCCACCTGTTGGAGATACACAGAGAGGTCATTTTGTAGGTATTATTTTAAAATTCTGGCTCCGGTTTATTTCCAACTTTATTTTCTTTCAATTCTGTGTCAGTGTATGTTCTGTCATTGTGATTAACTTTGTGAATTGTCCTGGATCTCTCCTGGAAGACATATTAGACACACACATACCCTGACCTTTGCACAAATTAGGATAGACTAATACTTGAATCTTTTCTAGAGTGGACAGTGTGACCTGGTCACCCATGACCTCCCTGACTCTGCTGCAGCTAGCTGCCCTGGCCTCCTTGATGCTCCTTAGGCCTTTTGGGCATGCTCCTACCTCAGGGCCTCTGTTCTTGATATTCTCTGGGTCTAGAATGCTCTTCCCTCCACTATTCATTTGGTTTATTTCCCCAAACCTTTTGGGTTTTTACTCAAATACTTGCTCTTCAGTAAAGCTTTTTGTTTTCCTATTCTACTTAAAATTACAACCCTCTAACACTCCCTATTGCTTTTTCTATATAACCTTTGGTATTAGTCTGCTAGGGCAGGGGAGATTATAAGGAAGTGGCTTACATGATTTTAGAGGCTGACAAGCCCCAAGATCTGCAGTGTCAGTCAGAAAGCTGAGGCCCAGGAGAGCCAATAGTGATGGTGTAGTTCAAGTCTAAGGTGGAGACCTGGGAGCCCATGGTATAAGTTCCCATCTAGAGATTGACAGGTTTAAGGATCAGGGAGAGCTAATGTTTCAACTTGAACCTGAAGGCAGGAAAAGGCCAGTGTTCCAATTTGAAGGATGTAAGGCATGAAGAATTTTCTTTATGGGAACGTCAGACTTGTGGCTCTACTTAGGCCTTTAGCTGATTGGATAAGCCCTATCCACACTGGAGAGGGTCATCTGCTTTCCTCAGTCTACTGATTCAAATGGTAAACTTACCCCCAGCATACTCACAGAAACACCCAGAATAATGTCTGACCCAGTTTTCAGTCACCTGTGGCCTAACCAAGTGGACACATAAAATGGACCATCACATTAACTAACATGCTCTTTGTTTTGACTTTTGCTTTTTGTCAGTTTCTGTGCATTGGACAGTAGCACACGGGAAAGCAGTGATTTTTGCTTATTTGGCTTATTGCTAGGCCCTTGAGGTTTAGGACAGGACCTAGCATACTCAGTAAACATTTGTCACATGAATGTAAAAGGCACACTCATTAGCATCCTGGGTGCTTTCCTTGGCACAGGGTTATGATGTAGATTCAGACTACTGTATGACTATGTGTGCATGTGTGTGTGCACACACACAATTCTTGTCTGAAGGTTAATTGTTAAGTGTTGTAATTAGTATTGTTACTGTCTTTATCATTTTGTGCTAACTCTCACTGCTCCCCGACCTGACTGGCTTTTCAACTTAGGAAGGTTATGAATTTCTTATGAGAATGTTAATTTGGATTTATTATAATTAAAATTTTAATTTGTGCCTTTAGGAAGATTAATTTTGAGACAAAGACTAACAAAAATAGGTCAAACCAGTGTTAAGCTATTGAGGATTCCTGATCTTCTAAATAACCATCAAGCTCTGTGAGACATTTTCAGGGCCTACTGATTACAAGCATTCTTCTAAGATTAGACCTTTCTGGGTTCAAATTTAGGCCCCACCAGCTATTGACTTGTAACCTTGAACTAGATTTTTTTTTTTTAATATGCAACCAATTTGTTTCTTTGCAGGAAAATGGAGACAGTGATATTTATTTCACAGGTTTAAAATATGATCCTTTATATAAAAGGTCTAACACAAGGCCAGGCATATAGTAGGTATTCACTGAATACAAATTTTACACAAGAGATTTAAAGTAATAAATTCACATTTGCTGAGCCAAGTTCTCTGGTTGGAAAGTTTGTAGCTCACTAACCAGCTGTTAACTACTATCTCCTGTCATATATATATTTTCACATCCGAACTAGGCACTTGCAACTGGCCAATTGCCACTATATTATAGCTTATATAGTTAATAATGTTGCATTTTACAAAAGTAAAGGTTATTCATTCATCAGAGACATGCTATAAAAAATCACCTTTTTGATTTCATAGGACAAAAGATTAATTTCTGGCAGTACCAATAGTCCTCATGTGGCATAATGGGAACATATAGAAGTGTCCTAATATTTGAAGGGAAATGTTCTTCTCCAAATGATATTATGACTTGAGAGTCCAGGGGAATTAGCTTTTGTTTCTTTCTAGCAGAGGAAAAATTATCCTTGATTCAATATTGATTTTTTAAAATTGGGTTCTACTGCCTTCATGCTCAATCTGAGAGCAGAGATTCAAATGTGGGCTCTTCCTCCTATGAGTACCTACTTCCTCATCTGATTTTCTGGTTGAGGAACCAGAATGAGGGCCCCAAAGCTCTGCAGGCTTTGGAGGAAATGACCTGTGACACAATCATTCACTCCCTTGCACTCCTGAGCCAGGTGGCTGCCCAGAACTCCTTTGTGGACTAGGTTTCCAAGTGCACTTGTGCCCACTATAGACTAATCAGGGCCCACAGTCTTCTGACAAGACCATGCACTCTGGAAATCATAATAGCAACAAGTACTTACTGTGAGCCAGGGATTCTTCAAACCACTTTCTATCCAATAACTAATTTGATCATTGTCCCACTGTGACCTGGCCTTCAGTATTAGGGACTGATAATTGGCTTCCATTTTGCAAACAGGAGGCACAGGGAGGTGTGGCTCCCCCATTGCCATTAGACTGGCAGGGGTGAAGCAGGATTTGACCCAAGGGTGTTCGGAAAGTTGGCTTGTGAGTACCACTGGTACATCTAATCTCATATTAAGCCTGTTGTTTCTTAGATTGTACAAATTGACCCCTAGTCTTGAAAGGGAAGGATTATTGTCCACATATCACTGCCGAGGGAACCAAGGCTGATTTAGGTTAAATAGGGTGTTCCATAAAGGCATCTACATGGGTTTTAAACTGGATGAGTGTGTAACAGTGACAAACTCATTCTTCCTCTTATGAAACCTGGTGGTAAATGAAAAAAAAAAATTCTCTACCAGCTCCTCTCTCAAAGGTCCTCCTTTCCTATTGAGTAAATTTGCTCTGAAGCTTTGGGGCTTCTGGGTAGAGGCAAGGGGCCCAGCTTTCTCACCCTGAACATGACACGAGGTGGAGCAGCTTTGCTCCATTTGATTGCCCAGTCTTACCTGGAACTACCTGAGCACCTGACCTGAGTTGAATGGAATAGGGACTCTGCACAGGACTTTGCCCTGCCCTAGTTGTCACCCCTTCCGGTCCTTAGCAGACATCTTTTCTTCAGCCTCTAACTGGTGTGCAAGAACAACGACATCTTCATACAAAGGTCCCACTCACTCAACATGATTCCATGGTAAAAGCCACCTACCAGTTCTGTGTCTGGCGCCCCCTTTCCTTTCCAGATGTCTAGGCAGCTGCT
Source organism: Sciurus vulgaris (assembly GCF_902686455.1). Classification (NCBI taxonomy): domain Eukaryota; kingdom Metazoa; phylum Chordata; class Mammalia; order Rodentia; family Sciuridae; genus Sciurus; species Sciurus vulgaris. Next base: position 42,121,976 of record NC_136464.1, read on the forward strand.
ATGCTGCAGTCTGTTAGGTAAGATTAGGAGGTACTACTGAATGCTTGCTCAGGGGTAAACTGGTAGGAGAACATGCCTGGAAAAGGGCAGTTTAACATCGTCACATTTCAGCTTGTCTAGTGGATAACGCTGTCAAATGCTGTCCCATCTTTCTGGTATCCAACATGTTTTAATTAAAACAGAAAAACTCAGATCTGATCAGAGAGAGGAGCAGCTGAGCTTGTCCTTTCTGAGTTGTAAAGGAGTTGATCATTCTCTTGGCCTCTGTCCTGAAACATCTGGGAGTAGTAAGTAAGTGTCTAATGGGAGCACATAGTAGGTGGTTAGTAAACACTTATGACTGAGCAATGTGGCAGTGATACTGCCCCAACAGGAAATCTGAGAAGACTACCTTTGAGTTAGAGATCTCACTCTCCTGGGGTAGGTTTTGGATTTTTCTGACAAAGAGAAACGAGAACAAAAATGGAAGCTCATTTCCTTTTGAAATGTTCTGTACCTACCTGGAGGTCTTCACAGAGTGAGAAACACCAGCAAACAAGACAAGGGCTTATGGGTCCAGGATTTTGGAGCTGCATTTCCCTGCTTTGAAAGGCAGTGGAACTTTTTCACCCAACTTTCCTCGAGCAGCAACTTGGTCACATAAACAGAAGGAAGAAAGAAAGTATTTTACTATACAGAAGATATGCTGGAAATCATTTCTAGAACTTTCTGTATTTAAATGGTCAGCCCCTCAGATTTCTCAGATGCTTTCTTCTCCTTCGTCCCCTTCATTTATATGGCCATTACCTAGGGATATTGTCTTTGTCACACACTCTGCACAGTTAATATCTGTCAGTCCACAGCTTCGAAGGCCTTACGTTGACTTCTTCCCTAGTTCAGAAGTTTTGCTAAAATACTTTGCTGAGGTCTTCTTCCTGCTGGGAATTCTTGGTTCCCTGTTGACTGTACGTGAAAATCCAAATCATTGGCACAGCATGCGCGGCATGCTTATCCCCTTGCCCTGGAATTATTTCTGATGGGTCCCCACCTGCAGTAGAAAATGAGCTTGCTGAGGTCAGGAACTGTATCATTTTTTATTTTCATCACAGAATTCTGAGGGCCTATAGTGACAAACAGAAGCCTGGCACAGCATATATTTTTCTTTGAGTGACGACTACATTGTCTTAACACCTAGCCCTGGAGCAGCATTGCCAGGTGCCATCTGCTGCCATCACTCTTACTGGGGAGCCAACTGTTCATCACCTTGTTACTCCATGGCTGATTCCCTGTACCACAACCCCACTGAAGTGACCCTACTGCCTCACAGGAGCCTGAGGTACCTCAGCTGCTCTGGTACCTCCAGCTTCCCTTCCACCAGAGCTAGTGCTCCCTATTTGTGCTCCTCAGAACCCCTTTCCTCCTCTATGACAGTCCTAGTTCCTTTGTTTCTCACTCCCACCTCCTATGTACCCATCTCCTGAATTCCACAGGGGAACATGGCATCTTCTTGTAGACAACATGGCTGGGCAACGAAACTGGCACTGATACCCAAGAATTGGTGAAATGAATGTATCTTAAGATGAAAAGCAATGGGCAGAAATACATTTGAGGTGTGGATTCATTCATTCTTCAATATAGTCACAAGAGTGTACAGTGACTTCCATTCCATCTACCCTTGCTGTCTAATGTGATATCCTGAGTTATGGCAACTAATATTTCTGATTTGTCTGGCACTAAGAGATTTCCTGGGGCAGAAGTGGGGGGATTTTTGTTCCTCCTATCTTGAACTGTGACCAGTTGAAAAGTCTTAGTAGATAAAAGGCAAACCAAATTGGGTATTTCCTGTTGTATAGGTCTTGTCTGCCTTAGATTATAATTTTCATGAAGACAGATGATATGAGAATGTCAAAGAAAGAAAAATGAGAAGGCAGTAAGTTATGGGTCCCCAGTCTTTCCTGAGCATTAGAATCACCTGGGAGCTCTGAAAATTTCCAATGCCCAAGTCCCACCCCATCCCACTTAAAACACAAGTCCGGGGGTAGCAGCCAGTATCAGTGCATTTTAAAGACTTCCAGGGAATTCCAATGTTCAGCAGAATTGGAACCCACTGTGACAAAAGTTATGGTGACACATCCAGGCATAAGTGGATTTGTTGAGAGGGCAAAGAAGTGCTGGCAAGATTGCAGGCTGGTGGGAAAAATGCATCCTGGGATAGAGAGGGGACCCGGACTTTTAGTAGAGAGTTGACCTCTGCTCAGGGGCCAATTCTGGCTACATCAGCATCTCCCTGGGTTAGAGGCCCACATATCAGGACAAAGGGCATGATTGACAAGCCAGATAATATAACCTGTGATTATAGGTTGGGCTGGAGTAGTGGAGATGGTTTGGGTGTGTGCTGGCACAGGCTCCTTCCAGGCATAGTGGGAAGTGGTGAATTTTATTGATTTAGCCCATTAAATTTGTTGTGTGTTTTTATCCAGATAACAATACCTTTATCTACTGTAAATAAAGATAACTGGAATCTCACTACTTTCCTCATCTTTGTCCCTGTTATTCTTGGCTAATGAGGAGGCCACACGAGGACAAGTGGACTCAGGTTCAACAGCATAGCAGAGATTTGGGGACTTTGCCAAATCATGGCTGCAGTGTTGTCCCTGCTTCTCCTTACACAGTTCATCTTACTCAGTTCAGGTTGCCATTACTGACCTACAGATAACCTCCTCTGACCTGGGAGAGGATGTTGGACCGATCTGTAGTATAGTCAGCCCTCTGTATCTGTGGGTTCCACATCCATGGATCCCACCAACTACTGATAGAAAATATTTTTTTAAAACTTTGCATCTGCTCTGAACATGCACAGATTTATTTTTCTTGTCATTATTCCCTAAACAATACAGTTTAACAACTATTTACATAGCATTTACATTGTATTATAAGTAATCTAGGGATATTTAAAGTGCACTGGAGGATGTGTATAGGTTTTATGCAAATACTAGGTTTTTTTCTATAAGACACTTGAGCACTCTGCAACCAATTCCCAGTGGATACTGAGGAATGACTCTATGTGCTAATTTGCCATGGGAGATCAAGGTGTGTCAGCCCCAGTAGGATTTGGCACTCTGTCATTGAGCTTTGGAGAAGCACCCCCATCTTGAGTTCCAGCTTCTAGGCAGTCTTGTCACCCCCAGCTGCCACCCCTTGGCTGCACAGTGCTCTCTGTCTCAGCATAGGCTATGCTAGCTGGTGCCATTCTCTGCACAGGTGGCTGTCAGCTCTGCCCCAGCCAGGACCCTGGCACAGTCTTGTAAATATGTGTATCTGTATATCTTGTAAGTGAAGTGGGGGAGCATTTCTTATTTATTTAGTAGCCTTTGGTATCTTAATATAGGAAATCTTGTAATTAATCTAAGCCTCACTTTCTCATTTATAAAAGAGTTGTTTTGAGGATTAATTTTTATTTTGTATCACATATGTTAAGTGCTCATTCTTGGGTCTGTAGCCTTAGAAGCTTGCTAAATCTTTGTAGATTCCTCTCAGGGCAGTAACGTTCTTATTCTACCATGTAAGGCCAAGTGGTGTTACTGTTTGGCTGGGAACGTGGAGATGGTCAATGTCAAGAGTAGAATACAAACTCAGGTCTCTTAGTAAGTGGCTTCCAACTGAAGCAGTCAGGGCCCACCATGGGGATGAAGGCAGAGGCGCTCCCCAGACCTTCTGCATATAAGCACGTTAATCACTTAAGGAATGTCTGTTTCAAGATGGACAATACAAGATGTACTGTCCCTAAGTTTACCTAACCTATCTCGTACCCCCTCAAGACTGAGGACACCAAGAGTAACTAAGATACATTCAAGAGACATTTTCAGGGACTTTCAACTGACTGCCTTCACAAAGTCCTGTTCCAGACACCCTGGAGCAGCGACCTAGAAGTTTCCAGTTATTGTCCTACATCTTCTAGAAACAGGGGAGCCTGGCAGGCTGATCACCCCATGATGATATCACCCCTCTGAGTGGGAGCAATGGCCCCATGGCAGGAACTGAGACTGCTCCTTCAGCAGGAATAGTCCTCTCCTGGGAAACAAATTGCTGCCCTCCCACTTGCAGGAACACAGGTCTGCTTGAAAAACATCCTGCAAACAAATGGAGATGGCCCCCTCAAGTGACAAAACCAGAAACGGACCCAACAGAAGGCCGATCCCTTCCCTTGTTTTGGAAGCACCCTGATCTCTCTCTCCCTGTGTGGTCTTCCTTCTTCTCCAGGTAAAACTCCCCAATTAAATCTTTGCCTAGACCACCTCACTGGCAAGACCACTAACAAAAGAAAATTTTTCTGATCATATTTTTCCCCTGATACCAGGCAATTATTATTTTTTAAAATGCATTAGATTCAAATTGTTTTGATTTTTAAATTATTTGGTTACATAAGACATTCATGTGGTTCAAAAATGTTTTCAGTGTTATATAGCAAAAATTTTCCTTACACCCACAAATAAAGTAACTCCTGTGTGCTTCTCACTTCCCCCTGCCTGAATAGATGGCTAATCTTAATTGCTATGTATCATTCTTTAAACTTCACATAAACAAATAGGAATATATATTTCATATCTCCCCTCTCTTTGACAAGTATTCTTGCAGCTACTTTCTTTTTATTTTAGAAAGAATTTCCTATTCATTTTCTTTACATATACATTACTGTAAGTTTTTTGTTTAGTTCTTTACAGGTATAATATTTTTCTTTGAGTGAATAAAGCATGATTTATTTTACCAGTACCCAGTTGATGGACATTTAGACTGTTTCCAGTTTTTCATTTTTGAAAATATTATTGAATAAATAAATTTGGCTATGGATATTAATTTACAAGTGTGTGCAAATAACTTTAAGGTCAATTCCTAAAGCAGTATGAAGAATCCTCAGAAGAATAGGAATGGAATCACTATATGACTCAGCTATCCCACTCCTTGATATTTATCCAAAAATAACTAAAAGCAGCATCCTATAGTGATACAGGCACATCAGTGTTTGCTGCACCCTAATTCACAATAGTCAAGTTATGGAACCAGCCCAAGTGCCTGTCTACAGAAAACTAGATAAAGAGAATGTGGTATATATACACAATGGAGTTTTACTCAGCCATAAAGAAGAATGAAATTATGGCATTTGCTGGTAAATGGATGGAACCAGAGAACATCATGCTAAGTGAAATAAGCCAGACTCAGAAATTCAAAGATTGAATGTTTTCTCTCATATGTGGATGCTCCAATGAAGTGAGGAATAAAATGTGAGAGGGAAGAGGAATAGGGAAAGGGAGGAACTGCAGAATGAAATTGATCAAATTATGCTATGTACATACATGAATACCATGGTGAATTTCACTTTTATGTATATCTGTAAATCACCAATTTAAAAAATAAATAAATAGAAGGAAGTCCAGGAGAGTAGAGGAACGGGAGCAGGGAAAGGCAGGGGAGAGAAAGTGGAAATACTGGGGATTGAAATGAAGCAAATTATATTCCATGCATGTATGAATATGTCAGAATGAACCTCACTATTATGTGTAACTATAATGCACTGATAAAAACATTTTAAAAAGATCACCTCCTAAAAATGGAATTCTGATTAAAAGTATGTAGATGTGTGTGTGTATGTGAGTTTGCAAAATGTTACTAAGTTGCCCTCTATTGGGATTGAGTCAATTTCTATACCTATCAATGATGTATGGAAGTACTAACATCCAGACAGTCTTGTGAATATAGTACTTTACCAAACTTTGGACTTTTTGACAAAATGATAGGTGAAAAATAGTAACACAAAACAATTGAAATTTTTATTTTTCTTACTCCGAGTGAAGTTGTGTATCTTTTCAGATGTTTTAGAGCCATTTGCCTTTCTTTTTCTGTTAACTGCCAGTCATAAATTTTTTCCATGTTAAAGGTTGGGTTATTGATCTCCCTCTTTCTTATTGGTTTATAAAACTTTTATACAGCAAGGAGATTATCTTTTGTGTTGTACATTGTCAATATTTTCCTCACAATATTGCTACTCTTTTCCCTTTTCTTTCTTTCTCTCTCTCTCTCTCTCTTTCTTTCTTTCTTTCTACCATAAGCAAGGTTCAGTTGGTAATTCAGTTACCATTTTTTTTCTAGATTTCAAATAATTTTTTTCACATTTCCTTTTGTATTTTTTTTAATAGTTTTAATCTGTTGCCTTTAAATCCTTGATTTTCTGGGAATTCACCTAGAATTTCCAGAATGTATTGTGTGCATTGTGTGAAGAGTGGATCTACTTAATATTACTCTAGAGGGTCACCTAGTTATCCCAACACATTCAGTGAGTACATCATATTTTCCATACTTTCTTAAGGAAAAAGCATTCTCAACTTTCATTCTGTCTTAATGGATTTTAGCCTGAGATTTCCTCAAAAGGTGATAAAACTTTTGGCAAGGGCTCTGGTTTTTGCATTTTGTTGTGTGTGGGATGGCTATGCATCTCTTAACCTTGTCACCTGCTTCCCAGGGCTTTATGGTTTGCCTCTCTTATCAACAGGATTCCTTTTCCCACAAACAGCATCAAGATTCCAGGTGTCTGATGTGCCTTTGTAGTCACTGCAGCTAGGTACCACCCACAGCCATGTGCAAGGAGAGAGTTCTCCACAAATGTCTCAGACTTTGCTAATTCTGCCAAATGGTTCTACCTTGGGATAAGATGGTATATACTGCCAGTCTACAGAAATACCAAAGGTGGAATCTGGGTAGGGGAAGCATGAAGCCACAGGGAAACTGTCATCTTCTCAAGCATACGAAAGATAAGTAAAGAAATGCTCACTCATTTCCCCTGAATTCCACCTTGACCATTTTCCATTACTCCTCAGCCCCAGCAACTCTTACTGGTGGAGAAGTTAATAAAAAGCCAGAAACTTCAGCAAAATGGTAACAATTCAGGACTTCTGGGTCCTGTTTGTCTATTTATATGTGTTTCTATATAAAGTTATTTTCCCATTATAAAAATGAGCACACTTGTAGATACACTTTTTAACTTGGCTGCATTTTTAATGAATCTGATTCACTAAAGAGTTTGAATCAGCTAATGAAACCAAAAAAGGATAAGAAAATAAAAGTGATAGAATTGGAGCCTCGATAATGAAAGTTATGAAATTAATAAAACTGGGATGGAGGTGGGTAATGCTGTGAAAAAGATGGACTCAAAGTAGAATGAATTACATGAGTTTGTAAAATTGCTATATTGCTTAAAAAGTTGGCTATTCATTTCTTATCATGCCAAGCAAAAAAAGAAATTTTACTTATGACTTTTAAAAGAGCTGCATGTGGGAAGTCCAGCCCTGATACTGAGTTCTGGCACATAGTTCTGTCATTCTTATTCTAGGCCTTGTTGGGATTCGACAGTCACATATGTGGATTTGATTATAGAAAACAGGAAGAGCATCACTCTATCCTTAATATGTGGGAGAGAAATTTCTACTTTCTAGTTATCTTTGCAGGCCAAGATAGAGTTTTGTGAGACATGAAGTAAATAATATTTTGAACATAAAATCAGATATGAAACTATTTTTTAGAGAGAAGTCATAATACAAGTCATGAGAAAACTAATAGATGCAACAAAATCACACACATAAATATACACATATGTAAACTGCTTTGCACACAGTTTTACAACACTTATTTCCCTACCTTGTTTTGGACCAATCTTTGATCCTCTCTTCTTACAATGATTCTTTTGAGTTTAATTGTTCTTCAGAGAGAGGAGAAAGATAATTAAATATTTCCCCTGCCTTGGTGATTGAAAGTGTTTTATTGAAAGTGATTCAGAAAAGTTTTATTTAGCTCATCATTGTTGGTGTGTTGCTAATTTAAGATTATTGTTTAATTTTCACTTCTCCCAAGTTTCTCTTGTATGTGAGTGGGAAGATTTGGATGACTTTCCCAGGGTTAGCTGGGTTATTTCTAACCTTGTGTCTCCTCCACATCTGGTGTGGGGAGCTGCAGGACCTGTACTGCCATGATATACCACCTTGCCTGTGTACCTCTCTAGGATGAGGCCAGGTAAGTCAGCACACAGAGTGGTAATAATAATTCTTGGATTTCCAGCCTGTGATAACCAGAAAGAAAGTTAACTGTGCACAGAAGTGACATTAGACCATGATCATATATCCCACTAAAGTAAAAACTAATAAATTTAAACTTAGTTTCCTAAAATTTCTTTTCTCTTTATGTGTGTGAGTGTACGTGTGTGTGTGTGTGTGCGCGCGTGTGTGTGTGTGTGTGTTTCCAGGGATTGAACCCAGGAGCACTTAACCACTGAACCACATCCCCAGCCCATTTTATTTTTTATTTTGAGACAGGGTCTCTCTAAATTGCTGGGTTACTGAAACTGGTTTTGAACTTGTGATTCCCCCTGTCTTAGCCTCCCAAGTTGCTAGACTTACAGGCATACACCACTGCACCTGGTAGCTTCCTAAAATTTCTAACAGCTGCTCCAGCAGCAGTAGACATGAGAAAAAGTGTGGTTAAAGAGAAGTTGACCGGGCATGGTGGCACATACCTGTGATCCCAGCGGCTCAGGAGGCTGAGGCAGAAGAATAACAACTTCAAAGCCAGCCTCAGCAATTTGGCAAGACCCTTTCTCAAATTAAAAAATAAAAAGGGCTGGGAATGTGGCTCAGTGGTTAAGCATCCCTGGGTTCAATCCCCAATACTCCCCCAAAACAGTGGGGTTGTGGAGTTAGTTGGAACAAGTATCTTCAATGACTTCAGTTAAGTATCTATATTTTCAAATTTTATAAAACCAAAACCATGGGTATCCGTTGCTAGGGCCCTTCCCTAACAATTGTCAGGACTAGAGCATCAGAAGTGCCCTGAAACCTAAGTCATTTCCTTTAGCCGAATCTCCCCGTGCATGTGGAGCTTGTTATAGGGCAGCCAAGTTCACTTCCCATGCCTCTTGGGATGCTTAACACATGGGTTTTGGAGGCTAAGATGAGACCCTAGGTAAGCCCTTTGCCTGCTGTGCAGCCATGGGCTGTTTATTCAACTTCTTTGAACCTCAGTTTTATCAGCTTGGAAAATTGAGATATTAATAATCCAAAGTTAGAGGATTATTTTGAAGATTAAATGAGATATGCATTAAATTCTTGGTTTGAACATTCTAAATTCTAAATAAATTACCAGGTATAAGATACACTGGGTGACAACAACAAAAACAAATCCAAGAAGATACACTGTGAATCCTCAAAGAGACCATCTAATCAGTTGCTTTGTCTTCTTTGGGACAAAAAAGAAAAAAAAAAAATCCCTGCTGGATTTATGCTATGTAATCAGATGACCCTACACATTTTCAAATCAGAGTTTTAAAATTAAGTGACTTTGATTTTTGTTTTCAGTGTTCTCTTATTTTCCTTGAGTTGTGCTTGGGTACATTCCATGCCTGATGTGTAGCATTAACCAGAAGTGTAAGCTACAAGTAGAGTAAGAAACATCTGTAGTTGCAAGAAACATCTGCTTTTTATTCCCCCTGCCTTCTTTTTCTTTTTGAGAGTGGAGGAAAAGTATTTAGCATCAAGGAGGATGAACTCGAGGCCACAGATTTACTAACTCAGATTCAGGAAAGAGTGTACATGTGTTTTCAAGGGCTCTGGGCAACCCCAAGCACAGGTTGGACCTCCATCTGCCTTTTGACCTTCATCTCCTAGGTCCCTGTGGCAGCCCAGGCCCACTGTGAAGGCTGACTTTTAAGGGATCAGGAAAACCTCCTTTGTCCTGGTTTGTTCTGTCTCTCTGGGGTCTCATCAAGGGCTTGTGAATGCTGCCAGAAACTGCTATGCAGGACCAGGCACAGGCCCAAATTTGTTTCTGAGGCCCTGTGGTGTGTTGATTTGCTAGATATTTCCCTACTGAAAGCACAACACTCATCCGGGGGATTCTGCATGGTGCTTTTAGAACAATCACTTTCCCGAGTAATCCTCAGTATTGAATAGCATTGGATCCCTCTGATTATTAAACAGTGATCCCCATTGGCCTGACAAGAACTTATTGAACATTTTGGTTACCTCCTGTCATCCTTCATGGAAAGACTCACCATTTCTGAGACTCATTGTCCTGTTCCTGAGTGGACTGAATTCCTATGGGCAGAAAACACATTTATTTAACTTTTATTAAGAACTAATGTTGAGGTATCCAGCTGTCTCCCTCTCTGTGGCCTCCTCTGTAATTCTTGTATTAATCTCGAAATGCAGTCTCACAGAGATGTTGCCTGATTTTCCTCATCTGTCCCCAACCCCCTGCAGAGATGAAATTATTCCCTGAGCATCTTAGATCACGAAATGGTACCTTTTGGAATTGAAAAGATAATACTGTTTATGTATGAGTACAGGAAAATTACTTTACTCGTCTGTAGTAACACTGATTAAATTGAAATGTCAGTGCTAATGTTACGGTTAATAAATGTTATACATATTCAAATCTGTCTAAATACTGAAGATTCTAACTAATGCAGAGGATGTTGTTTAAAAGAGCAGAAATACCCAAGTCATGTGGGAATGCTGTTTGTACTGTCCTTTTCTATTAAATAAGGTAAAAAGGTATGTTATAAATGAGACCCAGGTTGGTGATGTCTACAATGATGTTTTGTCACTTGGGGGTTTTCTTTAAGTCAGTTAAATTGGTATTGTGTTGAGAAGTCGGTAGCACTTGGAAAATGTTTTTTGCAATATGTACATCAAAGGGCAGTGGGGTAGACATGCTTCCTCAGGTGTGGTGGCAAATGGAGTGTCAGACATCCTTGAGTGAAAGGAGGGCAAATGGGCCTTCCTTGTCCTCTGCTCTCACAGCCTCAAAGAAACTTTATCATGCTGGCTCCTCTTCACAAGAGAACATGTGACTGGGACCTGTTATCTTAGTGGACATCTTGGACAGTTGGCCTAACTGTAGTGTCCTTTCCTCCAAAGACTATAGAAGGCAGGGAATGGGGCAGATAGGAATACAGAGAAAAGGACATGTGAATTTACAGTGAACAGCTGGTTCTAGATTATTGGCAACAGAGACCAAGACTCCAGCTCATCTGACCAGTCCATGCAAAAGTCAAGTCTTGATTTACAGAGGACACCAGTTGTCTGTCCACAGCAGGTTTTTGCTTGCTTTCTAGGTACCAACCCTCTTCTCCCCAGATGTCCCATGTTCTATTGTGCTTTTCTGGTTTCCAGAAAGACCCTGGGATTTGTAGTCTCATAGATATACTTGGAAATCCTAGACCTGCCTGTCATGTGCTAAGTGTGACCTCAGTCTAGGCTTTAACCTTGAGGCTTCTCAGGGGCCTCCTGTGTTAATGTGGGTAGAAATATCTGTCTCCTGGGATGATTGTGCTCAATCAGAGAGCAAATGCATATCAGGCACCTGGCAAATCACCTGGCTGATAGCAGGCACTCATTTCTCCCCCATCCTCCGAGTTGATGGTCATGCATTTTCACAACTTCAAGACTGGCAATTCTCATCTCCTGCCCTCGATGCTCTCTGTGTCCTGATTTCTCACTGGCCATTGGAGCCCCAGCCACTTTTTCGGTCAGTAGGAAGGGAACAAGCAGTCCCTTCCCACTCTCCATGGCCTGTGATGCAGTCCAGGGTTTAGCAAGAAAGCAGGAAGCCAATTTGAGGCAGAGTCCCTGCACTGGGGCCAATCAGGAAGTGACTTTTACATGTTCAAGTTCCACAGTGGAATGTCTGTGACAGCCCGGCTGGCATCTGTGGTTAGGTAGCTCATCACCCTGGGAGAATTCTAATTCTGCTGGATTTTACCAGCAAATGACTGTAACAAAGAAGGGATATATTAAAATGTGCATTAGGGATCGTAGTTATTATAAATTACATTCTTTGAAATCTCATTTAGATCCAGGAACCAGACTGCATTTGGAAGGCTCTGAGGATTAATCCTTTCGGAACAATGGAGTGTCAGTGATCATTTGGAAAAGTAATTATACCAAATTTAATTATCATGCACATGCATTTCATAGGCATTGCTGTGAACACCCAGGGGACAGTGGGGGACAGACTGCCCCAGCATGGGCCCTTGACTGTGGATTGTGGTACAAAATTATACATGTTGTAATTGAGCGTCACTTAATATTGAGGCTTGATAGATACGGAGATTGTGGGTGGAGTGAATGGGAGGGGGCACTTGGCCCACTCAGCAGATGTTTGAGATATTTGGAAAGGCTTTTCAATGTTTTCAACATATTGAAGAGGAGCAAACTACATTTTGAGTAGGCTGATAAAAATGTTTCCCTGTCTTAAGCATTTCTTTTGTTCTCTGTTCTTACGGTATCCTCACCTCTTCTGAATTGCAGAATTCAGTTGGCAATACTCAAATGAGCTGTTCAATGGGACTTTGAAAGAGTGCATGTTTTGGGATAGCATGGGTGAGTGGCACAGGAACTGTCTGATGGACAGATGGAGCTTGGCAGTGTGAATCTCAACATTTCCAGAGCTTTTTCTATTGGATGCTAACCTACTGGGGACCCATGATAAGTTTATCTGTCTCCTGGGACCCCTCCCTGGCTTACACCCTTTAGAGTTCATTGTTATTGCTGCTTCTTTAGGGGGTCTCCTCTGATAACCCTGTATTGGGTTGGCTGCCCTGTGCTTACTTGCACAGCACAACAGTGTAATTGCTCATTTGTGTTCCTCTTACAGTTGCTCATAGTGGGCACTGGGAGAGCAGTGACCTTGTCCTTGGCTCGGCAATGACTCCCCGGCCCCTGAGACAGGATAGGGCTCTGTAAATATTTGTTTGAATGGATGAACAAAATCTAGAAATCATAGGAGTCAATTCATCCTCTCTACACACTCCTGACTCTGTTGAAGCCCAAACAAACTGTCTTCAAAGTTGCTATTTTTGGTTATCTGGAGATAAAACCATTAGTATTTGACATATGAATCTTCCACTTAGTATTTGACCAGGAGCCAGCTGTTTAGTTTCTCTGGGACTCAGTGAGGATTGTAATACTGACTGCAAGCCTCATTGACAGAACAAACTGAAATAGTGTGTGGCAGGTGCCTTGTGGATGGCAGGTGCTCTATTCTTCCTGGGATACCTATGAAGTTATTTTTTGTTTGTACAGCTGAGCTCAGTCTTTACCTTTAGAAGAACTTTCTAAGAATTCACCTAGGATCCACAAACTGAAGCTTTTCACTTAAAGTTAGAAGTATTCTTAGATTATCAATTCCATGATGCTAAAGCCACATCTCATGGGTAAGAGTGCTTAGTGGGCAAATCTGCCCACAGTGGAGAAATGCTTTCTACCTGTACTTTCAACTGAGAACCTTGCTGCTTCAGGTGGAGTTTGATGGCCCTGCTGGGGTTCAATGCCCATGAGATGTAGCTTTCCTAGGGAGGTACATTTTATCAAAACCCTGAGGCTGTGGCTCAGTGGCAGAGTGCTTGACTAGCACGTGTGAAGCATTGGGGTCAATCCTTAGCACCACATACAAAAATAAGCAAATAAAATAAAGTTATGCTACCTATCTACAACTACAAAAAATATTGAAAAGAAAAAGAAAAAGACTTAGCTCTACCTCATGGAGCTCTCAGGTATGACAACAGGAAAATTGGGGAGGTCATGTTTGAGAAACCATAGAGTGCGTTGCAAAGGCACACTTACTGTTGACCTGTTTCACTGGCTAATACAAGGAGTGTGACGGGCCTCAACTCCTTTTTCCAATACATGGACAGGATTAAAGATACTGGTTTTTTTTTTGTTTTTGTTTTAGTTTTAGTACCAGGAATTCAACCCCAAGGGTGCTTAACCACTGAGCAACATCTCTAGTTCTTTTTTATATTTTATTTAGAGATGCGGGTCTTTGTAAGTTGCTTTAGGGCCATGCTCAGGTGCTGAGGCCTGCTTTGAACTTGTGATCATCTTCCCCCAGCCTCCTGAACCACTAGGATTACAGGTAAGCACCACTGTGTAAAGATACTTTTGTGGAGTTCAGGACCCTGTATGATTGGTTGAGTTGCTTGCTTTTATTTACTGAACAGCAACTGAATGGGACAAACCCAAAATGAGCAAAGGGAGGGAACTACACTTTTCTGAAAGTGGCTTGTGTGCCAAGCAGAGTAACAATCATGTTATCTTACCCTTCATCTAATTTTCTCAATAACCTGGGAAGTAGATGGTATCTCCATTTATAGTTGAGTTGCCCAAATCATGCTATTAAGAATACTAATAATAACCCTTAAAGTCTTTTGAGTAGTTGCCATATGTCAGGTATTTAATAAAACTGAACCAGACAAAATTGCCATCTGCATAGGTCAAAAACAATCGAAGGTCAACACCTTTTCATATATCTCATTTATGGCTGAACTAATGTAAGTCAGACAGGTTGTCTGACTCAGAACTTTAGGTTGTGATACCACCTCCCAAAGAGGTAAAATAGAGCACCACTATGTGGATGTCAGAATATTGTTTCATATATTCTCAATAATAATTGTTCCTATCAGGGGATTTACTGGGAAGGCTTAAACATGAGGATTTGAGAATGTGGTGGTGGTGTGGTATGAGCTCTTGCTTTCTGGACTGATTCCTGGTTGCATTAATTCTCTACCTGGCATGGCAGGGTGCTCTCAGAGGCGGAAGACACTCTTGCTGTATTAGGTTTAAAATGTCATCTCTAATTAGCTAGGATTGCAGGCTGGGGCAGTGCACACCAGGCCTGGGGACTTAACTTTATAGACATAGAATTGAAGGGAAAAATACATTTTCCAAACTCATTTTAAAAAATAGTTTCCCTTGGAAATTAAAATCATTAAATGTACATCATTATGCAGATCAGTATTCATGCTTTAAAGAAACAGTTTTGCTTTCATTTAATTTGTTTCTTCTAGACCTAATTATGGATTGGATAAAAATGTTATTTTTCTATCACTGTGCAAATCGCCTTTTACCACCCAGGAGGACAGTTCTCTCTGTCCAGGAGGGTCATTTCTAAGTAGTGATTAGTCAAGGAAGTATTCCAAAAGGGTGTTTGTTATTCAGGAAGAAAAAGGAACGTAGCAAGTGTGATCCTTTCCAGTAACGTGGAGTGGTCAGGACCTGACTGGGTGGGACTGCAGATCTTTACTCAAGAATGTTTGTCCAGGCTGTGGAACTGAAAGGGTGCAACAGGCCAAAGGCTGACCCAGGAGCCAGCAGAAAGTGTGTAACCCATCAGACTGACCTGTCTTGCAGGGAGCATGAGGATGCAAGAGGGAGGGAAAGGTTCTCAGTCACCTTGATGGAAATCCAAGAACAAGGAGGAAAACAGTGCCTCTGAAGACATCACTTTGCTTCCTGGGAAGAGTTTATACTTGATCCAGGGCCAAGATTCAGAGGCTAGAGTCGGTCTGATTAGGATTAGAGTAATGGTGAGCACTTCCATCATGTTTACTATGTGCTGCAAGATTTTCAGCACTTTGTTAGTACAATTATCAATTTACTTAATCTTCACAACAATTCCACCAGGCAAACACCATAATCTCCATTTCATAAATGAGGAATTTGAGGCACACCAGGGTTAAGTAGCTTGTCTCCTAGTAAAAAGTAAGAATGAATCAGTTTGCCTGGAATGTGCTCCACTGACTTTGACCATTCCACTGAACTGTCACTCAACCCTAGTAGATCACTTACAACTTAACAAGTGCTACATACACAATATGGATACATTTAATCCTATTAATGGCCCTATGAGAAAGATGGGACTGTGAAGTACTGTTATTCAGACGGTATCCATTGAATCATGCCTCTTGGCATTCGTACATTGTGCAGCCCCCTTTCTTTCAAAATGGGCTGGACTGTGGCCTGCTTAATCAACAGAATGTGGCAGAACTGAAGCTGCAGTAGTGCTGGCCCTCAGCCTTAAGCTCTCTGGAAGTCTTCACTTAATCCTTTTTTGTATTTTATTTAGAGATGGGGGTCTTTCTGGGGAAAGCTAGCTGTCATGCAAAGGTCTTAGTACCTGAGACCATCATGCTCACCAATAGGGGGAGGCTACACAGAGGGAAACTGAGGTTCCAGCCAACAGCACCAGCTGGGGTTCCAGCTGAAAGTTCACCAACTTAACAGCCTTTTGAATGAAGCCATCCTGGGAGAAGACTGTCTAGCCCCAGCTGTCTTCCTTGGCTGACGCTATGTGGAGCAGATGAGCTGTTGCCTAACTCTGTTTAAATTGCAAAAGGATGAGCAAATAAATAAAATTAAAAATGATTGTTGTCTTAAGCCACTAAGTTTTGCAATTATTTGATAATGTTACAGAAGATAATTGAAATGGTTATTACCTTCACTTTACAGATGAAAAATATGAGGTACAAAGAGGCCTTGGAATCTGCCCAAAATGATATAGCTAGGCAGTGGCAAAAGCAGAAATTGAATCAAGGAGTATGAGTGTTGAGATACTCGCTCATCACCATCGTCTCTTCCCTCAGTCAATGCATTCATTAGGATTTCCTCAGTCCCCAAGGAGGATTGGCCTGTGTGAGGCTATACAAGGAGTGCTGTGATATGGGAGTACTGGCCCCTGCCTGCTCAGCCTTCCTGTTCTAGTGGGAGCTTATACTCCTTGTTAGAATGCTTCTTTATGTAGGAGCATGCTTTGGGATTTATTGCACTACAAGAAATCGTAAGACACATTTTTAGCAAGTGTATTGTATAATCTAGCAGATAGTGATGATTATCCCCACCTTGCAGGTAGAAAACTGAGGCTTGGAGATTATAGCAATTAGCTTAGATTCACTCAGTATATTTGGAGTAAGCTAGAATTTGAACCTAATTCAAATTGAACCATATACCAGTATATAATCAAACCGAAATTCTATACCCACTCTTTAGTGTTCCCTGTAGGCTCTGTCACACTCTTTGACTCTGTTCAAATTGAGCTTCTCCCATCCTTCTTTCAACAACACAGTCAACCATTATCCTGAGAATGCTCTGCACATTAGTAAGACTACCCATACTTGGAAGCTTTTTATTTCCTGCCCTGATCAGAAACCAATTATGTTCATTTTCCAGTGTGTAACAGCCTCCATAGTGGGGATGGGAGGAGTTTCTCCCCTCATCCCAGCTATATGCAGATTGGGCTCCAGCCCCTCTCAGCATCTTGGAGACTCCTCTCACCATGGTAACAGCTGGCCAACTGGCTTTCTCACATCTGTGTAAGGAATTTTTCTGCCTGGGCCATAGGGAAGGCTTTCTTTCTTTCCTTCAGGTGATGAGCAGGGAGGTGTTGCTAAGTGAGGTGTTGGTTCTTCCTGTGGAGGGAGGTGGCACAACCTCAAAGGGCACTACAGTCATTGAGGCTGCCAGAGGACTGGACCTTGAGTCTTCATGTTTCCTCTCCGTTAAGTCTGGTCTGATTCTTGTGCCTCAAGTTCTGTACTTAGCTCAGAGCATGAAAGTAGCTGGCAGACAATGAGCATATTCTGATAAAAATTTACCCCTCATGTTGGCAATCATTAACTCTTAAGCTTGAGAGCTACTCCCTGCCTATCTCCCCATTGCACATGGATTTGGTAATGGTGTCAACCTCATTAGATTGTCAAGAGGAGTAGAGAAGTATGTATTTTTACAGTGCTCAGAGGAGCACCTGGCATAACCTATGTAAGTGTTGATTAATAAAATAAATAGGGGCAAATAGCTCTTTGTAGGATGAATAGACAAATGGCTAGATGTTGTACATATTATGTGGGTGGGGGATGAGAGAGAAAGTGTAGCCAGAGTAGAAGAGAGAGCACCACAGAGAGGGAAGGTTTGGAGTTACTGCCAGTAGTGTCCAGTGCATGGCAGGGTTTCAATCTGTTCTTGTGGCTTGGGAAGGGCTCTGAGAGCAGCAGTTTCTCATTTCAGCAGGGATCCTCCTTAGCAAGAGGATGAAAATCCTCTTCACTATGAAAATCCATGCCAGCCTGTGACTTGCTTTAGTCAATAGAAAATGGTAAAAGTGACATCACAGAAGTTCAACAGCCTCAGCCAACTGGGCAGCTTCCACCTTGCTGTCTTAGACTCTGAAGAGCCATGGATGCAGACCTTGTGATGCAAAAGGCCAAATCATCTCAGCATCCTATTGACCTGCTACCTGAATGAAGTCCCATAAGTGAGCCCCACTGAACTGTTAGAAATAATGAACTGTAGTTGTTTTAAGTCACTGGGTTTTAGGGTGGTTTGTTTGCTACAACAGATGCACAGCTACTTGTATACCCTTGACCCAAGAAAGCTCCTCCTCTATTGACAGAGCATGCAACTTTGGGAAAGATGCACAAAGAACCATGAGGGAAGAAGACACCAGCCTAGATAGTCAGAGCAAATGAATCAACCCTGGTGCTCAATGACGTGAGAGATGTTGCAGCCAGATCGCCCTCACATCTACCACAGACATCTGAAACACCTGCCTAGGTTCAGTCCGGTCTGGAGTCCAGAGTCCCTTGCTAGCTGCCCCTCTGTCAATGTATAAAAAGTAACAACTGAAGAATATGCTTCATAAGGAATAGTGTGAAGAGAAGCTGAGAAAAAAAGACTGAAAACTCATAGATTCATGATTAGACTGCTTCAAATACCAAGAGGACTGCCCTTGCCAGAAAGACTAGACAGATTCAAAATCATCCCAAGTTCTTTAAGAAAAATCATAGCAATGCTAAAAATAAATTTGGTACCAACGATATGCCAGTCATTTTATATACAGCCTACTCTATTCCTGTAAGTAACTCTGGAAGGCATGTAAGTAATAATTTCATTATTTTGTAGGCAAAGAAATAGAATCAAGAAGCTTAGTTACCTGCTCAAGGTCATACAGTCTGTAAGGGGAGGGACTATAATTTGAACCAATGTTTGATTTCCAAGCTCAGCCTTTGCCCCTTATGTCCTCATGTCTTTCTCTTGGCCCACTGGATAGAACTGAAGCAAAGGGGAGATTTCTGAGCATGGCACATTCTCTTTCACCTCCATTGCTTTGTGTATAATTCTGCTTTAACGATGGCTATCGTATCATTCTCTATTTTGGAAAATCATATTCACTCTTGAACTTTAATATTATATCTGATTCTTTTTGTCTTAATCTCCTTAGCTCAGAGGATCACTCTTCTGTTTCTCTAAAGTGCATTCTACAAACTCTCTTCTTATATGTAACCCATGATTTTAATTAAATTTTTTAATTTTACTTTTCCTCCTTCCAGAATATAAATTTCTGTAGGACAGGGCTTATGTTCCATTCATCTTTGTGACCTGTGCCTGTCAGATTCTGCCAGGTGTTAGACTTCAATAAATGCTTCCTTAATTAATGAATATATTGATGACTCAATAGAAAGAATAGCTCTGTGAACCATTGTCTGGACTTGGAAAATGGCACTTCTAATGGAAACACCACCCCTACTCCATTTGTTGTGTCTGGGTACCCAGTCAGGCTGGTATTATGTGAAGTCTGGCTTCCTGTGAAGATATTACTGATCACTGATCCCATGAGTGAGGTGGTCATATCACTGGATCTTGAAGGATTTCTTTTTTTTTTAAGTTAAAACTTTATTCATGGACAGAAAATAGAATCTAAACACATAGATTCACATCATGTTTTGGAATTGAAGGCAAAAATACTGTACCAGGTTTTCAGAAATAAATTATAACATCAATGCAATCTTAAAAAAACTCAAACCAAAATTTTATGGAACTTTACAAAGTTATCGTAGAAAACAACTGAAAAACTAAATAGACAAAATAGGCAGTGAAAAGAAATTAATTGTAACAATGACATTTCAGATAATGGGGAAAATAGTATTAAAATAATTAGCTATATACTTGAAAAAAACAAATCACTATATCACTCATTCAGAAAAATTAATTCCTGCTACACTAAAAATCTAAATATAAATAACAAAACATAAGCTTTAGGGAAAAATATAAGAAATTATATTTTTTTGAAGTATTACTTTTAATTAGAACATTTCTTCATAGGCTTTTCCCTGCCTAAAGCTTTAGAAGGAAATTAAACTGGACGCCATTTACTAGATGGATTGACACTGTGTTTGTAGGGACATGGCTCTACCAGGATGCTCTGGAGACCCTGCATGCTACTATTTAGGCCAGGCAGGCACAGGTGGATCTGCAGCTGATGGACGTGCTGTGGGAATACCTTGCCATCCTCGTGGAGTATGAGAGGAAGGGGGCCTCTGAGGAGCTGTTGGGAGGCCATTTCCCGTTCCCTTTTGCCCTGGTGGGACTGTGCTGACCTGACACAGCCAGGATCCTCTAACGTGTAAGGCTTTCTGCCCTGCCCGTCTCAGGATGAAGCTGCAGGACATGAAAGCACTTGGCTGAAGTTTAGAGCTGGCTCCTCACAATGAGATGTACCACAACTGGATTTACAGTCAACCAGACCCTTTGTTTTAATGTCAACATTTTTGGTATGTGGAAGAAGGAGTTAGGGAGCTGGTACATTTTGTTTTCTCTTCCTTTTTCTGTCTATATAAGTGACAAACTGAATCTAAAGGTGGCTTGCACCTTTATAGTGAATCACCTGAACATTGGACAATGTCCCCTTCTCCACCTGTGCCCAGGTGTCACCTCTGCCAGTGCTTCTCAACCATTTGTTCTGAAGGACCACTTATTTTTATTTCAATCTGCCACCAACCCATATTTTCATAAAGTAAAAAAAGTTGATTTTCTAAAAACTTAAATTATACAAAATACCCCTCCCTCTTTTAGTTAAATGAGATTACACAGAGTAATCTGACAGTGTGTTGGATGTTGATAAACACTTTTGCTTTCTCTGCTAACCTCGTTGAGGGCTGGCATCAGCCCACAGGTCACACTCTAAGAAGCACTGATTGTAGCATGCCCCAGGAAAGAGAAGGGACTTCTACACAGAGTGCCTTAAGTTTTGGTTTGATTTAAAAAATATATGTATTGTAATTCATATTTGACTGGTAAGGGATTTGTGGATAATACCGAGGTTTAACTAAAACTCCCCTTACAAGAATGAGAGAAAATAGCTGTAATGTTATCTGTCAACAAGGGCAGCCTAATACTAACAGGACAGATAATGCTTGCAAGGCAAACCGAATTGACATATGAAAATGGACATTTCCTATTGTGAACTGTGGACAGTTCTCCAGATCTTAGTCTGAACTCATGTAAACCTCAATTATAAAGTAAGACAATGAGAATATATTGATATTTCAGAAAGCTGATTAAAAATTTTTAAGTTACTTATGGAATTATTTAAAATATCAAATTAAATTTATAGTGGTTAATTATGAACCCTGTCTTCAATATATATTGGGTCTTGAGGCATTCACTAATGATAATATTATCATGTCTGGCATCATATTGAACAATTATTTCATCTTTATTTTCACTTGTAAAATTTCTATTATATACATGCATTATAACAACATATATATATGTATTATATAATATGTTGACATACAATTTGTCTGTATATCATTAATATGTATATAAGTAATATTAAGTATTCATAAATTGGTGTGTGATTTGACAGGTAGTATTCAGGACCCAACAATGGTGTGAGGTTACCTTCAAGGCCTTCCCAAGCCCCAGAGGTGGTTAGTCACTTCTTAGTCTTTACCCTACAAGTACAGATCAAGACTTCTGCACTTTCTCCAGTTGGAAGGTGGGCTCAGTGCTGGTTCTGGGATGTGTTTCCCATCAACTCTAACTCATAAAAGGCCTGAGGACTGGGATTGTGTGTGCTTTGGTGTTGCACCAATTAAAAGAATCGTAAAGACACACTCAAGGGGCACATCAACTCTTTCTACAGTTTGTCTATTCCAAGGTTCATTAAAGAAAGTGGATTGAAAAAAGACCATTTTGGGAAGACTGATGTGTCTCTGTCCTGGCTAGTCAGTGACCGATTAGCTTGTGTGGTGTGTGTGGTGATGATACTTTGAACCGGCCACTGATGTGGAAATAGCAAGTCCACACGCTGGGCCTACGTAAAAGCTTGACTTTAGAATTATACTTAATTTTCCTCATTATAAAAATGTCACACTCATTGTAGAAAGTTTTAAAATGCATTGAATTCTAAAGAAAAGTAATAATTTCATTACTTGAAGAAATTATTATTAGGGATGAGATGTAGCTTAATGGTAGAGCATTTGCTTAGCATATGTGAGACTGAATTCAATTCCGAGTTCTGCAAAAACAACAACAAAAAATCATCCTTAAATTTTGAATTTATCTTTTTGTTATATATTCCCATATGGCACATACTACATATACATGCACACTTATAATATTGAATATTTACATACTTACATTAAGTGTGCGACTGTGTGTGTGTATAAGTACATAGTTTTTATTTTTTTCAGTCATGTAATCTTGATTTCCCACCTTTATGGAAAGCAAGCTCTACATTTTTCAGTCCTGGGGTTTCCTCTTTCATGTAACAAAAGGTATCAGACTGGACAGGTGAATCTGTGGATTCACGGGTGTGATGGGGACCATCTCAGTGGAAGTGACAGCAAATCTGGTGTTCTCCTCTGTCAGCAGCTGTCCCTCCTTATTTTGATTATGATGTTCTCCTGTGACACCTGTGCAAACCCTTCTCAAACACCTCCCCAGACCTGCCCCCAAAGAACAGCTCCTTGGAGCCAACATGACTCCCTCCTAAGATCTGTTTACTTCATTTGCATGTGACTTGTCTCCTTTATAATATCACTACCAAGAGAAAGGGGCCTGTAACCAGGGCAACCAGAAGTGGTGCTTTGCAATTCAGACTGGGCCAGACTTTCTGCTCCATTTAGTTGGATTTTTACACATTCTTGGCTCTTTTCTCTCTTTAGATTGCAAGAATGCAAACACCCAGAATCTCCATTCATCTATGTCCTTTTCTCTCAGGGCCTTCATTTCACCACAGACAACATGCATTGTATTTCAAGTAAATATTTCTTCAACAGTTACAGGATTCCCCTTCTGATCATTACTACACATCATTCAGGGTCATGACATTTTCTAATGTTAATACTGATTAGCATCGGTAATGATAATATTAGTGATAATAATCATTAGTTACAATTATTATTATTTCTAACAGACATTTATAATGCTCCCTAATGTTATATCCAGGGGATAGACCATAGACACTTGAAAATTCTCATATAATTGGATATTAAGTAGTTCCCTTTCTGTTGTTTTAGCCATTATGTCTAGTTCTCTGATGAACTAGATGATGATCTCTGGTGATCATCTTTGTGTATACCTTTGGCATGTTATTAATATATAGAAGTCCTTGACTAGGAAATTTACTTATAATTGAAATTACTGGTGAAGAGATGTATTTGTAGCAACTTAGCAAGACCCTAAGCAACTTAGTGAGACCCCATCTTTAAATACACACACACACACACACACACACACACACACACACACACACACATACACATACACACACACATACACATACACACACGTATAAAGCCTGGGAATATGGCTCAGTGGTTAAAGCACATAAGCACCCCCTGGGTTACAATCCCCAACACCAATTTAGAAAAAGAAAAAAGAGAGAGAGATGTATCTTTTATGGTCTTCATGCATGCTGCTAAGTCACTTTCCACAGAGTATCAGTTTACCCTGTAATATAATTGTGCTCATGTCACTATGTCATCACTAGGCATTTCACTGTAATATTTTATAAGCTTACAACTTGCCTTTTTCTTTTATTAGATTGGATATGTTTCTGTTTGATAGGTAATGGAGTATTCTCTTTTGAGGAAGTATTTGTTCTGGTTTCCTTTCTTTTCATTATATCTGCATGTTTTATATTGTGAAATATTCTGTCTAAAAGCCCAGGGCAGAAGCCCTATTCTTGCAAATGGGATTATCATACTTTTCAACCAATCACAGCTGATCATCACATGCCCAAATTCTAGCCTAGTCACAGGTCAGAAGAATCTCATGCTTCTGAGAACAACTGATCTCTGACATTTGGTTGAAGGAAAGCTCTATATGATCTTACATTAGGATTCTTTGAGATCTGCACCCCAGACACCTATAGTAATTTAGAGATAGGTATGCGTATCTTCATCTTTTGTGATAATGAGTGCCTACTCTGTGTCAGGAACTTTAATAAGTACTGAGTATACTGCTGAAAGTGGATTTAAAAATAGTCTGTCCTTGGGTAGTTTATATTCCAATGGAGAGAGAGAGATAATGTAAAAAGTTTTTATCAATTAAATTATAATGCAAGTTGCACTATTTCATCTGATCATACATGCTATCAAAAATGAAACAGGTCAATCAAGAGACACCTCACAGGGGACTCAACTTAGCCAGGGTTGACAAGGAATTCTTTTAGAAAAAATGGGGACTGCTGTTGCAAGAGAGTAGTTCAAGGGTAAAAACGTTTCTGAAGGAAGAACGTGTACAAAGCCTGGGGATAGTTTTAGAACGTTTGGAACAATCAGAGAGCCAATTAACCATTTTCGATAACTGGAAGGAAGTGGTAGAATGTTTAGGTTTATGTTAAATGGGTGTCAAGAGAACATTTTAAATGAAGGAGTGTGTTTTAATCAGCCTATTTGCTGCTTGACCAAAAGACCTGATGAGAACAATTTTAGAGGAGAATAATTTTATTTGGGGGCTCATGGTTTTAGAGGTCTCAGTCCATAGACATCTAGCTCCATTGCTCTTGGCCTAAGGTTTGGCAGAACAACATGGAAGAAGGTTGCTAAGGAAGAAAGCACCGCTGGAAGTGGCATTGGAAAGCAGAGAGACCTCCACTCACCAAGAACACAATATAAACCCCAAAGGCATGCTGCCAGTGACCCACCTCTCTCAGTTACACTCTACCTGCCTACCGTTACCCTCAGTTAATCCATATCAGGGGATTACTACTTTGATTGGGTTGAAATTCTTATAACCTAATCATTTCACTTCCAAACTTTCCTGCGTTATCCCACACATGAACTTTCAGGGGACACTAAACCATAATGGAGTGAATGAACTGATTGAATACTTCTGAAATATTACTCTGTCTGCTGTGTGGAGGCAGACAGTGGAGAGAGGCGGATATGTTTCTTATTTACACCAAGCCTGATATGGTTAGATATGTCTTTAGGAAATATCTTCTCCATGCAGTGACTCAGAATCCAGGAAGCATTTATCCTGCGATTCTACCCTACCCCCATGTGAACTCCAAAGTTGCCACTAAAGAAGAGACAAAAGAATAAGCACACAGGTTCTTATGTGTGCTGGGCCAATATTTATAATCCTTTTTGCTAACTTATCATTTGCTAGAATTTATGTGCCTCATTTTTAGTGAATTGAGGTGAAGAAAATTAAGGGAATATACTGATGTTTGATGAACCATAACTGCCTTTAACCATATGATGTCAGTGAGGAAATAAGGATACCAGTTCCGAAGTAGCTTCAGTGTTCCAAGTGATAATTGTGACTGAGGTTAGGGAGGAAGCAATAGAGATAGTCTAGTTTCAGACTATATTTCAGAAGCAGAACAAACATGGCTAGCAGATACCTCTGATGGGGAAGTGAAGTCAAGGTTGACTCTTAAGTCTTTGGTTTAAGCAACTTGGTACATGATGGTGATCGTAACTGAGTTGAAGAAGATTTGGAAAATAACAATTTATAGTGTAGATTGTGTTTAAGGAATTTGGTAATTATTCTTTGTGTTGTCTATTAGGTACCAAATGGAGATGTCAACCTATAACCTGAACATTTGAGTCGGGAGCCCAGGGAAGAACTCTGATTTGGGAATATAAATTTGGAAGT
This sequence comes from Sciurus vulgaris, assembly GCF_902686455.1. Classification (NCBI taxonomy): domain Eukaryota; kingdom Metazoa; phylum Chordata; class Mammalia; order Rodentia; family Sciuridae; genus Sciurus; species Sciurus vulgaris. Next base: position 42,147,721 of record NC_136464.1, read on the forward strand.
AATCAGAACATTGGTGAATTTTAAAACTCACAAGGAATGGCTATCCATGTTATTGTATATTCTATTTTAAGGCAACAAATCCAGGCTAAAAAGGGGAAATTTGCTTACTTAAGGCAATCATTAACATGTGATTAAGGCAGAATTCAAATTCAAGTCTGCCCAAACTCATTCTACCAAATATAATGATTGTTTCAATATTGTTGATACAATGTACACTTTTTGATTTCATTTTATAGCTTTTAGTCCCTTCTTTCATATGGGCTCAAAGGTGAAAAGGATAGATATTAAGAGTTCATACCCTCAGATTTCACATGATAATAATGAGACACAGAATGGACAGACAAATTGACTAAGGCCATGTGATATTTCTCAGCCAACCTCACTACCGATTTTGAAGTTTTTCAACAGTAGCATGTTACAACTGTATGGCCTCTTTATCAGTAAAGAATTTTGTGAACATTCAGTTTCATTCCCTTCAATCTCATGCCTTTCAATTCAGTTGAAGATGCCATTACCTCATGAGTGTTTGCTGTGAGACCAGGGTCTTTGGTGGCCACACAGGCAGGCACTCAGCTGCTGACCTTGAGAACCACATTATCATGGGAATGAATGCACCTCACTCCCAATTTCTCTAAATTTATCCTTAAAGCTCATCAGAGGTAGAGCCTTTTTCATATTCTACAATGTGATGTATTAATAAATTTCTGTTTTTTATTGTCTTAGAAAGAAAAGTCAGATCCAAGTTATGCATATAATCTAAAAAAGAGTCATTGGTATTGAAAACAAATACTATTTACATTATGATTATGAAGTAGGAAAGGGATAACTAGAAACAGGAAAAACTATCGTTCACCTCCTACACTGTCTCCATAGCTAGTACATCTGGGCTCAAGGTTTCTACTATCCCCCCTAACATAAAAATATTTTCAAAACATCTTTTGATTCCTATTTCCTAATATTACTCTGAGGTTCTATGTACAAATAACTTTCAGGGTAAGTTTTAGTTCTCTTCTTATCACCCATATAGGCTTCTTCTTGGTAAGAAATAATTGTTTGACTCTAGTGCTGGGGGAATGGGAGTCAATTGCTTTCTGTGCAGTTGGTGAGTTCTCTAAAGTGTGGGGCTAGGAAGAAGGGACAAGAAGAAGGAGGCTTGAGAACTTTCAGGTTTCCAAGTTGGACCACTGCAATGACATGATTCCCCAAACCGCAAATAATATGTAAAGAGAAGGAGAAATGACAAAATTCTGACCTCAGGAATGTGATTGGGTTCTGGGCCTCCTCAGCAGCCCCAGAATTCAGATAAAATTCTGTCACCAAGGAAATTAAAATCTTGGGAATATTTTTCTTTCCTTTCCTGCCTAACTCTTATCTTTCTTTCTTCCTCCATTAAGTAAGCAAAACTTTATACAGATGCCACAATGTGCAGAGGGAGCCTTTACTGAGGAATGTCCAGTGTACTTGATTTAGAAGGTCCTGAGTTTATGGCTTCTCTGAATTATTTAATAGAGACAGGGCAAGTCACTTGACCTCTCTGAATCATAGTTTCTTGGCCAGCAAAATTGAGGCTAATTCCTTTTCTACTAACTCTCAAAGTGTTAGTGGCACTGCAAGATGTTGTGTGTGACAATACTTTGTAAATTGTAAATATACCTACATATTGCTTGGGAGGCATTATTTTAGATGCAGTGGAAATACAGAAATAAACCAGCCCATACTCTAAAGATGAGCACAAGGGAAAATGAATCAGAACTTAGACTTAATGCCTTAAAATAGCATTTATTATATTATATTAATCTCACAGATTCTATAGCTTTGGAGTTAGGTGACTTTTGCTCCTTATGGTATTAACTGAGATCACTTAGCTATACTCAAGAGGGCTCAAGAGTGTTTCACTCTCATTCCTGGTAATAATCTTGGTTAAGGTTATTAGAGGATTGAACTTATCTGAAACTGTCTGCCAGGGCACCTGTGTGCAGCCTCTTTGGCATAGTGGTATCTGGGTGTTGAATCTCTTACATGGTGGCTAGCTTTCCCCAGAGCAAGGACTGCAGTAGAACCAAGTGGACAATGCATGTTCATTTGGGATGTAGTCTCAGAAAGCATACATAGTTACTCCACCAAAATTTACTAATTACAAGCAAGGCCAGTTAAGGTTCAAGGAGAGAAAGTAATCAGTCTGCAAATATTGATGGAAGAGTGACAAGGTCATGTTCTAGAAGAACTTATGAAACAGATGATGTCACTGTTACTTTTGGAAGATAGAACCTTCTTCTATAGTGCTTCTTCTGGTCACATGCTTCTCAAGCAAAAAAGGAACATTTACTAAAACTGATTATTATAACTGAAAAGAATGCTATGTAAAAAAGCTTTCACATCTCAAATAAAGGATTTGCATATCATTATACTCTCCCTCCTTCAAAAACAACATAGTCTCATTCCATTATGATTTTGGCTCATAGTCCAGGATCTTATCATCTAAATCAGGTTGAGAGACAGATGAAGATATTTGAATACAGATACTTGGATATAGAATGTAAAGATCCTAATCTGAAGAATCAAGTTATATGACTCTCATGCTCAATACTTGAGAGGTATTGAGGATAGATGCAATAAATATTCCCATCCCTGAGGGAGAAAGGAATCAGGCACATAGTGATCACTGGTATACTGAAATTCTGATGTTCAACTGGGCTCATGTCACTAGCTCCTTGATTAGGGCTTGATGTTACTTCCAGAAAGCAGTTCTCTGTTTCTTTACTCCACCCTTTGAAATATTATTGATTCTGATTTCTAAATCATCCTTACTTTTCCATTTCCATCCTTACTTTTCTACTTGAAACTGAATAGTTTTCTCAGCTGCTCCCTACCTACAGAGGTTGAGGGATCTAAGTCTCTTTCATTTTACCTTCTCTCCAACCTGTTTTATTTTAACCTGGCTATACTTCTACCATTACGATTCCTTGAAAAACTATGTAGACTTATTAAGTTTATTGATTGCTTACTACATTAGATGATAGCTTGCTTATAAATTCTTTCAGAGAGGCTTTTTGTTATGATTTGGATATGAGATGTCCCCAAAGGCTTCTATGTTAATACAGGAATGTTCAGAGGCAAAATGAATGTATTGTGAGAGTTATAATCTAATCTGTCTACCTTTGTTTGAATGGTCTAATCAGGTGATAATTATAGGCAGGTGGGCATGTGCCCTGGAAGGATTCACAATCACTTTGGCCCCTTTCCCTTTCTCTCTTTGCTTCCTGGCCATGATTAATGGAGCTGGGCTCCTCCACCATACCCTTCTGCCTTGATGCCATGTATCAGCATGGGCCCAGAGCAATGGAGTCAGTCCACCATTAACTAACTAAACCTCTAAAACCATGAGCCAAAATAAACTTTCCCTCCTTAAAGTTGTTCTTGCTGGGTATTTTAAAGTGACACAAAGCAGAATGACAGACTCTTCTTTAGCTGAGGCTTCCTAACAGGCTGGTGTAGATTTTAGATATTCTTTTGTTTAACAGAGAAGGTCTATGATATGCACTTTTAAGATTGTAGGAATCCTTTTGTCTGTATGAAAGATCTACAAGGTACCACCTTAAATATTTACGATGGCGTAAGAAAGAGTTTTACAATCAGGGCCTTGATTTCCTGGGACATTTTTCTGGGTAGTCTGAAGGATTTGATCTTTGCATTGAGAAACTGTCAATTTTCAGGAATATTTTTGGAATTTTCTGCAAGAAGAGATTAAAGATGAAAAATAATTTAGGTTTTTAATGTAACCAACCCTGGGTTCTATATATTTTCCTTAAATTCTGCTTGAAAATGGATTTACTTTTTAGTTCATAGATGAACTATCTGTGAGTTATGATTTAGATATTAGGTGGTCCCCAAAAACTCATGTGTGAGATATTGCAAGAAAATTTAAACATAAAATGATTGGGTTATGAAAGCCTTAACCTGATCATGCATGAATCCACTAATAACTAGGTGTTAACTGTAGGCAGGTAGGGTGTGGCTGGAGGAGGTGGGCAGCTGGGGGTGTGCCCTTGGGGTTCAAATTTTGTCCACGGTGAGCAGAGAATTTCTCTGTTTCCTGGTACAATGTCCTGAGTTGCTCTACTCTGCCACACTTCTCTGACATGATGCTGTGCCTCACTTCAGGTCCAGAGCAATGGAGTAGATCATCTGTGGACTGAGACCTCTGAAACTGTGAGCCCCCAAATAAACTTTTCCTCCTCTAATTTTCTTGTCAGGTCTTTTGGTCACAACAGCAAAAAAAAAAAAAAAAAAAAAACCTAACTAAAACACCATGCATTTGTGTATGCATTATGATAAACAGATAAGTAAACAGATAAGTAAAAACAGTAAATCCAAAACTCCTTCTTGGATTCAACAGTTTGTTAAGTAGAATATCTACTATCCATATTATTGCAGGTGACAGATTTTCTTAATTTTCAACCACTATATAACAAAGGCGCCTTTTCTTCTAGCTTCCAATATTTCCCCCTACACTCTTGCAATTTCCTTAAGTTTTATATCCACCATAAGTCTGTTTAGGGGTCTTCTACCTTCTACTCAGTCTCAAAGCATTTTCCACACATTTTTTACTTTTTCTTACAGTAGCATCATGTTTTCAGGTACCAAATTCTGTTCAAGTCACTCTAACTAAAATGACTGAAAATTCAATTTTATCAATAACAATTTTATCTCATGGATTCTATATGTTAGAAATTTTGTCAGAACTCAGCTTGGCAATTCTTCTGATGATAACTGGGGCTAACTGACAGAACTAACCTGGCTAATGGGTTGGTGTTATGGTTCCAAGATGACTATTCACATGTCTTCTGCTTTGCCAGAAGTGGCTGGAAGGCTGAACTCATAAAAGACTGTCAATCAGAATATTTATCTGCGGTCTTTTCAGCTGCATGCTCTCAGAGTGGTGCTTTTTGCATAGAATCTGGATTCCCCTAGATAAGTGATTCTCAATGGATAGTAGTGGGGGTTAATTCTGCCCTCCAATGGATTTTTGGCAATGTCTGGATATATTTTTGGTTATCATACTGGGGTAGTGCTAGGGGAATCTAGCTGACAGAGGTCAGGGATGATGCTAAACATCCTGTAATACATGGAACAGCACCTTTCCTCTCCAAGAAAAGAATTATCTGGCCTAAAATGTCAATGGCGTCAAAGGTACAAAGCTTTATCCTAGAGCAAGCATCCCAAGAAAACTGTGCAGAAGCAGCTTAGTCTTTTCCAATCTAGCCTCAAAGGCAGACAGAATCAGATTCATACCAGATCGAAAGGGGGTGAATTAGACTTTCTTTCTTGATAGAAGAAGGAGAAATGACATTACAGAAGAGCATGGAAGGTGGGAAATTTTGCCACAGCCATCTTTAGAATACACAGTCTGCTGCAGAAATTGTCATGGGAATCCGAGTATGATCAGTGCCCTGAAGAACGGTAAACATAATGCCTTAAGGATGCAGGAAGACCTGTCACTTCTGGTTGGAGGGATAAAATGGAGTTTCCGTAAGACATGAATGACATTTAAAGAATTCTGAAATGACAAATTAAACCTTGAGAGAAGAGGCATTATTTGGAAAGAGTAATTGAAAGGGAGAATATTCTAAACAGGGTGAATAATAGAAATAAAGATACAAATAAAATTTTAAAAATGAAAAAAAAATAAGAGTATTGATAATCAGGAATTAGTAAACTATGGCTTCTGGGCTCAGTTCAGCCTGCCATTTTTTTTGAAAGCAAAATTTGTTTGAACCTAGCTACGTCTATTGAATAGTTGTCTACAGAGACCATTTGACCCAAGAAGTTACAAAATATTGACTTTTTGGTCACTTGTGGAAAAGTTTGCTTGTAACTGGTCTAGATCTTCAATTTATTTTTTTATTAAACAAATGTTTGTTAAGTGGGTGCTGTTGGTCAGAAATCATGTCAGATTTTTAGTATATGATGGTGAGCAAAACAAACATCTATCATGGAAGGTGTTTTCACTGTTACAGTACTTGAGAGCCACAAACAAAAGAGCAAAGTTCCGTGATTAAGAATATTATAGAAGTATTTAGGGTGAGTGACCTGGGAAGGCTTTATCAGGACAGCTCATCAGGCATCAGGCAAGACCCACCAGATGAGAAAGAGCCAAGCATGGGATGTGAATGGTAGAGATAAGATTTATCAGGAAAGAGAAGGGCATGCACAAAGTTCCTAAGCAGAAAGAACCTCAGCTTATAAAAGCGAAAGGTGGCCAGTGTTGGTGAGATATAGTGAGCTAGGTGGAGAGTGTGGCAAGAGATGGATGTGAAGGGCAGACACGGTCCAGGTCTTGGTGAGTCATCAGAAAGGATAAACCAGGCTTAGTAGGAAACTAATTGAGAATTTCAAGAAGGGTGAAAGAAATAATTTTTATTTAAAAGAGAAAGAAAAGAAAAAGAAAGAAACCTCTGGCTACTGAGTAGAGGTTAGATAGTGGGTGGATAAGAGAGGAATTGAGAGACAATGAAGACAGGTCATAATGATTCTAGACAAAAATAATGGTGCCGTGATCTAGTTACTGTGTTTATGCATCACCTGGGATCTTGTTGAAATGCAGTCACCTATTCAATAGATAAGGGGTGAACTCAAAGACAAGATGCATCTGGTTCACACACTAACAACGGTAGAGGTAAAGACAGACATATAAAGTGGGTTTTTAAAAATTTAATGTCATTTGGTTCTCATTTTTAGCAATACTTTTCCATGGCTAGAAGTCTTAAAATAAGTTTTCAACATAAAATCATGCAAAGAGGAAAATCCAGCCCCCAAACTTTCAACCATTTTAAATCAGCACTGAGTGAGAAAGCTTTTTGCAGAGCTTCATATTGAGAATGTGACCTGGGTTTTTAAAAATCTAGAGTTTGTAAAATCCTAAAATCATAGCTAGTTAATTAGAAAGTGTACAAGGGTGATCAATTTTATTAATTTTTCTAAAAAGATTTTATTGAGCATACCAAAATGAAGAAGAGAAAGTTCGTATCTTAACAGATATAGTCTATCTGTGAATTTTAATATATTGAGAAGAAGATTTCTAAAGGGCTATGACTGGAATGTTATGGACTTGCCAAATAGAGACACTGACTCCTGGAGATGCAAAGGAGGATTTTGAAAATAATTTTTAAACAATAAATAGGAGTCAAAGAACAAGGAAGAGAAGGATGTTCTAGGAAGAAGAAATGACCAAGAATGTAGAGAGAGTATAACAGGAGACACCTGTCACTTTTTTTCCCCAATGTGGGGACTCAAAGTACTGGCTGGCAGAACGTGTCTTGTCAGAATTCAGACTGATGAATAGCGTGTATAGTGCCATTAATTCTAGTCAATTCAAACCAACAAGAATTTCATGAGCTGTTGATATGGGCCTAAGCATAGCAGAGACCTGAGAGAAAAACCCCTCATTGTCCATAATAATAACTCATATCTGATGGAAATGACAGATGAGGATGCTTGAGCCCAAAGAAAGAACAGGGCCAGTTAAGTAACTTGCCAGAGGTCACCCTGGCTCATGAATGGAAGATACAGAATTCAACCCAGTTTATCCCACCTCACACACTGCCATTGCTAGAAATTGCAGTTGATTTAGAGAGATAAACCCAGTACACTTAAAACAATTAAAAGGAGACACAAAACCAGCATGATAGCCATATGCCAGATCACAGTACAGTTTTAACATGAAAATTGCTTTATTGTTTTCCTTCTGATTGTATTCCTTCTCTGTAAAACAACTTGAACATTACAAGACTGCATTGTGTAAGGGATGAACATCCATTGCAATCCCAATGCTCTACCCCACATGCCAGAGATGGTGTTTTAGGTATATATGTGCACCATCTCACAAAAATAAGTAAGCATTAAACTAAGTTGGAGCACACGGTGTATAATGTACAGCCTATTTTCTCCCATAACACCATAGAACTATTTTCAGGTTAAAATTGCACTTATGTTCTTAAACCCTTGTGAAGATATAGCCACTTCTTTGCAACTGATAGGCAATTTCCCAGCCACTTGATACTAGCTGGCCTTAGGTAAAGCACCATCACCTGTGTGATAATGCTGGTTATATTGTCATTTTGGGAATCTTTTCCTCTCGCCATTCCTGCCCAATGGCCATAGTCAGGTCAGACGACAGGTTGGTGCTGCTCCCTAACACATGGCTCCATTATTTTCAAAATTCCCCCCATCCCCCACACACTCATACACAGATAGCAGGTCTGCTTAGATGCAGTTACATGCTTCCATTAGGGGTGTACAGTATTTGATCAACTTTGTTTTTTTTTTAATTATTTTTTTTATTTTTACAGACTGCATTTTGATTCATTGTACAGAAATGGGGTACATCTTTTCATTTCTCTGTGCCTGATGTAGATTCATACCATTCGTGTAATCATACATGTACATAGTGTAATGATGTCTTTCTCATTCCACCATTTTTCATACCCCTCCTCCTCCCTCTCATTTCTCTCTACGTAATCTAAAGTTCCTCCATTCTACTTTCACCCCCAACCCCCACCCCCATTATATATCATCATTTGCTTATCAGCGAAAACATTCGGCCTTTGGTTTTTTGGTATAGGTTTATTTCACTTAGTATGATATTCTCCTATTCCATTCATTTATCAGCAAATGCCATAATATTATTATTCTTTATGGCTGAATAATATTCCATTGTGTATATATACCACAGTTTCAGTATCCATTCATCTGTTGAAGGGCATCTAGGTTGGTTCCACAATCTAGCTATTGTGAATTGAGCTGCTATAAACATTGATGTGGATGTGTTACTTCAACTTTGACAAATGTATTTACAGTAGTGTAATCACCACAACATTGAAAATATGAAACACTTCCATTACCCCCAAGAATTCCTGCTTCCTCTTTGCATTCAATATCTTCCTCCCATTCCCAGCCTTAGACAACCACCGATCTATTTTCATTAGATAGAATACTGTCATTGTGAGATTGTCATATAAATTGAATCATGATATATGGGGTCTTTGTGACTGGCATTGTTCACTTAGTGTAATGTTCCTGAGCTTCACCCATGTTTTGCTGAAATAGTATTCCGTTATATAAATATACCACCCTGTGTTTATTCATTCACCAGCTGATCAGCATTTGGAGAGTTTCTACTTTTGGCTATTGTGAATAAAGCTTCCATGAATATTTCCATACAAACCTTTATATGAGCATATTTCCTATTTCCCTTCTGTAATGCCTAGAGGAAGATTCGCTAGGTTGTACAGTACATGTATGTTTAGCTTTATAATAAATTGCCAAATTGTCTTCAAGTCTTGCCATACAGTTTGCATTCCATATCCTCTATGACATTTGGTAATATCTGACTTGGATTTTAGCCATTCCAATGAGGTTTATCAGTATCTCCTTGTGATCTTTACTTCGCATATCTTCTGATGAGGTAGGATAGTGAGCATGTATATTTTCAGGTGCACGTTGGTCTTTCACGTGTCTTCTAATCCTTTTCTCTGTTTTTAAAAAGTTAGGTTGTCTTAAAATTCAATTGTAAGCTTTCTTGCATACAACTGCTGTGAGCCCTATGTTGGGTATACCTATGTTTGATATTGTCCCATAACTTTTTAATGCCATACTGCTTTGGGGATCGAACCCAGGGCCTCCAGCTTGCAAGGCAAGCACTCTACCAGCTGAGCTATCTTCCCAGCCCACCATACTACTTTTCATTCTCCCACTTCACTCAGTGGAGACTTACTAGAAAAGAGTGTGCATGATCTCCCTTGAGTTTGAGCTCCAGAAACCCACAATTGTGCTGACTTACACTTGGCCTTTAAGAATTTGTTAAAATTTCAGATAATTTTTCTTCATGCTCACATTGGCAACTACCATGTGTTTTGTCCCATGCTTAGCCAAAGATGAAACATTTTTTATGTCCTATCTCTCCTTGGAGGGCAGCAAGTAGTCTTGTGATTGCAAGTTTCCCATAGGCTAATTTTTTAAAAAATATGATTTTGTAAATTATCTGACATTTTTGTTGTTGTTGTAGTGGGAACAAAATCTTCTTGCTTCTTTCTCTATTTTTAAGCAGCAGTATTACACTCTTTGTGTGACAGGAAGACACCATTGTTGGCACTGCTGGAATTGGTCAGTTTCTCTAGTGAATTCTTGGTGCCCTGACCTTTCAGATAGCAGAGGCTAAAGCTTGGACATGTGTGTTGTATCCACCATGAACACATTACTTGAATCAATGGCATCTCTGATAGTTTTTTTTTTTTTTTAATTTTCTCTCCAACACATTGTGCAAGTGTTTTTCTCTCATTCTTGTTAAACATTTTTCATGAACCCCCCACATACATGATAGCTTTCTGGCCTATCTCACTCTTCTCTCAGTTTCTTGTGGTTCTGCCTTCTGACCATTTAGCACAATTTCTGCTATGCCCATTTTAAGAGAATACACATTTCACCAAAAGCTCAGTTCCCTATTCAGATGGACTTGATTGAGGCAGAGACTTTCTGTTCTTGCCTGTCTCAGAAAGAGTCACATTTTCCTAAGTACCATGTGTTGGAGCTTCAGGAGTTGTCCTGGACCCTTTCTCAGTAGGTATATGAACTTGGTGCTAACTACCAACTTCTGTGATTTATACCTTCTGGGGTCCAGAGTAGCTTTGATATGCTGGAATTCCAAAATGAACTCTCAAAATTTGACCTAATTTTAGGAATCCTGTGTACAAATAGTAATAGACTACCCTCAGATGTTTGTGCTGTGCTTCTGAGAACTTGTGTTTGTGCCTAAATATGTTGTCCCTGCATGACTAAAGCTTAAGATTTGCAGTTGGAGCTCAGTGATTGAGTGCCTACTTAGCATGCCAGAAACCTTCAGTTCAACCCCCAGTGTGCATGCACAAGCACACACATACACACAAACACACACACACACACACACACAAAAACTTACAATCAATTGTCTAAAATCAGTGCTAGCATAATGTTTAATTATGCTGACTTGAGATAACGGGTTCCTCTTCACCCTGCTTCCATACAAGGCTGTGATCCTTTGAAAGATACATCAAGCCCATTTGTTTTCCAATAGGAATGGGCAAAGGAACAAAATTTAATAGAGAACTTACTCTTCTAAAGAAGCCCTTGCCCTGATATGATGATAAACCCACTGTAGCCACTATTACTGAAGCCTGCCTCCCAACTGAGGCCATCTGCACTTAGCTGATGTTACAGTTCACATGGGACTCCAACTTTGGTTGTGACATCTGACAGACATGGTCATAAAAGCTTCGCTTTCTACCTCTAGTGCTCTCCTGAGACAAGCTTACCACCAAATTATCCCTCCATCAGCTGTAAAAGTGTGAAAATATATTGTCATCTATTGTCTTGTTGAATATCATTAAATAAGAGATTTGGGGTTAAGTAAACCAACTTCCCTCCCCTTCCTTCTCCTCTCCCTCCCTGCTCTATCTCCCTTCTTTCTTTCCCACTCCTCCCCAGGAATTTGTAAGGCTTTCTATGTCACATTCTGTCTCTGGACTATAAAGCAGTTGGGTTGCCTCCCCACTGCATCTTACCTCCCTGTGGGATGAGAATGACACTTTAAGATACCGCTGTAACTAAGTTGCAGATCACAAAGCCCAATCTTCCAAAGGAAGCCTGTCCCATTTAGGGTTAATAGCCCTGCATTTATTCCCAAATTCCCACATCTTGCAACTCAGAAACACTAACATGAAGAATACCCTGATTGACTCAGGAAATATATTTTCCTGAGACCAGTGGTTTATAAAATTTATTCTCCAATTGGCGGGTCTCTTGAACAGTTGTTTGTCATAATCAGATTTTGAAACCATCTATCTCCTTCCAAGTGATGATTGTACTGTGACCTCTGGCTCTAAGCATGCTTCTGGTCTGGGCAGAACAGATCTCGGCAATGAATGAAAACCAGAGCTGTCTTATCAAATAGTAGCAGTACTCGTTTTGTTTAACAGTGCTGGAAATTAGTTTTTCAGGCACTGATCTTGACAGGTCAGCTGTCAAAAGTGGGTGTCTGTGGCCATAAATTCATCGATCCCATAAACAAAACTCTGTCTGCAAAATACAAGGGGAAGTCAAAGCAGACGCACTATGTACAAATGAAATGGTCTGGAGCTGTATGACTAAGTGTCAGGACTTCTTTGAGTAAAGGTTTTTCTGGCTTCCCATTTATCAAGCCTATCAGCCTCATTGGTCTTTACCAACTGAAATATTTTCCTCAGCATTCAGAGCAGGGAACACTGGGCACCCAGGGCCTTGGTATTGGTTGGTTGCAAGGTTGAGAATACATTTAAAGGTATTTGTTTTGTTTTGTTTTAATTTCCACTGAATTCTCTCATTTGAACTATTCTTTTCTCTATCCTGATCTTAAATTTTGGGTGCTCAGAGGGATGGCCTCTTCCAGAAATGACCAAAGCTTACCATGCTGGTCTGAAGATTTGGGTAAGAACATGCAGCTTTGTAGAAACAGGGAGAATAGCTTAGCCCCGGGGTACTCAGCTTCAGCTTGATGTGAGGGAATAATAAACTTTCCTGCCTAACATGAAGGATCCCGAATCCTGGAACACGGTTGCACTTTGATGTGTTTGAAAGGCAGAATTTGAGTTTCACTTTGAAGTGTTTCTTCTTTCTTTGTCAGGGTACAGAATGCCTAAAGGCCAGAGAGAGAGAGAGAAGTTGGTATTAAAAGAAAAGAAAACAAAAAACCTTTAAATCCTAAGGAGTTTTAGACCAAAAGATAAGGATGATAACAGGCTTGAAGGATTTTTTTTCCCCTTTTATGAAATTCCACTTTGATTTAAATGGTCTTATTGCATTAGGGTTGTGTGAATATTAACTAAAATGTTTTGGTGCTGTCTCTCTTTCTTAGTAGGGAAATATTGCTTTTTCTCGAGTCTAGTTCTCAGTTGTAGCTGCTTTCACGTCTCCCAACCCAGCAGGGTCTGGAGCCCTACACCAGCTTGGAGAGGTTTTAGAATATGAGACAGTGGTCAAACTAGCAATATACCTCTTCTGGGAGATGAATGTCCCCTATCCACAGCTGCTTGGAGCAAGAGCACACAGATTTACTTGGTTTTCTCAGTTGGGTCCTGACTCACAGACAGATGATTTGACTCTGATTTCTCCTTTGACATTCAGTCCTCAGTTATAAAAGTGCATGTGGTAGGGTTTTGCTTAATCACCTATGCTGGTTATTTTTATCAAAAGCTCATTTTCCATCCTGTTAAAGTAGTGAAAGACCTATTAAAAGCAAGAAGAGCATAAAGAAGGTATTGAAGATTATTTATAATTCCTCCATCTATTTTGTGTATCACATTTTAATGTATCTTCTCCCATTTTTACCAGTGCTTTTTTTTTGATAAGCATAATTAAGGTCATATTGTATACACAGTATTATAGCTTTTCTTTTAAACTCTGCTACTAGTTTTATAACCTGATTCTTTACTACACAATTGTTAATTAAGCTCTTATGGTAATAGATTATTTCAAAAATGATTTTCTCCTTTGACCAGTCCCTAATATAGGCAAGGAATGTATTTGTATTCCATTTTCTGGATAAGAAAATGGAATGTGAGTGAAGTTTAGTGTATTGAACAAACATTTGTTCACTTCCTTCTGTTTCAAGCTCTGTGCTATCAAGTGGGCTGTGGAAGGTCATTCAGGTAAGTGGAGAGAACAACCAGAACACAGGTCTACTAACTCCACACACTCAGTTTCCCATCTTTTTGCCCAAATGTAGACCAGTTATAGAAGTTGGTCATGGAGATGAGAACATGGTGTCCAAGCCAAGGTTGATATACTCAGATGAGAATTACCAAGAACTTAAGATACTGGACAGCTTGTGATCCCAGAGCATAAGGCAAGAAACCCAGGCCTGACTGCTGACTCAGAGACAGAGGCCCAGACTATAAGCCTCTGGAGATCATGTCTGTTGCAGCTTGGCATAAATCATGGAGATTGGGCTAAACATTCATTAGTTGTGATGAGTACATCATCCTAATGTATGATAAATTAGTATTAATAACAGGGCAGACCACATATGGAGTTTATGTGTATAAGCTATATAGTGTCTTAACAACAGGGGAAGCTGGCGTGTGTTTTATGGACATTCTCTGTACAACCTCTACAACTTTTCTGTAAATCTAAAACTGCTCTAAAGTGAAAGCTTATTTTTAAAAATGAGTAAAAATGTACCAGACCCAGAAGAAGAGAAATGATATCATAGGCAGAAGGAACCAGATGCAAAGATCAGGAAGAAACATGATTTGCATGAAAAAGGACAAGGATTTACTGTGGCTACTAAACAGAAGTGGGGCTGAGAGTCAGAGTGGGTTCTGGAATAGGACAGTCTTACAGGTCAGGATTACAAGTACTGGAATTTATTCTGTAGGAAATGGTAATTAGAAAATGTTAATCAATATTATTCATGTTTGAGCTTCTTAACTGTAAAGGTACCAACCAGCACATTGGAGAATGGGCCAGATGAGAGAAAGTTTGGGAATAATGAGACCAATAAGGGGACTGTTGCAAGTGTCGAGGGCAAAGGTTGCGCTGCCTGGAATCAGGCAGTGGCTAGAAGCAGAGGGTGATGGAGAGGTGTTGAGAAGCAGTGCTATTCTGAGTTGAGCCAAAACCCCAGCAGCACACGACCTCATCCAAATTGCTTCTTCCTGCCTCCATCCTCTATTCTCCTACCTAATTACAATCCCAGTAGAAATACAGATAAAGCCTGGCTAATCAAGGCCAAACAGAGCTCCATTCCAGGTGCTTATTCAAGCCATGGATACAGAGTTAAGATGCCCTTTCACCATGCTGGGGAGGTTTGGCAGAAGATGTAGGAATCCATTTCAGTCTAGAATAGAATATCTAGTGTTTGGAACTAAACATCATCATTAGGACAAGATTGCTGGCCCCCAAAACCGTGAGTTGTTGAGATGGTCAAGGGGACTTTTACAACACCACCCACATCCAGGAGAAATAGAGGCTGCACATCAGGGTTAAGCAACTATAGTGCCCAAGCTAAGAAGTTATGGGAATGCAGATGTAGGCATCTGTCTCTGCATCCACAGAACACAGAGAATCAATCAATCCCTTGACTCTATTTTCTGAATTTTTCCTTTCTTTTTAATTAATTAATTTTTTGTTTGTGTTGTTGTTGTTGTTGTGTGTGTGTGTTTTTTTATAATGGGGATAGAATCTAGAGCACTTTACCACAGAGCTATACCCTCACCCCTTAGCCCTTTTAAAAACATGTATCCTTACTTTTTCTTAAAATTTTGAGACAGCATCTCACTGAGTTGCTGACACTGGCCTTGGACTTGAATTTGTGATCCTCCTGAGTAGCTGACATTGCAGGTGTGTGGCACCATCTCTTCCTTTTTTTTTTTTTTTTTTTAAAATCCAGCTGTAGGAATCAACTCTGTCCTAGTGTTATTTTTTGAGACCTAATGGAGGAATAGCCATACTATTTCCTTCTTATTATTCTAGTGCTCAGAATATGGTACATTGATGTCTTTGATGCCTTTGATTAGAATTCTGGGTAGATCTTGCTCTTCACTACAGTGCTTCCCAAATTAACAAGTGGTGGTCAGGGGCTTTCAGAGTACATGGCCATGATCTTAACTAAATTATTTATTCATCACAACCAAATATACTATTATTTAGGATAGAGTGGGTCTTAGTGGGTATTGTGTCCAAAGAGACATCAAGAGATTTCATGTTTCTTTTAAACTGGCTCTAGAACTCCATATCTCATTCCACTGGTTTTGCTTTAGACCTCAGAGTTGTAGCATCTTCCAGATGGAATGGCTCTTCAATTTCTGGAGCTGTGATCTCTTAGGGCTCAGTGCTTAGCTCCTGCTAAGGAGCCAAGAGAATGTAGTTAACTCTAGGAAAGTAGAAGTGTTTGTAAATGGAGCTATGGTGTCTCCTCTAGGGCCCCAGAAAGCACATCTCCACGACCAGGTATATCCTCTGCTCTGGTTAACCAGGGTTCCCATAGGTCATCCTTGATGAAGAGTAGTTGTTGCCAAAGGTGTCCTGACACATTAAAGGGCCCCTTGTTACATAAATGGTGATCCATGAATCATCAGCAACAGCATCACCTGTGAGCTCGTTAGAAATGAATAACCTGAAGTTCCAGAATCAAAAGTGCATACAGAATTCCTGGGTAATTTGTGTGTACACCATAGTTTGAGAATTACTGCTTTAATCTATAGCAGTGACTCACAATCTTGGCTGTGTGTTAGAATCACCTGGAGAACTGAAATATCCATATCTAGCCCACTACAAACCTATTAAATCAGAATCCCTAGAGCTGGAGCCCAGCTTTCCATATTTTTTAAAAGCCCCTGAGAAATCTTAATATGCAACCAAGCTAGAGGCCCATGGATCAAGAAGAAGCCTATCAGGATCACTCAGGAAGCATTAATGGTCCCCATGTCCAGACCCTGGAATTCTGAATTATTTCATGTGAGATGAGACTACAGTTTTTACATCTCTACAATTAATAATTGAGAATCATTGACCAGATGAAGTTTTGGCCATTGTTGCCCAGACCCTGTAGGGACGTAGGAAGAAGAAGCAATCCCAAGAACACCTGTGACTCCTCTGTTTTTCTTGATGCAGAACAGAGTCTTCTCCATCAGATTAGGGTGCCAGTGTGAGATACATCCAATTATTGAATACACCCTGAAGCCTCAGGAGACTATGGCAGTCCAGAGAATTAGCACAGCTTCTCCCTGGATAGCAGGGAAAGTTATGGTATTTGCACTACAGCAGAAGCTGGCAGGGAGTTCTGCTTGCAGTAGGCACCAGGATACAAGGCAAGCTATTCACTCAGGTCATTGTTATTTATATAACTGATGAGCCTCATCCTGCCCATTGGTGGAAATGACTGAACGTAAGGGTCCTACGGCTTAAGAAAGTGTAAGGAGTAGTGAAAAAAGAGAATACTTTGTGGTATACACAGTGACATGGCCTCCGTGGGTGGACAGAATAAAGTCAGATATGCCACTTATTGTAGGGGCAAGTTCTGTTACATCTCAATAAATGGTTTTGAGATGACTCTGGGTCTCTAGGAAGCTCAGAGGGCTGCTGTCTTTTTACTGCCTGTTTCATGATCCCAGCTAAGAGGAGCTCATAAGGTGTGCACAGGTGCCTGTTCCATCCTTCATACTACCCTTTTCCCTTCACAGCTGGCGACGTGGGACTCAGAAAAGGGCCTGAATGGTAGCCTGCAGGAAAGGCCCATGGGCAGCCGCCTCCAAGGACTGACTCTCAAAGTGGTGACTGTCTTGGTAGGATCATGGGGATGTTCCGGGAGCTTTGCTGTCCAGGCATGAGTCTGTGGCCACCCTCTGTCTAATGTGTGTTTGGGGAGAAAAAGGGGATCTTGAGGAGTGGCCTTTTGTTTCATAAGACCATTCATTCAAATAATTGTGTGAGTAATAAAGAGGAGAATAGCATAGGAGATTCTCCCCTGGGACTTCTGAGCTTCCCAAGGGAGTTCCCTGAGCTGCTCTGGAAAAAGACCATTTGTGCAGATCTGCTGCTGTGCTCTGGAGGAGTCTTGGCTGCTATACTTGTCCGAGGACATAAGCTAAGTCTTTATCAACTGCTGCTCCTTAGGAGAGCTATGCTGGTAGCCAGAGTCCCCAGAAAAATGCTGGGAAGAGGACATTCTTCTGGCACTCAACACCCCTGATGGGCCCACATGGTTTATAATCAAGATAGTTCATTAGTTGCAATTTTTTTTTTTACCTAGTTGTCCTGGAATCTGAGACTTCTACATTTGTAAGAAAACCTTAGACTTGTCTTCCTTTCGACTTCTATTTTTGCTTTTTTAGAATTGTGGAGATATTTTATACTTGCTCCTTTTTGGCTGAGCCAGACATGGTCTACATCTTCCCCTCTGTCCCAGCAGGCGCAGAAACCTTTGGCAGCAGAATTTATGCATTCTCTGTGTGCACACCATGAATAAGTCTTATGTCCTGTTTTTCCTACAAAACTAACTTAATGAGAGATATTCTCTGGGATTCTTTGCCAAAATCCCCTTCTTGTTCAGTTTCACATACAACAGAGAAGGGTGGGGATGACTGAAGTGTTTTTCAGTTGCCAACCTGCCCCACATGGCACAGTGCACAATATGTGAGTGTGAGCACAGAATGGCTTTAGTAAATTCAGGAGGGGAGGTTTTGAATCCTATCCTACCCTTTGACACATGTGACCTTGGCCTGTTCATCAGTATCTATTTTCTGGCACAATATGATAGATATAATGGTGTCTTCTCTCAATCTAATGTCAGAGTTTTATTGCCATGTCTTATCCTGGATCAGAACTGTCACATTTCTTGCATGACTCCATAGAATTATGGTATTTCCTAAGAACAGAGCTCTGGTTCATGATGAATGTTACAAATGAAGGAATGAAACACTATGTTATTCTGGGAGCTGGGGATCTGTGCAGAGCCTAAGATGGCATACATAGGACAATTAAATGTCTACTGCTCCGTGTTGGCCTTCTCATTGGAGTGGTTGTCCTGTGCACTGTACCTTGACTCTCCATAAACTGTTTCAGAAAAGGGCAGAGGATTTTAGCCTTCACGTAGAAATTGGTAAATACCAGCATTCCATTATTGTCATTATTAGTGCTAGGAAATGAACTAAGGGCCTTTACATGCTAAGCATGCACTCTACCACTGAGCTAGACCCCTAGCCCCAATACTAACATTCTGAAGTTATGACTGGTATCTCCAACAATACCCTGGAAATACATATTAGTGAATCTGTTATTTAATTGAAGAACATTCATTCTATTGTCCTCAGGAAGAGCCTTTCGTGATGGTGGCTGAGAACATCCTTGGACAGCCCAAGCGCTACAAAGGGTTCTCCATAGATGTCCTGGATGCACTGGCCAAGGCTCTGGGCTTCAAATATGAGATTTACCAGGCTCCTGACGGCAGGTACGGTCACCAGCTCCATAACACCTCCTGGAATGGAATGATCGGGGAGCTCATCAGCAAGGTAGGTCCCAAAAGCAGTTCCAGGAAGAGCGGCACTCTAGGGTCTTTGGGGAAATATCTTAACCTGGCGCATGATACAGTTGGACCTTTGGGACCAGCTAAACAGACCTCAGTTACCATTCTTCCCTCAGTGACACCTTCCCACCTTCCCTTCCTCCCCACCTTCCCTGTTATACCTTCTTCTGCTTCTTTACCTTCTCTCTCCCTGGCACTGTGTTTTCCCTCCCTGCTCACTGCTCGAATTCCTTTGAAGCCTATCCATTGTAGTACAACTGCTCTGTAATACACCTTTAAGAAACCACCCTTACACTTGAGCTGAAGTAGAAATGTAGCTCCTCCCCGTGGGTGTGAACGAGTACTTATGCTCCTGTTCCTCATAGGCCACAAGTTGGGTGTGTGCACATGGGTGTGTAAGTATGCATGTGTGAACGAGTGTGTGTCTGTGTCTGCAGTGCTATGTGTTGGTGGTATGGCATTCCCCAGCACCTTATACTAATTTCAAACCATCACTCTTCCTTTCTCCTGTGGAATATTCCCTTATTGAAGCTTAAGGCATGAAGCCCATGCAACACATCCCCAATCCTTATCCCTTTCATCTCATGGCCACTGGATCATTTCCCCACAGTCATTTACAATGGGAGTAATTGACTCAAGCTCTCCCTCTTCAATATTACTGCTGCCACCAACCTTGACAATTTCTGACATTGTAATGAACAAACCTGGACTCCCAGTTCTGTGACTTCCTTATCTCCCATAACTTGCTGGGCTCCATTCCAGCACCCACTCCCATGTATCTTGTTGGCATCTTATAGACCACCTGCTCTCTCCAACCCCATGGCCATCCCTCATTGTCCTTCTGACTGGGGGCTTTACTTCTCAAACACAGGATCTTTGCTTTCTTTTCTTATTGGTTCTTTATAGTTATACATGACAGTAGAGTACATTTTGACATACTTATACAAGCAAGGAATACATCTTATTCTAACTTATACCCCAGTACCTCTTCTTCCCCTTCCCTCTCTCCACTCTCAACTCCCTTCCCTCTATTGAGGATCTTTGCTTTCTAAGCCTACAAATCTCTCCAATTTCTCTTGATCTTTTTTTTAAACATATTTATTGTGACAGAATTTAGATACTTTAAAACTTCCACATTTTGAATGTATAATTCACTGATGTTTACTGAAGGTACTGAGTTGTGTAACTGCCACCATGATCTAGCTTTAGAGAACTTGTATTACCTTATTGCACACTTTCATACCTTTTTATAGTTAATGCCATTCCCATCGCAGCCCTAGACAACCCTCAGACTACTTGCTTTCTCTATAAAGTTGTGACTGTGAACATTTCATGTCAGCAGAGGCCTATCATACATGGTCCTTTGTGTCTGGTTCTTTTCACTTGACCTGAGTATTTGAGGTATATTCTTCTCCAATATTTATGTGCCTTTCTGATATTACAGCCATCCTGCTTCATGTGTCCTCCGTGATTGATCACACAAACCCTTTTGATAAACCCTCTCTTATAATTTCCTTTGTTCTTGATTTCCTACTGCATCCAATCCCCAGATTGACTTTATTACCTACCCTCTTGACTTGGACATTTAGGTTTCTACATGCAGTTAAAGAAGACTTCACAATCTGTTCAGATTAATGTATGGATTATCTCTAACCCAGCTGGGTCTTCACTTCAGGTCATCCCCTTTCTTGTCCACTTTTGGATTCTTTACTTATGTCCTTCAGAGAATAGGACCTTTTCATCAAACTTCCTAATAATCTTCTGTCCTTCTCAATTGGAAATAAGTAAAGATTGTTTTCCAACATTGGGGAAAGAAATTGAGACTCCTGGACATGGAATTCTACTTCTGTTTCCTGCAGGTATCTGCTCCCTCCTGTCTGGGGATGGGAGTATCTCTCCCTTGTTAAGGATCAACCGCTCCACCAATGTCATGTATCGATTTCCTTATGCCTCCTCTAAACCTTGCTTCATAAATTAGTTTTTCTCCATCCCATATTGTAAACCTGTTCCACTAAACCTCCTTCTCAACCCTTAAATGTGCTCCAAACTCTCCTAATCCTAAAAGAAATTGCTGGATTTGGGGTTTGGTATAAGAGAGGCAAGGACCAGATGTACTCTGACATAGTTACCTCCAATGTTTTTCCCCCCTCTAGATTGTTGGTGGATTTCAGTTCAGGATCTCAGTATATCTGCCCCCTACCCTATATGTTAAACCTTATAAAAATCCTCATGTGCATTTCTTTGATTTGAGCATGTAGATTGGATCAGTGGTCATAACTGGTCTTTCTAAAACACACTTGCTTCTACTGATGCCAAGATTAGGATGCTAACTATGACGACTGTGCCATTTAGGGCTTGTGCACTCAAAGTGGGATTCTAGGCCCTCTTGTCACCTGCCATTCATTCATGTATGGCAGCTTTTTGTGTAGTCTAGTCCAATCTTAATGCAGACTTGTCTATTTTGAATATGAAGCCTGTTTTGGAAAGCACGTCTTAGAAGATAATTTTCAAGCCACAGAATGACATGCTCAGAGATACCCTTCATAACATGACTTTACTCTAGTAAGGATCAGCCCTTGGGTCTGTGGGCCTTGAGTTAAGGGTGGTGGGGGATGGATGTGTGTACTTAACACCTCTGGTGTAGAGTTTGTATACAAAAGAGTCAGCAACTGATAAATTAGTGACATTCGATATGAGGGTACAACTCACCATTTAAGAGAGATTAGTGTGGAATAATGGGGTTTGGAAAGGTTTGATGGGGAAATGGGGTGCGCATATGGCCTTACTGTATAGGGAGCATGCAAATAAGGCTAAAAGAAGATAGAGAGGTCTCTGGGAAGTGAAAGGAGAGAGAAGTGAATAAAAGAGATCGATTTTGCTAAGGGGAATAATAAGAAAGTGAAGAAATGACTACTCATAGAAGAACAAGGGTGCTTTCCTGGACTCTCTATTCTGCAGAAAAACTTTTCAGGAATGTTTGGGTCTAGGAGAGAAATTTGTGAGGAGAAGGAGGTAATTGACCATGCGGTGTTGGAATTTCTTTACAATCTCCAAAGTCCCAGGGTGTCAGCTCTCAAATCCACTGTCCCTGAACAGAACCACTTCAAGGACAGAGGATGGACCTTAATGTAGGGTGGAACCCAGCAGTGAGCTCAGAATTACCCTCTGATGAGCTGTTTTGCCTTTCAGAGAGCAGACTTGGCCATCTCCGCCATTACCATCACCCCAGAGAGGGAGAGCGTTGTGGACTTCAGCAAGCGGTACATGGACTACTCAGTGGGGATTCTGATTAAGAAGCCTGAGGAGAAAATCAGCATCTTTTCCCTTTTTGCACCATTTGATTTTGCCGTGTGGGCCTGCATTGCAGCCGCCATTCCTGTGGTTGGTGTGCTGATATTTGTGTTGAACCGGATACAGGCTGTGAGGGCTCAGAATGCTACCCAGCCTAGACCTTCTGCTTCTGCCACCCTGCACAGTGCCATCTGGATTGTCTACGGAGCCTTTGTCCAGCAAGGTACCTTCTTGGCTTCCTGATGTCTGAATAACCCCAGGGGCCTGGAAGAACTTATCCATAGGGAAAGTGTTCAGATGCATTTCAACAGTCATTTTAAATGCAATCTTATTTAATCTCTAGGACAGTGCTAATACCTCACTGCACCCAATTCCTCTAAGTAATATCAGATAGAAATTAAATGAAATGACAAGAAGGAACTCAACTTCAAATCCTGATTCTCCACTTTAGATAAAATTAACTTTGGAGTTCTGCTTTGCACTTTCCCCCCCTCTCCCACATTAGATTGATTGCTATGCACATGAGGCTGTCAAATGAAATTCTGAAGCTTGCTTAAGTTTGAAGCCTTAATGGAAAAAAAAAATCACAGTTTTGTTGCAATCATTTAAGCAGTACTCCAGCCATTCTTGATACGAAGTCTCCGATCTTTGAGAGGTCTAGATAGCACTTCTATCCAGCAGCGAGTTATAGGATTTTGCAATTTCAACTGGAAACGACAAATTGCAAAGTTCTTAATGTAAGTCTTGGCCCTGTTTGCACCATGGCAAAAGCTTTGCAAGGTTATATAAGGAGAATAGGCAGGGAGAAGCTTTCTTCTGCTACCACCTAAGGGACCAAAGAGAAATAATTGGCCTCAAAGAGGCAGCTTCTTACTGAAAGTTACATGCAATGATTTCTGAGAATCCTAGAGAAAAATCTTCTAGTGAGGGCTGAATATTAATAACAGTGGTATGGTATATCTCATTTCTCTGGTTTGAAAGAAAGCTGGGAACCCTCCAGGTTGGAAGTAATTCTATATTTACAAAATTCCTGAAGTCTGCTCTATGTGAATTTGAAATTGCAAAGGAACCTCACATCAGGTCTCAGCCCTGGAAATGCTTTCCACTGTGAGGCAGAATCTTCTAACTGGAAGATTTTGATGTTCAGAATTCTATCCTTGGTGTTTTGACAAACTTCCCATCACTAGAGGCCAATCCTAACTTTTCTGTCTTTTGTGGTCCTCTGTCCCTTTCCAAGATTGGTGGCTTTAGGATCCTTTCCTAAAAGGAAATGCCCAGCTGGCAGTCACTCCCCTGATCCCCAGAGCATCATCAGTACCAGTCTGTGTCCCTGGCCACAGGGGGGAGCCTCTCCCTGGATATGGGAGTCAGCGTGGAAGCACTGGCCAATCCACTCTGCCTGCCTCCTGCAGGTGGGGAATCTTCTGTGAACTCCATGGCCATGCGCATTGTGATGGGCAGCTGGTGGCTCTTCACCCTCATCGTGTGCTCCTCCTACACAGCCAATCTTGCTGCCTTTCTCACAGTGTCCAGGATGGATAATCCTATAAGGTAAGTCTATTCCTCCTCAGTCTGGGAATATCAGCTCTGAAATGCTTTAAAAGGATAAAATGTTATTGAGGATAGCCTTGTATCATGGAAAGAATCTGGATGTAGAGAAGGACTCAGCTTCCAGAACTGCATTCGGATGATCAGAATATTTAGTGCATGAGAAGAGTCTTGTACTTTATTTCCTGCACAGTTACATAAATGTATAAAATCAGGAAATAATATTGGTCTGAACATTTAAACACTGCTTGTAAAACTAATAAATCAAACATTAAAATTATCCAATTAAATTCCCTCAGACATTGATTGCAAACTCATTTAATCAAAAATTTTACCAACATTTAGTTAAAATTAATTAAAATCACAAGTCAAATATATTTTTCAAATCTTCAAGCATCTTAAATTAGAACACATATTTTTGCTTACATTCATGAAATTATTATTCAAATTGGCTACTTTTTCCCCTTCATTTTTACAAAATGTTAAAATTATGACATTAAAAATGAATTCAATATAGCAAAATAACTCTTTGAAATGCCTTTATTTTATGATCAGATTCCCAAATATTGTGTTAATTACAAAAGAACTTGGACAAAGTGAATGTACATTGGATATGTGGTTGCCAAATGACTATAGGAAATGACCTGTTCTGCATCTCACTGGTACAGCATTGGCTTCAATGTCACCTCTCCCTTGAGCCCTGGTTATGGTTTTCAGAGTTCCTGCCTTTTGTAGCATCTCCCTGAATCCATCATACGTGATATAGTGCTAGCCTTGCTGTCATCACACTGGTTCATTTGATGGGCAGCTTTATCAAGTCATCCTTACTCCCTGGCTTCTATGACTCCCAACTGCCTATTTAAAAGAGTTCAGGTTCCTTGATTAGGATTCAATATTCAATATGATATTATCTGGTATCTTTATTAAATGGACATTTTTACTGAGATAATTATATATTCACAAGCTGTCATAAGAAGTAACCCAGAGAGATCTCCTAGGAGCTTTTACCCAGTTTTCCCCAATATAGCATTTTGCAAAACTCTGTATCATTGATATTACATTATATATGATATTACATATATTGTATATCATATTATAACCAAGGTATTGACACTGTGCATTTGACTTATTCAGATTTTGCTTTACTTATCTGTGTGTGTGTGTGTGTGTGTGTGTGTGCATGCACACACAATTGGTTCTGTGTGAATTTGTGTGTCCATTACCACAGTAAAGACACTGAAGAGTTCCAGCGCTCTGAGGAAACACACCTCCTTCATATTTCCTCCTTTCCCACAGGGTCCCTAACCCCTGGCAACCACTAATCTTCCTCCATTTCTAGAATCTGGTCATTTCACATATGTTATATAAATGGAATTATACCTTTTAGCTGTGGCTTTTTCACTCAGCATAGTTCCTTAGAGATTCATCCTGGTCGTTGTATATATTCACAGTTCATTGCTTTTTATTGATGAGTAGTATCCCATGTACCACAGCTTGTTAAACTATTCACCCACTGAAAGACATCTGGTTGTTTCCAGTTTTGGACAATTATGAATAAAGCTGATATGAGCATTTGTGTGCAGGTTTTTGTGCAAACATGTTTTTACTTACATGCGCTAAATACCCAAGAGCACAATTGCTAGGTTGTATGCTAATTGATGAGTTTTATAAGAAACTACAAAGCTGCTTTCCAGACTGATTTACTATTTTACATTTCTGCTAGTGATGTGGTCATTATCCTGTTTCTCTGCATCTTTGCCAGCATTTGGTGTTATCACTATTTTTCATTTTACCATTTTGATAGGTATGGAGTGATAGCTCATTTTGTTTTTAATTTGCTTTTCTGACTAATGATGTTGAATACCTTTTCACTTGCTCATTTGCTTCAGTGAAATAGGTTTTTGTATTTTTCCATTTTTGGATTGAATTGTTTGATGATTACTGTTGAATTTTAAAAGTTTTTTTAATATATATTTTTGATAGTAGCTCATTTCCAGATTTGTGGCTTGAAGGTATTTTCTCCCACTCTGTGGCATGCCTTTTCAACTTAACAGGGTTTTTCACAGGAAAAAAAGGCTTTAATTTCAATGGGATTCTATTTAGAACTTTATTCTTTATAAATCATGGTTTTGGTGTCAAGTCTTTGACCTGAGACCCTGAAGATCTACTGTTCCCACCACCTAAAAATGTTTGTTACATTTTTCATGTCAGTACACATTCAATTTTGAATTAATTTTTGTTTGAAGACTGAGGTTTAGGTGGAAGTTTTTTGTTTGCTTATGGATACCCAAATCCTCCAACACCATTTGTTGAAAAGACTATCCTAATGTAGAAACTATGAAATAATTACTACAAAGAAGCTAAGAAACATATCATTGCTTACCATTGAGCGTGTGTATGTGTGTGTGTGTGGAGAGTCAGGGTTCTCTAGAGGAACAGAATCAACAGGAAGTATGATTGTAAAAAGGAGATTTATTAGATTGGCTTACACGACCAGAAGCTGGTTAGTCCACAATGGCCGTCTGCAGGCTGGAAAGCTGGAGGAACCAGTAGCTGTACAGTCCAAGAGGCTGAAGCCTCAGATCAACAGGTATCCATGATGCTACTCCAGTCTAAGACTGAAATGAAACTTCTGGAAACTCCCTGGAGAATCACTGGCAGAGTCTGCTTTGGAAGAGTGAAGGGGCAAGGGTCTGATACCCTCAGGCAATAGTAGGAGCAATCGAGAACCCTTTCAAGAAGAATGGAGCTTGCATCTTCTGCTGCTTCCTTATTCTTCCAACTTTTATTCCATTCAAACTTCCAACCTGTTGGACAGTACTGCCCACACTTAGGGGGTCTTCACTTCAGTTCCCTATTCTACATGCCAGTCATTCCTAACACACCTTCACTGACATACCCAGAGGCCTCTTAATCTTAGGCATTGTTTAATCCAATCAATTTGACAATTCAAATTAACCATTAAAGAACCTTTAAGATCTATCGTCTTGGCAAATCTCAAGTATAAAATACAGTATTATTAGCTACAGTCATAGTCACCATGCCATGCATTAAATCTCCAGAACTTGTTCATCCTACCTAAAGAAAAGTCTGTGCCTATTCCACTTTCTGCCCTAGTTGCTAGCAATCACCGTTTTACTCTCTCTTTCTATGAATTCAATTCTTAGATGCCGCTCGTAAGTGAGATCTTGCAGTATGTCTTTCTATGCCTGGTTCATTTGACTTAGCATAATGTCCTCTAGGCTCATCCAGGAGTTGCTGCAAATGACAAGATTTTACACACACACACACACACACACACACACACACACACACACACATCCTTCTTTCATATGTTATAGATAACCACATATATATGTTAATGTGATTACACATATATCACATTTTCTTTATCCATTCCTTCATTGGTAGAAACTTATTTTGGTTCCATATCTTGGCCATTGTGAATAATGTTTCACCTAACCTGGGAGTGCAAATATCTCTTCAAATATTAATCTTCAAAATATTGACTTAGTTTATTTTGTATGTGTGCTAAGAAATGGGATAATTAAAACATACAGTAGTTCTGTGTATTCTATGAGAAATCTATGTACTGTTTTGCAAGACTATACTCATTTACATTCTCACCAACAGTGTACACGTTCCTTTCTCTATATCCTAGACATCATTTGTATCCTGTTTTCTTTATAAGAGCCATTCTAATAGGTATAAGATGATAGATCATTGTGGTTTTGATTTGTATTTATCTGATGACTAGTAATGTTGAACACGTTTTTGTATACCTGTTGGCCGTTTATGTGTTTTGAGAAATGTCTATTCAGGTCTTTTGTCCAATTTTAATCAAGTTATTTGTTTTTCTGCCATTGAATTGTTAGTTATGTATCATGGATAGTAATGCATTATCAGGTATATGGTTTTGAATATTTTCTCCTTTTACAAAAGTTGTTTATTCACTCTGTAGACTGCTGTGTGGAAGATTTTTAGTTTGATGCAAAAATTTTTGTCTATTTTTGCTTTTGTTATCTATACTTTGGGGCATATCCAACAAAACTTATTGCCCAGACCAACATCAAAAAACTTATCCTTTATATTTTCCTTTGGAAGGTTAATAGTTTTAGGTCTATGGATAAATCTTATATTCATTTTGATTTAATTTTTACATATGGTGTGAGATGAGAATATTTTCTTTCTTTTGCATATGGATATCCAGTTTTTCCAATGCCTTTTGCTGAAGACCATTTGCCCCATTGTATGTTTTTGGCAACTCTGTAGAAGAACAATTGATTGTAACTGCATAGGTTTATTTCTGAGCTATTTTCTTCCATTGGTCTGTCTCTAAGTCTGTTTTTATGCCAATAGTATACTCTTTAGATTACAGTAGTTTTTGGATTACTGATTCAATCTCCTTACTCTCTATTGGTTTATTCCAATTTTCTGTTTCTTCATCTTTCAGTCTTACTAGGCCACATTTTTCTAGGAATTTAACCATTTATTCTCGGTTATCCATTTTCTTGGTATATAATTGTTCTCAGTCATCTCCTATGACCCTTGTACTTCTGTGGTATCTATTATCTCCACTTTCAATTATTTTATCTATTTGAGTTTTATTTTTTCATAGTATAGATAAAGGATTGTTAATTTTATCTTTTGAAAAAGTTCATTTTTAGAATCATTGATCTTTTCTATTGTCTTCCTAGTCTCTATTTCATTTATTTCTGTCCTGATCTTTATTTTCTTCTTTCTGATAAATTGGAACTGACTTTGTTCTTTTTTTTCTTTTCCAATTCTTTGAGTTGAAGAGTTAGGATTTTACTAGCAATCTTTCTTTGTTCTTGATACGGGTTAGCACTATTCTGTCTTAGAACTGTTATTATTGCTCCATTCCACAATTTTTGTTACGTTGTGTTTCCATTTTCATTTGTCTCAAGATATTTTTAAAAAGTATTTCTTTGGATTTCATCTTTGGCCCACTGGCTGTTCAGGAATATGGTGTTTAATTCTGTTCTTATATTTGCTCTGAGCATTCTAATTCACCTCTTAGTTTATAATAGTCTCTTCTGGATTGATACAAATTTCGTTTTAATGGCACATAAAACTGGGCTCCTTTATTTCTGTTTCACCCCCATCACTTCAGTTCTTGTTTGAAACTGTTGGATGAAACACTGTTTTATTATGTTTTCTTTTTCTTTTTGTTCATATACATATATGCTTTTTAATTTTTTTCCCCTGTGTTCATCTTGAGACCTGGGTATTTGATTTCCTCCTCTGTTCCTCCCACTGGATCCTACTGTCTGTGAGATTACCCTACAGTCAGTCAGTTAATTGTGCAGTTTAAAAGGTAGGCTGTCAGGGTCCAAACTTCTTTTTTGTTGTTGTTGTTGTTGTTATTTTTCTTGTCAGTTGAGAAGCAATCACCTCATGTCTCATTTCACAGAGCATTTAGAATTCTGTTCCAGGATGTACAGACATCTTCAGCACACAGTATAGCACACAATACATGGTGCACCTAATCAAACCACTTACTGATTTTTAAGTGAATCTTTCAGTTTTGATTTCATTAGTTTTTCATCTTTCATCCATCATCATGATTTTCATTTCTTTTGAATCTTTTGCATCCTTTATGTTATTTATTTTTATGTGGTGCTGAGGATTGAACCCAGTGCTTCACACGTTAGGCAAGGGCTCTACCACTGAGTCATAACCTGGTCCTTGCTCAGTACTGTTTTAACTTCTATTCCTTTTAATAGTTAACATACCAGAAATTGACTTGTCTGTGTGCATTGGAGTCCAGCTTTTACTTCTATCAGATTTTGCTTTATGTCCTTTTATAACTCACAACTTCAGTAAGATTCTACTCTTTATCAGTATGGGGTTGTCATTTTCAAATTAACATTATGTAAATCAAATCCTACTTTACTGAAAAACTGATATGAGTCCTTTTGATTATTATTTTTATGTGTTTACTTGAAAAACATTTGCCATATTTGAATCACTATGCTTTAGATATTTCTCTTGTATTCAGTATGCATTTGGCTTTGGATCCAATTTTATTAATCCTCTCTTACAAAGGAGAATGTTTAACGACTGGCAGTTATAATATAAATGTATTTGATCTATCATTTAACTTGTGCATTTTAAACTGTTTTCATGGAATTTAATATTCTGTTACCGTTATTATTGGATGACTCTCCCAACCTTCTTGAAGTCAAATATTTTCTTTTAGCCTTCAATGACTTTTTTTGGGCTTAAAAATATATGCACTTCTACATCTCTTTCAGAATCAATAGTGAAACCATGTACTCCTCTCTCCTTATTTAAGATGATGCCAGTGTAACTTTTTGTCTCCTGTTTTCCACTCATTTAATAATTTTTGTTGATATAACTTTACATTCAGTTTAATGCATGGTTCTTTAGTTTCTTTTGAAAATTACTTATGGCATCTGTAAGGCACCTACATTTGACATTTATACTCTTGTTTTATCCCACCCATATTTATAGTTATTATTTGGACTGAATTCTACCTTCCAGTGATTTTAGTGCTTGTTGAATGCTTAACACTATGATTTAGACGTTCAGTGCATTTATTTATTTTGATTATTTTTGATAAGCTGGAGTCACTTTTTGAGCAATATATCTAACCAGAGCAATATTATTTCTAAGTATATCCGAGAATCTTTTTCTGTTGCCTTTACACATGAATTAAACTTAGCTGGGTATAATATTCTTGTGTCACAACTTTTCCTCTTACTATTCTGTAGAATTTGCTCCCATGCCTCCTTTCCATGGGTAAGACTGTGGAGAGGCAAGGGCTCACCATTTCCTTCTTCTCTCTTTTCTCCTTCCTCCCTTCCCTGTCATATTCCTCGCCTTTCATCCTCCATTTCCTCCTCTCTCTCCTCTTCTCCTTCCTGTTCTCCTCTACCTCCCTTCTCCCCCTTCTTTTTCTTCTTCCTGTTTCTCTTCCTCACTGTCATTCCTTCCTTCTTCCTCTTCTCCTCTGCCCTCCCCTCTTTCCCTTTTTCCTCCCTCTCTCTACCTCCCTCATTCTCGCTCCTGACTTTTTCTTCTTATGTCTCACTTCTGCCCTCCCTGCTTTCCTCCTTCTTTCTCCTCCTCCTTTCCTTCTTCCTCCGCTTCCAGTTTTCCCTCCTCACCCTTCTCCTCTTCCTCCTCATCTACTTTTCCCTTATCCTGCTTCCTTTCTCCTCTTCCTTTGCTTCTTCCTCTTCTTTCTCCCCCCCTCTTGTGCTTTCTCTTTTGTAATTTAAAAATTTCTATCAATATTTGTTAAAGTCTGTGTGCCATTAATTATGTTTAGAATTCTGTGAGCCCTTTTTATATGCAAAAAGAAACTTGTGTTTTGGTTCAATAATTTTCTCATCTAGTAAATATTTTTCAGATCATTTCTATCCCACTTACCCTTATCTTGTTTCCAGGAACATTAACTCTTCACGAGAGTCCTCCACATCTTTTACACTCTCTTTGATAGCTTTCAATTTATCTTCCTGTTCTTTTTTTCATTCTAGGGGAGTTTCTCAGTTTGTCTTATGTGTTTCTGATTAGATTGTCTCTAGTCTTCATATGCCTCCCAACAATGTTAATGACTAGATGAATTCTAATTATGTATTTAAATTTCTCCCTTGTTCTTTCTCAGTCTCACTCTTCTAGTGCATCTTTTTTTTCCTCAATCACATTTTGTGGATTTTGTTTTTTAATTTTTGCTATAAAGAGTCTTCACTATAGCGGATATACCTTTCAGGAAAAATAAATGTTTTCTAAGATTTTATATTTTCTCTAGTTTATGTTTTTCTAATGATTTTTTTCTTCAGAATCTTAAATGCAATTTACTCCAGAAATCTCTCAAAGTGTCTAATAATGGGTAGCATTTTTTTCTCGTTCATGATACATGATTCCCTGTAGGTCAAACATTTCTTGGTCATTTCAGTTGGTATCTGGAAGGAAGAATGACAGATAATTGTTCTTTCTTTGTCAACATCTTTCTTATTAATCCAAGGAATCTTTAACCTTTAAACTTTCAAACTAATATATAATCATTCAGTGATAATTATGTTATAACTTATCTATATTCATAGTTCATAATGACTGCCCTGGTATTTTGAATTTATAAATTCCTTAGAAGGCACAGAAAATCCTTGAATCCAAGAGAGAATGAAATCTCCTGAAGAACAAGGATGTACTTAACAATTACTTTAAGCAAATTTTACCTTTTCATTTGGAATGAGTATGAGGCTCACTCAAGGAGGAGAGAGCATATCTCACTTTTGACTCACTCAAAAACTCTTTGAAATTTACTTTCATCTTCATGACAATTACTGATAGATATTCACCTGTTACCATGAAGACCACAGTCATTTGAAAAAGTTGGTGTTTGCAGGTTATTAGACACCACAGGCGACTTACCTCTTTTCTTTTTTTCTTCCTTTTCTTTTTGTGTGTTAAGGTTTGAACTCAGGGGCACTCTACCAATGAGCTATATCCCCAGCCCCTTTTATTTTTAATTTTGAGACAGGGTCTCATTAAGTTGCCTGGGCCAGTCTTGAACTTGCAATTTTCCTGCCTCTGTCTCCTGAGGTCCTGGGATTAAAGGTATGTATCACCATGCCAAGTTCTGGCACCTTCTTTCATCAATGGCTGCATTTAGAAAACACTGTGGCTAAAAATCCTTTATGAGTCGCACTCTCCCTTCAGAGGGATCACATTTATCCAGAGGATGTTGGAAAGCAGCAGCATTGTCGCATGACTCAGAGACAAAACACTGCATTTGTCATGAGCATAGACCTGGAACTTGACTGCCTGGATCCAAATCCTCTCTTTCCCTCTTACTAGCTGTGTGATCTTATAAAAATCACTTAACTTGTCTTTCCTTATCTATATATAGGAGGAAGACTAATATCTATCTCACAGAATTAGGGCTCAGAAAATAACCTGGCATAGTAAAAAGTCATAGAAATATTAGATACTATTTCTTATTGCTGTTGCTGATAAGGACCTTGGTAGTCCAGGGTACTGGGGTAGTCCTTGGGGTCGGGAGTCCTGGGCTGAGGAGAGGTAGTGTGACTAAGAGATGTGGAACTGAAGATGGTAAGAGTAGTGAGTGGGTACTGGGACCAACTGGTTAGATGACATGAGTCACTTGACCTTTCTGATACTTTGTTTCCATATGGGCAACTCAGGGAGATTGATGTTAACGGCAATGTAGGACATTTGTTCATTTGCTCATTGAGTTTGAAAACATCAGATTTGTAAGTTAAAATAATCAAATGCTTCTTACAGGTAAATCCTTATGCTCAGATAAGGGGAGATAGGCAATCTGTAAACAGTTTTTTCTCGTGCCCACAAATCCATATGACTTTAGAGGGGAAAATAAGAAGACTGAATTCAAGGTAAATTTCCTTCCATTCATCTTGATGTAAAGATACAATCTTTTTGCACTGAACTTGCTGTAAACTTTCGATTTTAAATGTAACATTATTTGCAGACATCTTGTGATGAGCTGTAAATCTAGATGGCCTTGGGTTTGGTAATGACTTCTTTAACACAGCAGCAGAAGCGTGACATATAAAAGAAAGCTTTGATAAAGTTGGACTTCATGAAAATTTCAAAGTTTTGTGAAAGATGCTTAAGGGAATAAGAAGACCAGTCACAGACTTGGAGAAAGTCTGTGGAAAATACATATAAAATGAATGAACACTACCCCAAATATACAAAAAAAAAAAAAAAAAAAAAAAAAAACTCTTAAAACTCAACGATAAGTAAAACAACCCATTTAAACATGAGGCAAAGATCTAGACAGATACCTCACCAAAGAAGATATTCAAATGGCAAGCAAGCATATGAAAATATGCTCAGCATTATATGCCATTGGAGAACTGCAAACTTAAACAATAATGGAATACCACAACACACTTAATAGAATGGTCACAACTCAAAGCACCGACAATACCAAATGCTGGGGAGGATGTGAAGCAACAGTAATGCTTATTCATTGCTTATGATCTAGACCCCGTGGGAGACAGTTGGGCAGTTTCTTACAAAACTAAATAAACTCTTCCTGAATAATAGAGCGATCACATTCCTTGGAATTCACCTAAATTATTTGAAAACATATAACAACAGGAAAAAATGCATGTGGATCTATACTGTAACTTGATTCATAATTTTCCAAACATGGAAACAACTAAGATGTTCTTCAACAGATAAACGGACAAATAACCATGGTGCATTCAATGATAAAATATTATTCAGCACTTAAGAGAAAGAAGCTCTCAAGACTTGAAGAGACACAGAGAAAACTTAAATACACATTGATGATTTTTGCTTTTTCATGGAAGTCTTATGATAAGAAGAAATGTGTATAGATTTTCCTTTTAATATTTTTATTACTGCATTATATTTATACATAATAGCAGTTTATTTTTACATAACCATGCATGCATGGCATATAATTTGCTTAAATTAGTGGTTGCACTAATTTACAGTCCCATCAGGAATGTATGAGTGAACCTTCTTCCATACATCCTTGCCAACATTTATTGTTACTTGTATTCTTGATAATTGCCATTCTGATAGGAGTGAGATGACACCTTAGTGTAGTCTTAATTCGCATCTCTCTAACTGCTGTAGATGTTGAACATTTTTTCTTATATTTGTTGACTGATTGTATTACTTTTTCTGTGAAGTGTCTGCTCAGTTCCTTTGCCCCTTAATTGACTGTATTATTTGTTTTTTTGGTGTGAAGTACTATGAGTTCTTTATATATCCTGGAGATTAATGTTCTATTTGAGGTACAGGTGGCAAATATTTTTCTTCCATTCTATAGGCTCTCTGTTCTTGTTCTTGATTGTTTCCTTTGCTGCAAAGAAGCTTTTTAGTTTGAATCTATCCCAATTATTGATTCTTGATTTTACTTCTTACACTTTCAGAGTTTCATTGAGGAATTTGGTTCCTAAGTCTAATGATGGAGATTTGGGCCTGCTTTTTCTTCTAGTAGGGGTAGGGTCTCTAGTCTAATGTGTAGGTCCTTAATCCACTTTGAGTTGAGTTTTGTGCAGGGTGAGAGTGGTTTAATTTTGTTATGCTACATATGAATTTCCAGTTTTCCCAGAACCATTGGTTGAAGAGGCTATCTTTTCTTCAATGTATGTTTATGACACCTTTGTCTAGTATGAGATGACTGTATTTATGTGGATTTGTCTCTGTGTTTCCTATTCTGTACCATTGGTCTTCATGTCTGTTTTGGTACCAACACCATGCATTTTTGTTACTGTAGTTCTGTAATATAACTTAAGGTCTGAAATTGTGATGCCTCTTCACTTTTCTTGGTGAGAATTGCTTTGGCTATTATGGACCTATTATTTGCCCAAATGAATTTCATGACTGCTTTTTCTAGTTCTATGAAGAACACCATTGGTAACTTCCACTTATGAGAGAAAATATTTGACCCTTGACTTTCTGAGTCTGGATTATTTCACTTAGCATGATGGGTTTTAGTAATACCTATGTCAAGGTTTTAAAAGATATTTATGTGGATTAAGTGGGGAATAATGTGAACTGGGCAGGGCTATATGGATGTATTTCTCCTTGGAGACTGAATTTAAAGGCTGATCACATGTGAATCATTGTCGTTTTGGATGTGAGGATTCTGCTTTTTAAATTAACATATGAATAAACATACTAACCAGTGGTCATAAGTAATTGGAAATGATCTGAATTTAAGCTTGTGTTTTGGTAGCACAGTGTTTTAAATTTTCAAATTTGAACATCTTGAGGTGGTTGCACTGCCTAGATTGCCCCTGTTTCCACCACCCTCTCCTTTACTCCTGTTGACTTCACACTTTCACATACCTGTCACATGCCATCAGGCATTCAGGTTTGTAACCACTTACACAGAAGATGTGAAGTACTCTGCAAGTTAGTAAGTACCATAAATCATTGCTACTCAAAATGGGGCACATAGACCAGCATCACTTAGGTATGAAGTGGGATCTCTGGCCTCATCTCAGATCTCCTAAGTCAGAATCTGTATGTAAATAGATCTTCAAGTAATTTAATTCATATTTAACTTGGAAATCCGTGCTTCCATTTATTTTTTTTAAAAGTGATTTATGAACTTCCAAAAGCTTGACGTGATTGGCTACATCTTGCAAAAAGTATTTTAACAGAACATCAGTTCCTGCCTTTGGGGCACCACAAATGGAAAAGGAAGGTGGTGCATATTAATGATACTCATGAAAAGAAATTGTGGGAATTTCTCTGCACACCATGATGGAGAAACAGGTATGAGACTAGACCTTCTATCATTAACAATTATAAAACAAGAAAAATATGCTATGTAGAAGCTTTTTAAGTATAAAGGCACAGATTAAGCACAAAGTGAAAAATATATCATGCAAATTGGAAGCATAAGAAAAGTTTATAAAGTAGATTTTATACCATACAGAAGCATTACAAGAGAAAACAAAGGACATTGCATAATGATAAAAGGAATAATTTTTACCAGAAAGACAATATATATATATGATATATATATGATATATATATGATGAAACTTTGTGTGGTAAAATCTGACAAATCTAATGGGAGTTTTTTTCTAAATAGAAAAATACAAAGCAATCAAATTTTAACCTCATTCTCTTAGAAACTGTCATAACAAGTAAACCAAAACCCATTAAGGCTATAGAAGATCTAAACAATACCATCAACTAACTTGACATAGTTGACAGTTATAGAACACTTCACCAAAAAATTGCAAAATGCACATTTTTTTTCAACTGTGCAAAAAATATTTACTAAGAAAGACCATTTGTTGAGTCATGGAGTTAAATTTCAATAAGTTTCAAGAGAGTAAAATCTAACAGTGTGTTCTTTCATAACAATTAAATTAGAAAACAATAAAAATAATCTAGAAAATCTAGTGATATTTAAATAGAACAATTCTAAATAATCCATGAGTCAAAGGAAAAAGTACAAAAGAAATTCTTAAAATATTTTTAACTGAATAATGAAAACCCAGCAAACCAAAACTTGTGGAATATAGCCACAATAGTACTTTAAAGTAAATTTATAGCTTTAAATATCTATATTAGAATCAAAAGGTATCTTTTTGTTTAAGTTCAAGATTTTTAGTCTCCCTCTTAAGAAAAGAAAAAGACAACAAAAAAAGAACAAGCTTAACTAAATGTGATTTTGAAGAATGAAAGTAAATATGTGCAATAACATAAAAAATTAGAAAAACTAAAAGTTGGTTGTTTTGTAAGTTTAATAAAATTGATAAATCCCAAATAAGACTAATCAGGAAAAAGAGATGAGAGAAAACTGAAGTTACCAATATCAGGAATGAATGTGGGAATTTCCTTATGTGTCCCTTAGATAATAAGAGAATATATAAGATAATGTTATGAACAACGTTATGCCAATAATTTAGCACCTTAGATAAGATGGAAAGTTTCCTCTTCAAAAACACTTTGAAGGCAAACACATATGAAATTCCAGACCAGATGGCCTCACTGTTGAATGTATCCTACAAAGAAGGGGTACTAATAAATTCTTCCATAAAATAGAGCAGAAAATAATTTTTAAAAATCCATTTAATGAAACTAACATAAGCTTGATACCAAAAGCAGAAAGAGTATAAGAAAAGAAAATTATGAGACCAATATCTTTTATGAACTTAGATTCAAAAATCCTCAATAAAAATATTAACAGGTTGAATTCAGTACTATATATCAAAGCTATCTATTTATGACAAATAAACTTGTTTTCACATTTGAGAAAAATGTACATAAACAAAATAAAGAAAAATCACATGATCATCTCAGTTGATGCAGAAAAGTATATGACAAAATCATTATCCATTCATGATTAATATTAAATGAAAATGAATGAAAGGAAGCCTCCCCAACTCAAGAAAGGGACTCAGCAGAGAACCGACTACTAATGAATACTTCATGATGAAATCTTGACTGCTTTTCTCCCAAGGTCAAAAACAGCATGGCAGAAGAGATTCTTACCTTAGCAACAAGCAGTGAAAGAAATAAATCAGCACACAGATTTGAAAGGAAATAAAAATGTCTCTCATGGGGCATGGTAGTCTTTGTAGAAAATCCCAACCATGTAATAAAATTAAATCTAACAAAAAGTTTTCATATGTTGCAGGAAACAATGTTACTATATAAAAACAAACTTTCTGTATATATTTGTGACTAACAACTGGAAAACAAACACTCAACAGTTTAATAATAGAGTCAAAAGCGTATAATTTTCAGGAATACATTTTCTAAGGATATGTAAGAATTATACCCAGAAAACTATAAAACATTCTAAGAGAAATTAAGGAAAATCTAAAAAAATGGAGAGGTGTCTAGTATTCATAGATTAGAAGATTCAGTGTTGTTGAGATGATGTATCTTCATAATTGAGCCATAGATTCAATGCAATTGCCATCAAATCTCCAACAAATTAAAAAAAAAAATGGAAATGACAAGATTAATATAAACTTATGTGTAAATTTGTTCAAATTTATGTACAAATATGCCACAATGAAATCCACTATTCTGTATAATGAATGTGCACCAACAAAACATTTTTACATAAATGCAAATGATTAGGAATGATGAAAAGATGTTGTTTTAAATGAAAACAGAGCCCTGTCTGAATTCAAGCCTCTAATTCAGTGGGGGCATTCTGCACACTCTCTGTCTTGCTTTATCTGATCTCATCTTCCAGTAGCCTTTCTTCTTCGCTTCTGTCTTCTCCCTAAATATCACAAGCAGTTTCCTGGTCTGTGGCCTTCACATCAGCTCATCTATGTTTTCGGAATACTCTTCTCTCTTCCCTTTACCTTGCCAACTCTGACTCATCCTCAAGTCTCTGCTCAAATGTCTCCTCCAAGTGCCCTTCAATTTAAATAATCCCTCTTTCTTTTTCTCTTGCATAGATCCCTAGGACTTCTCTTTCTTAACAATAATTACATTGTGCAACTACATATTTATGCATTTGCATTAGTTTAGTATGCACCCATACCTCTAGATAATAAATTCCATTGATCCAAGGACTGAGTTGGTTTTCCTTAGTATAACTGATGCTTAACACAGTGCCTGACACTGTATACACCCAATATGTGTGTTAATTGGATGAATTAATCATGGAAGAAAGACTTGTTCTTTTATGTCTATAGAATTAAGAACTAAAGCATATTTCAAGATAGTGTTTAACTTAGGGAGAAAGAGGTCTTTTCTTGGATTCATATTTGTCTGAATTTGAATAAACAGCTTTTGGGTGAAATGGATTGCATATCCCTGAGGTAAGTTTGCAATAAATGGGGAATCATGAATGTTTCTTTTTTTTTCCCAAGGTACATTGGTCCATTTTTGTCAAATAGAGGGTAATCCCTGCAACAATTCCTATTTATCACTGAACCAAACTCAGAGGTTATTTCATACATGTGCTTTGCTTAGTTTCATTTTTATTGATGGATTATAATGAAACATGAGTTGGATTCATTATGCCATATTTGTATATGCACATAATATAATTTGCTCAATCTCACCACCCCTTTTTCTTCCCTTTCCCTTCCCTCCTTCCTCTCCCAGATTCACTTGCTCTCTTCTACTGATACCCTTTTCTATTATTATCATCATCATTGTTATTTAATGCAT
This sequence comes from Sciurus vulgaris, assembly GCF_902686455.1. Lineage (NCBI taxonomy): Eukaryota > Metazoa > Chordata > Mammalia > Rodentia > Sciuridae > Sciurus > Sciurus vulgaris. The sequence continues at coordinate 42,187,327 of NC_136464.1, forward strand.
TATAATTATATATGAAAGCAAAATTCATTGAGGGATATGGACACAGCATAATTTGGGAGATTTCGTTCCCCAGTATAATAAACACTGAAGTCATGTGTTCTGTGCTCCCTATTCCTTGGGTCTTGCTTCATTTAAAGTTCTGCATGAAAGGACAACATGGCTTAGATTTTTGTTTGCTTGTTTGTTTGTAGGTTTTATCTTTCTATTTATTTTTAGCTTAAGGACAAATATTTATATCAGGACACATCAGTGTCCTGCTGGGCAGTATTGACAAGACACCTTTTTCTAAAGGTCACATTGGGAGTTTTCCACATCTACTTTTTTTTTTTTTTTTTTTTTTTTTTTTTAATCCTTTTCATTCTTATGTTGCTCCTGTATTAATAGATCCATTGGCACTGTGAGAAATTCAGTCTGCAGTGTATGTATTATTTCACATTTGAATAGTGAGATTCATTATGTGAAAACATCCAGATTTTACAGCCTTGATAAGCCATCCATATGTACAACCTGGCTGTAGAATTTGTATTCCTGTTCAAACTTATGAATGCACAATATATTAGTAAGAATTACATAGTTTAGCATGATATTCTCCAATTTCATTCATTTGCATAGTTTAGGAAAGTTAGGTTCCTGAGGACCAAGCAGGTATATAGCACTCAGGAAAGGAGCATGCCCACTTCTCTTATGTCACATCCATATCTTCAGCATGTCAAAGGAACATCAAGGCCATTGATTCCAGTCTCTGATACAGAGGCTGAGTTCCTAAGGAAGTAGAGAGACAAAACTTCCCCATCCTTCATTTGTAAACTATGTTGAAGATGACAAGCCTCCTTTATGACTAAACTGGACATGTATAAGATGCTGAAAAATCCCAACTGGTGTTTTTCCCAATTCTCCTTTTTTGAAAAAAATTAATGGACTCTCCTGGAACAGTTTTAGTTTTACATAGAAACTGATTGGAAAGTACACAAATGCCATGTATTTTCTTTTTTTATTTAATTTTTTAATTTGTTCTAATTAGTTATCCATGACAGTAGAATGTATTTATGCATTTTGGTAAATCATACATAAATGGGGTATAATTTCTCATTTTTATGATTGTACATATTACAGGATCATATCAGTCATGCAGTCATATACATACATGAGGTAATAATGTCTGTTTCACTCTACTATCTTTCCTACCCCCATACCCCTTCCCCTCCCTTCACTTTCCTCTACCTAACCTAAAGTAACTCTATTCTTCCCTAGTGCCCCCCCGCACCCCTATTGTGAATTAGCATTCACATATCAGAGAAAACATTTGGTCTTTGATCTTTTGGGTTTCACTTATTTTGCTTAGCATGATATTCTCCAACTTCATCCATTTACCAGCAAATGCCATAATTTAATTCTTCTTTAAAGCTGAGTAATATTCCATTTCTTTATCCATTCATCTGTTGAAGGACACCTAGGTTGGTTCCTTAACAGACCCATAAAGTGCAAGAAGTTAAATCAGGAATCAATAAATGGAATGGATTCAAACTAAAAAGCTTCTTCTCAGCAAAAGAAACAATCAATAATGTGAATAAAGACCCTATATATTGGGAGAAAATCTTTGCCACATGCACCTCAGATAAATCATTAATCTCTAGGTTATATAAAGAACTCAAAAAACTTAACACTGGAAAAAGAAATAACCCAATCAATACATGGGCTAAGGAACTGAGCAGACACTTCACAGAAGAATATATGCAATCAGTCAACAAATGTATGAAAAAATGTTCAATGTCTCTAGCAATTAGAGAAATGCAAATCAAAGACTAAGATTTCATCTCACTCCAATCAGAATGGCAATTATCAAGAATTCAAGCAGAAATAAATGTTGGCGAGAATGTGGGGGAAAGGTACACTCATACATTGGTGGTGGGATTGCAAATTGGTACAACCATTGTGGAAAGCAGTGTGGAGATTCCTCAGAAAACTTGGAATGGAACCACCATTTGACCCAGCTATCCCACTCCTTGTTTTATACCCAAAGGACTTAAAATCACCATATTACAGTGATTTAGCCACATCAATGTTTATAGATGCCATGCATTTCTTTTCCCTTTCCCCGACTTTTCCCTCTCTTAAATACTTAGTGTAGTACATTTGTTAATATCTTAGTGTAATTACATTTGTAGTACCTTTTTTTTTTTTAATAATCGTGGGACCAACCATTTCTCTATATTGCCCATAGAAAAATCTTGGTAAAATAAACTTTTGTCAAGTCAGTTTCTGCTTGTAAGTCTTCCTGGACTCCCCATAAGATTCATGTTAAAGGGGAACTTCCTGGATATAGCATTTTCCCTTGATCGTGGGTACATTTCCAGCCTTCCCTTTGCAACTAACTGCATGTGCTGTGCTGCCTCAAATTGCTAAGCCTTGGTGATTATCTGTCTGTATTTCCTGTTCTTGGCCAGTTCAAGCATTAGAAATTTCCAGGATGAAGAATGTATACTTTTTGGTCTGGTTGGATTTTCCTCCCCTTATTTTTCTTAGGACATCTATATAGAACTTCTTAAATTGAATTTTAGCAATATATTTGTTCTCTTTGTGTTTCTCTCATTAACTTAATGAATTGAATTATTACTGTTCACCTGTAAGTTCTCTCTTTCATTAGACACGATTTCTTTGAGAATAGACATTATGTCATGTTTTATTAGAGTTCTCCACGCCAAGCAAAGGGCTTGATGCTTAGCTAGCACTTAGTAGGGGTGGAGTATATACATGAATGGGTGCACGAGGGAGTTGAGAGACTCAGTCCACCCAGAGATAGAAGATAATTAAATAGTAATAAAAGCAGGCTTTGAAAGCTGAGAGGAGAAAGAGTGGGTATAGAGAGAAAGTAGGGGCTCCTGGTGAAATCAGGAGCAATGGCTGCTGCTGAGAATGAGCTACCTGAGCTGGTACAGTGTGATGGGAAGTACTGAGAAGGATGCTTCAAGTCTAGTATGTGACTTAAAGAGAGACTACCCAGTGTGCAATGTGACCCTGGTCCAGAATCTCAAGAAGTGGGAATGGGTAGCTTAGGCAAGCTGGTCACTGCTTTTAGTGTTCAGTGGCTGCAGGAACATACATCCTCTAACAGATCCAGGTAATTTTGGTATTCAGTGACTGTCTTCTAACAAGCCCAGGTTAAGTGTCTTGAAAAACAGCCACAATATTTATGGCAAGTTTGGAGCCATAGCTGCATTTTAAAAATAAGGGAAGGAAAATAATTTGTTGATAATGCAAAGCAGTGGGAAGTTTAAGATTGAAATGGTCTCGCTGAAATTTATTGTAATAGATAAGAAATGGGACATAATTTGACAGTTCCGTCTACAGGAAGGCAGAGTTCCAAAATTTTCAGAAAAGGGAACGTTCTGAGGTCTAAGACTATGGTTCAAGAGGGAAACATATTTAAATAATGAAATGGTTAGGGATCTAATCCCAAATGATCTCAGCAAACAGGAGACCACAGGCAGATGGTCAGGGCCTCTTCACTGGGGTCAGGTGACTAAAAGAAAGCACAAAACTGGGAGGTAGTATGCAGAGACTAAAACAGAGATATCCATTTGAAAGTATGAGCAAGTGGGGCAAGGTTACAGAACGAACTTCAACTTGGGGAAATTGATGAAAAAATAAAGTTTTGACAGACTTGATTTCTAAACTCTAGTTTTGACTAAAAATAAATAATTGCAAGGAAAGAGAAGATGAGTGCTTAAGGAATGGTGGGTGGTGTTAATGAGCAATTAAACAGGGTTACTGCTGCAGAGCGAGTGTCACTGAGTTCAATCTTTGTGCCAACATGGTGACTTTCTGGCTCTCTGTCACTCTGGATTTGAGCCTTAGCTTTCTCTCATCCCAAATAGGTGCCACCTTACCAGTTCTGTGGTACATTATGTTAGCTAATTCAATTAGACATCATAAGATCCAGCAAGCACGGTGGTGGTGTTCAGTTGGTCCTTAATAAACAAATAACTCCATCTTTCCCTTGGTGCCTTTTAAAAGCCTATTTGCAGGTTCAATTAGAAGAGGTGTGTTTGTGTGCGTGTATGTGTGTGTGCACTTGTACACACATGTGCACACCAGTGCTCTACTCATAATATTAGAAAATTCATGCTGTAAGAATATTGGAGATGCTTAAATATCTGACTTTTTGAAAAACCACTTGAATTTTTATTGAATTTTTGATTTGCTCTGCCAGTGAATTTGATGTGCGACTGTGACTACACTTATAAATGATGTATTTGAAAGATGTGTTAACATTCAGAAAAGAAAAAATGATAGCTGGGAGGGAGTACCAATTCCCCAGGAAGAAATCATGTTGGGTTAGGCTAACCTCTTTCAATTCATTTTGTTTCTGATAGTCTGATTAGACTGGCAAACTAGGATTACTCTATAAACCTAGTGTATCTTGATTGCAGCAATGCTTTTAGTGGTCTTATGGATCAGAACAAAAATGTGGTTATACAATTAAGTAGATTTGTCATTAGGTAAAAACTGTCCCAGAGCCTTAATAAATTAATATTTGGGTTAAGTTGACAGATGACTGACCAATTGGATATCAAAATTCTGACCTTAGGACCCTTATGTTCAACAGTAATCCAAGACTTGTATTAGGATAGCAAAGACATACTAATCAGTTTTTCAAATGATGTAAAAATTGAAGACATCAATATTTTATATAAATTTTATTATTACAAAAGTTTATACTTTCAGACAATTAAATCTAGGTAATTAAAAACCACAAAGTATAAAAATACAATTCACATATATCGATATATATTTGTTCTGTTACAAATTTAATTTGTGGCAACTTCAGCAGGTATGACATAAATATAACTTTTTCCTACAAAAAATTTTGATAAGTTGGGTATGGTTCCTGCTGACAGTGTTTTGGAAAATCTGAAAATCATCTTATATATAGTTATCTGTGTTTAGGTTCTCACTGTTCATTTAACTCTTGATTAGTTTTCAATAGGTATTTTAACAAGAGAACACAGGTTTTTTAACAAGTACTGCTTAGTTTTTACATTATATTTCTTGAAATGTGATTAACTCTTCCAATTTTTATGCTCAGTTCTTTTGTTGTACTCAAGGGTGCTTTTCTTCAATTATAACTTTGCTTATTACTTCTACTATATTGGTTTGTGTATATTTCAGCAGCTCCTGTGTTTTGGTGCTCTGGTCTTTAGTCTCTATGAATTTTTAAAATTTTCACTTTTCTTCTGTTTCTTATTTTTTTACTCTGCATTCAGCATAAAAGTGTGTCCTTCATACAACTTATTCAGTTTTCTCTGCTGTTCATGTGCAATAGATTTGAACAGTTCTTTCTTCCATTTTTTCTTCTCCTTCCTTCCGTTCTCTTTTTAGACAGGGTCTTGCCATGTGGCCTAGGCTGGCCTTGTTCTCTTTAGTTCAAAAACTCCTCCTGCCTTAGTCTCAGTCTTTTAAGTAGCTGCAGCTACAGGTGCATGTGACTGGGCTGGCGTGAGCAATTTCAATTTTTCTCCTGTAATTACTTTATTAGCCATTCCCACTTTATCTCATTGTGTTGATTTTTCTCTCCTAAGTTTTCTTTCTTCTTGTACCAGTCAGAAAAATACTTGTAGAGAAATAGCATGTATGATATTTTACCAAGTTACAATTTTTGAGCAATAGCATGACATTTTATCCTTTTTATGTTAATTTTTTAGAAAGGTGGGTGTCAGACAGAAACCATTTTCAGCTGGAAAGTCTGAGATGGCTAATATGTTGACTGATAGACTCAAGATTATAAATGATATCAACAGCACGGAACAAAGTACCGAAACCAACAAGATGGATAAATGAAATCTGACAGGCTGCCTAAAAATATGTCACTTAAGTACAGGCTAGCAGATGACTGACTTGGTGCATTATCAGGCTTACACATCAGGCTCACTGCCTGACTTGATTGCTGCCCTTCCTGGACAGCAAGCATCTGGATAGTGCCACCCACCCTGAAGACATCAATTACCAACAAATGCTTAAGGTGTGATATCCGGGCCCAGGTCCAGGCCAGGCACCCAAACTCAACTTGTTCAGCACTGTGCTCGTTAGCTACAATCTAAACGCTTCTCCCAACATTACTCATTACCATCCACCTGGCCACTTAGTCACCCTTAACCCCAGACTATCTTTCTTTAATTTGCCATCAGAAATTTAGCCTGCCTCCATAAATATTTCTCAATTATTGCTCTTTTTGGAGCAGGTGTTCATACACCTGGATAGCTTCCTTCCTGCCTTTGCATGTGTTTAAATCTATCCTTTTCTGCTTTTCTTTAATTCAGTACCTTCTAAGCATCTTTTAAACAGACAGATCATATTGAATCATGCTATTTCCCAATGACTTCCTGCTCATTCACTTTACCCCTGAGGAAAAAGTCTGCTAGAACTCCAACAGGCACAGAAGGTCGTAAGAGCCCATGCCTGCCCTATGCAGCTTCTCCAAGGTCATCTCACACACCCGATATATGAGTCACAGCAAATTTTACACTCCTTTTAGTGCTATTGCTGGTTTTTTTTTTTTTTTTTCTTTTTTGGTCCTGTCTTGGAATACTTGAATACTTTACTCCCCTCACCTTTCTGGAACACTCGAAATTTTCATTTGAGAAAATTCTTGAGAGCTCCATCTTCTGCAAATCCCCGATGACATGCCAAACTGAACAATCCCATTTTTCTAGATTTCCCCAGCACTTTTCACATGCCAGCACTAATGCCAACTCCCTCTATTGAAATTGTATCGTTAATGTACCATCTTTCCTACACTTTTAAATATAGTCACTTCACTGTCAGTAAACCAGTTATTTTCAGGTTAGTTCCCACCACCTCCACTCCCCCAACACACTTTCAGACCTTCCGTTTTTTTTGAAATTCACTTCTCTTTGAAGTTTCTATACGTCTGGTTAAAGCCTGCTCTTCCTTGAATCATTCTTGAATTTTTCAATTTGGTTTGTGTTCTCTTCTTTAAATCCCTGACCACATACGGTTTTTCTACCATATTGTACTTGGTTCTCATTTTTGTACATGATTTAAAATAAAAATGGTTGTGTTATTTTTGTTATATATATGTTTCCTAGTATTTCCCCAAAAAGTCAAATATAAAAATTAGAAAAATAACCAAAATTCTTTTCCCTCCCCCAAATACTCAATAGGTCCATTTGAAGAAAATCATTTTAAGTGTTTGGCTCTGAATATTTATGGATGTATAGAGAGGTAATCTAGGAATCGATATGATGATTTGATAAAGTTATTTTAGTAGAATCATTGAACTTATTACTCCACTGAGGAAAAATTAATGTATGCAAAACTAAAGATAGTGCTGAATTTTGGTAGGCATTTCTTAATCACAAATAATATTAGTTCCTAAACTATCCTTCTGCAGTTATAAAGTCAAATCTGAGAAATGGAAGAAGTTGGCATACTTTTAACCAGCTGCTACCATTATTTGAATCTCTACTACAGAAAATAAGGAAATTATCATACACAGACACCTTCTCATTTCCCTAAGCATCACTTTACATTTTTTAGTTATTATATTTACATTGCAAAAATTATAGATTTATATTCCTTTTCTGTAATCACAATTACCCAGAGTTGCTAAATATCAGTTCAATATGTAAATTAATTCAGGGCTATTCAATACTTATATTTTTATCATAGTTCACATCTCATTAATTTTCAGGGAATTTGTACAAAACATTTAAGCATGTGAAAAATTTAAAAAATAATATAACAAATACTTATGTCTCACCACCCACATGTAACCAATATTCCTTATTCAATTTACATCAAAGTATGTGTTTTGAAATAAAATCTAATAGATACAGCTGAGTATAAATTCAAATTTATACCCAGTTACATTTTTTTTCTGTTCTACCTAGAGGCAATTATTGACATGAATTCAGAGTGTTTTGATTAATTATGTATATATGTATAAATTACATATACATATTATATTATATATAAATTTTACCATATCTGATATATATGTAAATAAAATGTCTATAAGTAGTGTTGAACTATGTGTAATCTATATACAGTACAAATTCCCTTAGGCATCATTTCACAATAATATTTGCATACATATGTATGTGTGTGTGTGTGTTTCTAGTCCATGTATTTAGATAAGATAAAATGAAGTATAGTTTAACTATACAGCTACATTATGTTACTATCTGTTCTCCTACTGACATTTAAGTTATTTCAGAATTTTGTTAGTACCATGATATTGATATGCTGCGATGAGTATTCCTCTGTGTGTCTTGTGAGCACATGGATATGTTCCTTGCAATGCATACCCTGAAATAGAATTGCTGGTTCATTGGTATGGGCCTGATTAATTTTACTAAATATTGCCAAATTGCTCTCTAATGTGGTTTTGCAAATTTGCATTGTCAGTAGCTATATATGATTGTACACACTGTTTATTAACATTGTATTTGATGATTTCATACTTGTCAATCTAAAAAATCTGATGGGTATCACCTGCTGTCTTATGACTATATTAATTTACACTTTCATGATTTTGAGTGAAGCTGAGCATTTTTGAAAATTTGTATCTATTAGGGCATCACTGCACATTTCCTATTTATATTTTTTGCTTTCATTAAACTGTATTATGACATCTTACATTTATCTGCCACACACATACAAACACTTTTTTTTCCAGTCTGCAGCTTATATTTTATTATCTTTATGGCCTCTTTATTGTGAGATTTTAATATCAATATAGTCCACTTTACCAATTATTTCCTTTAGGGTTTGCACCTTTTGTGCATTATTTCATAATATTATCCCTAATTCAGATCATATAATTTGTTTTAAAATTTGTTCTTTTCTCCATCTTGAATTTATTTTGAAGAATATCATTTAACCTATATGAACAAACAAATTTTACAGCATCAAGTATTAAAGATCCCATGCTTTCACCTCTGTTTTTCCTCTAGTTTTTAAAAGTGAACATTTTATTTTGGAATAGCTTATATTTACACAAAAGTTGTGTAGATATGCTGCAGGACATTCCTATCTAATCCTCACTCAGTTTCTCCTGTTGTTAAAATGTGATACTGTGGTCATGCATTCATCACAATTACAATCCAATATTCATATATTACCATTAGTGAGTTCATCTGAATTTCACCAGTTTTCCCCATTGTCCTTCTGTCCCACGATCCCTTCTAGGATACCTTATTGCATTTAGTAATCACTTCTTCTTCTCTGGTCTTGAGTTTCTTTGCCATTTCTTGTTTTCTATGACTTGTTTTGAAAACTACAGCTCAGGTGTTTTTGAAGAATATCCCTCAATTTAGGTTTACTGATCTTTGATTTTTTTTCATGGTCATATGGGCTTCAGGAGGAAGACCACAGAGAAGAAGTTGCCACTCTCGACCCATGAGATCAGGTTCACACAATATGGATATTATTTATCACTGATGATGTCAACTTTGTTCTCTTGGCCAAGGTGGTGTGTGCCAGGTTTTTCCAAGATGAGGTGACTTTTTCCTGTTCTCCATATTCTCATTTTGAGAAACAAGTCATTAAGTACAACTCACACTCAGGGTTAACAGGATATTAAGGTGGAAGGTGTGTCTAAAGAAATAATATGAAATTCTTCTCTAAAGAAACTTTATCTAGTCTTTCCCCATTAATAAATATTAATATAAATTAATTTAATGGCTAAATTAATTTATATTAGTGTAGACTCTAGAAAATTTTACCCATAATAATCTCACCATATTGATTTTGTTGACCATATTCTTTCATCTTTAACTATTGGGAGCTGTTCTGGGTTACCTTCTGCATCCATGTGGCATGCCCTCATTTTTTAAAAGCACTTTACTGTTTCCTGGCACTATGAGATGTTGAGCGCTCGGCTGATTTCTTGTTCCAGCCCTAGAATCAGCTTTTTCTTCAAGGATCTTTTTATTTTATTTTATTTTTTAGAACAGCAATAGATGCAACACAGGCTTGGGGTATGTGTGTCATTCCTGGGGTCTCACTATTGCTCAGCTTTCTCAGAGGTTAGAACTAGGAAACTAACCCAAGCATACGTATGTATCCATATTTTTTTCTATATCTATCCATTTGTATCTTTACTAGGGTAAACCTGAACTCATAGTTGTCTTTAACTCCAATCCAGGACCCACATGCTACAATCTAGTTTTCCCCCTAGTCTATCTGTATCTTTGCTCTCCAACAGTCAGAACCTGCATCCTGCTGTCCGTCGTCCATTTTGTTCTGCAATGGCATTTATGTATATTAACTTCAGAATTAATAATCCACACTCCCATTAGTGATAAATTTACCAGTTGATTTTGGACAGCTCCTTTTGTCTTTAGTCTTAAAATTTCCAGTGAAAACACAGTTTCCAAAGTTATTTAAGTTAGCTCAAGTTTCCCTTTCCCTTCAGGGGTTATGTCACCTTTGTACTACAGTTAGATTTCTGTGATACAGTCTGCATTCTGTTCTGTTTGTGAACTCCTGAACAATTTTTTAAAAAATATCTCAAGCATGAAAGTTCATTCTGTGCTGTAGAGTTCTATGAGTCTTGAGGGTCTCCAACGTTTTCCAGTGACTCTTCAATCACATAGGTAGTCTTTGTATGTACTTGAAACTCCTGGGCTTCTTTTCCTCCTCCAGAGATCTATTTGTCTGAATCTATGCCCTATGATACTTTTTGTGCTTGTTATATTCATCTTTGTTTTTCTTTGCCAGAACTGCTTTGAAGCATTTTTCTTTCACCTGTATTTTAAAATCAGCTTCTTAGACTTTACAGAATTGTAGTGTATTTATAGATAAATTGGGGTATAATTGTCATCTTTATGACATGACTTCTTGTTCATGAACATAGTATAACTATCCTTCCATTTATTTTTGCTTCACTAATGTTTTTATATTGTTTTTAAATAAAGATCTTATCACAAACATCTGTATGTTATTATGAATTGTACATTTAATTCAACTGCATTTTCTATAAATTACTGCCCTTCCCTGTGTACAGTGGTATCTTTGTCGTGAAAGAAGTGACCATATGTACATGTGTGAACATGTTTTTAGACTTGCTGTGTCTGTCCCCTTGGTCTTTTTTACTTTTTAAAATACTACACTATTTTAATTATGTTATGATTTTATAATAGATCTAAGTTCCTGTTATATTCATCCCTGTAACCTAGTTTGCCTTCAAATATTTTGCTACTTGACATTTTCATGGTATTTTCAATGGTATCATATAATTCTTCACTTTCTTTTATGCCTTTATGGTTCTGGAATATAGAAAAATGATTCCAAATACTGATTTTATTTTAGCTACTTTTTTGTACAGTCATTAATGTTCTAATAATTTAAATCCTGGATCTCTTGGAATTTGCATGTACACAATCGTATCATATGAAAAATCAGAATTTTTTATTCCAATCTTTAGAGAGTTTTATCCCTCTCTTAATACACTAAATAAGCTTCCAGTATAATGCTGTATAAAAGCAATGTTAGGGGTGCTATAGACTGAATTGCATGCCCACAAAGTTTATATTTTTATTGGTTCTTTTTAGTTATACATGACAGTAGATCCCATTTTGATATAATTATACAGGCATGGAATATATCTTATTCTAATTAGGACCCATTCTTTTGGGTGTATATGATGGTGGGGTTCACAGTGTTTTATTCATATATGTAATAGGAAAATTATGTCAGATTCATTCTACTATCTTTCCTTTTGCTATCCCTCTCCCTTTCCTTCATTCCCCTTTGTCTAATGTACTGAAATTCTCTTATTCCCCTCCTCCCCTAATTGTGGGTTACGTTCTACATATCAGTGAAAATATTTGGCCTTTGGTTTTTGGGGATTGACTCATTTTACTTAGCATGATATCCAGATCCATTCATTTACTGGCAAATGTCATAAAGTCACTCTTCTTAATGACTAATATTCCATTGCCTATATATACCATGTTTTCTTTATCCATTGGGCACCTAGGTTGGCTTGATAGCTTAGCTATTGTGAATTAAGCAGTATAAACATTGTTATGGCTACTTCACTGTAGTTTTTGGCAAAATCTATATGTTGAAGTCCTAATTCCCAGCATGATAGTTATATGGAGATAGTCTTTACAAAGTAATTGAGGTTGATTGAGGTAATAAAGTGGGACCCTAATCTAAAAGAACCAGGGTCCCTAAAGTAGAGGAAGCAGGAGAGAGATCACACTCTGTCTCCATCATGTGAGCAAACAGTAGAAAGTTGGCATTCTACAAGTCAGAAGAGAGCCCTCACAAGAACTTGATCATGCTGGCACCTGAGTCTTGGTTTTCCAACCCAAGAACTGTGAAAAATAAATTTTTGTTCCACCCAGACTATGATATTGTGTTATTGTACCCCAAGCTGACTAATATGCTTGATATGCTGTTCATGGTGTTTCTTGTCTCAAAGGAAAAGCTTTCAATATTGTGCTGTTTAGAATGGTATTTGATACGTTTTACAGATATTTAAGTTAAGAAATTTCTATCAAGCTTTGTTGGGAATATTTATAGCATAGAAATCAATAATCAATATAGGGCTATTTATTTATTCACTTACATTTTGAAAGTCTGCTGTTAAGTAGTCATCCTTCTGACCATAGACCATAATTGCTATGCCCCAACAACTTCAGCTACTGTATAGTAAATGTCTTATCAACATAGTCTCATATTATCTTCCCAGCTCTCTGGGAGGTGAGCACTAACTTTATCATTCCCATATCACTGAAGAGTAAGCGGAGGATCTGGGAACTTAAGAGACTTGCTTGCTGGTATCTGGAAGCTCATAGGGGATCTGGCCCTGGGACTGATCCTGAATCCCTCCTCTTATTGGAGCATTACTTTTCCCTGGCATCCTCAAGGCCTTGTCTGCAACCCTTGACCCTCACTGCAAAGAATCCAAGTGGTTCTGAGAGGACATGCCTGTCTTTCCTGTCCTCATCATCCAGCACCTGTTGCTCTCTGCTTCTTTTTCCACCTGAAGAATACTATAGACTGTGATGAGAGATGGGATGGGATGCTCTCCTGGTGTTTGCTGGTATGTCAGTCCCATCAGAGATTATGCTGACAGCAAAATTTCCTGGGTACTCTGACATCCATTCAACTCTGGTTGAATATACTCTGAAGACACTGTTCCAAGCATGTTTTGGGAGAGCAGGTCCTAGTCTGTCATTGTTGGAAAGGACCCTCCATCAGGTAGCTTGCTGTTTAACATGGGGAATGAGAGAGAAGCAGACATTCCAGCAGAATAATTCAGTGATGTGTCAGATGCGTGGGCCAAAGATAGTGTGGAGGAAGTAATTATTCTCAGTTAAGGTGGCATGAAGGGAGTTAGACTGGGATGGAGGTGTAAGATTTAGAAAGTGAGAATGCAGGGCATTCCAGGTAAAGAGACAGTGCATGTTGGGTAAAATCAGGGGTGGGAATCCAATGTCTTTCTGGGAAGCCTCGAGATCTGGGGAAAGGAGTGAGGAGGTGGAGATAGTAGACAAACGTCTGAGTCCCTGCCCTGGAAATTAATAAACTTTGGACAACTTAACCTTTTCAAACCTGTTTTTTTTTTTTTTTTTAATTTTCCAGAAATAAATGAAAAGACTACTTAACATTTTCCTCATGAGGGTTATTTGGATCAGAAAGAAAAAAAAAAAAAAAAAAAAAACAGCACATTTCATTTCATGTTGATTGCATTGCTGGACACCGAGCTGGTGCCCAAGAAGTCATTCCAGGGCTCCCTTCCTGGTCTTTGATTAGGTGGATAACAAGGCTCACAGGGGGCCCAGGTGGTAATCAAGTTGTACCTGAGGATGAGCCAGGTCATGGAGGTCCTTCAGTACTGGCTCAAGGATTTCTATACTTAACAAAAGGTAAATGGAGGTGTTGGCCATCAGCACAGTGGCAGATTTAAGAGATGTGATGTGTGAATAGGCTGGACACGGGAGTTGCATCCTCCTGGGTTAGGTGGGGTGAGGGTGTCATCTCCAGACGCTTCTCGAGTGGAGGAAGCTCCTGTGGAAGATGTAGCAGAGGGTCACTGACAACTCAGTGCTGCTGATAGCAGACTGGAAGGAAAGAGGAGAGTGATAAGCTCAGCCTTTGGTCAATTCCCTGATCTTGTTCTCCACCATTCTCCCACTCCAAGCTCACTTATCCTCATTTTCTACTGTATTATTGGGAGCTCTAGGACCTCCCTGCAATGCCTGGAGGAAAGTCTTAGTCATCAAGAGGGAGAGCAGGTTTGTGTTGTAGGTCACCCCATGTCCTGACTTGCCTGAGGTTATGGTGTTTGCCGTGTAGTCTGTGTGCCCCACCCCCAGCCAGTCACAGGACACTTTCTGTAACCACCCATGCTGAACCACCACACCTCCCAAGGCACATCACGGTTATCACCTCTCAACTCTCTCATCTCACAGCTAGTGGGGCCACCACAGCAACAGGGATGGGAGTGTGTTAATGTTACCACAGTGTTTCTTACCAGTAGCTTGCCAGCGGTTTGTCATGTGAGTATATAGACACTTGCCACATTTGTTATATCACTAGATCCTCTTGTAGTTTCTTCTTTACTAGTAGGATACTTTCTCTGGAAAAAAAAGTTATTGCTCCACCCTCTTCTATACTACTACTAGTAACGTATTTTGCCTAACTAACCAGGGGCTTCCTTTTCCTGTATCCTTAATGCATCTTTCTGGATGGCCCTTCTCCTTGGCTTCTCCAGGGCAGTAATCCCTTAAGACTCAATTTATTTGCTTTTTCCTCTAAAAGGTCTTCCCACATCACTTTAGGTTGAACTGAGGATCAGGTGGAAACATGCATCTGTTAGTCTGGCCAACAGTGCTAAACCCAGAGTCTCCAGTGTCTTCTGCAAAGACATGGATAGTTGTGGAAGTTAAGGGATTCACAGTAGAGATACTATAGGTTAAAAAAAAAAAAAAACTTGGACAGAGCCTTGACAAGGAGTCAGATTTAAGGTGTGACAGAAGAAGAAGAAGGAGATCCATGCTAGAGAAAAGGAGAAGAAGCCTGGAGAACTGGGATACCATGGTGCTCCAGAGATCAGGTCTGTGAGTAGGTCTTGTGATGATGCAGCAGAAGCAGAGGTGTGGTCCACAGTTGTTATCAAAATCCTCCAGGTGTTATTTTGAAACTGTTCCCCCTTCCACCCCTGAAATTCACTGGCAGGGTGGTTACAACGTTCCTAAATGTGATGAGGCATGCAAGACTAGAAAGAATACTGGATTAAAAGGCAAATTAAGACATCGACATTCTTTGAGAGTTGTCTTTCTCTCATATCAGCTTCAATAGATTTCACATGATGATGCATGTTAGGTAGCAACATAGGTCTTAGCTGAATTTAATTCCCTCTCCTTTTATCCACCAAGAGAGAAATTTAATTGCATGCTGTGAGTATGACCTAAATTTCAAAGAATATAAATGAGAATTGAAGAAGTGAGTTTATATTGTTATTGAGAACTTTAAGGGTGAGAGGAATGGGGAGAGAAAACAGTAGCATGCAGAGGGGATGGAAGCAAGTAGATGTGCTGGGGAAGATGTCCAGGGAGATTTGGATGTCTCCGTTATTGTGTTAGATTGAGGCAGACCTGGTCAAGCTTTTAGACTGAGAATAACCGAGATAAAAAATGACTGATGGTGGGGGCAAAGTCTCTAAGGTAACCAGATACAATTAAAATAAGGTCGAGGCTCAAGTGGAGAAGGGAACTAAAGAATACAGGTACAGAAGCCACTTGAAGAAGCGAGACCTTTCCATAGACCACCGATGGCAGGAGTCAGGCTTTAGGCACATCTTCAGGTATTGAACTTTCTAGAAGTCTCCTCGGCCCACTTTGCAATTTCTGCTCTTCCAAGTGAGAATGGAGCACAGCAAACCACAGCCTGGGGCCATCGTTTTCTTTGAATGTGTTTGAAGGTGGCTGGTAGTGGAGAAATGAGTACATTATGTCCAGCCTTTGATCTTTTTCTTCAGGACATTGACAAGGAAAAACACTTCTTTGCTAAATCATTCCAGTTGAAGTTTTCTCTTGGGGCATCTTGGCCGGCAGGAGAATGATTTCTCTTGGTGCCCATCGGTGTCCTGAGCTTCTTGCCCCACAGAGACATCAGTTGAAAGACTTATGATAATTCGATTCTGGCTAAGAAGCCCACCCCAGGCCTTGTCTCAGCTCTGGCTATTTCACAGTTTGGGTGTGATGTGGGGCAGAGAGTGTTGGTGACAGAAAAAGGGGAATCTTGGCCTTGGAATGACAAGTAAGTAATGAAAGGGAAACAGCATCCTGCTTGCACACATCCTTGACTAAATCCTTTCTTCTACGGCTTGGTGTTTCCTTGGCGTCTCAGTGCCGTTCCTCTCTGAAGCGTCTTGGTTCTCCTCTCATGATGCAGCTCCATCAGCCTGCTTCTTCCTGATTCTCACCAGTGCATGAAACGAATCATGTCTTCCTCTATCCCATCATTCTTCATGCCGTTCTTACCCCTGGAATATTCTTTGCAGTTCATTCACCTTCAGCATTCTACTTTTCATTCACAGCTCGGTTCATAAACACAATCTCCAAGGGGAGTCAGGCTCAGACAAGGTTCTGCATGCCCTCCAGGGAAGGGCACATCCAACTGAGGTTCTTCAGAGGTATCGAAAGTAAAGCCTTGGATGGGATGAAAATCACATGAACTGGTAATTGACAGGTATGGGTTTGTGTCTTCTCAGCTTTCCTTTGGTTGCTAGATAGAAGTATATTATTCCCTTTTCTATCAGGCCTTTGTGGATACACAACTCTATGAGTACGACCCAGCACATGATTGGTTCTTCATCAGTGTTCCTCCCTCTCTTTTCTTTCCCTCTTCTCGATTCTCCATACACACAGAAATTTACTGTGCTCTGATCCCCCTCTCCCCTTAATAGAATCACAAGGGTGACTCATGCCAGTCTCTCTCTCCTATTATTCTCTGGCTACTTTGTGCTGGTATGCTGCTGGGTGGGCATTCTTGGTCTGCTTATAGCTATCATGCCTGGACTCTGGTCTTAATTAAAACTTACCTTCTTCAGTCCCACTTTCTTGTCCTGTTGAACACTTTGGCACTTAAAATTTTGTTTTAAAAATAGATTCCAGTCCTAGCATTGAGGAGGCCTGACTGAGTCAGCAGTCAGGTTGCCTGACTCTGAGTTTATCAGAGGAGACTTATCACACAGACCAAAATGACCAAGACAGCTTAGAATGTGCAGTCTAGACACAGAGGATGACAAATCATTTTCTTGGATCATCTGCAAACAATCACCCCGATAGGGTCAGGTTTTCTCCTAGGCCTTATTTATTTTAATCCTCTTCCCAAACAGAAAAAATGATGGTTTTTATAACTTAGCCTGCCATTAACTAATGGCAAACCCAGTGACTAATTGTGCTTGAATCTGATGATCAAGTGAGATTAATTGTCCTTGCAGAGATTGGTTTCTGAGGACCTGGGAAATAGCAGTAATATGGGCATGCAAAGAGCCAACCCTATGAAAATGTGGAGCTTTATCATCAAGTCAGACTTCTAAGATTTAAGAAGTGCCTATGATATGCTCAGTTTTGTACTTCATGGTTTCCTATAACTGGGAAGCCTGTGTCTTCTCAACTTCCATCTCCTGGCCTAGGGCTGGGAAAGGTTCATTGGAAATTGCATTTCCATTATGGTTTGTTTAACCCCAAAGCTCCAGGCCTCTGCCTCTAGATGGAATCCCTATAGGAAAAGTCTAAGCCAAGGGTTCTTGCACAAATGGTTTATTAGGCAGAAGGGAGACTCTTAAGACAAGCAGAAGAGGAAAATAGGGGAAGACAGAGAACACATGCAAAGTAAGAATGTGACATCAGCTGAAAACTCTAGCCTGATCTGAGGAGAGCACTGGAGTGAAAATTACCCCACACAGTTGATCCTGCCCTCAGGCATTGGGCTGCCTTATCATTTCATGTCCTTCAGTTGTTGGTTATGGGCTCCCACTTGCAGAAGAGATGGGAGGGTCTTTTCTAAGGACTGCAGCTCCTCTCTGTGGAGTACAATGCTCCTGCACTGTTAGCAGTCAACATTCACAGGAGGAATGAGCATATCCTTGCAAAAAGCATTCTAGGCAGGGTACCCTTAGCATCCACTAAAGGTTTGTCTTTCCTCCCTTTCTTGAGCTGGAACTCCAAATAAACCCCTGGTCTTTGCTCTCATGAAATTCTCCTACCAGAAATGATCCCTGTGCATTGTACAATTTATTTAGTGAAAACTCCCTGGTCATAAGCAAGATAGGAGGTAGAATTGACAGCTGCTCTTTGACCAAGCCCAGGATTGTGAATCTAGGGCCTTCCATTCCCATTCAGAGTTTCATACCAAGTCCCTGCCATTACAGAGTTCCTGGAACCCTCACAGTGCCTCTCTGTAGTCTCTTGATGTGGACTGCACCCCTGTCCTCTGACTGCCTAATAGTTCAAGAACAAACTTTTCCCTCCAATGAACACCTAAGCTGAAACCTGTAGTATTGTCTAAGAATTAAAACATATCAGGACCTGCAGCATTTTTGTACCAGGGGCTCTGCTGGACATTGAAAGGACATTGTCCTTCCTATCCCTGAAGTTTAAATATTGAACTCCTTGTGTTTATGGTATCCCTCTGATCAGGAAAGATAAAGATGAGCAGAGAGGTGGGTTTCATTCTCCACTATGTAAACACATTTTAATTAACTTTGTCATTTCGTCAGACATCTCCCATGTGAAACTGAGGGCATAGTCTGGATAACTGGGGATCAGAGACCCCCTCAAGTGATACAGCAACAATGGTATTGCTCTCAGCATCCTTCCCCAACAACCTGGGGCCTCCCCCTGGTTTCTACCTCTGAGTTTAAGCTCTTCCTGCAACATTTTGCTCCAGGCAGAGGTTGTCATTGATCCTAACCTGGGAGAAGCTGAGACAGGTAGAGGGATGGGGGAGAGGAAAGAGGAAAAAGAGCACTAGAATTTTAGACGATCCATTCAGGGTCAATTGATAGCCCTAATATATCTCATCATACCCTCCTAACCACCTTTCTCATGTGTCTGATGCCCCGGGGTAGATACCATCATTAGGTTTCTTCTAGACCTTCCAATAGTGTGAATAATTTCTGAAAACTTTCCTGGGAATAGCTTTCTATTTTCTGGGCAATTTTCCTACGATGAAATGACACAAACCAGCCGCATGGAGCCTGATGGACGGTCTCTTATCTTCTCCGAAACAGCTGTAAAGCCATTGATAGTGCATTGAACATGAACCCAGAAATGAGCTCTAAAAAATAATTTTCAATAAACTCCAATGGAATATATCAGCATGTTAGGCAGAACAATTTTCTCAATGTCTGTCTGAACCTCATGCCCAGGGTTTGTCCTACATTTATCTCCTCCTTGGATAAAAAACCTCGTATATCCCTGGTTATGATTTGCATTAGTAATGAATGAGCCTCCCAGTAGTATAGACTAGTGTGTCAGAAGCAGGTAATCCATTTGACGCTGCTATGGATGGATTTATATAGCACCTAAAAAAATCTACAATGTTCGCTCTTCATTTTGCTTTGTGGTATGGGACAGGACTGGTAGGTTTCAACAAAATATCACCTTAGTGATCCTGGATAACCTTAACCTCTCATAGCCTCTATTTCCTTGTCTTTCAGATGAGAATAATTGATTGCAGTTGATTTGTATGATAGTCATCTTGATCAATAAGTGATGTATATGTGATGATTCCTGGAAGGTTCTAAATTTTCCTAAGAGATATAACCTACTTGCTTTTGTAATTCAACCATCTCTGAAACAAGACTTTTATAACTTGCCTTTCTTGGACTTAGAGCTGTGCAATGGGGTTACACCAAAGCTTTTCTCATCTATTTGACCTCTCCTTAAAACACTTTGTGGGTACCTGCTTTGTAGGAGATTTTCCAAGGAATATTTAGTACCAAATGGAGAAAGATGAAAGTGTCATCCTGAATACAGGGGAGAGCAGACTAGCCAATGAATTTGAATTTTGGGGCAAGTCATAGCACATGAGCCAGAAGAAAGATCAATGAAGAAGGTCAAGTTCACATATCTATAGGAAAGGTGATGGAAGGAAATATAAAGAAGTCACACCTAAACTGGGACAAGTATGGCAACTAGAGTAGGTAGAGAGATGCTGGAAAGAGGAGTAAACAATTTTTAATATAAGTTGTATTTAAAATAGATTTATCAACTAGGAAGAGTTATCTGAAAGGAATTTGTAGTTTTAAAAATGTGTAGTAGCAGAGAGGCTGAAATAGTGAAGGCCTAAGAAACAGATAGTACAGAACTGCCTTCTGCTCAGATACTGAGCTGAAAGATGGCAGTAGGAATACAAAAAGGAGGTACTGGTAGTATAATTCTGTTGATTAAATGTAGCATAGTAGAAAAAGAAAGGATTATTAAATAGTCCTAAAACTTCATATTTGCAGGATTGAGAAGACAGTGGTGTCCCCAGGTAATAGAGAAGTCAAGAAGTGAGTTATTTGGAGAGAAGAGGGTTGAATGATGGCATTCTTAGAGTAAAAAATCTCTATTTGGTATCTTGGAGGTGTTTGTTGCAAACCTATGAGTATAAGGGGGCCTGAGAATGAGAGAGAAGCAGCATAGTCATTGACAAGTGGATGGAATGAGGCTGGTAACAGAATTTTTAAGTAGAGTTGAAAGACAACAGGTAAAATGTAAAACAGTGCATTATCAAGGTGGGCATGCAGGGGTAAGACAGCAGACCCCATTGGTTGAGAGTGGGGACAGGAGCTCACTGTTTCTGCGAGCAGGAGGTACAAACACACAGCCTGAGGGGCATCAAGAGATTCTTGTGTTCCATGAGTGTCCTCATTTGCACTCAATTTTATAGTCATAGACCTGAGGGAGTATGTCTTAATGTTCTTCTTGTGCCAAATATTGAATTTCTGGTATTGTTTCTGGTCCTTTTTCTGAAGTATCTCCCTTTCTTGAGAAGCAGTATTTCTTCACTAATTATTCAAGGTGGAAATGCAGGTTGTAAAAACTCCCTTTGAAATTCTTTTCAGGGGGTTAGACTACTCATTGCACTATTTCTAATGTAAGTCTTGGTTCTGACTCAGCATTTTGTTCCCATTTTGGAGCCTTCTGGTCCTTGGCTAAGTCCAAACACCATTTTCCCAAGTGAGCTCACAGTAACTGTATTTCACTGAGGTGGACAAAGCTGGACTAAATAAAGTTAAAGGACTTTTCAGAGTCCTTTCTATATTATTATTCATCATGAGTCTCCAAAAGGGACCTTTTGTGTTTAGTATTTCCCAAATGTATTTTTAAAAATCGAAAATATTTATTAAAAAAAAGATGAGAAAGACAATTCAATAAAGTAACTTGAAAAACATTTTCATCACCTTTTTAAAGGAAATAAAATATCTTTTTTATGACACAATTTTTTCAGTATCCCTCACTGTTAAGCCCAAATACAACAGACTATGTTGTTTGCATGAAAAGTAGAAAATGAGCTAGAGCCTTCTACTTTTCCCAAGCTGAGTTCATTGATTGCTAAGGCCTCAGGCTCCTATGTTGAAAAGTAAACTTTTTTTAGAAGATCTTCCATTTTAGCAATCTGTGTTACTACATGGAACAAAAGTATTAAATGTGGCTTCCAACTGGGGCTGGATATAGAAAAGGGTCCCAGGACTAGATCAATGTGGAAGATGGACATCTGCAGTCCTTCCCTAGACAATCTAATCTAAGGATGGAGAGTCAGGACTCAGAAAGCAGGGCACAGAAGGAGTAGGGCTGGGAATCAAACTGGAGACTCGGGAGGAAACCGTGGATGGAAAACAGGTCAGGAGCCAGAGGAGAGGGGTATGGATGTGGAAGATGAAGCCGGAGGCTTCAAAAGATGTGAACATTGCTTTATATGCCTTATTTATTTCTTATTTCCCAGAAAACCTGTCCACATTGGAAATCATTTGTCTTGTTCCAGTCCCTATGGTCCCCAGAGGAGTCCTGGGAACCCTTGTGCATCCCCAGTTCATCCCTCCAAGATATAAAGTTGACTTCCACAAAAGCAGGAGTGTATGCAAAATGCTGTATGTAAGTGCTCTGCACAGTGCTGGGCACATCAGGTCTTTAATAAGTAGGAGAACCCTCCCATCAGCATCCTCCATCTCTTTTCACCCTATCTCCCTACCTGGTATAGTCAGAGAAGGGAAGACCCTGGGTATGCGTGATGGCCACAAAATATCCATTGGATGTGGAAGGCAAGTCTTTGTTTTGTTTTTGTATTTTTGCAGTGCTGGGCATTGAACCCAGGGCCTTGCTTGTCCTAAGTAAGTGCTCTACCACTGAGCTCCAGCTCCATCCTGTAAGTCAGAATCAGCTTGGTTAGGGCTACATGCTTGTTCAGACCTGGAGTAGAAACTCCCATGAATAGCCATATGTCATCCTCTGGTGATGTCAAGGGATTTCTAGCTTGAATGATGCTTTCCTGATACCTGATTCTGCCAGAACAAATCCATAGTGGTTGCCATTGTGTCCTCTGGGTCCTGAGACCCAGACTTTTTAGACCACACTCCATTGTCATGATTAGTTTCTGGCCTCACAGGAAAGATCAGGAGCTGTAGAGAACACAGTGACTGATGTCACTCTGATGCACCATGTTGAGTCTGAATATTGGTGACCTTCTTTTAGAAGAATGTTTTACTGCCACTGCTAATGTGTGAGATAAAGTCTGACTTCAAGTGATGGCAGGTTTTGTAGCCATCCCTTGGGCATTGTGCAGTCCTCAGAGTGTGGGCCAAGAGTCTAGCATAGTCCTTAGCTGTGTGTCCTTGGAAAGTGACTGTTCTTTCTGGGTCTCGTTGTCTTGGTCTCTGAAATGAGATGTTCTAAGATTTCTAAACTTTGCCTGTGCTCAGAAACCTTGTGAACTTATCAACAACTTAACTCCAACTCTGGTCCTAAATGTTAATTTCTATAAAACATTTCAGGAGTGGCTTCTCTTGGCTCAGCCTAGAGAAAAGCAGGCATCAGTCTGGGGTCACGAATAAGCATGCTTTCTTCTTTTCACTTTAGAGCACCACACTGAGAGGATGCACATCAGCCCACAGACATCCACTCAACAGTAACAACATGTGCACACACACACACACACACACACACACACACACACACACACATAGTCATAGTCTCACACTCTACTGGTCACACACACAGAAACTGCTTGTTCTCTTTGTTCATCATCTTTGGCCAAGAAGGACCAGGCTGAAGCTGCATCCCCCTCCCTGGTTTCCCTTTTGGAGTCTCCACTTGAGAGCATTCCTTAACTGTCTGACAGGCTGCAGCATGTGCGAGACTGATGCCTGCATATGGCTAATACATGTTTCTCATAATAACAGCAGTCATAGGTTAGCAGGGGCTTTTCCTTGAGAAATGGGGAGAATTTAGTTGGTGAGATGGTGGGTGATCTCCACATGGCCGTCCTTTGCCTGGGGCTAGGGAAACTGCAGGAACTGTGCTGCTCTCCCAGTGAGAGCACAGGCTCAGCATGAATTTTGGAGAATTGGGGAAGGAAGAGGTGCCATTTCCTATGGAGTGGGGGAGCCACGCCAGTCAGCAGGGCTAGGAATGGAACACTACTGAACCTGTCACCAGAGTTTACAGTAAAAATATGTGCAGCAATGGGGCAGGCTGGACTTACCTATTCATTCACTCACAATGTGTTTGTTGGCCACTTGCTGTATGCCAGGCACTGTGCTCAGTTCTGGGGATACACTGGGGAAAAACCAGACTTATCATGTCTTCATGAGCTTAAGGCATAGGAGCATCTTTGGAGTGCACGCTTGGGAGCCAGGTTGCCTGAGCTCACATTCAGGATCCAATAGTTAGTGAAAGTGTGACTTTGAGCAACTTGATTAACCTTCTGGGCCTGATATTCCTCTTGTATAGATTAAGAATAATAATCAGAATTACCTAAAAGGCTTGTTTAGTAAATACTCAGAATGCTCCATACATAGTCAGCACCCACTAATAATCTTCTACTATTTATCTTTTTTAAAACTAAGAGTCTAATAGGGGATAAGTAAGCAAATAAAAGATGTGGGGTGCGTATTGTGTATGGGCACTTGTACTTGCCTTGTAAAGGAAGAAGATGCAACCTATTAGGCTGCCTGCTCCAACCTGGAGGATTGCACAGAAGGATGCTAGAGAAGGTTGACCAAGGAAGAAGAGCAGATCAAGTATAGGCGGCTTCCCAACTGCTAGGTATAGGTGCTGATTTATACCCAAGGTAGCCATGTGGATCACATAGTCCTGCTGTTCCTTTGGCAACACAAAGAGTTGGGGTGGGGAACCACTCTACTTTTCTGCTGTTAACAAAACTCAACTCTTTATGTCTGCACCTCTCTGCCCGTGCTTATTTCTCTCTCTTTATAGCCTAATGAGCATTCTTTGAATTTCCCTAAACTAGGGCAGTAGCACTGATGTTGGAGGAGGGAGAACATCTGAGAAATACTGGAAGGTCAATTTGATCCTGCCTGTTGGAATATGATGGGAGAAGGCAGGGCATCTCAGGTCCTGGCTTGACATGAGGTGTAAGGAGCCAGCTCTGGTGGTCACACTGTGAAGTTCCTTTGGATCAATTAAGTGTTAGATGTCCTTGGATGTCTGGGTGAAGATCCTCAACAGGTAATGATGGTGAGGGAGCTCAGCATGAGCTGAGGCCACATTCCCCCATAGTATCTGAAATCAGAGAACACTATTGGCTATTGGCACAGTTGGCTGTTGAAACTGATTTATTGATTGTAATGAAATTGACCTACATAAGATAATGCAAGCATGAGCATCTTTAAAATCATCCACCAGTCCCCTCTTGTCTTATAAGTGAATCTGAATGAAATGTC
This sequence comes from Sciurus vulgaris, assembly GCF_902686455.1. Classification (NCBI taxonomy): domain Eukaryota; kingdom Metazoa; phylum Chordata; class Mammalia; order Rodentia; family Sciuridae; genus Sciurus; species Sciurus vulgaris. Next base: position 42,212,264 of record NC_136464.1, read on the forward strand.
TTACTTCTCCACTGAAGGTTGCTAGTATTTGCCCTTCACTGGAGTGCAAAGCCTCCCTGGCAGGGAAGTCAGAGCCCCTCCACTCTTGGACCACCCTCTGCAGACTGGAGGGGCAGTAGGGGATGGCCCTGCAGAGGGAGGTGCTGAGTTTGGAGGGAGGTTCCTACCTATAACCCCCCAGGAAAACTGGTCCCCTGAGAAACACCTGCTCACCCTACCCTGACCTTCTAGGCCTTCTCTTTTTTTTCATAGCAGAATAGGGGAATCATTTTGTCAAACCTGGTTTTAAATTCTAGCTGATCCATATTTACTAACCATACTGGACCTCAGTTTCCTCACCTTTAAAGTTGTACTGCTTCTCACTATAGACACTCCTCAACTTACAGTGAAGTTACATGCCAATAAAACCCTCAAAAACTGAAAATATCCTGTGTCCAAGTGTATTTAAATGCCGATGATGCCCAGCATCCCAAGTATCCCACAACATATCTCTAGCCTGGGAAAATTTCAAAATTCAAAATTCCAAGTATGTTTTCTACTGAATATGTATCTTTTTTGCATCATGGTAAAGTCAAAACATTGTATGCTGAAGTATTATAAGTAAGCTGGGGGCCCTTTGTATTCTGAAAATTCAGTGCATAATAATAGTCATTAAATATTATTTGTACCTTAGGCCTTCTCAGGGGACATTTACGTAAGTCATGGTCTAATTATTTACAAAAGTGATGGGCTGTCACAAAGTTGCTCTTTGTGTAGTTTTTGTTTTGTTTTGTTTGTTTTGTTTTGTTCTTTTGGTTTTTTTTTTTTTTTTTTTTTTTTTTTTGGCTTATGTTGGGAGGCATTTGCCAGAACCAGATTCCTGACCTCCAGGGGTGAGCTGTGCACACCCGTCTCTACCCTCCCTTTGGAGAAATTATGCTGATCTTGCCTGGCAACCTGCCTCCCTTCCTGAGACAGCCTGGAGATGCATATTTATGTATTTCCAGTCATCACCCAAGAGCTCAGATTTTCCTGTCCTTGGTGTCACTTTAATTAATACACTCCCATGTGCTGGGTGACAAAATTAGGTTGCAGGGGTGGCAGGCGTTTATATCACGAAGGGAGAGAAAAAGGTGTTTTGCACCATTTTCCTTCTTGAGCTCTGCTATTAATCTTCGCAATCAATACTCCTTTATTTTTGGCTCTAGAAGATGGTGGGGTGGAATCAGACTGTCAAACAATTTAAGGCCACATCTGCATAAGTAATAGAGATGGTTTGTTACTTTCAGTCTAGTTGAAAACATGTGTCCCTGGCCAGATGTGGCAGGGCCAGCCTCTGTAATTCTCATGCCAACTTTATGATATGTTTGATTTAGGTAAAGTGCCTGGAACCTGCTGGGACTAAGTTGTTATTAAACACCATCTGCAGGTTTCACTTTAATTAATATCATAAGAATTAGTATCCCATGCTTTAATTACCATGTTAACCCCTCCAGGATTATGGGAAAGAGGAAGAAAATGTGGCAATGTAGACCAGGGCTTTGGATCTATATGTTGGCATCTTTTTCCTGAGCCCCAGAGTTGGTCACTGTCCAGGTGTGACCCTGGTAATGCTGGGCTTTGCTTATGTGGAAAGGAAATGGAATTGTAGTGACCCAATAGAGAAAGAACCTAATGAAATATCAGTCACATCCATTTTCCTGACCCCTTAAGGGAAGTCTAACAATAATAATTATAATGGTGAAATAAATAATAAGTAGCATTTATTGAAGGATTCCTATTATTGTACTATATTGTATAATATGCTATATACTCTCTATGTGTGCATTTACCCCATTACTTAATAACTGTAAGGAATTGGTTTCAAGATTCTACCCCATAGATATGAAAATCTGAGGATGCTTAAATTCCATAGATATAATGGTGTAGTATTTGCATGTAACCTACCTGCACCCCCTGTACATTTTAAATCATCTCTAGATTACTTATATTATCAAATACAAAGCAAATTCCATGTAAATAGGTATTGTACTATGTTATGTAAGAAATACAAGGGAAAAAGTCTACATATGTCTACATATGTGGATACAGTTTTTTCTGAATATTTTCAATCTACAGTTAGTTGAATCCTCAGATGTGAAGCCTGTAGACACGAAAGGCCAACTGTGTATATATATAAATATGTATAAATATAAATATATATAATTTTTTAAAAAATATAATGTGTTGTACGATTCAACTATGTGATGTTAGGAACTGACTTGGTGCTTTCCATAAATTCTATCATTCAATTTTTGCTACATTAAGATATTATTGCAGATGAGGAAACTGAGGCAGAGAAATAGTTTATACAACAGATATGCAGCAGAGCTTGGATTCAAATGTAAACTTGCTTGAATCAAAGCTGATGTTTTTCAGTGATATATGTCACTTAAAACATTCAAGCTGAAAAGTCAAAAGGAAAGTCTGAAAGCAGATAGGGGACCTGCTGTGGCCATTTGGGTTTCATTCTCCCAAAGGAAATGAAATATTCTAATATCACAGCCACTGTCAGTGCCAAGGTACTCATGGCTATGGCTTCAAGCTTGCATCTCAGCAAAGAAACTGAGCTCAATGCTAGAGCTATGGTTGGTTTGGAATTTGGAAATGCTTCCTTGAACCATATGGTTTAACAAGACTTAAATACAAAAGATTTTTAAAAATCCTGAAAACATAGATTGTAAAGTCTGAGCTGTAAGGTTAATCTTCAAATTATGCTCCCATTTTAAGAACATTTCAGAGTCAGATACTATTATGTAGAAATCTTTGTTTATACCATCTCTGACTATAGGACCACAAACAGATCACTTCTCCAATATGTCTTGGCTTCTTCCTAGGAAAATGGAGATGGTCTTACTTGCTTCTCTTGGGTTGGATATTACACAGTGCCTGACAGATGTACATGTTCTTTGAAAGCATGGCTCCTCTTGCCAAAGGACCTTACTCTGTGGATGTTTGTACTGTTGTTCAAGGGGTCCTGGTCTTGGGACTCTCAGGAGTTTACTCCTGGGCCTGTGGTCTGCATTTGGCTGTTCTGTACATCATGATTGAGTGACTGTTCCTTTTGGAAATGTTTCTTTCTAGGAGCAAGGCACCAGAAATGAACTTGAGCTAGAGGGTACATTGTGCCTTGTATACTCTAGGAAGTCTCTCTTCACAGATGAATTGACTCATTCACATATCAGGCAGTCATTGAACACATTTTGAACCTGGATTGGGCAGGGTATTGTGAGGTTAACAGTATTGTAATAGCATGACCTTAGAATCAACATAATGGCCACATTGCAAGAGTTGCTCACAATCAAGGGACATCCCACTTGTTCATCCTCCCTCCCTCCCTCCCTCCCTTCTTTCCTTCCTTCCTTCCTTCCTTCCTTCTGACATTTCTGCAACGAAAAGATCATTTGCTCCCATGTGCCTGCCATTGTGTTAGGCCCTAGAGATAAAGAGGTGAATGAAAAAACATGGTGTCCACCTTCCTGAAGTGGCAGTTGGCAATTCAAAGCAGCGCATGAGTCACACAATACAGTATAGTAAGACAGCTCTGTAAGAAAGTACAGCTCTGTGATTGTCAGAGCATGTGGGACTGTTTGTTTCCTGGGTGGCTTGGATAACAGAAATTTATTTTCTCACTGTTCCAGAAATTGCAAGTCTGAGCTCAAGATGTTGTCTGGTTCCTTCTGAAGACTGTGATAGATAATCTGTTCTTTGCTTCTCCCTTAGCTTCTGATGGTTGCTGGCCATTTGGGGCATTCTGTGACTTTTATATGAATTACCATGATCTTGACTTATTTCGCATTACATTCTCTCTGTGTTGTATCTGTATCCAAATTTTCCCTTTTCTATGAAGACACCAGTCAGATTACCTCATTTAAAGTGATTACCTCTGTTAAAGACCCTATCTCTAAGCAAGGTCACTTTCATAGGTATTGGGGGTTAGGATTCCAGCATTATCTATTTTGTGGGGATGCAGTTCAACCTGTCACAAGGGGGTGGTCAGTAGAATCCTGAATGTAGTGATATGTAATACAAGACCTACAACCTGAGTGTCTGGCAGACCTACAACCTGAGCATCTGGATGCATGTTTACAAATAAGTGTTTCCTGTGGTAGATGGGAAAGACCAGAGGTGAGAGAAAATACTGTAGGCTTGGGGGAATAATTTCAGCATGTGTCCAGAACACAAAGTTTAGGGGTGGCACTGGAGGACAATGGATGAGTCCTGCATGGCCTAGAGAGTGGTATTTGGAAGATTACTTTGTCCTGAAGGGGGTGGGGAGCCAGGAAGGATTTATCCAGACAGCATCTTGGTGAGAATCCATTGCCACCTCCCATAAAGAATCTTGATCACAGTCAAGTGGCAGGACACTGCTCCTCTATCAGCTGGGCACAGCTCAGCTCTGGTCAGCCATGTTTCCCCATTAGGCACTAACACCAGAAGAGTGCTGTACTTTGCTCAGTTCAGGTGTTGGGGAACTCAGCCTCTCCCCAAGAGAGATGTCTGATGGTTTAGAAGGAGAACGGATGTTGTCTCCCATTGGCACTGGCCAAATGGAACTGGCAGAGGACTACTGAAGAGCAAAAAGAACACAGTGGGAATAGCTGCAGAGGCAAGCTTCATTGGGATGGCCCTGCCCTTCCACTGCCCCATGAGAATTCATTAGCTTTTTTCACTCAGTTTGTGAAGCCAACCATCCTATCTTAATCCTTTTCTTCTGGGTGGTCTCCTAAAGTCAACCACTCTCCTGTCCTTTGCACATTTCTTTTCTAGCCTGTCTTGCCAAACCCAGGAAGGGTATTTTCAGAAACGCCTTTATAGAGAACTGTGAACATCCTTGTTTGCTTACCTGATGAGAGCCTTCAGGACAGAAGACACGGACCACAAAACAGGGGTGAGACAGTATGGACATGTGGCTTATACATCAATCACCACTCAAATGAATCATGGTGCAGCGTTAGATGAACAACTCTTGGAACCTAGAGATCCAGGTGTGGCCTAGTCCTCATACCCCAGGCCCTGAGTTCCAGGGAACATGAGGCAGCTTCTGTTCTGCCAGGTACAGATAACCCATGAGTGTAGCAGTGGCACATTTTAGGAGAACCTTGCTTCTGGTTTCATGTCTGTCTGCACAGACAGGAGGCATAGAGAGAACTGTCTTTGAATGATGCAGGCCTGTGAGGGTCCCTGGAGGATGCTCGTTTCTTTTGAAGAATGGCAGTGGCTTCCACTGAAAATTCACTGCCAGCTCTTCCTGCTCAAAGTCCCCTTGCCCCACTGAGAAGGGACTGACTTTGCTGTGGGTTTGTGGCTGGGTTTTTTGCATTCAGTATTTTCCACTCCATTGTGTTATAGGGGCAATACCATGTCACTGAATCTGGGAAGCCCACAGGCTTCTAGCTGATTCCTCTAAAGGTGGTGAATTCACTTTGCCTCCTTGGATGTGGTATGGCTGAGGCTGGGTGTGACTTGGGGGCAAACTCCCTGGAGCCCTGCTTCTGGGGAGCAGCTGCTAGTGCCCTGCAGGGGCAAAGCTTCTGGTGATTGGTTTTAATTGCCAGGTCTGTTTTTTGTGAGATCCTCCCCATGTAGTTCTGAATCCCAATAGATGCTGCAAAATGAGATTCCAGTTCTCAAAGAAAACAGTGGTGTTTCAGAGAAAACCGTCCATAATGCTGCTTTGTTGGAAGACAAAATCCTAAACAAGATAAGATTTTTAGTTCCAGCCCAGGCCACAGAATGATGAAATATCACAGCAGGGGAAGAGCTGACAGATCATCTTGTCCAGGAGTTTCCACTGCAAATGTTTACAGGGTCAGGCATAGAATGTAAATGTTGGTCTAAAAGCAAAGAAAGTGCTGGGCCTGTGAGAATCCAGAGACCACATGCCACTGAAACCACCCAATTTAAACCAAACACACTGTGCCAGTCAAACCAACCACTTCTGGACCTGCAAAACAGACGAGACACTTGTGGGCACTATATAGCATGATTCCCTCATTTGCCAGTTGGGATGACTGAGGCTGGTCACAATAGCTAATGCTCACAGAGTGTTTCCCATCGGTAATGCCATCCTCAGTGCTTTTGTAGCGGAGACCACTGATGCACAGAGAATGAAGTAGCTTGCCCAAGGCCACAGAGGTGGGAAGCAGTAGAGTGACAGTCTAAACCACAGACCAACTCCCATATTCTGAACTCTTGCCCTGCACTGCCACCCAAGTCTCTGCCTTGCACTGCCACTCCAGTCTGGAGCCCTCAGAGCAGGAAAGCACAGGGCCCTGGACTTTCAGGATGATAACTCTTGAACTGGACCATTTTAGTTCCCTACTTTTTCTGCCTCTTAAGAGGTAATATGTTCAAGGGGTAGAGCTAGACTTTGCAGGCAGTACCAATGGGTTACATATGCAGCTTTTGTGCTTGCCAGCTGGAGGGTCCTGGGTAGGTTGGTGCAAGTCTCCAGTTCTTGGAGTAGTTGGGGTCCTGAGAATGGAGACTGCAATGACTTCTTCCAGGGCTGTTCTGACAGTCTTCTGAAAGGTGGAATAGCACCAGGACTGGATATGTTTGATGCCCCTTCACGCCAGGGTCCATCAGTTCCTGACAGTTATCTCATAGTGATTTGTCTAGTTCCATGGCTGGGTGTTTTACTCCCATCAGATAGTCTACTATTGGACACCAGCATAGTTATCCTGGTGTCTTGCCCAAACCCTTAGAAGTTAATGGGATGAATAATTATTCAGAGAACAAGAAACAGGACCATGTTCCACCCTGCCAACATCCTGGTGTTGCAGCTGTAAACACTGTTGCTCTGATGGGTCACAAGCAGATTCCCAATGATGCCTGTGATGATGCCGGCCTGACCACAGACAGTGCCAGGCTGAGGTCATTTGGCTTGTGGGGCTCCTGGGGTGGTAAGGCTGGCACCTGGCATTGATAATGATGCCACTGAAATCTTTTGTCCAAGAGAAAATCAGCTGTAACTGAATGGTCCATGACATGAACATCATCCCTAATTGGAGCTGGTTTGAGATGATCCCTTAGGCATCTTTGAAATGCAGGCATGAGAATGCTTGGCATTAGATTGACCAGCAAGTTCAACCTGGCCCCAGCATACGCCAGCTCCAAAAACCTCATAATTTGTCTGTAAGGTGGGAAGAGTAACTTATCACAAAGCATGATTCTGAAGATAAAACAAACCAACCCTTAAAACAGCACTTGGCACAAAGTAGGACTGCCTCTATCCTATGACCCAAAGCAAGACTCATCAATAATAAATACACTTTTCTCCTTCCAACTCCCTCTCCTAACCTTTCCACCAGAGATTGTATCCTTGTTAAAGGGATTTTTCTGCAAACTGATTCAGAAGGGGTAGCATTGTATAGCTTCACATTTAATTACGGCTGGTTTTGCTTTGTTCCATAATAAGCTTGCGTGTGCTAGTATTTTCTCTCCAACTTTCCCACGAGGGAAGAGCCGAGTCTGTTTTCTTGCACAGTGAGTACTGATTGCCAGATCTATAAATAAGCTCAGGTATGCAGGTGTCTCTTGTGCTGCAGCCCCTGCACCAGGTGCTGTGGTTGGTTTATCTGTCACATGAATTTGCTTCCTATGGGGTCTCCATTCCACTACTGAGGATGCTTTGCCTCCACCAACACTACTCCTTTGTTTTAAAGTTTGTTCTAGTGAATGGTTTCCCTTAGTCTAGTGTCTGAGCCCTCCAGCTGAAGGACCTCCAAAAAGGAGACCCCGACTCTATCCCTCGAACCGACGGCAACCCCAATCAACCACAGGAGGCGTCACTTGATGCAAACTGCAAGAGGTGTTTATTCCAGCGCTCTGGGACCCGACTCGCGACTCACGCAGGAGTCCAAGGGTCGAGTCCCTAGCAGAAAATCTTACAAGTTTATAAAGGCAGAAAACCACACATCGGGAGGGGTCGCACATGAAAGGGAGAAAAAGGAAAAAAAAAGAAAAATGGGGGAACAAAGCTGCCGGGAAATTCCAAAGGGGGTCTGAGTTGTCTGATAACATACAACATGTTTTACAATGTTTTACAACAGGGCGTAGATTCTGGTCAATAGTTTCTGGTAATCCTGTTTGAGCACTATCTAGTTATCTGGCTCAATTTACTCTTTTACTCTCTGTTTGGGGCTATTTCCTGGAACAGCTTTAGGGGCTTTTGCTCCCATCACTGGGAGGGTGACCTCAGGGAGTTAAGATAACCGGGAGGGTGACCTTAGGGAGTTCAGACAATGGGCGGGAGACCTTAGGGAGTTGAGATAAAACAGCTTAAAAAAATGTTCATTCTTTAGAACAGCTTACAGCTTAAAAAATGTTCACTCTTTAAAACAGCTTAAAAAAATGTTCATTCTTTCACAGCAATACCCTCCTTTGCCATTCCTCTCCTCTTTCAGCCCAGGGCCCTGCAGTGCACACTCATCCACACACACACCCAGATGTGCACATGTACACAAGGATCCACAGCTGTTCCCCCAGCTCTTTCAAAAATGCAAGTGTGGTGCTTTCCAGAGTTAGGCTTCCTTGCTGTGCAGTGTACAAGACAAGCCACCTGCTCCTCTCATGCATTCTCTGACCCAGTGTTTGTCAAGGAAGCATTGATAGTTCATCTTTTTCCCATTATCTTTGCACTTCTACACTTCCATTCTAACTATCTGCTAAGTTTTTTATGGGTAATTGTTGTCTTTCTATCCTATCCTTAATGCTTCTTAGTTATTTACCATTTCTGCTACTTCTAGTAAAATATAAGTAGTTCTCTGAATGTTTCACTCACACACATCCATAATCAGAAAATATTGCTACCTTTGCCCAGAACCTCTTCAAGTCCTCTCCTCTGTCATTTTTCTCTTTCTTCTGAAGTGTTGGCCTCACTTTTCCAGCTCCCTCCTTGGTCTCACCTTTCCCGCTAATCCTTTCTTGCCCTGCCCTTCAGTGCTTCATCCATCAAGCTGGGATAGGTTCCAGATCCTGTTGCCATGACTCTATGGTTAATTCTATCAGTGCATTTTGCATGATGCTATTAATCATTGGTGTACTTGTTAATCCTCCCCACCTGGCAGTGGGTTACTTACCATCTCCATGGGGTGATGCTGAAGTGTATAGGTTTTTGTATCAAGCAATCCTGATAGTGAAGACAACTCCTTGACTTGCTCCCTCTGCAACCTTCCATCAATTCCTTGACCCCTCTGAACCCCTGTTTCTTCATCTATAAAATGGGGGAGATAATAACTTTACAAAAGGGATATTGCCAAGGTTAAATGAAGTAATGCGAATAAAGTGTTAGCAGAGTGTGGGAGTTACTATTTTTTGTGTCTTTCTTCTAGCATATCAAGTGACTGCTGGGGAAGCAGATATAGTAGAGGGGCTCAGACATCTTCAAAGAAGAAGCAAGGAAGAGTGGTTAAAAAAAAAAAAAAAACTTGGCAGGGAGACAAGAGACTTGGGCTGTTGCTCTGGAGTGGAGGGAGTCAGGCTGCCAGGAGGGAAGGAAGGCACCTTCACAGCCTCCCAGAGGGTTGCTGTTCTGATTTGCATTTCAGTCACATTTATGACAACCTTGTAATGGATTAGGAGCCCCCGCACTGATATATTAAAGGTTAATGGTGCATCCTGCTTTTGTATTGATTTGTAGCAGCAAATATTTGTGGGTGTTGAGACCTGAGAGCCAGCCATGCTCTTGGCATGGAGATGCTGCCTGCTAGCAGGGCCGCTTCTGCAGGACTCCCACAGAGTGTCAGGGACCCAGGAGCCAGGGAAGCAGCTGCATCCCAGGGGAATTCTCTCAGCCAATGCATGTGAATTTCCATTATAGATCTAGGAAGAAGGTGGATCTTGAAGCACCAACACCCTAAGAATGAACTCTGCAGGCCTAATTCCTGGGTTCCTTAGTGATCTGTTCCAGGGGTGGCTGTGACCTGCATAGTCTGTGCTGTGCCTCCTGGTCCAGGGCCAAAGCTCTTCAATTCAAGCACCTCAAGTTATTGCTATTCCTGCTTCTCTGCAGATGACCTACCCAATTATCATCCTGAAATGAGACTGGTTGACTCAAGATGAAGACTTTTCCAACAGAATTTCCAACTTAGATGTTTTGAAGGCAAATTTTAGCTTAATTCATGTGTTCTATATGATTCATATATATAACCCATGTTAACTGTAGAATCTACCATGTGCCAGGCTGTGTTGTGGATAGGAGGCAAATTATCCCAATTTGGCTGGTATTTTGTTGGTTTCCCTACTGAAATTCCTGCATCCCAGGAAATTCCTCAGTCCTAGATAAACTGGAATAGTTGACCACCCAAGTTGTAAGCGCTGACAATACAGAAATAAGGCGGATAGCTGAGTCACATTCTAAGGGGAACATTGACATTAAATAGCCATCTATGTCAGTCTTTGATGTGTTTCTCTATTTTTTATCATGTGGTTTAAGGAGGGTGCTGTTTTTTGTAAGGTTGCCAGCAAAGACCTCCTAGAGAAGATATGATCAGAGACTCAAGACACAGAAAGAGTGGGCCAATTAGACACGTGAGGGAAGAGTATACTAGACTGAGGTTAGAATACGGCAACAGAAATCTCAAGATGGAAGGCAAGCAGGCAGATATAATAAGAGCAGAGGTATTGAGTCCAGATCATATGGAAATTTCAGGCCACAGAGGATTTTGTTTGTTCATCTGGGAGACAAAAAGCCATTGGAGGGTTTTGAACAATTCGGTGATATGATCTGGTATATATTTTAAAAAGATAGTTGTGCTTGCCTCCCAGGTAATAGACTGTAGGAGTTAAAGGCGGAAGCCACCTATTCGAGAGATGACTTTAATATCCTGGTGCAATGCAGAGTCGTTCATGGTGAAGGAGATGAGAAGAGATTAGATTCTGCATTTCTCTTGATAGAAGAAGAGATTGGATATGCTGAAATTGTACAAGAGCTATGCAATAAAGAGAGAAATTGGTAGTGATTCCAAGACTTTTGACCTCAGCATTTCAAATAGACCTGCCTTTGAGGTGAGAACTAGAGGAAAAGAGGGTTGGTTTCTGTGTTTTAGGGTTTGGAATTTAAGTACTTAAGTGCTGGGTACCTACTAGCCATCCAAATAAAGTTGTCAGGGGGCAGTTGCCTGGAGTTGATGGGTTGGGTCAGGGCTGGAGTGGTCCATTGGGAATCACTAATGTAGAGATATATCTCCAGCCAATAGATTTGATGAGACCCTGGCAAGAGCACTGTCACCAGAGAAGAGAAAGCATCTGACTCCTGAGCTCTGGGGAAGAAGATGGATACAGAGGTGACTGCAAGATGAGAGAAGAGCTACTAGAATGACAGCTCAGAAACCAAAGGAAAGAGGGCTTCAGGAGGGACAGAATGATGCATCTATCAAATGTTGCTGGTGGGAGGTAGAGTGAGGATTGGGAACTGGCTGCGGTATTTGGGAGACAATTAATGACATTCACAAAAGCAGTTTCTATTCCGTGGTGGGATGAAAACTTGAGTAAGGCAGGATTGTGAGAAATGAGAAGAGGGTAATGGAGATGATAATTGTAGAAAATTCTCCAGAGAGCTGGAAGGGTGGCTAGAGGAGGATGCAACATCAAAGAAGGAATTTTTTTAAAGGTAGAAGATGTATGTGTTTTCAGGCTGATGGAAATGATCCGTAAAGAGAAGCAATTTTATGATGGAGGAGATAGAGGTGACAACGGCAAGAGCAATATACTTTGAGAAGGCAGGAAAGTCTGGGATCCAGTAGACAACGGAAGCAGAGATAAATAGGAGCAAAGGTAGAGCCATGGTTTAAAAGGAGGTCAGTCCTGCATTTTGTGGTTTTAGAAAAGAGAGTTATTTAGAAAAGCAAAGTTATTTACTGATGGCTTCTACTTTCTTAGGAAATAATAAGTAGGATCATTTTCTAAGAGTCATCCAGGAGAGTGGGAGAATGAATTGCACAGGGAAATTTAGAAATTGCCAGGCAGTGTCAAGGGTCCACTTGACGTTAGGAGGTTAGTGATTCTAAGGTTAGACCAATCACCATGCTGGTCTCTAGCCTGGATTTACCCCCAGCCATATTCAGCCTTTCAGCTATAAACAGAATTAGTTTAAATTAGATTTGATTCTTCTAGAAAACATGAACTCAGTGCTGCTATCAGCCTATATGTGGGATGAAGGCATCCAGAGATGGATACAGTCCATGCTCCAAGGGAGCTCACAGTTAAGCCAGGGAGGTAACACGTGGAATACAAGGGAATATATGTCAACTTGGGACTCAGCCCAGAATGCATCGAGGGCCATACACCCAGTGGGTGTGGACCCACACTTTTGAGAGGCTATGACCCGAGCTGATTCTTCTCATACAATGTGCCCAAGAGAGAGTAGGAGATCCTCTGGGAGGACACCCAGCGAGCAGGGTAGCCTGTGAAGAAGCTGAGGAGACAGAAGCTGAGGTGCTGAAGGCTTCCAAATTGAATCTGTCATTGCCAGTGACTTTAGAAACCCCCAGATTCCACTTAGTGATGAATATGGACCATAGGCTAGGGCCTAACTCATAGTTACCTGACCTTACCTTCATAGCTCCAATTACTGAGCTCTGGCAACTTCCATGTCTAGGATGAGTTTGGCAAATAGGAAACATGAGATGCATGTGCCCACCTTTCACGGACTCATACCCAGTCACCCTCATTTGCTTTGGGGCTAGGGGACCAGACCTGGACTGAATCTAGGCAGAACATGAGGGAAATCCCATGATGCCTGGCATGGGACTCTCAGCCCTACCTCCTAGATGCACAGGATGGCCTTCCCCTTTGGGTTAGTTGGGTGCGTTTGTCTGGCTCTGGGGATTGAAAAGTGGAACTATCCCAGTCCTTGTAGAATTTGTTTTATGACTGAATGATGAGATAGGCATGTGGTGGACTGGGAGGGAGAGAAACTTCCCTCCTCCAGATGCACCAGGATCAACCCTCTAGCCATCAGGAAGGAGGGTGGCCACAGGGGAGAGACCAGAGCACAGAGATGAGTTCCAAGGCCCAGAACTGACACTTGGGCAACAGAGGGATTTTAAAAATTATTCGGATCACATTTTTTATTTACAGCATAATAAAAATGGTGATTTTTATTATGATCTATTTATTTTGAGTCATTGGAACACATTTGTAAGAAGTGACAGTCTTGCAAGTATCCTCTGCTTATTCCTCTTGGTTTTATATTTATTTACATCTGTTAATGGATTTTTTTTATAAGAATGGAAGTTGATACTGTGTATAAATGCTTTGAGGTGTTTTTATTTTTTCTTAGTGATTTATTTAGAGCATGTTTTAATTTCAGTAGTTAGAGTAGTCATGCACTACCTGAGAGTCCAAAACTCCTAGTGAAGGCCTGAAACCAAGGATAGGACCCAAAACTCTAATACTGTTTTTCCTATACATACACACCTAAGATAAAGTTTAGTTTAGACACTAAGCACAATAAGAGATTAAAAACAGTAACTAATGATAGCGTCATTATAATAATAGTAAGAAGTCATTTAAAACTTGTGGATTCTTTATTTCTAGAATTTTCCACTTAATTCTTTCAGTCTATAATTGCCTGTAACTGAAACTAAGAAAAAGCAAAACTGCACCTAAGGGTAGACTACTAAATCCCCTGAAATCAAGAAAATAGACTTGGAGAGAAAACTGTGGTGGGAAGTTGGAAGAGGGAGGAAGTACTCAGCAGCTGAGCCTCTGAGGCAGCATTTGCACTCAGGTTTGAAGTAGGGCTTTGTGATCTATGTGTTTTCCTGTCATGGGCCACTTGGCTTTCATCCTGGTGGCTTAGTAAGTGTCCTCATGCAGGGTTACTGGGACAGTTTTTCCCAGCTGGGATTCAGATCTGCAGTCACTCTGCTGGCTACTCAGAATTGCACCCTGATGAGGTTTGGATACAGGGAGCCTGTATGTACCCCAGAAGGCCCAGGGGAAGATTATAGAGTGAGAAACTGAGTTCCGAGCTGCCCTTCCTCTCCTAGACAGGATAGTTTCTGCAGGTCTCAGTCTTCTGTGGGCTGGCTCCTCTTGACTCCTCTCTGGCTAGTACAAGGAAACACACACCCTAGACATCAACTCCTACAATTGGAACACCTGCACGGGATTCTCCATACTGTCACTCACTCCATTGTTTTCTGTAACCCTCACTCGGCTCTGTTAATCTTCCTGGCACTTTTTATTACTTGACATCAGAGGTTGCCCTGCTATGCTCCCACAAGCCACTTCAGACCTGCAGACTGTTTTCCTATGGCCTGACAGTTAAGACTGTTTTTCTTCTCTAAAACATTTTAAAGTTAAAAAATAAATAAATAAAAAAAATAAAAACACAAAAACAAGGGACATTTGGCAGAGTGCATGTGCTATCAGAGCCTACATATGTCCCTTTCCAAGAAGTTTGCTGACCCCAGCATTGTCGTGTTGCTTGGTCGATGGTGCTTGTCTCTCTCTCCCTCCATGAACTCCGTGAGGGCAGGAAGTGTATGTTGCCCTATTCCTAGACCCAGGGCAGGGCCTCACATAAACAAGTGCTCAGGAAATAGAATGATGAAAGAAGGAAGGCACCTGGAAAGTCTTAGGAGGGAGACATGGGAGAACCCTGGGAGAGAAACCCAGGAGGAAGGTAGCAGTGGGCAGCAGGTGCTCACGGTGCTAAGCAGGTTGTGGAAGCCCAGCCAGGCAGGTTCGATTGCTTTGTGCACCATCGTCTCTTGTAGAGTCCAACATCAGACAGAAAAGAAAGACTGCTGGAATGACAGTAAACCCATCTGCTCACTGTAGTTAAGACAGCTTCGAATTACAGGGATGAACTTCCCCACCCTTCTGTGTCTTTTGAACCACTCCACTACTTTCTTTTCTCCTTCAGAAGGAATAACAGGGCTTTGGGATTTAGATTTGTCAGGCTCATGATATGGCATCCCCACTGTTGTTGAAATCTGCATTACATATACTGTATATTGATTCTGCTCTTGTTGCAAGTGTATTTATCTCCATTGCCAATGTAAATATTTCTGTTAACATGCAAAGATGTGTTTATAAATTCTGTATTATTGATTTTTCTCATGCTGCAAACACATTTATCTCTTTGTTAATGAAAATGTATCTAGGAAATAGTAAGATTGATTTATGGGGAAAGGTGTGGGAAGGGAGGGAGATGGGGCTAAGCTGGGGAGACTGTCCTTGGCTACAGCTGAAGGAGACCTTGTGAAACTTCTGGAAGATGCACGTGCAATGGGGGAAAACAACATGAGTCAAGGAATGCTTCCAAAGTCCTTTTGCCAAGGTAGTCTGATGTGCTCATAGATGTCAGCTATGCTTTCAGCTAGAGTTTAGCCCAAAATCAACAATCCAGAGATAGAAGCAGCTTCCGTTGGTTCAAACCCAGTTTCAGTAGAGCATAGTTGACTGAATATTGGTTCAAAATAAAACTTGCAGGAGAGGGTAGGCTTTACCATGGGAGGATTCCAACATTAAATGTTATTCAAAGTGAGAGGCATAGCAAACAGAGATGGGGTGAACCTCAAAGTGCTTGTGCTCCACTAAGATCCTTCACCTGCCAGTCCAGACCCAGCTGGGCTCCTGGGGGAAATGCTTTTGAAGCCATTTCTCCTGAGCAGTTCCTTTACTAGCCAGTCACTACTTTCCCAGGGAGGACTCTTTGAAGCAATTCCATCATTTCCTGCAAAGCAAGGGTCCTGCCTGCCAGTGGAGTTTGGATGTCTCCGTGCTCAGCCTGGGTTTATTTATTTATTTGTTTAAATTTATTTGTTTTTATTTTTACAGACTGCATCTTGATTCATTGTACACAAATGGGGTACAACTTTTCGTTTCTATGGTTGTGCACAATGTAGATTCATACCATTTGTGTAATCATACATGTACATAGGGTAATGATATCTGTCTCATTCCACCATCTTTCATACCCCTGCCCCCTCTTCCCTCTCATTTCCCTCTATGTAATCTAAAGTTCCTCCATTTTTCTCTTACCCCCCCACTCCCCCCCCCATTATGTGTCATCATCCACTTATCAGGGAAATCATTTGACGTTTGGTTTTTTTGGGATTGGCTTATTTTGCTTAGCATAATATTCTCCAATCCCATCCATTTATCTGCAAATGCCATAATATTATTCTTCTTTATGTCAGCCTGTGTTTAGACTTCCCAAGGTCATCATGTTAGTTATCTTAAGTTCTTAAAGTGTATGCTGTTAAGAAGACCACACACTATTAGGTGCTGATAGGAAGTAGTTGCATGTACCTTGGTATCGAGATAGAAAGAAGATGGGCCTCAGCTTTCTTATCAAAGAGACAAATGGCCTGATGGGGAGATCTGATCCTGGAATGTGAGACATGCTGCCTTCCCACACCTTCTTTCATCAAGGTATGACCACCCCAGTCAGTACCCATAACTCCATCACATGATTCTATTTGGGTTACTTATTGGCAGTCTAACAGGAAAACTGGCATTTATTGAACATTGATTATGTGCTGAGTACATGCCTGTGATAATTAATGTTTGCCAACCCTGTGAGATAGTTATGAATTATGAAAACTAAGACCTCAGTCATCAGATGACTTGCCTCAGTCAGTGGGTCTGGTACTCACATCCACAGACTGCTGAGCACCAACCCCAGAGTTTCTGATTCCATAGGTTTGGGTTGGGAACCAAGAATTTGCATGTCTCATAAGGACCCAGGTGTTAGTGAGACTATAGCTCTGGGGACCACTTGGAGAACTACTGGAATATGTCAGACAGATAAAGTGTTCAGAGGCAGTTTTCACCCTCTGCCAGTTTTCTGAACCTATGTCTTTTTAACTGGTAAAAATTGCCCCATGATATGTGTCCCACATGATCCATGTTTCCTCTGCCCATCAGGGTCTTCTCTGGAAATCTCTTCCTGGAGTGCCCTACCCGTTGGTTCTTCACCTGGCTACTCCACCTATCCCTCTGGCTCAGCTTAATGCCTCCTTTTTAAGAAGAGCTTCCCTTAGCTCTGGCCAAGGATTAGCAGCTCCTCCTGTGGCTCTGGGATCCCCCATATGAACCTGTATTTCCATCCCACTTGCATTCTTCACTGTTGGTTTCCTTCTCTGTCATTTACCCACTTCCTGCTCCAAACCCCTGGAGGATGCTCACCATTCATCCATGCTCTAGGTGCTACTGTGCCTTGTTGAGTAGATATCCAGGAATTTGGGGGGAAATAACCAATGGAATTGACAGAAGCCCCACCTGTGATGGGCAGGTACATCCTTCATCTTTCTGAAGTGCGAGCGCCTGGACACTTGTTAGCAGTTGTAGCTGAAGAGACTGGCTTCAGAGAAATGCTGAATTTAGTGTGCTGTCAACACCACCTCCTCCTGGCCAAGTTTCCTTCACTTTTTTGGATGGGTGTCCTATCTAGCTTCAACATCTGTCTTCTGCTGACTGCCAGCACTGGCTTGGCAACCTGGATGACTGGCTGTCCTTGCTCTCCTTTATTCTTCCCTGGACACCCCTTCCAAAACCATGCACTCTGACAAGAGAAAACTGCCCAGGGAGATGATGGCTTTGGTATTTGACTAAATGGGTCCTCTTTTCCAATCCCCAGATAATCGTTTATAGGTTTGTCCACCTCAGAATATTATGGTAGCACCTACTATGTGTGGGTCATGCTAGTGAGCTTGGAAACCTTTTTCGAATGAGAGAGTTTGCATCTGTGATAGAGATATCTTTGCACCATTCGTGTCTATGAGAGGTGATGGATCAAGCCATAGGTCTTGGTGGTGAGACTGGCATGAGGAAGATCCAGGTGATGTTCCGGTATGGGAGCAATGGGCTATACCGAGATGGAAAGAGACCATGGAACCATAAACATACAGTTTGCCTGGTTGTCATCCAGAGATGCTCCCCAAGCCTGTGGCCATGGGTGCTATTGTGAATAAATACCAGGACTAGAGAGGAAATCTCCATTTCAAATGTGTGGATGAAACAGGAGTGCAGAGCTCTCTGGCAGTTATGCATTCATTCCATACTCAGGGAAAATGCAGTAATTTAGAGTAGTTCAGTATTTAGACTCAACTGTGTAATTCATCCTGATGTTTCCCATTCATCAAAGCCTTGTGTTTGTTTGTATTACCATGAGAAAAATTTTTAAAATGTGTTAAAAAAAAGAAAAGATTTCCCCTCCTTTCATTACAGGCAAATTACGACAGAGTTACAACCCTTGGGGCCCTTCAAGCAAAGGAACATCTTGCTTCAATTAGATATAAATAATGAACAATAATTAGAAAGATTCCTTCATCAAATTTGTTATTTTATGTTTCCTTTCATCTGCAATGTATTGAAATGAATACTGAGCTCTGTTTCTGGGCCATGTAGCAGGAACTGAAGGAATGTTATGGGATATGTCTCCAAAACAGGAGGAAGCATTCCACTTACTGCTGGCCCTTCTGCTAGGAAGGCAGCCATCAGAGCTGCATCCAGACCACAGATGCAAAGATGGGGCTGCCTCAGCTCCAGTCTTCCTGATTCTTACGATCTCCTGGGGACTTGGATGTATATGCTACTAGCTTTGGTTTCCAAACACTGAATGAATCAGGCACTGCTCTGAAAGCTGAAGACACATCCATTTCATCCTCATTGGGAACCTCCTGTTATTTAGGCTTTGCTTCTGTCCCTAATTTTAATAATTAGAAACTGAGGCACAGAGAAGCTGCAGTATTAGTGATGGTGGGACTGGGAGGCAAGGCAGGTAGCTGGACTCCAGAGTCCTTGCTTGTCCTCACTCTGGAATGCTGTCCTCTGGAATCCCAGTGAGCTCATACTACCTGAGAAGGCTGCAAGGTGTGGAGAGAGCACAGGGAGGTGAGGGATGGGGATGGCTTCCCTTGGGGAAAGGCAGCAGCTGTATCTTTAAGGGGCTTTTGGAAGAGGATGGGTGCATGATTGAGATAAAGATATTTCAGGCAAAGGAAGTTGCATGGCCTGGTGACATAGAAGGGGAGTGGGTGGCATTTCTAATTTTAAGATTGGCTCTGGTGCTGTGTGAGGGTGAAACAACTACCAAAAATGAGCCTGGAAGATGGAGGGTTGTGTAGGTCAGGTTGGGAAGATGGGTTCTTCCCTTGGGAATAGTAACTCAGTGAGCGGTAGGGGTAATGATGAGAGAGAGAAAGAGAGACAGATTTCCAGAAGAGAAATAAATAAAGAGTGATCAGGTTGGAGCCTAGAGAGAGCTTGGATCCCCATGGGGATTTTTGACTTTTGCAAATCTGACTTATATGTGACACTCTTAGCACACTGTGCTGGGTACTGCTCTTCCAGGAGTAAGTAAGTACTTTGTACAAATTGGTCCTTCCTGCTCTGACTACAGACAGTCTCGACTTAACAATGTTTCAACTTAGGAATTTATGACTTTAAGATGGTGTGAAAGTAATAAGCATTCAGTAGAAATTGCACTTTGAATTGTGAATTTGGACCTTTTCCTAGGCTAGCGATACATGGTATATGGTCTGCCCTTTGGATGATGGGCAGCAGCAGGCACTCTGGCTCCCAGTCAGTCATGTGATCATGATGGGAAGCAGCCCATGATCTACAGAGTGCTCTGTTGCCAGGGTTTTTTGGTCATAGATATTTCAATAAATTGCATGAGATGTTCAATGCTTTATTCTAAAATAGGTTT
Organism: Sciurus vulgaris; assembly: GCF_902686455.1. Lineage (NCBI taxonomy): Eukaryota > Metazoa > Chordata > Mammalia > Rodentia > Sciuridae > Sciurus > Sciurus vulgaris. Next base: position 42,231,957 of record NC_136464.1, read on the forward strand.
TGTGATAGATGACTTTGCTCAACAACAGGCTAATGTATGTCTTCTGAGGGTGATTTAAGGTAGGCTAAGCTAAGTTGATAGGATAGGGGTATTAACTGCATTTTCAACTAATTCACATCTTCAAAATTAGATGGATTTACTGGGACAGGATCCCATCTTAAGTTGAGGTGAATATACATTTCTATTTCCAGAAAGAAGTCTCTTCCTCCTTCCCAGCTCAGATGCCTGTTCTCAGGCAGCTAATGGGTCTTCCTGATGCATCCTGCCCACCCAACATGCACCTACCACAGTGACCATGACCACACCTCTTCCCCCTACAACAGGCCCCTGGATATGCTCTGTTTAATCTTTGCCATCTTTTAAATAATGCCAACATTTGAAAATCATAAGATGTCAAGTAAAAAAATCCAATTTTCTTTATTTTTTTGAGAAAAACAGATAGGTTGAAGGTTGGTGCTCAAAGTCAGTAACTGGCTGGAACCCCGGCACATCTGTAAGCTTTGGAAGGGAAGCTTTTTAATGTGAGACACATGCCTCACAGCATGTGTCTGCCCCACACTAGCACCAAGTGTCAAGGGCTAGTCATTGTCAGTCATTGTCACTATCATAATCATCATCTTTCTTCCTGACATGGTTCTTTCCTACCACAGCCTCTGTGGGCATTCAAGTTGGAGACCTTCAGTAATTAAAGTCTTGTGTTGCCCTGACCCTTATGTTGTGATTATTTGTCTAGATACCTATTTCTACAGCTGGACTCTGAGCTTCCTGAAGGCAGGGATCATGTCTACTCTCCTTATTCGTCAAGCTCAGCACAGGACCGGGCTTTATGTATTCAATGATAGTATTGATTAATCTGCACAAAGGAACATACCCTTGATAGACTGAAGTCAGGCAAGTCCTGCTCCAGGCTGAGGGACTTGTGCTGTTGGACAATGGGTGGAAGGATGTGGACTGTGGGACATGGTGGGGCTTGGAGTTCAGAGGGGTTTGCAGCCCATTTGTATCCCTGCAGTGTGCAGTGTGCAGCATGTACCCACACTTTGCTGCCTTTCTGCATTTCAGGACGTTCCAGGACCTGTCCAAACAAGTGGAGATGTCTTATGGTACCGTCCGGGATTCTGCCGTCTACGAGTACTTCCGCGCCAAGGGCACCAACCCCCTGGAGCAGGACAGCACATTTGCCGAGCTCTGGCGGACCATCAGCAAGAATGGAGGGGCTGACAACTGTGTGTCCAATCCCTCAGAAGGCATCAGGAAGGTAGGCAGGAGTTGGTCCCTAGGCACATGTACTGGTATGAAGCTATGGGTGTGGCTATCCCTGAAGCCAGAGATACCTTCTCAGAGGCCTTGGAATAACACTGTCATCTGCAAGGTAATCCATTATCATATTCTTTAGGTAGATGCCCGTTCTTGGCTGTGGAAGCAGAGGGGCTGCTTATTATGTACCTTCTGAGTTGCCAAGGAATGCTGGTCAGAGGGGTGTAGGCATTTTAGCCAGAGTGCTGGACCTCTGTCCTCATGGACTCACGGGATGGTGGTACAGAGGTGCCTGTCCACCACAGGTGAGAACACTCAGCAAAAGCAGAAACACAGTATTGAGTGAGAGGTGGAGGGCATTGGGGAAGGAGTTGCAGGAGAGGTGGGCACATGGTGGGTCAGCCATGGGATTGGGATAGTGAAGAAAATACACAGGGCAAGGGCTGGCCAGGTGGGCTGGGCCCATCTTCACAGCTATACTGTCAAGAAAAGGTATGCTTTCAAGGTAGCATTAAGAACAGCAAGCCTGAGATGGAACTTGTATTGGGAAGAACCTCTGAGGGACAAATGATAAGAGGCCAGAGCTAGAGAGGAAGGGTCATAAAGGCCATCACCCTCTTCAACAGCATGTTTTTTTTTTTTAATTTTTTAAAATTTATTTTTATTGTAAACAAATGGGATACATCTTGTTTCTCTGTTTGTACATGAAGTAGAGGCATACCATTTGTGTAATCATACATTTACGTAGGGTAATAGTGTTAGATTCATTCTGTTATTTTTTCCATCCCCCCCACCCCTCCCACCTCTCTTTTCCCTTTATACAGACCCTCCTTCCTCCATTCTTGCCTCCCTATCACCCCCCATTTTGTGTCATCACCTGCCTATCAGCAAGATCATTCATCCTTTGGTTTTCTGAGATTGGCTTATCTCATTTAGCATGATATTCTCCAATTTCATCCATTTGCCTGCAAATGCCATAATTTCATTATTCTTTATGACTGAGTAATATTCCATTGTATATATATATATATATATGCCACAGTTTCTTTGTCCATTCATCAATTGAAAGACATCTAGTTTGGTTCCACAATCCGGCTATTGTGAATTGAGCAGCTATGAACATTGACGTGGCTGCATCTCTGTAGTATGCTGATTTTAAGTCCTTTGGGTATAGGCCAAGGAGTGGGATAGCTGGGTCAAATGGTGGTTCCATTCCAAGTTTTCTAAGGACATTGCTCCTTTATTTCAGTTGATTTCCTATGGTGAACTGCTTTGAGCATTATTATCCCATTATACAAATGAGGATCAGAGACACAGTCACACTTCCAGTTAGGCTCTGGCTCCATGATTCCTGGCGGTCCAGGCCGAGGTTTAGGCACTTATCTGCTGTGTGCTTCTGTGTAGCTCTTGAAGGTCAATGGAGAGGGAATGGTGGAAAGGCAAGTGCCATAAGGCTGATGCTGGTGGAGGCTTCCTCCTATCCAGGTAGCTAACATGAGGTGGCTGGGGTCATCCATGAGGAGTCCAGGAAAGACGTGCAGCCCTGGGGCAAGCATTGCAGCTACTCCCTACTCGACTGCCTTGGTGTCACCTCTCATCCTTCCCCCAGGCTACCCTCTCCCCGCCTCTGAAGAACCTTGTTTCTCTCATACACATGGTCTCTTTGTCTCTCTCCTTCTTGCCCCCACCCCACACTTCCCTCCACTTAATGACTACTTGGCCTTACTACATGTAAGAACAGCTTGGGGAAAATTTGGGGGCCACCAGGGCTCACTGCCCTGCTCTTTAGGGGGAAAAGTGTCCTGGGCAAGTTACTGGCCCCTCCCTCCCAAGAAAGCTTCAGGGCATCCAGGGTGAGGGTCCTGAGCCCTGATTGGGAATCTCCTGGGTATCAGGGTGGAGTGTGGCCTCAGTTGTATGGGTCCTGGAACTGGGAACATGTTCTCAAGTAACCATTGTTTGGGGGACTTTTTCTTTAGCTATGTTGAACAGCAGAATGTGTCCAGGCTTTGGAACCTGACATATTTGAGTGTGAATCCCAATTCTACAACTCACCAACAGTGTGAATGGAACATGCCATTCTTGCTGTCTGGAGCTTCTCACAGTTGAGAGAAGCCTGGGCAACTTCCTATTTGGGGGTCTCTTTAGAGATTTAAATATCTTTTAAAAAAACGTGTTGTGATAGATTTCGAATGTTTACAGTGAGCCAAAGTAATGGAATTCAATGTATTGTGATATTCTCATGCTTACAAGATTTATTAGACCCTCTTAATTCTTAGTGCACCACAAAGGATGGCTCTGTAGTCTAGTTAGAAATTCTCCTTTCTTCCCTGACAGTGAGTCTTTGTAGTTGCAGGTGACCTCATTTAGAAACAATGATCACAAAGTTGATTTAAGCCTTCTGCAAGTGTGGAGACTCAGTCGAATGGGTTTTGAGTTCCCTCTCCCAGCCTTCTTTGTCTCAGAAAGAACCTATCCTCCACCCATAAAGGATCTTATGAAGATTCATTGCAACATGCTACAAAAGATAAAAACACTTCTTAGAAAAGTTAGCTACTTTATCACAAGACACTTTAAAGAGGGAATATTTACAACATGTATAATCAATACTGTATTAATATCAAGAATATATCATGAACATTTACAAATCAGTAAGAAAAGCTCAAACAATTTAATAGAAAAATGGGCAAAAGACTTGCACAGGTCTTTCAACAGAAAAGGCAATACATAAGGCTGATAATCATAGAAAAGGATGCTTGGAGTCATTAGTGATCTGCAAATGCAAATCAAGACCATAAAGATATATCATTTTACACCAATTAGACTGGCATAAAATGAGGTGGTGAAGAGGATGTGGAGTAACAGGTGCTTAATTGGTGGTGGGAGTGTGCTCAGTACAACCACGTTGGAAAAAAATTTATCATTCTCTTATAAAATGGAATATTGTGTACCTTACAGCCCAGCAATTCCAATCCTGTGTATCCACCCAAAATAAATGTGTACATGCACTCCTGGAGACAAGTAAAACCATGCTAACATTGCTTGTAGAGCCAAAACCCTGAAAGCAATCCAAATGACCATTAACAGGGTAAAAAATATTATCTGCAATGAAATGAATGAACTGCAGCTGCATTGAATAGTATGGATGAATCTTAGCAGAATAATATTGAGCAAAAAAGCATAGAGGCAATTTCATATAGGTCAACTAATAAAAAATAACATACACCATCACACCCTTTTAAAAATGTACAAAAAACCCTCATATACACATCCACAGTAATGATAAAATAGAAGATTCACCATAGTGGTTGTTCCAGATGGGAGGTGCCGAGCAACAGGAAGGAGAGAAACATATTGTTGGATGTAAGTCAGAGTCAGTGTTAGGTTTAGACTAGCAGGGGTTTTATTTTTATTTTTCATTTCTCATCATGATAAGTAGAAAATGATTTATTTATAAAAGAGGGACATGCCTGCACAAATGGACATATGCCTAAAGCAAGTGTTGTGATTAATACCATTCTGTGCATCTACCTGCTATTCCAAATAAATAAACCTAGAGCAAATCAGGCAGAGTTTGGCTCCCCATGCATGCCATCCCTTTCCTTTCTTGCAAGATCTGAGCGCCTGCCCTGGTTGTTTTAGGAAGGAAAACATACACCATTAAGCGCCCATCTAGAGGATGATAAATCTGGAGTTGGGTCATCTGGGAAATACCTCCTCCTCCTCCTGCTGGCCACAGTCCATTGGTGGCACATCAGAAATTGTTCACTGTCTGGTGGTATTTAGGATCTCACTGAATAAAGAAGGGATATATTCTATACTGAATAAGTCAGTATAAAAGTAAATAATGAAGGATGCAAATAAAGGACTCCTTACTAATACCTATAGCTTCCTGGTACAGAATCTGATCTCTTTCAGTTCATAGGATGTGTTACTTTTATGACATAATCATTTTATATACCCCAAAATGGCTTTGGGGTCACAAATCTCCCTCTTGCATTTGGATCTCCAAGGAAAAACATAACTCCCAGTGCTAGATGAATGTTAAGGGTTTTATAACTAGTGTCATAAAAGTAAGTTTATAGTATTGTCAGAAAATGAAGTGTACTGCGTTTTTTTATTGAAAAAAAGATCTCGGACTCACTCTAGAATCTTCCTTCTTCGTGTGCTACTGGACTGAAATGCTTCCTCTTTCCTGTGTCTATAGACCTGTCCATCCCTGCATCCCCAGATAATAGATTCAGCTACCTTATAAGTTCCTGGGCCTGCAACAGACCAGGAACTTATATGGAGATGGTCATGCCCTAATTACACACCATGACTTAAATCCAGAAACCATAAGGAAAAACCAAGCCAATGGGAAAATGGTCTTGAGCATAATATTTCAGGAAGAAGCAGTCCCTCCATATCTTAGAACCTGCTTCTGGGCAGTGCAGGCAGCCTGAAAAAGGTAAGGAGCTACCCACCAAGGGACTTATGGAAACTTCTTTAGCCACAGAAGGACAATCACACTTCTGATTTCCAATTGCTCTTTGGTGACTCTGGCTCCATTTCCAGAGAGTATGAATAGTGGTGCAATTATCTAATTGGTTCTAAAGTCAAGGGGTTTGGTGTCTGGGTAACCTTGAAGCTGCTATTATTTTGGAGTACTTCAGCCTTTAATGACTTGAAACCAATTTAGGTGGGATATAACTCAGCCAGAGACAATCACTTTTCTACAGTATTGAAACTGAAAAAAGGTTTTGTCATGGTTGTCTCATGACTGGGATCTACTTCTTCAAGCCAGTGCCACTCAGAGAAGGAGTACAGAGCTTACTGGGTCCTGCTGAAAAGAACAAGAAGGAATTTGGAAGGAGAGGGAAATTTTATTTATTAAGAGACTTCAACACAGACTTTTTACAACAAACCTGTTTGTCATCCAGTATGTCTCAATAAATACTGTTTTGTTCCTGAATGAGTCATGTGTTGGCTGCCTGACTGAGTAGAGATGGAGAAATCAGGGACATAGTTCCTGCCCTCAGTTAACAGATTACCTTCCTTAGATTGTATGATGGGAAGGGAAAGGAGAATAGCTCTGGGTTCTTTGCATGCTTGTTTCTTGATAGCTTTCTCTTAGGGAGGAGACCCTCCTAGTCCTAATTTATGTGTCACAGAAAGAAGGGAGAGGAGCCGCCTTCACTCATCTTAGTCATATGTGCCAATTAGACCCAAGTGCGACTAGACCTAGGGTTGGCAAGCCATGGTCCAAATCTGTTTTTTAAATAAAGTTTTATTGAAAAACATCCCTGCCTATTGATTACATAACATTAATGTCTGGATTCCTGCAACATCAGCAGAGTCCAATAATGTCAGAGACTATATGGCCCTTAAAGTTTAAAGTATTTGTTATCTATCCTTGTATAGAAAAAAAAAAATTGAAGACTGTTGATCTAGAGCAGAGCGCTACACTGTCTAGCAGGCCATAGATACCACTAAGATCTTACAATCTTGCTCTACACCCTGTACCAGCTTCCAGGCATCTCTAGCCTGTACCATCTTGAAGAATGTGGTCTCTGCCTTTCTCATCCCTTCCAGGTCTCTCTCTGGTGGCCTAGGAACTTCTCCCTCACTATACTGGGACCCAGCTTTCCTGATGGTTTGTCGTAGTCTTCCTTTGGAATCTCTTGAGCAGTCTCTGGGCACCAATCAAATGATTTACATACATTATTATTATGTCATCTTCAGCAGAGTATTTGATTATTATTATTTCCATAATGTAGAAATGGGGCCAGTGGAATTGGAGTCTCAGAGAGATTAAGTGACTTGCCCAAGGTCACACAGACATGTGGAAATAGTGGCACAGTCACCACATCCTCCTGCAACCTTGCCTCTTCCCACAGCATAACATGGCCATTTCTGTCCCTCAGTGTATTTCTGCTTCTTTGCATGGTCTTCACTTGTGCTTTTATTTTCCTTCCACTTTCACACCAAAGTAACAAGATATATACTTGGGTTCCATTTTTACAAGCCTTACCTTCCATGTGTCATAGCAAAGATAATTTAAGCATATGATTTTATCTTTTGATTTCCAAACTATTAAAATTATCAGTTGGAGAAACTTTGAGATGCAGAATTGAGCTGAAAGTGGTTCAAATTTATATGATAATAACTGTTTCACATGAAGTCAGACTTTAATGTTCCTGGGTTTTTGGTTTTTTTTTTTTTTTTTTTTTTTCCTGTAGCTTGATCAACTCCATCAAGACAATCCAGCATAACCCAATTTCTGTGCAGTGCCGGGCTGACCTGGACTGCCAATTGATTAAGCCTTTCCATAAATCAGACCTAATATTTAATAACATTGTCAACTAGAATATAGTGTTAATAGTTTAAATGTCAATCTTTACAGCTCATTGAGCTCTTTGAATAAATAGATGAGTAGCTTGTCTCAGACCCTGTGGCTAGAGATAGTATTTTTCAGAGGGAAGTAGCTTTTGAGGCCAGCAGTCTTCACAGAGGGTGGTTTTTTCCACTCAGTGAATATTGCTGAGGTCATAAAGTGTGAATGCAAATGCAGAGAGAAAACGGGCCCACAAATCTTATTTATTTCTACCACCGATCTAACGCTTGCTCTGGCACTACCTCTCAGCACCTGCATTTGCTCCCAACCTCTTCCTTTCTGCTCCATGAGGAGGGCTGCTTTCACTGCACACATTCCCTGCTGAGCGTCAGGGACAGTATTTGTAGCAGGAAAAGTGGTCCTGGAAGGATGACAGTTTTCCATGGAAAGATCAGGAACTTCAGTTCCCCACAGCACCCTCCATCTGAAAGGAGTGTGGTGTAGGGGGGTGGCCTTGTGTGAGGCAGTGTCCTGGTTCAGTGGAATGCTGGGGATTCCTCCTGAGGAGGGGAGAGGTCTGCATGGGATGGCACTTCTTTGTGTTTTGGGACTGCTCCATTCAAAGATCAGGAAGGTTTGGCCCAGATAATGGGAAAAGTATAGTTCTGACTCCTCAGCAGCTTTCTCTTGGTGGCAGTGTCTCAAGGCACAAGTTTTGTCCTTTCTCTGCTTCCAAATCAATGTGGTTTGGGGATTCCAAAAGCCTCCTTCCTTCCCAGCCACTCACATCAGGTAGTCTTTCATTTCCATACCTTTGGTAACTGCCTAAAAGCACTGTTTCCATTTTACAGGTTGGATGTCCCCTTCTCTTTATTCATTCATTTATTTATTCACATAGTCATCCATTCAAGAAATGTAGTTTCAGTAGTTTCTGCCTAAGAGTTAGGAAATGTGAGCTTCAATTCCACTTTCAACCTGATTTGATCTATGACTTTGAGCTAGTGAATTCACCTTTTTGAACCATCTGTGAGACTTCAGAAAAGCCTGCCCAGCTTAGATACGAGTTTACTAATGCATAAAATCTGAAGCATCCAGTGTGGATTATTGCCTAAGGTGTGCATTCAGTAGATATCAGCACACTGCCTTAGTATCTACCATATGTTCAGAAAATAAGATTAAAGAAACAAAGAAATAACATTTAGTCTTTTCATGCAATATAGTTGACATACAGTAAGAAGCACACATAAAAAGTATGCATCTCATGAGTTAAGACAGTTACATACATTGTATAATCACCACCCAAAACAAGATATAGAACCTTCAACATTTTCTCCTCACTTTCTAGACATCCCCCCACAACCCTGAGCCAAGCACAGACTTCCAGCAACACAGATTAAGTGTACCCATTCTTGTTGTTTATGTAAATGGAATTACATAGAACATATATATGTATTTCTATTTGGCTTGTTTTACTTTACAAGATGTCTATGGCATTTACTCATGAAGTCATGGATAGCAATATTGTACTATGGTTTTCCTTTCTTTTTTTTTTTTTTTTTTTTTTGAGTAATATTCCGGTTTAAGAAAAAAAATCCCTAGCAAGTGTCTATCTCAAAATAAAAAGGACTGAGAATGTAGTTTAGTGGTAAAGCACCCCTGGGTTCAATCCCCAATACCAAAATAAATAAATAAATTAATTAATTAATTAAAAAATAACAAAAAAGAAAAAGAGAAATCTTAATTTTTCTCTTTTCCAATGATATATATTTTCATTATGAATAAGACAGTATGAATATTCTACAAGTCCTGTGTAGAGATGTTTCCAGTTTTCTTTGCTAAATGCAAAAGGGTGAATTCTGGGGTGGTGGGGTAGATTTGTTTTCCCTGTGGTGTGAAAGTGTCTAACCACCTCCCACGTGGTCATGTAATGCACTGCTTATGACTGTATATAACCGTAAGTCACTGGGCATCCCAATCAACATTAGCACCGCCAGTCTTTGGACTGGCTAAATTGCAGCCAATTTTAATTTTTGGCTAAATTATAGCCAATTGAGTGGGTGTGAACAGATAATATCTCATTATTGTTTTAATTTGGTGACTGGTGATGTTGAGAAGTTTCATGTACTTATTGCCCATTCATATATCTTCTTTCAGGAATGGGAGCTTGAGTCTTTGGTTAATTTTTATTGGGCCCTTCGTCTTTTCATTGCTGATTTATATGAGTTTTTAATATATTCTGGATGTAAGTCCTGGATGAAATATAAGTATTACAAATATAATTCTCAGTCTGTAACTTGCCCATTCATTTTCCTAATGGTATCTTTTTGAGAAGAAGAGATTTTTAATTTTGATAAAAAACTATATATCATTTTATTCTTTTCTTTTATGGTTAATGTTTTTTGTGTCCAGCCTAAAAGTTTTGCCTAATCTGAAGTCCCAAGTTTTCTTCCAGAAGTTCTTACATTTAGTTTTATGGTGGTTCTGAAATTAATATCATGTATGGAATAAGCAAGTGATCCTGGTTCACTTATTTGTATACATGTGTGCAATTGATCTAGCATCATTTGTTAAAATTTCCTGTGCTAATTCAAAAAATAGATGAGTTAACTTGATTTGAAATCAACAGGTCAGATATACACTAGTCTGTTTCTGGATGCTGTACTGTTTCATTAATCTGCCTATTGCTATGACAATACAAAACTGATCATGGTAGTCATGGTAGTTTCATAATAATTTCTTAAGTTAGGTAGTATCAGTTTTCCAGTTTGGTTCTTCTTTTATAAGATCGGGCAATTCTGGATCCCTTGCATTTCCATTTAAATTTTAGAATCATCTTGCCAGTTACTTCAGAAAACAAACTATTGCATTTTGATAGCTGTTACATTGAACATGCAGGTAATTAGAGGGGAAATTAATTTTTTTATAATACTAAATCTAAGAGCATGGTTTTTACATTCAATGAAATTAAATTGACTTCATTAATTTTTGCTGTTATTTTTATATTTTATGGATCTCAGTTTTCTGTAAACAATATTTTCTTCTATTTACTTTGGTTATTCTTTGCCCTTACATATAGCATTTTAATGTGAATACTTATTCATTTTGTACTTGTTTTCTTCCCTCATATAGGAAATAGAACTATACCTTTCCCTTTAAGCACTGTTTTAGCTCCATCCTTTGAATTTTGTATGATGTGTTTTCATTCTCTGCTTAAAATGTAAAGTCCTGGGCTGGAGATACAGCTCAGTTGGTAGAGTGCCTGCCTCGCAAGCATAAGACCCTGGGTTCAATCCCCAGCACCGCCAAAAAAAAAAAAAAAAAAAAAAAAAAGAAAGAAAAAAAATGTGAAGTCCTTAGAGATAGCAATAACGTGTTGCACCTTTCAAAAAAGCCAGAAGAAAGGATTCTCAAAGTTTTCACCATCAAGAAATGATGTTTGAGGACATAAATAGGTTTAACCTGATCTAAACATTACACAATGCATATGTGTCTCAAACCTGACATGGGACCCTATTAATATGTGTAATTATGATGTCTTCTTATGCTTCAGTTAAAAATAAATTAAAGACAAAGTAGAAATATCAAAAAAGTTTTTGAAAAATGAAGTCTCAGACCATTTTTCTTCAGGGTATCCCTATTGAGTTCTGAAGGATGGCACATGGCTGTGGTTGAATGTGGAAAAGCCCCTGGGGTCACAGAGCAGGTCTTTATCTACCCAGTGAGGGCAAAGGTGTCCTTTGATGGTTCCATCATGCACACACATCTTACAATCCATATGTCTCTGTGCCCATTCTGTTTTGAAGATGGAAGTGTAAGAATGGGAGAGAAAACTGCCAAGCAGGATATGAAATATACAGAAAGGCAATGGAGCTCACAGAGGTAGAAAAGACAGTTGAGTTCCATGAGGACAAAACCCAGTTGTACTCCCACTAAATGTATAGTTGGCTTGTCGGAGAAGGAGGCAGTGTTATTTTCATTGTTTACCAATTGCTCTCTTCAAAACCCTTCCTATGGTCTTGGGCCTCAGCCACCTAGGTTCTAGATGCTGCAGACTAGTAAACATCACTGAACCCCCTTCACCTGCTTTAACTGTGCTCCAGCCCAACTCCAAAATTCACTTAAATATCCCCCAATCATTTCAACTGTTAAAATAAAAAGCAGTTTGAGAGAAAAAAGGCTTTAGGCTATATGTTTATAATTTACATGTAATATGTAACCATTAAGAAAAGCTTAAAATATTCCAGAAAGTAAAAAAATTAAAATAAGCAGAAGAAATCCAATTAGCATCTTTTTTTTTCTACCTAAATAGGATTCTGGGCATTCTTTTGCATATTTATGTCTTCTTTTTTGAATTTCTATCAAAGTTTTTTATAATTATGATGTTATAGAAAATGTATTTTATCCTCCATTTTTCTGACACTGTTGTAAAACTTAACAAAAATCATGTAGTGGCTAATATTTCATCAAATAAATGTACGCTAATTTAAACATTCCCTTTTTGACTGTCATTTGGGTCATTTTCAAAAAATATAAATAACATTGTAAGGAATTCAGTTACTATGTTTATTTGTTTAGGTTTAAACTGGAATTTGATGACCAAAAAGATATAAATGTTTATAATTCTTGACAAAATATTACTGAGTATTGCCAAAAGCAGGACTTTGAATGAGTTACATTCTCATTTTTAAAAATTAAAAAATATATTCAGGTTTTAGTGTTTTGTTTTTTATCCTCCCATCAAATCCTTGTGATTTATATTTAGGAGAAACTTGTATGAATTGGTATTGTCTTCTTCTTTTCTCATATCCTTTATAGTATTTCTTTCTCTTCATATATGTACATATGTATTTGTGTATGTCTGTATGTTTGCCTCAATTTACTTTACTGTTCTTGGATCTAGAGTGGAGCTAAAAAAACTCATTTTCTTTTCCAACTGTTTTTTCCCTTGGCCCACGTTAGGCATTGCCTTCAGAAATCGTGAAATTGTGGTGAATGTGAGGAAATTGAGTAAGATCATGATTACAAGTTTGTGGTCGTTCAATGAGGAGTGATGTGCATATAACTTTCTTTAGCTATGTATTGCTGCAGTGATTTACTATTTGAAATATTGGGTCTTTGACCACTTATCATTCATTTATTTGTCAACTAATACATAAAAGTGGACGTGACACTTTCAGTCTAAAACTGAGTTAGAATTGATGTCAGGTCAAGGGAAAGATGAAGGCTGATTAGGGTCTGGATGTGATCCTTTCCTTTCTTGCTTTACCAGGGGTTTTCTTTTCCTCCCTGGGGGCCTTGCGTCCATGTCTAGACAACCAGGAGATTAATTTAATCATAATGGGCTACTTTAAAGAGGCCAGGGATGAATCAGCTGTGCGTTAAGTTTCTCCCAATCATTAGCTCAATGGCACTTCAGTGCCATTGCTCACTAATGAAGAAACTGAGGTCCCAAGAGGGCAAGGACTTGCTAACGATTGAGCTGGAGTCAGTAACAGACCCACTCTTTGCACTCGGGACTTTTCCCATGCCAGCACCCTTGTCCTTATCCTTTGAATCCCTAGCAATGGAGGAACAGTGTGATCAGAGAGAAGCCTCAGCTTGTGCCTGCCACACACAGATGCTCCAGTTGCTGGACTCTGAGAGGTCTATCTTTACCTTTGTGTATTGTGGTGCTCACAGCTTGGAGCATCACCTCTATTTGGTCTGTCAGGCTGGTTCCTGGCAACCTTAAAGCCTTGTTGGAAATGCTCACTTCCCCTGAGCCTTTCTAGGCTCCCCCTTCCCTTCCCTGCTGTGTATCCCAGAGAGTGCAGCCTCACCAGATGTCATCTTGGTGCCCTTCTCTGGCTGTCACTGTTCTGCTAGACTCGGAGTTTCTCTAGAGGGGACACTGCCATTTATTCGTCTGTCTGTCCCCAGGAGTGACCTTGGGCAGAGGAGGGCATGGGCATACATGGGCAATCAAAACCTCTTATCCTTTAACAAAAATCGAACAAAGTACATGTTTAATGCATAAGAAATGGAAATGGGTGGGAAAGGAGCCATGAGCACCTGTCTTAAACATGAATGAGCAGGATTGCTGGGGTCCAGTTTCAAGGACACCAAGATGGGTGACGAGGGGAGGAAAGGGCAGGAGAGCTCATCCCTGGGCCCTGAGGAACTTAGTCTCTCTGGAGTTTACCATACATTGACTAAGTTGGCCCATGAATAACCCCTTGCTGCTTAATTCTGTTTGATGGTGATTGGTTTGGGATAATACAGTCCAAAGATCAAGGAAAGCCCCCTCTGAGCCTCCCTTATTAAATTACTTTGCTTTGGGTTTTGAGCATTGCCAAGCAAATCTTGTTATGAATTCTTCAATTACTTTCTTCTGCGATTTTCATAATTTGGTAGGGTAAGCTCTGGAATCAAACCAATATCCGTGCCATCATGCTAACTTTGATTATTTTCAAGCTCCTCATTAGAGAGAGTGGGAGGATGCTGACTCCCCCTAAATCTGATTTTATTTTTCAGATTTCCTCTGCCCCGTAATTTGCTTTGAACCCAGGTCTGATATACTTCACCTTAGCGCTGGCTATAAATGTGGGCTGATTCCAATCTATTTGTTCCACTGAATATTATTGCTTTGGGTTTTATGACTGAAGTTTTAACATTTTGAGGGGAATTGTTTTGTTATTTGATTACATTAAAACCAAGAAGCCATTGCTGATGAAAACAATTTTGATTTATTGTGTCAGCCAGCTCATTGGCCATTTTTGCTTAGCTTATTTTTTATTTCCATTTTGTTGGCATAATGTTGTTTGTCCAGGAACAAAAAGAGAGAAGGTGTGGAATGACCATAAACCTATAAAGAAATGGGCATGTGTGTGGCACTGTGCTTATGCATTCACTTTTCACATAGAGGGCATTTTATGGTATTTACATTTTTCAGATAAAGGTTGCAAAGCTCCAAAGAGTTTAGACCATTTGACCATAGATTATCTAACTCTTTCTATCATCCTTGTGTTTTGTTTTTATTGCTACTGTTATTTTCATTGTCATGATAAAAATGGTTGACTATTAATGAAAATTCTTGACATTGGTTTTTCTAACATGTGAAGTCTTCACATGGAAGAGAATTTGGAATTACTCTGTGTGACCCAGGTTCCAGACCTCAGTTAGTTAGTGGGGAATGTGATGAAGAGAACTCTCTAGAAACTGTAGACTTCACTATCCCTGGGCTGTACAGTAGGGCCTCCATCAGGGCAGAGGATTTATCCACTACCCCTCCCAGGGCCCTTTAGTGGTGAACTTTATGATTCCCCCACTTGACAACTGTAAGTCCTTATAAGAGATCCCAGAGCTTATTCAACTGTGCAGGATGGCAGTCCCTTTGGATCTTTTTCGTCAGAGTGTGACTTATTTTGTAGCTTCTCAGTGTGCTCCAAGACTGTGGCACAAGCTCTGTCTCTCAAGGCTGACATTTTAGCAGAGGCCATAAAAATATACTTAGGCACAAGTGGAGTGAGAGAATGAGGCCGTTCAACATAAACCCCTGGAGGTGGTCTCCCAGCCCATTAAGGGATAGTCTTTTATATCAGTTGTGAGTTCATGCAATTTTGCTGCTTCTCTCTCCTTTCAGGATGTCAGAGTTGTTAATTCCTAACAACCCTTTATGACTACAGAAACATTAAGTAGAGGTTGATTCAGATGGCAAAACCACCCTGGCCTCAGGGTGTAGTTTCATGGGTCTCACTTGAACTTTATCTCAACAAAGTCAGATGCTCAATTTGGAGAACATAGTGTAGTGAATAGAGTATGGGATTTGAATCAATAAGAACCAGTTTTGGTTCTTATATCTATCTTTTGCCAGAGTTACGGTTTGGATATGAGGTATACCCCAAAAACTCATGTGTGAGACAATTCAAGAAGGTTTAGAGGAGAAATGATTGGGTTATGAGAGCCTTAACCCAATCAGTGAATTAATCTTCTTACAGCAATAACTGAGTGGTAACTGAAGGTTGGAAGAGGTGGGTAATTGGGATGTGACTTTGGGGTACATATTTTGTATCTGGTGAGTGGACTCTCTGTCCCTGTCTCTGCTTCCTGATCTCCATGGGAGCCACTTCTCTTTGCCATGATGTTCTGTCTCACCTGAAGCCCTGGAATAAAGTCAACCTTCTATGTGCTGAGACCTTTGAAACCATGAGCCCCTAAACAAAATTTTCCTCCCCTAAAATTGTTCTTGTCAGGTCTTTTAGTGACAGCAGTGAAAAAATTGAGTAAAATGAAATTGGTACTGGTACCAGGAGTGGGGTCATTGCTGTGACTAACCTGACCATGTGGTTCATAAGCTTTTGGAACTTTTTGAAATTGGTAGGAGGAATTTTGAGATGCTTAGCAGTACAAGCTGGAAATGCTTTAGATTGTTGTAAGTGGAGCTTAATGGGCAATTCTGGAGGAAGCTCACAAGACTAGAATGCCAACATGACTGTGCATAGTAAAGACAGGCCTCATGAGGTTTTAGAAGGAAAGGAGAATACTGCTGATAATTGAAGTAGAGGCCATTTGTGTTATGTATTGACTGAGAAGTGGTCTGCATTTTTCCCATGTCCTCAGACTTCCTGTGAGGCTGAGTTTTTAAAAGATGAATTTCTTAATCTGGCAGAATAAATTTCTAGACAGCATAGCATTCAGGCTATGGCATGGATATTGTTGGTGGCTTTTAGCCAAGTTTATTGTGATATTCAGGAGCAAAAAAGAAAACAGAAAGATTTGAAAAACATGGACTTGAAAGGCAGGAGTAAAACTGGGGCAGTTGTTAAAGACATTACTACCACAAAGAAATGCTAAAGACTTTGCCCAGAGACAATAAGAAAGATGGCTTGAGGACATCTCAGGAACTGACTGATAAGACCACACCCATCTCTGGGTCAATAAAGTAAAAGTAAAAATTCTCTTGAGAAGAGACCAGTGAGGCATCCTTCTTAGGGCCTAGGAAGTTTTTTCAATGTGTTCAGATGCCCGCACACTCAGAGGCTGCTGTAGTCAAGGTTCCTGGAGGCTTTAGTACTGCTCAAGATGGCGGAAGACCTTGGCATCAATCACATGGGGCTGGTTCTGCAGGAATGCAGGATGCTAGAGTTAGGGGGTCTTGGAGGCTTTAAAAGATTTCAAAGGAAGGTCTGGGAGGTCAGGAAAAGTGGAGCAGGGTTGGAGTCCCTCTGGGCAGCCCCTGAGAAGGCAAAGAGTACAGATGGGAGGAGGAAGCGGAAGCTGCAGTGGAGACCCCAGAGATTAAGAAATAACCAGTAACATGACATCATCCTAGGAAAACTACAGGAATTGAGCACAGTCAAGTCAACAGAAAGGCCATTTGGGCTGCAAGCAACAAGGTTATAAGGGTGGATCTATACAAGCCCTTTGGAGAGAGGATAGGGGTGCCATATGCTCCAGACGCTGGACACAGAACTACAGGACTTGTTCGCCCAGCTGGATTTCAGTCTTGCTTTGGTCCCATTCCTTTTTTCTATACCCCTATTTTTCTGTACCTTCATATATTGGATACTTACAAATTGCTTTTGATTTTTACAGGAACTCACAATGCAAGATTGCCTTGAGTCTCAGAGAAGACTTTGGACTTGAACTTTTAGGCAATCTTTTAACAGTTTAGACTATAGGGACCCTTGGAAATAGAGAAAATGTACTTTCTCCATTTTGAGATGGTCAGGAGCTTTTGGGAGCCATGGGCAGAATGTTATGGTTTGGATGTGAGGTGTCCCCAAAAAGCTCATTTGTGAGACAATGTAAAGATTTAGAGGAGAAACAATTAAATTATGAGAACCTTAACCCAATCAGCAAATTAATCCCCTGACAGGATTAAATGAGTGATAACTTAAGGTGGGTGGGTGTGATTAAAGGTAGTGGGTCATTAGGGGTGTGCCTGTGGGGTATATATCATGTATCTGGAAAGTGGACTCTGTCTGCTTCCTGATCATCATGTGAGTTACTTCTTTCTGCCACATTATTCTGCCATGATCTGCCTTGCCTTGAGTTCTGAGGAATGGAGTTGGCCTTCTATGGACTGAGACCTCTGAAACTGTGAGCCCCTCAGTAAAATTTCCTCCCCTAAAATTGTTCTTGTCAGGTCTTTAAGTCACAGCAGCAAAAAAATTGACTAAAACAGCCAGGTTCCTTGACTCTTGAAAAATAAGAATAGTAATAATGGGTCGTCCCAGTCATTATAAAGATTAGAGGTGAGCTCAAGGCACTATGCCTTGCAGAGTATATTTTAACACCTTAGTATTCAAAAGGTGAGCCTTGTTCCCATAGCATCTGTAACTTGTTAGAGATGTAAATTCTTAGTCTTTGCCACAGTTACCTCAGATAGGGATTAATTTCCAGGATATACAAAGAAAACTTAAAACATACATACACACACACACACACACACAATAACCCAATCAATAAATTAGCGAAGGAATTAAATAGACACATTTCAAAAGAAGAAATATGAAGGTCAACAAATATATGAAAAAATGTTCAATATCTCTAGTACATAAAAGAAATACAAATAAAAACTACACTGAAATTTCGTCTCAGGCCAACCAATGACTGATGTGATCCTGCAATGTATATTATCAGAAAAATGAGAGATTATATTCCATTTATGTATGATCTATCAAAATGTATAAATGAATTCTACTGTCATGTACAACTAATTAGAACAAATAAAATAAATTTTAAAAATACAAAAAAAGAATACAAGTAATAAATGTTGGTGAGGATGGGGAAAGGGTATACTCATACATTGTTGATGGAATTGAAAATTAGTGCATCCGCTCTGGTAAGCAGTACAAATTTCTCAAAAACTAGGAATGGAACAATCATTTAACCCAGTTATCCCACTACTCAGTATATATCCAAAGAAGTTAAAAGCTACATACTACAGTGACACAGCCACATCAATGTTTATACCAGCACAGTTCACAATAGGTAAGTTATGGAACCAACCTAGATTCCCATCAACAGATGAATGGATAAAGAAATTGTGGTGCATATACACAATGGAATATTACTCAACCATAAAGAAAAATGACTTTATGACATTTGCCAGTAAATGAATGGATCTGGAGACTATTGGCTAAAAGAAATAAGCCAATCCCCCAAAAACAAAGGTCAAATATTTTCTCTGATATGTGGCTGCTAACCCATAATGTGGGAAGTGGGGGATTAGACAAAGGGGAATGACAGGAAGTAGGGTGGATAGGGATAGGAAACACACTGGAATGAATCCAATATAACTTTCCTACGTACATATATGTATATACCACAGTGAATCTCCACATCATATACATCCACAAGACTAGGCTCCTAATTAGAATACGATAGATATATTCCATGCCTGTATAAATATATCAAAACAGAATCTACTGTCATATATAATTAAAAAAAGAAAAAAAAATGTAAATTCTTGGACTTTATTTCAGGTCTAATCAATCAGAAACTGGGGATGGGAGGTTAGCAATCTGTGTTCCGACATCTGTGTTGGGGTGATTCTTATGCCCTCTTCAGTGGGATAACATCTGCTTAAATCAATGGTACTTATTGTTATGATTACTGTTGTGTTACTATTTGATTTTTTCCTGAATTTTAGAAAGTGACTCTTAGCCACAGGCCAATAGTGCCCATTGACGCTGTCCCTGGAGAGCAGCCTCTGGAGGAGACAGCGGGGTGGAGAAAGGTGGAGGGGCAACCCTGAGAGGCAGATGGGACATGGCTAGCTCAGGCCATACTGACCAAGGCCCCAGACTTCTCAGTTTGAGACTTCCATGGTTCAGCTTTTCATTTAATCATTCAAGCATATTTATTTAGCACTAACTATAGCTCCTGTAAAAATCAAAAGCAATTTGTAAGTATCCAATATATGAAGGTACAGAAAAATAGGGGTATAGAAAAAAGGAATGGGACCAAAGCAAGACTGAAATCCAGCTGGGCGAACAAGTCCTGTAGTTCTGTGTCCAGCGTCTGGAGCATATGGCACCCCTATCCTCTCTCCAAAGGGCTTGTATAGATCCACCCTTATAACCTTGTTGCTTGCAGCCCAAATGGCCTTTCTGTTGACTTGACTGTGCTCAATTCCTGTAGTTTTCCTAGGATGATGTCATGTTACTGGTTATTTCTTAATCTCTGGGGTCTCCACTGCAGCTTCCGCTTCCTCCTCCCATCTGTACTCTTTGCCTTCTCAGGGGCTGCCCAGAGGGACTCCAACCCTGCTCCACTTTTCCTGACCTCCCAGACCTTCCTTTGAAATCTTTTAAAGCCTCCAAGACCCCCTAACTCTAGCATCCTGCATTCCTGCAGAACCAGCCCCATGTGATTGATGCCAAGGTCTTCCGCCATCTTGAGCAGTACTAAAGCCTCCAGGAACCTTGACTACAGCAGCCTCTGAGTGTGCGGGCAACTGAATACATTGAAAAAACTTCCTAGGCCCTAAGAAGGATGGACATGATCAAAGAACTTACTGTGTGTGTGTGCTTTAGTCAGCTTTTTTGTTGTTAAAAGACCCAACCAGAATAGTTTTAAGGGAGGAAAAGTTGTTTTGGAGTCTCAAGGTTTCAGAGGTCTCCATCTATAGAAAGGTGCCTCCATTCCTTGGGGCTTGAGATGAAGCTGAAAATCATGGCAAAAGAGTGTGGTGGAGAGTAGTGGCTTACGTGATGATCAGGAAGCAGAGAAAGAGACTCCACTCAGAAGATACAAAATATATACCCCAAAGGCACACCCCCAAAGGCCCAACTCCTCCAGCCACACCCTACCTGCCTTCAATTTCCACACAGTTTAATCTCATCACAGATTTCATCCACTGATTGGATTAAGACTCTCATAACCAAATAATTTCTCCTCCAAACCTTCCTGCATTGTCTCACATGGGACCTTTTGGGGGACACCTCACATCCAAACCATGACTGTACATGACTGTATGTGTGTGTGTGTGTGTGTGTGTGTGTGTGTGTGTGTGTGTGTGTGTACGTGACACACAGGGAATGTCTGCCCAGCCCGTCCCTGTGCTTTTTGAGATGTTAGACCACACAGGTACCCGTCCTCTGTGTTTCCTGAGTTTGTATATTCTTTGACTTGTTCACTTCTCTGGGATAGCTTTTTTCATTCTGTATTCATTTTCGTTTATAATCTATTTCGTATCCAGGCAAACCCATTTAATCTTTCTTTTAGATCGTTCTTAATTTTTCCCATTGAATAACTCTGATTAGATTATTGTTTATTATGGTCTTTGGGCAATTTAAAATTTTGACAAATCATTGGAAATCAATGTCTCCCTTTGCCCTGCCAAGGAGCTTGTTTATGGCTTCTAGTTTTGCCGACAGTGTAATTTCAGATTTCAAGAAAGGAGCCACTGGTTCTTCCAAGTTAGTGTTTTCTTTTCCTTTGTATGAAACCGGATCTTTTTTGCTTGGAGATGTGACAAACCTCTCCCATTAGAACAATTCTTGGTTTACTAAGTAAGATTGTTTCTCCCAAAAGAGCCACAGGCCCAGAGGGGAATGCAGCCATAATGCCTTCATCAGATCATGGACTAGAGGCAGATTTCATTAGCAAAATCTTGGCAGCAGAAGTGCCCAACAAAACCAAACAAACCATGAGAACTCAAGGTGTTGCTCAGGGAGCTCCTTGTGGCTCTGTGGGCTCCTGAGCTTGAACAGAGCAGAGAGCAGAGACACCTGCTGTCAATGAGATCTGGGGAGAGGTGTAAGCTCTGGAGATGGCTGATTCCATGACTTTGGCACAATTTTTTCTAATTCTCAATTTCTGTGGATGAGTGGAAAGTGGACACAGTTTTTACCATGGAAGTTTCTCCTAAACTTTCCACAAGAATGAATGTGGAAGCACCAAGGAGAGAACCTTTCAGGAAGATATTCAGTGTGATTTTCCTTCAGAGTTTGTTTTCAGTAGCCCTGGTCTCTCCAGTCTATGACCTTTCTCTCCTCCATTTAGTACCCCAAATCAAGACAATCAAGACCGTAAAGCCTTAACACTCTCTCCTTTCCTAAATCAGCTTTCAGGAGAAGAGCAGGGACTCACTGACCCAGAGGTCTACATTGACATGTCTCAACTTCAGCAGGCATCAGGATCACCAGAGCAGTTCTCAAACAGACTCTTGGGCCCCGCTCTCTCTTATGCAGTGCATCTAATATGAGACCTGAGAATTTATATTTCTTATGAATTTTCCAGTGATGCTGATGCAGCCCTTCCAGGGAACACAGTTTGAAAACCACTAGTCTATAGCATAGACTTTAAGGATGTTAAAGCTTGAGAGGACCTTAAGGATTGTCTGGGCTCCTCCTATAAATTGTCAATAATTGGGCTGAGACTGTAATCCAGTCTAATAGTCTTTCTAATTTACCAGGCTGATGATGAAGGACAATTTCAAGTGTTATTTATCCCAAGGCAATTGCATTCTAATCAGGATCCAAACTTTATACTATAAGCTGATGTTGGTGATGATTATCATGATCATGGGGATAATGTGTTATCATTTGAGTTCTTGAACGCATCAGGCATCTTCCACACTGTCTTTCCCTGTGACAACATGTGAGGGGGGCATGCTTCTTCCTCAAGGTGGGGCCAGTAGGCTCAGAGAATACAAGTGACTGACAGAGGATGCTAAGGAATGTCTGGGCTGCTTGCCTCCAAATCCTTTCACTAACATACTGTGCTGTGCTCTCTTTGAGCCGGAATTGAACATTCTAGAAAGAAAGTTAAAGAACTGAAGAATAGTTCCCATATAGGAGAAAAGGCATTGGTGGCCTTTATTGTGATACAAAGTTACCAGATGCTCCCCACTATTGATTATGTTACTCTAGGACATAGAAATAGCAGGATGGGACAAGCAATCATTGGCAGAAATCCTAGTACCTGGCCACTAGGAGCCATCTCCCCCTGCTATAGCCTTGGGATGTCTGTATCCTCAGTCTTTCCGTTCCAGGTAACCTCACTGGAACAACCATGACCACCCTGCAAGGTTGCCTTTGGTATACACACTAAGGCAATCCCCCTACCTTGCTGTCCCTTTGGTTGTGACATCTCATTGTCCAGTTCCACCCTTTTCACTTGGAAGCCAGAAACCAAATTGATTTTGCACCCCATGGCCACTTTAGGAAAGCAGCCCTGTGGCAATTGTGGGGAGCACAGCTGCGATTTCTCATCTTCCACTGAGCCTCTTCTGGTTTGCCACCTTTTGCTAGTCCAAGGTATGATCCAGGTAAAATATCACTATCTTGTTCTCCTTGGGCAGCAGGATTCCTGCAGCCTCCCAAGTTGGCCTTTAGTAGACAGCCTCTAAGTGTCTTATGTTTTCACATCATTTTTGGCGACTTTTTTCCATTGTTCTGAAAGACCAGGGGAAGGTGATTCCTTTCTCCAGTGGAAGGAGAACCTTTTGTGGTTCTGCCAGTGCTCGGGACCTGAGTTCTCTTCTCATCTGCCTCCCTGGGGGCTGCAGAGGTCATATCTCTTTCACACCTACACACACTCACATGCATACATATTTGCTTACACATTTGCATGCCCAAATCCACTCACACAATTGTTTAGTGCATAGCACTCACACACCTACATGCCTGATTTCCACACACTCACACACATTCACACACATCAAACATTTAAGTACACATATATACTCACAGGCATTCTAGTATGCATGTACCTGTATATGCGTGCACATGCTCACACATGTATACACACTCACATACATGCATACCTACACATGCTGACACATTCTCACATACATCCACACACAGTCTCACATGCACACACACACACCTATTTCACTCATTTCCCTACACTTACACACATGTACATACAATTGACATACACTCCCATAGACTCACACACTTTGTATGCACACACACATGCTCTGCACACTCCTTTATGTGTTGTATATGTTGCTGACTTGATGAAGTGGAGAAATGATTGGAAGGGGGGAAGTGGGTGGGATTACAGCTGACAGATTGATCTTCTGAATCCCTCTGAGGATGGAAGGAAGGAGAGAGAAACAGCATGGGTTGAGCCCTCACCCTGTGCCAGGCGCAGCACTTTGCATTCTGGAGTTTCATACTATACAATCCTCTAAGGAAGCAATTCTTAGCCTCCAGGAATATAGGTTCACCAAAGAGCTGGATGTGGCAGGGGTTGCTTTCTTCCAGCACCCTGCTCCTTCCCTTACGTGATGTTCAAGGTATGAAGCTGAAGCTCTAAAGTTACAGTGGAAGACATCAGCAATTACAAAAGAAAGGCGTGCAGCACTGTAGGAAGCATGGGTAACACAGAGATTTTTTTTTAAAAGTCAACGAAATTCACCATTTTGACACTGCTCAAAGATGACTACTGTTAATATTTGATTCTTGATTTTGTTTTTCAATAATTTTAAAAGGTATCACTTATTGTCACAGGTTCTTTTGCACTAAGTGGTATAATATTTATTTAGCAGAACCTTAAGCATGTCACATATATTGAGGAATTTATCCTCATTAGAACTCTGTGAAGTATGGCCCTGTTTTATATCCAGTGGAACACAGGCTCAGAGATGTTAAGCAACTTAGTTGAATTTACACAGCTGGCAAGCAGGGGATCTGGAATTCAAATCCATATAGTTAGACTCCAGAACTCAGGCCAGCTCACATCTTGGGGCTAACTCACTCACTCACTTACTTCTTTCCTTCCTTCCTTCCTTCCTTCCTTCCTTCCTTCCTTCCTTCCTTCCTTCCTTCCTTCCTTCCTTCCTTTGTTTTTTCTTTTGATTTTTGGCTGTGGACACCTCCCTTAGCAATCAATACTCTTAAAACACTGTATTAATGGTAATATAATATTCTGTCATCTAATGTCATTTATTTGATTCTCAATTGTTGAGCATTTAGATTGTTTCCAATTTCTTGCTAGTTTAAACAGAGCATGCAAGTATTGTGCTGAAATTCTTTTTTGCAAACATCTTTTCAGAAACTGAGTGATTCCATAGGATAAATCCTTAAGGGTAGAATTGCTGCATATGCACATTTTAGAAGTATTCAATTCTCCCCACTAAATTACCATTCCAGAAATATCATGCCAGCCCACACTCCCACCAGCAGGCTGTAAAATTGTCCTTTTCTCTGCAGATGGTCTGGGTTTTTACTGTTACATCTTGTGATTTGGCACAGTACAGAATACAGGTACCACAGTAGCCAGGGTTCAGGCTGTGTGTGGCGATGGCTGCCATTGTATGAACATCATGACCACAGGAGCTAAAAATTAGGATGCTTGGAAGTCCAGCTCTTGTTTGACAGAGTGAAGGGTGGATGCAAGGGGAAGCAGTGAGTGTGCCACAGGGATAGTTCCTGAACATGAAGATGTGTCAAGTTCCCAGAGGGTCCTCAGAGGTGGTGAGTACCCCATGTCCTCCCTTCTCCCAGAGTTTCAGCAGTTCTGTGGACCACCTTTGTTGGTAAAGTTGGAGATAAACAAGCCCTGTCATTTACATTTTATTTTTTCCCAGCAGCATCCCCTGGGAAATGGTTCAAAGACACCTGGAGACGTTTCCCTTCCCAAGTCCAAGCAGGGCAGAGAGGAGAGCCTGGACTTCTTTGGAGCCAGCTGGAACGCCACTCTTCACTATTTGAGTTTATTTGGGATGAGACAGTTTATTATCCTGAGACTTAGACTTTTCATCCACAAAAGGGGCTGAATGTTCTGCCCTTGAGAATTAATTCCATGGATGAAGGGCCTGACAAACAGCAGACGCCCCACACCTGGCCTGTCCCTGGCACTGTTGTCACTGGGCTTCCTTAAGCACTTCATTCCAGTAGCATTTGTGACTGATATTGGCAGCACTGGCATTCTCATTTGGGGGACGAATATGGTTACTCGTCCTTTTCTTAAAGCAGTGAGGATGGAGTGGGAGAATGTGATGAGGCTCCTGTCTCAAAGGCTGATGTCTCTAAAAGTCTGTGCTCTGGAAAGGAGGGAAGCAGCAAAGCAAGGGAAGCGATGCAGTGTCTGTTTACTGCATGTGGAGCAGTGGAGAGCAGGAAGCTCACCCAGCGTGGCAGCTCAGTCCAGGTGTGTTTTCGGTACCCAGCCTCCCTCCAACAATATTGTTCTATCATGTTATGCCAGATGTTAAGAAGGATACCTTAAGTGCCAGGGCCAGACCCTCATTGTCTCAGTTCTTTCCATTTCTACCTCCAGTGTGCAGGAGGGAGAAGGGAGTGAACATCGAGGATGGACTCAGATTATGCTTGCCAGGAGAGAAGCCAGGGGTGTTTTGTCTACCTGCTGTTGTCCTAGCATCCTGGGGATGGATACTCAGATACCCATGACTTTTTACAATGCCAAAGAAATCCTTACATCTATTCCTTTTATTTCTGAACTGATAGTTTCTATTTTAATTTACTATTACTTTTCTATATATAGGGATGGGGGAAATGAAGCAAACTATTGATAAGCAGACCAAGGATGTCAGGGGAGACTTTTTCAATTGCTTTAAGCTATGGACATAGTTCTTCTATAGTCTGTAATTACTATGTGTTACATAAGTTCTCATCACATTCAGGAACTATTATTTATTAAACTATTTCCTTAACTTTGAAAATTTAAACTGCTTACATGTTTCTTTTTCAGATTTGAAATACTTCTCATATCTTTTAGATACATTTGGGTTACTTTTTAGGTTAAATTCCAATTTGCCAGGATAAAAATTATGAGCAACTTTAAATGTTTATGTTATGTGTTGTTGTATTGCTTTCCATAGGGTTATATAATTTTGTGATACTAAAGAGCATGAGGGATCATCTCATTTTGTCACAACCTCACCAACACTGGATATTATCAATTTAAGAAAACCCACTGTAGAGGTAGATAAATTATTACATTTCTAGGCAATAGTACCTTTCAAACCACTACTTTCTTAAATGACCTGCAAATTCCTTCTCCCACAGTTCATGGAGAGGCCTGGGCTTGACGTCCAGGACCCTAGGGTTAGTCTCAAGTGACCCTCTGGGGCCACAAGGAACTGCACAGCTGGGTCCTTATGTCCATCTGGCTGTACATGGAGCCAAATACTTGGGAGGCTGGAGTCTGGGCTGTATCAAAAACCGTTTCTCCAGCCCAATTTCCCATGGCCACATGACATGGGGCAAGTAAATGATTGGAAATTCAAAGTACATTTAATATTATAAATAGGTGGCCAGATAAAGGTAATTTAACCCATCAAAGAGGTGAATGACAGTGTTTGTTTTTGTTCTGTTTTACTAGTAGGACATAAATCTATGGCATCGTTTTGATCTTTTAGGTGTTATGAAATAAATGCCAACCATCTCTTTGTGAGCAGCTCACATTCTATTGTCCTGGCTCTCAGACATCATCCTCTCAAATTCCTCATAGCTTCCTGGGAAGTAGGGAAAGACAGCACTGGGAGACACAGGAAGAAGGAAGTGGTATGAACAGGAAGTGGCAAAAATAGTGAATCTAAAGATCTGTGACACTTGATGGAGGGCGTAGGATTACTGCAGGGAGGTGGCTGAACTCAACCTTCTCTGTGACAACCAGCCAGTGGTGCACCAGCAAGAGAGGGCTAGATTCCAGACTCCACTCTGTCATCCCAAGAGCCTGAAAAAAATCCTTAACAGAAAGGAGGAGTTAATAAAAACAAGGTAAGGACAGTGCCTCCTGGTGTGAGATGTCCCCAAATAGAGAAAGGCGGGAGTGGATAGACAGGCTGTCCCAATGACACTAAAGACTACATAAGAGGCAGAGACCCCAGAGAAGGCAGCTGAACTTAGGAGCAGAACGAGGGAAAATCCTGAAATTCAAGAAGGGAGGAGATGAGCTTGTAACAGGAGGGGCAGGAAAGAGAGGAGACTTGACAACTTATAAGGTATCCCCCTTATGGGAAAGTCACACCTGTGGACAACAGTACAAAATTAAGTAGGTGGATTCATAATTAATTATTAGGGGCTATATGGATAGCTGGTTCTGACCCTACAAGGAAGAAGTACATCTCTGAATTTTTGATGGGGCTTGGGGAAGGACAGAGCTCATTCTGCAAGGGACAAGGGCTCTAAATAAAAGCAACAGAGCTTGGTGTGTAAGGGTGTTTTGACTTCTTGCAGCTGCATCTGAAATGCTCCTAACAGCACCATCAGACCTAAGAAGGCTAATATCTCATACAGGCTCTGTGACACAACCAAAAGATTGGGGAGACATCGGTAAGTCCCGAACATATTCCCCTAGAAACTGATGAACTTGGGAATCCCAGAAGGAAGTTTTGGTGCTGCGTTTAATTCAGTGTAGGGTTGAAAGAAGAGAGCTAAGGAGCTCTGGGATTCTGAGAAAGTGAAGAAGAGATGCTGGGAATGAGAAGGATTTCACCAGGATAGACCCGGACTCCGACCTGTCCCACCACATCTCCTTTCCCCAGCCCTTCTGCCTGGCACTTTCTGGTAAATCAGGAATCTAGTCACACACTTCCTCAAGCAGTTGCAGATACATAATGCTTTGTAATGGGAAGATGAGTGTCTGGGGTCACCCACCAGGTCAAGAGAGAGACTTCTACTTTCCCCTTTTCTTGACTGCCTTCCTGATCAGCAGATGGAGGCAGGCAGTGCCAACCTTGTTTTCAGAGGCAGCCTCTTCCTTAACTTAGTCCAGCAGGTCTATAGATGCAACTCCTTTCATACAGCTCTGCTCACCTGCTCTGAACTCAAACTGCAACCACAATACTGTGTTTTGAAGGAATCCAGGTGTCCCATTACAGTGGCCACTGTGGGCTTTCCTCAGAGTCAGTTTTCTCTTGATCTGAGCTAGCTTATTTCTTTTTTGCTTCTTGGAACATCACTTGAAAGGTAGAAACGAAGCTGATCTTAATTCTTCCTTCAACATGACATGCCCTTTTGAAATTGTACAAATAACAGTGTCTGATTGTCATGTTGAATTGCGAGCATGGATGTGAAATGCTCTGAAATCTGACTGAAGCCAAATATTAGGTCATAAGTCAACATTTTGCTGAGAAACTTGGTTACTAAGAGGTTGAAAATTTATATCTTTTCATGAGAAAACTTGTTTGCCAGCAGGAAAAAATTTCAAAGACTGTTATCTTTCTATGTGGAGGGAAAGAGATGTGTGTAATTTTGCAACCTGGGTCAAAGTCCTTTAGGATGTCTGAAATTGGATTGGTTGAGGAATGAGGATTTGGTGTAATATTTGAATTGCTCCCTGGGGTGAAAGTCAATGGGTGGCACAGGTGTGTGTCATTTCTTACAAGGTGGTTGGGCAAAATTGCGTGAAAGTCTAAGAGCAGCCTATTCCCACTGCAGGAGGTCACCCTCTGCCCACAAATTCTTCTGATGGAGAGACTATGACAAGAAAATGAGCCATCTCGGACCATGAGCACTTAGGGTCTTGAAAGATGCAAAATCCTGATCTTCATCTAAGTGGCTATGGCAGTCCTTGGGAAAATCCTGGTGGACATGAAGACAACTGAACAGAGGCAGGAGCCAGGGACAATACTCTCCACAGTGCCAAGAAGCCTGTAGCTTACCAGCTTGGCCTATTTTTGTCTGTGATGCTTCAGTCCTATTACAAAGCCCACACTGAGGTCTTCCAACCTCTATCGTGTGAACCACAGTAGGAGGGAAGAAAAGGCAAAGAGACATCTGCAGCTCACTAAAGAATGAAGACCAGAAGCTTTGCTGCATTAAGAACAGTATGCACTATTTTAAGAAGGCCAAGTGACAACATCTAGTTCACATTTTCTTCCAAAAAAGTAAAGCAGCTCACCTTCCCTCTTAGTGCCCACACTCTAGCGAAAGTTACAATTGTGGCTCAAGATAGAATTAAATTTCTACTAGAAATGAGTGTGATGGAGTAGGACTTTAGCTATGACTACAGGCGAATTCCTGATGGAAAAATCTGCAACTACTGCATTATATGGAAATATTGGCACTAGAAACTTGTTCCTATATACATATGGGTGTGTGCACAGATGTATGTATGCATTATATATATACACATGTGTGCCAGTGTGAGCCATCAACAACTCTTCCTCTTCACCCCTCTTATAACATATATTGTAGGTATCTGGAGCCTACATATCTTTTTATATGTAACCAAAACGAATGGCATCAAGCAATGGTGGCATTTGTATGGCAGAAAATGGTAGGAAGGTTGGCTATGCTTTCTTGTGGGTCGAATCCTACCATTGAGATGTCTCATTACTTGAAACTAACATAGCAGGCCATATGCCTGCCTGACTTAATGATGATTTTTGGTTCTTTCAGGCAAAGAAGGGGAATTATGCCTTTCTGTGGGACGTGGCCGTGGTGGAGTATGCAGCCCTGACAGATGACGACTGCTCAGTGACTGTCATTGGCAACAGCATCAGCAGCAAGGGTTATGGGATTGCCCTGCAGCATGGCAGCCCCTACAGGGATCTCTTCTCTCAGAGGTAGGCATGGTCAATAAGGCTCCAATAGTCTCTGGACTCCAACAGCTGAGAATTGGAAAATAACTTCTTGTGGAAGATAAGAGCCAATATTAACTCATTTAATCATCACATCTTCCTAAGCACCAACAATGTAACAGTACATCCTTCACCCACTTCCAAGTAGTCCATATGAAGGTGTTGGGATAAAAATAGAAATATGTAGCCCCTTCCCATGAAAATGCATAGTGCCAGTGAAACTTGATGTGAGTAGGCAGTGCCAGCCCGGCGTAAATGCAAAGGTAAGTCATCCTCAGGTTTGGAGGCAAAGGAGAGCATCTGACCAGATCCAGGAGATGCAGAAGGACTTCCCAGAGGTGGTGACACCTGAGATTTCAGGGAGGAGTAGGAGTTAGCTAAGTAAATGAATAATAAATAGGATCTGAGAAGGGCCTAATAATCACTTTTAAAGATCAATATATCTGCAAAGTGGCAATCATCCATGTGGAGGCTTAAAAAAAATGAAATTGGAAAAGCAGGTTTCCGCATTCATGTGGATTGTGTGGTGGGAGGTTCTTGGCCCAAGGAGTTGCTGTCTTGGGAGTGGACCTGGCCATGCTCTGTGGAGAGAGGATAGGTGCTTATCACTGGCCTCCTCCCTAACTTCCCAGGATCAGAATGCAGGTTTCTAAGCCATCTTCTTGGAATTAATTCAGGGGTTTTTGGTAATTATATTATATTTCTCCCCAATTATATTGGGGAGAAAGTGGGGAGTGAGACTATCCAGACAGGAATTTTTCAACCTGGCAAAGTGAATGGATATCCTCCACCAGAAATGAATATGGTGTGCCTAGTTTGTATTTGCCTGTTCAGCTTCCCATGTGATTTGCTGCTATGAACCCATCCCTTGAGACTGCCCAGCTTTTACCCCTGGACATGGTCAGATTTTCGAGTGCTCAATCCAAGCACCTGGACTGCTTGTTTGAGAAGCATCTTATCCCCATTTTTTGACACAGGTGTTTACCTTTGTCCTTGGCCAGGTGACCTGGCCTTAGCCATAGAGAGTGGAACGTAAGGTCACGGGTAAGTTCAGTGGGCTTTTTCCAGCAGTCACCCTACCAACAGGAGCTCCTGTCCCCAAAGATATCTAACCCTTGGGCCCTCCACTCATATATGTCTGTGAGGTGGCATCCTGTTGGCAGAATGGGGTGGGATTGCAGAGCCCAGAGAGGAAGCCCAAAAGGCAGGCTCTACCTTGGTCCACCAAAATTCAAAAAGTTTCAGGAGTAGCCAAGTGAAGAGATTGACATAGTGCCAGGCTTAGGCACAAGTCTCAGTTGCCTGATTAATGCATGAACACCATCACTGAGGAGTGTCCACTTGGAGGGAATAGGTTCTTAGAGATCATCTGTTTTACATCCTGCAGCTCAAAGAGGGTAACTACCACCTGTGATTGCTTAGTCAGCTTCTGATGGAGCAGGGATTAGAATCCAGGTCTCCTGAGTTCAAGGGTTTTGCATATGTTGCTGTTAGATCTCCAAGCCCTACCTCTAAACTTCTCCCACCTCCTGGATGTCCAGATTGGGCCTTTGTTCTGTTCATAAGTACACAAACTTCAGCCCCATCCAGGAAAGGCTGAGAAGGAAGACTTGCAACCAATTCAATAAGTGTCTTGTTTGCAAAACTGGAAAAAGGGGTAGAACTAATGAAGGTAAATGAGGCTTTGGGGTTTTCTCTAGAATCTCATCAGGTATATACTCTGTACCTTACTCTGTTCCCTGGAGCAGAGAGCAATGAGAAGAGAGATAGAAAAGTAGTAATTTATCAATTGTTAGATTAAAGGCATGAAGAAAGGATGCCTTCCTTCCAGAATTTAGAACACATCAGCGTTCTCGCGGTTTATTCTAGCTGGTTTTCCTAGATTCGAGGCTCAGGGTGATTGCACAGACCATCAACTTGAGAGCATCTCTGTGAAACAGATAAGGGAGCCTGTGGGGGCCAATGCAGTAGTGATACCAAAAAATGGAATCAGGGAAGTGAAAAGTCCAAAACAGGTCACAGGAGGGCATGAAAATTCTCAACCTAGAGAAGGAAGAGATGAGTAGGAAGGGGTGTGGTTGCTCCCCTCCACTATCAGAAGACTTGCTGGGTCTTTTGTACAGTCCAGAAGGCAGTGGACCACAATCAGCTTGGAGGTGTGGGATCCCAGAGAGGCAGGCTAACCCTGGAACAGGCCTGCACATGATCTGTCCACTCAATTACTGAGAGGTCTTTCCACAAAACTCCTTCCCAGAGACCCTGTGGGTTTCTCCCTCCCATCCCAGTGGTCACCATATGCAAAAGTGGCTAGTCCAGTTTCCATGTCATTCTGGAAAAAAAGTAACTTTATCCCTCTCTGCTTTCACCAGAAGCCTGTGTGCTCTCTGACTATAAGTAAGTTTCCCAGTGAGCTGTGCTGGTCTCTTGCTGTATTATTATCTGCCTCCATATTAAAGCCCCTCCTGGGCAGGCAGCATCCTCTATCCACCAGACTGGTATCTAATTTGAGGGAACACATAGGCTCAGGTTTCCAACTTACGCTTGCCAGTGGTTCTACAAGAGGTTCTGTTGTATAGTATGTGAAAAACTGTGAGCTGCCCTTAGCTTGGGTGTGCCCAGAGCAGTGAAGGGGGCTGGTCCAAGTCAGTGCACCATGCCATTGGCAGAAAAAGAGTCCTTGCATAAATAGCAGATCCCAGCCTTATGTGGAACTGCCATAACTGTCTTTCCCTTCATACTGGGAGCTAAGCTCTTCCCTTTCTTTGGCAGAGGACAGGATGTAGATATATGTGTGAGTGGTGGGGATTATGTGCTATAACAGGTTTGCAGACCACAGCATGTGGAATGGGCATTCAATAAATGTTTAGCAACTTAATAGCCATTTATTGAGCACCTACTGTGTAGCCAGCTCCACAACTATTGAATAAAGGAAAGCACCTGCAATTATATCTGTCTGGAAAATAGAAAAACTGGCTTTAGGAAGTGGCTATTATCGCTCTGGCTTCCTCCTAAGCAGGAGTATAGATTAGCATGGTGTGCTTTAGTTTAGCCTTGTTTCTAGAAAGTGTTTTATGCTGGTGACTTGTCTTTCCTTTTGCTTCTATATTTAAATTTCCTTTTTGTTTGTTTTTGTTTTAGTCTATGTTTTCCCATAAATTGTCTTACATTCTTTCTGAAATAAGACTGGGCATGAAAGAGGCATGCCATTATAGGAGGTCAAAATAAGAAGCCATCAAGAGTGGGCAAATAGCTCAAGTCACAGAGCACTTGCCTTGCATGTGCATGGACCCAGGTTCAAATCCCCAGCACCTCAGAAAACAATGTGGTGGCTTCAAAATAAGAAGCCATCAAATTATGCAGCCCGCCTGATGTTTCACCAGAGGTGCTAATGAGTGGAGGAGTGGGGATCCAACCTCATGATCTGACCAGAGCCTCACCATCCCCTTGGCCAGAAAATTACCCTGAGAGAATAGCCTGTGATTCCAAAAAGAGCAAGATCTTCTTGATCAAGATGACCAGATCAGAAGAGTAGCATGGCCACTTCTAAGTGCAACTTTGGGCAAATTATCTAGATCCCAAACCTCAGGTCTTTAAGAAGTAAAATAAACATAATAAAAATTGCTCTGCAGTTTGTTATGAGGATCAAACAGTGTAAAATGATTTTTCCCTACTGTGTTCTCAATAAGAGGTAGTTCTTGTCAATACTGGCCCTACAAAGGTTCAGGTCAATACAGCTATCAGACTGTGCATTTACTAATCTTCTTTTGTGGACCCCTTATTACTTGCTAGGTCTTCAGCTAATGGTCTGAGAGCTAAGTATATTGACCTAATCTCAGATTTTAGTGCTAAGAGAGCCAAAGTTGAAAGGTTCAGAGTCTGGATTTGACCTAATGTCCATCAGAGTTTATATGTTCACAAACACAAAGCCTTTTTGTCTCCATGGTGAGCTGATAGTTCAACCACTAACCTTCTCCAGAGCCCTGATATCCAAAATGTCTGGCACTGGGGTTCCTGTAACTTCCAGAAAGCTCAGCCTACTCAACCCTTCTAGATGAGGAGTAACTAAGGCCAGTGGATGTACAGACATGCGGCTTCCTTCATGTGATAGGATCCATGTGAAATAATGAGTGAGACCCTGCTGTTGCCCAATTAATCATGCAGTGTGCCATGTAATAGAGCAATGGTGCTCAGGCACATTCCAAGCATGACCCCAAGCCACACAAATGTGGGTGTAAATCATGCGTTTGTTTCAACAAAAAGGCCCTCTATACACAGCTACCTTCTAAGTATTTTTTGCTCATCAGTGCACATCACATTAAGAGCTCACCCTAGCCATTTTAGTTTAGGCCACTTTTCATTATTTAATAAATGTGTTCCTACATTGATTGACAAAACAAACATCTGCTGATGGCCTTTACTGTGTTAACCACTGTTTTGGCACAGTAGAAAACAGGAAGTAATGCATAATCCATGGCCTAAGCCCCTACCTTACTCATCCAGTGGGAATCAACAGTCTGTATTAGAAAAATGAGGTTGTTGAGGTTTAACAGGGGCATGGACCTTGTCTAGGGCCATACAGCTGAGATCTTGATGCCCCCAAAACCTGTTCTTTGCACTGAACCAAATTTTTCCTAGCCAGCGAGAGGCTACTCCATGCTGGACTTAAGATTCTGATATGTCAGAGGACACTGTCAAGTTGTCACCCTTTGTCTCCTTCTGATGCAAGCCCAAGTATGTTCACTGAGCACAGCCTTACACCTGTGGCCACAGCTAAGTGAAGGCTGCACAAATCATTCCATTGAGCACCCCTGGCATGAGAAATTGCTGCTCTTTGTGCACATCCATGAGGTCACTGCAGATATTGTTAGCTGAATACATCATCATGGACCAGGCTCACAGAGCTCTGCTCCCCAAATGGTAAAGCCTGAGTATCTGGAGTCTACCAGTTCCCCCTGGCTTGCTGTTTAGACCCTTGGGTCATAGAGGGAATCCTCAAAATACCACAATTAAAGGAAACCACCGTGGGGAAATCTAAGGCCAGTAGAGGTTGTCCCACTGCACCATAAAATCCAGACTCCCTCTCATGCCCTCTCAGAACCTGCATCTGGACCGTGCTTGGTTTGTTTTCTTCATCTCATGCCACCCTCCTCCTCCTTGCTCACTCTACAGCCTCACCAACCATATTCCAGCTTCTTATACATAGACAGTCACACATAGTCCTGGTCTCAGGAATGTTCTTTTTTCCTTCATTGGATGCCAACCCTGGACAACCTCACAGTGACTTCGGCAAGATACATCACCTCTCAGTGCATCAGTTTCCTTCTTGGCAAAAATGAGAAAATAGGAATGGCCATCTTAAAGTGTTGATGTGAGGATTTTCAACACTCTGTGCCAAGCACTTAGGATACTCCCTGACACAGAATTTGTTAGGCCGTGTGAGATACTTCATGACTAATTGTCCTTCAGATTTTCACTAACCTGTCACCTCGTCCTCCACGAACTCTACCTCAATCCTCCAGTCTGAGCCATCTCCCTCTGCAGTGTGCCTTTTCCTGGCACCTTTACTCTCACTTCATTGTGTTTATCACAGCTTCTGTCTTTCCGTTAACTGCTCCAATTGTTTTAAGGTGGGCGTTTATGTCTCTAGACCACAAGCTCAGCAGCACTGAACATTGTGCTTGCCATGGTTCAGAAGCTCCTCAAATCAAATGAATAAATGAAGGTTTTTGTGAATCTTAGTGGGAGAGACATAGGTTATACAAGTTAAGTATGCCTTATCCCAAATGATAGGACCAGAAGTGTTTTAGATTTTGGATTTTAACCAATTTTGAAATTTTTACATATATGTAATGAGATATCTAGGGAATGGGCCCTAACTTCGAACCTGAAATTCACTTATGTTTCACATGTATTTTCTATGCATTGTCTGGGATAATTTCACACAATAATTTAAATAATTTGGTAAGTGAAACAAAGTGTACATTGAACCATCAGAGGTCAGGTGTGGAGTTTTGCCCTTGTGATATCATGTTCATGCTCACAAAGTGTCAGGTTTTAGAGCATTTCAGATTTCAAATTTTGGGATTAGGGCTGTTCAACCTGTAGAATTGAGGTTTGAAAGAAATGGTTTTTGTGATCATGAGCATTCTAAATTGACAGTCTGCTTGCCTGGTTCCTTTCAGTATTTCCCAGTTTCATCCTGAGCACTTACTCCACCATTCATGTGAAGGGCCTTATGTGCTTTGCTGCTGAGCTTTTTCCATGGGCAATGGACAGGGTGGGAGAGAGCAGCAAGGTTGCTAAGGACGGCAGTGACACAACCTGACATGTGTTTGAGGAAGAGCTCTGCCTGCAGTGTGCAGAATTTGATGATGTCAGTGGCTATGGCTCACCTGGTTGTGTCTTGCAGGATCCTGGAGCTACAGGACACAGGGGACCTGGATGTGCTCAAGCAGAAGTGGTGGCCACACACAGGCCGCTGTGACCTCACCAGCCACTCCAGTGCCCAGGCCGATGGCAAATCCCTCAAGCTACACAGTTTTGCTGGGGTCTTCTGCATCCTGGCCATTGGCCTCCTCCTCGCCTGCCTGGTGGCTGCCCTGGAGTTGTGGTGGAACAGTAACCGGTGCCACCAGGAGACGCCCAAAGAGGTCCGTACCCTCCCCATTCTATAGCCTAGAGGCAGGAGGGTCACATTGGGCCATTTGGTGGGTGGCTTTCTTCTAGTTAGTATTTACTCTGGTCTGGAGACAGCAGTGTTTTTATATAGAGGGATTGTATCATGGTTTCATTTTGTTTTTAAAGGAAGAGAAAAACTATAGGGGGTGTTTTCATGTTTGAACAAAGTGCGGAGGGGCCAGCCATGGCCACTAAAGTCCTGTATTTATCTATAGAGCAGGTACAGCGTGGGCAGCGCCAGAGAGCCCTTCCCCACCCTGCCCCGCCCATGTGCCTCCACCCTGACCTGGAGAGACCACCTGTAGGGTAAGAGAGGAGCTGCATCCCTTCCCAGTTCTCTTGACTTCTCACCAGGGGCCATGGGGCCCTTCTCCCCAGTGTGTGAGGGGGATCCCTGCCTCTTCCATCACCCCTCGTCCCCTCTGTCCCTCCTCCTCGCAGGCCCACTCTTGCCCACATCCCCCCTGGGTGCAGCCACCTCAGAGGACTCTAGGCCCTGGGCACACTTCCCTTCCTGTGTGTGCCAACCACAAGCTGATTCTGTCCCTCCACACTTCCTTCTCATTGGGCGTTTGTTCTTCCTCAAACTTGTTTCTTAACAAAAAAAATAGTCTTCGTGAGGGTCCCTTAGAAATGACTCCTCTATAAGAGGTGACAAGGAATGCCATGCAGTAATGATGCTCTGCTGTCAGAAACCTGCACGCAGGCATCTGTAACCCAAGCGCAGCCACTCCATCCAGGGTTGTCACTATCTGCCACATATACCTCAGTAACATCCAGAATCACAGCTCTGCTGACAAAGTCTGCTGGGGCCAAAAGTTGTAAATCTCAAACAGGAAGTAGTAAAGCAAATGGCATCAAGTCCGACAGCCCTCCCTTTTTTTTTTTTTTTTTTTTTTTTTTTTTAAGTTTTGCCTGCTTTTGTTTTTTCTTGAGGCACAGGTGACACTTGCTAAGTTCATAAAGTGTCAGTGGGACAAGGGGAAACACAAATATACTGGGGTGGGAAAGAAAAACAATCAGGAGGAGGTAAGAGCTGGCTGGATCCTTCTGAGCCTGATTTAGGGTTGGGAGTTGGTGCCTTTGAACATGAAGGATGAGTCATCCTGGCCACCATCTCTGTAGTCTGGAGTGATTGTCTGGCCACACCCTCATTCATCAATCTGTCCCTGGCAAGGACAGTGGTGTGTGTCCCCCTGGGTCCTCTTCTGACTCTCCATTCATTCCAGGCAGTGAGGCTTCTGTCATCCTGCATTCTTTTCTCTGGAAGGGGGGCACTGCTAAGTCAGTGTATCTGAAATGTCCTGGTGACCTCCACCTTCCTCTCTGCTATCTGTACACCTCCCTATGAAGAGAGGTGAGGTCTGGTTCCGCCACCACCTTCATGGCTCTCCTGTCACTCCAGGACCTCAGGAGGGGAGGAAGGAAGAAGTTGGAGGAATATTCACTGAAAATAACAGTTAATGGTTTTCATCCTAAGCTTTTATTGCAATTGGAAAATTTGTATAAAGTCACAGGGAGGGACCGTGAATTATTCTGATGAGTTATTTTAAGGAAGAGCCCCATACAGTTCTGAAGCTGGGGCATCACGTCATCCCCATCCACCCCATGGCCAGGCCACCCTCACCTGCTGTCACCATCTAGGCATATGTGTGCAGAAGCATCTGTGGGCAGCCAGGGTAGATGGGAGAGACACTAGCTGACTCACTTTGTAGCCACTGCCTATGTTGTTTTTTCTTAGGGTTTGAGTTTTTCCTAAGTCTGCACCTGATTTCCTGTGTACAGACATCCCTTGGGTCAAAGGAGCAGGGGAGGGTCTCCAGGTGGTCACACATTGCAGTGTCATGGAGGTGACTGTCATGGCTGGTGTGAGCAGGGTGGGAATCCAGGACACAGGCTCAAGTTCAACCCTGTCACATATCTCCTGTGAGCCAGGTGCAGGGAGAGGCTGTCCTATGAACTGGAAGTCCTTGTCTGCTATCAGTTCTGCCCCTTTACAGCCCTTATTTTAATGCTAATTTCAGCCTGAACCACCCAGAATTAGTAATGGTCATGGTGTGCGTGTGTGTGTGTGTGTGTATGTGTGTGTGTGTGTGTGTGTGTATGCACATGCGTGCTTCTACTACTTTCAGGGGGAAAGAAGGGGTTGGGTGGGGGGAGTAAGTGATTGTCGGAGAAACAGATTTAAAGTTGGAGGCAAAAGGAGAGACCAGGAGACCAAGAGATAATCAAGCTGTCAGGTATAGCAGCTCCTTTCTTGCCAGTAAAGCATCTTATCTTCCCTTCTAGCTTTTGCATAACTCTAGGGTCTCAGGTATGAGAGGATGCATGTACTACTCTGCTACCAAACTGTGGCCTTTCTGCCCTAGCTGCCAGTCTGCTTTTAGACAGGAATGAAAGCTGATGGAGCGGCAGGGGCATTTCTGTCCCTTCTGGTGTTACTAAGATGGGCTGCAAGGAAACTTTCCATCTTTTCCCAGATTTTATGAATTTCCAATTTTCAAGTGAAGTCTCTTCTTCCATCTTTCCTCCTTTTATAACTGGCCACACCCTTCCCTCAGGGTGCTTACCTCCTCATCAGCAGAAGGGGCAGAGAGCTCCCCAGGCAGTCTTTATCCTACTGATAGGGGTGTCCTGAAGGGAGCAATGAGGACCGTCAAAGTACAGAGGGGCACCCAGTCTAGCAAGAGCACGGGCCCACAGCAGGTAGGAGTGAAGGTCAGTGAAGATTTCTTGGGACTTGGGAATGTTAGTACAGTATGTTAAAGAACTGGTACAAATCACAGAGCTAGAGACGAGATCAGATAAGTGGATGACGATATATAATGGGGGTGGGGATGTGGGGGTGAGAGAAGAATGGAGGAAATTTAGATTACATAGAGGGAAATGAGAGGGAAGGGGCTATGAACAATGGTGGAATGAGACAGACATTACCTTATGTACATGTATGATTACACAAATGGTATGAATCTGCATCTTGCACAATCATAGAAACAAAAAGATGTACCCCGTTTGTGTACAATGAATCAAAATGCAGTCTTTAAAAATAAAAAAATAATTTTAAAGAAACCAAAGAAGTTGCCTTTTGAGCAGGGTGAGCAAAGGGTTAACAAGGAGTGTGGGCATGAGGATGATGCTGGTAGGCCAAGCTAACAGAAGGAGGCAGGAACTGCTCCCAAGATATAAATGCCAGGCTGAGGGGTTTAGACCCCTAGTGTAGTGAGCAGGAAGCAGGAAAGGGGCTGAAGAGACAGTATTTTAGAAGCATGTATTTAAAACCTTAGAAAAATAATGATGGTATTCAATTTAGATCTACTTTGTGTTACTGGTTGCTCATGTTTTATGAAGCAGCATTTGCAATTAGGTGAGAATGTCTGGTTACCCTTAGAATGTTTCACTTCAGGGCATTGGCCATATTTCTTAGAGCCAGAAACCTGTCTGTGGGTGGAGCCCAAGCTGTGTTTAATGGCTTTCACTGGGATGTCTTCAGTTTAGACACCTACTTGGGGAAGAGTAGTAATGTGCGTTCAACCCCTTAATATTCATGTGCCTCCGAGATCATATTTTTTCTAAGGAATCAGACAATTATGTAGTTACCCAATGCAGGTGAGCACACCAAGCTCTGAGGATGCAGTAAAGAGCTACCCACTAGATTTATGGGGGATGTAGAGTCATTGCTCTGAGAATAAAATATTCATGAAATAAAGATGAGAACTGCACAAATGGGAAATGACATGAAGAGTGAGAGATGAATCATCCATCACTGGGCTGGAAGCTTGGAATTCTTGTTGCTTCCTGCCTTGCCTTCCCTCCTCTGTCCCATGCTTCCATGCATACAGAAGCTGGTGGAAGCCAGGGTGACTGGGTGACAGGGTTCTGAGTCACAGTTGGACCCTCTTTCTGGCCTGTGAGTCACCATCTGCATGCCCCCTTGACGCTGCTCTCCATGGAAGACTGGAGCCTAGGGACTCTCCCTTCAACTTAATCGCCTTTTCTGTCTCTACTTCTTTCATGCTGCCTTCTACTCCTGGTGGAGATTTTCTCTTTTGCACCTATGCTCTCTTGATATATGTTGACACAACAGTGTTGCACTGAGGATTACAACTAGAAATAATGTGTAAAGTAAGCTAAAGATGCATGTGGTCTAAGAACATGCTTGGTTAATGGTGGCTGGGGGCTCTTCCCTCCAGAGGACCTGAGGATGGACAGTGAGGGATGTGGCGGAGGAAAAACACACCTCAGGGTATCTATCCTGTGCTATAAAAAATTGCATGTCATCTTAACATTCTTCAACAACTTTCAAGAAAGGTGTCCTTATCGCTGGAGAAGTGGGATTCAGAAATGGTGAGGGCAGAGCTGAGAAGTGAATGGTGTATCTGCCTACCTGTACCTGCTGCCTCACAGAGGCAGGCTCAGCAAAGGGTCAGGGCTCTGAGATTTTTAATAGATGTGTTCAGGATCCTGGCTTCTTACTTAGCACTTCCTAGAGGATTTGGGGATGAGGGGTGTGACTCAGTTCTTCTCTAGGCTGAGCTTCTGGTCAGGCATCTGTGTCGTCTACATTATCTACATTCTCTGAACCTCAGTTTCTCTCCTCTGCTGAACACTGTACCTGGCACCACAGCTATCCTGCTGAGATCAGACAGCTTGGCATGAGGGTAAGGATAGTGAGCATGCTTGTTTTATCCCTTAGCTCAGGGCCCTCCAGTAATAAGGCACTGAACACTTATTATGCACCAATGTATATCCTAAAAACTGTCAAAACCTCCCTACCTGTAGCCACAGGTCACCTCCCTTTTTGGGTGTGATTCCATATTATCAATCATCCATATTACCTTGGCTGTCACTAGGTCAAGTCTGCCACCACCTCCTCACCTTTCTATTCCCATCACTTTGTCCACTCTCTGGAACATGGACGCTCTCATTAAGGGGTGATGAATATAATTGAAGTATTGGGCAACTTCTGTGTGCCAGAAACCAAAGATAAATGCTTTACCAAGAACATTAGCTCATCTGATAGTAGGAACTCAAAAGTATTTATTGAATGAATGAATCAGTCTGGGCTCCTATAAAGAAAGTGTTATTCATGTTAAATTGTTGTGTAATCATTGCAGCTGGATCAATGGCTTTCAGTTCTGGCTGCACATCAGTGGTGATTAATTCTAGAGCTTTTTAGAAAATACAGATGCTTGGGCTCCATTTCCCAGAGGATCACATTAAGGACATCCAAACACCTGTAATTTCTAAACTCTACACATGTGCTTCTGATATCCTTCCAAGGATGTAAACCTTCCACCAACATGTTCACTAAACTTTCAAGGTGAGCTTGTGAATACACAGCCTGGCATAGTGGAAAAGAGTCCAGGTTTTGGAGCCAAGTGGACATGAGCTCTGATTCTGATGCTCCACTGGTCATAGAATTCTGTTGCCTTGAGTAAGTCACTTCATCCCTAGCCCCGGTTTACTCCTCTGCATTTCTGCTGTTCCCACCTGTGATGTGAAGTGATGGTCATTTTGCTTTAAAACATTTCTCATCATCTCCTGAGATCACTTCATTGATTTAGCATTTAGTTTCTTGACTTTTATCCAGTCATGCCTCTTAGACCCCCAACCCAGCCTAAGTCTGTGGAGCAACACTTAAGAATACCATGCTGGTGGCATTTCTCCCAGCCATTGGGTCTCATTTACCACCTGGTTGGTCTCAGTGGTAACGGGAGCACATTGCCAACAACCATCCCAGTCAGATGGGAAGTCCCTCATCCCTAATTTTATTCCTGCCCAACTTAAAGCAGGAGCTGCTGGACTCCAAACAAAGTCAGTTCTAACGAGTCCCATGTGTAAGAGGCTGTTACATAGATGATAGTTTAGTTAATTACCGTTTTCCAATACACTGGATTATTTCCACATTGGTGAACAGTGGCTTAATTACAGAACTTTATCTCTCTGCAAGACAATGCCTGAGAGAGGTTCCCCAATAACCTCTGCTGTGCATCTGTCGTCATGTTTAATATGGGGTGAGAAATGCAGTGCTGGAGTCCAGCCGATTCATGGATAAACACAGTCAATGAATTTTATGTCATATTCAGGGATGTTTGACTAGGTCAGTTACCTACAATAGATTAATGAAGGCAGCAATAAGTTTCCAGGTCTCTTTCCACAGCTGTCATTACCTGGCTGAACACCGAAACCTTGGGATAATGAGGATGTAAACTGATGTAGTTCACATAAAAAAAGTCCATTATTTGAATTTGCATAACATTATAGAATGCACCATTTTGTCTAAAAGATGGATAATTATTCAAATCACTCCTGCCTCTTGCCTTGAGTAAGCTGATTACTGCTCTCTCCTCTTTCCTTGGCCAGAAACGCAGAAGGTGCAACCAGACATGACCTTGTGTGTGCTAAATCCGTGGCCCCAGGTGATGCAAGAAGACAAAGCTTCCAGGGCCTTCAAATGAGGCAGACTTCGGTTCTCTGCTCCTCAGTTCCAGCCCCTATAGACAGCTAGAGGAGCAGGCAGCTTAGAGGACACACTGTGAGATTAGGACAGACTGCATTTGTTTTCTAGAGAGGTCATGGAGGCATGTGCCTTAGTTCTATTCATTTTCTTGTCTAGTTAGACAGTCAATATAGGAGGCTCCCAATGGCAGCCTCTTCTCCCAGCATTTGCTGTTGTGTTGGTTCTACCTGAATAATGGAAATTGAATAAAACGAGGTTCCACCCGTGTGAAGAGGTTGGATTCTTGACAGCCATTTGGTGTGGGAAGCTCTCCCTGGGAAATTTGTTCAATTGGTGTGGACATTTTCTGTGTGTCCTGACATGGAGAGGTTAAAAGGCTAATGAATAACCACAATTGGGAGTTGATTCCTACTGCATGGCTTTGCAATCCTTGCCAATGATTCTTCCGTCCTTAATTTGAGACAGGGAAAAACTATATGGGTGTAAGAAACTATTCAGGAAGCTCTTCCCTTCAGAAATACTGACTTGAAGGTAATTGGCCATTTCTATACAACTAGCTGGATTGGTCTTTAACATTTAGGCTGCTAGATAGGTGTCTGTGCCCTGCCTCTTTCGCAATCCACCACACTTTCCACCTTCTGTCCCTTGTATGTCAGTGGCAAAGGCATCCGTCTCAGATATCTTCCTTGCTCACATCTTTCTGCAGGGGATTTGGTTGGTCTTTTCACTCAAAGCTCTTCATTTTTGTTTTTCTGGCATTAGGTAGAAAGGGTTCCTTTCTCTTTCCTCCTATTTCTAACTCTCTGCATCCCTGTGACCTTCTTGGACAGTAAGTTGTCCTTCCTCTCTTTCCAAAACCTAGCAAAATAGGTTGTCCTTCCTCTCTTTCCAAAACCTAGCAAAATGGGAAGCACCTCCTGAACACCTGTTCTGGCCCAATACTCAACTGACTCTGGGGAAAAGGGCCAGCTTTTCTCTTCCAACTGCCAGTACTCAGTGAACACAGCTGGGACAAAATACACTTGTTCCCTGCTGCAAATTAGTCTACTTTTAAACTTTATTTTCTTCCATTCTCAAAGGAGACCTAAAGGGCGGAAGAGAAAATAGAAAGGAGGAAAAGGAAAGATCATGTAACGTACCAATTCTTCCAAAGATTTGCAGGAGTACCTGGTTGTCAGTTTTCCTTCCATGGAATGAAAGACTCTACAGTCAGAGAACTCAGCTTATTCTAGGCTTCTCCAAGCATTGCTGGTTGCAGAGAAGGGATAGCTGTTTCATTAAACCCTGAAGATATTTGAGATTCTCTCAATGTGTCTAACTTCCAGGCTGTCTGCTACCAGTCTTGTGCCCTTTCCAAGATGAAAAAAAAAAAAAAAGTCTTTTGATACAAATATTTACCAAA
Source organism: Sciurus vulgaris (assembly GCF_902686455.1). Classification (NCBI taxonomy): domain Eukaryota; kingdom Metazoa; phylum Chordata; class Mammalia; order Rodentia; family Sciuridae; genus Sciurus; species Sciurus vulgaris. The sequence goes on from NC_136464.1 coordinate 42,276,559, forward strand.
ATGATGTTGACACTGGTTTTGGCTAATGCAGATGAAGAAGCTATGTCCTATATCAGAAGCTTCACAGGAGCTTGAAGCAGCCATGACAAGTGTGGAGTTATAGGCTTCATGATGGGCAGAGTCAGAGTTTGTCCAAAGGCCCAGGAACCAGAGCAGAAAGCTGGGTGAAGCACTACTGCTGTACTGAATGAAATATCAACCATTTTCCACCTCTAAATTCTTCATTCAGGATTCAGATTTAGTCCTTTTATCCTTGTTTGGGTCATAGTCCTACCTTTTGGGTAGGCGAACAGGTCACCTGCCAATTTGTTATCCAGTGAAGACAGTAAAACAAAACAAAGCAATCATGAATTTTTAGTCAGCTTTTTTGTTGCTGCAACCAAAAGACCTGACAAGAACAATCTTAAAGAAGGAAAAGTTTATTTGGTGCTCATGTTTTCAGAGATCTCAGTCCATAGATAGCCAACTCCATTGTTCTGGGCCTGAAATGAGGCAGAACATCAGTGTGGAAGAGTGCGGAGGAGGAAGGCATCTCAGAACATGGCAACAAGGAAACAGAGAGAGAGAGCACCACTCACTAGGCCAATTACATGCCCCAAAGGCACTCCCCCAGTGATCCTACCTCCTCCAGCGACACCCTACCTGCCTACAGCAAATCCATAAATGGATCAATTCACTAATTAGGTCAAAACTCTCATAATCAAATCATTTCATCTCTGAAAATCTTGGAAATCTTACACATGAGCATTTGGGGGATACTTCATATCTAAACCATAACAATATACTTTTATAGAAAGAGATCATTGATGCTAAGTGGCTCCTAGACACTAATGCCCCAAATAACAGTTATAAAATACTATTATTAACAATAATTCTACATGAAAAAATAAAAACAGAATAGATAAAGAACCCAAAAGTGGGGAAGTTTGCACAGAGGTGGCTCAATCATGGTGTAAGGTAATTAAGAAAAGAACTTGAATTTGGCTTGTTATTTATGGATGGTCCCTGATTTACTATGGTTCATGGTTTTTTTCAACGTTATGTTAGTGCAAAAGCAATATGCATTTGGTAGAATTTCAAACTTTGAACTTCTCCTGGTCAACACTATGTGGGACCATACCCTCTGATAATGCTGGGCAGCAGCAGTGAACCACAGCTTCCGGGTTAGCCACATGATCATGAGCCAAAGCAACCATTTTGCTAAGCTGTGATATTTTCTATGTTAGGTATATTAAATGCATTTCCAATTTATGATATTTTCAACTTACCTTGACTTTATTAGGGTTTAACCTCATAAGTTGAGAAACATTTGTAGTATAAACTTTTGAAGGAGACATTGAAAGTGTTTCATGAATGATAATTAGCCCTATGCCCTCCAAACACTTCCCTCGAATTCACCCATGACTTTTACCACCCAGAGGGGTTCTCAGCTCAGAGGTGGTTTCTCAACACCAAGGAGCTGAGCTCTGCTTATGTGGGACTTTAGATTACTGGAATCTTGGCTCTGCCTTAGGGACTTGCCAAGGTTTGGGGCTGTCACTTCCATCTATGACACCAAGCCAAATTCCATTGCCCTCCTTTCATCTGCAATTAGTGTGCTCTCTTATTTTTCAATTTCCCCCTGGGAAGAAATGAGTTCTCCATTACCTTATGAATGTTGTCTGTTTTCTTGCTGAGAAAGAGGTTCTGAGAATGACAGTAGGTGTCCCACTAGAAGCCAAGCACTGTGTGCCACCGCAAGGGTATAGAGAGCTGTGGTCCCCCCTTTCTCCATGTTAGGGAGTGTTGGGGTAAGATGTAAATAACAGGGCACTTTGGTTCTTTACCTGCCCAAGAAACGCTGAGTTAAGTGTTTAGTCCTATGGTTGGCACGCTCGTGTGAAGGGGAAACTCATGTCAGTCATTTAGGGAGGCCTCCTTCTAGGGGAATTCCTCTCCCCGAATATCTGTGGGAGCTCAAAGCAGTCACTGGAACAACCCTTATTTTACATGGATCCCTCTTTTTCCTTCTGAAAGCATCCTAAACTTTCTTGGTATTTCTAACACCTCTACAAGGTAGACAGGGGTTGGGTTCCTCTCTCCAAAATTTGATGTCAGCAGGGTTGTGTCTTGGAAATGAGCTTTGACAAGGTATTTCTCTTGGAGTTTGACCTTAGCGTTAGTCATCTTCTTGCCTGACACATGGGTATCCTGCCGTCTACAAACAGAACTGTAGTCTAGGAGGTGGTGTGGCTCTTCTGGGCACCTGGTTGCCATCCCTCTCTGTAGAGGGGAAACCAAGAAAGTAGATGACATCTCCCTTGAGCTTTCAAGCAGTATGGCACCTTGACTAAAATTATAGGTAAATCACCAAGATTTTTTTAAAAGAATGATATTGGTTTTATTTTATTTTCTTTCTTGAGCAAATAACCAAGCAATCTTCTGTGATGTCACCCACCATGGTGAGATAATGTCATGGATGGGGATCACCCATCTGGGTAGCCTCAGGTCCTCATGACACCAGGAGAGTTGGCTGACCCTAGGGAAGTCCCTGTTCTCACTGTCTCCCTCCTCATCCCCATCCAGAGACCCATACACCATTAGCATAGATAGGGACATGTTCCCCTCCTGGCCTCCCTGGACATGCTGCACGGGGAAAACAGAGGTCACCAGTGAGGCAGAATACTTCTGTTCCAGGCTTCCAGGCTGCCCTGAACACTCATGGGGCTTATAACTCTGGTGAGGTCACTGAACCTACCTGAACCTGAGCCTCCTTTGTGGGAAGGCAAGGGTGATCATTTCAGGCCTCTGAGTGTTGTGAGCTCTAAATGGCAAATGCATGGGCCATACTAGAGACTCAAGGACCATTCCCTGTATTCCCTTGGGACTCCATTTATATCCTTCCTCTGTTAATTCTTCAAAGCATCTTGCCTCAAGGGTTGCCTCTGGGTGTGGCAATGTTGAGTACAGAGGAAAAGAACAATGCCACCAAGGTCTGCTCTTAGGGGTTTGCTGCATAAGTATTCTCCTCTCTAGGATTCTCCATCCAGGTGAAGGGAGGTGGGAGCAATGTCAGGGTACTCACTGTCCAGCAGACTGAACAGGCCTAGTGACTCTGGGTCTCCAGAGTTTGCAGTAAGCCAGCCTTGGCTCACTCTTAAGGCGTCATCTGACCTTCCTGTGCTTTCTCTCCAGGACAAAGAGGTGAATCTGGAGCAGGTGCATCGACGCATGAACAGCCTCATGGATGAAGACATTGCTCACAAGCAGATTTCCCCTGCATCTATTGAGCTCTCAGCCCTAGAGATGGGGGGCCTGGCTCCCAGCCAGGCCTTGGAGCCAACAAGGGAGTACCAGAACACCCAGCTCTCTGTCAGCACCTTTCTGCCAGAACAAAGCAGCCACGGCACCAGCCGGACACTCTCGTCAGGGCCCAGCAGCAACCTGCCGCTGCCGCTGAGCAGCTCTGCCACCATGCCCTCCATTCAGTGCAAACACAGGTCGCCCAATGGGGGGCTGTTCCGACAGAGCCCGGTGAAGACCCCCATCCCCATGTCCTTCCAGCCCGTGCCTGGAGGCGTCCTTCCAGAGGCTCTGGACACCTCCCATGGCACCTCCATCTGACCGCGCCGCCTGCCCTCCCGCCCGCCCACCCACCCGACCAGCAGAGCTTTTTAATACAAGAAAACAACAACACAAACCACACACAAATACACACACACACACATACACACACAGAGAGACTCTTTCATTTTTCTTGTACATATGTGTAAATAATGACAGAATGGAGTGGGGTAAAAGTGTATTTTGAATATTCCCAATTTTCGAAGTCAGTAAAAAAAAAAAAAAACACAAAAACTGTATGAATGACTTTGTAAATTTTGTTCTATATGAATAAAAAGGCAAATTACTTGTGATCATTCTGAAGTGCCAAAGGAGCCCCCTGTTCCTGGGCCTTTCTGAGGGCAGGAAGGGCAATCAGATAAGGGGCCCCTTCCTGTTGGGGAGAAGGAAGACTAGGAGCCCCAGTGCTGCTTGCTGCCGTGCCCCACGGCTTCCCACTTGGTTCCTTTGCTCCTGGGCCCTCCTTCCTCCTGTAGTCCCCTTGGGTAGATAGAGTGAGTCTGGAGCCAGCATTGGCCTGGTGCATTGGGTCACTGTACTGTAGGGTTATCCACTGTTCTGTGAGCCTGGCACTTAGGAGGTGTCCTGGCCAATCCAACTCAAGATGGTGACCACACCATGAGTCACAGCGTGTAGTGTGCAGCTGCCCCATGAGCCCCAGAGAAGCTGCCCATATTGAGGTAACAATCTCTGATGCCAATTTGTTCTAATATCATCCTGTTGGTCTTGTTTTTGTTTTTTTAACTTTCTCTTCCTACTTAGAAGAATCAGCCAGTGAAAGACTATGGGGGAAGGAGAGCAGGTCCCATCATTGCCTGGGCCAAGGTGGGATTGGCCTGATGGAAGGTACTTAGTGATAAGGAGATGTGAAGTATATATGGTTGGTGATAGAGACCACGTATGGTGGTAGGATGAGAGGTCAGGTAAAGGAAGGCTATTCACGTGGGGTTGGATCATGGCCCCAGAAGAGAGAGGAAAGTGTGGTCACAGAAGCAGGGAGTGGAAGCATTGTGGTTTCAGGGAAAAGGATCTTGCTGGAAGAAGTTAGGGAAGGTGTCCCCAGGTGATGGGTAATCTGGGAATTAGAGAAGAGGTCCCTGACCCATAGGAGAAAAGCATAATGATAATGTGAAGACAAGTATTTCCCATCCTTTAGGGAACTTGTTTTAAGCCCCCAAAGTAAAGGCACATCAGGAAGTTGGCCAAACAGGGCCAAATACCACGAGTCCTCTCTCCTGGTTTTACCACCTTCTCAGACCAGAAATCCTCAGTAAAGGGATCAAGTTCACAGCAAAAGCCCTCTAGGGTGAGATCATCTTATGTCTTCTGAGATCCCCAGGTCTATTCCTGAGCTAGTGAAGTTGCTGGAAACTGTGTTTCCTAAAACCAGGACAATCCAAAGGCCTATCTCCCTCCATCACCCTTTCTAGGGCAACTAAACTACAGACCCAGAGAAAAAAAATCAGGAATAGGTAATGGGGCAGGGGGTCTGAGCTACTTTTTTAGTGCCTGCACTTTTGAAGTCAAAGGTGATTCTGATCTCCTAACCTGTCAGGACAGGGAACACAGTCCACATAGGGCACAGAGGAGGGCAGGGCTCCTACCCCAGCATGAATCAGGAAGCCAAGAGCCTGAGTCCTGAAGACTCAGTTCTATTGCTTGCTTCTCCATATCCCTGTGGAGTTACTGGAGAGATGTATTTATGAGGGTGATAACTAGCTCCCAATTTATTTCTTTCTTGAAGTTCTGAGTGACATGATTGAGCAGTAAGGAATGGCCACATCACACCGCCAGCTAAAAGCACCCCAGGGAAGAGAGTGTTTATAATTACGTTATTTATCTTTTGGTGCTGAGAATGGCCTGATGCTAGCCTTACAGAGGTGATCCGTTGACAGCTCTCCAATCAGAGTATGTGGAGCTTGGAATCAGGCACGCATAACAGAGCATAGGTTGGCTACCACCACCCCAAGGAACAGCAGGCTTGTTTTCTTCCCATCAGCATTTTGGGGGACCTGCACTGGATGGTCAAGTTTTCATATATATACTCTATTTTTAAAATCAACCTGAGATCTCACTGCCTTATCTCACACCCAAGTCTGTTTCCCGCCCCCCCCTGAGATGAACAATCTTCTGTGGTATATCATGGATATAGGTGTCTTCTTGGACAGCTTTGCTTAGGATGGGTATCAGGGAGGGAGAGAGGTGGAGCGTGTGTGTGCGTGTGTGTGTGTGTGTGTGTGTGTGTGTGTGTGTGAGAGAGAGAGAGAGAGAGAGAGAAAACCAGCATCTTTGAGGGAAAAGAACACTGCTTCTAAAATTCCCTTACACCTCATGGTGTTATTCTTCATCATGTTTATGTTGTGTTTTTTGAATTTCTTACCCTTGGCATGAAGGGAAATGATTGACATTCAAGAAAATTCTCTAGGGGGAAAACAACAACAAATAACAAAACCTGAATCTTCCCAACTCAGATTTTGGTGTCAGCTCAGAATGTATCTTTTTTTCATGCTTTGCTCTTTGGATTTATAACTCTGTTTAGATGATTCCATACATTTTAGGTATATTTTGTGCCTTCAGACACTGCAAATAATAATCAGCATTTGGATTAAAGTTGTTTAATAATAAAACTTGTCTGCTCCCTACGCTCTTATTCTCTGGGATGAAGAAATGCCGTCTGCTTGTTTCCAGGTGTGCCGAGGGCACCTCCTGAATTCTGGCTCATTGGCATGCACAGTTGTTAGAGAAACTCTCCAGGTGCTTCTCAGATATGCCTGGGAGCAGTGGACATGTCCTCCTCACCAATTGTATATTCAGGGTCAATTGATATCAATAGTGTGAAGGCTGGACTGTGCAGAAATGTTAACAGTTTGCTTTACAATGTTGGGCTCTTAGAAGATTCTTAGGAAGAATTGGGCCATACTATGTAATACATGATGAACATGATTTTATATGTCAGCTGACTTTGTCTCTCTTCTACACTCACTCTGAATCTAGGTACCTGGCATCCCTGTGCTTAGGTCTTGGGAACTGTCATTCCTGGAGGACCTCTCTGGCTTGACTTCTCGACATTTGGCCATAAAAGTGGCTGTGGGTATCTTTCTCCCTTGGACATGTCCTACACTCAGACATCTCTATAGGTCTGGAATCTTCTTTCACTGGCACATACACATGCTCCCTCGCCCCACCTATGGCATCCCAAATGCCCACTTTGGTGTCTTGACCTTCTTAGGGAAAACAGCCCTATTCTCAGCCTTGGGGTAAATCATGCTGCTCTATAGGATCTGATTTTCATGATGCAGACCTCAACTTCTGGAAACTGAAGGGAGAATGCCTGGCTATTATTCTTCTACCTGTGTAGCACTGATGGCTTCTCTAATCTTTTGGAGATGGGGGTCGGGTAGGCAGGGAATAAACAGTCCCAGACTTTCTGAACAGACAGATGAGATTGAACAGAAGCAGCTACAGGAACACCCCAAAGGGCTGTGTTTTCCTAAGAAAAAGCAACCTAGTTCCTAATTTCTAAATTCCACCAATCATACCAAGGCAAAACTAATTCCCTATGTAATCTTTGTCTTTTCAAACTCTGAAAGAGGAACAAGGACACATAAAAGAAAGTCCACTAGGTCTAAAGGCCATGATGACATGGTGAAATTTATTCCTATGGCCCATGCCTTTTCATTTTAAAACCATTTAATTTAATAATACATAATAGAAATATTATTAAATATTTTAAAATATTACATTTAATAATTATATTTGAGATGTCATTAAAAACTATTAAATATTTCATTTAATAATAGAGATGGACATTATTTAATGGATAACTTGGGTCTTCTTGCAATTTTCTGCTTCCAAGGCTAAGGAGCTGGTTAATCACATGCCTCTGCCTTTGTCTTCAATAAATTTTCATTCCTGTAAGTACAAGTTCATGAATTAGCATCTATGTCTTAAAGCCTTGTATTGTGCTCCCAGCTTTGGCAACACAAGATTAGATAAAAGCTAAAAATTTTTAACTGACCTTTCTTTGTTATTGTCACAATAAAAGAGGGAGCATATGTCTGTTCCTAATGTAACATTTTCTTACATCTAAGGCATCCTTTTATTTCATGCCATTAGTATTTTTAATAAACGAAATTATGTTTGATTCTTATCCTCACCCCTCATACCAAGAAACTCTAGATAAATACCTCTTTCCTGTGCCAATAATTTTAATCACTGGCTTATTTTTTTCCTTAGTGATATTTTAGAGAGTTTATTTTTAAGAGAAATGCATATATTCCAGATAAATCAGATGAATTAATAGCCACAGCCTACAAAAGAGGAAGGGATAACTGTCAATAAACTTATCATCCTCAACCCCCACAGTTTTCATTCTTTCATCTCTTAAACTTGATTGACATTGCATTCTGAGTTTCAAAAGAAGTTGGAAAAAAAAACTCCAGCTACTGAACTTTCCAATGGCAAGGGCCAGGATTGGGAAGAAGTGTCACCAAATAGTCCCTAATCACTTAGGATGAACTACTACCAAATGTGATTCAAGGAGAGCTCAGCTGCTAGCAGATTCTAGAATACAGTTGCCAGGAGCAACCATGTCTCCAGCTCAAAGGAAAACAAAATATTCATCAATACACTTAGACTTATTGGTACTTGAAAAAAGTACACACAGACACTATACACACCTCTGTGCACACTCATGCACAAAAACCCAGGACTATGCAGACATGTTCACCCTATCAGCACACACATGTAGATTTTACATGTGTGTGCACACACAGTATCGTACTTAAGTGCTGCAAGCAGGTGGGGTTCTGTTCATCAGAGCTGGGAAACAGGGTCCAGGGGAGGAAAGTGGCTCCTTGAGGGCTTCTGTGCTCAGTGCACAGTTTCAATGCAATAATCAGCCAAGCAGTGCTCTGCAATCAGCCACAGGGGAAAGAGGCACACATCCTGCAAAGTGGGCTCTCTCCTGCCAGGCATCCTGGTGTGCACAGCCAGCACTCCTGCCACAGATTCCTTGCTCTGAAGTCCTGATTTTCTACTAGAATCCCTGAAATATGTGGAGAAGTCCCAAACATCCTCCAAGGCATCCTAATTATTTCCAAATATGAAGATCCACAATTGCATCCAAATCAGTGGCCATTTATTGATTAGGTATTGTATTCCATGGAATGTACTATAACCTCTACACATAAGCACTCTCTCTTATTTCAGCCATGAAAGCTAGAAATTATTGTATATAAGTTATAGATAAGGAAACCAAAAGTCAAAAAAGCATGGTCCCAAAGTAAGTGAGATAATGTAGTCATTCACACCTCCTCATCTGTTTGATTCTGTAGTTCACGCTGTAGTTGCAGCTGACTCTTTCATAGTAGGATGCATGCCCACTGTGTCTCACCTATTGGTCCCGCATGGTCTTTATCCCAAGGCACAGTGTCATCAGCACCAAGATATGTCCCCTAGCCTATCTTCTTTCTGGTGGCTTCAAGGTGTGTGGGTGGGTATCTGCTTGTGCTCTTGCGGTGACTGTGTCTAGCGTGGGCTAAAAGGATTGTTTCCAACCACAGAGTTGAGTTAGATCTGCTTCCCTGAAACTACCTCAGTCAGGCAGGATATCAGAGTCCACTAGGTTTACTCAGAAAATGGGCAGTTCCTCCAAGTGTATCTCTTCTCCTTGGATCCCCAGGGAGCATCCCCTCCTTCAGAAGGTAAACTCTGTATCAAACCAAGGGAATATCTAGGGATCACTAATTCTCCAAAGAGCTTTGAGATTTTTGTTCAGAGCAGAGATTTCCTCCCCTAAAGTCTCTAGATAGACCTCAGAGGTGCCAAGAACCTTCTATAATTGTTTGCCAACTTGGTGAGTGTGTTTTTTCGCCCCAGGAATGGGTTCATATCTTTCAATATGTTCTAAAGATTCTTTTATGAAAGGTCTAAGCCATTATCCATAAGAGTTAGGAGTTAGGCAAGCCTGTGCATCTCACTCCCTCAGGGTTGGTGTTTAGGTATAATCCCATTTTGGTATCCATCTGAGGTGGGAAATAAAATAGTGGCCATCAGAGGGAAAGGAGTATGAGAAACGCATGCCTGGCGGGGCCCTGGGGCTTTGACTCAGAGATGGACAAGCCCACTGGCAAGGCACATCGGGAACCACAAGATGCACAGCTGATGGAGCGATGCTGGTGCTCTGATCCTGGCACAAAGGGAGACGGCCAAGAAGCAAAGGGGCGTATATTGAAAGTGGCAAGATCTGGACCAGAATTCTAATTCTGGCAATAATTGGCAGTGACATCTGATCTGGAGCACATTCTTTTTATGTTCTTGTGTCTCACTGCTTCATTCATGTATTAATGACAACAATATATTTTGGTGGGAATGCCATAGTAATCATAGCAATAGCTGGACATTATTGAGAATTTACTATGTGCCATGTATCATCTCATGAGATCCTACTATTATTGTATGCAATCGCTAATTAGGAAAATGAGAGAAGTTCAATGATTTGCTTACAACGTGTGAACGTGTGTCAGATCAACATCTATAACAAAATGTCATAGACAGGGTGGCTTATAAATAGCAGAAATGTATTTCTCACATTCTAGAATCCAAGGTCAAGTCACTGACTCAGTGGCTAGGGAGTGCTCATTTCCTGGCTCATAGATGGTGACCTCTCATTGTGTCCTCACATGCTAGAAAGAGCATGGAAGCTATCTAGGCTCCTTTTTAAAAGGAACTAACTCTTCACTTCAGAAAGCCCCCCTCCATCCCCTAATATCATCATCTTGGGGAGTTAGGATTCCAACATATGAATTTGGAGGGTACATAAACACGCAGACCATAGTATGGGAAAGGGATGTGCTCTTCAGGCAGCCTGAGTTGCTGATGTACGACTTCACATGTGCAATGTCAACAAGGGGCCTGGGACACATGGACATTTTCTCTATTTTCCTAAGCCTGGCAAGGAGTGCAGGAAAAATGGGATCAGTGTTCCTTAGATAGAGGCAAATGCTGCGTATCAATAAATGAGCCCTGGTTTTCATTTTCTCTGGACTTCACGGCTTTATAATCTTTGATTTGAAGTTATGGGGATGAATTCACAAGGCTACCTGTGATCTACAGTTGCTAGAATGAACTTTTTCTAGTTCATAAACTCTTCTCTTCTGACAAGTGAACTGTTTTTGGAAACTAGATAGATTCCAAAGGCCATAGCTGTCTTCTGACAAGAAAGGCCATGCTTGCCTTTGCTTCATGCAAGCCAAATTATTTTTTTATTTTTCTGAATCAGGGTGGAGCCAAATGAATCCCCAAAGAAGCTCATTCAGTAGGTCAGGCTGGGACCAGACAGATGTAGATTAAAATTTGGTTTTTCCCACTCACTGCATGGGTAACTTTGTTTTTATCACTATCATCAATTAGCCTCTGCTGTTTCCCCTCAGTTGTAGAAAGGATCCTGGTGCAGAGCTTTGTTGAGGACCAGCAATAATGCAGATCAGATGCTTTACAAATATATTCTCATAAAAGGTCATTCTTATGGTGATTTGCAGACCTATAGCACCCTGTCTCTGGGGGTGAGCTCCTCAGTCTTTGACCTTAGCCAGCCATCTCAACTGGTATTCACACACAGACTATTTCCTTCCAGCTAGGGCAGAAGCTAGAGTTGTCTTCTAGGACAGAGAAAAACAGCATTTCCCATCACATCTCCAGAACTAGCATGATTGCTTTGTACCCCATCCTTGTCCTACAGGGAATTGACAATGCCAGTAGCCCTCACCTCTGTTACTGAGACTCACTCAGGTAATATTTCTGATTGTTCCCAAAAAGCAAATGGAAAGTAACCTGGTTTAGCTGGACAGGAGTGATTTGATTGTGAGTCATTCAGTTAATGCTGTCTCAGTTCCAGGCATACTCATGATGGAATGCAGATGAGAAGTAGGCTCAGGGGAGACAGCATTTCCAAAGTGGAAGGAGGCACTGATGAGTCCTCTGGAGTAATGTTTGAGGGGTAAGGCTCATGATCAGATACTCTGTAAAACAACAGAACTTCACAGACTTCCTGAGGTGGATAGGAAGTCCCCTGCTTCCAAGATGGGACCCAATTTCCTTGTGTTTTATGGAAAAAGTAGATGCATATATAAGGAGCTGTAAGGAGTAGGTGTGTTGGAATGATTTGACATTTACTCTGTGTGTGTCTGTTTTACTACTTCTGCCTCTACTTGAGGCCTGAAGCCCATACTGGTTGAATCTTTTACAGTCAGCAACTTGTCACCTGTGCCAGTTAAGTTACCTCATGTGGATGGTGCTTGTTGCCTTTGGGAGAAAATGACAAAGTGGACTCCCATATCAGTAAAGATCCTGAATGGTAAGAAAGAAAGTACATTGACACAGAGGGATTTGAAGAGAGAGATGATTTGTGAAGACATACAGAGGGAAAGATAAACCACAGGGAGAACAGAGAAACCTTGGGCTAAAAACAGTAGTGCACCCCACTATCCTAGGGCCTGACAGAGTTGAAGGAGGGAGCATGTTTCCTAACTATGAGAAGGCTGGACCTGAGTCTGGCTCCAGGGATGAGCAACCCAATGGTGACCCACAAGCAGAGAGCTGGGGGACCACATACTCTGACTGCATCAGTCTCCTCCCCTTAGTCATTGGTCTCCTGCTAAAGCCCAAGAGCAGAGGACAAGGGAGTCCACTGAGGCAGTTCACAATGGCCAGTCTCCCAGGAACAAGATGGAGAAGGACAGAGAACAGTTATGATAAGGGGAGGTGTGCGAGTAAGAAATTAAAGAAATTTAATATAGCAGGGTCCATAGGGGGAAAATGGCAATTTACATAGATTATATGCCTATCATATTCTGGGAGAATTAGCTCAGTCTTCCTCTGGAACATTCAGAAATCTCTTTTTGACAAATGCAGAAAATGAGATTTAGGGTAATAAAGTGGTTTGTTCAAGGTTGTCCAAATAGTCCCTCAGCCTAAATAGAGTCTGTGCTCTTTTCACCTTGGACTTCCCTGTGTATTCAGAGATATGGACACAAGTCAACCTGGTAAAGGGTCACCTCTTCAGATGCCTCAGTCGCCAAAGAGTGCAAGTTTGAGGGTGAGGGCAGGCAGAGTGGAATGCATGACATTCATTTTGGTTTGGATATGAAGTGTCCCCAAAGGCTGTGTGTTAAGGCTTGGTCCCCAGTGCAGCAATGTTCAGAGTTTGGGCTCTTGGAAAGCAATTGGATCATGAAGGCTCTGATCTCAAAAATGGATTAATCCATTGACAGATTAATATTTTGATGGCATTATTGGGAAGGAGTGTAAACTATAAGAAGTGTGAGTTAGTTAGTGGAAGTAGATCAATATGGGCATGCCCCGGAAGGGTGTATGTTGTCTCCAGTCCCTTCCTCCTTCCCTCTGACTCTGTATCCTGGCCACCCTGAGATGATCTGCTTTTGCTCCACCATGCCCTTCCACCATGATGTTTCTGCAAGGGAGCCAGTCAACCATGGACTGAAACCTCTGAAACTGTGAGCCAAAATAAATCTTTCCTCCTCTAAATCGATTTTCTCAAGTATTTATTACAGCAATGAAAAACTGTCTAACAGAACATTCAATGAGAAAGCTCTGCTTTTCACTGTTGGGATAGCATGCTTGTGTTCTGTAAAACTATAATTTGGTTGTGAGAGGCTGTTCATCTGCTTGGATCCCCAAAGAAGAGAAAGGCATGGAGCTACACAGGAGCTAATGTATTGGAATCAGAAAGATGTGCTTTTGAAGTCAGATTCTGCTATTTTCTAGCTATGTGACCACAAGTAAGTCACTTAACCTCTCTGTGCATCAATTTTCACATCCCTGAAATCTATACAATGAGGAGAAAATTTCTGTCTCAGAGGATGAATTAAGGAAACTTGCAATAAAATACCTACTACTAGCATTAGTGGCTGGCATATGTCAAATAATCAATAATGACCGTTATTACTATAGGACATATGATCACAAGGGGTTTAACTATAAAACCACAGTTTTAAAATATATTTTTAAAAATTCTAAAATACATGCAGAAAGTGACACAAATCATCAGTATACACTATACACCTCAATTCATTTCAACATTTTCCCAGAGCTCTTAGCTAAAACAAGAATAAAACATGATTAGACTTTCTGAGACCCGTCTTGTATACCTCCCCAGCTGAAACCTCCAGAAATCCAAAGGTACTACTACTATATGTTTTAAAACCATTGATTAATTTCATCTACTTTTGAAATATACATAGGTAGAATCAATTACACTTTTTTTGCCTTTTTTTCCCTTTCAACATTGATTTTAGAGATTTATCTACAGTTCTACATGAAGTTCATTTTCATTGCTATAGAGGATTTCATTGCATGAACATTCCACAATTTATGCATTCTATCGTTGGTAGACTTTTGATTTGTTTTTGTTGTGAATTATTACAAATAGTGTCCCAATGAATACTTTTGTACTTGCGTGAATTTATGTGTCTTTCTGTTGGATTTTTGAGTCATTGGTATCAATATGTCCAGCATTATGTAGATACTACTAAAATAGTAGTATCAGTAATATCAGAAATAGTCATGCTGACTTATGCCCTTTACCGGCAATGTTTTAGAGTTGTGGCTATTCAACATCTGTGATCACTGGTGCTGTCAAGTAGTTGTCATCCCTTCTAGTGGGAATGTGGTTGTTATGGTTTGGATATGAGTTGTCCCCCAAAAGTTCACGTGTGGGACAATACAGGAGGGTTCTGAGGGGAAATGATTGGGTTGTGAGAGCCTTAACCCAATCAGTAAATTAATCCCTGATGGGATTAACTGAGTAGTAACTGGAGGCAGGTGGGTTGTGGCTGAAGGAGGTGGGTCATTAGGGGTGTGGCTATGGGGTATATATTTGTATTTGGCAGTGGAGTTTCGCTTCCTGATTGTCCTGTGAGCCACTTTCCTCTACTACATTCTTCCACCCATGATGTCCTGCCTTACTTTGAGCCCCAAGAAATGGAGCCAGCTGTCTATGGACTGAGACCTCTGAAACCGTGAGCATCTAAATAACTTTTCCTCCTCTAAAATTGTGCTGGTTGAGTCTTTTATTCTCAGTGCCAAAAATTTTGACTACAACAGTGGTGTACCTAAGGGTGATTTTAATTTGCATTTACTGATGATTAATGAATGGAACCTATTACAGATGTGTTTTAGGCTATCACTTTTGTTATGTTTCTTCTGTTCCACACCATGGCTTGCCTTTCAAGATACTCCATTTCTGGTATCTTTTGATTGAATAAATGTTGTGAATTTAACTGTGGGTTTATATATCGACTTTGTCCTTTGACTATAATGTGCTTGGGTATAGTTTCCTTTGAATTTCTAATGCTTGAGTATATAGAATTTTGAATCCTAGAGTTGTCATTTGTCAGTTTTAGTAAAATTTCAGCCTTTTCTCTTTTCCTTTGTGCCTCTATTTTAGACATTTTTCCTTTGAAAATCTTGTTTCTTGGTACATAGATCCCTTAGGTGATTTGTATTTTCTTTTTCTTTTTTATTTACTTTCATGAGCCTCTCAACTTTTTACAAGCTCATTATATCTTTTTTCTTTGTCCTGTGTGTGTGTATGTGTGTATGTATAGATAGATAGATAGAGTCTCCCTACATTATTAGTAACCATCAGCTATATTTTTGAGCGCTTTCATGTTCACAATAAGTGAATGGAAAGTACAGAGAATTCCCATGTATCTAGTATGCCCCCCGCCACAGCCTCCACAATCAAGCACCAGAGTGGTACATTTGTTATAACAGAAGAACATATGTTGATGCACCATTATCACCCAAATCCATTTGTTTATGTTAGGGTTTACTCTTGGTACTGCATATTTTATGGTTTGAAAAATGAATGATACCATGTATTTCACTCCACTGTGTGTAGTGCTATAACAAAATAGTTGAGACTGGGTAATTCGTAAGTAATAGAAATTCATTTCTGCAGTTCTGGAGACTAGGAAGTCTAAGATCAAGGTGCTCACAAGTTGGATTGTCTGATGAGGGCTGCTCTCTGCCTCCAAGAGGGTATCTGCATCCTCCAGAGGGGAGGAATGCCAGGTCCCCAGATAGCAGAAGGTGCAAGGGCTAGTGATCTGGACACTGTGTGAAACCTCTTTTGTAAGGGCCCTAATTCCACACGTAAGAGGAGGAATCCTCATGACCTGCTCACCTGTTAAAGATCTTACTTTTAAAATACCATCAAAAAGCTTTCTCTCAGCAAATGAAACTATCAGTAATGTGAAGAGAGAACCTACAGAGTGGGAGAATATCTTTGCCAATCATACTTCAGATAGAGCGCTAATTTCCAGAATCTATAAAGAACTCAAAAAACTCTACACCAAGAATATAAATAATCCAATCAACAAATGGGCTAAGGAAATGAACAGACACTTTACAGAAGAAGATCTATAGGCAATCAACAGATATATGAAAAAATGTTCAACATCTCTAGTAGATGAGAAATGCAAATCAAAACTACCCTAAGATTCCATCTCACCACAATTAGAATGGAGATTATCAAGAACTCAAGCAACAATAGGTGTTGGCGAGGATGTGGGGAGAAAGGTACACTCATACATTGCTGGTGGGGTTGCAAATTAGTGCAGCCACTCTGGAAAGCAGTATGGAGATTCCTCAGAAAGCTTGGAATGGAACCACCATTTGACCCAGCTATCCCACTCCTTGGCCTATACCCAAAGGACTTAAAATCAGCATACTACAGAGATACAGCCACATCAATGTTCATAGCTGCTCAATTCACCATAGCCAGATTGTGGAACCAACCTAGATGCCCTTCAGTTGATGAATGGATAAAGAAACTGTGGCATATATATACAATGGAATTTTACTCTGCCATGAAGAATGATAAAATTATGGCATTTGCAGGCAAATGGATGAAATTGGAGAATATCATGCTAAGTGAGATAAGCCAATCTCAAAAAACTAAAGGACAAATGATCTCACTGATAAACGGATGAGGACATATAATGGGGGGTAGGAGGGGTTAGAGTTAGGGTTAGGTTTAGGGTTAGGGATAAGGAGGGTGGTAAGAAGGGAGGAAGGACGGACTGTATAGAGGGAAAAGAGGGGTGGGAGGGGTGGGGGGGGAAGGGGAAAAAATTACAGAATGAATCAAACAACATTGCCCTATGTAAATTTATGATTACACAAATGGTACCCCTTGACTCCATGTACAAGTAGAGAAACAACATGTATTCCACTTGTTTAAATAATAAAAAAAAGTCTGTATTCATTATTAGAGCTAATGGACTAGTCATTCCATTCTCATTCAAAACATCGTATGACATTTAATTTTAGATTTATTTTATCTGGTTTTTCATAAGTAAAGGATGTTCCTGTTTGAATAAAAAAATAAAATAAAATACCATCACATTGGCCATTAAGTTTCAACAGCTGGATGTTGAAGAGGACACAATGTTACATTTAAATCATGGCAATGCATATACATCATTACAATATCATAACATAATTTTACTGTCCTAAAAATGTATGCTGTGATTATTCACCCTCTCTCTACCCCTAGAAATCAATGATCATTTTAGTCTCCATAATTTTGCCTTCTTCAGGAAGACTTATAGGTAGAATTAAGAAGTATGTAGGCTTTTCAGATTGGCTTCTTTCCCTTCTTTCAGATTGGCTTTCTTTCTTTTCGCTTTAAAGATTCCTCCATGTCTTTCCAAGGTCTGATAGTCTGCTTGTCTTTGGCATGAAATGATAGTTCGTTGTATGAAAGTGCCACATTTTATGCGTTCACCTCCTGAAAAACATCTTGGTTCTTCTAAGTTTTGACTATTATGAATAAAGCTGTTATAAACATCCACATGCACTTATTTCTCCTTTTGTGAACATTGTTTTCAACTTACGTGGGCAAATACCAAGGAGTACAATTGTACTGTACAATACAACATATTGTATGACAAGACTGTGTAGTTTTGTCAGAAATTACCACAAACTGTCTTCCAAAGTTCCCATGTACACTTTCTGCTCTGATCGATGATTTCTTACTACTCCAAGTTTGGTGTGTCAGTGTTTTGGATCTTGGCCATTTTAAAAGGTATGTAGTGGTATTTCATTTTTGTCTAAATATACAATTCATATGGGCTGAGGTTGTAGTTCAGTGGTAGAGCACTTGCCTAGCCAGTTTGAGGCACTGGGTTCAAGTCTCAGCACCGTATATAAACAAATAAATAAATAAACAAATAAATAAAGGCCCATCAACAATTAAAAAAATTTTTTTAAATAAATATACAATTCCCTAAAGGCATATAATGTAGAGCACCTTTTCACATATATGTATACATGAATATATGTATATATGTACATATATATATATATGTGCTCTATGTATATTTTCTTTAATGAAATGTCTTTTGGGGTCTTTTTCCTGTATTTTACATTGAGTTGTTCATTTCTTATTGTTGAGTTTAACAATTCTTTACACATTCTCAAATATTTTGTGTCAGATCTGTTGCAAATATTTTCTCCTTATCTGTGACTTGTCTTCTCTTTTGGAATTTCTAAATATCAAAACACACCATCTGTGAACAATGACAGTTTTATATTTTCTTTCCCAACATGTATAACTTCTATTTCCTTTTCTTGTCTTACTGTATTAGCTTGTGTAACTGAATAGTTCATCTGCTTGTTTTTGATTTGTTTGTTTGTGGTGCTGGGGATTGAGCCCAGGACCTTGTACACAAGAGGCCAGGGGCTCACCACTGAGCATTACCCCCAGCCCTGCTCTTTCTTTTGACTTCTGCTCTGTTTCTTTCTTCTTTCCTTTTTATTGAGCATTTCATACATAATTTTGTTTTATATCCTTTCTTAGCATATCATTTTTACTTCTTTTTTGCCTTTTTAATGGTTGTTCTAGTGTTCACAATATATATTTATAGTTAGTCTAAGTCCACTTCCAAATAAATTATACTACTTCTACATATGTGGAAATACCATCTAATAACAAGATTTCCCACTTAGTCTTTGTAGTATTGCTCTCACCCATTTCATTTATGCATACATATAATCATTGCCAACATTCTTGATATTTTATTTTGAAGAGATTGTTATCTTTTAGATCAGTGACAGTTTTGTTTGTCCTATTCTGGTATCAGTTCACAGAGGTTTCTGCATAGGATAACTATTCCAGTAAGCTGTGGTTCTCTGTTTCCACTGAGTTGTCTCTGTAATTTCAGGGTGCCATGATTTGCCCTGTGACCTCATTTTTCTGATGGATCTAATAAGAGTTGATTTTTCATTTTGTATTGTATATTACTTTGTGTTAGGATGGAGCCATGACTTCCAAACTCCCTATATACTAGACTGGAAAAAAAAAGTTTGTCTATGTGTGTACATGAGTAATATTTTATTGAAAGTTGGACATTGTGTATGAAAAATGATGGCGGCACAAAATGATATTCTCTTTTCCCCTGAGATAATTTACTGTATTATAAAGCATGCAACTAGAATGAGATAAATAACCTCAATTATTTATGGATGTAACTGACTTGAGCCTGCGTTTCTTTTTGTACAAAACAGTCTGCTCTGGGTTCATCCATGTTTCTAGGCTGCTGACCTCCAGAGGTCAAACGAAAGCCTGTTACATCTATCAACAGTCCTTTTTTATGGCTTAGTCTTATCTCCCTATTTTGTCTCCCCACTGTTGTGAGACAGCCAAAATTCTACTCACCCTTTTAGTTTATTTTTTCTGCTGCTTCTTAGTTCATTATACTATACAACTTTAAAATAGTCTAATGCCTCAATAGGAACACATACTATGCCTCAATAGGCACATAGTGTGGCTCCCAATTTACAAGGCCCCGCTGTATTATGGGATTTTAGTTCCTTAAGATCTGGATTCCTCCACTGGCCTAATTGCTGATGTATGTTGCCCCATAACTGTGTTATATGCAAAGCTCTGCTTGGCTAATGGTCTTTCCTGTGGTTCTTTTTTTGACTGGCTTCTCAGCTCCTTGCCACACACCAAAGTGACAAATGCTGGTGGGAAAAGACTCATGCTGATCCCCTCAAATCTTGTCTGTTTCAGAGGTTTTCTAATACCTGCAAACAGATGTTTCTTTTATTTTATTCAACTTTCTAGTTGTTATTCTTAGAAATATTGGTCTTAATAGAAAAAACTGGAAGTCCTGGGACCATTTACTTGGAGGAAGTAAAAGTTCCAGGTAGGTGTTCATAGCAACTGTGAGATGAGGAGAGGTGTTGTAGAGAATTCTGGAGAACTTCTAGAAGCATTGTCCTTAACATAAAATTATGAGAGACCTATGGTCACAGTCAAGGAGGTTGTGTTTCTCTGCAGATCAGATTCAACTGTAATATTTTGTTTAGAAATTTGAGACTGCTCCATACTTTTTTGAATGTCACCCCTAGGAGTGTGAAGAAGATGGTTCTCTATCAGATGATAATGGAGAGGCAGTTTTGGGGGGATGCATGAGTTAGAGAGGAATTCCTTATAACAGGAATGGGGAAGAGCAATGGACCAGGTTAGCTCTTATAGCAGTGGTGTGCTGGAGCCCAATTTTACCAGCTCACGAGAGCCTATCATGTGTATCTTTTCTCCACTCTGTTTTGAGTAATATGACATTAATAATATGAAACTGACCATGATGGGAATATTTACACCATAGAAATCAGCAATAACTACAAATTGGAGCTTTGTATTATTCATAAAACTGCTTGTAAAACATTAATTGACATGTGACACCCAGAGGGAACGTGTGGCAGAACACTAGAAACAGGTCTCCAACCCCACAGCTCATAGAAGTTGAGGGACATCTCAGTAACAGGCACCATGTTAAATTTTTTGCATAGGTTTCATTATCTCAGCAACACTGAGAGATCAGATCATAGAAACTAGGAGATTTTTCTGTAGCCTGCCTAAATCGAAATAGCAAGTCAGGTCAGTGTGACCCCTAAGTTTTTGTTCTTAACCATTGCACTGAACATCTTCCCTGTAGCAGCACAGTCTGGGAGGGCCAATCTTAGACTGGAAGGATTGTCTGTTATTAAGAGCAGACAATGCAGTGTGGCAGAGTCCAAGGACTGGTGGTGTAACTGAACCCAACTGGTGTTGGGCTTATAGAAATGTAATGAGACCCCAAGGCATGCCTTATAGGTGCCCTATCAGCAGAAGAACAAGCTCTAGGAAGCTAGGAGGCAAAGGCCAGTTTTAGGTTCCCTGCTGAGAGACAAAACACAATAACATAGGAGACTGGAATTCACAGTATCAAAGTGCAGTGTGCCAGAAGCAGCAGGAATCTGCCTGTGGGGCGTGCAGAGTGCTCATAGCAAGTGATAATTTCAAGGCTATATCTAGTCTCAGAGGAATTAAAGTTTTAGGCAGGGTTTTAGTGACATAGTTTTGGATGGTCCAGAGTTTCTGTTTTCAGGAAGAGGCAATTTGCAAGGGTGTTTTCGTATTGGTTTTGGTGCTGAGCATTGAACACTGGGTCTTGTACATGCTAGACAAGTGCTCTACCATTGAGTTACATTCCCAGCCCTCAGGAAGAGGCAATTTGATCAGAACAGAATGAATAGTTGAGGTACTAATTGTGTTCCAGAGGTTTCATGATTATAGGTTGGGAGGGACAGAAAATCTTAGCTGTGGAGAAGCCCTGGTCAATATCTCAAAGCTGGGAAAGAGGATATTTGGAACATGGGGAACTGCACAGTCCCAGCAGCAAATCCACAGAAGGACATGGAACCCAAGTTAAGGGTGTGAGGGATGGTGTGCTTCTCAGGCAAGACAGAGAAGGGGTCCAAGTATAGTGGCAGTCAACCCAATGGCGTATGCCCTTGAGCCTGTGGATGCGTTCTGTGTGCACTTAGGGTAAGGATAATAGCTTCTTCTCTCCTTGTTTTTGAGTGATGGTTCTCCAGAGGCATTTCAGATGTATTGTAGAACCTAACAGAAAATGAACACATCCTCTCTTGAATGAGTCTAGTGGATCTCAGATGGGTAGGCAATACTTGAAATGAACTTCAAGGTGAGGACAGATCATGAACATAAATAGAAACTGACATGGGTCAGAAGAGGTAGACAACACTTATGAAATGCTCCAATGTGCAGGATAGCAGCTTCTTCCAGGGACATGGAGATTTGCAGAGCAAACTGCGAATATCTCCCATGGAGATATCAGAGCAAACTGTGGTTGAGTCTAAAATGAGGGTAGTCTTATGTCCTGGTTTGTCACACAGTCCCAGTTTATGCTAACTGTTCCAGCAGTTACTGATAGAAGTTATCCTTCTAACTGATGGGGTCACTTTAATCATAATGAATGTGATGGTTAATTTTATGTATCAACTTGGCTAGAGTAACAACACACAGATATTTCATCGAAGTCTGTCTCAGTGACAGTCTTGATGTCTCTGTGAAAGTATTATCTTATATCAATAGATTGTGAGGAAAGCAGATTTACCTCCATAATGTAGGTTGAAAACCTACATAATGTAGTTGAAAACCTTAAGAAGAATAAAACTGAGTTGCCATAGGAAGAAGGGAATTCTGTCTTTGGATTGCCTTTGGATTTGAGTTGCAATATTTTCTCCAGTAGCATCTCTGACATCTTCTGTGGATCTCCAGTCTCTCAACTAATATGCAGAGTGTACTTGGCAGTCTCCATAATCACATGAACCAATTCCTTAAAATAAATAAATATTTATGTGTCTCTCTGCCACCTGTCTACACACACATCCTATTGGTTTCATTTTTTTCCTGGGGAGCTATAACAGATACAATAGACTAATATGTAAGGAGCTATGGAGAGGTTGGGGCCATAGCTAAGTGGCCTTGCAATCAGTCCCCAGCAAAACAAACACAAACAAATAAAACATGCCACGGAGCCATATTTCTAGGAACTGTTGTTTCGGGGGCCCAGGAATTCAAGAGGTCATTGGTTAATGGTTAAATGACAAAGCTCATGAATGAGTAGCTCAGGGAAGGTTTTGAGGATGTGGAGGGATATGAAAACCTGATTTTGAGCCAAGGTGGCAGCAGCAGAGAGCATGAAAAGGACAGAGACAGATCTGAGAAAAATTGTCCTTGGTTTCTTGTTGCACTTGTTTGCTACACCTGCACCCTGAATAAACCCAACCACCTGTTTTATCTTTTTCTATTCTGAGAAAGTGAAACACAGGCAATGAAAGCTTCAAAGCAGAGCAGAGTGCTATCTTTATAAAGTCATGATTACTGATCTCAAGGAGGCCTAGAAATCCTAGTAGGAGTTTGGGACCAATTTAATCTTTACATTCCTTAGAAACTGTTCACACTTTTTAAATGCATAAACATGCCTCCTTCCCTCATTCGGCATTTATTAAATAAATTGTTTTAAAATTTTTGAGACAATAGTAAATTGAATTTGGAAAAAAAAATAATACTGATAAAACACATGTACCCTCTATTCAGTTTCTTCCAAGTAATATTTTGCAAAATTATAATGCAATACCAACATCAGCATTTTGCCATTGATATAGTTAAGACAAAGTATTTCCATCACCTCAGGATTCTTCATGGTGCCCTTATATGTCCATCCGCCCCTCCTTAATCTCTGGCAACCACTAATTTGTTCTATATTTTCCTAATTTTCTTTTCTTGAGAATGTTTTATATGTGAATTGTATGTGGTATGTGACTTTTGGGATTGGCTTTTATCATTCAGCATAATTCTCAGGAGATGCTTCCAGGTTGTTGCATGTATTGATAGTTGAGTCTTTTTGCTGCTGGTTAACATTCCATGGTTAAGAATGTACCACCGTAACTTTAATAGTTTACTCACTGAAGGACATCTGGGTTGTTTCTAGCTTTTGACTGTTACAAAAAATGCTGGGGTAGACATATGCTTTTTATGTGAATGTAAGTGTGTTAGTCAGCTTTTTGTTTCTGTGACCAAAAATACCTGACATAAACAACTTAGAGGAGGAAAGATTTATTCTGACTCACAGTTTCGGAGATTTCAGTCCGTAGTCATCTGGTGGTTCACTGCTTTGGATCTGAAGTGAGGAAGATCCGCACAGTGGAAGGGTGTAGCAGAAGAAAGCTGCTTGCCTGGTGGCCACCAGGAGAGAGAAAAAAATAGGTGGGGGGAGAGGGGAAGAAATGCACCAGGGACAAGACATAGTCCCCAAGGACACTCCCTCAGGGACCTACCTCCTCTCATCATGTCCCACCTGCCCACAGTTTACAACAACACCCAGTATTCTATTCATCTGTCAATGGATTAATCCAGTGATGAGGTCAAAGCTTCCATGATCCAATCATTTCCCAAAAACCCCATCTCCAAAACTTGCTGTCTTGTCGAGCATTCCTTCAACACTGAGCTATCAGGAGATTCCAGATTCAAACCATAACTCTAAGGATTAATTTTTCTGGAATAAAAGCTGAGGAGTATGACTACTGGGTAGGATTTACTAAGAAAGTTAGTTAGTTACATGTGGGTGTTTTAATAAACTGTCTAACTGTTCTCTTGAGTGGTTGTACTATTTTACATTCCCACCAGTAGTGTAGGGTTGTGAAGGTTCTCCACATCCTTGTTAGCCCTTGATATTATCAATACTTTTTACTTTCAAACATTCCCATACACATTTATAGTGATGGCTCACTCTGGTTTCATTTACATTTCCCCAGTGACTAAATATATTGAACATCTTTTCATGTGTTTATTTGCCATTTGCATATCCTCCTTGGTGAAATGTCTTTTTGCATCTTCTGCTGCTTTTTTTTTTTTTTTTTTTCCCTAATTGGATTGTTATTTCATTGCTCAGTTTTGAGAGTTCTTTACATATTCTGGACTCAAGTTGTTTGTCAGACATGTGATTTGCAAAAACGTTCTCCAAGTCTTTAACTTGTCTCCTTACAGGATCTTTCACAGAGCAAATACTTTAAATTTTGATAAAGTCCAATTTATCAACTCTTCCTTTTATGGATAATGTTTGTGGTGTCATGTTTAAAGCTTCTTTACTTAGCTTTGGATCTCAAAGATAGTCTCTTTTTTTAGATGTTTTATGGTTTCACATTTTAGTTAATTTTTATATAAGATATGAGGCTCTGAGTTATTTTTTTCCCCTACAGATATCCATTTGCTCTAACACCATTTATTTCAAAGGCTACCTTTGCTACTGACTGACTTTTGTATCTCTGTTAAAACCAATTGATCCAATTTGTTTGTGAATTTCTTGATTCCCTATTATGTTCCATGAGTCTATTATGTGCTTCCCTCTACCAATACCACGTTTTGATTGCTGTAACTATATAATAAGTCTTGATGTCAGACAGACCAATTTTGTGGACTTTTTTTTAAAAAAGAATTTTTGTAGCTACTCTAGTTCTTTGCCTCTCCTTATAGATTTTAGAATGATCTTGTTTATAGCTATAAAATAGGAACTGCAATCTTTGTATAGAATTGACATCTTTACTAATACATAAACATGGTATGTCATTTTATTTAGATGTCATTTACTTTCTTTCATGAACATTTATAGATTTTAGTATACTAAAATACAAATTTTTTAATGGTATTGAATTTTAAGTTTTAATATACACGTTTTCATTACTACTATACACAGAATAATTGATATTTATAGGTTGATCTCATATTCTGCAACCTTACTGAACTCATGTACTATGTCTATGAAGATTTTTTGAAAAATTTCCTGGAATTTTCTATGTAGTCATATTATCTCTAAATAAAGATAGTTTTATTCCTCCTTTCCAAACTGGGTGCTTGGTATTTCCTTTTCTTGTCTTATTGTGCTAGTTAGAACATGCAAGACTGTACTGAATACAAGATTTTTGCAAGTAGACATTCTTTAACCTTTGGGCTCTAGAACTTGTACCAGCAGCCCTCCAATGGCTCCTGGGCTTTCAGTCTCCACTGAGGACTATACTGTTGGCCTGCCTGGTCCTGAGGTTTCAGACTTCTTGGACTCAGTCATGCTACTGACTTCTCTGGCTCTCCAATTTGCAGATAGCCACCATGGAACATTTCAGTCTGTGATCTTGTGAGTCAAGGTTATATATATTGTCTGTCTGCCTATCTATCTATCCATCCATCCATCCATCTATCCATCCATCCATCTATCCATCCCTCCATCCATCCATCCTATTCATTCTGTTTTTCTGGAGAATCCTGACTAATATACTAATATATTTGAGGGATTGCACATTTATATTAATCAGATATATGGTCTGTAATTTTTCTTTCCTGTGTTCTTTCTTTGTCTTGTTTCACTACCGGATAACATTAGTTTCATAAAATGAATCAGGGGATATTCCTGATATCCTGGTTTCTGAAAGATTGTGTAGAATTGATGTTAAGTCATCTTATACATTTAGTAGAATTCATCAGTGAAAGTTTCTGAGCCTGCATTTTTGGGGTTGTGGTTAAATAATGAATTCAATTTTATTAATAATTATAAGACTATCTTATCTATTATAAGACTATGTATCTTTATGGGCTGGGTTGTGGTAATTTGTGTGTCTTTGAGGAATTGACACATTTTGCTTAAGTTCTCCAAAATGGGACTACAGAGTTGTTCGTATTATTTTCTTATTGTCCTTTATTGTGTTTGCCATTTCTGCAGTGATATCTGCTTGCTTTCCTAATATTAGTAATTTGTGTTTTCTACTTTTTTTTCAGTGTTGCTGGAGGTTTGTCAATTTTATTGATATCTAATAGAACCAGATGTTTATTTCATCAATTTTTCTACATTGCTTTTCTGTATCCAATCACATTGATTTCTACCCCCCCCCCCTTTTTTTTTTCCTACCTGTTGCTTGCTTTAGATTTTACTTTTTGCTCCTAGCTTTTGAGGTAAGGACTTATGTTATCATTTTGACACTTCCCCTTTTCCA
This sequence comes from Sciurus vulgaris, assembly GCF_902686455.1. NCBI lineage: Eukaryota > Metazoa > Chordata > Mammalia > Rodentia > Sciuridae > Sciurus > Sciurus vulgaris. Next base: position 42,303,082 of record NC_136464.1, read on the forward strand.
ATGTCTGCATTTAGTGCTATAATTTTTTCTCTGAGCACTGCTATAGCTGCATCTCATAAATTTTGATTTCCCATTCAATGATTTTTTTTTTCCCTAGAGACTTTCTCCGTGATATATAGGTTATTTGGAAGTGTGTTGTTTAGTTTCTGAGTGTTTGCAGATGTTACCTGTTACAGTTCTGTTACTGAATTTTAGTGTAATTTTCATTGATATAGAAGAACATAATTTAAATTCTACATAATTTCTACATAATTAAAATTCTTTTGAATTTGTTGCAGATAATTTTTCAGTTCAGTATGTATTCTTTCTTTTTGCATGTTTTGTGAGCATTTGAAAAGAGTGTTTATTCTGGTGCTATTCTGTGAGGTGTATTATAAATGTTGACTAGAGCCTTTCGATCAGATATTGTGATTTCTCCTATATGTTTAATAATTTGTCGTGTAATTTTTCTATTAAGTTTTGGTATGGGGATGACTGGAGTCTCCAACTCTGTGAATTTGTCTATTTTCCCTCTTAGTTCTATCACTTTTTGCTTCAAATAATCTGCAGCTCCAATGTTTGGTGCACACACACACATATCTAGGATTGCTTCATCTGTTTGGAGTGTCGATACTTTTAAAATTATGTAATATCTTTCTTCATGTCAGGTAAAAATTCTCTTTCCTCTAAAGTATACTTTTATCTGCTATTGATAAAGTCATTCCTGCTTTCTTTTGATAAATGTTTACATGGAATATGTTGTCTATCCTTTTACTTCTAACCAGCCTATATCATTGTTTTAATTTTCAAATAAACAACATGTAACAGGATAATTTTCAAATGACCTCTGTAAATAACTGTCCCTTATTGTAATTATTAGCTTTCTAGAATCTAAGTCTATCATTTTTTTCTTTGCTCTTTACTGTTTTCATTTCTTTGCCTCTTTTTTTCTGCCTTCCTATGGATTAGATAAATCTTTTTTCAAACCCCTTTTCCTTTAAGTAGTCCTTTTGAATGCATTGCTTGGCATGATTTTCCTCATATTTGTTCTAGATGTCACATGCCTCAGGCATAACTTGCCTCTGTCTTTCCACCAGTGTCTTTTTACCAGGTGGAATGAAACATCAGTTCACACTCCTTTCTATCCTTTAACCCTGCCTTCTGTAGTAGAATTACCTTATAATTTTTCAACACACTCATTTAGGACCATATTAAATTGTGCTTAATCTTTTTCTTCAGCCATTAAACATAAGTTTTTAAACTTAAGAGGAAAAGGAAAGGCTATTGAATTTAGCTGTTTTCAGTTACTAGTTCTTTTCTTTCTTCCTGATGTTTCAAGATTCCTTTTAAAATTTGTTTCTGTTTAGTTTCCTTTAGGCTTTCTGTTAGTGTAGGCGTGCTAGGGACAAGGCCTCTTAGTTTTCTTCTGAGACTTCCTGGATTTCCCCTAATTTGTTAAAAGGTATTTTCTTGGACATAGAATTCAAGGATGACACTTTTCCTTCAGTACTTGGGAAATTTCATCACTTTCTTCCAGGAACCATGGTTTCGGATAAGAAATTTTCTGTTATTCAAACTGTTTCTCTCTCACTGTTTTTGAAATATTTTCTGACTTTAGTTTTCAGAAGTTTGTGGTGTATGTATACATGTGGATTTCTTTGGGTTTATCCTGCTTGGGTTTCACTCAGCTTCTTAAATCTCTAGATTTATCTACTTTGTGAAATTTTGAAAGTTTTCAGCTATTATTTTTTTGAAAAACTTTCAGTCTTATTTCTGTCTCTTCATCTATGGAACTCAGGTGACATGAATGCTAAATCTGTTTAAATGGTATATATATACACAATGGAATATTATTCACTCATGAAGAAAAATAAAATTATGGCATTTGCAGGTAAATGGATAGAATTGGAGAATATAATGCCAAATGAAATAAGCCAAAACCAAAGGTTGGATGTTTTCCCTGATAAGTGGATGATACATAATGGGGGTGAGGGGCAGGGGGCAAGAGAAGAATGGAGGAACTTTAGATTACATATAGAGAAATGAGAGGGAGGAGGGGGCAGGGGTATAAAAGATGGTGGAATGAGACAGACATCATTACCCTAAGTACATGTATGATTACACGAATGGTGTGAATCCACATCATGTACAACCATAGAAATAAAAAGTTGTACCCCATTTTTGTACAATGAATCAAAATGTAGTCTGTAAAAATAAATAAATAATAAATAAATAAATAAAATAGTCCCACTGATGCCTAAATCCGTGTTCCTTTTGTAAGCCCATTTCCTCTTTTTTTCAGATTGCGTAATTTGTATCATTCTGTCGTTAAGTTCACTTACTCTTTTCTGTGTCCCCTCCAATCTGCCGGGGAGCCCATCCATTGTTTCATTTTATATTTTATCTTTGTATTTTTCAGTTGCAATATTTCTTTTTCTTTGTAATTTGTATCTTCTGTTTTCCTCCTGAGACTTTTCTTCCTTCTTCCTTTCCTCCTTTTCTTTTTTTCCTTCTCCCCACTTATTTTCTCTTGTTTCAACATGTTCATAATTGCCTACTGAATTTTTATTAATGATAACCCCTTTAAAATCTTTGTCAGAAAATTCTAACATCTCTGACATTTTGGTGCTGATGCTGACTACCTTGTTTTATATAGTTTGAGATCTTCTTGGTCCTTGGTATGATGAGTTATTTTCTTCCATTTAAATCTGAAATTTCAGAAGTTTGACTATGATGTGTCTCCACACACCAGGCTGTGGATCTCATTTAAGCCTGTTTTAACTGATCTCTTCTCAGTAATACTGCTCTGTTAAAAAATGTGTAGCTGCTCCCGAGTAACTGTGGTCTGGTGGTGGAAGAGCAGACTCACAACGTGGCCTTTGACACTCAAGATTGGGATACTCTCTTACTTTTGGAGGGGAGTTGAAGTTTCTCCCCCTCTTGGCCCCCACTGACACCATGATGGGGGTAAATCTTACTGACAACCGCTGCTTCCCACCGGGGCTGCTTCAAGTGGCTCGAGCCACTTAAGAAAAACTGCGGCTTCTTTGCCTGGCTTGCTCCAAGCGGCTCGGCGCCGCTTCTCGTGCTTATGCCCGACCAGTGGGACAGAAGACACGTACACTTCAGAGGTTCATGAAGCAGCTTCCCCTTTATTCAAATAACACCCTCAATATATAAGCAGTCTCATGCATAAGCAATTGTAACCAGATATGTCCATCCAGTCCTGTTAAAGGTCAAGTGATCACTCGTTTGAGCATACATGTAAAGTATATCTGTCCACATGCTAGACGGCTGAACTGATTATCATGCAGCCAATTGTAAACGCTTCCTGCCGTTCTCCAGGCATAATCAGGAGGCCGTTTGCTCTCTGCCAGTCGCCATCTTTAGATGCACCTGGCGTAACCCTGGGCCCCGGGTTTCGCCCGCCACAATCTCTAACACTGGACAGTCATGAAAGCCCAGACTTTGCACTGGATCTCTGATGCTGCACTAGTGATTAAAGGGCTTTTATCCTCGGACACCCTATTTGCCTTCCTCTCTTAGAACCTCAGGTGGGAGAGAGATGCTTCATCACAGCCTGACAAGGGCAGATGGCTAAGTTCCCTACTTGGCTTTTCTTGGTGTAGGTGTGAGGGGGCCATAGCCTTTTCTGTGATACTTTGCTAAAGGAGAACAATTACTATCTAAAATTTTCTGTCCTGCTAGGCTGTTTCCTGATATTTTGGGTGGAGTGAGCAGTCTTTTCTCCAGGCTCATTTGTTTGTGTCCACTGGTGTTTCTAGTTGCCTGCTTTTTCAGCTCCAAGTTTGGGGAATGTGAGGCAAAAAGAAACACCAGGGAACTCACAGTCCTATTATCCCTCACATTCTGGGACCCCAGCCAGTCTCCCTATCTTTCAGAATTGTCTTTATTTGTTTTATATAATATCCATTGTTTTAGTTAGAGGGAGGAATAGGGGAAAGTACATCAGTTTTGTCTTTTGGAAAGCAGAAGAACTTGCTTAATTTATTTTACTACAGTTTCGCTTTACAGAAAAAATGAAATAAAACAGAAACTACCAAATAAGAAATTGCTTTTATTTGATTACAAATCTATCAATGATATTCAGCTACTTCACTCTCTCCCTCTTATCTCCCATTATACTAGAAAAGACTTCTGTCCTGGGGCCAAGGCCACACCTCATCCAGAACATGAGATTTTTCTATTTCTGCTTGCCCAGGAGCATTCAAACTCATATTGATGATCTTTCCATTGCCTTACACATAGATTCTTCCTGCTAACTAGATTTTTCTATTAGCTTTTAATTGTGTTCAAGCCCTTTCCATTAAATGCAAGTCAAATCCTAGTCCCACATTCCCTCTGGCTATTGCTGTCTTTCCTCTTCTTTCATTGCACTTCTCAAAAGAAAATGTTCTTACTTCTCATATTCCATTTATCCTTCAACCATTGTTTTCCATCATCCCATTTTCCAGTAGCTTCTCTGAATATAGGTGTTTCCATAATCCTCTTTTTTGAAATCTCAGTTGTCCCCATTGGTTGTGATCATCACTCCTTGCTTCTTAAAATACTCTCTGTATTTGGTTTTCATGAGACAATACTCTCTTCTTTTTGTTCTACTCCTCTGTTTTCTAAACTCATTCTTTTTTACTTAGCTAGTGAATGTTGGAGTTCTCAGAGTTTGGTCCCGGGCTCTCTTCTCTGTTCACTCAAGTTTTTCCCCCTGAATATTCTCATCTACACCATGGCTTCAGTTATCATCTATATGCAGACAGCACACACATTTATATGCAGCCTCATCTCTCCCCTGAGTTGCAGACTTGGAATGCATATCTCCTCTTGGAAGGTTGAAAGTCCTTGCCAACCTATATGTCCAGAATTAAAATCAAGATCTCCCTAACAGCTCTTCTTTATCACATAATCATCCTCCCTTGTTCTCCGAGTCAGTGAATGGCACCATCATCCATTCAATTGTAAAAGCCAGGAACCTCTGTTGGAATCTGACGGGATGTCCTCTTCTTTATCTCTCTTACGCACATCTCTGTGTCCTCTTGCTTTTACTTCCTAAATAACTCGCCAGTCTATCTACCTATCTCTAGACTTGCTGGGTTCACAATGACTCAAGAGGTTGTCACTACTGTCCCGCCATAGACACTGCCGCAGCTGCCCTGCCTCTACTTTTGCTCCTAAACAAGACGACTGCCACCCTCAAGATGGAATACGTTTTGAAAAATTCAGATTTGATTTCCTCCCTCCTATTTTCTCTCTCCCTTTCCTCGCTCATGTTTAATATCTGTAACTGCCTTCAATTGCTTTTCCAATGCTCTCAGAACAGAGACATAGCTCCGCTATATGTCTAGGCTTCGCGTGACCTGCTTTCCCCTAATTCTCAGAATTTTTGCACAATTTCATACCAATTTCTACTTCAGACCCATTAGCCTTTAGTGACAATTATGTTTTAGTGATAATTATGATGCTTCTGCCCCAGGGCATTTGCCTACAGGACCTTCTGCATGAGCTCATTTATCTTCTATTCAACTCTTCCTGTTTCTTTTACCCTTCAGTTCTTAACTCATTCATTTTCTGATGTTTCCTTGCGATTTTCAATTTTTTTGAGGCTTATTTATGACCATGCCCCCTTCATTAGATTTTAAGAGCTTTAAGGGAAAGGAATACCATCTATTGCATATTCTTATGTCCCCCACGTAAAGCACCATGACTGTGACTCGCAGAGTCATATTGTGCATGAAGCATGCTGTTCCTGGAGTTGCGCATCACACTGCTGGGATTGTTTACTTCACCTGGAAGGGATTTCAAATAAATATTTGAAAATGAATAAAGGAGATTAAACCAATGGGACTTAATATCAACTCGGCCTTTGTATGGGGTAATCAAACAGAAGGAATAAAATGTGTTTCTTAAATTTTTACTTCAGGTGATTTGATCAATATTATTTGATCATTAACTTAAAGATTACAAAAAATCAGATTTAAGAGGAAGAGGAAGCAGTGGGGTTCATTTTTTGACACATAATTTTTACTATATAATTGCAGGTCTCTGGTTTGCAGTTGAGGTCTGGGCTTGGAAAGTTGATTTCTGAGTCATTAGCATACAGAAGGTGCTGTGGTTTGAATAGTTTTTTTTTTCTCCAGTGTTGCATGAGCTGGGTGCTTGGGCCCTCAGTGCGGCAATGCTGAGAGGTGGTAGAATCTTTAACAGGTGGGCCTGGAGGAAGGCAATTCATGAGGCACGGTCCTCAGAAGGGCTTAATGCTAGGTTTATAATGTTAGTCCTTAAAAGAGTGGATCTTTATAAAGGGTCATCCCCCGCCACGCATATTGATCCCTTCTGCTCACAGTCATTTCCCCACATGTTCAAATGCAGTCAGGGTGTTTCCACAAAGGCCAAACTGATGGTGCTGCATGATCTCAGACTCTTCATCTCATAAATTATGAGCTACGTGAAACTCTTTTCTTTATAAATTACTGAAACTCAGGTGTTTTATTAGGGCAACTGAAAACAGACTAATATAGATAGTATTTGAATTTATGAATGTGGCTAAAAGCTACTTAGTGGAGGAAGGGAAGTGAGTAGAATGAGAAGAAAATCGTTTCCCAAGAGAAGATCCTGAGCATCCACCTAAAGGCTAAGAGTATGTCCTCACAGAAGTCAAAGGAGGAGGATGTTTCATAAGCAGGGTATGAGAAGCATAGAAATTCAAAATGTTTGTTAAGGGAGGAGTCAAGCGGGAACTATGAGCTTAGTCTTTTCTGAGGGACCACGAGTGAGAGAATAATTGATGGTAAACCTGAGGTTACAAGGGACATTTCATAGCAAGGCAGGATCTGGGACTTTATGATCAAGTGTGGTCCTCTTGAAGCTTGGGATGTTTGAATCTGGGAAATAGGTGGGGACAGAATGAGAGAAGTTATAGGAGGAAAGTTGAAGGAGTTTGTGCTTCATGAGCTCCATTTTCCTGACGACATAGATCATTTATTCATCAGCTAAGAGCATGGGAATGAGGGCAGAGACTTGGTGGGGGCCCTGACGACCAAAAGTCATTGCTGTGGGGAACAGGAAAAAGAACACCTGAACAGATAAAGGACTTGGAGTGAGACCAAAAAGACTGCAAAGACTGAATTCAAACGTGTGTAGTGGATTTTGTGCAGCAATTTCTGCGTTCTCAGGGCAGCAAAGGGGAAAACAGGTGGTTTTTTTAACCCAGGTCTAGACATCATTAGAGCCTGTGCATAAAAGGAACAGTGACCAAGGGAGTTGGGAAACTTCTGGTTAAAATGATTGACAAGAGCAACTGGGTTGGCAGGGAGGAAGAGAAGATGGGTGGAGGCTGATGATCTGTAAAGATAAAGCAGATCTATGAGACTGAGTTCTCCATGAAGTATATATTAGGACAGTTTTACTGAGAAAGATGAAGGGAGAAACTGTAGTCAGACAATGAAAGGTTAAGCTAGATTTTGTAAAAAAAAAAAAAAAAAAAAAAAAAAAAAAAAAAAAAAAAAAACAAAAGTGTGGAAGTGATTTATAAAAAAAAGTGCTTTGATGTTAGATACACCTGTGTATCAGTCTTGTCTCTTTTAGTTATGAGCTGTGTGAACTTGGAACTCAATTACTTAATCTGTAAAGTAGAGATAATAATAGCTCCTATGTCAAAAGCTTGTAGTGAGAATTAAATGGGATAATGTATGTGAAGCACTTAGCACAGTCTGGAATATGTTAAGTTCTTCGGGAGTAGGTGGATATTTATACTCTCATTTTTATGATGATCATGATATGACCTTAGGGTGTGGCCATACAGCAAATATCTGAACATGTGCAGAGGTGCAAGATACTGGAGTAGAGAAAGGGAATCCAGACCAGGGAGTAAGAAGGGAATTCACATGACTGCTTCAGTATATAACAATATCCTGGCTTTGTCTTCATTACTGATTTGGCTGCCAAGGCTGCAGGTGGGAGATGTTGACCTTCTCTGCCCTATAAAAGGCCCCTAATAAAGGCAGCCCAAGGTTCAATCCAGTTAGGACTTTTCTATGACTGGAAATACTTGTGCACCTAGGTTCAGCTTTGTTTGTTAATAGTGAATCCCTATATATCACAGTGCATCATTTAAATAAGAGAATGCCCAGGTTTTAGTAATGAGACCTTTTTAATTGTTCTGTTTTTGCACATAAATTGGTCATGAGTTGGCCAAATATCTTGCAATTAGGAGACATACAACAGAGGCCAGTCAGTAGCATTTCCTCTTGCTTATTTAAATAGCTTACTTGGAGTCAAGCCATATTGATTCTGGGAAAGCTTTATTCAATTAGTGCTCACGTGTGCCTTCAGTACTGTGTAGTCAGTGAGGATCTAGATAAACTTAGGAGGACTCGTAAGTGCTTCCCAGGAGCACCTGGACATCACATGTTCTGCATAGAGGATAGACAGACTCTAGCCCCTGTGAGATGGCACCCATGCTGCCCCTCCCCCCCTTGACCTCGTCTGCTCCCGTAAGGCCCCTGTGGGCCTGCTGGCAACCTATTAAAACCCATGAGGTTGGGTACCAAGTGTAGTCATAAGGAGCAGGGGATGAAAAGTCACAGTTCCCAGCTTCAGAGAAGAAAGGAAGCTATAGACATTAGTAATCACCTACCATGTAGCAGGTGCTCTTCTAAGTTGTCACTGATAGCAAACTATTTAGTCATTACTCCCTTTTATAACAAAGAGAACTAGATTCCCACAAAAACATTCCTTGTTATAATCACACAAAGTTATATGAACCCAGGTTAGGGTTCACATACTCTTGCTCTGCTAGTGTAATTATCCTGTTTGTGTGTGTGTGTGTGTGTTTGTGTGTGTATGTGTGTTTGCGTGTGTGTGTGTATTCTTCCTGGATGTTTTTATCCGGGGAATATTTGGGAAATTTGAACAAATTATGTAAAAGATTATGTATTTATACCTTGAGAGACCACCTATGTGTAGAACATTCAGAATCAGGATGCCATCCTGGTCTGTCAGAGAAAAACACTGGATATTTAAGGGTCTCCTACGGAGAAAGTGATGATGATGAATATCACTAGGGTTGATGGTTTCCCCTGGGCCTGAGACCCTTCAATGGAGAGAAACTATGAAGGCCACAAGAAGCCTCCAGGCAAAATTTTAAGATGGTATGTATAAGTAAGATCATGTAATGTTGGTTTTTCTATGTCAGGTTTATTTCAGTGTCTTTCAGATTTATCCACATAGTAACAACAAGATTTTTTTAAGAAAAAAATTTGATTAGTATTCCATTTTCTGTGTGTGTGTGTGTCCCATTCCTAGCAAATAAGGAGTGTATACACACACACACACACACACACACACACACACACAACACATTTTCTCAGCCCATTCATCCATCAGTTATATGTTAATAAAGCTGGAGGAAAAAACCCTCAAGAAGATTGAAGAGTAAGATTTATCAGTCTCAAATTTAATATGGATTGTCATATGGGGGGGTAACAACCTTAAATAGAAATGACAGAAGAGGACAGAAGTCACAGTAGCAGTACTGGGATGAATTGTGAGGGTCACAGAGATTCTTTCTGGACAGAAGAAAGATTTCATGGGATACTGGTAGAGTCGATGTGTTGTCCTGTGAGGAAAAATGAATTAAAAAATGAATGATAGTTAAGTCCAGGAGTAGAAATTTAGGGTGATACCTAAATCACCCTAAATCAAACCAAGAAGGAATAATCCCCAACGAAAATTTATGAACATGACTGCAGAAGATCCTATTGCATCTTATCTTCTCCTTATTTGCTTAGAATGGTCAATTCTCTCCTTAACAGAAATTCAGAAGAGTTGTTGAACTTGTTGTTCTGAACTTGTTGTTCAGAAGAGTCCTTGGTTACCCAGGACTATCCTGGCTTTAGAATGGGAAGCCCTAATTGCAAGAATCCCTCAGTAAGAAATGAGCTGGGCATGAGTCATCAATGCAGTTTCCATGAGAAGTTCAAGACAAGGGTCAGGGAGATGCCAGGGCAGCTCAGTTCTTCTCATGGTAATCAATTATCTCTCAGTCTTAGTGTTCTTAAAATATGTGTTAAGGTCAAGTGTGTGACAAACCTTGGAGGAAAAGGGCCAAGGAACTAAAATCATGGTGCATTCTTTCTAAACCACGGTGTTTCCTCTAATACTCATGTGAAATTATTTTTATTGCTTTTGAGAAATAAAAAATGAATAGTAGGTCACTTGTCCCAAGTTATATAACTGGAAACTAGTGGACTTCCACTTGAAAATCAGCTAGTGAGGACAAAAGGATTGACATAGTTGAAAGAACTTCATTGCCCTTGGCTTATGAGAAATCTAAGACTGGATTAGCTCATGTCTCAGTGAATCCCTTCTCTGGAAAGACCAAGGATGGTGCTACTTTGGTCTGAAACATCCAAGCTATAGAATGCTGAATGATTCTCAGAAGAGCTGACCCTTTTGACCTAGATTTTGTTTTACTTTTTAAGAAGGAAAATAACAACTCTTCTGAATTTCTGTTAAGGAGAGAATTGACCATTCTAAGCAAATAAGGAGAAGATAAGATGCAATAGGATCTTCTGAAGTCATGTTCATAAATTTTCATTGGGGATTATTCCTTCTTGGTTTGAAAGAGGATTGTTGGCCCAGAAGAGAGAAAGAGAAAGGTTGTCCTTGGATAAGGAGTTTGTTTTGACTGAAGCTAGATGATAAACATTTAATCAGGTGGGGATAGACACATTTTAGTATCTACTACAGTCCAGAAACCCACACATCACCATTGGGAAGATGAGCATTTCTAATGAAATTACAAGAAAAGGCTCTTTCCAGAACAAGCTCTTTGGGGACTTCCAAGCCCAGAGAAGAACTCTGGGTAATGGCTCTTGGAACTTAATGAAGGTCTGGAACTGCCATCTTGCTTTGGTTGAAGTAAACCCCAGTCAGAATGACCTTGATACCCAGCACTGCACCTCTATGGAGGGTACCTCAAAAGGAGCAGATGATTTGCAGATGTGATTTTCAATGATGATTTCCAAATTTTTATGTATTATTTTTTAATGTTTCCAGGGAAGGGGATAAAGGAAAATACATATTTACAAAAATGACAGCTAATTGATATAGAATTAGAAAATCTTCAATTTGCAATTTCTAACAAAAAATGTTATTCCAGCAAATAGTAGCGATGGTGTAAAATCCTTTATGGGAAAAAATTCACACGCCCACTGACAAATATTACTGCTTACTTACCATTTAAAAGAGAAGAATTTTTATTTTTAATGGAGACATGCTGGTAACCACATTAACTAATCAAAACTGGCATCATTTATAGTGGGATATCAGAACATTTGTCTCTTGATAAGATATATCTGAAGATTATTATATCATATATAAAGCATCCTTACAAAAACATTTAATTTTATTCTAGTCAAATGTCTAGCTCTAAGGCCAAGTTGAATTGAAGGAACACATTAAACAACACCATCATCACACAATCAGAAAAATCCAGCATATGAAAAATTTAGTAAGACAACAGGTAGCCTGAACCCTTTATAAAGATACCAGAGAAACTTAAGACACAAATGTAATTCACAAACCTTGATCAGATTCTGGATCTTGAGTTAATTAATAAGAAAACAAAACAAACAAACAATAAGCTAAATAGTTAAACATATAGCTAAATTCACAAATAGAATGAATATTAGATGTGTGATTATTATTAATTTTAAGTATAATAATAGTATTCTAACTCTGCTGAAGAAAGTCTTTATTCAGAGGCATGTATGAAGTTCTTACGGGTAAAATATAAAATCTGCAACTTGCTTAAAAATGTCTGAGTCAAAAATCATTTGCCATTTGAAAATGGCAATATGCTAACAATTATTAGTCTTTTCAGAATTTCTGGATGTTTTAAAACACCCATGCTTCTACCATGAGGAGTAATTGGTACTAGACCATCCTTCCTGCTGTAAATAAATGTTAAAAAATGGGACAGAAAGGTTATGGAAGAGTCACAGCAGCAATATGCTCCCAGGGACAGGCTGAAGCACATAGGCAAGCCCTGTGATTGCCCTACGTTTTGCCTGAGACAATGTTCTGCCATGCAGGGAGGCAGAGACCAAAGAAAACTGTGGCTAAGAGGAATGGAGATGACTGAAATCAGATGTTCTGAAATGCTGAGGCAGCTAGAAAAAGCAGGTGTACTGGAGAAAAAGGGAGCTGTGCAGAGAAAGAACTTCAGAAATCTTTATCATGCCTCTTAAGGTTTTGGACAAATACTAAGTTTTTAATATGCAGAGACTCTATCTGGTAGAAAGAAGCCCTGGGGAATCTGTGGGTTGAACAAAGATTTCCAAGGATGTGTAATGGCCAGTCAGTCCTAGGTGTTTCAAAGATCTAGAGTGAGGAGACCTTATTGAACATCCTGGGCTCTCACTGGATTACCCCAGAATGATTATTCTTTGGGAGCAGGATAAATCTATCAAAGTCATGCAGATCAGTGTCAAGATGTGGAAGAAACAGGAGATGGGGCGGGGGAGAGAGAACGAGAGAGAGTATGAATCCATGAAAAAGCCAGAGCCAGAGGAAAACAAGTATTACATATAGCAGAAGGATGTTTGAATGCCAGATGACTTGTCAGAAGAAAATGGAGGCCAGAAAATGAGCATGAATTTTTGAAATGCAGAATTTTCCAGAAGAGTCCAAATGGTAACTGGGCCTAAATTGAGAATAGAGCCTGGTAGTCATTTGCCGATTGGGGTCATAAATTACTGCACTGTGTTCATTGAAGAACCATGCCCTAAACTTGGTGGCCCATGATTAGGTGTGTTTCCACCACCAAGAAAAGAGCCCCTGGAAAGTCACAATTAACTACCTCAACCTGACCAAAGGATTGTGATCTGCAATCTACCAGTGAGGGCTATGGATTCCCACATACTTGCACCCCATTTACACAGTGGAGTGAGTGGGAACCTGGGCAGGGACTTTCTTAAACTAACTTCTTCCTTCCTTTTATTTTCTTCTTTCCTCCCTTAAAAAAGCCTTCCAAAGCCTCCCCTTAAAAAAAAAAAAAAAAAAAAAATTCTTTTCTAGTATATTTTATCGACAATAGTAAAATATCATCTTTAAAGTGGTGGAAAATGCATATGTGCACACACACAATCATAGCCAGAAAAACTGGTCCTTAAAATAAGATCATAAAAATATTCTCAGAGTAACAAATGGAGAGAATTTGCATCCAGATCTCTTCACCATAGAAAGTTAAGACATTGCCTTGGGCTACAGAGAATCTGATACAGTGTGCAAATTCAGATTAACATGAAGAAATAAAGAACCTAAGAAGTAATAAATACATGGGGCCATATCTCTTAATTTTTCTAAAAGACAAAACTTTGAAAGCAATAATATTGCAAAGAACAAGAACCAATGGAGCTATACAATGGCGAGACTCTCATATTAATCTAAAATGGTATCATATGAACTTACAAGTTAAAAGTCCTTTCTGTAACTCTGAGAGCAACAACTAAATGAAATATGTTTTTAGTCTCCAACGCATTAGACTTGCATATTATTTCTTAATTTTTTCTAAATATTTTCCATGAGTGGTAATATTTACAATAAATTATATTCACCAATTCTTACTTGCTAGTGTTAGAAATGTACTTGTTTTTTTTTATATTGATATTGCCACCTGTGAGTTTGCTAAATTTAGTTTTCACTTCTAATCTTTTTTTTAGTAAATTCCATAATGTGTGTTACATACACAATCATCATCTGCAAGTAATGATAGTCAATCATTTTGTCTGTTCTTTCCCAAACTATCTTTATTTTCCTTTTTCTTCCTCTTCAGCCTCTTATTCTTTCTCTTCTTATTTTTGGTTAGTTTGGACTTCTTGTGCAGTGTTAAACACAAATTAGGGTAACAGATATTTTTGCCTTCTTCCTGCTGTTAGCAGAAAAAGCATTCCATAGTTCATCATTAAGCAAGAGGTTTGCTATGGTGGTGTTTTGTTTTTGTTTTTACTTTGTAAATATCCTTTTTTCAGAATGAGGAATTTCTCTTCTGTTCCTAGCTTCCTGAGTTATTATCATGAAGTGGTTGTAAATTTAATCAAATGCTTTTCTGCATTTACTGAGAAAAATTCTTCATTCTGTGGATGTGATGAATTATATTGCTTGAGTTTCAAATGTTAAAATAATCTTGCATTCCAGAGATAAATTGCACTTGGTCATGATTTACTACCTTTTTAATATATTTCTGGGAAAGATTTACTAATGTTTTATTAAGAATTTTATGTCCATTTTTATGACAGGTATTGATCTGTCACTGTTCTTCTTTTAACATCTTTGTCACGTATTTAAATGTGTTCGTCAGGTGTCAGTATTTTTTCAGTCATAAAATGGTGAGCAATAGTCACACATTTCCCCTTTCAGTTTTCCCCTTTTCATTCTGAAAAAGTTTGGTAGAATTTTCATTATCTCTACTAAAGTTGCATTGAATTATTAGGAAGTCATCTGAATTGAAATTTTCTTTTTAGAAAGTTCTTTATTATACATTCAATTTTTAATAAATATTGGGTTTTAATTTTCTTCCATTTCTTTTGTTAACAGTGGTAAGCTTTGCTGTTCAAGAGTTTGTTCATTTAATATGTGCTAAAGGACTTATTGGCAACATTCTTTATAATATTGCTTTCTTATCCTTTTAGTGTTTATAAACCTATAATTATGTCCTCTCTTTTATTCCTCTTGTCGGAAATTCATCTTTTCTCCCTTTATCTTAACCCATCCTGCAAGATTTTAACCGATTTTGTTACTGCTTTCAAAGTTCTGATTATCAGTTTTTTTTTCTGTCATGTTTCTATTTTGTTTATTTCCAACATTTAATTTTTTTCTTTTCTTTTTGATGTAATTTTTTTTAATAGCTTCTTGGAGTGGAAGCCAGGATAATTGATTTCAGACCTTTTTTCTTTCCTAATGCACTCATTTGAAGCTGTTTAACTCCCTTTAAACACTTTAGCTATAACCTCCCTGTACAGATATGTTGCATTTCCATCATTGCTCAGTCCGAAATACTTTACAATTTCCTTTCTGATTTCTTGCTTGACTAATAGGTTATTTAAAGTGGCAAATATTGGGTGATTTTCTGAATACATTAATGCTATTAATTTCTAATTTTAAACCCTTTTGTTTGGAGAATATATTCTGTATAATTCCTTTCTTTAATATTGATTCAAATGTGCTTCATGACCTGTGAGAAATAGAAGGTCCAGTGGTCCATTTTCAGAATACAATTTCTAGCTTTAAATGTGAAAGGACTGGGATTGTAAGAATGGCAGCTGGAGGGGAGAAGAGAATGAAAAGTTATAAGCAGTTAACAATGGAGAGTGAAAATTCACAGCCTCTTGACAAACAGAAGTTGAGAGGAAGGGGCCCAACCTGACCAACAGAGATAAAGTGTGTATTTGCCAAAAGGCACTCAGTCCAAGGGGACTTTTCTGCCACAAGAGACCAAAGGGAGATGGAGACAACTAAAGGTATATGATATAACCCAATAGGAGACAATAAAACCTAGGTGACATTTAGGAAGATTGTGCACCCCATAGTAGTCAGCCAGTGAGGAACCAGGGAGGGATCTTGTGCTCAAGTGGAGAAACCTCTCCTGTCTCTGCCTGTAGGGGATCCTCACCTTGCACTTGGGAAGTAGTCATGTACCTCTGTGAGACCTCTCAGCAATCTTTCTGCATCCAGCGGCAGGATGGACCACTCAGGGTAGGCCCATGAGAAAGAGTGGTGGGCAGTACAGACTTATTCTGAGGCTGAGGTGTCTCATAATTTCCAACTGTCATGCTGGCCCAGGCTCAGCCACGGCAAGTTTGTTAAGAGTTTTTTTTGTACTTTCTCTTAAACACATTCAAGATGGAATTTTCCTCTTCACACTTCTCTATGAGCCTTGGTCTCTTTTATCCTATAATGTGTTTAGCCTTTTCTGGAATTTAGTGCATTTGCATTCTTAAGTTTCTGATAAGTTTGGGAAAAAATATATATGTATTTTTTGCATAACCAGCTTGTTTTGGTAGATAATATGCAAACAATGGTTATGTGTAACATTCTAAATACTAATGAGAAACAAGGTCTGTTTCAGTTAATTTTTTTCACTTTAGGGATTACTTTTTTTTTAAGGTCTATTTTTGAATATATGAAACATTTATTTGATTCAAAATCAAACATGTTGAAAAAGTATACTGTGAGAATTGTACTTGAACTTTTTCTCTTTTTAAAAAATAATGTGAGTATTGCTTGTTTTTCATTATTTATTTTTCCACTGTTAGTATATGTGTATATAGATAATCTGGTAGATAGGTATTAATTTCTCAATTTTCCTAACTTAAAAGATAACATTCTAAGAACGATTTTGTACCGTCTTTGAGTATAAACTTTAAAAATATTAAAAATCCAATTCAGAAAAGTATGCAAATGATAAGGACATGGCCTAGTGAATAATATACATGAACACATTTGGGTGTTCACTATATTTTCTTCTAAGAAATAAAATGACTAGAGACCCATAATCCTCCCTCATGTTCCCTATCAATCATCACACAACATTTTTTTTGTATCAGCTTATTTATTCAACAACACATCTGTTAGAGTCAACAGTGTTTTATGTGAAATCTTAGATGATTCATTTTCATAGCTATGTAATATTCCATGGTATGATTATGATGAAATTTATTTTTTCTTCATGAGCTTTTTCCATTGATATTTGTATTTTTCAGTTTTGTATCAGATAATCAAATAATTATATTTTTAAATCTTATTTTATGATCATTACACACACACACACACACACACTCATTTGCTTTCTATTTCTTGTCTTATTGCATAGAAACACTGAGACAAAGTTGAATAGAGGCATGAGAGTTAACACATTGTTGTTCAAATATCAAGAAATACTTTTTCTTTATTTGGAGATCAAGGAAAAATTCTTTAATTCTGGGTTTGTTATTGATGGAGATTGAATTTTATTAAATGATATCCAGGCATATATTTAACTAATATATTTTTTCTTATATTTTCTTAACACTATTGGTTTTTGAATATTAAACTTTGCAATATTGAAATTGGACATAATATGGTATACCTTTATGTATTATTGTATTTTTTGCAAATGTTATTAGTGGTTTTCATATGTTTATAAGTAAGGTTAGACAGTATTTTTCCTTTTTTATGATGCCTTTGTTATGTCAGTACCAAGGTAATTCTGGTTTCTTAAAACAGTGTTTCTACTTTTCCCATTCTTTGGAAAATTTTCCAAGTGTTGGTGTTATTTCCTTAAAACTTTCCAGGTTTGTCCTGTGAAACATTTGGGATTGTCCTTTTATTTTTAGGAATATTTTTATTTGAATGAGGTATAGTTTCATTTATGAAGAAGGGACTATTTGTATTTTTATTTGTTCTTATGTCAGTTTTAATAAATTTGGATTTTTTTCTAAGAATGTGCTAATTTTATCTAAAATTTTAATTAACTTTAAAAGTTTATCATAATAGAATTTATTTTTAAATATGAAACCTTCCTTTTCATTTTTGATTTAAAGAATTTAACCTTTCTTTTTCCCCTTCATCAGCATCAGCATTTTTAAATCAATTTTTTCAGTTTTTCAAGAACCATTTTCTCTCAATTATATTTTTGTTTTCCATTTAATTTCTTATGATGTGGATTTTTCCTATTTCCTTCATACTTCCTTTTTGGGTTAATTTGCTGTTTATTGTGTCTTCTGACTCTCCCTTTGTCATTCTCCTATGCAAGCGTATTTTCAGCAGAGATTTTTTTTGTTGATAAAACCTTATAACTCTAATTTGTCTAATAGTTAATATGCATTGCTTTGCATTTAGTTTTAGGAGACAGCCTAAGAGCTTCAACATTTCAGAAGCAGATTTTACCTTCTTTTCCATAGGTAAATTATTTTTTATTTATCAGAGTAGAAGGAATTTTGACATCATTCCCATCCATGAAATGGGCTTATGAATTCCATTTCTGTAGGAGAAGGAAATGACATTTTTATCCACTCAAAGCCCTAAGAGAAGAATGCTCACTCTTCATTTCTTAGCATCACAGGTCAGGAGGCTGGTATTCTCCTCTTCCTAACACTCAAGTACAATCCTTCCAAGAGTCTGGTTCTGAGCAGGATCTCAATTTTCCCTTCCTGATTAATCTGGACCCAAAGCCAAGTATTGTGTTTCTGAGAAAATGCTGAGACCTCACCCCTTCTCTCTGAGGTCTGGATCTGTCGACCTCACCCCTTCTCTCTGAGGTCTGGATCTGTCGTGAAATCTATCACGCCATGTTGCAGTAACATTGACAGAGATCATTATTCCACTCATTTAGTTCCACCTTTCTTTTTCCATTCAGCATTGGAATAGATGCTGCAGTGAGAGATTCATGCTAGATCCCTCCACCATGTTGCTGCGATTCAGTTCTAGGCTACCTTTATGAAAGTTAAACTGGAATCTGGTTTGTGCAATTCAAATGAGGTAGTAAGGATGACAACACTCATCCAGATATTATAGTAATATAACAATGCATTTGGGTGATCAGGAAACAAGACAAAATGGATGAACTGTGTAACGCAATTTTATTCCACTTGCAAGATAGCCAGCATAGAAAAATATTACCCCTGAGACATCTTGGATATCAAACAAGTCTTAGCAAAGAATGTGCCTGTGGAGTTAAGCATAAATAAATCGGAACACAAGAATTATTTTTCTTTATAATGCAAATACATGTAAGAGCTGAGGCTGAAAATAAGTCCACACTGGGAAAAAAATTAAGCCCATCAGCATGTGTTGGGTTTTAGTGAATCTGGCTTCACTCACCCCTAATTTACAGTGTCCCAAAGTTTGCAATTAAAAGCTACAACTGAACAGTGGCTGAACACTGACTCATTAGGAGAGAGATACAAAAGCTCAACAAAAACCACCTAAATTATAGACCTCAGCTGTTCACAAGGCTTCCTTGGTTTTGGCAGATCAATATTTTTAAAGGGTAAGTGTGTATTTGGGAATGGGGTTGTGCATTTTTTGATTACTGTGGATTTATTTATATCATTCTTTTATTATATCACAGATACAAAGATGTGCATTAATGAAATATCACCATTCAACCATGCAGTATGAAATACTTTCTTTTCTTTAAAAAAAAAAAAAAAAATCTATTGCCAGCTCCCTTTCTTTTTCCTGCCTTTGTAGCCACAGTGTGTGAGATCTACATGATTCTGGGTCTATATGCACTTTTTATAAACATCGCAGGTGGCAGTGGATCATGCCACCTGGTGCTCTGCCAGGTGCCCTTACTGCCGTGTGTGCTGACTCTGTGGTACTGTCCTGGGCTGTGTAGAAGACCCATCTCCTGCCATACCTTGCAGCTTGCTTCCTGGTTCTTCTTTTCTCTTCTCAGAAGCATGTTCACAAAAATCCCTCTGTCCAGTTTTGTTTTTAGAGTCCAGCCTATGACATAGAAAACTGTTATAGAAATAATGCAATAAATACATATGAATACACATTACATGTATAGGAATATATAGTTAAGGGCCAAGAATAGTCAAATAGTTACGAAAAGAGGAATGAGGGTTTTCTTTGGTAGACAGAATGACTAAGTAAACATTATAATCATTGTAAGGATGAGTTTTTTAGTTATAGAAATATTAAAAAATGGTACAGAATGGAAACCCATAGTCAAATGCAGCCATAATTATTTTATCATTGATGTATAGCTAGTGGTTCAAACAGAGATGAATATATGGTAGATAATAAAAACATGTTGAATGAATAGAAAATTGATATGTGACAAGAATTGACATTGAAGATCAGTTGGGAAGAAAGAATTTTTTCATTTTTTCTGGACTCATTTTATTGGATCCCATCTCCATAAAAACACATCAATTCCAGTCAATTAAAGATCTAAATGTGAACAGTAAAATTTAAAAATGTTTAGCAGAAAATATACCAAAAATCCTTGATATGGGAAAGAAAAATGTGAGCAATAAAGGAAAAGATGGCTTTAAAATTTTTAATTAAAAAAGTTTCTGTATCAAAAACATAAATATTGAAAAGGTATGCGGCAGAGCAAGAGAGATATTTACAATATATGAAATCGTAGATTATTAATATTCGGTGTATATAAAAATTACTATAAATCAATAAGAAAACCAATGAAAATTGAAAAATAGACAAATGCTATGAAAAAAACCCCAAAGAGTCAATAAATACATGTTATAATTCTCAACCTCAGGAGATTTTTCATATTCATCAGATAAATAAAATTTAAAAACATTAACTAACAACAATCCCTAATGTGCCACATGCTGGCAAAAATGTCAACAAAGAACAAGGAATATATATATTCATGCCATACCTATGAGATTGCAAATAGGAATTACCACTCTGGAGAATCTTTTGCCAATATTTAGTGAACCGCAAACACAAATGCCATAAAAATTCTAGTTCCGGTTTTATACCATAGTTGAACTCACACATCTTTTCAACACAAAAGACATGTATAAAGGAACTCATTTCAAAATTATTTCTAATGTCAAAAATCTGAATCCATCTATCAATAAGACAAGCAAAGTAATGTATGGTATATTCATACAATGAACTACTCTACAGTCAAAATGAACATACTAAATATATCAAGCTAGTTGCAAAAGGACAGGTGCAGTATAATGCCTTTTAAAGAAACTTTTAAAAATAAAATAACATTATACACTGTTTCTGCACAATTACATGTATAGCCAGATTATAAACATATAAATGATCAACACCATTTTAGACTCTGGTAAATGTGTAGGGAATTTGTTCTTGGAAATTTCATTTTAAATTATGTATGGAGTTGAATTTCATTGGTGATTTGTTTTTAAGCTGATTGGAAGTTTTATGTTTTTTGTTAATTGTGTATACTTTTGTATGCCTGACAATGTTCTTGATAGAAAAGAAAAATAATTTTATGCTATTTTCTATGTATTTGCATTCTATATGTATATATGTGTATTCATATGTATATATAAATGTATGCACATATATACACACACATCTATATTTCATTATACATAATTTTGTTTTATACTTTATTCCCTCAAAGTTTTTAAATTTAATTTTTTAATTTGTTCTAATGAGTTATAAATGACAGTAGAATGCATTTATGCATTTTGATAAATCATACATAAATGGAGCATAATTTCTCATTTTTCTGATTGTACATATTGTTGGATCACATTGGTTATGCAGTCATAGACATACTTGAGGGAATAATGTCTGTTTCACTCTACTATCCTTTCTACCCCTATACCCCTTTCCCTCCTTTCACTCTCCTCTGCTTAATCTAATCTAAAGTAACTCTATTTTTTCCCTAGCACCCCACCCCTATCATGAACTAGCATCTGCATATCAGAGAAAACATTAGACCTTTGAAGTCAACAAATAAATGACCTAACATTATATCTCAAAACCCAAAAAAGAAGAACAAATCAACATCAAAAATAGAAGACAGGAAATAATTAAAATCAGAGCTGAAATCAATGATATTGAAACAAAAGAAACAATTGATAAAATTGACAAAACGAAAAGTTGGTTCTTTTAAAAAATTAATAAAATTGATAAACCCCTAGCCACACTAATAAAGAGAAAAAGAGAGGAAACCCAAATTACTAATATATGTGATAGAAAAGGAAATATCACAAGAGACACAACTAAAATACAAAAGATAATTAGAAACTATTTTGAAAGTTCATACTCAAATAAAATGGAAAAACTTGAAGACATTGACACATTTCCAGAGACATATGACCTACCTAAACTGAATCAGGAGGTCATACACAATTTAAACGGAACAATTTCAAGTAATGAAACAGAAGACAACATCAAAAGACTACCAACCAAGGAAAGTCCAGGACCACAGGGATTCTCAACTGAGTTCTACAAGACCTTTGAAGAAGAATTAACACCAATACTCCTCAAATTATTACATGAAATAGAAAGGGAGCGAATGCTTCCAAACTCATTCTATGAGGCTAGTATCACTCTTTTACTCAAACCAGTAAAAGATATTTTTGATATTTGCACATGTCCCTCTTTGTGTCTTCAATGGTTTCCCATGTTACATTGTATTCCAATATTGATCCCTCTGATTTTACTTGCATTCTGGTGATGGAAGAATTCTGGCTATCTTTTAACCTGCCCTCTTGTAGACCTATGTAGAGTTTTTCTTCATATATTGCTAAATCATGGAATGTACCTTAACATAATTTCACTAGGCACTCCCTGAGAAATTTAGATCAGTGAGATCTGACTGACATCTCATTTTACACTTTGACTGAAGTGAAAGAGGGCTTCTGTTTTTCCAGTCTTCTCCCACTCTGTTATTGGATAGCAAAAGCTCCAGCATCCTTCATTGAAACAGAAACTCTTAAATGCAATGTAGCAAAATGAGTTCCTTTTCACCTCATGTGATGTGGTTTTTAGTCTTTTTTCCTGATGTCATTTAGGACTTCACTCTCAGCCCATGATTACAAAAATATCCTTGGGGGAGGACTATTGTTCTAAGGGTATTAGCAGAAACTTTCAGTTCCTTGGATATTGTTGACCAAAGAGCTATTCTCTTGTTTCCGAGATGTTGATCCTTCTCAACCACAGGGACGGTTTCGGGAGGAATGCCCATGGAGTTTGGGGGAGAAACAATCAGCTCATGTTGCCTGGACTATCACTGGGTTGTCAGTTGTCCCAGGTAAAGCATTTCAACATATGAATTGGGAGAACGAGACGCAAGACTCAACTCAGCAGCACTTGACTCTCAGAGTTTTCACATGGAATGTGAAACAAGCATATACCACTATATATTTTCACAAATATATGTCCATCATTCCAGAGTTGTAGGAATCAAATTTGTTCCACAGGATAGAGGCACAAATTTCCTCAGTTGCCCTTGAACAAGTCATTTATAAATCAAGATGATCTAAGATTCTAGATGGGGCCATATAAATGGGTTACCAATGTGTTCCTTTAACTGCCATATAAACAAATTCTCAAACCTCAGTAATTTAGATGAATAGCAATTGATTTTTCACCACGTAAAATCCAATCAAATGTATATGGAAGGTTGACTTTCCAAGAAATCATTCAAGAACCTGGACTTCCTCCATCTTATATTTCTTCTCTGAAGTTTTTGATGTTCTTTTTAATCACAATCCAGACAAAAGAGAGAATCCTGTGAGAAGACTGTAAACCAGGTCCTGAAGTAGAACATAGCACCACTGTGAACATTCTCTTTGCTGAAACTTGGTCCCTTGGCCAAATTGATAGAGAGGAAGACTATCCAATCCAGTCCAGGTGTGTTCCTAGGGGGCCAACACCTTTTGGAGACCTCAGAGCACTCTGCCATGCCAGGAGTATTTAATATGTCTGAAGAGCACAGATCAGTTTGGTTTAATTTACATAAACAATGTAATAGAATTATAAAATATTTCATAACTAGAGGATGATCCATAATTCCATGCAGGAGCAAAATATCTGTTAATGTTTATGTAAGTTTATATAGTTGTAACCTTGAGGGCATGTACTTGATTAGAAGTTCCTTCTCTCCCTTTATTTTTCTTCCCCTTTCTTCCTTCCTCCCTCCCTTCCTCTCTGTCTCCTTCTCTCTCCCTCTGCTTTCCTCCTTCCCTCTTCCTTTCTTCCTTCTTCAAACATTTCTTGATTGTCCAGTTGGCTAGACAGCAAGAATACAGAGATCAATAACCTTCGAGAAGTTCCTCTAGTGTGTAAGTAGGAAAGTAACCACCCGTTACAACCTAGCAAGGCAATGACTATAACAGAAATGCACAAACACAGTTAAGTGGCAGCCCTTACCCAGAAGATGTCTAGAGAAGGTGGTATCTGAACCAAGCATTAAAGGATACATAGAAGCTAGGTGTTTTTTTTTTTTTTTTTTTTTTTTTTTTAAGTTCAAGAGCATTCATGCAGTAGGGGCACCATTCAAAGGCCTGGAGGCCTGGATGAATGGAGTTCTGGGAACTGCATGTGATTCAAATTTGACTGAGAAACCCAATATGAATGGGAAGTAGTGAGAGCTGAGTCAGCAGAGCACTGATGGGGTTGAACTGTGAAAGATTGCCAACTCTGTTAAGGGATAAAATTTTGAAAAGTAAGAGAAACCACTGAAGTATTTTAAACAGAGGAGTAATTTAATCAGAACCCTGCTCGAGAAAGATAAAACTAGTTGCTCTGTGAAAAAAAAAAAAAAAAAAAAAAAAAAAAAAAAAATCCATCAGAGGCAGACAATGAGGTAGGGCACAAACCATTCAAGGAATTAATAATTTATAGGAGGTATAATGATGACCTGACCTACATTGTGATTTACACTGGACACTACTAGTATGTAGTATTCAAGAGGTATTTATGTGGTTAAAAAAAAAACAAAAAAAAACAGGGCTTAGGAATTGACAGGATGTGAGGTATTAGAGGAATATGTTATGGATAGCTCCCAGGATTTTGGTGTGGATAACTAGATAGACAATTAAAACAGAAATTCTTAGAGAAAGAGATAAGATGAAAAATTCAGATTTTAATTAAACTTTAAGGTATTTTTTGAAATATAAGCAGAGGAGACTGATAAGGAAAGGTGAGACTGGTAGAATGGTTGGTTATAAAACAAATTCAGGAGCCAGCCTGACACCAGAGTTAAGATTCCTAACTGGATCTACAGGAATGAACGAGATTATTCAGAGACCCATGTTTGAGCTGGGCACTGTGACACATACTGTGATTCCAGCTACTGGGAGGCTGATGCCGGAGGAACACAAGTTCAAGGCCTGCCTGGGCAACTTAGGGAGACCCTGTCTCAAAACTAACTAACTGAAAAGAACAGATAAGGGCTGGGGATGTAGCTTAGTGGTGGAGTGTGTGCCTAGAAAGACCTGGATTCAATCCCAAGTGTCAGAGAGAGAGAGAGAGGGAGAGAGACAGACAGACACACCAACTGACCATGTGCCATGTGTAGAGAATAAAAACCACATTTAAATGAAGGATAAATGAAGAAAAGCTGACAATGAAGTCTTTGAAGCAGCAAACAAAAAAATATGAGGAATATAATGAGTGTGAAGTCACAGAAGCCAAGGAAAGACAATTTTAAGTGCTGAGAAGAGATCAAGATTCAAAAGTGCCCCCTGGATTTGGCATTAAACAGTTCATTAGAACTGTTCTAAGTGTAATTTTATGGGGACATGGAAAATAGTCAAATGATTTGGATTGAGAAGTGAGTGCTAAGTGAGAAATCAGAGATAATGATAGAAGAAAACTATCAATAAGGATGAGAGAGAAAAGAAACTGTACTGTTCAAGAGTGATTATTTTTTTTTTTCAAAATATGGGAAAGATTTGATAAAGTAAAAATACTCTTGGGGGAATGCTTTCAAAGAGGAATACTTAGTGTGATAATAGAGAAGTAATTGGTAGGATGCGGCCTTCAGGAAATGAGAACAGAACAAGAATAAAGCTTCCATTTTAATAGACAGTGACAAAGAACCATGATTCTGGATGAGATTACATTAGGGAGTTCATGTGCTGGAGTTTCTGGTAGATATAATGTGTTGACTCCTATTTCATATTTGGTGAAATCTCAACTGCTGAGGACTAGGTGGTGGGTTTAGATACCTAAGAAAAATGAAGAAGTTAAAAATTACCATTGTGGAGGAAGTGCTCACAAGGAAGAGATAACAGGAATATTGAGTAGTGATATGTACCTGCTTGAGATCAGCAGAGTGCAAAGATAACCAGCCCAATGAGCTGCAAACGCTGTGTCTAACGTTGTTCAGTGGGTTTCGTGTGAAGACAAGAGAGGGAAGATAGTTTGAGCACATGCACCTGACAATTTGGTGTGGACCAGGATAAGAGAGGCAAGCAATGGCAAGGAAGTAGAGAACATGTTTAGCCACAAAATCTCACTTTACCAAGAAGGAAAAACATTCCATAGGATTGATCTCAGTTGTGTGAGATTGATACTAATTGAATGAAAGAAGAAAAGAAAAAGTGATAATCATCTGAGTGGATGTTTTACTTCAGTGTCATACATAGTTCACAGGATATGAAGTACTAGGGCTCAGACAAGTGCCCCCACCTCCAACCATGCCTTAAAGGCTTGTTCCCCAGACTGTGCACTGTTGAGAGGTGGTGGGATCTTTTTTTTTTTTTCAAAGTATTTTTTTTTTTCATTGTAAACAAATGGGATACATGTTGTTTCTCTGTTTGTACATGGAGTAAAGGCAAACCATTTGTGTAATCATAAATATACATAGGGTAATGTTGTTTGATTCATTCTGTTATTTTTTTCCCTTCCCCTCCACCCCTCTTTTCTCTCTATACAGTCCTTCCTTCCTCCATTCTTGCCCCTCTAACCCTAACTCTAACCCTAACACTAACCCCTCCCACCCCCCATTAAGTGTCATCATCCACTTATCAGAGAGATCATTCGTCCTTTGGATTTTTGAGATTGGCTTATCTCACTTAGCATGATATTCTCCAATTTCATCCATTTGCCTGCAAATGCCATCATTTTATCATTCTTTATGGCTGAGTAATATTTCATTGTATGTATATATACCACGGTTTCTTTATCCATTCATCAATTGAAGGGCATCTAGTTTGGTTCCACAATCTGGCTATTGTGAATTGAGCAGCTATGAACATTGATGTAGCTGTATCTCTGTAGTATGCTGATTTTAAGTCCTTTGGGTATAGGCCAAGGAGTGGGATAGCTGGGTCAAATGGTGGTTCCATTCCAAGTTTTCTAAGGAATCTCCACACTGCTTTCCAGAGTGGCTGCACTAATTTGCAGCCCCACCAGCAATGTATGAGTGTACCTTTTTCCCCACATCCTCGCTAACACCTATTGTTGCTTCTATTCTTGATAATCACCATTCTAATTGGGGTGAGATGGAATCTTAGGGTGGTTTTGATTTGCATTTCTCTTATTACTAGAGATGTGGAACATTTTTTCATATGTTTGTTGATTGCTTGTAGATCTTCTGTGAAGTGTCTGTTCATTTCCTTAGCCCATTTGTTGATTGGATTATTTGTATTCTTGGTGTAGAGTTTTTTGAGTTCTTTATAGATTCTGGAGACTAGTGCTCTATCTGAAGTATGATTGGCAAAGATTTTCTCCCACTCTGTAGGCTCTTTCTTCGCATTGCTGCTAGTTTCCTTAGCTGAGAGAAAGCTTTTTAGTTTGAATCTATCCCAGTTATTGATTCTTGCTTTTATTTCTTGTGCTATGGGAGACCTGTTGAGGAAGTCTGGTCCTAAGCCGACATGTTGAAGATCTGGATCTACTTTTTCTTCTATAATCTGCAGGGTCTCTGGTACGATTCTGAGGCCCTTAATCCATTTTGAGTTTAGTTTCATGCATGGTGAGAGATATGGGTTTTGCTTCATTCTGTTGCATATGGATTTTCAATTTTCCCAGCACCATTTGTTGAAGAGGCTATCTTTTCTCCATTGCATATTTTTGGCCCCTTTGTCTAGCATGATAAAATTGTATTTATTTGGGTCTGTGTCCATGTCCCCTATTCTGTACCATTGATCTACCTGTCTATTTTGGTACCAATACCATGCCGTTTTTGTTACTATTGCTTTGTAGTATAGTTGAAGTTCTGGTATTGCGATACCCCCAGCTTCATTTTTCCTACAAAGGATTGCTTTAGCTATTCTGGGTTTCTTATTCTTCCAGAAGAATTTCATGATTGCTTGCTCTATTTCTGTAAGGTACATCATTGGGATTTTAATTGGAATTGCATTGAATCTGTATAGCACTTTTGGTAGTATGGCCATTTTGACAATATTAATTCTGCCTATCCAAGAACATGGGAGATCTTTCCATCTTCTAAGGTTTTCTTTAATTTCTTTCTTTAGTGTTCTGTAGTTCTCCTTGTAGAGGTCTTTCACCTCTTTTGTGAGATTGATTCGGTGGTGGAATCTTGAAGAGATGGGCCCTTGAAGGAGGTCTTCAGATCCTTGGGGGTGTAGACTTGAAGGTGACTGTGGCATCCTGGTATCTTTCTCTTTCTTTTCATTTCCTGCCATGGGGTGAAGTTACTTTCTCCACTATGCATCCCTGATATGAGGTACTGTCCTGCAGTGAGGTATTGTATTGCCACAGGCCCCAAAACAACAGGGGCAATTGGTCATGGATGAAAACTTCCAAAACCTTGAGCACAAATAAACCTTTGCTCTTTATAAGTGGGTTCCCAGGCATTTGTTGGCATCATGGAAAGCTTACTGACACATGATGGATGAGTGACTGCCTCACTAAGCATGTATGCTTACTCTGTTGTTTTTTACTTATGTTGCTCTTCATTTCAGTTTGTGAAATTATCAATGCAGTAAAATGTATTTTTTTCTTTCAACGAATGTTTCCATGTTTTTTAAAGTAATTGATTTTATTTTTCAGAGATGTTTCAAGTTTGCATAAAAGTTGAACTGAAATAGAAAGTTCCCAGATATCACATCTGTTACCCATACTCTACACACAGTTAACATCTTTCATTAATGTGACATATTTGTTATAATTGATGAATTAGTATTTACATATTGTTACTAATTAAATTTCATGCTTTACATTAGAACTCACTCTTTGTATAATAAAGTTCTATGGGTATTAATAAATGAAAATGTTATTTTTCCACCTTTTCAATATCATACAAAATAGTTTCACTGTCTCAGAAAGCCTCAGAGCATCCACTCAGCCCTGCCTCCTTTCTCCCCAATCTCTAATAAATATTGATTTTTTTTGCCTTTATAGTTTTTGCCTAATTCAGAAAATCATATAATTGAAATCTTATAGTATGTAGACTTTTCAGACTGACTTTTTTCACTTAGTAGTATGCATTCTAATGTTCCTCCATATCTTTGGTGGATTGATAGCTCTTTAAAAAAAAATCTGAATAATACTCCATTGTGTGGATAGTCTGTAGTTTATTTATCAATTCACCTATTGAAGAAAAACTTTTTTGCTTTCAAAATTTGACAGAAAGAAAGCATTTATGAACATCCTTTTCTAGAGTTTAGTAGAATGTTGGTTTTCGATTTATTTGGGTTTTTCCATTTGGTGATTATTGGATTGTATCACGGTAAGACTTTTTTTTTTTTTTTTTTTTTTTTTTTTGCGGGGAGTACCAGGGATTTAACTCAGGGGCACTCAACCACTGAGTCACATCCCCAGTCCTAGTTTGCATTTTAATTAGCGACAGAGTTAAATAAAATAACCTCACAGAGTTGCTTAGAGCCTCCCTTTTCCTGAGGCTGGCTTTGAACTCTTGATCTTCCTGTCTCAATCTCCCAAGCTGCTAGGATTACAGGTGTGCACCACCACACCCAGCAACCATGTTGAATTTTATAAGAAATTGCCAAACTCTCTTCCAAAGTGAGGGTACCATTTTGCATTCCTATCAGTGAATGAGAGTTCCTGTTGCTCCTTGTCCTCACCAGCATTTGGTATTAACAGAAGTTTGATTTCTAGCAATTCTAATAGATACGAAGTGGTTTATCATCATTATTTTAATTTACAAATGTCTAATGACATATGTTGTCTTTCCATATGTTAATTACAATTCATATATCTTCTTTGGTGGATTATCTGTTCCAGTATTTCCCCATTTAATTGAGTTGTTTTATTTCTTACTTTTGTTTTGGATACTAGCCATAGGATATGCTAGACAACTATTTTCTCTCAGACTGTAACTTGTCTTTTGATTCTTTTAACAATGTTTTCTATAGAGCAGAAGCTTTTAATTGTAATGAATCTAGTTTATCATTTTTTTCTTTCATGAATTCTGATTGTGTGTTTTCCTTAGAAAAATCATAGTCAAGCCCAAAGTCACCTAGGTTTTCTCCTGTGTTACGTGCTAGAAATTTTGCGATTTTGCATTTGCCCTTATTTCTGTGTTCTATTTTAAGTTAATGGTTGTGAAAGGGGTAAATCCTGAGTTTGGATTTTTTTTTTTTTTTTTGGTGTGTGACTATCCAGTTGTTCGGCACCATTTGTTGAAAAGACTATTCTTTCTCCATTGAATTGTCTTTGCTCCTTTGTCA
Source organism: Sciurus vulgaris (assembly GCF_902686455.1). Lineage (NCBI taxonomy): Eukaryota > Metazoa > Chordata > Mammalia > Rodentia > Sciuridae > Sciurus > Sciurus vulgaris. Next base: position 42,333,195 of record NC_136464.1, read on the forward strand.
AAGAAAAGGCTAGGTTTATGTGCATTCTTCTGGGCTCTATTCTTCTCTGTTGATCTGTTTATCTGTCTTTTCCCAGTGACACGCTGTCCTAATTACCACCACTTCCATGACTTTTGATACATGTATAGATTAATGACAGCGTCACAATCAGCATACAGAACTCATTCCGCACTCCTAATAATTCCCTCCTGCTATCCTTTTCTACTCATACCTCCCACTCACCTTCGACCTTTTGAAAACACCTATTTGGATTTTTTTTTTTCAGCATACTAGTTTTGTCTTTGGGGGATGCCATCTAATGAAATAATGTGATATACAACCTTTTCTTATTGGCTCCTATAACTCAGAATGATGCTTTTGGGATTCATCCTTTTCCTTGGGTGTACCAGGAGTCGTTCCTTATGGATGAGGGGTATTCCCCTTGTTAGGATGCACCTCCATTTGTTGTTTCCTAACTGAGAGACATTTGGGTTGCTACCAGTTTAGGGCAATTAAAAGTAAAACTGCCATCAATATCTTAATATAGATTTTTTTGTGTGGACATGTTTTCATTTCTCTAGGATAGATACTAGAAGTGAAATGTTGAACCATATGATAAATGTATTATCACTTTAAAAGAAACTACCCAACCAGTTTCTGTAGTGTCGGTTATCATTTTACATTCCACCAGCAGGGTAGAGATTGCTCCACCTCCTAGCCAGTACATGATATTGTCAGTAGTTTGGACATTCAATAGGTGGCAGTGGTATTTAATAATGATTTTAATTTTTATTTAGTGGTTATGACATTGAACATCTTTTCATATGATTATTTATCATCAACGTATCCTCTTTGATGAATTGTCTGTCAACATCCTTTGCCCATTTGGGAAAGAAAAATTTGTGGTGTTTGCTTTTTTACCATTGAGTTTTGAGACTTTTTAAATTTATTACACCTAGAAGCCCTTTGTGAGATTTGTGATTTGTAAGTGTTTTCTCTCAATCTGTAGCCTGTCTTTTTGTCATTCTTATAGTGTCTTGTGCAGAGCCAAAGTTGCAAAATATGGTAAAGTTCAATTTGTCATTTTTTTCCTTAATGTTTCAGGCCTTCGTTATTATGACTAAGAATTCTAATTATGTTCATAGCCCTGGGTTGTGAAACTTTTCTCCTAAAATGTTCAATCTTGGGCCTAACATTTATATGAATGATCAACTCTGAGTTAATTTTATATAAAATGTGAAATGTAATTTAATGTTTATTCTTAATCTATGTATGCCAAATTGTTCTGTCATCAGTTGTTGAAACGAGTACCTTTCTCCAGTGAATTGCTCTTGTGGCCTTGTCAAGTATCAGTTGAATCATAATTCTTGTATGAATCTACTGCTGGACACTCTTTTGGTCCATTGATCTGTATGATTATTCCTTTACCAATCTAATACTCTATTGACTAACATGGACTTGCAGTGAATCTTAAAATTGGATAGTAACATCTCAGAATCTATTCATTTCCAAAGTTGCTCTAGCTGTTCAAGTTTTCATGCTTTTCCTTAAAATTGTAGAATCAACTTGCCTATCTCTTCAAAAGGGTAACTGACTCGTGGTCTGTATTGCATTAATTTACAGATAAGGTTTGGAAAAAAGCAGTGTTTGTAAAAGAACTTGTATTCCATGAACATAGTAGGCCCTTTCTATTCTTTTATAACTTCTTTAATTTATTTCATCAGTACTTTTTAGTTTTCAGCATACAGATTCTGTACTGGATGGTTTTAGATTTATATCAAAGTATATTTCTGTCAGTTTTTGCATATTGAAACTCTGTTAAATATGTTTGTATGTAGAGTTGTTATTTCTTTTTGTTGAACTGAAATTAAGGAGTATGAGTGACCCCTTAATTTCTAGTCATATTCTGTGCTCTGAAGTGTTTTCTCTCTGATAGAAATAAAGCCTTTTCAATTTTCTTGGATTAATGTTTTCATAGGTTATAATTGTCTGTCCTTTGATTTTTACCTGTGTTGCTCTATTTGAAGCTAGTTTGCTGTAGACAGCATAGAGTTGGGTCATTTAAAAGAATCCATTCTGAAAATCTCTCTTTTAATTGCTGTGTTTAGACTAGTTACATTTGTTGAATTTGGCTCTGTTATTTAACTTTTTTTTTTTTTTGTCTTTAAAAGGTGTTTATTGATCATAAACAAAATAAAGAAAACCTTATATAACACAAACATACACTATGTACAGCAATAAATACCCGGGGCTAGGCCCAGCACCACCCCTTCTGGACAATAACTTAGCAATAAATACTACACAGGGCGTGGACGGGCACCGAGGCCACTGCCCGGCTGAGGCCACGCCCCTGACCGCCTTACACGGTGTGGGCCCCTATAGTTTCTGTTCTTATCAGTTTACCTATTTTTCTCCTATTTCCTCTAATTATCCTTCTTGTGTCTCCTTTCTGTCCTTTATTGAGTAGATTTTGTGTTTTTTCATTCATTTTGTAAAAAAAAAAATTATTCTTTTTGGCTACACATGATAGCAGAATCTATTTTCACACACATATAAACATGGAATATATCTTATTCTAATTAGGATACAAGTCTTGTGAATGTACATGATGGTGAGATTCACTGTGGTATAGTCACGTGTGTACATTGGATAGTTCTGTCAGATTCTGTTGTGATTTATACTTTATCAGATTATGTAGACTTTTTAACATAACTTTTATTATTACTTGTTCCAATGACTTATACATGACAGCAGAATGCATTTTGACTCATTGTACACAAATAGAGCACAAAATTTCCTTTCTTTGGTTATACACAATGCAGAGTCACTCCATTTGTGCAATCATACATGTACATAGGGTAATAATGTCCATCTCATTCCACCATCTTTCCCAGCCCCATATCACCTTGCCTCCCCTCACTCCCCTCTGCCCAATCCAAAGTTCATTCTCCCCTCCCCCCAATTATGGTTCAATTCACAATACCTAAATTGTGGCACCAACCTGGATTCCCCTAAATAGATGAATGGATAAAGAAATTGTACACAGTGGAATATTACCAAATCTTAAAGAAGAATGAAATTATGATATTTGCAGGTAAATGGATGGAGTTGGAGAACATCATGCTAACCAAAATAAGCCAGTTTATATAGATTTTAGCGACTGTTGTCACAACTATAATATACATACTATATTTTTATAAACGACTAAGTATTTCGCCATATCAAGTAGAATATAAGACCCTTATTGACACACAGATTCCCTTACCCTCTCTGTCCTGTGAAATTTTATGAAGTTTTCTTAACATATTATGACAACCTACATTGATAACTTCATCAGATGATTGTTTTAATTTTTGTTTCAACCACTGCACATATTTTAGGTTTCTTTTTAAAATTATACATGACAGTGGAATGTGTTTTGACATAAACACATGGAGTATAACTTTCTCTTCTTGTGGTTGTACATGATGTGGAGTTACATTGCTCTTGTATTCATATATGGACATAGGAAAGTTATGTCTGATTCATTCTACTGTCTTTCCTATTCCAATCTCCTCTCCTTTCCTTTCCCATTGTCTAATTCTGAAATGAATCTGAATATATTTTAAATATTAGAGAAATATAGTCTATTAAATTTATCGAGATTCTCCTGTCCAATAAATGAACGTTAAATCTTTGGTTATTGTCAAACAAATTCCTGTGCTTCTGTTCATTGCTCAATTTTTCTTCTATGTTGCTATCTAACCTATCTGGTGAGTTTTTAATTTTGGTTATTGTATTTTTCAGTTCTAAAATTTCTCTTTGACTCTTTTTTATACATTCTCTTTCTTTGCTTATTTTCTTCTTGTCTATTTGTTTCAAAAGTGGTCACCATTGCTTGTTGCACCATTTGTATAATAGTTGCTCAACAGTCTTCTCCAGATCATTCCAATAAAAGTGTCATCTTGGTATTGAGTCCATTAGTTGTCTTTTCTCATGTTAGTTGAGATTTGTTTTGTGGCAAGTAATTTTGGATTGCTTCCTAAATGTTTTGAATATTATGTTTTATATATTAGATTTTATTTAAAGTATGTGGCAAATTTTGCTGTTGTTCTTTTAGTAGCCAGTTAACCTGGCTAAGTTCCAACTATAAATTTCAACTTGCTTTCTGTTGGCTGTGTATCCAATCTCAACTCACTCAGTTCAATGCTTTACAACTTTTTACACATTTTTTCTCATATATGTATCTCCCTGTGTTTAATCTAAGATGTGGACAAAGATTTGTTTGTTCAGTTCTCTAAATCTTTCATATGTACAGTAGAATCAGAACCATGCATGTACTTGAAGCTTGAAGGTGATCCTCAGAGTTGTTAAACACCTTCATCATATTCTTTGGCTTTTAACAGACTCCAAAGGGTTCCAGGTCAAAAAGGGACTCTTTTTGTTCCTTCAGACAAAAGGCTGTGGCTTCATTTTCCCTGTCCTGCCATGTACTCTCATAACTGCACCTTGTTCTGCAGTCAAGTGGAGGGAGGACCAAGGCAGAAAACGACAGTGATAACTCATCCCCTACTCCAGGGATCCTAACTCTGCTGAATGAGAGGCCTCTGCCACTACCACCATGCTACTTCTTGGCACTGGGCATGAGAGGCCAGAGAAGAAGAAGACAGGAGCTGCAGCAGCAGCATTAGCAAAAACAACAAGACTTACAAATTCCCTTCCAGATCACCTTCCAACTCCTGGAGCCAGAACTGGAGGGCTTTTACTAGAGGCATCCTTGTTTCAACTTGTACTGTATTACAGCCAGGGGATAGTTCTTTTTTGCTTTTTTGCAATGCTGTGGATTGACCCTCACAGGGGTGCTTCACACTGAGCTACATCTCCAGTTCTTTTATTTATTTATTTATTTTTAAAATTTGAGACAGAGTCTCATGACATTTCTGAGGTTGGCCTTGAACTTATGAACCTCCTGCCTCAGCCTTCTGAGTTGCTGGATTACAGAAGTGTGCCACCACAACCTGCTTACTATTTGTTTTCTCCATCCTAAAATAGCTCCTCCAATGCATTCTGTCTTGGTTTTGTAGTGGCCGTGGGAGAGAACACAGAAGCATAGTTGCTCTGGAGACACAGACCTGGAATATATCCATTGGAGTGTTTATTTTTTTATTTTTCACACTTTGTTTTGAACTAATTCAAGACTCACAGAAGTTGCAAAAATAACATAAGAAGTTTCTTTCTTTCTTTTTTTTTTTTTTTTTCTTTGGTGCTGGGGATTGAACCCAGGGCCTTTATATGGGAAGTTTCTATGTATGCCTCACCCAACTTTCTCCAATGACAACAACCTACATACCACAGTATCTTTTCAAAGCTGAAAAATTGGTTTTGAATATTATTAATTAAAGTTAATATTAATTAGATTACAGATATTATTTGGTTTTCATTAAGTTTTTGTTATTGTTTGTGGTGGTAGTGGTGGTGATGGTGTGGCTGGTGTACAGTACTATGGAGTTTCACCACATGTATAAATTCTGTTGACATTCCACAATTAAGTACAGGCTCTTCTGTCACTGCAAAGAAACTCCCTCATGCTACCTCTGTATAACCTTCCCCCAACCTTACACTAGGCTACCACAGCTCTGTTCTCTGTCACTGCAATTTTGTCATTTCAACATTGTTCTGGAAATGGAATCCTACAGTATATCCATCAGTTTTTACCAGAATCCAATTTTTGGCACCATGTGTTTTGTTGCTATTGGGCATTCAGACATCCAGTAATATTCCTTTACTGGGCAAAAGCTGTACAATGTACTTCCCCATTTATTGACTAGGGTCTGTTAAAAAATCATATACCCTATTATTCTATTATGTTCATTTCTGAGTGTCTGACTGCTGGCGTGCCAAAGTCAGAAAGCAACCAGCTTCCCCTGGACATAATATATCTGAACCATGGCTTCAAGTCACAAACTATGACAAGGGGACAGTGCATCTCCCTCCTCCTGGACTCAGTGTGGCCCCCTCTGCCTCCATGTGACTGGGGGAGCTGGAGAACAGTGTGCCAGCATAGCACAGCTTCTGTGCAGAAAATGACACATTTAAACACAACTATTATCCCCGTGGATTTGTCAACAAAATATTTCAATCCTTGATGAATCTCTCTGCATTCCTAGATTTATTTTTAGGTGCAGCACAACAGATTGTTTCTTTGTTTGCTTTCTATTTGCTCGTGGTTATTACTTCCTCCTGAGTGGTTCATCATAGCGGCAGTCATATAGTAATCATCTGGCAATATATTATTATTTATTATGTATCGAGTGCCATAAAGGATCATAAAGCTTATCAGGTGCCTATAAAGATACCAGACATTGACTGCAAAGCATACAGCCACACTTAGACAGTTACTGGGGAGATGGAGCTAGAGGTCCAAATATGAGGCAAGCAGTTATGGGGAGCAATCTATTACTTCCAGATTTCTCCTAAGAGGGGAGATGGATGCAGAGCTCAGGAAGCTCCGTGTGGTAAGGACACAGAGGAGGAAGTGGACAGAGCACATGCTCTTGGTGCAGCTTTAAAGAGTAAAGTGGTGGGGTCTCCAGTGACAGGGGGTGGCATCACTCTTTCAGGGATGAAAACACAATATTGATTCTCACATTTTCAGAAAGGAAATTCTTAATTGTGAGAGAAAATGGGGAACGAAAATGGGAAGGAAAATAACAATGAACTGATTACCTCTATGTGCCAGCATTGGCCTAGGGATTGGGATATAGAGGAGTGGATCCTATGATGTGTTAAAAAAATAAAAATCAGCACATGCAAAAGTGACCATAATGCCTAAAAAAGGAGGTAAAGTTGGGTAAGCAGATGAAGCATAAAGAGAAGGTTATTTTTCATAGTTTGTTCAGGAAGAATATTCTGAAAAATGGCTCTTGAACAGATACCACGATGAACTGAAGGGATAAACCATGTAAATATCTGGGGAAGGGCTTTGAATAACAGGCCACAGCTTATGCAGAAGCCCTAAGTAGAGTTACACCTGGCCAGTGGAGGGATGATTATCTCTTCAGTAGGACTGGAGCTCAGGGGGTAAAGGGGAGGAGGGTAATGATGAGGTTGGAGCAGCAGCCATGGGCCGACCATGTGTACCTGGAGAAACACAGCAGCATGGTTTTGAGCATGATGGCAGGCCACCAGTGGACTGAAATGGGCAAATGACATGATGATCTTTATGATATATAAAGTTCCCTTCAGGTGCCATGCTGATGTGTGGAGGATAAACTGGGGTGGGCAAGGGTAAGAAGGAGTCTATGAGTGTGTGACAAGCACTTGATTCACATGCCCATAACATTTTATTCTTTTTATTTTTGATTTTTCAATTTGTTCTATTTAGTTATACATGACAATAGAATATACTTTGATACATAATATATAAATGGAGAATAATTTCTCATTCTTCTGGTTGTACATGATGTAGAATCCCACTGGTCATATGGTTACATATGTACATAGGATAATAATGTCTTTCACTCTACTATCTTTCCTACCCTTATACCCCTACCCTTCCTTCACTCCCCTCTACCTAATCCAAAGTAACTCTATTCTTCCCTAGTCTCCCCCACCCTTATTGTAAATTAGCATCCACATATCAAAGAAAACATTCGGCCTTTGTTTTTTTTTGGGATTGGCTTTTTTCACTTAGCATGATATTTTCTACCTCCATACATTTGCTGGGAAATGCTATATTTTCATTCTTCTTTGAGGCTGAGTAATATTCCTGTGTGTGTGTGTGTGTGTATGCGTGTATATGTATATATCACATTTTTTTGTCTACTCATCTGTTGAAGGACACCTCGGTTGGTTCCATAGTTTAGCTATTGTGAGTTGAGATGCTATAAACATTGATGTGGCTGCAGAACTGTAATATGCTGATTTTAAATCCTTTGGGTATAAACTAAAGAGTGGGATATTGGGGTCAAATGGTGGTCCCATTCCAAGTTTTCTGAGGAATCTCTGTATTGCTTTCCATTGTACCAATTTGCATTCCCACCAGCAATGTGCGAGTGTACCTTTTTCTCCACGTCCTCACCAACACTTATTATAGCTTGTATTCTTGATAATGTACATTCTGATGAGAGTGAGATGAAATCTTACAGTAGTTTTGATTTGCATTTCTCTAATTGCTAGAGATGTTGAACATTTTTTCATTTATTTGTTGATTGATTGTACTTCTGTGAAGTGTCTGTTCAATTCCTTTACCCATTTATTGATTGGGTTATTTGTTTTTTTGGTGTTAAGTTTTTTGAGTTCCTTATATATCCTGAAGATTAATGCTCTATCTGAGGTGCATGTGGTAAAGATTTTCTCCCATTCTGTAGGCTCTCTCTTCACATTATTGATTGTTTCTTTCCCTGAGAAGAAGCTTTTTGGTTTGTTACCATTCCACTTATTGATTCTGTTACTAGGAGATAGATAATGATGGTGTCCATATGAAGAAGAGTCTGGGACTCAAGCAACAAACTCTAAGTTCTTATGTAACAAATAGGAGATGGGTATTTGCAATTCCAGATCTCTCTTTTTATCCCCTCACCAACCTGTCCATGGAGATCTTGCTTTTGAAAGAGAGAAAAGGTCATTGCCTCTACATGCTAATCTCCACCCATTCTTTTTCTTTCCTTGGGTGAGAGAGACCAGTTTGACCCACTCTCCTAGTTAAAGGCTCTGGCCACTTTGTTGCTCCATACCTACATTGTCCAATGACTGCCCAGGGGCATCAGAGAACAAGCTGCAGATGTTAGGGGAACATGGCCCTTGGTGAAACTTTCCTCCAGTCCTGTGATTCTGTTTTTCTGTTTAAAGCAGCAGGCACAATTCTCTCCCTCCTGACTTTACAGTGCTATCTTTCCAAGAAGTGCGATTTCTCTATTCGTCACCCATAGAGCTCAATCCTGCTATTAGCTGGTATTGTCTGCCAGTGAAATAACAACCCATAGGGGTTCTGTGAGAGAATTAGGATGATCTGTAACCAAATCCTCCTCGTCTACACAAAGGGAGAAATAAGAGCCCATTCTGGTGGTTGATGAAATAGATCCAGCAATTTGGTAAACTAATTAGAGTGGGAGGGGCCACAATCTCAGGAAGGCTAGCCTGTGCCTTTTCTGTGATTCTTCTTATTGTCAGGGAGAGGAAACAACAACAATAAAAGTTTTCTTTACCTTTTTAGGTTTAGTGGCTGGAATTTGTAAATTAAATTGGCAAGAGCAAATTAACAGGTAAAAAGGTACAAATTTTGGTGATGTTAATATTTTTATAAAAATGGAGGTTTCACAGAAAAGAGAATCAACAATAGTGTTTAGATGCATTTGAACCTAGGGTGATAAATTGTAGGGAAGCCACTAGACAAAGGAGGGAGGGTTGGAATTTCTGGGGCAGTAAACTGTGTAAAGGTACTTAAGTGGAGAAGTCAATGGAAGGTGATGATTATTTTAGTTAAGATTGTGTGTGCGGACTCATCTCAGTGCTGACTTTCCATCTTCTTCTGACCATACAAGTTCCATGGAGAGAAACTATATGGCAGTCCCCATTTCTCAGAAGTATCAGCTTTTAGTCAGATAAGGGAATCGTTCACAAAGTTTCTTTCTGTATCTGTTGATTCTCAATGGACTTCAGCTCAAAATTATCCATATGAAATATGGAATAATGAAATATTTGGGAGTAGCATATCCTAAATACCCTTCATTATCTTTATTTGGTGAGGTAGCACCAGGGTCAGATTTCTGCAATGGCTTCCTCCTAAGCAAAGCTGTAAGTAACAACCATATCAAGGATTATTCTTGAAAGAGGCAATATAATGTAATCAATGAGAACTTGACTTGAAGAATCTGTCACATTTAGACTCCTAGCTCTAAATTTTACTATATACTACTGGGAAGCTTTTGGGGTGTGTGCCTTAGTTTTCTCCTCTGTAAAATGGAGCAATAACTACATGGTTAGTGTTGGATGAGAGCTTCACTTGTTGTTCACTCTAGCAGGGAAGAGCCCTGGCTGCCTGTGCTGACTTTGTTGTCCAAGTGCACGAGAAGCCTGCGGATGCTGTGCAGGTTGCTTTTGAATTTTGCCTGTTCATGTTAAAATAGTATGGAGGAAGAGAGCTGGTGCCCAAGGCTGGGCCTCCCAGGTTCTCTTCTCTCTATTATGATGAGTGAGAATGAAACATTTCTCAACGTCCTTGTGGAGACAGACTCTGGTCTCACGAGGGCAGCTGTGCCTCTGTTTCGGGTGCAGGGACCTTTCTGTACTCTACCCCCTCCTCTGCTGGGCTCAGGATAGCATTTTACAACTGTTCCCTATCAGCGCTCTTTCTTTTGGCATCTGCAGATCTCAAGCAGCCAAGAAGATTTCATCAAATTCACTTTCCAAAGTTTGTTTGTGAACAAATGCTCTTTTTGACTCTGCTTGATCAGCCCACTTGATGCTCCTCTGGAGATTCAGCTGTGCCTCTTGATTTTCCCCTGGATGAAAATAAGGTGTAATTTAGAAATTCCTAAAGATTTATTTTTCACTTTTGATGGCAACCCAGGCCTGATGAAAATTGTCCTTATTTTTATTATCTATCAATTCTTCTAATGGAATGAAATGGGAAGAAAGGCAGTTAGGCCTTTGTGCTGAAATCACTGCCTTGCCCAAAGTCCTGAGCAAGATGGAATTTTGTTATGTATTTTAAATAATATGGATCTCATATATCCCCAGTTAAACCTTAATGTTTCTTGGTTGAATCTTCTTATTCAAATGTATTCACCTTCTTGGAGCAGGCTCAGGAGAACTTGGCTTTGCAGGAGACAATAGAGCACTTCTCTTATGGAACTAGGATAGTACCTGGCTTTAACCTTTACTCTGACCAACTCTGGACCTGTCACATGGTCTCCAGCACATGATGGGAGTTCACTGTGGGCCCTGTTCTTACAGGTTACTATGCCCCAGGGTTCAACTCTGCTTCTCCTACCCAGAAGCATCTGTACCTGTGTGACTGCTCTCTTATCAGGACCTTAGAACCTAAGTTCTGTAAAAATAGGGACTGGGCATGTCTTGTTTATTACTGTCTCTCTTATATTCACATCAGGATCTGGGACCTGATTTTTCAGCATTTACTGAAAAATTAATGAGTACAATCAGGAATGACAGTTTGGTTGCTTCTCATCCAGTGTTTTATGGAGACTTTGCCCACAGCACATGGAAGATTGTAATAAATTATTTCAGCTTTAGCTACAATGCATAGGAGCATATATTTAACTATAAACAGATATTAAGATAAATTTGTAAAACAACACATATACATAAAGAAATAAATACCTAGTTTTAACTAAGAATTTTCTTATCTGTCAGTGTTCTCAACAACGGTTTACTCTAATCCCTCTTAATCTAATAATCAATAGACAGTGAATGCCTTCTTCAACCCATCAAGATTATCAGGCATAGGGCTGGGCCTCCACCCTCCCAACCTTCACTGGAGTGAACTGACATTGGACAGATTAAGTAGTAGAAAAGACACACAAATCTGTTACGTGGGTGGAGGAATTCACAGAGTATGATTACCTATTAGCCTGGTGTGATTCCACTTATATGCCCTCTTTTCCATGGGGCAGAGGAAAATGGGGTATGTAGAGAAATTTTAGGGGAATAAACTATTTTTGAGAGGATTCATTGGATATGGAGAAACAGGCAATGACCTGGACCAAGTCTGTTGGGCCCACAGAACAAAGAGTAGATTGTAAACAATTCTCTTTGGAATATTGAATGGGACTAAAATGAAAGACAATGGTATGTGACCTCAAAGATCACTAAAATTTGTACCTTTTTACCTGTTAATTTGCTCTTGTCAAGGTGTATTGACAGACTTCAGTCTTTTATCCTGTGATGTGAGTTTAGTTAAATGAAAACTCAGGGAAGGGACCAAAAGGTAATAGTTTGCTTCCTTGGTGGGTCTGGACATAATGCAAAGAAGGAGATATTGTGAATACCTAGGCAGGTATTCCTAGGGCTATCATCTTTGTTCACAGTGGTGCAAACTGCTTCTCTTTTAAGTGATAGTTGGCATTCTTTTGAGTTTTGTTCTTATTATTATTCTGGTTTCTGATAAGGTCCTCTAGAGAAACTCATGAAGAAAAGTCCATATCACAAAGTCACATGGACTCAATATTTTTAGGTGACCTGGAGTTAACATTGCTCATTACAATATTAACTTCTTTGTCCAGGGACATCTGTGTCCACCACTTTTGTGAACATGCAATATGTGACCTCAAACTGAACATGCTCAGAAATGAGCCCACCTCTGTTCTTACTCCCGATGAGTCCTTCCAACATCAGTGTATAAAGTTTCCCCAATAAAAGCCCCTGACTTGCTTTCTTTGGGGAGGTATTGCTTTGAGAATCATCCCCAGTGTCCTCCTTAGTTGCTGCAAGCAATAAACCTTTCTTCACTCTTTTCTCTCCTGGCTGTGCTTATGGGCTTTGTGCTCACCAAGGGGCAAAACTGTTCAGTTACAGATTCAGAGGAAACACCCTTTCCATATCTGCTGTTCTTCCTTTAATGTAAAATAATCAGCTTTACGGGGTGCCATATTTTGGGGTGATAGTCCCTGGGCTCCTTCCTGGGCCTTCTGTCATCCTCCCCTTTGGTGGGATTACTCTTTCTAGCACAGGGAAACTGTGTTTGTGAATGTTCCTCCTGTCTTATGCCCTACAGAATTTGAGTTCAGCTCTACCTCAACAGAAGTGCCTATTTTTCAGTGATGTTAACTCAAGAAAATTGTTGAGTAATCCCTGTTTTTATTTGATTTCTCACTCTGTGACTGGTACTCTGTCTACTTTTATCCAATTTCTCAGTCTTTCTTGCCTAGGGATGTGAATATCTTCTTCAAGAACAGTTCAGGGGTGTGTGGTTAGGGCAGGGGGAGGTGATGGAGGAGGAGACAGAGTGTGAAGCCATTAGTCTAGAGATTGCCGAAGGACAAAATTACAACAGATTTGGTTTAAAGATCTCAATAGGTTTTATTTCCCATTCTAGAAATGGGCAACACTTCATTCTGTAAAATAGAATAAGCGTTCCAATGGCTGAGCAGGGGTAGTTGATTTTATAGACGGAAAAAGGTTAAAGAAAGTAAAAACCAAGAACAAAAAGCAGATTGGTCATTTCAAAGTTACTTTCCTTCTAAGGCAAGGAGAGCAAGGCAGAGTAATAGAAAAATTACAGATTGGTTAACATCAGATTACCCAAGTTGCCTTTTTGTGTAAGGATTAAAACAGAGGGATTTTCATTATCATGCCTGTTGAAACTGGCCTGTTTGGCAAATCTGTCTGTTAGCTCACTGATGCTGATTGCTTGGAAAATCAGGTGACAATTTAGTTTCAGCTTGGGGAGGTGGAACTTTAGCATGGCTGACTCTACTTTGATATTTGTATGTATTTTGGGGCCTAATGTAGGGCTTAGGCCAAATCAATGGTCTCCCACAATGTTTATTTAGCTATCTGTGTGGTGGCAGAGTTTCTAGGAATGGCGCTCAAGATTCCACACTCTAATCACTGGAACTAGTGAGTATGAAGAGATTATGCCCATAGCTGTTTTATGTTACATGGAGCAGCTGATCTCATCACAAGTCCTTCACCCAACAAGACTTTCTGTCTAGTGACAGAGATTCTTTGCTTGGCCAAACTTCAATCAGGCTCCTGGACTTTCTCTTAGGCTTATCAGGGCACTTCCCTATAAAATTCAGATTTAATAAGAACTCTGCCAAGTCAATTTAGCAAAAACCACCTCTGACCCAGGATATCTGATCACCCTCCGTATATGATTAGGTTCCTCATCTTGCACCATCCACCAGGTAATATCTGAGCACACTGACCTGTCTTCAGCAAGAACCCTAATAGATTGGTTTAGCCAGAATCCCCTTTACTCCTGTCCATATAAAATAACAACTCTGATTTAAAGGATCTAAGAACATAGTTCATTTGTAGCCAAATGTAAGTGACCATGACCTGGGAACATGGATTCAAGTTACACTGAATGACATGCCCCACCATGGTGGAGGTTATGTAAACTTATATTGCTACACAACAAAAGAAATGAGTCAATGCATTTACCAATCACATGGGGGGCAGGATCATCAAGAATCAGCTGGGCTGGTTTCAGCCATTACCTTGTAGCACTCTCATCTTTAGGATTGTCAGAGGTTAGAGAGCTGCTAAGCTTAGTGAGATATTCTGAAGCATTTACATAACGGCCATGAGAATGTTAGGCCAGATACAAAAGCTAAGATAAATGACTATCAAAGGGCCTGAGGTGATTTTGACTCTTGACCTACAACATTCCATCTCTCCCCAATCATGATGTTCTTGTCAGCCAAGGTCAAGCAGGCTACAGGATCTTGAGTATCCATGTGGCTTCTTCAGAGAACTTCCTGCTGTTACTCCTTGTAATTTTCCATCTCTTGACCCCTAGCCTACTCCTTCTCTATAAATTCCCACTTGCCCATGTTCAATTTGAAGTTGAGTTCAATCTCTCCCCAGCTGCAAAATTCTATTGCTGTGGTCCCTATACCTGTTGTGATGGTCCTGAGTGAAGTCTGTTCTACTGTACTTTAACAAATGTCATTGTTTGTTTCTCTAAAGGGTAGGAGAAGTAAAAGAAAAGGGAAAATGGAAATTTGAAAAGAAAGAATGTACTGTGTCTTAAAGATGGAGAGGACCCATAAGAAGGAAATAGGTACTCTCAGTCTCTGGAGCACATAGTGGCCTCCAGCAGAGAGCCAACAAGGAAATGGGGACCTCTGTCCCACAAGAAGTTAATTCTGTCAATGACATGAATAAAGACTGAAGATGGGTTCTTTCCCAGATCCTTCAAAAAAGAATCCAGTCCGGCCACAACTTGATTTCTGTCCTGTGAAACCCTGAGACTAGAACTCAGAATCTCTGGATGAGATTTCTGACCTACAGGAGTATGGGCTAGTTAAGAAAAGAAAGAAAGAAAGATAGTTTATTTTTTCCTGGCAAGTCTAGTAATTTATTATAGAAGCAATAGAAAGTTAGTATATACTCTGATACATGTAAGTTCTAAACTACAGAGGTAAATGGAGTCCCTGAATATCCTGCTTGCAATTTAGAGGGTGGACTCATTTGCACTCTGAAATGATTCTTACCATTACAAAAGGATAGAAAGGTCCTTTAAAGTAGCACTTACTTAAGTGTTTGTTTACAGATCATTACTTGCTTAACAGAGGAAGAAACTAAAGGCTGAAGTGTTCCAAGCTATTGCTGATTATATAGCAATCAGAAATGAAGATAAAGTATGAGAGTATAATAATAACATATGGACACTTACACATCCATTTCAAATATTGTCATTTTACATAACTGAAGATGAAAATTCCAGAATCTCCCATTTTCTGTAGCCTCCTTATTTGAGGCTTCTCCTGTTCAAGCAAGAAACTGCAATTTAGGAGACCTTATAAAGAAGAGGTAAGAAGTTCTTGTCCTTGGGTTCTAGGCTCCAAATTGTCTTCCCTCTTAATTCTTTCTGACACTGAATTTTTGACCAGAAGAGCACAGAGGGAGCAGAAATACCAAGAATCTCAGAAGTTGAGCAGAGGAATCCCAATAGCAGGGATATTAATTCTGGGGAAGGAAAGATACCTGTCCAGGCCTACTTGACTATCACCTCATTGGATCCTGTGAGATGTGCAGTTTTGCCCCAGTGCCTCAGGTGTGAAAACTATCACAATCAAAATGGAGTTGCTTGTGTTAACAATAATCAAATAAGGAAATAAGCAAGGGGTTACGATAAAAGGGTTCTCATGCACCATCTGATAGTAACAATCAGAAGAGACAGTCAGAACCACAACATTCATGAAGGCCAACACAATCTTACACAAAAAAGACTCCTATGAGAACACTGCCCAGAATCTTATCCCTGTGATCCAGGATTAGTATTTCAAAATATCAACATAACCCTTCTTATTTTTACCTTTAAGAACTTCCTCTTGCTTAACCTCTTTGAAGATGCTCATAGTTCATATGGAACATATATTCCCATTGTAATGCTCTGCTATATCAATTTTTATCTTTGAAATCTCTCTCTGTTGTTTAGGTTGACAGGTAAATGAACCAAGTTCCGAGAAGAAAACCCAAATTGTTCAAGCTTGAAAAATATTTGAATAAAAGACTCACTTTGGTACCCATGATGTTAATGTTATAAAAAGTTGTTTCTCTAGACATTTGCAGAGGTGGATAGGTGATGAAGGTGACAAAATCAACACTACAGTAACAGAAATTGTACCTTTGTAACAGTGACCTGAAACCTCATATCAGGTAGCAATGATTCTTCCTCTTCTTATATAGATCAATAAAATTTGTGGTAGTCCTAACAATTAGTTTTCACAACTATCCTTAATGGTTCTACTTGGATTCAGTTGCAGCAGAGAGACATCAGGTGTGAATAGTCTATTGTTAACCAAAATCTCTGATGAAACTAAGGATCATTCATTATTAGGATTTCCTTTGTCTAGAACTCAAATTTTACCTTCAATGTACTAGAAGTTTTAGAATTTATTCAAACCAATCTTTTACCTTCAAAGTAATTACAGTTTGGTGAATAGTGACGTATTTGTCACATAAGCTCAGTCTTACTATACATGTAAAGTGGCATTAACTAGACACCCTGTGTTTCCTGAATTAATAATATTGGTCTCTAGCTACCTCTAGCCCTTTCTCATAATCCCCTGGGTCCATGAAACAATCAGTCATGCATTTACCTGCTCTCTGACTCATTAAATAATTAAAACTTTTATTGTCAGGTTTGCTGCATATATATTCATTTCCCTCACTCTCTTGAGTAATTTTTTTTTTTAGTTCAAATAAAGGTTCATGGTGCAAAATAAATTCCCATGAAGTATTTACTAATTTTGATCCAAAATTAGTCTTATGCAAAATAGTATATCTCATGGCAATAGAATTCTGAGCAGAACAACAAGTCATTCATTCATTCAACAAATATTGGCTTAATACCATTAGCCATACACACAATAGAGATGCAAAAATACAGGTGATTGCAAAGTCTGCCCTTTACAGACCTTACGATACATGTGGGAGAGAAAGAAAAAAATTTATTGGTTACAAGAAAAAATAGTAAGTACTTCTATGTTGGCAAGATTCAGAGAAGAATGGAAATGAAAAGAAAGGACCTAATACCAATGGATAAAGGGGGTGGGGTCATGATGAAAGTCTTTTTTACAGTAGTCCAAAAGGTAGTGGACTGTGAATAATGAATAGGAGTCAGTTGAGGGGTGAGAGAAAAAGTGAAGGACAGGCACTGTGTTTGAAGGTGTGTTATTCTAAGGGGCAGAATGAGAATCTCAGACATGGCTGACAGATGCATAGGAACCAAGAATGGGATAGAGATGGAAAGCTTGGTTTAATTCCCAGGTGTTTCTGGCTATGTTTATACATGGACTAAGAGAGAACCATGGTGTCTGACAAGGTCCTGGAAGAGAAGCAAAGCTGACAGGTGCCTGGCTTCTGCATGAAGTGGGATACCGTCCCTACTAGATGAGGCCAAACTTGCATGAAACCTAACACTGCAGCTGTCATGAAAAGAGAAACAGGCCAGAAGGAGGCAATGGGTAACACTGGAGGCCTTTGTCATGTGTGCTTCTTGCATGAACCTTGGAAACTAGAACTTCTTGATCATAAGACATTGCTTAAAAGCCCAGGAAGCCAAGTTGATATCAAGATAAAATTGGAATGTGGCCTGAAATAGCACAAAGGGCTAAAGACAGTGGAGAAGATCAGACAAATGACTACATTCATTCTCCTGTTGAAACTACTGATCCCTGAGACCCCACTGACCGCATTAGAAATCCAACCTTGGCTCCCCCTTTTTTTTTTAAAGACACAGTGAGATCCTGACTCAAACATGAGATGGACATTTGGAAGAGACAATAGCCAGACTTTAGGGATAGATGAATCTGGTCAGGACAACGGATTCAGAAAAAGAGTCCCAAATTCTTTCAAGCAAAGCTTATCATTTCTAAATTTTCACACCATTCATCTGTCTATTTATACATTATCTTCTTCCCCTAACCCTAAAGCAGTTAAGTCTGCATCCTCTGTCCAAGAGCAGATAATACAACTCTAGGGGAGGTACCAAGTCAGCTTGGGGAAAACCAAATGAAAAAGTTCAGAGGAAGAGTAGTCAACAAGGCATGCAGGAGGCCAGGTGAAAGTATAGTCACTTATATGAAAGTGTGAACAACATCAAGTTCAAGGTCAGAGGAAGATCCAACAAGATGTACATATAAAGCCTCCATTGGGTGAAGTGCTGAACAAGAGACCAAATCAAGACCAAATCAGGTCCTGTCCAGTGCCTGTACCAGAAAAACAATCTCTGTGGCATGGTCAGGAACTCAAAATTTTGAGGATCAAGTTTATTAGGTCAATTTGTTTTATGATCAATGTGTCCACTAGGATTTTGATTAGTGCAACCAAGATTCTGTTTAATTGGTTAAGGGCTAATATGAAAGGGAGAAGTACTCACCTATTTCCCCATGATTTCTATTCCCCCAACTTGGGGGAAGTGAATTCTGTTCTTTACCTTTCAAAATCTGCCCTCTTCCCTAGGACATCTCCCTGTTGCTTTGATTCAAGGCCAAGTTGATTGGAACCATTTCTTAAACCTTTTCTCTTATCTAGTCCCTGTTCAAAGCAGTTGGCCACTTACCTTGACAGCTGACTTGGCTCATGTAAAGCTCAATCTTTCTCTTAGTTCAAGGACATAAAGGCAGAGCCTCCAAGCATCTGAAAATGAGAAGAATTTGCAAAAATTACTTACCTGGCAGCCTTGGGAGCAAGGGATTGTCTGGTAAGGATTCCTTGGGGAGTGAGAACGAATTCACTGAAACTTTCCTTAATTCTCCTAATAAGGGTGTCTTTTTCCCCAAATCTTTCCTGAGTGGGAAGGAACTGAGAATAATGAGAGAAGCCAGGAGCCTTGGGACCTTCACTCTATCCTGTCTCCTCCTGCCCCTGCTAATTCTCTGTGTAAAATCAGGATCAAGGAATTGAAACTCATTCATGAACCTGTATTTTCACTCTTTATACCAAGTATCATTTCACCCTCAGTTTTCAGAATAAGGATGATTCCTAACATCTGTAAAATAATTTCTCTTCACATCTGCATAAGAATCTCTTCCATCTGCAGCTGCCTTAAGTATTCATTATCTCATTCGATCCTTATAACTGTCATGCATAATCACAATAATAATGATAAAAATCATTTAATTTTTATTCCATTTTGGGTAGTATCCTAAAAGTTTTATGCTAATTAAGTTCAATCCATCCAAACCCTATAGTGGAGATATTTTATTTTCCCCATCTTACAGATGCAGAAACTAAAATCTAGATGTTATATTCCTCAGGCAAGGGTACCCAACTTTTCAAGGTCATTCAGTTTCTTGGTTACAGAGCTGGTGGTACTAAAGGTTTGGTGCTTGTCTCATCATCTTGGGCTTGTTTTATTAAATTTGATTGCTGTAAACCTATTTTACCAAATGGCATTTTTCAAACTTTAATGTACACGGTATTCACCCAGGGAACTGTGAAATGCAGAATCCAATTCAGTAGGTCTGGAGTGAGGTCCACGGATTTGCATTTCTAGCAAGCTCCTGGGTGATGCTGATGCTGAAGACCCAGGGACCACACATTGGGTATGGAGGTAGGAAGAGATTGGAGCTGTGACTCTAGTCTCTTTAGTTACAATTTTTGAGATTAAATACCACTTTTCAAAGAGGGTTTTGTCAGCTGATACTCATGTTACTGGCTCTGGACACTTTATAAGCAGTTGCTTTGAGTGGACAGGTGAGCTGGCCCTGTGGAAGCAAAGAACTGTCCCTAAACTGGGACCTGGAGAACTTCAGAGAGTCTGCATTTTGGGGCTTCAGAATTTGTCTTTCTGGGAGCTGAAGAAAGTATTGGTAGTAGAGAAAAAGTTCATGACCTTTTATATGAGAGGAAGCCTTACTTGGTATGGGAAAAAGAACAGGCAGGAGAAGAGAAGAAATTTTTAATTCAAAAGAGGCATATTTTTCTTCAGAATATCAAAGCATTACATATCCTTTATGAAATCATTTGCAAGATACTTAAAATAACAAAAGAACTTTTAAACTCACCCAAGAGCTCAAAATCCAGCAATAATCACTATTTATACTTTTAATGTATTTACAATGAGCTTTTTAGCTAGATGAAGGCATCAACTGGTAGATTAAACAGTTGAGATCACACTGCACTTGTAGATTTATGTGCTGCTGTTGGTTTAAAATTCTATCAGAAGCATCTCCCTGTGTTATTAAGAATTCCTTGTAAACATCATTTTTGATGGTTGCATAATTTTTCCATTGTTTGTTCCCATTATAATTTTCTTAACTATCCCCATGTCCCTGTCCTTCCAAATTATTTTCAAGTTTTCACTGTTATGATCAATGTTGAAATAAATCTCAGTTTATGTATTTTGTGGTTTCTTTACAAAAGGTCCCTAGAAATGAAGTTAGTGGAGCAATGATTTTAGTCATTTTGAGGTTACATATGGCCAAGTTGCTTTTCCGAATTACTGTTTTTCAGAAAGAAAATTATGCAGGTATTTTCCTTAAGGCGAAGCCCTGGATCCTGAGACTGAGACTATCTTCAGAGCTTTCTTCCTTGGGGAACTTCATACCATGTCCCAGCTATTTGCTTTGGAATTGTTTTCCTCGCCTTCCTTCCCTCTCATTATCTGAAAAGCAGCAGTGGAGGACCAATTTGGTTCTTAATGCCATTTTACTAATTGCGCCGTATGTTACACATTTGGGTCACGGTAGTTTTGGATTATGTGTGTGTGTCTTCAGGGAAGGAAATGGAAATTAGCCAAGAGAAGAGAGGACCAGTGATGAGGGAAGCTCAACTTCCCACGCTTTCAGCTGCACTCTCCTTTCCTGCAGGTCACCAGGAAAGGTGCAGAAGAGACGGGACAGAGATCCAGCCAAGATGGCCTCCCTGGTTCATTTTAATTGCCTGATAATCTAATTGCAGTTAAGTTTAACTACAACTGCAATGAAATCATCCATGATGCAATCGTGGGTTATCCTCTATCTCCAGCTTGTGTTTTGTTATCATGCAGAAGGTGTGAGAATATCATGGCCTATCGGGAAGCAGTGTCCTGTATCACTTGGCAACATCCTGGCCTTGCCATTTTGTAGCAGAGCCTTTTCCAGGATATAGTGCTGAGGAGCACGGGCGGTCCATGGTCTACAGTGGAACAGTCTATATATGGGAGATCGTGTGCGGAGTGATAGAGACTGCTAACTCAGAGGTGAGTGGGAGGAACATAAGCCCCACATCTGCAGGACAGACTCTTAAGTGTTGGGAAGAAGACGCTGAAGCAGAAAGTGGATCAGGCCCTAGTTTGATTTGAGCCCAACCTTAAACACAGCACAGTCTAGACTAAGCATTGATCATAGTCACAAACTGTTCTTGCCCCCTGGCTCTCTAAGCTCTGTCACAGGCTGTGTTAACTCTGACTCTAGCTACAGAGTAAGATATAGCTGAACCCAAACCAAGAAAAATCCTCTTTATCCATTCAAAGAGTATTTTCTCATGCCTAAAAAATATATAATTCTGGATGAGGTCTCTATCTTTGAGTCTTCATCACCCCTAATCAGTATCATTGTGAGGTTTAGGGAGATAATACATGTGCCAAGTTAATCAGTTCCTGTGCAAAGCTATGACCACTCTATACCTTTAGTGTAACCTGAGCCCTACTCTCCCCAGCCAGAGTGGGGATAACAGTCTTTTCAGAGTATGGGAAGGAACTCTTGAAAGACTTTTCCGTCGTCTTGTGAAGGCTGGCCTCCCTTGACCTCATGTGTGCAGCTACCTGGATCTCATAGAGGACATATCACATGTGAGTCCCCACTAGCTCTCGTTTTCAGCTCACCTCCCTGTGTCCTGTAGCCTCCCTCTTCTTCACTCCCATCTCGGTGGAATCTGTCTAAAAGGAAACTTCTGGAAGTGGCTTTCTTCTTTAGCTTTCTTCCACACACAAAGCTACTTCCTCTAAACTCAGATAGTCAAAGCACAGAAATGATAGCTCCTCTGGTGTCTAGAACTGGATTTTCACTTACCTCTTGCAAAAGCACCAGTATTCTCCTTTGATGCCACACAGAGCTCTGTATCCCCAACCTGGGTTAGAATGTGGGGGGAGGTCGTCACCTATCAGTAATTCCAAATGACCATTCCTAATTCATGTATGATTTTCCCAGTGGTATTCAGCTCCTAGTGGCGCATGAGGGCCTGTGACATTGGCAGCCCGGTTCACTCCTTCCAAGAGAATACCTGAATTCCTAGGAGCATTCTGAGCATTTTTGCCCTGTACAATGTACACCACTCTGGCACTCTCCCGCCCGGCACCAACCTTCATAGCATATAGACATTGACCAGTAGCTCAAAAGTGGTTGTGAAGTTTGAATAAAATTTCACTCACCAGATCTCAGACATGGATACACACTTTTCACTTAAAGGAGAACTGGGCTAGCAGAATCCATGAGAATAAGGTCCCTTTTATGTTAGCAATAGACTGACCCAGATTCATGGAGATCAGCCATTGGATGGGAAGTATTAGTGCCTTTTTTAAAAAAATTATTTATTTTGATTCATTGTAAACAAATGGGGTACAACTTATTTCTCTGGTTGTACATGAAGTAGAGTCATACCATTTGTGTAATCATACATGTACATAGGGAAATGATGTTTATCTCAATCTGTTATTTTTCCTTCCCCCCACCCCTCCCACCCTTTTTTTCCTCTATATAATTCATCCTTCCTCCATTCTTGCCTCCCTCCCATCCCCCATTATGTATCATCATTCGCTAATCAGAGAGATCATTCATCCTTTGTTTCTTGGGGATTGGCTTATCTCACTTAGCATGATATTCTCCAACTGCATCCATTTGCCTGCAAATGCCATAATTTTATTCTTCTTTATGGCTGAGTAATATTCCATTGTGTATATATCACAGTTTCTTTATCCATTCATCTTTATGCAAAGAAATGGAATGATTATTTCATTTAATCCTTCATAAGCTGTTTCAAGTCATACAACTGCCCCCATTTTCCAGTAAGAAACTAGAGTTCAGAGATGTTAAGGAACTGTCCAAGCTTACACAGTTTCTGACTCAGCTGGGATCTGAAGGAGACAATTTCTACATTCAAATGGCTACGCTGTGGCATACAGAGAACCACAAACCATTATTTGTGGAATACAAGAATCAATTCACTTTCTGTGTATTTTAGTGATATGTTTTAACTGGGTCCTCCCCCTCTGTCCCTTCTTGAAATGCCTAGAACATTAGAGCAAGATGAGATCATTTAGAACCCTCTAGGTCAATGCCCTTGTTCATAGTCTGAAAAGCCAAGGTCAAGTTGCCTGAGTGACAAGCAGACTACCAGCAGAAAAGATTTTCCAGGACAGAAGTGATGTGATAGAAGTGTCAGGGGTTGGGGAAGCACAGGTTTTTGCAGGAGATCACAGGCAAGTTTCTCAACTCCCTTCTCTGTCCTTTATTTGTAAAATGGGAATAATAATACCTGTCATCCAAAGCCATGCAAAGAATGAAATAAAAGTGCACTTCTGAGACATCTGTCACTGTGTCATAAAGGTTTAAAGAAAAGATGTTCCAACTTGCAGAGTGAGTCTAAAATCTGAAAGTTTGGAACCCAGGATCAAGCCTTGGATACTCTCTCCCACTTCTCCCCGTCTCCTTGCCTGTGTCTCTCCTGCCACCTTGGACCTCTGCTACATGCACCTACTCTTCACACACCTTGGACTGTCTTCTCCCACCAACAACACGTGACTCAGGTTCCATTTCCAGGCACCCTCTCATTTCCACGGCAGTTTCCAGTCTCAGAGAACACCCGTATGACCAATTCAGTGACCATGCATCTCTTAATGGATCCTTTTTATTTTTTCTTAAATCATTGATGGCTCATTAATAGCTCTACACCATGCTTGATCTATTCCCAGAGTTTTGAAGTTGTTTTATCTGAGGGATTATCAAGGTGAAACTCATTCCCAGTACAGCTAAGTACAGCCTTGAATCCAAGAGATTGGCAGCCTGTCTTCTGACAGTTCCCAGACCAGAACACTCTGAAACCACACATAGAACATGGAAGGAAAAAGAGGAAAAGACCTAATCTCTTTTGCTGCTATATGTTTTTCTCTGTGGCTCTCCTCAACCCCTGACACATAGACTAACCCACATTCAATCCCACACCACACACATTTGTGGTTACACACACACACATTTATACCATAGCAGAATGGAGCACAGGGCTGGACTGATTTCACCATAGTAAACACAGAGGTGACAGGCTTCTATGAAAGACAGTTGTCCTTCAGTATCTGCAGAGGATTGGTTCAAGGACCCCTGAGAATACCCAAGTCAAAGGATGCTCAAGTTACTTATATGAAATGTAGTGTTTTCCTTTAGCCTAAGCACATTCTTCTGTATATTTTTCTTCTTTTTTTATTGCTTTTTAATTGGAGCTTTATAGATTTATATAAAGGTGGAGTTCACTATGGTACATTCATATACATACATAGCACAATTTGGTCAATTTCATTCCATAGTTCCTTTCTTTTCCCATCCCTCCTCCCTTTCACTCAATCCCCTTCCTCTATTCCACTGATCTCCCATCTCAAATTATACTATAGAGCTAAAGTAACAAAAACAGCATGGTGGGAGTATCAAAACAGACATGAAGACCAGTGGAATAGAGTAGAAGACACAGAGAAAAACCCACATAGATAAAAACATCTGATACTTGACAAAGCTGCCAAAAACATGCATTGGAGAAAAGATAGCCTTTCTAACAAATGTTGCTGGGAAAACTGGATATTCACATGTAGGGGAATTAAACTTGATCCGTCTCTCTCACCCTGTACAAAAGTCAGCTCAAAGTGGATCAAAGACCTAGGAATTAGACCAGAAACTTTGCAACTGCTAGAAGAAAACAGGGTCAACACTCCAACATCCAGGTACACACACTGATTTCCTTAACAAAGTTCTTGGAGCTCAAGAAATAAAACCAATAATCAATAAGTGGGACAACATCAAATTAAAAAGTTTCTACACAGTAAAGGAAAGAAGAGCATGAAGAGAGAGCCTACATCCTTCTACGTACTATAAATCATTTCTAGACTACTGACAATACTTAATACAATGTAAATGCTATGTAAAAAGTTGTTCGCTTGTATTGTTTAGGGAATAATGGCAAGAAAAAAAATGTCTGTCTGTCTTCAGCATAGACACATTTTTTTTTTCAAATATTTTTGATATGTGGCTGGTTGAATTCATGAATGCAGAGCCCATGGATACAGAGGACAAACTGGTATTTTCTTGTGAGTCTCTATTGTTATGAACTCCAATTTTGCCTGTGTCCTAATTTATCTAATCAATTCAGGCTAATTTTGCCATTGTCTGGCTACTCAAAGACTTACTAATTACTGAGCTCTCTTATCTCTGATGGAAGGTCTTTCTCCAGCCACAGGAGGTACATGTGATGACTTAGAGGAGGAAATGTGACTGATGCTCTGAGGTGTAGCTCACCTGATGGAGGACAGAGAGAAAATTTGAGCCTAAATGCTTTCCAGAAACTTCAACCTGCCTTGCTTTGAATACAGACCTGTCCCACAGCTACACATGATGCATCTGACAGAGCACACTTAATTTCCCCCACTAGGAACCGTCTCTCAGTTGTTCCCAATTGCCTCAGAGACAATAGCAAAGGGAGTCAGAATGAAATCAGATTACCTCTGATTTCATTTCTTTTCCAGTTTCATGGATCATAGGTTTAGGTTATTTTAAGAACTGCTGCGGAAGAAGAAAAGGCAAGGAATTCAATATAATAAAAACACTAGCAACATGACTGAATTGGTCTCTAAAAATTTCTTCTCCCTGCCCTTTCTCCCTCCTTCCTTTTTCCCCATACATCCTTCCTTCTTTCTTTCCAGGACACAAACTAGGTATTGAAGACACATACTAGGTGCTAGGGACTGAGGATCAATAAGGACAATACCCTCTTGTAGTTCACAAGCTGGTTGGCAGAAGGGATAGCAAAGAACAGACCCAGTTTTGGATCAATAACTGCAGAGTACCACTAAGCATGTCCTACCTTTTACTATGTCTCAGTTTTTGCTCCTATAATTATTGCCAAGTCACCAAGAAATTAAGGGCCATCCAAGGAGTGAAACACAAATGGAAGAAAAAATAAAAAAGATGAAGTAAGAGAGAACAGATTATAGCAGACAGGATCGTAGCTAGTTCTGGCTCTTAAGATTCTTCAGTCTTCATTTTGGGTGATATTTGTTTTTAATAGGTATTCTTCTAATACACAAAAGCTCATCCTAGAAACATTTAAAAAGACAATAGCTCACACTGAATTCCTACTTGATTGCTAGGTCCTGTGCAGAGTAAATTATAAATTTCAGTGCCACAGAGACTGGCAGAGATCGAGTTACCAGTAAGGCAAACTCGTGAGCAGCAAACCATGATTCTAACAAGATTATAACCAGATTATGTTAACTTCAGAGCAGGGGATCTTATCTACTAACCTAGTCTGCTAAGAAAAAAGGGGGCCAGTGAATCTCACTGTAAAGTCATTCTGGTTAATATGCTTCCTTCTTTATAATGTTTATTACTTTGATCCTAATTACATTGGGTTTCATTTGCAGATTGATCTTCAATTACATTGACCCCATCTTACCTCATTTCAGATTTCTAGTTTTACCAAGCATAGATGTTTAATTTTATCAAAGTCTTTTTAAAGACCTACTGAGATTATTTTTGACCTACAAATGTGATTAATGGTATCAAAGATTTGTGAATATTAAAGCTTCTGTGCACTTCTTGTCAAGGTGACACCAGAGTGAGCACAGGAGACATACAGTTATTCCCACGTAGTTCACATATTATAGCAAAGGAGGTGATGCCTCCCCTCATAGCTGGAGAAATATTTGACACAAAAGTAAATAAGTGCTGCCTTCAGAACTGTGATTAGTACCACTCGGAAGAGCTACAGGAGCCCGTGATAAAGAACAGTGAGGGTAGGGGTAGAACTTTTAGAAAGAGATCAGTGGAGAATCTTTTAAAAACTAATATTTAAGCTAAATTATAGAAAATGAGACAGAGTTGGTTACATGAAAAGTTGAGGCAGTTAAAATCCAGGAATCTGGCAGATGCAAATATTCTGAGGTAAAAATGTTTTCAGGTTTTAAGGAAGATCCCTTAGCTATAGTTACAGAGTCTTGACCATGATCTGGTAGATGGAAGTTTCTTTATGCTACATGCAATGGAAATCTTCTGAAAAGTTTAAAAAAATGAATGGAGAGGATATAATTTACATACTTAAAATGCTCACTTGGTTACTATGTACAATCAGAATTAACAACTAAAAAATATAAAGAACTTCAACAACTCAACAACAACAAAAGACCAATTTTATAAATGGACAAAGGACTTGAATAGACATTTAATCAAATAAAATACACACATGGCCAATAAAGACATGAAAAGGCACTCAACATCAATAATCAATCCAAGGAAGTGAATTATTTTAAAAACACACACAGTAACAGACCACTTCATATCCACTAGGGTGGTTATCATTACAAAAACAGAAAATATGTATTGGCAAGTAATGTGCAAAAATTGGAAGATTTGTTCACTGATAGTGGGTGAAATGAAATGAAAAGAGTATAGTAGTCATTGGAGAAGAAGAGTACTGTGATCCTATAATATGTACAATCAGAAAAATGAGAAATTATACTCCATTTATATACGATTTATCAAAATGCATAAATGCATTCTACTGCCATGTATAACTATTAGAACAAAAAATTTTAAAAGATTTTTTAAAAAAGAGTAAGCCATTAGGTGAACCCCAACTTGGCCTGACGTTTCTGTCTGGGGTACATTTTCATGATGGAAGTACAATGAACTAGACTCCAAGCAGTGAACAGCAATAATCATGGATCAAAGAAGGCAGATATTAGGGTTCGAGGAAAGGAAGTTTCTGGAGTTTAAAAGGCAGGCACTTGAGTGCAGAAAGCTGAGAAGAGATTTCCTCCTGAGTCCCCACCAGTCTTTGATGAAGAGGTAGGTTGTGCAAAGTCAAAGAGAGACTTGGAAGATTCAGAGGCACTTTCTTGAGATATCCTTAATCCTTCCCTCACATGGGGAGAATGAAACTCTAAAATAAGACCTAATTTAGACCTCTCCAACAAAGGCCAGAAGGAAACTTCAACATGAACCTGAAGAGGGGCAGAGTTTGGAGATTGAGTCTTGTCAAGTTAGGTAAGAGAAACAGATCTGGCTTTCAATGGATCTTCTATAATAATAAGTAAAGAAAACCTACTCAATTTCAAGAGGAACAGGCAGTAGTCAAATTACCTACTTGAACAAACCCAATACTCTTCACAAGAAGATAACAGAATTCAAAATTCAAGCAACTTAACACAACTATGCTTAATATAGTAAAAAATTACTGAAAATTGAGACCTCAGAAAATATGATCCATACACATTGGGGGGGTGCATTAATAGAGACTGACCACAAGATGGCCCTTAATATGGATTAAGAAGAAAAAAATTAGAACCCCACAAAACTTTAAGGCAGTTACTATAAAAAGTGTTCCAAGAACTTATAGAAATGTGTTTAAAAATTAAATAAAACATTATTGTAACAAGTGAAAAGACCAGAAATCACCACAAAGAAATGGAAACTGTAAGAAAGTAGTCAAAAAGTTTTGAAAACTACTATTGAAGTAAAAAATTCATTGAATGGTCATATTATCAGACTGGAAGTAGGGAGAAAAAGAGATATTTAACTTCAATACACGTCCAAATAATTCATCTAATCTTGAAGGAAAGATAGTAAAAATTTCAATAGGGACTCAGCTAAGATTTCCAAAAGAATAAACCAATAAAGAAAAAATGCTTTAATTGTAAAATGCTTCAGTTATAAAATCTGAAGAAAAACACTGATTTACAGACAGAAGCTCACTGAACTCCAAGCAGAAACAAAAATACAAGAAAAACCACCAACAGACATATCACAGTCAAACTGATTAAAACACACACACACACACACACACACACACACACACAATTAAAATCTTGCAAGTATTCTGTGGGGGAAAAAAAGCCACAATTTTTATATGTGAACAAAGATGGAAATGACCACTAACTTCTCAGCTAGAAGAGAGAAGGCCCAGAATACAATGGAATGATCTCCTTAAGGGGCTGGGGTTATAGCAAGGCCTGTAAACTCAGAATTGTTTACAAACAAAAACAAGCATCATTCAAAAGGGAGGGTTTAATAAAAACATTTTCTGATGAACAAAACCAAGAGAATTTGTTGGTGACAGACCTGCAATAGAAGAAATTCACAATGATGTCCTTAAAGCCAAAATGATACCATTCCGGTACTTAGAATAGGAAGTAAAGAAAGGCAATAGAAACTAAAAATAAGCAGTTGCACATGAAACTATGCATTTTTTCTTCTTATTTCTATAAACAATAACTGAGTGTTTAAAACAAAAATAGCATCCTCAGGTAGATTCTATTATGTATGAGAAAAATTTAAAAGGCACAATAGCACTAAAGGAAGGAGTTGTGTACATAAAATTATACTATTCTTTCTTACATTTGAAAAGTGTTAAGTGGGAGGTGTGAAGAGTGAAGTGGAGCATTGTAATCTCAGAAGTGGAAAATGTCAGGTGTGAAGTGGCACAGCATTAATCTAACGAGATCGTGGAAGTTAAAAATACTGATTGTTAGTCCTAGAGAGATCACTAAAAACAAACAAAAAAAACCCCAAATAAATATTGTTGAGAAATTAATAGAGGGAATGAAAGAGATTATTGTATTTTATTAGCAACCCTCTATACACACAGAAAAACAAAAACAGAAGACAGATATGGAAAACAGCAAGATTGTGGGCTTTAATTCAATCACAGGAGTAATCAAATGGAATATCGTCATGGTTTCGGGGTTAAATAGCCCTGGAAAGCCCTTGTGGTGAAGACTTGATCCTCATGGTGGCGCTGTTGGGGAGGTGGTAGAAACCTTAAGAGGTAGCACCTAGTGGGATGTCCTCAGGTTAGTGGGGGTCCCTCTAAAAGGATTGTGGGACCTGGTGTCTTCCTCAAATTATTTTGTTTCCCAGCCTTGAGACAAGTGGTTTTTACTTCACCATACACTCCCATCATGATGTGCCACCACAGGCCCAAAGCAACAGGGCCAACCAATCGTGAATTAAAACCTCTAAAACTGTGAACCAAGATAATAAGCCTTTTCTCTTTATACGTGGACTACTTCAGGTACCTTTAATGTAGTAACAGAAAGCTACCACAAATGTAAATGAACTCAACACCCCAATGGAAAGCTAGAACCTCTTAGACTGGGATTGAAAAAAAGGCAGGGTGGATGGCGGGTGGAATCCAACTGTGCTCCTTATAAAAGATACAAAGGAATTCCAGGCATATGGAGCTTCAATAAATTCTATCAAACATTCAAGGAAAAAATAATTCCACTATTTTACAACGTTTTCAGAAAACAGAAGGGAAATAATGCTTCCATGTTATTTTATACATGAACCATCAACCTGATTCTAAAATCAGAAACAGATTATTGAAAAAGAAGTCAATAGACCAATATCCCTCATGAATTTATACAGGAAATTTCTTAAAATATTAGCCAATTATGCATATAGTCAGATCCATTTCCTTATTCCCAAGGTTGACAAATTACTTCTTTCTACCCCTCAGTAAAATTTATCAGAATTTTGCTTGTTTTATTGATATTTTAAAAGATTCATAATAGTACTAATTCTAATTCATGTTTTATTTTAATATAATTCCATCTTTTAGATTGGATTAAAGGTCTGTGTGTGTTTAGAATGTATTCTTAAAGTTTTTTAATATGCTATATCAATTGAAAACATTGTGAAGTACAAAATCTGTACATCTATCAAATTAACTTTATTATTATACAATTAAGTGTCTCCAAAATGCATTTATTGTTTTCTATTTGATCTGTTAAAGATTTAGAAAATTAACTTAGTTTCCTAACTTGATCAAGGTTCCATTACTTTCCTTTCATATCATAGCAGTTGTTAAATTTACATGTATTCAGGATTAGTCAACATAATTACTTCATGTCATGTCTATTGAGAGTCATTATCATTATCAATAATGTCATTAATACTGAAAATATTGTGACTTATCTTTAAATATCCAGTTTAGGAATCTGTATCCCTTAAAAATCCTTGCTTTGATCCCTAAGGTGTTCTTTTTGTATCCTCTCAGTTCTCTGTGCTTAATTCTTTTGTTGCATTTATAGTATTTTTTTCCTTTTTTTTCTTTTTATTATTTTTTATTTAGCTTTTAATTTTTTACAGACTGCATTTTTATTCATTGTACACAAATGGGGTACATCATTTCGTTTCTATGGTCAAACACAATGTGGATTCATACCATTCATGTAATCACACATGTACATAGGGTAATGATGTCTGTCTCATTCCACCATTTTTCATACCCTCCTCCTTCTCATTTCCTTCTACATATTCTAAAGTTCCCCCATTCTCTCACTTCCCATATCCCCACCCCCATTATATATCATTCTCCACTTATCAGGGAAAATATTTGTCCCTTTGGTTTTTTGGGCTTGGCTTATTTCACTTAGCATGATATTCTCCAATTCCATCCATTTATTTGCAAATGCCATAATATTATTCTTCTTTATGGCTGAATAGTATTCCATTGTGTATATGTACCAGAGTTTGTTTATCCATTCATCTGTTGAAGGGTATCTAGGTTGGTTCCACAATCTAGCTATTATCAACTGAGCTACTATAAACATTGATGTGGCTGTGTTACTGTAGTTTGCTGATTTTAAGTCCTTTGGGTATAAACTGAGGAGTGGGATAACTGG
Organism: Sciurus vulgaris; assembly: GCF_902686455.1. Classification (NCBI taxonomy): domain Eukaryota; kingdom Metazoa; phylum Chordata; class Mammalia; order Rodentia; family Sciuridae; genus Sciurus; species Sciurus vulgaris. Next base: position 42,365,212 of record NC_136464.1, read on the forward strand.
GTTAACTGGATCAAAAGGTGGGTCCATTCCAAATTTTCTGAGGATTCTCCATACTGCTTTCCAGAGTGGCTGCACCTATTTGCAACTCCACCAGCAATGTAAAAGTGCCTTTTTCCCACATCCACACCAACATCTATTATTGTTTGTGTTCTTAATAATAGGCATTCTAATTGGAGTAAGATGAAATCTTAGATTTGTTTTAATTTGCATTTCTCTAATTACTAGAGATGTTGAACACTTTTTCATATATTCATTAATTGCCTGTATGTCTTCTTCTGTAAAGTGTCTGTCCAGTTCCTTGGCCCATTTATTGATTGGTGTTTGTATTTTGGGTGTAAAGTTTTGTAAGTTCTTTTGGAGATAAGCACTCTATCTGAAGTGCGTGTGGAAAAGATTTTCTCCCACTCTGTAGTCTCTCTCTTCACAGTCTTGATTGTATCCTTTGCTGAGAAAAAGCTTTTTAGTTTCAGGCCATCCATTTATTGATGTTTTATTGGGGCATGTTCTTCTTCATTAGGTTGTGGGTTCCATGAAGATGGAATTCATGCCTTACTTTCCTTTGGATTCCAACTCTCAGCATACAGTTCTTGGACTCAGACTGGATTTGCAAAGAAAATAACAAAAAATAATATTTATTTAGAAATACTCAGGGCAGACCTTGGAGAATGTGCCGGCTATGGAGTCAGACAATGGGAGGAATTTAAAAACAAAAAGAAAGTAAATGGAAGGTGCATCTTTGTCTCTCACCATCCTGCTCCACCCCACCCCAGGCTCCTTTCTAAATCTTTCTCCCAGCTGGTCTTCTTTCCTAGTACGTCAACTCCCTACTCCCCTTCCTACACATCTTCGCCTTATCTTTTGCCCTAGAATGAAATAGAATCACAGCTGTTTGTATGGCAAGTTTCCAGGATAAGATTCTGTGTTTTGACAGCTCTGTGCCATCAAGCCAACGCTTACCCATCACCTCTTTCTGGGCATTACTTGGGAAAAGGAAAACAAGACAGCAACTAGGAATGCTGTGGAGGGAGGGATGTGTGGTTGGAGATATGGATGTTCTTGATTCTGTATCAGACACCATGTACATGTGAGTGCTCTTGAATGAGGCTGGTAACAATTCCAGTACTGACCAGCACAGCGATACCCTCAAGTCACAGCATTTGGCCAAATCCTTCATATATATATATATTATATATTATATCATAATATATTATATATTATATTATATATAATTCCATATTATATATATATTATACATGTATATTATATATACATATATATAATTTTTATTTGTTCCGATTAGTTATTAGTTATACATGACAGAAGTCATTTATGCATTTTGATAAATCATATATAAATGGAGTATAATTTCTCATTTTTCTGATTGTACATATTGTAGGATCACATTGGTCATGCAGTCATAAATGTACATGAGGTAATAATGTCTATTTTACTCTATCATCATTCCTATACCCATAATCCTTCTCCTCTCTTCACTCCCCACTACCTAATCTAAAGTAACTCTGTTCTTCCCTAGTGCCCCAACATCTCATTTTGAATTAGTACCTGCATATCAGAGAAAACACTCAGCCTTTGGTCTTTTGGGTTTAACTTATTTTGCCTAGCATGATATTCTCCAACTCCATCCATTTACTAGCAAATGCCATAATTTCACTCTTTAAAGCTGAGTAAATATTCCATTGTGTGTATGTGTATATATATATCACATTTTCTTTATCCATTCATCTGTTGAAGGGCACCGAGGTTGGTTCCACAGTTTAGCTATTGTGAGTTGAGCTATTATAAACATTGATGTGGCTGCATCACTGTAATATGCCGATTTTAAGTCCTTTGGGAATAAGCCAAGGAATGGGATAGCTGGGTCAAATGGTGGGTCCAATCCAAGTTTTCTGAGGAATCTCCATACTGCCTTCCAGAGTGACTGCACCAATTTGCATTTCCACCAACAATGTATGAGTGTACCTTTTTCCCAACATCCTTGCCAACACCTATTGTTGCTTGTATTCTTGATAGTAGGCATTCTGATTGGAGTGAGATGAAATCTTAGAGTACTTTGATTTGCATTTCTTTAATTGCTAAGGATATTGAACATTTTTCATGTATTTGTTGATCAATTGTTTATCTTCTTCTGTGAAGTGTCTGTACAGTTCCCTAGCCCATTTATTGATTGGGTTATTTTGTGTGTGTGTGTGTGTGTGTTAAGTTTTCTGAGTTTATATATATATATATATATATATATATATATATCCTAGAGATTAATGCTTTACCTGAGGTGCATGAGGTAAAGATTTTCTCCCAGTCTGTATGGTCTCTCTTCATATTATTGATTGTTTCTTTTGCTGAGAAGAAGGTTTTTAGTTTGAATTCATCCCATTTATTGATTCTCGATTTTACTTCTTGTGCTTTAGGGTTCATATTAAGGAAGTCAGATCCTAAGCCAACATGGTGAAGATTTGAGTCTACTTTTTCTTCTAGTAGTCACAGGATCTCTGAGCTAGTGCCAAAGCCTTTGATCCACTTTGAATTGAGTTTTGTGCAGGATGAGAGATAGGGGTTTAATTTCATTTTGCTACATATGGATTTCCATTTTTTCTCAGCACCATCTGTTGAATAGGCTATCATTTCTCCAGTGAATGTTCTTGTTGCTTTTGTCTAGTATGAGATAACTGTATTTATTTGGATTTGTCTCTGTGTCTTCTATTCTGTACCATTGGTATATGTGTCTGTTTTGGTGCCAGGACTATGCTGTTTTTATTACTATAGCTCTGTAGCATAGTTTGAGGTCTGGTATTATAATACCTCCTGCTTTACTTTTCTTGCTAAGAATTGCTTTGGCTATTCTGGGTCTCTTATTTTTCCAAATGAATTTTATGATTACTTTTTCTAGCTATATGAAGAATTCCATTGGGATTTTAATAGGAATTGCATTATATTTATATAATACTTTTGGTATATGGCCATTTTTTTGGCCATTTTGACAATATTAATTCTGCCTCTGCAGGAGCATGGGAGGTCTTTCCATCTTCTAAGTTTTTCTTCAATTTCTTTCTGTACTGTTCTGTAGTTTCCATTGTAAAGGTCTTTCATCTCTTGTTAGATTGATTCCCATGTATTTTTTTTTTGAGGCGACTGTGAATAGGGTAGTTTATTTTTCTTTCAGTGAATTTATTACTGATATATAGGGATGTATTTGATTTATGGGTATTGATTTTATATCCTGCTACTTTGCTGAATTCATTTATTCTAGAAATTTTTTGATGGAATTTTTTGTATCTCCTAAATATAGAACCATGTCATCAGCAAATAGTGGTAGTTTGAGTTCTTTTTTACCTGTTTATATACATTTAATTTCTTTCTTCTAATTGCTCTGGCTAGAGTTTCAAGGACAATGTTGAATTGAAGTGGTGAAAGAGGGAATCCTTGTCTTGTTCCAGTTTTTAGAAGGAATGCTTTTAATTTTTCTCCATTTAGAATTATGTTGGCCTTGGGTTTAGCCTATATGGCTTTTATGATGTTGAGATATGTTTCTACTAGCACTAGTTTTTCTAGTGTTTTGAACATGAAGGGTAGTGTATTTTGTGAAATGCTTTTTGTGCATCTATTAATCTGATCATATGATTCTTGTTTTTTAAAGTCTATTGATATGAAGAATTATCTTTACTGATTTCTGTATGTTGAACCAATCCTGCATCCCTGGGATAAAGCCAACTTGATCATGGTGCACTACCTTTTAAATATGTTTTTGTATGTGATTTGCCAAAATTTTATTGAGAATTTTGCATCTATGTTCATCAGGAATATTGGTCTGAAGTTTTCTTTTCTTGATGTGTCTTTGTCTGGCTTTGGTATCAACTGGCCTCATAAAATGAGTTTGGAAGCATTCCCTCCTTTTCTATTTCATAGAATAATTTGAGGAGTATCAGGTTAATTCTTCTTTGAAGTTCTTGTGGAACTTGGCTGAGAATCCATCTGGTCCTGGGTTTTTCTTAATTGGCAGGCTTTTATATCTTTTTAATTTTTTAATTTGTTCTAATTAGTTGTATGTGATAGTAGAATTTGATTGTATTTTCTATTTCATTACTTGAAATTGTTCTGTTTAAATCATGTATGACCTCCTGATTCAGTTTGAGCAGGTCATATATCTCTAGAATTTATTGATATCTTTAATATTTTCTATTTTATTGGAGTATAAATTTTCAAAATAGTTTCTAATTATCTTCTGTATTTTAGTTGTGTCCATTGTGATATTTCTTTTCTCATCATGTATTTTAGTAATTTGGGTTTCCTCTCCTTTTCTGTTCATTAGTGTGGCTAAGGGTTTATCTATTTTGTTGATTTTTCTTCAAAGAACCAACTTTTGGTTTTGTCAATTTTTTCAATTGTTTCTTTTGTTTCATTGATTTCAGTTCAGATTTTAGTTATTTTCTGTCTTCTATTATTTTTGGTGTTGATTTGTTCTTCTTTTTCTAAGGCTTCAAGATGTAATATTAGGTCATTTATTTGTTGACTTTTTATTATTTTAATAAATGAGCTCAATGAAATAAAGTTTCCTCTTAGTACTACCTTCATAGTGTCCTAGAGATTTTGGTATATTGTATCAGTATTCTCATTTACCTCTAAGTATTTTATCATTTCATCCTTGATTTCTTCTACAATCTACTCATCACTCATTAGTGTATTATTTAGTCTCCATGTGTTAGAGTAAATTCTATTTTTAATTTTATCATTGATTTTGAATTTCATTTCATTATGATCTGATAGAATGCAGGGTATTATCTCCATTTTTTGGTATTTACTAAGAGTTGCCTTGTGGCATAAGAAGGATCCATTGCTGCCAAGAAAAAGTATATTCACTCATTGATGGATGAAATATTCCATATATGTCTGTTAAGTCTAAATTATTCATTGTATTATTTAGTTCTTTAGTTTCTTTATTTAGTTTTTGTTTAGAAGATCTGTCCAGTAGTGAGAGAGGTTTGTTGAAGTCACCCAGTATTATTGGGTTGTGGTCTATTTGATTCTTGAAATTTAGAAGGGTTTGTTTGATATACATATATGCTGCATTGTTTGGGGCATAGATATTTACACTCATTATGTCTTGCTGATGTATAATTCCCTTCAGTAGAATGAAATGTTCTTCTTTGTCCCTTCTGATTAACTTCAGCTTTAAGTCCACTTTATCTGATATGAGGACAGAAACCTCTGCTTGTTTACATAATCCATATGAGTGATATGTTTTTCCCATTGTTTCACCTGTAGTCTGTGGATGTCTTTGTCTATCAGGTGAGTCTCTTAGAGACAGTGTATTGTTGAATCTTGTTTTTTAATTCAATCTGCCAGTCTATGTCTTTTGATTGATAAGTTAAGGCCATTAACATTCAAGGTTATTTTTGAGATATGACTTTGTATTCCCGGTCATTTTGGCTTATTTCTGGTTTTTAATGTGATTTAGTTTCTCCTTTAATTAACTATTTCTTTAGTGTAGTTCCTCCCTTTGCTGGTTTTCACTTTTTTTATTCACTTTATTCTCATGGAATATTTTGTTGAGAATGTTCTGTCATGCAGGCTTTCTAGTTGTGAATTCTTTTAAATTTTGTTTATCATGGAAGGTTTTTATTTCATCTTCAAATCTGAAACTTAATTTTGCTGGATATAAAATTCTTTGTTGGTATCCATTTTCTTTCAGAGTTTGAACTATGTTGTTCCATCACCTCCTAACTTTGAGGGTCTGGGTTGAGAAATCAGTTCAAGATCCCAGTTGATTTCCCCCTACACATAATTTCCTTCTGTTCTCTCACAGCCTTTAAGATTTTATCCTTATTCTATAATTTAGTCATTCTCATTATAATGTGTGTTGGTATGGTTCACTATAATTTTGTACACTTGGGGTCCTGTAAGCCTCTTGTATTTGATTTTCCATTTCATTCTTCAGGTTTTGGAAATTATCTGACATTTTGTCATCGAACAGATTGTGCATTCCTTTGGTTTGTATCTCTGCTCCTTCATCTGTCCCGATAACTCTTAAATTTTGTCTTTTCTTGTTATTCCATAATTCTTGGAAGTTCTGTTCATGGATTCTTACCATCTTGTCTGCATGATCAACTTTATTTTCAATATTAACTATTTTGTCTTCATTGTCTGAGATTCTGTCTTCCAAATGGTCTAGTCTGTTGGTGATGCTTTCCATTGAATTTATAATTTGGTTCATTGATTCCTTTATTTTGAGGATTTCTGCTTCCTTTTTTTTGGTTCAGAATCTCTCTTTATTGAAGTGATCTTTCACTTCCTGTATGTTCTCTTTGATTTCACTCTTTATACCATCCTTACTTTGCAGACCAGCTTAACTATGTACATTCTAAACTCCTTCTCTGATGTTTCTTTTATTGTATTGTCAGTAACTTCTCTCATTGGGGCATCTTGGTTTTTTGGGGGCATTTTGTTTCCTGTTTTTTCATATTGCTTGTGTGTTTTCCTATCTAGTTGTGTGGATTTGTGGCAGTACGGATTCTACCCTGCAGACTTTTATCGTCCCTGAAGATTTCCAGTACCCCACCTTTAAAGGGACACTAATATCAACAGCACTCAGTGTGAACAATATATACCCTTAACTCTAATAACTTCCACAAAGGTGTCTACTGCTTTCTCACTATAAACAGAAATGATGAATTCAATCACTGTCTACACTGTAAACAAAAAATTTGCTAAAAGGGCTTACAATTTCAAATGGAGGACAAAGAAAGAACAGAAATAGTGTAGGATGTGATGTTTATGAGGGAGAAAGAGAGAAGCTGAAGTAAAAATCCATAGGAAGAGTGGAAGAGGAACCAATAGAGATTGGCTGTTAAGTGGAGAAAAGGTATAAAGGGAATCCAGAAAAACAGATGAGTGAGAGGAAGAATACAATATAAAGATAAAAAAAAATTAAAAATATATGAATATACAACAGAACTACAAAACACTATGCATATATCACCATCCTCAACAAACTCATGCATGAAAAATACCTTGCTCCAAATATGGTGGATAGAGATGTTAGAGAAGGAAAATACAAAAATAAAATAAATCTTGATGGCAAATTGAACAACTATCTCTGTCAGTGTTTGAAAGTTTCTCAGCCCTGTCTCTTACTTCTCAAAAGATTGCCTGGCCTAGACGGGCTCTGGCAGACCCAGTCACTATCCCACCGATCTGGCTTTCAGATATCCTGGATTTGGCCATGTTGCAATCCCAAGATCTCAATGCCACTGGAATTTGGAGACAGACCACCAGGGATAGCAATCCTCAGAAAGAGCAACTAGGTGGCGGCCACCAGCACTCCCAGGAGGAAGACCGCATGCACAGCCAAACCTCTAAGCACCCCGACACTGAACCTCCAGTGTCAGTGTCCCCAGACAGGGGTGGTTTCACCCCAAGATGGCAGTGGCAGCAAACCCACTGGCACCCCAAACCCCCAGGCTGGCATCTCAAGATGGATATAGCTGCATGCAACCAATCCTGGAGTCTCCCTGGCAGTGGACCTCTGGGTGGTGGTGGAAGCGGTAGTGGTGGGAGTAGGTGACAGCAGGCAGCGAGTCAGTGGTGTTGGCAGCAGGTAGGGGTTCAGTGGCATGGTGGTGTCCTGGGCTGTAGCTGTAGCTACAGTGGCACTCAGAGAGAAGACCTCCAGGTGACCTCTGGGGGTCAGCAGCAGTGTTGGCAGCAGTGGTGTTGGTGGCAGCAGCAGCAGTGTTGAGGGTAGCAGTGTAGCCGCAGCCACCTAGAGAAAAGACCTCCGGGCAATGGCAGCAGCACCTGCAGCAGTGGCATCTCAAATTTGGCCAAATTCTGACCTGAGGATTCCTAGCACATCTGGAGCTATAGATTCAGCGCAGGGTTGGTCTAAGCGAAGACCAGTCCTAAACACTTTCTCTAGACTACACCTATTCCCTTTCCTCTCCCATCTCTGCCCAGTCTTTGCATCTGGGCAAGATGGGTGGAAGAGAAGGGATCTGATCAATGGATCCATTGGCCATTCCTGAACATGCTGCAATCCGTCTCACATTCTCTGTGTTTGCACAGCCATCCCCTCAACCTGGAAGGCCCACACTTTTTCTTTGCATCTCTTGCAATTCTACATCTTTCAGGAACAAACTCAAATGTAAACTCCTCTATAAAAACTTTCCTCTTCCCTAACCAATGTTGATATCATCCTTCTCTGTGTTTATAAGATACCCTGGCCATTTACTTATCATATATTTTAATATATAGACTAACAAACATTTTTCTAAAAATATCTTTTTCTCCTATCAGTCTATGAGATTCTTCTTTTGCATTCTCAATGCCTAGGATTTGACATGTAAAAGTACTCCATGAATTTATTGGAATTGATGGAATAGATGAATTAACTGACCAATAATTGAAGAGAAGGATGCTTCAGTTCAGGGACTGGCCTTTTTGGAAATACATGCAATATTTCTGATGTCCAATTCTTTGCCCATCATAGGCTCACACTGTCTAAAATGTTGCCATCCTTCACTCATTTTTCCAGGACTGATAAAATCTTTGTGCACACGACTGGCATGAATTCCAACTCCATAAAGCACAATCATCTGTAGGCTCTGAAGCCCCAAAGATATGGAGTCAAGTTTCTGTTCTTACTTTACTAAGAGGCATGGTTTGGTCAGGTTATAATTTTCCAGTCAATGTATTTATGTTAAAATACAGATATTAACTCCTACTTCTTTCAACCTGACCAACTGCCTGTGAATTTTTTTATTCTAATAATTTTAAGTGAAATCTGGTCTATGATTTATGGTGCTCCTGACCTCCCCAGAGTATTGTAGAGATTAAAAGAGATGACATAGACCACTGATCAGAATGGCACTGGACTTCACACCATGAACCTCCCTTTGCACTAAACAGTGATGATGGATGAACTGTGTTCACAAACAAAAGGAACCTCTCAGGAGCTCAGAGCATAAATGAAGCCCTCTGCGGAGAGCAGAGTCGAAGTCACCATCTTGCTGAGCTCTGTCTGGAAGCAGGCAGAACTAGAAGCAGGCTGAGCTAGTAATGGGCAGAGGTAACTTAGAGAATGAACTCTCTGTGGAGATATGTGAACCAAACATGCTCTGCAAGCCTGGGATGTGGGTCCTGAGCCAGCACAGTTCATGAAGCAAAGGGAAAGACAGATTTCTTACATCTGAATAAGAAGGCTGCAAAAAGATGCTGTGGACCCTGTCCTGGACTTGTGCGTGATTTAAAGCTGCACATGCTGTGACTGAAGAAAAATATCACAAGTTCACTAAGGAATGGATTTAATCCCTTGTTAACCCAGTGCTGGGTTTTCTGGGTGCTATTTGTGGTATCATTCCTGGATGGACACCCAGACACCAATATGAAGAAGCCACTAGATTGCTAAGTGTTAAGTACAGAAAGAAGGCAAATACACCACAAAATAAAGAAAAAAGCCTCTCAAGCTGAGTCTGCCAAGGGCAATTCCAGGCAGCCTGAGATGTATCAGGAGCTCACGAAATAATAATACCATCTCTTCCTCTCTACAGCGGTCCTATCCCTTTCTACTTTTTTCTTATACATATTTAAATACTTGTCACATTTTCTTTGCAGACAGTGTGTTTGTTGAGTTCAGTGATTTTCTCTAAATCCTCCCTCCTCCCTGCAGAAATCTGGGCCCAGACAAACAGTAGGAGCTCAGGGACTGTTTGCTTTGGGGGGAAATCTGTATACACCCAATGCTGTGACTTGTAGTGGAATCTTTGCAAAGAGCACAGTGGGCCTGATCCTTGTCTGTGAGAGAGGGAGCTGGAAATATTTTCTTTCCACTCCACCATTTCTAAAAACGGGCTAGTTGCTCTGGGGAGCTTTCCCTATTTCTTAGAGCTAATAACATTCTCTACAAACACAACCTCAGTGCCCAGGAATCCTTCTGGCCCTGGATGCAGCCTCCACCACAGAGCAGGGAAGGTCCCAGGACAAGCAGCTGCCCGGTGCTCAAGACTCATCAAGCACGTTTCATCTTTCTGGCCAGTGATACAGAGTGTTATTCTCCCCTCTGTCTTGTTGTAGCCCCTCGCTCCACCCCAACTTATTTCACTTGCCTGGGCTGGCAGCTGTGTGCTCTATAGTATGAAGAAGCCCGTCGTCTTCATAAGAGTAAGATAATTTCCTTTCTTTTTTTTTTTTTTTTCTTCCAAGCATTTGATTTGTTCTCTTTTTTCCTTCTTCTTCTCTGTGCTTTTGATAGCATTTGGTAGCACTCTCAGTGCATACCCTGGGGCTACAGTTTATCTTTAAATGAAACTAACTTTGCCTCTGAAATTCTCTCCATTTTCCTTGCTATTTTGATCCTGGTCTCTTAGCTCCTGCCTGTTCTTCCGTTTCTTTGGTTCACCTCTAACACCCCATCACTCTCCCTTTGTTCTTAAGTGCCTGGGTTTGAAGAGGAAGCGTCCTTTGTCTCACTCAGGCAGTTTTCTCACTGCCACCACTCATCAAGTCAACTCTTACCTGTATTTTAATTTCATGAGCTAGTAGTTGCACAGTATATCCAATCCTTGCTTTGAACTCACAACACTGAATTCATGTGAGTCAAAATGCAGGCAAGTAAAGTAAGCAATTACAAATCAATTGATTTTAACTACGGTCTAGACCTGCCTGACTCCCGACTCCATTCTCTCTCCATTTACCATGGTGACATCCTCTCTGTGACCACCACATGCCATGCTAAGTCTTCTCCACCTCACCAAGCCATGCACTGTGCTTCTTTCTGGTGTCCAATCTGTCTTGTTTAGAATGTCAATCATAGTTGTTTTGAAAGAGGGATCTAAATCTCCTGCCTAGGTTGACATACTCCCTCATTTCTCAGTTGTCAGTGATCTATCCAGTCCTGACAATTTTTCTGAAATTACAATCCTGGCTCTTTTTCTTTGATCTATCCCTTGTTTTGGAATATTTTCCCTCATGAGTGAGTAAAGCTCATCTTCTGCCTAGTCCTGCTTCCATCTCCTCACACTGCCTCCTGTCTGGACTCTGGTCAGGAAATGGGTCTGAAAGCACACAGATATAAAGCTTGTACAGCACACATTAGTGCAACTCTCCTTGTATTTCTGTATTTATTTAACTTGGACACAATAGCAACTTCAGGAAGCCAAAGGGGAAACAAAATGTCCCATCACTAACTGTCCCCATCTCAGAATCTAGCATCTACAAGTAATATGCTTTCTTCCTCATTAGTTCTGGAGGTGGCTTTGTATGCACTTTTGGCCTATGAAGTGCAATATAAACTGGTTGCACACTGCATCAAAAATAATACAGAAAGGGAAAAAGGGGAGAAATGATAGATATGGATGCAGTTAACATAAGCATGCATAACTGCTACAACCCTAATTTTTGTACTTAGTCATGGGATATGCTTTTTTCTTGTACAACACATTTCAAGTTCTCTTTGCCTTAGTCAACCCCTGATCTGGTTGGGATTCTTGATCTGGTGGGGTAAGGTCAACCTTTATTATGAAAGAATCTTTATTATGAAAGTTTTTGTTAGTCCTGCCTCTCTTGGATTGTCGTTGCCCTCTAGTAGCTTTATTCTTAGGTATGGGTGATCCAATCAGCTCCCTAGATCCAGATGCATCTCCCGACTATTTTAGATGTAGTTTCCCTTCCATGTGGGAGAAGGATCCTAATTTTGATTTGTTAATTGGTATAAACAACTCCAATTAGAACACTATTTCTTTCTCTGCCAAGTAGTTCAGTAGCCTGAAGACCAGACCCGACGTGACTGCATTTTCCAAGTCAGTAGAGTTGTTCATCTTCACTCTGTGAAAACATTCTTCCCTTGGGAATCAAGACCTCTAAACTCAGATGTCCATAGGTCATGAAAATTGAAAGTCAAGAATTTGTTAGTATTTTTGAGGACAGGGCCCATGTAATGTGGCAGTGGGAGAAACAGCTATGTATACCAGCTGCTGGTTCAAAGTATGCACATCCTACAACAAGCAGACCTAGCTCACAGGGCATTGGCCTCTCAACTAGACCTTCAGTCAGGCACTCTATCAGGCCAGCTGCTTCTGGGTGGTGGAGTATGTGGTATTATCAGAGAATTCCATTGGCAAAAGTCCACTGGTAAACTTATTTGCTATAAAAACAAAACATTGAGTCAGAAATAGTGTGGTGAAGGGATCATAAGATCCTGTGGAAGAAAGTATTGGAAGAATCATTTTGAATGGAGAGGGCACATATATATCTAGAATGTTTATTGATGTTTATTCTATATATATATATATGTTTATATGTTTATTCTATATGTATATATGTTTACATATATAGAATGAATGTTTATTGTTGAGAAGATAAATATGTTCTCTCTATAATGGAAGGGATCCAACTAACTTATACTACTACCAATTAGTGAAAGGTGCTGGATTAGAGGTTCAGCATTGGGCAATGCTGCAATCAGGGTGAGTACTCCACACAAACAAGAGCCAGATCAACCTTGGTGAGGGGAAATTTATGTTGTTAAACATGTAGTTAGCTTCCATCAATGTAAGTGCTGTTACTTTTACAATGGAACATAGTTATCTTGCTCATGGGTCCATTGATCAAATCAAAGAATTATTAGGGAAAGAGTCATGTTATTCATGCAATGGACTGTCTTGCTTATTCCATCAGTTGAAAGCTTTTTGGCGATGGATACCTTGCATTTAGTGAACTGGTATCAAAAAACGTACCAGTTAATTGGCCAAATAATTAGCCACTGCCCTTGAATTAGTACCAATCTATACATTTAGAAATACTTCTTTCAGTAAATGTAGGTAAAGAGATGTATTGCTTGAAACTCTGACCACTGAAAAATTGTTTTTCAGTTCTATTCCTATGAGTAACTATAATTGGCATAGTTGGCAGTTTACATAGCACCTAGTTCTTGAAATTCACATAGTCACTGAATACCATTAGGAGCTCAGTCTTCATCAAGGCCCAGTAGTAAGCCGAGCATGGCAGCCAGTGCCTTGAGCATTCCTGGTGTTATCAGAGGGCTGCCATTCAATCCAGCAGAGGTTTGAAAATACTGGGACTGGACTGCTCTCCTTTGTGGGCTGGGGCCTAAGATACTTGGTCATTATGTTGCTCTTCCAATTATAGGTTTCCTAACAAGCATGACTTTCTCTTTCCACTTTTCAGAGTTCTTGTTGACTTGTCTCTTGCATTATTTCCAAGAATTATAATTGTCTTTAGTAGGGAGAATCAGGGAGACACTGGCATGTGACATCTCATCTGGATAAGAAATTCCTAACAGAAGAAAATTTGAGAATAAAGATGTGTATTGTTTTGCACTGTCACTAGGTTTAAACCTTTTTAAATTTCCCCATTCCTGTTTATTACTGACATTCATAAAGTTCTTGACACAAACAAATGCAATAGTCAGTGAAGTCCACACCTATGAATAAAGGAGTATCTCCTTGTACACATGTGTGTGTGTGTATGTGTGTGTGACGGGGGGGGGGAGAGAAAGAAAGAGAAAGAGAAAGACAGACACAGGGGATCTAAAATCTAAGGGATAGTTATCATATCAATGTGCTGTGGAACCAGAGACAACATTTATAGTAGGAGGAAAGAGTCCAGCCTGGAGTGGTGGTGCATGCCTATGATCCCAGTCACTCAGGAGACTGAGGCAGGAGAATTACAATTTTGAGGTCACCCTGGGCAACTTAGCAAGACCTTCAGCAACTAAGTGAGAACCTGTCTCAAAATAAAATATAAAAAATTCTGAGAATGTCACTCAGTGGTAAGAGCCTCTGGGTTCCATTCCTAGTACTGAAAATAAAAAAAAAAAAAAAGGAAGCAATCCAGAAATTATGTATTATCAGTAGTAGCTAAAACAGCTTCATGAGTATCTCATTCTTTTAGGTATATAAAAACAATATCTAAGAAAGTTAAAAATTCACAAAATGTGAAATGGAGATTTTTGGTAATCTTAACAAGGTACCAAAAGCCAGGAGATGCCAGTGAATGTGACTTATGTGTGCTTTTTCTTATCAGGGGATCAACTTGTGCTGATTCAAATTGTAATATTGCTAGGTATTTGAAAATAGGCTGGAGATTTAGATAAACTGGCTTTAGATTCATTATAATTATCATAATGAAGTCTGTGTGTAGGTTGCAAAGTGGCCAGCTGTTGCAGTGTCCCTTGGTATGCTGAACTGTCAAGAGAATAAAACCCATACTTATCTGTCTATTCACAACCCATGCATGTCTGTGAATTTTGAGGTGGCAGAAAATGTTTCTACTAGAAAGTGTGTTCAGCATCAGTTTGGTAGCCGGTTTCATAGTCATGGTTGGATTGTCAGGAGAAGCATTTAAAGAGGGAATTCAAGAGAATCAAAATAAGGAGACCAACATGGCTAAGGGTAAGGCTGAGGCAAAGACCTAGAAATGGAGACTAATACAGAATGAGAAGCAGTAGAAAGAAAGTGGTATTTTGTTTATCACATTACCCAAGGGAGAAAACAATGGTGAGAAGTCTAGGACTCACTCTTATAGGAGCCTGAGATGTACACATTTGGCATTTGATAGGTCAGTTTCAGTGAGTGGTGGGAATGGAAGACAGGTTGTATGGGTTGAACATGGATCCCAAAATGAACAAATACAAACTTTAAAGTAAGATAGGATTTCTTGCTATATTTCACATTCCTGATAGTCCCTCATGGAGAATCTGGCACATGACAGATGTTTAACAATGCTCCCATTTTCCTCCTTGGAGTCTGGGTTTCTCTGGCTCCTCCAGGGAACTGCTCTGGGCAGTCCTCCCAGGAATGGGCTGTTAGGTTTCCTGCAGCCAGCCTTGTGACTATGCCTTCTGATGGTGCTTGACATGCAACATTGTGAGCTCTTGGAATTAAGCCATTAGCCCCCACTCAGCTGTGACTGACCCCAGCCTGCTCACCAGTGAGGGCTGATGCTTACTATCCCAGAGGAGCTCAGGAGGGCATTGCAGTCATGCAAGGTTGTGCTCAGATAATTTCAAAGTGATGACAATTCATCCATTATAAGTACGAATGTTAAAATAAAGGAAACACACTGTTTAACAGCTCTAGGCTTAAGAGATGGTTGTTGTCAATCATGATCTCTCACTGGGTGAAGACATTTTTAATTAGTTGGTTTGGGAAAATAACCAAAGGAAGGACAGGACATCTTTCTTAAACTGATGAGATGGATGATGTCCAAATTATATGTTTTTTCTCTGTTTTGTGGGCACAACCCACTATTCCCTGTTCACCATTTTTCATCTCAAAGTTCTCCTTCTCTCTCCTTGAGTAGAGATGTTATCTTGGCCATGACTGACTACCACCTAATTTTGCCATTCAATCTCTTCTCTCAGGTGCAAAGAGATTGTGATTCCCCTTGGTCTTCTCCTCTGACTCCATATCCCTAAGTCCCCTGGAGTCTTTTAGAAGGCCACCTTTGAAATAAAGAATTGTAAATGTTCTGTGCCTTCTTTTTCAAAGGAAAGCAATGTAAATTGTGCAGAGCTCTTCAAGTGCTGATCTCCTCTACTAATATTATCTAACTTAGTCTTTACCTCAAGTCAATGGAGCTTGTTTGGCTACACCATTTTAGAGATAAAGTAATTGCATTTTGGATAAGTTACTTGCTTAGCATGACATATCTAATTTGCAATAACATTACAACTTATATCCATGTCTGTCTTAGTGCATTGCATTCCATTATGCAAATTAAATCCATGTGGTCACACACTCCCCATAATGCTTGCTGTTCCCTTTATCTGAAATGTTCTTCCTTGTTGCTCCTTTTCATTCAGTCATGAACTTAAATATCTCCCTCTTGTGATCACTCCAAACTTCTACTACTTTCTATTATGTTATGACCATTACCATTAATAGACAGTTGATTATGTGCTTTTTCTTTCAAGAATGAGAATTCTTTGGAAACAGGACTGTTTGCTACTCTATTCAGCATTTTAAAATTTCTATGATAGTAGCTGGCACATCCTAGCCACCTAATAATTACTTGTTGAGTGAGAAAATAAATGAGTTATGGATTATATGGATGATTGAACAAATGAGTAGAAATTTCTCCATTGCATGAACTATACTTCTTAGCTATTAAGCTTTACCATATAGTATAAATTATATATCAATAGTTTTATAAAGAAATGAAATATTCTTCATCAAAGTGAACTGTGCTTAGCAGATGTAGAATAATATATAGAGGTTTAGTAAATACAAGCTATTAGGAACAAATGAGTGCTGAGAACTTGGGTTCTATTGCTAATTTAGCAATGCCTGGCTGAGTGATTCAAGGTAAGCAACTCTTTTTGTGAAATCAGATGTTCCAGTCTTCTTGGCTTAAACATCTAAATATATTTGTGTATGTGGTCATCTGGGTACAGCATCCAGAAACTTGGATGATTTGAAAGTGTCCTCCCCCAAATGAGTCATTGCTTGTGATTTCAGAGCATGAAAAATACACATGGGTTCACATTCCTGGGTGTGTGGATATATTGGTTTCCTACTGCTGTTGTAATAAATTACCATAAACTTAGTGACTTGAAATAGCACAAATTTATTTTCTTACATTTCTGGAGATAAGAAATCCTAAATGAGTCTGGGACAAAACCAGAGTCAAACCAGGTTGTGTTCCTTTTAGAGATGCACTAGAATCTCCTAGAATCTTTTCTGGCTTTTTGATGCACTTGTATCCCTTGGCTCATGGTCCTTTTCTCTGTCTTCATATCTTGCTGATTACCTGGGACTGGTGGTACATGCTTGTAATCCCAGCAGCTCAGGAAATTGAGGCAGAAAGATTGCAAATTCAAAGCCAGCCTCAGCAACTTAGTGAGGCCTTAAGCAATTTAGCAAGATCTTGTCTCACAAGAAAAATTTTTAAAAGTCTGGGGACGTGGTTCATTGATTGCGCTCTCCCATGTTTAATCCCTTGTACGTGCACTCCCTAAAAAAATATTCAGCTGACTAGCATGTCCAAATTTACCTCCTACTCTGACATTCCTGTCTCTCTCTTGTGAATATTCTTATGTTCTTATGAGCATAATGGCCAGCCAGATAATCCAGAATAAGCTTCCCATTTCAAGAACCTTTACTTAATCACGTTGCCATATTAGGTGTTTCTACATTTGGAAATTAGTACATGGGCATCTTTGAGGGTCCATAACTCTACCCACCACAGTGGGTGTTAAAATTCAGACTTAATTAAAAACCAAGCAAATGAATTTTTTCTGTGAACTAATATCTATAAAGTCTCTGCTATGTATATGCTTGACACTATTTTATGTGTTATCAATGTCCAGTGTCTCTGGAATGTGCTGGAAATCTTTATGGCCTGAAATTCACACCTGTCCAAATTTTCCACAATGTGTTTTACTAAATAGAATGACCAGTTCTTCTTCCTGGCTCAAGTCTTGATTAACCTTGCTCTTTCTTTGTCTTTTCTTTCCTTTTCCCCATTTTCTGATCCTTCTCTACTAATGACATGTTAGTGCTGCCTTGAAGAGTGATATTTTGGAAGAGGTAGAAGAATCAAACATGTTAATATTATTCATTGACACTGCATTTAATCAAGGTTCTGTTAACTTGAAACCATTTGATATCATTTTACATAAAAAATGTAGAGATCCACAATCTAGCTATTATGAATTGAGTTGCTATAAACATTGATGTGACTGTGTTACTGTAGTACACTAATTTTAAGTCCTTTGGATATAAAGGACTGTAATAACTAGTCCAGGAGTGTAATAACTAGGTCAAAAGGTGAGTCCATTCCAAGTTTTCTGAGGAATCTCCATACTGCTTTCCAGAGTAGCTGCACCAATTTGCAACTCCACCAGCAATGTAAAAGTGTGCATTTTCCCCCACATCCATGCCAACATCTATTGTTTGTGTTCTTAATAACAGCCATTCTAATTGGAGTAAGATGAAATCTTAGAGTTATTTTAATTTGCATTTCTCTAATTACTAGAGATGTTGAACACTTCTAATATATTTATTAATCACCTGTATATCTTTGATGCCCTTCAACAGATGAATGGATAAACTGTGGTATATGCACAATGGAATATTATCCAGCCATAAAGAAGAATAATATTATGGCATTTGCAGATAAATGAATGGAATTGGAGAATATCATGCTAAGTGAAATAAGCCAATTCCAAAAAACCAAAGGCTGAACGTTTTCCCTGATAAGTGAATGATGATATATAATGGGGGTAGGGGATGGGGGTGAAAGAAGAATGGAAGAACTTTAGATTTTGTATAGGGAAATGAGAAGGCGGAGGAGGCGGGGGTATGAAAGATAGTGGAATGAGACAGACATCATTACCCTATGTACATGTATGATTACATGAACAGTATGAGTCTACATGGTGCATGATCTTAAAAATGAAAAGATGTACCTCATTTTGTACAATGAATCAAAATGCAGTCTGTAAAAATAAGAAAATTTTAACCCCCCCCCCAAATGTAGTTACTTTATATTAGGTAGAGAAGAGTGAAGGAAGGGGAAGGAGTATGGGGAAAGGAATTATAGTAGAGTGAAACAGACATTATTACCTCATATACATGTATGAATGCATGACCGATGTGATCCTACAATATGTACAATCAGAAAAATGAGAGATTACACTATATTTACTTAAGATCTATCAAAACGTGTATGTGCATACTACTGTCATTTATAACTATTTAGAACAAAAAAATTAAAGAAATTTCAAAACATGTAGAAATTATTGTTTCTCTTCTTTGCCTTCCATAGAACCAGATATTTTTTATGTTCTTTGCAGACTCAGTATTCTCAGTGTTATCATTGGTCCTGTTCCTTTTCTTTCTCACTCTGTGCTTTCTTCTTAGGCAACAATATCCTCTCCAAGTGCTTGAATTAAATTTAGATGTAGAAGATGCCAAATGTGCCTCCAACCCTGACCACGCTCTGATGACATATGTCTAAAGTAAACAATTTTGAGAGTGAAAGAAGGCACTATGAATTATAGCACTGAACTAACTGTCATAAACTTGAATGTCTGAAGCAAATATGAGCTTGAGGTCATGGAAGATATAACCAATCTCATTTGATTTCTCTACTTGGCTGTGTCTCAGATATATCAGACTTAGTAACTCCAACTTTGAACTCACAGCCTTCTCTGCCAATAAGCAGTCTCTTCCCTACCTCAGTAAAACTTGTAAACATTCAATTGCATAAAGAAAAATGTAATTGCTACTCTTTACCGGCCTTTCTTCGTGGTACCATAGTTTCTCTCCATCTTTACTGTCTTATACCTGGGTCAAGTCGGCATCAGTTCTTACATGGATTGGCCTTCATGCATCCGTGTTTGCTTCCTTTGAACCATTCCACATACATCAGCCAGAATAATGTTTTCAAAATGTAAGATCATCAAGTCCAACCCTACTCAATTTTACCCCCTTTAAAATCTCTCTTACCATAAGAATAAAGATCAAAACTTTTAAAGGACTCCAAACCAGTTGTTGGTTAATTCATTTAATAGATAACTGTTGCCTGCTTGCCCTGTCCTAAGCACTGTTCAAGCCTCTAGAGTGGCTTGAGATATTTTTAAGGGGGGGGGGGGGGACAACAATAACAAAAAAAGATAAAAGCAATTACAAGGCATAATGACAATAATGAGAATAAGCAAGAGATTGGAATATTTAGGAATCAAGTGTTTAAAAAGCCCATTCTAGGGCCTTCCCTTTACGGAAAAGGAATAACACACTTGAAGCACATAAGGAAGAGAAGTTCAAGTACAAAGAAGGGCATGTGCAAACATCCCATATTGGAAAAGACCATGAGAAGTTGGAAGAAGTAAGGTAGTAAAAAAGTCTATGAGGAGAACTATGCGAAATAAGATAGGAGACAGGAAGTTTCAATCACGTATTGCTTTGCAGGTTGTGGTACAGGTGTGAGAGGGGAAAATGGAAATGAAGTATTTCTCAGTTTATGATTCAAGTAGGTGAAGAAATTGTGCTGTTATTTATTGAAAGAGGAAATCAGAAGGAACAGTAACTTTAAAAGGGAAAATGAGTTTTGGATATGTAATATTTGACAAGCCTGTTAGACTGTCAAGTGGATCCATTGAACCAGTCAATGTAAGAATCTTACAGGAAAGAGCTTAAGGAAATGGTCAGGTCAGGGGATATTCAGAAGGTCAAATGCTCAGCTATTCATTCTAATGTGCTCCTGTTGTCAGAACGTTGATTTTAATGCAAAGACTGATGAAGTAGAGAAGTAGACATGATGAAATCATATTTGGAAGTTTTAATACTCCTTTCTCAGGAACTGATAAAAGAAGCAGACAAAATAGCAAGGAAGTTGAGCAAAGATTTGAATGAGATGATTAGCAAATTTGACTAACTAGGTATTGTATTACAACACTGCCTTCAACAAATTCAAAATAAACATAATTTCAAGTACATATAAGACACTGACCACATGCTAGGCCATGAAGGAAACTCAACAAATTTCAGAGGATTGAAATTCTGTAGAGTGGTTTGTTGGCCACAGTGACATTAAGCTAGAACTCAAAACCAAAAAATATAACTAGGAAATTCCCATTTGCCTAAAAATAAGATGTACTATTATGATATGTGTGTATATACATATATTATATATATATACATATATATATACATTTGTATATTTATATGTGTGTGTATATACAATATGTATATAGTAGATAACAAATATACTTAGAAGAGTAGTAAAACTGCACTATATCAAAATTTTTGGAAGAATATACATAATTAACACATAATTAGAAAGAAAGAATCTTAAAAGTGAATATTATAAAAGAATAGAAGCTGAAAAATTAGTGACCTAAGCATTTATTTTAAGAAGTTAAAAAAAGTAAAATAAGTTCAACTCAAATAAAACTTAGAAAACTGTAAAGATAAGACTGAAAATAAGTGAAATGGAAACAAAAACATGAGGAAGGGATTAAAAATTAAAGATTATTCCTTTAAAAGGTTAATAAAATTGCTAAGACCCTTACAAGAAGAAAATAAAACTGATCAAATATTCACTTTTAGGAGTAAAAGGAAGCAGCCATATAGATGTGAAATATACTGAAGAGATAATGAGAATATATGAAAACTCATTATGACAATACATTTGAAAATGTAGACCAAATAAAGAAATCCCTAGAAAAATAAAATACCAAAATTGAAGAAAGGGGCAAACTAGAAAAGTCCTCTAAATGTTAAAGAAGGTGAATCTATAATGTAATACCTTCCAAAAATGGAAAGTTCATTCACAGAAAGAATGTCCTTGGAAAATTCTACTTATATTTAGGGGGAAATAAAGCTTTCTTTCTGAGATTTATAATAAAGCAAAATTTGTCATCAAAAGAGGAACATAAGGGATGCTACTCTAGTTATTTTATGTGTCCAGAATAACCAGATCAACATGACAATATGACAGATACCTGTGTAAAGGAAAAACAAAGAATAATCTCACCCTGGAAGAAAGATTCAGTGGGTCAAACACTTTTTGCCAACATAGTTATAATGTATCTGAAAAGTATAAAACTTAATTTCAAATGGTATTATTGGTTTGAACATGAGACAATCAAGTAGTGTGATTTATCATATCAGAAAAATAAGAAAGAAAAATTATACAAAAAAGATACAAAGGTGTTGATAAAATTTAATTTCCATGCATCTTTGATGTCTTTGAAAACTAGAAGGGAAAGGGAATTGCTTTGATCTGATAAAGATTTCTAAAAAGTATCTTGTTCTAAATATCATACATAAATGCAGTATGTATATAATAAACAATAATGTTATAACTATACATAAGGCAGTATGTTCATAGTAATTACAATGCATAATAATAAAGACAAACAAGTAGATCAAAAACAGAATAAACTGTCCAGCTTTATACCTACTCATAACTGGTTCCTTGATTTAAATAAAGGAGGAAATACTGAGCAGTAGGAAAGAAAAGATTTTTCAATAAAGGATCCTGGGACAATTGGATATCAAAATAGACAAAAATGAAACTTGACCCCTATCTTGCACCAACTACAAAAATAAATTTCAGAGGGTTTGCAAATTCCTCTGTGAATTTCAAGACAATAAAGCTTCTCAAAGATAATATATAAAAATATGCTCATGACATTAGGTGTAGAAAAAAAACTTTTAAAAATAAGACATAAATGTAAGAAAAAAGGAAAATATTGAAAAATGTTATTACATTAAAATTAAACTTTTGTTTACAAAAGACATTGTTAAGAAATCAAAAAAGCAGCAGGGTGAGATGGTGCATACCTGTAACTCCAGTGGCTAAGGAGGCTGAGGCAGGAGGATTGAGAGTTCAAAGCCAGCCTCAGCAAAAGCAAAGCACTAAGCAACTCAGTGAGACCTTGTCTCTAAATAAAATACAAAATAAGCCTGGGGATATGGCTCAGTGGCTGAGTGTCCCTGAGTTAATCCCCCATCTGCACTCCCCCCAAAAAAAGTAAGCTACAAATTAGGAGAAAATATTCGCCTCCCATATAACCAATACAGAACTCATATATGAATATATAACTAGTTTTAATGAATCCATAAGAAAAATAAATTACCCAATAGAAAAATAAGCCAGAGATCCAAATAAGCACTTTACCAAAGTGTTTGTCCAGTTGATCAATAAAGGTGTTTAAAAAGTGGTCAGCTTCATGATAGTTGTCGCGTATGTTAACTATTTTGGCAAATACAATGTGGAGTAGCAGACACTTCTCTACACATTACTAATGGGAGAGTGAGTTGGTGTAAATATTTTGGAAAACATTCTTTATATGTTGAAGATATAAATAACAATAACCCCTCATTTTTACACCCAGCTTTATCCAAAACAAATGTCTACAGTAGGTACCAACAGACTGCAAGGATATTCAGAGCAGCATTATTTCTAAGAACCCTAAACTAGAAATAATCCAATGTTCATCGACAATAGAATGATTAAAGAAGCATGCTCATCTAATGAAAACTTGCATCCACAAAATGTATAAATTACAGCTTTGAACAACATGAATAAATCTCACAAATATGATTTCGATAGAAAGAAGCTAGGTACAAACAATTTCATCTTGTATTCTTATGTTTATGTAAATTTAAAACTTCAGGCAATACCAGGCAAGCTACACCTTAGCATATAAAGATGCATTCATAGGTGGGAAAACTATAAAACAAAGTAAGAAATTATAGAAGTAAAATTAAGAATAGTGGTTAACTTTGGAGTGGAAAGAGAAGAATTGGAAAGGGCTGATGGAGGGTTTCTGAAGTGCAAGCATTATATTATTGATTTTTTTTTTTTTTGGTCCTGGGTGGCAATTAATTGTGTGCCATATATCCTGATTTTTAAAAGTGTATATGAATGTGCATGTGTTTGTGTGGTGTGTGTGTTTGTGAGAGAGAGAGAAAGATACACACACACATGGGAAAAGAAAGAGAGAAATAGATATGAGAGAGAGAATGGGAGGTGAGAATTACCTATAAAGACAACATTTAAGGAATGTTACCTATAAAAAGAAAAAGTGCCATGCAGATGTTAAATGAGTGTGAATATTGATGAAATTTTCTCTTCCCCTTTTCAGATAGGAGATGTAAGACATGTTTATATAGAGAGGCAATTCTGCAAAAGAGAAAGGGTCATTAATGAGGTTGAAATCAGACAAAGGTACAAAAATGTGAAATCCTCAAAGATGGTGGGTGTGATCCATGCACCACGAGTGGAGTGATTGGTCTTTCAAAGGAGCTCTCTGGAGAAAGGATGTTTGAAGGAGGCCCAAGTGTAAGTGTAAAACGTTTGCAGGTATAATATTAGAAGGTTCTTTCCTCAGTGAGGTAGGGACATGGGCATCCTTTTGGGCTCATTTCAACTTCCACAGACTTCTTTCTGTTCCTAAAGCGGATATTGCATTCTCTTTCCAAAGCACCTTTGCATGTATTGTCTGCTTTCCAGAGTGATTAAACCCTCAACCTCCCTCATTTAGTAACATCTGAACATCCTGAAAACCTCCCAGGAAACACACACACACACACACACACACACACACACACACACACACACACACACGGAAGAATGCCCTAACTTCCTATTCTTAGCTTCCAGGACAACTTTCCCCCATAGCACATGTCTCTGCTGTAATTGTGCATTCATTTCTTTTAGGCTGTCCACCCACAAGACAGTGTGTGCTAAGAATTCAGGGTGTATTTCTTCTTTGGACCAATTCCTGCCTAAATGCCTACTGTCTTATAGGTACCATTTTTTTGGTACCTATAATGCTTGAATACATAAATAAATGAAGGTTGTACTGAAGTATTCTTAGAAATATTATTTGAACAAGTCAGAATTCGTTTGCAAGAAATGCTATTAGATTTCTAATATGCTCCTGCTCACTGATCAAATGCTCTAATGTATTTAACCCAATAAATCATACATTCATTTAGACAGCCATTCATTAATAAACATGTATTTAGTAATGATATCATGCCAGGTACTGAGAAAGGCAGTGTATGGGAGAGGAAATGGTCGTAGAGGCAATTCAGGTTTTGTGTGAGTAGAATGGTTCTGTGCAGACAGCCTCTTACTTTGGAGTTGTATAATTTAAATTTGAATTCCAGCTCATTTTCTTACAAATTTCTTGGCATTTGTTAAGTCTCCTAAATTCTTTGAGCTGTTATCTCCTTATTAGTAAAATGAGACTCATCATTCATTGCTTACAGTATTTTTCTGAAGATTGCATATGGCAACCTATTTAAAGACCTGCTAAGTACCCAGTGCAGAACTGTGCTCTGCCTTTGGTTAATATCTAAGTTGGAAAGTGAGGCAGGAAGCTTGGGCCCCACATATGTGCTGCACATTAATGAGTCTGGGGATCCATGCTAAAGGTCTTGATTTGATTCTTAGGTCCTTCTATGAATACAGTGTCACAATAAGAAGGGACCTAAAATTCATATAGTGTGAATACCTTTTTTTATAGGTGAGGACCTTGGGGCTCTGAGGAAGAAGGACTGTTGCAGGTCTGGGCTTCATCTCAGAGTGCAGGGCCAGCTCGTATCTTAGAGACAGCATACTTCTTCCTTCCTTGCCTGTGGGGCTCTCAGCTGGGGCGCTAACAGGCAAGCTATTTTGAGCCAGAAGTTGTATAAAGAAAGGCTCACAGCAGTGGCCAGCCTTGGTCTTGCCATTGTATTGGCCTCCTAGGATGCCTCCCTCCTTACAGGGCACTTTGTGCCAGCAGGAATGTGAGGCAGGTTGTGAAATTCAATTAATTCTACAGTCAGCCCACATACCTCCCTCCAGGGTCAGCCCAGCCAGGACTAGGCAGCACTATTGGCTAGGTCTAAAAATGAGGCTTACTGACTTACCCTCTCCCCTTCTATCAGCTTTTTCTTAGGTCTTCCCTCATGCTCCCTACATGACTTCATAGAAGACAAAGTGGATCTGTGAGAATATGTTTTTATATTAAAATACTGTTGCAAGCATAATTTTTATTTGCAAATCTTTGAAATTTTGAATTGTGGAAATTGCTTTTATTGAAGTTGGGAGGGAATGACTAAAATGCCCCCTTCCTTGTCTCTTGGGTTCTAGCAGGGTAAAAGCAAAAAGAAAGGTTATCTATATGACTAATGTATTGCCAGGAGGCACCTATAATCCTTCAATGTAGAAGTTTCAGTTAACCTCAACCAAAATAGGGTCACTAGTACTCTGTCTTATGTAGGAGGGGGTGAGGGGAGACTTGCCCTAGATTTAGTGCATGAGATGAGAATGTAGAGAGTCCAATTTCATCATAAGAGAATCAGATACTAGGTAGTGTGAGAGCAGGAAATGATACCAGGAACTGATTCTGAAGCAAATTGAATGTTCCCTCAAACTCAGTGAGGGTCTTGGGTCATGGAAATAGAAGATGCAGGAGTGCAGAGAGGATCTAAAAGTAGTCATGTTATGGGACAGACAGATGTGAATGGTGGGCACACGAGGTTAAGAGAATGATTCTATAAAATGGGCCCAGGGTACTAACACACATAGGCTTTCTTTTCCAAGAAGCAATTTATCTGCAGCCCTGCCCAGCTAAGTGAACATTCTTTAGCAAACTCCCTGTTAACTGCAGGAGAAATATTGGCTCAAGATGACATTGATGGGAGGACCCCAGGAAATTTTTGTGATTAGATCCTGAAACTCTGGGAGATAAGCATAGTTCCTCCTAACCATAAAATCTGTACAAGTGTATGATTAAAAATCCAATGAGAATTGGTCAATGTGGGCCAAGGGGACCTAGAATTGCCATGGCAGTAGGGACTTGAAAGTGTGCTGTCACCTGATGTTAAACAGTCAAGAGGTGGACCTGGGCAGGACTCTCCGGAAACTTCTCTGGGATCCCCAATAAAACTGGAGTGCAGTAGAGGCACATTGTCCCTCTCTTCTCTGAGAGGACCCATTCTCCCCATTGAGTGTCCCCTTTCCCTTTTTCCTATCCCTTCAACAAACTCATTCCTGTTACTCTGAATGACATGTCCAAAATCTTTCAGCCTTGATCATAAGAATCCAAGTTTGAAGAGAGGATCTTTGTGCTGCCTCAGTTTCTCCAAAGGTCCCAGCTCCATAACAGTCACTTCAATATTTTCTCTCTTAGGGGAGTGAAATAAATGTCCTCTTCTATGGACCAAGAGAACATGGGGAAACATTAGATCTTCCCTGACATTCAAAATATTCAAACTTTATTAGACTGAATTTGGGACTTTAGGTCAAACAGGGCGGTGATGTTCTCCCCCTTCTCCTGAACTACATCCCCAGTCCTTTCATTAATCATTTTTAAGGGCTATGAATTTGTGGAGCAATCTTATTTTTATTTTCATGAAGCTACTCATAAAGAGATGGGGACCTCAGATACAAACCTCTTATCCTCAGGAAACTGAAACGTTTCAAGTTAATTAAATTAAGTTTTAAGATAAACTTTTTCCCTTAAAATTAGTTTACCCACAATTCTGTTTTTTGATCTCATGTCAAGTCTACCCATATGTTTAACAGAGGATATGAGGAAAGCAAAGCATGGCAGGAGCATCTCTGAACACGGTATCCATCTTTATACTCTCATTGTCCCTCACCGAGGAGATTCCACGGGATCACATAAGAACCACCAGGTCTGCATAACAACTAAGCTTAGAAAACCTAAAGAAAAGTCTAATTTTTTAAATATAGTTTTGATTCTGGAATATAGTACAGAATAGAATCTAGACTCACATTGCTTTTGTCAACCAAAGATCACAGTGGAAACTTCATGCTATTTGCAAGCTTGTAGGTAGGGCAGAACATTGAAAAATATCATCGGATATTCTTGGCGTTAGTATTACACAAGTATTAATTTGTCTAGTCTATTCCAAAAGTTTGTGGAGTATAATTTATAAATTTCACTACAGAGGAAGAAATCTCTCAGTGAGAGCTTATTTTAGGTATGTATGTATGGATGGATGGATGGATAGGACCTGGGGCACTCTGCCACTGAGCTACATTCCCAGCCCTTTTTTCTTTTTATTTAGAGACAGGTTTTCAGTAAGTTGCTGAGGTTGGTCTCAAATTTGAGATCCTGTTGCCTCAGCCTCCTGAGTCGCTGGAATTACTAGCATGTGCCACTGTGCTTGGCTCTTTTCTACCTTCCTGAAGTGTTAGGTTAGGTTGTTATTGAAATCTTTCTATTCTTTTAATGTAAATGTTGCTCTGATCTTCCCTCTTGATACTGATTTTTCTGCATCCCATAAATTTTAGTATATTCTCTTCCATTTTCATTTGTTTGAATGGATTTGTAACTTACTTTTTGATTTATTATTTGACCCCATGGCCAAACAAGAGGGTGTTTTAATTTCCACATTTTGGTAAACTTTACCTTTTTCCTTTTGCTAATGACTTCTAATATTATTTCATTGTGGTTGGAAAAGATACTAGGTATAATTTTAATCTACTCAATTTTGTTAAAAATTTTTTGTAATATAACATGTGATCTGTCCTGGAGAAATAACCACCTACATTTCTGAGAAGAATGTGTACTGTGCTGCAGTTGAGTCAATTGGGTAGGGTGCTCTGGAAATATGTGTTAGGTTCATTTGGTCTATAAGGTCTTTCAAGTCTTGCTTTCTTATTGTTCTTTGTGGATCATGTTTCAATGAGGTTTTTCCCATTTTTCAAAATGGAGTTTTGAAATCTCCTATTTTGATGTGTGTGTGTGAGTGTGTGTGTGTGTGTGTGATAAATAAATGTAACTAAAGAGGAAAAGACATGACACTAAAAAATATTAAAAGCTGATGAAATAAAAAAGACTCAAATTGAGAGATATACCATATTTGTAAATTGAAAGACAATATTGTTACCAATATCCATACTTCTCTAAGTCATCTACAGAGTTAATAAAATCACTATCAGAATTCCAATGGTCTTTTTTTACAAACAGAAAAACAATCATGGTTTTCAAGATGGCGGCCTAGAGGGTGGCTGCACTTCATGTTGCTCCAGGACTCAGGATTCTAAAGAGGAGATATTGAGACAGTTGGGACCAACTCAAAGCAGCTGGGTGACTCTCTCCCGTCGGGGAGGCGTCCCGGATGGGACAATAGTCCCGGAACGCAGGGAACTTTGTGAAGTAGAGCTGCCGGTGAGACGCCCCTCCCCCCGCTGGAGCAGTGAACTTGGACAACTGGGAGCGCCGTAAAGGAGGCCGCTCAGCACAGCACTGGGACTCGGAGCAACCACTGGGGCTCCAGCGGCTGCCCAGGGGAGGAGTGGCGAGGAGAGCTGTGTGGACTCAGGACACCGGGGCCTGCCCTGAGGAGGAGGAGGAGGAGCGTGGCCGCTTGGATTCGGAGTGACTGCACCAGAGCTACAGGCAGTTGCCAGAGGAGAAGCTGCGCAGCGAGCTGTTTGGACTCAGACCACTTCTGAACACCAGGGCCTGCCCTGAGGACGAGGAGGAGGAAGAGGAGCGCGGCTGCTTGGATTCGGAGTGACTATACCAGAGCTACAGGCGGTTGCCAGAGGAGGGGCTGCGTGGCGAGCTGTTTGGACTCAGACCACTTCTGAACACCAGGGCCTGCCCTGAGGAGTAGTGGTAGGAGGAGGAGGAGCGCTGCAGGTCGTTTGGACTCGCAGTGACTGCATTAGCGCTCCAGGCGGCTGCTCAGAGGAGAAGGCGAGTGGTGAGTTGTTTGGACTTAAAGTGACAGCTCCTGAACACAGGGGGACTGCCTGGAGGGGAAGCGCAGTGGGTCGCTTGGTCTCGAGTGGCCACACCAGAGATCCAGGCCGTTGCCCAGAGGACGCATGCAGCAGGTCACGTGGATTCAGAGCCACTCAGAGCGACCGCTCCTGAACACCTGGGGGGTTATCTGGAGAAGGAGGAGGAACGGGGAGGGTCACTTCGACTCGGAGTGATTGATTGCCCAGGGCTACAGGTGGTTGGTGGGAGGAGGAGGCACGCAGTGAGTTTCTTCGACTCCTAGTGACCCCACCAGAATACTGGGCGGCTGTCTGGAGGAAGAGGCGTGTGGCAGGTCTCTGGGACTCAGAGCGATTGTACGGCGCCCCAGGTGGCTGCTCAGAGGAGGGGCCGCATAGCCAGGCGATTAGGTGCAGAGCAGGGTCCCAGGATCTAGGAGGCTTCTTGGTGGAAGAGCCTCACAGAGACACGCTTAGGGCGGAGCGAAGGTTCCAGACCTGCGGGCATATTCTCTGAGGAGGGGCAGCCTAAGGAGATTCATCTGTGAAGGGTGAGGCTCCCAGGCCCAGGAGGTAGGGCCGGGCCCCTGGGAACTTTGCAGAGGAAGGCAGCCCAGCCCAGGCGGTAGCTGTAATCGAGGGGAACCTCTAGGAGGGAACTGACCAGCCAGACCTCCCCACTGGGTGAGTCTTCCCTGCCTGGTGAGGTTTTCCCACAAGGAGGGTAAAACCAGAGACTCAGGCCCAAACAGGCTTTGCCTCAGCCCGCAGCCTAGGTCTCCTTTGGATGACCACTGGTCAACAAGTGGAGGCACCTCTGCCCACTAGCAGGGATTATACCCCACCTGAAGGCCACCACTCCTAGAGAGGCAGCTTCCTTGTGGAACACTGCATTATCAACTTCTTCCAAGACTTCAGCCTACTGAAGGCTAAGGGGGGATATATATAGAAATCTTCAGGGACATTGTAAGTCAATAGAGGAAATCTGCAATATCTCAGCGGTCCTCTGATACCTGAACAATATGAGAAAACAAGGAAAGAAAATGCTGCAAACAAATCTAGATGTTACATCAATAAAACCCAATGACAGCATGGCAGAAGAAATGACACAAAAGGAGTTCAGAATGTAATTAAAATGATCAGAGAAGCAAACGATGAGATGAAAGAGCAAATGCACGCACTGAATGATGAGATGAAAGAGCAAATGCAGGCATTGAATGATCGCACCAATCGACAATTAAAAGAGCAAATACAGGAAGCAAAAGATCATTTCAATAAACAGTTAGAGATATTGAAAAAAAATCAAACAGAAATCCTTGACATGAAGGAAACAATAAACCAAATTAAGACCTCCATAGAAAGCATATCCAGTAGGATAGAAGACCTGGAAGACAGAACCTCAGACATTGAAGACAAAATTTTTAACCTTGAAAACAAAGTTGAACAAACAGAGAAGATGGTAAGAAATCATGAACAGAATCTACAAGAACTATGGGATATCATGAAAAGGCCAAATTTAAGAATTATTGGGATTGAGGAAGGCCTAGAGAAACAAGCCAAAGGAATGAACAAATTATTCAATGAAATACTATCAGAAAATTTCCCAAATCTGAAGAATGAAATGGAAAATCAAGTTCAAGAGGCTTATAGGACTCCAAATACACAAAATTACAACAGACCCACACCAAGGCACATTATAATGAAAATACCTAACATACAAAATAAAGACAGAATTTTAAAGGCTGTGAGAGAAAAGAACCAAATTACATTCAGGGGGAAACCAATACGGATATCAGCAGACTTTTCAATCCAGACCCTAAAAGCTAGAAGGACCTGGAACAACATTTTTCAAGCCCTGAAAGAAAACGGATGCCAACCAAGAATCTTATACCCAGCAAAACGTACCTTCAAATTTGACGATGAAATAAAATCCTTCCATGATAAACAAAAGCTAAAAGAATTTACAAAAAGAAAGCCAGCATTACAGAACATTCTCAGCAAAATATTCCATGAGGAAGAGATGAAAAACAAAGAAGCAAATCAGCAAAGGGAGGAATTATCCTAAAGGAATTGTCAAATAAAGGAGGAAACAAGTTGTGTCAAACAAATAAATAAATAAAATTTAAAAAATGAACCAAATGACCGGGAAACCAAATCATATCTCTATAATAATCCTGAATGTTAATGGCCTGAATTCATCAATCAAAAGACATAGACCGGCAGATTGGATTAAAAAGAAAGATCCAACAATATGTTGCCTGCAAGAGACTCACCTCATAGAAAAAGATACCCATAGACTAAAGGTGAAAGGATGGGGAAAAACATACAATGCACATGGACTCAGCAAAAAAGCTGGAGTATCCATCCTCATTTCTGATAATGTGGACTTCAAGCCAAAGTTAGTCAGAAGGGATAAAGAAGGTCATTTCATACTGCTTAAGGGAAGCATAAATCAGCAAGATATAACAATCATAAACATCTATGCCCCAAACAGTGGCTCATCCATGTATGTCAAACAAATCCTTCTCAATTTCAGAAACCAAATAGACCATAACACAATAATACTAGGTGATTTTAACACGCCTCTCTCACTACTGGACAGATCTTCCAGACAAAAATTGAACAAAGAAACCATAGATCTCAATAACACAATCAATAATTTAGACTTAACGGACATTTATAGAATATACCATCCAACCAAGAGCGAATACACTTTCTTCTCAGCAGCACATGGATCCTTCTCTAAAATAGACCATATATTATGCCACAAAGCTAATGTAAGCAAATACAAGAAGATAGAGACACTACCATGTATTCTGTCAGATCATAATGGATTGGAGTTAGAAATAAATGAAAGAGTAAAACACAAACTATTCCAACATCTGGAGATTAAACAATATGCTATTATATGATGAGTGGATAACAGAAGATATTAGGAAGGAAATTAAAAAATTCTTAGAGGTAAATGAGAACAAAGAATCATCATATCAAAATCTCTGGGACACTATGAAAGCAGTACTTAGAGGGAAATTTATTTCATGGAGCCCATTTAATAAAAGAAGTAAAACTCAACAAATAAACGACCTAACACTACAGCTCAAAGCCCTAGAAAAAGAAGAACAGAACAGCACCAAAAGTAGTAGAAGACAGGAAATAGTTAAACTCAGAGCTGAAATCAATGAAATTGAAACAAAAGAAACAATACAAAAAATTGACAAAATAAATAGTTGGTTCTTCGAAAAAATAAACAAAATTGATAAACCTTTAGCCACACTAACAAAGAGAAGACAAGAGAAAACCCAAATCACTAAAATTCGGAATGAACAAGGAAATATCACAACAGACAGGATTGAAATACAAAACATAATTAGAAGCTATTTTGAAAATCTATACTCCAAAAAAATAGAAAATTTTGAAGACATCAACAGGTTTCTAGAGACATATGAATTGCCTAAACTGAAGGAGGAGGACATACACAATTTAAATAGACCAATTTCAAGTAATGAAATAGAAGAAGTCATCAAAAGCCTACCAACAAAGAAAAGTCCGGGACCAGATGGGTTCTCAGCTGAGTTCTACAAAACCTTTAAAGAAGAGCTCATTCCAATACTTCTCAAAGTATTCCATAAAATAGAAGAGGAGGGAACCCTCCCAAACTCATTCTGTGAAGCCAATATCACACTGATACCTAAACCAGACAGAGACTCATCAAGGAAAGAAAATTTCAGACCAATATCCTTAATGAACATCAACGCAAAAATTCTCAACAAAATTTTAGCAAATCGCATACAAAAACATATTAAAAATATAGTGCACCATGATCAAGTGGGTTTCATCCCAGGGATGCAATGTTGGTTCAACATCAGGAAATCAATAAACATAATTCACCATATTAATAGACTTAAAGTCAAGAATCACATGATTATTTCAATAGATGCAGAAAAAGCATTTGATAAAATACAGCACCCCTTCATGCTCAAAACACTAGAAAAAATAGGGATAGTGGGAACATTCCTTAACATTGTAAAGGCCATTTATGCTAAGCCCACGGCTAATATCATTCTAAATGGTGAAAAACTGAAAGCATTCCCCCTAAAAACTGGAACAAGGCAGGGATGCCCTCCTTCACCACTTCTATTCAACATCGTTCTTGAGACTCTAGCAACAGCAATTAGACAAACCAAAGAAATTAAAGGGATACGAATTGGAAAAGAAGAACTCAAACTATCCCTGTTCGCTGATGACATGATTATGTATTTAGAGCAACCTGGAAATTCCACCAGAAAACTCTTAGAACTCATAAGTGAATTCAATAAAGTAGCAGGTTACAAGATCAATGCCCATAAATCCAACGCATTTTTATACATAAGTGATGAATCTTCAGAAAGAGAAATTAGGAAAACTACCCCATTCACAATAGCCTCGAAAAAAATAAAATACTTGGGAATCAATCTCACAAAAGAGGTGAAAGACCTCTACAATGAGAACTATACAACACTAAAGAAAGAAATTAAAGAACACCTTAGAAGATGGAAAGATCTTCCATGTTCTTGGATAGGAAGAATTAATATTGTCAAAATGGCCATACTACCGAAAGTGCTATACAAATTCAATGCAATTCCAATTAAAATCCCAATGACGTACCTTACAGAAATAGAGCAAGCAATTATGAAATTCATCTGGAAGAATAAGAAACCCAGAATAGCTAAAGCAATCCTCAGTAGAAAGAGCGAAGCAGGGGGTATCGCAGTAGCAGATCTTCAACGCTACTACAAAGCAATAGTAACAAAAACGGCATGGTATTGGTACCAAAATAGAAAGGTAGATCAATGGTACAGAATAGAGGACATGGACACAAACCCAAATAAATACAATTTTCTCATAGTAGACAAAGGGGCCAAAAATATGCAATGGAGAAAAGATAGCCTCTTCAACAAATGGTGCTGGGAAAACTGGAAAACCATATGCAACAGAATGAAACTAAACCCATATCTCTCACCATGCACGAAAATAAACTCAAAATGGATTAAGGACCTTGGAATCAGACCAGAGACCCTGCAGATTATAGAAGAAAAAGTAGGTCCAAATCTTGATCTTGTTGGTCTAGGATCAGACTTCCTTAACAGGATTCCCATAGCACAAGAAATAAAAGCTAGAATCAACCACTGGGATAGATTCAAACTAAAACGCTTTCTCTCAGCAAAGGAAACTATCCGCAATACAAAGAAAGAGCCTACAGAGTGGGAGAATATCTTTGCCAATCATACTTCAGATAGAGCACTAATCTCCAGAATCTATAAAGAACTCAAAAAACTCTACTCCAAGAATTCAAATAATCCAGTCGACAAATGGGCTAAGGAAATGAATAGACACTTCACAGAAGAAGATCTACAAGCAATCAACAAACATATGGAAAAATGTTCAACATCTCTAGTAATAAGAGAAATGCAAATCAAAACCACCCTAAGATTCCATCTCACCCCAATTAGAATGGCGATTATCAAGAATACGAGCAACAACAGGTGTTGGCGAGGATGTGGGGAAAAAGGTACACTCATACATTGCTGTTGGGGCTGCAAATTAGTGCAGCCACTCTGGAAAGCAGTGTGGAGATTCCTTAGAAAACTTGGAATGGACCCTCCATTTGACCCAGTTATCCCACTCCTTGGCCTATACCCAAAGGACTTAAAATCAGCATACTACAGAGATACAGCCACATCAATGTTCATAGCTACTCAATTCACAATAGCCAGATTGTGGAACCAACCTAGATGCCCTTCAATTGATGAGTGGATAAAGAAACTGTGGTATATATATATACAATGGAATATTACTCAGCCATAAAGAATGATAAAATTATGGCATTTGCAGGCAAATGGATGAAGTTGGAGAATATCATGCCAAGTGAGATAAGCCAATCTCAAAAGCCAAAGGTCGAATGATATCGCTAATAAGTGGAGGATGACACATAATGGGGGGGAGGGAAGTGTTAGTGTTAGGGTTAGAGTTAGGGTTAGGGAGGGGGGCAAGTATGGAGGAAGGAAGTACTATATAGAGGGTAAAGAGGGGTGGGAGGGGTGGGGGGAAGGGAAAAAATAACAGAATGTATCAAACAACATTACTCTATGTAAATTTATGATTACACAATTGGTATGCTGTTACTCCATGTACAAACAGAGAAACAACATGTATCCCATTTGTTTACAATAAAAAAAAGAAAAACAATCATATAATCTTATGGAACTCTCAAAGACAACAAATAGATGAATCAGACTTGAGGGAGAACAAAACATGTCATCACATGTCCTGGCTTTTCAAATGTATTACAAAGCTACAGTGATCAAAACAGTGTGGTGCTGGACCAAAGGCAGGCTTCAAAAACAAGGAACAGAATAGAGAGCCCAGAAAGAAATCCATACCTACAATGAACTGATCTCATGATAGTAGATTGTCATTTTAAATGTAGTTCAAATATCACTGAGAAAGTGACCCTGGAGAAGAACTTTGAATAATCTCAGAAAAGAAGATCGAGACACTATAACAGAGAGACACACACTGTGTGTAGGTAGGCAGGAGGAGTAAGTAAAGACCAGAAACAAAGTTTTCACAACCTGATATGGGACAGGACAGTTGCAAAAATAACCCTAAAGGAGGCAATCATGTGGTAAGCATAAATCAACGAGCAGAACGAACCCAACCACAAAATAAGAATAAGCCAAAGATTGAATAAAGAAGACTATAAATATTTAGCATGTATTAGGTACTTATTCTGAGAACTGTGCTATATCCTTTACAAAGATATTTCATTTTATTTTGGAGATGAATAGGTGTACCCCTATTCAGCAGTTCACAAAAATTAGCCACAAAATAGTTAAGGACTTGCTCAGTTGCCCCACAATGCCTTTTATGTCATTATTTTCCAAGTTCAGTGGCCAGTCTGAGACTGCACACTCCATCATGAATATTCAGTCTTCATTAATCTGGAATAGTTACTGAGGCTGTCTTGTGTTTTTTGATCTTGATATGTTTGAAGAGTAGAAGTACACTCTGCATTGTACCTGGACACTGTACATAATTGATGTCTCCTAATCATTACATTTGTGTTGTTATTATTTGTCAAGAATGGAACAGGAATGATATCTTTCTCAATGCATCATATCAAATATTAGATGATTCCAGAATTCCCAATATAGTGATTGCTATGGATTGTGTGTGTCCTCCAAAGCTTCACATTTTGGAATCTTAATTCCTCAATATGGAAAAGTTGGCAGTTGGTGCACAGTGGGAGGGATGTGAGTCATGGGGAAAGATCCCTTATGAACAGATTAATATCTTTCTCATGGAAGTTAAGCCCCCTTTTCTCTCTTTCAAATGTACCTGTTCCTCTTTCTATCTTTTCTGCCATGCATAGAACAGTAAAAGGCCATCGTTAGCTGCAGTCATCTGATGTTGGACTTTCCTGCCTCCAGAACTATAAGCCAAAATAAACCTTTTTTCTTCATAATTCATCCAGCCTCATGTATTTTCTTATAGCAATAGAAAATGACTAAGACATAATCACTTTTAAAATTTTTTCTTTTTAGATATACATTAGATGTAAAATCTTTGGTCACTTAGTTCATGTGGTATTCATCAGGTTTCTCAATTATGAAATAACTATTCCCCTTTTGTAAAAAAATTATATGAAAGCATTTTGAGATTATACAAACACCCATTTTTCTCATGAAGTAGTCATTTACAACTTTTAGTATCTGTACAGAGTTTTAAATTTTATTATTCTTTCTAAATAGATATGTCACTTAAAGATGATTATATGTTCTGAGAAATATATTGTTGGATGATTTCATCTTTGTGCAAACATTGTAGAGTGTATTTACACAAACCTAAATGATATAGGTCAATCCTTTGATATGACTTTTTGATTCAATCAATGTGTTAACAAAATATGTATGAAGCTGTTGCCAGAATAACACAACTTAGTCTTTCAGTAAACTTTGTATACATAAGCAGAGGGAGTACATTCCAAACAAACAAAAAAAAAATGAAATTATAGTATAATAAGTACATAAAAAGTAACATAGTAATTCATTGTTATCATGTAGTGTGTGCTACATATAACTGCATGTGCTCCGCTTCCAAGTCTGGTGGTACAGTAGGTCTGTTCATACCAGCATCACCTCTAAGGCAAGACCAATGTATGATGCTGCACATGACCACTATGATATTACTAAGCAACAGGAAGTTTTCAGCTTCAGAATAATCTTAAAGGACCAACCTTGCATATGTTCTTCTTTGTTGATTGAAATGTTATTATGTGGCTCATGACTATGTTTAGTTAACATGCTCTTGTAAGGAAGAGTTTTCCTTCTCCTCCATTAATTCCATTTTTAAATTATTTTATTTTACCATGAATTTCTAAATACTTTATTCAGTGAAGTTGAATAAAAATGAATCCATTTAGTCAACTATAATCCATATCTATGTGTATGTATACATGCATGTATGTGTGTAAATATATACATAGACATATACATATCCCAGAATTGGCTAATGTGAATATCTTCAAGCTGACTTTTGTGACTTTTTAATATTTTCCATGATAGAGGGAATATTACTATGATAAAGGGGCCACAATGTAACAGAAACAGAAAGTATTATACAGAATACTATGAAAATGACATGCAAACAAATTCAGTAACCTAGATGAAATCCCTGGAAAGACACAAACTACCCACAAATAGACTTAAAACAAAATGGGAAATTAGACTAGATCTATAACAGGAGAGTTAGTCATTTTTAAAACTTCCCACAAGAAGCCCAGGAACATATGACTTCCCTGATAAATTCTACCAAACATTTAAAGATGAATCAACACCAATTCTTTTCAAACTCTTCCAAAAAATATAATAGGAACACTTCTAATCTCAATCTATGAGAGTACTATTCCCCTGATGAACAAAACAAAGACATCAACAAAAAGCCAAATAATATCTTACAAATATAGATGTAAATTCTTCTACAAAAAGCTGGTAAACCAAATTTATACTCTCTAATTTAGTTAAATTAACAAACTTACAATGTTGCTTGATGACTTCTTCCCTTTCTACCATGTTTCTGGCCTCATAAGAACTGTTGTCTTAAAAATTCAGTTTCTTAGTCAAACTAGCAGTATTTCAAGTGTTCAATATTCATATGTGGCAGCCAGATGTGGTGGCACACACCTGTATCCCAGTGAGTTGGCAGGCTGAGACAGGAGGATCACAAGTTCAAGGCCAGCCTTAGCATCTTAGTGAGGGTGTAAACAACTTAGCAATAACTATCTCAGAAAAAAAAAAAAAAAAAAAAAGGAATTGGGATGTGGAACAAAAAAGACTGGGGATATGGCTCAGTGGTTAAGCACCCCCTGGGTTTAACCCTTGGTCCCCAAAAAAAGTACACACACACACAAACACATTTGTATATATCTCCACCTGTGGCTAGTGTCCACCATATTGGAAATGACAACTATAGATAAAATACCAGATATATCACTTTCCTTGTGTGTGTGTGTACACATCTATGTACACATCCATACTTGTCAAAATAGTAGCCTGCACAAATGGATGGAATTGGAGAATATCATGCTAAGTGAGATAAGCCAATCTCAAAAAACCAAAGGACAAATGATCTCGCTGATAAGTGGATGATGACACATAATGGGGGGTGGGAGGGGTTAGTGTTAGGGTTAGAGTTAGGGTTAGGGAGGGGGGCAAGAATGCAGGAAGGAAGGACTGTATAGAGGGAAAAGAGGGGTGGGAGAGGTGGGGGAAAGGGAAAAAATAACAATGAATCAAACAATATTATCCTATGTAAATTTATGATTACACAAATGGTATGCCTTTACTCCATGTGCAAACAGAGAAACAACATGTATCCCATTTGTTTACAATAAAAAAAAAAAATAGTAGCCTGCATACTGAGCAGATGGTGCTTTTTATGGTTTAGATATGAGGTGTTCCCCAAAAGTTCACGTATAAGACAATGCAAGAAAGTTCAGAAGTGAAATACTGGGTTATGAAAGCCAGTCAGTGCATTATTCCCTGGATAGGGATTAACTGGGTGGTGACTGTGGCTAGAGGAGGTTGGTCATTGACTCGTGCATTTGGGGTTTATAGTTTGGCCTTATTGAGAAGAGCTCTCTCTCTCTGCTTCCTGCTGCTGTCTTCTCAGCTGCGTTCCTCCACTATACACTCCTGCCCTGATGTTCTTCCTCACCTCAGACCCAAGGAATGGAGCAGGCCATCTACAGACTAAGACCTCAGAAACTCTGAGCCTCCAGATAAACTTTCCCTCCTCTAAAATTGTTCTTGTCAGTTATTTGGTCACACCATTGAAAAAGCTGACTAAAACAGTGCTTTTGTCTGAGTCTTGGGTGACCTTGAATGTCTGTTTTGGGAGTTTTGATTTTATGAAATTATTATAAATTCATTCACTGGTATCTGATGTTGAAAAACCAATCTCCACTTATGATCAATACCAGAAATCCTCAGGGTCAGGCATAGCTCTTGTTTGCATCCTCTTTCATTTGAATTCATATCAGACATGGCCCCTTGTACCTGTTTAATGGATAAAGTCTGAGTAACCACAGCTCTGAATGGAAGGGTGGAGGATGATGCTCAACTCCATCAAGCCTCAGCTACCTACCAACCTGTTACATGGTTTCCATGGCCAACCTTAACTTATCGGCCAATGACAAAAACAAAGAGTGACCAGACCAGCAACAAATATCCTTGAAATGGAGTATAGTTTTACCTTTTTAAAAATTTTACCTATAGCTCCAAGAGAATTCAAGGTTAAATTTAATGTGAATATAAATATATAATAGTGAAGCTGCAAGATAAACTTTCTAACTTAGGGGGAAATACTTAACATGATGTATAAGCATCTGTTCACTAAGCATCTGATGTCTTACTGGTCTATTGTCCATGCTGGTGATGAACAGCTCTATCCAGATCCTTTGTGAAAATGTAACACTAGCCCAAACTTCCTTGCAATTTTTTATTATATCATTGATCACACACCTCTTAATCCCATGTTCTTTTAGAGTTCTGCTGTTTCCAAGATCCTCTTTCACCATATTGAACTTCTTATGACACTTTAAGGTGTTATTAAATGTGAAATATTGGCACATGTTCATCATCAAAGTTCTCAACTTGATTAAACTAAGTTTCCATGTGCTGTGTTAGTGCTGATTTCTGGCTGTCTTCTGCAAATGCTAATCTCAAGATGGGAAAG
Organism: Sciurus vulgaris; assembly: GCF_902686455.1. Taxonomy (NCBI): domain Eukaryota; kingdom Metazoa; phylum Chordata; class Mammalia; order Rodentia; family Sciuridae; genus Sciurus; species Sciurus vulgaris. The sequence goes on from NC_136464.1 coordinate 42,405,727, forward strand.
CGACTTTATCATTCTTTTAATCCTCTGTTCTTTCAAGTTTGCACTCAAATAAAGCAAGTCTCATTTGAGGCAGAGGTTGAGTATGCAATATCAGAAGTTAAATGGTTTAGATGAAAATGCTGTTCTACCACTTACTGAACAACTATTTGCCCTGTCTCTAGAGTGCTTATCTGTCAATTGGGGGAAATAACAGGAGATTCCTATATAGATATTTTGAAGATCAAGTAAACATATGTATCAATACCTGACTCACAGAAAACACTTTTAAAAAGTTAGCAATTATGGTGGTTATTGGGGCTCATGGTGCCCAAACATAAAACCCTTTTTACTTATTTGGTTACTCGTCATGATCAAGTGAACTTGAGAATCTTTGGTCTTCTGTTTTGCCCAAAGTCCTTATTTCCCAACGGGTCATATGCAGAAATTCACATCCAACCATGTGACACCTAGGATCTTCCAACTTCTTGATCTTACTACTCTCTAAACATCAAGTTCTATGCCTTTGGTCATCTAAATGCCTCATCTAATCCTTCAATGTTTTTAGACATCAGATCATCATTTTGCTATGTTCTCTACTACTCTATTCTCAGGTTCATTTCTTGTTCTATAAACTATTCATGGCAATACTTCATCTTCTCTCTCTTCCCCTTCATGAATACAAATATCTGCTTTCATTTTCCCATGCATTGGGATTGCTTGGTATACCTGGATCATATCAAACAAACCTAAGAATTGGTGCTTATTCAGATTCTGGTTAGAAGTATCTATTGTGGTGCTAACATTTTCTGATAAGCCTTCTATATGCTTCTGCCTTATATAATTTATACTTATTATTTCACCTTCATTTAATAACATAAGAATTCATTGAAAGTTGTCTCTAATTCCAAGCTACTTGGGTGTTTCTTCCCAAAGTTTCTGTAGCATCCCAGCTTATGTTTCTCAAAGTTCACATTGGAAAGGGTAGTAGTCAATTCCTGTTATTTATCTACAAGTAGACCATGAATTTTTAAATCAAAGTATACTGAGTCAACCAGTCTACACAGGACTGCACAAAGTGACCTTATTTGGAGAGAGGGTCTTAGTATAAGATGAGATCATGCAGTATTGGGATAGATCCTATATTCAGTGATTGGTGCCATTGTAAGAAGGCCACTTGAAGGCACAGGGACACGTGGGGAAGAAGGCCATATGCTGAGGGAGGAAAAGATTGGAGTAATACATTTGCAAATAAAGGGAAGACAAGGACTAATAAGAACAACCAGAAGCCAGGAGAGAGGCATGGACCAGATCCTTCCTTAGAACTTTCAGAAGGAACAAACACTGACAATGCCTTGGTTTTGAATTCCTGACCTCCAGGACTGTGAGACACACATTTTTGTGGTTTGAGCCAATAGTACACAATTTTTGGTACTATTTTGTTAATTAACTCAGTGCATAGCACAAAGTTAATTATCAAGAAATTTCTGTTGAATGAGTGGTTAAAGCAAGAGGGAGATGATACCTGTGAACTTAGCACTAGGACAAGGATGAATTATTAGGGCAAAGGGGTAAATTCTAGTCTAGTTTGATGAGTATAATTCATATTAGATTAGAGTAGGTTAGGTTAGATGGAGTATGTTGTTGCCCTGCTTGTGCCTAAGAGCCTTCTGCTCAAGGAGGACTGCAGGGAATGAAAGAAGAGCTTTCCCCTATCTTGATATCATGGAAGGAGTTTAGTGGATGCATGAATTTAGGAGACAACAAAGCTGGAGCATCACAACTAAAAACTGAGAATTATTTTGGCCCAGGTCTGGGGTTGTGAGAAAAGCACAGAGTCTGAGCATCAAGCCATGTAATAGGAGGATTAGGTTGGGAGGTCACCACCACTAGAAACTGAGGACATGGTATTAGGTACAGCAGGGAGTATGATGCCAATTATTAGTCATCAGGTGAACAGATTTAAACACAAATAAAACAGTCATCATAGGAACAGGTTCATAGGAACCTGTAGGAAGAGAGGAGAAAGAATTCGTTCCTGGATTCCCCGTAATTCTATAATTAGAGGAAAAGTTCCTGCTTCTATGGTTAGGTCATTACCTTGAAAATATCAGGTGCCATTTGTGATTCTATTACCTTTACCCGGAAGCCCATAGGACTTGGCTTGTGGATACAATTTCATTTCTTGGCATCCAGGAAATCTTAAGCTCTCTAATTTAGTCATTTGGATAAAAAAAAAAATACACTTAGCTCATCTTGCTTTGAGATCCAAGCACAGTCATTCTATTCCATGTTTGTTTTACCAGCAAATATTATTAAAGGGAAGCATTTGCTTAAAACTTCTGACCAGTTATTTTCCTGCTCTTTTTTTGTCTGCTTTGTTCCTTTGTAAATGCATTCCTGGGCTGGAAGCCATTCTTGCTTCTTTTCTGCTAGAATCCTAAATTTACACAAAGATGCTCTTTGGCATAATCACACATGAAGCCATCTCACTAATTAGTATAGCTACTGGATTTAAACCAAACAAGGGGACTGCAGGACTGTAACCTGGGGGACTTGTTGGAGATGACACTATTCATAAATCTGTTGTTTTCTACCTGAGGGATCAGAGACAGGAGAAACCCATCATAGCTTCCCTTTGAGTCTTTGAAAATTCCATCTGGACATTTTGATTCATCTACATCACCTCCTAATCTGTTGGCAGATTGTGTTCAGAAATGTCCTTACCACTGATGTGCTTTGTTTGACCACAGATTTGGCAAGTCAACCAAAGGAAGTTGGGAACTGAGGTTAGTTTGCCCCAAGATAAACTGAAATATGCAAGGAATCAGAGTAGGTTAAAAAAATTTTTAAGAAGATTAGGGATTCAGAGAAAGAAAGGAAGTTAGTGAAATTTAAGTTGCAATATGGGGGCAATTCTCAATTGCTCAAAACAAGGCACTTAGGGACACCAAGGAGAATGGAAGGACAATTGTGGATAACAGAAAACATCAGTGAAGATGTAATCTTGCAGTTGCAGTATGGACCCTCTGGATCCGTAAGTTCTGCATCCTGGGATTTGATCAATTATAGATTGAAAATATTTGGAAAATAAAGCACCCCTTCCAGAACATGTACAATTTTTTTCTTGTTGCTATGATATGACAACTCTTTACTTTGTATTAGATATGATACATATCCTAGAGAAGACTTAAAGTGTACTGAAGGATTTCCTATAGGTTATATGAAAATACTAAGCCATTTTATATGAGGCTTGAGTATCTGCAGAGTTCAGTATCTTTAGGGATCCCGGAACTTACTGCTTTTGAATACAAAAACCAACTGTACTCAGATTGCAAAAGTAAGACTGGCAACACTTACTATATTCTTACTATGTCCCAAACACTGTGCTTTACATACATTGACTCATTTGAATGTCATAGCAAAGCTAGAGTTGTTTTCATCTAACAAATGTGGAAGTTGAAGCAAGGTAGCAACAGTTAGTGGAAATTTTGCTACCACAAACCTGGTATGGCACCAGAATCTATTCATGAAACTCCCAAGTTCAATTCTTTCTCACATTGTCTGCTTATCTATATTTATTTAGTTGCCCCTGGAGATAACATGGTGACCCATCTTTGGCACCCTCTAACTGTTAGCTCAAGGTTAGAAATTGAGGTGAGTAAAGCTAAGACATCTGTATATATATTAAATTTAAATTATATCATTTAAAAATTCATATATATTGATTAGCAAGATGAATTTATTTTATTGGTGGATATGTAAAATGGCATTTAAAATATTTTTATAAATATTTCTGAAATAATGTCTTTTCTGTGTACATTAGAGCAAAATAAACTTGATATTATCTGAAATAAAAAATGAAACAAAGTAATTTATTCCTAGCACACATTTATGTATCTTCATCAATTTTGTACCCTTATCTGTGTCACTGGCATATTTCTGAACATTTTAGTTTTTAATATGGTCATATTAATTATATTTGAAATAGAATTGACTGAAAACTTTTCAAAGTTGTATTTTATGGGTAATACATTTCAACTTGTGGACATTTTCAATTAATCTTTCTCTGTAGACCATAATTTTTCTAAATGAAAAAGTACACTCTTTACAAGTGCTGAGATAATTGATAATTTCAGAGAAAATCCTGCTAAATGGAGATGATTCATAATTTTGTTTTTTGTATTAAAGTTGATATCTATTTTAGACCATATATTTTCAGTTGACTGTTATTTTGCTTCAATCAAGTGTACTTTTCCTTGAAAAATATTTTCACAATCCAAATCTCATCAAATAAATTATCTGTATTTATAATTATTTTGACTGTTTTACCAAATGTAGATGCTACAAAACCACAAAGTTAAAAGCTGACTCAATTTTATTCTGCTCTTACTGAATATCATTTTTCTGAAATAAAAATAGGCTCTTTATTAAAATATCCATCTACAAGTTGAGATATTTGAAAGAGTAATTATAGAATTTAAAAATTAAATCTCAAACACTAATTGGATTCTTTTTTGTTTAATTTGCTCAGTTTCACTTTTGCTTTGCAGGATTAAATTTAAATGTCGTCTTGTTTGCAAGCTTCGTTTTCAAAATTCTCAATTTGCTAAAACCTCAAAAGTTCATCTTTTTTGGATACTCCATTTGTTAAATATGCTGATTAAAGATTTTAGTTGATTTTTAGCAACATGCATGCCAAATTTGGAAGACTCATTTATACAATGTTTGATACTCTCACAGGACATTTAAGTTAATTTGCAAGGTACTTCCTGAAAGGCTTAATTTAAAAATTTTACTGGTGTCAAGCAACCAAATGAAATCATATGCTGCCAAGCTGAATTTTTGTAGTCAACATGTTTGTCACACCAATCCTGTCATTCTGTTACTCTGTGTATATGTAAACAGTAATATATTTTGACTAGTTTTTATCCCTATCATGAGAATATTATGCTTATTTAAAGTATTCAGGAATTATGTTTTTGCTACTAAAAATATTTAGTATGTTTTTGTTCCATAGGTCCATTAGTTTAGTAAAAATGTTCTTTAAAAGAATATAAAGCCATGATTCACTAAAATTTTTATTTGTATATTTACTGCACAACAAATAATTACCAATATTGTATTTTTTGCTGAATTTAGAATTACGTTCACAATGACAATGAATGTTTCGTCTTCAACAGAATGAACTTCTAACACTAGATTCTCAGTGGGCAAAAGTTTGACCCATTATTGGGATTAATTTTAATGTTTTTCTGTTTGAAGCCTGTGATAAATACTTGTAAGAGTCTCAATTAACTATGAGAGTGAAATATTTCTTTCGAAGGCAACTTACTAGCAACTCTTCTTTACTTATTGTATACTTGTAAGAAAATTTGAAGTAAAATGTAATGAAATTACTATAGAAAAGTAGTTATTTAATCTAAATGAAAAGTTGTTTCATCATGTAAATGGAACTTCTGCAATGAATTCATTCATCTACAGACATCATTTAAAAACAATTCTGTTTTTCTGAGGCGATTGCTGAAGTTTATTCAGATTTTGGACTTCTTGTTTTTATATGACCAACAATATCACTACAGTCCATATTGTGGAATATAAATAAAGGCCAGAAAGTGGGAGGCAAATCCAGTGAAAATATAGTGTATATGGCTGAAATTTTCAGATACAATGATTCAAGGCATGTTGTATTATTTTCTCCAAATAAGGAATATGTTGCTTGTGGCCACAGAAAGAGATACAGTTATTTTGTATAGGGGATTTTGGATTCTGGAGGTCATATATGACACATTTGAGTGTCTGTTTTGAACTGTTTACAAAAAAACCCATAATCCACATGGTTTTGAGAGAGACAGAGTCAAAGAAGTTCTGTAGCAGGGCTGGCTCTATTTTGCCACTTATTTCTACAATGAATCAAATCCAGTATAACTTGGAAGTGTCTTTGATCCTGGGGGATGCTGTATGGAGCTCTTGACAGACCACAATGGGAGAGCTGCAGCACAAAATCACTAGGAATTTGGAGCAAGATATTTGTCTCCTATAAACATCTGTCCTTCTCTCCCTTTGTACTTTAATGAATTGAAATGCACATAACTTAAAATTTACCACTTTAAAGTGAACAATTCAGCAGTGTCTGGTACATTCCCATTTTTGTGAAACCTGTCTCTACCTAATTCCAAAATATCTTCATCTATTCCTTGTTTTGTTTTGTGTTTTGGTACCAGGGATCGAACCCTGGGGTGCTTAACCACTGAGTCACATCCCCAGACATTTTTAATGTTTATTTTGAGACAGGGTCTAAGTTGCTCAGGGCATAGCTAAATTGCTGAGACTGTCCTTGAACTTGTGATCCTCCTGCCTCAGTCTTCTGAGGTGCTGGATTACAGGCATGCACCACCCAGCCTAGCTATTTCCATCATTTCAAGACTAAATTCCTTACCCAATGAGCAGTTTCTTCTCATTCTCTTCACAGCCTCTACAACAACCTACCTGCTTTCTGTCTCTGTGGATTTAGCTATTAAGGAAGTTTCACATTAATGGATTCATACCTTATTCCAGATCTTTTGTGTCTGGCTTCTTTACTTAGCACAGCATTTTCAAGGATCATCTGTGTCGTAGCAAGCATCAGTATTTATTTCATTTTCTTAATGGTCAAATCAGAGTCCATTTATGAATGTACCACAATTTGTTTATCAGTTCATCTTCTGAAGAACATGTGGGCTATTTACAACTTTGAGTGCTGCTACTAATACCCAAATAAATGTACTTGTTTGCATCCTTGATTTTAAGTCTTTTAGTCACCTACCCAAGAGTAGAATTAAGGAACTGCCAAACTATTTCCAAAAGCAGTTGAACTATTTTATACTTGTACCACCAATATATGATGATTCCAATATCTTTACATCCTTGCCCACATTCCCTATTTTTTTTTTTAAATTGTAGACTAAGTGGGTATGAAGTGGTACCTTTGTAATTTTGGTCTATGGTTCCCTAATGAATAATGATGTTGACCGACACTATATGGAATTTTGAGTATTTGTGTATCTATGGAGAAATGATTTTTTAAATGGCTTTTACCCTTCATAAATTGGGTTGTCTTTATAATGTTGGATAAAAAATTCATTAATTGGGATTTAAAAAACCCTTATCAGACACATGATTTACCAATATTGTTCTCCATGCTACAAATTGTCTTCGTAAATTTCTGAATAAAGTTATTTGATGCACAAAAATTTTAACTGATAACATTCTAATTTTAATTGATAACATTCAATTTACCTATTTTAAATAGCTTTTCATATGTTGGATTTCTGTTCCATTCATTTCCCCATCTTTTGAATGTGTTATTTGATTTTTGGTTTGGTGTTGAGTTTTGGGAGGTCTTTATATATCTGGATATTAATCCTCTGCCAGAAGAGTATCTGACAAAGATGATTTTTCCATTTTGTAAGTTTCTCTCTTTACATTGTTTATTGTTTCCTTTGCTGTGCAAAAACGCTTTTTTTTGATGCCAGCCCATTTAGTAATTCTTGGTATTATTTCCTGAAGTCCTATTGAGAAAGTTTTTCTCTCTGACGGTATGTTGCAGTGTTTCTTTTGTGTTTTCTTCCAGCATTTGCAAAATTTCTGGTCTTACACCTGGGGCTTTAATCAATTTTGAATTGACTTTGCTACAGGTTGAGAGAAAGGATCTAATTTCATTCTTCTACTTGTGGGTATTTAGTTTTCTCAGCACTGATTATTAAAGAGTCTGACTTTTCTCCAATATATGTTTTTGGCACCTTTTTTAAGAAACAAATTACTGTAACTATGTGGGTTTGTCTCTGTGTCCAGTTCATTGGTTTGTTGTCTGTTTTCATGCCAGTACCATGCTGTTTTTGTTACTAGGACTCTATAGTGTAATCTGAAATTAGGTATTGTGATGCTTCCAGCATTGCTCTGAGGATTGCTTTAGTGAGTCTAGATCTTTTGTTCTTTCATATAAATTTTAGGGTTTTTGTTCCCATTCTGTGAAGAATGTCATTGGTATTTTTATGGGGATTGCATTGAACCTGTAGATTGCTTTTGGTTGTATGGTGTTATTAATCACATCAATTCTGCTTATCCCTGAACATGGGAGGTCTTTCCATATTCTAGTATATTCTTTCAATTTCTTTTTTCAACTGTAATTTTCCTTATAAAAATCTTCAACCTCCTTGGTTAGATTTATTGCTAGGTATTTTATTTATTTATTGTTTGAAAGTTATTGTGAATGGAATTGTTTTCCTGATTTCTTTCTTAGTGGATTTGCTATTGGTGTATTGCACAGTTAATGATTTTTGTATATTAATTTTGTATCCATTTATAACAAAATTTTTTAAAAAAAATTTATGGAGATAATGTTCTTTTTCTTGTTTAATTTGTTAAAATGTTGATTATTAGCTCTAGAAGTCTTCTGGTGGAGTCTTTAAGGCCTTCTAAGTACAGTATCCTATCATCTGCAAATTGAAATAATTTGACTTTTTCCTTTCATATTTGTATCCCTTGTACTTCTAGTTCTGTTTCTTGTCCAATTGTTTTGGCTAAAATTTTGAGTACTATATTAAATAAAAATGGTGAGAGTAAATAATCTTGTTTTGCTCCTGATTTTAGAGGAAATACTTATAGTTTTTCCCCATTCAGTATGCTGTTGGCCTTGGGTTTATCATATATAATCTTTATTACAGTGAAGTAAGTTCCTTCTATCTCCAACTTCTTCAGGGTTCTTATCATTTGGATTTTGTCAGATAATTTTTCTGCATCTATTGGGATGGTTATATGATTTTGTTCTTGCTTATATTTATGTGATGTGTTATGTTTATTGATTTGCAAATGTTAAACCATCCTTATATCCCTTATATTAAACCAACTTGATCAATCAACCTCTTTTCCCTGTCACACCTGCCATTGTCCAATGGACTTAAGAAGAAAGTGGTCATGTCAGCAGGGATGGAGGTTATGCTTGTCTCAGGTCACTTACCAATGTGACCTGGCTGTGAACACTGCTAAATGTCCAATCTGCCATTGGGAGAGACCAACACTGATTCCCTGATGTTGTATCATTCCCTGAGATGGTCAGCTAGCAACCTGCTTTCAGATTGATTATATTCAACCACTTGCATCATGAAAGGGGCAGCACTTTGTCCTTACTGGAATAGAAACTTATTCTTGGTAGAGATTTGCCTTCCCTGACTGTAATGCTTCTGCTGAAACTATCATCTGTGGACTTACAGAATGCTTTCTCCCCCTTCATATTATGCCACACAGCATTGCTTTGACAGAGTCACTCTTTTCATAGCCAAATAAGTATATCAATGGGCTCATGTTCATGAGATTCACTGGCATTACCATGTCCACAAAAATCATGAAGCAGCTGGTTTGAAAGAATGTTGGAAGGGTCTTTCAAAGATGCAGTTGCAGTGCCAGTTAGGTGGCAATGCCTTGTAGAGCTGAGGCAAGTTTCTCTAGAAGGTTTATATCCTCTGAATCAGCATCTTATATATAGTATTTTATCTCTCATGGCTAGGATTTATTGGATCTAAGGGTATAAATGGAAATGGTACCACTCACCATTACCCCTAGTGACCCACTAGCAAAGTTTTTGCTTCCTGCTCCACAAGCTTATGCTCTGCTAGTCTAGAAGTCTTAGTTACAGAGGGGTCAATGCTTCTATCAGGAAGCACAACAATGGGTTTATTGAACTGGAAGTTCAAACTTTCCCCTGGTTACTTTGAACTCCTTATGCCTCTGAATCAACAGGCTACTAAGGGAGTTATGATGTTGGCTGGAGTGATTGATCCAGATTTTGAAGGAGAACTTGAACTATTACTCCACAATGGAAGTAAGGAAGAGTATGACTGGCATGCAGGAGATCTCTTAAGGCATCCTTTAGGGTTACATGTCTTCTTATTAAGGTCAATGAGAAACTATAACAATTCAATCCAGACAGAATGACAAATGGCCCAGATCTTTCCAGAAAGTGGGTGTGTGTCACCTCTCCAGATAGAGAATCAAGACTCACTAAGATACTTGCCAAAGGCAGAGGAAATAGAGAATAGGTAGTAGAAGAAGGTAGTTAAAAGTACCAGCTACAGCCACATGACCAGTTATAGAAATGAAGATTGTCATCAGTATTTTCCTATTTTGTTAAGGATATTCAGGCATATATAAACATATATATAAGCAGCACCTTTATTTTATTTTCTCTTTTATATTTTATATTACATAACATAATATGGACTGACTTAGTGTCAATATTTCAGTGTTTTTATATCTACACTGTAGTATTTAAGTTGTGAAATACCGAAAGAAGAATAAGCACCACTCAAAAACTGTCCCCAATCTTGGGGAAGGAATTAGTGCACTTTTGGTTATATACAATATAGTTATTTCTCATGGTGTGGAATTTTGGCCATATATTGTGTTAATTTGGAGATGAAGTATGAAAAGAAATTAAGTATTTTAAGAGATATGGTGGGGTATCAGATTGACAAGGGGTGGATTTGGCATGGTTAATCTGGATTTTCAACTTAATTGGATTGAGAGATGCCTAAGATTAAGAGACTTATTGGGGTGCCCATAAGGGTGTTTCCAGAGATGGTTAGGAAAGAAAATTGAAGGGAGAAACCATTCTTGAATGAAAGTGGCACCGTCCAATAGGCTGGGGTCCTGGATGGAGCAAAAGGTAGAAGGAAGAAGATACATGCTCCATTCCTTTTGAGTGGATACCCCTATTGCTGCCACCATTCCCTGTGGACACTGGACTCTATTTCTCTAAGTTTTCCAACATGGACTCTTACCAGAAACTCTTCAAGGAGTTTCCAGGTCTTCAGTCTTGGACTGGGACTGCATCATTGGTCTCTCTCTTTGTCTGAGGCTTCAGCTTCCTGGACTGAGCAGCTACTCAGTGACTCTAGCTCTCCAGATTGCACATGGTCATTGTGGGGACATTCAGCTTCTGATTGTATAATTCAATATGATAAATCCCCTTTTATAGTCATATGTATAAATATCCAGTTGGTTTTATTCCATTATAAAACCCTGGCTAATATATCTAGAATTAAAGCAACTTGATTATGATGTATGATCTTTTTAATATGTTCTTGAATATAGTTTGCAAGTATTTTATAAGGATTTTTAAATCTATGTTAAGCATGAATATTAGCTTGTAATTTTCTTTGATATATCCTTATCCAGTTTTAGTATCAAGGTGATGCTTGCTTCACAGAATAAGTTTGGAAGCTTTCCCTCACTTTCTAAATCCTGGAACAGTTTGAGGAACATTAGTGTTAATTCTTTCTTAAATATTTGGTAAAATTTAATTGTCAATCTATTTGGACTTTTATTACTGCTTCAATCTCATTGCTTGTTATTGGTCTGTTTACATTTTCTCTATCTTCTTGGTTCACATGTATCTAGAAATTTATCCATTTCTTTTAGATTTTTCCAATTTGTAAGAATGTAAATTTTTTAAAGGTCCCTCATAATACTCTGAATTATACTGATGTCTCTTATCATACACATAGTTCCATTGGTAATTATATTAATTTGGGTCTTCTTTCTTTTTCCTTTGGTTAGTTAGGCTAAGGGTTTGTCAATCTTGTTGATTTTGTCACAGAACCAACTTATTACTTCATTTATTTATTGTATTTTTTTGCCAATTTCTTTTTAACTCTGATATTTATTATTACTTCTACCGGTTTTGGGATTGGCTTGTTCTTATTTTTATAAGACCTCGAAAGGCATCATTAGGTTATTTATTTGAGGTTTTTTGTTCTCTGTAGGCACTTACAGCTATAAAGTTCCTTCTTAGAACTGCTTAATTGTATCCCAAATATTTTCATTCAATTGTAAATTTTAAATCCTTGGTTTTTTTTTTATCAATAAATGACCTAATTTCTACTGAACATATACAATTTATTTATTTTTTATTGTAAACAAATGGGATACATGTTGTTTCTCTGTTTGTACATGGAGCCAAGGCATACCATTTGTGTAATCATAAATTTACATAGGGCAATGTTGTTTGATTCATTCTGTTATTTTTTCCCTTCCCCCTACCCCTTGCACCCCTCTTTTCCCTCTATACATTCCTTCCTTCCTCCATTCTTACCACCCTCCTTATCCTTAACCCTAAACCTAACCCTAACCCTAACGCTAACCCCTCCTACCCCCCATTATATGTCCTCATCTGCTTATCAGTGAGATTATTGGTCCTTTAGTTTTTTGAGATTGGCTTATCTCACTTAGCATGATATTCTCCAATTTCATCCATTTGCCTGCAAATGCCATAATTTTATCATTCTTCATGGCAGAGTAATATTCCATTGTATATATATGCCACGGTTTCTTTATCCATTCATCAACTGAAGGGCATGTAGGTTGGTTCCACAATCTGGCTATGGTGAATTGAGCAGCTATGAACATTGATGTAGCTGTATCTCTGTAGTATGCTGATTTTAAGTCTTTTGGGTATAGGCCAAGGAGTAGGATAGATGGGTCAAATGGTGGTTCCATTCCAAGCTTTCTGAGGAATCTCCATACTGCTTTCCAGAGTGGCTGCACTAATTTGCACTAATTTGCAACCCCACCAGCAATGTATGAGTGTACCTTTTCCCCACATCCTCGCCAACACCTATTGTTGCTTGTGTTCTTGATAATCGCCATTCTAATTGGGGTGAGATGGAATCTTAGGGTAGTTTTGATTTGCATTTCTCTTATTACTAGAGATGTTGAACATTTTTTCATATCTGTTGATTGCTTGTAGATCTTCTTCTGTGAAGTGTCTGTTCATATCCTTAGCCCATTTGTTGATTGGATTATTTGTATTCTTGGTGTAGAGTTTTTTGAGTTCTTTTTTTTTTTTTTTTTTTTTTTTTTTTTGGAATCAGGATCTTTATTACAAGTACTCTAGTATCCTCCAAGAGCATGAAAGAAAATAAACTCAGAAAATGGCCCTCCAGGTAGTTCACTCTTCTCTAACAAGAGTGATTGTCAGAGACTTTGAGGAACTTTCAATAGAGAAAATAGGCACAAGTGTTTCTCTAAAGTTTTCAGTGAAATTACACAAACATGATCTGCTATTCAAATTATAAAACGAAACCTCTCCCAACTCGTAATCCAGAAAAACTCCAACCCGCTTGACTTGTGCTGACTGCCATTCATTTGTGGACTGCCCAATTTGCCAGCAACCATTGCTGGGACAAACTGATACAAAACCTTTTGTGGTGAAGGATTCTCTACACACGCCTAAGGACCATTCACCTGTGCCCCTCACTTCTACTTGCCAAAAATGTCTCCCACTTCCAAATCGCTCATAACTCCAGACAACTGCATAAAAAGTGGCTGGCAGAAGAGGTAAATGGCTTGAGTTCTTCATTTCACATTTCACATTCTTCCCATCTGCTGAGATAACAAGGTTAGGGTGGGAGGTTTGAGAATCTAAAGTCAAATCTACCTGAAATATGGTGATCATTTTTTGCAGACCAAAATAATGTGGAGGTGGGTGATAATTCTCTGTCTTCAATTCATATGAAAAAACTGCTGGGGGTTTTATGTCAGTGTACCTGCTGTTAATGCTTCTAATACCTCTCAGTAAATCCAGGTCTGCTTGCGTACATGTCTCTCTTATTTCACTTAAGAAACTTTTTAGTGCGCCTATGTGGGCTGAAATTTGGCTTTTGTTTTTAACTAACTTTTCTGCCACAATCTTCTCTTGTGTATGTAACCTGACCTGTAATATACCTTGCTCCTTTCCTAAGAAGTGTTTAAGTTCTTCAAATTCATGATATAATTCCCTCTTCCAATTTCCCATCTCCCATCTCAGTTTAATGGATTTTGAAACTTGTACTTCACATCCCATTACAGCATCTTCAACTTGCTCCCTGAGGAGCTTAATGTAGTTCTTGAGCTTACTCCTGTGACGAGTTGCAGCTTCATCAATGGGCCTCAGGCAGTGATCTTGGTGGTTGGAGGAGACCCTGCACTGGGGACACAACAACTCCAGGTCCTCCTTGCAGAACAAGTCCAGAACTTCACTGTGCTTCTCACACAGGGGTCTCCTCTTACTTCTCGTGTCGGGCAGCTGCATGACAATATCAGCCATGTTACATAACTGCAGGTTGCCCTTGAGATTCTTGTCAAGGCAGTGGTGGAGACAGACAGGACAGGGGAAGACATCTTGTAGATCTTTCCAGTGCTGGTAGATGCAAGAACGACACAGGTTGTGCCCGCATTCAGTGGTCACTGCATCTGTCAGGTAGCCTAGGCAAATGGGGCAACTGGCTTCTGTTTGAAGCTCTTCCAGGGAGGCTTCAGAGGCCATTGTGCATGAAGGCTCTGCCTGAGGAGACCCTTTCCAGTAGGTCTCCAGGAACTCTGAAGTGAGAAGCCAGCAACCCCTCAGCGTTCTCTGTTGAAGTCAGCCAGAGTCCCCAGAGATTATGGTCCTACACACCTGTCTGTTTTCTCTTCAGCTCCAGAAGCAGCTGCCAAGAGGAAGGGAAGACCCCAGGCACTCCTGATCCCGTTACTGGACCTCCTTCGCACAAGTTCAAGCTTGGATGTTTAATTGTCTTTGTTGGGAAAGAACCACAACTTTGAGAAGTGATGGAAATTAACAACCATGGAGGGAATTTCAGAATGCAGGATATACAACAGGTCAACCGACAAGGTTTCTCCAAAAAGCAGCTCTGGGAGGGTCCTGGAGGCAGGTCTCCCAGACGGGTCTGTGAAGCCAGGCTTGTCCCAAACTCTTGAGTTTTTTATAGATTCTGGAAATTAGCGCTCTATCTGAAGTATGAGTGGCAAAGATATCCTCCCACTCTGTAGGCTCTCTCTTCACATTACTGATAGTTTCCTTTGCTGAGAGAAAACTTTTTAGTTTGAATCTATCCCAGTTACTGATTCTTGCTTTTATTTCTTGTGCTATGGGAGTCCTGTTGAGGAAGTCTGATCCTAAGCCAACAAGTTGAAGGTTTGGACCTACTTTTTCTTCTATAAGATGCAGGGTCTCTGGTCTGATTCCAAGGTCCTTAATCCATTTTGAGTTGAGTTTTGTGCAGGGTGAGAGATATGGGTTTAGTTTCATTCTGTTGCATATGGTTTTCCAGTTTTCCCAGCACCATTTGTTGAAGAGGCTATCTTTTCTCCATTGCATATTTTTGGCCCCTTTGTCTACTATGAGAAAATTGTATTTATTTGGGTTTGTGTCCATGTCCTCTATTCTGTACCATTGATCTACCTTTCTATTTTGGTACCAATACCATGCCGTTTTTGTTACTATTGCTTTGTAGTAGCGTTGAAGATCTGGTACTGCGATACCCCCTGCTTCGCTCTTTCTACTGAGGATTGCTTTAGCTATTCTGGGTTTCTTATTCTTCCAGATGAATTTCATAATTGCTTACTCTATTTCTGTAAGGTACATCATTGGGATTTTAATTGGAATTGCATTGAATCTCTAGAGCACTTTCGGTAGTATGGCCATTTTGACAATATTAATTCTGCCTATCCAAGAACATGGAAGATCTTTCCATCTTCTAACGTTTTCTTTAATTTCTTTCTTTCCAGGTTCCTCTAAATATATAATCATGTCATCAGCGAACAGGGATAGTTTGAGTTCTTCTTTTCCCATTCGTATTCCTTTAATTTCCTTGGTTTGTCTAATTGCTGTTGCTAGAGTCTCAAGAACGATATTGAATAGAAGTGGTGAAAGAGGGCATCCCTGCCTTGTTCCAGTTTTTAGGGGGAATGCTTTCAGTTTTTCACCATTTAGAATGATATTGGCCATGGGCTTAGCGTAGATGGCCTTTACAATGTTAAGGAATGTTCCCACTATCCCTATTTTTTCTAGTGTTTTGAGCATGAAGGGATGCTGTATTTTATCAAAAGCTTTTTCTGCATCTATTGAAATAATCATGTGATTCTTAACTTTAAGTCTGTTGATATGGTGAATGACATTTATTGATTTCCAGATGTTGAACCAACCTTGCATCCCTGGGATAAAACTCACTTGATCGTGGTGCACTATCTTTTTAATATATTTTTGTATGTGATTTGCTAAAATTTTGTTGAGAATTTTTGCGTTGATGTTCATTAAGGATATTGGTCTGAAATTTTCTTTCCTTGATGTGTCTGTCTGGTTTAGGTATCAGGGTGATATTGGCTTCATAGAATGAGTTTGGGAGGGTTCCCTCCTCTTCTATTTCATGGAATACTTTGAGGAGTATTGGAATGAGCTTTTCTTTAAAGGTTTTTTAGAACTAGGCTGAGAACCCATCTGGTCCCGGACTTTTCTTGTTGGTAGGCTTTTGATGACCTCTTCTATTTCATTGCTTGAAATTGATTTATTTAAGTTGTGTATGTCCTCCTTGTTCAGTTTAGGTAATTCATATGTCTCTAGAAACTTGTTGATGAATTCGAGGTTTTCTGTTTTGTTGGAGTATAGATTTTCAAAATGGCTTCTAATTGTGTTTTGTATTTCACTGGTGTCTGTTGTGACATTTCCTTGTCCATTCCGAATTTTAGTAAGTTGAGTTTTCTCCCTTTGTCTCTTTGTTAGTGTGGCTAAGGGTTTATCAATTTTGTTTATTTTTTCAAGAACCAACTATTTTTTTTGTTAATTTTTCCGATTGTTTCTTTTGTTTCAATTTCGTTGATTTTAGCTCTGATTTTAACTACTTCCTGTCTTCTACTACTTTTGGTGTTGGTCTGCTCTTCTTTTTCTAGTGCTTTGAGCTGTAGTGTTAAGTCGTTTATTTGTTGATTTCTACTTCTTTTGTTGAATGCGCCCCATGAAATAAATCTTCCTCTAAGTACTGCTTTCATAGTGTCCCAGAGATTTTGATATGATGTGTCTTTATTCTCGTTTACTTCTAAGAATTTTTTTATTTCCCTCCTGATGTCTTCTGTTATCCATTCATCATATAATAGTGTATTATTTAATCTCCAGGTATTGGAGAAGTTTCTGTTTTTTATTCTGTCATTTATTTCTAATTTCAATCCATTATGATCTGATAGAGTACAAGGTAGTATCTTTATCTTCTTGTATTTGCTAACAGTAGCTTTGTGGCATAAAACATGGTCTATTTTAGAGAAGGATCCATGTGCTGCTGAGAAGAAAGTGTATTTGTTCTTTGTTGGATGGTATATTCTATATATGTCGGTTAAGTCTAAATTGTTGATTGTGTTATTGATAGCTATGGTTTCTTTATTCAATTTTTGATTGGACGATCTATCCAGTGGTGAGAGAGGTGTGTTAAAATCACCTAGTATTATTGTGTTGTGGTCTATTTGATTTCTGGAATTGAGAAGGATTTGTTGGACATACATGGATGAACCAATGTTCGGTGCATAGATATTTATGATTGTTATGTCTCGATGATTTATGCTTCCCTTAAGCAGTATGTAATGTCTTTCTTTATCCCTTCTGATTAGTTTTGGC
Source organism: Sciurus vulgaris (assembly GCF_902686455.1). NCBI lineage: Eukaryota > Metazoa > Chordata > Mammalia > Rodentia > Sciuridae > Sciurus > Sciurus vulgaris. The sequence goes on from NC_136464.1 coordinate 42,423,161, forward strand.
TTGAAGTCCACATTATCTGAAATGAGGATGGATACTCCAGCTTTTTTCCTGTGTCTGTGTGCATGGTATGTTTTTTCCCACCCTTTCACCTTTAGTCTATGGGTATCTCTTTCTATGAGGTGAGTCCCTTGCAGGCAGCATATTGTTGGATTTTTCTTTTAAATCCAATCTGCCAGTCTATGTCTTGATTGATGAGTTCAGGCCATTAACATTCAGGGTTATTATTGTGATATGATTTGTATTCCCAGTCATTTGACTCATTTTTGTTTTTTGCCATGATTTGGTTTCTCCTTTATTTGGCTATTCCTTTTGGCTAGTTCCTCCCGTTGCTGGTTTAAATCGTTGTTTTTCATTTCTTCCTCAGGAATATTTGGCTGAGAATGTTCTGTAATGCTGGCTTTCTTTTTGTAAATTCCTTTAGCTTTTGTTTATCATGGAAGGATCTTATTTCGTCATCAAATCTGAAAGTAAGTTTTGCTGGGTATAAGATTCTTGGTTGGCACCCGTTTTCTTTCAGGGCTTGTTAAATGTTGTTCCAGGCCCTTCTAGCTTTTAGGGTCTGGATTGAAAAATCTTCTGATATTCTTATTGTTTTCCCCCTGAATGTAATTTGATTCTTTTCTCTCGCCGCCTTTAAAATTTTGTCTTTATTTTGTATGTTATATATTTTCATAATAATGTCCCTTCGTGTGAGTCTGTTGTAATTTTGTATATTTGGAGTCCCATAAGCCTCTTTTACTTGGGTTTCCATTTCATTTTTCTGTTTTGGGAAATTTTCTGATATTATATCATTGAATAGATTGTTCATTCCTTTGGTTTGTTTCTCTAAGCCTTCCTCAATCCAAATAATTCTCAAATTTGACCTTTTCATGACATTCTATATTTCTTGTAGATTCTGTTCATGATTTCTTACCATCTTCTCTGTTTGATCAACTTTGTTTCAAGATTAAACATTTTGTCCTGAATGTCTGAGGTTCTGTCTTCCAGGTGTTCTATCCTATTGGTTATGCTTTCTATGGAGTTTTTAACTTGGTTTATTGTTTCCTTCATTTCAAGGATTTCTGTTTGTTTGTTTGTTTTTTTTTTTTTCAGTATCTCTAACTCTTTATTGAAATGATCTCTTACTTCCCATATTTGGTCTTTTAACTTTGATTGGTGTGATCATTTAATGCCTGCATTTGCTCTTTCATCTCCTTGTTTGCTTCCCTGATTGTTTTAATTATGTACATTCTGAACTCCCTTTCTGACATTTCTTCTGCTGTGCTGTCATTGGGTTTTATTGATATAGTATCTAGGTTTATTTGGGACATTTTCTTCCCTTGTTTTCTCATATTGGTCAGATGTCAGTGGGACTCTGAGATATTGCAGATTTCCTCTATTGGCTTATATTGTCCCTGTAGATTTACAGTGTATCATCTCCCAGCCTTCAGTAGCCTGAAGTCTTGGAAGAACTTGATAATGCAGTGCTTCCAAAGAAAGCTGTCCCTAGCCCGCTACTGGTTCCAGGACATGGAGCTGGCTCTATGTGGAAAGGTTCTCACTGGGAGGTCTGCTCTGAGAAGCTGGCCGTGACAGGAGCCTGCTGCCGGAGGGAGCCGGGCTGCTTGGGGAAGTCCCTGGCTGCCCTGTCCTGGTCCCTGAAGCTGCCTGCGGGCCGGAGCTTGCCGCTGATGGGACTTGGAGCTGGTTCTGTGCAGAAAGACTCTCACTGGGGGGACTGCTCCAAGAAGCTGGCTGTGTGGGAGGAGCCCACCATGGGAGTGAGCAGGGCTACCTGGGGAAGACTCTATCTGCCGTGCCCTGCTCTGATAAGCCGTTCCTATCCGGGCCTGCGGCCCAGGCCGAGCTTCACCCAGTGGGGAGACTCACCCTGTGGATCTATTTTAGTCCAAGTCTCTCAGTGCCTCCCCTTCTTGAATCCTGGGTTCTGGAGCGAGTGAACATGCAGTCACCCTCTTGTCCGCCATCTTGGATTGCCCCCTCCTTGTTTTTTTTGTGATGATCCCATTCATCATTCAAAAGTGTATTGTTCAATCTCAATGCATTTGTAGAATTTCTGCACTTATTTTTTCTGTTGATTTCTAATTACATTATATTATAATCTTATTAGATGCAAGTAATTATCTTAATTTTTTGTACTTGCTAAGATTGGTTTTGTGGCCTAATATTTCAGAAAATCGCTGCTTCCAGTCCGGGTTGCTCCAAGCGGCTTGTGCCGCTTCTTGCTCTTTCGGCTGGACCAGTGCGACAAAAAACACGTACTCTTTAGAAGTTCATTAATCAGCTTCCCCTTTATTCAAATAATACCTTCAATATATAAGCAGTCTCATGCATAAGCAATTGTAACCAGATATGTCCATCCAATCCTGTTAAATGTCAAGCGATCACTCGCTCAAGCATACATGTAAAGTATATCTGTCCACGCGCTAGGCAGCAGAACTGATTATCATACAGCCAATTGTAAACTCTTCCTGCCTCTCTCCAGGCATAATCAGGACACCGTTTGCTCTCTGCCAGTCGCCATCTTTAGATGCGTGTGGCGTAACCCTGGGCCCCGGGTCTCATCCGCCACATAATTTATTATCTGTTTTGGGGAAAGTTCCATGAGCAGCTGAAAAAAATAAAATGAAATTATGTAAGATAAAAATAAGACAAGGAGAACAAAATAATTTACTGTTAGAAAAGAAAGAGAAATTTTAAAAAAAGGGAAAAGAACGCCCCCCCAAAACACACACACACACACACACACACACACACACACACACAGGACAAAAAAGGATAATAAAAAGAAAAAACTGCTAATAAAAGAAAAAAATGTATATACATAGGCCAGTAAGCATATACAAAAGAATCCTTAATGAAAAATGAAAGAATTATATTGACTGAGGTGATTGAAACTGCAGACAAGGTGGATATTCACTGCTATGTCAATCTGCAGTCTTTTCTGTGTCTTTTTGGGCTATGAGCCTTGGAGAAAGCAAGAGCTGGGGTTATTTAAGCCTTTCTCCTTTGATGCTGCTCAGCAGGCTACCAACTGGAGTGGTCTGGATGAAAGCTGGTAAAAATGGCTCTCAAATTTCTTGAGCACTGGTACATGGTAGCATGGAATAGGAAATGCCATTTTATTGGAGTCTAATCCTGACAGATTAGTTCAATGTATCACCAGGCCTGGGGCACTGATGACCTCTGTTGTACTCTATCTCTGCAGGTTTCCCAGTAAATACACTGTAGGGCAGCACAACCAACTTTGTTGGTAAAGAAGGTATTTCAGCTTCAATACACACCACCACCTGTAGCTATGGCCCTCTGAGGCCCCGTTCCCACATACAATCACACTTTACTTTCAGTTTCCTGACCCCCTTCAATCGGTTGTTCTAACTGTTTGACTCAAAGAGAAATGGACTACTCTCCATTCTATATCTCTGACCCAATCTCACTGCATATAATCTTCTTTGAGCATGTTTTAAGTCTTCAACACATGAATGTTTAAGGGATTTGAAATGTTTGGATTCCAAATTCAAAGTATAACATGTTAATTGAATGAGTTAGGATTTTTTTTTCTTTATATTTTGGGAATAATTTGAAAAGAATTTGTGCTCTCTCTAAATATTTGATATAATTCAACAGTGAGGCCATCTATTTCTGAATATTTTAAGGAAGATTTTAAATTATTGATTCAACATGAATCATTGTTATAGGTTTGTTTTTTTCTAAATCTTATATTTTTCTTGATTGAGTTTCAGTAATGTTTTGCAATGTTTCAGTAATGTTATAAATCTAGAAATTTGTTAATTTAATCTAGGTTACTTAATTTGTTAGCTGCAAGAGTATAGATTAATCTCTTATAGTTCTTTTTATTCCTATAAGATCTGTAGTGATGTCTCTAATTTCTGAATTTTATCTTTTGCACGCTTTTCTTTGTTAGTAGAGCTACAGATTTGTTATGTTTTATGATATTATCAAATACTCAGTTTTTAGTTTCTATAATTCTTCATACTGTTTTTGCTATTTCATTCATCTAACCTTTAATCTTTATTTTCTTCCTCTTGCTAATTTTATTTTATTTTATTTTTCCTTTTAAAATTTTTATTTTAAATGACCTTTAATAATTATGTATGTGTATGGGGTACAGTGTGGTAATTTAATACATGTATTTAATATGTAATCACCAATTCAGAATTACTATTTCTAAGTACTTAAACATTTATCTTATCATTAATTTCTTCTTGAAAGCTATGGATTCCTCTCTTTCAATTTTTTATAAAGTACATACATAACAATTTATAAATTACAGTCACCCTGCCATGTTGTAGAAGAGTAAAATTTATTTCTATTGTATTCTGATACCCATTGTCCAATCTCCCTTGCTAGTCTCTAGTGATGACCATTTCACTTTCTTCTTCTATAAATTCCACCTTCTTAGAGTCCACGTTAGTGAGAAAATGAGGTAGTTTTTTTTTCTGCACCTATCTTATTTCACTTAACATAAGGTTTTCCAGTTCTATCCACTTTGCTGCAAATGAAAGGATTTAATGCTTTTCTTAAAGCCAAATAATATTTCATTGTGAATATGTCATATTTTCTTTTTCCATTGATCTGATTATAGACACCTTGACTCCATGTCTTGGTTAATGTGACTAGTGCCACAACAAACACAGGAGGACAGGTATCTCTTTGTTGTTCTGATTTCATATTCTTTGGATATATAAGTTGAGATGCTTGGTAGCTGAGTCATATGGTAAGTCTTATTTTTAGTTTTTGGGGTAATCTCAAAATTATTTTCCATACAGAGGAACTAATTTACATTTCCACCAACAGTATATGAATGTCTCTTTCTCTGCAACCTTGCCAGTGCCTGCAACTTTTTGTTTTAATAACTATAACTGTAGTGAGATGATATCCCATGTAGTTTTGATCTGCAGTACCTGGTCATTTGTGATGCTGAGTAATTTTTCATAGACTTTTTGATCACATATATCTTCTTTGAAGAAATGTGTTTTCAGATTGTTTGCCTATTTTTAAATCAAATTATTTAAGTTTTTTCTGTTGTTGTTGTTCAGGTGTTTTTGAGTGGATTCAATGCAATTCCAATTAAAATCCCAATGATGTACCTTACAGAAATAGAGCAAGCAATTATGAAATTCATCTGGAAGAATAAGAAACCCAGAATAGCTAAAGCAATCTTTAGCAGAAAGAGCAAAGCAGGGGGTATTGCAATACCAGATCTTCAACTCTACTACAAAGCAATAGTAACAAAAACGGCATGGTATTGGTACCAAAATAGAAAGGTAGATCAATGGTACAGAATAGAGGACATGGACACAAACCCAAATAAATACAATTTTCTCATACTAGACAAAGGGGCCAAAAATATGCAATGGAGAAAAGATAGCCTCTTCAACAAATGGTGCTGGGAAAACTGGAAAACCATATGCAACAGAATGAAACTAAATCCCTATCTCTCACCCTGCACAAAACTCAACTCAAAATGGATCAAGGACCTCGGAATCAGACCAGAGACCCTGCATCTTATAGAAGAAAAAGTAGGTCCAAACCTTCAACTTGTTGGCTTAGGATCAGACTTCCTCAACAGGACTCCCATAGCACAAGAAATAAAAGCAAGAATCAGTAACTGGGATAGATTCAAACTAAAAAGTTTTCTCTCAGCAAAGGAAACTATCAATAATGTGAAGAGAGAGCCTAGAGAGTGGGAGGATATCTTTGCCACTCATACTTCAGATAGAGCGCTAATTTCCAGAATCTATAAAGAACCCAAAAAACTCTACACCAAGAATACAAATAATCCAATCAACAAATGGGCTAAGGAAATGAACAGATACTTCACAGAAGAAGATCTACAAGCAATCAACAGATATGAAAAAATGTTCAACATCTCTAGTAATAAGAGAAATGCAAATCAAAACTACCCTAAGATTCCATCTCACGCCAATTAGAATGGCGATTATCAAGAACACAAGCAACAATAGGTGTTGGCGAGGATGTGGGGAAAGAGGTACACTCATATATTGCTGGTGGGGGTTGCAAATTAGTGCGAATTAGTGCAGCCACTCTGGAAAGCAGTATGGAGATTCCTCAGAAAGCTTGGAATGGAACCACCATTTGACACAGCTATCCCTCTTGCTAATTTTAAATTTACCTTTCTATTCCTTTTCTAGTTCTACAATTGTTGTGGGTTGTGCCATGCAGACGGTGCCAGGATGGCGCCTGGCAGTCAGCCAGAGGTTTTCGGCAGTGAGGAGGTTAACTGACATAAGCACACTCAGGTGATTTATCGTCCATGCACACAATGCACGCGCATGTGTTCTCGAGCACTCCTAATTGTGCCTGCTCGAACATCTAGCGTCTTGCCTAATCTTTGCATAAAAGGCGTGGCCCTACTCTCCACCTCCTGGAGGTGATATAAGCGGGCCGTAGGCAGAGAGCAAAAGCAAGAGCAGCAGCTAGAAGAAAGAAGTGGAGAGAAACCACTAGCAGAAAAGAAGAAGTAGGCGACAGCAGGAGAGCAGCAGCTAGCAGCAAGAGGTGGAGAGAAGCCACTAGCAGAAAGGAAGCAGGGCAGCTAGCAGAAAGAAACGGCAAGCAGAAAGAGAAGCAGCGAGTAGGGGCAGCAGCGGAAGGAAGATCGCAGAGCGGAGAACTGAGAACACACCTTTAGGTTGCAGATGACAGATAGGCAGATCGCAGTACACGGGACAGACACATCACTAAAGCACCTTAGGTAGTCGCACCCTTAGTTCACAGGATGCAGGATGCACCTTTAAGAAGAAGCAGCAGGACTAAGAAGATATCGATCTCTGAAAGTGTAGTCTCTCTCTCTTAAGCAAAGTGTCTCTTTTTCTCTTATGCAAAGCCTCTCTCTTTCTCTCCTTTCAAAACAAGTAAGCCTCATTTCCTCTATCCTCAATGAACAAGCAAGTAAGGAAGCAGCTCAGAGATAGAAGTAGCTCAGTTTCCAGTCCACCTCCGATAAATACCCATGCAAATTGTTGCTGCAGGTGGTGACAATATCCGCGGATTTGGTACCGCAAAGAGCCAGCGACAATATACAATCTATAAATTTAGGTTGTTATTTGAAAATAATTTTAAATGCAGTGTTTTTGTTGCTGTTGTTGTTTTGAAGTATAGAGTATGGAATGTGGATCTCACACGTGGTAGGCAAGCACTCCATCACTGAGATAGACTCCCAGACCATGCTGTAGCTTTTCACAAGCATATCATTTCCTATTAGGACTGGCTGTGCCACCTTTCTTTAGTTTTGATGTCGTGTTTTCCATTTGCAGTTATTTTTATGTATTTTCTAATTTCCATTATGATTCCTTTCTTGACCCACTGCTTGTCTAAGAATGCTATTTAATTTCCATGTTTGTGATTTTTTTTTTACATTTTATTTTTATTGCTGAATTCCAACTTCATTCTGTTATTGTAGGTAAAGTACATTTTAAGACTTCAAAATTTTTAAATTCACTGAAACTTGTTTTGTGGCATGACCTATAGACTATCATGGAAAATATTCACATGCACTTGAGAATGTATATTCTGCTTTTGTTGAGTTGCATTTTTCATATGGATCTGTCACATTTAATTGACTTATAGAATGGTTGCATAGTCCTATCTTTATTTGTCTTCAGTCTGGATATTCCACCCACTCTTAAAAGTGGCATTTTGAAGTCAGCAACTATTACAGAGCCATCTACTTCTCCCTCCAGTTTTGCCAATGTCTACTTCACATATACTTAAATTACATTATTTAGCATGTGTATTTTGTTACTGCTATGGATTCTTGATAAATTGATCCTTTTTGAAATACATAATGTCCTTGGTAGGGCCTTGGAATAGTACTTTACTTAAAGTCTATTTCATCTTATATTAACATAGTCACTCTAGCTGCCATTTTGTTGCCATTTGCATGTAATATATTTTTCCATCCTTTCACTTTCAACATATGTATGTCTAGCTTATTTTGTCCAAAACTTACCCCTTATGTTTTCCAGGGATGCAGCGCAAGCCACATCTGACATGATGTGAGCCAAGGGTGGGGTGTCAGAGGAGTACTGCACTGGAATTCAGGGCACAGAGAGAGTTTTGAGGCAGCCCTGGAAGTGAATGCTGAGGTTCCCTCTGCGCCTTTCTAGAAACTTTGCCTTCAAGGTCACGTCTTACATCAAAGATCTCTTGAATGCTTTTAGGGTCATTCTCCCATTGTCTTAATGGATGAGTTTCATTTCCTTCTATCCATATTAATCTCTTTAGGAAGTAGTCACTTGGCCACACTCTTTGTATTCTTTCCTGAACTTGCTTTCTTTTATTATTTAAGTGACCATGCTCACAGCTTTTCAAATCTTTTAATTCTGCTTCCCTTTTAATGATATATTCCATATTTCAATCATTTCTTTCTTCTCTTCTTTAGTGTAAGAAGTCAAAAGAAGTCATGTGGCACCTCGAACACTGTCTGCTTAGATATTTTTTTCTGCTAGATGTCTTAGTGCGACACTCTTAAACCTGCCTTCAACAAGTCCTAGGACACAGACATAATTCTGCCAAGTTCTTTGCAAATGTATAAAAGGATCGGTCTTTACTCAAATTTCCATCACCTTATTCCTCAGTTGCACGTGAGAGTTCCTCAGAATGGCTTTTACCATCCACATTTCTACTAACATTTTGATCATGACCATTCAAATAATCTCATGAAATTCTAAATTTTTTCTACATTCCTTTTATTCCTCTTAACCCTCATGAAAATTACTTTTCATGCTACATTCAGAGCAATCTAGACTTTTTCCACTCAGCTCCTCCACATGCTTCTGGCCTATATCCATCACCCAGTTCCAAAACTATTTTCTACATTTTCAAGTATTTATTATTATAATAGCCAAATGTCTAACTATCAATTTCCTGTCATAGTCTCTTTTGCACTGCTATAACACAATACCAAGATTGGGTAATTTGTAATGATTCATTTCTTATAGTTATGGAGGCTGGAAGTCCCAGACAGGGGACTGATATCTAATAAGGACCTTCTTGCCATTGTCATCCCATGGCTGAAGATAGAATGGCAAGAGAGTACAAGAGAGATTAAGAAACAACTTTCAACCTCAAGCTCTTTTGTAATTGGTATTGATCCATTCATGAGGGCAGAAGCATTATGGCCTAATTACCTCTCAAAAATCCTACCTCTTAACACTATTGCACTTTGGATGAATTTTCTGACATACGTTATTTTTGGAAGACACAGTCCAACCATGGCTATGTCTTTGAATCAAAATTGTATCCCTTGGGTAAGACCTAGAGTTCAGTTAGCATATAGTTCAGTGGTTTTAAAATTCCATTCTGTCAAGCTCTGCATTTTAATATTTTCCTATTTGCTCTCTATGTCTTTCACCTCTTTTATTTCTAATTCTTCTACTTACACCTTCTTTAGTGTTTGCTTGATTTTTGGTAATATGCCATTTTGATTCTTTCCACATTTCCTTTTTTTTCTTTTTGTGTGTGTGTGTGTGTCAGGGATTGAACACTGGGGTGCTTACCACTGTGTGACATCCCCAGCCCTTTTTTATTTTTTGTTTGAGACAGGGTCTCCCTAAGTTGCTTAGGGCCTCACTAAGTTGCATAGGGCCTCACTAAGTTGCATAGGGCCTCGCTAAGTTGCTGAGGCTTTGACAGCTTCCCAAGATGTAGGAGAATGCCCCCATGCCCAACTCATTAACTTTTGTGTGTACATTTCAGGTATATTTTGTATATTTTTAGTTATTGCCATGAGTGACAATTTATACTGTGTTACAAATAACCTAAATTTATATACCTAAATATGTAACCTAAATATACCTAAATTTATAAGTTTAGTATGAATGAATACCAACTTAGCTTAAATAGTAGGCAAAATACCTGTCCCTCTCTTTATTGCCCTAATTAGTCTTTATATACTGTGTGTTCCATAACAGAGATTTATACTTATTTTTATGCATTTGTCTTTTAAATCATGTAAGAACTAAAAAGAAGAGTTACAACTCAACAATGTAAGAATATTGACACTTAGGTTTACTGCTATAGCTTTCTTTACCAAAAATACATATTTTTTTGGTTCAGTTAAGTGTTATTATCTATAGTTCTTTTATTCAAGCCTGTAAGTTTCCTATTAGCATATCTTTTAGGGCAGTTCAACTAGTTAACAACCTTCCTCAACTTTGGTTTATCTGGATTTATTAACTTCACCTTTATGTTTGAAGAATGATTTTTGATTGAGAGTTCTTTTTTTTCTTCCAGCACTTTAAATATGTCATCTCACTTTCTTGCCTACATGGTTTCTTTTGTAAATTTGACTATTAGTCTTACTAAAGATTCCTATCTAGTATATGGTAAGCTTCTTTACTCTTGGCTACTTTTAAGATCCTCTCTTTTTCTTGGCTTCTGAAAATATGTCTCATGTGGACCTCTTTGAGTTTATTCTTTTTAAACGTTACAAAACTTTTTGGATTTGTAGATTAACATCTTACATCAAGTATAAGGAAGTTTTTGCTATATTTTTTCAAATATTATTTCTCTTTTTTCATCTCTTTTCAGGTGTTTCTTGGTCTGTTTAATGGTGCCACATGATCCATTCAGTTCTGTTACCTTTTCTTAATTATTCATCTTTATGCTTCTCAGAGTAATCAATATCAATTGTCCCTCGTTCAAGTTCATTGTTTTTTTTTCTTCTGTTCATTCAATTCTACTGCTGATCTTTCTAACAAATTTTTCACTTACTTTTGTCTTTTTGACTCTAAAATTTCTATTAAATGAGCTTTTTTCATTTCTATTGCTTCACTGATATTCTCATTTCATTACTATCTCATCTTCCAGATTTCTTTTGTTTCTTTGTACATTGTTTTCTTTAGCTCTTTAAATATCATTAATACAGTTATTTTAAAGTTTTATCTGGTAAGTTCAATGTCTGAGCTTCTTTAGGGATGGTTTTGCCAATTTTTCCCTTAAATGAGGTATCCTTTACTTTTTTGTTGTTTTTAATCCCTATAATTTTTATTGTTGCTGTACAAAACTGAGCATTTAAATAGCACCTCTGGAAATTGGATTTATTTCCTTTTCCAGGGTTGCTCTTTTTGGTTATTTAAGGCTGAAATTATTCATTTGTTTAATGACTTTTCCAAACTCTTTTTGCACAAACCGTGAGTCCTTTGTCATGAAGCATTTGGTCTTTTGGTTTATCTTCAGTTAGTTCTTTGACAGACTTCCTTGAATATCAAAAGCTAAAAAGGAAAAAATAAAAATAAAACGTAAGTCACCTCTTCCTGACTTTTCAGGTGGCTTTGTGCTGGGGCACTTCTTCAATACTATGCCAGGTTGCTTTTTCTGAGCCTAGAGATCAGTAAGGCATGAAAGCTTTGGCTCCTCTCAGGTCATCCTGTCTTGGGCATGTATATGCTGCTTTTGATTATTCTAATCTCCTTTGAAAAATACCCCTCACCAACATTTCCTCCAGGATTGAGGTGAGCTACGCTACTATGTCTCAAGTGTCATATTTTGTTCCAGGTGCCTGCAGGTCTTTTCTTCTTCACACAGTTTCTAGCCTTTCCTGCTGTTTGTATACCATTTGTGAGTTCTGAGTAAGGCAAAACAGAGATGAATGCCTTGCCTAAGCCCCTTCGAGTAGTCCCAACATTTTAGAACAGATAAACACAATAACTTGTGAAACAGGCCTGCTCTGCTCCCTCTGGAAGTAGTGACCAGAGTTCCATATTAAAAAGGTAAGCTATTTTCTTCAAGACCCACCCCTAATCTAGCCATATTGCCCAAGTTGGCCTTGAAGAAATTGTGATCCTCAGCCTTCTGAGTAGCTGGAATTATAGGCATGTGGCACCAGGACCAGAAAAGTTTTTTTTTTTAGCTAGATTCAGCATTTGTAAGCTATTGACTATTTTCCATAGTTCTGACAAATTAGTTCTTCTAGCATCTTCTTGGTTTTTAATGTTTGTGTAGAGGCAGAGGCACTGGTAGCTACCAACTCTATTATTTTGTGGACGTCACTCATCAAACATTTTCTTTTTGAGAAATGGTTTCTGATTGCTTACTAACCTGGTAGTAACTGTATATACGATAATGGAACTCTCAGATACTATCTAATCCATTACACTGTAATGGCTCTCATATTCTGAAGCACTTCATTAGTATTTAGGAGTGGTCTATGTGAGATCAGGCTTAAACAGATCTTAAAACAACCACAAAAAATATATTTAAAAAAATACAACAAAAACAAAATGAAATAAACAAACAAAAAGATTTCCATGGTATCCACTTATCTTGCATTGGGACTCCTTTTTCAACATTCTCAACTTAATCGGGAGTATCTTGTAACAAAACATTTCAATCTTTATTTATAGATGGTTCTGACAATATGCCCATGTCAGACAGTTTTATAGCTTCAGTCAAGAGTCACCATAAATTGCAGTGGGGAAAGTATATTTTATAAAAAGGCAAAACTTCAGTTAGTGAATTTGTTTGTTTACTTTGATTGAAACAGGAAATATTCAGAGAATAGTTGCACACTGTTTCCTAAGCAGTAGCTAAGTCAGTGACTTGGAATATCAAGATTCCAGAAGTAGTGACAGGAGTTCTGGAAAAAAGAAGTATGGGTTGATCTCTCAAAATGGGCCCTGAAAAAGGGTAGTTGTTTTCTTTGTGCAAATGAATACCAATGGGAACCCCAGTGGAGGATTCAGATTGACAGAAAGAAGAACATTGGGTATAGCTGATATCACTCCTTAGTCACTAATGTACTTGTTTACAGAATTCAAGAGTTGCCATGGCCAGAGCAGCAGGGATGAAAGATATATATGGTTTAAATAATGTTGGTTTCCCTGACCAAAAATAACACTGTCGCCTTTTCTTTTACGGGTTCGACTGCCAACAACAGAGACTAATGCTGAGCTTCCAATACAGGCATGTTCTTCGGGGGAATCAGCCAATTACTCAGGAGCAGGATAATTACATCCTTCCATCACAACTGGCTTTTTATCATGGGTTTGTTTGTGCTCACTGGAGAGACTTTGCCTTGGATGCGGATTTGCCTTAATAGCCTATTGCTTCTGTCAGCATCACCATCCCAAGATTTATGGAATGCCATATTCACCTAACCTTTTACCTTCAAAATTGTTTCGGACTATCTGAATCATGTGTATACTGTTTTCCAAAGTGATTTTATTGATATATGCTCTTTTTGGAGGTAAATGGGAATTTCCATGGCTACATGTCCTTACCAGTACTGGTTTATTGTCAAATTCCATTTATGGGTAAATCATTATTCATTTTCTCTTGAAACTGAAAATAAGAATTCCATATAGTTTAGTAGTTCATTTCATCAGTATATACCCTAAAATATTCTTGAGAATATTCCTGAGAAGATAGACAAATGTCCATAAGCAGCAGCATTCAGGTTAGAAAACAAATGTATACAACTTATATGCACATAGATACAGAGACATTGGTATATTCACACAATACGAGACTGGGCATCACAAAAATAAATGAGAGTTAGACACTGCACTATGAATAAATCTCAGAAATGTTGAACTGAAGAGGCAATCATGGAAAAATATAAAAATTATGATTCTGTCCATACAAAGTTCAAGAACAGATATCCTACCTATTTTTAAGGAACTATAGACAAATATTTGAATCTATTTTTTTTTAAATAAGGAATGGAAACACAAAATTTAGGAGAATTTTTCTGAGAGGGTGATAAAAGGCTTAAAACATACAGGGGCCTCTGTGAAACTTTTATTTCCTCTTATCCATATTTTCTAGAGAAAATGGTCTCTCACCAAAACTGATCCAGGTTATTTAGAGTTCAACATTTCCCAGGCCTTTTGCCACTAGGGGAACCTGAAACATCAGTTATGTTCAGTGAAATGAGAGGGGAAGGGAACAGCATCACTCCCAGGCAGAGACAGGAATACCTGCCATGTGACCTTTCTGGCACTCTTCCCCTGTCATGTTGACTGAGTTAGAAGATGGACATAGGCTGGACCTCTTCAGCCACTGCTGGATGGGGTACCTTAGACAACCTCTCGACCTATGGTAGAATTCATGTAAGTGAAAACTTTATTTTATGTGCTAAGCTACTAAACTGTAGTAGGCATTTACTATTATAACATAAACTAGTCTTTCCTGCTTAATGCAAGGGACTTAAAAGATTTATGTATTTACTCTTATGCATACACTCAATTTCCAATTTAAAAAGAAAAAAGAATGTTCATGTTTAGGAGATAGATTTGGAGAGGAAAGTTATGGGTGATAAATCACCCACAATTCATCCCATACCAAGTACTCTCCTTATTTAAGTAACTCCATGTTTCCTGAAGCCTCAGTTGCTTCACTTTAAAAAATTGAATAATGCCTGCCTTACAGAAACATCTAGGCATTATATTGGATGATGTATGTAACTGACTTAGTAAAATGACAAATATATAGTGAATATTAAATAAATATTAGTTTTCATTTCCTTCCTCTTTCATTTCCTTAAGAGAAAAGGTCCTTGGTTTACTAGATGGAGATACTTTATGTCTTAACTGAGCTAAGTCCAAAAGGAATATAGGCAGAAAGAACTGATAATAAACATCAGTCAAAGGGAAAACCTAAATACATCTGAGGACTGAGATAGTTAGAATTTCCTGTCTTCCCTGATTATTTACCTGGTTTATACAGTAAGTTTATGCAGTATTGGGAATGTGAGGGTCATCTCAAGGGTGACATTGGGTCATGATTCATCACCTCCAGAACTAGGACATCCAAATGCAAAGAAATTCAGTGTGACTTGGAGTATGATTGTCAGGTCATCTCATTTCTATAGTCTTTCTGGGTAGAACTACAACGAGTGGGGTTCAGGTTGGGGTCGACCAGTTGGCCCCTCTTAGGTCAGTAAGTTCTTAATCACTTAGAACAGGGTCTCATCCCTAACTACTGGGTCCTTTTCTCCTTATTGATAAAGAAAAAATATTCTGAGATCTCTTGAATTTTTAATTACAAAGAGCCAGGGGATAGAAAGAAAGAGAGATGGGGGTTGTTAGTCAGAAATAAGTTACAGTCCAAAAAGAATAAAAGGTCATTTTACATTCTTGAATGTAAATTAAAACCCAAACTGAAATCCCAACACAACCCCCTAGATGCCACTACATCTTACTTACATCTCCAGGCAGTCCAGAGGCAGTGGTTGCTTCTCCTTGAAGTCTGCCTTCGAGACCCTCTTATCCATAACAAATATAGTTCAATGTAAATAACTTATGCCTTCCTTCCTCAAAATTTTATTATAAAGTACTTTGCATTTTTTAGATCCAGTGGACATTTTTCAAACTGCCACCAAGCTTGACCCAAGACCATCTTTTTTTTTTTTTTTTTTTTTTTTTTTTTTTTTTTTGTCTAGCATCTGTAATGGTTCAATAAACCCGTTTATTGCAGAGGTCTCTCTATCTCAGGAGGTTAGGATTAATATTATTTTTTCTTTCCTTGTGCAGGCATTGCCCCAGAGTCCTGACTTCTCATACAGCTAGGATTTCTAGGCCAGTGGTTCTCAAACTTGAGTGTGCATAAGTCTCACGCAAAAGACTTGTTAAAACACAGGTAGTTTGGCTTTTCTCTCAGAACTTCAGCTCTAGAAGTTTAGTCTTGTGCCTAAAACTTAGCATTCTGTTAAATTCTCTAGTGTTTCTGGTGCTATTAGTTTGTGAACTCCACTTTGAGAGCCATCTTTCATTTTCCTCAGAGCTCAAAAAGGTTGGAGAAAGCAGGAGCTCTAGCCACATAGAAGGTCAGTTTCTAGCACACCAGTGACTTGCATAGGTGTTTTGCTTGGATCCTGTCTGGGCCTGGTATCAGCTTTCATAACTTAGATGTGGTCCCATCATCTGTATTGGCTTCTTTTACATGAGTCAGCTAAATATCAGAAAGTGACAGAAGCAGTCAGGGAAGGAAGGGGACTCTAACTACATTCCTTAAAATGAACTTTTTTGAAAGAAAAATACCTGTGATTCTCTAAGAAGCTGCTATGTAGGTTAATTGTGGGACTGAACCTTTGCAGAGAAGGGGAAGAAATGGTTTGGGGCCCCCTGTGGGATCTTCCCAACTTTAATTTCTCTCATTGTAATGAAGACTGATGGGTAATGGGATCAGCTTTTTGCCCAAGGGCTTGTATAGTACTGTGGGAACATTTTCCCACTGGGGCACATTTGGTCTGTGGGGAGAGGATGGATGCTGGAGGCAGACTTGCTGACAGGAAGCCAAAGCCAGGCTGGCCTCCTATCATCTGATTCCCTGTACTCAGCTTCCCCAAGGGGACTGCATGTCCTCTTTCCTACCCAAGGTTATCGAGGAGCACTGAGCAATGATGACTGCCCTTGGTTATAGCCCCTCAGGGCTCTATGGAGGAATGAGAGTGTATTAAAAAACAGCTGTCCCCCAGGGGCAGTGGAGGAGACAATAATAATCTTTAGATCTAACCCTGAAGTTTATAGAAATTACTGAGAATAAAAACATGTCAGCACACTTTGCAAAAAGCAAAAACCCAAACCAGACTGGTCCAGCCCAGTTGGGGAAGCAGGGATGAAGGGGAGAAGTGAAAATTCTTGAGCCATTTCTAAGTACCTAATGATTTAAATACCTTCTCTAATTTGTACATTTAGGTAAATGCAGGAACCTAGAATTTATCATCTCAATTATGTGAGGTAGTAAACTGAGGTCACAGAGGGTAATTGATTTGCTGAAATTAGATAAGTGGCAGAGTGTGGCTATGAAGTCCAAGCTAGCCCGAATCCAGAACTGTGCCTGGAATCTAGGACCCTGCTTTCTGAAATGTCAGGCTTTATTTGGATCAGAATGAAGTAGGCCATTAGGGAACAAAAGGTCTAAATATACTGAGCATGTGTTTTTAATTTTCTACAAAGTTCCCGCATATTAGCCAGAGTCCACAGTTTTGTCCTGGTGCAAATTGGATATTCATCCCTAATCCTTCTTTGAGAATCAGCCCAAATGTCAACTTATTCCTAATAGTTTCCCTCCTGAGCCCATGCTTCCTGGAATTTTGTTCTCTCAATATTCCTGTATTATTCCTGTATCGTATACCTCATTCATTCATTCAAGAGACGTTAATTGAGAAGAAGCACCTATTGTATGCCAGGCATTCATTTGGACTCCAAGAACACAGAATTGCACAAACCATCAAGTCCCTGCTTCCTGAACCTGTGTGCACACACACAAACACAAGCACACACACACAATTTTAAGAGATATGGTATGATTTCAGCTGATGAAAAGTGTTATGGTATATAATACATCAGAATAAGGATACTATTACCAGAGTCCTGAGCTCGGGTGGGAGTTGACTTTGGGGAGTTCCTGTATACCAGGACCAACCACTTGCTCCAAGCATCAAATGGAAAAAGTAATGGGGAAAAGCAGGAAAGCAATTTATTCAGTATAGCCTTGCTGGGAAGACAAGTCTTGTCTTCAGGGATTCTGACACGAGTTTCAAGTTTAAATAGGGTAAGAAACAAAAGTAGGGGACAAGAAATATGCATATTGAAGTGTACATGGTCAAGATGTGGTCTGATTGATCATCAATAAGAAAGTTGCTATTGCCTGGTAGTTTTGACACATCATAGGTTGTTTATACAGCATACCAGTTGTTCCTGAATTCAAGGTGAATGCGGGAGAAAATAACTCAGATAAAAGTTCTAGTCAGAAAGACAAGATTGAGTTAGCTAGCCATTTTAGGGCAATGACTGGAGATGTCTAGGTATTGATCCTGGGGTCTAGAGTAGGATGTTTAAAGTTAGAACTTGACAACCTGTTGATTGTTATATCCCTAAAAAGCCTTGAAAATACCTTAACCACTCTTATTTTGATGATTTCAACCTTTAAGGAAATGAGCTAAATTAGATGAATTTATGACTAATTAACCTATATTACCAGTTTTTATTTATTTTTATTTTTAAAATTTTTATTTTTGTATTTATTTTTGGTATTAGGGATCGAACAGAGGGGTGCTAAACCACTAAGCCAAATCACCAGCCTTCTTTTTTTTTTTTTTTCTCTTTGAGACAGGGTCTTGCTAAGTTGTTTAGGGCCTCACTAAATTGCTAAGGCTGGCTTTGAACTTGCAAACCTCCTGCCTCAGCTTCCAGAGATGCTGGTGTTGTAGGCATGTGCCATCACATCTGACTTACCAGTTTTTAGATATACACTTTTTAAATGATCAGTGCCTATGTATGTAGAGTTGAGCAGGAATCTGCCCTGAAGTTTAAGGTAGTAAAAGGAGACAAGACATAAAATAAGCAGAGATGACAAGTTTTTAACCCTACTTATTGCTACCCATTGAGCATCTGCATCTCACATGAAAAGTCTTAGCAAAAGCAGCCTCTACATCCCTGTAATAGTTTGAGAGTATTTTAAAGGACAGACTTATTACAGAAAAAAATGGTCACAAAATGCTTTACTGGCGAGGCAATGTTTGAAGAGATACCTGAGCTCTGGAACAAGTGATGTAACTTTGTGGAGGGAAGAATGTTCCAGAAAGAGAGAGCTTGTCTGAAGGTCCTATTCTGCTGTTTACAGAGCAGCACACTTCTCAGCATGTCTGGGATGGAATAAATATGGTGTTTTAGTAAGCTTTTGCATCACTATGATCAAAAGACCTAATATGAATGGTGTAAAAAAAGAAAAAAAACGTTGATTTTGGTTCATGATTCTGAAGGTTCAGTTCATGGTTGACCAACTCCATATCTCTGGACCCTAGGTAAGGCAGAACATGTCAGAAGGGCATGGTAAAGAAAGGCAGCTCAGAACATGGCAACCAGGAAGCAAAGGAGAGAGAGAGAGAGAGAGAGAGAGAGAGAGAGAGAGAGAGAGAGAGAGAGAGAGAGAGAGAGAGAGAGAGAGAATGAAAGTGCTCTGCTCACCACAGACAAAATATAAACTCCAGAGTCACACCCCCACCCCCAGTGATCTATTTTCTCTAGTCACACCTTACCAGCCTATAGTTGCTATCCTTTTAATCCATATCATTGGATTAATCCATTGATTAGGTCATACCTCTCATAATCTAACCCTTTTACCTCTGAAAACTCTTACATTGTATCGCATAAGATTTTGGGGAGAGCCCTCATAGCTAGATCATAATATATAGGGATAATCAGGGACAGTTAGTGACAAAAGCCAGGCAACTGTGGAAAGTGCACAACTCCACAACTTCCTAGCTCAAACATGGACAGGCTATTCTCTTTTCTAAGTCCAAATCTGCTCAAGAGTAAAATATGGAACATGATGCTTGCTATATTAGATTGTTTGAGTATTTAGCCAAGAGTATACAAAATATACTTAAATGGACTCAACCTCCATTTTTATTTTTCTATTTTCTCACTTGTATTAACTGTCTCCTCTGTGTTCCCTTTCCTACCTGTCCTCTGCAAAAACTCTATCCAGCCTAAAATCCTGATCTGTCTGGGCACCTTGGCAATGGAAGTAACTTGACCAAATTTCTTGTTTTCATTCTGAGCAGGAAAGACAGTTGGAACTGGCCTGCTACTGTCATCATGGTGATGGTAGAACTAGCCTGCTGATCTCCAGAGTACTGGATCTCCATCCTGGGGGAGCAAGGAAAAGTGAGAGAGTAACTCTTCCTGGGGGTCATAAGAATGGATGCCAACAGAGGTGGTATTTGAACTGTATTTTAAAGGATGCCTTTAATACTCTAGGACATGCCAAGTAAAGCAGGTGTATTACCTCTGATAGGTAAAACAATTCTCAAATCTCAGCACCTCAATCCTTTGAACTTGTAAAAATGTTACCTTACATGGCATAAAGGACTTTGCAGATGTGATTAAATTAAGGATCATGAGACAAAGCGTATACTGGGTCATCCAGGTAGGTCATCCTTATAAGTAAAGGAAGGGATTAGGAGTGCCAGAATCAGACAGACCTAAAGACAAGAGTCTGTGGTTCTGAACTTAGAGAGGCCATGAGCCAAGGAAAGTCAGCTGGAAAAAACCAGCTGTATAAGCTGGAAAAGGCCAGGAAAAGGACTTTCCTCTAGGGGCTCCGTAGAGAACCCAGTCCTGGCAACACCTTGGTTTTTAGCACTAGGAAACCCATTTAAGACCTCTGAACTCCAGAATGGAAAGATAATATGTTTATGTTATATTAACTCAGTTGGTGGTGATTTATTACATCAATAATAAGAAACTAATACATTCTCAAAGTGAGGAAATAAAGAGAAGTGAGTAAACTCAAAATGGAGAGGTCCTAGCCCTTCTATACTTCGCCTTCCGTTCATGCACCCGTTTTCCTCTGCTTTTATCTGACAACTTTTCAATATCTAGCTAATGAGATGTAGACTGGTTACCTAGTTCTAAAGTTCATTAAGTGCTGGAAGCCTCTTCCTCAAAATTCATCATTGTGTTCCTCAGGCGATCTGTAGAGCCATACCCAAACCAGACATGCTGGTTAGACATCACATTTTAAAATGGTCTCTGATTCTAACTTCTTTGTCTCAATTTTCACTTCTTTTAAAAAACCCATCATCTAGGGCTGGGGAGATAGCTCAGTGGGTAGAGTGCTTGCCTTGTAAGCACAAGGCCCTGGGTTCGAACCCCAGCACCGCAAAAAACAAAAAAAAAAAAAAAACAAACAAAAAAACACATCATCTTATTATGGTTTCTGACATCAAATCCTCACTCCCAGCTTCCAAATTTACATTTATGCTTGGATGTCCTATATCTGTTTAGTTCTATAGCTGAATTATCCCTTCTTTCATACCAAATAATTACTATGATTGGTGCAAATATCTTCCAAGAAAGATAGACAAGACATTTCAGAGGCAAAATTAGTCTTTCCTTCTCCAGTACATTTTCTTGTCTAGGTGCCCATGTACTTTGATGGTAACTTAATAACTTTTTTGCAGTTATCCATCCCTTCCTCTCTCTCCTACTATCCATAATCATTTTCCCTCCTTGATGTTAGTCTTTTACTGTTCTTTGCAGCAGCCTCAGTGACCTACAATCTGTCCTATACCTCAGTCACCTGGTGGGGTGGTGCCATAGCACATCTTGGACTGAGAAAGTTACTCCCTGCTCAACAATATCCTATTGCTTATACAACAAAGGCTTTCCTTTTTTGTGTGACATCCCCAAATATTCTCAACTTGACACTAGTCTACCTTTTAAATATGAATCTTACTGCATTTTCCTTTCAAGTGTAATTATGCATCACACTGTTCCAGTCAATCCCCAATCCTTGAGTATACTTTTATTCTTCATATTTCATGACTTAAACTATGTGCCTTCATACCTTATGAGATTTCTGAATACCTTCTTAATTAATGTGCTGTTCTCCTATTTTCCAACATTGAATATGCGACTGGACTTCCTGCTGTAATGAGAGTTGAATTGTTTGGCATAATTTTGCTTCTTGTGATCCCTAAAGTTTGTAGCCAGCCATATTGGAACCAGTTGGTTCCTTTTGGGGCTGACTTTGATTTTGTTCAAAGGAGAACCCCAGTTGGAAACTGGAGAGAAGTTCAGGCCTCTCCCTCCAGTGGCATCATTTCAAGTTGGCCACATCATGGTTATCAAAGGCCAAAGTTCTTTTCAGGCACTTGCCATGGTCCTATGTCCCAGATCTTGCTGGGAACAGAATTGTGGAGAAGTAACTCTCCAGGAAAAACCCCCACCCAACTTGGCACATATAAAGCTGTCCACTCCACTCCAGCAGCTTCCTAGCTTTTGCTTATATTATTTTTAGAAAAGAGAGTAGTAGGTCTAAGAACATGGGATTAGGGCAAGTTAGAAATATTTCTGAGAGAGCTGGTGCAATGGAAGACCAAAAATGCTAGAAAGAAATAAAACAGAACAAGTATGAAGTGAAGAAAGATGATTAGTCTTGGAATGGTCTCTGATGTGTGCTGTGATTCTTATCCTGAAGTCAAGTCCAACAGTTTCTCGAAGTGTAGAATTGAAGCAGCAGTGTTGGGGTCACCTGGGAGCATGGAAGAGAGACAGATTCTTAGGTCTTATTCAAAATCTATGAAATAAGAAACTCTGAAGGCAGAGCGCTGTGATCTGTGTTTCAACAAGCATGCCAATGATTCTATGCTGGTTGTTTGAGAGCAAACAAATTAGAGGAATCTATTGTTGTAGCTGCTACTGGTCCCTAGCATCTTGTAGTGAGTGCTACAGGCCAGTGTGAAAATAACATACTCCAGTCACTGCCTCTCTAGGAAATAGGCACCACAGTCAAGTGCACACCATGGAGAGGCTTGGAAGTTGGTTATGGGGAGGGATAAGGCCTTTATAAGAGTAGAGGGGAGCTCAGTCTTCTATCTTCAAATTCCATCCATGAAATCTTGTTTCACAGCCCAGAATTGCCTCGAGGTCTCGGGATTCTCAGCAAGGATGAAGAGACAGATAACAGCCCTCAGGGACTATAGTTTCTGTGGTTTGGATATGAAATGTCTCCTAAAGACCCATGTGTCTAAGGCTTTGTTCCCAACTTGGAGCTGTTGGGAGGTGATAGAAATTCTAAGAGGTGGGGCCCAGTCAGAGGTCATCTGCTCATTGTAGGTGTTCCCTTGAAAGAGACTGTGGAATCCTACCCCCTCCTCTCTCTTTTCTTTCCTGGCTCTTAAGTGAAAGGTTTCCTCTAACATGTGCTCCCACTGTAATGTGCTACTTTGCCACAGGCCCAAAAGCAACAGGGCCAAAGAACCATGGACTGAGACCTCCAAGCTGTGAGCCAAAAGAAACCTCTCCTCTCAGTTGATTTTCTCAGGTATTTGTTATAGTAACAGAAAGGTGATTAACACACTAGCCCTCCAACTGGAGACTGACCTCCTGTGCTTTGCTCCTGACTCAGGATTGCATCAGGGACTCTAGGTCATGCTTTGATTCTGAGTGTGCTGAAACAACTTAACTGCTTTCCTAGGCATCAGAAGCCTGGCTACCAGCCTACTTCAAGAACCTGACAAACTTTTAGTCTCTAGCTACTGCTGGACAGACATACTTGAAGTAGATGCATGAGCATGGGTAGAGACACTGACATCAGGAAGTGTCTTTTATAGTTCATGTGCCACAACCAAAGGAAAGTAAACCAAAGACAAGAGCCCAGGGATATATCACATGTCAAATGCTTCTGACTTATGGGTTTCTTTAGTGAATGCAGCTCTGTTTCTATGAGTGGTTGGATGACACAGGGTAATGACAGTTCAGGTAGATACTAGTAGAAACTTAGTTCTATATCCTCTGAATTCCTCAACTTATTGGGTGACCCTTTACTTAGGGATTTTAAATAGTTGAAAATTGTTATTCTTGTCAATGCTGTTTGTGTACTGGATATTGGGACTATTTAAGAATACTCAGCTAATATATTAGTGATATTTTGCAAGAGGATCCAGGAGCACTGACATGAATTATCAATGCTATTGACAAGTCACTTCTCCCTGTAAGGAGTGCATGAGAAATATGCATACAGAGAAGAAAGTCATGTAAAGCAACAGGTCACTTCCAACACAGCTCTGATCAATCGCAGTGAACAAGTACAAAATGCTTGCCTGGAACTATGAGGAGTTCTTGACCTCAGGCAGTCACCAGCTCTGAAAATGTAACTGTGTCTCAGAACTTCATTCACAGTTCTGAGAAGTTCACGCACAAAGGAAGACAAGAGTATAATCAGAGAGAAGCAGCATCTGTTTTATGAGATAAATGCTAGGGAAGGAAGTAGAGAGTGAGAGGCACACACACATGGAACCACTAAGAAGTTGGGAGAGCTTCAAGATACTTTTATTTTTGAGGCTCTTGATATATTAAAATCACAGAGAAATTGAAAAGAAGTTTCTAAAAATTATGGATATTAAATGCTTACTTTAAATACTTAGTGCTTTTCAGCACAGGAAACGATTGAGACTGTGAAGAGAAAACCTACAGAATAGGAGAAAAATCTTAGCTCATCTGACAGAGGATTAATATCCAGAATATATAAAGAATTTTAAAAATGTAACACCAATAAAACAAATTATTCAATTAGTAAATGGGCAAAGATACTAAGCACAGTTTTCAACAGAAGGAAGGCAAATGGCCAACAAATGCATGAAAAAATGTTCAGAATCATTAGCAATTAGAGAAATGCAAATATTCAAAATGACACTAAAAGTTCATCTCACTCCATTCAGAGTGGCAGCTGTCAAGAGCACAAACCATAATAAATGCTAGAGAGGATGTAGAGGAAAAGGAACTTTTACACTATGGTGGTATTGTAAATTAGTACAACCACAATGAAATGAGTATGGAGGTACCTCAAAAGACTAGGAAAGGAACCCATATGCCCCGGCTCTTCAGTGTTTATCCTAAAGAATTAAAGTCATCATAATATAGTGATGCATGCATACCTGTGCTTATCACAACACAACTCTCAATAGCCAAACTAAGGAATCAGTCTAGCTGTCCATCAAAAAATTAATGGATAAAAAAATGTGATACATACACACAATGTGTTTTACTTTGCCATAAAGAAAAACAAATTCATGTCATTTGTAAGAAAATGAATGGAACTTGAGAACATTATGCTAAGCAAAATAAGCCAAACTCAGAAGGTAAAGAATCTCAAAGGGGGATCATTAGAATAAAAGAAAGGGACTGGGGGAAGGAGGGGAGTAGAGGAGAAATTGTGGGGAATTATATTGGCCAAATTATATTGTTTTATTGTGTGCATGTATGAATATGTAGTAACAAGTCCTGTCATTATATATTATTACAATGCACCAATAAAATATGTAAAAAGTAATTAGTGCTTTTAACAAAACTATTGCAAAGATAAAATTATGCAATAGAATCCTAGTAGTAAAAATAAAAATGACCTACTGATGTTAAGACTATTATAAGATGGTGGTCCTGGAACAGCACTTACCTTTAAGGTTGTATAATGGGCATCTGCTCCTTTCTTCTATTGGTCAAGTTAGCTCTATGATTATGCGTGTAATTATATTTATGACATCAAAAGTACAAATCTTCTGCGTCCATCAAAGCATTAATTGAATGGCTTCTTATATTGCCAGCCCCATAGTGGTCTCAAAGATGTAGTAAACATGGACCTCCTTGCAATGTGGCAGAGAAGACAGCATTCAAAATATCGGCTGAGACATATTTGAACATTCCTGTTTTATTCAGGTTTGGGTGGTAAGTGATTCCCACCCTCACCCACCCAAAAGGGAGGGATGGAAAGCAGGAAGAGGAGCCTCAGTTTCCTTTCTTAAAAGCAACAGAAGGTTTATGGTAAGTCTCACTTTGTCCTCACTATAAAGGACACAACATTGCCAGCTCAGTGGTACATACCTGTAATCCCAGCTACATGGGAGGCTGAGGCAGAAGGATCACAAGTTCAGTCCAGTCTGGGCAACAGGGTAAACTTAAAGTGACTCTGTCTCAAAATAAAATGGAAAAGTCGGGGGTTGGGGATGTAGTTCAGTGTAGGGTTGCTTGCTGAGCACATATAAGGTCCTGGGTTTAGTCCACATAACTAAAAAAAAAAAAAAAAAAAAAAAAAAAGGAGAGAATGAATATCTTGTTTGAGGTCATAAAAGGAAAAGAAAGGAACTTGGTTGAACTAGGACTACTCTGGCCTGTGATTGCTCTGAACAGGGACTGCATCACTGACACCAGTGGAAATGACCACACTTTGCTCATTTGAGCAGCTTGAATTCACCTGAATTCAATGCACAGGCAACATTTTGCTGGCTCATTCTACACAAGATGCCATTTGCCTTGGCTCAGTTCCTTCCCATCTTCCCCAACCACCTGACCTGCTGAAGGATGTCACCTAAGAGTCAGAGAAAATGGCAGATACCTGGCTGCTCTTGCCTTTAGTGTCTTTCCAACGCTCCTGGAGCCTGGTGAAACATTTCACTGCTTCCCCAGGTATCAGAAGCCTTGCTGGCAGCCTCCTGGGAAGGTTTCACACAGAGATGGGTGGGATGGGCCTTTCTTTCTTCAGTGCATTTCAGCTTAGGCACTGCCCCATTTATCTGCTGCAGTGAAGCTCTGCTAATGCAAAAGGAATACATTCAGCACACAGCGCCCTGGAGAGCAGTGGGGATAATAATGCCACTATTCATTATTTTAAAACAAACACAATTTGGAGTGTGGATCTATCTGGAAGTGTGAAATTGGTTCCTCTTAAAGAGCAACTGGCAAGGGAAGAAGAGCATGTGACCAACTCAAGGGCAGGGATTCCACCTGGGGCCAGCAGTGCAGTCTTTCTGACTCCAGGCAGAACTTGCTGGTACAGGGGCAGTCACAGTTGATGCAAGAATATGGTAAGAGGTGTCTATCATGCATGGAGCACCTATGGGTGCTCTACATGCCCGATCTCAATAAGCCCTCACTATTATTCTGTATTATGGATATTATTTATCCCATTTTCTATGCAAAGAGACTGATTGAGGGTCAGAGAAGTTGAGACATTTTCCCAAGGTCACACACTTGACCTCAGTAGAGGTGAATTCCACATAGACTTCTCTGACATTAAAGCTGAGCTCTTTCCACATTACCTTGTTAAAGGTGCAGGGATAATACCTGAACTGTGACAGATACTCGAGTCTTGATCTAGAGACAAGCAATAGTGAAAGAAGCTGGGCAGGGCAGCACACACCTATAATCTCAGCAGCTCAGGAGTCTGAAGCAGGAGGATTAAAAGTTCAAAGCCTGCCTTAATAATTTAGTAAAGCCTTAAGCAACTTAGTGAGACCCTATCTCTGAATAAAATATTAAAAAGGGCTGGGGATGTATGTGGCTCAGTGGTTGAGTGTCCTGGGCCCTTGGGATCAATCCTTGCTACCAAGGGGTGGAGTGGTATAAGAAGGTAAGGCACACCAAAGTATAGAAGTCTTCCCACTGGGCAAGTTAAAGCTAGATCTCCCAACTTGCTCTAATGCAGGTACCAAAAACAGGCACAGAACATTGGGTCTATTATTTGGTGGTTCCACCTAAATTCTTCATCTGTGTAATGGGTATTTGATAGGATTAACCCATGCTCTTTACCTTTCCTTTGCTAAAATCTTCTTTCAACAGGAACATTAACCAGTGATATATCCAGTCCCAAGGACAGTGTCTTTTACCCTCTTCATTTCATGTCCCTTTTGTAGAAAAGTTTCTCCCCTGAGAGGTGGTTCATGAACTCTAGATCATATTCAGCACAGTGAGCTATGTTACTTAAATTTATTTGGGGTTAAAGGCCCTTTTGAAATAAAATGAAACATGAGAAATTTTTCCCTCGAAAAGAATCACACTGAGCCATAAATGTTGGTGCACACTTTCAGGAATCTTAGCCAGGCATCCTAGGTGACTTTCCTGCCCTCAGAACTGCCTGTGATTCAGTCCACAGGAAAACCTTTTCCAGAACCAGGGAAGGCACTGACAGCAGTTGAAGCCACGTGGGTGACTGCTGGCCTTTCCTAATTGGTGTTCTCGTGCTTGCATGTGAATGTGCCCTTGTTAACCTATGCTTCCCGCAGCCCATGGCCCTGGCACTTCCTCCCTGATCCATGACACCAGCAGGAGCACAATTAGTCAGGAAGAACAAAGGCTCTGAGGTGCCTGGACTGGGCCCTGACCTCACCAGATGTTCTGGCCTTGTCCTTTTCATGTAGCTTCCTGGAGCACACTCGAGGCTGCCAGCTGCTCCTCTCCTGAGCACTTCCTGTTCCACTGAGGTGGCCACACTCCTCTATTCTCAGTTATCCTGTGCAGTTACAATCATTTGTCCTCAGGCACTTTGCTCACACCAAAGCCAGAGACGCCCATCTTCTGAGATCAATGCCCCCTTTATTTATGACCTGACAAGAGAACAGAATAGACCGCTGTGCTTTAACGTGAGAAGGATCTCTTGGTTCCCAGCCAGCCTGATGCACGTGGAACCTGGCAGCCCAGGCAACAGCAGCATTGCTGAATGCTGGGGACAGGTTCGGGCAGCTTCCTCAAAGGGCCTTCCCCTGGGAAGAGGTACCTACAATTTAGATTCTTATCTGGCTCTTTTTTCCCGTAAGTCCAGAGGCTCTGTACTGGGGTCACCCCTGATGACACCCAGGAGATTCTCACATAATATCACCCATCCTTTGTTGAGCTCCTACTCAGCACTGGCACACATCACACATCATCTCCACACCATCCTGCTTTGTGTGCCCTTGTCCCAGGCACAGATATTTGGATGACAAGCAGTTTCATCTTTCAGGAGCTGCATGACATTTCTGCCACCTTCCGAGTGATCTCTCTCTTTCTCACCGTTTCCACTTCATTACCCTGTTGTATTTTTTTCTGTAGATCTTATCATTCTCTGAAGCTCTATTACTTATTTATGTCTTTATCTGTTTATGATCTATCTCTCTTGCTAAAGGGTGAGACCATGAGAGCAGGCCCTTGTTTCTCTTGTTCACATTGTATCCCCAGGGCAAGTAGGAAGCACACAAAATCAGTTCTGTTGAATCAAGTGTTTGTGGCAAATGCAGCAATATATTGTATGGTTTCCAGACTTTCCCCTGGGTCTTGTATCTCCAGGAATTTTATCCATCCTAGAGAGAAAGATTCAGGAAGCTCTGCAGACCAAGGGACTAAAGTTCATTACCTCTCTGAGATAACATGTGGTACCATGATAGTGGACTATGTATTATGCACATAGTAGAGGTTTGTGCAGTCATCTTGCTTATGTCTGAATATCTACCTCTTGTCATTGGTACCTGCTTGCTCCTTGCACTTTTCCAAGTCACTTTCACTCATAGATGTAAGATATCTGACTCCCCAGGCATGATTATCTATGTCATATTATGTGATCCGATGGCTGACCATTGCTGTGCAATTGTGATGGAAACTTGCAGAATGATCAGAGTCTCAGGGGCTGATATACCAGTGTGGATCCTGTGAGCAGGAGTTTGGAGCAAGAACACCTCCTTCCCAGAGTGGTGGTGCATAAAGGCAGCGTCCAAGATGTTGCCTAGCTAGTTACCAGGAATGCTGAACCAGTTCTGAGCATCGGGGGTCTGCAGTGCTGCTGCTAAAGATGATGACATTGATAGGGAAGATATATGGAATGCTTGCACTTGGTGGGAACTCTGCTAAAGGCTCTGCATTTTATTACAATTGGCAATCACAATATAAAGGTCTGGTGATGATCCCTATTTTGCAGATAGGGAGGCCCAAAGAGTTGCATGCCCAGGACTTGGTGTGACTGTGATTCCTGCTATGTCCTGCGGCTTCCATGCTAGCAGAGGGATGGGGACTAGATTAGATGGAGCATGCCTGAATGAGAACAGGGTACCTGGGAAGTTTGCATAGTGATTCAGGAGGAAGTTGCTGAGAGCCAGTCATGGGCAGGAGCATATCATGGTTTCTCCATGGTACCTTTCTTGGCCTGAGGGGCAAAGCAGGAAAGAAGAGATACAAAGTGAAATGACTTTGCAGAAAAGGAGGATGGAAAAGTGCTCTATAGTGTGCATCTGAGAACACATAGGTGAGGCAGGCCAGGTAAGAGCATGTGCACTCCAGAGTAATGGCAGTAATAGAATCAAGCCCTGAGTCTAGGAGAAGCCAGGCTGGTCCACAGAAACCAGAAAACAAATAACAGTATGTGGTAATGCTACATCTCATAGGGTGGGAGAGGCAGGACTGCAGAGCTGAGACCCAGTTACAGCTGGGAAGTGACTATGAGGAATTACTATCTCATGTCTCATGTTGCAGTGAAAGATACCTGTGAGATGCTTGCTGCAGAATTTAGAGATGGTAAGATGATATCCAAACAATTGGCCAGAGGTACCAAGCTTGGAAAACCTTCCATGCTGTTGCCAAGTTTGACTTAAAGGCATTATTCTCTTCATTTGCCCTGCACAACTTTCTCCACATGTAGCATTTCTTTGTAGTAAGCTTTTTTCTTGATCTTCTGATAGTCAGTGAACACAAAAGAGAATATTTCGTTTTTGCTTGTTTCTTATGCAATTACAAATTATGCTTCCTTAATTAATTATCAGGGCCAATTATTTACAGAAATTAAAGACAAAAATGATCCCAATGCATTTATTCACACGATACTTGTGTGTTCACAGCATATGGTTATGATCCACTGAATCTAATAATCCTCCAACTCCTAAACTAACCATGGAGGAGACAACTAGTGTGTTCATCAGGATCCAATCCATCTCTCTTTCTTGAGTACTTGGAAGAAAGCATTTTCCAGTCTCCATGCAATTAGGTGGAGTCCAGTAACTAGTTGAAACCAATTAAATGGAAAGGGAATAAAAACGTGTCCCTTCTGGACTGAATTATTAACGAAAGTGTTTCTCCTCCATGTAGTCACTTCCCCTGCTTGATGGTTGTTATGGTTTAGATGTGGTGTTCCCCCCAAAATTACATGGGAGACAATGCAAGAAAGTTTGGAGGAGAAACGACTGGGTTATATCCTTAACCTAATCAGTAAATTTAATCCCTGATGGGATTGAGTGGTACCTGAAGGCAGGTGAGGTGTGGTTGGGGGAAGTGGTTCATTTTGGGCAGGGCTGTGAGGTATACAATTGGTATCTAGAGAATGGGGTCTCTCTCTGCTTTCTGATGGCCAGGTGAGCTGCTTCCCTCTGCCACACACTCTGTCATGATGTTCAGCCTCAACTGAACCCCAAGGCCAAGGAATAGAGCCTGCTGTCCATGAACTTGAGACCTCTGAAACTGGGAATCCCCAAATAAGTCATTCCTCCTCTACAATTGTTCTGGACAGGTCCTTTAAGTCACAGCAAGAAGAAAGCTGACTAAAATAATGGTCTTGAAGATCAACTAGTCATCTGACATTCTTCCTTCTTTTCCACTAGACTTCCTTCCTTTCTCTTTTTTTCCCTCTATCTCTTTCTCTCCCCCCTCCTTCTCTTCCCTTTCCTTTTCCTTCCTTCCTTTCTTCCTTGATCTCTCTTTCTTCCTTTACTTCCTTCCATTTTCTTTTCTTCAACAAATCTTTCCTGAGACCCTCTGATGTGAAATGTAGAGTACCAGACACTGAGAATTGTACAGAGGTATTATCATGCTTAATGTTTCCCTGGTCTCAAGAAAATCTTAAAATATTAGGACACATATGTGCAGTGACATATCAATAGGAAAACTATCAGATGAAAATTCTGAGAAAAATTTAGGATTTTTGTAAAATTAAGATTTTTGAAAATTTAGGATAGCTATAGAATTGTTTGATGAGATATTTTAGAGAAGAAAATTAAGATTATATAAGATTATATATATTATAGCAAAATATATGATGTATTAGGCCTCTTTCATTTGCAAGTGAAAGAATTTAAGTAAAACTAACTTCAGTTAAAGAAACTGAGAGGATTCATAGGCATCTGGAAATCCACATTATGTATGGTACGAATGGTCAATTTCTTGAATAGATCAAGCTTTCCCACATCTTTTTATGTTGTCTAACTGCATAATATCTGAATGAGTTAAGGTATAGGAAATGCATTATTGATGAACTGTAAATTGTTGTGACTTTAGGAAAATACTACCAATGCACAAGGGAAATTGAAAATATCTCTATATATGGACTTTTGGAAAATTGATAATACAAACATACAGGAACAACTATGTTTATCACAGTAATGTTTGCAATATCCGAAACAAAAAAGTATAAAGATAAAACAACCTAAATATAACCAGAAGGGAGATGACTGACTAGGTTTTGAAACAGTCTGACAAATTTTGTGCAATTGCTAAAAGGAAGAATAAGGATCACGCTTGTGGGTCAGAGCTGAGGTAACACTGAGGGATACAATCATGTGAATACAGTCCTCACACGTCCATAAAACAGTAAAAAATGGAAAACAACATTTGTACATGAGAATGTGTGTGGGGTATGTGTGTGCAATCTTCACCTGATCATGAGGAAAGGTGAAAAAGGACACATGTAGACTCAACTGGTAATGTTGCTTGACTCAGGTGGGATTAGGAGGTGGATAGAAGAGCAATCCTCACATTTTTATAACCTTGCCTTTTAAAATGTGTTGGAATTATTGTGCATCATTTTCTAAAAATAAAAAAATAAGAAAAAAAGGTAATTTAATAGAAAGCTAAAAATTCAGCCATTAACTCTGCATTAAGAAAGAGTTGGTGCCAGGCACAGTGGCGTATGCCTATAATCACAGCAGCTCGGGAGGACGAGGCAGGAAGATCTGAGTTCAAAGTAAGCCACAACAACTCAGCAAGATCCTAAGCAACTCAGCAAGCCTCTGTCTTTAAATAAAACACAAAAAGGCCTGGGGATGTGGCTCACTGGTTGCGTGCCCCTGGGTTCAATCCCTGGTACCAAACAAACAAACAAAAAAAAGTAGAAAAAGTTGGTGATCAGCAGTGGCCAGGAATATATAGAGTTTGGAATTCTCAATATTGTGGTAGCTGCATTGACTCAACCCATCTTGCAGACAGGAAGTGGAGCAGCTAAAGTGTCAAGAATGCAAATTTTGTAGCCTATTAAAAATGAAGAAGAAATGAGAAAACTGATTATATACTGCTTGTTGCATGATTGAAAAGCTCCCATTTTTAATTTTGTGATTACGGAAAAGAAAAAAGGTTGACTTTTATCTTTGTTGGAAAATCAGCATGATATCCCTTTGTTGTCCATTGTCATCCATTTCTTGTAGGGCAATTTATTTATGTTCTTCAATTTCAGCAAACCCCTGGTGTACCTTCAGCAGCTGCAACAAGTTGAGTCATGACGTGCATCATTTTAAAGAACCACGAGATCCTTGCTGAGGTGAGAAGACTTGAGGACATTTTTTCGTCGTGCAAATTAGCTAGAGGACACGGGTTCTAGATGGCTATATTGGTGCCAAAGGACGAGTTAGTTTTCTCAGATGCTACTGAGCAGCATAATAAAGGTTGTTTCACAGGCTTCCATTTCAGGAGTTATTTGATTTCAAACCCCAACTGTCTTATAAGCAACTGGGTCATTAACCTTAAAAATGTCAACTTGTTCATGTTAATGTGAAGTGAGTCACAAGCCAGGGGACCCTGAAGAATCAGCAGGTATTATGGATGTGTGCAAAATGCTCCACTCTCACACTTTCTCAGGCCAAAAGTAGGGAGATGTGCAGAGAGTTGGAGGTAGCATGCAGGAGGCTCCCTGTCAGAGCTGTACGTGTCCAATAGGAGAAGAACAGGGAAACAGTCTTTGGGAAGAGCAGGACGCCAAAGCGGAAAATGTAGCCAAAGGCTGACCATAAGCGTAGATTGGGGAGAATCCTAGAAGCAAGAGTCCAACTGAGAGTGTGGTTCATGTCACAGGGGTTTCATTGGATGAGGAGGATGGAAATGTGTCCCAGTTTAGCCTTTTCCCATAGTTCTGTGTATTAGACCCCCACCACTCTCTTCAACAATCTGTGACTCTTCTGACCTGGGAAAGCAGGTGAGGCCTGGGAGTTCCAGAGTCTTTTATAGAAATTTGATGTAAAATGAATGGCCAAGTAGTGACTGTGCTTGTTTTCTCAGGTTGCCATAATAAAGTACCACAGGCTGGATGACTTAAACATCAGAAATTTAATCACACAGTTCTGGAGGTTGAAAGTTTGTGATGAGGGTGTTGGCGGCACTGGTTTCTCCTGATCCCTCTCTCCCTGGCTTGTAGATGGCATCTTCTCTCTTTGTCTTCACGTGGTCTTCCCTCTGTGTGTACCCTAATCTCCGCTTCTTATAAGGACAGAGTCATGTGGGTTTAGGACCCTTCCACATGAATTCATGACTTCAACTATCTCTTTAAAGACCTTATCCTCAAATACAGGCATATTCTGAGGTAGTGGGGGTTAGGACTTCAGCAAATAAATTTTGGGGAGACAATTTAGCCCATGAAATTGATTTCTTTTGGTACATTTCTTCTTCAAAAGTAATAAAATATCCGATGAATGATGTATTCGTGGGGGCTGGAGTTGTAGCTCAGTGGCAGAAGGCCTGCCTAGCATGTATGAGGCACTGGGTTCAATTCTCAGCAACACATATAAATAAAGGGATAAAATAAAGGTCTATCAACATCTAAAAAGTTAAAAAAAAAGATATATGTGTGGATATGTGTGTGTATACCTGTGTAAGTGCATCTATGTGGGGCTGTATACATGTGTATGTGTGTATGTATGTGTGTATGAATGTGCATTGACAAGTTTTTCTTTAAATGATAATACTTCCCTCCCTCATTTCCCACAACTATACATATGTAGACCCCTGAACTGTGCATCTCCAAGAAATATGACAATTTTATCCTTGTCTCCAAGGATTTATGTTTTAAAACATAAAATAGTTTTAAAATTCACCTCTATGAGTGCCCTGTGGGTTGGGCAAAAGCACCTAACTTCTCAAGCTGGGCCTGAAATCAGGGTGTGTCTCTAGATCTATGTTAACTGTCATGTTCCTTAACTCTTAAAGATCTAGGTACAATTTATGAAGTGCTCACTCTGCACCTGACTGTTCCTCAGATCCTCTATGGGGCTTAACATATTGACCTTGAATGATCTCTTCTACCTCTGGCATCATAGATATGCATGCAAGTTTGCATGTTGATCATTATATACCATTTATTAGTGTCAGGTATGCTGAGTGCTCCGTGGGTGCTAATTCATTTTACTATCACAGCAACCCTCTAAGACCAGAACCCTCTTGAAATGAGAAAAATAAGGGACAAAGAAGCAAAGCAACCTGCCCGAGTCATATGTTCATCAGCGGCAGTCCTTGCATCTGAAACCAGTATTCCACAGCATATTTATTCTTCACACAGTCTTGTAAGGGAGGATATGTCATCAATACCTTGCAGATGAGGAAAGAGATTTATAGTTGTTTAGACCCAGGGGTGTCTACTTCCAAAGCCATTTTTCTTTCCATTGTGCCAGCCTGTTCACCTGAACGTTGCCTATTCCCCAGAGCCTTGGCTAATCTTCCTTTCTGACACACATTTCTCACACACACCCAAAGTCAGACTCATCTGCTTCTTCCAATTCGTACTGAAGAGTGTAGAGAGTTGTCAGGTCTCTTTGGTGAAGTGGGGAAGGCATTGGCTTCAGAGACAAGTGAAATTTGCTTCAAACCTCAGCTATTCCAATTTCCTATGTTCTGGTCTTGGTCAAGTTACTTAAATTCTCTGAGTATCAGTTTCTTCATCATGAAAGTGGGGATAACAATAACTAGATACTATTGAGCCTTAAATGATTAGTGAATTTTAGTTAACTCCTCGCCCTATTACTGTATACTAAGTTGATTGGAAGGGGACTATAGCTCCTCCAATCAAGAGATGACATTTTAAAATATTTAAAAAATAAAGTCACTCCAACTTCTTTTGGGAGGAAAAAAAAAAAAAAAAAAGATGACATTTATTTCCTCATTCATCCCTGAAACAAGAGCTGGTTTGGTGACTTATTTTGACCAAAAGAAAGTGACAAAAGTGGCTGTGTTAGTTTCAAGCTTCAAGAGCCCTTATGTGCTCCACTTTCCCTCTCAAACTCATATTGCTGCCATGAGAACAGGCCTGGACTAGCCTGCTGGAAAATGAAAAACCACACAGAGTTGAACAAAGTAATGACTGCTAAAGTCATTGTGGACCAGCAAGACCCAGATGACTGGCCAACTGACCACAAATGCATGAGCAAGCCCAGCTGGGATCAGCCAACCACACAGCCATTTTGTAGAATTCTAAGAAATAATGCACAGTTACTATTTAAGTTACAAATTTTGCTGTGGTTTGTTAGGCAGCAATAGCTAACTGATACAGCCAAATTTTAATTTTATCTGTACTGCTTAGGAAAAAAATAAAAAATATGCTCAAATTTGCTCCTAATTAATTCCCTGTTCCCTCTGTTTATGTGTGCTCTTATATGCATCCTCATTGTCTCCCCAGGTACAAATGAAAGCACATGCAACCTCCTGCTGATTCCAGTAACAAATGAGAAAAATAAACATTTGTTTCCATGGGCGTCAATAAACCATCTTTACACATGTTTCTCATTGTCCTTATGTCAATATTAGCTGATAGAACTGAAATCTTTTTATGAGGTCTTTAGAGTTTGATTTTAGCAAAGAGGCTGACATTTCTTTTGGCAAAGAGAACACAATTCAAATGACACTAAAGTGTTGGGAAAAGGGTCAGCTCCCTCCAAGGCTGGCCAAGTGCAATAGGACCAGAGACCCAAGGCCATGTTTCTGGGCTCCTGTTCTTCTGTTTCTTGGCTATAGTCAGAATACTGGGGATGCTCATCTGGATAAGCAAGGCATATCCCAAGTTCATACCACAACCTGTGGCCTTACAGAATCTGCAGGGCTTGGAACATTTGCCAGACCCACTTTAGTGTGTAGGGGGTGCGGGGGGGGGTTCTCTCATATGTTCCAACAGTAAGATTAAAGATGCCTTTCCTTTATGGAGTCTTGAGTACTCATGATAGATGTCTTACCCCATTTGAAAAGCAGGTCAGGAATTCCCACTCTGTTTGACTCCAGAGCTCCTAATAGTCACAGCTATAGTAGAACACCCTTATCTTTGTGTCTTTTCATTCTATTAGTTTCAATGTGGTCCCTTAGTCAGTGTCTATTGTATGATTGAGTGAACCTGAAATCATGGTTCACGAAGAACCTCTCCATCACCCTGCAACCCAGCCCCCCCAAATGTTGTTCATTGCTTAGAGTCAAGTGTAGTATTTAGGAACCTAGATGGATTCATGTTTCAGCTTCAGGATTTTCTACCTGAGTGATCCAGTATGATTTCTTTAATACTGATTAGTCTTATTATACACATATATAAAAGTAAAACACCCAATACTGCATCCTTCCTCACAGTTGTGGTAAAGGAGTACAGAGATTGTTAAATTAGTACATGTAGGAGGCTTAGAATACCACCTGGCACAAAGTAAGCAACATCAGCACACAAGAGTCCCTGATGGTCTCAAGGAGTGGAGACCTCTTTTTAGACTTTTCAGGTTTTTGACCACATCATAGAAAAGAATTTAAGCTATGGGTAGCAGAGCAAGAAATTTATTATAAATGGGAGACTTGGGAGTGTGGGTGATATGAGAGAAAGGGGGTGGGGTGGGGGAGAGACCTAGTCTTGGTTTGGTGCTTTAACATTTAGATGGACAGTAGCTAGGGGACTGAACTAGAGGTGGAGTCAAGATGGTATTAAGGATGGTATTATGACATTTTGTAACAATTTTTATTGCCCTGTATATCACCCTCACATGTTCTAATCATCTTAAATCCCTGCCCAGGTTTGTGCAGCTTAACATCATGAGGGGGCTAGAGTTATTTCTCAATCACCAAAGTATTTAATGTGCATATTCCCAAAGGAACATTTCCCCTAGATGCCTGATTTATATTGTGGTCTCCTTGTTTTTTTCATTAGTCAGTTAGCAAGCTGCAGGCAAGGACACAGGTTCAAGGACTTAGGTTGGGTTGCTCACTAGCTGTTTGTTCTGTATTCCAGTGACTTGTGAGCTTTGATCTTTTGAGACTCTGTGTTTTCTCTGTATCCCCAAATTCCTACTTAGCACCAACTATCACCTTCTCTTCATTTATGCATCCATTTAAATCACACTTTCAGAGCAGTAATTATTTGTCAGCTGCAATGGCAGATCCAGGGATGGAAAAGATCCAGCCCCTATGTGGTGACTTTCTCAGTGGAAGGGGAAGATGACATTAGATGGGTATGTTATGATACACAGGGGCAACCCTTCTTACCATGAAAAGAAAGGTCTGAGGGAGCTCAGGGACAGGAGCTTCTAATTCCTCCTTGGTACTGGGAATTGGTGAAATCTCAGAGAAGGTGATATTTGAGTTGAGTTTAGAAGGATGAAGGAGAATTTGACAGTTGAAAAGGTCAGGCATTACAGGCAGAGGGAAAGGCCCGTGGGAAGAAGCCAGGCCATGGAGGGCTGTCTTTTTGTTTTGGGGAATGAGGAGAAGCTGAACATGTAGGCAGTTGGGTGGTCAGGAGAAAGGTGTCAGGGGGAGAGCTGGAAAGGAGATTAAAGAGGGACAGAGGTCCACAAGTTTTACATGATGGCCTTGTTTCCTACAGTTGCTCCTAAAAGGAGGAGGGAAGTGATTTTGGATGTTAGGAGCAGAATTGTACTCAGGAAAAGAATTATGCATGTTGAAAAACAAACTTTAATGGGCCTTTTTGAATATGATCAGAGGCCCTCTGGGGATTGTCTGAGTGGGTTGGTGTATGTTAAAGAGAGCTAAATGCCTGTATGTGAAGGAATTATTAAATGCCTGTATATGGGCAAGAGTGGGTGGGAGAGGAGATACAGGGCAGAACACAATCAGGGGAGGGGAGGAGAGGGGAGTGACAGGGAACTGCCAAGATATTTTCCCCAGTGCAGGAGTTGGTGCAGGGGAGGGGAGGCCTTTCCAGGCTATTGAGAGGACAGCAGTCTTCCACAGCTTAGTTCTAGGTTGATTGCTGTGCAATGCTGTCATGCCTCTTCAGGAAAAGAAGCTGCACTACTGAAAGGCCCATAGCAATGTATGTGTGAGACATCAAGGGACAGGCAATTGGTACCAGGCCAGAGACAAGAAAAGCCAGGAGAGAGAAGAGACATCAGTAAAGGCAGAGGGAAGAAACTAGGTGACATAAAAACAGAAACCCTTGGAAAGTCACAGAAATGTGGGGAAATATGAAACTTCAAAACAGAAAAAGCATACACTTTTGAATTAATTTTATTTAAAAAATTAAAGAACTGAGAGACACCAGCTGTCACTCTTGGCTACATGTGTATGTCATATGTCCCAGTGATATTTGCATGCATAATGTTTGTTTAGAATACAATGTATAGACGTTTCATCTTTAGGAGAAACAGAGATGGTTCATTTTTGAGGCTATTTTGAATTGGGGAGTATGCAATAAATTGTCTTGGCCGTCTTTCTTTCACACTACACTTAGGATATCCTGACCTTTTGAGTTTTTCTACGTCCTTCTTTTCACTAAGATTATAAACTAGATGGGACCAGATCCCAAGGATGCCCAGGACTAGTGCATCTTCACTAGCAGTGAAAGAAGGTACTAGGACTGTTCCAGAACTCTTAGTGCTTCAGAAACAATTGTTTTTATTCAGGTGTCACCGAGTAACAAAAAGCAGAAACTCACCCACCATATCACGAACTTAAAGGAAACTCTTTTAAAAGGACATGAAGTTACCCAAAGAACCCAGGGTAAGAGGTAATAGCAAGGTCTAGGGGTGAGTGAACACAGAAATGAAAAGTCAAGAATGAAGGTCATTACTTGTTCTCTAGGGACTGCATAGTTTCCTGATTCTGTTCTTCCAGTTACATGTTTTGTCTTCCTTATTAAACATGTTCTCCACCTCGGCATGCCTAGGATGCCTCAGCTCTGCTTTAGCTGACATCTTTTGAATTGTGCCACACAGGCCAACCAGACTTCAATCACTACAGTTCAGATTCCTAGATGCCTGATTCTCACTGGTTTGTCACTGTGCATTGCTGCAGAGTCAAAAGTCTACCTTCTGCCCAATTGCCTGTATTTGGGAGCAGAGCAGGTGACACAGTGACTGCATGGCTGCAGGACTTCTGCTTGTAGCATGTGAGCAGCTCTCAGAGAGGGAGATGCAGGCTGCAAGAGGACCCACGTCTACAAAATGTACCATTTTCAATGAAAGAAGATTAATAGGAAAATATCCACCTGCCCGTTGGCAGCATTATAAAGGTTCCAGTGTCTCTCCGAGAAGTAGGGCATGCTGGCTTTTAGAGCACCACATCTGTATGGCCTCATACCAGACACTTTTATATTATCTTACTTTCTTCCATCAGTTATGTTGGGAGGAGACTTGGTGGTTCCCATTTTATGATTAATCACTCACTTTGGTTCAATCTGAAGAGACCCATGAATAAGAGCAACTGAAAGTCCTGTTGCCAGAGCTTATTCCTTAGCACCTCAAGGCCTCTGAACTTCTGACTCTTTAGGCCTTTGGAATGGGCTGGGTGAATAGGAGTGGCCCTGTCCAAATGGCTGGTCCCACATCTGGTTGCTGCACATGCTGCAGCAGCAGGTCTTAGAAGGGTCAAAAGGCCACAGACACTCTGGGGAAAGATTGTTGGGTGAAGAAAGACTATTTAGGAGAATACATGGATTAATTAGAGGAGGTGACTTAAACTAAAGGGCATGCAGGTGAATCCTGTCTTCATTCAATTGCTGAGGTCTCTCTGTACACAGAGACCCCTGTGCAGGTGCCCCCTTTCCTAGACATGTACACACAGGTTCACACAGCACACCCTTGTATATATATTCAGTCACCCAGGGTCCCACATTCACAGGTTCAAACAATCTTGGACTAAAAATCTTATGAAAATAAATGTATCTGTACTGAACATGTGACAATTTTTTATTGTCATTATTCCCTACAAAATACAGTACAACAAATATTTACATAGCATTTACATTGTATTAGGTATTATAAGTAATCTTGGAGATGATTTTAAGTATATGGAATGATATGTGTAAGCATATGAAAATACTGCCATTTTATATAATGACTTGAGCATTCCCTGATTTTGGTATCCATGGTGAGTCTTGGAAACAATCCCTGAGGATACCATAAAATGACGGTATATAAATATAAATATGTGTATATCTCACATATATATGTTAGCATCAATTTATGTAAAATGTTTCAGACAAGACAAGGGATTTAATCTCAGTTTTTGCCTTTTGCAACTATGCAATCCTTGACAAACCATTTAATCTCTCTGATGTTCACTTTCTACATCAGAAAAATGAAAGGAATTATACTTCGAAAAGGAATAGGATGATAAACATAATATCAGCAAATAACAATGCATGAGTGTGTGCCACATATTTAGCTATGGATGAATTTAAACTAAATGTAAACAATTATTAAATCACATGTACATAAATTCATCTATACACATATTCATATGCATGTATATATGCAGTTCTTTACACATATATATCTTTGCATATATATACACAAGCTCAGGACAGCCATAAATAGCAATGTATATAATGATTTTATGTGCTTCCATGATGGCATTAACATTCACTTGCATCCATAAGCATATACCTAAGCACACACACACACATGAACACACATCAACTCACTCAGACATGCCATCATAGTGGAAAATACATACATGCACACACACACCTGTATATTGTTAGGTAGTCGGATAGATAAAACATACTTGTGTGCAAATGCATGACCACACGTGTATATAAAATTCACATTTTACATAGTATGAAGGCATCTTTAATACTAAGACAAATGAGGATAATTTACTGTGTGGCTTTGAAAATAACTGTGGTTTGCTGACTTTGTTGTATCATTTATGGAAAACCTCTGTTACTTCTTTTTGGGACAAACATGTAGGTTGTAGACATGTACTTCATCTTTATTAGCCTGTAGGCAGTGAAAAAGATCATTGTTTCATGTTAGATGCGGAAGAAAAATATAGCTTCTCCACCTTTGAAGAGGGGGCTGGGTCATTCCCCAACCTGCCAGGAAGAGCCAACCTGTGTTTGGGGCACACCACATCATCTCTGTATGAGATGACTTTTTCTCATACAGCTTTGTCTTCAATACTGGCTCCTGGAAGTCTGGGCTCAGTCAGTGTAAGGTGTGATTTCTTCTCAGGTGAGCTGCTAGAGAGTTGCAGTTTTGATTCCTGAGCCTGTTGGGGGCAGTCAGTGGAAAGATGGAAAGGGCTGTGTGTTCAAGACCTCAGAATCCTCTCAGTCTCTCTACAGAGCCCCAGATTCTTCGGAAAACTGCAATAGTGTTCAGTAACTTTGGGAGGGGTAAGGGTGAGGAGCACTGTGAGCATGAGCATATGATCAGCGTTGCCTACTGATGTCCGGTCATCTGGGGCCTCCACACTCAGTGGCCCAACCATGGCCATGGATCTGTGCATGGGTTTATGCCATTCACTTGGGGAAGATGACCAGACATAAAGGACTGAAGCTGCAGCAGAGCTGGTGGGAGGCAAGTCCTTCCCGAGGAACAGTTGTGCTCCATGAGAAAGGACAGCAGGCTACCTCATTTATATGGTCTCACTTCCATTTGTAAATTATGAACGGGATGAAGAGAGAAGACTTTGATCCATCAAATTTATGGATTCAATAACTGTTGCCATTTCAGACTGCAGGGGTCCCTGGGGATTATTTTTCCATGTATGCTTTGGTAGCAGTAAGAGAGAGACAAATGCTAAATATTCTGCTGTATTTATGAAATGTCAAATGTGCTTTCCGGGGTAATTACATGAATATTGAATAGCCTTGCTGAAATTTACAACCTTGCAACTGAGTGGGGATGCTTCTTGCCAGCAGACCACTGTAGACAGGACAACAGCCCTGGCACAGAGGACCCAAATGGAATCCAGTCTGGCCCTGACTGGCCTGCAATTGCCAATACAGCTGGACAACTTGGCCTGACTTTGTAGGTATTGACCAATCAAGGAGTCCATGTCAGGCCCAGGATATAGCTTCAGAGTAGCAAGGGGACTTGGTTGACATTAAATATCCCATGACAGTTCTTTAGAAAAAGGATTTTACTATAACTTTCTCCACATCTGGTAGAATAGCACATAGCTCAATAGAATCCAGGTGATACTGTGAAGAGATGAATCTCCCTTTGTTTTTATTTTTGTTTTTGTTGTTGTTTATTTTATTTTTTTCCCAAAATCCTGGCATCTTCTTTGACCAAGCAGAACATTGAAGACTCTATCAGATAAACAGCTTCAGCCTTAACTGAAGCAAAATCACATAGACTTTTGCAGCCCTAAACCCAAAGTAGTATTAAAACATGGGGGTGCATTGTAGCTGGTGTTTAGTTTTATGTTAAATTTCATTAAATTAGTTTATGTTTCATGAAGTGTTCTCAAGGCCTTTTTCTCTTTAACCACTGACAACCATTCCATCATAGATTTGGCTACTTTAATCACAGAAGTGAATCTTAGATCCCTAGCTTGCTTTGCCCTAGAGTGACTTTTCTTTATGATGTCATAACTTTTCTTTATGATATCATAACTCTACTTTACAGATGTATCACTCAGCATTTTCCCATAAACCCTTCTCCATCTGCTCAGTATCTCTCACTGATCCTCCACTTCTTCCTACCCTTTCTGGACTGTGGTGCCTTTGTACATACTGCTTCCTCTGCCTGGAGGCCTCTCTTCCTTTTCTCCACCCAACAAATCCCTGCCTACCTACTAACATCCGATTTAAATGCTGGACACAACTGATCTTCTCGGAAAACATGGCCACCAACATGAATTTTTCTCTGTCCAGGCCCATGACAATACTCAGGGTTTCATGAGACCTCCAATTATGTAATGTTACTAGGAATCTGGGGAAAGGGAAGTGGATAAGAGGAACAAATACCAAATAGAGAAGCAAGTGATGGGCAGAAGGGGAGCTGATAGATCCCAGAGGGGAAAGGATGATTTCACCACAGCTAATACTGCAATAGATAGCCAGAATCCTGGAAGGAAAGGCCAATGTGGAAATGGGAGGTTAAAACCAGGGAAAGTTGAAGTAAGGAAGGTCACATTATAGAGTATTGATCCAGAGAACAGCTGAGGTGAATAGGATGGAAAAGGGTTAGTTGTACCAGCTAAACCATTTACCTCTATAATTTTTAGGCCCACGGAATTTGAAATCATCTTTGTTTTTTATTGGGTAATTTGTTCTATCAGTTAGTTACAGGGATTGCAGCCCCTTACTGTAAATGTCACTTCTTTGGAGGCACAATTATAGGATTCCTTGGTAGTTACATTCTTTGCTCTCATCCCATTGTACTTTGTCCGTGCTCAGAGGGCTCCTGATAGATGTAGGAAAACTCTGATACTTTCTGTGCTAAAGTTCTGAGTGCCAGCCATACATCTACCTTTGGTTAGGCTGTGCAATTAGCCCTATGTCATTCTTCATTTACCTACCATTAAAACAAAGCCACCTTGAATCTGGGCATGGTGGCACACACCTGTGATCCCAGCTACATGGGAGGTTGAAGCAGGAGATGGCAAATTTGAGGACAGTCAGGGCAACTTAGTGAGACCCTTTCTCAAAATAACAATAAAAAATGGCTGGGGATGTAGCTCAGTGGAAGAGAGCTTGCCTAGCATGCATGAGGCTCTGGATTTGATCCCCAGCACCATGAAAACAAAAGAGCTAAAATTCCTCCTGAGATCCTTGGAGCTTCTCAACTTAGAAGGCTTTGCCTCTCTTCCAGTTTTCAGGCACAGGTTTGGATTCTTTCCCCCTCTTACCTACTGATGCTCAATTTAG
This sequence comes from Sciurus vulgaris, assembly GCF_902686455.1. NCBI lineage: Eukaryota > Metazoa > Chordata > Mammalia > Rodentia > Sciuridae > Sciurus > Sciurus vulgaris. The sequence continues at coordinate 42,467,507 of NC_136464.1, forward strand.
GGAGTTCCTCTTCTTGAAAACTAGACACTAGACAGCTCTTATTTAGCTAAACAAACAAACAAACACAAACCTGATTTGTCTACATGCTGAATTTTAAAAATGCACAAAGCCCTTAAGTTGGTAAAATTAGATTCCAGTATTGCTTCTGAATAGACACCTTGTTTAGAAGTGGAGTAAAATAGGTGTTTTAGGCGTCCTTTCCTGCCTCTCTCAATAATGCTTCAGCAATGCATCATGGGATATGGGTATTAAAAAAATGGAAGGAACCTGAACCCAGAGGAGATTTTTCAATATGGAAGGAGATCTATATCTGTGTCTGTCATCCATCTATCTATCTATTCACACATATATACATTAACACATATATACATATATGTATATTTTTCCATTATTGAGCATGTATATTTACTTATATACATATATTTGCATGTATTTGGTGTGCATGTGTATATTAATTTACATATACATACAATGCATATATTTGCCCATATGTAAGCTATATAAATGTATATGTGTACACACACACACACACACACACACACATAAATATGCAGATACCCTCTTTGCTAAAATATATCACTTTAAGCCACAACTCATTCTGCTCCCAAGATGACACTAAGCATGATGAACTTAAAACAAATAGAAGCAAAACAAATAAAAGTTCCAAGCAACAGCAAGGCGAACAGATGGGTCATTGTCATTTTTGCATGACCAAAGACTCCAGAATTCTGACCTCCAAGATGTAAGGTGGAGGATGGAGGACATCTGGTGCCAGAGACTCCTCTTGCTCCTCCATTATGGCACAGATCACATACAAAAAATGGAGCTGTTCCTATTACTATCTTCCTCATGACACTGCATCCTCTTGAGATGGAGGCATGGTGTTCTTATCTTTACATTCTTAATGATCAATACAGAACCTGGCATGCAGGCACCCAACTATTTTCTATTTTGACTGAACAAATGTCCTTGACTAATTGTCATCAATCTAAATGAAATTTGATCTTGCTCAATTGAACAAGCACAGATTGCATTGGGTTTTCCTAAGAAAACCACAACATAATTTCTTCTTCCTGAATTGTGAGGAAAGGTAATAAAATCTCCACCAGCCTAAATCAGTCATTGAAAAATGGAGACATTAGTGATTCTTTTAAAGGACTTTCAATGTAGGGGTTCAGTCATTAATATAGAAAGCTTTCTATGTTTATGGGATTCTGTTATCCATTATGAATATGAGTATATGTGAATATGAATTATGAATATGAATATATAAAATTGGATTCATACATAAAATTGTGGCTCATTGTGCATATTGAAACCTATGAGTGTAAAGACACAGTAAAATTGAGGATATACTGTTTCTCCAGCCAACAGATGTCTGTGGGTGGAGACTTCTCATTTCTACATTGTACAAAAAAGAGTATGTAAGCTGACATCATTAGATAATCATGGGGTAGATTGTTTTCCTTCGTTTTGGGAAAATCCTCTCCTACCTACACTAAAATGAAAACACATTTAATCCAGAAGGGAAGTTAGGCCAGTCTTGACTGAAAGGTACAGGGAATGAAATTCTTTCAAGACCATCTGCCTGAAATGCTCCTTTCCTTCCCTGGATCTTACCCTTTTCTCTTCTCATCCTGTATTCTACTTTGTTTCAGCCTTCCCTGTCTGGTGAGTCTGTCTGGGACATCCTGTCTCTTCATGACAGAGATTCTGTCCAGTTCTTAGATCCTTTTGTGTCTTACAGTTCTAAAGCCCCCAAGTTTATTCTCTATTCAGTTTCTGCAGATAGCTGGGAGACAATAGGCTCTGGCTTCAGTTTTGTTGGCTCCTGATAATCTCCAGACTGGGACAAAAATGGAGATGGTAAATGGTGGGGGTCTTTAGAACGGATTGCACCTGAAAATATTCATTTTTATAAGAACTAATTACATTTTGAAGACCACCTAGGCTAGTCCTATCCTTACTGCTTTTGGAATGATAACATTCACTTATGATACCAAGGGCACAGTTACCCACTCCTTATTCTAAGTTTTATTTAAAAAAACTACCTTATTGCATTAGTAGATGGTGAAATGATCTGTGTGTAAACTGTTTATGCCAAATTATTGGTAAGGAAAAGAAAATAACTCTCATTTCCAAACTTAAATCCTCCCCACTACTCCTTCTCTAGGGCATCCTATCATATTCCAAGCTTTCCTCATTGGGAATCAGTCATTAGCTTTAAGGTTACTGACTGACTTGTGCATTTCAAGTAAAGCAACCGAGTGGTAAAAAGTCAAAATTGCCTTTCCATGCAGTGGTAAGTTCCTGGAGTATGATTCTGTGCACAGGCGGTGAATCACTTTTGTACTCTCAAAAATGTATGGGCTGTTTACATTGGCTGAAGTTAGACAAAGCAGAGAAACACCTATGTCCAGTCGTTGAGATGCATGAAGGGTATTATGGATAGTGAGACATTTGAAAGGGCTTCAGATTGGCGACCCAGTCTGCTGCGCATGCCTTATCTACAGTGTCTTGCACAATGTACTTATTTGGCAAAAATGAATGAATAAATAAATTGACTAAAGTTCAGTATACTACCTGCCTGGGGGTTGATGTTGACTTTTAGGAAAATATTGTGATGAGCAATGGCAGTTAAATAAGTAAGATCTCTTGAAACAAATCTTGTGAATGATGTGACCGAAACAATGTGATTTGATCCAGGAGCAGTTTGCTAGGAATCTTACTTCCCAGAACTGAATTTGTCCAGGATAATCTGTTGAGAACAACTGTGACTATGGATACCAATGCCACGGAGTCACACTTCTCAAACTTTAATGTGTACACAGATCACCTTGGAGCTCTTATTAAAATGGAGATTCTGATTCAGTAGGAGTGAGAAGAGACAACAGATTCTGCATTTTTAATAAGCTGTCATGTGAAGCTGCTACTGATGCTGAGACTGCTGGTCCCAGAACACATGTTGGGTAGCAAAGCTTCAAAGATGGCTTGCTGTAGATCAGTGGTTCTCAACTGAGGGTAGGCTATGGAGGGAGGCAAGATTTACTGCCACTTTCTGAGGATATTTGGTGGTGTCTAGGAATCTCTGTGGATGTCATACTAGAGAGGTGCTGCTGGCATCTAGTGGGTAGAAGCCAGTGATGCTGCTAAAGATCCTATAATGCCCAAGACAACCCCCACCACAAAGAACTGTCTGGTTTCCAAATCAGTAGTGCTGAGGTTGAGAAATCCTGTTTAAGAGGAAAGAACACAGGATTGCAACCCAGTGGACGTGGGTTGAAACCTTGATGATATCATTTGATTGCTGTAACCCTAGTCAGACTCTCCAACCTCTTTTCTTTATGGGACTAGCTAATGGGGACCAGCGCATTCCATGCATATGCGGTCAATGTTCAGTAATACTTAATATCAGTTGAAGAATTTCAGAACTTCTTCCTTGGAGACCTATAGAAAAGCAGTTGCCATTATGGAATTATTATTATTATTACCACCATATACATAATAATATAATAATTTTTACCATATACACAATAATTATTATTATTACCGTATATCCAGATAAATATTTTGAACATCCTAGAGATAGCTCAGATATGCAAGTGGAGCCAGGGGTATGAATAAAATCATCTCTTGAATCTGTAATATTAGGTCTCTAAGGGCTGAAAAAAAAAAAAAATGTCCCTCAGTCTCATTAGCAGATATTGACAGAAGCTGTGCTTACAAAGTAACAATTATAATGGCCAGTGGATTGTGAGAGTTAGGTACTGTGTCTTGGATTTCCCAACAGGAACTGCATTTTCTCATTAGAGCACTTGCTTTGACTTTCAAAGGCATGGGTGTGTCCTATTGCTAGTGATTCCATGGGCTGCCTTTGGTTTGCTTTCAGAAAAAGAGAAGTTAGACCACTAGAGAGGTTCCAGAAACAGTGGTGGGAAGGCAGGAGGCTGTGACTGACTAGTTCCCTTCTGAACCTTGAAGAACAATTGGGGCTCAATCTTTCATGTGTGTTTAAGAAAGCTGTTCTCACTCCAAGACTTTTCTGTCCAACACATGAAGAAATGACCACTTGAGTGCACACCATACACACACACACACACACACACACACACACACAGAGAGAGAGAGAGAGAGAGAGAGAGAGAGAGAGAGAGAGAGAGAGAGAGAGAGAGAGAGAGAGAGAAAGATGTTTCAACAGATGAGTTTTTCTGCTGACTGCCTGTAAAAAGAAAAACAACCAGATGGCACAGCTAGAGAAAAAGTGTGTTTTAGAGGGTCTATAAAGCTCTTTATCATCCCGGCAGGAATGGCCAAGAACCTGGCAGGACACTGAAGTGCTCAAGAAGAATGTGGAGCATCTGCTTGATGTGTTGGTGAAGCTTTCCAGAATCATCTCCAGCCTGCTCTCTTACCAAAGATATCTGTGTAATAATCCTGGGATCTGGAGTTGTCCTTTTCCTGATTTCTCCTCACTTTACCATTGCTGCTCTTCAGTTTATATGCCTGTAGAATTTCATGGAGACAGTTATTCTAAAAGGTCATTGTCTTTGCCTGGATGGAGATAATTAGGATAGTCTAAGTGGTATAGTATTAAGAGAAGGCAGAGAAGGATGTTGGATTGAATTCACCAGGAAGACTAATCAGATTCAACATAGAGTTGTACTTTTGACTATAATTATCACAAAAGGATACCAAATGCAATCAGCAAAGTGAAGAATCATAAGGGTGGGGTAAAGTCTGGGGGACCAGTCTCAAGCTTCTAGTCTTATCCCATTGGCATAACATAGGAAGGGCTCAATTCCTCTAGCAAGAGGTCTGAGATGTTGGCAATCAGCTTAACTCATTAGAGACTCAGCACTTTGGGTTCTTACTGAGAGCTTATCACATAGGCATCCTCTGACCAGAATGTACCCTAATTCTAGACATCAGAAGAAAAGCATTTATTCAGTATAAACCACATTGTTCATACAACTAGCTTATGCACAGTGAGCTGTTCTTATTAGAGAATGGTGGAACCTTCTAATCTTTTGAAGTCTAAGTTCTTAATATCAGTTAAGGACCCATCTTGTAAGCAGGTATTCTCACAGATAGCAATTTAAATCTGTGATATTAACTCTTTTCAGTACATTCTGTGTTCCCTGGGACAGCTGCCAGCTCAATGGGAGTCCAGAATGCCAGAGTTGTGACAAGGTGCCTTGGGGCCCACATTCCCCCACAGAGTCAGAGACAGCTGGTTCTCAGCCACGCTGGTTGGAGCCTTTGAAGACCCAGTCCTATTGGGGCAGTGCCTCTCCTCCTAGGAATAAAGGGTTATGCCAAAACAAAGACAATCTCTTCTGAAAACCTTCCATCTGTAACATCAGCTGCTCCATTTTCCTCTACTTTGAATCAGGAACACTCACAGTTTTATTCCTGTAAGTCAAAGGATTCTTTTGAAGGATGGCACAGAAGTTTTTTTTTTTCCCTCTTTGGCTTGAAAGCTCACAGGAGTCTTTATCTTTGAAATTGAAAGCTCTTCCCCCTCCCCCTAGAATATGCCTTGGCATATTTTCTTATTAACTCTGTCCAGTATGTGATGATCCCTCTCAATTTCTCATCTCAGTTTACTTTAATATTTTCTTTTCAGTTCCGCAGTTTTCTTCTATTACATCTGTAATTACTGATGCCTGTCCTTGGGAATACTGACCATGTGGGAGATAAAGCTCCATGTTTGTCTTATGATTCATTTGCTAACATACCCTTTTATTTATTTGAGAATTTGTTAGTCATCCAGTGCATTACCAGACACTGGAGATTCAAATGTAACTAAGATATATTATTGATCATTCAGAATTATAAGCAGAAGGATTTGGTACTTTGTATGAAATACTTCTTTATTCTTCCTTGGTTGGCTCAAAGAGTTGCCTTTAAAGCTCTTTCCAGCTAGCATAGACTAGTCCTACAGGAGAAGTCAGTAGACAAGTTCACTTCTCTCTTTTCTACACCTTGGGGCTGACAATGCCCCCACTCAAGTAGAACTTGGAGTTCTTTTACTTTTCTGTATATGTGTAATACTACCTGGGACTTGGGATGGAGGGAAAGGATCTGGAAGCATCAAGGAGGAAACCACTGAATTGTCATCATGTTATCAAAGTCCTGGCCAAAAGCCTGGTTCAGGAGTTCCAACAGATCAGATCTGGCCACTTACCTCAAAAGACCAAATGGAGAAAAATGTAATGGTGAGGCAGTAAACAAGTTTACTCTCAGTGTGAGTACATCACAAAGACAGATGCCAAGTTCCATTTTCATGGTATTGACAACAGTTCTGGGGTTTTATAGGGGAAGGAACAAAAGTGGGGAGATGAAGAGGTATACATAATCATCAGTCTTGATCAAATTTGGTCAGGTTGATCATTATCTCAGGTCTAGTTTTTCATGATCCTACTGGTGCCAGGGGAGATGGTTGCCTACAATGTTAGCTGTTCCTGGAACTTGATATAAGCTAGGGAGAAGAAATAATTCAGAGAGAGAGAATAGACCAGGGAACAAAATGAAGTTGAGATAATGACCGAAGTCTCCTTCTGGTTTAGAGCAATGCCTGGAAACTTCTAATTGCTCCTCTGGTGGTCTGGAACAAGAAGTTGCAAAAGCTGGTGGTCAGCAATCTGTTGATTATGAAACCCATAAATCTTGAAAATTTTAGTTGGAAGGGGGAGAGGAGAAGTTAGGTAAATTTAGGGTTAATATAAACACTCTTTAAATGATTAACATGTCTATGTGCATAAATCTAAATAAAAGTTCAACGTAGTAAAGAAGACAGAAGTAACGTGAAGGCAGAGTTGCCAAGTGTTTATTCCAGTATTGGTTACCCATCTGTCCATCTGTAATCAGAGAGTCAGCAATTTTAGGAAAAGTAGCCTCTAAGTGCCTGTTACAATCACTTGCTACACCAAGGAACTCTACCTGGATGGATCACAGCTGACTGAAAAGCTGGAGTTGCTCCTGATAACTGCCTCAGGGGCCCAGGTGCTTCCAGATGTTCTTCTAGAACCTGTGATTTGAGAGAGCAGACTGCTGCTGCCAAAGAGGAGGTATGGTTGAACACAAAGACAGCTCCCCAGTGCTATGAGAGTCACATGACTGAGAAGAAAAATTGTATGTGCCTCCCATTCCTTGTTATTCCATGTAAGTACTTCTGCTGCTGCAGTTGGTGTTAAAAAATTCCTTGAATTAGATGACTTAATAGTAATAATGATGAGCGTTAAGGGAGATAGATTGATATTCATCTTATTTTACCATCTCTTCAGAATTCTTTTTACTGGTTTATTTTCAAATAGAGATAATTGAAAATTAATTTTTGTCATAAAAAATAAATACCCTTTTAATACAGTTGGTGCCACCAGAGGGTCTGTGTGCACTAAATAGCCATCTATCCCAAACACTAGTTTCTCATGATATTTGGAGGGAATTAAAGCAAAGATATCTAGGTAGAAAAAAAAAAAAAAAAAAGGTGGACTGCCTTCTACAGACTGCTTAACACTCAGTAGGTGCTAGGATCAAGCCTCTAGTTGGATTATTTTGTTTGTTCCACAAAATAAACCAATCAATGAAATCATACTATCCTCATCAGGCAGTTGATGAATCTGAAGTTAGTGGATTCATGCTTGAATAAGGTTGAGAGTTTCATTGGTTTCTGATCCACTGTAACTGGAAACATATTCATCTCTTAAAGGCCAGTTAACCTCTGACCAGCACAGCTGGTGGACTGTCCTTCCCAGAACTTCTTGCTTTCACCTAGTTTTGAGACAAAGTCTTTCTTCATTAGAATTTGATGAGCCATTTAGGGGCAAGCAAGTAAGAGCTTCTACCCATCCAAATCAGAGCTCCTTCAATGGTAATTGCATCTTTATCCCCATAATAAACTATAAAGGAAGAGGCTGAGTTTAGGATGTAACTACATGTCATGAATGTTAAATGAAAATTGCCAATTTTCATTAATTTCCATTTAAAATACTTATCTGTAATTGATTTTTACTAGATTGCTTTCAGTTACATTAATGTTGAGAGTTCTGTCACTTCAAGATACTGTTTGGTAATTTCAGAGAAGACATCTTTGTTGGGGCCAGCACTGAAGATTACACCTGTAGTCTTCCAGCCCTGCATTTGCCTGGACCTAGACACAGTGGGTGAGATGCCCTGTGAAGAAGAGTATTTTCCTAAGGCAAAATATCAAAGCAAAATTCTTATTCCATTTTTGCTTATTTGCCCTTTTGCTGTCTTGTTTTTCATTTAGTGATTGTATTTGTCTGATAGTGGAAAATAGAGATATGATGATACTAGAAGGTAACTGGTTAAAAGGACTAGTAAAGCCTTAATCAGTTTTACTTAATCATTCATCCAACTGTTCATAAATGGCAGCTCTCTGTTTGCACTAGGTGTTATAATAGAGCAGTTGTTAATGTTATAGATCCATTTTAGTTTCTGCTGTCAGCAATAGGCATCAACCAGCTTTTCAAGGTTTTTATAGTTATCTTGACATTGATATATGAACTCCCAAATAAGAAACCATGGGCTGGGGAAATTCAAATATCCCTTTGAGTCCTTAGCTTCTATGATTCCTTTTAATTTTAATTATGTGGATATAAGTAATAAGATTCCTAAGGAGGGAGTTAAAAGAAGAAGAAAAAGAAAAAAAAAAAAAAAAAGTTATTCTCCTCCCCATCCTCACTCTAATCTGAAAACCCTATCTCAGACTGGACTCTTAAGACTCAAGTGGCCAGCCCAGCTTCCAAACATGAAATTTAAAATGTGGATTTAATAAGGTGAGGCACAAACCAGCCGAGGTCTCCACAGGGAAAGAGGAGCTGAGAGGTGTGGGGGGAGCTGCTCTGCTGAGCCCTCCTCTCTGCAGCTACGGTCCCCTCCACTCGAACCAAGTGCCCTCATTAGGCACGTAGGCGTCCAAAGTAATGAAGCCCTAATTAAGGAGCCGCTGGCTTTTTTCAAGTCATCCTAGGCGGCTGCCGTTTCAGACCTCATTCAGACCATTTACCGGGAGAGGGCAAGTCTTCCAGGAAGTTTTAATTCCCAGCCAAAATACGCCCTGATTGCATCCTCTCCTCCGCTCCCGCTTGCGGTTATTGAGATGAACCTTCCAATTACTTGGGAAAGTAGTGGGAGCCCGTGGAGGCGAGTCGCGCGGTGCAGGAGTCGGGAAGTGCGGGACAGCACACCCAGGGCCTAGTAATTGAGGAGTTCACATGCACATTCACTCCAAGGAACAAGTCTGAGGGAAAACGAACCGAGGAGAAAGCCTCCCCTCAAACCAATTGATTTCTCAACAACAACACGAAAATTGAAGCTGAATTGTCGATGGAACTCCAGCTCATGAAAGGCCCCAGCGAGAGCTCTGGGAAAGAGAGGAGACACCTGCTAATGAGAAGAGTTTTAAAACCATCGCGAGCCTGAGTTTTTATAATTAAAAGAAAATAAAATACACCCCCCCCCAAAAAAAAATCCTGAATGACAATTTTCAAAACTGGAGGGGAAGATGGAAACGGTTGAGGTTTTTTAAAGACGGAATTTCTTGCTGAGACATATTGTCACATTTTTCATTATATCCATTCCAAGGCAGGCATTTATTACCTTTCCAGTGACTATATATCTCCTGTAATGTTCTTACTGTGGTTTGCCTCTTAATTACTCGTAGAATTTGCATTTAAACCGAGTTAAGGGGTGCCATCCACTCTTAGGCTTCCCACCGTTGTTTCCATGGTAACTAAAGGGGTCTCCTGGTGGCTGGCTGGGCTGGAATGTCTGCTTCCGCCCGCCTGGAAGCATCATCTCCCCGCCCAATGTAGATCCATCTCCTTCACTTCACTTCACTAAGGAAAATGAATGGAAAGCATCAAAGGATCCACTGACCCCTGTCGGATTTCTCTGGAACTGCTCTCAGCAAGCAAGAGTCCCTTTTACTGAGCCTCTCAAGAGGGACATCTGTGGTGGTTTGCCCGCACCCCCGCTCCCCCCCGCCCCCTCGCGCCTGGGCACCTCAGCCCACTCAGGATTCTCTCCTCAAAGACATGTACCTGAACCGTGTGACTCTGGTGTCCCGTGCTTTCTTTTGACCCAAAGTTCTCTCCAGCCCAGCACAAGTGCTTTGTTGCCTGAGTGAGAGTGAACACTTCTGCGGGGGAAAAAGCAGCAAGCCCCGTTTCTGGAATGAAGGGACACTTAAGTGTAATTATTCACGACAAGGTCAACATAGAGGTGAACTGCACAAAGCTAGTAATCAAACTACCTGGAATCCAGGTGCAGCTCTGCAACCTTGGACAAAGCTGGTTCAACTCTACAAAGCTAAAGGAAAGTTGCTCTCAGGTGATTTTCCTGGATCCCTTTAGCACTGAACGCCCATGGTTCTAAGGTCACTTTTTTCTTCAAAGAAAAATGGATTAAGAACAAGTAAAACTGCAGATAACAATTCTAGAAAAATGAAGAGTGCTTGACCTTGCACAGACCACAAGGTAACATCCATATATGACCAGTTGACCCATCCTAAGGGGTGAAGTTTAACTTGTGAAGTGAGGTAAGAAGGGGACTACAGAGCTCTCTATCATTCCTGCCCTCAGTTTTCTGAAAAAGTGAAGCAATATTATGCTTATGTATTCAAGGACCAATACTCAGCTCCTTAATCTCTATTGACCATTCTCTGTGGTTGGGGTAAGGAAAGGTACACATCTCATCTGGAATATGACTTGTTATATATCATCTTATAACTGAAGTAGCAATTTAGGTGGAGCATTTAAGAGACTCCCAAATCACATGGACAATAGTAAGTGGCCAAAGTTTGGAATTCTAACTAGTTCTGCTTGATTTTTCTGACAGTTAACTTTCTAATGCAACCAAATTTGAGAAGGTAAAAGTATGAAGGATGTCAGTCATTGTGTCTCAATATTGAATTACGTCCTTCAAAAAAATCTCCTTTGTTGGATCAGAACACTTAATCTAGTTTGTACTGAAGATTAACTGTGAATGAGAGTATAATTAAGTTGTTTTTTACAGTTTTGCTTTTTCTTCCCATTGGATGCTATAATATACTTTCTCCAAATATCTCTATTGCAAATTCATTTCTGATTCAGTCTGAATGTCTGTGGCACATGGGAGATTATTGAATGTTCCCTCAGCATAATCCCCTAGAGGGCTTCTAACTAAATCCCTGCAAGAGAATGAACTATACACTTATGATGGACAGTTTTTATTGGGTCCAAAGTGGACTACATCATGATGTATACCTGTCTTCCAGGGCCTGCTGGGGTGATGATGATGTAGAAACAAAATTCATCACTGGGATTTAGAAAAAGTCCTGTCTGGCAAAGACCAACTTCAACAAATGACTGTGCAGGGGAACGTTTGAGGACTTTTGGGGCCCAGAGGGCATGGAGATGATGATTCCTTTCAGGAACAATGAATTAAACCACAGATTTGTTTCTGCCATTCTCAAGTCTTCCCTCTTCTCATAACTACTTGAATATGAAGCTTCCTCTGGGGTTTTCTTCTCCCTAAGGCTTAGGCTTCAGTGTTCTTATGCCTGACCTTAATGGCTTCCATTTTGATGGCTGCTCTAAGGGGATTCACAACAATATAACTTTATTGAAGACTGGCTATGAACAGGCTAGTGTCTTGAAGTTTGTTTATTTTCAGTCACTTAATGCTCTAGCCTCTGTAGGTGCATAGCCCAAGTCCCAGGATAGAAGTAACTTATATGATTCATGTTTGAAAGATATAAATGGACAACTTCTCAGCCAGTAACAGAGGGGTTCCATGGTTTTCTGATAATATACTCTATTCCACATTAGAATTTGTCCCCTTTCATAGCCCACCCCTGAGTCCAATAACTTTGTTAATTGTTCCTTTTTCTGTTGTAGTTAAGAGAAATTCTAATCAAAATACCTTTGTTTATTTTTCAAGGGATAGGAAGCAATTTTTTGGTTCATATAGCTGAAAGTAGTAGGGAAGAGCTACTCTTAGAATGGCTGGATCACTGGAATCAGGTGAGGTCATTTGGCCTTCTTATCTCCCAGCCCTGCTTCTCTTTGTATTGTTCCATATCAGGCAGGTTCTTTAAAGTGGCAAGATGTTATCCCCAGTGTTAAACTTACAGAGTTTTGTATCTTTAGGATCTGCATCCTCACATTCAGCCAACCATGGATCAAAAAAAAAAAAAAAAAAAAAAAAATTGAAAGAAATACTGTACTGAACATGTACAGACCTTTTTCCTTATTAGTATTTCCTAAATAATGCAGTTTAACAATTGTTATATAGCATTTACATTGTATTAGGTATAAGTAATAGAGACGATTTAATGTATAACAGTGCCTCAGTATTTACAGGTGTTTGCTCCCAGGACTCTTTTCTTCTCCAGGATACCAAAATATGTAGATACTAAAAATGTGAGAATGCTTAACTCACTTATGTAAAATGGTGTAATATTTGCATTTAACTTATGCCCACTCTCCTATGTACTTTAAATCAACTCTGAATTACTTACAATACTTAATCTAACGTAAATGCTATGTAAATAGTGGCTATACTATATTGTTTTGAAACTGATGACAAGAAAAACCCTCTGTACAGCTTCAGTGAAAATGCAATTTTTGTTTTCTTTTTTTTTTTTGTTTGTTTGTTTGTTCTAATTAGTTATACATGGCAGTAGAATGCACTTTGACTCATCAAATATAAGTGGAGTATAACTTCTCATTCTTCTGGTTGTACATGATGCAGAATCACACCTCTCTGTGATCATCTATATGTATAGGGTAATAATGTCCAATTCATTCTACTATCCTTCTTTCACTCATATCCCCTTCCCTCTCTTCGCTCCCCTCTATCTAATCCAAAGTACCTCTGTTCTTTCCTAGTACCCCCTTATTGTGAATTAGCATCCGCATATTAGAGAAAACATTCAGCCTTTTGTCTTTTGGGTTTGGCTTATTTCACTCAGCATGATATTCCCTAGCTCCATCCATTTACCAGCAAATGCCAGAATTTCATTTTTCTTTAAGGCTGAATAATATTCCATCATATGTATATACCACATTTTCTTTATCCATTCATCTATTGAAGGACACCTAGTTTAGTTCCATAGTTTAGCTATTGTGAATTGAACTGCTATAAACATTGATTTAGCTTTGTCCCCATAGTATGCTAATTTTAAGTCCTTTGGGTATAAACCAAGGAGTGGAATAGCTAGGTCAAATGGTGGTTCTATTCGAAGTTTTCTGAGAAATCTCCATACTACTTTCTATAGTGGTTGCACCAATTTGCAGTCCCACCAGTGATGTCCCACATCCTCACCAACATTTATTGTTAAGAATTGCCATTCTGACTGGAGTGAGATGAAATCTCAATGTAGTTTTGATTTGCATTTCTCTAATTGCTATATATGTTGAACATTTTTTTCATATATTTGTTGATCAGTTGTATTTCGTTCTCTGTGAAGTGTCTGTTCAGTTCCTTCACCTATTTATTGGGTTGTTTTTTTGGTGTTGAGTTTTTTGAGTTCTTTATATATCCTGGAGATTAATGCTCTATCTGAGGTCCACATGGTAAAGATTTTCTCCCATTCTGTAATTATGTAATTGTTTCCTTTGCTAAAAAGAAGCTTTTTAGTTTGAATCCATCCCATTTATTAATTCTAGATTTTATTTCTTGTGCTTTTGAAGTCTTGTGAAGGAAGTTAATTCCTAAACTGACATGATGGAGATTTGGGCCTAGTTTTTTCTTCTATTTGGTGCAGGGTATCTTTTCTAGTGCCTAGGTCCTTGATCCACTTTGAGTTGAGTTTTGTGCAGGGTGATAGATAGGGGTTTAATTTTATTTTGGTACATAAGAATTTCCCATTTTCCCAGAACCATTTGTTGAATAGGCTATCTTTTCTCCAATGTATGTTTCTTGTCTGGTATGAGGTTACTGTGTTTATGTGGATTTGTTTTTGTATCTTCTATTCTCTACCCTCAGTTTACATGTCTGTTCTGGTGGCAATACCATGCTGTTTTTGCTACTATAGTCCTGTTGTATAATTTAACATCTAGTATTGTGATGCTCCGGCTTTACTGTTTTTGCTAAGGAATGCTTTGGCTCTTCTGGGTCTCTTATTGGCTTTCAAATATATTCAGTCTACAGTTGGTTCAGTCAGTTAATGTGGAACCTGCAGATACAGGAGGATGTGCATAGCTATAAGCAAATTTCACAGCATTTTATATGGGGGACTTTAGCATCCTTAGATTTTGGTATCAGGGGAGGGGATCCTAGAATTAGTCCCCTTTGTATACCAACATATAATTGTATCTTTTACCACAAGCACCAGAAAGAAGGAAAGATCTCCATTATGGAAAGCTTTGGTCCTGCTATTCATTGGCTCAAATTGGGGATTATGTACGTACTAGATCCATTCATTATGGCTAAAGAGATACAGATCTGTGATTTTTTTTTTAAGCTTGGTCTGTATGACCATCTCCTGTGCGTGGGGCTGGGAACAGTCTCATCCAAACTAAATGGACAAGAAAATCAGTGTACTACAACCAAGGATGTGACCTCTTTAATTTTAAACCTTTATTTCACCATTATGTAAAAGGAACTATTTTTTTTAATACCAATAAGATATATTGTCATTTTCATGTGACTATAGTGAACTATCTAAGAGAGACTACGTATGAAGCAAAAAGATATGGGCTCATGGTGCTGGGTTTTAAGTTCAAGATCAAGAATCTCATGTGTTTGGGCCTCTGCCATGTTATGGCAGCAGCATATGTATGTCCTTGTATCTGCTCACATCTCAGCCAGGACAGACAGAAAATAAAGTCCGAGAAGCTGGAATCCCACCCTTCAAGGGCGTAGCCAACAATGACTTAATAGCCATTCATTAGGCCATACTTTCTAAAGTTTCCACCATCTCCACTAGTGCCATCCAAGGCACCGAGCCTTTAGCACATGGACTCTTGGGGAACATTATCCACATTGAAACCGGAGTGTTGGCAACTGAGGCTCAGTGTAGTATCACAATGCTGCACAACTTAATAGATCATGATTTGAATTGCTGACTCCAAGTGCATGTTCCTGATACTATATTCCTGTGCTCAGTGTTCCCCCGGCTACGTTATGGAGATTGGAGTCAGAAATCTTTGAAGTTTTGTTCCTCCAAGTACTCTAGCCTTAATATTCTGAAGCTGGCATAATAATGATGTTAATAATTTCTTTAATTAGAATTATACTGTCCTCATTTTAAACTACATTCCTTTTGATTATATTTTTACATATCAGTGATAAAAAGTAAGGCAAGTATTGGTGTCCTGATATCCCTATTTCTTTGAAGCTAGAAGACATTAAGATGATTTTCATAGTGTTATTGACTGAATGTTTGTGAAACCCCAAAATTCATATTTAAAGTCTTAATCCTTGGTGTGGCAATATTGTAAATAGGAACTTAAAGTAGGTGGTTCAGGTTAAGACCTAGTCATCCAGGCTGGGGCCCTGACTCGGTTGAATTAAGGTCCTTAGAAGAAGAGACATGGAGTACTTGCATATGCTTCCTTTTTTTTCCTCTTCTTTTTTCGCTTTCCCCTCACCATGAGAGGACACAGCAAGAAGGTGGCTGTCTGCAAGTCAGGAAGAGAGTCCACATCAGGAGCCAACCCTGCTGGCCTTTGATCTGAGACTTTTAACTATAGAACTGTAGGGAGATAAATGTAAACTGCTGTTTCAGTCTCCCAGTCTGTTATTTTGTTATCACAGCCAAACTGACTGATACATGTGGTTATCCTGTTAGTGAGCTGGGAAGCTGTAATTAGAAACTGGGTCTCCTTTCTTCTTTCAGAATCCTTTTGGTCTCCTCTAATGCTGGGATAGAGAAGCTATCAGCTCCACCCTTGTTTAAGGCACATCTCTCTTTCAGCAGTTTTCCCATAGTCTATAACTTAGGGAGAGGATGTGCCAATCTGATGGGTCTGACCCACAAATGGTGATCGCCTTTGTTGACCAGTGTGCACGGTCATTGATGTTTAGATGGATAGCAGCATACCAAGGTCAGTGCAATCAGGAAGGCTTCCCTAGGTATGTATGATACAGCAGGTGCATTGTCTGTAGGGAACTTAAAACCCATCCACTAAAAGTTGGTCTGCTTTTGATTACTGTGATGTTCAAGCAATTATAAACCTGAAGTCAGTGATAAACCCCTTTCCTCATAGAGGTAAATGTTTCCACTATCATCCCACCCTTTATAAGCTGAAGCAAGTGGGCCTTAATAGATGTAGAGTGGGTGTCAGAGATATGCCCAAAGTGTAGCACTTACTGATCCCAAAACTTGTACTCTGGCCCTGCCTCACTAGCCCACAGATGTTCTGGAGGAGCAACTCAGCAGGGAAATTTCTACTGATCTATAATTGAAAGCTGTCTGAGTTCCCTTTGGGGTGTTTGCCTCTCCCAAGTAACTCCCAGGCAGAACGAGCTGAGCTCAGCAGTGGGAGCCCCAGGGGAAGCATAATGACCCAGACTATAAATGAATTATTACCACTGCAGCACTCACTGAAAAGTGAGAGTGAATGTGAGAGCACGAGAGGGTTGCTAGTTGGGAAGGAGGTAGAGAGAGAACAGGTGATTGGGGATATGGAAGGCTCTCACTGGGGGAAGAGTGGGGGACTGTCACAGAGGGAGCCTGAGTCCTCCTGCAGTCCGACTAGCACCTCCTGAACAAATTACTTTTACCTCTTTGTCATTTGCCTTTCTCACCAATCAGTCTTCACTTGGGTCTTAAGACTCCTAATCCCTATTCAGTTTCACAGAGGTGCTAACTTGCTGAGAAAAGGAAGCAGAGAATAGTGTTGGAGGCTGCAAAGAAAAAAAAAAAAAAAAAAAAAAAAACTCTGGTTTTTCAACCCTGGTGTACATTCCTGGGCTTATCTGTACTCTGTAAACTTTTATTCATATGAAATCTTGGTCTCAACTCCCCACTCTGGAACAATGGCCTTCTGGATTAGGACATATTCCTAGGGGACAGCATCCTCCAACAGACCCCAAAATCGAGTCTACATGGAGAGCATAATGCTCACCCCTGAGCAGATAAGGAGCTGGGTACTAAGAGGTGAGGAATAGACAAGGTAATCTGGATGGAATTTCTGTTGAAGCCTGCCACGTGGGCCTCCCTGTTCCTTTCTTTGACCTTGGGATGTCATTGTCCTGAGCTTTGGGCATCGTCTCTGTAGGGCATCTTTAGTGTATCATTTCTGGGCCTCTTTGATCTCCAGGACAGAGTGTGTTTCCTGAAATAGTCATCAGTATCTGAAGATCCCCTGGTGTCATGGCCTGTGTCCAGGGATAAGGTCTAAGAGAAATCCCTGAGTGAATCTTGATTGAAGTAGGGACATTTCCTCTGCAATCTAAGCTCTAGATGTGGAACATCTGTGTGGGCAGTTCTTCCTTTGTTTTTGTGACCTCCTATGTGGCAGCAGGTGTATAAAGTGTATGCCTGTAGCTCTGGGTTCCTGTAATGGGCTCTTCTCACGGAACAGCCTCTTCTGTCACTGCAGTCCCTGCCTGGGTACCTCTTAAGGCATGTTTTTGTCTGAGTGACGGGGGTGGATTTCTTCTATGGAGTGTCTGTATATGTCAGTTATCTTTCAGGATTTATCAGGGAATCATGATGCCCTTGTAAAAGGCAACTGGCATTGCCTGGTACGAGAACTGTCAGTTCCTGCTGGAAGGTGCCTGGACAATCCTGCAGAGAGCAGGTTCTCCACCATATCAGGAGGGATCCGCAGCAGCTGATGGGAGGAGCAGTAGGCAGAGTCCAACCCAAGCTGTGCTGTCTGTAGAGAATTAAAAAGAATATTGCAACTTTCTGAAAATCAATCTGCTTTATGTTTGTATGAGTTTTCTTGGACTTACATAACAAAATATCATAGTCTGAGTGGCTTTGGGAAGAGAAATTTATTTTCTCATAGTTCTGGAGGCTAGAAGTCCAATACCAAAACATCGCAGGGTTATTTTCCTCTATGGCCTTTGTTTTGATCAGCTTTTTCACTACTGTGACTAAATGACCTGACTAGAACAATTGTAGAGGAGGAAAAGTTTATTTGAGGGCTCACGGTTTCAGCTAAGTCTGTAGAAAGCTGGCATCATTCCTCAGGGCTCAAGGCAAGTTTGAATATCATGGTGGGAGAGTGTGGCGGAGGGAAGCAGCTCATATTATGATCAGGAAGCAGAGAAAGAGAGATTCCACTTGATAAATACAAATATGTACCCCAAAGCCACACCCTCAATGCCCCACCTCCTCCAACCACACCTTCCCACTTCAGTTACCACTCAGTCAATCCCTATCAGGGGATTAATTCACTGATTAAGACTCTCACAACCCAACCATTCCTTCTCCAAATCTTCTTGCATTGTCTCACACATGAGCTTTTGGGGGACACCACATCCAAACTACAACATCCTTTCTCCTTGTCTTGTAGATGGCCACCTCTTTGTTGTGGTCTTGGCTGTGTGTTCACTCATTCCTGGCATCTCTCTGTGTCCAAATTTTCTCCTCCTACAATGACTGGATTAGGGATCACCCTAAAGACCTCATTTTTACTTAAATAACTTTTAAAACTTTCTATCCCCAAATAAAGTCACATTCCAAGGAACAACAAAGTAGGACTTCAACATATAAATTGGGGGTGGGAGACACAATTCAGTCCATAACTATGTTATCCCCATGCTTCACCAATTCTAAACAATTTCAGTAATAAAATTTTCTCTCCTCTCTGAATTATTTTTTGTGACCTAAATTATAAGCAATTGCTCTTACTTAATATTTAGTAAACATTACATTTAACAACATCAATGTTAATATAGAGAAATACCAGTTATACATTTGGCCCTTGGCACATAGGCCCAGCTATTTATGGTCATGTCCAGAATAAATTTGGAATCACTTGAGCCCATTTCTGGTGTAGTGGATGTCTTCCACTCCAGGTGTTTGTATTTAAATGGGAGATTAAAATTTGAAGGTGAGAAGATAAACAAATAGAACTTGAGTTACTTCCATTGGCTTTCTTGTTTAAATTTTAAAGTATTTTATACTGGTTTTCAAAAACTCACAAAGAATTGAAATTCAGTGCAAGAGTTTGCTTGAATTTTTATTTAACTGATTTTATTTCGCACCATTATTATTATCAAGGTTAATACTGAAACTAATTTTGTTACACAGAAAATGAGAATATATTTTTTTTAAAAAGTTACTTCATGACACTCTCTAGGGGAAACAGTTGACCTTGGAAATGCAGAGAGACAAAGCAAGGCAAGAGGAGAGCCCAGGAGTGGGTAAAGATTAGGGTATGAACACTGATAACCAGAGTCTAGGCAGGAAACCAGGGGTTGGGTGGTCATGTGGGACCCTTCACACAGAGAGACAGACAGACATACACACATATGCACAGTGATGGACAGGATATTGGGAATGGTCTTCTATGAGGCCAGGAACAGGAACTAAAAAATGGGAAAGGGGCCCATTCTCCACATAGTCAAAGTGATGAAGCTAATGATCTCTCTCTTCAGGAAAGGTAGAACCCAAGGATCTACCCTGAGACTCAGGGCCTGCCTGCCTGTGGTATGCAGGAAGGACCACTTAGGGGCTTTGAATTCCCTTTTGCTACTTAATACAGCTAAGTATTCTCTACTCCTCTGCAACCAGCTGCAGAGTGTACTGCCAAGCACAGGTCATACAAACAAAAAGCAGACAGGTCTTTGTGCTCAGGGAACTCAGTACTCTGGGGGAAGTCAGAAATACAAATGGATACAACCCAGAGAACATTTATCACCCAGAGTATAATTCTAACTTAGAAATCAAATGTCACCAAATATCTCGTTCAGAGTCATTGCCATCAAGACCAAACAAACCCTCAAATCTGATGGGTCAAGGCCTACGCTGAAAATAGAATGTTCCAGATATTGAAAAGAGGCAAAAAGTTCAGGAGTAGAGATGTAGGGAGGTTAGAGAGGATCTGGACACTGAAGAACAATCTTGTGCAATACCAGGGTGCCTGCTCTTTCTTAGTAGTTGGTGGCTGGTTTGTAGGTGCAAATGCTAATGTGATCTGCAAGAAGGTCAGCTGCCCTCACTGGTTCAGAACAAAGCGAGATACTAAATTTAGTTGGACATATAAAAAGACCAAGAAGGGCACAGAAGAGTACCCGGGAGGCTTCACAAGGGCTGGCTGTTGAGATGAGCAGAGAAGGATGAACAGAACATTAATTTGGGCAAGAGCAGGGAGAATTTTTGCATATTCCAGGAAGAAGCATTCAAAAAAGTAACTTGGCCACATGAGTAGCCTGAGCTAGCTTTCAGAGAACTTCAAACATTCCTTCTGTCATTAAGGTGGGGTAAGTGCCCATGGATGAAAATGGAAAAGCACAGCTGGCTCAGGCCCTGGAGCACATTCCAGGCTCTCTGCTGACTCAGAGAGGGAGTCCAGGCCATTGGTGTCAGGCAGCCTTGGAACTGTGTGTTCTAGGTCAGTCTTGGGGGAGGGGATGCAGTGCCCCACCACCTGCCTGCCCAGGGAATTGGGGCAGGACAGCTCCTGCAGGTGGAGAGATGAGAGGCTCAGCAGGGAGGAGGCAAGGCAGGGAAGCAGGCTTCTGTAATCGCCTCAGTGGGGTGCAGCCTGTGAAACCAGAAGACAGCTTGTTAAAATGCAGGTTGAATTAAGCTCAAGGCGCTATCTCCTTTATGTCCTCTGATCCCAGGTTAACTTTCTTCAATTACTGCAAGAGATAAGAAAACGCCCAAATGAGAAAGAGGCAGGAGGAGGCCAGCACTCTTCACCCTACTAAGAAGAAAATGTGGGGGAAGAAGCCAGGTCTTGGGGAAGTGAATTCACTCCTGAGCAAATTAAAATCAATAGATTGGCCAAAATCAAGAATGTGTTCATTATATTTGCCTGAGATGAAATTCTCAGGAACTAGAGTGTTTACCAATGACCTCCAGAGATCAGCCAGGTTACCTCACCCCGTCTTCTGAAACACTTGCTTCAAACTGGTGTCTTTTAAAAATATATAATTTTTCTTATTATTCAAAACATATATGCATTGTAGAATCTTTGGAAAATGAAACAAATCAAGTCATCCTAAATAGTATCTCACTCATCAATTAGCAGTGTTAAGATTTTGATTTCAATCTTTCCAATGTCTTTACACATACAAACACACATGCACACATACACACAAAATCATTCCATACGTGTTTAGAAACAGGTCTTCAAGGTTTATTAATAATCTACTCAATCATATAGAACGTACTAATGCCTCCTTTATGTAGCCTTCCCTGGGTGTGGAGATGCTGTGGAGATCATTGGTTCCCCTGCCCTCCTGGGGCTCACAGAGCACAAAGGCAGAAACCAGGGAGGACACGGGAAATCAGAGCTTGAAGTCAGGTGTTCAGAGGGAAGTGAGGTATGGGGAAGGGAACAATGGACTAACAGGGCTGGATTAGATCTTCTAGAGCCAGCTGACACAAAGTCTAAGACCTGAGGATTTGAGAATGTATGAGGAAGCTGGGAAAAGCGTATCCCCAGTTGAAGGGACAGAATCCTTGGGGTATGTGAGGGACTGGAGGGAGGGTGGTACAAAAGGGAATCAGGAAATCAAGGTGGAGGGGGTACCTTACAAGACATAAGAAGAGTTTTGTTTTAATTAAAACGGGGAACCACAAATGAATTCCAAGCAAGAGTTTGTTATATAACCTTGTAATGAAAAAAAAAAAAGTTTCTGACGGATATTTGGAGACTATACAATAAGGGGAGAAATCAAAAGCTGAGAAACCAATTAGGAAGTTACTGCAGTGGCAGTGGTGGAGCTGACATGTGATGGTGGCTTGGTCTGAGCTGGTAGCACAGATAGAGAAGAATACCAACCTCTAAGATGTGCTTTGGAAGCAGGCCCACTGTCCATTCCAATGGCTGGATGCAGGTGACAAGTTATATCTTCGTTTCCTAAAAAGGTGGTGATATTTATTGATGTAGATTAGGCTGGGAGAAGACTATGTGTTGCTTTCTTCTGAGGGGAGGCAAGGTTGGGGAAACCAAGAGATCATTTTAGGCCTGAGTCAGTTGAGATGCTGGGAAATGCTCAAGTAGAGATTTGAAAAAGGCAATTAGACCTGCTCCTTTGTATTTCATAAAGGAGACCAGAGATCTGAAGGTGAGTCATTGTTCTCAGTGTGGACCTTCACCCTGAATTTGGGAAAGAGATCAGAAGAGGCCTTGGGAGGAGTTCTACATTAGCCAGAGAAAGACAAGCCAATGAAAGGGACAGAAAAGGAAAGGCCAGTGAAGTTCGAAAGGGAGGCAGTAGGAAAATGTGGCTTCACAGAGGCAGAAAAGAGCAAAGAGACTTACCTTTCATGTAATTATATACAGATGGTCCTGGACTTTCAAGATAGTTCAATTTACGATATTTTTCTTTAACTTTTCCATGACGGGGAAGCAATATGCATTCATTAGAAACTCTACCTTGAGTTTTTCATTTGTTGCTTTCCCAGGCTAGTGATGTGTGGTATGAGACTCTCTTATGATACTTATCTCCTGGTCAGCCACATGATCACATGATTGAAGAAACAACTGGCATCTTATGGGGTACGGTGTTGCTAAGCTGTGGTATTCAGTAGGTGAGGGATATTAAATGTATATTTGACTTACAGTATTTTCTGCTTATGATGGTTTTAATTAAGATGTAATTATATCATAAAGCAAGGAAAATCTATATTCTAAACCTTCAGTTTTAAAGTCTGGGGATGTTTTATTGAATGAATGTCCCACAAACTATTAAAATCCCTCATCCTTCTCCTCTGACACACACATCTGGGTTGGAGGGTATCCAGATTTTTTTTTTTTTTTTTTTTTTTTGCAGCTGAGATCAAAATCATGGAAATATATGAGCAAATATATGATTATTTAAATTTTTTTTCTATTTTAATTATAGATGGACACAATTCCTTTATTTTATTTCTTTATTTTTATGTGGTGCTGAGGATGGAACCCAGGGCCTCACATATGCTAGGCAAGCACTCTACCACTGAACCACAACCCCAAACTTATTACTTTTTAAGGGTGGGTTTTTAAAAGCAAGATTATAGAGCAAAAACTAATATCACTACACTTTAATACCTAATGATGTCTTTTGAGTAGTTTAAAAAGACATTGAAGAAATTAAATTGCATAATTTCCATTGATAATAAGCTTGTAGTGTAACAAAGGCAATTCAGAGAGAATTTAAAATGCCTTTATGTAATAAATATTCATTGTAGCCTAGATACTATGAGACAGATTTTAGATTCAACACTGAGATTGAAAGATCTCCCCTCCTCTCAAATTATATAAAATTATAAAAATTTAAACCATATTTCTTTTCTTCTTTTCAGTGTTGGGCAGTTTTTCTTTTTGTCATCCATCTCCTGTCCTCCCCTACCTTTACCAATGATCATGGGTGTGGGTTTGCCTCTGTTAATGAGTTTTCTGCAGGGTGGACTTTTGCATGTAACTTAAACTAACATCGCTTAGCAGGAAGATCCATCACTATAAGACCTCACCAATAGTAAGAATCACTTACTATTGAAACTTACTAATCAATGTATGTATATCTTACACAGTAGTAAATATAATAACTATAATATGATGACAAACATTTCTTCAATGCACTATTTTCTGTGTTGATCAGTTTACATGTTGTTTTAATCAGATTTTTTGTTGTTGCTGTGACCAAAGGCCTGATAAGAACAACATAAAGGATGAAAAGTTTATTTGGTTCATGGTTTCAGAGGTCTCAGTCCACAGGCAGTTAACTTCATACTTTGGGCCCAAGGTAAGGTAGAACATCATGGCAAAAGGGCATGGTGAAGGAAAATATCTCAGGACACAGCATTTAGGAAGCAGAGCCCTGCTCTCCAGGGACAAAGATATATACCCCAAAGGCACACCCCTTGTGACCCACCTCATGTACCTGTCTACAGTTACCACCCAGTTAATTCCTATCAATACATTAACATACTGATTAGGTCAAAGCTCTCATCACTCAATCATTTCACCTAAACTTTCTTGCATTGTCTCACACATGAGCTTTTGGGGGACACCTCATATCTAAACCTTAACACATTTAAATACTAATCCTAGAATTACCACTGTAATATAAAGTATATCTCCATTTTAAGGTAAGGGAAACCAATACTGCATTTACAAAGTATTTTCATTTTGCATGAGAAAAGCTGAGAAAGATGAAGTATATTGCCTGAGATATCACTGATTATTTAAGGACAGAATCAATTCAGCCATACTTTGTAGTCCATGTGTTTTATTATCATACAAACTTGGTTTCATGGATAACAGACTTATCATAAAATTGTTAGAATTGAAAGAAATCCTGATATTTTCCATTAATTCAATCTTATTGCACATCTTCCAAAGAGTAGAATATTTTCCATGAATAAATATGGCAAAATGTCTTACTGCCTGCCACAGATTGAGAGGAAAATGGGGGAGACAGACTCTGGATTAATGTTTGGTAAACAAACAGTTGTAGCCACAAGAAGACCACTAATACCTCAGAGGTTATCTGTTGATTTCCACCTTATACATCCTTCTCTTTCACATCTCTGTAATAGTGCCACCCATTCTTTTAAGGATTTAGAATCTGGAGTACTTTTTAAGAGAACTGAACAGTATCTTATAGGACCCACAAACTAACTCTTCTGTGAAAGTCAATAGATGACTTGGTAACTATGGTCTAAAAGAGGTCCTCACAGATAGTGAAAGAGAGGAAATTAAAATTAGCCCCTCCATGTAGGTGAAGCACAGCACTTCTCCAAAAGGCAACTGAGGCTGGGTAGCTTCAGGATATGCTTCCTTGGTGCTCATTCAGATAAAGGTGAAGACCATTTATCTATGCTAACTGGGCTTGTCAACAATGTTGCCCATGCATAGCCAATCTCCCTTCTTGCTGGTATTGGCATTGGATGACACCTCTGGTCCTTGAGTTTTGAGCAGAATTATATGCCCAGCTCTAGTCAGTGAACTTTGAGCAGATAGAGTATGTATTTTCTTGGCTGGAGCATTCAATGCTCAGTATTCTCAGTTTGAGAACAGTGATTTGTCTTTCTCTGCCATAGCAACTGACAACATTCAATATGGTAGCTGCTTTGACAGCCTAGGTCTCTGAATACTTGAACTGATGTCCCACCAAGGCCCTTATAAGCATGTACAAAAAATAACACATAAACCTTGAGATTAGAACCCTCTGAGATTTAGGCATTGTTTGTTACTTGACATGTCCTAAACAGTTCGAACTTATTCCTTGTTTCCTCTTCTGCCACTTTGTCACTTAAGGTCTGATCACCTCAACCTCAACTTCACCAACTCCTACTTTATGCCACATCCCTCTCAACATTTTTACCCTTCATATCCCAAGGAGCCTTGGCTAGTGTAGACTGGTAGTGGAATCCCCTACATGCCCCTATGTGTTCTGCCCCTACGTGCTTTTTCTTTTTTCTATCTTTCTCTCTCTTTCTTATATCCTGTGTTCTCTAAGGGTTAGATTTTTAAAACTTTAAAAGGCTACATAAACCCTTCTCTGAGGTTTACTAGGAGAGAACAAGGAATAAAAAAAAATTGTACTCAGAAAACAGAAGCATGTCATTTAGTATATTAAAATGTTGTTCTAACTCAGGTCCACCATCCTGGGCCCCTATAAACCTCTGTATTAAACTGTACTTTTGTATGGTGCCGTTTGATTAAATTGAAGAACACTATAGTGAATAGCTCTGTGAAACTCTTTATTGTGAGTGCTTTCAGAATGTTGCCCAGTACACTGTTTATCACATTGTCCTCTGTATTATAATAACCAAGAAATTCTGAACACTAAGAATAATCATAATTTTAAGTAATTATTTTGTTTTTATGCTGGTGTACTGTGAACTAGGCATGTAGTTAGGTATGAATCTATTCATCCATTTATTTCTTATCATTAATCAATAAAGTTACCCTTAGTGTACATATAGTAAAGCAAGCCCTAGTGGTAAGATTAGACTTGGAAATTTTGGTTCAGTGGTGTTTGGAGCACTGGATTATCCTTGGAGCAATAGCAGGAGTCCTTCAACTCTTCCTTTGGTGTCATAGGGCTCTGTCAAACTTGATCCTTGCTTCTTTACAGCTTGAATATATTAACAGAGCTTTGAACAGTTGACGTCAAGTGTTGAAAGTACTTTCTTAGAGTGACAAAGAGATTGCAGAATTGTGTTCATGAGACTATCCTAGGAAAATAAAAATCCACACAGAGCTACACAAAGTAATGACTGCTAAAGTCCTTGTGTACCAGCAAGAACCAGTTGAATGGCCAATGGACCATAGATGCATAAGCAAGCCCAGGAGGGATTAGCCAACCACAAAGTTATTCTATAGGCCTCAAAGAAATAATATACACTTATTATTTAAGTTAAAAATTTTGCTGTGTTTTTTTTAGGCAGCCATAGCTAACTGATACAACTTTTAATTTTATGTGTAATGCTTAGCTCAAAAATGTGCTTAAATTTACCCCCAATTAATTCCCTGTTTATGTGTGCTCTTATATGCACCCTAATAGTGTCCCTAGGTATAAACAAAAGCCCATGCAGGCTCCTGCTGCTGACTCTAGCAACAAATGAGAGAAATAAACATTTGTTTCCATGGGTTCCAAAAAACTTCCTTTACACATGCTTCTCATTGTCCTTATGTCAATATTAGCTGATCAAACGGAAATATTTTTATGAGGTCTTTAGAAGTTGATTTTATCAAAGAGGCTGACACTTCTTTTGGCAAAGAGAACACAATTCAAATGACATTAAAGTGTTGGGAAAAGGGTCAGCACCCACCCAGGTTTGTTTTTGTGCATCAATTAT
Organism: Sciurus vulgaris; assembly: GCF_902686455.1. Classification (NCBI taxonomy): domain Eukaryota; kingdom Metazoa; phylum Chordata; class Mammalia; order Rodentia; family Sciuridae; genus Sciurus; species Sciurus vulgaris. The sequence goes on from NC_136464.1 coordinate 42,494,442, forward strand.
CCAACTTTAATAGAATTAATCAAGTTTCAATTCACCCCAAAACCTCTTCTCTAACTTTGACATCAACAGTGACTTTGTCAATGTGGTTAAGCTAAAGTCCATTTCCCAGAAATCCCTGTCTACTATGTTTCTGCTTAGGGTAGCCAGAGGGAGATTCATGGGAGATTGGTGGCAGAAAGGAAGCAGCAGGCATCTTGGAGCTCAGACATTGCTGATAGCTGAATCATTGCATGAATAAGGCTGAAGTTGGGCCTACAACTGTTCCACCTTCCCCCAGATCTGCAGTAGCAACTCTGATTCTTGGGTCAACTGTGTGTTAACTCCATAATGAAGGGCTCTGACTTGTGCAGGACATCCGTACAATAGAGGTTCTGCTTTCTCTGATTGAACCCTGACTGGTATACTGGGAGTCAGAGGACACAGGATAAGGAAACTGCACAGAATAACTGTATTTGTAAACTTTTCTAAGTAATTCTTGGGCCACTCCATCCTCTTGACGTTCTATTTCTATTAAATGTGATCTTCCAAATATGATGTTTCAATTGTCATGGATGGCTTTGTCTGCTAGTGAATAGATTTGCAGGCATCCATTCATTCATCAAATAGGTACTGTGCATCTAATGTATCTTAGTCACTTATCAGATTCTGAGAATTCAGATATGAATGAAGTGGGGTGGAGATATTCTACAATTGTTCAAATGTGGTGTGAAATAATAAAGAGATAGACATTTTTGTGATGAGAAATGGCAAAGAATGATCGCTACTTCCTAGAAAAGACCTGAGATCAAGAAGGACTTCACAGAGAAATGAACAATGATGGACTTTCAATGACAGGTTCACTAGATAGCAATAGTCTCTGAAACAGAAAGGTGGAAGATGGAATCTTGGCAAGGATCTTTGAAACAAGCAAACAAACAATCTAGCAATGCAAGATGATCCTGTTAAAGGAAGTAAGAATAGATGTAGCTGCTGGGGACAAGATGGTAGAAGATGCAAATTCTGCTTCACAAACGTACATTGTAAGATTCTAGAAAAGACAAAAGACTAGCAGATAAAGACCCATGAATATGTTGTCTATTTTAATCTAGGTCTTTGGAGAGAATTCTGGGTTAGAGGTGCAAATGGGAAACTTTCAACAGTAAGTGGAAGATGGAGTCTTGGCAAGGATCTTGATCCAAGGACCTATGTTTACCTCACCCTGTGTCTGTGCTCCCTGTTTCAGGAGCCACAAGTGTGTACAACTCATTTTTATGACTAAAAGTATCCATGGTCTTCCTATTCATTCTGATTTTGACTCCCCAATTCCAGACTCCATTAGCTTTGTGTCTTGGTTTGTGGTTCTCACTATATGCTTTCTGGATATAGTTCCTTAGTTGCAGATTTCCTGTGGATTTCATTTAGAGATCACATGGAGTCATCAATTAGAGATGTTGTCTATACTCCATGCCTGCATCTGCAGGAAAGTAGCAGAAAGTCCAGTACCCCATCCCCAATCCTGGGATTCTGCCTCAGTAATTTTCCTGCTATCTACTTCCATCTTGAATTTATTTGTGTGTCTTATTGATGCTACCTCCAAATATGCCTTTGCTGCTGAGAGCAGTGTTGCTACTTCCCTGGTCTAAGCCACCATCACATTTCACTGGGACAGTATTGTGGCTTCCTCATTATTTCCCCTTCTTCAACACTTGGGTCCCTATAATCCACTCATAGCCTATACAGTAGCAAGAGTGAGCCTTTAAAAATTAAATCTGATCATTCCCTTTCTCTGCTTAAATACGCTTGTTGGTTTCCATTATACTTACCACAAATATAATTCTTTAGTGAGGTGAGGAAGGCCTTCCATGATTTGAAGGATCTTTCTAGAAGGCTCTGGTGTGCCCAGCTCACCCTGGAACAGCACATGCTTCAGTAACTGCCCGTTTTCTCTTACTGGAACTTGCTAAGTCCTTCTGAGCTCTTTGAATATCTTCTGTCCATTATTCAAATCTTAGCTTGAATATCTCTTTCTCAGACAATTGATTCCTTGCCATGGAATCCAAAGAAGTCTAGCTTTGGATGCAGAAACAAAATTCCAAAGGTGGGATGGCTTAAACACTTATTTCTCACAATTCTAGAGTTTTGGAAGTCCCATATCATGATGTTTGTTCATTCGATTCCTGGTGAAGCCTCTCTTTTTGGCTGCTAGATGGTCATCCTTTCATTGCATTCTCACATGGGAGACAGAAAGAGTACAATTCCAATCTTTTCCTCTTCATAAGGACATTAATCCCATTATGGAAGCTCAATCCTCTATATCCATCTAAACCTAATTTCCTCTCCAAAGTCCTACCTCTAAATATCATCCCATTAGAGGATAGAGCTTAAACATATGAAATTTGAGGGCTACAAATATTCAGTACAAAACAGAAACTGGCCATGTTTACCCACTTGCACACTCTCTACCAGCATATTATTGCTACAAACCTTAACAAGTGAATAACTTGTTCATTCATGTGATTTCTTGTCAATCTGTCATTCCCTGCACTCCACTATGAATTTATGAATTTATGCTTCCCTTTGTGTCTCCATTGCTTAACTCAATGCCTAACATACACAGTGCTCAAAATTGTTGGGAGGTAGTATGTATGTGTGTGTGTGTGTGTGTGTGTGTGTAAGAATAACCTTTCCCTACATCTGTGGAAGATTTGCTTTGATAATTTATGAGCACACAAAGAGAAGATGATGTCCTAGGGAATAATATGTTCTTACCATTTTGTGTTCCACTATTTTCATTTGGTTTTATTTCATATTCATTCCAAGTTGGACATATCTCCAATTTTTTTTTTTTAATTTGGAAAGGCAATGTTGTTTCTCTGTTGATTTATCATCCTCTCCATTTGTTTGGTAATTGGATTATTTACCAGGATTATTTTTTTTTTCTATTTTCAATTGTATTTCTAGGAGTACCTAAAATTTTATTTACTTATTCAAGAGAATTTCTTTGGGATATAAACACAGAAGTGAAATTTCTGGGTCAAAATTGAACAATTTTAAAGGTTTAATTACATAACAACAGATTTTTTTCTTAGAAAGATAGAACCCATTAACTATGCCAAAACAATGTGCAACTGTGCCTGTTTGCTCCCAGTCTGGTGAACATTCACTCTGAGCATGTTTTATCAGTTGTGCCTGTTTGACTAATGCAGCGTGTTGGGAGGCACACCTGGAAAATTGCACAAGAGAGGTGTCACACCATTGAATCACTCTCTTCCAGAATCAGCCTCTCCTTTCCACAATTCTAGGAATTTGATTCTGTTGAAACCAGAATATTTGAAGCAATAGGACACAGAAAACCCAATAACTGAATCAGGTAATTGTTCTATTTACCATGCCCTTGTTTTAGCTTACTTCTTGAGATCCACTTCATCTTGATCCTGGGAGAAAAATCTGTTGACGCAGTTGCATTTCTTATTTCTCTGCATATGACAACCACCAGCTAAAGAATAAATGTTAATTATTAGTGTCTCTTTTTTTTTTAAGATTGAGGAGACTTTTAAAAAGTAACTGCTTCTTCCTCACAAAGATGCTCCCTTGTGTCTCATTGGACTGGAATGGGTCTCTGGCTCATTTCTGAGCATAACCTTCAGTCTGTGTTCCTGTACTGATCCCGGACAGTTCCTACAAGAAGCTGTTGATTTATGGTAGATTATAAATAAACCCCATTTGCCTGACCAGGATGGGAGTGAGCTGTCGGGAAAGGGAGACTGAACAAATATAATCCAGAGTACCCTTAGCAAGAGGAAGTTGATGCTGGATTAGAGCAACAATTTCCAACTGAACACCAAAATATGATCAACTCACACTAACCAAACTCATATAGACCAAGATACAAAGGATATAAAGATATATAATGAAAAATAGGACTAGGGAAAAAATAATGTTAGGCTGAATAACCAAAGTATTTTTACCTACATGTAAGCAACATGCCATCAAACCAAATTAGTTCACTTAAAGAATAAAACAATAAATAAAATGTGGATATTCTTACTGGTCTGTATCATCAAGCACTAGAGATTCATCTCATCATCTGCTCAATAGGACAGAGTTGTCAAGGAGACTAGGTAATCATAGCTCCTGACCTGGATAGTAGCTGAAAAGTATTGACTTCTCAGTGATAAATACCAAGTTCAGGATTTCCCATCTAGTAATAACAATTTTCATGAGACCAAAGAGTGGAAATACACAGGTTTCATCTCTCAAAGTCATAGAATTTAAGATTACTTGGATTAAACATTGTTTTTTGAATCACATTTTATTTTCTCTAAAATTTATTTTCAGGGAGTGATTTGGTGTATTTTAGGAAGTATGTCAACTACTCCTCTTGGACTGCCTACTGCTATTTCCTTGCTTCTCTGCTTGAGCCATGAAGTTCCCTTCCTGTTCTTTACACACCCAAAACAGACACTCACTGGGAAGGTTTCTTCTGCCTGGAATACTTCTCCTCCACACACACACATTTGATTGGCTTCTTTTCTCATTTTTTTCAACTCTGCTGAAATACCTCTTTTTAGGTGAACATCTCTCTGATGACCCATTTAAGTAATATCTTGTCTCTCTTGCTCTGCTCACTTTCTTCATTGTCCTTATCTCTCTGTTATAGAATCTATTTGGTTTATGAACATCTCCTTATTCTAAGGTTCTTATCTGTTTGATTCACAGCTACAACTCCAACATCAGGGAGAATAACTGGCAAGTAATAGGTTCTTAATAAATACCTACTGAATCAATCACCTATTGACTTTAACATGAATTTGTTTTGTTTGTATTTTTAATAGATTGCATGCATATGAATTCAGTATCAATTCCAATCACTTTTTGGTAGAGTCTATTTATATCATTATATCATAAATATTCCTCTCTTTTAAACAGTTTTGACTATTTTGGGTCCTTTTCATTTCTATATAATTTTACAATCTACTTGTCAGATAAAAAAAAAAAAAAAGCCTGCTAGATTTGGATTGAAATTACATTGAATCTTTACAACAATTTGAGTAGAATTTCCTTATGAAAAATATTGTCATCCAATTTATAAACATGGGATGAGATGACTCAGTTTGTTGATATTCTTTTATGTTCTACCAGAATTGTTTGTACTTTCTTGTGTATAGAAAATTATCAATTTTTTCCCATGTATTTTTATTATTTTTAATGCTGTTTTCTTAATTTTATATTTAGATTGTTTGTTGTTCAAATACTTTGATACTTGTATTTCTATACAGTATTTTTTAACCCAATGATGTTATTGATCTCCATTATTTGTTTTGGTAGTGTTGTGTGTTTGTGCATATATATGGATTCCTTAACACTTTCTACATATGAGATCAAACACAAAAATAAAGATGATAGAACTTATTGTCAAATTTGAATGTGATTTATTTTAGTGTGAGTGACTAGATATAACTTCTAGCATGATGTAGAATAGAAGTGGTAAGCTGTCATCTGAGACTTAAGAATCATAGACAACATTAAGTCTTTTAGGATTGTGAGGCTAGCTGTAGGTTTTCATAAATGTAATTTATCATGTTGAGGACATAACCAACTATTCTTGGTTTGTTGAGAGGTTTGTTATTATAAACATGTGTTGGATTTTGGTGTCAAATACTTTTTCTGAATCTATTGTGAGCAGCATATGTTCTTGTCCTTTATTTTATTAATGTGATGTATTATTTCAACTGATATTTGTATGTTAAACTAACCTTGCATTTCTATCATGAATCCCACCTCCTGACGATATGTTTTCATGTGTTGTTGGGCTTACCATGCTGATATATACTTGGGGATTTTTGTATCTGTTTGTTACTTTATTTTACTCTCATATTTTTGACTTTGGTAGCTGAGTAGTAATTAACCTTGTAGAATAAAACAGGAATTGCTCCCTACTTCTCTACTCCCTGGAAATTTGTGAAAGATTTGTATTCTTTAAATTATATTCATTCTGTATTTGATATATTCCACAAATGAAGTCATCTGGGTCTCAACTTATTTTTGTGATAATGTTTTAAATTAAAAATGCAAACTTTTCTTGTTATATACATACTAAAATTATCTTTCTCCTGATCTTTTAGATAATTTGTGTCAAAGAATTTATATTTCATCTAAGCCATTGGATTTGTTGATAGAGTTGTTTATAGTATTCACTTACTGGTGTTCACTCTTTTGATCCTTCTTTTGATAATTTGTGTCTTCTCGCTTTACAATTTGGTAGTTTAGATATAAAGATTTAGCCATTTTGTTTATATTTTCAAGTGAGAAAATTTTGGTGTCACTGATATTTTTATTTTGCTTTTCTCTATTCCAAGTCATTGATTTCCAGTATAATCTTGAATACTTTGTTCTTTGTGCTCATATTGTGTTTACTTTTATCCTCTTTCTCTAGTTTTATGGGGCCAAAGTTCAGGTCAGTGATTTGAGATCCTTCTTCTTTTCAAATATTGGCCTCTAAAACCATAAATATCTCTCAGAACTTATATAGCTGCATGCCACTCACTTTAATATGTGTTTTCACTGTCACTTGGTTAAAAATATTTTCTAATGTCTCTTTTCATTTTTAATTAATTTATTTATATGTGGTGCTGAGGATTGAACCCAGGGCCTCACACATGCCAGGCAAGCGCTCTACCACTGAGCCACTACCCCAGCCCCTCTTTTCATTTTTGATTGTTTTCTTTTAATTAATAGGTTATTTAGAAAGGTACTATTTAATTTTTTTCTCAGATTGGGCTTTCTTTTATTTTATCTTATTTTTTCCATATTAGGAATTGAACCCAGGGGTGCTTAACCACTGAGCAACATCTCCAGCCTTTTTTTTTGTTTGTTTGTTTTAATTAAAAATCATAAATTTACATAGGGCAATGTTGTTTGATTCATTCTGTTATTTTTTTTCCCTTTCCCCCCACCCCTCTTTTCCCTCTATACAGTCCTTTCTTCCTCCATTCTTACCACCCTCCTTATCCCTAACCCTAAACCTAACCCTAACCCTAACGCTAATCCCTCCTACCCCCCATTATATGCCTTATCCGCTTATCAGCAAGATCATTCGTCCTTTAGTTTTTTGAGATTGGCTTCATCTTCAGCCTTTTTATATTTTATTTAGAGACAGGGTCTCACTAAGTTGCTGAGGCTGGCTTTGAATTCACAATCCTCCTGCCTCAGCCTTTGGAACTGCTGGAATTACAGACATAAGCCTTCCTGCCTGACCAACTCCCCTACATTTTAAATGAGGTCTTTTAGTAAATTTTAAAAAGTAATAACAAAGGCTAATTTATTGGTTTTTCCTTTAGGGTTATTGCTTTTTGTGACCTCTCTAGGAATATTACCAAATCTCAAAGATGTCTTCATTTTCCAATAAAATCTCTTTAGTTGTATTACATTTAGGCCTGTGATATAACTTAATTAAGTGCGTAGTTTGAGGTAGGGCTTTAGGTTCACTTTTTCACTAAAAGGATATTCATGTATTCTAGTGCTATTTCTTGAAACAAATTTCCTTTTCCAATAAATATTTTTGGTGCTCTTGTTAGAAAGCAAGTTAGATGCATTTTTGGATGCTCAAGTTTACTGGTCTCATTATTTGTCAATTCTTATGTCAGTTATATAGTCATGAATATTTCAAGTTAGTGATACTTAACTTTGTATTCTTGACATTTTGGACTGGATAATTTTTCATTTTTTCTTTTTTCTTTAATATAACTGTTCTTTGTAGTATGTGTAGTGGCATTCCTGTGTTCTAAGCATTAATTGTAAAAATTACCCTCCTCCAAGATGAGATGTTTCTTATACTTTGAGTCTAGGGCCAACAGGTTTTCCTAATTTTCTTCTATATAAAACTGTATTTAATGCACACTTGCTTTTAAAGATATAGACTTCTGGATTGATTTTCTTATGTTACTTTGAAGGTATGTTTTCATAGTCTTCTGAACGCCACAGTTTTTAATGATAATGGTCGTTCAGATCAATAGTCCTCTGTGTACAGTGTGTTGTTAACTGATATTAACTAGTGTTAATGGTACCACTGTTTACCGGTGATGAGTTCTGCTCCCTCTAATGTTGAAGTTTGAACACTGGCGAAGCACGCCAAGACAAGCTTATTAAGCAGGTTTTATCTAAATTAGGAATAATACAGACTTCTCCTGGGAGGGAGAAGGGGGCCATGGCTGATGTTCTAAAGTCCCAAGAAGTGAGTGCCCCCTCCATCTTTTATAGGTTAAGGTCTCTTTTGTTCTCCAGTTCTCTCCCCACTTATCTCTCCTTCCTACCTATGTGACTAGGCCTGGTTTTGCAGGTGAGATGCATAAAGTGAGGAGCGAATGGGCAGGGGGAGGGCCAAAGTGATTCAGCCAGGCAAGGGACCAGGGGGCATTAATTATCAGCTCCTTCCCTGCAGTCCTTGATCAATGGGCTCCCCAGATCCTTGACATTCCATTCTTCCAGGAGCAGTCTCCAACTTCCAGAGGCAGATGGCTTTCATGGCCTCCATTTCCTCCATTTGACCTGATCCCCTATTTCTACACTACCAGTCCCCAATTCTGGCTTCATTAACATACCAGTTATGTTTCTGTGGAGGAACAAAGCTAGTTCCTGGGAGTGCATATGTGTGTGTTTTAAACCTGCTTGGAGTTAAATAAGCTGCTTAAATCTGTAAATTTATGATATCATGTGTTGGTCACATCACAAAAATGGGATCCTTTACTCCTCACTGGAGAAAAAAATAAATGGTACAATTGACAAGTTTGATAGTGCCTATACATACCCAAGGAATGGGAAAATATTTATTACTTACCTAATAAAAAATTGGGGGAGAGTAAGGCAGTTTTCCCGACCAGAACAACAACAACAAAAAAGGCATGAAAGAACAAGGAAAGGGAGTCTGCTTGAAGTTTTTAGAGGGGTTAGGGATGAGGGCCAGGATATGTGTTCCTTCATGCAAGCCCACTGCATGGTTTGAACTTCCCTCTGATGCACAAGGAGGGCATACCTGTGCTTTCTTATCTGCTTGCCCAGATGTGGGGTAGAAAAAGAGGGAGAGGTGTGGGAATTAAAGGACGTCAGAAACCAAACATCAAGGAATGAGACTCTATGACATGTTACCAAAATTGGAAACATTTAAGAAATTTTATTTATTTTTGTTTTGTTTTGCTCCAGTCTCCCCTCTCCTGCCAACGCCCATAAATGTTTTCCCCCCTCCCTTTGACCTATACTTGTTGATTCCTTTTGTTCTCTAAGTTCACAAACCTTTTCCTCTGACATCTCTATTCTGATGTTAAACTAGCACAATCTATCCCTTAGATATCACATTTTTCAGTTTTAGAGTTTTCATGTGTTTTTCAGATTTTCTATGATTTTGATTGTATTTCCTAAATTTTTATTTGTAGAAGTACATTTTCATTTACTTATGACTTATGATAGCTGATTTAGGTCTTTATTGGCTAATTTCAACATCTTGGTGCTGGTTTTCTCTTGGGTCTAGGTCACAATGTGTGGTTCTTTGTATACAGCAGTGTTTTTAATTGTGTCCTCTGCTCTGTGAGTGTACTAACATGGAGACTCTGAATTTTGTATTTGTAGAGTGTTAACTTGGCCGGACTGAAATCAATAATTCTGTTTCTTCATTCTGCAAGTTCAGCTTTAAAAAAACCTTATGGGATACCTTTGAATTTTCCCTATATATGCATGGTTGAGGGAGTCAGCCAGAGATTTGGGTAGTGTTTAAACTTCTAGGTTTTTTTGTTTTGTTTGTTTGGTTTTTTTTTTTTTTTTTTGCAATTGTTTCCTTGTCTGGCTTTGTTTTATAGGATTCCCCCAATGGATTTTAGTACCTATGGTTGCTTCAGGGCCTGTCCTAGGCTTTTCAGGCCAGATAAACTTCTATTTTTTCTATTACAGTTTTAGTTGTTGCACAAAACTTTGACCTTTTGTCTCATTGCAGTAGACTGTTCCTTATTTTAAGTTCCTTCCAGATGTGGCATGCATTTCTTTATGTTTTTATTAGCACCTTATTGGGGTTCATTTTGACATAATCGTGCAAACAGGGAAGATAATTTGCTCCACTTCAGTCCCCAGGGCTTCCCCTTCCTTTTCCCTCCTCCCTCCTCCTGCTCCCCCTCCTCTACTGATATTCCTTCTATTTATTTATAGTTTCTTTTTTTAATTAGCGCTTTACGTATAGTAAAGGTGAAATTCACTGTGGTCTATTTATATTTATACATAGCATAATTGGTTCTACTTCATTCCCCTGTTCCTCTCTTTTCTGGTTCCCCCTCCCTTATCCTCAATCCTCTCTCTTCCTCTGCTCCACTGACCTCCCTTCTGTTTTCATAGGATTTCCCGTCTCATCACCTTTTTTTTTTTTTTTTTTTCATTTTTCTTATTTGGTTCAGCTTGTATATGCGACAGAAAACGTTCGACCCTTGACTTTGCAGGCTTTTTCTCACTCTTCAGTGCCTTCATATAATTTTATTTCTATATATTCTGGACTATATGTTTTCGTACATTTTATTTTCAAGAAGTTTGGCTCTCAGTCAGTTTACTTGGCCATTCATACTAGAATGGGCATAATTATTTTTTGCCACTATTTTTTCATTTCATTCGTCCGTCTTTTTCTTGGTCCCGTTGAGGAATTGTTTGTGCATTTTAGATACACGTGTTTTTGTAGGCATCATGGTTTGGATCTGGAATATCCCCCAACAAAGTTCATGTTGTAAATATGGCCCCAGTGAAGCAAAGTCCCAGAGGTGGCGCTTTGAGGAAATGATTGGATTAGGAGAGCTGTAACCTTATCAATGGATTAATCTATGATAGGATGGATTAGTAATTTGAATGGACTCCTGGGTGGTAACTGTGGGCAGGGGGTGTGGCTGGGGAAGGCAGGTCACTGGTGGTGTGCCCTGGGGGACTGTTTCTCCTCTCTGACTCCTCTTTCTCTTGCATTGCTTCCTGGCTGCCATGAGGTGAGCAGCTTTCCTTCCCTATGCCCTTTAGCTGTTTCTCTCTGGGGTCCAACTGACCATGGACTGAGAACTCTGAAAAAGAAATCAACCTTTCCACGTCAATGGTGTTCTTGTCAGGTGCCTTGGCAAGCATGATAAAAAGCTCACCTGTTTGGGTATCTACTCTGCAAATACCTTCTTGCACTCTGAGGCTCACTTTTTCACTCTTCACTCTTTCAGGTTAATGCATTTTTTGGTCTCTTTGAAAAACATACTAGCTTATTCCAAGTCGTGAAGAAATTTTATTTTTTTTTCTGGTTTTATAATATTTAAAACAGCTTTTTTTTGAGATTTTTGAGCTGTACTTAAAGTGCACAATCTAATGAGTTTTGACTTACATATGTGTTTGTGAAAGTGCCATTACAATAACAGTGAACAGATGAATCATCTCAGTGAGTTCCTTGGGAACCTTTGTAATCCTTCCCTCTTGCCTCTCCCAGACCCACTCACCACCTTAGACTTCCTTTCACTACTTATTTCTATCAATGATCTTTTTTCTACTCTATTTATTACCTTATTTATTAAATGTTGATTATATTTTATATAAATGAAATAATGCAGAATATAGGGCTTATTGTTTTTGGGGGAGAGGTGTTTCTGATTCCTTTTCTGGAAAATAATTATTTTGAAATTAATCCTTGTTATTGCTTGTTTTAATAATGCATTCCTTTTCATTACTGAGTGGCATTCCTTTGCATGGATGCACAAAACTTTGTCTATCTTATTAATCTGTTAATGGGAATTTAGATTTTTCCGTTACATGGCTTTTACAAAAATAAAACTTCTATGAATGTTTGTGTGGAAAATATGCTTGTGTTTCTCTAGCATGAATGCTTAGGACAGGAATTGCCAGATGTAGTAGGTGGGTAAAAAACTTAAAAAAAAAAAAAAAAAAAAAAAGGCAGATTTTATCCTATTGATTTGGGGTTTTATTTTCTCTTCTTTTCCTACTTTTCTGAAACAGAAGTTTAGGTCACTGATTTGAGATGTTTCTTCTTTTCTCATATAAGTATTTAGTGCTATATATTTCCCTCTAAGCACTGCTTTGGCAGTATCCCATAAATTCTAATACGTTGCATTTTTATTTTCATTAAGTTGTTTTATAATTTCCCTTTTGATTTCTACTTCGACTGTTCACCATTTAGAAGTATGTGTTACTTAACTTCTAAATATTGGGGATTTTCCAAACATGTTTTTATTAATGTTTTCAAGTTTAATTTCATTGTCATCAGAGAACATGCGTTGCATGATTTGAGTCATCTTAAATTTATTGAGACTAACTTTATGGCGCTGAATAAGATCTATTTTGCTGTTAGTTCCATGTGCACTTAACACAAATGTGTATTTACTGTTGTGAATGAAGTGTTATATAAATATAAATTAGACTAAAGTGTTGCTAGCTTTCAAGTCTTCTATATCCTTACAGATTTATTGTCTACTTGATGTACCAATTATTGAAAGATTATTGAAGTCTTTGACTAGAAATGTAGATTTATCTATTTTTACAGTTAGATTAATTTTTGATTTTTGAAGCTCTTTTATTTGGTACATAAACATTTAAAACTGCAATTTTTCCTGATGATCTGACTACTTTCTCATGATGAAATAATTTTATTTATCCCTGGAGATATTCTAGGCTTTGAAATCGTATTTTATTTAATATTAATATAGCTACTCCAGCTTTCTTTCTTTCTTTCTTCTTCTTTTGTTTATTTATTTATTTATTTAGGTATCAGGGATTAAACTCCAGGGATTAAACAGGCTCTGGCTTTCTTTTATTTACTTTTAACATGGTTATTTTTTCACCCCTGTACTTTTAACCTACTTATGACATTATTTTTAAAGCTAGTTTCCTGTAGGCAGAATACATTTTGATCTTGCTTTTACATCCAAGCTAACAGTTGGCCGTATTTTTTTGTTTGTTTGTTTTGAAAGGGAGCAGTTGGTTGAGATAATTTGCATTGAATGTTTTTATTGATATATTTCAGTTTAAATTTACTATTGTATTTGTTTTCTATTTGTCGCATCTGCATTTTGTACACTGTGTCTTCTTTCTCTTCCCTCTTTTGGACACACTGAATATTATTCGTGGTTCTCTTTCTTTGTTGGCTTACTGGCTATAGTGTCTGTTTTGTCATCTTGCTAGCTGCTCTGGAGTGGGCAGCCTCTCCTCCCCTTCACCTCTGCCTGCCCTTATGTGCCATGCCATTTCACGGATAGGATGAGAACGAAATAGCCATATATGAATTGAGCATCCCTAATTCAAAAGTCAAAATCTGAAAGGCTCCGAAATTCGAAAGCTTTGAATGTCAGTCTTAATACACGAATGGAAAATTCCCCTGTCCTGGGACCATCGTAGTCACAGCACAGTTGGGCTGACAATTTTGTGTAAGATCATCTCCAGGTTAGGTATACAAGGTATCTATGAAACACAGATGAATTTCATGTTTAGACCTGTGACCCATCACCAACATATCCCATTATCCATTAGAAAGTACCTCAAAATCCAAAATCTGAAAGATTTTTTGGTCCCAAGCATTCTGAATAAAGGATACTCAACCTGTTCTATTTCTCCACTCTTTTTTTTTTCCTATTTGTATCATACTTCTACATGTGTTAAAACCCCATGCTACCTTTTAATTATATTTGTTTAAATAGTCAATTACCCTTACAAGTAGTTAAATAACAATTCCTCTGTGTTCATCTCCATAATAACCATTTTTACTTTTCTTTCGCCTTTTATATACTTTTTTAAGTCTGATATTGCCTTTTGTCTAAACGGATTTCCTCTATAATGCTTTTTGTAGTAAAGTTTGGCTAGTGATGAATTTTTTCACCTTTTGTATGTCTGATGAGAAATACAAGTTTTCCTTTATTTTTGGAAAATTCTTTTTCTCAGAAGATGTGGAGCTCTTATTCAACAGATACTTTTAGTGTTTTAAAGATCCTTAAAGATAAGGGGAAATCTGCTGTCATTCTAATCTTTGTATATCTGTATACTTTCTTCTTTTCTGACTACTTGATGGTTTTAACAACAGTATTTATTTGTTTTCTATCTGTCTATCAATCATCTATTATCTACCTATCTCTAATCATCATTGCTTCCTGTCTGTGGTCATTACTGTCTCTCATAATTTTAAATTCTTTATTTCATCTTTATGTTCTTGGAAATTTTCACACATTTTTTCAACATTTCCATTGCTGTGTGCATATATTCATCTTTGTGCATCACATATATTTAGTCTTCATTGCTGGTAGATGTCTTAGTATTTCTGTAGCTATAACAGAATACCACAGACTGGGTAAATGATAAACAACAGTAGTTTATTTGACTCACAGTTCTAGAAGCTAGAAAGTTCAAGAGCATACTGGTGGGATCCGGTGAGGGCCATTGTACTGCTTCATAACATGGTGGAAGGGAATCCAGTACACATGAGTCAGATAAAGAGAAGAAAAGAGGGGGCTGAACTCAAAACAAAGCCATTCTCATCATAACTGACCCATTTCCATGATAATTACCTTAGTATGTTCATGAGGACAGAACCTTCATGACCTAATCACCTTTTAAAGATTCCACTTCTTTTTTTAATTAAGAAATTTCTCTTTTTAAATCCTGCTTTGCAATATGGAGATACCTCATAAAACTAGGAGTGGAACCATCATATGACCCAGCTAGTCCACTCCTTTTCCCCAAAGATCTAAAATCAGCATGTTACAGCCATATAGCCGCTTCAATGTTTTAGAAATGCAGCTCACAATAGCTAGATGGTGCAGTCAACCCAAATGCCCATCGAAAGATGAATGGATTAAGAAATTGTGATACACACACACACACACACACACACACACACAATAAATAAGGAGAAGAAGGAGAGTGGGAGAGGGAAGAGAGGATGGGAGGGGAAAGGAGGGGACCATGAACTGAAATCAAATTCCATATATATATATGAGTTTGTTGGGATGAATTCAACTATGTACACCTATAAAGCTCTAAATAAAATGAAAAGGCAAAAAGGAAAAATCCTGCTTTTGATAGTTCCTTAATTACATCTTTCAAAATAGATCTACTCTTTGTCATATATGGGTTGTATTTGTAAAATTAATAGATGACTGATTATGGCTTACTTTCTTGTGGGCATTTTCACAATACTCTGATAAATGACTTACTGAACTTTTTGATCTGATGTAGGATCAAATATTCCCACCGTGGGAAAAAAAACGAGAGGACTTGGATGTTGTGTGCAATGGGATAAAACTTTCTCCTGTGATGCCGAATGCTCATTCACTAACACCTCTTAATATCATGACAACACTTCGATTTCAAGACGTTTTGGAGGAGATGTTGAAATCATAGCTGATGATGACACTTCTCATTTTAGTTTCTTTTCCAAATTCATTCAGCTCTTTATTCATACTTTCCTCTTTTATATGAACATCTTTACATTAAGCTTGATATCAACCCATATTTTTCGTAGTTTTTAAATTGTTCTATTGTGTATTTCTTGCACATAACTTTTCCATCTTTCATAAGCCTATTAAAATGGTACTTTTATTTTTTTTTTTTGCTCTTTTTATATATACATGACAGTAGAATGTATTTTGACATTATACATACATGGAATATAACTTTTTATAATCAGAATCCCGTTCTTCCAGTTGTATATGATGAAGAGTGTTACTGGTTGTGTATTCATATATGCACATAGGAAAGTTAGGTTCTATGCATTCTACTATCTTTCCTATTCCCATTCCCCTCCCTTCCTTCCCCTTCGTCTACTGAATGAACTTCCTATTTCCACCCCTTCCTCCACCCTGTTATGTGTCAGCATTCACAGATCAGAGAGAACATTCAGCCTCTGGATTTTTAGGATTGGCTTATTTCACTTAGCATGATAGTCTCCAGCTCCATTCATTTACCTGCAAATGCCGTAATTTCATTCGTCTTTATGACTGAGTAATATGCCACTGTGTATGTATACCACATTTTCTTAGTCCATTCATCCGTTAAAGGGCATCTAGGTTGGTTCCATAGCTTAGCAGTTGTGAATTGAGCTGCTATAAACATTGATGTGGCTGCGTCACTGCAGTGTTCTGATTATAAGTCCTTTGGGTATATACAGAGGAGTGGGATAACTGGGTCAAATGGTGGTTCCATTCCAAGTTTCTTGAGGTACATCCATAGTGGTTGTACCAATTTGCATTCCTCCCAGTGATATATCAGTGAACTTTTTCCCCCACATCCCACTTGTGTTGTTGCCTGTGTTCTTAATAATTGCCATTGTGACTGGAGTGAATAGAAGCTCAGTGTAGTTTTAATTTGCATTTCTCTAATTGCTAGAGATGGTGAACATATTTTTTTTGTATGTTTGTTGGTCATTCATATTTCTTCTTACAGGCTTGCTTTTGACATTAAAAATTTTGTATGTTGTAAAATTCTGGTGAAGACAACCAATCAGTCTTAATTATAATTTCTTCTTTGAAGTGACTATTCAGTTCTTTTGCCCATTTGTTGATTGGCAATAAACATTTTGTTTTAAAGTTTTTGGAGATTTTTGTATATCCTGGAGATTAATGCTCTATCTGAGGTGCATGTGGTAAAGATTTTCTCCCATTCTGTAGGCTCTCTCTTCATGTTCTCGATTGTTTCCTTAGCTTCTTACACATAATTTAAAAACTGTGTATTTATCTCTATCACCAATTAACTTCCTTGATAATATTATGCATTTTAAATAAGAAACATACAAAACATCTTAATAGCTGGAAAAATATTTGTATTTAATTTCAAAATTATAATTATGATTTTGGGTATAGCCACATCCCAGTCCTATTTAATTTTTATTTTGTGACAGTCTTGCCAAATTGCTTAGGGCCTTGCTAAGTTCCTAAGGCTAGCTTTGAACTTGTGATTCTCCTGCCTCAGGCTCCCCAGTTGCTGGAATTACAGGCTTGCTTATGACATAAAAAATTTTGTATGTTGTAAAATTCTGGTGAAGACAGCAAATCATTCTTAATTACAATTTTATTGTTTCAGTTACTTTTCAGTTGTTTTATTACAGTTGAAATAAAATAGCTACTCCTGCTAGCAGTGTGTGTTTTATTCTCCTCTTTTTCTTCCATACTCATTTTAACCTGATTAATATTTTGTTTTAGAATACCTGCAGATGGAACAAAATCTATTAGTCTTAATTATGCAAATAAGAATCAAGGAATCAAATAATCCTTTTCCTTCTCAGTGTTATTTCAAAATACAGTGGTGTAGGATGGAGAATATTTTAGAATAATAAACTGATGTCTTTTAACTCATGTTTTATTGCAGCTTATATGTAAGCAAATATTACATGCCTATAGACTCATTATTAGAATTACATTGATCACATAATTTTTTCTTATTTTTAATTTTTTATTCTATACTGTATAAGTATAGAATTTATTTTATTTTATATATTTTATATATATTATTATATATTAATAATATATATTATATTATTTTATATATATTATTTTATATATATTATTTATATATTATATAGAATTTATTCGACTATTGTTATTCATGTATATGAAAACTATATTTGTCAGTCATTATGTTTTTATATTTTACATCAGGATTTTAATAGTGGTTTTATGTTTTTAAGACCAGTTTTTTTGATTCTGCATTTTCAAAAATATGTCGATTATATTTGTACCATTTCTGTTCTAAATATATTTTAGAATCAAGCTGTTGGATCCTCCAAAGAAAACATCCTACTGGGATTGCTACTGTGACTCAAATGGCTTTGTAAAATAGTAAGTAGAATATTACTTAAATATTTTAAATAAGAAACATACAAAACATCTTAATAGCTGGAAAAATCTTTAAAAAAACTAAGTTTAAATGTAGTACACTAATGTAAGTCATTTAAAAAACTAAGTTTAAATGTAGTACACTAATGTAAGTCATTAACAATAGGGGAAATTCGGTATGGGGTATATGAGAAGTCTCTGTACTATTTTCACAAATTATCTATAATCTAAAACTATCTAAAATAGTCTTATTTGAAAAATTCTAAGTCTTTGATCAAGGAATATTCTGCACCTGTCGTGTTTTGATACATCTTTCATATGTTTCAATAACATAATTTCTATGCATTCCTAAATCTTTTGTTGACAATATACATAACATTTGTCCTCTCAATTTATTTTCCTAATTTACTACTTCTAGAATATGTAAAAACTCCCAATTTATGTATGATGAACTTCTGCTTAATCCCTTTTAGAAATTTATGTGGTGGTTTTAATAATTTTTAGTTGATTATCTTTAATTTTCTTGTTACCCAGTTAAATCCTGAAATAATGACATTTACAACACAATTTTCTACTGTTTATGCCTTCTTTTATTTTAGTTACATCAGGAAGAACTTCCAGTACAATTATTGAGAGGAACTATTGCTTTTTTGTATTTATTCTGACTTTTGTAGAGGCATACATAATCATCTCAATTGAAGGGATGCTGGGATATCCCTTTTATCCCTGCCTGACTTCATGAATACAGAATTTGAATCATTTCCTCTCAGAATGTAGTGAGAATATTCTAGGGGTTTCCTTTCTGGATTTCTCACAGAAGTAAAACCCCATAATAGACGTAGTGTTGAATCATCTTTGCATTCCTATAAAATCTAATTAGGCACTGTTCTACCCTTCTTTAATAATAGAATGTCTGAAAGATTACATTTGATGATTTTTGTTGTAAGAATTTTTTTCTATCTTTATATTAATTTTAAGATTGCTTTATACCTGGGTGTATATGTGTTTTTTTTGTGTGTGTCTGCATATATTTTGGTTTTGGATTTCATTTAAAAAAAAAGCTTTATCTTTGTGTAGCTTAATAAAACTCATCAATTTTATTTGTGCAATTTGATAAATTTTCACTAAGCAAACAGGTGTGTAACCATCACAAAAATCAAGATATTAAATACTTCAATCTCTCCCGCCCCACTTTTTTGCCACTCCTCTGCAATCAATTCCCTCTCTTCATCTCAGAACCAGTTAACCCCTGACCTCATCCTGTCACCAGGGTTCTGACTTCTCTAGCATTTAATGTAAATGGAATAATATATAATGTAGTCTTTTGTGTGTGGCTTCTTTCATTTATAATAAGGCTTTGTCAGTTATTCTTGTGGGTTCATGTACTTGATTTCTTTTTATTGTATAAATATGCCACAAGTGGTTTACTCATTTGCCTGCTGAGTAGAAATTTCAGCTTTTTTCCAGTGTGTAGTTATTTTTAATAGAGTTTCTGTAAACTTTTGTTTACAAACTTCTGTGTGGATATAAATTTTCATTTCTTTTGAGTCAATTCTTTTCTTTCTTCCTTTTTTTTTTTTTTTTTGGTGGGTGCAGGGAATTTAACCCAGGGCCTTGTGCGTTCGAGGCAAGCACTCTACCAGCTGAGCAATATCCCCAGTCCTGAATCAATTCTTGGTAGTAAAATTCCTGGGTCTAATATTGCAAGAACATGTTTCACTGTATAAAAAAACTATCAAATCACATTCTGATTAACAACATCAGAGAATACCAGTCACTCCACAATACCTGATACCATCTTTTTGAATTTGGCATTTCTAATAATTGGGTAGTAAAAGTCTTTCATTGTAGACATATTTTACAGTTTCCTAATGTGTCATGCTAATTTTTTCTCTTGCTTATTTTCTATTCATATAACTTCTTAAGTAAAACTTTTATTCAAAGTTATTGTATATTTTCAGTTGTTTGTAATGCTTGTTTTTATTTAGCTTTAAATATTCTGGATAAAGACATTTGGGTTACTAATATTTTCTCCTAACCTGTGGCTGGTTTTGTTATTAGACTAGCAGAAATTTGAATGGCATAAAAACTAAGATTATAAAATTTTCTCCTATATTTTCTTCTAGAAAGTTCATAGACATACTTTACATTAAGATCTTAGCAACCTGGATCAGACAAAGATTTCTTAGATAACACAAAAAATACATGAACCAAAAAAGAAAAATACATTGGACTTCTTAGAAACAGATTAAGGTGGGAAACAGTGACTGTCAATCCAGAATTCTGTTCCCAATGTGATATTTTCAATAATAAAAGTAAAATACTTTTCTCAGGCATATAGTAACTGAAAGACTTTATCACCAGCAGGATGGAAGTATACTGTTGGAGGGTTCTTATATGGTATATGAAGCATTTTATTCCTTGAAGGTACACAGTGCTAAGATAATTAATGCACACTGTAAATACCAAAGTAACCACTAAGAAAACAAAATAAATAAATATACTTTATAAAAAAACTAAAAAGAACCAATTAAAAAGGAAAATAAAATCATAAAATCCATTATATTTATATGTAGGCATCCAAGAAAAACTTGAAATTGGAATTTTTATGTGTTTAGAAATTTTCCAAATATAGAATTTCAATGAGTTTTGGGACAATTTGTTAAAATATCAAAATGAAGTATTTTCTCATTAGTAGGAACTGCTGATTGACTTCAGAAATCATGGAAATATACAACTTTAATTTCTGCAAATACCATTGCCTAATTGGGATGAAAAATGGTACTGTGATTAATTATGCACAGCCAATGATGACCTTCTTCGTCTGGATTCATGAATCTTGGTGAACCATCTTTTTTAGATACTACAGGCATTAAACCAACAATCAAAATAAACAAATTGGCACCAGATTTTTAATCTCTACATTACCAAGTGTGAAACAAATAATTAACAAATAATTATGTATATTCAAAACTATTCTTTTTAAAAATATTTTTTAGATGTTGATAGACCTTTTTATTTTTTATTCACTTATTTATATGTGGTGATGAGAATCAAACTTGTGCCTCACACATGCTAGGCAAGCACTCTGCCACTAAGCCACAAATTCAGCCCCTCAAACACTAATCTTATTGAAATTTTTATTAACAATAATTTTTATGTTTTGAAAAAGTTTTATGTATACTTCACATGTAAACTACATTTTAAAATACAAGTATTGGTTATTTTGTCTTCATGTCATTTTTCCCCTTTTAATTTTATATTATATATTATATACATAACTTTTTATGCCTTACAACTTATTCTATTATATGTTGCTATAATATTATTTTATTTAGTAATATATAAACATATATAGTATAAAAAGTACCTGTAAATATATGATGTTTTTTATACAATTACCCTTTACTATTGGTGAGATTTAGTAATACATAACTTTAGTTTTGGGAAAATAATCCAGACATGTGTAGTAAGGTTGTAGTGAATTAGAGGTTCAGTCCAAAAGATTGCTTTCTTACTCTGAGACATAATATAACTGAATGTTCAATCATGAACTTCCAGCAAGACTTGCATGGATTTAGATTCAGTTTTAACACTGCCTAGACATGAGACCTTAGAAAAATGAAGTCTTTTTAGTTTTAATTTCCCTTCCATAAAAAGGAGTATGTAGTAGTATTTAACTCAATGAATTATTGAAAAGATTAAGTAAATTAATATATGTAAAATAATTAGAATAATGTATGAGACACATTAGTGCTTACCACTATCACTAATGTTACTACTACCAATAATGATTGCTAACACTTATCAGCATATTAAAAGTGCCAAGCACTATTTTACAGATATTCATAGATTAACTCAGTCCTTATTTTTTAAAAAAAGAAACAAGATGGGAATGCACAAAATATTATTCCCACTTTGGAGAGGAACAAATTGGCACACTGGAAGTTAAATTTTATGCATAATTTATTCTGGTCATGATAGTAGATAAATAGAGTTGAAACTTTAGGTAAGCCTAAAAAATGGTTTTGCATTAATTACCATAAAACAGATTAAACCATCATGATACAGTTAATTTTGCCTTGAGCATCATATTTGACCATCAAAGACACATTTGCTTATTTTTAATGTGAAATGAACAAGTTAGCTATAATATTTTAAATGTACTCTGAAGTGGTTTGGGTAGTATAGGAATTATTTGTCCTTTGATATTTTTAAAAAATCCAGACTAAATGAAGACCAGCTCTGGGTGTTTTGTATGTGTGTGTTTGTTTATTAACACAAACTAATTGTAACATGCATTGAGTCACATTTCCCTAACTTCCAATGATGATAGAAAAAATACAATTGCTCCAAATATCTAAGAACTGCCCTGCTGAGGTTTTCAAAGTGCCTTTGGATGTGCAGTATGACTAATCATTTTGGTTTCCATTAGATCTTAATAATTAATGCTTCACTATTCAATGATAAATTGAAAGCACAGATCCACTTGATCAATGTTGATTATCTTTACTTTTAGAAATAAAGTTGCAGAAGACTCTTGTTCTCTCTTCAATTAGCATTTGTTTAGCATCTATTTTGATGCCTAGCACTGCCATAAAGATTGAGCATCTAGCTATGTCAGGAATTAAACTTCTCACTGAAAGCAGTTCGCAAAGAGTAAGAAAGCATTACAAGAAGATAATAGCAATGCATAATTACAGGTGCTATAGTATCTGAATAGTTATAAATTTGAGGAGTCCTCCATAAAGGATATGATATTTAAGCTAAATCCTCAAGATGAGAATTTATCTTTCCCCAAATGAACCAGGCATTCAATATAATAGGTGTTAGAAGACATTGGATTGTTATAAAAAATGGAGAATGTGTAGTTCAGAGTGACTAGAGAGAGGTTGAAGGTGAAGATATAGAGGCAAGTTAGGGTTCCTTCATGAATAGTTTAGCTTTTATCCTACAGAAAATAGTGAAACTAACTAAGGATTTTCCAAAACCAAATGTATTCTTTTGTTCAACTGAAAGATATATTGGAGTGGCTCTGTGTTGGGCATTATATAAGACCTTGGAGATACAATGTAAAGAAGATACACTTCTTGTGCTTGAGGTGCTTAATAGAAATAAAGTACTGGGGATGTACTGGGGTAAACTTGTCATTATGTTCTGACAATAGATGTTGAGGGTCACTGAGATGTTTTGGAGGTAGTCTGAAGAGTATTCAGCAGCTAATTCAAGTTCATAGAAGAAGGTGAAGGAGGAATCAAAGATTTCTGGGTGGCATATGAAATTGGATAGTGACATTACAAAAAAAAAAAAAAAAAAAAAAAAAAAAAAACGGCCCAGTTCAGTCTTTGATGTGGGTTTGAAATTATTTTATTATGGCTGAAAACACAGTAGAGCTCATTAAAATATCACTCATTAATAAGATGTCAGTTCAAAAGATATCTACTCTAAGGGGGCTTCTCTGACTATCTTAGTCAAAGAAAATACTCTCGTAGTTGCTTTCCATTCTAGTACCCTAATTTGTCTTTTGTGCTTTTTGCAATTTAGAATTACCTTATTCATCTATTTTTTAATTTTTTTATTGTAAACAAATGGGATACATGTTGTTTCTCTGTTTGTACATGGAGTAAAGGCATACCATTTGTGTAATCATAAATTTATATAGGATGATGTTGTTTGATTCATTCTGTTATTTTTTCCCTTCCCCCCACCTTATTTTCCATGCTCCCCTGCTAGAATACAAACTTCACAAGGGCAGAGAAATGGTCTGTTTCATTTCTGTTCAGCACTTTATCTTGGGAATTTTATCCCATACTGAGCCCTCAATGCAATCTTGTCAGTGTTGAACTGAAGGACAGAGAAGAGGATAAATTAGAGAGTGTTGATGTTTAAGCTCCAGGTAAGTGAGAATGTTGGTAAAGAGTCAGTCTGTTGGTGATACATCCAATAAAATCCTTGATTAGCCTAGGTTAGATCCCATCTAATGTGATTAGTGCAGGAAGCATCCTGAATGGGGTGACTATGTATCCTATTTGCTAGAATGTTCTGTCCACGTCTGTTATTTTAACTTGATCATTGAAGTGACCTCCATTACTTTCACAAGTGTGTGAACTCAGAGAGTAAACCATGTAGTCTCTTAAGTCATACTGAACATGGTCAGTATGTACTTGGTGATTGACTCATGGTAACTTGCTTGGGATGGGTAGTAGTAGAAGGTAGCTGAGAACATAAGATGACCAATGGATGGTTGAACCATTCAGGCAGGTGCATTGCCTGTGTCTGTCTCTTCCTTCATACTAAACCTCAGTGTGCCTCTTCCAGACATGGTATCTGGGATTAGATCACAGAGCTCTGGCATACTTCTCAACACTTCTACAGATCTATTGGTCTCTTGAAAGATTTTCTTATGATACCACAGTGAGGGGTTGGATCATGGTAAATTATATAAGAGTATTCACCCAAGATCTGCTAAATGTCTCCCCGACTTTCAGAATTTCCTCCCCCAGAGGAACTCTGTATTTGGGTCTCTCAGGATTGAAATGCCTGGTCAGGATTTCACAAGCTTAAGATTCCTGTAAAAGCACTGAAATGTAAGTTTAAGGCTTTATCTTGTTCTTCTTTTCCACTCATATCCCATCACTTACCCCAATTGTGTGGGCCCGAACTGCAGTCTTGAGTGAATTATTAGGTTTTTCTCTAATGTAATAAGACACACTGCTTCCATAGTGGATCTATGGCGTCAGCACTTGTAGAGGTTAAGCGTGATGGTGATGGTAGTGTTAGAGCACTATCTCCTAAGATACATTAGAAAGAACTTATGTGAATTGTGCAAATCTTAATCTTTTCTGCACTGGAAAATCCAGACCTTTGCATGAAGGTCCAGAAGTCCTGCCAGTGTTTCTTGGGGGAATGCATTTCCTGCTACCTGTTCCTTTCCAAAAAGCCTGCTCCCTGAGTTGAACACAAGGTCTGACTGATATCTGGTCATGTGATCTGCCACCTTCCCGGATTAACACAGACTTACTTATACAAAGCAATGCACTTGCCACTTCATAGTGTCAGCATAGTGCAAAAAGCAAGCAGAGAAGGGAGCACAGAAGGCATAAACATCTATGGGAATCAGCAAGTAGATTCATTTGGAAAATGAAAAGAAAACTATAATGAGATGTTTACATTATCCTGAGGAAAAAACACCTGTATTTGTAAATTTAGTTGCTAAATTATGAAGAATTCATGATGTATTTATCTCTGATTGTTGCAATAAAATTCTATATTTAAGACTTTGAATATGTCTTGTGTTTTAGCTCTTGGTCATGGTAAGTGCTATATTGTGGGCTTTTGTTCATTCATTAATAATTCAGAAACAATATATTGAACACTTGTAATGTGTTGGTCACTATGGGCTATTGGGGGTAACCAAGACAGGCAAGTTCTTGCCCTCTAAGATCTTATATTCTACTGATCAGAGATGTGAACAAATGATTCAAGATGTGACATAAGGCTCCTACTTTTTGGAACAGAATGGAGGCTAATATAACCACAGTGTGGTGAACAAGTCCTGAATGGTGTAGAATAAAACTGGAGGACAAGGAGAGGGACAAGTGTCATGATAAGGAGTATAGATTTTATTCTAAGTATACATGATGTTCATAATCATGGTTTCTTCTTCAAGATCAATCCTAAGACAAAGAAGCTCTCATGCCTGGTGGAAATCAGCTACTGTTTATTCCATACTCCCAGTGGCCCCCTAAAATCTCTTCCTGTGAAATCACAAAAGGCACCTTTAACATCACATAACTCAGAAACCACAAACTCATGATCTTACTGGAAAGTGATACTGTATTAAGGAACTTCTCAGAATGCAATGATTAGTAAAATTAATCCCAATTTACCCTCAACCCTAATATCCTGTCACAAATCTCACCTTTCTGGAGTGTCTTCTTTCAATACTGATCACCCTCCTGGGTTCTCAGCATTTTGTGAGTCCCTCTAAAAGTGCCTTTCCCTCTCAGTCTTTACAATTAAGGGTAAAATCTGTCATGTGTATTCTTCTGGCTCTTCCTCCATCTAGTGCTGTAATCATAATATACAAATTAAAACATACGCCATTTTAGTTATTTTTCTTTCCTAATATTAACTAACAGTTGAAGAATGTGTCATGTCAAGCATCCTGCTTGGGGTTCTCTCAGAAGCTTGCAATTTCTGTAAACTGCTGGAAATTAGCAATAACAGGATGGCAACATAAGGAGGTTTGCACACTTTCTCTTCCACCTGGATTAACCCCTTGGCCAAAATCCAAATATTGTTTAAAATTGCATAATATTTCATGATTAAAGTTTAAAGTTGGCTGCAATTTCCAATCGTCGACATCCAGGTTAGTACATTCTGGTTTATTTCTCCTGTTTAGCTTCTTGTAGAATTTTCATACCTAGTTGACTTTTTGTAAGTTAAAAAGAACGTGCAGAGTTTCAATTGTGTGTATTCAGTTATTCTGAACAGACTTACACCTTTGGTGGAAATCCTTGAATTTCAAGGTTCCACTCTGAGAAATTCCATAATAGAACCACACTTTCCAGTAAGATGAAAAATTGGCAGATGGAAGGAAATCGTAGCTGAACTCATGCTTTCTCTCTCTCTTTGTGTTTGGCTGGGTAACTGTGTTCCCATTGTTCTGTAGATCTTTCCTGGATGGTTGTGTGTCTTAAAGGCAAGTGTGGGACCTGAGTGAACATTCTTTCTGAAAGAAAATTCAGACATCCTTACACTGCCTTCTTCCCACCTCTGAATTCCACTTCTCCCCAAAGAAGAAGAATTATGTGAGAAATAGAAAATATGGAAGATGAGCAAAAACTGGGATAAGGGAAAAGGATAAAAGAAGAGCAGGGAAGAGTCCAAGAAGAGGTAGAAAATGGGGAAGAGAGGAGATAGGAGAGAAAGGAGGATAGAAGGATTCTTCTAAAGCAGAAGTTTGAGAAAAATGTGAGAAAAGAACTAAGGGAAGTAAGAGATGAGAAAAATGGTGATGGGAGAATTAAAAACTAAAGGGGAAAGAGGATGTAATCTTTTTAACCTGGTGGACATCAGCTAAGTGATTCCACCCTTGCATTAGTTTCCTATGGCTGCTGTAACAAATTATCATGAACTTGATGGTTTCAGCAACACAAATAAGTTTTTGAGATCAGGAACCTAAAATTGGCCTCACTAAAATCCAAGTGCCAGCAGGGATGTGTTCCTTTCTGGAAGCTCTAGGAGAGAATTTGTTTGCTCACCTTTCAGCATTCTAGATGTTGCCCACGATTCGTGGCTCATCCCACATCCTACATTCAAATTCAGCCATGGCAGATTGAGTCTTTCTCATGCTGAATAACTCTGGCTTCTGCTTCCATTGTCACATCTTCATCTCTTTCTCTCCTCCCAGTTTCACTTATAAGGACATTGGTGTTTATATCAATACCATCTGGACAATCCATGATAATTTCCCCATTTGAGGACAGCTGACTAGCAACCTTATTTCCAACCACAGCCTTGATTATTCTTGCCACATAGCTTAACATGTTCACAGATTCTGGTAATGAGCATGTGAATATCTTCTGGGGGGGTCTGATATCATTTTGCCTATGACAATTCTAGTAGTGTGAAAGATGGTTGTCTGTTCCCTGTGCTGCTCAGACCACCAACCTCACTATTACCCTATCTTTGTCACATCTTAGTATGGAGAATGAGGCTTAGTATAAGGCCTGGTCTTGGGTGCCCTTCTTGTAGGAGCTGTAGAGAACCACTCTTCTTCATCATCTAGTTTTCGGAATTCATTTTGCAAAACCTTTCTCTGCTCCCAGCTTCTACCTGTTGTGAATCAGTTCTTCAAGCAAAGCCAGACTTTGATTAGCAAACAAAATCCTGCGAGGTCTGAATAATGTGAGGGATATGAAAATGCATGTGTGTATTTTATTCTTCCTCTGATCGGCCTCTAGGGCTTACAGAAAAAAATGTCCTGGTGTTCTGTGTGAATAAATGTCAGGGGACCAATGAGACTGAGGAACCTAGGATCGGGTGTGAAGTGGTGCTCTGAGAATGAAATACTAGAAAAAGAATTGTATAACTTCTTTGCAGTAGTCCTTACTCCCTCTTGTTCATAGACGGTTTCTGTGATTGATTAAACTGACTATTAAGTCATTCAAAGTAGAAAATTCAAAGTTTTACTTGTGCTAAATCAACAAATCCTGTATATTAAAGTTAATATTAGAGCAAAGATAGAAGGAATAAATAATTCTCTGTGTATGTGGCTTGTATAAGAAAAGAGGATTTCTGAGTTGTTGTTATTTAAGTGTATTGGTGCTGTGAATTAATTTATCAAAATGTCAGTCAATGATGCACAAATGTGAAGTTATAGTAACCATATTTTCCATAACATGATGTTGCAAAAATATTTTTAACATAGTGCCATATAAATATTTATTTGTGCAATAGGATTGTTTCTAGTATGTACTCAGAAGGAGGTAAGGAACCAGAAATTGGCAAATGATTTAGTAATCAAAGTCTTTGTATGTGACCCAAAGCCAAAAAAAAAAAAAAAAAAAGAAACACACCTCTTAAGCATAAGCAAGTACAAAGTTATCTAGGGAAATAAACTATGAATTCATTCCATGAAACCATTGAGGGATCCTGAGAGGAGTGATATTTGACTTTTTAAGATATGTGATGATGAACAAAGAAAAAGAAGAGGGATATATGGAGAGATGACAAGAAAATCCCTCTATCTCTCAGGTTTCACCCTCTACCCCTGGCAGAGTCTAACAAGGGCAAGGTATGAAGTGTGTCAGTTACAAAAATTTAGAATACAAACTGAAAAGGAAATAGAATTATTTATGCCAGAAAACATATTAGTTTTCCAGTTGGAAAGATCAAATTGATATAATTCAATGCACAAAGAAATACAGTTCATGAGAAAAAAAGAATTATCAAGAAGAGATTAAGAAGAACTGATGTAGAAATAATCAGAATCATAAAAAAATACATAAATGGAACAGGTAGATTGTATAAATGAACAAAATTAACTAGAAGAAATTCCCTAATACAAGTTTTAAGGCAAAATGAACAGATATTCTACAAAGGAAAGAGAATCAGATAGTCTCAGATGCCTGAAATGAAGTATACCAGTATGTGCAGACTTATTAGGGAAAAAAATGTGAGACAAAAATCTTATACTCAGTCAAAATATCACTCATCTGTTAGAGTAGGAGGTGTGTAAATGTGTGTGTGTGTGTGTACATTTCCTTCAAGGATTAACTTAGCATATCATATAGTGTTTTTATATGTAGAAAAAATATAAGGACATATGACTATAAATGATAATTTAATTAAAACAAATTGAATAATTAAATGACAAGAAAATATGATAAACAAAGAATCTTAAAACACACATACATGCACTTATTTATATGCATAAAATTATAGATATATATTTCAAATATGGACAGATAAGGGCATATTATCTGAAGCAACTGAGAATCTGTACTCTAAATAAAGGAAAATAAGACTGGAGACATAAAACATCAGGGTAAACCTAATATAACCTGGAAAAATATTCTAAATAATTTTAGAAAAAGCTATACATTTAATGTTTTCATTTCTTTGGAATCATTTCTGTGATGTGGGAAAGTAAAAATGGGCTAGCAACTTTTTATTTGAAATGAATAATACTTAATATTGATATGTTAATAAAATAAGAGGTTAACGTTTTTATGGTTGAGGGGTAATTGACTCAAGTTAATATTTTGGTGGTTGAGAAGGTAATGCTTTAAGTGGTAAAAATAGACTAGAATTTCAAAATTAATGGGGAGTGTTGAGGATAAATGGTTTCAGTAAAATTAAGAATAAGAAAAATAGCAAACAGCAATGATAGTTTAATAAACAGAAAATACAAATTAGGATGGAAGAAATAAAATCAAATATTTAGTCAACACAATAAATATGAATGGATTTGAATCCTCTCTCATGGCATTGGTTTTCAGAATGCTAGATATATACACAAATTTTTAATACTTTCATGTAATATACCAATGAAAACTACTAAAGAATAATTTGAAATAAATAATCTAACAAAGATAAATCAAGCAAATGAAATAAAATGAAACTAGCTGAATGGTCAAATCCAGGGCTAAATCCTCACCCAAATGCATCGTATTGGAAAAAGATTGATATTACAGTCAAAGAATTATTTAAATATATTTCATTATGTGAAAACAAAATGGAGCCAACTGAAGTAAAAACTGCAGAAAATAGAATTTGATAATATGAAATTGTAATGGAAAATATTGCTAAAACTTTTTCAGAATGGACAAAGTAAGTAAGCAATGAATGTGCATAGATAAAAGAGAATTTTAATTATCAAATAAAATTATTTGATAGTTTTACACAAAATAACTTTATTTCTTGCATTGGGTATACATAGATATATATGATTTTATTTACAAAATTAAATAACATTTAAAACTTTAAAAATTGAGGTATTATTAGCTTCCTTCATTGTTTATAATCTTTAAAAATAAAATGTTAAACATGAAATCAAACAAAAACTTAATATTATGATAATTAAGATTTTCTTATATAATCTCCAAAGCTAAAGGAATAGAAGAATGGAAATTAAAGCGATCTGAAAAGAACAAACTATACGCTAATTTGTATGTGATAGCAAAATGTAAAACTATAAAAAATTTGAAAAGGTATTTTTTATTATTAAGAAACAAATAGAAAAATGTGTATTCCATTACAAAATATAGAAAAATCAAATAGTACAAGAACCAAAAAAAGGGAATTAACTAAGATTAAGAACTGATATTAGAGGAATAGAAAACAGCCAAATAGGTAGACAGGATGATTAATAAAACACTTTTTCCCCAAGAATAGTAAAGCAAATAAAATCGTAATAAGCTCAACTAAAGAGAAAAGGGAACAATACAAAACATCAGAAATGACAAGGTAGGGTAGAAGCACAAATCAGAAGATTTATAAAGGACTATGAACTCTAATATTATGAATATGATAATCCAGTAAAAACATAATTCTCTGGTAAAATAGGGATTTTTATATTTCAAGGTGGCAGGATGAGCTTTATGCCAATTGCTTCTCCACCCCACCCCAAGTGGCTTCACATAGTTGACACAGCATGAAAAAACAACTAAACTAAAATAAAATAACAACACATCAACAACAAAAAGTAGAAAAGAAATTCAATAAACACAAAAAGCCACTGGAAACGTCCAAGGCTTTTTTTTCGTAGAAAATTAAACAAATAATGCCTGAAACACACAAAATAGATCCTTTTAGTTGAAAAGAAAATAAAACCACAGGAAAATACAAGCACAGATGAAAACTGTTAAAACAACAAAGGTGTTGCCGGGTGCGGTGGCACATGCCTGTAATCCCAGCAGATCAGGAGGCTGAGGCAGGAGGATCGAGAGTTCGAAGCCAGCCTCAGCAATTTAGCGAGGCTCTGAGCAATCAAGTGAGACCCTGTCTCTAAGTAAAATACAAAATAGGGCTGGGGATGTGGCTCAGTGGTTGTGTGCCCCTGAGTTCAATCCCTGGTACTACAAAAACAAAACAAACAAAACGCACACACAAAAACATGGAGGTATTTCCAGAGGTTCTCCATGACTGAAAATGAAAGGTGTAGGGAATAGACGGGGACCCAGTGTCCCTAAGTAGTGTTATTAGGACATACAGCTAGGATGTGTCATGACACCTTTTATGGTTCAAATATGAGGTGTCTTCCAAATGCCCAAGTATTAGACAAAATGAGAAAGTTTAGAGGTGAAACGATTGGGTTATAAGAGCCTTAACCTAATCAATGCTTTAATACAATGATAGGGATTAACTGGTAATTGTAGGCAGGTAGGGTGTGGCTAGGAGAGATGGGTCACTGAAGGTGTGCCTTTGGGGTTTATATTTTTTCCAACGTGAGGGAAGCTCTCTCTCTGCTTCCTGACTGTTACGTACTGAGATGCTTTTCTTCACCCTTTCACCATGGTGTTCTGCCTCACTTTGGGCCCACAGCAATGGAATTGTCCATCTATAGAATGATACCTCTGAAACTGTGAGCCCCAAATAAACTTTTCCTTGTTCTTGTCAGGTTTTTTGTTACAGCAACAAAAATGTTGACTAAAACAACACCTGTTCAGCAATTCATGTCACAAAGTGACATATCTCAGGGCAGTAGCAGCTAATGTGCTACTCGCTTGTGTCAAGATGAGGAGACTGTGCCAAAATTTCACAGAAGGAGATAATGTATCCTGACTCTTTTTGAAGTATCTGCATCGACTCATGAAGGGTCCCCCGTCAGGCAGATAACACTCAAATACAATAATATCCTCAGGAAATAATCCTTAAAGCAAGGGTGGTAATAAATATATAAAAGTCAAATGTATTGGGAGAAAATGTAATGAGAATTCAGGATAATTATAATTTAGTAAATAGGATGGAAATGTAAAAAAAAATTAATCTAAATTATTAACATAAGTCTGTAAAGTTCATCTTCTAAAAATGGATATTTTTATGGGCAAACAAATAAAGCAAACAGGATCAAATAAATCCAAGTTGAAAAGCTTTAAAACAACAACAAAACCTCACAATTTGTCATGTTGATGAAAGGAATAATAAAACATGAAAATATTTATGCACCCAGCAATATTGCTTCAAATATGTAAAGGAAAAATGATTAGTCATGGAGGACAAATTGAAAAACTACAAAGGTAGTGAGAAAGTTGATTATACCTCACTTGGAAATGACAGAACAGATAAGTAGACCAATATAAGTGTAGGCATATTCAATAAGAAGAGGTTTGAATAAATAGAGTTTAAACTCAATAGAAACCATATTGTTTTGGGAATTTGATTAATGAGATAAATTTATTTGTGCAAATAGATATGTATTACTTTGAATTTCAGAAAACTGTACTTGTTAAATAACATGAGACGTTCCAAAATATTGATTATGAATTAAGACCCCAAAGAAATCCCAACAAGTTGCAAAAAGCTTATGTCATGTAATCTATATTTGTTAAACAAGACACAACACAATAAGAATTAACAAAATAGGAGCAAAAAAAGTGCACCTGATGAAATGTACATGTTTAGAAAGAACTACTAACTTAGAGAAAACATTAAATGTAAATTACTCTTAAGTCTTGTGGCAAAAATGAAAAAAACAGTTGTGATGGTTAATTTTTTCTATCAACCTGATGGGATCATGGTATGCCCGGATACCTGGGTAAACATTTCTGGGTGCATCTGTGACAGTGTTTCTGGAGGAGATTAGCATTTGAATTGGTGGACTGAGTAAAGCAGATGGTCCTCCCCATGTGAGTGGGTATCATCTCATTCATGGAAAACCTGAATAGAACAAAAAGGTAGAGGAATTTTGAATTTACTTTCTGTCTGATCCTTGCGGTGGAACATCAATCTCCTGTCCATGGTGCTCCTTCTCCAGGTTTTCAGACTTGGGCTGGAATATACACTGTCAGCCGTGGGACCATACCATTGGCCTTCCTGAGTCTCCAGCCTGCAGACAGCAAATGGAGGGACTTCTTAGCCTCCACCGGAACCAATGCCTATAGTAAGTTCTTCATGTGTGTGTGTCCAATTTTATATTAGTTCGGTTTCTCTGAAGAATTTTAAATAATACAGCAATGAACATTGACTAATATGTGGTTTTAAAATAAGGTATGAGAAAAATAAGAAATTTTTAGGGCTGGGATATAGTTTAAAGATAGATTGTATTGCCCAGAGTAGGCAAGCCCCTGGCTTCAATCCTTAGCATCACAAAAAAGAAAAAGAAATGTAAGTAAACGGAGCTTTGAATTTAAGAAGTTAAAATAGGACAAGTCAGTGATTAAAACATACAGAAGGAAGATATTAATAAAGGCAATAGGCAAAATAATAACATAAAATGATGAAGCAGAGAGTTAACCAAAAAACCTAGAGAAATATTAAATAAATATTTAGAAAATGTGTATCAGTGTTTTGAATTAGAAAATCAATTGTGGTCTTTGCTTAGTACTCAGATGTTTAGGTAAGTGACTTGGTTACATAATCCTTACAGAGATCAGCTGCTGTAATGATTTCAATATAAGATATCCCCCAAAAGTGCCTGTGTTAATGTTCAGAGGTGAATGTTCAGAGGTGAAATGATTTGATTATGGAAGCTGTAACCTCGTAAGTGGGTTAATCAACTTGATGGATAAATAACTTGAATGGACTAATGAGTTGACAGCGATAGGCAGGTAGAGTGTGGCTGGAGGAATTAGGTCACTGGGGGTTTATATTTTGTCTCTGGCTCAGGTGCTTCCTCTTTGCTTCCTTGCAAGCATGAAGTGAGCCCCTTTCCTCTGCCATGCCCTGGTGCCATGATGCTCTGCCTCATGTCCATCCCAGAGCAATGGAGTTGGCTGTCTATGGATTGAACCTCTGAAACAATGAGCTACAAATAAGCTTTACATTCTCTAAGTTGTTCTGGTCAGGTATTTTGGTCACAGTGACAAAATGCTGATAAACAACAGTTGCTTTATAGCAAATAATCCCAAGAGTCTGATCAGCTGTAGCTCTGAAATCTAATACTCTGAACCCTGTAGCTCTTTTGGAGAATGAACAGAGAGGGTGAGGAACTCTGTTCACCTTCTGACAATGCCAAATGATCAGAAACAAAGCAAGACAAGATGGGGGAGTCTTGAGCAGAGTGATGGATTGCATTTCACACCGTCCCAAATAGTCCATGCCCATTTACCAACTTTATGGACCTTCATCAGAATGAGGGGCCTCTGCCAGGAAACAAACACTAAAATGAGTGACCTTGAATTTTGGCTGGCTGATAATGGACCACAAAGAATTGACAAAATCCAACTGTTTGCTGGAAGATACATGGTTTCCTTCAGGATATAGGTGAAGAAGAAATAGATGGACTTAAAAAAAAGAGAGAGAGAGAGAACTTTGGACTTATTGATTTTTATAAACAAAACCTTTTGGGTGCCCTACAAGTAAAAAGATGCTTTGACATTCTGTCTTCCTGGAATAAAAATAGCAACTTGTATAAATTAAATGTGCTTTATTTCTGCACTGCATGCTAAGGTAGGAGTAGAGTTAACTACTACTAGACTCTTTTCCTTGTTTTTTTTTTTTTTTTTTTTTTTTTTTTTTTTTTACTTTTTTAATCAAAGAGAAGTTTGCTCAGTCATTTTTTGTAATGAAGTAGAGAGTAATGCAGTGGGCTTGATTAAATCTTTGACTTGGAACAGGGATTAGGAATTGAGATGAAGACAGATTCTTCAGACAGGAAGCTCACCCTTATCAGCCTCATTATTCACTAGAGAAAGATCTATGCATTCTGTAAGCTCTAATTTAAATGAACGTTTTGGGTAGTATTCTGAGTAGTTAAAATTCTCTCCACTCCTGGGTTTATAAGTGCTTTACTCATTTCTCCATCATATCATCTCCTAGATTATATTATCTATTTACAAACCTGTCTCCTTCTACTACCCTGGAAGAGGCAAAACCAAAAATCACAGTGTGTCTCCCAAGGTGAAAGATCAAATCATATTTACATATCTAGGACCAGAGGAAAACAGAGAGAGAGATAAAATAAGATAAAATAAAATAAAATAAAATAAAGAAAGGAGGGAAAGGGGTAATAAAACTAAACTTTTAGTGAGTGATTTTTCTGTAAAAGGTATTATCTCAATTATTTCACATTCCATTGCATTTAATCCACACACCAACCTTATTATATTGACACTGATATATTCAGAGTATAAATGAACCTTACAAAATTTTACAGACCTTGGCTGAGGTCACAAAACTGGTTCACATTGTAACCTTGATCTAATTCCAAAGTGCATACTCTCTTTGCTATTAGGTAATTATACCAAATTTCAAGGCAAATTACATTTGGCTGCAGTATTGTCATTCCCTGCAAGAGCCTCAAAACTGTGCAGTGAACTTAGCAATTGCTCATGACCATGGAGAAAAATCAGAGCAAGTGGTATGGTGTGTTAGGGGATGGTGGTTAAGTAGGAATGTGTGGGCCTGATTTTCTTTTTTTTTTTTTTTAACTTCCACAAGACCAATGTTTTAGTCAGCTTTTCGCCACTGTGACCAAAAGACCTGACAAGAACAATTTTTTAAATAGTTTGTTCTACCTAGTTATACAAGACAGCAGAATGCATTTTGTGTCAATGTACACAAATGGAATACAACTTTTCATTTCTCTGGTTCTATACAATTTAGGGTCATACCATTCATGCAATCATACATGTACTTAGGGTAATGTTTTTCTCATTCTACTATCTTTCCTATTCCTGCCGTCTTCTCCCCTTCCCATTTGCCTCTACACAATTCGTCGTTCCTCCATTCTTTGCTTATTCACTCTCCCCCATTTGTGTATCAGTATCCACTTATCAGAGAAAACATTTGGCCTATGGTATTTTGGCTTATTTGGCTTATTTTGGTATTTGGCCTTTGGTATTTTGGTATTTTGGCTTATTTCACTTAGCATGATATTCTCCAGCTCCATCCATTCACCTGCAAATGCCATAATTTTAGTCTTCTTTTTGACTGAGTATTATTCCATTGTGTATACTACCAAGCAATAGTAACAAAAATGGCATGGTATTGGTACCAAAATAGACAGGTAGAGCAATGGTATAGAATAGAAGACACAGAGACAAACCCACATAAATATTGTTATCTCATACTAGACAAAGGTACCAAAAATATACAATGGAGAAAAGATAGCCTCTTCAATAAATGGAGCTGAGAAAACTGGAAATCCATATCCAGCAAAATGAAATTAAACCCCTATCTCTCACCCTGTACAAAACTCAAAATGGATCAAGGACCTAGGAATTAGTTCAGAGACCCTGTACCAAAGAGAAGAAAACGTAGGCCCAAATCTTCATCATGTCAGCTTAGATCAAATTTTGAAATGTGGTGGAGAGAAGACCGAAAGGTTCCCTACATGTGAATGGAGTTATCAAGGGAGATGCACAGTTCAACCTTCTGCCAGTCAATAGAAATTAGAATATAAACTCAAGTCATTTCTAGGTTGAATTTTATATCCAAAGTAATAGCAAGATCATTTACTTTGGCAAGAATTAAGTTGCTTTGCTAAACCCATAGCCTGCTAGTAATAAAGTCCAGTGTACATACATTTTTTTTTTCTGGCTGTAATAAGAGTTTCACTCTCTGTCTTAATTACACTTTATTTTTTAACTTGTTAATATACTATGTGTTTGTGTATGTATGCACACATCTGTTCATGCATGCACATATAAAACTTTTACAATAATAGTGTTACATATTTAATATACACAAATACACACATATAAAGATTATTTTGTTTCAAATAATATTAAGCAATTTTAACTATTTTTTGCATTAGTGAGAATCTTTGGAATTGTAATCTGCTATCTCATAAGATTGAAGAAAATAGTGAATCAACAAATAGCTAGTAGGAAATTGGCTAGTTTATCTAATCCATGGTCTTTGATATTGGAGTGTATTCAACTTCTCTCCATATTTCAAATGCAAATGTGACTCAACTCATAATCTTTCTTGCCCATCTTGGAATGGTAAAATTCAGGATGTGTCTTATGTATGTTTAAATTCAAATCCATGATGGCTGTTGAAGGTGGGAGAGATTCCCTATTGTTTCAGGGTAGTTGACAGAGAAAAGAGAATATCTGCGCACCTGGAAAATATATTCCTTTAAGAGAATTTTTCTGAAAGTTTTACTCAAACTTTATTTTTGTGTTTCTAATATGTAACAAGGTCACATACTTAATTCTGATTAAACATTCAGAAAACATTTTGACCAAACTAGCATCTGACTCTACTTAGGCTGCTTTGGTTTCAGAATTGTAAAAACAACTCATTCTATAAAGAAATTACAATGCATTTGGAATGATTAAGACTATCCTCTATAGACATTCTCCTTCACTTATGATGGAGTACTGTCCTGAAAAACCCATCATAAATTGAAAAAACTCTAAGTTGAAAATACAGTTTAAAAAACCTAGCCTACCAAACATCATTGCTTAGCTTAGTCTACCTTAAATGTGCTCAGGACACACATTTGCTTATGATTGGAGCAAAATCAGCTAACATAAAGACTATTTTGTAAAAAGTCAAATATCTCATGTAAGTGATTGAATATTGTACTGAAAGTGAAAAACATAATGTTTGTATAAATATGCTTTTGTACCATCAATGAAGTGGAAAAATTTTAAGTCAAACCTTCATAAATCTTGGTAAGTTGGGGACCATCTGTGGTGGTCTTATCTTGTATTTCCCAAAAATGACCACATTGATATATTTCTCATACCAAACATTTCTTTTATAATGAGAGATGGATACTCTTGCACTGGCAGGAGTGTCCTGTGTTCCTTTCCTGTAAACCTGAATAGAACTTTGTAAGTGCCACAAGAGAATTAGCAGAAGTGACAATGTATGACAATCAGGTACAGGTCATGAAAAGCAAAACAGTTTCTGCCAGGCAGTTTCTTTCTCTGGAACATGCTCATTCTGGAGGGAGCCAGTTACCAGCCTGTGAGAAACTACCTAGAGAAAGTCCCTCTGCCAGCATTAATAGTAAATGCTAGACAGATGACTGTGCAAACCAGGAGTAGAACTCAGCCTCTAGATTTTGAGCCACCCAGGTGCCATCGAATGGAGACAGCCTTTGTTAAGCCCTGTACAGATTGCAATTGATGACCCAATTTAATGTTGTTATTTTAGGTCTTTAAGTTTTGAGGTGTTTGTTATATAGCACTAGCTGATTGGTACAGATATTGGTAACTGGATATGTATCCCTAAGCAAAATCTGAAATTGTGGTAATAGCTTTGTGACTGGCATGAGGTAGTTAGAAGTTCCTAGAGAAAGTCTAATAGCCCTTTCATAGGCTATTTAAAGAAAAGTGAAGAGAATTCTTTTGAAAATGAAAGGAAGGGGATCCTTTAGGTCATTTAGGGAAATTTAGCACAATATTATGTGTCATGAAGTGGCAAGTAGAAAATGTACCTGATGAACTGACTAGTATAGCTAGAGATTTCCAGGTAAATGTTGAATGTTCTCTGGTTTCTTTTGCCTGCTTATTATAAAATAAAAGAGGGAGAGACAACCTCAAGAAACATTTGTTAAATATAAAGGAGCCTGGACTTACTGGGATAAGTTTCTCATTCTCAGATACCCAGATCCAAAATTAAGAAAGGGATTAAGTGCAAAGATAAATTCTAGGTGGAATGATAAGATGACTTATTAAGGTTTCAGAAAGATCTAAAATCTTAGAGAGTCATTTGATTAGACAAAAAGCATTCAGTCCATAGCCTTTTCAGTGTATGGAAGGCCTTGTAAGGACCAAAGTATAACATGGAGAAAAGATTTTCTTGAATAGATCCATAATTTGGCTCTTTGCTCTATTAGGGTTGATTATAAATGACTTATAAGAAACCAACAAAGTTTAAAAAATGACATTAGTAATTCAGTTTGGACTGGAAGAGATTAACATGATACAAAATGAAAATGGAACTTTCCATTTCCAAACTCCTGTTATCAGAAAGCAGTCTGAGGAAACTACACAGCAACAGATACCAGCCATCTCTTATGAACAAAAGATGAATCAGGAGGCAAAACCAAGAGGTCACTGGGTGAAAATAAGAAACATGGATAATCCTTTCCAGACAGGAAGATTGAATTCTCATCTTGTAGCTACCATCATTGTCCTGCTGAATTTCTGGATTGCTATGGAGCAGTAATTACAATATGCCTTCCATTTAAAATTCTTTCAGCAGGAAGACCCATAGTTCACCAAGGCCTGTTCCACCATGGCACATTGGGTGTGCAGGGAGCACATAACTTGCTTTAAAATTTTTCTTAACTTTATTTGTTCTAATTAGTTGTACATGACAATAGAATGCATTTATACACTTTGATAGATCATAATATGAATAGAGTGTAATCTCTCGTTTTTCTGATTATACATATTGCAGAATCACATCAGTCAGGCAGTCATGCATGTACATGAGGTAATAATGTCTGTTTCACTCTACTATCATTCCTTCCCCCATAACTTGCTTTTTATTTCACAAGTCTTCGTATCTCAAGAGAGTATAATTGAAAAGTGGTCCTTGAAGAATTTCACATGAGAAGACTCATTGGCAATCAGATATAATTTGTATACTTAGTGTGTGCATTTTAAAATGATGCCTTTTTGAGATGAGATTTGAGGTCTTGGGGGAGACAAATGAATGTGTTTGGATATGGCAGAAGTAGGATTATTATGACCAGAGAATTGACTTGTCAGATGGTGCTTTCCAAAGATGGAAGCAGCAGTATTTATCTGGTCCCACACATTCTTCTCACAGTGTGATACTGACACTCCTCCAGTAAGAGATGGGTTCATGTGCCATTTCCTTGAAGTAGGTGTACTGTCATAACTGCTTAGTAGAATTAATAGTGACACTGTGATATCCTAGGCTAAATCACAAAAGGCAATGCAACTTCTACCTGGTACTCTCTTTCTCTCCTTTGTTGGGACACTCACCTTCTGGGCAAATCAGACACTGTCCGTGGAGGAAGCCCACACTAGCCTATGTGGAGATACTATGTGGAGAGGAAATTAATCCCTGCAGCCCTCACCAACTACCAGCACACTAATAAACAGACTTTCACATGTTTGTAGTCCTCAACCTTGGAGCCACTTTAGGCAATGCTTATGGGAGCCAGCCTTTCTCGAACCTTGTTTACATTGTAGATTTGTGTGCACAATCAATGCTACTGTTTTGAATCATCCTCTTTTGGGGTATTTATTATGAAGCACTAGGAAACTGGAACAAGAGCTGTGTTTGTTGAGATGATTACATTATAGACCTTTGAAATTAGTATGTCTGTATTTTACCAACTTGCAACTAAAATATCACATTGCATGTGCATTCATGCCATAACACAGTGGCTCTCATTCCCCACCTGCTCACTCTTCATCAAACCCCCACCCTGGTCTTTAGTGCTCTACTGCCTCAAATGAAGACTCATGTGCATGCATGGACTCAGACAAGGGTTCAACCCAACTATATAATTTGAATACCCTCCCATCAAAATAGCAAATCCTATCCTTTCACTCCAGAAAATTTAACCTCCAAAACCCCCTTTATAATCATATCTACCCATGAGTTCTGTGCTCATATTCCAAAGGAAGGGTGGCATCTTCTTATGGTAATGGAGATGACCCTTTGGGCCCCATGTTAGTATTGTACTTTTATTTGAACTATCAGTCTTTACTTTGAATCTTTATTATTAATCTTTGCTTGATGTTCAGCCTGCCTCTCCTTCCTTCCTTCCTTCTTTTCTTCCTTATTCCTTCCATCCAGCCCTAGAGTTTGTACTGTAACCAGCTTCCTGGGCTTCCTAGTAAATGGCAGGATGTAACTGCAGATGTCCTTCTCCTTGAAGTGACAGTGCCTCCTCTAGATTGCCTATGGCATCACCAGCATTCTGCTGCAGCTTTGACAATGGAAGCAGTGCTTTATTTACAACAGCCTCAGTGGGAAGAGATTGACAGACAGACTCCCGTTGTGCCGAGCAGTGATGATCTTGGCATTCCACCACTGTAACCCTCCAGAAACCACTGCTCAAGGGCACCTCACTGGTTAACTTTTGCATGCTCAGTGTCATGGTAGGTTTCACATGGAAATATCTTGTTCATAATCATGGTGTTCTTTCTATTTTGTACCTATTTTTTTCAGTTAAAATTAATGTGTATAAATGACCCTCCAGGTTTTTTGAAAATATGATTTTAATAGTTGCATATAACATTCAATTTAGTGGATCAACTCTAACTTATTCAACCATTCCACTCTTATCAAAACAATATATTGCTTCCTATCTTTCTCTACTATGAATACTATTTACATGGGAACCTACTTAATATGATAGTTTTTCTCTCTTATAATGGACAATTTCTTTAATCCTGTCAAGAACTAAAATGCTATTTATGCTTCTAATACGTATTGCCATTTTTATTCCCTGAAGGGATCTGTTCTCAATTTCTTTGCCACCTTTATTATGTAGGAGAAAACATTTTCTTTACTCTTCCCAGGATCAGGTTATCTGATTTATATTTTACCAATTTCATAAATATAAAAAAAAAAAAACTGGTTGCCTTACTGCACATATCTTTGATTATTGGTAGAAATGGAACATTTTTTCATTGCTTACTTATAATGTTTACTAGTTACTATTTCTCTCATGGATTTTTTTTTTTCTCATTCATTCTTGACAAAAGTTATAGAACTAGTCCCCAAAAGTCTGTGTTTGAAGCTAGGATTGTCAGACTTTGGGCATTTAAGAAATAATTATTATTGGGGTTATAACTCAGTCGAAGAGTGCTTGCGTAGCATGCGTGAGGTCCTGGCTCAACCCCCAACACTGTGTGCATACACATGTACAAATCTTGATAAGAATGTCATTATTTTGTTACAATTATCACATGCATAATTCG
This sequence comes from Sciurus vulgaris, assembly GCF_902686455.1. Classification (NCBI taxonomy): domain Eukaryota; kingdom Metazoa; phylum Chordata; class Mammalia; order Rodentia; family Sciuridae; genus Sciurus; species Sciurus vulgaris. The sequence continues at coordinate 42,536,785 of NC_136464.1, forward strand.
ATTATACATAAGAACACCAGCGATGACAATAATCATCCTTGCTTGATTACTGATGTTTGCAGAAAGAAGTTTGTTGTTTTACAGTTAACTGCCACTTTCAATATTGGCTCTTAATACTTATCACATATTAGAAAGTTTTATAATTTAAGACAGATTTTGGTTTCTATCAATATCAATTTTATTTTGTTTTGCTTCTCTGAACTGAACAATCGATTTGGTGTTTTGTTACAATAAAGTTCCTAATATTTAACCCATCTTGCATTTAAAACAATAATCTTATTTGGTCAAGATGGAAAGATGTTAGTAAGCCATCAACTTTTATTGAAAAACAATTGAGGTTTTCCAAATCTATAGGCATTGAACTACACTTTTCTGTTTGCAATACCCTGCTGTATTTTAATATCAGGAAAATAGTTCCCATGTAAATTAAATTGTTTTGCTTTATTTTTTCTGGGTTTTAGGCTGATTTTCATTGTATGGAAATTTCCTTCCTTCCTTCCTTCCTTCCTTCCTTCCTTCCTTCCTTCCTTCCTTCCTTCCTTCCTTCCTCCCTCCCTCCCTCCCTCCCTCCCTTCCATCCTTCCTTCCATCCTTCCTTCCTTCCTCCCTTTCTTCCTCCCTCTCCCTCCCTTCCTCTCTCTCTCTTTCTCTCTCTCTCTCTGTTTCTTTTTCTTTATCTTTCATTTCCCTTCTTTCCTTCCTTCCCTTTCTCATTCCTTCTTTCTTTCTACCCTTCCTTCCATCGGCACCTTGAACCTTCATTTATCTAATCATCCCACTGCCTGTCTATGGGGCTGCAAGCTTAGAAATCTCACTTGTTGCCTGAACTGACTGCCAAGTACCCTGAGTCAGCCTAGAATGGTAACATTCTTGTTTGTTCCTAATGGTGAATTCCATTTATTACAGCACACAATGTTTCCCAAGGTGAATCCAAAATTAATAGAAATTACACAAGAACATAATTTGGGCATCTCTATATGTTAAAGAATTGCCTTTTCTATTAGATTTTTCAGAGAATTTAATGTGCTTTGACATCTTCCAAGAAAAGAATATAGAATAATCAATGATCTTGCCAGACTCAGAAATGATGATATAGAGTTGTTGCCGAATTTGTCCAGATGTTTTAGAAATGTTTATTGTGGGATAAACCATAAGCAAACAAAAAGCACATACAAAATTAAGCATAGTTTTAACATATATGTATATGTGTATATATAGGTATATACTTATATGTATGTATGTATATAAATAGTTTAAACTATAAATTATGTAGACCTTGCAGTAATATAAAGCAAAATTGTTTCAGTGAGAATTTTGTCCCATGTATGTGATGGATTACATAGGAGATGGCTACTGGAAGATTTAGGAGAAAAGTTACTCTGTTTTGTGAGATAGTAAAATGGAATGAAAAATGTAACAAATGAGTGCAAGACTGGCTTTTTATTTTTAAATTGGTAAGACTTATGATACCATTTACAGGAACCAAATTATATCCAGCTGGGTAAAAGGTATAACAAATTCAATCTACCCCAGCTTGAATGTTGCTAAAGAGGAACTCACAGGGAGGAGAGAATTTCTGTACTCTTAAAACATCAAAACCATTGAGATTGACTAAAGTTTGGTGATAATTCAAAACACAATGACAAAACAGGCCATCAACCCAAGGGATCTTTATTTCCAAGACAGAATACTACTAGACTTCATAATATTTTTTTCTTTAATTTGTTTTGAAATAATCTCAGATTTACAGACAATAGTTCTTGGTAAGAATATGTTCAACATCTCTAGCAATTAGAGAAATGCAAATCAAAACTACTCTAAGATTTCATCTCACTCCAGTCAGAATGGCAGTCATCAAGAATACAAGGAACAATAAATGTTGGCGAGGATTGTGCATACACAATATGTGCATACACACATATCTTCTGTGTATAAATATCTGTATATACATTTAAAAATATGTAGGTTCGTATTGTTCTACTCAAGTCCAATCCAGCATCATGATTTCATTCTAGATTTACCCTGTTGCTTATTTGTAACATATCTCTGTGAAAGAGAAAAGAAAACCTGACTTTCTTTGTCTAATTATATATTATTTTCAACACCTTTTGTATATGTGGTTTCAAAGTGACTAACCTGTGCTTCTGTGACAAACATACTTAGCGATCAGAAGCAGTGCTTATGTTCTTTATTCCTTTGTCTTTAGTCTTATGATATGTAGTTGAAATTACTGCTTCGCAAAAAAACTAGGTCAATTCTTCTCTTTCCGACATCTTGTAGTGTAGCAATGTTATACATGTGAGATGTGGTTGGATTCATTCATCGCGGTCAAGTGTTGTTGAGACACACTGGTTTTCTGCCTTATGTATAATCAATTGAGATTCCAATAATAAATTTGTCTAATTCTCATCTCAAATTTACAGTTTTTCCTTATGTTCTTGTTGGTGATACCTCTGCAGATGCAATTGAACATGTTTTGAAAAACTGTGTACTGAACATGTGCAGAGATTCTTTCTTGTCATTATTCCCAGGAATATAACATAACGATATTTACACAGCATTTGTATTGTATTAAGTCTTCTACGTAAATCTAGAGATAATTTAAAACACACAGGAAGATTTGCATAGGTTATCTGCAAATATAACACCATTTTACATAGGAGACTTGAGCAGCCACAAATTCTGGTATCCACAGGGCTCCTGAAACCAATTTCCTATAGACATTGAGGGATGACTGTAGTTTGAAACTCTGTTAGTTGTAGACACCATAAAAAGCATAGCATTAGTAAATATATAAACCAGTAACATAATTGTTCACTGTCATTATCAAATATTATGAACTGTTCATAATTATATCACTATGCTTTTGTATAAAAAGCAGCAAGTATATTTGTTTACAAATACCCAATTGGGCTACAATGTTACTGTGGCTACTGTGTCATTAGACACTGGAGTTTTCAAACTGCGTTACATCTTATGGGATCATCATTGTATGTTTGGTCCATTTGTGACCCAAACTTCTTTATGTGGTGTGGGATAATATAGATGTTTCATTTTTTTGGTTAGTTTTTAAATGGTAAACTTTTTTCCTTTTAATTTTAAATTATTTATGGATTTGGGGGATAGAGTGAATTTTTAAAAAATAAATAACAATAATTGGTCAGTCTCTGTATTCAATTTGACAATCATAATCTTTTAAATAATTTGTCCACATAAATCAGATATAACTGGATTAATGTTTTTTCCTCTTTCTGTTTTCCTTTTGTTTCATTGGCTCTTTACTTTTCTTACTTTTCTGCTACTCTTGGATTATTTGAGAATTTATTTCTCTATTGACTTACTTATACCTTTTAAGGGATTTTTTTGATTTCTCAAAAGTTTACAATGTACATTGTAAATGATCTGAGTCTACTTTCAAATAACACATTTTATATCCATTGTAAGGATCTTAGAAGAATATATTACCAACCCCCACCCTTTATAATACTGTTGTCATATATTTTACTTTTATATATACTATATACATAAATACATTGGTACTTTATTTCTCTTAGAAAGTCGGGTATGTTCTGCCACAATTAAAATAAATTAAAATATAAGTTATATTTTACTATTATTTATCCCATTTTCAATGATCTTCATTTTTTTCATCCAGATTTCAAATATACATTACTTTTGCTTCTATTATTTTCATTAATATTTCTTATTGAGTAGATCTGTTAGCAACATATTGTCTCAGGTTTTGTTTGTGTGAGATCATTTTTATTTCCTGTACCCTTTACATTTTTACCTTTTACACAGGCCCCAATACAATAAAGAAATAGAAGAGTCTTGCCCCCTAAACAATCCTTTGTCCCTTTTTGGGCTGTACCCTTTACCTCACTTCTAATTTCTGACACTGATATATTATCTGTAATCAGAACTCTATCTTTTTGAGAATTTCACATAAACAGGATTGTATGATGTGTATCCTTTTGTGTCTGAATTCACCCAGCACGATACGTTTGACATTCATCTGATTGGTTGAGTATCCATTATTTTATTTTATTAATGAATAGCATTCTCCTGTAGGGACATACCATAGTTTCTTTATAATCCATTGAAGAACATTTACATTATTTTGAATATTTAGCAGTTATGAATACAGTTAACATAAATAAATATTCATGACTTGATTTCATACAAACAAAATTTTTCATTTCTCTAGAGCACACATTGTAAATGAACGAAATATTATTCCTAAGGAGGTAAAATTGGCTTTAGGGGGCAAAAATATTCTTCTCCTCCTATGCATATGCAAACAAATGGTTAAACTATTTTCCAGAATAGTTATAGCATTTTGCATTCCTGCCAGCAATATTGGAGGGTTCCAGTTGTTCCATATCCTTGCCAGTTTTTGATACTTCCAGTACTTTTTAAAAAGCCATTCTTCTTTTTTTTTAAATTTTTTTATTTTATTGTAAACAAATGGGATACATGTTGCCTCTCTGTTTGTACATGGCGCAAAGGCATACCATTTGTGTAATCATAAATCCACATACAGTAATGTTGTTTGATTCATTCTGTTATTTTTTCCCTTCCCCCCACCCCTCCCACCCCTCTTTACCCTCTATGCAGTACATTCTTCCTCCATAGTTGCCCCCTTCCCTAACCCTAACTCTAACCCTAACATTAACCCTTCCCTCCCTCCCTTTATGTGTCATCCTCCACTTATTAGCGATATCATTCGTCCCTTGGCTTTTTGAGATTGGCTTATCTCACTTAGCATGATATTCTCCAATTTCATCCATTTGCCTGCAAATGCCATAATTTTGTCATTCTTTATGGCTGAGTAATATTCCATTGTGTATATATACCACAGTTTCTTTATCCACTCATCAATTGAAGGGCATCTAGGTTGGTTCCATAGTCTGGCTATTGTGAATTGAGCAGCTATGAACATTGATGTGGCTGTATCTCTGTAGTATGCTGATTTTAGATCCTTTGGGTATAGGCCAAGGAGTGGGATAGCTGGGTCAAATGGAGGGTCCATTCCAAGTTTTCTAAGGAATCTCCACACTGCTTTCCAGAGTGGCTGCACTAATTTGCAGCCCCACCAGCAATGTATGAGTGTACCTTTCTCCCCACATCCTCGCCAACACCTGTTGCTTGTATTTTTGATAATCGTCATTCTAATTGGGGTGAGATGGAATCTTAGGGTGGTTTTGATTTGCATTTCTCTTATTACTAGAGATGTTGAACATTTTTTCATATGTTTATTGATTGCTTGTACATCTTCTTCTGTGAAGTGTCTGTTCATTTCCTTAGCCCATTTGTCGATTGGATTATTTGTATTCTTGGTGTAGAGTTTTTTGAGTTCTTTATAGATTCTGGAGATTAGTGCTCTATCTGAAGTATGATTGACAAAGATATTCTCCCACTCTGTAGGCTCTTTCTTCACATTACTGATAGTTTCCTTTGCTGAGAGAAAGCTTTTTAGTTTGAATCTATCCCAGTTATTGATTCTTGCTTTTATTTCTTGTGCTATGGGAGTCCTGTTGAGGAAGTCTGGTCCTAGGCCGACATGTTGAAGATCGGGACCTACTTTTCTTCTATAATCTGCAGAGTCTCTGGTCTGATTCCAAGGTCCTTAATCCATTTTGAGTTGAGTTTTGTGCAGGGTGAGAGATATGGGTTTAGTTTCATTCTGTTGCATATGGATTTCCAATTCTCCCAGCACCATTTGTTGAAGAGGCTATCTTTTCTCCATTGCATATTTTTGGCTCCTTTGTCTAGTATTAGAAAGTTGTATTTATTTGGGTTTGTGTCCGTGTCCTCTATTCTGTACCATTGATCTACCTGTCTATTTTGGTACCAGTACCATGCCGTCTTTGTTACTATTGCTTTGTAATAAAGTTGAAGTTCGGGTATTGAGATACCCCCTGCTTCATTTTTCCTGCGAAGGATTGTAAAAAGCCATTCTTATAGGTGTGCTTTGGTACCTTGTTGTTTGATTTTGCATTTGCCTAATAGTTAATATCAGTGAACATGTTTTTATATGCTCATTTGTCATCCTTATATCATCTTTGGTGAAGTCTATGCAAGTCTGTGATTTTTTTAAGTGACATTCTTTTTCTCTGCAATTTAATGTCTACAGAAAAACTGTGTAGTAGGTACTGGGGTCCCGTGTACTACCTCATTCCCCACCCCAAACTTCCCCTATTATTAAGAACTTGCATTCGTGTGGTATACATGCTGCAATAGTAGACCAATATTGACACATTTTCATTAACTGAAGTCCAAAGTTCATATCAGGTTTCACTCTTTCTACAATTCCATGGATTTGAATGAACACACAATTTTATGTTTTCATCATTATAGATTATATATTTTTATATATTATATAATTTTATATATTTTATATATATAAATTATATATATTTATATATTTTAATATATTTATATATTATATTATATATATTTATATATTATATTTTATATATAATTTTATATATTATATAATTTTATATATTATGTAATTTATATATTATATAATTTTCATTTTATACAGAATAATCCAATGCCCTAAAAACACCTTGCATAACACCTATTCATCTGCCCTTCTCCACCTAGAAACTGATAATCACGGACCCACTGGCTTTTTCATTGTCTCTGTAGTTTTCATTTTTCCAATATACATCATATATGTATATATATTTAATATATAAAGTTACATATAGATATTTCCAGTATGTTGTATGTTTTATATATGCATGCTATTTATAGATGTTACATACATGTATGTATGTAGAGAGAGAGAGAGAGAGAGAGCACAGAAATGTTTTAGTTGGTTCTTTCATATACATTTAAGTTTCCTGCATGTATTCTCAGAATTTAATAGGTTATTTTTATCACTTAATAGTATTTCTCTGTATCATTGTATTATATTTACCCACTCACCTGCCGAAAGACCATGTGGCTAGACATTTTTGAAATTGTTAATGAAACTACTATAAACCTCTATGCAGAATTTTGTGTGGATGTAGGTTTTCAATGCATTCCCAACTCCTTGTATGAAACCAGCATAATTTGATATCAAATCTGACAAGGAGTTTACAAAGGAGGGCAATCTGTCTCAGGGACATAGGTGCAAAGTTCCTAAACACTTTTTAAACCAAATGTAGTGTTTTATAAAAGCCTATATACACGTTTAAGTAAGTTTCTTTTTTTATTCTCAGAATTGACATTTGAAAATCAATCATGCAATTTGCCACATTAAATAGAATAAAGGAGATAAATCATATAATCATCTCAATTGTTGAAGTAAAAGGATTGGTTAAGGTAGAGAAAAGACATAATTAGTAAATAATGAAGCATGAGTGCACAAGCCCACACACCAAACACACTCCATTTCTTAGCTCTTGATATCATGGGTAGATTTTCGAAGTCCTAATGGAAAGGAGGTATAGATTCTAAGATTCACTGCAGTGCCTTTGGCAACTATGATTTCAAAGATGCAGTAGAGAGGAGAATCCACTTGCCAGAACAAAGCAGGTTTTGGTGATATATTTAGTTAATCTTTTGGATCATACTACTTCTGATAGGATGAAAAGGAAAATTACAAATGCATCTATACCTATTTCCTCAGATAGAGCCTAGCGATTTGATCAAATCCAGAACAGAAATGGCTGTATGCATGTCCGTGCAGATCATCCTGAAATTCTGGGAGTTTTTTCCACCAGGAGTTTTCTGGAGAAGGAACACAGCCCTCTGTACCAGTAGCGACAGGGCATGATTAAAAAGTCAGGTTCCCAAGAACAGAGAAATGTGGTTACAGTCAAATTATCTGCTGTGCTAGTAAAAGACAACACTGGCAGCTGAGAAAAGAGAGGTGACAGTTATCCATGTGGTCTGAAATTCAGAAACGGAACCTGGCCTCATGTCTGAGAATATGCAACTGGTTAAACCCCCTTTTAGGACACATTGTGCCTCACTCCACACTAAAATTAGAGCACGTGAGAAACCTGGACAGAACCCTAAGCAAAGGACAGGTTATCCTTGAATTGAATAATACATTTTCAACTCCAGGCTCCTGATATATAATATCTAGTAGGACAAATATTAAAGAATGAAGATACACATTTTAGATATCTAAGTTTGTGAACTGCTAGAAAATTCTGAGGTCAAAGACCTAGCATGGTGAAGGATCTGAGTTTTAGATCAGTTTGGAATCCCTGTAGAACAGCAACCTGCAATTTTAATTAGGGATTGGATCCAGCTCAAGGGTGAGGAATAGGGATGCAACTTAGTGCCAGAAGGGTACTTCTGGGGTCTTGGAAGCTGAATTCCAGTGCTGGTAGTACAATGGAACATAAACTGAGATCAAATCCTCTTTCATCCAAAGGAAGATGTGACAGGTTTGTTTCATTTGACTTAGGTGTTTAGCATTAGCCCGACAAATAAGAATGTCCAGTGGTCTGTGTAACCCTGAGTTTGTCTCTCACAGAGCACTGTACTGGGTGCCATGCACCCATCACTGGCCTCCAGAAACGTGTACTCCTCAGCAAAGAACCTGCCAGGGTCTTCCCACCAACTCTGGATCACAGCAGGTTTCCTCTTAGGGATGTACTAAGGTGTTAAAATTAGATCCCAGAAAACTTGCTCAGGAGAAGCAAGTGCACACGTTTAGATCCTCATCCACATTCTTTTAATGAGTGGGAGACTTTGGGCAATGCCAACTGACTTCTTCAAATCTATTCAACAAAGTTGGCACCTGATCCTCAAAATACTGATATTGGGATAACCTACTAAGACCTGCAAATGTAGCTTAGCTCCTCTTTTTATATCATTAATTACCAAAATATGGAAGTCAGTATTTGTCATCCTAAAATAGGAATGGCCCATATGTTGGAATTTAAACATAGAATAAAGTTTGCATGTCTCGCTCCCCCTTTCCTCCAAATCTATCCCCTCTGGGCTGGCATATTTTTTGTTTGCTCTGAACTTGGAAATAGAATGTTTGTGGCTTCGAGACTTCTCTTGTTTCCTTCTTTTATGGGAACAGTGTAACATACGCTTCTATTTTGGACAGAGACCTTCTGTTTTGAAACTTTTGGGAAGAGAAAGGCCTGCGGCCCTTTGTCAATACAGCATATGTCAAGTGTGAAGCAGAATTATTTTTTTGAAAAAGAGGGTATGTTTGTCTTTAACCTTTAAGGTGCTATAGCAAAGGACAAACAGTGTTGCTGGGATCTCAAGGAAGCTGGATTTGCCTTGAGAAAGGAAGTGGTACTGAGAGAATCCAGGTGTGGGTTTCCTCATTGGGGGTCTGAGTGTGAAGTAAGAATTAGCACTTTCTAGAGGAAGCTCTGAAGTGTGCTTACTGCAGAAGGCAGGATGCAGGCTGAGGGGTTCCCAGTCAAGGACAGATGGAAAGTTGCAGATTCAAAGACAGGCAAGGGCTTCCACCCCCCAAAAATGGTGCACCTTTTTGTACATTCAAAACACAGTTTGTCGTGCAAATATGAGCATGAGCCATATTTGAACTCTTTTGGTGCTGGTTCTTTTGAATATCCTTAGGCAATGTGTTCAGTGGAAAGTGCAAAGACTATAAAATCAGACTGGAATTACTAGTTTGGGGACTTTGCAGGCATACCATGTCTCTTTTCTGTGCTTTCTTTTCTTCACATAATGGGGATGATAATTATTAATAATATTTTTGTGGGATTTAAAAATGGGAAGCATGTAGTATACATCTAGAAAGTACAAAGTCCAGAGTGGCTATTTTTATGATGGCAATTTTATTATACAGTGACTTTTTAATTATGAAAGTAAGATAGGTGTTCTCCAAGAAAAACTCAAACCACCCAACTCTGAACATTCTTCCCGATTGTCATTTTCATCAATCTACATAGTAATAATAAATTTCTTTTCTCTTGTTCTTTGCTTTTTATTAATCAACCAATCACTGCTCAAAAAATAAAGCTATTTATAGTTTTTCCTAATAACACGTGGTTAGCTTGCTGAATACAGTTATGTGATATGGAATCTGTGCAAGCTATACTAATGTGTAGGTTCATTTCAGGACACACACACACACACACACACACACACACAGCTGTAAAATTCTAAGCATTTATCTGGGCATTCATTCAGTTTCTTTCATTTTGAAGATGAGAAAACTTACACTTGAGAGTTGAAACATGGAGTTGAAGGTCCGCAGACATGGAAGTAATCTCAAGAGAAAACAGCTAATTGCAGATTACATTTCCCCTGCAATCACCTCAACAAACTTTATTTTTTTCTATATTTACCCATCTCCAGAAAACCAGCTTTCACAGAGGCCAGCCACTTTCTATCTATTAGAGTTCAGAAGTGCAGATGCTTCCTTTCAGCATTGGATGAAAACCCAAGCCACTGCGGATTTCACTGGCATGCTGGCTCTGGTTTCCATGAAGTTGGCTGGAATCCTTCCTTGCATTCTTGTGCCTCCTGACTTCCTGACAGCATCACACTTCATTGAGTCTTTCCTGTGTCAGGGCTTTTCCCTGTGCCCTTCCCCATCCTGGCTTATGCTCTGAACTGGTCCAGTAAGTAGCAAACAGAAGTGGGTAGCAGAACCATGACGGCAGATTTCTGATTTGTGAAATGAGTGAATTTCTAACTCACAGACTTATGGGAAATTGTAGAAAACTTGTTTTCTTTGCCTCCTCCCCTTCTGAGCCCACAAGATTTAACCATAGCTGTATTTTTAACTGTGCTAGGGAGGGATGATTGGTGGACATACAGGAGTTATATATTTTTTGATGGTTAAGGATAAAGCCTGATTTTAAGAAAAAAAGGACAGAGAAAGATCTGAGACATTACCTTCATATATTTTTTTTTCAAAAACTGTTACATAATTACATTGTCTTAAGCTGTATAATTAGAAGTAAAAATTTTTATCCCATTCAGTAATTTTGATCTTAAACAAATTTTAAATTTAAACAAAATATATATGGCCCGCAATGTTTGTAAAAACAAGAGAAAAATACAATAAAGCTGCAATTTAAATAGCAATTATTTTGAGATCTCCCTTTCTCCACACCTAGTTATAAAATAAAAGTAAGAGCTCAAAATAGTAGATATTCTCCATTGCTTGGTTGTTTCCCTTTTTCTGAAACTTACAAAAATTAACCCCTTAGCAAATTATTTGAATATTTTAATTTTTTAAACAGATTTTATTATGAATCTATCAAGCACCAAACACAATGATGATTAGATTGGGTTTTCACCCTTTTTTTTATGCTACTGACTTAGTTACTGAGAATAATATGGCAATTGGAAAGAATAAAGGGCAAGGAGATAGTGGATACTCCCTTTATCCTCCTTCTGCAACCTGAATCTTGGTCTGGGTCAGAGACTTCTCCCTAACTGGTATGGTCCAGAGTGAGCCAAGTTGGGAGATCCCATCTGAGAGGAGTAGACTGAGGAACACCAGAAGGTGGTGGTGGGGAGGAGAATGTGACCCTCTAAGATGGTAAGAAGACACCACGCCTGTCACTCAGGAGGATGGACATCAAATTCCACTCTGTTTGAAACTGAAAATGTGTCTGTTTGAAAGTATCTGATCTAAGGGGCAAGGACAATGAAGCTCTAGAATATGGAGTCAAAGACGTTTCTAGGGTCTGATGAATGTGAAATTCACAGATTTGCTTAGAAGTTCTAAGTTGATATGAGTGAGGCCAGGAACTGGATCCCACCACAGAAAAATGGAAAAAGCAGAATTGAGGAAATGAACATCAAACTAGGAATTGGGCAGAAAAATCTATTCACAAACTGAAGGCACCTGGTGAGGTCATCTGGTGGCTGCACCAAGATGGCACGGAGATCCCCTGCCCTCTGAGAGCTATCACCAGCCTCCTTCACTGTTGAAGGAAGAGTTCTGTCTACACAGTTGGGCAGATAGGGGCTCACAGCTCTGGAACTCAATGGTAGACTTCTCCCAGTAGCTGGCAGAGCCCTGGACCAGCTTAGGTACACAGATTTTTCCAAATGCCTATCCTGGGGTCAGGGGACTGGGGCCCGAGGAGCAGCCTTTGTTTAATACTAAGGGAAGTCTTGGCACCTCACTCTGATCTTCTGCTCCCTTCCAACATCCTGGCTCTTCTGTTCACTTAAGATGCTCACACTGGGGAACCACAGATTAATTATTTAGTGTCAGTAGAGGGTGGTATTTTTGATGATGAAGAGTTTCACGTAACTGCTAAGTATTATTATAATTAGGGAGCTAAGCAGATACATTTATCTTGCATCTACTAATTAAGCAGGGAAGTAAATTAATTTTTCCCTATCCATGCTCATTTCGCCTGTTGGATATTTTTATATCAAGTACAAGGAGAAAGCCTTATCTCTTTCAGTATGGATTATATATGCTGTGCTCCTCTGTCCAACCAATTTAGATAAAACTAGATCCGCCCCAGAGAAATTTTATTTGGGGGAGTGGGGTGGGAGGAGGAGATAAGGCCTCCTTGTCTAAACGAGTTATAAATAGCGGGCAAATAAATAGAAAGTCCCAGCTGCTTTTGGGAAAAAATGTGTGTGTGATGTGTGTGTGTGTGTGTGTGTGTGTGTATGTATTTTCTTGCTACTGTATAATTAGTGTGAGTCACTGTCCTCTTGGTTGGGACTGTGTGAGGGAGAGAAGGAGATAATGTGGAGGAGACACTGGGGGTGCCTTTAGCTGGCGGGAAAACCAGGCTTGTGTCTACTGAAAGTGGTATTTGTTCTGTATTGAGTTCCCCAAAATAGGAAGCTCAGAACATATGGAACACAAACAGCTCTCTGGCCCATGTAGGAAGTCAGGAAGAAAGAAACATCATTGTTCAATAGGTGCCCCAGACAAGACACTGTGGATGCATGCACAGGATGTGCTATGTCTGTATTTCATATCCTGTTCGAGTCTCTGTTCCATAGGAGATTCAATTGCTGCCAGCCCACGGTCTTCCTAACACTTTTCCCTGATGCACACACCTCCCAGGGGATTGCCCATTTGGTCCTTGGTAGTGTTCCTGCTGGCAAGCTCTGAGACAATTCCATTCCCTCTCTGGCCACCAATCACTTTCTTCGAGAAAGGCAAGGCCTCTCCAAGGCTGGCTGGATCTGTTGGAAACTCAGATCTACTCTGAGGTGTTACTCGAATGGAGTGTTACTGTGTGTTTATGGGAAATCATTCCACTGCTCTGTACCATCCTCCCTATCTATCATCCTATGTTGCCACTCAGCACACACATACAGACATTCATTCAAAAACAACCCAGCAGGAACTCCACAGGACTGTCTCATGCTTGCTGCATAGACACATGCCCCATCTCTGTTCTACTGTAGCTTTGCCATGTTGGAGCACCAGGCCTTTCTAATACAGGGCTCACAGTAAAGCAAGATGAGCAAGGCACCTAAAGAATGAGATTTAAAGAGGAGCTTAATCACAGGTGCTGACTCTGCACTTGTATGTTACCCAGGTCTGGGACCTCCTTAAATCATATACTCTGTGTGCCTGAATTGCCTTACCCCGTTTGGCTCTGCTGTAAGGCTCCCTAGATGTTATTCATTAAAGGGATGTGTTGGGTTGAATAATAGCCCCCAAAGATGTCCAGGTCCTAATCCCTGAGAAAATGTCACTTTATATGAGAGGGAAAAAAAGGCTTTAGAACTGTTAAGTTAATGAATCTTGAGATGGAAAGATTGCACTGGGTTTTCTGAGTGGACCCTAAATGAAATCACGTGTTCTTATAAGAGGGCAACAGAGGGATATTTAACTATGGAGACAAAAGAGAAAGGGCAATTCCATGACTTTAGTAGAGAGAACAAGATTTGAAGACTATACTGTGGGCTTTGAAGACAGAAGGAAGCCACCACACAGAAGATCATAGAGAGCCCCAGAAGCTGGCAAAGGCAAGGTTATGAGTCTTCCCTGGAGCCTCGGGAGAAATGGGTTCCTGCTGCTGACACCTTGGTTCTGACCTCCTGTACCCATTCTTGGAACCAGGACTGCAAGAGAACAAATGTACTTTATTTAAAGCCAACAACTTTGTGGTACTTAATTATAACAATCATCTTTCCTCTGCCCTTGGCTTTCCCCAAACCATGCAGGGTACTTGTGATATAGATCACAAACCACTCAGCTGCACACACCAGACTCCAATTCTTGGCTTCCCCTCAGACTCTGTCTTCCAAATCTTTAGCCGATTGCCAGAGATTTGGCTTTTGCAGTTCCAAAGCTGAGGGTTGACCCAGGTGGTGAAGGTGGAATGCCTGGGAAAGGGATTGGGAGTCTTGATAAATATCACAAGGTGCTTTGTCTCCGTGAGGGCATCATTTTCTACACTAAGACATTTACCTAATCAAGGCAAGACAGCTCATCTCACTCTCAATATGTAAATAAGTAAACAGAATATGAGAGGGTTAATTTATTTGCTCTAGTCTCATAGTTAATAAATAGTGTAATAAAGATTCTCCTTCCTCCCAACCTTTATTTTCTCATTCAAATAAGGGATTTAGAGCCCCCTCCTGGAAATTGCAGGATCTGGAATTTAACATCTGCCACTTACAATAAGTCTGGAACCAGGGAAAAATACAGCTGGGCAACCACTAGCAATTCAGTCTTCTTTAGTTACAGCTGGGGTGTAGTGAAAGATTTACCAAGGCTGGGAAGGTCCCTTCTGTTGATGTGGCCCTTGTCTTGCACCTTGCTACAGGTAGTTGGTTCCTCCATAATCAAGGTCTTCTGCCCATGCCCACGCAACCTCTGGCATAAACTCTGCCACGCTGAAAGACTCACAGGCTCTCAGATCCCCTAGTTCTGGCAGACTTGCTTGCTTGGCACCGACTCATTCATTCTCTAAGCACTAAATCACAAGGTCTCTGTTGGGCTAAGCGTCCCCTCATACCCTTTGGGCAGAATGAGGGTAACCTTTTGGTGGCCAGAATTTCCACATGAAGCCCTTGCTCACTGCAATTGTTTACTTTCCTCCTTCCTAGAACACACAGAATCTGTATCTTACTAATTCTGTCTCTTTTCCCTTAAGCGACTGGGCACGGTGCCCAGTACATAAAGGTCACTCAATAAATGTTTGTTCAATGAGTGAATGAATTAATACATGAATATAATAAAGTAGAATGTTATTATTGATAGAAAATTAATTCTGGTATCTCTGAACAGCACCCTCTAAGACTTGCCCCAGGGTGAGATAAAGCCTAGGAGAATACTTTGGAGGATAAATTCCAGTCTGACCCTTTGGAAATGAGGTGAGGGAGCTCTGTGGTGATTTTTCCTTCTTGGTTTTTATATTTCATTTCAGTAACTACATTGCATCTCACCCACAGTGGAGCTGTACGTCTCGTAGAGCACGTCGACACAGAATGAGTGTGCCTGGGAGATTATGCCGGGGAATTGAAGATGAACATCAATTTACTTGGGCCTGAAAATAAAAGTTTCATGGCAAGAAATTCAGTAATGGGAATCTTCCCTTGAACTCAGAGGTAGATGAATGGACAACTCTAAGTAGTAATCCTTTAAAAACATTCAACAGAATCTGGGGAGTCAGAGGAAGAAGAATTTTGACCAGTGCCGGGAGAGGTGGGGACTTGGAGGGCAAACCTTGAAAAAGACATACCATTTGGAAAGCGTTTCCTTCTTCCCTCCTTCTACTTTATCTTTCTCACTTAGACCAGGAGCTTGGCCTAAGGTGAGCATGGTTCAAGAAATTTGTATTCTCTCAGTCTTCTCTCAGTCTTGTCCTTTCAGTCTTTTTTTTTTTTTTTTTTTTTTTTTTGTGAGTAATTATATAGTTTAATCTGAGAATTCTTCCATTTTAAAAGCTGAAAAATCCTGGAGTGTGTGGGTTGAGGGGATAATGGCAAGCTGACTGAGAAATAGGTTTCGATCTTTGATGGTAGAAAAACAAGCCCTACAAAAATATGTTTGGCTTAAGGATAAGTCAATACCCTAATCACAAGAGTGCTTTCTGTTTCCTGGTTAGTGGAAACAGAAAGGTGTGTGATCTGATAAAATAGTAGAAGAACATGACCTCTGGGGTTCAAGGGTACTGGGTCCCTGGTCTAATCCTGTCACTTGCTGACAGAAGGATTGTGGGCAGGCCCTGCACTATCTCTACCATTGTGACCACAGCCCACAAATTGCCCTTTCCCTTAAACACTTGTCTGCTAATCCTGATGCAGAAATGCTACTGTGCAGCATGTTAATGGTCTATTATCTGCTTTATTATTTTAATGTCATGACATCACCCTCCCTGACCATTTTCCGGGAGCTTAATTATAAATTTCTCTGGGTTAAATTACAGATTTGCTATAAATTTCTTCTACATTCTTTTGCACCATATCCCAAGGTTAAATTATAGAAATTTTTCCCAGTTATTTCTCTCTTTGGGTTCTGTGACACTAAAAAAATAACAATGAGTCATGCCTGAAGGTCACCATCATTGGCCTTCAAATCTTGGTTAGATCTACCATCAAAAGTTATGTTCAAGTTAGGTGTGGTAGCACATCCCTGTAATTAATTCCAGTGTCTCATGAGGCCGAGGCAGGAAGATTTCAAGTTTGAGGCCAGACTGGGTAACTTAGTGAGACCTTGTCCTAAAATAAAATAAAATAAAATAAAAAGGGTTGGGGATGTAACTGAATAGTAAAGAAACCCTGGGTTCAATCCCCCATACTGGGGAAAAAAAAATAGAAAGAAAGAGATCAAAGGAAAGAAAGAAAACAAAAGAAGAAAATTTTGATCACATTTTATGTATGTGTGCATATATGTAGGTATCCACACATGTATGCATACATGTATGTATGTATATATATGGACATACAATCTGTATTATGTGTGCTTATATAGGTTTCTGGTAAATGGCTCTTAAGCAGTAATCATGTATCCATTATCTTTGGCTTCTCTGAAAGCTGTGAGAATTTGGAAATAGTTATACATAAAAAGCTGTCACTTTTGACACTGACGTGCTTTGTCACAGATCCTCTGTTGCAAAGAGCAGAAATGCACTCAGAGAAGCCTAAAGAGACAGGAGGTTGATTATAAGAAGAGGCACCCATCTTGGAAGGTCCAGCCAGGTCTCACAGGGAGTGTAAACACTGCAGACCGATTTGATCTTCTATGTCAGGCCTTCCTGCTCCTAAGACCACATGGCCTCTTATCTTAGTGCAGTCTGGCTGCTGCTGCAAAGCTCAGTCTCCTGTCTCTTCCATGATTTCTGGGTTTTGCCCTCATGTCTTTGGCTTGGGTTTGATATGACTCCAGCCTGCCTTGGCACCAACACTGGCCCAACTCTACATATACTGCAGAACAGAAGTCCAATTAATGCATTTTTGGTTTCACAGAGCAAAATATACCTGAAAAAACAAAGAATGTTTTTAGGTTGGCCGAGGTCCCATCTGCTGTCAACAAGGGGAAGGTCAAGGTCAGGGTAGTAGTCTATGATGGATTCAGGTCTGTTTTGCATTTTTAGTGTAGAAGGTAAAAGTGCATGATTCAACCATTTAAAAAATATTGGAAATTTTCAAAAGGACTTTAAAAATTGCCCTGAATCATTGATCCATAAATTCTTGTGGCGAACTGAAGAGTAAGAACATTATGCTGAATTCAGAAGCAAAAAGTCACAAAAATGGTCAATGAAACATTAACAAAAATGCAAAGGAAAAGTAAATTCTAAGTTCTCATTACTAAGGACCAATTAAATGACCACTAAATGGAATCTACTTCTGATGTCTTTTAAATCACTCTTGGTGTGATGACATCCTTTAGGTTTAAAAAA
The DNA here is from genome assembly GCF_902686455.1 of Sciurus vulgaris. Classification (NCBI taxonomy): domain Eukaryota; kingdom Metazoa; phylum Chordata; class Mammalia; order Rodentia; family Sciuridae; genus Sciurus; species Sciurus vulgaris. The sequence continues at coordinate 42,554,577 of NC_136464.1, forward strand.
TATTAATATTGTACATAAAATAAAATCTAAATATACTTACCAATAAGTATAAATAAATTATAACACTATCAAAATGTTTGCACATGATAACTGCCATATGAAACTCTTTTATTTTCCTTTTTCCTCTACATTTTCTGTGATTTGCAATTTTTAATTTATGCATATATTATTTTATACTACAAATGAACCCAAATCCTTCCACCTTCCCCTTCTATTTCAGTTTCAGGATTGTGATTGAAAACATAAACTGAGATGTTTGAACAGAGGTAACAGACAGAATTATACGGATAAGAGGTTTCAGAAGTAAATCTAGTGTACTCCAATTTGTGGCAAAAAAAAAAAAAAAATATATATATATATATATCCTAAATAGGACATTCATTTTGCCAAATATCAATTAACCTTGGCCCTTTTTAGATATATTAACACTTTTCTTGTCAAATAGAGAAAAATGATGATTACATAGTCTGTGGTCTCCAAACCCTTATTAAATTTTCTTGAAGTTCTCACAAATGACAGCGTTTGAGAGCTGCATTCTGCTACACAATTAAAAGAAATCTTAGGAAATATCATTGATCACTTTTTTTCTTCTTGGGGAATAAAAACTTTAATTATCGCTACTGGAGACCAATCAATATACTCTAAAATAGCAACCACTCAGGAAGAATTTTTAAACTGGTCTCTGAAAATGTCCAGTGATTCTTTTGCATTATAATAATGCCCCTTCCCCTCCCTTTCTCCTGGCCTGCCCACATTCCCCTGAAAATTCAAGTTTCTTCTTGAATGAATGACTATACTTTCATTCATCACCTGAATACCCCACTTGGAAACTGATGGTCAACAAAGTAAATTTTAAACATCATTGACAAGAAAGAAACTTCTTTTTCTGTAGCACACATATCATCTATGAAATTGTAGTTTGAGAAATTTTATTTTGATTTATTCATGTATTCATAGATTTGTTCATTTATGTATTCATTAATTGGTTCAACAGATATTTGTGGTATGATCTAGAGAGCTATTAGAACCTGCAACACTATTAGAATCATTAGAGGCACTATAAAGAACACCCTGAAGACTGGTCCATATAGTCTACCAGGTTCCAGGGGTATAGTAGTTAACAAGGTAAAGCCTCTGCTCTCATGGAACTTACATTTCAGTGAAGGATATAAAATAAAGAAACATACACAAATAATACACAATATGATATATATTCACATTATATATATGTGACATATAGTCATTACATATATATATATACATATGAATGATATATAAATGCACATATATGATTGTCATAACGTGTGTGCATGCGCGCGCGTGTGTGCATGTGCACACATAGGTGTAAATGAAATGTGCTTCTGTTGGGTCACATGCCACAAAGACTTTGCTCCTAGAATGGGTTTGGGAGTCACATACACTTTATTTTAAAGTCTGGCTCTGCTAAGTACCAACTTTATGAACTTAAGTGGGTGACTTTCTGCACCTCGGTTTCCTTACTTGTAACAAAGAAATATGGCTTTGGTCCATAGTAAACCCCAAATAAATATTGGCTATCATTTTTTTATCAGGATAAGAGATCAATAACTGTTTGTTTGCAGTACACAGATATATATGCACACATATTATATCATAAAAGAAAATATAAAAGGATAAGGAGACAGAGAATTGGAGCTGCTATTTTAGAAGGCTGTTCTCTCTGTTATTTGAGCAGATACCAGAACAAAATGAAAATGGTAAAGCATGCATGCAACTAAGGAAGGGCATTCCAGGCAAGTAGAATAGAAAGTGCAAATGGATTGGAGGGAAAGAGGGTTAGAAACTGGGAAGAATGTGCTATTTACATATACTGTTTGCTCTACTTTACTACCTGCATAGCAGAGCTCATATTCTATGTTCCAGATGAAAGTAAAATGTTCCTGCGGAGCCAGAAAATCACAAGAGAGAATTGCCAAGGAACACAAAATCGACCCCAGGACTGGACTTTTCAAAAAAGAGAGGTGTACATAAGAAAAGTGATGATTATTTAATTTCCACTTTCGGTGTAACATGAAGGGAGCTTGCTCCTCTATCCTAACAGCAACCAAAAAGTTTTACAAACTGAAAAATCAACAACTCTCTGCAGAGTTATCAAAGAAATGAAGTCACAGGACAAACGTCTGCCTTGAAAACTGAAGAGACTCACAGACTGATACAGATCATCCTAACTTGGTAGAGCAGAAACACCAAGCAGAAACCTTCTAGGGAACCAGTTCCAGGAAAGAAAAACATTGATGAACTACTGGGGGCTCATGTGGACAAACCCGAGACGAAAAAATCAAGTGAGATTCAGTCTTTGGGGACCTCTTCAATTTTGCGAGGTGAACCTTTAGGAGCTCTATGAGGTTCCCAAAATAAATATCAGAGAAAAATCCTCTAGTGCTTCTGATTGAATACCAGACACTAATATGCTAGGATTTATCAGTGTCTAACTGACCCGAGAGTAGAGAAATCCCCCGTTTCAACCTCCTCTAGCCTTGTACATGGGGGAAGGGCAATACCAAATGCAGACCCCTTTAGCCATCCTGTATCATCTAAGTGGTGAAAACAAATCAAATCATTTGCAACATTTACAGACCAGGGAAGGACACAGGCTCACTAAAAAATAGATGTAAGTGTGGGACTTTAGAAAGCTTCTTTGCCCCACATGCCTTATCACCACGTCACTAAGAACTATTTTACATACTTCCTTTTATCTAGTACCTAATGGCACCTTTCAATAAAAACATACGTGGCACACTAAAAGGCAAAAATCACAATCTGAGAAGGAAAGAGCAAGCATCAAGACCAGACCCTGACATGTCAGGAATGTTGTAAATATCAAACTATGAATTTAAAACAATAGGACTACCATGCTAATGGAAAATATAGGTGACATACCAAATCAAATAATGTGAGCAAAAATGAATAATCCCATGAAACAGAAATGAATATTCAAAAAGAAATGTTACACAAAGCTGAAACAGAAATGAGGAATGTCTTTGACTATCTTCATTGGCAAGCTTGATGCAGATGAGGAAAGAAACTGAACTTGAAAAGATCTTAATAGAGATTCTCAAAACTAAAGAGGGAAGGAAAAAATAATGGCCAACAAAAAGAATAAAATATCAGAGAGCTCTGGGGCAAATATGAAAAAAGTTATATATGCAAATAAGAATGCTAGAAGGAGAAGACAAGGAATAAAATAAGTATTTGAAGCAATAATGACTGAGAATTTCCCCCAAACCTCAGGTCCAGGAAGTTCAGAGAACACCCAGTAGCATAAAGGCCAATAGTCAATCAACACGTAGGCATATCATATTCAAACTGCAGAATATCAAAGATAAAGAAATCACCTCAAAAGAAGCCAGGGTTGGGGTGGGGGGACTTAACATACAGAAAAACAAAGATAAAATTTACCTGTGTTCTCTCCTCAGAAACCATGCAAGCAAGATTATGAAGTTAATTATTTAAAATGGAGAGACAGAGAAGGAGAGAGAGCTCTCCAGCTTAGACTTGTACCCTGAAAACTTATAAAAGTGAAGAAGAAACAAAGATGTTCTCATGCCAACAGAAATTGAGGGAATTTGTCCCCAGCAGACCTGTCTTGTAAGAAATGTTAAAAGAAATTCTTCAGAAAGAAGGAAAGTGATATAGGTCAGGAACTTGGATGAATACAAATAAAGGAAAGACATGGAACAGTAAAGGAATTTAAAAAAAGATGTTTTACTCATTTTATAATTTGTGCAATAAAAATAATTAGAACAATATATTCAATTATACATATGCTTATGTGCAATAATGTATTCATATATGCATACATATCATGTTTATGTATAAGAGAAATAAGTGACAGCAATGATACCAGGAATAAGAAGAAGGAATTAAGAATGTTACAAAGTAATGTCTATGAAATAATATATACAATGGATATGCTGAGGAAATAGAACCAAGTGAAGTGCTGAATTAAAACTACAAATGGAAGAAAAAATAGAAAACACAAAGAGGAACATATAACATGGACAGCAAACAGAACACAGTAATAAATATGGTGGACATTATTCCACTTATGTCAGTAATCACTTTAAATATCCATAGTTGAAATGTACCAAGTAAAAGAGATTGCCTGACAGGATTAAAACACAAAACCGAACTATATGTTGCTCTTAAAAAACTAATTTGAAGGCAAATACAAACAGATTAAAAGTAAAAGAATGGATGAAAATTATACTAAAAACTAATAAAAAGAAATTGTAAGTACTCATATTGTTTTTAGAAAGAGCAGACTTTGAAGCAAAGAAAGTTATCAGAGATAAAGAGGTATATTACATAATGATTGAGAGGTCAAGTATCCAAGAAGACAAAACAAGACAAAACAATCCTTAATGTGTATGTCAAATTATGTTAAAATATACAAAACAAAAAATAAGAACTGTAAGAAGAAATAGGTGAATCCACTATTATAATAGAGAACTTTGAAATTCTTCTATCAGAAATGAACAGATTCAGTAATCAGAAAATCAATACAATCTGTCAAAACTCATATAAGAAAAAATAGAAAATACAAATAGGCCTATATCTAATAATGATATTAATAATTATTAACCTTTTCAAAAAGAGAAAGAAAAGAGTTGAACTTAACAGCACCTTTATCAAATGAATGCAATAGACATCTATAGACTACTTCATCCAACAACAGCATAATATTCAATATTCTCAAGTTTATGTGGGTCATTATCAACATAGGTCACATTCTGGGCTATTAAAAAAACCCTGAAAACTTGAAAGAATAGACTTATACAATGTATATTTTCAGATCACAGTTAAATTAAAATATAAATGATGGCAGAAAAATACCAAGCCAGTGAAAAATTGCCAAGCCAGTGGAAATTAAACAATATACTTATAGATAACACATGGATCAAAGGAGAAATTTAAAAACTAATTTAAAAATATTTTGAACTAAATTTATATGAAAATACAACTTCTTAAAATATATGGAATGCAGCAAAAGCAGTGCTTAGAGGGAAACATATAGCATCATATGCATATGTTAGAAAAGAAGAAAGTTCTAAAATCAATATTTAAACATCTACCTTTGAAAACTGGAAGAAGAGAAAATTAAAATACACAGAAATCAGGAGAGAGAAATGAAAATTTATGGGGAAATAAATGCATTTGAAATAGAAAACAGAAAAACAATGAAATAAAATACTTGTTTTTTGAAACATTAATAAAATCAGTAAGCTTCTAAGAGGAAAAAAGGACACAAATTGTTAACATCAGAATTGAAAGAATATACATTACTATAGATCCTTGAACATTAAAAGGATAATAAATTAACTCTTCCATATAAATTTGATAACTTAAATAGGCCAAATTTTTTAAAGATGCAATCTGTTAAAATTCACATAAGAAGCAACAGATAATATGAATAAGCCTATATATATATATTAATGATATTGAATCAATAATTAGTAAACTGTACAAGAGAGAAAGAACCAGGCCCACATGGGCTCACTGGCAAATACTATCAAACATTTAAGGAAGAAATTATACTAATTCTCTACAATGTCTTCCAAAAGACAGACACAGAAGAAACATTTCCTAACTTATTCTATAAGGTTAGAATTACCCCAACACTCAAACCAATAAAAACATATTACAAGAAAATGAAACTAACAACCAATAACTCTCATGAATACAGATGCAAAATTCCTCAGTAAAATAAAAGCAATTCAAATTTGATATTATATAAAATAAATTATACCTACCACCAAGTGGGATTTGCTTCAGATATTCAAGGCTAATACAGCATCCAAAAATCAATTAATATAATTTATGACATCAATACATTGAAATAGAAAAAAATCACACGATCTTATCAACAAATATAGAAAAAGATTTAGTAAAATACAACACGCATTCATGATAAATACTCTCAGCAAACTTGGAATATTATGAGACTTCCTTCATTTGAATGTCTATAAAAATCCACCTGTTAATATCATACTTAATTGTGAGAAACTTGAAGTTTTCCCCTAGGGTTAGGAACAGGCAAGAGTGTATTCTTTCAGCAATCCTTTTTAACTTTGCCATGGAGGATCTAGCTTATGTAAAAAGGCAAGACAAAGAAACAAAAGGCACAATGATTTGGAAGGAAATATTTAAATTTAAAACACATAACCACTTATATTAGCACCCCAAAATGACAAAATTCTTAGATGCAAACCTACTAAAATGTATAGAAGAACAATATGAGGAAAACTACACAATTCTTAAAAAGAAATCAAAAAGCTTAATGGAGAGATGTCATGTCCATGGATAGGAATATGCAATACTATCAACATGCCCGTTCTTCCCCAGCTTGATCTATAGAATCAATGCCATCCCAATAAAAATCCCAGCAAGGTATTTTGTGGATATTGACAAACTGATTCTAAAGTTTGTATGTACAGGCAAAAGACTCAGAATACCAACCCAATATTGAAGTAGAAGAACAAACTTGGAGTACTGATGGTACCTGACATCAAAACGCTGACTATAACGCTAATATATGGTATTGATGAAAGAGTAGTATCAATGGATCAGAATAGAGAACTTAGAAAATTACCCACAAAAATATGCTGAACGTATCTGTAACAAAGGACCAAATGCAATACAATAGAAGAAAGATGGCTTTTCAATAAATGACTTTTCAATTAGTGGACATCACATTAAAAAAGGAATCTAGTCACAGACTTTACACCCTCCACAAAAACTAACTCATATTGGATCAGAAACCTAATGGTAAAATACAAACTATAAAACTAGTCAAAGATAACACAGGAGAAACTCTAGTTGCCCTTGAGTATGGTGATGACATTAGAGGTGTGGTCCCATGAAAGAATGATTGAGAAAATACATTTCATTAAAACTAAAAAACTTTTCTGTGTAAAGTAAAGTCAAGAGCATGAGAAGACAAGCTACACAGACTATGAAAAAATATTTGCAAAAGACATTTGTTAAGGGACTATCATCTAAACTGGGCAAAAAATTCTTAAAACTCAAAAGGAAAATATGCAATCTGAATAAAAGATAGTAGATAAGGTTTATAACCTGATTAAGATGGTTTATAATTGTTTATAAAGGACTAGATATAATGCCTAACCAAAGAAGATATAAAGATGGTAAATAAGCATATAAATAGATGATCAATATCAAATGACTTTAGGGAACTGTGGATTAACATGAGATACAGCTCTATATTAGAATGGCTTAAATCCAAATCACTGGCCACCCCAAATGCTGATGAGGAATTCTCATTAAGGAGTGTAGGAATGAAAACACTGGCAGTGACTTTGGAAGACAGTCCGAAGGGTTCTTACAGAGCTAAACATAATCTTAACATATGACCCAACAATTACACTGCTTGCTATTTATCCAAATGAGTTTAAATGTTATGTCCACACAAAAACCTGCACATAAAATGTTTAAAGCAGCTTTATTCACAATCACCAAAACTTGGAAGGAAAAAAAAAAATCCTTCAATAGATGAATGGATAAATAAAACCTGGTACATCCAGGCAAAGGAATGGTATCCAGTGCTGAAAAGAAATGATATATCAAGCTGTGAAAAAGACATGGAGGAATCTTGGGTGCTGTTATACTTTGAATGTGAGTGTGTCCCCCCAAAGTTCATGTGTGAGACAGTGTGAGAAGGTTTGGAGATTGGATTATGAGAACCTTAACCCAATCAGTGAATTAATCACCTGATGGGATTAACTGAGTGGTAACTGAAGGCAGATGGGGTGTGGCTGGAGGAGGTGGGGCTTTGGGGTATGGGGTTTTGGGGTATATATTTGTATCTGGCAAGTGGAGCTCTTTTTCTGCTTTCTGATCATCATGTGAGCTACTTCCCTCTACCACACGCTTCTGCCATGATGTCTTGCCTCACCTAAAACCATGAGCCCCCAAATAAACTTTTCCTCCTCTACAATTGTTTTTGTTGGGTCTTTTAGTCACAGTGGCAAAAAAGATGACTAAAACAGATGTGTATGACTAAGTGAAATATGTCACTTAAGTTATATACTGCATTACTCCAACTATATGACATTTGGAAAAGGCAAAAATATAGAGATAGTGAAAAGCCAGAGGTTGGTGGGTGGGAGGTATAAATAGGAGAACACAGAAGTTTTTAAGATACTGAAACTATTCTGTGAGGTACTACTGTGGTGGAAACACATCATTATACGTTTGTCAAAACCCACAAAGTATTCAACTCCAAAGTAACCTAATGTAATGAACCCTAATGTAAACCTGGATCTTGGATGCTAATGGTGTTTCATTTTAGATTCATAGATTATAACAACAGCCTCACTGTTGTGAGAAATATTGGTGGAGTTGGAGGTTGTAGATCTGTGGGGCCCAGACTCAGGAATGCACTGTACTTTTGTTTCAATTTTGTTGTGAATTTAAAACTACTAAAAATATAAAATCTGTTTAAAAGAAGAAAAAACAATATTGAGCTCAGATACTAAAAACGCAATGATAGCTGATATTTGTTTGGTGCTTGCTGTGAACCCAGGACAGCTCATTTTTTTTTTTTTTAAACATGTGAGGAAACCAAGATCCAGGGAGGTTAAATCATGTCTGTGATCCTGAGGAAAGTACTTAAGAGCCAGAGTCATGTAAACTCCAGTGTGTGTGACTCCCAAACTCATCTTAGGAGCACACTGTGTCCATCGTGTGTGGCCCAACAGGAGTACATTCACATTATTAGTAACAACGAGCTGGTATCCCATGCTCCATCCTGCAACTGTCAAGGTAGGAAGGTGACAGACTGCATCCAGAGCAATGTGCTCAGTATCCAAAGGAGGGCAGGCACCTTTAGCAGTGGCAGATGTTGGTCTTATAGAGTATTCATAAGAACAGCAGATGTACCCCTACAAGGTGACACTAGCATTGACAATGGCAGTGATGGAGGTGCACAGGGCAAGGAGGGCTTCAGTGAGTAAGTGGATAAAGGAGGAAGGGAGCTTCTACTTCAGTGATGGGGCCGTGTGGGCAAGAGGGTATAGAGACTGAGAAGTCAGTTCCTACTGATACATTGCATTTCACCTGGTGACAGGGCTTCAGCATTTTGTGTCCTCAGAAATCAGAACTGACCAAAGTGAGAAGGATTAATAGTGCCTTCTTGATTGACATATTCAAGAAACTTGAAACCTATTATGGACACATCATTGCTGACCAGGATAGTGACTGTACCACTGTTAACCTTTTAAGTCTAGATTGTTTAGATTGTTTTATATATATATATATAAATATATATATATTTATATATATATAAATAAATTTATATATATTTATAAATTTATATATATTTAAATATATAAATATATTTATATATTTATATATGTTTATATATATTATTTTTATATATATATATATATATATAAAACAAACAAAGCTGGTGACCTAAATCCATCTTGTCATTTATACCACAGAGCCTGATAGTGGAATTTCAGGAAAAATTGGAGTTATGGTTGAGACTTAACATAAGGCTTCCTTATTGTTTTTGGTATAATTGTGATTTTGGTTAATGAAACAATATAATCCAAGAAAGCACTCACAGAACAAACTCTCAGAATTCTGATAACCTCTGCAGCATGTGATATTTACTGACCAAGTAGTAATTGCCAAGAAAGTATGACCTAGACCTGAGCACTTACCCTGTTCAGTGTATTGTGCCAGGTATGCTTTTATCACCTCATTTAATAACAGTAATCTATGGTGAAGGTAGTGTGTATTCCCTTATATAATGAAAGAATTGTGGTGATTTCCCCAAGGCTTAGGGTTAAGTTGTAAGAAGGCTTGCATTTTTCCACTCCAAATTATGTCATGTTCTTTCTATTTGCCCACACTGAAATATTAGTTGTCCTTTACCAGTTTAAATAGAATACCAGACACTGTCTAAGGCACAAAAGAATGGAAGACATTCTATAAGAAGACTGAAGGTTTAGCCCTAAAATGAACAATGAGTGGAATTCCCAAATAATAGAAAATTCCCCAGGCCTGTGGATCTGGGCCTTGTTTGCTTTTCTGGTCCCTTCTGTCAACTTGGATTCCCAGAAACCTAATAGGAGAGACTGTTCTGGTTTTCAATGAGATCTTGAACCACCCACACCCTTTTTCCATATCCTGGGTTGTGGTTGGTCTCAAATGTGGAAAGAAATTGTAATTATTATTATTTTAAGAATATGTGTCCTGGCAACTCTTTTTATTCATGAAAGCTGCATTGCTTACTGAAAGATTGACATGTCAATGTGTGGGGAAATGGGAGCATTTTAGCTTTTAAGCTATTCTTGAAAAACATTGCAAGACACCTGCTGAAAGAGGCTTTAGCCCTGAATACCAGGCGCTCAATATCACCACAAAGAAATGTGATAAAGAGGATTTAGTGAAAGGTTAAGGAGAAGCAAGCCTCTTTGGATTCCATGATAATAACTTCCAGGATATTTCTCAGGATTGTGGAGGACTCACAAGTGCTTTGTAGATTTTAACCTGTGCGAAGTCCTCGCAGGTGGGAAGGACTTTTCAAGAACACTCCTCATACCAACATTCCATCCTTCCATCTTTCAGTGTTTGTGTTACTGACATTTCTAGGACTATCTTCATAGTTAGCACTTCTGGTATTCCATTATTTCCATTTTAGGGAATTCCTCCATTCATTTAAAAAAGTGATTGGTGGGTTTTGCGGTGGGTATTTCCAGTTTTGGAACTCTTTTCTTAAAGTCATTTTTTTGTTCTCAAGGTCTCTGCATCTTAGTGTAACACTCAGGTCAAATGTAGGTTACCATTGGGAACCCCCTCTCTTTCCATAACTCACACACACTGACTTAGACACATCATTTTTGTGGGAATGAGCCTATCTCAAAACTCCTAGAAACATCTATAAAGTAGTGAAAATGTGAGTCTAAGTAACATGTTTAGTATACAGCATTAAAGAAAGCATCAACAGACAAACTATAACCTCAAAAATGTTGCCCACGTTTATTTGGTTGGGTAAAATCCTTACTAAATCTCTACTCTGTTTGTCTGATCACTATGATAGAAACAAATATCCAAGATACCAGTTCCTTTCAACTTCACAGTGGAACATCCCTTTTTCACCAGGACAAAATGTACCCTTAAGGAGTCCCTATTTCAAATACAGGTTATCAGTGGTGAAGGGGCTTCTCTTTCCATAGGGTTACCAATTTGAAATATAAAGTGCAATGTTTTCAATTTATCATTGTCATGTTGGTATAGTTATGGTGGTCTATGACATAGCACAAATGTGGGACTCTTGCTACAGTCTGACCTTGATTATGGATTAGTAGGATGACTGTTTATTCACAAGAGCCTGAGACTTCCTCAAGCATGAGTCGGAGTTTTACATGCAGCCTAGATCACACAACTATGTGGCAAAGTGTGATTAGATTCCACATGTTCCATAGTCTAGTAACTGGGCAAAGATGCTGGAATATGCTGTATTTTCATTTTTAAAAATGGAAATTTCAAGACAACATGGTCTTCATATGGCTCATTTTGATTTTTCTTGAATTTACATTACTCTTTTTAAGGTAAAGGATACTTACTAATTCTCTTTTTTGGGAGACTCCAGAACTGAATCTATTCAAAATTACAAGCTATCTTGCTTTCTGTTCAGCATGTTTTCCAAACCCCCAGATTGCCCTCATCATGTGTGCCAAGGGTCCTGCTCATTTAAAGAGCACAATCAAGGCAAAGCATTAGAAGCTGGTTTTTACTGAGGGCTTAAGGAGGTCAAATCCCTGATTCCAGAGTAATGGACATTTCACAATCTGGGGTCAATTATGTAGTGTCTACAAAACTCAGTTTCTCAATATGAATATGGCCCTAGCCACTTTTTCATTGATCAGGGTGTGTGTGCGTGTGTGTGTGTGTGTGTGTGTGTGTGTGTGTGCACGCGTGTGTGTTATGTGTGTGTGTGTTATGGAGGAAAGTGAATCAATAAACTTTTTCTTCCAATGATAGCCAAATAGAGAGTTAGGGTATAGAAATTTTTCAATCTGCTTAGGAGGTCTGCAATGGACATTCACTGTGTTTGGCATGATGAAAAATAAAGCCTTCCCTGGGAGTTAATGTCTTGCTATATTAACCTCATAGAAAGAAAATACTTTGCTGTCCCCTATCTTTTACTGAATCATCTTTCTATTTTCTCTTTAGATTCTAACTTGAGAGGAGATGCCATCTATTAATTTAGAATGAAAAATGCCAAGTTGTATGCATTGTTCAGGAAAGTAGAGATGCGTTCTCATTTTAAGTGCTGATAAATCAATAATTTGTTGAGCTGTCAAAATTTTCTAAATTTTTTTCAATCCCCAAAGTTTTAAAAAGAAAACAATTATTATTTTTTTCAAAGTTAATGACCCAATTATAGGTATAACTATTTTTCCTATACCCCATGTGTCTCCTTCTAAAGTTTGAATATGTAACAAGCTTCTGAGATATCTAGAAAGGGCAGAGCTTTTGACATTTTAACAGTTGATATTATGAGTGCTTTGAATTTGATGAATCACAAAACGAATCTTTTGTTGAAGTAATTCAAATTTGGGTGATGTAAACATGATGTTGAGGGAGCTCTTCCAAGTAACTTTAAGAAAAGACATTGGCTTAAAAATAATATAGGACATAGCCTTCTCTTGGGAAAACAGCAATTTCCAGTGAATGCATATTTTAAGCAGTATAGAAGCCACTCTTTCAAATTAGTAAAATTGATTATTTTGTTTCAATATAAAGTGGTCAAACAGAAAGTGTTTAATTTGATGGGTAATCTCTTTAGTGTTTAGTAACAGTTTGAACATAATTTGTAAGAGTTAAACATTTTATTTGATTTTTAGCATATGTATTTAATTTGCTTACACTAAATGTGCTCTATTAAATGTACAATTTTAAGATTACAAAGACCATAAACCCTGCTGCTATAAAAATATAGCATGTGATTCATATCATCATTGATCATTGAGTGACTTTAACTAATAAACATTCTTGTTTCTTTGTTAAAACTTTATTAGGTGCTTCCAAAGGTGTTTTGGGTTATAGTTGTTAAAACCTTTTGACACAAGGAAATACATCAAAATTTTTTCTTCATCCATGATATCACTTTTCATATTATTTAGTATATTATTTCCTCTGTGGTAATTTTCTGGAAAGAAACTTATTTTCTGACTTTGGAAAGTCATTGGGAAAGCCTATTCTCTCATCATTTAATATATATGGTCACCAGTAATGATCCCTTTTTCAACTTCCCTCCATTATTTCCTTCGGTCACCCTGTTGACCAATATTTTGTATCACTTACCTATAAATTATTAATGTACAAAGGTTAGTTTTATTTTAATAGTTGGTATTTCTAGTTTAAGCTGCTTTTTTTTTTTTTTCCCTCTCTGTGGTTCTAATTATCAAGACTTGCAATCTTCATGGTTTGTGTCATGCACAGCTATATAGGATACTCATTTGGAAAGTCATCTCCACTGAGCTTTCCTCATGATTCTATCTCTGGTAATCAGCCTTTATAACTCTATCTTTGAAACTATAGACACTGGTATTTTGGTGTTACCTCTGGAACAGTGAATTGCCATATTTATGCTCCTCATTCCTAATCCTGCTCACATTCAATGGAAGTAATCAAATTTTAGTGAAGAGTCAAGTTAAACATAAGCTATTGTTGTCTCTAGCCATATCCAAGTTATTCCATGCTCATTTCTCTGGAGAAACCTCCATGTAAAATGTAGAATGAATTTCTACACCTCAAAAATGATACACTTTCTTAACTATTGAACCCAGTTGTCATAGTTTGGATCTGGAATGTCTAACCAAAGCTCCTGTGTTAAGGGCTTGGGCCCCAGTGTAGCAAGTTGAGAGGTGGGGCTTTCAGGGAGTGATAGGATATGAGGGTTCTAACCTCATCAGTGAAAACTGTAGGAGATGGGACCTAGCTGAGGGGAGTTGGTCCTTGGGGTCATGCCATTGGGGCATATATCTTATCCCTTGCCCCTTCCTCTGTCTTTTTTTCCTGGCTGCATGAGATGAGCAGCTTTCCTCCTCTGCACCCTTCTGCCATGATGCTCTGCCTCATCACAAGCCCATAGTGATGGAACCAGCTGACAATGGATTGAAATCTCTGAAACTGTAGCTTCTATATTGATTTTCTCAGATATTTTATCATGGTGACAGCAATCTAACACACCAACATTTGGTCTTTGAAAAGATTAACAAGACAGACCTCAGGCAACAATGAATAAGGAAAATAGAAAATACAGAAACATACTGAATGAAAGAAGTGATAGCTTTAGAGTTATTTAAGATTTAAACATATTAAAACAACAGTGGTAGAAGAGGAAAGCAGATATATGCATAAGACAATATGTTCATTTGTAATATGAAAAATGCAAGTGAAAACATCAATGATATATCTTTTGTACATTATTGATTAACATTGGAAGGCTGGGTGATGCCAAGTGTTGGTAGGTTTAAGAATCCAGGGATCAGGAAAACTCCTTCACTGTGAGAATAAATGGATGGGGGTCTACCACTCAGGGCAGTGAGCTGATGGTACCTCATCAAGTTTAATACACACATGAATCATTATATGGCTTTTACACTTCTGGTTTTACATGCCATAGAATGGTTGATTTCATGTGTCAACTTCACAGGGTCATGTCCAGATTAATGTTTGCTCAGATATGTTTACAAACATTATTCTGGGTGTTTCTGTGAAGATGTTTTTTGAAGAGATTAATATTTGATTAATTTGAGATTAACCCTAACCCTAAGTAAAGCAGATTGACCTCCCTAATATGAATGGGCCTCATCCAATCAATTGTGGACCTGAATAGAACAAAAGGATGATCCATTCCTGAATATAAAATTTTTTTGTCTGATGACCTTTAAACAATGGCACTGGATTTCTCTTGCCTTTGGACTGCAACTGAAACATCAGCTTTTCCTGAGAGTCTGCCAGCCTTTAGAGTGGAACTATACCACTGGCTTTCCTGGGTCTCCAAGCTTATGACTCAAACTGAAAATCTTGGAACTTTCCAGTCTCCATAATTGCACAAATCACAGATCTCTCCCCCACACATCCTGTTGGTTCTGTTATCTAGAGAGCCTTGACAAACACATGTCAAAGTTTTTATTTACCAGTCTGCATGAGGGCATAGATGAAGAAGTTCATTGTATTTGTGAATATGGAAACTGGGTAGGGAAAATAAGACACAACTTATACCATGGAGGGTGAACCCATAGTTGGAAACAGTAGATCAAATATAGCAAACTGGGTGAAGCTCGAGTGCTACGGGGAAAACAACAAAAACAAAAACAAAAACAAAAAAAACTAAGAAACAGAAAGATGTATTACAGGATATTAGTATAAATTGAAAAGGTGTGCATATAAGACAGCAGTAAGCATTTTGCAAGAAGAATGTCAACTTTGGATACAGTTTTTCATATAAACATATATATACACAAATTTTATCTAATGTGGGAGAAGGAAATCGGAGCATGCTATATAGACAAATGTGAATGAATGAATAATTGAATTAATTATACAAATAGGAAGACTTTACACGGTCTAGTGGAAATAATGTACCCAAAACAAATAGCATGAACATAAGACTGCATTTTACGGGGGATAAAAAAAATCTGATATTGTCTGCTATCTAATTAGATTACGTTAGGACAATTAAACCAAAGTCTAGCTTACCAGGATCAGAGATTCCTAGAGCTGGAAAAGTCTCTGGAGGCCATGAGTCCAGTGTACCAGGTCATGCTGAGTCACCTCTCCTTCCATGCTGGGATGTCCCATGCTGGTGATAAGCTTAGCTATTACCTGAGGATCACTGTGGCTGTTAGAAAAATCTTCAAAGTATGGTTAAATTCTGTCATCCCAAGGCTTTTGGTTGACTCTAGGATTTAGGTTTCATAACTACTTGGTTTCCTTTTCCCAAATTTCCTTTGCTTCATTTTGGTCTCAACATTTTTCACTATAGACCAGGACATTTTTCTTTGTATTCAAATCTTCATTATAGTGATTCTAGTTGTCTTAAGAACAAAAGATAAAGGATCTTCCCTTAATTTCCCAGCCTTAATGTACAGTAAGAAAAGTATTTCTGTAGCCTACAAAGCCTGTGCAGCTTAGAATTATCTTTAATTTCTTTCTAATTAGACAGAAAGTATAATTAACAACCCCATAAGGGAAGAGAATTGAGTTTCAACATTGAAATGATGGTTAGACAGAAGTTTGATCTTAAATTTGAAACCATTATGTATTTAATAATCATTATTCTGAATGGTAAAGGGATTTAGTCACAGTCAGAATCTTACTCAGAGATGAAAACGGGATGCACTCAAAACTACATAAACAAACGTGAGGTATAATCAAACATGGAGGTTGTTGCTTTCTCACTCATTGAGGTCCATTCACTGAAAGTAAGAATGCCACAGTCTTTCTCTAAGAAAGGGTCAATTTAGATTTTGCAATTGCTAAAAGTTCAAACACCTGATAACTCAAATGCCATAAAAACACAGTTATGCAAAGGCAAACTGAGTGGTTCAAACTAATCCTCTCACTAACAACAACTCAAAAGGCAAGTAAAATACTGAAATCTTTGTCTTAATAGCAACAAAGACTGAACAAGATACTGAATATTGCTGGACCTAGTCGCCGACTGAAAATTGAAACAGAAAGTTTAGAACAGATTCTTCTGATAGATGTTCTATGGACCTCTTCTTAGGAATCAGGAGAGAGGCAACTAGGAGGTGTAGCTGTGCAAGCAGTAGGAATGGCAGAAGTGTTGAGCCAGGGACAAGACAGGATCGGTAAGACTCTCTCTGCCTTATACAACATGCACACACACTGAGATTCTGCCAACATTCTGTAAATCTCAGGAAAATGGCTGAGAGGTGAGCAGAGTTTCAGGCAACATGCGGGGTTGACAGGATTGGAGTCCAGATTCACTACAGGAAAGGTCCATGGAAAATGGCCCATTCTGTAGAAGTTATTTATTTTTTTTCCACATGAACCCCTTTGAAAGTCTGGAAACTTATGGACCCCTTCTCAAAGTAAAATTTTTTGAGGCATACATTGAACTATGTAAGCTTACAAATTAACCAGTGTCATCGAAATGTGTCTTGCAGTAAAATGTCTTCTTATTATTCTGGGATTTTTACAAAAACACACTTCCCAAAGAACTAAATGACAAACACTTTATGTTCTTTTAATCTCAAAAAAACAAAAACCAAAAAACAAAAAACAAAAAAACTCCTTTGTAATCAATCCCTCTTCCAGATTCCAGCCCTGGCAAACACCAGGCTATTTTCTCTCCCTATAATTTTACCTTTTCTACTATATTATTATTATTTATTATTTTTATTTTTTGACAATACTGGGATCAAGCACAGGGTCTGAGACATGTCAGGCAAACCATGTTATCTTTTGAGTGGGCTTTCTTTCACTTAGCAAAATGAATGTGAGACCCACCCACTTTGTTGAACACACCCATATTTTATTTCTTTTTATTTCTGTGTAGTATTCCAGAGTATTGGTACACCAGATTCCATTTATTCATTCATTCCTTTAAGGGAATCTTTTAAAATTTCCAGACATTTTGTGATTAAGAATAAAGAATCTGTAAATATTCAAGTACACTTTTTTTTGTGTGTGTGAACATAAGTTTTCATTTCTCTTGGGTAAATAAGGATTGCTGAGTCTATTTGATTTATTGAAAATGCAAGCTTCTAGTGTATTTTTGAAGAAAGGCCTGTTTCTTTTAAATCCATCATAAATGCTACCTTAAAATGTAAAACTATTCCCTGGAGGATTTTCCATGCTTCATCAATAGATCAATGGGAAGAGTGGTTTGTAAATTAGCGAAGTCACCTGTTGCTTGTAATGGCTCTGTTCATAATACTTTTATTAGCACTTAAAAAGAGGCCTTGTCTTTAATATGAAAGAGTAGCATTTCCCAAGTTTACTGTTGATTCACTGTGTCCCATTTCCTGGTACTTGAACAGTATGCTTATCTGGCTGTGGGTAAAATCTTACTGTGTGTTTATTGTTGGTCATCATGCCATGACCCAAGAGGTGCCATGATCTTGTTTTGGGTAAGGGACTAACAACAGTCTTGAGGGCATCTCTTTGGAATAGTGGCAACGGTAAAGACAGTCTAGTGTAGGGGAAGATTGCAGGTCTGCATTAGGGAACTTGTATTAGTTCTACCTATGTCACCAATTAGCCATGTGATCTGGGCAGCACTTTATCTCTGTGGGCATCAGTTTCAGAGCACAAACTAAGACAAGGCAAATGAAGTTCATAGGACACAACACTCCAGAAGATCTTCTGGAGACTGGTTCTATACCTACATGATCCTAAAAGCAAGTTTTCAGATTCTGAACCCTAGATGGTCTACTTAATAAAGCACAATTCATGCTATGCTTAGACAATTTGCTCAACTGTACCTAAGGAGCTAGCTGTCCTCCTTACCTTTAATGGAAGGGTGGGTTTTCTTTTCAAATTCAGAAAGGCTTTATGAATGCTGTAGAGTGACCCTATAACCTCATTACATCTACAGTCTTCTGCCCACTAACTTTAGTACTTTCTTTGAAATTTATCCAGGCCATATGAGGATATATTCCCTTGTGAAGTCTAAGAAGTCTCAAAATGTGTGTGTAAATGTGTTGGTGGGAAAGGTGTCATTAAAAGGCACTATAGCTACACCCTTATGAGTGATATTTATTTTGTACTAAATTTTAAATAAAATGAAAAGAGGGTATCAAAATGTTGTTTTAAAAAATCTAATATGTGATATGATGGCACATTTTCTTTTCTATTTGGCCATTCAAAAATAAGACTGAGTCTTAAAACTATGAAAATGTCAAAATAATGATGGGCATAAATGGTACTTTGAGAAATTTACTATTACTGTAATGTGCATCCTCAGGACTGACTCTAGAAGTGGAATTGCTGGGTCCAAGAGTAAATGTACATATGCAATTTTCCCGGGTATTGCTAACTTCCCTTACAAATAGATTGAAGGCTTTACATTTCCATAAGCAATATCTGAGAGTGAATATCTCCACATGGATTCACCATATATTATATTGAGCAACAGGGATTTTTGCTATTTTGATGGGTAAAAAATAATCTCATTATAATTTTAATTTACATTTCTCCTACTGTATAAACAAGCTTGAACATCTTTTCTTATGATTGCAAGTCATTTGCATTTCTTTTTCTGTGAGTTTCTATTTATTTAGTTAGTCTCTGTTTTGGTAAAGTTGTTGGCTTTTTCTTTCCTATTTTTGAAATCTTTCACTCCAAGACAAATTCAGAATTTGTTTGTTTTGTTAGTACTACTGTTCCCCCCCAGTATGTAATGTGTTCTTTTGATTTCATGTGATGTTTTTTGTCACATACAGGTTTATTATGTAATAAAATGTTTTTATTCTTTATTTGATACTTTGGTTTTGAGTAATAGATTAAAAATATTTCCCAACTCACAAATTATGAAGAAATTTATCCATGTTTTCTTCTGATAATTGTATGATTTCATTTAAATTTTGGGATCCATTTGGAAGCCTCACGTACATTACAGGGAATGATCCAATTTTGCCTTTTTTCCAGCTGTTCCAAAGTACTAATTTAAATGTTCATATTTTCCCTGTTGAGCTGAGATTTTTTCCAGTATCATATGCTAAATCACTACATGTGTACGTGTGATTAGGTCTACTTTTTGATTTTCTATTGTTTCTTGGGTCCACCCATTAATACCTTTCTGTTTTGATCATGGACGTTTTAGGAGATGTTTTACTTTTGGAATAGACTGGAATTCACTAATTGCTCTTCTTCAAAAAGAAGAATAGAAGAATCAGTTAATCTAGTTTAATATACATATATTTATAGGTACCTATAGATTTATACATATATATATATATATATATATATAAGAAAATTGAAAGAGTGTGGTGCAGTATGGGCAAAGGGAGACAGAGGATGAATGGAACGGATTAGAGATGCAAGACATACCTCTGTACAAGTCTGTCTAACTGACTTTTGACAAAGAAGCAACCAAAATTCATGGAAGAAAGATGTCTTCAACAAATAGAACTGGAAAAATTGGATATCTATAAGCAAAAAATAATAATAATGTAGTGCCATATTTATGAATGCATGTCTTAAATGTGAAATACGGCATAGATTTAAATATAAAATTTCTAGTAAGAAATAATTTAAAAGAAAATGTAGAAGGAACTCTTCAGGACATATGGCAAGATGAAGATATCTGCATCAACAAAAGCATGAACCTAAGAGAAAGTACACAATGGGCTTCATTGAAATTAAAACTTTTTTTTCTTTTAAGAGAATAAAATGACAAGCTACAGACTAGTAAAAAATATTTGCGAACGAAATATGTTGCAAATAACTAATATTTAGAATACAGATACTTTTTGACTCATGATTGGTTTATATCCCAATAAGTTCATTACAAGTTAAAAATGTAATATTGTGGGTGATTCAAGATGGCGGACTAGAGGGTGGCTGCGTTTCGTGTTGCTCCAGGACTCAGGACTCAAGAAGAGGAGATATAAAGAGACTTGGGACCAACTCAAAGCAGCCGGGTGAGAGCCTCCCACTGGGCAGGCGTTCCGGACGGGGCAGGAGTCCCCGACGGGGCGGTAGCCCCGAAAGCAGGGAACTTTCTGAAGTAGAGCTGCCGGCGAGACGCCCCTCCCCCCGCCGGAGCAGTGATCACAGACAACAGGGAGCATTGGAGAGGTGGCTGTTCACCACAGCACTTGGACTCGGCGCAACCCACCCGGGCTCTGGGAGGCTGCCCAAAGGAGAAGGTGCTCGGTGAGCTGTTTGGACTGAAAGCGACCATCCCTGAACACAGGGGGCTGCCCAGAGGAGAAGGAAGGAGAAATACGGGCTCGGCACGTCGCTTGGAATTGGAGCAGCTGCGCCAGGGCTCTGGGCGGCTATCCAGTGGAACAGCGTGGTGAGTGGTTTGGTCCCAGAGCATCCGCTCCTGAACACAGGGGGGTTGTCTGGAGAAGGAGGAGGAGCGCGGCGGGGTGCTTGGGCTCGAAGTGACTGCACCAGGGCTACGGGTGGCAGTCGGGACAAGAAGGTGCACAGTGAGTTCTTGGGACTCGTGACGCACCAGATCTCTGGGTGACTGCCTGGTGGAGAAAGAGGTGCGTGGTGGGTCACTTGGACTTAGAGCGACCGCACGGAACAACAGGTGGCTGCTGGAGGAAAAGGCATGTGGCGGGTCACTGGGACTCGGAGCGATTGTAAGGGGCTCCAGGTGGCTGCTCAGAGGAGGGGCTGCATAGCCAGGTGAAAAGTGCAGAGCAGGGTCCTAGACGGCTTCTTGGTGGAAGAGCCCCACAGACAAACTGAGGAGCGGAGCGAAGGCTCCAGGACTGCAGGAAGCTTCTCTGAGGAGAGGCAGCCTAAGGAGATTCATTTGCGAAGGGTGAGGCTTCCAGGCCCAGGAGGTAGGTCTGGGTCCCTGGGAACATTGCAGAAGAAGGCTGCCCAGCCCAGGCGGTAGTTGTGAATTGAACGGAACCTCTGGGAGGAAAACTGACCAGCGAGACCTCCCCACAGGGTGACTCCTCCCTGTTGGGTGAGGTTCTCCCAAAAGGACTGTAAAATCAGAGACACAGGCCCAAACTGGTCTTGCATCAGCCCACATCCTACTTCCCTTTTGGATGACCATTCATCAGCAAGTGAAGGTACCTCTGCCCACTAGCAGGGAATATACCCCACCGGAAGGCCACCACCCCTAGGGAATCAGCTCCCTTGTGGAGCACTGCATTATCAACTTCCTCCAAGACTTCAGGCTACTGAAGACTAAGAGGGGATATAATAGAAATCTTCAGGGATATTATAAGACAATAGAGGAAATCTGCAACATCACAGCGGTCAACTGATACCTGAACAATATGAGAAAACAAGGAAAGAAAATGCTGCAAACAAATCTAGATGTTACATCAATGAAACCCAATGACAGCATGGCAGAAGAAATGACAGAAAGGGAGTTCAGAATGTACATAATTAAAATGCTCAGGGAAGCAAATGACGAGATGCAAGAGCAAATGCAGGCACTGAATGATCGCACCAATCAACAGTTAAAAGAGCAAATACAGGAAGCAAAAGATCATTTCAATAAAGAGTTAGCGATATTGAAAAAAAAACAAACAGAAATCCTTGAAATGAAGGAAACAATAAACCAAATTAAGAACTCCATAGAAAGCATAACCAATAGAATAGAACACCTGGAAGACAGAACATCAGACATTGAAGATAAAATATTTAACCTTGAAAACAAAGTTGAACAAACAGAGAAGATGGTTAAGAAATCATGAACAGAATCTCCAAGAACTATGGGATATCAAGAAGAGGCCAAATTTAAGAATTATTGGAATTGAGGAAGGCTTAGAGAAACAGACCAAAGGAATGAACAATCTATTCAATGAAATACTATCAGAAAATTTCCCAAATCTGAAGAATGAAATGGAAGATCAAGTACAAGAGGCTTATAGGACTCCAAATATACAAAATTACAACAGACCCACACCAAGGCACATTATAATGAAAATGCCCAACATACAAAATAAAGACAGAATTTTAAAGGCCGCAAGAGAGAAGAATCAAATTACATTCAGGGGGAAACCAATACGGATATCAGCAGATTTTTCAATCCAGACCCTAAAAGCTAGAAGGGCCTGGAACAACATTTTTCAAGCACTGAAAGAAAATGGATGCCAACCAAGAATCTTATACCCAGCAAAACTTACCTTCAAATTTAACAATTAAATAAAATCCTCCCATGATAAACAAATGCTAAAAGAATTTACAAAAAGAAAGCCAGCATTACAGAACATTCTCAGCAAAATATTCCACGAGGAAGAGATGAAAAACAAAGAAACAAATCAGCAATGGGAGGAACTATCCTAAAGGAATTGTCAAATAAAGGAGGAACCAAGTCGTCTCAAAATAAATAAATAAATAAATAAATAAATAAAATGAACCAAATGACCGGGAATACTAATCATATCTCAATAATAACCCTGAATATTAATGGCCTGAACTCATCAATCAAAAGACATAGACTGGCAGATTGGATCAAAAAGAAAGATCCAACAATATGTTGCCTGCAACAGACTCACCTCGTAGAAAGAGATACCCATAGACTAAAGGTGAAAGGATGGGGGAAAACATACCGTGCACATGGACTCAGCAAAAAAGCTGGGGTATCCATCCTCATTTCCGATAATGAGGACTTCAAGTCAAAACTAGTCAGAAGGGATAAAGAAGGACATTACATACTGCTTAAGGGAACCATAAATCAGCAAGACATAACAGTCATAAACATCTATGCCCCAAACAGTGGCTCATCCATGTATGTCAAACAAATCCTTCTCAATTTCAGAAACCAAATAGACCATAACACAATAATACTAGGTGATTTTAACACGCCTCTGTCACCACTGGACAGATCTTCCGGACAAAAATTGAACAAAGAAACCATAGATCTCAATAACACAATCAATAATTTAGACTTAACGGACATTTATAGAATATACCATCCAACCAAGAGCGAATACACTTTCTTCTCAGCAGCACATGGATCCTTCTCTAAAATAGACCATATATTATGCCACAAAGCTAATGTAAGCAAATACAAGAAGATAGAGACACTACCTTGTATTCTATCAGTTCATAATGGATTGAAGTTAGAAATAAATGAAAGAGTAAAAAACAGAAGCTACTCCAACACCTGGAGATTAAACAATATGCTATTACATGATGAATGGATAACAGAAGATATTAGGAAGGAAATTAAAAAATTCTTAGAGGTAAATGAGAACAAAGGAACATCATATCAAAATCTTTGGGACACTATGAAAGCAGTACTTAGAGGAAAATTTATTTCATGGAGCGCATTCAATAAAAGAAGTAAAACTCAACAAATAAACGACCTAACCCTACAGCTCAAAGCCCTAGAAAAAGAAGAACAGACCAACACCAAAAGTAGTAGAAGACAGGAAATAGTTAAACTCAGAGCTGAAATCAACGAAATTGAAACAAAAGAAACTATACAAAAAATTGACAAAATAAATAGTTGGTTCTTTGAAAAAATAAACAAAATTGATAAACCCTTAGCCACTCTAACAAAGAGAAGACGAGAGAAAACCCAATCACCAAAATTCGGAATGAACAAGGAAATATCACAACAGACACGATTGAAATACAAAACATAATTAGAAGCTATTTTGAAAATCTATATTCTAACCAAATAGAAAATTTCGAAGACATCAACAGGTTTCTAGAGACATATGAATTGCCTAAATTGAACGAGGAGGACATACACAATTTAAATAGACCAATTTCAAGTAATGAAGTAGAAGAGGTCATCAAAAGCCTACCAACAAAGAAAAGTCCAGGACCAGATGGGTTCTCAGTCGAGTTCTACAAAATCTTTAAAGAAAAGCTCATTCCAATACTTCTCAAAGTATTCCATGAAATAGA
Organism: Sciurus vulgaris; assembly: GCF_902686455.1. Taxonomy (NCBI): domain Eukaryota; kingdom Metazoa; phylum Chordata; class Mammalia; order Rodentia; family Sciuridae; genus Sciurus; species Sciurus vulgaris. The sequence goes on from NC_136464.1 coordinate 42,579,198, forward strand.
AGAGGAGGGTACCCTCCCAAACTCATTCTATGAAACCAATATTACCCTGATTCCCAAGCCAGACAGAGACAAATCGAGGAAAGAAAATTTCAGACCGATATCATTAATGAACATTGACGCAAAAATTCTCAATAAAATTTTAGCAAATCGCATACAAAAATATATTAAAAAGATAGTGCACCACGATCAAGTGGGTTTTATCCCAGGGATGCAAGGTTGGTTCAACATCAGGAAATCAATAAACGTAATTCACCATATTAATAGACTTAAAGTCAAGAATCACATGATTATTTCAATAGATGCAGAAAAAGCATTTGATAAAATACAGCACCCCTTCATGCTCAAAACACTAGAAAAAATAGGGATAGTGGGAACATTCCTTAACATTGTAAAGGCCATCTATGCTAAGCCCATGGCTAATATCATTCTAAACGATGAAAAACTGAAAGCATTCCCCCTAAAAACTGGAACAAGACAGGGATGCCCTCTTTCACCACTCCTATTCAATATCGTTCTTGAGACTCTAGCCAGAGCAATTAGATAGACCGAGGAAATTAAAGGAATACGAATAGGAAAAGAAGAACTCAAACTATCCCTATTTGCAGATGACATGATTATATACTTAGAGGAACCAGGAAATTCCACCAGAAAACTGTTAGAACTCATAAGTGAATTCAGTAAAGTGGCAGGTTACAAGATCAACACTCATAAATCCAATGCATTTTTATACATAAGTGATGAATCCTCAGAAAGAGAAATTATGAAAACTACCCCATTCACCATAGCATCGAAAAAAATAAAATACTTGGGAATCAATCTCACAAAAGAGGTGAAAGACCTCTACAATGAGAACTACAGAACACTAAAGAAAGATATTAAAGAAAACCTTAGAAGATGGAAAGATCTCCCATGTTCTTGGATAGGCCGAATTAATATTGTCAAAATGGCCATACTACCAAAAGTGCTATACAGATTCAATGCAATCCCAATTAAAATCCCAATGACGTACCTTACAGAAATAGAGCAAGCAATCATGAAATTCATCTGGAAGAATAAGAAACCCAGAATAGCTAAAGCAATCCTCAGTAGAAAGAGCGAAGCAGGGGGTATCGCAATACCACATCTTCAACTTTATTACAAAGCAATAGTAACAAAAACAGCATGGTATTGGTACCAAAATAGACAGGTAGATCAGTGGTACAGAATAGAGGACATGGACACAAACCCAAATAAATACAACTTTCTAATACTAGACAAAGGCGCCAAAAATATGCAATGGAGAAAAGATAGCCTCTTCGACAAATGGTGCTGGGAGAATTGGAAATCCATATGCAACAGAATGAAACTAAACCCATATCTCTCACCCTGCACAAAACTCAACTCAAAATGGATTAAGGACCTTGGAATCAGACCAGAGACTCTGCAGATTATAGAAGAAAAAGTAGGTCCCGATCTTCAACATGTCGAGCTAGGACCAGACTTCCTTAACAGGACTCCCATAGCACAAGAAATAAAAGCAAGAATCAATAACTGGGATAGATTCAAACTAAAAAGCTTTCTCTCAGCAAAGGAAACTATCAGTAATGTGAAGAAAGAGCCTACAGAGTGGGAGAATATCTTTGCCAATCATACTTCAGATAGAGCACTAATCTTCAGTATCTATAAAGAACTCAAAAAACTCTACTCCAAGAATTCAAATAATCCAGTCGACAAATGGGCTAAGGAAATGAACAGACACTTCACAGAAGATGTACAAGCAATCAATAAACATATGAAAAAATGTTCAACATCTCTAGTAATAAGAGAAATGCAAATCAAAACCACCCTAAGATTCCATCTCACCCCAATTAGAATGGCGATTATCAAAAATACAAGCAACAGGTGTTGGCGAGGATGTGGGGAGAAAGGTACACTCATACATTGCTGGTGGGGCTGCAAATTAGTGCAGCCACTCTGGAAAGCAGTGTGGAGATTCCTTAGAAAACTTGGAATGGACCCTCCATTTGACCCAGCTATCCCACTCCTTGGCCTATACCCAAAGGACTTAAAATCAGCATACTACAGAGATACAGCCACATCAATGTTCATAGCTGCTCAATTCACAATAGCTAGACTATGGAACCAACCTAGATGCCCTTCAATTGATGAGTGGATAAAGAAACTGTGGTATATATACACAATGGAATATTACTCAGCCATAAAGAATGATAAAATTATGGCATTTGCAGGCAAATGGATGAAATTGGAGAATATCATGCTAAGTGAGATAAGCCAATCTCAAAAAGCCAAAGGACGAATGATATCGCTAATAAGTGGAGGATGACACATAAAGGGGGGGAGGGAAGGGTTAATGTTAGGGTTAGAGTTAGGGTTAGGGAGGGTGGCAAGTATGGAGGAAGAAAGTACTGTATAGAGGGTAAAAGAGGGTGGGAGGGTGTGGGGGAAGGGAAAAAATAACAGAATGAATCAAACAACATTACTCTATGTAAATTTATGAATACACAAATGGTATGCCTTTACGCCATGTACAAACAGAGAAACAACATGTATCCCATTTGTTTACAATAAAAAAAAATGTAATATTGTAAGTGGAAAGTGCATTTGCAACACCAAACCTACTGAACATCGTAACTTAGCTTTGCCTACTTTAAACATGTTCAGGACATATATGTTTTAATCAACTTTTTTGCTGCTGTGACTAAAGAATCTGACCAGAACAATTTTAAAGGAGGATAAGTTTATTTGAGGGCTCACAGTTTCAGAGGTCTTAGTCCATAGAAGGCCAGCTCCATTCCTCTGGGCTCAAGGTGAGGCAGAACTTCATGGCAGGAGAGTCTGGTGGAAAGGAAGCAGCTTGCATCCTGATCAGGAAGCAAGAGAGAGTCCACTGGCCAGATACAAAATATATATCCAAAGCCACACTCCAATTCCCACCTCCTTGAGCTACACCCTACCACTTCAGTTACCACTCAGTTCATCTCTATCAGGGGATTAAATCACTGATAGGGTTAAGACTCTTAAAACCCAATCATTTCTCCTCTGAACCCTCTTGCATTATCTCACACGTGAGCTTTTGGGGGACACCTCACATCCAAACCATAACAACGTATTAACCTACAGATAATCAAAATCATCCAACACAAAGCCTATTTTATAAGGAAGTGTTGTATATCTCATTCACACACACGGATGTGAGATTTGTAGGCATGATGGGATGTGAAAACACAAAACAGGGATGAGATTGCTTGGTCATATAGTAAGTTTATATTAGGTTTTCTAAAGAAACTCCATTAATTTTCTGGTACTGCTTTTACTTAGTGGCTTAAGTACCACAAGTTTATTGTCTTAAAGTGGCCTGGCTCTAGTGGCTAGAGGTCCAGAATGGGTCTGACTGGGCTAACATCAAGGTATTGACAGGTCTGTGTTCTCTTTTGTGGTTCCAGGGAAGAATTCATGTGCTAGCCCGGTTCTGGCTTGCAGAGGTTTTTGTATTCCTTCCTTAGGGTTACATTCCTCCACCTTCAAAGCCAATAAAGTTGTGTATCTCCAGTCCTCTTTTTGTGGCCAGTCAGTCTCTCTCTCTCTCTCTCTCTTTTTCTGACTATATATAGCTAGGAAAGGATTTCTGCTTTTAACCAACTCAAAATGATTATATTTAGTCTGCCCAGATTATCCAGGATAATCTCTCCTTCTCAAGTTCCTTAACCTTCATCATATCTATAAGGTCCTTTTTTGCTATCTAAGAAATGTTCAAAGTGCCTTTATTTGTGATTTCCCAATATTGTAACAACTCAAATGCTCTTCGATGGGCAAACAGTAAAACTGTGGTATAACCATACCACCTACTACCACTCAACAATAAAAAAAAGCATCCCACTATTTATACAACCGTTGCTCTCCAGGTCAGTATGCTAAATGGAAAAAAAAAAAAAAAGCAGTCTTAAAAGTTCACAAACTGTAGTATTCCACTGATACAATATTCTTGAGGTGCTAAAACAAATCTTGTTTTAGCCATGTTGTTAGCCATAAAAATCTTGTTTAACCATGTTGTTGGTTAACAAATCTATACAGGTGATAAAATGATATTGAAACACACACACACACACAAATGAATGTCCTTAAACAGGTAAAATCTGATAAAGTGAGTCATACTATGATTTCTCTGTTTAGTATTGCAGTATAATTATGTAAGAAATATAATTATATAAAATGTATAATTTTGAAAGACACTAGGAGAACTTGAGTGAAAGCATAAGGACCTATTTTTGCAACTTTTTGAACCTACAATTATTCCAAAATAATGAAAGAATATTTGGGAAAATTATTGTCAGGGATGTTGTACAACTTTCCTAACTCTCATATATCAAGAGACCATAAGTGAAAAGAGAGATGAATGTGGTTACACAAAAATAAAAATGATTGCATGGTTACAAGGAAGAAAGTTAAGTAAAGTAAAAAGAAAGTTGACAAATTAGAAAATTATTTGCAATTTATATCTAAAAGCAGTATTTCTAATGTACAAAAGACATAAAAATAGAAATACAAATTAGAACATCTCTAAAGACTAATGGCCTTGAAATATTAGCATAAAGTTTATAAGAACATAACAGATTTCATGGAAAAATATGAATCATAATGCATATGACTCATAATCCTTTGAAAATATGCTCACCTCTTCACAAAAAAAGGATGAAAGGTAACATTGTAATAAGATACTATGTCTTACCTATTTAATTGGTAACAAAGGAAATGCCTGAAAACATGCTCTACTGTCCAAGATGTAGGAGAAAATCAGGCATTTTTATGTATCCCTGGTGGAAATTCAAATTGAAGAACTCCTGTGTAGGCATGGATGGGAATTTTCAAGAGAATTACATATTCATTTACCTTTTGACCCACCAATTCCTTTCTAGCAACTGACGGCACAAAATAAACAGGCAGAAATTATGAAAAAAATCATATGCTTTAGACATCCTTTGCAGGAATATTTTAAGTATCAATAGACTAGAAACAACTCAGTTGGCCACCAGTAGGAGACTGGGTAAATAAACTGTAGCACTCCATGAAAGGAAAGTGAACACAGGCGAGCAACTCAGAAACTAGGCAGAGAGATCCACACACAGAAAGTTTATTTGCCAGTCAGAGTCTGACAAAGGCCATCATTCAAAAGATGAGAGAAGGCAAGGAAAATCTAACTCTGGGGTGTTTTATAGGGCTATTTAGCATGGGCAGGCATGAGCTGTTTATGTGAAGTTCCAAAGTGGGTCTGGGTGGGCTATTCCTTGGAATTGCTCTATGTAAAGCCTTGTGGTTAGCTATTCCTAGTATGCAATGTACATGTGAAGTTTGTGGTAAGCCCCTAGGGGATAAAAGAGGAGTTTCTGCTAAGTTGGTTAACAAGTGATGGTGGGGTGGTTTCTGTTAATATTTCATATTCTTATAAATGCCTCTAGGGCAGGAAAGCAAAACTTGGATAAGGATCTTCTTACTGACTTTCTGTTTCTTTGCAAGTACCTCCCTATGGTAGGAAAATGAAACATATTCTATAAAATGGCAATAAGGACTTAAAATGGTGGCATAGATGTTAAGCTGTGGACCTTATATTCCACAGTGGAGTATTAGGAAGTCCTAAAAAAGTGATGAGGAGTATCTCTTTATTTTAACTTGGAATTTTATGGAATATTTTGTTATTTAAAAATAAGGAGGATAAAATCTATTTAGTTTGCTACCATTTGCCAAAGAAAATTGAGAATACCAAAGTGTGGGTGTGTGTATTGAATTATAGTTGGGGGTAGAAATAGGAATATTACAGGAGGGACAAAGTTAGAAAGTAGACATCTTTTCATATAGTGTGTTTTATGAATTTGACTTTGGAATAAGATCTTTGAAAGCTTGAAAAGGTAGATAGAAAAAGTAAATCTGAGTGTATTTCTACTTGGTGACATGTTCAGAGAGGAACTACTAAAACAGACTCTAAAACTACCATCAGTTGGCTCTGTATTCATGCTGGGATATTCCCTCAGGGGGAGAAACAGTAACAAAAATTTCTCAACCCGCTTATAGTAAATATATTGCTGATGATAGTGCTGCTAGTTATTTATTTTTGAAACCACTGGGTATGTGTATTTGGGGATTCACCAAATGAGTAATTATATGACATTCTGTCATTCCTCAGTGTATCCTAGAGTACTGGAATTTGAAGTTTAGAGATACATAACAGAAGACAGATGATGGATACATGATAACTGCATACATATGTCCAGATGTGTATATATGTCCTACTTTTGTTTTCTGAAAATATCTTGAAAATATAACATAATAAACCAGTAGAAAAGAGTCCCCATAGCTCACAAATTGTAGTCTTCAAATGTTATTTTTCACCAAAGGAACCCAAAGCTCTCTTCAGAGTGACTGATTCAAATTTTTAGGTAGGAAATAAATAAGGTGATTTTGGAATATTTTGTTACAATGGATAACATGTTCTATCAAAGAATAGTAGGGTTGTGTCTAAACAAATTTGAAGTCAATTCAAGTAAGTTTTTATAGGTCAAAAGTGGTGCAATTTAAGCAACACTGTAACTGATTTCTGCAATGAATTTGAACACAAGTATGTATAAAACAACAGTGCAAAATGGCCCATAAGGGGAAAGAATCACCTTGGTCATCATTGGAACTAGAAAAAGGGAGAAGTCAGCATTTTATCACATCATTCCATACAACTAGGTCACCAAAAATTAGATGAGGCAACATTTTTCTTCTAATGAATAAATGAGGAAGAAAAGATAGATCATTTTGTTACATCTAATAATGCATCTAAGTACTGATCATTACCTACTTCTACCCTTACAAAAAGTGGCATGCAAGCAGTATATATTTCCTTATGAAATATGTGAATTTATGTATAAACGTGTCTTCTCCCACCTAAATCACTCCTGAATCCCATCAAGCCTCCAGGTTCAATTTAGTAAAGTTTTGGAAAACAGAATAATATGGTAAACAACATATTATATGTTGAACAACACCACTGGCTTGTGACGAGCAGAATAAACCAATCCCCAAAAAAACAAAGGTCAAATGTTTTCCCTGATAAGTGGATGATGATATATGATGTGGGTGGGTGGGGTGGGGGGTGAGAGAAGAGTGGAAGAACTTTAGATTATGTAGAGGGAAATGAGAGGGAGGAGGGGTGGGGGTATGAAAGATGGTGGAAAGAGACAGACATCATTACCCTATGTCCATGTATGAGTACATGAATGGTATGAATCTACATAGTGTACAACCAAAGGAATGAAATGTTGCACCTCATTTGTATACAATGAATCAAAATGCAGTCTGTAAAAAATTAAAAAAAAAAAAAACTATAGAGAAATAGTCCAGATGCTACCGTAAGTTAATAAGTCTGCCCTGAGCTCTGACTCTACCTTCCTGCTGGCTCAATTTCCCTGCTCCATACCCACATCGTCTTTCTTTCTAGTGTTATTTAACCACTTGCACCTTTCTGACCCTTTGCCTACATCTCCCCCATAATACTTAGAGAAGAATGTTTCAATTATTTGCTGAGAAATTTATTGCTGGATGGGATGTTTTGAGGACAGATTGTGCCTCTTTTAAAATCAGGATGATTGATATGTGAGAAAAGCAGGAAATAGAGAAAGAAACTGAGCCTATTGTAGTAGAAATACATTTTTTTTTTTTTTGGTAATATATCTTTATTCAGGCTTCAGCACAATATGTGGAATTGGAGGGAACCTTCAAATGGGAATTCCTCCCAATACTTCTGTCACTCATTGCCTGGCAAGACAAGCAGCAGACCTGCTGAGCGGTACCTTCCACATGGACCCCTGTCACACAGAGTGACATTCTCCCAACAGGGCCATTTTCCTTAATGAGAAATGGGTCATGGAACTATATTGGCAAATAGGGGACATTGAACTGTCAAATTATCCTCTGCTCTGGGGAAGCAGAAGAAACTTGGCTACTGTTACCATTTGTTTCTCATTACTCTGTTCACTTTATTAGCTTTGTGATGCTATATAAATCTTGGTGTGCAAAATCTACACATAACTGAGCTTGAACTCTACATTGTCCCTACTATATTAGGCAGCTTTTCTTTACTATAATAAAATACCTCAGGCAGCCTACATTAAAAAGAAAAGAGGTTTATGTTGGTTCATGGTTTTGGAGGCTAAAAGTTCAAACATTATTTTGCAGGCTTTGGCAAGGTCTTCATTGGCTACAAGATAGCATGGCAGGAATGTATGTATTGTATTTCTTTCTTTGTAGTCTCTCTTCCTCTTATGAAGTTACCACTATTCAGTCATGGAGGCTCAACCTTAATGATAAAATCATAATCTTGTTACTTCCCAATGGTCACAGCTGTGAACACCACAGTCAGGTTAAGTTTCCATTCTTTTAAATCATTAGCATAAAACTTTGGGGATTAAGCTCCTACATGAGTTTGGGGAATGACCCCTATAAAAGCCATTTACCAAAGTCCCAAGTGGTGTACTAATGATTTTGAAAAGGAAGCTCTTTTGCCGGGGGAGGGGGGTTGTAGAAATGACTCCATTTCCCCTCTAGTTCAGAAACATGCATTTTTAAGGAAAAATGTGAGACCAAGAACTGTGCATGTGAGGATACAATAATAAAAAATATGTATTTCTTATCCTCAAAAAGCATAGTGTTTGTGGGTTCCTAAGAACCAGTAAAGAGAGAGATGTAATAGTTTGAGTATAAAAATGGAGACTTGTACTATGTTTTCCAAAATTTAATGTCCATAAAATCATCTTTGATACTTGACAAATTGTATTGATAAAATTTAGTAGACCTGGAATGAGTCCTTAGATCCTGCATTTGCAACTAGCTCTGACATTATGCTAATGCTACAGGTCCAGGCACCAACTTTTGGATAACTAGGATCTGGAAATGTAAGAGAAGAGGCTGCTTATCCCCTCTGGTGTTATGTGAATAGAAGTTTTCCCAGAGAACTCAAGGTGGGAGCCAAACCTTGATAGCATGTCACTGTCCCCATGCTGACACAGTAATCACACATTTCAGGTGGGGACCTGAGCATGCCAGCAATCTATTATGTGTACGTTAGCTGCAGTAGTGACCTGCAGCTGCAGCAGAACTGGGATGACTGAATGGCAGATGATGACCTTAGAGGGCATGGACCAGATGTGAAGGAATGTAGCAAGAAGCATACACTGTATCTGGTACACCTTGAGAAACCCCAGGAAAATGACAATGTGTACAACTATCTGTGCTTTTATTATTCTGCAGAAAATGGGTTGTCGCTCTCTTGCTGCACCAGGTGAAGTAATTTTTTTGTGAATAGGATAAAGGAAATTATATCAACCCACTGGTTTTATATGAAATCACTGTATGTGCAGTGTTTTATACTTTTCAAAAACATTTTAGCCCAAATCGATGCAGAAATAAATAAATTCAAGATTAAGAGATAAAGCCTGGGATTTGGGGAAAAGTGTGAAGCTGCTTTTTATCAATTAAAGTGAAATTCACATGTATAAATCTCACCATTTTAAAATGAACAGTCCAGTGGCATTTAGTACATTCAAAATGTTGTGCGATGACTGTCTCTATTTACTTCCAAGATATTTTCTTCATCCCCAAAAGAAATCTCATAGAAATCTTGTAGCATTCACTCTTTCCTCCCGTCTTTTTCTAGCTCCTGGCAACCACTGATCTAGTTTTTTGTCATGAATTTACCTATTGATATACTTACTATTGTTATGAATTGAATGTTTGCATTCCCCCAGATCTCATGTGTTGAAAACCTAAGCCCCAATGTGATGCTATGAGGTGGGATTTTTCAGAGATACATGCTAAAAGGTGGGGTCTTTAGGAAGTCATGGGGGCAGACCCCTTTTCAATGGGAGCAGGTCCCCTATAAGAGTGGGTTCTCTTTGCTTTTTGCCATATGAGGACACCAGAGAACACATCAGGAATTAGGCTTTCACCAGTTACAGGCTCTGATGACATCTATTATCATGGACTTTCTGGTCTTAAGAACTGTCAAAATTAAGTATTTTTTGTTTAAGCCACCAGTCTGGGGTAATTCATTATAGTGGCCCAAACTAGTGAAGAGCCCTATAAATGGAATAATAAAATTTATGATATTTTGTGACTGGCTTCTTTCACTTGGAGTAATCCAAGGATCATCCATGTTTTACCATGAATGAAAATTTTACTCCTCAAAGGATGGAATTACCTTATATGTATATACTCCAAATTTTTAAGCAGTTTATCAATTGATGCACATTTGGGTTGGTTTGGCTATTGTGGCTGGAGTTATTCTGAACATTTAGGCACAAGTTTTTGTTTAACTATCCTTTTCAGTTATTTGGGGTAGATACTTAGGATTAGAGTTCTAAGCCTACATATAACACTTTGAGGAGCCATCAGACTTACTTATTCATAGTAAATACATCAACATTCCCAATAGCAATCCATGAGAATTCAAATTTCTCCATATTTTTGCTGAACCTTCTTATTTTCCATTTGTTTAAAAGTATGGTGTTCATCCTAGTGGGTGTAAAGTGGTATGTGTCATCATAACTTTGATTTTAATTAATGACCAATATAGTTAAACATTTTTTAATGTCTTTGCAGGGTGTTTATTTGTCTACTTTGGAGAAACGTTTGTACTATTACTTTTTTCTCTTTTTGGTTCCAGGGATTGAACCCAGGGGCTCTCAACCACTGAGCTCTATCCTCAGTCCTTTTTATTTTTTTTTATTTTTATTTTGAGACAGGATCTCACTAAGTTGCTCAGGACCTTGCTAAGTTGTTGAGGCTGGCTTTGAACTTGTAATCCTCCTGCCTCAGGCTTCTGAGCCACTGGGATTACAGGTGTGCACCACTGCACTTGGCCTATTATCCTTTTTTAAAACACAAAGTGGGTTGTTAGTTCTTTAGTTGCTACCTTACAATAATTTTTTTAGATATTCTAAACCCTAAAATCTTATCAGATAGATCATTTTTGACTATGTTCCCCTTTCCTTAGGTTTATCTTTTTTTTTTTCCCCTTTCTTGATGTCTTTGGAAGAAAAAAATTAAACTTAATAAAATCTAACATCTACTTTTTCTTTTTCTTGGCTGTTGAGGTTACATCGGTTTCCATTGCCAAACCTAAGGTCATGGAGAATTACACACCTTTTATTCTAAGAATTTAAAGGTTTTGCTTCTTATTATTAGGTCTTTAATCCATTTCAAGTTAAATTTTGTACAAGGCACAACGTAAGAGTCCAAGTTCCTTCCTTTGCCTGATGTTCACTTGCCCCAGAGTACTTGATGGAGAAAAACTGCATTAGCACTGAGTCTTTGGCAGTGGTGTGGGAGCATAGCAAATATTACCACATTGTCCTGGCCTGAATTTACTTTTGGTCCAGTGTGAACTTAGGAGAATTCCACTGAAGTAGACCTCACTGAAGAATACATACAGTGAGGTGGTTGCAAGCTGAAGGCTGCTAAGAATTATCTACCCACTGGCAGTAAAAGCAGACCCAAGACTGCCTTGGAGACCAGTATCCACCAAAACCCAGATGTGCAGCACTTCTCCCCATGCTCTGAGCACTCTCTGGTACACACAGAGGTGCCACCTGTGCCAGGGAAGGACCTGACCTCTGGAATGGGGACACCTCAACACCACCTCCTTGGTGCTCAAGGAGGGCCCACCGGTTTCCTGGCCCTCCACACAGCTACAAGAGCCACCTGAGCCTTTCTGAAAGAATGTGGGGAAAGGACCAGGTGAAGAGGCCCCAGAACCTGAGTCCTGCATCACATTTTAAAGAGAGAGGAGCCTGATCTAGGTGTAGAAAAATTACACATTTCCCCATACCAGTGTGGATCCAGTTGGGTCAGTCACCTTCTCCATGCTCAGAGGCATTTGGAGGATACATCATCATGGCTTGGACATAGCCTGATGATTCCCTTGATTCTAAAGCTAGAAGTCGCAGAAAAAAGTCTCCATTTTATATACCTGGACAAGGAGGAGTACTAGTGTTTGTTTGTTTGTTATTGTTCCTCTTTTCTTGTATTCTATTTTGTTTGCTTTGTTTTGACTCATTTTTTCTTACTTTAATCTAAAATTAGTATTTTAAAAACTCTTTAATTTTAATTCTTCTTTCTACCCCTTTTCTCCTATCTCAATTTTATTCCATTCCCTCTCTTCTTTCTCTTTTCATTTTTTCTTTAGTCTCTGCTCTTTTCCTTATTTTCTTAGTAAAATTTTACACTCCTTAAAGAATAACTTTTAGCCTATTCAACATTTTTACTCCTCCCTTTTTAATTTTGCTTAGTGGGGTTGCAGAGATCATTTCTAATGAGTATTTTTATATTTTGCTTTCTGGTTTGCTTTCAGTTTGTCACTGTTGGTGGTTATTCTCTCCTTTCAAAGTAGTGATGAAGATCGAACCTAGCATTCTGAATATGTTGGTGGAAAAGCTCAGTAAATCAAACACCAAACCCAATTAAAAGTTTCCACCAATACACTATATTAAGTAGAGGAAAATGTATCAGGACTTGGAGACAAAGTGAATGAACAACAACATTCATACAGTAATAAAGAAAAAATAAGAAACTATAGGCAACATTAGAAGACCAAACTTAGATTCACAGGTCTTGAGAAAGGAGTGGAGATAAGATTAATAGCAATGAGAATTTATTCAGTGAAATCATATCAGAAATTTCCCCCAATCTGGAGAATGAGATGGACATTCCATTACTGGAGGCATTCAGAACCCCACAGTAGACAGGACCAGAAAATGAACTTTCCACAACATATTATAGAAGAAACAGATAGAAACAACCAAGGAAGCATGAGAAAGGGGAAAAAAATCTCCTTAGAAGAGTAGAAAAGCAAATACAAATTAGGAATAAATCAAACATTAGAAAAACAACAAAATGACAGGAATTAGTACATAACTTCAAACAATAGCCCTGAATGTAAATGGTCTTAATTCTCCAATTAAAGATATAGACTTGTTCATTGAAATAAAAAACAAGACTCAAGTCTATGTTGCATGCAAAAAACATATCCTATGGGGAAAACAATACTGAGAAAGTGAAAGGATGGAAAATGGAAACCAAAAGCAAACAGGAGCAGATACACTCATATCTGAAAAAGCAGACATTAAGCAAAAATTGTTCAGAAGAGACAGGGGATTGCATATTGTTAATGGGAACAATCCAACAAGAAGATATAAGGATTGCGAATGTGTAGGTACTAATGAACACTACACAACATAAAGGGACAGATAGATCTGAATACAATAATGGTTGATAACTCCATTCCCTCACTCTTACTAACATATACATAAGTTATCCAGACAAGACAAAATCAACAAGGAAACAACAGAGTTAAAATACGCCATAGAGCAAAAGGATTTAATGACATATACAGAATATTTCTCCAGCAACAGCCAAAAACTCATTCTTTTCAGCAGCCCATAGAACTTTCTCCAACATGGTTCACATTGTAGACCCTAAAGCAAGTCTCAGTAATACAAAAACAGAAAAGAGAATTTTTTTTTATCAGATCAAAATGGAATGAAATTAGAAATTAACTAGAAACTATAAAATTAGAAATTAGAAATCAACTAGAAACTGTAAAAAAAAATGCAGATTGAATTATACATTTTTGAATGATCAGTAGATCACTGAAGAAATTGGTTGGAATTTTAAAAATTCCTGAGATCAATTGACAGCATACCAAAATCTATGGAATACATAAATCATTTCTAAGAGGGAAGTTTATATAAGAGAGCCTGCATCAACAGGTTTCTAGAGACATATGAATTACATAAACTGAACCAGGAGGACATACACAATTTAAAGAGATCAATTTTAATTAATGAAATAGAAGAAGTCATCAAAAGTCTACCAACAAAGAAAAGTCCAGGACCAGATGGGTTCTCAGCTGAGTTCTACAAAACCTTTAAAGAAGAGCTCATTCTAATACTCCTCAAAGCATTCCAAGAAACAGAAGAGGATGGAACCCTCCCAAACTCATTCTATGAAGCCAATATCACCCTGATACCTAAACCAGACAGAGACACATCGAGGAAAGAAAATTTCAGACCAATATCCTTAATGAACATCGACGCAAAAATTCTCAACAAAATTTTAGCAAATCGCATACAAAAATATATTTAAAAAGATAGTGCACCACAATCAAGTGGGTTTTATCCCAGGGATGCAAGGTTGGTTCACATTCCAGAAATCAATAAATGTCATTCACTATATCAACAGACTTAAAGTCAAGAATTGCATGATTATTTCGACAGATGCAGAAAAAGCATTTGATAAAATACAGCATCCCTTCATGCTCAAAACACTAGAAAAAATAGGGATAGTGGGAACATTCCTTAACATTGTAAAGGCCATTTATGCTAAGCCCATGGCTAATATCATTCTAAATGGTGAAAAACTGAAAGCATTCCCCCTAAAAACTGGAACAAGGCAGGGATGCCCTCTTTCACCACTTCTATTCAACATTGTCCTTGAAACTCTAGCCAGAGCAATTAGACAGACCAAAGAAATTAAAGGGATATGAATAGGAAAAGAAGAACTCAAATTATCCCTATTTGCTGATGACATGATTATATATTTAGAGGAACCAGGAAATTCCACCAGAAAGCTTTTAGAACTCATAAGTGAATTCAGTACAGTAGCAGGTTATAAGATCAATGCTCATAAATCCAATGCATTTTTATACATAAGTGATGAATCTTCAGAAAGAGAAGTTAGGAAAACTACCCCATTCACAATAGCCTTGAAAAAAATAAAATACTTGGGAATCAATCTAACAGAAGAGGTGAAAGACCTCTACAATGAGAACTACAGAACACTAAAGAAAGTAATTAAAGAAAATCTTAGAAGATGGAAAGATCTCCCATGTTCTTGGAAGGCAGAATTAATATTGTCAAAATGGCCATACTACCAAAAGTGCTATACAGATTCAGTGCAATTCCAATTAAAATCCCAATGACATACATTACAGAAATAGAGCAAGCAATCTTGAAATTGATCTGGAAGAATAAGAAACCCAGAATAGCTAAAGCAATCCTTAGCAGGAAGAGTGAACCAGGGGGTATCACAATACCAGAACTTCAACTCTATTACAAAGCAATAGTAACAAAAATGGCATTATTAGTATCAAAATAGACAGGTAGATCAATGGCACAGAATAGAGGACATGGACACAAACCCAAATAAATACAATTTTCTCATACTAGACAAAGGGGCCAAAAATATGCAATGGAGAAAAGATAGCCTCTTCAACAAATGGTGCTGGGAAAACTGAAATCCATATGCAACAGAATGAAACAACCCATATCTCTCACCCTGCACAAAACTCAACTCAAAATGGATCAAGGACCTCAGAATCAGACCAGAGACCCTGCATCTTATAGAAGAAAAAGTAGGTCCAAATCTTCAACATGTCAGCTTAGGATCAGACTTCCTTAACAGGACTCCCATAGCACAAGAAATAAAAGCAAGAATCAATAACTGGGATAGAGTCAAACTAAAAAGCTTTCTCTCAGTGAAGGAAACTATCAGCAATGTGAAGAGAGAACCCACAGAGTGGGAGAAAATCTTTGCCACTCATACTTTAGAAAGAGCAGTAAGTTCCAGAATATATAAAGAACTCAAAAAACTCTACACCAAGAATGCAAATAATCCAATCAACAAATGGGCTAAGGAAATGAACAGACACTTCACAGAAGATGTACAAGCAATCAACAGATATAGGATAAAATGTTCAACATCTCTAGTAATAAGAGAAATGCAAAATCAAAACTAGCCTAAGATTCCATCTCACCCCAATTAGAATGGCGATGATCAAGAACACAAGCAACAATAGGTGTTGGCAAGGATGTGGGGAAAAAGGTACACTCATACATTGCTGGTGGGTTTGCAAATTAGTGTAGCCACTCTGGAAAGCAGTGTGGCGATTCCTCAAAAATCTTGGAATGGAACCACCATTTGACCCAGCTATCCCACTCCTTGGCCTATACCCAAAGGACTTAAAATCATCATACTACAGAGATGCAGCCACATCAATGTTCATAGCTGCTCAATTCACAATAGCTTGTTAACCAACCTAGATGTCCTTCAATGAATGAATGGATAAAGAAACTGTGGTGTACATATACAATGGAATATTACTCAGCCATAAAGAATAATAAAATTATGGCATTTGCAGGCAAATGGATGAAATTGGAGAATATCATGCTAAGTGAGATAAGCCAATCTCAAAAAACCAAAGGATGAATGATCTCGCTGATAAGCAGATGAGGACACGTAACGGGGGGTGGAAGGGGGGCAAGAATGGAGGAAGGAGGGACTGTATAGAGGGGAAAAGAGCAGTGGGAGGAGTGGAGGGGAGGAAAAAATAACAGAATGAATCAAAAACTATTACCCTATGTAAATGTATGATTATACAAATGGTATATCTTTACTTCATGTACAAACAGAGAAACAAGATGTATCCCATTTGTTTACAATAAAAATAAATTTAAAAAAATTCAGAGGAACCTCAAATAAGTAAACTAATGATGCAATTCCAGGTCTTAAAGAAAAAAAAAAGGAAAAACATCTTAAACCAGTAGAAGCAAAGAAATAAAGTTCAGAGCTTAAATTAATGAGAGACTAAAAGGACAGTACACAGGTTCAATGAAACAAAGCGTTGATTCTTTGAAAAATGAAACAAGATTGAAAAACTCCTAGCCAAACTAATCAAAGAGAGAAATTTCAAATTAATAAAATTAGAGTTAAAAAGGGATAATACAATAGATACCACTGAGATCTAGCATCATTAGGAACTGTTTTAAAACTTATATTCCAATAAATCTGAAAATCTAGAAGAAATGGATAAATTCTTAGACATATATGACTTACCAAAATTATAAACAAACAATAATCAATGATGTTGAAGCAGTAATAAAAAAATATCCCAACAAAGAAAAGCTCAAATAAATATACTGCTGTATTCCAGAGTTAAAAAAAAACAAAACAAAAAAAACCCAAAAAACAAAAACAACTAACGCTAATGCTCCTCAAACTATTTCCATTAAATAGGAAAGAAAGGTGAATTTCCAATCTTATTCTCTGTAGCAAGTATCACCCTGAGATCAAAACCACATAGGAAAAAAAAAAAAAAAAAAAAAGAGCGAGAAAGAGAGATAAAACTAATGAAAAGTATTTTCATTTTAGTTCATAGTTTCAGAGGTTCAGTCCATATTTGAACAACTCTATTGCTCTGGACCCAAGATGAGGTGGAGCATCATGGCAGAAGGGCATACTGCTCACTTGATGGTCACCAGGAAGTAGAGAGAAAAGGAAAAGAGATGGGAATAAGATATAATTCCCAAGGGCATGTCCCCAGTGGGCCAACTCCTCCAGCCACACCACATCTGCCCTGCGTTTACCACTCAGTACACTAGTTTAGGATTTATCCACTGATTAGCTTATAGTTCTCATTATCTAATCACTTCATCTAATAATATTCCTGCATTAACATAGGCTCTTTTGAGGAACACCTCTTATCCAAAGTACAACATTAAATACTCAATAAAATACTTGCTCATTGAATTTAACAACTATTTTACAGAGATTATACATCATGATTCAATTGGTATCATTGAAGGAATGCAAGTATAGTTTAACATGTGAATCAATAATCATAATACGACATATAAGTAAGCACAATACAACACATAAATAGAAAAAGACACATGATCACCTCAATATATTAATATGCTCGATAATTCTCTACAAGTCTCTCAGACTGTTTGTTTTTTTCTTATCCTTTTCTACTTAGATTTCTCAGACTAAATAATTTCAACAGACCTGTCTTGAATTTCACTATTTCCATTTATTCATGCTCAAATTTATTGGGAAACATTCCAGAGAATATTCAATTTTAGTTATTGTACTTTGCAGTTCTAGAATTTCAATTTTGTTTCTTTCTGCTTGTATCTGTATTGATATTCACTATTTAGTGAGATATTGTTTTGTAGTTTCCTTTAGTTTTTTGTGCATGGTTTTAACTCTTTAGCATACTTAAGGCAATATTTGTCTAGTAAGTCCAATATTTTTGCTTATTCATGGGCAGTTTCTATTAATTTCTTTTTTCCCCATTGAGTGTGGTATATTTCCTTGTTCAATTGCATGTCTTCAAATTTTTTGTCAAAAGACAGGCTTTCTGAATAGTATTATGGGAACTATAAAAATTAGATTCTTCCCATTACCTTGTTTGAGTTACTGCTGAATGTTAGTTGTTATTTATCTGTTAATGAATCTTCTAAACTATATTGTACATTCTGTTTAACTTCACATTTGGCCACTGAAATCTCTGTTCCATTATCTTAGTAGTCAGCTAGTGTTTTGAAAGTTTTCTTAAATAATTGGAATTAAGCAAAGAAAAACATCCCCCAATATTCCATATTGACTCTGTTAGGGTTCATTTCCAGTGCTTAACCAGGTCACATACAACTCTAAATTTTCATTTTCTGCTTGTGTGGCACCTGAATTTATCCAGAGAAGAAAGTTTAATTTCTTCTCATTTTTTGACTTTCTGATCATACAACATCCTAAGGAATGGTCTTGCCAGTCTTGATTCACCAATATTCAAAAGAGCTTTGAAAATACCTTGGCTGTGTGTTTAGTTCAGTGGTAGGGAGCTTGCCTGGCATAGCATGCACAAGACACGGGTTTGATTCTCAGATCAACAGGAAAAAAAATATTAGCTGGGTGTGGTTGCATGCTTGCAATACCAGCTACTCAGGAGGCTGAGACAAGAGGATCACATGAGCACACAAGTTTGAGACCAGTCTGAGAAACGTAGTAAAATCCCATCTTAAAAATAAATATCCTGTCCCCCTACATACGTCCATTTCCCAGCTTCTTCTTCCCCACTTTTGTGGTCTATTTATTGTCTTTTCTGACTGTTTTCTCTTACCACAGGTTGTTACAAATACTTTTTCCCTTAAATGTTTTACTAAAAACATCTCAGGAAGGCCACTCTTGCCCTAGGGATGCCCTAAGTTAGGCAAAAGCAATGCCAATCTTTGATTAAGTCTTTTAGGGAGCCCCAGGCAGGTTGAAACACGCAAGCACAGGTTTTTTTGAGGATAAGAGCTGTATTACTTCCCATGCCACCTGCAACCTGCAGCAGAAGTTGGGACTGTCATTTACTTGATTCCTGACGTTTCAGAGTGTGGGGTTGTGGGAAAGTGGTTTAAAAGGCCAGAATCCTATCTTGATGAATGTAGGCATTCCTTTTTGGTATTATTTTCCCCTGGGTGTTCTAAGTTTTTAAGCAGATACCAGAGTTCTGCAAATGTTAATTCTTACTGTTTTTTTCCACCTTATTAATTTGTTTTTCTGGACAGACAGATTTTTTTTCCTAGAGCTACCCACTCTACCATATTTGTCAAATTCATCATGATGTCTCACAGAACATGCTGTAATTAATCCATGTTTCTGCTCAATTTAAGCAAAGACGAAAGCCATGGTAAGTTGAGTGCTAATTATTGCAGAGCATGTTACTTCTGGAACGATTCATCCTACTTCCAGAGCAAAAGGAATTTTTGATCTATCTACCAGTCACTCACTGTACTGGACTCCTGGGTATTCAGCAGCCCTTATCCCAGGAGAAAGTAACCAACTATTAAATAACATATAGTGACAAATTTGTCTCAGCACATACCTTTGTTCTCTTTTTCCTTTCCTCTTTCTCTCATTTCCAGTTTGTTAAAATGCTTTTAACATTCTAGAAGAATCCAAGAAACAGTTTTTGAGAAGGATAGAAAGCATTCATATCATCTTTAATACTTAACAGTCATTTCATTTAATGTTTCCAACAACTTGACCCATACCCAATACCATGACAAAGCCAAGGAGACAACGATGAATGATTTGTGGCCCTGTCTTCACTTGGGACACAGGAAGTAGTAATGTTAAGGGTTCCAAATCATAATATTCCATCATTATGTAATTGTTTCGAGGAGATGCACAGTACAAAGAAGCGATGTATAATTCTGTTTATGACTTTTGTTCATTAGAAAGAGAAGTTGAACAATTTCAGCAACATACATTTCTGTCTCATGGAATGAGACATGAACAGACAGAGTTATTTTCTAATTTCTGTGCTTGTTTTCTAAGCAGAGGCAGCCAACTCTGAAACTAAATATATACCTAAATATTAGGGTGGCTTATTCACCACATTTGATTAGACACATTCACCCCAGGTCCATATGAAAGACAATCACTCTACAGGAGACCCCTTCCCTGGAAAAGAAATCCAAACTATAGTGATCCATTCTCTGGTGATTGTGGAAAGGAGTCATAATTATGAAATGGAAGATAAAGAAGGACCAATTAGTTATTTATTACAATTGCCCATGAAATCCATTTGGGGATCTGGGACTTGCAAAGTAAAATAGTATATTTAGCCATAGTTGAGTGGATACTGGATTTCTTTCTCCATGAAGAAGTAGAATTAGAGTTGAACAAAATATATGGAAGAACTCTTTTATTTATGGTAGAACTGAACTGTGATATATAGGGCAATCCCACCTGCATAAAGGCTAGGCAAAAAATCACCAAAGGGCTGTAAGCTAAACAATTAACAGAACTCATACAGGGATGAGAGATTTCTAATTCCACCTAATGAGTAGAGACACCTTTTTGAATATCTGGAACATTTAGTAGATAACCCAGTAGGACACCTTTCTAGTGATGCTAAACTATTAAAAAAAAAAAAAACAAGACTTGAAGGAAACTGTCAATATTTTAATAGTCTTACTGAGATGTAATTTATGTGCTGTACACTTTGCTCATTTAGATCCTATAATTTGGCAGTTATTAAAAATGCTGAACATAGGGTTGCCATATATTCGGCGATTCCATACGTAGCTATACACACAAGAGAATTGACAACACATGTATACTGAAAAACTTGAACATAAGTGTTCATAGCAGCATTACGCATAATGCCTAAAACATGAGAAGAATACAAATGACTTTAACGAATGAATAAACAAAAATGTGGTATATATACAAAATGGAATATTACTTGGCAATTACAAGGAATGAAATATTGATTCATGCTACTACATGAACAACCCTAGAAAAATTTATGCTAAGAAAAAAGCCCACAACAAAATAATACATATTTTATGATTTAATTTACTTGAAATGTCACTAGATAAATGTCCATAGATCAACAGTAGCCTAAGACTGTGAAGGGGCTTGTGTGGAAATGGAGAGTGACTGCTTATTTTGAGAGTGACAAAATATTCCAAAATTCTATTGTAATTCTTACATAATTCCATGAAAATACTCAGAAAAGCATTTGCTTTACATTTTAAATGAGTGCATTATGTGCTTTGTAAATTATTGCAATAAAACTTTTTTTTTTCCATTAATCTTATTTTTATTTATTTATCCTTTTTGAGGGACTGGGTGCAGAGTATTGAATTGAGGACTTGTGCATGCTAAACATGTGCACTACTACTGAGTTACACTCTTGTGTTGCTTATTCATTTGTGTGTATACGGGCTGGGGAGATAGCTCAGCTGGTAAAGTGCTTGCCTCGCAAGCACAAGGCCCTGAGTTCGATCCCCAGTACCGCGCAAAAAAAAAAAAAAAAAAAATTTCATTTGTGTGTATACCTAAGCATGAAATTGCTGACCATGTCTGACCCTACCTTAGGCATTTTAAAAGGCATAAAAACTGATTTTATATTCAAATAGGCGAATTGTTAAAATGGCTACAGAAATTTGAATGTATGTTATTGAGATTTAAAAATGCTGAATACTGACACAGATACACAGAAAAGTTGAGATTGCTCCTCTCAAATAAATAATAAAATCATCTCAATAACAACATAAAAAAAACATATTGAAAAAGCATATATACTTTAACTTTGTTGACATAAAACACACACAAAAAAGAAGTGTGTGTGGTGTGTGTGTGTGTGTATCCACACATATGAGGGAATCTGGAAGGGCACATAAGAATACACATTTAACTGTGGTAAACTGAGTATTAGGAACAGGATTTCTTTCCTTATTTTATCTTTCCTATGTTTTTCAACTTTTATACAATACATATACTTATTTTCTAATAAAAATTTTATTTATTTTATGTTTTCAATATGTCAAGTAAGTATGTGAAAAATAGAATAAAGCAACAAACCTCCATGTATCCATCATACTGTTTAACAAGTATGAGTATAGTCCATTTTGTTTCCTCTGAACTCCATCAGTTGGAATCCCTTATACCTCCATGGAGTATTTTAAAACAAAAATGTTACTTTTAATAAAAAATTATTGTCAACCTGATAATTAACTTTACATAATTTCACACAGGAAATATTTAGGGTGAAACATCAAATTGCAATTTAAAATGAGTTGGGTATGTGATAGAGTAGGTGGATCTTTTGTGATGGAAAGCATTCATATATTTTTACAGAATTTTTTAAACATAAAAAAATAATTTTAAAAAAGAAACATCCTTCCCTATGTACTAGAAACATAAATATTTTCTAGTAAAATTTACATGAAGTAATTGAAGGCACAATGATCTAGAAATCAGGCAACACCAGTTCTACTTTTACTTCTGAGTCATCGTTTGTAATTGCTTTTAAGGACAAGGGTATCATTCACTCATTCCTTTTATAACTTTGACCACCTACTGTATGCCTGCCATCATGCTCATTGCTGGAGTTTCAGCAGGAGCTCATTTCCAAGAGTCAAGACTCTTGTTTATAAGTAAAGGTAAACTCCAGCTCAAACTAGCTAAATCTAAGCAAAAAGTGTAATGGCATACACAACCAGGGAATGTAGGGATGGACCTAAATTCAGGTGAATCCAAATTCAGGTGGAAATAGTCTCCCTGGCACTTGGTCTGGTCCTCCTGTCTCTTCACCCATTCTCAGCTCTTCAGCTCTTATTTCCTCTCTGTGAACTTCCCTTTGCTGCAGGCTCTCTCAATATGGAGACTCATGGAAGCTCCATGATTATATTCTTAATGGGTTTGGATAATATCTTTACTCTTCTAGGTCCATTGCAACTCTGAATCCAAATTATTTTGCTTAAGACCCAATTAGTGTGCATGAAGCAGCAAACACAATATCTAGGCACACGTTAAGGACAGAGCAATTGTTCTTTCCTGTCACCATCTATCTATAAAGATGCATTTCTTTCATTTAACAACCATGTTTTTTCTTTGCTTTATTTCATAATTTTTTTTGAAACTTATTTTCTGTTTTGATTTTAATCTATCCTCTGCCTTCTGCAGTCACTGTTTGGGAAATATCCCTGGACTGTTTACTAATGAAGATATTATGGACTAATTTCAATTCTTCCTCATTGGATACTTCTCTGTTGTATCCATCAAAGAAGTATGAAGTGCTTTGCAAGTCCATGCTATTTCACATCAGCAAGGATAAAGAAGATACATGTCTTTTATAAAGTTATCTTTTCAGGAAAATATGCCTATGGTTTCCACCTCTTTCTTGCAAGCATAACTTGCAGTTTCCCTATTATCCCAGTGAAAAAGTTTGTAGCAATTGTACAGTTATCTTTTTTCCAGAAGTAGTGCAAACATCTCTCTCTTCCTTCTCTCTCCTTACGGTCAATGAGGTATTTCAGAAAGAGCCAACCTTAAAAGGTAGTTTAAAATCCCTTTTATTGTCTACTAGTAGGGATTGCTTGGAAACTTATTCAGCCCTTCTGAGTCCAGATTCTCAAAATTATTAATGAAGAGCATAATAGGAACTGCCCCACAATGTAGTTGAGACAATTATGGAGAATAAGGTTTGCAAGCGGCTAACAAGTCCTTGGAAAAAGGAGTTACTTGATAAACGCAAGTCACCTTTCCTCTTCCAACAGCACAGCGTTTTTAGATGTCTTTGTCTCACTTTACTTCTTGTATAGCTATTATTTCTCTTATCTCTTCTAGTCATTCATAAATCCCTTAAGCTTATGAATTATGCTTTGTTTCTTTTTATTGCCCATGGAGCTGAACTCAATTTATTTTCATAGAGAAGAGCCCTGACAATTAATCTGTAGCTAAATAACAGATAATAACTTGGATTGATACTCCTATCACAAAACTATAGGTAAAATATATTGATGATGCAAACATCTAATAACTTTATAATGTGTCAGACTGTGTTGTGTGAATTCCATTTATTCTCCCATTTAATCTAGCACTGTGAATATAGTACTCAGTTACCTCAGTTTGCAAAAGAAGGAACTGAGGTTTATAGATGTTAAGAGCTCATTTCATATTCATTCAGCTGGTGCATGGTAGAGCTTGTCCTCAAGTCCAGGTCATGTGTCTGGCTTCTCTGATCCAATTAGACCTCTGTACATGACTGGCCATCCATGTAGGATAGGGCCTAAAGTCATTTATATCTCTCAATCTGGTGAAGTTTTGGAAGGATGAAAATACCAAGCTAAGCCATGAGATTTTGAGAGCCCACACTGCTGGTGAAGGTTTACACTATTATGGGAACACTGACAAAGTCAAGCTGGGGGAAAACCTAGTCTGTATAAATTCCTCTCCAGCCGTAGAGCCCAGCTACCAATGAGCAAGCTGGCTCCTTGCCCCAGGGCTTAGTGGTGCCATTCCTAGTTTTTTCCTCCTCTGAGGATCCTTTCCATATCATGGCCCCAGTTCTGGTCCATATTTTGGATGTTTTGTTTTGAGTTTCAGTTCTGTGCTCCAGAAGGATACCTCCTTGTCTACTTGCTACTGCACACTGATGTCTCAGAAAACTTCTTAGATCCTCTCTTGCCAGATAGTATAGTCTAGGTCACAGTTTTTATGAGAAGTAAAAAGAAGCAGACTTTCCCATGTTTCTTTGGCAAATAGCATCATGCCTCATTCTTGAGACCTCAAATGTAATAGCAAGCATATTCCTGCAGTGGGAAATGCTTGTTGCTGCATTTACACTGGATTTTTCGCTGTGTTGACCCTTCAGTTTTTTTTTTTTTTTCTCCATACCAAATTGGGTCATTGTAAGCACAGCTAGTGATATGGGGGGTAGAGTCAGATCTAGTGTTGCAGAACAAGAGTGCGTCCTAAAGTGCTGGGTGGAGATGTTGTAACTTCCAGGCATAGAATATACTGACTTAAGAAAGCAAAAGTGCACTTGGGACCATCCAGGAATGAGCATGGAGCAAACTGAAGCAAAAATGTGAAACCAGATCATGAGGGTGGAGAATGAGGTCAGAGCGTCAGGACTCTGGGAGACAGTCGTGAAGAAACCTTAGATATAGTCACAAGGGGTTAGCCTGGTATAGATCTAACCTGCCATTTATTAATGAAAATGTTTGCAAACACCTTACCTGTATTACCTGATTCCATCTTCCAAAGAGATCTTATACTCATCTTACACTACTTTTAAAGATGGGAAATTTGAGATTTAAGACAGATAGGTATTTTATCTAATGTTCTAGAGCTGATAAGTGGCAGAGATTTAGAGATAATTTTTTTCTGATTCCAGAACAAATTTATATTCCAGATATTTGGAGGGCAAAACTTCAATATTATCCCTAGAAGCCATTTTGATCTCCACACCTAAAGAACTGATGGGCAGGAGGTTACTGATGTGTTGCCCAGTTGTATTTTCTTTCTTTCTTTTTTTTTTTTGTAACAGTTCTGCCCAGGTGCCTGAGGTCCCAAATGGCCAAGGGAGAGAGAGCTAGAACCTATAGGAGCTCACACACATATATAAAGGGTTTCACAGAGGTCTTGACCTGGGTTTAGATGTTCTAATCAGGGCTCCTTGGTTCTTGCAAACAGCCATCAACTACCTTATCCCCCAATTTCTTGCTATTCACTCCCCATATCAGAGTTGTCTCTTCTGCCCCCATAACATGTCTGCAGTGATTTGAGAAGATTCATGTGCTTTTCTGTGTCCCTCCCAGCCTATAATTCCACAGGGCATGTTCTAAAAATAAAATAAAGTGATTCTGAAGTAGGAGTGTTTATAAGCTCAGAGCTAAGCTTCTGGGGAGCTCCAGGCAGTCAATGAACAATTGCAGAGACCTGCCTGTATCTCTTATCAGATTTGGGATCTCCTTCCTTAACCTGTACAGACTGCGACTTGGGTCTATAGCACTGTATGGCTTATTCAAGGTCTCTGGACCCCCATTTTTATTAAAGACAACATATAGATTTAGTGAGCATCAAAGCAGATAATGTTCAAATACTCCCTAGATCCCTGGCTGCGGTGACTTGGAAATCATCAGTCAATTTTGCAGGGCAGGAGGTTGTCAGAAAGAGAAGCTATGCATACACAGAGAGATGGCAGCTCTGGATAGACATTATGGAGAAGTCAATTGTGATCACATGGGAACATTAGAATAACCAGAACTTTTCAAAGATAAAATGAACCACTTTGGGAGGGAATGTCTCTCATCAGTGGGGGTGAGGTTGGAGGCACATATGACTATCATTAGGGCATGACTGTGTCCTGAAAATCTGGCCCCTGGGTAGGCTGAGATATCAATAACAGATCTGCAGTGTCAGGGAAAAAAACAGACTCAGTTGAGGATAGGACCCTGGAAATAACTAGTCTGTGATCCTGACTATGAAGACAGTCAGCCATGAGTCTAATCCTGTCCTCTCTGTGGGGTCATTACTATGCAGACTGGTATTACAGGAAGGCAGCAGTAGTTCTCCAGCATTAGGAATCTGGGTACTGGAATTAATCCCTCTTAGCAGGGAGCAAAAGACCAAATTAAACGAAACTGGATATTTGATAGCACCTGAAGGAATAGGCCCAGCTTCACTTTCTTGGCAAAGTACTAGGTTAAGTCACAGACCTAACGAAGGGACTCTGAGGTCCAGGTAAAAAGCCAGGGTTCTGGGGAACTAGAATGATGATGTGCTCTAGACACAAATAGTATAGTGGAGCTTTGGAAGCAGTTTTGGGGGCACGTAGGTCTCCTTTGCACAGGCTCCCTCCATGGACATGAAGCTCCTCTGGGGGGTCACTGCGGCCCTGAAGAGAAAGGACCTGAGTGTCTATACCAAGTGAGATCGGATGAGCAGGAGATGACTGTTGAAGCAAGGGCTGGGTGACCCTGTTAGGTACGAGCCTGTTCTAGGCATGAGGTCACCAAGTAAATAAAAATAATATACGAGTCAGAGTTCTCCAGAAAACCTGAACCAATAAGGAATATACACATATATAGAAAGAGATTTATTCCTAGAGATTGGCATTATGCAATTTTGGAGGATGAGAATGTCTCACTATCTGCCATCTGCAAACTGGAGACCTGGGAAAGTTAGTATTATTTATTCTGTCCAAGTTGAAGGCCTAAGAGCCAGGAGCACTGGTCAGGAGAAGATGACTGTCCCAGCCCAAATAAAGATTAAATTCCTCCTTCTTTCTGCCTTTTTGTTCTACTCAAGCCCAATGTGGATTAGATGAACATCTGCCTCAGTGAGTGTGATCTGCTTTTTCTCAGTCTACCAATTCAAATGCTGATCTGCTCTAGAAACATTCTGACTGACACACCCACAATGTGTAACTAGCTATCTGAGTATCCCTTAACACAAACTGATGCACAAAATTGCCTGTTGTACCTGACATACTGTCTCTCTTCTCAAGTAGCTCACACTCTTGTCAGTGCCAGTGGGATTGGAGATAGAATATTACCATGCAGACATATTAAAATGAGCTATGACAGATTTAAAAAAGAGTGAAAAGGGGGACGGTGGTAAGAGAGGGAATAATGGATGGAATGGCTTTAGATTTTAAGGATTGCTGAGGAGGTAATATTTGAACTGGGAT
Source organism: Sciurus vulgaris (assembly GCF_902686455.1). NCBI lineage: Eukaryota > Metazoa > Chordata > Mammalia > Rodentia > Sciuridae > Sciurus > Sciurus vulgaris. The sequence continues at coordinate 42,607,042 of NC_136464.1, forward strand.
CTGTATAATGAGGAAATGGCCGTATTCTGTGTCATGGGGTGGATATTTGAATAGATCTGTGCATGAAATAACTCTGATCATAAATGATCAATAAAAGATGCTTATTGACACCTTTCTTAGTATCTTGGCTCTTTTGTTGTTATTATATTGACTACAATTACTATAATGCCAGAAAACAAATGTGTGAACAAGGGTCCAGAGGGAAAGGCCTCCAAATTTGGAAGGAGACGGGGGTTAGTAGCACTGATGAAGACAGCATTCAGGGAGTTGTGACACATGCCATTTGAGAGCCCTGTAACAGATCTATGGGTCAGACCAGACCTGGGTGTTGTCCTTAGAAGCCACTGGAAAATTTTAGCAATGGGACATGCTTACATTTGTCTTTTAGGAAAAGTATCAGTCGACTCTCTTACCCTCTTCTGCACCTAGCACTGGAGGTGGGGAGGGTGAGTGAAAGTGAGCAAGGGGAAGAGGATGGAATAGTGGAGTTGTCAGTGACAGAGATATTTATGAATAACATGAGGAGAATGGAGGAATTGATTGAATATGGAGGGTGAAGGGACTGGGGCAGTGGAAGAACAGTGCATGCCTATCCCACACCTTCCGTAAACCTATGCCATGAGGAAGAAAGACCACAGAGGTAGGGTTTGGTGAATCTGCTGCAGATCTGGAGCAGGTGACTTGCTATGCAGTATTCTTTTCTGTCAAATGGGATATTTTCTTGCCTTAAGTAGAAGTGTAATCTGAGAACTGAGTCAGATGACAGGTATGAAAAGCACTTTGGAAATTGTAAAACATTTTTCAAATGTGAGGTGCTATTTTTATTACCCTTGTTTTCCCTGTATAGAATGTGACCCAATAACTGAATGACAGTGTCTGGCTGTTCTGGAAGGACCACTGAAGGAGGAGATGGGAGGCACTGAGCTTCACCTGCCCCGGGTTCTGCAGAAGGCCTGAGCAAGCCTCCCTGGGGACCACTTTTCCAACAATGCCCTTAATGTAGCTCTCATTTAAGATGATTTGCTAGACAAAGCTGTGTACATCATCAGAGAAGAGGCAGGCAGCCTCAGATGATTCAGTGGCTGGAAGGAAATAATCCCCATCGATTCTAATGGGAGCTAAGACGGCAATGACATGATTACCATCCATCCTTCCATTATTAAGCTGTGCAGGGCAGCTGTCTCCTGATGCATATAGATGCTCCCAGCAGGGACATTCTCTGTGCAGAGCATTAACGAGAACTTAAGATAAATTCCTTCTCATTGGGCTTTGCAAATGAAAACCTATTTAGGGCTAGGCTGGGCATGCTGCACTGTGGAAGTCATTGCACTTGTAGCTGATTTCTTTCTTTACTTTCCTCTCTTTTTATTTCCCTTCCTCCTTCCAAGCATCTGGTTTCCCCATCTCTTACTGTAAAATCAGAAAGGTTCCTGAGGTATGCACCTAATGCCTTTGGAGTTCAGCAGTTTACCCAAGGGAGTCTTCTGTGGGAACATGAAGCACCACATTCAGGTGATAGGTGCTGCTGGTGAGCATGGTGGGAAGCCTACAGTCATACCTGTCCCACTTCTGCCCCTTGAAGTACGACTGTGCAGTTTGACCTGTGACTCCACCTATTGTTGCAATAATGATGCATTTGCTTTTGTATGGGCATGTGTGCACACATGCACTCACATGTGTGTACTGTAACTGAATAAGGCCTCCTATCCTTTCACCCCAGTTGCACTTCTGGAGGACTTGTTCTGAATGCAGCAGTTCTATGTACATGAATACATGGTTCCAAATGTTCCAAAGGAATGTGCGAACTTCCTTGCTCTGAAGGACACTATATCAAAACTTCCACAAGAGCCACAACAAAAGAACTCTAATCCTCCAATCCTAAATTTCATAAGTAGCTGTGGATCTGGTTAGTGTCTTATTCTTTCCTTTTCACAGTGATGAACAGAATCTTGGCATCCCAAACCAGCTTCTTGAAACTCATTTTCTACCTTCTCATAGACTGAAACCTTGAAACCTCTGAAAAGTCCTGGATTTCTGTGGGAACTGACCCTGAGCTGGCTTCCCTCCTCTCAGAGCTGCTTTGCCCTTCTCTCAGGGTCTCTGTTGGGTTAACTTGGCACCTTCCTCTCAGGGCTCATGTTATTTACTGTGTAAGCCAGCATCCAATCTAGGTTGTGCTGTTCCTGCAAAGCCACTGTCCTTGATCCAGCCTCTGCACACAACTGGCATTTGCATTAGTTCAATAAATATTTACTGATGATTGATTCCTGGGGATAGAAATGAAAATAAGAAAGCTCCTGACCAACCCACAATCTTCAGGAGAGAAAAGCAAACAAATAACCATGCTACATTGCTTTCAGCACCCTTTATACTTAATGACATTTGTATTTACTCATATGTGTCCATCTCTGGAGAACCTAAGATGATTTCTTCATCTGATATGCAATTCCTGGGACCTCATTTTATTTCTGATTATGGTATTAATATCACAATCCTTACCATGATCTCAAAACATCTGCATTTTTACAACTAAGGAAACTGAGGCATACATTATTTAAATGGTGTGCCTAAGGTCAGACATTTAGAAAAATGGCAAAGCTGTAAGAAAATCTCTGTCTAACACCAAAAGTCTCATTCTTTACTCTGCCTTCTCACTCTCCCTCTCTGATACTCTTCCCCTTTGGATTGGGGCATGCAAAAGAGTGGAGAGCCATCCTTTTTAGTTCATCATCATGCAAGACTATTTCAACTTCTGCCATCAGTCCAGCATCAGACATGTGACATGACAAGGGAACATTTCCTCATTCAGAGGGTCATTAAAGGAAATGAAAGCCGACAGATCTTTGTTATGCACGAGAAAACAACATAAATGGGAAAATCTATGAACATCACCTCTGTAAGTCTTTGGGGAATTTGCAGCAGAAACAAATGGGCCAGAGTGTGAATGGGTAATGTTTCACCAATGGGAACCTGAGAAGCATGAGGTCAAGCTCACAGGAAAAATGATCCATTCTATTCAGCATGAAATGAACTCTCTGGTGAAACAGAGGAAGGCAACTTAACCACCTGCTTCCCAAACATAAGATCTATGGATCTGGATTTTATCTTCTGGAAGGGGAAAGAATGCTTAAGCATATTTCTCCTGGCATATAGGCAAAGGTGTGAGGGATTCCTCCTTAAGTGAATGGAAGCCCTTTGACTATGTCCTTGCAACTTAGCAGTGCTTGGAGATCAGAGTTTGCTCCATACTCATTAGGCTCTTGCTATAGGTGGAAGTGGAGAAATTGGGGCACCCCAAGGCATTAGAACATGGCATAGGACAGTACCTCTTTGATGGGGCTGTTTGACGAGGCCCCATCCTTTCTGACAAGGAGACAGTTTCTAGTTGATTAAAGGAATGATTTGATCCCCAGGGGATGTTTTCTTATCACCCCAAAGTTTCCACCATACCCCTACTGGAGCATATTCTGAATTTCCCTGTTTCTATCTACTTGGGGATTTGTTCTACTTCTGTCTTCAAGAGCTTCTTCTTCATGCAGATTCCATTGACCTATTAGTGGCAAACTAACAGTCCCACCCACTTGCATCTATTGGGAAATGTGAATCATCTGCAAAATTCCAAGGAATCTCGTTTTCTATGTCTGGCATCCACCCTCATTTTATATCATAGTGCCCGTAATTCTCCAAGAGCAACTTTTGGAGCGAAATCTTTTCTTTTCACAGGATTCTATAATTTTATAGGAGAAGCTCTGACCAGTCAGCATGGGATGGTATGGTCCCATTTCTTTAAAATAAATCAATAAAAATAATAGTGATAAATTAACCTTTACTAAAGGTTTAAATGCACATATGGTGGTAAGCACTTTTCATATTTGAAGTCATCTAATTCTCACACATAAATCAATGAAGGAATCACTATTGTACCCATTTTATAAATGGAGAAGCTGAGGATCAGGAAGCTAGGTAAGGCCAAACCAGGTATTTGCATCCAGGTATCTTTGGCTTCCAAGTTTACACTCCTGGATAGTATGCTCCTTGCTGCCTCATAAGTCCCTTTTGTGGTTTACAATGCATATTAGAGAACTGAGAACAACTTAGTAAAGAAATCTATTTAATGTTGTTTAATCCTTTATTAAACTCTTCTGGGTAATATTGCCACCATCGGCAAATCTATCCCATCCTTATACACTTGTCCAGAAAAGTGACTGTGAAGTAGTAGCACCAGGGATAATGTTGATGGCGGTGATGATGATGATGATAGAGATAATAACACTATCATCATCATTTACCAGTGAACTATTATTTGCAGATACATCCCATGAATTATTTCATCTGATATTTACAATTATCCTAAAAAGTGAGTGCTATCATTACCTCTGTTCAGTAGATGAGCACCCTGGGTACTGGGACCTATGTTGCTCAAGGTCACACCACTAAGAAATGATAAAACAGGAATTTGAACGCAGACTTGCCTGACCTTTCAGTCCCCCGGAGGGTGTCCACATTTCTTCTAAGCATTTGCAGGGTGCTTTTCCTTGGAAAAATGCTACCCATTCTGGTAGCATCAGGTAGCTGAAAGAATCTGATGATTTCTTTGGAAATCTTAAATGCTAGAAAGAACAGTTCCCCTTGTCAGGCCTTCTGTCTTCTTAGAAAGTGTGATTTGGGGAGCTAGCTGGAGACTCTGCTGCCAGCCAGAGAGCTTTCCCACAAGAGCCTGGTGAGGGGAAGACAGCTCCACCAGCCTCACTGCATCTGTGTGCCCATCAATTCTCATGGAACCCTGCAGACCAAGAGTAGATGATGACTTAGAGATGCACATTTCAAAACTGAAGCCATAAAGCACATTTTCCCCCTCAGCTTGCAATTGCCCCTTAATTGGACCATGAATAGCAATTACACTGTAAAGCCTAACAGGAATCTGTGGGTAATTAGAGTGTGTATTGGGCAGTGGGTCTTAATGGAGGAATCTGACTAATCTTTGAGCGACTTTCACCCTCCACCAAGTGATAAAATTGTCATGAAATGCCTATCAATCACTCAGGGAGAGTGTAAGTGGGATTTTAATTCCTGAAAGAGTAGGACTAAGAAGTCTGGAAAATCGCACCCTGCCCATAAAACTCTGTCTGTCCTTGAAGTAGAAGAACTGGAAACAAAGGTGCTTCCATGATTTGGGAATTCAGTGTCTGGTCTCTAGCCACTTTACAAGCATAGCTTATCTTGATCCTCAGCATGGTTATGTGTGGAGAACATTTTCATGTCTATGGTAAAATTGAAAGCACTGAGACTCAGAATAACTTGTCCAAATTCATATGGCTAGTAAATCACAGATCCAGAGTTTATATCTAGATTTTTGTTTTGATTTTTTTGCAGCATTGCGGATGGAACCCTGAATCTCATGCATGTTGGACAGGTGCTCTACCACTGAACACATCCCCACCCCCTATTCTAGGTGTTTTATTCTCCAAATTCTATGAACTTTAGATTCTACTGTAATTACTCAATATTTATTAAGCACCGACTATAGTCCAGCAGCTTTCCATATATCCATTATTTCTTTCAACAGTTATGAAAAGTAGGCTTTAAAAAAATTCCATTTGGAAATGAAAATAGAATTTGGACAGGGGTCATGGTGTTAGATCACCACTCTTTCACACTTCTTATTTACAACACACATACACACCTTCAACCCCTCCATCTATTTTCCAGTAGTTGAAACCACAGGTCTGTGTGTTTTCTTAAAGGCAGGTCATGAGACAATGCCAATAGACTTGTTTTAAAATGTACCACCAGAAACAGGGCATGATGGCAGATGCCTATAATCCCAGCAGCTCGGGAGGCTGAGGCAGGAGGATTGAGAGTTCAAAGCCAGCCTCAGCAACTTAGAAAGGCCTTAAGCAACCTAGTGAGACTCTGTCTCTAAATAAAAAGTAAAAAGGGTCGGGGATGTGGCTCAGTGGTAAAGCACCCTGGGCTCAACCCTGGTATCAAAATAAAACACAAAAACAAAACAAACAAAAAAAAAAAAAAGGGAAAAAATAGTACTAGGAGAATGAAGAAATGACATAGGAAGGAAAGTTAGTTGAAAAAGGATGAGTTAGCAAAGAAGGCACTAATGTCGGAGCCTGGGGCCTAGAGCAACAAAGAAACTAAAAAATAATGACACATATCATTATTACCTAGGTGCTATAGTTTGGATCTGGAATATCCCAGCTAACGACTGAGTCCTCAGCTTGGTGCTACTGGAAGAGAATGGAAACCTTTAAAAAGAGGTGGAGCCTAATTGGAAGCTTTATGTCATTGGGGATGTGGCCTCACATGTATATCTCTTTCTTTCCCCTTCACTTCCTGGCTGTCATGAGATAAGAAGCTTGTCTCTGCACACTCCCTGCCATGATATACTTCCTCACCACAAACCCAGAAGTAATGAGGCCAATCTATTATGAATTAAACCCTCCAAAATTGTGAGCCTAAATAAACTTTCCTCTTTGTAAGTTGATTACATCAGGTATTTTGATACAGTAATGGAAAGTTGACTAAGATCATTGAAGGGAAACAGCCTAGGTATTCATCTAGCAAATGCATTAGTCAAGGTTGAGAGATCTTGGAGATGGGTGAGTAAATTTCTAACGTGTTCAGCTTGCAGAAAAAAAATAACAAAATTTGTTCTATAGCAAAAAAAGCCCCTAGACACAGGAATTGAGGCCCTGACAGGTGGTAAGGATAGAGGCAGGGCACCAATCCAATACCAAAGGAAAGAACTGGCCTTCTATGAGCCAAGGAATAAAAGGGAAGCAGCAGAAATCACAGCTTTGGAATCAGACAGACATGGATAGTTATGCTTGCTGTGTCATTTATGTGTTCTGATTGGCTGGAACTCACTTGCTCACCCTTCTATATTCAGTGCAGATCAACTTGCATGTGAGCCAGGAGAACTGAAAAGCCCATATCACAGGAGGGATTAGAAGACTCCAGGAGGAAACACCTGTCAAATCCCAACACTGTATTTATCTGGTATGCAGTCACTGCTCAAGATATCCTAGTTCACCTGCCTCTTAAAACCTACCCTAAAAACAAATATTGAGGGGTGGTTTCTGTTCTAGTCAATGCATCAAGTCACTGTTCACATATTGCCTCTAAGTCAGTAAAGTGTAAATTTGTGGGTTTATGGATTCCTTTGAAAATTTATTGAAATCTACTGATTTCTATTCCAGAGGTATACATAAGGTGCTTTTTATAGAAACAGAAGAGGTATTTCTCTTTTTAGGGGAAAATAATAAGTAAACAGTAAGCAGAAGTATGTTCAGTGAACATGCTGTATTTTGTCTGCTGTGAGCATTCCTTAGAGTCTTAATCCTGGTGATGTAAGTCCATGTGGACCCTTAGAAGAAAATCATCTGAATGGCAACTATGAGTGACTGAGGGTCCTATAGGATCCCTTTTCTGTTTCATGGTTCCCAGACTATTGAGGCTTCATCAGGACCACATGCCTCGACACGAACATTTTGTGAATCATTTGCTCAGTTCAGCTTTGGGCCATTGGTTTCCCTTCATGTCAGCATCCTTCCAGAAAATGATTTAGGTCAAGCTCAAGGATAAATGCTGACTGGTTTATTCTCAGCTATCGAATATAAGAAGTGATAAAAAAAAAAAAAAAAAAAAAACTACAAGCCAAATTTGCAGTTATTTAATGCTATGGGCTTAATGTCTGTCTGTGTCCCTCCAAAATTCATAAGTTAAATCCTGACCCCCAAAGTGATGGTATTAGGAGGTATACCTTTAAGTGTTGCTATAAGCTGCATGTGTACCCCCAAAATTTATGTTTTGAAACTTAATCCCCATTGTGGTTATATTGAGACATGGGATCCTCAGAAAGTGATTAGGCCATTAGAGGTCATGAATTGATTATTGATTATTGTTCATGAATTGATTAGTGACTTATTCAAGGGCATGAGGGGACAAATTTACCTCTTCTGCTCTTCTTTCACAGGAGGACACAACTTTCATCCTGCTTTGTCCCTCCATATCCCACCATGTAAAGATGTCACCATGAGAATGTGCCCTCCCTCAATGAAACAGACCCTCACCAGACACTGAACTTACCAGTGCTTTGATATTGGACTTTTCAGCAGCCAGAATTGTGAGAAATAAGTTTTTGTTCATTATAAATTAGATGATTAGATCATGGGGCACAATATCCTTGAATGGGGCTAGTACCCTTACAAAAGGGTTTCGAGAGAAACTCCTCACCCTTTCCCTGATGTGAAGACACAGACAAGAAGGTTCTGTTTCTGAGCCAGAAAGCAGGCTTTTATCAAACACCATATCTGCCTTGGTTTTGAACACCACACCCTCCAGAACTGTAAGAAATAAATCTCTATTGTTTAGAAACTACCCAGTTTATGATGTTTTGTGGTAACTCCCCAAATGGCTAAGACATTTAACCTGGCACTGAGGTGTTCAGTCTTTCATGAAAAGAAGCCACCCTGCTAACATCTTGGATCCAAGTCTTGGCTTGTTACTTTTGGAACAGGAAAACTCTGCATGAGTGTGATATAGTATCTATCTACCATTTAATAACCAAATTCCTGCATGCTGCTTGCTGTTGTTTCTCTTATCTAACAAGCAGCATAGGTCAGAACTAGAGAGCACTGGAACCCGTGGTTTACTTGACATTGTCCTGTGTCCTCATTTTCTTCCCCCCTTCAATATTCTAGGACACAGAGACCTGTTCTGTGCCTTCAGAAGAGGAACCCTACTATTTCACCTTTGTGCTGAGAGGGCTGTCCCATGTAACAATAGACTTTGTTCCACTTGGATTCTGAGTGGCCAAAGAGGGACCACTTAACTACAAGTTTACAGCAGAGCAATCCCCCTGCCAGGCTCCCTTTCCATGGAAGAGGAATCCACTACCATCTGTATGTGACAAGAGCAAGTGGCTAGGGGCCTGTTTAAGTCACTGTATGAGGATTGATTCTGCCTTCAGAGATTAAAATAGACACATTTTATGTCTTTTTCACATCTTCCCTCTTTCTTTCTTACCTTCATTTGTCCTCAATAAAGTATATAGTTATCAACAGGCCTCTCAAATGTCACACCACAAGGAAACACACTAGAAGCACAAGAGTAGCAGCAAAATAGCAAGAGCTTCGCTCCCTGCTGTCACCGGCTGCTCTCCCTGCTGCCTCCCTGGAGATCAGCATGTCTTGGAGCCATAAGAACCTAAGCCTGGGACCCAGGGAGATTTGGGTCAGGAAGCTGAGCTTCGGTCAACCAGCCGTGTGACCTAGACAAGTCCTTCTCTGCATGTCTGTTTCCTCATTAGCAAAGTGGTGACATTAGAATCTGTCCAGATTGTTGTAAGAATGAAATGAAGTAATGCCAATGAAATATTGTTTGTATTATAATTACCTAATAGATGTGAGGGATTTTGCCCCACTGCTGTGAGTGCTGGGGAGTCTGTATCACTCTCTTTGTTTCATAAGTTAAAGCATAACCACATTTCTAAAGATCACATGAAAGTAGAAAGACACATTTTTCAAGAAGATATATGACCATAGGAAACATACCTGGTCTCCCTATACCTTCTGTGACCTATGATGTGATTATAAGATAAAATGTAAGACATGCGGTTAACTGTACCTTTAGTTAAGCATGTCTAAATAGGACAGACTAATACAAAATTAAAAAAAAATTTATTTATATGAATTTTGGATTTAACTGAAATGCCTACATTTTTACTTACTAACTCTGGCAACATACATGTGTACGTATCTCTGTTTTCCAAGTTGCTTTACCTGGTTGAGAAGTGTAAGAGCTCAAGGGCACTGGTCAAATCAGGTTGCCCTAATTTGGATCCCAAGTCATGATGGCTGTCCTGCATAATCTTAATCAAGTTTTAGGCAACTTTGGAAAGATATTAACAAGCTTCAGGCAAGCAGACACAAATATCCTCTCATGATATGTAGATTTGCCAAAAGCAATACAATAGCAAAATGAAAACAGAGCAGCCAGAACCAGATAAATAAACCATGCTACCTCTTCATTCAGAGGCATCAATCTATAAAGGAAATTTAAAATTTTTGTTATAAGAGCATGGAGATATACTTTTATGATATGAAGATTTGCCTGTAGCAATATAAAAGTGAAATGAAAACAGAGTGGCTAGAGCTCATAGAAGGCTTGTTACTTCTCTATCCAGGAGCATCAATCTCCAAAGGAAATTTTAATACTTTTTTGCTTGAAGACTATTTCTTTGTCTGTGCTAACATAAGATATTGGAGAAGAACACTTCTCTAAGGACAGACAAGAATTGTCCAAATAGAAGTTTCAGAGTGCTCTTAAGTACCTGAGCTGTGAAATTTAGAGGAAGACAGTGCTTTGGAGAGGGGTAAAGGCAGGTGCCCTCTTAGATGGATGCCCCTGGTAAAATGTGGGACCACAGACCATATTTTGCTAGATTTTATTAAAATCATGTCTAAGTTTGTAGTTCAGTTATCTATTACATGTAGTAATGTCTCCAAAGTAGCTTAAAAAATATAATTAACCACTTACTATCTTTCATAATTCTAAAACAAGACAGCTGAGGGTGCTTCTGCTCTTCGTTTTTTTGGGCTGGGTCTGCAATTATCAATCATCTCTGACCAACACAGCTAATAAGATAACTCATCAAACGGCCTGCCATTGGCTGGGACTGCAGCTGGGGCTGTCAACTAGAAAGTGTGCGTGTCTTTGACCTGGCCTCTCTGTACTGCTGGAGTTCTTCACAGTGCTGTGACTGGGCTCCAAGTATTCCTACTGCACAAAATATGCATACTACTTAAGGTACACACTTATAAATTACCCAGGGTCTCATCTATACTTTCTATTAGTGACATCGGATCAAAAGGCCAGCTTACATTTACAAAGAGAGGAATAGGTCTTACCATAGATGAGGAGGAAAAAGAATTAGTACCATCTTTAATTATCCACAGTTCCCCCTGTGACCATAACATTTACTTTCTTCTCACATGTAAAATATTCTCCTCCATATTCCAAGAACCACAAAAAATCTTACCCATTTACATCACCAGACCTAGGCTTGAAATCCAGGTCCTTATCATTTAGTTAGGTCAAGAGCTCATAAAAAACTTACTCTGGGTGTCTTTTCCTGGGGATCCTTTAATATGGTTCTTCTTGATTTGATGGCTTGTAAATTAGAGAAACAACCTAATATACAAAGCTGAGAAAAGACAAAGTGCAGCAGAAACTTAGGTTCAAGAAGGGAAAGGATAGAGGCAAATGAACCTGACTCCTGTCAGATAACAATTCTAAACTCCTGCCAGGCATGTGTCATATCTCCTTGCTCTAGGATATACATTGAATGGGATTCAGTTTTGCTACCTGGTGATGGTTCTTGTAAGACCTTAGTTTTGTCTTTGGGCCCTCAGTTCCATGCTCTGAATCATCTGTCCTGTATTGACTTTTTTTTTTTATTGTGCATCTGGGGCCTTGCACCTCTTCCAAGGGAAGAGACTTGAAGAGACTGCCTCTTCCAAGGGGAACCAATTTCTATAGGTATCAAATTACTTCCCTGGGATTATGACTTGGATATATAAATTCACCAATCATCTCCTATATCAAACTCTCACACATCAAACCAATATTCTTCCCATCAAAATCACCCAATGACCAGATCACAAATAACTATTAGGGATAACTCCTTTTCACCGGAGCCTGCTCCAAATTATTCAGACTCTGTAATCCTAAACTCACTCAGTGGACCTACCTGTAGCCTGCTTTATCCATACTTCTCTGGGCAAACTCCAATAAAGGTTTTAGGTCATGCCCTCTCCTACCAGCTCTTTCTACCTCTTGACAGTCCCCCTTGCTTCCCCATGTGGAACACCTCCTCTTTCTAAGAATCTAGGAGTAGAAAATTCTTCTTTCATGACAATCATTTCTATGTCTACTGTCTATATCTGATGAAAACAAATTCTGGGTGCATTTGAAAATGTCTCCTTTTACATAAGAAATAGTTTGTGTTTATAATGGAAGAGTTTTATCAGGCTATTTCATGTCCAAAGAACATGGGGTGTATAGGGATCTCCCAATTTTCTATTAGCTGGAATTCAATCAGGGAAGAAAATCCACTAGTACTAACATGGAATAAGGAACTTACTATGGAAGTTAAACCTTCACATTGGTGAGGTCTAGAAGGTAAGTAAAAATCTAGGAGGAGAAGTTGGATGATCAGTGGAGAGTCACAAGCCAGGTGTCATAGAGATATGAAACAGGTGTACAAGTTGAAGCATGCTGGGAAAGCACCAAAGTAAACTGTGAAGACAATCTCGGGCAGATATTATGTAAAACTATAGTTTTCTGCACAGGTGTTGCCCTTGAGAGACTGTAGAAAAGAGTCTGATGGTGGCTAGGACCACGAGTGAATAGCATTTGGAGAAAGAGCTAGATACAGTGCAGAGGAGCTGAAGACCAGTTGGAAGTCAGTTGGGGACCTTCTGCATTTGCCTTTCACTAAATATTTGGCCAACTTGCTTTTAAATCAGACTTTTAATTTTCCCCTTCTTTGCTGTGGACAGGGCTTCCAACTGCCTGTGGCATAAGTCTTTATTTCTTCTTTCTTTGCATCTTTGTAGACAGAGCTGATTCATAACATTTGAGCCATTCTCACTCTCTCAGCATTATCCACCCACACCTTTGCCATGTGGTCCAAGAGAGAATATTTAGTTGACAGAACTGTCATATAATTTAAAACCTGACCTGTTTTGGAATCATTTATCACTGTATCTTTCCTTTACCCCTCCCTTTCTTCTTGCCTTCCAGACCTCTGTCACCTCCCCCTTTTTTAACTCAATGCCTGCGTATCTGATTTACTGAACACTACTAGGTACAGGGGCAGTTCACACTGTGAGTGATTGGGTACAGTTATACCTGTACTTGTTCATGTCTGTCTACTTCATTCATGCATCTAACAGTTGTAATTTGAAGTAGTATTTACAGGACTTTGTGCTGGTTCAGGAGAATCATTGGGTCATCTGGTTGATGGTAGGAGAGCTTGACTATTCTAGAGCCAGGGTGCTGGAATTTAAGACCTGCTGGAAGGCAGGGAATCGGCAGGACTCAGGAGACCATGTCACATAAGATAAATTCACTTGGTCACACAGGGGCAGTAAACTGTTCTCTTGGCCATGTCCTTTCTGACAAATGAAACTTCTCTTGCAACCAGATCAATAGTTACTGTGCTAAAGAATTGTTGGAGAAAAATTTTAACTCAGTGGAGCCTATTTCCTATAAATCATCTTTACTTTTACATCCATTTATTCACAAATATTGATGAAACAGGTGCTGTTGGCCCAGGTTAGACAGAGCTGAAGGAAGGGTATGCTGGAAAGAAACAGTGGTCCTTCTGGGATGATACAGAAGTTCCTTTTCAATAGGGTGGATGCATGGAGTGCCCATGTCAGGCTGAGTACCCATGCCAACCCATGGCAAAGTGATGAAAATCAGGAAAGTGTGGGGAACGTTTTAAAGAGTGAAATATAAAATATAGTCAGGTAGAGACTGTTCTTTACTTTGAAATGATACCCTTCCTGGTTGGTTTGTTTGTTTTCCAGTGTCCTTCTTCTTATAAAATAATGGTAGTGGTAGGTCATAGCATTTTTCCTTTCCTTCCCTTTCCTCTTTCTCTCTCTCCCTCCCTCTCTCTCTCTCTCTCTCTCTCTCTCTCTCTCTCTCTCTCTCTCTCTCTCTCCTTCCTTCCTTCCTTCCTTCCTTCCTTCCTTCCTTCCTTCCTTCCTTCCTTCCTTCCTTCCTTCCTTCCTTCCTTCCTTTCTTTCTTTCTTTCTTTCTTTCTTTCTTTCTTTCTTTCTTTCTTTCTTTCTTTCTTTCTTTCTTTCTTTCTTTCTTTTCTTCTCTTCCTTGTTTCTTCCTTTCTTTTTAAGTAAAAATCTCTTACTTAACAAAATGAAATACTGGTAACCTTAAACATAAATGTCCTCCCTGGCCGGTGCCTCTGGGGTGGAAACCACTGCTTGGAGAAAGACTCCTGGCTTTTTGTATTGTTTAAATGTCTATCACAGATTTTCAAAGGCAATGCTGGTATTCCTTTCAAGGTCCTACATGACAGGACAGGAAAAGTCATCTAATATGTAGATGCATAAAACGCTGCATCAGGATAAAAACCTACTGAAAAACTGGCCAGCACCATCAGGGAGGGATGATGGAAGGTGTGGGCTACACAGAGGAGCTGGTGGTGGTTCAGGCAGCATGGTTCAGACCACTGCTAGACACAAGACCTCGGATGGGCCAGCATATTCTCAGAGTAACTCTGATAGAGGAGTCCAGGAACTAGTATCCAGGATACCAACCCATAATTTTTAAAACAGAAATAAATGAAACACCCAGGTGCTTTATTACAAAAGAGATAACTTGGTGGGGGCGGGGGCGCAGATTAACCTAAGAAAGCTCATAACATATTGTATAATAAAGACTTGAATTTTTTGTGGGTTCCACCAGGGGACAGAGCTAAGGATAGCTAATGGAGATCATAAGAAACCCCAGGGAATAACAAAAATCCTGTTATTTTTTCCAAATGGAATACACTGTTGCCTTGCTACTTCCTCACTCAGTTTGTAGTTCTTCAATAGCCAGACCTTATCTTGGAGTTCTTGGTGCATACTCAAATCTGCATCTGGCACACAGCCTCATTTGTAGTGCGGGACAGATAAGTGCGTGTTTTAAAATCTTTCATTATGTTTTAATTAGTGCCTTATAATAAATGATGGTGGGGCTCACTGTGACATATCCATACACGCATATTACTCAGTACCTTCCATTTCCCCTCCTTCCTCCACCTGATCCATGTACTGATCTATTATCATTGTTGTTGTTATTATTAATTAGTGCATTATAATTTTATATATATAAGCAGGATTCATTGTGGAATATTTGTACATAGACATAGCATAATTTGGTAGATTTCATCTCCCAGTACTCCCCCCACACCTTATTTTCTCCCTTCCTTTCAACACCCTTCTATTCTCCTGGTTTTTCTTCTATTTTCTTGAGATCCCCTTATTTTATTCCTGTTTTTATGCTTCATTTTCTTTATTGATTCATCTGTTGGTGGACACTTAGGCTGGTTCCATAACTTGGCTATTATGAATTTTGCTGCTATAAACATTGGAATGCATGTATCACTCACTATAGGATGCTGATTTTTGTTCTTTTGGATAAATACCAAGGAGTGGAATAGCTGAACCATATGGTAGTTCCATTCCTAGTCTTTTGGGAAATAATCATACTGATTTTCATAGTGGTTTTACTAATTTACAGTTCCTCCAACAATGTATAACTGTTCCTTTCTCCCCATATCCTCTCTAGCATTTATTATTATTTATTCTTGATGTTTCTCATTATAACTGGGGTAAGATGAAATATCAGTGCTGTTTTCACTTACATGTCCCTGATTTCTAAGAATGTTGGACTTTTTTTTCATGTATTTGTTGGCCATTTGCATTTCTTCTTTTGAAAAAAATCTCTGTTTAGTTCATTTGCCTATTTATTGATTGGGCTTATTTTTTGTTTTGGTGTTGTTTTTTGAATTGTTTATATATTCTAGATATTAATTCCTTGTCCAAAGAGTAGTTGGCAAAGATTTTCTCCCATTCCATAGACTCTTGCATACTGGTCATTGTATCCTTTGTTGTGCAGAAGGTTTTTAATTTGTTGTCATCCCACTTGTTAAGTCTTGATTTTCTTTCTTTTTAAAATTTTATTTCTTGAGTTGTAGGAGTTTGTAGAAAGTGAGTGCCTATGCCTATATGTTGCATGTTGACCCAATGTTTGATTTGAATTAGATGATTTTACTAATTGCAGTGTGGATTTGAGTCCAACATGGCAGTTTCTCTTAAAATTCTTTTTGGGCTTACTCAGTATAGTTGATTCACAAGAATCCCCCAGCACACTTAAATCTTAACTCATATTAATAAACTTTCTGTTTCTGTATCAAAATACTTGAGAATATCAATTTAAAAGAGGAAAGATTTACTTTGTCTCATGTTTTTGGTCCTTGGTCAATTGACCCCATTGCCTTGGGCCTATAGCAAGATAACACATCATAGTGGTGAGGGCACATTAGAGTAAAGCTGCTCATCTCATGGTGGGGAAATCAAAGAGAGAAAGAGAATAGACCATGTGCCATAATCTCCTTCACTGGCATACTTAAAATGACCTAAAACTTCCCATGAGGCATTAACTCTTAAAATTTCTGCCCAATAATCCTATGGATTGGGGACCAAGTCCTTAACATACAAGTCTTTGGAGGACACTCATATTCAAACTATAACACTGGTATTCCTGAGGTACATGACCTTTTGAGGCTAACTCAGCACCCTCCCTCAGAATCACCATATGTACATATGTACAGAATCACCAAGATTCCACCAGCCTCAATGGTGAGTACTTAAAGATATATAGAGATTGGATGTTTTTGATGCTACTCTTGTTGCTACTAGTTGATATTGATTGACAATGACTAAGGCTCAATATAACTGTGTAGGAACAGCAGGAAGGCCATAGGGCAGCCTGCAAGGGTTACAAAAGTGTTCACAGAGGGAGTGGTATTTGTATTGAGGTTGCTAAATTTGTAGGTGGTTGGGACAGGAGTTGAGAGCAGATCGTGTTGGTAGAGCCACTGGAAGTGTTCAGAACAAGAAGTTTTGTGGAAGTTGAAATGAATCAGCATGTTGTGAGCAAACATTTTGAGGGACAATGGAGTGGGGAATAAGACAATACAAACAGATGAAGGATCCCAATGGTCTTAGAGGGCAAGCTTGGTGACATCCTGGGGGCAGCTGGGCTTCTTATCAGGGTGATCCCTTCTGGGTACCATGGAGACTTATAAATATATAACTTCTACACCTTTAAAACCCACATGTACTTGGATGATCTTTAAAGTATGATATATCTAGAGGAAGGGCTTATAATGACTCAAATTTCTGGTTTGTTCTTGGCTATGTGGGAGATGGAGCATTGGAAATTATGTCAGGAAAAGAACTTTATTTCCACCTTTGAAACATTTTCCCTCCTCTGCTTGTTTGTATCATTTATTTGGCAGTAGAATCACAAATTTGACAAATGAGCAGGTGATCTGCTTTTAGCATAACAACAAAGGCAGTTTTTTTTTTAAATTTATATTTATAAATGAGCTTGGCTTCTTGTTTTCTAAGTCTATGACATTTCAAATGGGCCTCTGTTGTTGAGGCCCCACACTCCCATCCACAGTCCCTTCTTCTTGTAGGACTCCTACAGCTGAGACTCTGTGTGTGTGAAAATTGTATTTTAATAAACATTTAAAAAAATGAAACTAGGCTCCCTTAATCCTGTATTTAACAGCAGGTATTATAATTTCACTGAAAATTGGCATCAGAAATTGGGATGAGAATCCTAGATCCACCAATATATAATTCTTAAAGCCCCTAAGTGGTTTTAATGAATTAATTAGAAGCCACAGCCTGAGTTCACAATTAAACTTCTCTCCTTTTCCTTTTCAGTAGAAAGCACAAGAGAACTAATGATTCTTAAAGCCATTGCAGTGAGAAGGGATTGTCTAGAAAAGATGGATGTGTTGGGGGTGGGGAGGCAAGAATGAGATGCCAAGCAGAAAATTTGCAGTTCATCTGCATGATGAACACACCCAAGCAACCTGGGCCTACCACACATGCTGCAGTGGAGGGTGAGCTTATAGGAAATGGTATAGAATTGTAATAAAACAGAAGGGAAGATGGAGTCCTTCAGCCAAGGCACCTCCCAACCATGTCTGAGCCCTACCAGGCATGGAACTTGTGAACTTCTCATAAGACAATGAGCTTAAAGGTTATCTTAGTTTATATTGTGATGCTATAATAGACTACTACAAAATGAGGAATTTATACAGAAAGAAATTCATAGGCTTACCATTCTGGGGGCTGAGAATTACAAGATCAAGGGGCTGGCATGAGGTGAGGGCCTTCTTGCTGCATCGTAACATGGCTGAAGGCCTCCATGGTTGAAGGACAAAGAAAGAGCAAGAGTGAGTGAAAGAAAGTGATGGGGTGGACGCCCCCATCCCCTGCAGTACCAGACCTACTCTGCAATAACGACGTAGCCCAGTCATGAGGGTGGGGCCCTCCCCAAGCTCCCGCCTCCCAATACCATCACAAAGGCAATTCATTTCCACGAGTTTTGGAGGGAACAAATATTCAAACCATAGCACAGGTAAGACTTCTTCTTCCCTCCTTTACCCATCACTACCATCCTAGATGATCTGAGAGCTCTTCATCTCTTCTTTGGGACCCTGCAGTCTCTTTGGAAGGTGAACTTGGCTGCCAGCAATGCCACGGGCAAAAGAAACCCGACCAGTTTTCTCAAGCATAGTCCACCAGCTCTCTTGTGCTTGGCGTCCTGTTTGTTTTCTTCCCTTCTTGCCTCTTCCCTCGCATGGTGACTGTAAAGAATTCTAAATAAATATGACCCTGCAGAGCAAACTACTATTGACAGTGAAATGACTGTGGTCACAAGTGCTGCTTATTTAAAATCAAGTCCTGCTGCTAGAACTTGAAGAATGATATTAAATGTTTTAAAACAGTGCCTCGTTTAATCCTGGTATGAAAATCAAGAGAAAGCAGGCTACTATATCCAGCTTGTAGTTGAGGGAAAGGAAAGGCCGGGGGACATGTCTGAGGTTGCAGGAACAGTGGGTGCAGGGGCAGGTGTGAGTGTCAGTCTGACTCTAAGCCTCATTCACAACATCATCTTGAATGCTGACAGTGAGCAGGTTACAGTCCTCTCCCCACAGGTCACAGACCCACTTGAGCTTAAAATCCAGGATGCTTCTTTGATATCTTTGACCTCAATCATTCTTCCATGCCTGGTTTTCTGGGTTTAATTCCTGTGACTCTTGATGAAAAGAAATCACAGTGTTACCACCAGACCTTGCCAGAACCCAAGAAGTTCCCTAGGGCTCACACCACAGTGAATGTGGACTTCAGATCTGTCTTACAGAAAGCTGCTCACAGACTCACTTCAGTTTTTTTCATGGAAATAACATCTTGCACACACAGCTATGGTGAGGGTTATCTGAAATCATATATGTAGAAAACCGAACCTGCTGCAAAGAACGTGCCTAGAAAATAAGGGTCTGCCTTCACTCCTTTCCAGCTGTCTGCTCACTTGGACCAGACAGGCTGTGTTCAGCAGAGCCCCAGTAGAACAATTTCCCAGAGAGAGTGGCTGGCAGCATGGAAGGATCACAGATGCTTTGCCTGATGATTGCTCACAGGGTGGTTTCCTTGTTCTAGTCCACTGCTTGGGTGTTCCCTCTGCCTCTCTTGTCACAGAGAGGAAAGTGTAGTTTCACTGTAACAAAAGAAAATATCCCTATCCTTATTTTTTTGGAGGGAGCAAGGTGACGCCATGGTGATGCCTAAGCAGATTGGTTTGTGATTCAAACCAAAGGAGAGGTGCCGGCTGAAGGCAGCAGGATGGAACCTGCTGAATGTGATGTTGGGTCAGAAGGTTAGGTGGAAATGATCTCTGGCATGTCACTTAATTGTTTCAATTTGTTCCTTTAATCCTCTTCAAAATCCTGACTCTGTAAGTGTTTTGAGAGTTACGTCCCCTAAATAATACCTGAGAAGTATTTGGTCCTAACGTGGTTGAGAGGAAAGGGTTAATGGCTGGGGGCTCTCTCTTCTCCCATTTATGTCCTTGTCATGTTCAGATGCAGGGCTCTGCAAGGGAGTGCACTCTGGCCTGAAGGATTTGAAAGATTAACAAAATGAGCCCCGACTGTAGTCGGATCCTAGACTCTGTCCAGGTGAGGGATGTACCTCACCGGAGGTGCTGCTGCCCTCAGGCATGGAGGAAGCAGAATGAAGGATGTGCCATCTCCCTCTCCAGCCCTGGCAGAGGGTGAGGTCAGAGAGGCAGAAAATCACACTCACCAGGAGCCGTTCTTCATTTTCTGCAATGAAATTTGGGAGGATCATCTTCAATCAGTGTCATTCCCTAGAAGAGAAGCAGCTACTTTTATGTGTTCATCTTGATTTTCCACAAAGGGAAACCTTGATGAGGCTGTCCTTTGCATCCGTCCTCCCCACCTGAAGCACCTGTCACCTTCTCCCAACATGCTTCAAGTGCAGCAGAGGACTGGAGGACGTTACTCTGTGGCGGTGCTGGGAATTGAACCCAGGGCCTTGTGCTTGACAGTCAAGTACTCTGTGAACTGAGCTATATCCCCAGCCCTGGAGGTGCTTTTTAAAAATTTCTCTCAAGCACTCTTTCTCACCCACTGGAGCTCCTGGAGGTTTTGTGTCTTCTGCCTCCTGCAGCACAACTGACATCTAAGGGACTTGATAACACCTCTGCTCCACCAGTCACCATGATTGGCCTGATTCCTAAGCCCTGCCACCATCAAAATATCTAAGACTTCCCTCATTTACTTTTTGCCTCACTCTCAGGGCAGGAGAAATTCTCTTTCTAACCATAAAAGTGTACTCCTGTGTATGATTCCAAAGTGCCATTTTGCTAAACTGCCTTATATTCCTTGACCTAAGAACCCATCACTGTCACTTACATCTCTAGATGACTACAGAACTTGATTACTACAGTCCAGAGGTGAACTCAAGCGTCTTCTATGACGTCATTCACTCAGCTGGCCCTTTAACACCCTTTCCACTGCTGTGGTCCTGATGCAGGCCACACTGCTGGGTCAGCTGCATTGTAATAGCTGCTCACCTAGTCTGCCTGCTCCTGGAACACTCCCCATGAACCCCTGGAGTCTAGTCAGCATTGGCAGCAGAGGGACTCACCAAACAAGAGCAAGCTGCTTGTTTGTCTTCTGGTGGCGTCCCCCTCTTTGGGTTGGAGAGAGGCTTTGGCATTTTGTCTCCTGCCCCATCCTGCCCTGCCCACCCTCTGACCTCACCTGTTACCCCTTCCCTCCTACCCCACTGAGTGATAATTCCTTGCTGTGGTTTGAACAGGTCAGGTGTACCTCTACTTCAGAGGAATGCTCATCTCCCAGAAATCTACTCCCCTCAAACACCATCCTTTTATTGAGGTTTTCAGTAAATATTTTTCTGTAAATTACAGTCCCTACCTTCTGTCCTCTGGCATCAATCATTCTTATTCTCCTTCCTTGTTTTATTGTTTTCTTCACAGTACTTACCATTTCTATCATATTATCCATATTACTTAATATTTTTGTTCATCTTCTCTCAACTGATTTTAAGGTCCAGGAGAATGGGGGTTCTTATCTATATCCCAGAACCTAGAGCACTTCCTGGCATATAGTAGGTACTCAATAAATGCATATTGAATAAATAGACTCTAATTGCTTCCATGATAGGCCTAGTCATCTCTCCATCTATTTCAGTTTTATTTCTCATCACAAGGCACGTGGCCTTGCCTTTCAACTGGCCTTATAGGCTGTATACAGCAGGAAGAACATAAAGGCATGACCCCTTTTCATAGGGAACAAATCTACCCAGATTTTCCCCAGTCATTATTTATGTCCTACCTCTAACTAGATTTTTTTAAGACCATGTGTCATTGCCTTTAAGGGACTCTATGAAGAGCAAATGACCTTGGGCACACCTGTTCCCCATTCAAGGTCCATGTTCTATTTGTTGACAGTTGGCTATCATGGAGATGAAGGATGGCACTGTTATTATTTCAAGTTGTCAAGAAGCCTCATTGGCTTGATCAATCCAGGCAACCTTTATTTAGAGGGTAGAGAAAAATCAGTCAAATCAGTTATTTGACAAGGTGTCAAACACACAATCAGTCATTTGACTGAAATGAAATTTGATGTCAGGCGGTTGGTTTGGTTTAGATACTTGCCCTCCTGAGACTTTAAATTATACACACCCCCACTTTTAAACCCTTAGAGAATGAGCCCATACTTGCTTCAAAGCCCATACTTGTCTAAAAACCTGGAACTACTATTCATGGATGGACTTGGGGAGAAAATTCCTAACTACTTCCCTTTGCCAGTATTTTTGAGCTTCAGTAGTTATCTTCTGAGTGATTGCAGCTTACTTGGAGTTGGAAACTACTATTTGCAGAGTGGCTGTACTGGCTAGCATTTTACACGCATGCTGTTACTTATTTCTCAGAACAGCCTCATGAAGTAGGTTTTATTGTCACATTTTATTGTTAAGAAAATGAGGGTAAAGACAGGTTCAGCAACTCTCCAAGGTCACTTGATTGTGGTGGCAGCACTGAAATTTGAACAAAGTGCTGTTTGAACCCCAAATTCCTTTAGTGCATCACTCTGTATTCTAGTCCTCATTCTTCATCTTCTAGGCTAGCTCTGTGGCTAGTTGGGTAAGAGCTGTGCTTAATGTAGTCAAAAACTCAGAAGGAAAAACAGATTTCAAACTCACGTCCTTTCATTGGTGTGATCCTTGAAGTGTATTTGTTCTCCTGCTTTGCACACAAGAATTGGGGGTTCAGTCAGTCATCAGTTAATATCTAAGTTCAACCCTTACTTATGTAATTCTATATTAAGACTCATCCAGTTGCTAGAGAGAAAAACCCTTTTACAATGGTCTAAGGGAAATCCATTATTAGCTCCATAAAAAAAAAACCCCAAAAACCAAAAAGCAAAAAACAAACAAACAAAAAAAACCCTTACGGTTTGAACCCACTTTAGTGATGGTGGAATACAGGTGCTCAAACTACAATGCTAGAACTATGTCCCTTTATCTCCTGTCTCTGTTTTCCTTAAGTTAACTTTTTGTCAACAGTTCTCCCTTTGAGTTTATCATAACTACACTTATCTTACCTGAGCAATCCCAGAAGAAAGAGATCATTTCATTCCAACATTTCCAGTAAAATCCAGGAACTTGGTTTCAGTTTCGACTTGGGCTATGTGCTCATCCCTAAACTCAAATGATGGCAAGACAATGGAATTAACTAACCAGGCAGAGATCACAGAAAGGGTGGGTTCAAAATTCATGTAGTAAGGCCTGGGGATTTGACTCAGTGGTAGAGTGCTTACCTGGTATGCACAAGGCCCTGAGTTCAAACCTACTACCACAAAACAACCACCACTGCCAAACTAAAAACAAAACAAAATTCTGGTGCTAAAAATCAGGGAAAGGGATTCCCCCAAAGCAAATCAGGGTATATGGCCAGAAGAATGGTAAGAGGATAGGGAGAAAAATAAAAATATCCACTAAACCAGCTGTGTTTCCTGTATATCATCTATGTGTATCAGTTTCCTTATCTGAAAACAATCATGTCAAGTGTCTCACAACATTTCTTTAAGGATCTGATGAGATAATGTTTGAAATTGCAGCACACAATGGTTGGTGCTTCATAAATGCTTCAAGTAGCATATTATTACTTTATATTATAACTTCCCAGCCCTCATGACTCCTACACATTTCTACATGCAACAGGATCGCCTTGTTTTCCTGCTACCTCTGGTTCCTTATTTAAATAGCTCAGAATTTCTCAGACAATCGTTGGGATTTGATGGCCAGAAGGTCCGTGGGAAGCTGGAACTTTCAAAAAGGCTGCTACGAAAGCTGTTGGCATCCCTTATTTTTCAACAGGGGGTGTGCATTATGATTTGTGCAGACACAGTGTGAAGCAGAGGTACACATCTCATTATCCTATTAATTCTCTAACATGTTGCTATTTGGCCATAATCTCCTTTCCCTAAAGACAGGGAGGGAAAAGGAGACAACAACAGTGACACACATAACAGATTGTGCTTTAATACACATGAAAGAGCTGGGGGTGTGTGGTGGGGGAATAACGTCATCTGTAGCAAATACTTATTCCTTAAAACCTGGTCCCTCTAGCAATTAACTGATTGGGGAATATCTTTGAGGGGAAGTCATATTAAATAAGCTGAGGAGATAAGCTTCTGGGGACAGCTTTCTCTTCCCTTTCTTCAAAGCTGTTCTGTAAATATTTCAGGATAAGTACTGAAAGCTGACTTTGCCTCCCTGGTGGCAGATATCATTGTTTTAGGAAATGCATTTTATAATCAAGAATCTCTGAAATGCTTGAAAAAAAAAAAAAACAGATTGGTTTTCACTGATGGAAAATAAAAATGGCATAAGAAGCAAAGTTACGTAAGGGAGCAGGTGACCATGACAAGAACAATCTAATCTTTACTTTTTGTTTTTGATACATTCTTCATCTGAGTGTGAATTTTTTCCCATTTCAAGATAAAGAAGGTGTGTGGTGATCCATCCTTTTGTTGAACCAGCATTTGTTCTAGAGTCTTCACACGTATATAAACAAAATAGACATAGTCCTGCTTTTAAGATTTTGTTACACTTTGGATTACAATGTCCCCCAAAAGCTCATATGTTGAATGCTTTGTCCCAGTGCAGTGATGTTGGGGGGGGGATGATTGAATCATGAGGGCTCTGATCGCAACAATGGATTAATCCATTTGGTCAGTTTATAATTGGATGGACTATTGGAGGTAGTGGAAAATATAGGAGTCTGTTCTTATGTTTCAGTCAGCTTTTTGCTGTTGTGACTAAAGGACCTGACCAGGACAGTTTTAGAGAAGGAGGAGTTTATTTGAGGGCTCACAGTTTCAGAGGTCTCAGTCCACAGACATCGGGCTCCATTCCCTGGGGAATGGAGAGGCAGAACATCATGGTAGAAGAGTATGACAGAGAGAAGCAGCTCACATGATGATCAGAAAACAGAGAGAGAGGAGAGAGAGAAAGAGAGGAGAGAGAGCACTTCACTTGCTAGATACAAATATATACCCCAAAGCATACCCCCAGGGACCTACCTCCTCCAACCACCCTAATGGCCTTCAGTTTCCCACTCAGTTAATCCCATGAGGTGACCAATTCGCTGATTGGGTTAAGGCTCTCATCCAAACCTTTTTGCATTATGTTACACATGAGCTTTGTGGGGGACACCTCACATCCAAACCATAACAGCTTACTTGGAAGAAGTAGGACACTGGAGCATGCCTTGGAAGGGCATATTTTATCCCCAGTCTCATCTTGTCCCTCCCTTCCCTTTCCCAGGTGCCACGAAGTGAGAAGCTCTCCTAGGCCATATCTTCTCTGCCATGATGTTATGCCTTGTCACAGGTTGAAAGCAGTGGAACCATGTGACTATGAACTGAAACCTGAAACTATGAGCCAAAATAATCCTTTCTGCCTTTAAGTTCCTTTTCTCAGGTATTTTTTTCATATCAATGAAAGTTGACTAGCACAGATCTTATACTCAATGGACTGGGGTTATAGTTCAGTAGCAGAACATTGGCCTAGACTATACAAGGCCGAGAGGTCCTGGGTTCAATCCCAACCATGGAAAAAGAAATTCACATGCTCTAGTTAAGGAGATAAACAGTTAAGCAAGAGAAATATCATGCAAGAATAATCATAAGCCAAAGAGTTGAAGTAGGCTTAAGTGATAGAGTGTGTGGATGGCATCTTTGGGCCATGTGGTTATATAGGTGAGCTGACACCCCCCACTAGATCCTATTTAGAAGTTGCTATTCTCATCCTCTAGCAGCCGGAGAATAAATCTGTGGCCAGAAGCTTAAGCATCAACTTCAGGAGAAATGTCCTTGGCTGATAGGAGATGATTGTGAGTGTTGAGTGCGGTGACAGAGGATGGGAGAGCAGTTACTGAGGTAAGAGTCTCTGATGCGCTCATGGCTGTGGCATGCCTGGTACCTGGGAATGTTTCTGTGCAAGGGCACAGGATGCTTGGCTACTCTAGCAATGCCCTGCATGAGAAGGCTCTGTGCAAGAGCCCTATCAGTTCTAACCTTGATCTAAGGCACACATCTCCTGGGAAGGAAGGAATTCTTATGTTAGACAACCACGATGTTTCAACAGCTCCACTTCTCCTGTTCCTCCCCACCTTACAGTAACTTTTAACAAAGGACTTTCTTGAAAGCTACACAGAGCTCTTAACGTTGCACTTAGCAACTATGGATTGCAACTGTGGAAAAGCTACATAGGATGTCCTAGTTTCTATAATTTTCCTGAATACAAAGAATAATGGTTGCATAGTCTTTAACCTGTTAAAGAGATGTATATGAATAAAGATTCCTGGCGTAACTCTTTATATCTGCATCTCCATCAGAGAGCAGAGCTCCACCTGATCCCAGCTTAATCTTCAAGATCTGTGTCTGTGAATCTTTATTTTCCAAACTCCCTTCACTCCTCACTGGATCCAAGAGTTTGGTTGCAGTGGATCTGTGAGTCTGTCAATGATGGATTGATACAGTACACAAAAAACCTGACCCCTTACTTTAAGTCTGACTACTCATAAGGTGTGGCTTATGCTTAAGACCCACCCTAAACATATAATCGACAAATCAATCCAAGACTAGACATAACCTAAAACCACATCTGTGACTCCATTCTTGATGCCTGTTTCCTTTCCTTTCCCTGCCTTTCTCCCCTTCCTCATATTTTCTTAACATCTGTTTCTAGGAAACCCAAACCAAGGCTGCCGTGCAGGAAGGTCTCTTTTGAGAAAAGATACGTCAGCTGGGAAATGAGTGATAAAAAATAACCAGGCCTGCAAACCTCTGATGGAACAAATGTGGCATGCTGAAACAACCGAGAGATCTTGCAGAGTCTCAGAAAAGAAGGAAAGGGTAAGAAGAGGTATGTCTAGAGTTTAAGGTCTAAGCCTCCATTTCTTGGGATAAGGGCCTGTCCCCTGGATTTTAGTCAAAGTATAATGGGAAACTGTGAGGAAGTTTTGGGGAATTGAAAATTCTGGCTTATAGTTTTAAAGAATACCTTTGGCGAGCAGATAACCCTGAGGTCGTAGTAGAAGTAGGGAGACCTACTATGAAACCTTTCAAACAGGGACCTTGGTTTGGATTAGTAACATCTATTTCATGTCTGTTATATACTGGACAGTTTACATATATTCCTAAATTCTACTAGCAACTATGTTAGGGGGGTACTATTCTAGCCATTTTAGAGATGAAAAAACTGAATCTTAGTTTTCTTAAGTAGCTCATGTGAAGTCACACAGCTATAAGTGGTATATTTAGAATTTAAATCAGACTATCTGCCTCTAAAATCTAAGATTTTATTTTTAATTATACTTCCCTCCTTGTCCAATGTCCTTGTGTTTATTGTCTCTGAAATAAGTTTACTTTTGTCTTGCCATGTTGGGGTTATCAGGCTTTGAAACACTTCTCTATTTCCCTGCTGAAGCAACAGTCTGTTGGGTTCCTCAGTCTGTTGGGCCCCTGAAAGACTGGTTGCCATTATCCAAATACATCTGTTTGTAATTACAAGATGCCCTTACACTTCCCCTTTTTGTCAACATAATTACTCTCACTCATGAACACTGCCCTGACCAACCCAGGGACCCACTCCCCTGCCAACTGCAGTAACTGATTTCCAAAGCCCCTGCCACTCCTGTTCAAACATATGGACCCCATTCTCAGCTCCAAGAACTAGAAGGTTTAGATCCAAAAACAATGTAAATGGAAGTTACTCCTTTCTTTGTCTCTGTCACTGTGGCCGTTCAAGAAATGGTAAAATTACCTAGGGCCATGTTTGGAATTGTAACAAAATCAATGACTGTCAGCCAGAGGGAAGTTTTTAATGAACATTTAATTCAGAAGTGGTCCTCTTGCCACAAAAAGTCATGGCAATCCAAAACCTCCTCCTCCCAACATGAAGCAGATAGAAAATGAGAAGCCAAGTCCTTTTCCAAGGATTGATTTAGAATTAGGGAAGAGAACCTCCCAAAGTTCAGGCAGAACACAAACCCTGAGGAGCATCAGATCGGGACTCCTACACTCTTATAGCCACCTCCCCACCAACCTACAACCTGAACCTTTTTTTCCCCACAATGCCCCCTAACATGCAGGAAGTAGCCAGATGGACTCCGGCTCCCAATAGCACCAAAAAGGTCGGGATGTTAGATTGGAATTTGAGCGACTATATGAGCGAGAGTGGAGCGACTAAGGCAGAGGACGGGTACCACATGGCGACCAATCAGGGGCAGGAAAACTCCACTGACCCTTACCTCCACCTGTTACTCAGCAGGACCCCTGCCCATTCTGGCCTATAAAGAGCCCAGGCAGCCAGAGCCACATGCGATTTTCTCTGGCTCCCTACCCTGACCTGTAACCCCGGGGGCTAGGAATTTCGCCTGAGAGCCAAATTCCAATAAAGCTTGCTTGGTTGCTTTCTGTCCACTTTTATTTGGCCACTAGCTGTGTTCCCTAAGCTTATATTTGGTACATGGTTGATGAAGATTCTGGATTAAAGTATGAACTTTGAGAAAGCGCAGGTTGAAAAGTTCTCTGTAGTTAACATATAATTGTGAAGTAAATAGGAGATGAATTCAATGTGCACTAGATAAGGAAGAGAAAAAGGAGGAGAATTAACATTTACTTAGCCTTACTCCTGCCAGTCATGGTTTAGGTGTGTTACCTCCAACATGACATTTAATCCTTATACCAATCCCATGGGGTTAATTATTATATTGACTGTCTATTGGAGGTAAGGGTCTGAAGGACTCTTAACAGTTTACCTGAGACTATACTTTTAGTGAATGGCATAGACCAATCTGAACTCTGGTCTCTGTGTTGTCAAGGGTTACATTATCTTTCCAATCTGCAATAGTGAAAATAGAAAAGTGAGTCAGCAAGGGAGATGTAGAGGAGAAGAAGAAAACAGAAATAGGAAAGAGATGTTTTCTTTGGAGCTACCTGACCAAAAGAAACAAGTAGCTCTTTAATTTCATGTTAAGGGAATTATTAGCGATCACACAGGATCCAAAAGCATATTAATTATAGCTTGATGAGTGTGTGCATGTGTGCACCAAAAATAACTGCATATAATTGCTTATCATTCATTCCATAGTGTATGGTTCTGTTACTTTCAAATATTCCTCTTTGACCCTCATTAATAGTGAAGAACCACTGAAGTCTTAGTAAGCCACAGTAGCTGAGCTGAAGTAATTTGTATCAGCAGCTTGCAGAGCAAGTTATCATACCTCCACACAAGACAGGAGCCTCAACAAGTTCTGTTTCCACTGGGACAGGCCAGAGCATAAACCTGTACTGCTAAGTGGGGGTTGTTAATTGTCCTGATTCTAATTCCTGATCTAGAGGGATCACTTGAAACTAAATCCGTGTGGAGGTCTGAGATACTGATAGGAGCCTTTGCAAGGTTATTTCCAGTGACCTACTTGGCCTCTCCCTGCTCTGTACTGCATTTTTGTCAGAGTTTCCTTAAGCAATTCTGGCAGGATGTATAAGTATACAGTTGACTCACAGGCCGACTCAGCAGATTCTTTGCCTGAGGATAAGGAGTTGCTGTTGGGCTCCCTGGATGGAGTCCTAGCCTCCTATTTGTAAAGTCCTATTTGGAGAAACTTCTTGGGAACAACTTATTTTAGCATGGGCTATTTCCCCTGCCTCTGCTGAGGTGGTCTTGCCGGTGTACAAGAAACCAGGGACAGCTGGTCCCTCCTGGCAAAGTTTTTCTTCCCTTCCTTCTCTTCTTTCTTCTTTCCTTTCTGTTTCCCTTCCTTCTTCCCTTCCTTCCTTTTCTTTTTCTTTCTCTTTTGGATTTCTTTGTTCCTCTATTTGGCTCATTTTTCACGTTATTTTTCCTTGCCCATCTAGAACTTAACTGGTTTCCTATGAACTCTTTTCTGACTAATACACAGCTGACTTCAGTGGACAGCATTTTCTTTTATTCTCTGGGATGGACTTTGAGAGTTTGAGAAATGCAACTGCCAATCTTAGGATAGAAAGAAAGCTGTATTCAGAAAGGATAAGTGGAAATATGATCAAGCAAGCATTTTCAGGTCTCAGTAAAATGCATTTTGCTGAATTGATCAGACTGAGACTACAACTTACAAGAAGCAATCCTCTAATCAAAAGAGCATGGCAGTTCTTCCCTGGCATTATGGGTCTCTCTTCTGGTAAGTGGAATGCCCATCTGGTGGAACTATACAGGATCCTTATAGATATTTAGGGTATGGCATTTTCTGGGCCAACATTCATATATGCCTTTCCCATGTGTGTCAAATTGGGTCCATGTGATAGCTATAAACACAATAACAATAACCAATAATTTCTGAATATCATGTCAGAGATAATTCTAAATATTTTAGTGTTTATCAATGACAGTCTTATGAGGTATGTATTATTAAAATACTCACTTTATCTATGAGAAAAGTGAGGCTTGCAAGAGATAAAGTATTGCCATGGCCACTCTACATATGAATATAGCATCAAAGTCAATACTCCCAGCACTCGATGTCCCTGTCCTGAGAGGCAAAGTGTAGGTTTTCAGCCTCAGACAGGAGGAGAGAGACTGCATCACTCTTATAAATGGGGAAGAAGAGGACAAAAGAACCCAAAGGTGCAGAGGCCACCATGATTTCCAGGCACTATGTGAGGCCATGTATAGATGCTTTATAATTTAATCCTTGCCACAAAAATCACAGCAGGTTACTCTCATTATCCTCATTCTGAATTTCTATTTTCCCCTTATCCTTAGAGGATATGTTCCAAGATCTCCCATGGATGCCTGAAGCTGTAATTTGTACTGCATCCTATATATACTCTTTTTTTCCTATGCATACAAACCTCTGATAAAGCTTAATTTATAAAATAGGCACAATAAGAGATTAATGATAGCTAAAAACTAATTGATTGAGGACTTGCTTTGAATGCTGTCTGTTGTAGTTTGGAGTGTCTCTGAGAGACCCATATGTTGAAGGCTTGGTCCCTGCCTGTGGAGTTACTAGGAGGTGGTGGAAGCTTTATAAAGTGGGGTCTAATGAAAGGAAGTTAGGTCACTGGGGGCATGCCCTAGAAGGGGATATTGGGATTCTGTTCACTTTCTCTCTTTTTGCTTCCTGGTGTCCATCATTTGAGCAACTTTGCTTCACCATACACTCCTGCCATGATATTCTGCCATACCACATCACCAAAAAGCAATAGCCAGTCCACCATGGTCTGAAACCTCTAAAACCATGAGACAAAATAAATCTTTTCCCCCTTATAAGTTAGTTATCCCAGGAATTTTATTGCAGTGACAGAAAGCTAACTAATACAGCCTCCTTTAACCTCAGTGCTAGGGATCAAACCCAGGGCCTTGTGCATTGTAAGGTCATGCTCTATCACTAAGCTAAGCTACCCCCAGCAGTCCCTAATATTGTCTCTTTAATCAACTTCTTTATCTCTGCCAGAAATATGGAAGCAGTGTCTTCATTGGCAGACACAACCTCTCCAGTAATTTTTATATTTTCCAGAGGATTTCACGGTTTAGTCTTTGTATAGGCTCAATGCTTCTGGTGCAGACATGTTGCCATCAATTGGAACATGCTTTCTGTTTATGTCTTCCGCCCACAAATTTAATGCCTTTCCCTATCTTAACTTAGCACTTATCACACATTGTGGCCGTAACTCTTGCATTTGAGGTGTGACAGCAAAACTAGCACATATTTCTTTCCCTTTCTTCACAATTTCACGGGTTGAAAATTCATTCTTACTATAGATCTTAACAACACGACACACTGTAGAGTATTGGTTGTTTACTCTTATAACCACGTGGCTAGCTGGGAGCTGAGGTTCACTACTGCTGCTGGTATCACAAAAGAGTACCATGCCATGTATTGCTAGCCTAGGAAAAGATCAAAATTCAAAATTTGAAACACATTTTCTACTGAATATGTGTCACTTTTGCACCACTGTGAACTCAAAATATTCTAAGTTGAACCATCCTAACAAGGGCCATCCATGTGTGGAGACATAGGCTTGACTCGGGGCTATTGGTTTATTTACCAAAGGCATTCATTTATTCATTTATTCAATAGCTATTCACTAGACAGCTTAGAAATATAATGTTCTATGATGAGTGCTGGAATGAATGAAATTAGTGGAGTTACATCCCAGAGGAGGATTTGGATACTAATCAAAAGGCCACACAAGAAAGATGTGATTCTAAGTGTCACATGTGCTGGTGTGATGCTCAGGGAGTGAGGACCTGCCTAATTGCTAGGAAACGGGGCAGGGAAGGCTTCCCCATGGAAGTGACAGTTGGGCTGTCAAAAGACAAAATTACAACTATCCAGCCTAAAGATCTTAATTGACTTTATTTTCAATTCTAGAATTGGGCAACACTTCATTGCATAAAATAGAATAGATGATGAACTGAGCAGAAGAGATTGGTTTTATAGACAGAGAAAGAACAAAGAAAATAGAAATAAAGAACAAAAAACAGATTGGTCATTTCAAAATTACTTTCCTTGTTAGGTGGGATAGGCAGAAGGAACAATAGAAAATAATAAATTGGTTAATATCAGGTTACTTAAAGTTAACTTTTTCAGGTAAGGATTAAGGCAGAGGAGATTGCCTTGTATTTTGGTGTTTTCTTTCCTGATTTCTTGGATAGGTCAGATAACAAGTTAGTTTCAGTTCAGTGACATGGACCTTTAGAGTAAGGACTCCATTTTGACTTTTAGTCTACTGTTGGGTTTTAATGTTGGAGCTTAGTCCAAACAATGGTCTTCTATGATGCTTCTTCAACAGAGCTAAAATCTAAAGTATGTATAGGTGGTACCTAGTGATGAGAAGACAGATCATTTCCAATGCATAGGAAAGCAAGTGCCAAGACCCTGCAGGAGGAGAGAAGGTAACTTTTGGAGAAGCCCAAAGACAAAAGGGAGAACTTAGAAGTGCCAGAAGGTCAAAGAATTTGAGTAGAAACAAGGCTCTGCTGAGACACATAAAATCATGTGGTATTGATAGAACTTCAACTCATGACATCCAGTCCTTTTTGGCTGTCATCTTCCATAGTGCTGTGTGGTTCTGCACAGTTGCCACACATCCACTCCAGAGTTTAAAGGAAGGCTGAGGAGTAGGTTAAGCACAGTACAGGCAGAGAGTTTTAATAAAAAAGGGGCTAGGGTTGGCTTCATAATACTTGGAAAAAAATATTGGCTGTAGCTAGGTAGGACCAAAAGTGTGTTCCTAAAAGAGAGAAAAATGCCAATTGTGGTAAGGAGACCACATTCCCAAGAACATGGGTTGCCCATGTACATGGAGTAGAATAGCAGGGGAAGTTCTCAGTTTGATTCCTTTTACTGTTGTATGTGGAAAAACCAGAATACCAGAAAATCCCTTGTAGGGCTGGAGGGCTTAGGTTGGCCATCTCCACACAAAAGAATTTCTCCTGTTTTGGACAAAGTGATCCGTGGTCTGGAACCACTGGGTGGCATCTCTGTAGGAGCCTCTTGGGTCTGGTGGGTACAATAGTCCCCATTTATCTGTGGCATCAAATTGGAGTTTTAGTTACCTATGGTCAACCTTGATCCAAAAATATTCAATGAATATTCCAGAAATAAACAATTCATAAGTTTTAAATTTTGTGCCATTCTGAGGAGTGTGATGATATCTTATACCATCCTTTTTTTTCCAAAACAGCACATGACTCATCCCTTTGTCCAGAGTATCCATGCTGACTGTGCTATGCACTTCTAAGTTTCTTAGTAGCCTTGTCAGTTATCAGATTGATTCTGACAGTACATAGTGCTTGTGTTCATGTAACCCTTACCTGGCCCCAAAGCACAAAAGTGGTGATACTGATTATAGCATATTGTTATGATTGTTCTATTTTACTATTAATTATTATTGTTAATCTGCTATTGTGCCTAATTTATAAAATAATCTTCACTATAAGTATGTTTGTATAATATACATATGATCTATTTAAAACATAGTATATATAGATTTTGGTGTTATCTCTGGTTTCAAGCATCCACTAGGGTCTTAGAACATGTACTTTGAAGGCAAGTGGGGGCTACTGTAAACATTTTCAATTTCAAATGATTTCACTACCTTGGCATTTAGGTCCTCCTCAGTCATTCCAGTTTCAGAATTATCTACTTCACATAATCCTGTCTCCATAAGAATGGATTCCTGATGCAAGAATTACTACCCATCCACACTACTGATACTCAAGTTTGGAGAGCAGAGAATTTGGATAGCAAAAGATACCTGGACTTGTTAAGATCCCATGATGTTATCTGAATGCCAATCATCCTGTGATGTGATTCCCTACCGCCACTTACCAGAACCTCTGCTGATCTCTGACCTCATCAAGTGAATTACCTGGACCTCATATAGACCATAGCCTCCTGTTGCCAGGTGTATTTCCTCCTATAGCTGCAGTAATCAACAGATTCAATCTGGCAATCCTCCTGTAGTACCCTGGACACCTGATGCCACCCATCTGCCAATTATCTGCTCATCATCCTACTCGAACAGCTACTCTGAATCCTGGAGTCCATCTCAGCCTCTTGCCAGGATGACTTGTCTACCACCTGTTCTCCCCTCCCTGGGACAGATGGCTTGTTTTTTGTGCCTACCTTGGCATACTTGTGTTGGCTTCTGACCTCAGCAATCAGGTTCTCTCAGGATCCATGAGGCCTGGAAACTTTTCACTCAGGTCATACAGGCGTTGAGAAAAACTGGCTACATTTCAATAGGCCAAGCCATTTGTAGATAGAGATTGGATTAGTTTTGCTACCCCAACCCTGGATGACAGCTTATCCTCAGTTGATTGTAGAATTTCACTAATCCTTACCACATGTCCACAGTGTAGTATATTTAACTTCCTGCCTCATTTCTTTCTTTGCTCTCTGGCTCTCCACATTTTTCCAGGGTCCTGAAATCCTGCCTAGTCACTGCCACATTGCTCTTCCAAGGGGAAATCCTTGTCTTTATAAATTCAGCTTGTGACAGGGCTTTTCTGCCAAACTGATGGACTGCCTTGAGTCATAAGCTGCTTCCATCTGACTGTGAGTCTTCTGTTGCCTGGGGATTCCCATGTTCACATCCTTCCTCAAGACAGGTCTCCATCTGATTGTGCTATTTGGGGTTCCCACCATTGGGGTCAGTTCTGCATCTTTCATTGTTAGGTTCAGAAGTTCACCCTGCCTAGAGTGGCAGTTAATATAGGAGTTATGAATTTGGGCTCTGATCCTGAACTGCCTGGATTCAAATTCTGGCTCTGCTTTTTATCTGTAATTACAGTATGTTTCAGCAAATATTTAGTTTTTCTGGACTCTAATTTTCTCATCTGATAGTGGAGTTGATAATTATGTTTCTATTGTTTGGTCATTGGAATAGCTCCCGACATTGTGCTCTCTAGACCAATATTAGTGATGATCCCTGGTTCCTATCTTTCCCCACTACTTTTCTGGGAATAGATACTGGACTAGTTTAGGCTAATATTTCAGACCTCCTCTCTGACCTGGAGTGGTTGGTCAGATTAGCAAGGTCACTTAGGATTTTCACTTGATCTCCAAATCACAGGTCCTACAGGAATCAGAATGTAGTAAGGGAATAAACTTGCATCCATTGATTTATTCATTTAAGAAATATTTATCAAGTCTGTGCTCTGTGCAAGGCATTAGACTCAGAGCTTTGCATCTTTTGTCTCACTCTTCCTTGGGTTGGCATTTCCCACGAAGTAAACTGCTCATATATAGAAAGCTTAATACATATATCCTGCCTCAGTACATTCTTCTTTGTAAGTCAATGGACTCTCTGTAAGATAGTTGTGGTCTATGCAAGCAGAAACTGAAAAGCTTCTCATATGCCACATGCTACTGTCACCACAACTAGAGTTGGATTGGGAGGGAAGGTTTAGAACAAGCCCTCCATGGAGCCACCTCCACCTGTGGGTTCTAGTCTCCAAGAGGCTATGACTCATTTGCAATCTATTACTCCTACAGAATGCATACTGATCCCACCCTGCTGTGCCTAGTT
Source organism: Sciurus vulgaris (assembly GCF_902686455.1). Lineage (NCBI taxonomy): Eukaryota > Metazoa > Chordata > Mammalia > Rodentia > Sciuridae > Sciurus > Sciurus vulgaris. The sequence continues at coordinate 42,642,857 of NC_136464.1, forward strand.
CTTGCTTGTCCACAGCCATTTCTGAACCTTTTTATGTCTCTAAGTCCTTCAAGGCAGGGTCCCCATCTGTCTGAATCATTTATGTCCTTCGCCAGCTCAATGTTCTTGATTGCCATAATGCTAAGCAAGCACTCTGGGCAACTGAGAGTATATTTTTTTTCTCCTGGAATAAAATATAAAGCCACAGTCCAATATATCTTGGGCACTCTGATCAAATTTGGAAAAATGTCCATAATTACAGCCTCCAAATTGAATGCTAGTTCTAAAAATTGGTTTCATTAGTAATGGGAAAAGTATTTCAATGCATCAGATTATAGTTTTGCTGCTTTTAAAAAATAAATAAATTTTTAACAGGGAGAACAGAATAAGAAGCTAGAAAATAACTTGTCTCAGGCAATTGAGTAAGGAAGTTCCTCTAAAGATTCTTTTGCCTTCTTCCTGATTCTTCTTTTTTCTTAAATAGCTGTCAGATGGTCCTCAGTGATAGAGGTGCTAAAAGAAATGATTGGTGGACAAGCATGCCCTTTGAAAAATTTTCTTTTACTAATTTACAAAAGTTAATTGATTGCTTGATTGACTGGTAGAAAGATTGATGGTGCCTGGCTGAGGAGGGGTGAAGGACTCTTCAACGTGGCCTGCCAGCTGGTATGGGCTGGCAAACATCCATCTGGTGCTTAAGAGGATATTAATCTAGACCATGTCTAAGTGCAGCTGAAAGGCTCAGGGACACAGTGGCTGTCATGAGCAGCTTGGAGAGAAGAGAGGTGAATTCTCTTCTAAATGTAGACTCAGTTACAGGCTCACTGGGAATCAAGGTCAAATTGCTTCACCTCACTTGGTCTTGTTAACTCAGATGGAAAATTGGGATAGAAGCAGATCATATATGCGGGAATGACTGCAGCTACCCAGGGCAGCTTTTATAGGGCTGTGGGGTCTCTGAGGAACAGAGAGTTAAAGTGGATGAGTAGATGGTATTAGGGTAGGGGGCAAAGTAGGAATATGTCCTACCACCAGCAGGCATTGGTCTGAAAAAATGTTTTCCAATCTCCACCATCCATTCTTGTCAACAGTCTTTGCCTCCCCTCATACTGCAGCGAAGATTATTGCCCAAATTATGGTTAGGGTCTATGGACTATAAGGAATGCAGTGGGCATTTGGGGAATGATCAGAGCTTTGGGGATAAATACTACTCAATGTGTGCCTGACCATACTTCATCCTTCCTCTATCTCACAACTCAGTTCCAGCGACTCATTATTCCTGGGGATCTTGATGAAGTGACTTTGGGCATCTCAGGTTAACTTTTGCCCAACAGTGGTTCTTCCCCATGCATCTCAGAGCCTGACAAGCAACTGTGTTTTCTGGCTTTTACTCAGCACTTCTCCACGCCCCAAACAGTCATTTCTGTCCAAATTTTTAACCAAATCAAATCTGAGAGAACTGACCACCAAAACTTCCTGTAGGAAGTAAATGCACAGCTGGATATTTTCCTAAGGTGGATTTATCGCGTCCTTTTCTATGAAGGTAGTGATGAAAGAGCCCAAGTTAGGTATGCTCGCTCTCTACACCTCCAGTCAAGCGTAGCCTCTGAAAAGAGAGATAAATCTGTGTTCTCTACTCACCGTATAAAATGAAAATTTTCTGCTGGGTACCCAGAGCTGGACAGGAAACCATTGATCATGCTGAACAAACATCCTTCAATAAATCTTTATCTCTTCTGAAGATAATTGGGAGGACAGTGACTTCTGAGTTTACTCTCTTTTCAGCAGTTGCTTCCCTCTCACTCTTCTGGGTATATTTGTTTTCAAAGCCAAAATGTACTACATGGTCCCATCCATCAGGGTGAAGGAAGCTCAGATGATTTCCTATTTCACCTCCAATATGTCAAGTTTGAGAATGCTCTTAATCCACGGGCTTTGTATTGTGCCTGGCATTTTCCATTGCAGGTGGGCATGTTGTGTTGTCCTATTCCTTGTAGGCTTGTGCCACACAACTAATTCCATTGCTCTGTTTGGATTTGAGACATCCACTCATTCTCTTTTGTCATTCACTTGTTCACTGCACTTGTTACCCATCATATGCCTATCACTGTTCCAGGATAAAGCAAATCTGATGACCTACTTTAACATGTACCCTAAGATATCAATGGAAATGAAATCCTCTGGAGTCTGGCTTCCTGGTCAGTGCTTCTGAGGTGTGCAGCAAAAACAAAGGAAATTATTTTGGTGGCCACACATATAACCAAACCTGTGCCTTTGTCATTCTGGAGCATCAAAACATGCTCCAGAAAATCATCTGGAGCATTCAAAACCTTACATTTCATACTTTTGATTTTCTGAATTCTTAATTAGCTGTGTAGCTGGTACATCAATATCTTACACCTCATATTCATGTTTTTAAAAATCTAGGTCATTATAATGTATAACTTTTAATAAAACCTTTCAACCACAGTAATGCAAATCACAGAAACCCTGAAAGGTCCATGAATCAAAGCCATCACCTCACACCCAGCTGTGGTAGTTACTTGGTATTCGCACAATAACCTTTAAATAGAAGAGTGTGTTTTTAAACACATTGGGCCTCTGCAAGGGGCCAGCCCACATGATTAAGAGGCTCAGCCTCTGTGTTGCACTGTTATGTGCAAATATAATAGAAAGAATTTTCAGTGTGGCAGAAATAAACGCTGACTCTTACAAGAAGATTTCACCAGAATCTATTGAGTTTAAAGGTCACCAAGACAATGCATATGGTTCTTTTCTGGAAGTGTATAAAATGCTAAAAAAGAGAAGGCTCCTATGAACAGAGGAAGATGTCAGCTCACACTATAAAGTTTGTTTGAATAAATTTGGAAATAATAAATTAAGAATAATGAACCAAGTTTCCTTTGCAGTGGAAAAATCTGGAAAATTCATGTTACCCATGTGATCAGTGTCAACATCACTCACAATGGAATGAATTGGCAATATTTGCCTCCTGATGGGATGCACCAAGGGGGATGGAATGTTTCTTCTATTGCAATCCTCCCAAAATCATGTAGCCTGAATCTAATCATGAGACAAACACAAATTGGGGGATATTCTAAAGGAAAAAAAAAGAAAACATGACTCTTCAAAAATGTCAGTCATGAAAGAGAAAGAAAAAAAAAGGAGAAACTGAGTAGACTGAAAGGAAGGCTTAGGGCCCAGACCACCCAGAGAAAAGATACAAATTAAAGTTATATAAGATTGTATATCTACTTATATACCTACCTATAATTTTACCGCTTCACTCTCTGTATGCATAATCTCCTCTAAGAAACCCATTCTCTTGCATAATCTTTTAAACATTATCAATTTTAAGAAATTTAATACTGATAAAATGAAATAAAAACATGAATCATGTATCTATACTCAATTTTTGCCAAATTGTCCCCCATTAATGCTCTTTTGAGAAGGGATCTGCAAATTACAATGTACCTACTTTCTACTTACACAAGCAAAGTTATATTGGGACAAAACCATGCCCATTTGTTTACATGTTGTCTGAGGCTGTTTTCATACTATAATCACAGAGTCAAGAAGTTGCAACAGAGACCATATGGTCCATAAAGCCTAAAATACTATCTGGCTCTTTATGGAAATAGTTGGTCAACCTTTGCTTTAGAGAATTTTGCTCTAATTCCATCCAGAGTTAAAGTTTGCAGTCAATTCTCAGGAGCTTTCAGAAGCAGGTAGCTTCTCACCCTTTCTTTGTTTCTTAACATGACATTTTTGAAGAGCATAGACCAGTTATTTTGTGGAATAAAATAACTCACCCACCTTTAGTCTTACGCGTCCTTGTGCTGATTTTCAGATTATGCACATTGAATGGGGTACCACTGAAGTGATGTTGCCTTTTCAACATATCACACGGGGAGGCACCTGAGTTGGAATTGTGGCAGTAATAATGATGTCAGCTTTGGTGTTTGGGTTATGGTGGTTCTGACCTGAAGAAAACAGATTTTTCTCTACTCTAAAGGACATTATTGAGATGATTAACAATGTTAAATATGGGCTACATATGAAGAATAAATCTATCAATGTTAAAATTATAGTATTTGATAATTGTGCTGTGTTTATGTATATCTTTGTCCTTAGGAAACTTAGGGCTAAACAATTTAGGAATGAAAGAGTTATTATAATGACCACTTATTATCAAATAATTTAGTACACAGGTGTGCACAGACACACGTACATGTCCACACACAGAGCAAACATAAAAATGTTACCATTTGACCAATCTAGGTAAAGAGTATGTGGACTCTTATTATGTGACCCTTAAATCTTTGTGTAGGTTTAATTTTTTTTTTAACAAACAACCTATATGAATGTATTGAACAGAAGGAAGGTAAAATAAGCAAGACAGCGTGAGGACCATCACCACCTTGGTAACGCGAGGGGCTTTTTTAGTGACCATCAAGGATGGCTTGCAGAGGGAAGAAACCTGGTCATTTTCATGTTCCCAGCCCATGGCATGCACCATCTCCCTGGATGAAATTGATTTTTATTTAATTGAATTGAATGCCTCAGTGGAGTTTCTAATTTACCCAGAAACTACAACTTCCAAATCGCTTCAGTGAAAAAAACAAACAAACAAACAAACAAACAAAAAACCCAAGAAAGAAAAGTAGAGCAAGTAATCCAAAACATTTTAGCTATAAAAATAAAGCACTTTTTTAAAGGGTGATGTCTCACATAAGGCAAAAACACGAATGCACACGAGAATATAAGCTATTTGCAAACAGAAAGGCCTAAAATAAGAACTACAGAAGGGAAGAGCAGCAGTAGATCAGACAAATGAAAATGCAGAAAGCAGATGCAAAAAAAACTAATAATGCCAGGTAACTAAGAATGTCAGGGCAAAAGCATAAAAATACACCGAGTGAATTCTTTTTTTTCATACTGGGGATCAAACCCAGGGCTTTGTGTACAAGCACATGCTGTACCACAGTTTTAAACCCCAAACAAAGGAACAATCCTCCATGAAGACAGCAAATATGAACTGAACAATAAATCATCAAATAATGTAAATAAAAAAAAACCGTTAGAAACCAACCCAAGGAAAAATGGAAAGTATCCTAATTATGGTGAGGATCCAGACACAAATTTCAGTCTTTTGACATATTTGAGAAAATAGAACATTTTAAAATATTATGTGGAAGATTTCATTAATTAGTGAATCACTAATAGACATATATTAAAAACACATCTACAGAAACATTATTTTGATGCCAATGAAATATTTACAAAGATGAATCATAACCAATGCTAAAATGAACCTAACTCCAAGAGTATAAATTCTACAAGTCACAATTATAATACAAATAAACCAAATACTTAATTTGGAATGACATTTTATATAAAAAGACCCACTTAAAAAGTTATAATTTTAAAAATAATTAAAAGCTCTAAACATTTATTTTTAAAAATTTTAATATTGATTGAAATAAAGAACAAAATTGCCTTTAATTTTTTTTCCAAATTATTTAGTGTCAAGTTACCACTATTGTTCAAAGGTTATATCACATAAAGTTACACTCAAGAAATGCACATACTTACTAGCTTACTATTAAATATGAAAAAGATGAACCAGACTTTTAATTCTAGAAGCAAAGATAGGAACCATAAAATCTTCCTAGAAAAGTCATAGGAAATTTAATGAAAATAAAAACAAAAATTAATGGATTAGAGTAAGACTCAATAAAATTGAGAAAAAAAATTATTCCTATAAAAAGAGTCATTATATGTACATGTCTGTGGTAGTACTAGAAATGAAAAAATAAAAACCTCCAAAAAGTATGACATTAAATAGGTAAAGAGGATATAAGCACAGACATGAGAATAAATGAAATAATAATAAAGGAAATCAATATATCATTCAAGCTTGAAAACATATAGTTCATTGATAAAGAGTATTCGAGAATATGTAAATTATCAAGTTTATTCAAAGAAGTTAGAAGAGGCAAGTAGAGTTTTAACTGTTGTAGAAAATGATAATGTCAATAAACTTCCTACAAAATAAATGTTCAAGCAAAATAATTCTTTGAAAGAATTTTATCCAATGATAAACTGTCACAGTATAGTTAAACTAATGCAAAATTCTCAATTAACTATATGAGACCATCATAAAACCAATAAAATACTTGAGACCATCAAATAATAAAATATATAGTAACCAATACAAAAAATACAATAACAGTCAAAAATGGAAAAGCTAAAGACATCAACAAGTTGTCTAGATAATATGTATGAAAAGGTGGTTTTAACCACAGATGAAACTTACTTTTTTTGAAATTAAGAAATTGGTGAATCAATAACAAAAGATATAATTAGATTTCAACTTTACAATATACCCAGAAATTTTCTGATGGATTATATTTAACTCCCAATTAAAAACATAAATAGAATTAAATAATGGCAAACACATGTTAAAAAGTAGACCATGAAAACTATCATCAACATAGTCTCAAAATAGTAGAGTTTATAAAAGTAGTATTAGAGGTAGAATCCATGAAGAAAATCATTACTTGATTTTATGAAATAAAAATTAAAAAGTTATATAAAAAGAAAATAAGTTAATTACAGAAGTAAACAGAGAAATGAAGTCAATACATGAGATTGACAGGGAACCTGTGTCTTGAATCTGAAAATTAAAAAAAAAAAAAAATAACTCTTGCAATTAATAAGTAGGAAACCAATACAAACTAATTCAGTTGGGGAGATCCAAGATGGTGGACTAGAGGGTGACTGCATCTCCCAGTGCTCCAGAACTCAGGATTCAAGAAGGAGAGGTATTGAGAGACTCGGAACAACATAGAGCTGCATGGTGAGTCTCTCCCACCAGGTGAAGCTCAGCCGGGCGGCCGGCCTCAACAGGGGCAGCTTCTTGGAGCAGGGCAGTGCAGCAAGACTCTTCCCCAAGCGGCCCTGTTGCCTCTGGCGGCAGGCTCAATCCACAGCCAGCTTCTAGGAGCGGGCCCGCCCAGTGAGAGCTTTACCACACAGAGCCAGCCCGGAGCCCCGAGCCAGCCGCAGGTGGCTTCTGGGACGAAGGCAGATCAGGGAGAGGCTTTCCCCGAGCAGCCTGGCTCCCTCAGGCAGGGGCAGGCCCTGTCTATAGCCAGCTACTAGGAGCAGGACCGTCCAGTGAGAGGATTTCCATGCAGAACCAGCCCCAAGCCCTGGAACCAGTAGCTGGCTAGGGGCAGCTTTCTTTGGAAGCACAGCATTATCAAGTTCCTCCAAGACTTCAGGCTACTGAAGGTTGGGAGGAGATATACTGGAAATCTGCAGGGACACTATAAGCCAATAGAGGAAATCTGAAATATCTAAGAGTCCCACTGATATCAGACCAATATGAGAAAACAGGGGAAGAAAATGTCCAAAACGAACCTAGATACTATATCAATAAAACCCAATGACAGCACAGCAGAAGAAATGTCAGAAAGGGAGTTCAGAATGTACATAATTAAAACAATCAGGGAAGCAAATGAGGAGATGAAAGAGCAAATGCAGGCGTTAAATGATCGCACCAATCAACAGTTAAAAGACCAAATACGGGAAGCAAGACATCATTTCAATAAAGAGTTAGGGATACAGAAAAAAAAAAAACCCAGAAATCCTTGAAATGAAGGAAACAATAAACCAAGTCAAAAACTCCATAGAAAGCATAACCAATAGGATGGAACACCTGGAACACAGAACTTCAGACACTGAAGACAAAATATTTAATCTTGAAAACAAAATTGACCAAACAGAGAAGATGGTAAGAAATCATGAATAGAATCTACAAGAATTGTGGGATATCATGAAAAGGTCAAATTTAAGAATTATTTGGATTGAGGAAGGCTTAGAGAAACAAACCAAAGGAATGAACAATCTATTCAATGAAATAATATCAGAAATTTCCCAGATCTGACGAATGAAATGGAAAACCAGGTACAAGAGGATTACAGGACTCAAAGGATACAAAATTACAACAGACCCACACCAAGGCACATTATTATGAAAATGCCTAACATACAAAATAAAGACAGAATTTTAAAGGCTGTGAGAGAAAAGAATCAAATTACATCCAGGGGGAAACCAATAAGGATATCAGCAGATTTTTCAATCCAGACCCTAAAAGCTAGAAGGGACTGGAACAACATTTACCAAGCCCTGAAAGAAAACGGAAGCCAACCAAGAATCTTATACCCAGCAAAACTTACTTTCAGATTTGACAATGAAATAAGATCCTTCCATGATAAACAAAAGCTAAAAGAATTTACAAAAAAAAGCTGGCATTACAGAACATTCTCAGCAAAATATTCCATGAGGAAGAGATGAAAAACAACAATGCAAATCAGCAATGGGAGGAACAAGCCTAAAGGAATAGCCAAATAAAGGAGAAACCAAATCATGTCAAAAAACAAAAATGAGTCAAATGACAGGGAATACAAATCATATCACAATAATAACCCTGAATGTTAATGGCCTGAACTCATCAATCAAAAGACATAGACTGGCAGATTGGATTCAAAAGAAAAATCCAACAATATGCTGCCTGCAAGAGATTCATCTCATAGAAAGAGATACCCATAGACTAAAGGTGAAAGGATGGGAAAAAAACATACCATGCACATGAACACAGCAAAAGAGCTGGAGTATTCATCCCCATTTCAGATAATGGGGACTTCAAGCCTAAACTAGTCAGAAGGGATAAAGAAGGACATTACATACTGCTTAAAGGAAGCATAAATCAGCAAGACATAACAATCATAAATATCTATGCCCCGAACACTGGTTCATCCATGTATGTCAAACAAAACCTTCTCAATTCCAGAAATCAAATAGACCACAACACAATAATACTAGGATATTTTAACACACCTCTCTCACCACTGGATAGATCTTCAAAAAAATTGAATAAAGAAACCATAGATCTCAATAACACAATCAACAATTTAGACTTACCCGACATATATAGAATATACCATGCAACAAAGAATGAATGCACTTTCGCCTCAGCAGCACATGGATCCTTCTCTTAAATAGGCCATATTTTATGCCACAAAGCTACTGTTAGCAAATACAAGAAGATAGAGATACTACCTGTATTCTATCAGATCATAATGGATTGAAATTCGAAATAAATGACAGAATAAAAAACAGAAAATTCTCCAATTCCTGGAGATTAAATAATACGTTATTATATGATGAATGGATAACAGAAGACATCAGGGTGGAAATAAAAAATAGTTAGAAGTAAAAGAGAACAAAGACACATCATATCAAAATCTCTGGGACACTATGAAAGCAGTGCTTAGAGGAAGATTTATTTCATGGGGCGCATTCAACAAAAGAAGTAGAAATCAACAAATAAATGACTTAACACTATAGCTCAAAGCCCTATAAAAAGAAGAGCAGACCAACACCAAAAGTAGTAGAAGACAGGAAATAGTTAAAATCAGAGCTGAAATCAATGAAATTGAAACAAAAGAAACAATTGGAAAAATTAACAAAATAAATAGTTGGTTCTTTGAAAAACTAAACAAAATTGATAAACCCTTAGCCACACTAACAAAGAGAGAGAGAAAATTCAAATTACTAAAATTTGAAATGAACAAGGAAATATCACTACAGACACAAGTGAAATACAAAACATAATTAGAAGCTATTTTGAAAATCTATACTCCAACAAAACAGAAAACCTCGAAGACATCAACAAGTTTCTAGAGACATATGAATTACCTAAACTGAAACAGGAGGACATACACAACTTAAATAAATCAATTTCAAGAAATGAAATAGAAGAGGTCATCAAAAGTCTACCAACAAAGAAAAGTCCAGGACCAGATGAGTTCTCAACTGAGTTCTACAAAACCTTTAAAGAAGAGCTCATTCCAATACTTCTCAAAGTATTCCATGAAATAGAAGAGGAGGGAACCCTCCCAAGCTCATTCTGTGAAGCCAATATCACCCTGATACCTAAACCAGACAGAGACACATCGAGGAAAGAAAATTTCAGACCAATATCCTTGATGAACATCGACCCAAAAATTCTCAACAAAATTTTAGCAAATTGCATATACTTTTATATATTAAAAAGATAGTATACCATGATCAAGTGGGTTTTATCCCAGGGATGCAATGTTAGTTTAAGATCTGGAAATCAATAAATGTCATTCACCATATCAACAAACTTAAAGTTAAGAATCACATGATTATTTCGATAGATGCAGAGAAAGCATTCGATAAAATACAGCATCCCTTAATGCTCAAAACACCAGAAAAAATATGGATAGTGGGAACATTCCTCAACATTGTAAAGGCCATCTACGCTAAGCCCATGGCCAATATCATTCTAAATGGTGAAAAACTGAAAGCATTCCCCCTAAAAACTGGAACAAGGCAGGGATGCCCACTTTCATCAGTTCTATTCAACATCATCATTGACACTCTAGCCAGAGAAATTAGACAAACCAAAGAAATTAAAGGGATATGAATAGGAAAAGAAGAACTCAAACTATCCCTGTTCGCTGATGACATGATCATATATTTGGAGGAACCCGGAAATTCTGCCAGAAAACTTTTAGAACTCATAAGTGAATTCAGTAAAGTAGCAGGTTACAAGATGAATGCTCATAAATCCAATGCATTTTTATACTTAAGTGGTGAATCTTCAGAAATAGAAGTTAGGAAAACTACCCCATTCACAATAGCCTTAAAAAAAATAAAATACTTGCGAATCAATCTCACCAAAGAGGTGAAAGACCTCTACAAGGAGAACTTCAGAACACTGAAGAAAGAAATTAAAGAAAACCTTAGAAGATGGAAAGATCTCCCATGTTCTTGCATAGACAGAATTAATATTGTCAAAATGGCCATACTACCACAAGTGCTATACAAATTCAATGCAATTCCAATTAAAATCCCAATGACGTACCTTACAGAAATAGTGCAAGCAATTATGAAATTCATCTGGAAGAATAAGAAACCCAGAATAGCTAAAGCAATCCTCAGTAGAAATGCGAAGCAGGGGATATCGCAATACCATATCTTCAACTCTACTACAAAGCAATAGTAACAAAAACAGCATGGTATCGGTAACAAAATAGACAGGTAGATCAATGGTACAGAATAGAGGACATGGACACAAACCCAAATAAATACAATTTTCTCATATTTGACAACAGGGCCAAAAATATGCAATGGAGAAAAGATAGCCTCTTCAACAAATGGTGCTGGAAAAACTGGAAATCCATATGCAACAGAATGAAACTAAACCCCTATCTCTCACCCTGCACAAAATCAACTCAAAGTGGATCAAGGACCTCAGAATCAGACCAGAGACCCTGCATCTTATAGAAGAAAAAGTAGGTCCAAATCTTCAACATGTTGGCTTAGGATCAGACTTCCTTAACCGGACTCCCATAGCACAAGAAATAAAAGCAAGAATCAACAACTGGGATAGATTCAAACTAAAAAGCTTTCTCTCAGCAAAGGAAACTATCAGTAATGCGAAGAGAGAACATACAGAGTGGGAGAAAATCTTTGCCACTCATATTTTAGATAGAGCACTAATTTCCAGAATATATAAAGAACTCAAAAAACTCTACACCAAGAATACAAATAACCTAATCAACAAATGGGCTAAGGAAATGAACAGACACTTCACAGAAGAAGATCTACAAGCAGTCAACAGATATATGAAAACATGTTCAACATCTCTAGTAATAAGAGAAATACAAAATCAAAACTACCCTAAGATTCCATCTAACTCCAATTAGAATGGCGATTATCAAGAATAAAAGCTACAATAGGTGTTGGCGAGGATGTGGGGAAAAAGGTACACCCATACATTGCTGGTGGGGTTGCAAATTAGTGCAGCCACTCTGGAAAGCAGTGTGGCGATTCCGCAGAAATCCTGGAATGGAACCACCATTTGACTCAGCTATCCCACTCCTTGGCCTACACCCAAAGGACTTAAAATCAGCATACTACAGAGATACAGCCACATCAATGTTCATAGCTGCTCAATTCACAATAGCCAGATTGTGGAATCAACCTAGATACCCTTCAATTGACGAATGGATAAAGAAATGTGGTATATATATATACAATGGAATATTACTCTGCCATAAAGAATGTTAAATTGATGGCATTTGCAGGCAAATGGATGAAATTGGAGAATATCATGCTAAGTGAGATAAGCCAATCTCAAAAAACCATAGGACGAATGATCTCGCTGATAAGCGGATGATGATATATAATGGGGGGTGGTAGGGGTTACTGTTAGGGTTAGGGTTAGGCTTAGGGTTAGGCTTAGAGAGGGTGGCAAGAATGGAAGAAGGAAGGACTGTTTGGAGGGAAAAGGGGTGGGAGGGAAAATAACAGAATGAATCAAACAACGTAACCCTATGTAAATATATGATTACACAAATGGTATGCCATTACTCCATGTACAAACAGAGAAACAACATGTATCCCATTTGTTTACAATAAAAAAAAATTCAGCTAACCTACTTTTAGGTTTTGTGCTAGGTAAAAAATTGAAATGGGCATTTGAATGCTCACTTGAATGCAGTTGTTAAAACGTGTTTTTTTATTATTGTCTATAAACTTCATAGTTGAGTGAGGGAAGATTAAAAATCTAAAAATAGTCTGTAAATTATGGTGCATGAATATCATATGACATAAGGCAACCATAAAGAATACTATCATATTTTATGCATTATACATAATGTGCAAAACATGATGTGTATGTTAATAGGACTGTATGCTTACTAGTATATTGTCTTATGGAGTAATCTTTAGAAATTAATGCTACCATTTTAAAATATAAACAATATCATATAGAGAATGCTTTTATCATAGTAAGAAAAGTATATTTGTAAGAAGTTTCCAAGATTTTATAAGAAATTGATTGGAAGACATGAGTGAATTTCCACATTTTTAATGCCTTTGGCCTTTGCAATTACATTTCAACATGCCCCCAAATCACCACTTGCCCTCGAGGAAACATGACTGACCAGGAGGTATGAGGCTTTATGAATGTAGTTGATCAGGTTCAGCAAAGCACACTCATTGCCCTAGTAGATGTATAGTAGAGTGGGGAGGTGACCAGTAGACAAGTGGACAATGTTAGTAAGGCAATTATAAGTAGGTACCGAAACCAAGACTGCACCAGGAGGGAGAAACTGGTATTCCTTAGATAAAGAGGTCAGGGTAGGTGTGCTTCTCAGAGAAGGCAACACTAGAGACGAAACCTGGAAGATGAGACTAAACCCATCTTGGATGATATCAGACAGGAGGGAAGGGAGTGTTCGAGTTGAAGGAAATAGTATGTGTCATGCCTTAAAGAGGCGAGCCTTCAGGAACTGAAAGGAAAAAGGGTTGGCTGTGAGACAGCAACCTGTGGGAGATGTGGACCAGGACAAAGAAATTCAGTTCCTATTCTAACCTGATGGGGAGGATCTGTGAGTAACACACAATCTGATCCACTCAGAGACTCTGGAGAAAGAGCTGTGGTTGAGGGCAGGAGAGGGACCAGGCTGACAGGGAGGCAGTGGCAGTGGTCCACTGTGAGAAGGCGATCTCTCTAATATTGTGCAGAGTCCAGCAGCGATGTAAATGAGATGTTTTCATAGGTAGTGTCATTCTGGACTGCAGGTAAAAAAAGTAAAATTCTAGAACAAGATGTATGAGTCTCCTAGAATTCTCTTTTCAACTTCTCTGGTACCCAATAACATTTATTTCCCCCGAATACAAGTTTTGAAGGAAAGATAGACAAGCCAGGAGAATTCAGAGTGAATTGGCTGGAGACAGGCAGATGACAGAAAGGGAGTGATGGGGCGGAAGATACTAGACTTGGTCTGAGGGGAAGTCACGCGAGGGACATCATCACAGCAGTGAGGACTTACTCAGATGAGCTCTGTGGCCTGGGCTGGAAGTGGAAACTTCGGGAAACCAGATTATTATAGCTGAACACGATGAATGACCTTTTTGTAGTTAGAATAGCTCAAAGAGGTGGCAGTGGTGAGGGCAGCAGAGAAGTAAAGAAGAAATCTGCCCATTGAATAACATCGTGAGTTGTCCGATTTCTCCCCCTTGCTGTTCCAGGACTGTTCTCCATCTACTTCATTGGTAATCCCATCAATTATCCAGGCCAAGAATTTTGAGGTCATTCTTCCTTGTTTCTCAATTCTTTTCTTTCTCTATACCATTCGTCCAATCTATAAGTAAATCCAGTTAACTTTACCTTCAAGAAGTCCCTAGCATCCTACTGCTCACCACCTGCATGATACCTGCATGGGTACATCTCCCAATTGCTCTTCTTTTCCATCCTTTCCCATTTCAGTCTGCTTGTTCTCCACATAGCAGCCTACAAAATGCTTTGGAATACCTAAGTTGGGTCATGTTACTTCTCTGTTTAAAATTTCTCCAAATTTTTTGTCTTATTGAAAGTAAAACCCAAATTTTGGCCACATGACTCCGAGGCTCCTCTGACTTTACCACATTCCTCTTTCTCCACAGTTCCTTCCTCCAGCCGTGTTGGTCCCTTACTATTTCCAAATTCTGCTAGCACTGCTTCACTTAGGGCAAAGGCACTGGTTCTTCCTTCTTCCTGGAATGCTCTCTCATTAGGTATCTGAAACACTAATTTCATCATCTTTTGCAGTGGTCTACTGAACAGGGAGACCCTCCTGTCTATGTTACATGAAATTTCCCTCCCTCCCTGTCAAAGAATGCTCCCTCAGAGCAGTGACCTCTTTGGTTCATGGCTTTCTTTTCAGTGCCTAGAACACTACCAGACCTAAAGCAATTCTCCAATAGTAGCAGTGAATTGGATGAAGTCGTTGAAAACACTTTAGGAGTCAGAAACCACAGAGATGCTGAGCAAGCAGATATGCATTAAGAAAAAAGTCACAGACGACAAGAGGAGGTAAAAAAGTGAACGACAGGCTGGGAACAGCTGTGTGCTGAGAAACAGCTTTATGGACACTTGCCTCATGCTTACTGGTACTTCATTAACCTTCCTAGCTCCATGACAAGGGCAAGTGGTCTTCATTCTGAAGAAGCAGATGGGGGACCATGGTGGGGTTTCTTTAGGAGGCAGACATGATCATTTTTATATTTTAGAAAGATAGCTCAAAGTGCTACTTGGAGTTGGTGAGGCAGACTGCTGCTGTAATATTCCTTATTGGTGAAGGCCCATGGTTGAACTTAGACTATATATCAGAGGCAATGGAGATAAAGAAATGACTTTTAGAGACAGGTAGGAGGAAGAAACCCAGAACTCAGTAATTCAAAACCATAAATCAAGCATACTCTTGGGAGGCAGATATTATTTCCAGAACCCCTCTCATCTTATCAGCTGTAGTTGTTTCTTCTTATGTCATTTGATGAAACCAATTAGAAATATGTTCAGAATGTCTTCTTCATCACAAATAAGTTTGTCATTCTGCACACTCAGGAGAATAGATGTGACTCTGACCACTCTCAGTCCTATATTCAGTTGCCAGTTCATCATGCTTGGTGAGTGACAAAACACTACAAATAAGGACCCTGATTCTCATAGCCCAGTGCCCTGAGCCATCGAGAAACTTATAGATACTTGGAACATATTTAATGGTGGCACTCACTCGCAGGAGTGTTATCAATTTTATTAAAGCTTTATGCTGGTATTGCAAACATCTAAATCTGTCACCAGACCAAATTGAAACTCCTCTTTCTCCTTTTTTAGTATTGCAAACACTTTTTAAATTTCATTTTAAAAATGTTGGTGCATTGTAATTATATAGTAATAGTGAGATTCATTATGCCATATTCATACATGCATATAATATACCATCATTTTTTGACACTGTTGGCACTCACCTGCAGCCAAACTCCTGGTCTCCAGGGATTCTATTTAATTCTAAATTCAGGACTCTCTGCCTTGACTTTTCTATCCAAAGAAAGTGTCCAAGTTAGAGGAACTTTGGTTCTCACATACGGAACTGAAGTCCAGGAACATCTAGCACTGGAGCAATAACTACGTGAAGGAGAAACATTGCAAAATATGAGAAGAATTGTTTTTTTCAATTCAAGGATTTGTAGTAGCTCCTGGGGAATGTGGTTGAAAGGTAATAGTGACAATATTTTTGAAAAAGTCTTGTGTTCAGATGAACTCAGTAGTGGAATCATCAAGTCAGGGCAAAACAAAGTCCACAGAAAACCAGATAAAGTGTCCAGTAGAGCTAACTCCAGTTTCTCAGCCCTTAATTTGGCCCTTAATTTGGCATTAAACTGGAGTAGGCTCTGCAGGGTGTCTAGTGCCTCAATGTCTCTAAAGTAAATTGTAGAGGAGGGAGAGCAGGCCTCTGAAACTAGGGCCTTATGATAGCTCAGAGATGGAGTACAGCAGATACCAGAAAAGAAGTTGACCATAAAAGGTAGACTCTACATGGGGGAATACTTGTCAGGAAAGTATTTGATGTTCAGATGTCAGAGCCCAACAATCTGCACCATGCAAAAATTGTTGCCACCATGTATTATTCACACAATCAATCTCTCAACATCATTTATGACTGGGTAAGAAGAGGTGTGGAAAATAGGGAGTTGTTCTTCTGCCTAAGCTTCCTGTCTAGAACAGGCAAACAGCAGCCCCTAGGAGATGTCATGATTTATCCCTAAGACTCTACAGGGCCCTTTACTGAGTATTCCACAGCCCTCTATTAAAGGACACTTTCTTTTTGATGTGAAAACAGTTAGGTGCAATCAGCAAACAGGCAATGTGGAGCTGCCCTGATTTGATGGCAGGGGCTCAGGCTACTGCTCATCTACACTTTATTTTCTTGCTTTTGAATTCACAGGTCATAATAAAGCATTGCATATCCACAGACCAGCAAGAAGAATTAATTAAGAGGAGCCTTTTAATGTAGAAAGCAGCTTACTGAGATAATGGAAAAGGCTTTGGTAAGACTTGGCTTAATTGGAATTTCAAGCAATTCCTCGCTTGTTGTACCAGGGATTTTTACTGTTATAGACAGGATGAGCAAGCTGTTTAAAGAGCTTACTGGCAGAACTGGACTCAGAGGTTTCAGCAGAGATGGATTTGGTTCAAACAATGAGAACTGCCTTAGAAAACAGCAAGCAGGGAGCCTAGACTTGTTCTCTCATCACTGTATGAACATACAAGTCTTATAAGCCTAGCAGGTAACTTAGAAACTAGAAGATGAATTTGAAAGGCAAGTTCCAGGATGACAAACTTGTTGCCTGTTTCAAGATAAAAACATGGAATGAAGCAGAGAGGAGCCAAATGCAGAGAATGGGCTTTGGCATTTGAAATGCATGGGCTCCTGCTTAAATTCTACTGTGTACTTCCTGGAAAACTCCAGCTAATAATTGCCATCTCACGGGAGTAGTGTAAATATTAATTGCCAATATTAATTGGCATGGTAATATTAATTGCATGGTACTCTACTACAGTGTGCATCATTCTCTACATAGGATACATTAAGGGGGCAAGACACAGATGCTTCCCTAGGGAACTTTATAATAGGACATACACTGTGGATAGATTATATTCACTGGAATTAACCGGTCTTTTTTTATTTGAATGATGGTTCAGCACTGAACAACTGGAAGACAAAGCCAGTTGAAATGAATGCATTCCATGCATTTCATGTCCAAGGACATGAAAGGGTTTCAGGTAAGAAGAGTATGGTCTATCTTTTTGTTGGCGCTGACTAGGGGTAGGCAGAGGCACAAAAAGATGACTGAGTATTTAGCATCACTTGCTCATCTCACTGCCTCACAGTATAGGTCTATGGATTTTTCTCTGGGTCCAAATGCTATTCCTCATAAACACCTATGCCAGAAATCCAATGGGGCCATCTGAGGGGCTGTTTGTCTGGAAATTAGCTTGATTCACATCTGAATTACCAATGATTACCAATGATTAGTTGATTACTGCTTGACTTGAGCTTCAATTGCTATGAAGTGTTATATGTCACCTTAAAATATATTCTACTGCAGGCTGATTCTGTTTGCTTCTTGTTGACCTCATGGGACTGAACTCAAATTCTCTTAGCACACCTCTTGATGGCTTTGGGGAACACATGCATATTCTTCTCTTGTGATGTTTAGTCTACCTACTAGGTTAAGGACTGCAAAGAGCTGTTCCTTTTTTCCAAGATGAGGAAGAGAGCCCTTTCATGGGTGGCAATTTCTTCAGTATAAATGCTATTTCTTCTCTGGTAATGACAAAGAGGATGAAACTGAATCCAGGGCATTGTCCTGAAGCTGTTTCCAATGGAGCAGATCTGTATGGCTTTGAAAATAAGTAGTCTTAAATAAGACCCTGAGGCAAGGAAATATCCAGAAGAATATGCATTTGCTGGAACAACAACCTTCTAAATATAGCAGCAGAAATCTTTCCTGATGCAACAGAAAATTCCAGGATGGGCTTCTGAGAAAAGGCTGACTTTCGCCAGTTTATGTGAAGGAAAAATAGACCCATAACAGTTGTTATTTTCAATATATATACAATATTATACATATGCAGTATGTATATACTAATTGTAAGCTAAGTCTATTATCTTAGCTTACATGAAGATTTTATCTTCATAGCAAGCCTGAAAGAATATGTTTTTATTCCCACTTACAGAGGAGGATACCAAGGTTGAGAGAAGGCAAATGATTTTTCCAGGTTCCTACAACCTCTATCCAGAGTGAAGACTGGGATGGGGAATACAAGGACTTTTCCTCCAGTTTTGAAACCTTTTTTTTTTTCTTTACAATTTCATTTTCATTTTTCTATTCAGAGACATTGCCCAGTGATTCCACCAAGATACCTCTCAAGACCTTCCCACTCCACATCAGAAGTTTGCAAACATCAGTGTACCTGAGTCTTCCAGGAGGGCTTGATAAACACACAGTACCAGCACCTTCTCCACATATAGTAGGTTTGGTTGGGGCCAGAGAATTTGCATTTTTTTCCATTGAGATATATCTTCCATACCAAAAAAAATTTTATTGAGATTTATTTTAAATATTATAAAGATCTTTCATTTTAAAAAACTCAACTATTTCTATGAGCATCAGCACAGTCTAGTTTTGGGACATTTCATCACCCCACAGAGATCCTCTGTGCCTTTTTGTGGTCTCGCAGTGTCCACTAATTCCTACCAAACAACAACTGCTCTCTGTCTCTGTAGATTTGTCTGTTCTAGATTCATACAATATGATTTTTCATCTTTTGTCTTTTGCATCTATCCTCTTTTATGTAGCATAATATTTTTGAGTTCTACCCATATTGTAGCTTTACTCCTCTCATTGCTGCAGAGCATTCCATTCATTGCATAGACCACAATTTGTGTATCTATTCAATAAGAATTTATGTTTATGACAAATTCTTAGATGATGCTGAAGTTGCTGTTCTGGCAATTACATTTTGAAATCACTTTGTGAGATCAACAGTTCTCAGTCTTAAATTTTAAGAACAGTGGTTATTTACTGTGGCTGCCCCACTGGAAATTCCAGGGGAGATTTTACAAAATACTGTGTCTGGGCCTCATTCATATTGAGGTAGGGCTCAAGAATAAGTACTTTTATAGAACTCCCTAGGTGATTCGGACGTATAATTACAGCTGAGAACTACATCTCTAAATCCTTGCTACTCAATGTGTGGGGCACTGACCAACAGCAACAGTATAAAACCTGGGATCTTGTTGGAATCTCTGACTGTTAAGTCCCATCCTACAATTCCTGAATCAGACATTAAAACATCATTTTAACATCCTCAATTGATTCCTAGAGTTGGGTTTTGAGAACTGCTCTCCACAACAGGGTCTAATGCTGAGGAGCAGAAAACAGAAATGAAAAAGACGATTACACTTCCAGACTGAACTGTAATGAAATTAAAAAAAAAAAAAAAAAAAAAAAGACTTGATGAACAGGTGGTTCCTTTCCTTTAGCCTGAATTGCTGAGATTAGCTCTTGCATTGATCAAACCATGAGATAATTGCTGACCTTCCTCCCACTGCCTGTGGCTACAGATGAACTTAGTGAGGGAGCTGGGTTAAACGGCTTGCTCTAAATAGATCTCATTCCCTTTCCAGGGAGTGTGAATGGGACATACTAATGAGTTTTATCTGCACCCATCCTAATGAGGATGTACTGGGATTCATCCAATAATATCTTGTCTGAATTGCCGAAGCAGTTTGGATGACATGGGACCTCAACACTTTGATGAGATTAATTAAGTCAGTTGAGTATAACTGTTTATTTTTGGTGAACCTGTTTCCTGCTGGGCATGGATATGGAGATCAAGATGATGTAGAGTGTGCCTGGAGGGACTTGGTATACTAAAGGATACAGAGGCTCAAAGAGAATCTGTGCTCAGTGCGATGGTAATAATGGAAGTGCCAGGACTGGGGATGTAGCTTGATGGGTAGAGCATTTGCCTGACATACATGAGACCTTGGGTTCAATCCCCAGCATGCCAAAAAATAAAATAGAAAATACGGAAACCCCAGAAGGAAAGATAACTACATTTAGGGGCAAGAGTCTAGTCAGGAATAGCTTCCTGAAGGAGATGATCAAAGAATATGTTTGGAGAGTGCATAATCACTTAAGTTGCAGAGATGAGAATGGGGCATTAAGTGGGCAAAGGAAAGAACTAGGGGAAGGACCTGGAAATATGAAAATACTTGACATCTTGCTTCTGTTTTAGATCCAAACTTTGTTTTAGAAATGTTTGGGATACAGGAGCTCAGAGTTGTAAATTTTATGGAGGGTCAGGAGAGGACCATGAAGCCAGAAATACTTTCAAGGCAGAGAACCTAAAGCCAGTCTATTTGTAATAACAATGAAGCAGACTGCAAAAGGAAATGACTTGCACTGCTTTGAATCTGGGAGCTCTGACGGGGATTTATTCAGGGTCATGATGAATCTTCTCACCTGGGATGGGATATCCAATAGATCCTTTCTGGAGTCTTGTGACATGAGGATACCCAAGAACATGTTATGGAAGAAACTGACAACCAGTCAAATGAAGAGTCCACCTCTAACATGAAGAAGCTCAATGGGCAAAAGGAAGTTAGGCAGGGAGCTCTAGGTGTTTTCTCCAGAATTGTAAAATCAGAGGTGGAGCCAGAGCCATGAGTTCAGATCAGATCTTGGAACTCACCAAATATGTCAAAAGACTAGGAGTAGAACATCAAGCACCAGGTCAGGTTTGATACAGATCATCAATCAATGCCCATTTCCCTCCCTTCTATAGCCCGTTTCTGTGGCAATGCCCTTGAAATCAAACCCAGATTCCAACTTTCACTTGCACTATTCGCCTCATCTATAATTTTGCTTATTTTAATAGTCTGACCTTAAAGAGAGGTCTGACTCTTCTGCTGTTGACAGTGGATCCCTGCGATAGTCAACTAAAGAAATAAAATTTCCCTTCTCCTTTCCTTTCTTCCCTGCCTTCCTTCCAAGTTAAACAAACCCCACAGCAGCTGCCTGAATATTGAGGGCTTCATCACATTCAAAATGAATGGAAAGAATTAACATGCAAGGGATTATCTCATTTCAATCCTCAAAATAACTCCACAAAGTAGATAATGACATACTATCCCCACTTTACAAGTTTAGAAACATTGAGGCATGCAATCTTGCCCAAGACCACCCAGCTGGTAAGTGGTAGACTGGTCTGTCCAAGTTTACCCTGGACTAGGCTGCGCTCAATGAGACTGTTCCACGTGCCAGAAGCTCAGCCAACACTGGAGGGACACATGTCCTAAGATGCCCCAGGTGCAGTGGTGTTCAGGTTACCAGAAACAGACCGCAATGGTGTTGGGGGCAGCCCTGGGATTGTGAAATATTGTCATGAATATGAATGGATCCGAATTTTCTTAGGGTCTATAACCTGAGGTCAGGCAGTTGAGGGCTGCTTTGAAGGTGCCCACCTAATGTTTCCATGTGTTTCATTTGGAATTCCTACTGCATTGTGGGTTCAATGCAGGACTCCTATCCAAGGAAGGGCACATGAGTCACAGCTGCAGAACAATTCCATTTCATTGGATACCAGCAGGAGAGTTTGCTTGAAAACAAATTATGCTTACCAAAGCATTGGATGAGTCCATTGTGGACAACCCTGCAGTGTAGTGTAGCAGGTTATTTCTTGTCCTTAATTACTCTGGTGGGGACAGAAAATAAGTTTAATCCATTACATTCTGTTCTCAAAGTAGAGACCCCTTTAGTTACTTCCACTTTTAAGATACTCATTTTGTTTGAATGAATGTGATTGTTGTTTTAAATTTGTAAATTAATATAATTAACGAAGAAATTCTAACAGAAGTGTGGGATTACATTTATCTGGCATCGACTCCATTAATTTCCAGCATCTAAAAAGCATTGTTAATCATGTGCACACTGTTAATTATCTCAACATGTTTAATTGTTGTTTTCTTAAATAACTAGTAGGCCATATGTAAATGATCTTTCGAGCATTAACATTTCATTTTGTGAATAAGCAACACACAGAACAGATTGCATGATACGTTAGACTGAATATGATCTTTGGGCCATTCGTATGGCATTGGAAAAATGGGGAACTGAGGAAATTATCCCCCCATCTCAACCTAATACCCCAATGGCCCAAAGGGGCAAATATAACTATATTTGGAAATATTACAGAATTGTCAAAAGAACAGCAGATCTGCGATGTAAATTGTGAAACATATGTTACAGTTCTATTTTTCTTGTGACTGTGAACTTTGCAATTTTTGTCAGACTTGGAAACAAAAATAATAACATCTAACATTTAGGGAACACGTGCTGTATCTGTTCAAGGACTGGGTTCATTTTTTTCCATTTCATATTCATAACAGTCCTACAATGAAGATAATATGATTGTCTCAGCATTTTATAAATCCAGATAGGGAAAAGTTCAGTGATTTGCTCAACATCATGACCTAGTTGTCTGGCCATTAGGGATGCTTATCTAGTATTTCTTTTTTACTCCTTCTAGGTGGGATTGACCAGAATCCTGTTTTGGTGGGCATCCTTTGAAAAACAAAACAGAGCAGAATAAAATCTAACTCACCCTTCCTCTGCTTGTTGAGAATTTAAACTCTGCATCTGTAGGAGATATGACTCTCTCCGGCAGTCCTAGCAAACCTCTTTTATAACATCACTTTCCATTCAGTGTATTGGGAAAAATATATTAGTCTGTTCAGGAGACAGGTTTACTGGGTGGAAATGCTTTCAATTTTTTTTTTTCCTCTAGAAGCAGGAAGGCATGATGATAAATAGAGGGGAAGTGGGAGTGTGTGTGTGTGTGTGTGTGTGTGTGTGTGTGTGTAGAGAAAATGAGGATCAAATGAGAGAGAGATACATAGGAGACACAAGAGGAAGAGGGCTTTACTAACACATGAGTGGAGATGGATGGGGCATGTTTTCCTTTCTTCTTATCAGGTTTAAAAAAAGAATTAGATACAGCACAATATAACAAATGTGGGGAATGATAGCAATGACATTCAGGCAGGTATTTGAATTCCTGAAAAGATCACCTCACTGAATAGTTGTCACTGAACTAGTTGGTGCAGAAAATTTGACCCATTTTATCTAATAATTCAGAGGAGGGGAAAATACAGACTCTGTGCTCTCCAAGGACAATTTCCCATAGAGTATAGGAACCTCACCGCATAATGCTATGGTTTGGATAATTGTCTCCCAAAGGCCCATGCGTTAAAGGCTTTGATGCTAACTTGGGGCACTATTGGGAAGTGATAGAACCTTAAAGAGATGGGACCTAGTAGGAGGAACTAAGGTCACTGGGGTGCGCCCTTGAAGTGGATATTGGAATCTCAGACCTTTCCTCTTTCTTTCTGCTTCCCAGCTGCCATGAAGTGAGCAGTTTTTAGCACCACGCACTCTTGTCACAATGTGCTCCCCCAGTACATGCTCAAAAGAAAAGGGCCTAACTATAGATTAAAACCTCCAAAGACATGAACCAGAACAAATTTTCCTTTTTAAATTGATTACCTCAGGTGTTTTGTTACAGTGATAGAAAGATGATGAACACACACTGCAAGAAGAAACAGCATCACAAAAGTATTATAGTAACCTTGGTGAACTGCAGACAGTAGATATAGTGTGCAGACTAATGAGTATCCTAACAAAAGACATGTACAATGATGAATCATGAATGAAGAACACTTAACTGCAAAAATCAGTCCAGTAAATATGGTCAGTCTGCATCCTATACCAACTTAGAACTTTGTTAAATCTGAAGGAACTGAAAAAGCTGGAAAGTGAGTCAATAAACATAAAACCAGAGAAAGGAGGTAAGTGGTATGTGATTTATTAGAGTCAATGCACATGGCAAATGAGGGTGAGAAAATGATTTAGCCATGGGCAGCCCAAGCCACTGCCAAAGACATTGTTCCTAGCATAAATTCCCTGAAATGTCACCAATGACACTAATTGTATATTTTTAAGGGAATAACCCACCCCAAAGTTTGAATCATTGATATTTTCTGGGTTTTTTTCTCTCTGATTTTTGACTCATCTGGACACTTTTCCATTATTTTCTTAAGTGACACACCAATCTGTGTCTTCTCATGGGTTCAAATACATGCATCTTAATAGAGAAGAAACAAGGACAAGAGGGTCTCTTGAATCTGGAGGACTTCCTTCTCTCTAGAGATGACACTCAATTATAACTTAACGGAGGCAATGCAAACATAAGGTTCAGGAGTCTAGGAAAGACTCAGACTCTAGACTCCAGTCCTGCTCTGTTTGAAATAGTGAAGATTATTTTTTGTGGAGAATAGATTGTGTTTCATAAATTTCCAGGCATGATATGAAATCCATGCCACTGGATGAATCCTCTGAAGAAATAGTGTTTGCTGCTGGGTCTTTGAGACCTGTCTTACATGAGTGAAACTGTTTTAAAAATATGATTATTTTCCACCCCTCTGATTCGCTTTGTGTTGAAGTAAAAGTACATGCACCCTGCTACTACCACCATCACCCCATTCTAGTCTGTTTTAGTTTGTTTTCTGTTGTTTCAACAAAATAGTTGAGAGTGTGCAATTTATAAGGAATAGGTTGTTTGACACACAGTTCTGTAGACCTGGAAGCCCAAAAGCCTGGCGCTGGAATCTGGTGAAATTATTCTTGTGAGCATCACATGGGGAGACAGCAAATTCAAAACCACTACTGCCATTGTAGGGGCCTACCCTGAAGACCTTATCTAATCCTAATTAACTTTCTTTTTTTTAATATTTTTTATTTTTACAGACACATTTTGATTCATTGTACACAAATGGGGTACAACTTTTCATTTCTATGGTTGTGCACAATGTACATTCACACCATTCACGTAATCATACATACATATAAGGTAATACTGTCTGTTTCTTTCTACTGTTTTTCCATCCTCACCCTCTCCCACCTCTTTTCCCTCTACACCATCCAAAGTTCCTTCATTCTTCTCTCCCCCCCGCCACTCCCCATCATTATATATTGTCATGCATTTACCAGAGAAAACACTCAGTTTTTGGCTTTTGGGGCTTAGCCTATTTCACTTAGCATGATATTTTCCAACTTTATCCATTTACCAGCAAATGCCATAATTTTATCACTCTTTATGGTTGAGTAATATTCCATTGTGTGTGTATATATATATATATATATATATATATATACCACAGTTTCTTTATCCATTCATCAATTGAAGGGCATCTAGGTTGGTTCCACAATGTAGCTATTGTGAATTGAGCTGCTATGAACATTGATGTGGCTGCATCACTGTAGTATGCTGATTTTAAGTTCTTTGGGTATAAACGAAAGAGTGGGATAGCTGGGTCAAATGGTGGTTCAATTCCAAGCTTTCTGAGGAATCTCTGTACTGCTTTCCAGAGTGGCTGTACCAATTTGCAAACCCACCAGCAATGTATGAGTGTGCCTTTTTCCCTACATCCATGCCACCACTTATTATTGCTTGTGTTCTTGATAATAGCCATTCTAATTGGAGTTAGATGAAATCTTAGGGTGGTATTAGTTTGCATTTCTCTAATTACTAGGGATGATGAGCACTTTTCATGTATTTGTTGATCACCTGTATATCTTCTTCTGTGAAGTGTCTGCCCATTTCCTTAGCCCATTTATTGATTGGGTTCTTTGTATTTTGGGTGTGAAGTTTTTTAAGTTCTTTATAAACTTTGGAGATGAGTGCTCTGTCTGAAGTGTGTGTATGGAAAAGATTTTCTCCCACTCTGTAGGCTCTCTTTTCACATTGTTGATTGTTTCCTGTGTTGAGAAAAAAAAAACTTTTTAGTTTGAATCTATCCCATTTATTGATTCTTGCTTTTATTTCTTGCGCTATGGGGGGTCTTGTTAAGGAAGTCTAGTCCTAAGTCAACATGATGGAGATTCGGGCCTACTTTTTCTTCTGTTTGGTAAAGGGTCTCGGGTCAAATTCCTAGATCCTTGATCCATTTTGAGTTGAGTTTTGTACAGGGTGAGAGATATGAGTTCAGTTTCATTTTACTGCATATGGATTTCCAGTTTTCCCAGCACCATTTGTTGAAGAGGCTATCTTTTCTCTATTTTAAGTTTTTGGCACCCTTGTCTAGTATGAGGTTATTGTACTTATGTGAGTATGTCTCTGTGTCTTCTATCCTGTACCATTGATCTACCTGTCTATTTTGGTGCCAGTACCATGCTGTTTTTGTTACTATTGCCCTATAGGAGAGTTTAAGCTCTGGTATAGTGATACTTCCTCCATCACTCTTCCTGCTCAGGATTGCTTTGACTGTTCTGGGTCTTTTGTTCTTCCAGATGAATTTTATAATTGCTTTTTCTATTTCTATGAGAAATGACATAGGGATTTTAATTGGAATTGCGTTAAATCTGTATAGCACCTTTGAAAGTATGGCCATTTTGATAGGATTAATTCTGACTATCCAAGAACATGGGAGATCTTTCCAACTTCTAAGGTCTTCCTCAATTTCTTTCTTCAATGTTTTGTAGTTCTCATTGTAGAGATCTTTTACCTCTTTGGTTAGATTGATTCCCAATTATTTTATTTTATTTTTTTGAGGCTATTGTGAATGGAGTTGTTTTCCTCATTTCCCTTTCAGATGTTGCATTGCTTATGTATAAAAATGCTTTAGATTTATGTATGTTGATTTTATAACCTGCTATTTTGCTGAATTCATTGATGAGGTCTACAAGTTTTCTGGAGGAGGTTTTTTGGATCTTCTGTATAGAGAATCATGTCATCAGCAAATAGTGACAGTTTAAGTTCCTCTTTTCCTATTTGTGTCCCTTTAATTTCTTTAGTCTGTCTTAATTGCTCTGGCTAGTATTTCAAGTACAATGTTGTGAAGTGGTGAAAGAGGGCATCCCGGTCTTGTTCCAGTTTTTAAAGGGAATGCTTTCAGTTTTTCCCCATTAAGAATGATGTTGAGGGGGCTGGGGAGATAGCTCAGTCGGTAGAGTGCTTGCCTTGCAAGCTCAAGGCCCTGGGTTCAATCCCCAGCACCACAAAAAAAAAAAAAAAAAATGATGTCGGTCATGGGCTTAGCATAAATAGCCTTTACGATGTTCAGGTATGTTCCTACTATCCCTATTTTTTCTAGTGTTTTGAGCATGATGGGGTATTGAATTTTGCCAAATGTTTTTTCGGCATCGATTGATTCTTATCCTTAAGTCTATTGACATGTTGGATTATATTTATTGATTTACAGATGTTAAACCATCCTTGCATTCCAGGGATGAACCCCACTTGATCGTGGTGCACAATTTTCTTAATATGTTTTTGGATACGGTTTGCCAATATTTTGTTAAGGATCTTTGCATCTATATTCATCAAGGATATTTGTCTAAAATTTTCTTTCCTTGATGTGTCTTTGCCTGGTTTGGGTATGAGGGTGATATTAGCTTCATAGAATGAGTTCGGTAGGGTTCCCTCCTTTCCAATTTCCTGGAATGCTTTGGGAAGCATTGGAATGAGTTCTTCTTTGAAGGTCTTATAGAACTTGGCTAAGAATCCATCTGGTCCTGGGCTTTACTTGGATGGTAGGCTTTTGGTGGCCTCTTCTATTTCATTGCTTGATATTGATCTGTTTAAATTGTGTATGTCCTCCTGGTACAGTTTGAGAGGAGCATATATCTCTAGAAATTTGTCGATGTTTTCAGTGTTTTCTATTTTGTTGGAATATAGATTTTCAAAGTAGTTTCTCATTGTGCTATGTATTTCAGTGCTGTCTGTCATGATAGTTACTTTTTCATCACAAATTTTAGTAAGTTGAGTTTTCTCTCTCCTTCTTTTTGTTACTGTGGCTAAGGGTTCATCTATTTTGTTTACTTTTTCAAAGAACCAACATTTTGTTTTGTCAATTTTTTTAATTGTTTCTTTTGTTTCAATTTTATTGATTTCAGCTCTGATTTTAATTATTTCCTGTCTACTACTTTTGCTGTTATTGTGTTCTTCTTTTTCTAGGGCTTTGAGCTGTAATGTTAGGTCATTTTGTTGTTGACTTTTCTTTTCTTGAATGTGCTCCATGCAATGAATTTTTCTCTTAGTAATACTTTCATAGTGTCCCAGAGAGTTTGATTTGTTGTATCATCGTTCTCATTTACTTCTAAGAATTTTTTTTATCTCCTCCCTGATGTTTTCTGTTATCCATGTTTCATTCAATAGCATATTATTTAGTCTCCAGGTGTTGGAGTAATTTCTGTTTTTTATTTTGTCATTGATTTCTAATTTCATTCCATTATGATGTGATAGAACACAAGGCAGTATCTCTATTTTTTTTTTTTTTGCATTTACTAAGAGCTGCTTTGTGGCATAACATTGTGTATTTTCAAGAAGGTTCCATGTGTTACTGAGAAGAAAGTGAATTCACTCATTGATGGATGGAATATTCTATATATGTCTGTTAAGTCTAGGTTATTGATTGTGTTATTGAGTTCTATGGTTTCTTTGTTTAGTTTTTATTTGGAAGATCTATCCAGTGGTGACAGTGGTGTGTTAAAGTCCCCCAGAATTATTGTGTTGTGGTCTATTTGATTCCTGGAATTGAGAAGGATTTGTTTGATGTTCGTGGATGAGCCAATGTTTGGGGCATAGATATTTATGATTGTTATGTCTTACTGATTTATGGTATGAAATGTCCTTCTTTATCCCTTCTGACTAACCTTGGCTTGAAGTTCACTTTATCTGAAATAAGGATGGAAACCTCTGCTATTTTACTGAGTTCGTGTGAGTGGTAGGTTTCTCTCCATCCTTTAACCTTTAGTCTGTGGATGTCTTTTTCTATGAGATGAGTCTCTTGAAGGCAGCATATTGTTGGGTTTTTCTTTTTAATCCATTCTGCCAGTCTATGTCTTTTAATTGATGAGTTTAGTCCATTAACATTCAGGGTTATTATTGAGATATGATTTGTATTCCCAGTCATTTGGGCTTATTTTTGGTTTTTAACTTGGCTTGGTTTCTCCTCTGAATGGATTTTTCTTTAAGGTAGTTTCTCCCTTTGCTGACCTACATTGTTGTTTTTCATTTCCTCCTCATGGAATATTTTGTTGAGAATATTCTGTAGTGCAGGCTTTTTATTTGTAAATTCTTTAACTTTTGTTTATCATGGAAGGATTTTATTTCATCTTCAAATCTGAAGGTTAGTTTTGCTGGGTATAGAATTCTTGGTTGGCAATCATGTTCTTTCAGAGCTTGAAATATGTTATTCCAGGCCCTTCTAGCTTTTAGAGTCTGGGCTGAGAAATCTGCTGATATCCGTATTGGTTTCCCCCTATATGTAATCTGATGCTTTTCTCTCACAGCCTTCAAAATCCTATCTTTATTTTGTATGTTAGGCATTTTCATTATAATGTGCCTTGGTGTGGCTCTGTTGTGATTTTGTGCATTTGGTGTTCTGTAAGTCTCTTGAATTTGATTTTCCATTTCATTCTTCAGGATTGGGAAATTTTTGGATATTATTTCATTGACTAGGTTGCTCATTCCTTTGGTTTGTCTCTCTGTGCCTTCTTCAATCTTGATAATTCTTAAATTTGGTCTTCTCATGATGTCCTATAGTTCTTGGAGATTCTGTTCATGATTTCTTCTCTGTTTGGGCAGCTTTGTTTTCCAAGATTAAATATTTTGTCTTCGTTGTCTGAGGTTCTGTCTTCCAAGTGGTCTAATCTGTTGGTAATTCTTTCCATTGAGTTTTTAATTTAGTTTATTGTTTCCTTCATTTCAAGGATTTCCATTTGGTTTTTTTTTTATTTGTTTGTTTGTTTTTGTTTTTTTAAGAATCTCTATCTCTTGTTGAAATGATCTTTTGCTTCCTGCAGTTGCTTTCAACTGCTTATTGGTATGATTATTCATTGCCTGCATTTGCTCTCTTATCTCAGCCTTTGCTTCATGAATCATCTTAATCATGTATAATCTGAAGTCCTTTTCTGACATTTCTTCTACCATACTGTCACTGGATTCTATTAATATAGAATCTAGATTTGTTTGGATTATTTTCTTCCCTTGTCTTTCCATGATGTTCATGTATCTTCCCCCTCTAGCAGTGCAGATTTTGGGTATTGCTGTTTCCCCCTTATAGGCTTATAGTGACCCTGTAGGTTTCCAAAACCTTTTCTTTAAGGGGGAGATCAATATTAGCAGTGTCTAGTTCAGACAGTATGCAACCCTAGTCCAAATAGCCCCTATGAGGACATTAAAAATGTTGTCATAATAAACAGAATGAGTTCAATTATTATCTTCAGTATAACAAATAGATTTGCAATAAGGTCTGCACTTTCTAATGGAGGACAAAGAGGATGCAGAGGGGTGTAAGATGTAGCCATTAATGGGATAAGAAAAGAATATATAAAAGTTCTAAATAATAGAAAGAGTGAGAGTGTAATCAAAAGAAGTTGGTTGCTAGCATGCGAAAAGGGAGAAAGAGACTGAGGGAACAGGTAAACAAAAGGAAAAAGAGCGAGAAAAGAAATAAAAACTTAAAATTTTTCAATAAGGAGAAAAAAGAAAATCTACAGTATAACAGTCATATAGTATTCAAACCTCCCAGTCTTCAGTAGCCTGATGCATGACAATGAGCTTCAAGTTTCCAGCAGGAGTCTCAGGATGGGATTTGCCCGAACTAAAGATGGGAGCTCTGGCTTCCAGATATCCAAGATGGCCGCTCTGGCTCCCAAATGTGTTGGTAAATGGGCAGCTGCAACTTGGGGTGTGGGCATGGTCAGCTGGAGGTCCTGGAAGTGGGTTGGTCAGGCAGGGGTCCTGGAGGTGGGGTGTGGTTGGTCAGTCTGGGGGTCCTGGTGATAAGGCGCAGTCAGTCTGGGGGTCCTGGTGGTGGGGAGCAATCAGTTGATGTGATGGGCCCTGGAGTCAGGGAGTGATCGGTGGAGCTGAGGGATCCTGGAGACAGGGCTCAGTCAGTTCGGCCAGGGGTCCTATGGGTCCTGGCTGTTGTCTTAAAATGTCAGCAGCCATGTGTAACCAAACCTGCAGGTACTGTGACAGTGAACTTCCAGGCAACAGCAGGCAGCTGGCACTCCACTGGCGGTCTTTGGTCAGTTTGCTGACTGCTATCAGATGATCAGGAGGCGAACCTTGGGTGGTGGGTGATGGGTAGGTGAAAGGCAAGCGATGGACAGGCAAGAGGCAGGCAAATGGCAGATGACAGGTTCCTGACCCCTAATCAACTTTCAAGGATCAAACTTTAAAATATCATTGACATACAAATTTGAGAATTGTATTCCAAATATTGAACTTTGGGGAGATGCATTTAAGCCATAGTAGCTGCTCACTTTACTTTAGAGTAAAATTACCTCCATATCCATCCCCTCCTGCCACCATCACCCTATCCATTCTGCCTAGAAGGCTCCTAATCATTTTTTGAGACTCATCCCACAATTTAAAATATTCTGTAAACCTTTCCTATTTGCCTTATACCATGTTATATTACATTAATGTTTCTGAAACAATGTTTACTGTGTGACTAGAAAACCTAGCAAGACATCAGTAAACCTCCTTAAATGCATAAATAAATGGCAGGGAAGAAAAGGGGAAGTAAAGGAGGGAAAGAAGAACTGAACGAGGGGAGGAGACACAAGAAGGAATGAAGGGACAGCTTAATTTCTCTCCACACTTATCCTACACTGCAGATTGGGACATGGAGTTAAGGCCCAAACAGTCCCTGGAGGTTGTTTAGAGGTTGCTGAATAGTCACCATTATGACTACTGCCTGGGATCTGGCAGTATCTGGGGAAGAAAGATTTTCCCCAAGATTCCCAGACAAAGATTGCTGCAATCTCTGGGGTCCTTGGTCAAAATAGGACTGACTTAATGACACAATTCTCAATATCAGGAACTTAGAAAGGGCAACCCTTTCTTTTCTTCCTCTTTTATTTATTTATTTTTTTCTTTTCTAGTACTAGGGATTGAACCCAGGGTGCCTCACCACTGAGCCACATTGTCAGTCCTTTTATATTTTATTTTGAGAACTTGTGCTTAGTGCTTTTTTTTCCCCCCCCTTTATGAGACCTTGTCTCAAAATAGAATATAAGTTGCTTAAGGCCTCACTAAGTTGCTGAGGCTGGCTTTGAATTTACGATCCTCCTGCCTTAGCCTCCTGAGCCTCTGGGATTACAGGTGTGCACTACCTTGCCCAGCTGCAACCTTTTCTAATTGGTCACCCTGCTGGCTCTGGGATCTGTTTGTCTTGAAAGATGATCATAAACCATGTTGAGCACAACAAACAGAGTATCATGGTGCTCCTCAACCTTTCTAGACTTCTGGCTTGGGTTCTGGAAACTCGGGGTGTAGACCTCTCCAGATCATCCAAGGCTTCATTCCAGAGTCCTAGACTACTCCTTCTGCAAGACAAGTGAAGCGTCCTCTACTGGTTAATTGTGCCTACTGTAAATAAGGGGTGTCAAGCTAAAAGTCTGTGTTTGGGAACCTCAATATAGACCCATGCTCAGTTCCTGGGGCCAAGGACTTGAATACTAGGACATGTCTAAGCAGTTAAGTGCTGAAAGAAAGGGGAGGAAAGTTTTTATTATGCTTGATTTATGCATGAGAAAACTGAGGAATAGAGTCAAGCACCCCTTGGGTTCTATTCTGGGAAGTTGTTAGCTAAGATGGAGTTAAATACACACACACACACACACACACACACACACAAATATACACATATATGTATACATATACATACACATACATACATACATATTATAGAATAATCTCTCTATATATATATACATAAACATATATATTCATATTCACAAATGTGAAAGAACCTGAAAGGAAGCAGAATTGGTCTAGTGAGCCATTAGGTCACAGTGCAGACATAGCAAATCTCTGCCAACTCAAAAGGGAGCAGATCAAAGTCTGTTCGTTAGGGTAGTTCCTTCTTTGAAAGAAATGCCTAGATGAGAAATGCCTGCCATCACTGTGCTTTGTCACTGGCAGGTGCAGCCCCAAGAGTAGCAAGACCTTGGCCTGAAAGCTGTGGTAGACCCCGTGAGTAGCTGGAGGCTGTCAGCCACCCAGACTCCCCTCAACTGAGCAGCAGATCCTTTCTTGAAGGGGAAGCTGAGAGACCCAATCCATGGCTTCCATGAGTTGTGAACTGTCCCACCTCCCCAATACTAGTGAAGAGCAGGGCCAGAATTTGAATATAAGCCGTGTGGCTCTGACCCTAGTGCTCTTACCCACAGCTTTAAGCTAGCTATCTCTAGTGCAGAGTTGCCAACAGAAACTGCAGGTGCTTCCACTTCACTTTTCTACCCAGCTCCCCATGGCTCACCCTTGCCCTACACAAGACCTTTGATCTTTCTGGCCATCAGGACAGTTCTTCAGGAGGCTGCCAGTGTAAAACTCTGGTCTGGCCTTACGACTTACCTGTGTAGAAGCACGAATGTCCCTGGGCTCCTTCCAAAGGTTGCCTCTTTACTAGAAGCCCTCTTCCCTTCCTGTCTAGGTCCTCTTACTTTTCAGTTTAGATTATTGCTGAGAGAAGAAGCAAAATTATCCTTGTGTTTGTCAATATCCTAACCCATGTCCCCTTCTCTCTTCATTTTTACCTTACTACAAGAGCAATCCTGTTTTGTGTCTGATCTGCTTCTTCACCCTACTTCCTCTTTCCACAGACTCAAAGCACAATGTCTATAGGATAATCAGGTCTGAAGAAAACAGCAGTTCCTATGACATTCATCCTCTGGCTGCCCAGAGTCCCAGCTTCTCTCCTTCCTTGCTAAGGCAGGACCTTTACATCAGAGTCTTACTGATCATGAGTTTAACTCCCAAGTATCAATGGTCACTCTTTCACAAATGCCTACTGAACCCTTCTAAATATAGAACCCTCGTGGTCTATGCTGATACAGCTTAACATATCAGAATCCTTTCTTGTATGGATTTACTGAATAGAAGACATTGCCAGGAAACTGTTGCTACACTATCAGTGACCTGACCAAAGGGACATCAAACAGAAAGATGGAGAGAAATTTGGGGAAATTTGCTTCCATTCCCACCTTGATTTGGTATTGAATCTTTTCTGAGCAAAGATGATTTTCTACCCAGTTGTTCTCCTAAGAAGCCAGCTGTCAGTGTATTAATGTGATCCTTGTGCAGCCCCGAGTGAATAATGATAACCTGGCAGACACGCAATTACACTTTGACAATTTCTGAGCTGCCTCTGCCAGCCCTGTCCTTCCCAGCAACTCTCAGCCTTCAAGCCTCAGTCCTACAAGGTTTCCAAATCAATTGTAACCTAGGAAAGGTATAGTCAGCCTACAGGTATGTGGATCTTGATTCTTTTTTTTCTACATTTTTTTATTGGTGCATTATAGTTATATATAATGGATATTTGTTGTTATATGTTTGTATATGCACACAAGATAACAATAGAAGTTGGCCAATACCACTCCCCAGTACTTTCCCTGGGATCTTGCTTCTTAAGGTTAGTGTGGGCATGATGGCATTGAACCCTTGATATTTAGTCCCCTTCCCCAAATGGAAGTACAGTATTACTGGAGTCTGCTCACAATATGACACTGTTTTCCCCAAACGTTTTGACATTGAGGCTACATCTGCAGCAATAAGCCAATGGAAAATGTAGCTAAAGAGATGATAACGTGCCACCTGGGAAATGAAGCAGCATCAAAAATCTAATTTCCATGAAGAAATTTCCATAGCACTCATTGATGGGACAATCATGTTCACCTAAATCTTTAACTGAGCATTTACAAACTATGATTCCATTAGATTTTAAACCATACTATGCTTGCAAATGTGCTTTTATAGAAAAACTAATTAAAATAACCTGATATTGTATCCAGTGTGAGAATTTTTTTTAAAAAGGCAAATAAAAGCTACAGAACTTGAATGAGCTCTAGCTCTATTTTTCCTGGTATATATTATGAAGCAAAGAGATCTTAATGCCCTGTTAGAGATTAGGATAAAACATAAAATTTGGATTGTATGCCAATTTTAGTTCAATCTTCTAGTTATATTTAATTACACTGCTCCTCTTATGCCTGGCGTTGTCTCCATGTCTTCTGTGAAGGGCACACTCTTGGACTAAGGCTTCCTCGGTGACCTCTAGTTTTGATCTCTGAACCAGGTCCTCTCAGGGCCTGGTGGGGATATCCATCACTCAGGCACCTCCTGGACATCAGACCAAATGGTGAAAGTTTATCCTCCAGGATTCTTGGTCCTCAGGACCTTTGTAGCATTGATTGTCAACTTGACAGAGCCAGCTGAGTTTGGGCGTACAGCCCATAGACAGAACTGGACAGAGCAAATCATGAAATGCCAGCACTAAACCCTCAGGCTTTCTAAAGAGAAAGAATGATAGGTATCACACTGCAGCAGGACAAACAAACCATCAACCTTTCACATACCCAACACTGATAGGGTAATGGCATGAACACAGAACAGCGGAAGGATTTCTTTGGGCCTCCACTCATCTGTATGTGGGTTGATAGCTCTGTCTTGCAGTGGGTGAGCTTGCCTCTGCAGAACTCTAGTCCAGAGTCTTATAGCCTCACCACCATCTCTGGGAACACTCAGCAAGGGATCAGTCGTTCACCCGTTTCTTCCTGCAGCTCCAGTCATTCCACGTGCGTAGGCAAAGGGCACATGGGATCTTTGGGTGTCCATGATGGAATATCAACAAGACATAAAGGAGGGTCATTAATCCAACACTGCTCTCAGAAGAATAGTATCCATTGTCAAAACCCAGATGTGGGTCCTATTAAGTGATAAATGCAAGAAGGTCACAGTGACGCTCAGTCACTTTGACAAAAGTTCTCAGATTATCACAGCCCTGGCAGATCACTCCAGAAAAGAGCCACTAGCCCCAGTGAGAATCCACAGCATCTTGATACCAATAGAGGTTCAGTTAACTTGAAGCAAAGAAGTTTTAATGTCCCAGCATAAGGGTTCTGCATCTTACCATTATAGGATGGGGAAAGACTGGGAAATAGGGATCAAAGATGAAGAGAGCTGAGATTTTCCTAAGTATTTCTGGGGATGTCATCAGGCATTAGAAAAAAGAAATGAGCAAGGTTCTGTAGTCCAATAGAAGTTTAGGACTTCCAGACTGAGGAAAATGCTAAACTTTTGGTTTATGTGGTATTATTTATTCCTCATCCTAAAATTTTGTATTTTAAGTCAATATCATTTCTCTTTCAATGTAATGGGAGATGAAATCAATGAATTTTCCAAGGTCATAAAATTATGTTGGAACTTGAATTTTATCTCAAGCCTGGTTTCCTCCCATGCTGGTAGTTTTCTATAAGTTTCAGTTTATTATAGAAGAAAGGAACACAAAGTTATTTTTGTAGTATATTTTTTAGAAATAAAAATAAAGATTGTCAATAAAGCCTACAGAAATCAGAATAAGCCCTGTTTGTACATAGGTAGTAGGTAATGATGCTCCCTACCTTGAAGTGTGAGCAAAATTAACATCCTAAGGACAATCATAGCCCATTATCCATATTTGCCAATGACAGAGCCAGGCAATTGACGTGAATGGCTGTCTTTGTTAAGCATAGAGAACTCATTCAACTAAAACATGTGTCACTGAGGGATTCTTTGCTGGGCCTTATAGCAGTTGCAGTTCAAGCATTTTCCTAGCAGGACACCAGGGTTAGTTATGAGGTCACAGGTACAATTAGCCCTTTTCAAGGCCTGGGGTAGCAGGATCATCAAGTCTCAGGCCTTTACATATATAGGGGCAATCCTGGCTCCTCTGCTTACCTGGTTCTCTGAAATCTGGTACAAACTGTATCATTCTCCTTTATGGAAACCTGCCCACCTTTGAAGCCTTGCTCCAATATTTCATCTCCCATGCTGTATCTCAAATGGGCATCCCTGGGCACAACCTAGTTCTGCATCTCTGGACTCCAGTCATTAAGCACGTACCCTCCTCCCTTAGAATTGCACCCTTCACACCATCCCCAAAGGAAATGATGTATACCACCAAGTGGACTCAAGTTTTTTCACAACCATTGCTCTTCCTTTGTTGTGATCTCAGTCTTCCTGCACTTGAAGTACTACAAGTTCTCATCCTTCTTCCTGCTCTGCGTCCATCCTTCCTGATGGGTTGCACAGCTGGTGCTATCACTTCTGGAATGCAGTTGCTTCTGGAAATCTTGAGACCACAGAGGTACCACATTTCCCCTGGATATAGAACCTTATAAGTTATATGATTGAAGACTCTCAAAATGAATTGTAATATCTAGGCAGTACTTCTGTGAAAGGTTATTTGAACAATGCTGTAAATAAAAGTCTATGTGTGTGTGAAGTCTTGAAGACTTCAGGGGAAACCATGACTATCATCCGGAAAGTCTCCAGTCATGCAGAAGTTATTTGCAAATGTTCCTCATCAGACAAGGACCAAAGGCTCCCTGCATTCTTGTATTTCAGGAGGGGGGCAGATGGGAAGCGAGGCTTCTGGGAAGTACTTGTAAGATGGCTTGCCTTCATATCAGAGACCCCCAGCGTCATGGATACAAGGGACTAGAGGAGGCGGTTCCCTGTTTCTGCTTCACACAAGAGAGGATGTAAATGGCACTAGTGTTAGATGGCAGTGGGGCAAAGCCATCCTCCAACTACTCATTATTTGGAAATCAAGCACTATTTTCTAATATGGAGAAATTACAGGCTGGTAATGTGATCCCGATGGAAACAAAATACAGTGGCTGATCCCTTCTGTCATTCAAACCCTGATGTCAGCAGGGAATATCCATGCTGAGGGTTAAATTATGATGGTTTAAAAGGGGAGACTTTAAAACATAAATATCAGGTAGTTGTGTTTTACTTTATGGAAATTCTTGACCATTTTACTGTTTGGTAATTGCTATGCACAGCTGAGTAAATATATAGTAAGTTATAACTCATTCAATACTAAGAAAATGTAATTGTGTGTGTGTGTGTGTGTGTGGCATGCATGCGTGCATGTGTGTGTGTGTGTGTGTGTGTGTGTGTGAACTTCCTTTGACACTGAGGTTTACCATTCTTTCTTACTGTATCCGAAGGTCTGCTAGAAAGTTGCAAAATGTCAGAACTGCCAAAGATTCCTTTAACTTCCAATTCAGAAACACTGGCCAAAATAGGGAGATAAGAGAAAACTAGTTTTCTCTGAGCACTAGTTTGTTTTCCCCATCCCCCAGTCCTTTATTCCCTGAGCAGGTTGGACATCTCTACATCTCTACAAATAAATACAACCACTTCCCTTCTTCTTCTCTTCTGGCAGCCATCTCTAGAGCAAAGCTGCAGCTAGGCAGGGCCCCAATAGGAGACTGACACAGGACACAGTGAACCTACTGCCTTGCCAACCTCGTGCCTTGGGACCTTTACAGAGGGCATGCCTTCTGTCTGGGAACTGCTCCCACCCACCACACTTCTCCTGGCCAACTCCCTCCTCACTTTCAGATATCCTGTTAAATGCCCCTTCCCCAGACAGACTTTATCTGACCCCTAAAGGCCAGGTCATGTCCTTTGCTAATAGTTCTTGGGTGCTGTACTTTTCATCACAACTTATCACAAGAGGTAACACTGGCCAGCAGGGGCCAGAAAACCAGAACATGGGGGTCTTAGAAGGATAAGGCAGACAACTGGAACCTAATCAATATGCATACATTGAGTCAGCATTCTCTAAAACTTGAAGGCCAGAGCAAGCCACACAGGGGACAACTTCCAATTAAAGATAGATGGGATAGGCCTTTGAACAAACATGTTTCAGTATTCTTACTCTGTGGGTAACCTTGTACTCCAAGGATGCCATCACTGCCCCCAGACTTATTTTGTTACTCATGTTGTATTTTCAATCAATTTTTACTGGATTTTAAAAAACACCTATATTCTGCTGCTTATAAGGTAATTTTCTGGCATGGATCTATTTCAAACTCCTGACTCTTTTTCTGGGCCTTTATTGTGAGAACATGCATCCTCTTACCAGTTAACTCATCTCCCCTCATTCTGGCTTCCTTTCCTAATGGCTTTGAGCACATCTCCAGGGCCATGACCTACAACACGTCTCTATTCGGGTCTGGCCTGCCAGTAGTCTTTCTCAGCTGGATCTTGAAAACTATTGGCCAGGCTGTAGTATTTTTTCCCCTTGGGGTTTAGGAAGAGAATTCAAATCTCCTGGAAAACACAAGACAGGGTCTTTGAGAAGAATGGAACTTTAGAACTAGTATTATTTCTCAGTTATGAAGCAGACACTTAAATCTTGAATTCAATGACCAGAACTTCAGACCCACTGGAGCAAGAGGGTCTTAATGAATTCAGAGTAGGGTAGGAACGCCTAACTTCCTTTTGTCTAAGTTTAGAATGAAACCTGAGGATGGAAAGTGGCTCTGAGTTTGGTGTTTAAAGTTAGATGTCTCCATCTATCGGTAGATGCAGGTTGTGTGTGCTCATGAAGCCACCATCTTTAGATCTTGCCAAGTCTGCTCTCATTTCTTAATGCCTAAGTCATTCCTAGGGAATCTTGTACAACTTTGAAGATCAGAAACCCCAGCCAATGTTATTTCCAGCAAAATATTTTCTTTCTGAAAGAAGTTATGGCAGTTGATGTTGGTAACTTCATCTCTATATTCTAGGACTCTGAATGTAGGAATGTGCTTACCTCACTTTATAAGGATTGCTACCCAACAGCTCCTTTGGGCCTTCACAGCTCATTATCACCTCGTTAGAGAGGATTGCAGGTCAAATTCTGGCACCAAAAATCCACTGTAGATAGGTCCTTAGTGACATGATTATTTGTGTTCTCCTCTTCAGAATTCAATTTACATGCTAATTACCTTTTGAGCATCTAAGTACATTTAACACATTTACCTGTAGATAGTAGTGACTCTCTTCTTCCTCCTTGAACTTCAATTTTGTTAAGTTACCATCTCATTGAGAAGCAATCATATGCATTGGGCCTTTTTAGCCCAGAATTGGAAGCATTCCTATTCCAAAACTCGAGAAGCCTGTTCATTAATTGAGCTTTCATAAACACAGGACAAGGACACAACTGCTTGCATTCCTCAACACAAGAGAGGGTTTTTTTTTTTTCTATCACTTAAATGTGTTTGCATGGCAATATGGAAATTAGTTGTCTAACATTCAATATTGGT
Organism: Sciurus vulgaris; assembly: GCF_902686455.1. Taxonomy (NCBI): domain Eukaryota; kingdom Metazoa; phylum Chordata; class Mammalia; order Rodentia; family Sciuridae; genus Sciurus; species Sciurus vulgaris. The sequence continues at coordinate 42,683,495 of NC_136464.1, forward strand.
GATCAAGTGACTTCTCTCTATCCAAATGTGGCTCCAAAGTCTTCAAATAGTTACTAAGGGAACCATTTTGCCCTGTATAGTTTGTGCGCAAGTGTTCTGAAGCACGAAATGCCAAACTGTGTGCATTAACCAAGGGCTGCTCCTTTGCACATTTTACTCTACAGTTTTAATTCAAATGTAATTGACCATGACAAGGCTGAAAGCACTAAAACTCTTCCTTTGTTGGAATTAACTCCAAAATGTTTCATCCATTGGTGAGATAGGTTGCACAGGAAGGGCTTGCACAAGCACCCTGCTGAAAATTCATAGAAAAGACAATTACCTGGAAGAAAGCAAAAATGGAACTCAGGACAGTGGCATGAAAGTGAGGGCACATAGACCATGTGGACCAGTTCTTATTCCTGTTTGATTCCCACCATATATTTTTATGGCCATTTAATAAGATGGACCAGCCGTGACAAGATGAGCTGCTCTTGTCATGCCGATGTCTCCCAAATGCCTTGATGCTGCTTTTCCCTGAATGATTTATAGATTCCGCCCACACTGAGCATTCTACTAGGGACTTCAGCGTGGGAGTTAGAAGAAGGATAAGGTATTTGGGATTCTATGAAACCACTTTCAGCATTTCTCTAGAATTGGATCCTATAAGTCTTTCTCAGAAAAAGTAATTGAAATTGGAGTCTGTGTCTCTGGTTGAATAAGACATTACATGACAAACTTATCAAGACCCTGAAAGGCCAAGTGGTGTCTGGGTAGGTGTTTCAACAGCAGTGGGAAAGCCATGGAGTCTCAGAGACATCTCTCAGAGCAGGAGAGAGAGGTCAGTGTAGCAAAACTACTCAGAATGAAGCAGGGGTGTCGGGGTCTTAAGCCCCCTTGCTCTTCTCTACCAGTGACAAGGGAAGGGGACACTCCCCAACAAGGTCAGACCAGGATAGGTAGGGCCAACTGACCGCCCACTCCCAGCCCTCCAGGCGGAGGACAATCAGACGAGTCAGAGAGACCCGTCACAGCAGGAACTTGTTTACTGAGGAAATCGCACAGCTTTTATGTAGGATGGGGGCTAGGCAGGAACCAATCAGCTTAAAGGTCAGCAAGGCAGGGGGGTTCACGCAGGCGAGAGTCCCATTGGACTATATGGCAAGCACAAGCTGATCACGTTCGCGGAACTGTTGTTAACCAGTCCCTGACAGTGGTCTGGTTTTTCATCATGAACCTTTGAAATTGCCTTTCAGCCTTGATTTTGCTCACTTGCCAGGGAGTAAGGAGTCAGCCTGAGTTAGTTAATGTCTCATTAGTCCCAACACATCCCCCTTTTTTGTTTTATTTTAAGGGTGTGTCTGTCTTAGGTTGCCCCTGGGAGGGTCTTACCCATCATGGAACATAACCCTAGCAGTTTAGGGGTCCGCCTTACTCAAAGGTGTGCCTGTCTTAGGTTGTCCTCCTCTGAGGATCTTACCCGTCATTGACTACCACCTTAGCACTTCAGGTGGGCCCCTCAGGAGGAGCAGGGCTTAAGGGAGAGACACTTAGACTCCAGTGTCCTGATACGAGTGATTCATGATCCTATAGGGCTCCCAATCATCATCACGAAGGGCAGTATAAAGCTGTCAGACCACCATGAGCTGCACAGACTTAGCCTAGCTCTTCAGGAAATGGATAAGCCTATTGATTATGCAAGGCCCAAAGGTGAACACAAGGATAATAGTGATTAGCAGTCCCCTAAGTGAGAGGAAGTAGGGGAGCCACCCGTGTAATCCAGTCCAGAGGAAATTCGAGTGGAGCTCGCTCCTACAACGTTCCAGATCTTCTTGTAGGTTTTTGATTTTATCTTGTACAATGCCAGAGCGGTTGGCGTAGAAACAGCACTCTTCACCAAGGAACAGGCAACGCCCTCTTTCCTTTGCCGTTGCAGGATGACAGTGGCCAAGGAATCAAGTTGAGTCTGCAGATCTAAGATGGCAGAGCTGCAAAGTGCAATGTTAGGAGCTCTGTGTAGCTCTCTAGGAAATCCACTGTCCAAAGTCATGAGGTCAGAGACCCTGATCTTAATCACTGTTGTCCCATTTTTGCTACTACACATTACACTCTTTCTTAAATGTCATTTTAAGCAGTTTACATATATTGACTCCTGAGTCTATATGAACATTAATTAACACAATTTAACATTGTATCTAAACATGAATTAAAGAAAGGCTGAGAGCTTTTAACGTTTCTTTTTGTGTGGCAAAATGTTTTCATGTTTCACAATATTAACCTTTAAACAAATCAGGCTCTAACTTTTAGAAATACATTTACATTTGAAATTCTTTATCTCAGTGTAAAAAGTAACAAATTTTACATATACCCTATTGATAACAGGTCCTATAATAGAACATTAAATGATAGAAATAAATCCCCAATAAAATTTACTCTTTATAAGTTTAAAATTACCATTACAGACAAGTTTAGTTTGGAGAATAGCAGCTTGATAAATTCCCTGCTTTAAAAACTTGTATATCTGGAAAATAAGAACACATTTAATATACAAAGAGTGACCATTTCACAATTACCTTGACACTTTTATATTACCAAATTTAGTTCTTAAAGAAAAATGTAGACTCTGTAACGAAGTACAATACTCTAACAGTTGCTTAACCATAATTGTATAAACCTCATTTTTTAAGACTAATTGTTCTAAAGAATAAAACTTAATAGACACAAAGTTAAGAGTAAATTAGTGTTTCTAAGAAATCCTTGTCATTTTACCATATAGATTAAACTTTGGTTTATATCCAAACATTAGTATTTCACCTTACGAAAAAACCTTAAATAGCTTTAACTGTGTCACATACATACAACCAACTTAGTTACATGCAAACTTATTGAACCTTGCCCTTTACAGACGTTCTTAGCACTTACTTAGACCCTCATGTATTTTATCACATAAGCACTTTCTTACCCAGAAACATTTTGTTTTTCACTAAATATATTTCCATACCTAGAACCTTTTATTTTTTCTTTCCTATCTGTTGACCTTTTTGTTCACATTCTAAAACAACTCTTATGAAATTTCTTAATTTATATAAATTACTCCATTTTAATAAGATTAAATATTTTGTTATTTATAGTACTCTAATTGAAACACAGTTGAAACTTTTAGAACTCTTTGTATATAGAATTGTACCTGTTAAGACATAACTCTTAGTAACCTTGTCTTTAGTTTACTGATGACACAAAACAACTTTCTCTACAAATACATTTGAGTAATCCCATGCATGTCAACTCTAATTTACTTATATATTTTTTTTAAACCAAGATATTAGACAAGTGTCCTGAACAGTATTTGCCAACTTTTTCTTGTTGGAGGAAAGTCCTAGAAAAATTGATGTTAGACATTTTATAAACATCAACATTTTATTAGTTCAACCACCTAGAGACTTGTGAGTTAATTTTAAAGACATTTTACTTCTATTAGCTTACCCAATTTAAATTGAACCTTTTTAAATCACGTGAATTAAAAGTATTTGGATCAGTTTTTATAATTTTAATTTTAGGAGCGCTCAGTTTTGATACAGACAAAACATGACATCAGACAGCACAACATACACATAACACAAAATCAAAGGCCTTGAAACTTTATAGGTGAATCTCCATTGCAATGTAACAGATGTTCAAAAACTCTAGTTGAATTAAAAAAAAAATAGAACTGATCAAAAAAGTCATGATACGGCCGTTAAGTACTTTAGTAAAGCACCATAAAATTTACTTTTGCTGGAGTTCAGGTAAGACTCTTCTTGCCTTTTTTTTTTTCCTTGAGTTTGAGACTGGTCTCCTACTGAGTCTTCTAGCTTCCTCCATTTATATTTCAATGTAAACCTTGACTGAGATCAAGATCTGAAAGGGGCTAAAATGTTCCAGCAGAAACTTGATGCCTAGGGCATTTTAACCCTTATTCCTGGTTAGTAATCAATTCAGGTTTGGCCGCAGAAAATTATGAAACAATTATCTCCCACTTGTGGGGACTGGGGCTACTATATCATACTCCTTACTAGGACATGCCACTGATGGTTGGGTTGGTTACTCCCTCCACGCCAGCATGTGTGGGTCCTTGTGGCAGGAGGACTAGGTGGGCTGGGCCAGGGAATGGAAGCAGAAACAGCTGAGTCGAAGTTGGAGGAGGAGGAGGGATTGAGAGGGGAAGAAGAAGGAGGCATTTGAGTTTGCAGGAAGAGCAGAGAAGCACAAGAAAGAAAAGACTTGAAGATAAGGAATCCCTTTCCATCTGCCCTCTCGCTTGCGAAAGCTGTGTGCCAATATCTTTGGTAGCCACAATCCACCTTCCCATGGAGCTATCTTTCATCCCTGCACAGGCCAATTTGTGATCCGTAGTCATTCCTTCCCAAACTAACATTTTAACATTTACCCGGAAGGCCATACAGGGAGGGGGGAGGTTAGAGTCTGTGAGTTCTTGCCCAGTATCATAAAATGGCCACCGGGAAGATTTCCCGCCATCCGGAAGGAGGAGGGTGAGGGCTTTCATTGGAGTCTGATGTGGCCCCAGAATACAAGATGGCAGCAATGAGCCTCCCTGGGGCGGTGGTGGGCCCTCCCTATGTGTAGAGGCTGGCTGCCCTCGTGGTTCCTCAACCTTGGGAGGAATGGATGGAGATGGACTGGGCTCCTCATTAAAGGTCTGCCAACGTTGTTTACTATGTGGCAAGTTTCTGGAAGGAGATACAATGGGAGGAGCCGGCGGTTCTTTAGGTGGCGGCTCTTTGGGGAGAAACTTGGAGCCCCCTTTGGGAGGTCCAGGAGAGAAGCAGGCCTTAAGGACAGATAATGTAGGCCAGACTCCCAATGGGGGACCCTCCCCTTAATTGATTTCCCTCTTCTTAACAAGTTGTTTTACACGATTCCATGTGGACCAGTCAAAAAGATTAGCCGCAGGAAGCCAAGGGGCCACCCAAGTAAAGGTGTCCCAGCCTTTTTCCGCCTGTGTATCAGACCACTCAAGGCCCCTACTCTTCAGCATGAGTCTGAGAGCTGAGAGCGCAGGGTCACCATGTGTGGAGTGTGTTTGCCCCATCTTTTCAGGGATGCCTTACCTTGGAACTCTGCCGGTACTTTCGGTTTTGAAACTGACTCTTTGCTTTAGCTGCGGTTCAGCCTTGAGGGGCCCCACGTTGGGTGCCAGATGTTGGGGTCTTCAGCCCCCTTGCTCTTCTCAACCAGCGACAAGGGAAGGGGACACTCCCCAACAAGGTCAGACCAGGATAGGTAGGGCCGACTGACCGCCTGCTCCCAGCCCTCCAGGCGGAGGACAATCAGATGAATCAGGGAGACCCGTCACAGCAGGAACTCTGTGGAAATTTACTGAGGAAATCGCACAGCTTTTATGTAGGGTGGGGGTAGGCAGGAACCAATCACTTAAAGGTCAGCAAGGCAGGGGGTTCACGCAGGCGAGAGTCCCATTGGACTATATGGCAAGTACGAGCTGATCACGTTCGTGGAACTATAGTTAACCAATCCCTGACAGTGGTCTGGTTTATCATCGTGAACCTTTGAAACCGCCTTTGAGCCTTGATTTTGCTCACTCGCCAGGGAGTAAGGAGTCAGCCTGAGTTAGTTAATGTCTCATTAGTCCCAACACAGGGGGGTATCAGAGTAGGGTCAGCCCTCCCCACTTACCAATTGATACTCCTGTCTCATGCCATCTCATGCCCTTAGACTTCTATTGCAACCACTATGAATGCTAAACTCTACTTACATTTTTGCACAGGTGCCTTTCCTACTAGCAAATGAGCTCCTCAGTTTTGCAATTTTCTCCTTTATCTTTATCTTTCCAGATCTCAGCACTTAGTGGGTACTTAATCCATACTTGAGCTGAATAATCCACTGTCTAGATATTTGCTATGACTTATGATAATGTGCTCCTATTGAGTTTTTTGCTTAGGTACACCTCCCAGTCCTCCATTTCCCAGGCAGGTTAGTAGGGAGGGAAAACCTTGCATGACTATTACTTGATTTTAGGTCCCCTGGCCAGTGCACCAGTGAGCACAAGCACCCAGCAGAGTCATGATTCTATACTGAGGATGACATGATACTTGCAGCAGTGAAAGGAGGCTGGGACTTTCCACTTACAAATCCAGCCAATTTCCTGTTTCCATGGTCAGCTGAAAGTGTGTTTAGATCATCACTGCCTACTTTAGAAGAAACAAAAGAACATCAGTTCTGAACAGCTACAGAAGGAGAAGTGATACCATTGCTAGTATACCTCCAGACAATTTACATGTATAAAACTCCAGGAAAGGAAACCCTTGAGTCATTGTCAGTGGTATTGAACAGCTTTCTCCTCAAACAGAGTTTATGTACTGATAGTCACTTGAATCTGAGAACCTCATACTCTGATGCTCTCTAGTCTAATAAGATGAAATTGATACATGGTAAACTGGGTGTGAGGAGAGAGATGGCTGGAAATTGGGTGGGGTAGCAGGTAGAGTGGTGGTGATGGATGAGTAAGAGACCAATATACGGTTACTAAGGTCTTCTCTATTCCTTGTAGGTGAGAGGTCACTGGGCACTTCACAGATTGGTTTTGGACAAGAAGAGCTTCACAGATAGTCTAGTTTGAGACTTTCAGAAATGTGTAGCCTAGTAGAAAGCCTGAGAGGGAGGAGAGGATATCAAAGGAAAGAGACCTAAGATTTCCTGAGCTCCTATAATTGGCAAACACTTTACATGCATCATTTTATTTAACACTTGCAAAACCCTGGAGGTTAAGCATTCTGTTTTGTTTGTTTTCCTTTGGTGTTGGGGATTGAACCCAGAGCCTGGAATATGCTAGGCCAATGCTCTACCACTGAGCTGTATATCCCCAACTCTACTGTTCTTATGTACATTTTACAGAAAACTGTGACTTATAAATACTTTAAGGTTTCAAAGTGACTGAACTGAGGTATCTTATTCCAAAACCTATGGTCTATATATTTTCCTGGGTAAAAAAATGAAAAAAGAGAAAATTAAGAAAAGACAGGAAAGAGGCAAAGAGGAGAAAGAGAAGAGGAAATACAGAGAAAAACAAAGTTATATATATCAAGAAAGAAGAAAAAGAAGGGGCATCTGGACTCATGCCTTTTCCCCTTAGTCTATACTAAAAGGAGATATCAGGGTAAATTGTTACCAACAAACCTCCTGGCCTTCCAGTTTGTTCTGTCTTACCTCAAGTTAATTTTTCTTCTGTATTTAGTTCTGAGTTTTGGTGAATTTCTGTATCAATATGGCTGATGAGGGAGGCATGAAAGTTCATGAACCACATTGATTTTAAGGTCATTGTAATAAATATACTAGTAACTGCATAAGCCAGTGCCTTGTAGGAGAAAGATTAAGAGCTGAGGTGATCATCCACAATGCTGTTTTATCTTGAGTCAGTGGGCATGACAGAAAGTGACTTTTCAATAATTCAGGTCTGTTCATGGTCAATGCATACTGTCTAGTCTACCCAGCCAGATGTTAGAGTTTGGAATCTGAGTTCTGGTTCTTGCACACTTCCCTGGTTGACTAAATTCGCTTGAAAAAGACCCTTGATGGACCAGGGTACCATTCACTGGTGGAGTTGCTCGGTGGAGCATGGGGGAGAACCCATGTTAAATCCCAAGAAAAGAAAGAAAGAAAGAAAGGAAGGAAGGAAGGAAGGAAGGAAGGAAGGAAGGAAGGAAGGAAGGAAGGAAGGAAGGAAGGAAGGAAGGAAGGAAGACGGGCTTGAGATCTCATTGTCATGTTCACTGAAACATCCAATATTGATTTTTGATTTTGCCATTGGACCCAGGCTGGAGATACAGCTCAGTGGTAGAACACTTGCCTAGAATATGTAAGGCCCTAAGTTCTATCCCCAGGACTGCAAAACCAGACAAAAAGATTGGACTGGTTCTGATTGTGTTACTCTTTAATTTTTTCCCTTACCTTGTCTATTTATTTGTTTCTAAATTAAAAAAAAAAATTTGCAAACTGGCATAATAAATGTACATATTTATGGGCTAAAATGTGGTTTTCAACTTATGTATACATTGTGTAATGAACAAATCAGATTAATTAACATATTCATCACCTTAAAATTGAGTCACTTCTTTTTGGTGAGCATGTTCAAAATCCTTTCTTCTAGCTATTTTGAGATTTTTATTGAAATTTCTTTCATTGCTTCTAAAATTAGATAATCCTACTTCATACAGAAATGTAGTGAATATTTACTTTTATTTCACAAAATTACTTTTGTTTGTTTTTTACATTTGAATTCATAATTTTTTTAAAATATTGTCTGCAGTAAGGATAAATTTATTCCCAGTTACTAAAGCACCAGGCATTAAATAATCAACCTTGTCCCCATTGATTTCTGACACTTTTTTTAGACTGGGGTATTTTTTTAAGCTCAAAAATTCTTATCTGTTTTAATACTTTTTTTGAGGTTTCATTGTGGTTTATTTTGTTTAGGGATAAGATCTTTTATAAGAATGCTCATAATTTGTAACTAGTTTCCCATTGTCTGCCTTTCCATATGTTCTCTTATATTCCTCTGTCTCTATCTGCCACCTTCCTGTAAATCCTTGCCCATCCCCCACCATTTCTGGTATTTTTCTATTTCTGGAATAATTTCTCAAACATTTTCTTCAGCACTAATTCAATTTTATGCACCATCACTTTTATTCTTTTTTGACCCCAATGTCGACTTTGAATATGATTTTGTGTCTATTTTTTGTTCTTGTCATTTGTTTGTTTTGTAGCAGACTTTAGGAATTTTAGCTTATGTGATTTTTATCCTGAGAATCTTGCCTCTTGCCTCTTTTTTTTTTTTTTTTTAATCTCACCTGTTCTTTCCTTCTATGTCATTTTCTCATTTCATGGTTGCTTTCTATCTTCGAGAGCATAAATCAGATATCTTTTTAAACCTGATCTATTTTCTTGGTAACTGTCAAAGACATGTTTTTCCTCTGAGTCCTCCACATCTGTTGTGTTGCAGATTTTTCTTATAGACCACAAAGTTGCATACAGCAAGATAGTGAAATATTTGGCAGATGTCCAGATTCCCATTCCCTCAGCTCTTTATCTGGAGCTTTATGCCTCTGAGGGTTTTCCGAAAAAGATTAGGGGACAGACTCTGTGTCCCCACTGACCCTCCAGGTCTTTAGGTACTCTTAAAAAAGAGGCCAGTTCAGGTCTCCAGCCTCATGAAAACATAAGCAAGTTCAATGCCCCTTCTACCCTGCCCACCCCCCAAATAACAATCTTAACCTACTCTCTGTACACAAAGTTCCATCACTAAATCTTTTTATGGGGACATATTCAGTCAGCAAATGGTGACTCACCTTCAGAGATTGTTTGTCACCAATGGACCAGTTACTTGGACAGTCCTACTCAGCCACATACCCACTTGGATCCTGATAGATAAATCTTCTCTGAGATACAGAGAGGTAAAATACAATTATCCTTTGGCCCTGCTCTGTTCACAGGTAACTTTACTATCCTGAAATACAATCACCTCCTGTTGCCATCACCTAATTCTTCCAATAAAAGAATGAACATACAGACCATGGAGAACATGTGGTGATCCATCATCACTGTTTCCTTTCTTTCACAAAATGAATTGCAATACCTAAAAGACTATTTGTGTTCCTCCTACAGTTTTCATTGGCTCTACATATACTTAACCCGGGAAGATGAGAATTCCCAAGATGTCCCTTTCCATCTTCTCTAATTTTTATAACTGCTGTATAATGAGGGTTATTTCTATGAGAGAATAGCCAGCCAGAAAGAGATAAGCAGTCAGTATTGGAAATGAATGTAGACTTGGGGTGTCATTTTGGCATCACATGGCACTTGTTTCTTACCTGCACTGTATGTTTCTAGTACAGTGTTGGTCAAACTTTAATGTATGTCAAAATCATCGAAGTTAAAAGCAGAGTCTGGTTTTGCAGATCTGGGATGGAATTTGGGATTCTGTGTTTTCAACAGGATCCAAGACAGTTTTGGTTGGCTGTGAGTTGTGGGTTTTGGAAAAATTATATTGGGAATATCTTAAATTGTTTTAGCCTTAAAACCTCTTTTCTTTCCTCTCTATGTGAGTCCTCAATGGTTCTCCGCCCCCTCTCCCTCTGGCCTAGAGATCATCCTGCTAAGCACAGGTGTGTGCACCTAACATGCATGACGAGGAGGTGTTCACATAGACATCCATGACCACAGTCACTGCTCCAGTCCCTACCCTTGTGCTCCACCAGCAAACAGTTAGTTAGGTTAGTGTACTGCATTGTGACTTTCAAAAAGCACTCTTTTCAGTGGATTTTGGGTCCCTTTGGATCCATTCAGGGATCAAAATATACTATATATATAATGTATATAGTAAAATTGTACTCTCTTTCTCTCTCTCTCTCTCTCTGTATATATATATGTGTGTGTGTGTGTATATCATTTTTTTATACTGGGGATTGAACCCAGGGGCACTTAACCTCTGAGTCACACCCCAGACCCTTTTATATTTTATTTAGAGATAGGTTCTCTGTAAGTTTCTGTAGGACCTCACTAAGTTGCTGAGGCTGGCATTGAAATTGCAATTCTCCTGCCTCAGCCTCCCGAACCACTGGGATTACAGGCATGTGCCACTATGCTCAGCTGTACTAGTAATCTTAACAGATAATTTTTAATATGCAGAATTGTAGAGAAGGTATAAAGTTTTTAACTATATATCACGGAAGTAGAATATGCAGGAAGTAGCTCTCATTATAGAGCTGGTGCGGGGAGCAAAACGACTGGAATTGTTTAAATTTAGAAGCTTCAGAGAAGGAGCATTGCGGAGCTGAAGCTCAAACTTGAAGTACTGGTGTTTGTGTTCAAGGAGGGTCTCACAGGCTTGGGCCCAATTCTTTAAGGAAGGAGTGTCTGACTGGTACTAGTGTCTCTGAGAGATGGAATAAATTTGGCTCTGCAAGTATTGGAAAAAATTGTCGATTGCTGTTACCAAAAAGAACTACCTCAGACAGGGTGAAGAAACAGTGCTGGGGTGATGCACAGGAAGAGGAAGCAGACAAGAAACCAGAAGGAAGCAGACAAGGAGCATACCTCTTGTCCCTCTTTCAGCCTTGTGTCTCCCTCTAGTGCTTCTTTTTGAAGATGCTAAGAGGGAGCAGTTGTTAAAACAGAAATGAGATTTACAGAGGCCTGTCCTCAACACCAGAAAACATTTGTGATGGGTTCGGAACAGATAGCCTATAGCCAATGTCTTAGTAGGTGATATACACATTGGAGGGAGGGTTGTAAAAACAATTTATTTTGGTTAAACTGAGTTAAGTAAGTGTAAAAGTATCAAAACTATAAAATACCCAGTTTCTTAAATCATGAAGCCCTATGGCTTTCTGCCAGTTGAATAAAGTACTTTCTGCTGCTTTAAAGAAAAAGCGTTTCCCATCCTGGAATATAGAAGTCCACCAGAGGGAAGCAGGAGGAGATGGCCTAACGAAGTTTTCATTTCCCATCAGAAGGGAAGGGTGGAGAAGTTCTAGTTCTGAGAGGTAGAAATGAGACACAGAAGCCAAGAGATCAGATAAAAAAAAGAAAATCTTAGCTGCAAAAAGCTAGGTGAGGGTAAAAAGTGGCAAAAATCCTAAAGAGTTTGAAAGGATAGTAGGTTTGGAATATCTGGAGCAGACCTCTCCACCCCCGCACTACTACAGGTCCTGAGAGTGACTTGGGAAAGCCTCACCACATGTTTAGGAAAAGACAGAACCTGAGACAGCACCCCTCCTCTCCCTCCCGTCCTCCCTACCCACCTCTCTCTCTCTCTACTCTCATGTCTTGTGGTGGAAATCCAAGATTCTGTGAGCTTCCAGGATGCAGGCAGAAGGTGGCTGAGAATTAAGATTCATTGGTCTTCTCTGAGATCAGTGAGAGAAGGAAAAGGAGCTTCAGTGGCAGTGCGCATGTCATAGTTGGAAAATATGACCTACATGCAAGACCTCTGAAGGGCCACCAAGATCCATGGTCAGGACAGGTTAGTAATGGAACTGCCAGGGAACTATGATGTAAAAATAGGTATAGATCTTTCCATCTATGAACTTGAGCTACTGATGCCAGCTATGGGCCAAGTGTCTGTGCAAGGTAATAGTCATCTTCACAGAGTTCTCATGAATCTGGAGGGTGGCCCAACAGCCCTCATGTCCCATCTCAACCTACCCCGAGGGCCTAAGGGCATCTGTAGCAAAGGGAAAATCTGCCCTGGTAAGACATTTGAAACTTGAATTTGATTTAGTATTTATTAGTTTATCAATCAACACTAAGATGACTAAAAATCATGACTTTTAAAATGGAAGGAAGTTAGATAACAAGATTTATCACCAATAGCTCCCTCACACACACACACACACACACACACACACACACACACAGAGAGAGAGAGAGAGAGAGAGAGAGAGAGAGAGAGAGAGATGACCTAAAAGAACATGGAAGAACATGAGAATAAAACAAGGAATGAGTACTAAATTAATCATTTAAAAATATTCTCTTTTTTCACACCTAAGACAGCATGCAAAATTTGGAACTTTCTCTACAAAGTCAAACAGATGTCTCCATCACCCCTCATGTACAATAACCTTTAATACAATAGTAAGTGTGTGATTTTCCTCTATTTCCCCAGGAAGTAGTATCAGACAAGTGTATTGTAGAATGCCCTTTGGGGAAACTGGATTATTTTCATCTAGTTGCCAAACATCTACAGTCTGTAAAGCACAGTGGTAGCTGCCTAATATGAGCCATCACCAAATCCCAAAAGAGAGATGGTGTTATCCCCACATTATAGCTGAGGAAATGGAGCTTCAGAGCAGCCAATTCTAAGTGAAGTTCACATGTTCAAGAAGCAATAAAACCAGTATTCCACTCAGATCCATTTGGTCTCCAATCCACTATCCTTTCTCTGGTGCAATATAAATCAATAGAAAACCAATTGTAAATTAGAATAACCATAAATGACAAAAAAGAAGATCATGAGTGCCCTGTGATTGGTCAGCCAATAACCCTCTGTCTTTAAGACATATACAAGAAAATAATTTAGAAATAAAATAGCATAGAAGCATAAGAGAAAGCATTTATCACTTTGCCCCAGATCATCCACAGCATGATTATTTGCATTTTGCTTTGTCTATTCAATTTTTCTTACACAATTGTCAAGTATTATCTCTAGATCTAAATTAATTAAAGTCGGCCAAAGGGTAAAAAGACAAGGAAACACACTTTGTAAGAACATATTAGAGGCTGTTACCCATCAGTGCGGCTCTTAATCATTGCTGAAGTTGCAGAGGGCACCACTGAACTAATTTTTACTCTCTGTGTCTTCTCTAGCAGTTTATAATTCAAATTATCTCTGCAGTTTCACATTATCTCAACTCTTCCATACTAAAACCAGAAAGCATCTATGTAATCATCTAGTTCTCCCCTTCTCATCCACAATAGTGTTCTAGGTAGCTGAGCCAGTATCTGCTGCTTTTAATTTGTTACCCTTTATTCATTTTTTGTTAACAACCTGACTCCTAAACCCCACTCCATTAGCAGCTCAAACAAAGGTCATGTATGACAGACTAATAATAAAATACAGTGATCTCTTGAGTCTCATCTTATTTGTTTTATCTGCATAATTTGATCCCAGGATAAACCCCCTAGTTTTTGAAATGTCTGTTTTTTTCCTGGATGCCTTGGTGTCATTCTCCTCTGTTTCTCATATCACTCTTCTTCTTATTTATCAAATCTCCTTCCTCTTTTAAAAACATTTTTAGTTGTCAATGGATTTTTATTTTATTTACTTATTTATAGGTGGTGCTGAGAATCAAACCCAGTTCCTCACACATGTGAGACAAGTGCTCTACCACTGAGTCACAACCCAGCCCCTTTTTTATCTACAATTATTTTTCATGTCTCTCTCTTTGCCCATGCCTGAAACTGAACTTATAATTTTTTTTCCATAACACTTGGCTACTGAAATCTCTAATAACCTCCTGATGTCTGCAGGTGGATGTCTTACAGGTGAATTGACACTAACATCTTCAAAGTCAGTTTCAATTTCCACCTCTTCAAACCCAAAGTTCCTCTGTTTTTCTAATTTTATCTTAGCAAACGCCTGAGCCAGGCAGACCCAGGAGACTAAGTGTGGCTTTCAGCGACTCCTTCTTGGCTCTCCACATTTTCTGGCCCCAAGGCCAGGAATTCCACCTCTACTCCCTCTTTTCTTGTCCCTGTTCTGATCACCTCACAATGGCATTGCCACTGCTTACAAGCATGTCTCTACCTCTACTCTTTGTCTTTTTCTCCACTATGCTGACAAGATCACTTTTCTAAAATACAAATAGTTTCATAACAGTCCCTGATGCTAAGAATTTGATAGCTTCCTACTACTTCATTATTTTGCAGCAATTCCACATGGTGCACAGTACTTTTAACATGATGGCTTCAGGCTACTTTTGCAAATTCACCTTTCTCCTCATTCAACCCCTACTGTTAATATATTCTATAATTCTCCTTATTACCTCTAACATACTGTGCAATTTCAAAGATCCATATCTTTTCTTATACTGTTTTCTTTCTTTAATTTTTCAACTTTGTTAAGACCCATTGCAAATGTCATATCTTTTCCACTGCCTTTCAGGATCCTCAAAAAAATAAATAAATAAATAAATAAAGATTGCTCACTTTTCCCTTTATGAAAGGATATAATGTCAATACACTGTACAAGCACAAATTATAGTAGTAAGTAATTTAAAAATGACTGTTTTTCACTCTTTTGTGTCGTAAAATTGATTAGGTCTCATATCTAATCATTTTGTTTTTAGATAACAATAATGTCTCTTCTTTCTTTACTTTGCAAACATAGCTTCAGTTCAGACATTAGAATGTCAAGTTCCAAAACTTTTAATAATCTCCAAAAATAACATTGACTGCTTGCAGTGGAAGAAGAATCTGTGTGTGGTTCTTCTCTCATTATTGGTCATTCCTGGGAGGTAGAAGAAGAAAGAATGACAAGAATGATTTTCCCAGAACTGGAACTGCCACTGATGTCTTTGAGGTCTCTGGTCCTGGCAAATGTGCTTGTCTTGGGTACTTTCATAGAACTTTTGGGACTGTCCTGCTAGGGCATGTCACATGCAGTTTTCTTCACTACTCCAGCTATCCACTTGCCTCCTGTTCTGAACTTTGAGGTCTACATTTGCTCATATCATTGTAGTTCTACCACCCACTTTTATAGTGTTCTCAAAAAGGGAGAGTCACATAATAGCATCAGGTTGACTTTCCCCCCTGCAGAATATGCATTTGGGTCTCAGAAAGACCTTCTTCCCCTTTGATCTGCCAACAGAGGGAATTATGTTGTTTCCTGGAAGCAATAGCAATTTGCCTTCTTCCCTAGCAGTAAAGCAGGATGCCCCTCACACACATATCCTCATAGGATTCAACCCCCTCCCTTTCCTGTATGCCTCACATCTGAATTCTCTATGAAGTTCTTGTGGAAACCCTGTCTCTACCCTTCAAGTGAAGGAAGTAGCATCCTTTCACATCCCTCCGCATTGATGGGATCCATATATATAAGGTATCACATCAGCTCTTATCAAAGAAATTTCATTATGAAACCTTAACTTTTGTCTCCATTCTCTCAACTTTTATAATCTATATTTGTGTCAGGATTTACTGTATAAAATGACCATGGGACAGGAAATCAGTTATCAGGCAAGTATTGTGAAATCCTGTATTTGGGTCTAGTCTACTTCACTTTATAAGTAGTATTTTTGTACTTTGGTGCTTTGGTGCAAACTTGAATTTCAACACCCTATTACACAGAAATTCAAGCATGAGTATGTAAAATAAAAGTTATGGAGTATTTTTCTAAGTAATCCTAAACCTGAATCAGGGCCACCTCTTGAATTAGTGAGAAATCCAGTATTATCTTATTTGTGTCATGGAAACTGTGTGAATTTCTGGTAAAGTTTGAAAACTCTGGGGTTGGCATTCAGTATGAATTTTAATAAATAGATTCACTCCAAAATAATAGCTATAAACTCCAAATTATCTTAAAAACAAAATAAAATAAAAACCCAAAATGCCAATATTGAAGTCTCTTGAAACTGCTATAGAAAATATTATAGCAGATAAACTCCTCTATTGCCTTATGGTAAATAGATAGAGAAATATACATTCACATTTGCAATTTCTTTGCAAAGGCAGCCACAGGCCCAGTTATCACCATAGCACTGAGCAGCTAAATTTTGGTAGAAAACCTACTAGTTTTCTTGTTCAGTGGAAAAAGCCTCTGTAACCACCAAGGATACTAGACAATGAGAGAAAAACACTAGAAATAAGACAATAAAAAAAGCAAAATAATGAAGCTCCTAATACTGTGCATAAACTTTGTAAAAGTCTGTGACTCACTCCTAAACCATGCATTGGAAAGAAAAGAAAAAGCATCTGGAACCCAAGCTCAAAGAGATGAATTGACATTTACACCAATATTCACCACAGGTATGATCAGCTGGATTTGAGGATAACAAGTTAATTGCCTTCTTAAATAAAATCAATAATCTCTGGAGAAATAAAAGAATCCAAACCACATAATGTAAAAAAATTTCCCGGATACAATCTAAAACCACTTCACATGTGAAGAATAAGGAAAACGATGAGCAGCAGATGCCAAACTTGAGATGATGCAGAAGCTAGAAATATCACATAAGGATTTTAATATATCAAGCACCTATTATAGGTATGCACACTGAACTACATTGATAACACACTCATAGTAAATGCAATGATAGTAAATCTCAGAAAAAAATAGATAATATAAAATTAAAAATTCAACAGGTTAGACTATAAATTTTGATACCTATAGCAATGAAAAGGAAGAAATCAGTGAATAAAAAGTTCCATGGAAATCATACAATCTAAAGAAAAGAAAGAAAAAGAAAAATAGATAAAAATAGGTTAAACAAAGTTCTAGAGACCTGGGGAGAATTTCAAATGTCTGGAAAATTGAGGTCCCAGAAGAGAGAAAGAAAAAAGTTGAGAAAAATGTTTAAATTCAAAACGTTTATATTCAAAAACTTCCCAAATTTGTTCAAAAATATGTGTTCAAAAAATTCGATGTGAACAAACCTTTAAGAAGAAACATGCCTATATGCGTAAGAAGCCTAATAGAAAGAGAAAGTGTTTAAAAAAACCAGAGTTTATTGACATATTACACACAAGATAATAATAATTTGAAATACTATGGACTTCTGATTAGAACCTATGGTAATCAGAAGATAGTGGATTAACATCTATAAAATACTGTTGTTTCACTATCAATAATCTGTTGGGGACTAAGGGGGTTTTTGAGAGATGTTGGTCAAAGGATACAAAATTCTAGTTAGGAGGGTAAGTTGAAGAGATAAACTGCATAACATGGTGACTATAGTTAATAACAATATAGTCTAAGTTTGGAGATCACTCAAAGTATATTTGAGGTGTGCTCACCACAAAAAATGATGACTGTGCAGAAATGCATGTTAATTAGATCAACATAGTCATATGTAATACATACATATTTGAAAAAATAACATCATGATGTACAGTGTGAATGTACACAACTTTATCAATTAAAAATGAATTTAAAAGTATTGAACAATCTCTAAGATAGAGTAAGATAAGAAAAAAGAGAAAGTAAAAAAAAAAATCTGTCAACTCAGAATTCTATAAGCAGCTATGACGTTTAATAAAAGAGGGTAAAATGAGGACATTATTAAAGAAAGGAAAAGGAATTTACTGCCACCAGTCCTTGTAGCATAAGCAATGTTAAAGAAAGTTTTTCTGCCTGAAAAGAAATGATATCAGAGGGCAACTTGTATCCTCATAAATAAATGAGCATTTAAATGAAAAATGAAAAGGCTATTTTTTTCTCTTAATTTCTTTGAAAGTGCATGTAGTACTTAGTGTAAAATCTATAAATTGTCTTACCTTTCAAGGCAAGTAGATGTATTACTTATGATAACTAAAACATAAAAAGATGAAAGGGTTAACGAGCTTATAATGTCTGGAAAGTTTCTGTATTTTGCATAAAGTAGCACTAAATAAATTTCAGGCAGAATTTAAAATACTAAAGTTTATGGTAACCACACATAAACACAAATACAAACCTAACAACAACAACAACAAAAACAGGTAATTTAGCCACCTGATAAGTTCAAATCTGTGAGATGACCAGCAAGGACACATCCCTCCCTTCCTAACTCTCCCTAGATTCACTTTAAACTCTCTCTTTAGTGACTCCATACAGGGAGCCTGTTGATAAAGTGTGCTCGGAGAGGACTGACTGGTTTCTGCTAATTCCTTCTGGGCTTGGGGATTCCACCCTGCTGCTCTAGCTAGGACTTAGTTTACCAGTTCATGGTGACCCCTTTGGCCATCTGTTAGACACAAAAAATGTTGGGTTGCAGTCAGAAGTGTAAGAAGGAAATGTGGGATAGACGAGTCATGCATGAAAACAAAACAAACAAAAACCCCCAAAACGGGGAAAACAGAGGCTAAGCAATTGTGTTGGAGCAAAAGGAATGCCAAGCACTCATGCTATTGTGCCTTTATTATATGTTGTAAATCTAAATCTCTTTTATCATTTGTTAATGCTTTTTGTTCGTTTGTTTTTAAGTGACCTAAAAAATGTAAGGTCACCTACTGTTTAAAAAAGGCAGAGCAACTCCATGTCTTATAAAAGTCGGTGATGAACCTATGACTTGCACAATTTGCTTGTTGACCAGCATCTGCTTTCTAATTTGGGACCACAGCACTGTTTCCCCACTGCATAACGAGAAGCAGACAAAGCTCTATAGGAAAAGAGCACCAGCTCCACTACTGAAACTAGCTCTGTCTTGATGGCACTTGCTTGAACTTCCAGTACAAATCAAATGACATTGGGCATTTTAGTCTCATCTTTTACTGCAGGTGGAAATATCAATATGCTTTTGGTGGTAGACATTTTCAAGATATTTATACAAGTTTGCCATTTTTCTTAACATGAATAGATAAGGAATGTGGTCAAATGCTTTTTGTATATATATCACAGTGCTCACATGATTCCCTCCTTTCTTCTTATAAATGTATAAATAAAATTGACTTTCACTTGTTAAAGCATTATAGATCCAGATGAACATTCCCTCTTCAAGACATATTATCTTTTTAATATCTCATAAAATTTGATTTGCTAATATTATGTTTATGATTTTTGCATCAAATTTATTTTGTGTAATGAAACTAGTGTCTGTTGATAGACACATATTTTTTAAATTATGTAATTTTATTATTTCAGAACCTTTTTCCCTTTTAAAATTGTCTTATTATGAATGACTAAATTATATGATGGCCTAACAGTGAATGAAGAGAGGAAAGCACAATAGGAAGTACACAGTATAGACTAAAATGAAAAAATTGCAACCCAAAGACTCAGAGAAGGAGCACAGCTCTGGGAATGATGTGGGACTTGTCAATAGTAGAATGAGTATAAAGCATCAAAAAGAGTTTGGCATCCTCAATAAAATAAAAGACATATCCTCAGTGAAACAAGAGTAAAAAGCTTTTAGAAAATAAAAGACAGAGATAGAAATTCAATAAAATGACATTAGGAATGAAGATGGTAAGATTTACAAGGGGGTGGATGATCAGAGAAGGGTTTTCAAGGCAACCCAACAAGAGAAAGTGCATTAAAATTCATGTCAGAGAATAGCAGGGAGCAGAACTGACCTGGCTAAACATAGAATCAGCAGGACTTTCAGTTCAAAGGGCAATTTAGAATCACACACTTAACTTGTCCCTTGAACAACCCCACTCAAATGAATAATGAAATATAAAGCTGGGAGAAACAGACATCAGCCCTGCAAACTAAGGCAGCATGGCACCCAAAGGCGAAACACAATCTCTTAAGACTGTGTGCTAGAGGAGAGTGCTGGATAGAAAAACAAGCCAAGAGACTCTAGAGCTCCAGTGCTTGGGAGCAGGTGGAGGGCCTCCAGCAAACTCCCAACATCAAGGCCCAGATGGAGCAGAGCCCAAGGCAACCTTCAGCCAGGACATAATTGGCAGAGTCAGGTGCAGCCCTGCAGAGTCAGTGGTGACCAGCCCTGCAGAGTTATTCTTGTGGATATTACACTAAAGAAAGGGGGAGGTGTTGCACCAACTGGCACCTAAGGAGGGAGGACTTGTCTCCTTATAAAACAGGAACTTTACGACAGGTATTCTTAAACTGTTATCCAAAAGAGAGAAAGAAAGGAAGAAGTCTCAAATGCTTTCAGCAGAGAGGCAAAGCTCCCTGGCTGTGTGGTGTGCTGTTGCCTCTTGCTATGACTTGCCTGTTGTTTGTCTCCATCAAAACTCTGAGGCTTAATTCCCAATGGTACCCTACAAGGCCTCTAGGAGAAGTGATTAGATCTTTAAGATAGATCAATTGTGTCTCGTAAGAGTTCTTAACACTCATGGGATTAGGTTAAGATGGCCAAGAGCAGGTTTCTGAAAGTGAGTTCAGCTTTCTCAGCTTGTTGCCTTGCTTCCTCTCTTGCTATGTGATCTGTCACATGCAATACCCCCATGTGATGGTCTCTGCCATATCTCATTAGGATGAGATGCTCATCAGATGTAGCTGCCCCATAAATTGTGAGCTAAATAAACCTCTTTTCTTTCTAATTTATATAGCATCAGTCACTTTGTTATAGCAACACAAAACAGACCAAGACATCTTTTGGTTATTTTTAGATGCTCGGACCTATACTATACATCCCTGCCCTAAAGAGAAGTCCAGCAAATATCAAAATACTCTTCCCATTTATCTGGCCTTAGAAATGAGGAAAAAATTCTGCCAGGTCTCTAACCAAATCCACCTTCATTCCCAACAGTAGACAAGCATAGAAATCCTTCTTTAATAAGAGCAAACAGAAAAATAAAATATATCATGATTACTAAAAGGCAAAGAAATAAGATCAAATGTTTCCTTCAAAATCAATTTTATTCTAAATATACAAAAAAACTTCTCTAAATATTTATCAAGGTATGAATTTAATTATGTGAAAAATAAAATAATAAATAATCAGAAAATATTGTTTTCCAATAAAAATTTAGATTTTCAAAAGTATAAAGTCAGTGAAGATGGGGAAAACAGGTTGGGAAATGTGAAAAACAAGGAGTGAATTAAAATTGTGATCTGTGAAAAATCAAACATTTTATCAGGAAAGGAAGCAGATGTCTATCTTCAAGGATAGAGTTCTTTTTTTTTTTTTTTTAATTTCTTCCCTGATGTCTTCTGTTATCATTGCATCATTCAATAGATATTATTTAGTCTTTAGGTATAGGAGAAGTTTTTATTTGTTATTTGAGCATCAATTTCTAATTGCATTCCATTATGGTCTGATAGGATACAAGGTAGTATCTCTATTTTTTTGTATTTACTAATGGCTTCTTTGTGGCATAGCAGATGGTCTGTTTTGGAGAAGGATCCATGAGCTGCAGAGAAGAAAGTTTATTCTTTCGATGATGGATGAAATACTCTGTAAATGTCCATTAAGTCTATATCATTGATTGTATTATTTAGTTCTATAGTTTCCTTGTTCAGTTTTTGTTTGGAGAACCTATCCAGTGGTGAGAGCAGTGTGTTAAAGTCCCCCACTATTAATGTGTTTTGGTCTATTTGATTCTTAAAATTGAGAAGGGTTTGTTTGATGTACATAGATGCTCCATTGTTTGAGGCATAAATATTTAAAATCATTATGTCTTGCTAATTTATGCTTCCCTTAAGCTGTATGAAATGTCCTTCTTTATCCCTTTTGACTAACTTACATTTCAAGTCCACTTTACCTGATATGAGGATGGAGACCTCTGCATTTTTACTGAATTAAATGCATGGTATGTTAAGTACATGGTATGTTTTCCCCCATCCTTCCACCTTTAGTCTGTGGATGTCTTTTTCTATGAGATGAGTCTATTGAAGGCAGCATATTGTTGAGTCTTTCTTTTTAATCCAATCTGCCAGTCTATGTCTTTTGATGATTGAGTTTAGGCCATTAACATTCAGTGTTATTATTGTGATGTGATTTGTATTCCTGGTCATTTTGGCTTATTTTTGGTTTTTAACTTGACTTGGTTTCTCCTTTGATTCTTTTCCTTTAGGGTAGTTCTTCCCTTTGCTGATTTGTATTGTTTTTTTTTTTTTTTTCCACTTCCTCCTCACAAAATATTTTGCTGAGAATGTTCTGTAGTGCAGGCTTTCTATTTGTAAATTCTTTTAACTTTTGTTTATTGCAATTAGAGAATGCAAACTAAAACAACTCTAAGATTTCATCTTACTCCAATTAGAGTGGCTATTATCAAGAACACAAACAATAATAAATGTTAGTGTGGATGTGGGGAAAAAGGAACACTTTTACATTGCTGGTGGAGTTGCAAATTGGTGCAGCCACTCTGTAAAGCAGTGTAAAGAATCCTCAGAAAACATGGAATGGACCCACCTTCTGACCCAGTTATCCCACTCCTTAGTTTATACTCAAATGATTTAAAATTAGCATACTACAGTGATGCAACCACATCAATGTTCATAGCAGCTGAATTCACAATAACTAGATTGTGGAACCAACCTAGATGCCCTTTAATAGATGAATGGATAAAGAAACTATAGTATATATACACAATGGTATATTATTCAGTCATAAAGAAGAATAATATTATGGCATTTGCAAATAAAGGGATGGAATTGGAGAATATCATGCTAAGTGAAATAAGCCAATCCCAAAAAAACCAAAGGCCGAATGTTTTCCCTGATAAGTGGATGATTATATATAATGGGGGTAAGGGGTTGGGAGTGAGAGAAGAATGGAGGAACTTCAGATTATGTACAATGAAATGGGGGGTATGAAAAATCATGGAATGAGACAGACATTATTACCCTATGTACATGTATGATTACACAAATGGTATGAATCTACATCATGTACAACCATAGAAACAAAATGATGTACTCCATTTGTGTACAATGAATCAAAATGCAGTCTGTAAAATATAAAAAAAGATAAATAATTTTAAAAAGGATAGAGTTTACAAAGATAGTATTTATGCATATTTATGTAAACACACACACATTTAAGAAAAAACCAGATGAATAAAAAAGAAACAAAAAGGAAGAAATCTCATTGGTTTAAAAATTGAGGCTTCATATCAAAAATTTTTATTAAGAGGTTCCAACTGATGGATGGTAAACTTTCTGAATTTAAAAAATTGAAGGAAAAAAAAGAGAATCTCAGTTCTAATTCAAGATGATTTATCAAGCACAAATACCTTCCTTTTTCTTTTCTCCAAATCTCATGAAAATGACAAAATTACTCTGAAACAGGGGGAAAGAAGTAGTAATACTAAAACTCTATGAAGAATGCCATCAATAGCTAAGAAATATAGAGTATTTCTGGAAGATATTAAGCTAATGGAATAATATCGATCCCCAAACCTAATATAGCCAAGGAACCTTGAAACCTATGAAAGCATAAGAGGGAAACTCTGAAAATTAACTTTGCCCAGAAGAATGGCTCCAAAACAAGATCATAGAAAGCAAGAGCAAAGAGCACAGTGTGGGATTTTTTTTCTGTATAATTAATTAAAGGATTTCAGAAGATTTGCAGTAACCCCCTGCTTTCAGACCTGCTGTCTGTTATATTTTTCAGCTCAGTAAAGTCTGAAGGACTTCTTTCTACACCATGGGAATTCTGCCTGTGGAGCCCATAATGGGTGACTTTGGGCTCTTGCAGTGGAGGACAGGCCACCATGCTGTCCACGTCAGCTCCATATATGCCTCTCAGGTGAACCCTGCCTGTGTTGGTCCAGTCCTGCCAGCTGGCCACAGTGACCTTAGCACTTATTGTTATGACAATAATAACAGCCACATGTACTGAAGAAAGTCCCATGTACAACTGTCACAGATGAACCTTAACATGAGCAAGTGAACAAGTTAAAAAAGAAATTTACTAACACCATAGAAAAGAAATAACTAAAAATCCCTAGTACCATGAAAAGGAGAGGAGATCGAAGGAGAAAAGAAAAATAAACAAGAAGAACTAACATCAGG
Source organism: Sciurus vulgaris (assembly GCF_902686455.1). Lineage (NCBI taxonomy): Eukaryota > Metazoa > Chordata > Mammalia > Rodentia > Sciuridae > Sciurus > Sciurus vulgaris. The sequence goes on from NC_136464.1 coordinate 42,707,607, forward strand.
AGAATCAGGACTAGTATTGACCACAGAAGGATTTTATATATTTTGTATTCATATTTTCACACCAAAAAAAGCATGTTCTGAAAATGAGAAAATAAAAACATGATTTCTGCTATGGTTTGGATCTGGCATGTTTCTAAAGACTCAAGTGTTCATAGGTAGGGCTTTTGGGAATTAATGTGATTGTAAGGGATTTGATCATATCAGAGGATTAATCCGTTGATGGTCCAGTGAACTACTGGGAAGTGAGGCAATCTGGAAGAAGCAGATTACTGGAAGGGTGACCTGGAAGGGTTTATGTTCTCTACAGCCCATCCCCCCCTTCTCTCTCTCTCTTTCTTTCTCTCTCGCTATCTGCTTTCCAGTTGCCATGAGCTGAGCATCTTTCCTCTGCCATGCCTTTCTGCCATGATGCTCAACTTCCTCTCAAGTTCAAAGCATAGGAGCCAGTCAACCTTGCACTGAAACCTCTGTTAACTGTAAGCCAAAATAAATCTTTCTTCCTTTAAGTATCTTTGGTTTTTTTTTTTTTTTTTTTGTCAGATATTTTATTCACAGCCAAGAAAAGCTGACTAACATAATTACTAAAATTAAAAGTTACAGCTGGGAGCAGTGACGCACATCTGTCATTCCACCTGCTTGGGAGGCTGGGACAAGAAAATCTCAAGTTCGAGGCCAGTTTCCACAACTTTGCGAGACCGTGTCTCAAACTGTAAAATAAAATTGGCTGGGGGTGTATGTAGATCAGTGGTAGAACAGCCCTGGATCCAATCCCCAGTACCAAAATAATTAAATAAATAAATAAAATGAAAAGATACAACAACATACTTAGAAGGCTGAGGTGGGAGGTTCATTAGAGCCCAGGAGTTCTGGGCAAGCATAGGCAACATAGTAAGACCATGAGTTGGAAGTAAGCAGAAAAATAAAGCAAAACAAAAGTTACAGCCACATTACGAAGATGGATAAAGATTATTTCAGTGATTTAGGGAATGAACCTAAAAACTTATTTCAACATAGAGTTCATTTCTCTATTTCAGTGGTGCTGGGGATCAAACCCAGGGCCTGGTGTGTGGTAAGCTATACTCACGGCCCTCAACGTACAGCTGACATACCCAGTGCAATTAGAGGTAAAGGACACAAAGCAGAGGACATGAGGCTAGATCCACAATAGCCAGCATCCTTTCAAGAATCAGAATGCTTTCCAGGTTCCCATCTAAAACACTAGATTTTTTAAAAAGAACACATAAAAATGAAGGATTTTGGACTAAAATGTCTTAACCCCATAAAAACTTTAATTCTATTATTAGGAAAAGTAGATTTTTTTTTATGATGTAAGTGGAAAGAAACTGTATACTGCCTGCACTTCCTTATTTTACAAAAATATTTTCATTACCATAACCCTGACAAGTTGAGGATTGAATACTAGTAGGTATGACAAAAGTAATTAACTTGAAACAGTTTCAAGTAATGGAGCTATGGAACTTAATTACACTCTAACTATGTGTTCTCCCCTCTCACCAGTCCCCAAAAAAATAGAGCTCAGGAAGAAGAGATGTATTCAAATCATACTTATTCTGTGGGAGCCTATGGGTAGGACATGGTTATCAACAGTGTTTTGACATCGACAAGAAGTTCTAAGGATAACTGCAGCCCCTCAAAAGTTAACAACTAGTGGAAAAGGTATACAGAAGAGAAAGTCACAACAAACTTCAAAGATGGATAGAAAGGCAGTGTAGCTCTGCACCTAGGGAAAAGTCGGAAAGGGGCATTGATGGATGTAGGGCATTTTATCTGACACATTTTACCCTGCTCATCATGAAATATTTCTTTGACCCTCTACCCTCCCACACAAGAAGATAACTCAGATGCTTATCCAGCCATTGAATCTTATTGAAAGTCCTGGATTTCCACATGATTCTCATTCCTCTCCATCAGGTTGGTTTGTAGCTTCCACATCAGTGACCTATGAATAAAAACAGAATGTGATTTTCCCTCTCTAATGCACAATGACGGTGAAGGCATAGAGGGTCCACAATAAACACTTCCATTGTAAAAAGTCAAGTCAGTTGTCCGTGGGACTAATGAAATCTGGCTGGGTAGTTTTGTGAAGGCCACCCTCTGCCTGTGGGCAAAGTTCCTTGGAAAGACTTTCTTTCTTCTCTCTGGCCATAACTGAAGTAGATGAAGGACTTATAACAAAAATTAGGAGTTATTTTAATATTTGACAGTAACTAAAGTATTAAATTAATAGTTCACAAGTAGGCTGGAAACACATATTACCAGAATCAACAACAACAACAAAATAGGGAAGAGAAACATATACACAAGGGAACTTGGCATATACAAGAGTAAGCATATTTAAAATGTTGTGATTATACAAAATAAATTTTAAAAACCCTCTATGATATTATGTCAAAAGTGGGTTAGAAATGAATTAAATATCTGCACATTTTAAAAAATCAAGATTTTAATAGAGAAAAGGCAAATATCTTTAAAACAGAATGATGGAATTCTTAAATAAGCAACACAAAATTAAGGCAAAAGATTGATGCTGTTGACCACATTAATATTAACAGTTTAATATGACAGAAATAGCCATAAAGTTAAAAAGTAAACTGCACTTGCGTTTTTGGCAGTATATATGTACAACAATGAATTGCCATCTAAAACAAGCAGCTGAACTCCTAAAAGCCAATTGGCCGGGGGAGGGATGAAAAATCACCAAACATAAAATCTTCAAATGTGGAGTTTTCAAATAAATACATGAATGGTTATTCTTTCAAGTAGAAAATAAAATGTATTTTTAAATGAAGATTAAGTGTCATGGTTTTTATCAGAGTGACAGTCTAAAAAATATGGAGGATGACATGAAGTGTAGGTGTACTCTTACAGACGAATGGAAGACATACCCATTTGTGACAGCTTTTGGAAAGCACCTGTCTACTATCTATGGACAAATGGAACAGCAAAGCCACAGAGACATAAAAATTCGTATACAAGAATATTACTGATTCATTAACCAAATTTAGAAAGCAATCTAAAGTGATCCACTTAATTATTCTATACCCATAAAATGGATTATTATAAAATCACTAAAATATGAATGGACCTGTATCTATCCATTAGAAAGACCTTAGACACATTGCTAAATGCTAAACAGGCATCTTGGGGAACATGTCACATGGAATAATCATATTTACGTGAGTTTATCTCTCCTTAAGTTTGTTACATACATATGTATATGTGCATACCTGAAAGGCCAGACCCAGCCTGTTGATAGCAGTTAACATCTAATAAAGGAGCACGGTACATGGGAAAAGAACATTTTGCATATTCCTCTAGCTATTTGCATAAACCCGGATGACCACAGTCTTCATAATTAAACCCAATAGGATTACAGAATAAAATGTATAGATCTTTCAAGGTGAATCTTTTTGTTGCATTTCTCCTCCAAATAGTTGAGGGATATTGAAGGACATATAATTCCTCAACCTCTTCTTCCCTCATTCACTCCTTCCCTTAGCAAGGTCTCATGTGATCAGCAATGTTAGTGAGAAACTTAGCATGCATGTAAAGTTTCCAATAGGGTGAGACACCTAAAAGTTGGCCACTAGGGAAAAGCTGGCTATTTGTGTAGGATACAAATGTCTTTCCTTCTCAGAGACTCCAACTATCTTGCAGTTTAGTCATTATCAGATCTCTCTTTTTAGTTATACCTGACAGTACAATCCATTTTGTCATAATTATAAAAGCTGGAATGTATCTTTTTCTAATTCAGTCCCCAGATATCTCTAAGTCAAGCAAGTGCCTATCCTTGTTTGGCTCCTTTTGTCTGTTTTAAAAGTAGAATCTGGAAGGAGGAATTTAAATTTAAAAAATGAGAAAAGAGATAAAATAACCTCAAATAAAATGAAAGAAGGAACGTAATGACTTTTATATCAGAATTTAACAATACAACAGAAATAGATTTTATAAATGAGCCTTAAGGGTTTTTTTCATCAAACAACCAGTAAAATTCTGGCACATCAGTGAAGGATATAGCCATATACTGTCATATACCAACATGCAAACAGGCACAGATCAAAGGAATGCTATTAGAAGAAAACCGTCAAGACCTTTATGTATAGATACACTTAGAAATTTAGATTCAGTCAACAAATATAAAACTTTTAATAGCAAGTTTGACTTAGACCACATACAACGTAAAATGTACTTACAGTCATGAAAGAGATCACAAGAACAGATAACACCTACCTCTCCCAAAGAATATTAGACCCAAATAACTATGCCAAGATTTAACGATGAAACTGTTATTTTTGTATCATCCTGTTTCAGAGCCTCAAGAAAAGATGAATCGTCAGAAAGAGAAATTAGGAAAACTACCCCATTCACAATAGCCTGGAAAAAATAAAATACTTGGGAATCAATCTCACAAAAGAGGTGAAAGACCTCAACAATGAGAACTACAGAACACTAAAGAAAGAAATTAAAGAATACCTTAGAAGATGGAAAGACCTTCCATGTTCTTGGATAGGAAGAATTAATATTGTCAAAATGGCCATACTACCTAAAGTGCTATACAAATTCAATGCAATTCCAATTAAAATCCCAATGACCTTACAGAAATAGAGCAAGCAATTATGAAATTCATCTGGAAGAATAAGAAACCCAGAATAGCTAAAGCAATCCTTAGCAGGAAGAGTGAAACAGGGGGTATTGCAATACCAGATCTTCAACTCTACTACAAAGCAATAGTAACAAAAACGGCATGGTATTGGTACCGAAATAGAAAGGTAGATCAATGGTACAGAATAGAGGACATGGACACAAACCCAAATAAATACAATTTTCTCATACTAGACAAAGGTGCCAAAAATATGCAATGGAGAAAAGATAGCCTCTTCAACAAATGGTGCTGGGAGAATTGGAAATCCATATGCAACAGAATGAAACTAAACCCATATCTCTCACCATGCACGAAAATAAACTCAAAATGGATTAAGGACCTCGGAATCAGACCAGAGACACTGCAGATTATAGAAGAAAAAGTAGGTCCAGATCTTCACCTTGTTGGTCTAGGATCAGACTTCCTTAACAGGACTCCCATAGCACAAGAAATAAAAGCTAGAATCAACCACTGGGATAGATTCAAACTAAAAAGCTTTCTCTCAGCAAAGGAAACTATCAGCAATGCGAAGAAAGAGCGTACAGAGTGGGAGAATATCTTTGCCAATCATACTTCAGATAGAGCACTAATCTCCAGAATCTATAAAGAACTCAAAAAACTCTACTCCAAGAATTCAAATAATCCAGTCGACAAATGGGCTAAGGAAATGAATAGACACTTCACAGAAGGAAATCTACAAGCAATCAACAAACATATGGAAAAATGTTCAACATCTCTAGTAATAAGAGAAATGCAAATCAAAACCACCCTAAGATTCCATCTCACCCCAATTAGAATGGCGATTATCAAGAATACAAGCAACAACAGGTGTTGGCGAGGATGTGGGGGGAAAGGTACACTCATACATTGCTGGTGGGGCTGCAAATTAGTGCAGCCACTTTGGAAAGCAGTGTGGAGATTCCTTAGAAAACTTGGAATGGACCCACCATTTGACCCAGCTATCCCACTCCTTGGCCTATACCCAAAGGACTTAAAATCAGCATACTATAGAGATACAGCCACATCAATGTTCATAGCTGCTCAATTCACAATAGCCAGACTGTGGAACCAACCTAGATGTCCTTCAATTGATGAATGGATAAAGAAACTGTGGTATATATATACAATGGAATATTATTCAGCCATAAAGAATGATAAAATTATGTCATTTGCAGGCAAATGGATGAAATTGGAGAATATCATGCTAAGTGAGATAAGCCAATCTCAAAAAGCCAAAGGACGAATGATATCGCTAATAAGTGGATGATGACACATAATGGGGGGAGGGAAGGGTTAGTGTTAGGGTTAGAGTTAGGGTTCGGGAGGGGGGCAAGTATGGAGGAAGGAAGGACTGTATAGAGGGAAAAGAGGGGTGGGAGGCGTGGGGGGAAGGGAAAAAAATAACAATGAATCAAACAATATTACTCTATGTAAATTTATGATTACACAAATGGTATGCCTTTACACCTTGTACAAACAGAGAAACAACATGTATCCCATTTGTTTACAATAAAAAAATACATTATAAAAAAAAAGAAAAGGAAGTTTCTAAATTTATTTGCCGCATAAAAGATATAAAACCCAGAAATGTGTGAACAGGCCATCTTTTGAAACGGGGTAACCTGTGTATATATGCATTTTTCAAATCAGCAAGAAAGAATAAGTTATTCAATTATTCAACAAATGGTATTGGGACAATTTGCTATTCATTTGGAAATAAAGTATGAATACCTCACATCATATACAAAAATAGATTCTAAGTAGATAAAATAAATAAAATATCCTCCCTCTCTCTCTCTCTCTTTGGTGCTGTGACCAAACTCAGGTCCCAGGTCCTTTTGCTTTATCATTGAGCTACTTTCTCAGCCTTTCTCTCTCTCTGTCTCTCTCTGTCTCTCTGTCTCTCTGTCTCTCTCTCTCTCTCTCTCTCTCTCTCTCTCTCTCTCTCTCTCTCTCTCTCCTTATGGTACTTGGAATCAAACCCAGGGGCATGCTGTCACTGAGCTACATTCTCAGACCTATTTATTTTATTTTTAAGTTGAGACAGAGTCTCTCTACATTGCCCAGGTTGACTTCAAATGTTCAGTCCTCCTGATTCAGCTTCCTGAGTAGTTGGGATTTCAGGTATGCACCACTTCACCCAGCCTTATCATTTTTTATGTTGTAAACTTAGTATAAAATATATCAGAAAGTATTTGCATATTCTTATACAGGGAAAGTTATCTTCCAATAAATACGAAAAAAAAAAAAGTCTAGAGGTTACAAAGTAAATGACAAATTTGATTGTGTATGTATGTGTGTGCTCTTGATAGTTTTATTTCACATTTATCATCAGCCTTTGGAATCAAGCTGCTAGTCTGATATTTGGAATTTTCTCCTTTTTATTTACTTTTTATTGATTGTTTTTTGTTATCTAAAACACTAACATACATTTTTGACATAATCACAAAAGCATGGGATATAATTTGCTCTAATTCAGTCCCCAGCACTTCCCCCGCCCCCCCATCTCCTCCTTTTTTTTTTTTTTTTACTGATCTTTCTGTAGTTTATTCATAATTATATTTTTAAATTGGTGTCTTGTGGATATACTTGATGTTGAAATTCACTGTGCTACATTCATATAAGTAAATGCAAAAGTTTGGTCAGAGGCATTCCACTGTTCTTCCCTTTCCTTGTCCCTCCTTCCTTCCCCTCAATCCCATTAGTCTACGTTACTGATCTTTTCTCTATTTTGATAAAATTTCCTCTCCCTTTTTTTTCTTCTATCTCACCCCCACCACCATCATTTTGGATTAGCTTCTGCATATCAGAGAAAACATTTGATCTTTGACTTTTGGGAACTGGCTTATTTGACTTAGCATGACAGTCTCCAGTTCCATCCACATACCAGCAAATGCTCATTCTTTTTTTATGGCTAAGTAACATTACATTGTGTACATATACAAATTTTATTTATCCATTCATCTGCTGAAGGACACTGAGGTTATTTCCATAGCTTTGTTATTTTGAATTGTGCTGCTATAAACATTGATGTGGCTGCATCACTATAGTATGCTGATTTTAAAACTTTTGGATATATACTGACGAGTGGGATATCTAGGTAATATGGTGGTTCCATTCTTAGTTTTATGAGGACTCTCCATACTGCTTTATGGAGTGGTTACACTAATTTTCAGTTCCCCCCAACAATTTATAAGTGTACCTTTTCCCCACATCCTTGCCATTTATTATGATTTGTATTTTTGATAATTGCCATTCTTACTGGAGTAATAGCTTTGATTTGCATTTCCCTCATTGCTAGAGATGTTGAATATTTCTTTCAAATATTTGTTGACAATTGTATTTCTTCTTTTGATAATGTCTGTTCAGGTCTTTTGCTCATTTATCAATTGGGTTATTTGGTTTCTTGGTATTAAGTTTTTAATTTTTTGCATATACCAGATACTAATGTCCTATTTGAGGAGCAGGAGGCAAAGATCTTCTCCTATTCTACGGGCTCTCTCTTCACACTTTTAATTGTTTCCTTTGCTGTACAGAAGCTTTTAAATTTGATCCCATCCCACTTATTGATTTTTAATTTTATTTCTTGAACTTTTTGAGTCTTTTTAAGGAAGTCAGCTCCTGTGCTAACATGGTAGAGTGTAGGACCTACATTTTCTTCTAGCAGTTGTAGAGTTGCTGGTCTATTTCCTAGGTCTCTGATCCTCTTTGAGTTGACTTTTGCACAGGGTGAAAAATAGGGGTCAAATTTCATTCTTCTACATATGGATTTCCAGTTTTCTAAGCATCATTTGTTAAAAAGATTATCTTTTCTCCAACGTATATTTTTGGCACTTTTCTCTAGTTTGAAATAACTGTGTTTATGTGGGTTTTTCTGTGCCTTCTATTCCATTGGTCTTCATGTTTGTTTTGGTGCTAGTGCTATGTTGCTCTATACAGATTCAATGTAATCTCCACCAGAGTGAGATAAGAACAGAGGGCAGGCAGTCAGTGTAGATAGATGATTGGGTAGAGTCAGGAAAATGGGGGCTGGTTCAAAAGCAAACAGAAGGCACTGTTTATTGTTGTTGTTGACAAAATGACATATTTATACAGAAGACCTCCCCCTCCTTCTCACCTGTTGAAAAGGTCCTTTCCTTCCCATAGGCAGGATGGGAGGAGGAGACATGAAAAGAAAGGAAACCTAAAATCTATAAAAGGGGCAAGACATCTCCACTCTCTGGGGCACCAGCACTGGACCCTCTCCTCTTGGGAAAAGCCTCCCTCTCCTTCTGTTCTCTCCTCTAAATAAAACTTCTTTTCTGTGCTTGCCTTTACATTGCTAGGTTATTCAATCTTCAACACTGAGAGAACAAGGACTCTGATCCTGATTTTCAAGACCAGTTTCAAAAGTACCAATGACATTTTTCACCCATCTAGAAAAAGTTGTGCTTAAGTTCATTTGGAAAAATAAGAGAACCAGAATAGCCAAAGCAATTCTTAGCAAGAAGAGTGAAGCAGGAGGTATACAACATCAGACCTCAAATTATACTATAGACATATGGTAACGAAAACAGCATTTTACTGATTTGATAGATTTTTAAAGAATGTTTTATTTCAGATGACTCACCAAACAAAGCCAGCAGGCAAGAAAATGTAGTCTTCTGAAATACAGTGTAGACTAGAAAAAATTAAAGAAATGAATTTGGTAATAGCCACATGGACTGATTCCTAGCCTCTGTTTAGAACAGAGAATAGAGTTCACAAAATAAATGGGTGGGTTCTCAGAGAAGAGAATTCTTATTTCCAATCCACAAAAAGAAAACTTCAGTAGTCCATTCAACTCGAATCAATGCTAACCAATCAGGGAAAAAGACCAAAAAATGCAAAACAATAACCTGAGGCTTAGTGCTTATGACCATCGTGTTGTAGATTTGTGATTAAGATTGCCAATATGGAAGATAATAGTTAGGTCTCTTTCAGCCTAAGAAACGTCCTGCTCTGTCTAACCTCATAGAATCACAGGCAGCCACTTAAATTTGAATGGTGTTTTGGTAAGTGCTCAGTACTTTTAGTTGTGTTATCTCATTTAATCCTCTCAAAACCATATTAGTCACATAATAGAAATCTTATTTATCTAAAAGAAATAGAGGCTTTGCGATATAGGGATTTAGGGAACTTCTGAAACATCAGATGGAGAGCAGAAGGCTTAGTATTCAAATTCAGATCCTCCTTTGACAGAAAAACACTGACTTTGCTACTCCTTCACTATCATTGTTCCCTCTTTATTCAACTGAGTTTTAAATAGTCTGTGAACAAGGTTAAAAGACAAATCATAACTCGGAGTAAATCATTTGCAACCTATAAAATACATGAAGCATTTATGTTTATACTCTATAAAGTGCTCCTTTGTACCAATAAGATGAAAAGCAGACAACCCATCAGAAAACTGATGATTTAAAGAAAAATATAAATGTCCACAATTTTATTCAAATATGTTCTTGCAAACCAATAATTGAAAAGATACAATTTTTAAAATGCAATGCTACATTATTTATTACCTGTCAATTTGGTAAAGACCAGGGTGTTTGGTAATAGGTAATGTTGGATAATTAGTATATGAATTTTACTTAATGTGTCATTTTGGTAATCAGAACACAAGAGAAATAATAGCTGGCTTTCATGGGAGTAGAAAGCAATCCACAGTGAATTGTCTACCAACCAAAATCAAGAACTTGTCTGGGGAGAGAGTGAGTCTTTGACTTCAAATCCCATTTCAACCAGAGCAGATATGCTTATATATTATGACTGGATGCAAATTCTAAATGAAAAAGATTCCCCAGTGATTCTAATAGGCAATGGTGACTGAGAACAGGGGTTTAGACATTAAGCACCATGGAAATTCACAAGAGGAAGAAATCATTTCCACCTGGGGTCAGGTGTTGTCTTTAATTTCCTCTCCTATCTTAAAAAGGATGCTATGTTCTGCTTAGAAAGTGTCTGTGTATGAGTTTATTGTTGTTGTTGATAAAATGACATATTTGTACAGATTAAAACAAAGAGAGTTCATTAAAAAGCAAAATAAATAAATAAATAAGCAAAACCTCAATTTGTTCTGTCAAGGAGGAGGAGGAGGGAAGGAGGAGGAGGCAGGAAAGAAAACCAAAGATAAAGACAAAGGTGTTAGAAAATCCTTGTTGTTTTTAAAGGATCATAAGCACTATGACAAGCTGGTTAGATTTTAAATCTCCTCTATCTCTAATTATCTATGTGCCCATGCATAATTTGCATAATGGGTCTGAGCCCAATCCATTCATCTATACCAATATTCTGGAGTAGTTTCTTTGAAAGCTGATAAAAGCCCTGTGTGAGGTTCATTGAGGCACATCTGCTGTTTCTATCCACCCAGCATTTATTCCACTGTTCCTGGGAAGACTACCTCAATTTGTTTTCAGAGACCTTCTCCCCAATCTATCGGGTGTTATGCTTGCTTTGACAGGAAGCTGCTTCCCCTTAGTCCATGCTGTTGCTACTCAACACCTCCATACTTTTCTCTTTGACATCTCTGGAATTAAGAAAGCAAAGATGAGAGTGGGTTCTCTGTGAGGAGCAGGCACATGTTTCAAACACTAGTCGCCATTTTCTTTTTCTTTCTTCTCCTCTTTTCGGTTTCTGCTCCATCGTTCATTTTTTAACTGCAAATTAATTTCTTTGGTGCCCAAGGTCAGTTGCAACCAGTTCCTGCAGTTGTTGTCTGATAATTCAAATGTCCAATGAGAGATGTTTTCTCAGATCCTCCCAAGTTCCTAGAAAAAGGAAACAATGGGCCCTATTTGAGTTAAACTCCCATGCCTGGGATGCAGCAGCTTTGTTTAGCGCCACCCTGGAACTTCACTCTTACTGTGTCCATTGCAACTGTGTTGGTTAGGCTTCAAAGGGAGGGACCATACCCCAGGGAAAGAAGGTGCTAGGAATACAAATACGTAGGGGCCCACCTCACAGAAAAGGTTGAGAATAATAGAATGCTGTGGAAGGAAAATGTCAGGATCATTTCAAAGAAGGATCGAAAGTGGTTAACTGTGACAAAAGCTGCAGATCACTCAATTCCATAAGGGTTGACAGGAGGCCCTGAATTTAGCAATGAGGCAGTTTTAAGTGACCTTGGTAAGAGCAGTTTATGTGAAGTGATGGGAAGAAATTAGAGTGACCATATCCAGGAGGATGAGACTGCTGGTAACTGGAGAAGGAAGAGGTGAAGATGTGACAAGAGCACTCTCAAATTAATTTCTTGTTGTTGTTAATGGATGAACATGACCAAAGGCTAATCATTTCTTGACTTTATAATCCTTGGCTTTCCACAGCCCTGTGCTGATGTGAGAATAGACCAGGAGCTGAGAGTGGGGAAGAGGCTGCACTCCTTGCTTCTCAGTGACTCAGTCATTCCAATGTGCTCGTAACAAGTCATGTCTCTTCCTTGTCTAGAGGACATACGCAGGACCACAGGGCCGCACACCAGAGAATTCAACACAATATCTTCATCAACAGATCAATTTATATTTAAAATGCTGTGTTTATTAATTCCCTGAACAAGTTATATTCCTTCATGTTTATAAAACTTCTTCTCTCCCTACAAGCTCTGTGTCCCCTGTTGGTCTGACTGCAAAAAAGCACTTTCTCTTCACACCTTCCTTTGTGGAGATTTTCTGGAGTCCTCCATAGAAAATTAATACTTTTCTCTTTTGTTCTCAGTCTGCATCCCTAATATAACAGAGACAACTCCATGTTATGATTCTTCATTTGCTCTCCTGACCTACAGAAGTCATATGGGCCAGGTCAGGAATCAGCACAGCATGGTCTTACCTCAGGTGTAGGGTGGTGTGCGGGGTGTGGAGCAGCGCTCAGGGCAGTCCTGTGCTTCTCCTTCTAAACTGGCCTGTCATGCAGGTTTGCATACCCAGAGAAAAAGCACCTAAATAAGATGCTTCTGCTCCAAGCACCTGTCAGGAATTATGTCATATCCTGTCTGCAGTACCAAGTTATCTCTCAGCACCTGTAATAGCCTCTGTCATCCTGCAGCTACCTCGCCTAGTGGGAAAGATGGATCAGGATTCAGCCCACCCATGTTGTCCCATTCTACTGCAGTAAAGGTGACTAAAAGCTGCAAGAACAGGTGGGCTTTACTCAACATTCAGCTTAGCTCAGCACAGGCGAAATGCTACATGCTACTTACGGAGAAGGTGCATGGGTCAGTTTGGAATCCTGCAGAAAGGAGGGTGAGCCAGCTCTTTCTAGAAGTAGTGGGATGGAGGCCAGGAGAGGAAAAAGTGGGTTAGCAATAGTCTGCCCACCACATGAAATGCATGCCAAGCCTAACTCTCTGGAGAGTAAGCTGGCATTTATATATGGATTAAGACAATAGTACCCACTAGAACTAGGTGAAATTGACAAGCAGGGCAACAAAAAACTCCTGGTGTCCCTGATCAAAGGATTTACACTGACACCTTAGATGTCAGTGGAAGAAGCTACTGGGTATTGTGATTAAAGGCAGATTCCAGAGCCTAGTTCCACCCTTTCCTGTTCTTTGGATTTGTTGTTAAAAAGTGAAGAATTAAAAGTTCTATCTGGCAGGGTTATTGGAAAGATTAACATAGGATGTGCTCAATAAACAATTTTATTAGAGGATTTGCAGATTCCACAGTGTCCAAAAATTGGTGTTTTATCATTTTAGGTAAGATTTTACTTGTTTCTTTGTCTCAAGTCATTCCTTGTTTTGCATTGGAAGCTGGGAGAGACTGAAAAAGAGGATGCCATATATTAGTTAGCAAGATAGTTATTTAACTAAGAGTGCCAAATAAAATCAAACTGTATTTATTGTTTTAATTTTAAAATGTTCCATCACATTCTGATTATTGGCCATTTGATCAGAAAAAAAATGGTATAGCTCATATATCCAGCATATTTAATGTTTTACGATATTATATGTTCTAACTCACTATTCTGGAAAATCTACTTTCATTGATTTTTTTTCTGACAATTGACAACATTTTGAGTACTTTATTCTCCCAAATATTCTATGAGAGAGGATAAGACAGGCTTATCCTATGGAAAATGCCTTGTCACAGAAAGTTAATGCACTGTCAATGGTTATGCTTAAAGTCAATAATAAAAACAAAACCCAGAGCCCTCAGCAGCATTTAACCTTCCAGGATCTCTAACAATATGCCTAGTCAGGGAACTGATCTGTGCTCTTTTCCACCATCTGTGTGGATTCTGGGGACTTCATGAGCTCAGCTCTGCCTGCCTCATCAACCTGCTGTCTGATGACTTTCCCCAGTACTCCAGAGTCCAGTGAAATTATCCATTCCCATTGCTGGATCTCTACCAGCCAGTACCCTCTCTGGGCCTGCACCAAGCTGCTGGCTCTGTCTGGCACGCTCTTATCCTCCTTTCGAGGCTTATGTCTACTTACCTTCTGGTCTTACCTTCAATGCTGCCATCTTAGGGACATCTCTGATATCCCAGGCAGCACCAAGTACCCCTCCTAAATCTTCTTAGGGAGCGTGGCACTTTTATCATAACCCTTATCACAAAGGCGTTTAAATGATCATTTATGTAATTTTAATTTCAGTTACCCCTACCAACATTGACTTTTGATGCTGAGAAAGACCATATAGTTTTGGTTTACTGCTCTATTTTCAATATTTAACCTAGTACCTGTTCAATAAATATCTGTGAATTGGGAAAATAAGGGAGGAAGTATGAATGAGATGCCAATGCCATTTCACCTTGAGGCTAGTGGTCAGGTTTTGGGGCCATACAAGTTTGGTATGGAAACAGAGCTTTGCCATGTGCTTGTTTTATGACCCTGATCAAAAAAAGTAAACCTCTCTAAGCCTCAGTGTTTTCTCTTCCATAATGTGGAGATAATATATTACCCTTACATAAAGTTACTGTGAGATATAAATTAGATTGTGTTGTGTTCACAAATACCTAATGCAATGCCAAGTACATAATAATCACTCAATAAAAATTTGCCAGTGCTCAGGGCTTACCACTATTAAGATTGATGTGGAATATAAATCTGAATATGGCTATGATAACTGCCATGCACGTGTCACTAAAACCCAGACAACTTATGTCATGGTGAAGTCAACATCAGTGGCAGATAAATTTTTTCTCAGTGCTGATAAAGAAGTAATTGATCCAAATACATAGAGTAAGACCATGTGCTGCCTCTTCAAGTTAGTCTGAGAGGCAAGAGGTGTCATTCATGTTGTAGCACCACACAACTACTCCCAGAAGAACTGCTGGAAGAGCCAAAGCCTAATCCCAAGCACATTGTCTACAACAGTGGTTGGTATCTTTTGCTATAGGAGTGGGTCTCAGCAGAATCCCAGAATCCTCATCTTAGCAATATACAGTCACTAGTCATAGTTCCAGTAACATCCTGATCTGGACATAATCATCAACTTCCCTTGTAAGTACAAAGAACCATGTCATACCAAGAATTTATAGTCTAGTAGGCAGCATGAATATCTTGCTCCACAGAACCTCTTTGATGTATAGATCCATATCAGATGTGGTTTCTGCTTTACATTTGCAAAACAAAATCATTTATTAAAAATATATTTGACAACCTCTCATTTCTGCTTATACTGTATTGAACCAAAAGGAACACTGAACTCTTTAGAATGCCATTTCTGGAGAACTTTATAAGCAAGAAGTATGCTAAAAAAAAAATCAATGTTATCAAGATCAACTATTGTTACCAAGTGAATGAAACTTATAATTTTAAGCAGCACAATGAAGAGAAGACCATGGCAAAATGGCTACCAAAATAAGGTGGGACTCGCTTAGGCAGAAGATGTCTCAGGAGAAAGACCTTCTTGGTCTTTCCCTCATCAGGGATACAAATACAGTATGCACATATGAAAGGGAGTTTCATTTTGAGGCTGGTCTCCAGTTTTGGAACTACCCTTAAGGTATTTGAGTGGCTACTGTAAAAATACTGTAAGTTAGACAGCTTATTGACAGCACTAAGTTATTGGTCACAGTTCTGGAGCTGAGAAGTTCAAGACAAAGACTGGCAGATGTTGTGTCTGGTGAAGGCTGCCTCCTGCTGCACAGTTTTGCCCTCCTGCCTCATCCTCAAGTGCAGAAGAGGCAAATGAGCTCCCTCAGTCCTCTATTATAAGGATACCAGTCTCACCATAGGGGGCTCTGTCCTCATGACCTAACCATCTCTCAAAGGTCCCACCCCTTAATACCACCATATTGGAAATTAGGTTTCAACATATAAATTTGGGGACACACAAATATTCAGAATAAAAACAGCTCAGATTTGTTATTGAGTTGATGATGAAAAGCAGGTGCCCAAGGGATTATAGTTACCAAATCCTTTATCCCTTGACCCTAGACCAGGTTCTATAAGGAGGCCTTGACAAAAATTAATGAGTAGAAGGGCTGCTTTTTGCTTTTGATCAGAGGCAGTTGAGAGGAGGATATGTCTTCATCATCCTATATTTGCTTGTCAGTCAACTGGTTGCCTAGGACTCAGATACCCAGGGGGAGGGTAAAGTTACTAGTTGTTAGGAGCCCGAGTTCCATATCATCATCTGGAGAAAAGTCACTTGTCAGTCAGGAACATCTACATTATGCTGTCTCACAGGCAAGAAACATATCTGTATTGTCTTAAGACACTGCAATTTTGTGAGCATTTTATTACAGAAGTCGACATTTTCTCTTAAAAGGAGAGAACATCATAATGGCTTTTATAAAGATTCTTGAGATCTTGAAGTTATCAAAAAGTAGAAGTGCCTGCATCTGAGTGAACAGGACCCCAAAGTCTGTAATGCAGCAGTCCTATGTCCTTTATTCAAAATAATGTGCCACAGGACCATGTTCCTTCCCCTACTGCCAAAGAGACTTCTCTGGTGCCATTGACTTTGACATACTTTGGAATTCGGATAACTGTTTTTGAAATTCTATCCTTCATTAGTTCGAGATACTTCCTGGTTTTTAGCATTCTTACTTGCTGGTTGTTTGCTTAAAATTTTGGTTTGACTTCATGCCCTTGAAAGGAACATTTGGAAGCATGGAGTCACTCTTTGTAAGTTTATTACTTCTTTCCATTGCATGGAAGTCATGATATTTGCAAAAAAACAACTCTTCACTGAATGGCAGACTCCAAAACCACACCTCTAATGATCTAAAACATTCAAAGCAAATGGCTTTTTCTGTGCATGATGTTAAATACTTTAATTTTCAAATAGGAAGTATTTAACTATATGTAATTTTACATGTATTATATGTTAGTGCAATGTTTATTTCTACATATTCTGATATATTTGGGATGTTGTCCCTACTTTTCCACAGAAAAATTAAATTCATCTTTTATAAAACTTCTTTTATAGTCCTTAAAATTCTTTGACAAGTAGTGTCTTGTCTTTTCTTCTTGCCAACATCCTGAAGGCAATGTAATATCAAGGGGCATATGTAATAGAGAATAAACAACCCATTTCAAATATGAAGTGAATATACCAAGATCTGAAGCTTTAGTCTTTCCTTTTACTGTTCCCTTAAGGCTCACAAAACTATCACTGCCATTGAATGTGAAGTTCCACTTCAAATACAGGTGTCCTCAAGATTCCTAAGATACACAACTGAGTATCTCTTGTATTCTGGAGTCAGAAGTCAGGGTCTTCTTCTGTTGCAGCAGTACCATCCATACCAAATAATTCTTTGAGTTTCAATAATGTGCAACTACAATATATTATTTATCATTTGCTCCTGGTCCACTCTGCCTTTCTGCTAACTTCTCCTTCCAATTCTCCTTCCCTCTACACATTACAGGCCCACAGCCTGATTGGAGAAGCTGTGGTCTCAGAATGTCTATCATTCATCCTAATGAGGCACACTGATGCCTCTCCTTCATCTGCCATCTCACTGAGTCGTCACCTCATTCATCTATGAGCATATCTACACATTTTCAACAACCCAGGTGAGGATTGGAGAAGCTCCTCCATGTGATGAAATATTCAGAAAAACAGTGACTTTTCCTGGGGACAGGCTCCGGGTGCGTGCCGCTTGGAAGAACACTGTGTTCTTTGTGGGTGAACTGCTGTGTCAAGGAGCCAGGAACACAGCTGAGGGTCGCTCACCCGGGCCAGTAAAAGGCAGCATCAAAGGAGTGATCTGAAATGTGAAAAAGAATCAATAATCATTCTTCCAAATGAGGCCTTTTCAAACATGGCAAATGTCACTGGCTCTTGGCAACACTACTTGGGATTTATTCTCTCAAAAAGGGCACCACCACAGGGCTGGAATAAAAAGCCCTGGTATGCTATTCTTTGAAATGGCAAAATGACAGGAAGGCAGCCATGGGGAATTCAGACCTAGATGTAAATTAAGTATGCCTAATTCCTCAGGGTGTTTTGCTCCATCTCCACTCACGGGCTGTGCGGCTGAGGTAAGCTGGGTCAGGGCAGGTGCACCTGGGATGCAGGTGGGTATCAGCAGAAGCTGGATGCTCTCACTTTCACATCTCAAAGTGAACACAGAGAGTCGTGGCTTATTTCTTAGTGACTCAACTGCTTCTGCTTCTTCTTACATTCTACAACATTGTTATTCAAGCCAGGAAAACAATTCCTCTCCGTGACTCTGCCCTTTCCTCCCAGGTTTCTCTCTCTCTCTCTCTCTCTCTCTCTCTCTCTCTCTCCCCGCTGCCCCCTCCCTCTCCCTCTGTCTTCTCTCTTTCACTGCACTCCAGATTAAGCCATGGGGGTTACAATGATGATGACCACTCCTCCTGTTCCCTGTCTCTACTCCCAGGGACTAGTAATGTTTAGAGCACAATAATGCATCTAACACCCCCAATCATACTGTGCCTTGAGTCTAAGACCTCTGAAGATTTTAGAGGATGATCTACAAAAGAGACTTCAAACATCTTGCATTACCTTCTACATTCTTTTTATCTTTTTTTTTTCTGTCCAATCTCCTGTATCAGTAAGAGTCCTTTTACTATTACTGCATCTACCCCAAAACATTTCATGCTTAAATTTATGCTGCACTTCTTTCCAACTGTCTGCCTAAGAGCAGCTCCTACTCATCCTTCCAATGCCAAAGGGTGTGATGGAATACTTCATAGTAGTCAGAAGATCTACAGTTGCACCTTGTATGTGGATGGTTCTCATCCACAAATGTTGAACCAAGGAGGCCAGGTATGAAAGATAAAATATCATATTAGTCCATTTATATGAATTTCAAAAATGTACAAAATTTTTCCTTAGTGACAAGAGTTAACCTTGGACATGAGAAGGACTGACCAGAAAGGGCCACCAGGAAGCCCTCTTGGGAAATGAAAATGCTCATCTAATATCTTGATAGTAATTACATATGAAAAAATTAGTTGGGTTGTACAGTGAAGATTTGACATTAGTTTACGTCTCCTACACTTCACTTAAAGGGAAAACAAACACCAACAGGTAAATGACCTCTTTGGGGAAATATTCATACACCCCAAACTCTGCCCGTAGAATAACCATCCTCTCCTTTTTGTCTTCCCTGCCTGTTATAATTACAACAAACAGTCCTTATTTATCTTTCTTGTTCTTAGCCTATGTCATCCTTATAGGAAGGGATTAAGTAGCATTT
This sequence comes from Sciurus vulgaris, assembly GCF_902686455.1. Lineage (NCBI taxonomy): Eukaryota > Metazoa > Chordata > Mammalia > Rodentia > Sciuridae > Sciurus > Sciurus vulgaris. The sequence continues at coordinate 42,726,901 of NC_136464.1, forward strand.
ATTTTTTCATCCTCAGCAGTGTTTGGCCAAATGTCACTGAATGTACTGTGATAAGAAGTCAAGAATAGAACTGAGTTGGTACCCTGTGAGTGTGAGGCCGTGCCTGCCATACCCAACTCCTAGGATGCCTATGTATTTCTTAACAGGCAGGATTCTAAACTGCAGTGCTGTATGGCCCAGGTACGTGTTAACAAACTGCACTGTCTTCCCACTAAGAAGTTGAGTGAAAGGCAAAATAATTTGCACTATATGATGACAGGTGAACCACGCTGCACTGTGCCAGGAGAGCACACAGTGAGGCTTGTCAGCTGCACGAACACAGGACTGGTTAGTTGTTTAAAGAAAGCAAAATTAATTTGTAGCTGTCAGTCAGTTGAGCGAGATTTGCTTTAGTTCTGGAATTTATTGACAGGCTCTAATAACCAGCACTTAAATTGTCTTCTCTGGAAGCAAACAGTGAAAGCCAAAGACTAGAAATACGATGTTCACCTCTGGTTCCCAAGCAAAACAGAAAGAGGCTATTGTGGTCATATAGTTTTTATACCATTTTCAAATTTTAATAGACATTTTTGCTGTTGGAAGCTTCCCAAATGAGCTTGCTGTTTTTCTTTATTACTGCAAGGTTAATATAGTCTGAGTGTTTTGGCAAGGTTTACAGCACAGAGAGTGGGGGCAAAAAAGAACTCTGATTGCCTATAATAAAGAGGGTGTTGAAGAGTCGGATTCAACAACCATTTTATTAAAGGGACTTTTGGCGATGGGCACCTTGACAATTTTAATTCATTTACTTTACAAAACAATGTTGTGAAGAAGAGATTTACAGATGAGGAAATTGAAACAAGAGAGTTAAAATAACTGCCCAATATCATATAATAAGTGCTAAATTCAAAGTTAGATTAATGCATCTCATTCTAAATCCCATGATCTAGCTAAATATAAGTGCCTGGTGAAGCAATAACTTACAGTGTTAAAGTTGCAGCTTTTGAGAAGAAGCAAAGTCCTTTCTAGCTTCCCTCAAAATTCACTACATCTGTTTCTCCTTTAGTTCAAATAAGTCCGCATCCCAAACTAAGATACCCCCTACCACAGCATTCAACTCAAGGTGAAGTGTACTAACAGCAACTAACCCACAGACCCTGATTTATCTATTTACTTTTGTACACAATGGGGAGTTATAAAGGAAAGAGAACACAGTCCTGGGCTGCACTCAGTCCGATTTTAAAGGGTTTGGACATTTCGCAAGATTTAAAGAAGGACAGGGATGGTCTTAGCATGGTGATCCTGTACTTGTTACTCTCAATAGAACAGCAGTGGCAGTCCCCTGCCCCAAGTCACCTCCTGTCTGTGTTAAACACTAGTTACTCTGTGAAGCTTAAGTCCTTGAGGCATGTCAGCCAGCCTCATGGTCTGGGATCCCTGAGGGTCATCTCTTCTAGGCTCCTGAGTTTCCTACCTGAACTTAGGACAGCACTTCAGTGCAGAAGGCATTGAGACATAATGCTTGAATGCCAGGAACTCAGAGGAGAGGGGGCAGCATTTGAGTTCCTCTTGAGAAATTGACTCTATCTTCTGTGTATAGGAAGAATTTAATGGGGATAAGTTCGCCATAGGTTAAAGGCATTGCATTCCACAAAGATTGATGTAGGACACATTGGATGCTAGGGCTGTGTGCACCAGTCTTCAAGGAGTTTAAGTCTTTTGAGGAAGGCAGACATAAATCATTGTCATTCAGTTTGGAAACTGCCAACATAAAGATAGGGACAAAGTGTTATGGAACACAGAGAAGGTCACACCTAAACCTGCCTGAGGAGGCTGAGAAAAGTCAGGCAAAGAAACATGGGAGAGTGTTCCAAGTTGAGGAACCAGCACATAACACAACACAAAGGCCTTGAAAACATGTGCTATATCCAGAATGACAGGAGCTTTGACATGGTTGGTCACGGCTTTGAGCTGTTTTTCTACTTGTTGGTTTCTTGTTTGGTTATTTTTGTTAGATTGTTTATCTGACATTTTCCTTTTTTTTTTTTTTTCTAATATAGAAAAGGTAAATGATCTCATTTGAAAAGGCAGGATCAAGTCTTATACTGGTCAGGTTTCTGCAGAGAGAAAGAGAAGAAGAGAGGGAGAGAGAGAGATTTTAAGGAATTGGCTTGCATGATTATGGAGGCACGGAGAGGCCAAAATCTGCAGGGTAGACCATAGGGCTAGAGAACCAGGGAAAATTTTAAGCTCAAGTACAAAATCAGTCTGCTTTAACAGAATGTCTTCTGCTCAGTGGAGATCAGTGTTTAATCTATTAAGGCCTCCAACTGAGGATGATCCTACCCACATTACACAGAGTAAGCCACAACCCCCAGAGTGCATCAATTTAAATATTAATCTCATCCATAAAAAAATCTTCCACAGAAACACCCAGAGAACTGTTTAATCAAATATCTATATCTGGGCACTGTGACCCAGTCAAGTTCATAAAGTAAAAAGGCATGTTTACAATTCTGAGTATATATGTATTTGGTTAATATGAAAAGATTTAAATCAAATAATAATAAAACCTACAAATTCACAAAATAGGTAGAGCTGCATTGTAGATGCCTAAATTTTTAATTGAACAGATGCTAATGATATTAACTGAGACAAATATAGAAAGTAAAATAGGATTTGGTCATGTTGAGTTTGAAATGGCTGCATGACAGCTAGATATAAATATGCACAAAGCATTGTAAACACAGGTGTGAGCATGTGCAGCTTAGGTAAGAAGACACACATTTTGAAACTGTTATTCAGGAGTTGCCAGATTCATGCATTTACAAGACATAGAGAATGAGAAAACAGCAAAGGGTGGTACTCTAGGGCATACCAACATTTTATATGGTGAGAGGAAGCAGGGAGATGGTAAAAAAGGAAGACTACAACCAATTCGTAGAATAAATGGTGAATAAACAGAGAGGTCTCTTAGGATATGGAGGGGACATTGACTTCAAGAACGGATAATAAAGTGTGAATAAAACACAGGAAATATGTTCTTCCGAGCTATTCCAGGCATTTGTGACTATGAAAACACCTAGCCTGGAAGCCTGAAGGAGGAAGAAAGGAGGTAATCAAGGAAAACCACAGGTGAAAATGTGAGAACACTGAATATGCAGAAAGCTGCGACCACATCAGTATCGGTGATCAGTGAAAAGGGACACGAGAAAGAGGTAAAGAAGGAAGAGGTAATGTGACAGATGGAACAGCAGAGGTGATATTAAAAAAATACACTGTAAGATGAATCATTGAAAAAAAAAGTTGAGGAAGAGTGGAACATTTTTAAAAGCTTAAGAGAGTTGTTTTTGTTTTTTATGACAGAGAAGTAGGCAGCAAGTAGCTCGTATCTCCATCCTTGCTTTTCCTTCCAAGTGGAAGTTCATCACTAACATAATACACCTGACCTCTCTCTGTCCCTTCATTTCCTCTTTTCTCATGGTAAATGCAGTGATTTATCTTAGTAGTAAAGGTGAAAAGAATATTCTCTTTCTCTCAAGATCAGGCCCCCCAGCACATCATATTTGTTCTCTAACTCTCTCTGCATGTGGCCAAACTTGCAGAAAAGGTCTTAGCAGAGATTCAGAGATCTGCATGCAGCCCAGTGCTGCTGATAATGGGGCAGGTCTGTTTATCTAATCCTGGGATCAGTATCTGGGCCATGATATGCAAACATGTGCCTTCCTCTCCAGTGTCATTGTGACAAGTGAAAGAAGAGCTATTTTAATATGCCATCTGTTATTTTTGTCTTGATCCACAGATAATTATGCATGAAGGATAAGTACTATTATCAGGCCTTTGATTCCTAACAAATATTAAAACAAAGGCAATATATAAATTCTTCATAAAATATGTAAAATTCATCTGCATCTGGACTGAGATACTTGAGGACAGGAATGGGCTTGTTTCCTATTACATTTTCCACAGCCCCATAGGAGGCACCCAGATAAACCAAGTTTAAATAATGATGAATAAAATGTTTCTCAACTTCTACAACCTTAATATATTTCTTCTTTACTAAACTAGTTATAGAGCAAGATAGGGCAGACAAAACATAGTTCTCACATATTCAATACAAAAAGCACTAATATTCAATATGTAAGAGAAACTCCTACAAATCAGTAAGAAAATAGACAATAATCAAAAAGAAAGTTGGTAAACAACGGGGATGAAGCATTTGGCACAAAAGAAATAAAAGAATGAGCCCTACCCAGACAAAATGGTGCTCGACCTCATTCATATCAGAGAATGCACATTAAACAACAATAATTCTGCTGTTTCACCAAGATTAAAAGGATTGATGATATATAATGCTGGTGAGGGTTCAGGGAAATAGTCAATGTCTATTACACTTTTGACAGGTGTGTAAATTAAAGAAGGCTATTTTAGAAGGTGATTTGGCAGCAGTGTCAAAATATTAACAATATATAGTCTCTGCACAATAATTGCATGCATAAAAATTATTCTAAGAAACATACACATAATTTCAAATGTGTATGGACAACGGTGTTCTTTTCAGTCATTGTTAGAAACAAACCTTAGTGTTGATTAGTAGTGACTGTTTAAGCAAATTGTAACATAATTATATTATAGAGTACTCTAGCGTGCAGGGTCTCTCAACCTTGTATTGACATTTCAGTCTGAACCTTGACTTTTAGGTGGGAGAGTTCCTTGTTGTGGGAGGCCATCTTGTGCATTGTAGAATGTTCAGCAGCATCTATCCTCTCTGACATTCCCCACGACCACAACTGTGACAACCCAACGTGTTTCCAACCATTGGCACATATTTTCTGTGGGGGCTAGGGCATATTTGTCCCCATTTAAAAATTATTCTTCTACAAACGAATATGGGAGAATGACTAGTAAGTTATCTAAATATTTTAAATAGAAGTGCTCCAAATCACATTTCACACAAATGGAAAGAGCTCATGGCAGAAAAATAGATACAGCACATCCTTCATGTACTGAAAAAATATATATGATTCTGAACGAATCTGTTTGTAAATGGAGCAAATGTAAAGTGAGCTCTCAAAAGGCAGCAGCTCTGCAAGTCTTCCCTCCAGGCAAGCCAAGCTTATCCTCCCCATTTATATATTGCTGGCCAAAACTGAGTCATGTGGCCACACTTACATACAAGGAACCTTGGCAATATGATTTTTATTCTTTAAGCAGAGGCATTACCACCATGAACACAATCAATGGTAGGTAGCTAATAATATAGCCTTATGGAATACTATAAAAGCTAGAGACATCTGCAGCCCTTCCCATTGGAAACTATCTCCCTGCCTCTCTGGACACTGCAGAGGGCTAATGACATAGTGGCTACACAGAGATCACAATAGACTTTCAAAGTGAGGTCCAAGAGAAGGTGAAAGAATGGTATGGTGAGGGAGGTCTCCCAAAACTTAAACAGACTAGATCAGGCAGTATTCAACATGGGAAATGAAAAACAAACAGGAATTCAGAAAAGAACAGAGAGGGTTGTCACTTTAGCATGTCAGGGATTTTACTAAGTGGCAATTGTGTGTGTGGTTTGAGGAGTTATGGAGAGGACCAGAACCCTGGCCAATTATTTATTTTCTGCCTGGAAGGCTAAAGTAGTTCTGATCTAAAACACACATATTATCAGCATGTTCACAGTTCCAAAATTATTTTCAAGTTGCAATGTGAGAAGGTCCTGAATAGTTACAAAAAGAAAAGAAGCATAGAAAAATTGTAATTCTAAGCAATTCTCATTTAAAATTCACATGAATGTATATATGTGTATGTATAGATATGTAAACACACACACACACACACACACACATGGTTGCCCCTCAGTATCCATGGGGATTTGGTTCCAAGAACTCCTGTGAATATAAAAATCTGCAGATGCTTAAGTCCTTTATCTAAAATGGCATAATATTTGCATATTACCTATGCACATTCTCCCATATACTTTAAATCATCTCTAGATTACTTATAATACCTAATACAATGTAAATGTTATGTAAATATCTGCTATACTGCATTATTTAGGGAATAATGGCAAGAAAAATGTCTGTGCATATTCAGTACAGACACAGTAATTTTTTTGAAAAATTTTAATTTGGGGTTGGTTGAAAACATGGATGCATAATCCACAGATTCAAAGGGAAACATATATATATGTTATATATAAATAAATATATATATATATATACACACATGCATATATAAATACACATATATACTTTAATAAATATTAAAAATGCAGAAATGTATATGCTCACACACATACACACACGTGCACACATATAGTATTTATTTTTAAAAATTTTTCTCAAAGTTAGGAAAATCCCACTGTATTTACCTCTTGTAAGACTGCCCACCTCAATTCCCACCCAAACTCGACTCACCTCTCTGCCTCCCCATTATCAAGCTGGTTATCCTCTGGAACTCTGAGTCTCTGTCATGGACATAACATTTTTGCCACTGTTCAGGTTCTTAGCCTCAGGCCCCTTGGATACTCACAATGATCACCTACCAAATCTTGCTTCTCCTGAGTGTTATTTCACATTTCCACTGTCATCACCTTCACGTGTATGGACCAGTTTCCCAATCCCTCTCTACTCCCACGTAGCCATGCAACTCTTTGCCAATGAATTCATGAAAGAGTTTTATGATCACATGGAGCATTGTTAGCCCATTTTTTAGACAGGCAAACTGACAAGTACAAACAAGTGAAAGACCTTGGTCAAGGTTACCAGGATTGTAAATTTCAGAGATAGGACACAACTTGGTCTCTCTATTTGCAAAGCTATATTCTTTTTACAATGTCACATTCTGTCAAGCATCAATAAAAATCTCTCCATGTTCATCGAAGGTGGTCAGCTTCCATTTTTCTCAGCCGCATGTGACCCAGCTACTTCACACCACTGACAACTCCGCCCTTCTCTGAGTTCCCTGCAGTAAGCTGTAGTGAAGCCAAACATCAGGTCAGGATATTATTTACTGGACAGTGGAGCTGGGGAGGGACAAGTGCCAGTGCCTGTGACTTCTGTGTTTTAATATTCACTTAACTTTGTAGAGAGTAATTATATTCCACTCATTCTACACCAGCTGGTATTTACTTCATCCTCCATCAGGCATCAACAGAGCATGGGGCTTCAAGACAGAAATATTACTCTGGCGAGCATAAATATTTCATTTTTCACACCACAAATGTGTTGATGATTTATTAATTAGCCTAAAGGCTGCTGCCTCTGCAGAGCTGAAAACAAAGCCTTTCCTGCTCCATGGATTGGTCCTGTCTGGGGCATGGTGCCCATGGGTGGTGCTCAGCCAGGAACGTGGTCCATATTTGACAAAGAACCTTTGGAAGATTCTGTCCAAACTTCGCAGGCCTGGCCTTGGCTTTTGATTACCCACAGAAGCCTTGCAGAGAACTTTCCCAAGTACAAAAATCTTGTCTCTACTTTTCCAGAAAATGTAGCTGAGACCAGAGCCAACTGGTCTACCTGCCAGCTGGCTGCTGAGGTGAGGTTTCCAGTCTGCCAAGGGGTTAGTGCCTGCCTCTGACCCAGCTGCTGAGGCTATGTGATTCATCTGAGAGTTGAATATTCAAAAGACTAAACAGCAAATCCCCTTGAAATTCAGCCACAAATATCAGGTCAGTGGCAGGACCCAAGGCCTTTTGTTTACAACTATCCAGACACTGTTCATGGGAGGAATAATTATTACAGGGATAAAATATTCACGTAACTGAGGTTCATTCCACCTAAGACCTACACATCTACCCAGAAAAACTCCTTGAGCTCTCGAAAAGGATCCTCATCTGAAAAAGTTATAAATTGTAAAAGGAAGAGTAGAATGAAGGCCAAAATATCAGCTTTGTTTTGATGAAGCTAAATTAGAGGACATAATTTTTTGTCTGATTCAAATGGTCTGCCAATTCTCCTCATCTGTCTACAGTAGTAGTTTTCAAAGGAGCAGGGAGTATGTGATTTTGTACCCAGAGGCATTTGTTAATGTCTGCAGACATTTTTGGTTTTCACAACTATGAGAATGCCATGGAACTTTAGGGATGTTGCTAAGTATCTTAAAATGCACAGGGAAGCTTCCTCTATCTCTACCTCCAAGAAAAAAAAATCACCTGGTTTAAGCCTTTAACAGTGCTAAGATTGAGAAACCCTGGTCTACCCTTGTGGGCTCACATTTGAAGTAGATGTAAGTCTGAAAATTAGACATACTTACAAAGGTAATTACCTCCCACTTGGGGAAGAAGGAAAGAGAACCTATGCCCCATCTATTATTATTTGGAAAAGAGGTGTCCCCCAGAAGCTCATGTGTGAGACAATGCAGAAATGTTCAGAGGTGAAATGATTATAGATTATGAGAGCTGTAACCTAATTAAATGATTAACTTATTTGGTGAATTAATAATTTGAAAGGACTATTGCTGTGTGGTAACTATAGGCAGGTCATTGGAGGAAGTAGATGAATAGGGGAAGGCCATTGGGGTTTATGTTTCATTTCTAGAATCAATCTCTCCTCTCTCCTCTCCTCTCCTCTCCTCTCCTCTCCTCTCCTCTCCTCTCCTCTCCTCTCTTCTCTTCTCTTCTCTTCTCTTCTCTCTCCTTCCCAGCACCCATGAGCTGAGTAGCTTTTCTCCACCATGTCCTTCCACCAAGATGTTCTGCCTGACCTTATCCCAGAGCAATGGAGTTGGCTAGCCACGGATTGAAATGTCTGAAACTGTGTCCCCAAAATAATTTCCCTCCTCTAAGCTGCTCTTGTCATGCATTTTGTTCACAGAGATGAAAAGTGGACTAACAAACAGGCTCAGAAAATTAGATAGACTTAACTATATGAGAAATGTGGATCAATAGTTGTCTTACACTCAGGAAATTCAATTCACCTTAATAAGCAGAAGTACTTTGGAGCAAGAAGTCATGAGCATTATTAGTAAAAAATTCCCTTAAAAATACTAGAAATAAGGAAAAGACCTTCTTTTTCTAATAGTACCCATTCTCAGACTGTATCTCCAGTCACAGATGAACCTCAAACACAGTGTGGTCAATATAGCATGCAGGAATATACCCTACCTCACTGCATAGCTCCATCCAAGTTGCCTTTCTTTTGTTGTTCGGCCTTGTCCCTTGCCTTCCTGACCTGACTTGGCTATCTTCCCTGAAATTTGGCTGATTTGAACCTCAGCTTGAGGATCGTATTCCTTCTCCTTCTGGGGTTTATAATCACTTTTCTGACTCTTGCCTGCATAACTGAACCCATATTCCTTTCCCTGACTAGGGACAAGTTGCTACAGGGGTGGGAAAACCACACATAGAAGATCTCTCAGCTGACCCTTTCTGTATATATTCGTGATTCTTCTCAAACTTCTTTCAAGGTAGGAATCACCATGACCATTTTGCATAGGAGGAAATTGAGGTATAAAAAAAAGTTATGGTTCCTGGAACATCCTGGAGTGCAATAAACATTAAAAGGATGTGGATAAATTATTAACTGAATGAGTCAGCTAATGCATGGCGAAAGCAAAATGAGAAATAAGACCTGCCTCATCCCAAATTCTGACTTTTCTACCTGGTTCTGTCTCCTGACTCTTTCTTCACTACTTCTCTGTCTCTTTTCCCAGAGTGAATGGTCCTCTGGGAACTATACAATTCACATCACTTTATCTATGGTATAGCAAGTCTTAGGTCGATGCTTCAAGACTGAAGTTTTCTTTACCTAATGCAATGAATTCAGAAACTACAAAATGTCAAAGATCTTTTTTGGGAGGTTGTGGTTACCAGATATTGAACTCAGGGGTACTCGACCACTGAGCCACATCTCCAGCCCTATTTTGTATTTTAGTTAGAGACAGGGTCTCCTTGAGTTGCTTAGCGCCTTGCTGTTGCTGAGGTTAACTTTGAACTCACCATCCTCCTGTCTCAGCCTCCTGAGCCGCTGGGATTATAGGCATGTGTCACTATGCCTGACTACCAAAGATTTTTTGGGACAAAACACTCCTATGAGTCCTTACGCCATATGTATCTAGATTCATATAATCTAGAAACTATCTAAATATAATTTTTAAGATTTTTATTTTATTGATTCTTCTTAGTTGTACATGACAGTAGAATCCATTTTGATAAAATTACACAAGCATAGGGTATATCTTATACCAATTAGGACCCCATTCTTGTGGGTGGGCACCATGGTGGGGTTCACTTAGGTATATATGTACAATTAGGAAAATTATGTTAGATTTATTCTACTATCTTTCCTATTCTTATTCCCCACTCCCTACCTTTTATTCCCTCTTGTCTAATCTATTGAACTTCTGCTCTCCCTGTCCCCTGCTTTACTGTGGTTTAGCATCCACTTATCAGCGAAAACTTTAGGCCTTCAGTTTTTTGGGATTGGCTTTATTTCACTTAGCATGATATTCTCCAGATCTGCCCATTTACTGGCAAATGTCATAAAGTCGTTCTTCTTGTGGCTGAGGATTATTCCATTGTGTATATGTACCACAGTTTCTTTATCCATTCATCTGTTGATGGGCATCTAAGTTGGTTCCGTAGCTTAGCTTTTATGAATTGTACTGCTATAAACATTGATGTGACTATGTCACTGTAGTATGCTGATTTTAAATCCTTTGAATATATGCCAAGGAGTGAGATAACTGGGTCAGATGGTTCTGTTCCTAGTTTGTGAAATCTTCATACTACTTTCTAGAGGAGTTGCACCAATTTGCAGTTCCACCAACAATGTATGAATGTTCCCTTTTCCCCACATCCTCACCAGCATTTGTTGTTACTTGTATCCTTGATAATTGCCATTCTGACTGGAATGAGATGGAATCTCAGTGTAGTTTGAATTTGCATTTTTCTAGTTGCTAGATATGTTGAATGTCTTTTAAAATATTTGTTGATCATTCCTATTTCTTCTTTTGAGAAGGTCTATTCAGTTCCTTTGCCCATTTAATGACTGGATTATTCTAAATACAATATTTTTTTAAAAAAAGTTATCCCTCAACAAATATTCATGGAGAAGTATCATAGTGTCTTTGGGGAGGGTTCAGACTTGTGGTGAAGAGTGAAAGCTCTGGAATCAGACTACATGGAATCAAATACTATTTCACCCACACAATCGTTTAATAGCTTGGAGCAATATTATTACTCTCGTTCTCTGTCTGTCTCACCTCTTCATAAGTAAATGGAAACAATGATAGCACCTACTTCATAATTTCACAGCAAAAATTACCTGGAGATAGATATATATATATAAACACACTGTAAATATATATATATGTATATATACACAAACATATATATTTATATGTACATATACACACACATTTGTATATATGTATATATTTTCTACACTTTAGGATTTTCCAGCACTTTATCCTTCACCACTGTCATCCCTATGAGCTGCATACAATTAAAATAGGACAGTGAAGCTGTGAATCAGACAGTTGATAGTCTTCCTTGACTAACCACAACCTGACACCAGGCTGGGGGATGGGCAGGAGAACATTAAAGACAACTACATTCAGAGGGTAATGTGACTGAGGCACACACTGATCACTAAACAGGGACAAAGAGGACTTCAAGTGATAGAGGAGGTTTCATACAAGATGCAATGTTTGCTTGAGACTTGATAAATAAGGTATAGTGGGAGAGAGTCTGGTGGAAACCTTTCACATAAGAGCATAAGAACATGAGAGGAACAGACAGTTTGGTCTCACTGGCTGGAGTGTGGACTGTGAATACCAACAGAAAGGAAGAGGGGCTGGTAGGGTATGAACGGATCATGAGAGATCCTAAATGCTACTTAAGCATCTGAGTTTTTCCAGAACATAGCAGTGGAAGGCCATGAATTTGAGAGGCTCATCCTAGCACTAGTGCAGCATACAGATCGTGGAGTGGGACTAGAAAAGTGCAGCCCTACAAAAGAAGTTTCTGTGATAATACCTGAACAAAGACGGAAGGAATGGACTCAGACAACAGTGGACAGTTGAGAGAAAGATTTAGGAGGTGGTGTTGTAGGACAGAATGGAAACTTTAGCAGTTTAGGCTAAACAGGCTGTTTAGCAGACAGGCTGTGGTTTTGCACACTGACACATAGAACTTTGCTTGCTTACATTTAACCATAGAGACTTTCAGTAGCTAATGTGTACCTATTACAGATAACCTCAGTTGCAGAAGCAAGAAACAAAGCAACAGGGACAGAACAATCCCCCTTTAGGCTTAATACAGTAGAAGTCTTTGAGCCAAGAGTCCCTAGGCTGTTGACAAGTTTGTACCCTTATAAGGAATGTAGAATGCACCCTCCAGTAGAATTGTAGAATTGTACCAACTCCCTCACCTTGATGTACCCAAAACTTGCTTATGTATAAAAGTAAAAGCCCTGCTGTGCTTAGGACTCGGATTTGGGGAATTAGCCCTCTGCGCCTTGGAGCCACTAATAAAGTGTTGCTTCCAGATCTCAGTGTGCTGACCCTCATTTCCTGCTACAGTGGAAACTCCTATCAGTTCAAAAGCTGTCTCTGTATAGGTAAATGGGGGAGGCAGTTCCCAACAAACTTGAAACCCCATAAGAGCAGAGCCCCAGCACAAGGGTTCAGCCATCGATGGGACTATGTCATTAGGGACAACAGAGGAGAGATGACCTAAAGGGTGGCAGAAGTAGCCATTCAGCATGTGTCAGTAATTCCTCTCCCAAACACTGATCCTCCCCACATAGTTGTCCACTGAAGCCCTGGGCCTCAAGGGCTGTGCATCAGCCCGTGGAGCTGGGGACATGGGTTGAATTGAACTGAATGAGCATTTCCTAGTTCTTATTTTTTTTTTTTTTAACAAAGTCATATAATAAAATTAGGCATCATGTAAAATGATTAATGCTAGCAACTTCCCATAAATAAATATAACCCACTTGATACAAGGGATCTAGAGACCTTTCATAAAACTATTATCAACATATGGACATTTTCATTTATTATTAATAAGAATATGTTAAGCAAATGGTGGTCAAAAAGATTTCATGCTTCAAATATTGAAATAGACATTATCCTCAGAGGTGGATGCCAGAGTCTGTACTCACACGGGCACCAGCAAGGTTGTGTTCAGGACTATAAGACAGTATCCCCATCTTACACTAGAGTACAAAGGATTTGCAGGACATAGAAAAGCTACCAAGATCACAATTAACCAAATCATTTCCTGAGTTAAAAGTTAAAGAATATGTGCTGACCCTGAAAGTAGCTGAGAATTCAGCCTCTGGGGCAATTTATCTCTACTAAACCTAATAACTTGTTAAATGAGATATTCTGTTGAAATAACTGTGCATCAAATTTATATTTTTTCTTACATAGTAGATTGATTTTAACAGCTACTGAGAATTCCATTTTCATATTCCTTTAGGTATACATTTTTTCTGTCTTGCCTATTTTTAAGCATTTCAAACTAAAAGCAAATTTCAAAGCAATAAACAAAAAGAGTATAGATATTTAGAGAAAATGATGTTAAAGTACAGTAAGTGGCAATGTCTTTTTTACAGTGAGTAGAACAGCAATTATCTCAAGCACATCTTTGTCTTACTTTATGTTGAATTTTAAAAGTACGAATAAACAGGAAGTGAAAAGGAGGGGAAGGGACTAGACCCCTGTGACTCATTCTTTGGGGCAACTATAAATAATGCATTTGCACAGAGCCTCATGTAACACAAAAGGATGAAGTCCTAATGCCTGAAGAATTTAGCATAAATATGTATGTGTGTATCATCAACTACATATCTGACATATTTTATAAATATTTTTAGGAATACAATATTAAATAAAACAAATATCAAATTAAAATGACAAGAAATAATATAACAAATATTATATTAAATTGCAACAATAAGCATAGTAGGACTAAAAGATCTTAAGATTATGGATTTTTAACATAATTAGTAAAATTTTAATTTTTTTTACTTTCATACTTTCCAATTTTTTTTTTTTTTTGGTAAAACAGTTATTTAATAAGTATGATATTTTAAATCAGTCTCTACAGATAAAGTTTGTAGGTGAGAGTGTGAATTAAGATGTATTACATCTATTGTTTGCTTTTTTTTAATTTTCCACTTATGGGGATTAAACTCAGGAGCATTTTACCACTGAGCTACATCCTCAGTTCGTTTTATTATTATTTTTCTGTCCCCCACTCCCTTCCACCCCATTTTCCTCCACACCTTCCAAAGTTATTCTTCTCTTCCCCTCACCATCCCCCACTCATTATATATTGTCATGCACTTATCAGAACTTTGGATTTTGGGGCTTGGCCTATATCACTGAGCATGAGATTTTCCAACTTCATCCATTTACCAGCAATTGCCATAATTTTATTCTTCTTTATGGCTAATATTCCATTGTGTATATATATATACTATAGTTTCTTTATCCATTCATCAATTGAAGGGCATCTAGGCTGGTTCCACAATCTAACTATTGTGAATGGAGCTGCTATGAGTATTGATGTGACTGCATCACTGTAGTATGCTGATTTTAAGTCTTTGGGGTATAAACAGAGGAGTGGGATAGCTGTGTCAAATGGTGGGTCCATTCCAAGTTTTCTGAGGAATCTCCATACTGCTTTCCAAAGTGGTTGCACCAATCCGATTTTTATTTAAGTGAATGCCTAATCTTTTACTAGTGAAAGTGATAACAAATTTCCAAGTATTAGGCTAAATCATTCTAGTCTGTGACTATACCTATTTTTATCAAAATGTTACTTTGAGATGTTGACTATTTATTAATATAGACAAATGGAGCTAAATATGTTTCATTTTTAGTGTCAAAATACAATACTCCATTAAAATAGCAGATTAGATATTATTACAGAGGAGACCCACCCATGAAGCTGAAGTGGCCTCGGGAATTTTCAGCCACTGGTGCTTCAAATCTTGCAAGAAGGATTTCACATGAGTCTCACATAGTAGCAGCCAGGAGTTCACTAGAAGGGGAAGAAAAAGGGAAAAAAGTGTTTCAGGACTGCTGCGAGACTATAGCTGCAAAGTCCCTCCTTCATCCAGATCCTTGCAATCATGTCAGGAAGATTTCAGACATGTCACTCAGAGTGACAGGTATGAATTTATTAGAAAGGATAGAAAGGGGGAAAAAGGGACACTCACAAGGGAGAGAGAGGGTATTCTCAGAGAGGAGAGAGATGGCTTTCTCCCCCTGCCCTACAGTTTTATTGGGGGGTCCCAGGGAAGTTTCCACCGAGTCTAGCTCTACCTTCTAACTTTTGACTGATAGCCTATGAGCTGCATGGACTAGCTCCAAGACTGTGGTGCTTACAATGTTAGAGTTTTTAAAGAAATTGAGTCTCCTGTTTTCACCTCAATTTCCTGTTCCCTGAATCAGTTTATCGCCCTTTGCATAACCCTCAGCAAGCTTTCTTTGTGAGGGTCTTGATGTTTTGGTTGCCAGGGTGATTGGAGATTATGATAGTTTCAGCAATGGGAATTGGGGTGGGGGTGTCCAGGTCACCTGGTAGGATGTGACTGGCTCTTAATTTTTCTTGAGAGATATAATTATGGCTGGAGGATCTATCCAGGATCCATCTTCCAGGTGTTTGCCTATCAGATAAGGATCTCATGGTTTTTAGTTGCTCTTCATCATTCTTTCCCTGCTCATCCATTCATGACTGACTAATGCCTAATTAAAGGGCACCCTAAAGGGAAAGAGCAGAGGAGAGTGTGCACACTCTGCCCTCCAGATTTACTGGGGGTCCCAAAGAAGTTTCTTGAGAGTCCTGCCCAGGTCCACCTCTCAATTTTTGACTAAAAGTAGAATTGCATCAGACTTCTGAGTTTCCACTGTGTATGTTCTTACCCCATGGAGGGGAAATTTTATTATTCTAAGATATGACAATGGTCCAAAGGCAACGCTGGGTCACTTCAGTCTACACTGTTGAGTTCTTATTACAACTTGTTTTTACAGACTTTATGGTTGGTGGGCTTTGCTTCTAATAAACCTATCTCCCTGAGTTCTGGGATTTGTCTGGATAAAGGTCACAAAATTCCTTCCTTCAAGATGACTTATGTTCTTATTGGCAGGGAGGAGTCCTTGGGCCTAGATTTCTCCTGCAGCTAACAGGTTGTTTGCTGAGTACTGGCCTTAGGTAAATTGCTTTCTAAAAGAAATCACATGGGTAGTCAGTACAGTAGACCAAGTCTATAGAATTATCCCCTTAACCTCATATTCCCACAGCTCATGTCTGTCTGCTACCTATAAGTATCAGTTAATTTACTTCATAAATCCATCTAGTGTATAGTCTCTTAAAATAGCCCCTAAACAGAAAAATATAGGCCAGAACACCAAAAGGGATGTACTTGATAAATTGCTTGTGACGTAATGTAAAATTCATAAATGGAAGATTTCTGAATCTAAAACTACTCAATCAAAAATAGACAAAACAGATCAAACTATTCCTAAAAGGATGCACACACTCATTCTAACAGTAGTAACATTGTGTATATTCCATAAAATGAATTGTATTGTATAATCATGATTTTAGGTGTCATTAGGAAAGTTTCCATTCACCAAATTAGTTTTACTCAAATGGGCTGTAGGCAAATTTGCCTGCTCCCAGATGAGCTAGAAGAACCCACTGCCAACACAGAGGCACTCAGCAAAAACAAAGAAATGCCTGAGTGGATAAGGAAGAGGAGCCAGGTCTGGCTGCCCTAGAAGGGAAATTGATATAAAGAAGAAAGATTCTCAGAAAAAAATGCAATCAATAGATATTTACTTAGTGTTAATATATGCCGGAAGCCATGTCAGATGCAAGGGATAAGAGATCATTAAGAACCCAACACTAAGAGAGTGAGCCAGAAATAAATATCACTGTAGTATTACAAGTTCAGGAAGCAGGGTCAAAGAGCAGACAGCTCAGAAGAGGGGTGGTATGTTTGCCTTGGGCAGTGAGAGGGAGGGCACAAGGGCAGCCCAGGACACAGGATATTTGTTCTGGACCTTAAACCTCAGTGAGTTTTTGTCAAGAAAAAAGAAAAAAAGAAAGAAAGAAAAAGAAAAGAGGAGAAATAATGTCAAAGAGAGGTGAAAGGCTGTGACTTGTTTGTAAAATCAAGAATCCTTTTTCAGTACTGGAAATTTAGAAACTCAGGTGAAAGTGAGTTCAAAGTATGTAAGGGCAGTTTTTGGAGATGTAAGATTGTAGACTGAATAGCTATAACTTATTCCTATAGGTATGGGACACTCCATGGAGGCACTTATTTGCTTATTTTTTGAGACTAGAAATAAAACAGGATAATTGTTAAATACACACACAGAGATAGAGTGATATAGATATATAGATATATATTTGGAGAAAGAAGTAAACTTGGAGAAAGAAAATTATTGTAATGGGCAATGATAAGGGGTTGAACTGAAGTTTTGGCATTAGGGGCTGATTATAAAATATTTAAGGAATATTTTGAAAGATTAATTGTCAGGGCTTGGCTCAAAATTGACTATGGAATGTGAGAGAAAGGGAGAAATAGACAAAGACTTTAAGAATTCTAATTAGGAAAACCAGTGGCTTCCAGTATCATCAACCTAGATGTGAGTGTAGCAAAAATCGCTGGTGGTAGGAAGTTGATAATGAGTTATAGTTTGGACATGCTAATTTTTGTTTCTCCGGTATATCCAGAAACATGGAAAACAGAAATATAGGTTAAAACTAAAGTCTGAATTTTGAATTACTGCAATAGTTTTGGGACTCAAGATTGTAGGACTGGTAGTTAAACCTACCAGATGAGAGATGAATAACCAAATGAGATGAATAACCAAATGAGAGACAGACGAATAACCAAAATAGAATATAGCTATGCACCACTTCAGGATAGGGGTACCTTTTGAGGAATGTGTCATTTGTGATTTTGTCATTGTGCAAACGTCATGGGGGTGTATATTAACTCAAATAAAGTTGGTCAGTTGTTAAATGTGACCTTTTGATGCAATAATGTTTTCACTGATGTGTGGAAGTTAAACCACAATAAAGTGGAGGAGATGAGGAAGAGAAATGCAGTAGATTAGACAAAGGGGAAGGAAAGGAAGGGGCAATAGGAATAGGAAAGATAGAATAAATCTAACATAATTTGCCTATGAAAATACCTAAATGAATCCCACCATAGTGCCCACCCATAAGAATGGGGTCCTAATTAGAATAAGATATATACCATGTTTGTATAATTTTATCAAAGTAGATTCTACTGTCATGTATGACTAAGAATAACCAATAAAATAAAATATTAAAATAAACAAAGACATGGTAATCACAAAAGTCTGTTGCAGGTGTAAATATACCATACTGTTTTATAGAAAACCTTTTTAAAAGTAGAAGAATTACACTCTAAAATGATAAAAAGCATAATACATTAAACATATACATAAACCAGTAATATGTTTTTTTACTACCCTAATCAAGTATTACATACTGTAGAGAGTTGTATGGGCTCTATGTTTATGTCTGGCAGTGTAGTGTATTTTTTTCCAATAAAATACCTTCAATTTAGGAAACATTTGGTCAGCTAGAAATGCAGGGTTCATGAGATCAATTTTACTTTTTTGAATATCCTGGATGTGATGAGGTAACTTTGTAAGATCCAGGATAGCCTGGATTGCTATGTCAACTGTCCATTAGGTGATTTTTAATTATCTCCTAGTCCCATTGGAAAGTATGATATTTAGTCATAGTAACACAGACATGCTTACAGTCATTATGGCATTTAAGCCTTTGTTTAAATTGGAGAGCAAAAAGCTCATTACTTATATTTATAATAGTAGCTGTTAAAGTATTTAATTTGATCTCAATCAATTTATTAATACTTTCAGGAGCCATAGCATCTTTTAAAAAAATAATTTATTTATTTTGATTCATTGCAAACAAATGGGGTATGACTTGTTTCTCTGGTTGTGCACGAAGTAGAGTCATACCATTTGTGTAATCATACATGTACGTAGGGTGTGTAGTGCATTTTTTACATGAGCATAACCACAGATACATAGGTGATGCATTATGCCACAATGTTATAGTGGATACAAAGTCCCTAAGTGATAGGAATTTTTTAGCTCCATTATAATCTCATGGGGCCACCATTGCTTATGTAGTTGTTAACTGAAACATTGCTATGCATTGTATAATGGACTGCTCACTGTGTGACCTGGTAGTCCATGAAGCATTTGCCATATATTCATTTAACACTTACAATAACCCTATAAGTTAGCTGCTGCAGTTCTTTCTGCTTTATATGGAGAAACCAATTCATGAAAAGGTTAAAATCTCATCCAGGACTGGAAATGGCCAAGCTGGGATCTATACTCAAGTATTCTGTGTTAGAGCAGAAATGCTTAACCTGCACTTTATATTGACCTTCAAATATGGGAAACATGGACATTGGAGGAAGACTATCCAATGGAGGCCACAGAGGAAAACCCTGGATGGTAAAATGTTAAGAAAGTGAAAGTTTGAGAAAGTTTCAAAAAGGAAGCAGTCCACTGTACAGGACCAATGGCCAGAGTGCAGCTTCTTCTGAGACCGTGAAAAAAAAGTGGTTAGACTGTGATAAACTAAGAAAGGAATAGGAGTGAAGGGACAAGAACAGTCAAGCAAGGAGGGAAAGCTGGCAATAGCTTCATTGGCAACAGGATTTCTGGAGAGATTTGTGGCATTTCCAAAAGCAGAGACTTTTTGTCCCAGGTATCTGTTCTACACTTATATGAAACAGATAAAGTCTTTAAGAGGACCACACTTGGTCATAACACCAGATTCCTCTGAATGCACCTTGGATGAGCACAACAGGTCAAATGGAAAGGACCAACACTTAGGGCCACTATCCAGGAATAAGAATTCAAAAAGGGTGAGACTCCTTCTGAGACAGCTCCCACCAGAATGAAGATCATGAGTATCACACCAAGAGGCCTGGACATCAGTGTTTAGACTGAAGAAAGGACCCAGAGACCTTGAAGAAGTGCTCACCTAGTGTGGACTAAATGGTGAAGTCTGAGAATCCGAGGCAGTGGAAAGAACTGGGGTCCATGAGGTGGAGGGAGGTACTGGTATCTCCCAAGATAGAATGGAATCCTTAAAATGAATAAAATGTTCCTCTAAGCCTCATATTCTGAGCTTTAGACTTTTTTGTGTCTCTATCTCCCTCTTGAAATGAGCATTCAAAGTAGCCTGTCTGTGCCATCCCATGAGAGCTCAGGAGGTCATGGAGACTCCGAGTCTAGCATGGTAGGGGCAGCAGCCAAACCTGATGACCCTGCAGAGAGACAAGCACACAACTCATAATTCCAAATATACCTTGGGAGGTCTGAGGTGGCCAAAGATTGCAGTCTTTTCTTTTAGTAACTTGGGTGTTATATATAATTGATGGAGGTGTTTTGTTTTGTTTTCCCATCTCCTTGAACTTCCTGTTAGAAAATGGCAGCCAAAACTTCCAGTTGGCACCACAGGGGCAAGGAAGACATGGGTCTTTAGTACTGTAAAGAAAAGAGCTCTCTGACCGAGCCATTTAAATGAAACTACTGAACTCTTACACGCCCGTGCAGTCACAAATCAACCAGGTATATGCTCACCTCCTGCCTGGCTTCCCTCAGAGGAGAGGGTGGACTCAAAGGAAAACAAGTTGCAGAAGCTTAGGGATGGGGTTTATGTCCTTCTCTGTCAGCTTTCCCAGTTACTCTTTATTATGTTACCCATAAGAACCAAGGGAAGCCTTCTCTTGTCACTCATCATATTTGGTTAAGAAAGAACAGAACCATTTTGCATAATGCATGGGTCCTTCCTAAATTATAAATATGCTGTGACTGCAGATTTTCCCATTGCCTCCTTCTATACTTTAATATCAGCTTAAAATTATCTTCTCAGAGACAGGAAGATGAAAGGCAAATTAAATGTGGCAAGATCAGAAGTCAGAGCCAGAAACCAACCATTTTCTTGACCAGCTTCCAAGATATGATGATACTCTACCCAATTAGATTCTCACACAACTCATACAAATCTATTTTCTGTTTCACTTCCTTCCTAAATGCCTCACGATGAGTTCCAGGGCTTTGTGAGAGCTAGTGTCATGTTAGGATTGCTCCACAAAGTATACGTTTTTGAGTTCCAGACCCCTCCTAGCATGAACCCTTTCCTACTTGAGGTAGTCAGAAAAGATTCTTATTTAGTTTCAGTCACTTTTTTTTTCAGAACTCAACTTTTTAAATATCTCTGATTGGTTTGGTTATTTGTTCAAAGTAAAGTATTTTATATCAGATCATACCTGGATTCAAATAGAACGGAAAAAAAGTATTTTCCTTCCAAAATGAACCAAAGCAGAGATAGAGTTAGAAAAAAATATAGATTTTGTGGTAATTTATATTTTCTAAATGGAAAACATATTTTCAATTCTTATTTTCTTCAGCCAGTCAATTCTACCCAAAGTCCTAATGTCCATTTCTGCTCAATACATTCTCACTGAGCAAAACTCTGGTCATGGGTTTTCTCATCTAACATGGTGCCCATGTTCTATCTTTCCTGAGAAGTCAGGCTATAACTCTGTAGTTCCTATGTTCTGTTTTTGTCTGGTTCAGATCACATAGAGATCTAGTTGCAAAACATGTGACAAAAATGTAGATAGGAACATTAGGAAGAGGCAATATTAACTTTAAAGATTGAGCTTTTCCAATAAAGAAGACATTGTCTGATATTTGTTTGTTTTGATCTACTTTAATGGTCTGGGATGGTTAGGAACAACAGAATGGCTATATACAGACCGTGATTATAATACATGAAAAAGAGTTCAAGTTGAACCACATTTTGAAAAATTTTACCTCTCTAGAAAGAGGATGTCTCATCTGAATGAGCCATCTATACACATAAAATTGGAGGAGGCCACAAATGATGAGCTAAACCCCAAAATGTAGTATCAAATATCCTGTTCTTGTTCAATCTTACCACCAGAACAAAGGTGAAACATGCAAGTGAAATATGAATTTTAACCCTGAAGACCATTCCTTACACAATCCTCATTCCTAGACAGTAGGATGCAGAAGAAGAACTGTGCTCACACAAGCAGATTTGCAGGGGTGGGGGTGGGGTGGGTTGGTTGTCCATAGATGATCTGAGAGGCATGCTCCAGGAAAATGCTGGAATTTTGCCAAGGAGGAATTGTCTCTAAGAATGGAAAAGGCATATTCTGGGGACTCAGGTGGACAAGGAGACAAATCCTTACTAGTAAAATCAAAAATGAAAAGTTGCAAATTAGGCAACGGTCTCTCCATCTGTAGCCTCTACATCATTGTGCATTCCTTCATTTTAAAACACAAATTTATTCAGTGCCCATTCTGAGCCAAGCACTGTACAGATTGCTAGGAAAACTATAATGTGCAAAACAGATACAGTTTTCTTCTTAGAAATATTTTTCAGAACCTAAGATAGACATAAACTCCTATGAAATACCCTTGCCAATTAAACGAATAACTAATACCAATGCAATAAAATAATCCAAAAATTTATCAAAAATATGTACTAAAATAAATTGTGAACACTAGTATATTTAACTTGTAAATAAATACTTTTTCAAACAATTAGATTTTGATTATCACATATTAGATAAGTAAAACTATGAAAGATTTATAATGCCTGCTGGTGATAAGCATAATAAAGATCTTTCACTTACTTGTTGATGAGACTTTAGGTTCAAAACTTTCAGACTGTAATTTTGCAATAGTTACTAAAATTAAAAACATTTTAACCTGTGACCTGACAGAGTCCAATTTAAACAATATATCTTAGAAAACAGGAGCCCAAGCTATAATGCTATATCAATATTATAGCCTGGTTTGTAAAAACAATACCCATAAAAAATAATAACCTGTATGTGTGCTAATGAGGAATGAGTTAATCACACAATAGAGCTATATTGCTGCTTAAAATAATATTAGCAACAGGGCAAAGAACACAAATGATGATCACTAAAAACAGATCCAGTCATCAGCAGGATTCCTTGTTGAAAGTTAGGTCTTTACCTGTATATTCTTAATACTTTGCTTGAGGTTCTTCGGTACTTGCTTCAAGAATGTGCTTTGAAGCTCCAGGGAACACTTAGTGATCACTTATCACCTTCCATCCCTGTCCCCGGTCAACAGGTCAACATGGACCCTCAGACAAGGATATACAGCCTTCAACTGTTCCTGACAAACCACCCCATTCCAGTTCATATACCAAAAAAGAAAATGGGGGCCAGCTTTGGAGGCCTGGTAGGTACTTAACACAGGAGGGAAGACCCAGGATCCAGCATAGTTTATTATTTACCGTGAAGGCAGAGATTATTCAAATCAGGAGTTGACATGCTTTTTAAGTTGTGCCACTTTAATGTTTCTTGCTCAAACTATTGCTGGGGGAGAAGAGGAAATAAATGGGTCATGAGCTGAGGGGACAGAGTTGATTTCAGGCTATCCTTTATTGAGATAAGGAAGGTGATTTCATCCAAGCATCCCAGGAGGTATGGCAAACTCAGTTCTGGCATTAGATTATCTGTAAGCCTCTAATATGATGAGTGAAGCACAAGTAGAGAGAATAGACGTATTTGTTCAAACAAATGAAACTATAGATATGCTGTTGATTCTCTCTGCTTTCATCAATTCAATACATGTAACTCTGGTCAGGATCTCCTTTGAGGGTACAGCAAGAACAATAAATACAATGCCTGTGTCCACAGAGCTTGCTGTCTTGTAAGGGTATGCATGATTCTGCTTTGGAATAGAATACTGAAAAGAGTCAGAATACATAGGAGCAGCACACACACACACACACACACACACACACACACACACACACACACCATGCAATCATTCCCAAACTTCCATTTCTCTTCTGATCACTCACTTTGAAACACTTTATATTTTTTCCTAGAAAACAGGTCTCCGTAACCATGGAGATGGCTGATGGCTGTTGTTTTCAGTCCAAGGGGATGTAGAATTATGTGTTTAAGGAGATACTAAATGAGCTTTGATTGCTACCTGAATGGCACTTTGATTTCAACTCTCTACTATTTCCAGTGTTTTCATAGGGGACTGAGGTGGTGATAGGAATAGTCAACTGTATACCCTACCCCTCACTTCCTTAAGACCTGTTGAAAGCTGGCTTCACCCTGCCATGCCCTAGAAGTTATTAGTAGGAGTGGAGGAAACCAGTTCTCTGTTGGCCCCAGCCCTGAACAGACCACAGCACAAGTGGCAGAGGGAAGTAGCCAATTAGAGTGGCAGCTCTTCATCCCACAGAAGCCCTAAGGCTGACAAACACACAGAGAACTGAGAGATCTGCTCAGGACTGCAGCTCCAACTCCTCAGGATCCTCTGATTCTCTTTCCCGGTTGTTTCTTGGGAGTCAAGGTCTGGGCCTGGCCAGCCAGCAGTGGAAGCTGAAAAATGATTTGGGGGAAGACCTGATTGGATGAAAGTTGAGACTGCTTGATCTGAAGTTAACCTTGTGTTTTTATCTCTCATGCGCTGTGTGCCTTCTGATAAACCTAATAAATCTTCTCTTGTTTAAATGACAGGCAGTTGGGGTTGTTATTTTTGTTTCTGGCAAATCCCCAAAGGGGAAAATAAGTCATATGGCCCAGAAAGAAGGAAAAACAGGTCAAAATAGAAGCCGAGTCTAATTTCTTAGCAGTAGTCAGGGCTTACAAGGAAGGCCCATGCTTTTGTCTAGAGATACCTCTATGGACCTGGCCAGATATGAGGATCTAGAAAGGACACATTCATGACTCTCATCAAGTGACTGATTTATGAACTTTTGACCCAAGAAGGTGGCTGGTGGCATATGCCAATCCAAGCAAGCACATTCTAATGGATAACTAGGCACTGTTTTTCTACTTCCTTTTCCATTTAAGATTTCTGTGTTTGCCTGGCCAGCTCTCTGCCCTTTCCTTTATTGATCTCAGTAATAGTAGAGAAGAAAATTGAAAGACAACCAGAAAGGCTAAGTTAATCTGCATTAGAAAGGGCAGAAAGCCTTGCATGATAGGAAAAATAAATAAATAAAGTAGATTCAAAGAGGCAGGTAGAGATGAAGAAAGAGGAAAGAGCCAGCCTAGGTCATGTTTACTGAGACTTTATGGGACTGTGTAGATATAAGAGGAGAGATTGAGGAGCAGCTTTCATTGCCTTATAAATGAAAGGGTAAGAGAGAGACTCAGGGAAGGGATTTCAGAATTTCAGCTCTGGGTATGTGAATAATCCCCATTTAGTGCTTTTTAAAGAGCCCACAATAAAGAATTCAGTTGATTTTCAGTGCCATTTGGATTTTACACCGGTATTATTTCTGAATACAACTCCATATATTTGGGCCAGTTTTATGAGGATTACATGAGATTAAACAAGCTTCGCTCAGTAGATTAGCAAGTGCCTGAGTCCTAGCTGTCCAAAAGGGACTCTAGATTCCATAGGCTAAAGGTCTGAGCCAGCTAATAGCTAGCAATTCAGGATCAACAGTAGCTTGAGTGTTTTGTTTGCCAGTTAAGCATCTTCAATGACCATCCCTGGGAGGATTCAGAAAGATGGCCTTGGATCACTTGTTCCCGTTGAAATACTTCCTCTGCAACTGTTTTTCTGCCACTTCTGTCTACATGCAGTGGCTGAGCTCAATGTTCACTGGCCACTCTGGGCACTGCTGTCATTCCCTCTTACCTGGGACCTCCTCTTCATCCAGCATCCATAATACTTGTCCCTTGGTTTCACTCCTTCCTTGCTGGCCACTCCTTCCCTGTGTCTTTGACTAGTTTCTCCTCCAGCATTCTGACCTCAGACCATTTCTCTGCTCACAGCTCTCACTCCCTGAGTCAGCTCATCCGGCTTCATTGCTTTAAATACCAAGCAGCTGATGGCTCTAAAATTTAAATCTCTGCCTCAACATCTTCCTGAACTCCAAAACCACAACTACAATTGTCTATGTGACATCTCTGCTCAGATGTGTAACAGGCATCTCAACCTGGATATGGCCAAAGCTAAACTGCTGGTTGCCCTCGTCTCCTTCACTCTTAACCCTTCCCTTTTCTAATCAATTCATCTGTTTCAGTTGCTCTAGGGAAAAATATTTAAGACATCTTCAGGTGTTCTTCTTCTGATATTTCTCACCCAACCCACCAGCAAATCCATGGTCTATTTTCAAAATATAACTAAAATCTGACCACTTCACATACCTGGATATGAGGTGGAATCATCCTGGTCAAAATCACTACCACACCTGCCTGAGTTACCACAAAAAACCATGCCTTATGCTCCAGTCTCTGCCCAACAGCAACCAGAGGAAAGCTTCACAATCTCACAGGATCACATGATGCTTCTGCCTAAAGCTAGTCAACCCTAAATTAACCATCACATGAGCACATACACATGCTCCTTCCCTGTTGCTGTGCTGCATTAGTTTCCATAGAACTAATAACAAATGTACTGTATATTTGCATGTTTGTTTTCTAACTCTGTAGAATATAAGCTAAGAGCAGGAATTTTTCCTGTTGTATCTTATCCCTTATGCCTAGAAGCAGCTGGCATATGGTAGATATTTAATTAATGTTACTTAAGTTAATAAATTATTTTTCTGAACTTCATTCTTCCTTTCCCCTACACTAGATAAAACCTGCACAAGTATATCCTTCCCAAGTATTTGCTATTTCTTCATGCAAGAGTGTTATAGTTCTCCTCCCCAATGATTTAGATTGGACCTGGTAACTCTTTTGGGTGAAAAAAAAAAAAAAAAAGATGAGTACAGTAGGTATCCCCTTATCCACAGGGTATGTAGTTCAAGAACCATAGTAGATTCCAGAAATCATGAGTACTACTCAATTATGTACCTTCCAGGTTTTTCCTATGCATACATACTTAAGATTAACTTTGATATATAAATTAGGCACAAGAAGAGACTATCATAATGACTAATAATGAAATAGAACAATTATTATAATATACTATAATAACAGTTATGGAAACCTGATCTCTTTCTCAAAATAACTTATTGTACTGTATGCACCCTTATGCTTGTGATGATATGAGCTGATCTAATGCCCATGCGAAGAGATGGATTTTGGTGATATAAACATTGTGATGTACTATAAGCTACTTCATCAGTGTCACTTGAACATGAGATTGTGATGTCGCAATAATCCAATAGCCACTTTGACTAACTGGAGGGCATTTTACGGGGTGTGGCTCAAGTGGACAAAGGGAAGATTCACATACTTGATGGGACATAGGACAGCACAAAATTTCATCATGTTATTAAGAATGGCACACAATTTAAAACTTAGGAATTGTTCGTTTTTAGAATTTTCCATGTAATACTGTCAGAATGGTGTTTACTGCAGGTAGATGAAGCTGTGGAAAATGAAAGTATGGATAAGCTTGAATTCTTCTAAGACAGGAGTGATCCTTCATCTTTGGTCCTTGAAAGGAGAGGATGTGGGACGTAGACACACCCTATTCATTAAAGTCATGGAATAAGAGTGAGAAATAAATGTTCTTGTGTTGTAACATCCTTATATGTGGAGATTTTATGTTTCATAACACAGACTACACTTGACCTATCAGGTAGGGAAAGGGGATTTTCACTTTCCCGTGAATGTTTCTGTGATGCTGTGTTCTTGCCTTGGCGAGTATGTGCTCCCTGGAAGGCATATGCTTTTCCTGGTCAGTGATCCTTCAGGGATGATTCCCACTCCTTGGCTCTGAAGAAGACGGGTAAAGAGAAGGCTACTATAGAACCTTAGGCATCCTACACAGGCATAAGATGGACTTACTGCTCTTCAGTAATGTGAAATAGGGTCAGTGATGACTCCATACATCCAAATGGATTATTTATCATTTCCAAACCTATTGCTAGACCTTGCTCATTCAGAGAAAGACTGAGAAAAGGAGACAGCTGGGTAATAGACTCTATGCCCTCAGCTTAGACCTAGGTATTCTATCAGGGATATAGAGTGGAACAGGGCATGAGCAGCGAAATAGAGTGACCACTATAGTTAATACCCAGTGGCAATGGCATCCCTGTTTACTATTTCAGTAACTAAAGGATATACTCATCAAACACTGAATTCAGCACAACATCACACAAGCAGTTCTGTAAAACGTGTGTGTGTGTGTGTGTGTGTGTGTGTGTGTGTGTGTGTATACCTCCTGGATTTAGACTTGAGAAGATTTCCATAGCCCCAACTCAGAATTCTCAGGCTTGGGGAGTTCAGGGGTCTCTGTCCTCAACTTCCTTTGGATTGCAGAGGACTGAGCAGCAGGGAGGGGCTGGACTGCAGTGGTCCATGCGCTCTCTAACCATTCCCTGATGTCTGACTGCCCTCTGACAAATGCTGAGGCAATGTTTGCATCTCACTCTCTGCACAACAATGCAGGCGTCTCCTTTTCCAACAAAGGAATTTTCCATCAAGTGAAACAAAATACATTTTGTGAATTAATGAGACAAGAAGGAAGGACTTGAGCTTCCTGTGGAGGCTCTGAGAAGGGCTGAGCTGCCCATGAAATATTTAGAGACATTTTCCCCAAAGTAGTGGGCTGAGATGAATCAGTAAAATAAGAGCTGTTTTCCAGAGCCCACAGAGATTGAAACCACAGGTGAGGCTCTGGTGTGATGTCTAACCTTTGCCTCCTGTGCCACTGTCCCTGCATGGAGCTTCTGTCTGGTAATGTCTGGGCTGTGAAAGATCCTGACTTTAAAGCGTGATCATCTGACAGTTGCAATTATAGTCTGGCCACTGGACAAGGGGGATTTGATCAGATTATGCCAAGAGCACAGAGAACACACTAGATTGTGCTCATCATATATAGCTGTTAGTAAATTCTGAAGCAAAGATCCTGTGGATGCTCAGATCTTGCAAGATATGTTGGTCCCTGAAGCCCCAGGGATGAAACACCATAGTCACATAAAGTTATCTCCAGGGAAGAGAATCCGTCACATTATTCTAGTATCTAAGGAGCTTACAGCCAGGTCATCTATTCACAATCTCATTTGCTCTGCATAAACTTGCTTTGTTGCTATTCTTACAAGCAGACCTAGAATCCCACAGAGAATTAGATTGGATTAGAGTGAACAAGAGAATCACCATACATAACCATTATCTTTGCAAAGCTCCTGGTTACAAACGATAATCCCCAGGACAGATGCAGAACTGCAGATGTGTTAGGTTCTATCCATACAATATTTTTAACAAAATTTCAAAATAATTTTTCAAAACAAGATATGTCATTTAAATTCTGGATGCATGATTTTTCTGAAACTTTGGAAAGTCTGATAATATTAACTTTGGATAGTAGCATGTTAATAATTTTCTGAAACTGAATGCCAGACTAACCTGTCTTCCCCACTTGCCCAAACTCTCCACCACTCCCTATTGTCTTATTCTCATCCCATTTCATGGAATCATTTGAGCCTGTGATCTTAAAAAGTGATATATACCAATAAAGATACTCAGACATATATTTTATTTAATATTTCAGGTTTTATTCCCATTGAATGAGATAAAAAGTGTAATGGGCCCTTGGTTAGGACAAATTTCATACCATGGCCCTCTCTGTTGTGCTGTCACTGATCCAGAAATGAGGCACTGTGGATCAAGTTCTCTATTACCCACGTGAAGACTTTCATAGGGATTTCTTTCCCATGTCTCTAATGATTACAGAGGGTTTCCTCTGGAATTTAGTCTCATCCTCTGGTTTTGAATGGGGTATTTTGAGAAGGAAACACAACTGTATCATGAATTGTTTTACTGGTTGTCCCATGTGTCACAATGTCCAGCCTGTGGATGATCTACTATCTGTTTCTGCACAGGAAAGACCCTGCTGGGAACTAGGTCCACAAGTGACATGTTTGTGCCATGCTATTCCCAAGTTCTGCTTTCTCAGATATAACTCTGGGATTTTCTATGGTTCACGGCCAAACAAAGGCATTAGCTGGAATTAGCCCATCAGATACCCACATCTCAATGAACATATCCTGGGTTGTCATTTCTCCCTAGTATTGTAGGGGAAATAATGGCTACCATCATTCCTTTGCCTTCAGGAAGTTTGACCTGACGTTCTGAGACACATCATAAGTCAAAGCACACATTATTCAGGTCTTTTCTCTTCAGAGGTCACTGAATCCCACAGCCTAAAGATTCTAGCCTCAACTAATCTCTAACTTTTGCAATACATATTTGCCATATCCAAAGAGAAGGAAAAATCTGTAAGCCATGGAAGAACTTTGGTCCCTAATCCAGAACCTAATTGACCTCTAATCTAGCACAGACTCTTATCCTGACTTCAGAAGAGTCCCTTTCACCTAGATTGATTTTTTTGTTTCATAGGCAAAGATGCTAAGGAGACATCCTTCAGAATCTCAATGATAACTTTCATGAGGCAAAGCTAATAATTGGGAAGGATTCTTCATGTAGCCAGTGGGTTATAAATGTTTTTATCCACAGACCCCTGAACAGATCTCTCTAGACCCCAGGACTCTATCGCCCTGGCAAGTTCAAGGTTGCTTTTGGATCCAATGAGAAATTGTATTCCCAGGAGCTATCCCTAACCTTAATATCTTCTTTCAAAAATGTCCCATTGTGAAATTGATTTAAAAACTTAACAAAAGGTCACTTATATTTACATAAAGAAATAATGCATCATCTTTGTTACTTTCATTTACTTGGGACAGGGAACATAGAATGAAGGAAAGGGAGAGAAACTAGGAGAAAGAAGAAGATAACTGCTAGGAGGAGGAGGAATGGAGGGACAGGGAGAAGAAGTGAGTGACAAAGGTTGA
Source organism: Sciurus vulgaris (assembly GCF_902686455.1). Classification (NCBI taxonomy): domain Eukaryota; kingdom Metazoa; phylum Chordata; class Mammalia; order Rodentia; family Sciuridae; genus Sciurus; species Sciurus vulgaris. The sequence continues at coordinate 42,757,721 of NC_136464.1, forward strand.
GGACCCTTCCAACTTCTGCCAGCTCCACCCAACTGCCAGCAAGACTGCCCTCATCCCCTGCAGACTCACTATTGGCCCAGTTCTAAGCCAAGCAGATCCTGACCTAGAAAAAAGAGGGTATCTCTCCCCAACAGTATGTGGGATGTAAAGTTGTGTTAGTCTCTATGTCCATGATTGCTGGAGCCAAGAAACCAAATGTCTCCATAGACTTGGTGTTGTTATTGCCTTAAAACCAAACCCATGACAGGAGAGATTCATCTAGAGGACCGGAAAGGTCCTCTAGCCTGGCCCTGTGTTCTTCACAGCACTCACCATCCTGGAAGTCCTGCATGGACCACTCATCTAGCCAGTGATAGCCTTGACTCTGCAAGCTCTTCAAGTGGAATACACATCTGATACAAAATACATCAACACCGACAACTCTCTCTGAACTCTGCCCATGAACATCAAGAACAGCCCCTCCATCCAACAAATAACCTCCCCCATAGACCACACCTCTCACATATGAAATTGAGTTAAGGGATGGAGGTCCTCTCTCATTCAACTTCCCATCTTTTACTTTCTCTCATCCCCTTCCTCTGAGCTCAGCTCACTACCTTCTATTTGGAGGAGACACCTCACAACAGCTGATGGGATTAGTTCTGGTTGCAGCAGCATATGCAACAGAACTAGGATTGACTGTCTAGAAGTCCTCTTGCTGTTAACTTGTTCATCAGGGATACAAATGACTGTAGAAGAAACAAAGAGAAATAGGTGACATTCCATTATTTCCTTTCTGGGAAAGAGCTCCAGTACATGTCATTATTGTTTAAGCCATCAAAACAATGGTGACGGGCTGGGGATATAGCTCAGTTGGTAGAGTGTTTGCCTCGCAAGCACAAGGCCCTGGGTTCAATCCCCAGTACTGCAAAAATAAAAATAAAAATAAAAATAATAATAATAATAATAATAATAAATAAAATAAAAACAATGGTGACTATCAAACATTCATCTTATCCACCAATAACTAAATATAAATCTGTATGAGTTGTCCCCCACAAACTCATGTGTGAAACAACACAAGAAGGTTTAGAGGTAAAATTATTATATTATGAAAACTTTAACCTAATTGGAGGATTAATCCAATCATGTGGATTAAATGGGAAATAAATTTAGACAGGTAAGATGTAGCCCGAGAAGGTGGGTCACAAGTATCTTTGGGTACTCATTTTGTCCCTTTTGAATGCAGTTCTCTTTCTCTATGCTTCTCTGTTGCCATGTGCTGACCTGCTTTCCTCTATCATGCCCTTCTACCATGATGTTCTTCCTTACCTTGGGCCCATATTTACAGGATTAGTTGTCTATGCTATCAATGGATTTATACCTCTGAAAGCATGAGCCAAAATAAACTTTTCTTCCTCTATGTTGGTTTTGTTGGATATATTGGTCACAGCAATGTAAAAGCTGAGTAAAATAGCACCTATCAAAATCAGTAATTTCATGGTCATTTGTTTTTTTCAATAGTGTATTTTATGCTTTCCCAAGTAGACTAGCCATTAGGGTAAAGACTATGCCTTGTTTGTGTCCTAATAGCTCCTCAGTGCTTGAGACATAGTAGTGGTTGGAAACTCATGTTTTAATATATGAACTAATTAGTGAATGAATAAAACAATGGTTAGTACTAAATTTCATTCCATTTTCTGAAAATTAATTTTGTGGTTACCTTAAATGTATGTAAGAGTAGAGATGCAGGGAATACTGGAATGCTCTTTTTCTATTCTTTGCCATTTCAGTCTTAAAATGATTTCATCCACTGAGCTTTGGGGTAGTACCATTTGTCATGTGCTGTCACTTGCTTTTTCTACATAAGAGTAATATCTGTAAAAGGGTCCAAGGTTTTTCTCTTTTGTCTCTCAACTGGAGTCTTAAAAGTGCAGCTGTGGCCTTGACTCATTCAGACTGTCTTGAGACTCTGTCCACCTCTGTCTGCAGGGATTGACTTCCCAGCTTCGGATCTCAGCATGATCACAAAGGGAAATATCTACAGCCTCCCTTATGCCACAGGCTTTGTTGGATTTATGAGTTTTACTCTGAGAGTTGGAGAAAATTAAACAGTCCTTTAGAGAAGACCTAAAAGAACAAAAATGTTAATGATGAATAATTTCCTCTTTGCTTCATTGGGAACCTAAAAAGCATTCAAAGTGCAGTGTGAAGACCAGGGCTTTGGCACTTGACACACCTTTTTAAATTGTGATTCATAGAGTTCTAACAGTGAGAACTTTACTCAGAATTAGTCCTTTAAAGATGAACATTTCATCATCTATAAAGGGAGAATTCTATTAACATTTTAGGATTGTTTTGAAGCTAAAATGAGATCGCATGGCATCCAGAACAACATCTTACTCAAAAAGACATTTCATTTCATTTTCAGTCTTTGAAGCTCTCCTCTCACTACCTCTAATTTTAGAAAGAGTAAATGTTCCCTCAGGAAATTTGCCTTCTGGCCTGTGTGGTGACCCAGTGGAGAAAGGTCTCTAAAGTATTACAAAAAACGCCCTTTCCAATGCCGAGGGATGGGAGACTTTTAAGATAGAGTAGAAACACTACTTAGAGTTAAAATCCTCTGAAAAGAAACAACAAATGAGAACCTATCTACCCCATGATCTGGCCACTTTGTTCATAAGCTCTGCCTTCCTTCCCACTACTCACTGTGCTTTGTCAACACTTAATAAAGGACCTATCTAGTCCTCATTAATGTCTAGAATCTAGGGAGACACAATCTTTGCTCTAGTCTGTAGGTACTAAACTTAATCAATATTTTCCATGAACTGCTGGTGATAAAATGTGTACTTTTTCTCTTTCTTATGGAGACTTATCTTAAGCTTAGTCAGATCCTTGGAGGTGATTGGAAGTGGAAGATAAGGGAAACTTGACCTGTTGATGTCCCTGAGCTTCCTGAGAGAGAGAGAGACCCAAATGAAAGCCTCAGCATATGGTTCTGGGTTTAGCTTCTGCTTTGCTTCTGGAGTCCAGCTTCCTTTTTTAACTACACTGAAGAAAAGCAGTGTCTTCTAGTATTTCTTGGTTCACTTGATGATTCCCATTTCATAATATCTTTGAAGGAGATTATATTTCCTAAAGTTGATTATTAATTTCCATCCCAATTCCTCCTCTCCTAATTTCTCCCACCACCATCAAGAGATCCCTTTGGATCTCGGCAGGTTTGTGACTCACATGGAACCAAAAGAATGTGATGTAAGTGATTTCACGTTGACATTCAAGACTGTCATAAAAGGTGATGCAGCCTCCATCTCATGAGTGTGAGTACTCATTTTGGAACCCTGAGTCACTGTGCATGTCCAGTGACCCTGAGACTATCGTAGTGAAGATACCACATACACCTACTCCTGATGCAGCTCATATGAGCTCTTAGCTGAGAGCCAACAATTGCTACCAGTCTGTAAAGTTGTCACAATTCTGCAACCAAATGAACCTCTTGCTGTACCTACATGATAGAACTCAAGTAATGCAAGTCCTTTACAAATGTCTGGCCCAAAAAATTATGAGCAAAATAAGGAGGATTTTTTTTTAACCTCACTAAGTCTTAGGATGTTTTGTTATGCAGCAATAGTAACTAGAATACTCTTGGATGAACATAATAACCAGATTTCCCCAGTAATATGTTTACCTGGATTAACTCTAATTTCCTTGTTCTATCCCGTAGGGAAATGTAAACTTCCGTGGAATTCTCCTCTGAAGCCTCAATCTCTTTTATGCCTAGAATTAAACTTTCATATCTGAGCTGACATAGAAGAATGAAGTATATCTGGCTATAGTGAAAATGCTTGCTAGAATGTAGATTTGACAAGCTCGTCAGAAACATTTCTCTCCATTTTTATAGCACATTTTTTTCTTTATTAGAAAGACTCTGATATCCTTGCCTTAAAAATAAGTGGAACATAGTCCTTAAAGTTTGTGTAAGATAGAGAATAGATTCATATATCCTAAAGTTGTGCTGAGTTTTAGCCTCAAGAGATTACCAGGAAATTTTCAGCATACCACCAAAGAGAGGCTTTGAATATAGAAAAGGAAGAGACCCAGCTTTTTGTATTTTCCTGGCTATGGGTCAGAAAAGAAGTATCCCATAAACTTTCCTCACGTCTAATAAATACAGACTAGTGCTTGTAATCTATGAGAGTTTAAGAAGTAAAAGACAGTAAAGGATTCCACAGAATTCACATCCAACTGAGTGTTGGAATCCTCATGTTATCCTAACTCAAGACCAAAGTTAAGAGTTGAGGATACTCTAATACAAAAAGTAAGAACTGTGTCCCATTGCTGTTTAAAATTAAGTTCTCAAATGTAAACCAGAGAGAATATGGCCCAGGGCATATACAGTTCACGCAGGAAATCCAACCATTTCTAATTATCCCACAAAGAATAATTCCATAAAAATTAACAGATAGATGAGCGTATACAGATTTATATTTTAAAATTGAAATTTTTGAAAAATATTATTTGGTGGGTAAGTTTAGTACCAGTGAGTCTTCTTAATTTCAGAGAGGTGGAAAAACCTCTTTGTTAGAAAAGCCAACAAAAATTGTGTGTTTAATACATGCTGTAGAAACCTCTCAATTTCATCCAATTGAAATGTGTATAATTTTTTTGTATTGAACAAACAAAACCTCCCTGAATAAGCAAGGATGGTTAACAAAATTAACTGACCTTACTTATATCTAAGTATGATTGTTCAAATACTACTCAAAAACAATTCATGTATCTGGAAAGTGGTTTCCAGATGGCATCTTCACTTGAGAAGTCCTTCAATTACAATTATATAAAAGATAGCCTATTACCAACTAAGCCCAGAACTATATTAAAATTATGAAAAATTGATCAACTATAGATTAGCTTTAATAATATTTTGGATAATATAAAATAGAGTTAAAAATAAGAACTAAGGAGTGAGAGCCTTTCTGCACAGAACCAAGCTTCAAGTCCTTGAACCAGGGCGGTGAGTTCCTGCCCACAGGTTGCTTCAGGGTCCAGGACAAGGCAGCCAGGGACTTCCCCAAGCAGCCCGCAGCCCGGCCCCCTCCGGCAGGAAGCGCCTTTCCAGGCTAGCTTCTCGGAGCAGCCCTCCCAGTGAGAGCCGTTCCACACAGAGCCAGCCACAAGTCCCCAAGCCAGTGGAGACCTCTGACCCAAAAGCAGCCTCTGGGACCAGGGCAAGGCAGCCAGAGACCTCTACATGTGGAACTGCCCTCCGCCCACCCCCCTGGCCACAGATTTTTTTCCAGGGGGCGATCCAAGATGGCAGACTAGAGGGTAACTGCATCTCCAGTCACTCCAGAACCCAGGATTCAAGAAGGGGAGGCATTGAGAGACTCGGACTAAAATAGAGCCACAAGGTGAGTCTCCCCCACCCGGTGAAGTGCTGCCCGGGTGGCAGGCCCAGATTCGGGTGGCTAATTAGAGTAGGGTAGGGCAGCTAGAGTCTTCCCCAGGCAGCTCTGCGCACTCCAGCGGTGGGCTCACCGCACAGGGACAGATTCTCCAGCATCTCGGAGCAGGCCCCCCAGTGAGAGCCTTTCAACACACAGCCAGCTCCCAGCCCTGGAACCAGTAGAGGGCTCGGGGCAGCTTTCTTCGGAAGCACTGAATTATCAAATTACTCCAAGACTTAAGGCTACTGAAGGCTGGGAGGTGATACCCTGGAAATCTACATGGACACCATAAGCCAATAGAGGAAATCTGCAATATCACAGGGTCCCACTGACATCTGACCAATATGAGAAAACAAGGGAAGAAAATGTCCCAAACAAACCTAGATACTATATCAATAAAACCCAATGACAGCACAGCAGAAGAAATGTCAGAAAGGGAGTTCAGAATGTACATAATTAAAACAATCAGGGAAGCAAACAAGGAGATGAAAGAACAAATGCAGGCATTGAAGGAGGAGATGAAAGAGCTAATGCAGGTATTAATGGATCGCAACAATCAATAGATAAAGGAGCAAATACGGGAAGCAAGAGATCATTTCTATAAAAAGGTAGAGATATTGAAAAAAAAAAAAAAAAACCAAACAGAAATCCTTGAAATGAAGGAAACAATAAACAAAGATAAAAACTCCATAGAAAGCATAACCAATAGGATAGAACACCTGGAAGACAGAACCTCAGATATTGAAGAAAAAATATTTAATCTTGAAAACAAAGTTGACCAAACAGAAAAGATGGTAAGAAATCACGAACAGAATCTACAAGCATTATGGGAAATCATGAAAAGACCAAATTTAAGAAATATTGGGATTGAGGAAGGCTTAGAGAAACAAACCAAAGGAATGAACAATCTATTCAATGAAATAATATCAGAAAATTTCCCAAGTCTGAAGAATGAAATGGAAAACCAAGTACAAGAGGCTTATAGGACTCCAAATATACAAATTACAACAGACCCACACCAAGGCACATTATTATGAAAATACCTAACATACAAAATAAAGACAGAATTTTAAAGGCCGCATGAGAAAAGAATCAAATTACATTCAGGGGGAAACCAATAAAAATATCAACAGATTTTCCAATCCAGACCCTAAAAGCTAGAAGGGCCTTGAACAACATTTACCAAGCCCTGAAAAAAAAAAATGGATGCCAACCAAGAATCTTATACCCAGCAAAACTTACTTTCAGATTTGATGATGAAATAAGATACTTCCATGATAAACAAAAGCTAAAGGAATTTACAAAAAGAAAGCCAGCATTGCACAACATTCTCAGCAAAATATTCCATGAGGAAGAGATGAAAAACAACGATGAAAATCAGCAATGGGAGGAACTAGCCTAAAGGAATACCAAATAAAGGGGAAACCAAATCATGTCAAAAACCAAAAATGAGTAAAATGACTGGAAATACAAATCATATCATAATAATAACCCTGAATGTTAATGGCCTGAATTCATCAATCAAAAGACATAGACTGGCAGAATGGATTAAAAAGAAAAATCCAACAATTTGCTGCCTGCAAGAGACTCATCTCATAGAAAGAGATACCCATAGACTAAAGGTGAAAGGATGGGAAAAAACATACCATGCACACGGACACAGAAAAAAAGCTGGAGTATCCATCCTCATTTCAGATAATGTGGACTTCAAGCCAAAACTAGTCAGAAGGGATAAAGAAGGACATTACATACTGCTTATGGGAAGCATAAATCAGCAAGACATAACAATGATAAACAGTATGCCCCCAACATTGGCTCACCCATGTACGTCAAACAAATCCTTCTCAATTCCAGAAATCAAATAGACCACAACACAATAATACTAGGCGATTTTAACACACCTCTCTCACCCCTGGATAGATCGTCCAAACAAAAATTGAATAAAGAAACCATAGATCTCAATAACACAATCAACAATTTAGACTTAACCGACTTATATAGAATATACCGTCCAACAAAGAAAGAATACACTTTCTTCTCAGCAGCACATGGATCCTTCTCTAAAATAGACCATGTCTCATGCCACAAAGCTACTGTTAGCAAATACAAGAAGATAGAGATACTACCTTGTACTCTATCTGATCATAATGGATTGAAATTAGAAATAAATGACAGAATAAAAAACAGAAACTTCTCCAATACCTGGAGATTAAATAATACACTATTATATGATGAATGGATAACAGAAGACATCAGGAGGGAAATAAAAAAAAGTTTAGAAGTAAACGAGAAAAAAGACTCATCATATCAAAATCTCTGGGACACTGTGAAAGCGTAGAGAGGGTTTATTTAATGGGGTGCATTCAACAAAAGAAGTAGAAATCAACAAATAAACGACTTAATGCTACAGTTCAAAGCCCTAGAAAAAGAAGAGCAGACCAACACCAAAAGTAGTAGAAGACAGGAAATAGTTAAATAAGAGCCGAAATCAATGAAATTGAAACAAAAGAAACAATCGAAAAAACTAACAAAGAGTTGGTTCTTTGAAAAAATAAACAAAATTGATAAACCCTTAGCAACACTAACAAAGAGAAGAAGAGAGAAAACTCAAATTACTAAAATTCGGAATGAACAAGGAAATATCACAACAGACATGAGTGAAATACAAAACATAATTAGAAGGTATTTTGAAAATCTATACTCCAACAAAACAGAAAACCTCGAAGACATCAACAAGTTTCTAGAGACATATGAATTACCTAAACTGAATGAGGAGGACATACACAACTTAATAAATCAACTTCAAGTAATGAAATAGAAGAGGTCATCAAAAGCCTACCAACAAAGAAAAATCCAGGACCAGATGGGTTCTCAGCCGAGTTCTACAAAACCTTTAAAGAAGAGCTCATTCCAATACTTCTCAAAGTATTCCATAAAATAGAAGAGGAGGGAACCCTCCCAAACTCATTCCATGAAGCAATATCACCCTGATACCTAAATCAGACAGAGACACATCGAGGAAAGAAAATTTCAGACCAATATCCTTAATGAACATCGACCCAAAAATTCTCAACAAAATTTTAGCAAATCACATACAAAAACATATTAAAAAGATAGTGCACCATGATCAAGTGGGTTTTATCCCAGGGATGCAAGGTTGGTTCAACATCCAGAAAACAATAAATGTCATTCACCATATCAACAGTCTAAAAGTTAAGACTCACATGATTATTTCAATAGATGCAGAAAAAGCATTTGATAAAATACAACATCCCTTCATGCTCAAAACACTAGAAAAACTTAGGGTAGTGGGAACATTCCTTAACATTGTAAAGGCCATCTATGCTAAGCCCACGGCCAATATCATTCTAAATGGTGAAAAACTGAAAGCATTCCCCCTAAAAACTGGAACAAGGCAGGGATGCCCTCTTTCACCACTTCTATTCAACATCGTTCTTGAGACTCTAACCAGAACAATTAGACAAACCAAAGAAATTAAAGGGATATGAATTGGAAAAGAGGAACTCAAACTATCCCTGTTCGCTGATGACATGATTATATATTTAGAGGAACCTGGAAATTCCACCAGAAAACTCTTAACTCATAAGTGAATTCAGTAAAGTAGCAGGTTACCAGATCAATGCTCACAAATCCAATGCATTTTTATACATAAGTGATGAATCTTCAGAAAGAGAAATTAGGAAAACTAACCCATTCACAATAGCATCGAAAAAAATAAAATACTTGGGAGTCAATCTCACAAAAGAGGGGAAAGACCTCTACGATGAGAACTACAGAACACTAAAGAAAGAAATTAAAGAAAACCTTAGAAGATGGAAAGATCTCCCATGTTCTTGGATAGGAAGAATTAATATTGTCAAAATGGCCATACTACCAAAAGTGCTATACAGATTCAATGCAATTCCAATTAAAATCCCAAAGGTGTACCTTACAGAAAAAGAGCAAGCAATTATGAAATTCATCTGGAAGAATAAGAAACCAAGAAGAGCTAAAGCAATCCTCAGTAGAAAGAGCGAAGCAGGGGGTATCGCAATACCAGATCTTCAACTCTATTACAAAGCAATAGTAACAAAAACGGCATGGTATTGGTACCAAAATAGACAGGTAGATCAATGGTACAGAATAGAGGACACGGACACAAACCCAAATAAATACAATTTTCTCATACTAGACAAAGGGGCCAAAAATATGCAATGGAGAAAAGATAGCCTCTTCAACAAATGGTGCTGGGAAAACTGGAAATCCATATGCAACAGAATGAAATTAAACCCCTATCTATCACACTGCACAAAACTCAACTCAAAATGGATCAAGGACCTTAGAATCAGACCAGAGACCCTGCATCTTATAGAAGAAAAAGTAGGTCCAAACCTTCAACTTGTTGGCTTAGGATCAGACTTCCTTAACAGGACTGCCATAGCACAAGAAATAAAAGCTAGAATCAACCACTGGGATAGATTCAAACTAAAAAGCTTTCTCTCAGCAAAGGAAACTATCAGTAATGTGAAGAGAGAGCCTACAGAGTGGGAGAATATCCTTGCCATTCATACTTCAGATAGAGCACTAATTTCCAGAATCTATAAAGAACTCAAAAAACTCTACACCAAGAATACAAGTAATCCAATCAACAAATGGGCTAAGGAAATGAACAGACACTTCACAGAAGAAGATGTACAAGCAATCAATAGATATATAAAAAAATGTTCAACATCTCTAGTAATAAGAGAAATGCAAATGAAAACTACCCTAAGATTTCATCTCACCCCAATTAGAATGGCCATTATCAAGAACACAAGCAACAATAGGTGTTGGCGAGGATGTGGGGAAAAAGGTGCACTCATACATTGCTGGTGGGGTTGCAAATTAGTGCATCCACTCTGGAAAGTAGTATGGAGATTCCCCAGAAAGCTTGGGATGGAACCACCATTTGACCCAGCTATCCCACTCCTTGGCCTATACCCAAAGGACTTAAAATCAACATACTACAGAGATACAGCCACATCAATGTTCATAGTTGCTCAATTCACTATAGCTAGATTGTGGAACCAACCTAGATGCCCTTCAGTTGATGAATGGATAAAGAAACTGTGGCATATATATACAATGGAATATTACTCCACCATGAAGAATGATAAAATTATGGTATTTGCTGGCAAATGGATGAAATTGGAGGATATCATGCTAAGTGAGATAAGCCAATCTCAAAAACTAAAGGACGAATGATCTCGCTGATAAGCGAATGAGGACATATAAGGGGGGGTATGAGGGATTATCGTTAGGATTAGGGTTAGGTTTAGGGTTAGGGATAAGGAGGGTGATAAGAATGGAGGAAGGAAGGAATGTATAGAGGGATAAGAGGGGTGGGAGTGGTGTGGGGAAGGGAAAAAAATAACAATGAATCAAACAATATTGCCCTATGTAAATTTATGATTTTTAATTAAAATAAATAAATAATAAAAAAGAATAAAATACAGATACATGAAATTAAAAAAAAGACTAAATTGATATAATACTACCAACAAAAAAAATAAGAAATAAGGAAACAATTCTGATGAAAAAATATTTTAATTTTTTTTCAGCCTCTAGGTAGTTCACTTTTCCTCCTTTGCTCATTCAAGCAAATAAACTTTGTGCTTATCACCATAGGAAAAGAAAATGAGAGGAAGATAGAGAAAGTTATGGTTAAAAGTTCCTAGCTTTTGTTTGCACCAGCCCTAGTCCTTAAGATAATGGAGAAGACTCTGCATGAGCATCATTGTGGAGATAAAGAAATGATGAGAGATAGGGATCTCCTACAAAAGAAAAAAAATCATGAAGAAAGGGGTGGTTTAGTGATGAAGAGGGATGGAAGGGGATATGATGATTCAGTGTATCTCAAAAGGACAAATAGTTACTGGAAGGATCTATTTCTCTCCAGGAGTGGCTCACCACTCCATTACTCTCCATTTCCCCTGAGAATCTATTGTTCTTCACTCTTTGCTCTGATGTGAGAAGGGGTTCTTTCCCATACGTGATGGACTCTATAGTTGAGTAAGGTTTTAGCCTTCTGGCTATCTGCAGAAGTTAAGAGTACAGAGACACATTGAATTTTGAACAATCACAATTTCCTTTAACTCAAACCATAGTGTTTTGTTGATTAAAACTATTTTAACAATTTTGTAGATTTCCTACTTCCTGACTTGAATCTACTACATTCATGGAAATTCTATCTAAAATTATTTTTTTTAATTTTTAAAAGTTTACTTGTTCTAATTAGTTGTAAAGGCAATAGAATGCATTTATACATTTTGAAAAATCATACATAAATGGAGTATAATTTCTCATTTTTCTGATTGTAGGATCACATCAGTCATGCAATCATATATGTACATGAAGTAATAATGTATGTTTCACTCTACTATCCTTCCTTACCCCCATACTCCTTCCCCTTCCTTCAGTCCCCTCTACCAAATATAAAGTAACTCTATTCTTCCCTCGCCCCCACCCCTTATTATGAATTAGCATCCACATATCAGAGAAAGCATTTGGCCTTCCATTTGTTTGGTTTGTCTTATTTCACTTAGTATGATATTCTCCAATCCATCCATTTACCAGAAAATGTCATAATTTCATTCCTCTTTACAACTGAGTAATATTTCATCATATATATGTATATTTGTATATATGTATATGTGTGTGTATATATATATATATATATATATATATATATATATCCCACATTTTTTTTACCCATTCATCTGTTGAAGGGCACCTAGGTTGGTTCCATAGTTTAGCTATTGTATGTAGAGCTGCTATAAACATTGATGTGGCTGCGTCCCTGTAGTATGCTGATTTTAAGTCCTTTGGGTCAAATGGTGGTTCCATTCCAAGTTTTCTGAGGCATCTCCATACGGTTTTCCATAATGGTTGCACCATTTTGCATTCCCACCAGCAATGTATGAGTGTACCTTTTTCCTTTTATACCTATTTTTGCTTGTATTCTTGATAATTTCCATTCTGATTGGAGTGAGATGAAATCTTAGAGTTGTTTTGGTTTGCATTTCTCTAATTGCTAGTGATGTTGAACAGTTTTTCACAGATTTGTTGATCAATTGTATATCTTCTTCTATGAAGTGTCTATTCAGTTCCTTAGCCTATATATTGATTGTTTTTTGTTTTTTTTTTTTTTTGGTATTTTTTGTGTTCTTTATATATACTACAGATTAATGCTTTACCTGAGGTGCATGTGGTAAATATTTTCTCCCACTCTGTAGGTTCTCTCTTCACATTTTTGATTGTTTCTTTTGTTGAGAAGAAGCTTTTTAGTTTGAATCCATCCCATTTATTGATTCTTAATTTTATATCTTATCCTTCAGGGATCTTCCTAAGGAAGTCAGATGCTAGGTAGACATGGTGAAGACTTGGGCCTACTTTTTTTTCAAGTAACCACAGGGTCTTTGTTCTAGTGACTTTGATCTACTTTGAGTTGATTTTTGTGCAGGGTGAGAGATAAAGGTTTAATTTCATTTTGTTATATGTGGTTTTCCATTTTTTCCAGCACCATTTATTGAATAGGCTATCTTTTCTCCAGTGAATGTTTTTGGTGCCTTTGTCTAGTATGAGATAACTGTATTTATGTGGGTTTGCCTCTGTGTCTTCTATTCTGTACCATTGATGTACATGTCTGTTTTCATGCCAACACCAGGCTGTTTTTATTACTATGCTCTGTAGTATAGTTTGAGGTCTGGTATTGTGATGCCTCCTGCTTCACTTTTCAAAGGATTGCTTTGACTGTTCTGGGTCTCTTATTTTTCCAAATGAATTTCATGATTGCTTTTTCTAGTTCTGTGAAAAATGTCCACTGTGATTTTAGTAGGAATTGCATTAGATTTGTGTAATTCTTTTAGTAGTATGGCCATTTTGACAATGTTAATTCTGCCTCTCCAGGATCATAGAAGGTTTGTGCATCATCTAAGGTTTTCTTCAATTTTTTTCTTTAGTGTTCAGTAATTTTCATTGTACAGTTCTTTCACTTCTTTCATTAGATTGATTCCCAAGTATTTTATTTTTTTGAGGCTACTGTGAATGGGTAAACTTTCTTTATTTCTCTTTCAGTGGATTTATTACTGATATATAGGAATGCATTTGATTTATGGGTATTGATTTCATATCCTGCTACTTTGATGAATTATTTTATTAGTTCTAGAAGATTTTGGAGGAATTTTTGAATTTTCTAAATATAGAATCATGTCATCAGCAAATAGTGAATGTTTGAGTTCTTCTTTACCTATTTGTGTACATTTAATCTCCTTTTGTCTAATTTCTCTGGTTAGAGTTTCAAGGACAATGTTGAATAGAAGTGGTGAAAGAGGGCATACTTGTCTTGTTCAAATTAGAATAACGACACAACACACCAAAATTTCTGGAACAATATGAAGACAGTACTAAGAGGAAAGTTCATTGCATTGAGCTCATTTATTTAAAGAATAAAAAGTCAACAAATAAATGAACAAACATTACATCTCAAAGTTCTAGAAAAAGAAGAACAAATCAACACCAAAAACAGTAGAAGACAGGAAGTAATTAAAATCAGAGATGAAATCAATGAAATTGAAACAAAAGAACCAACTGAAAAAATTGACAAAACAAAAAGTTGTCTCTTTGAAAAAAATTAATAAAATTGATATACCCCTAGCCACACTAACAAACAGAATATCTGAATTACTACAATATGTTATGAAAAAGGAAATATTACAATGGACACAAATGAAATACTGAAGATAATTAGAAACTATTTTGAAAATTTATACTCCAATAAAATAGAAAATATTGAAGACATTGACAAATTTCTAGAGACATATGACCTATCTAATCTTGAATCAGGAGGTCATACACAATTTAAACAGAACAATTTCAAGTAATGAAATAGAAAATGACATCAAAAGCCTACCAATTAAGAAAAGTCCAGGACCAGACAGATTCTCAGCCAAGTTCTAAAAGATCTTCAAAGAACAAATAACATCAATACTTCTCAAATTATTCCATGATATAGAAAAGGAGGGAACCCTTCCAAACTCATTCTATGAGACTAATATCACCCTAATACAAAAATCAGAAAAAGACACATCAAGGAAAGAAAACTTCAGAGCAATATCCCTGACGAACATAGATGGAAAAATTCTCAATAAAATTCTGGCAAATTGCATACAAAACCATATTAAAAAGATAGGACACCATGATCAAGTGGGGTTTATCCCAGGGATGCAGGGTTGGTTCAACATATGGAAATCAATAAATGTAATTCATCATATCAATAGACTCAAAAACAAGAATCATATGATCATCTTAATAGTTGCAGAAAAAGCATTTGACAAGATACAGCACTCCTTCACATTCAAAACACTAGAAAAATTAGGGATAGTAGGAACATTCCTCGACATCATAAAAGCCATATATGCTAAATCCAAGGCCAACATAATTCTAAATGGAGAAAACTTGAAAGCATTCCCTCTAAAAACAAAGATACCCACAATTCTCTGAGACAGATTTATCTTTGACATATCACTGTAGGGCAACACTGTTAGAATTCATAGATTTGCTGGTTATAGTGGATAAATGAGGGGGTAGAAGAAATGGGGAATATCAATCAAAAGATAAAAAGCAGCAGATATATAGAAGGATGCAAATCTACAGATCTAATATCCAATATGAGGATATAGTTAATATTAAATTGTATTTAGTAATTTTGCTTAATGAATAGACTTCAGCTGCTCTTGCCACACAATTGGTAACTATGAGAGATGATGGATCTGTCAAATTTATTTCTATAGTGTTCACACATACTATAAATGGTGCCTATCCCATAACATTATGCTCTAAACCTTAAGTATACAAATCATTTATTTAAAAAGTTAAGAATATTCTGGTTCCTCTAAGTATATAATCATGTCATCAGCGACAGGAGTGAAAAGGCAAGCCACAGTGTAATGAAAGGTAGGAACAGAGACAAATTTACCATAAAAATAGTGAGACTTACCTACACTCTCATGAAACTTTCCAAGGCTTTGGTTAAAGTCCTAGCAATGAGTTCCCAAGGAAAAATGTTGTAGAATTTATAAGATCATGTTTTATCTTGTTAACTGCAATGGGTGGCAGATCATCTTGATCTCTGTAGCATTTGTTCTTAGATGAAGTGACTTTGGATATGTCTCAATTTCTTTGAGACCCTCTGAAAAATACTGAATTAAGGAAATATGTGTTTGGGGTCCAGTGGGAAATATTTGTGTTGTTCACAGTCCCTCCTTTGTAAAGTTGTTATTACTTCCATCATTTGTAGAAATGACTTCCATTACTCACTGTGATAATTCACCCAGAAGTATGTCACAAAGGTGTGTCAGGACACATGCATGTGTTAGAATATCTAGCAATAAAATTATATGAGCAAAGAAATTTTCTAATGTATAAAGCAAGAAGGAATTTGTGGGAAAGATTTGCATTAATCTGACACCTAAAATGGTAAACTAAGAAATCAATTTCCTTGGATGCTAGTCAAATACAAGTACTGTCTTGTCAGAATATGTTTGATAGTGGATATATATATATATATATATATATATATATATATAAAATTATAAAGGCAAATAGTTTTTTCTTTTTTGATGAGTCATAAAAGGTAGAATTTATCAGAATCCATCCTTGTATTGAGCATCCTCCTGGACATTAATCCAATTAGTGCTAAGAAATAGTCACTAATATTTCTTTAATTCAACAAAAAAATTAAATTCCTTGAAATCTTATAGATTATAAGTGTAAGAAACTTGATAAAGTTTTTTCTAATATTTCCAGCCTTTTTAAAAGTGAACATAATATTATTGCTGATGAGTTTTGAAGCAGACAGACACATTTCTGAGCTATTTATAACAAAACAAAAGATTTGACTCACCCATGCTAGGAAAGAGACAATTATTCTCATATTTTCTTCCAAAATTAATATTACAAAATACATTGCTATTTAAAGAGAGCAAAGACTAATATGTAGACAAAATATTTTTGAAATATTAAAGTATTAGAGTATAGCACACAATAAATTTTTAAAAATTCTTATTTTTTTCTGATTTCTTAAAACTGATGTCAGCTTTTCAAACATACAATGAATTATAATTTATTTTGTTAATCTACACACATTTTCAATTCTGTAAATAAACTTGGTATCCATTTTCTTACAGTGAGTCTTCCCCAAGCAGTGTGTTTGATCCTGCTCATTCTGGATAGATTTCTATTAAAAAAAAAAAAATTTTGCTCTTGACCTAATCAAGAAACCACCTATCTATCTATAAATATCATGGATAAAAAATAATTGTGGTAAAATTGTACAATGGGTTAATGGGTTATGTTTCAAGGAACTTATTCATTTCTTGGAGTTTGTCCAATTTGGGGGAAAATAACTATATTAGCTCCACATGTTTTTATTTTTGTGGCATCATTTCTGTCTCCTCTTTCATTTATGAATGTACCTAAGGATTCATAAATATTGTTCGTCTTCTAAAATAACTAATTCTTTGTTTCATCAGTTTTCCTAGTTTGTTGTTTTTCTCTATTACGGCTTTTTGTATTATAATAATTCTTCCTGTCTTCCTGCTGAATTTTGGGCTTAATCTCATCATCATCTTTTTAGAGTTCATTTCTTAAGATGCAAAGTTAGTTTGAGATATTTCTTCTTTCTAGATGTTACTGTTTATCAGTATAAACGTACTTCTCAGTACAGATTTTGTTACATTGCATAAGTTTTGGTGTGGTTTATTTTCATCCATCTTGAGACATTTTCTAATTTCTCTTCTCATTTATTCTTTAACTCATTGTCTGTTTCAAAGAGTTTACAGTTTAAGTTTCATATATTTGTATATTTTCCCATTTTCCTTTTGTTGTGAATTCTACTTTATTCCATTTTGGTCAAATACTTGATGTGGTTTCAATCTCCTTAGATTTGAAAAGACTTTTTTTATGACCTTGCATGAAATCTGTCTTGGAAAGTTCCTTATGTGCACTTGAGAAGAACATGTGTATTGCTGCTGTTGGGTAGAACATTTTATGTAGGTAAATTATGTCCATTGCTCTACAGTATTGAAATGTGCTGGTTTCTTATTGATTTTTGTCTGCATGATTGATTCATTATTGGAAGTGGGGTTGAAAGTCCCTTACTATTATTGTTATATAGTCTGTTTCTCCCTTCAGACCCATCAGTATTTGCTCTGAATATCTAAACACTCTACTGTTGAGTGCATTTATGTTTATAACTGTTATATCTTATTGTTTAATTGACTTTTGTTATCTTATTATCTAGTTCATTTCCCTTTTCCCTTTCCTACTGTTCCTTTTGGATATGATTTTTGTTTGTTTGTTTTACTATAATTTGATTCCTTTTTCTTGTAATTATTTTTGTTTCTATTATGATATTTTCTTTGTTGCTATGAATCTTGCATAAAATGTTATATATTTGATATATATATAACATTCTTAAACTGATGAGAATTTTAATTACATACAAATTTTCAATACTTTTTCTTCCTTCCTCCCACTGGATGTTATTGATGTCAGAATTCAAATTTTTTCATGCTCCATTTCTATCAACAAATTTTTTTTGTGCTTATAGTTATTCTTCATTCTTTCAGCTTTTTAACTTTTTTACTGATGTTGCATGTGATTTTTACACCACCATTGCAGTGTTATATTTTCTGTTTCTTTATAATTACATTTACCAATGGGATTTATATTTTCACATGCTTTCATGTTGCATGCTTTTTAAACTTGAATAACTCCCTTTATCAATTTTTGTACAAGGTGAATCTAGCAGCGATAAACAACTTCAGGTTTTATTTGAGAAATTATTTATCTGTCCTTAAGTTTTGAAGGACAGTTTTTCTGGGTATCATATACATGTTTTAGACAGTATTTTTGTTTTGTTTTGTTTTTTCAGCAGTTTGAAATTTCTCCTAAAAAATTCCACTATATCCTGTCCTGTGAGGTTTCTTCTGAGAAATTCATGGTAATCTTTTGGGGTTTCTTTGTATCTGATGGGTTGCTTTTCTCTTGCTGCTTTCAAACTATTCTTTGTTTGATGCAGTGCAATGAATAAAGCAAAACTAAATCATGGAGTAGTTGAAACCATGAATGAGCCAAGCTATCAAACAGCTGGACTCCTATCTTTTTATTATGGTCAGCAACCAGCCCTAGTGCCAGCAAGCAGGAACTTTAACTATAAACATACAAGATGTTTTTCTTCTGTTAATGTCTAAGTTCCCTTCTGGATGTCATAGCTTTCTTGGAAATGTTCTCTTTGCAGAACTGAGATAACAATGTGCTGCATGCAGCAGGTCTTGTTTTGAACTTTCCTTCACCCTATTTTCACAAGATCTACCTTACAGATACATACATAAGTACAATTCAAAATGGTGTCACTCATGGTAATCAATTTGCTTTAATATGAACTCCATGGTCTGAATATTGGAAGTATTATTATAATGTATTTCTGCTTTTATTTCTCTAGGTTCAACCTATGTGGGATCATTTGGACTTTGTGGACCTGGTTATCCATTACCCCTCATATTTAGGAAGTTTTCAGCTATCATTTTTTTTTTTAATTCAGATTTTGTTTCTTGCTGTGTGTCTTATCCTTCTGGAACTTCCATAATGCATATATTGCTTTGTTTGATGGTGATCAATAAGTCCTATAAGCTCTTTTACACTTTCATTCTTTTCCTATTTTATTCCTCCTATTGGATAATTTCAAACAACTTGTCTTTCAACTTGGTGATTTTTCTTCTACTTGATTGTATCTGCTATAGAAATTGTCTAGTAATTTTTTTCAATTTATTTATTGTATTATTCAGTTTCAGAATTTCTGTTCTGGTCATCTAGTTTCTATCTCTTTGTCTCTTTGTTGAATTTCTAATTTTGTTTTTGGGATTTTGTTTAGTTGTCTATGTTCTCTATGTAGCTTCTTTTAAGATGATTATTTTACTAAAATAAGCTTCTTTAAGATGATTATCCTAATTCTTTATTAGGAAACTTTTAACTATTCATTTCTCTATGACAAATAAAAGGAAATTTGTTTTATTACTTTGATGGTACCTTGTGTCCTCATCCTTTGTGATTATCACAGCCTTGTGCTTGTGTCTGTACATTAGAAGCAGCAATCACTTCTTGTATTCTTTTTAGACTTGCTTTGGCATGGGAAGTTTTTTACCAGTCATCCTGGCTGTAGAGTCTAAGAAGGTCATTTGATGAGGTCTATCAGTAGGCATAGAAATGGGGTATGTGGGTAGGAAACCCTGGTTCTGGGGTGGTGGAACTGCTCCTGAGATTGGTATACTGGTTGTTGAGAATCCCCAACCTCCTGTTTTTCTTACATATCTCCAGGTGACCTAGCCATGCTGATTCTTATAAGGTTCTGGATGACATGAAACATATGTTATACTCTTGAGTAGAACTGAAAACAGGCTGATATATTTCATGAGGTGGTTGTTGTTACCCTGATGTACAATGACCTATTTGGTCTGATTCATGCCTACACATCATTTTTTTTTCATTTATTCTAATTAGTTGTACATGCCAGTAGAATGCATTTTTACATTTTGATAAATCATACATAAATGGAGTGTAATTTCTCATTTTTCTGATTGTACCTACTCAACTTTCACTCCTCTTTCCTAGCGCACTCCCTGCCAGATTTGTTGGTCTCTCTACATCAAGACTTCCATGCTTTACCAAAATTTGGGCTTTATCTCTTGATATGTCTGATATTTGGAAAGTTACTTTCAGTCTATACATGTTTTTCTACCCTTGCTTTCAATGTTATACACTCAGAAAGGCTATCTTTTCTTCCCATTTGTCTATCATGTCACTCTCTGAAATTTTTTATTGCATTTTTCTGAAAGTATAAAGTTTATTTGCTTGATGTTTTAGTTTTTGTCTCCATCTTTAAAGAGGAATGTCAGAGACCACAGCTATCTAGATATACCAATTATTCTAAGTAGCTAGCTTAAGGACATGGGAGTGCAATTTGGCTAATAATATTAAGTGAATAAATATCAAATAACATGAAAATAGGATAAAAGTGAAAATAAAATGCTGACACATTAGACATTAAGAAGTATTTCAAATGAAGATGTAATATAAATTGAAATGACAAATTCACAAACTCTGTGGTCTTTTATGATTGACTTTTTCTCTTCCCCTAATCTTTTCAAAGGTTTGCTATGTTGTGACATGTGTCAGCATTTTATTCCTTTTTATTGCCAGGGAATATTCTATTTTATGGATGTATAATAACAATTCTTCCCTCATCTACAGGTTTGCTTTCTGAAATAAAAATGGAAAATTCCAAAAATTAATAATTAAAAAGTTTTACAGTGTATGCTGCTTTGTGTAGCATAATGAAATCCCAAATTGTCTTGCTTTGCACCACCCTTGAATGTGAACATCCTTTTTCCTGTGAATCCATAAGGACATCACTTAACCATTTCAGTTATCAGATTAATTGTTATGACATGTATAGAGTTGAACCCATGTTTTCAACTATCAACTGGGGGCCTTGAAACTTTTCCCCTGTGGATAAGTGAGGATTCCTATGCTTGTTAGTATTGGGATATCATTGCTTTATAGTTCTCTAAGCTGTCAGAGTGAGGAAATACATATATATATATACACACACACATACAAAATATAATATGAATACATATATATAAATATATATGTACTTATTTATATATAATCATATTATAAATATATATTTATATATAAAATATATATGTGTGTGTACATATATATATATATAAAACTAGATTTGAGTTCATGCTGATGCCTCCAACTCTAATTCATTACTGTATGATCATTGCGTCCTTCTCCCCTTGATTATCCATAACCTTTAATATCAAGAAACCTGATTCCTAATATCTGCCACCCATTTATTTACTTCTTTGATTCTAGCATACTTATGGGCCAGGTTCATACTTGTTAAACTGTACTACTGTAGGAAGAAATAAATCTTTATCAAGTAGAAGACAACGTTGATATGGAGTACTTTCTATTTTTAGTTTTATAGGTGCTACTCATTTCCAAAGTCACTTATGTTAACTAACTTCTGCCATTCCCTTTTTCTCTAATGAGTTGTTTCATACATTCATAATAGAGTTAAATTCTTTGTCACAGTCCTTCATTCTTGGATTCCTTGATTTCCTAAATTTTCTTTTTTCTTTTTTTAAAGCGAGTACATTAAGATTCATTCTTTGTGCTGTAAAGTTCCACAGATCTTGACAAATGCATATAGTCATGTATCCATCATTATGGCATCAAACTAAATAACTTCATAGTTCTATAAATTGCCCTGTACCTCATCTCTGAAACAGAAGTAACTACTGATATATTTACAATTTTGCCTTTGCTAGAATATGATATAAATGGAAAGTTATAAGCTTACCAAACTTCTTTCTTTCACTCAGCAATAAGAATTATGATTCATGCATGTTTTTACATAGCTTAATTGTTCACTAATCACTGCATACTATTCCACTTTGGTGATGTACCCACAGGCTGCTTATTCATTTGCCTACTGAAGGACATCTTAGTTGTTTCCCATTGTTGGTGATCGTGAATAAAGATTGTATGAACATTTATATGCATGTTTTTGTGTGGACATAAAGTTTCATCTCAATTCTGTAAATACCTAAGTTGTATAATTGCTGGATTACAGGCTTATATTGAACTTTATAAGAAACTGCCACACTGCCTTCCAAAGTGCCTGTGTCATTTTGCATTACCAGGATCAATTAATGAGAGTTGCTCTTGTATGACATCCTTCTCAGCATTTGGTATTGGCTTGCTTTTACCTTCCTCCTTTTTTTTTTTTTGGTTATTCACATTTGTTTGCGTTTTAGCCATTAATAAGGGTATAGTAGTTGCTTGGTTATTTGATTTTTTTAAAATTTGCAATTCCATAATGACATGATATTGAGCATTTTTTCAAGTGCTGATTTGTCATCTGTATATCTTTTAACTGGGTGCCTGTTCAGATCTTTTGCCCATTTTTTAAAAAAATTGAGTTGTTTTCATATTGTTGAGTTTAAGAGTTCTTTACATATTTTAGACATAAATTTTTATCAGCTATAGGTCACAACTATTTCTGTCTGTAATGTCTTTTCATTTTCTTAACAGAATTTTTCACACAGGAGATAATTTAGATTTTAATAAAGTCCAATTTATCAATTTTTTTTTCTTTTGAGGATAGCACTTTTGGTGTCATATTTAAAACTGCATCAATAAACCCAAGGTCTACATAGATTTTTCTCAGCATTTTTTAAATAAGGAGTTTTACTAAAATATAATTACAGTACACCAATATTCAGTTTGTAGCTTAATGAATCATTACAGAGTGAACACATTCACAGAGTGAACACATCCACTTAACTATCAACTTGGTCAAAATATAGACTATAATCCAGGGGGCAAATCTGGCCTGCCACCTATTTTTGTAGTCTGCAATTTAAGAATTTTTTTACATTTTAAATGTTGGATAACATAAAAAAGGAGCATTATGTTTATACAAAAACTATAGGAAATTCATATTCTAATGTTTATAAACAACCACTACTCATTTAGAAATATATTATCTATGGCTAATTTACACTACATCTGCAGTCAAGTTATTGCTACAGAGATCATATGGCCTTCAAAGACCAAATTATTTACTCTCTGGTCCTCAACAGAGTTAAATCTCAACTCCTGGTATGCAATACATCTCAGTGAGTTTGGAGATAACTACACAACAGTACACCATCAAGACCTTTAACATTTATCATTATCTCTGAAGTTTTCTCCTGTCTGTCTTCTTTATAATGTTGTTGTTTTGGTTTTGTTTTCTCCTTTGAAAAGAACAATTGACATAAGATCTAGTCTCCTAGAAAATTTTAAGTTATAATACAGAATTGTTAACTGTAGTCACTATAGTAAATCTCTATAGATTTTTGCATTACATAATTGAAATTTTGTACCTTTTAACTATCACCTTTGCATATTCTCCTTTCCCCAGACCCTGACAATCATTATTCTCCATTTTTCCTTGAGTTTGATGATTTTAGATTCCACAGGTAAGTGAAACTGTAAAATACATATTTTTCTTTCAACTTTTTAAAATTAACTGGATATCCTCCTACTTCATCTATTAGGTTACAAATAGCAGGAATCCCTTCTTTTTTAAGACTGAATGATATTTCATCAACTGTACATCCTGCATTTTATTTATCCATTCTTCCAACAATGGACATTTGTTTTGTTTCCTGATCTTAATTATGGTAAATAAAGCTACAAGAGCATGAAAGTACAAGTATATCTTCTAGATCTTGATTTCAATTTTTATATAAATACCCAGAAATGGGACTGTTGGATCATATGGTAGCTCTATTTTTAAATTCTTGTGGAATCTCTGTACTATTTTCTATTATAGCTGCACCAATTTACATTTCTACCAACAATGTACAAGTTTCCCTTTTTTCCACATCCTCACCAATATTTATTTTTTGTCATTTATTTTAAAAATGACAAAAAGTCAATCTAAAAATCATGAGATGATATCTCATTGTGGTATTGATTTGTATCTCTTTGATAAGTAGTTAGGATGAGAGCCTTTTCAAGTGTCTGTTGACCATGCACATTCCTTCTTTGGAGAAATAGATATTTAGCTTGTTTATCCATTTTTAACCTGTTTATTTTATTTTTGTTGTTCAGTTATACATTTCTCCATATTTTGTATATAAACTTAATCAGATGTGTGGTTTGCAAATGTTATTCTATCCCATAGACTTCCTTTTGATTTCTGTGATTATTTCCTTTGTAGCAAAGAAGTTTTAAGTTGAGGCAATTCCACTTTTTTTTTCTTTAATTGCATATAATTTAAGTGCCACAGCCAATAAAACATTGCAAACACCAGTGTCAAAGAGGTTTCTGTTTTCTACTAGAATATAATTTCAGGTCTTGTATTTACTGCTCTAATCCATTTTGAGTTGAATTGTGGATCATATAAAATAAGGGACCAATTTCATTCATTTGCATGTAGATATCCAGTTTTTCAAACACTATTTGTTAAAGAGATGTTGTGTTCTTGGCCTGCTTGTTGAAAATTAGTCAAATCATCTATGCACAGGATATGTTTGCCCTTTATTCTGTTACACTGGGCCATGCATCTCTTCTTATGTCTGTACCATGGTGTTTTAATTACTATAATGTTGGAATATAACTTGAAATCAGGAAGGATGATGTTTTCAGTTTTGTTCTTGCTCAAGATTGCTTTGGTTATTTCATGGCATTGTAGTTTCATATCAAAGTTAGGATATTCTTTTCTATTTCTATGAAAAATACCCTTAGAACTTTGATAGGTGTTATGTATAATCTGTAGATCAATTTTGGTAGTTTAGACACTTTAACAATATTAATTCTTCAAATCTGTGAACACAGAATACCATTATTTGTGTCTTCTTTAATTTTTTTCATCAATATTTTATAGTTTCAGTGTACAGGATTTTCCTTACTTCTTGATTAAATTGACACTCCAGAATTTTGTAGTTTTTGTTGTTGATGGTAGTGTAAATGGCTTTGTTTTCTTAATTTCCTTGTTGAATAGTTCATTGCTATTGTATTAAAGGAAATTGTTGTATTCTGCAACTTCCCTGAATTTTTGTTGTTGTTATTGCTTGTGTTAGTCATCTTTTTGTTGCTGTGACTAATACTGACAGAAACAACTTAAAGGAGGGAAGGTTTATTTTGGCTCATAGATTTAGTCCATGGTCAGCTGGCCTGAATGCCTAGGGTCTGAGGTGAAGCAGAACACAACAGTGGAAGGGGTTAGAGAGAGAGAGAGAGAGAGAGAGAGAGAGAGAGAGAGAGAGAGAGAGAGAGAGAATACAGATATAATCCACAAGGGCACATCCCTCAGTGAGTTCATTCAAATTATTAATCTCTCAAATGGATTAATCCACTAATGAGATTAGTGCCCTCATGATCCAATCACTTCTCAATAGACCCACCTCTGGACATTGTTGCATTGGGGACCAAAACTTTAACACATGAACTTTAGGGTACCATTCCAAATCAAAGCCTAACAGTATAGTAGGGGTGTGTGTGTGTGTGTGTGCGCACACACACTTGTAGTGGAGTCTTTACAATTTTCTATGTGGAAGATCATTAGTAAGTGAACAATTTTACTTCTTCCTTTACAGTTTGGATATCCCTTATTACTTTTTATTTCCTAATTGGTAGGACTCCTCATATGTTGAATGGAAGTGCAAGGAGTGGGGTAGTGGGTGCTATATTTTGTTCCTGATCTTATAGGACAGTGTGATATTTGAGTGTGATGTTGACTCTGAGTTTGCCACATATGTTGTTTATTGAGGTAAATTCTTTCTATATCTAATCATGAAGGAATGTTGAATTTTGTCAAATTATTTTCTGCATTTGTTGTGATGATTGTGTGACTTTTATTCTTCATTGTGTTTATGTGGTATTTATTGATTTGCATATGTTTAAGCCATCCTTACCTCCTAGGGACAAATTCTACTTGATCATGGTGTATTTATGATCCTTTCGGTATACTGTTGAATTGAATTTGTTAGTATTCTCATGAGGATATCTGTATCTCTATCAGAAAATTGATCTATAATTTTCTTTTCTGGTAGGGTCCTTGTCTGTCTATAGTGTCAAGGTAATGCTGGCCTTGTAGAAAAAGTTTGAAGTGAGCCCTCATGACCATTTCTGGCCTTTTATATCCTGGGAGAATTTTGAATTCAGTCTCCTTACTCATTATTAGTCCTTTGAGATTTCCTATTTATTCTTCCTATTTCTTCATTCTTGGTAGATGGTTTCAAGTAATTTAGTCATTTATTCTGGATTATCCAATTTGTTTGACGTTTATCTTTTCATAGGAGTTTCTTACCATCCCTTGTATTCCTGTGGTATACATTTCATTTATCATTTTATCTATTTGAGATTTTTGTCTTTTTTCTTAGGCAATATAGCTAAAAGTTTCAAATTTTAACTTTTCAAAAAAAAACAACTCAGTTTCATTGGTCATGCCTATTGTTTTTCTAGTTCTACATCACTTATTTGGGTTCTAATCTTTCTTATTCCCTTTCTTCTGCTAACATCAGTGTTAGTTTGCTCTTTTCACAGCTACTTTAGGTGTAAAGTTCAGTGCTTTAAGATCTTTCTTTATTCATAAGCTGTAGCTTATTTTTTTCTGTAAATTTCCTCCTAGAATTACTTTTTCTGCATGTTCTTTTCTGCTTGTGTTTCAGTTTTAATTTGCCTCAAAGTAGTTTTGGATTTCTCTTTTTTTTAGAATTTTATTTATTCATTTTTATTGTTTTTAATTTGTTCTAATTAGTTATACATGACAGTAGAATGCATTTTGACACACTGTACCCAAATGTTGGATTTCTCTTTGATTTTTTTCTTTGACCCATTGGTGGTTCAGAAGTTGTGCTGTTTAATTTCTACATATTTGTGAGTAGTCCAATTTTCCTCCTGTTGTTGGTTTCTAGTTTTGTTTTGATTTTTTCCTATGGTGGTCATATATTTGACAGCATTTCAATCTTCTTAAGCTTAAAACTTGTGACCTAGCAAATGATCTATCCTGAAGAATGCTCCCGGTGAACTTGAGAAGAATGTATATCTGCTGATGTTGGATGGAATGTTCTACAAACGTCTGTTAGACACAGCTGATCTATGGTGCTGTTCAAGTCTGCTGTATTTTTTATTGATTTTCTGCCTGGATGATCTGTCCATTGTTGAAAGTGGGGCATTGAAGATTCCTTCTATTATTGTATTGCTGTCTATTCCTCCCTTCCATTCTGTTAACATTTGCCTGATATATTTAGGTGCTCTGACATTGGGTCCATGTATATTTTCAATTGTTCTGTCCTATTGATAAATGGATCCCTTTATCACCATATAATGACCTTCCTTGTCTCTTGTGACAGTTTTTTACTAAAAGTCTATTTTGTCTGATGTTAGTATAACCACCCTTGTTCACTTTTGTTTATGCTTTGCATGTAATACTGATCCTTCTGCTTGATCAAGTCTGTTATTGAAGCTCTTTACTGAATTTTCCAGTTTGGACATTGTAATTTTTTATTTGGTTCTTTTAGGTTTTCTGTAACTTCACTAAATTTCCAATTTAATTTATGTATTATTTTCCCAATTTTGTTTGGTTTTCTATCTGTGTACTCTTGTAGTTCACGGAGCTTATTTAAAATATTTTTAATTATCAGGAAATTCATGAATCTCCATTTCTTTGGGGTCAGCCACAGGAGTTTTATTTTTTTCCCTTTGGAGATGTCCTATTTCCTTGATTTGACATATCCTAAAAGCCTTATATGTCTGTTTTCCTATCTGAAGAAGCAGCAACCTCCTCTAATATCTACTGACTGACTTGAGAAGAGAAAGCCCTTCGTCAGGGAGCATGGGTAGTGATTCTGAGGGTGTATCAGATCTTTGCTATGGATGCACCCATTTCACACTGCTTTAAAGGGGGCAAGGACTGGATGCCTTTCTCTCAATCCTGAGAAGCCAGGTCTGACTTTCTTTTCACTAGGGCAGTGCCATAAAGTAGTAAAAGTGGTTGGGGTGGGGATGAAGTGAGTCATTCTGTTGGGTTCATGAGAAAGCCTCTCATGAACCTCTCATGGAGTCTGAAAACTAGTCAGCAAGATCCATGGCCTGCTGTTGAAAATGGCATGGTGCTTTCTGAACACTTTCTCCCCTTTTCCCTGCTTCTCTCTATCCTCTGACAATTCCTCTGCACCTATCCGCTCAGTGTTGTAGGGGAACAGAAGTTGACTTCCTGGGAAATGTCTCCTAATTCTGGGAAACCTGGCATTCACTTTGCTCTCAGTTCCGCCTGTGGGAAACTCTGGGTCTAGGAGTTGTCTCTCAGCATCAAGCTGCATTACCTTAGAGAAAGGATGGACGTGACTGAAGGGAAAACTTCTTGCCCTCTAGCAGGGAGCTTATATCTCGGCTAGAATCCAGCACCCCTGTAGAGTTATTCCAGTTCCTGAGTGGTTGCCAAACTTGGTGTTTCTATGGGGAGACGAGAAATTGAGCTTCCTGATGCTCCTTCTTGCTGCCATCATGATGTTGCATTTCATATTGACATTTTAACATTTATAAAGTCTCTATAATGCTGACTTTTAAATTCCTCATATTGGTAATATGATCTTCTTTCCCATTCTTTCTCGTGTTTAGTATTGCTACACATTTATCAATTTAAACAATCTTTTCCCAAGAAATAATATTTGGTCTTATTGATAATTTTGTTTGATTTCTGCTCCTATCATTTTTCTTATTTCATTTATGTCTTTTATGTGTCTTCTTGTAATACATGTGTAGCACCTCTATTTTAAGGCTATTTTGTTTGTAATTTGTGAACTTAGGTTTGTTTTTCTCTGTGAACTGCTTTACTCACATCCTAGTTTTGATATTCTATGTTTTCATTAATATTTGAATCAAAATATTATCTAACTTCCATTATGATTTATGTTTTGTCTCAAGGTTTATCAAGATGTGTGTTTTGACTAATATTCAAGTGTTTGGGGATTTTGTTCCTAGACTGATTCTGTTTTGGTCAGAATCAGAGAACATACTCTATAGGATTTTAAATTTTTGAAATTTCTGGAAATATTACTAAGGAAGTGTTCTTATAGCCTGTTTTGATAAAGATTTCATGGTACATTAAGACAATACATTTTAAAAGTTATCATATTACAGAAGTATATGAACATATATTACGAATCTTATTAGATGCAAAGAAATTTATATATTTTATTATTTTCAATTGACTTCTTCAATGATAGGTCTTTATATTTTCAGTCATTATTTTAGTGTGAGACAACTGGCAATAAGTTTTCTCCTTTTGTATTTCTTAAAAATATCTTATTATCTATTTGGTTTGGATGTGGAGTGCCTCCCAAAGGTTCCTGTGTTAATGCAGGAATATGCAGAGGTGAAATGATTAGGTTATGACAACTATGATCTACTCAGTTCATCCCAATTTGAATGAACTGCCTGGGTGGTAACTGTAAGCAGGAGGGCATGGCTGGAGGGGGTGGGTCACTGGGGATGTGCTGTGGAAGAGTTTATTCTTTCTGTGTGCCCCTCTCTCTGCTTCCTGATCACCATGAAGTGAGCAGCTTTCCACCATGATATTTTGCCTCACCTAGGGTCACAGCAATGGAGTAGCCATCTATGAACTAAACCTCTGAAACCACGAGACAAAACAAACTTTTACCCCCTAAGTTGTTTTTCTCAAGGATTTTGATCACAGCAACAAACACACTATCATTTTAAAACACAGAACTGGAAGTGCTGGAAGTGATCATATTTTTATTTTAGAATTTGGTATTGTTTTATTGTTTGTTGATTTTGTCAGTCTTATTATTGTTCCTTTGAAGTTAATTAACTTTCTTTTCCTCAGATTGCTTTTAAGATTTGTACTTTGACTTTGGTTACAACAGTTTTACTATGTGCTTAAGTATATTTCTTTGCATTTATTCTGCTTATGGTTTGTAGAACCTCTTGAATTTTGTCTTGAGAGTTTCCATTACATCTTATGAAGTTCTTAGCCTGAAACACTAAACAGTTTTTTCTGCCCTATTCTTTCTTTCCTTTCCTCTTGAGATTCCAATTACACATATTTAGGTTTTTTGTCATTCCTGTTTTCTTTACACATTTCTCTTTTTGTTTCAAACTATATGTTTACTACTGATCCACATTTTAATTTTCTATTAATTGGCTCTGTTGTAACCATGTTACTGTTGAACTAATCTACCGAAATTATTTCAGGTATAAAATTTTCACTTGACTTTTTAAAATAGATTTTAGTTTGACAGTAACATGTCCCATGTATTTTCCCCAGCACATGAAGTGTAATTCTTTTTAAAAACAAAATCCTTTCTGATAATTTCAAATTCTGGAGTTATATTGTATATCTGGAGCTTTATTGCATTATGGCTCTGTTCCCTTTCTCTTTTTTTTTTTGTTTTCCTATTGATTTCTTTTTTTGGCCATCTGATCATTTTTTCTATCATGTTTAGTTTTATTGTATTTTTTAATATAGTGACTTTGGATGATTTATATTCCTCCAGGTAAAATTTAATTTTCCTCTGGCAGACCACCTTGGGAAGACCATCTTGATTTAATCAGTAATTAAGATGTCTCAGATTGCGGTACAGACTTTGTGAGGACTGGCCTACTTCCAGTTTGCTCTTGTTCCTAGAAAGAGTCATTCAAGGGTCTCAACTAAATGTCTGTGCTCTTTCCAAGATCACTCCCTTTCCTACAGCAGACCTTAAAATATTCTCTCTCTTTCTCATCTTTCAAATGCCTTGGGATTACTTAATCCTCTAATTAGTTTCTTAATCTCTTACATTTCTCTTTGATTTCTCAGCCTCTTAAAATAACAAATTTCTCAAGAGGAAAATTCAAGCATGCAGAATATCTGGTTCACTTTTCTGTGATATTTCTTTTCTCTGGGATTCTGGACCCTCAAATCCACCCTTCTTCATAAATGAAGTTCAATAGGTGGGTCATATTAATAACAGGTATAATCCAATAGTAAGTCCGCTATCAGTCAAAGTCAAGAATGGAAAACAGTGAATAACAGGTAATTCAATAGAAGGAATTAAACATGAGAACTAGTTAACAAAGGTACTCAAGCATCATAAGGTCAGACAGAGAATGGGAGGGCAACCCAGAGATTAGCAAGGCAGAGAATTGCTTCTACCCAGAGGTCTAGCAGAGCAAACCAGAGCCAGAACAGAGGCTTCCAGACTAGAAGTTCATTGGATTGGACAAAGGGGAATGAAGGGAAGGGGGGATAGGAAAGACAGTAGAATGAATTGGGCATAACTTTCCTATGTTCATATATGAATTCATTACAGTGAAACTATAGCATGTACAATCACAAGAATGGGATCCTAAGTTATAGTCCATGTATGTAGAATACATCAGAACACACTGTACTCTCATGTACATCTAAAAAGAACATACTAAAAAAAAAAGAAAAAATGTGATTTTTGAGTCACGCTCAGATAACACCTGTTTTAACCTCTATCTCATAAAACTAATTTTTGACCATTGATGATGTCTTTTAATTCCTCTTTGCTAATAGAAAATTGATACAATTTATAATTTGAATAACATTGTTTATAATTATATGTATGTGTATATATGCTAACATCTGTCTTGTTTGCAAAGAAAAAGGGAAGTTCAGACAACACAATGGTCTTTTCTAATAAATACGTGTATTAAAGAAAACAAAAACAAAGCAAAAGAACAGAGGCTTTCAAAACAATGAGGGTCCTATGGAGATGCAACCAGTGCTAAGAAGGGGAAGAAATGTGCTTTATCCCTCTCAGTACCTCTCCGCTTGTCAGTTCCCCTGTTGGAATAAACCTAATTGGTAGTTGGAAAAAGAG
This sequence comes from Sciurus vulgaris, assembly GCF_902686455.1. Lineage (NCBI taxonomy): Eukaryota > Metazoa > Chordata > Mammalia > Rodentia > Sciuridae > Sciurus > Sciurus vulgaris. The sequence goes on from NC_136464.1 coordinate 42,789,666, forward strand.
TCTGAGAAATATAAAAGCAGGCTTCTTTATGCAGAGCAGAGGAAGGACACTCCCTCTACCTAAAAGCAAAAAGCAAATAACCGGAAAAGTCCTTTTAGACATAGATGTTGTGGTACAGAAGGAAGACAGAACTGAAGACTCCCAGGTTCAATGCATTACCTGTACTCACTGATTGAAAATATTAGACAAAAGATAAAGTAAAGAAATAAATAAATAACTTGGACTTGGTACAGTCACCTGTAATCCCAGCCCCTTGGGAGGCTGAGGCAGGAGGATCGTGAGTTCAAAGTCAGTCTCAGCAATTTAGTGAAGCCCTTAACAACTTAGTAAGACCCTGACTCTAAATAAAATATGAAAAAGGGATGGGGAAGTGGTCAGTGGTTAAGCACCTCTGGGTTCAATTACTGTTACAAAAAAAAAAATATATATATATATAAATATATATATACACACACACACATATATATATATATCTTTGCTTTGCTGGTTCAAAGATTTTTCTGACCAAGTACAGAGCAACTCTGAAATAAAGAAATCATTTCAGCAGTAGCAAATTTTGTGGGTCCTGTCCAAGGTGTTTTAAAATAGAATGGAATGGCATGGGATAGAATAACTCAACTGTGACATCAGAACACACAGAGTGGCTTTCAGAGAAAGTATTTGTTCAGAAAGTTTTAAAACTCAGCCGTGTAGGTGAGTTATTTAAAGTTGGTTTCATTTCACTGAAGAGGAAGCAGACAAGGATAATTTCATTTAAGAATAGCAAGTCAAGACCTTTTGAAGAACAGAGAAAGAAGAAAAAAGATTAAATGCTCTTGGAAAAAAAAATTCTAAAGTGGTAAGTGAAATGCAAATTTTAAATATTCCCCAGCTAGTCAATAAATCCTTACAAATGGGTGGATTGTGCATCAGAATTGAAATAAGTCCTTGAACTTTGATTTTCATTAGTCTGGGTACATGCTGTTTAAGGAATCTTTAAATTTAGGCCATCACCTTTGTTGTGAAACATCTGACAGAAGAAACAAATTACCTCCTCAGGGACTCATCTCTTTTCCCTTCATTTTTCTAGGTTATTCAAAATGAAGATAACAATGACCCCCTCCTTGGGTCTTCATCAAGTGTTTTTGGCTGGGATAAGTGTCTCTAGTCAAAAGAAGGGTTTAATTTCTGGGAAGGCAATTTTCGTTGTTTTGATTAGGCAATTCTATGATAAAAGGACTAGGTATTGCATCTGAGTGGAGCCAGCTGTGTTTCCTTTGTGGGCTGCTGAGGTGTTCAGGAAAGTAGCTCAGGAAACTGATGACATGGCAGGTGGGCCATGGATGGGCAGAGGGGGCCGAGTGCTCTCCTTTCAGCCAAAATTGTGACTGTACTAAGAAAAAGATAAGAAGATCTTCTTCACTCATAAGAAGATTCATTTTCATATTTTACTACATTTAAAGATCAGGTATATCTGTTTGGGGATTTTTTTAAAAAAAGGGAAAGCCAAATTATAAAGAGGGTGTTCTGATCTTCAGTTCTGGAAAGCTCAGAGGTGGGACTGTCATCAGATATAGTTTGATCAGAAGATGGGACAAATCAAAGAGGACCTGGTATCTCCCTCTCTCTTTCTTCACTTGGTGCTCCTGTCCATAGCTTCATGCTTAGGCTAACTGGAAAACCTCCTATTCGCAACAAGCCTGGAACAGTTTTGGGGCTCACATTCTCTCTTGGTCTCAGCTTAGTGGAGGAGAAAATGACAAGTGTTGCTTTTCAATGACTCCTTACAAAATCTTTGAATCCATCGCTGTAGCTTGATGACTAGTTTTGACAGGGTCACATCCTCCACAGAGGCCGGTGCAAAGTGTGTGGGCTGAGAAGGGAGGAGGAAACAGAGTCCTTCAGAGCAAAATGAAGGTATCTAACAGCAAGGGAGCATGAAAAGAAAGGTGGATAAATATATACACGACAAAAATGAATATCCACTTCATATGGTAGTCAGGTCTGCTTAACCATGATGCGAAGTCTTCCTGAGATAAAAGGGGTTTTTGCTTGTTTTTCCAGTTCTTTCTTGTTACAGTGTAAAGTCTATTCTACAGCTTTGGGAAGAGTGCAAAGAATATTTCTGGGAGCAATCTTTTGCCTTGAAGGAAAGGCAATAAGAATGTTACCATGACTTCATTTTTTAAAAGTTAATTCCTTTACTGTCAACTACTCTACCCTTGAGTTTTACTGAGGGAATGCCTATGTTAATTTGCTCAATTTAGCCATTCCACAATGTATACACATTTCAAAACATCAAGCTGCACATGACAAATGAAAAAGTTAATTTGCTGCATTTAAGACACAGAAGTAGACTTTAAAATCATACTTTGAGCTGGGCAAAGTGGCGCATGCCTATAATCCCAGCAGCTTGGGAGGCTGAGGGAGGTTGAGGCAGAAGGAGCATAGGTTTGAAGCCAGTCTCAAGCATCTTAGCGAAACAATAAGCAACCCAGTGAGACCCTGTCTCAAAATTAAAAATAAAAAGGGGCTTGGGGTGTAGCTCAGTGGTTAAAGTGCTCTTGGGTTCAATTACTACTACAAAAAATAAAATAAAATGATACTTTGAATATCTGTGCATTCACAGCACTAATACGGAATGAAGCATTGCCAACAAAACTAACTCTCCCTGATAAGCTTCCCTTTTTCCCCAGAAAAAAAAAGCCATCTTTAGTGTTTTTAGTGCTTTGTATTCTACACCTTGATTCACATTTTAACTAAAACTTATGACTGTAAGAAACATGCATATAATTTATTATGAGGAAAATAGAAGAAAAACTTATGGAAAATAACTCTTTTGAGACTGAAAAAATATTCTCATTTTGCAAGAAGGAAATCATTCTGGCTATGAAGCATCCACAGTAGCAAGCCACCTTTATCCCTGACAGAATTTTTAGAAGCATTTTACCTTGAGAACTTTCTTTCAGCACTAGAATCTTTCCAGTTCTTATGGCCATTTGAGGCACTGGGGTTATGAAGGGAAGAAAGAAGTTACTTTGACTTCAGAAACTAGGATATAATGTCACCTAGTTTAAACTTACCAACCTAGCGGAGTAAGCTTTATGGTGTGACAATTTCAGATGAGACCGTAGGAATTAGGCTCTTTGTCAAATTGCAATAAAATCTACCCCCAAATATCTCTCTGCCATCACTGTAACCCATGTCTCATAATATGCACTCAGCTCCCCTGTTGCAGCAACCAACTCACTGCATTGCTAATCAGCTGTGAATGGCCCAGGTGCCTCTGGAGGTTTCCTAACATTGTCTCTTAACACAGGTGCCCTATGTCACCAAAGACTAGCAGACTTGCATTTGCAAAGAACCCCTGAGCAGAAAGAGGAGAGAGAGAGAGCAGGACTTAAATGTTGGGTAGTGTCCAGACAATGGCACTCATCACTTGAATTTCTTCAATTCAATTTCTGTTTCTCTCATACTTTTTAAAATTTATACTATATTGAGTTATACCATAAGGACTGATTTCATAATCCAAACAGCTGATTTCAAAAACTATCATATATCAAGCAATTATGTATTTTTCCCTTTTGGACATCACAATAAAGAAATTCTGTTGGGATACTTTGGGGCATCATTCCCCCTTCTTCCTATCCCTCTTTCCCTGTGCTAGCTTCCTTCCTTAAGTTAATAACTTCTTTTGGAATAAGCAGTGGTGGTGATGGTTAATTTATGTGTCAACTTGACTGGGTCAAAGGTGCCCAATTTTGGTCAAATATCATTCTGAATATTTCTGTGAGGGTCATCTTGTATGTGATGAGCAGTGAAATTTGTAGACTGAGTAGAGCGGATTATCCACATCAATAGATAGGCCTCATCTGATCAGTTGGAAGTCTGATGGGGAAAAAAAGGGCTATCTCTTGAGGAGGAGGGAACCCTTTCTGCCTGAGATCTTTGAAATGGGATAGTACATTTATTACTATTTTTTCCTGCTTCACACTCAAAATATCAGATATTTTTTTCTTTTTCTTTTTTAGCTTTGGGTCTGTTAACTTTCGTACTGAAACTTACTTTCATCTTCAGCTATCCTGATTTTCCAACTTGTTGACTGCAAATTTTGAGACTTCTGAGCATCCATGATCATGTAAGGCCATTCCTTATTGTGTGTGTGTGTGTGTGTGTGTGTGTGTGTGTGTGTGTGTGTGTGCGCATGCGCGCGCACACACACACACACACACACACATTCTCTCTCTCACAAAGAGACATACCTTCTATTTATTCTGTTCACTGTAGAACCCTGATGGGGGTGTTTTCAGTCAAAACTCAAAGCTCAAAGTGAGATCATGGAGTCTCTTAGATCTTAAAGAAAGTCAGACTTATTTTAGAGGCCGTTATCTTTTTCAAAGAAGAAAGACTGAAGAAATCTTTCAAACATCCTTTACCTTTTATGCTGGCATGCAAGGCAATTCATTTTATTCTGATCGCGCACTTTCCTTTGCTCCCTCTCAACTTCAGAAAGGTGGATGTTCACCTCCCTGGGAGCATCTTTGTCTAGTTCTGCAGAGTTTTAGCACCATTAGCTTGACCTCTGCCCTTCTTATAAAAAGAAGCATGCATCGGCTTTTAGGGAGGAGCTGGGCATGGATAGAAAGGGCACACCAGCTACCCTTCCATCCAGAGAGAAAGTTGAGTATTCTTCTCTAGAAAGGCATGGAAAGACTCCATAACCATGACCACCACCACAGATTCTTCTGCCTGGGATGGAAACACTGTTCACATGCACTTTTGTCTCTGTCGTTGGATGAAAACTGATTTTCATCAAAGATTCAGATCCGGAATTGATCAGCACAAGGAAACCACGTAGCATGATGCTGGAGGATGAATGGATGATAAATTGAAGAATAAGGAGATCGGATGGCAGGAGTGGGGAAAAGCCCTGGAAAACTGATTCTTTGAGTGTCTTCTCGGTCCTTCAGCAAACAGTTCCCTCTGGGTAGTGTTCTGTGTCGGATAAAAGAAGGGCATTTGAGGCTCTAAGAGTGAACATTGGGATCCTAGATACAGTCAATCGGTTTCAGGATCAGTTCCTATGCCTTGTGTGGGACCTTCTAAAACATGTGTATTTGTCCTGAACCAAGTCAACACCCAGAATCATAATTGTAGGATAAGACTGTTGTGGTTTTTTGTTTCGTTTTGTTTTGTTTTTGTTTTTGGATAAAATAATTCACTTGGATTCTTGGATTTAAGGAAACTCTCACTCCTTTTCTGTGGTGTTTTTCCAGTGTTATTCATCAAGTCCTAGAGGGCCAATCCTCTGTAAAATGTGGTTTTAAAACTCAGCAGAGTGTTTTCTGGAGTCAGGTTGATCCAGTGCAGGGTCACCGAATTGAGAAAGGGCCCCAAGTGTGGTTCTTTCTGAAGTGGTTTCCTTCTCTTCACGTGAAACTTTCTGACTTTTCAACCTGTTGTTGATCTCAGATTCCAGGCAGCCGGGTTTCAACAACGTTCACTCTGCCCTCTGATTTTTTACTTAAGAAACAAGACTGCTTTGCAGAATGTTCTGTAAACGACTCAGTGTTCTGTGTAAAACAAAGATTAAAATCCCAACCATAGATGAACTAGACCCTTGGACTGAACCTTATGGGTGTCTCTTTCCCTGTGAGGCCTCCTTCCTTCATTCACACTTCTGACCCTCCCCCTCGCAAGCAGAAGAGATTCATCACTTCCCGTGTCACCTTTCACCTCTAACCTAAGTGCAAGTCTTTTAAAAACTAAAACCCTAAGCCTATAAGACAACACCGAATTTCCAAAGACTTGACAAAAATGAAGGAGGGAATAAGAAAATAAGAGATACAAAGCAGTCATGCAACTTTCATTCTTGTTTTAGTCAATTATTTCGCTGCTGTGACTAAAAGACCCAACCAGATTAACTGTAGAGGAGGAAAAATTTGAGGGCTCACAGTGTCAGAGGTCTCAGTCCATACATATATAGCTAACTACATCATGGCAGAAGAATATGGCAGACGGAAGCAACTCATGTGATGATCAGGAAGCAGAGAGAGGTATCCACTTGCCAGATACAAATAATACCCCCCAAGCCATCCCCTGAATTCCCACCTCCTCCAGCCATGCCCCTACCACTTCAGTTACCACTTAGTTAATCCCTAGTAGGGGATTAATTCACTGATTGGTTAAGACTCTCACAGCCCAGTCATTTCTCTTCTGAACCTTCTTGCATTGTCTCGCATGTGAGCTTTCTGGAGACACCTCACATCTGAAACAAGAATTATTTTTAAATCCCTTATGTATTCAACAAACATATTTATCAAGCACCTACTACCTTTCAGGAATTGAGATACAATCATGAATAAAATGCAAGCTCCTGCCCTCATAGAACTTACCCTATTGCAACAAATGAACTTATATTACAGATGTGTGTGTTTTCATAGTACATTTCTTCCAGGAATCTAAACTACTCTTCAATTCCATACCCTTTTCCAAGATTTCCTGGTGAAAAATGCTATCCCAAGGTATTGGAATCTAATTCTAAATACCTAAGAGCTTCTGATTCATTTTCCTCTATTGTCATCTTATTGAGTCCTCATTATTTTTCACATGAACTGTACAGCCCCCAGATGCCGGGCATTACATACCTGGGGGGTGAGAGGACTATTCTACAGATCAGCTGAAAATATGGAACTTTCTCATTGGTTCCATAGATACTTAGAATTAAGAACACTAGTCAGACATAACCTTCCCATGGAATACACCACCAGTAAAACACATGATGTACAACCACAAGAATGGGATCGTAATTAGAATAAGTTATATTCCATGTATGTATAACATATCGAAATATACTCTACTGTCATATATGTCTAAAAAGAACAGATAAAAAACAAAAAAATAAAAATGATCACTAGCAGTTGGTAAAGAAGCTGTTTAAACTCTCCAAAAGAAAGATTTGGGAAATGAGAAATTCTAGACTTCAGAACCAATTCTTCATAGAATTTTCTTCTTTTTTCTTTTCACATTGCATATGCATGTGTGTGCACATATTAAATAAGATTCCTTATTGAGAAAAGTATAATTTTCTTACTCCATATGATGGATTCAAAACTCATAGATTCAAAACTTTATAAACAATGCTTTGAGGGATGGAAACTCTAAAATGACATTCATATTTGGGGTGCACGCTGTCCTTGATCATTCTGTTTGTACAAGCTTTTCTTTATAAATATCCATGATATTCTAGGTATTCAAAACCAGGAGAGGACTGGGAATTGGGAACTAAATGATGGCACTTGGAATTTCAAGCACTAGACAAGATGGGATTTAGTTTATACTTCAATAAGATGATTCTCAGAGTAACAATAAGAAGTTCTAGAGAGAAGATTGTTGTGGGAAATGAAATGTGAAAGAATTGACTAATTACTTGACCTGACAGATCAGGGTATGATTCCTATCACCCAAGACAGAGGGAATAGATGTTGTTCTTGACCAAATAACACACATCCTATCTAATCCCCTGGCACCTCCATGTAGGCCAACCTCCCTTGGAAGGAAAATGATGGAAGGGCAGCAAATCTGTTTGTGGAATAATGGTAGTACCCCAAGCAGCAGATTAACGAGGTATCTTCATCTGCAAAGGGTTCAGCTCCACTTTCTTCATATATTTCCTAACTTAAGATAACTTAAGTTACCTCTAATGGATAACTTAAGAAGATTTATATTTTGTTACCTAGTATCAGGCCAGGAGGACTATTCTATCCAGATGTTACTAGAGACATGTGCCAAAAATAGATTGCATATAACTCTTGAAGGCATATGAGTGAAGAGCCCCAGGGTGGACTGTGGAAGAGCAAATATTACATCAGAGATCACTATTTCCTTCTTTTTATTATGTTTGCACATTTTTACTTGCTTATTTTATTTATTTATTTTTGACAGTACTGGGGATTGAACCCAGGTCTTGCACATGCTAGGCAAGCACTCTACAACTGAGCTACATTCCTGTGCCTTTGTTATTTTTTATTTTGAGACACGGTTTCACTAAGTGGCCCAGGCTGCCCCTCACTTGCCATCCTCCTCCCTCCGCCTCCCAAGATACTGGCATTACAGTGTACAACGCATTGCCCTATTATTTTTACCTTTTTATATAGTGAACATACATTTGGGAAATTTTCTAAGTTCGAAAGAGAAATTGACAAACATCACTATCAACGAGATAAAAAAGTCTGGAGAGAGAATTCACAGCTTTTCACTGGAGAGAAGGTCCAAGTAGTTATATATATTTACTGTGGGGGAAAAAAAAGAAAACTTTAAAGCCCATGAATATTAACTTCATAATGTGAAAAAGTCAACAATACTAAATAAGGGTTAGAATTAGTCTATTAGTCTATGTCCACTTAGAGAACTAACCTTAGGCACACATCTTATTATAAAAAGCTAACTCTGAATAATTCGGGCTATTCTATAACAGCTAGAATAAGAGTTCCAGAGAAGTAGTGAGGTCCCTGTCACTGGAGGTTATCCAAAATGATAGCTAACCTCTTGGAGTGGAATGTAACATAAAAAGATGAAGCTAGGAATGGTCTTAAATTCGCATCTATTTTACACTATGACGTATTACATAGTATTTAAAACTTGCTTCAAAGTTTGCATTTAAATAATATTTAAAGAGGTCTTATTTCTCCAGTATCTAGATGAAGACAATGAGGCCCAGAGAAATTATGTTACTTGTTTAAAGTGACAGAAAGTGATAAACAAGGGTAGAAACTCAACTCCACTGGTCTTTCTAAAACATTTTGCTTCTAAAATAAGCAAAAGATAAGGACTTGGTCAAATTGTCCACAGCTAAATTATCTGCTCAGTCAATTACATTGAAACCTTGTATTAAGAGCTGACTCAGATTTAATGCTCTTTCCCATTTTTACTGGCTAAGTAAGAGTTAGGCAACTTATTTGTTTTATCTGTGCCTATTTCCTCCTCTCTAAACGGGATCATAGTCTCCTAATCTTGTAATGAAATAATATAAAGTATAACCCAATGACTGGCACAAGATATTCACTTGACAGATTTTAGCAATATATATTATTATTAATAGTAATATTTGAGACTAAGAAAAGACAATATTTTTCAATACATTTGAATGATATCTAATGTAAAATAGGAAACATGTAATCAAAGATCTACACCTTCCCTGTTTAGTCATAATGTTTATGTCTTTTCATGAAGACTCGGCGACCATGCCTCCTTTTGGTTTCACTCATGTGTTAACTCTGCTACACCTCAATGATTAAGGATTAAATCTGGAAGAACCAATCCAAATTTCTTGGTTGTTCACTCTCTGCTCCCCACTGCAGCTCCCAGAGTTAGCCTGTTGCTCCTGCCTTCAACTCCAGAATCAATCCCAGCCAGTTTGTGCAGTTGAGCAACAGTGTTGCTTTGCTTAGTGACCATATTGTTAAAGCCCACTGTTCTGTGAGCTGCAACAGGTAGCCTGCAATCCTCAGTTCTCTATCTGGACGCCTATGTCTAGGTGCCAGTTCCAATTGATAAAACTCTGCCATTATGTACAGCTCTTTCTATTTCCTTCCATATGGATTGATTGCTGTGTTCACCAATATGAGCCAAAAAGGCCACTAAGGCAGATTGGCCACCCAAGACCTTGAAGTTGCTCCTATCTAATAACTAAGTAGCATGGGTGGGATTAAGAAAGCCAGCATCAATTTCATGCTTGTTCTGTGCAAGGAACTGAACAAAGTATTCTACAAAAGGAATCTTATGTGTGTTTTACAACAATTCTTCAAGATAAAACACTAACAGTATCACAAATTATGTATAAGAAAACAGATTCAGGGGAAATACATACATATGTATATATGTATGAAAGTTTATATGTATATAACTATGAAAACATTACTACCTCTCTGCCTCTCTGTGGTATAGTTTAATGTCTGGTGTTGTGATACCTCCTGTTTCCCTTTTTCTACTCAGGATTGTTTTGGCTATTGGAGGTCTCTTGTTCTTCCAGATGAAGTTCATGATTGCTTTCTCTATTTCTATGAGGAACGTCATTGGGATTTTAATTGAAATTGCATTGAGTCTGTATAGCGCCTTTGGTAGAATGGCCATTTTGACAATGTTAATTCTGCCTATCCAAGAATATGGGAAATCTTTCCATCTTTGAAGGTTTTATTCAATTTCTTTCTTTAATGTTCTGTAGTTTTCATTGTAGAGGTCTTTCACCTCTTTTGTTAGATTAATTCCCAGTATTATTTTTTTGAGGCTACTGTGAATGGAGATTTTTTTTCCTATTTTCTCTTTCAGAGATTCATCACTTGTGAATAGAAATGCATTAGATTTACACATATTGATTTTATATCCTGCTACCTGTGCTGAATTCATTTATTAGTTCTAGAAGTTTTCTAGTGGAGTTTTTTGGATCTTCTAAATATAGGATCATTTCATCAGCCAATAGTGACAGCTTTAGTTCTTCTTTTCCTATTTTTATCCCTTTAATTTCTTTGGTCTGTCTAATTGCTCTGGCAAGTGTTTCAAGGATGATGTTGAATAGAAGTGGTAAAAGAGGGCATCCCTCTCTTGTTCCTTATTGGCACCAAAATAGGCAGCCCAATGGTACAAAATGGATCAAGGGCATAGGAATTAGACCAGAGACCCTGCACCTAATAGAAAACAAAGTAGGCCTGAACCTTCATCATGTTGGCTTAGGATCAGACTTCCTCAACAAGACTCCCAAAGCACAAGAAATAAAACCAAGAATCAATAAAGGGGATGGACTCAAATTAAAAAGCTTTTTCTCAGCAAAAGTTACAATCAAGAATGTGAAGAGAGAGCCTAAAGAGTGGGAGAAAATCTTTTCCACACACACTTCAGACAGAGCACTTATCTCCAAAATTTATAAAGAACTTACAAAACTTTACACCAAATATACAAAGAATCCAATCAAAAAATGGGCCAAGGAACTGGACAGACACTTTACAGAAGAAGACACAAAGGCAATTAATAAATATATGAAAAAGTGTTCAACATCTCTAGTAATTAGAGAAATGCAAATTAAAACAACTCTAAGATTTCATCTTACTCCAATTAGAATGGCTATTATCAAGAACACAAACAATAATAGATGTTGGCATGGATGTGGGGAAAAAGGCACACTTTTACATTGCTGGTGGAATTGCAAATTGGTGCAGCCACTCTGGAAAGCAGTATGGAGAATCCTCAGAAAACTTGGAATGGATCCACCTTTTGACCCAGTTATCCCACTCCTCAGTTTATACCCAAAGGACTTAAAATCAGCAAACTACAGTAACACAGCCATATCAATGTTTATAGCAGCTCAATTCACAATAGCTAGATTGTGGAACCAACCTAAGTGCCCTTCAACAGATGAATGGATAAAGAAACTCTGGAATATATACACAATGGAATACTATTCAGCCATAAAGAAGAATAATATTATGGCATTTGCAAATAAATGGATGGAATTAGAGAATATCATGCTAAGTAAAATAAACCAAACCCCAAAAACCAAAGGCCGAATGTTTTCCCTGATAGGTGGAGAATGATATACAATGGGGGTGGGGGTGGGGAGTAAGAGAAGAATGGGGGAACTTTGGATTATGTAGAAGGAAATGAGAGGGAGAGGGGTATGAAAAATGGTAGAGTGAGACAGACATCATTACCCTCTGTACATGTATGATTGCACAAATGGTATGAATCTACATGGTATACAACCATAGAAATGAAATGATGTATCCCATTTGTGTACAATGAATCAAAATGCAGTCTATAAAAAATTAAAAGATAAATTTAAAAAATTAAAAAAAAACTTTACTACTTTAGTGTGCATGATTGGTGAAGGTTTCTTTCTAATATCTTGTACTAAAAGTGGATGATATTAGAAGCAGTTCTTACTCCCTTAGAACTTGATCTCAATCTGAAAAGAGCGCTCAGGTTTATCCCAAAGAGAAGTCGTAATTTGCATTTCTCTTACCCCACTGCAGTGAATATCAGTTCCTTTGGCCTTTCCAACTTCCCCTCCACTTCCTACGGATCACTGAGCACCTAGAATGCTTTGAGGCTAAGCATCTCCAAATTGTGAGAAAGCAAGTAGTGTTCCCAAAAAGTTGTGTACATGTAAATTGACTCCAGGAATGGGAAGCTAGCTCAATGAAGCATTTTCGTTTCAATCAGCATTCCCATATGTAACAAATAGCACATTCTGAATTATTCAAAGATTTTTTAATAGACTACAAATACATGGCTGGAATTGGCCAAGTATGGTGATGCATGCCTGTAATCCCAATAATCCCAACAACTCAGGAGGCTGAGGCAGGAGGATTGCAAGTTCAAAGCCAGCCCCAGCATCTTAGCAAGGCCCTAAGCAACTTAGCAAGATCCTGTCTCAAAATGAAAAATAAAAAGGGCTGGGAATATGGCTCAATGATTAAGTGACCCTGGGTTCAATCTCTGGAACTAAATAAAAAGTAGTGCCATGAACTGGGGTACCAGTAGGAACACTTCTACAACTACTAAGGGAAGAAATTACTTACTAGACGCAAGACGGAGAAAACCATGCAGAGAAAGCCTCTTTGAAAGGAGGCAGGCCTTCAGTTAGGGATGCCAGTACATTTTGTAGGGAGGGAATACTAAGACCTTACTCTCCTTCCATCCTCTGATTTCCAGGTAGGGCTTCTGCATCCACAGAAGGGCAAGAGAATTATATATGAAAACTTCCCAGAGAAAAGCAGGAGAAGAGGAAGCAGTAGATCCAGAAAGAAACCAGAAAAACATACAGACACAAATGATTATAAATAGAATTATACATCACAATAACCTAGCTTATTAAGATCTACAAGATGGTATAAGAGGTTTGAATAAAACTTTGAGTGTCAATGGATGCATACTTACCCCTTCATCCAAATTTTTCTCAGATTGTCTTCTCCAGAGAAATGTTTTTGCTGCAATGCTACAGGGTGAGGGAGATCATTTTCCTGCATGGCTAACCAAAGACTGAGTGGAACACCAGGGACACATGCATGGCTTCTGAGTCACACCAGACCGTCTGTAAGCCATCATGTGTCCCAGCCTATTCCTGCCAGATTCTGTAAATGTCTCTCTGGGGTGATGTTTCAACTCAGACAGGCAAGTGGTTCACCTCTGACCCTTACAGACCTTTGCTTCTCTGCCTTTATGCACAAACCAAAAGACTTGGTGGCCAGTCTATAGTTTAATCGGCTAGCCACACACTCAAGCACTCAAAAAGGTGACTTCTGCTGGTCACAATCCAAGATATTATAATGTACACCCTCTGGGCATCTTCTTGATCATCCCAATATGGTTTTTTGGCTTCTGCCCTCTGAAATGAGCATTTGACTCCATGAAGTACCCTGTAGCTTATGTTATTATGGTCATAACTTTGGTCTTAATGATATAGCCCCATGATTCACCTCCTGTTACCTCCCACTGCGACATTATAAGGTAGAAATTGGCCTTTTGATAACTGCTTTGCCCATGACAGTGTGCTCCCATGACCATCTTCCTTGGATGTTATAATGCAGTTTCTAAGCTAATGACTGAATATATTATGTCATGGTTTTCTAGTCTCCAATTTGGGCATTTCTGTTCCTGCTATTGACCACTGTCCCTGAGGTCTGATCCTAATAAACAAATGAGTACCTGGGGTTTTTAACTTTTCCCATTCCTGGCTTTCTTTCCTCTCTCTGTGCTCCTCATTTTGCCATTTCAGCAGGACTTGTGGCAGAGCCTGTATGAGTTATGACAATCTGAAAAATCTAAGCCTTGCACATGCTGGCAAGTTTGATTATTTTTTCTACAACTCCAAGGAAAGAATAGAACAATGGAGTTATCTATCTGCAGGATACAGTTATGAAATGCATTTCCTTAAAAAATCAAAATGTCAGGGCAAGATAAAGCATCTAGACTTTGTTCAATTCATCAAAAATTCTCTCTTCTTTAATTTAGTGGAAGGAAATGTCAGTTGTGACCACTGCCTCCTAGATCAATATCACACTTCAGTGCTCCATGAGAAGAGAATCGCAGAGGCAAAATGTGACAACCCATGGCATCTCCTTATTCCTGCCCATGGGTCCTGGTGTTGATGATCTGTAACGATTAATGAGGAGAGTGCTGTGGTGCGGCCAGAGGAGAGTGCTCTGCCTGGCTACCAGGGCCTCTCTAGCCTCAGGACTACCAGGACACGTGGAAGAAAAGGCACGATTGACCGATTGACCGTCACTACACTATGTCTTCCGTTAAGATTTCAGCCTTGACTGAGAAATTAAAGCTTAATTTCTCTAACCTTGAAGCTTAAATAAATGTCTTCAGCTTTTTGTTGTTGTTGTTGTTGTTGTTTTTGTTTAAATGTCCTTCTTCAAAGGATTAATGCAGGTGACCTTGGTGAGCTGCAATAGAAATCACAGAAAAGGTGAAAATCTGCATGCCTGCTGCTCAAATCCAGTTGTGTCTGCTTGTGTCACATCCTGTTCTGCTCAGCTGCTGGGACTGGCTTGTATCATGCTAGTTAGCACTTCCATAAGGAAGTGATAGAAGAGCAATTAAAGACAAACACGGCCCTGAGCCTAGAACTCTTTGACAAAGGCTGAGAATTAACACCTTTTAACTCCAGACATCAAAGTACACAGAGGAGATATTTATTCCCCGGGGCAGGAAAATTTTATCCAGCATCAGTAATTGGGGGCATTATACAGGCATTTTCCTTCATAACGTACTTGTCCTAAAGAAAGGTGTCTCTAATTCCCAGTAAGAAACTGAAAGAGTGAATCAAATGCAAGAACATAATTCTTTGTTTTCCCTCTAAAAATCTGAGTGAAAAATTTGTCATGTGGCCCAGAGATATTCCTGGTAGAAGAAAGCAACTCACCATTCCAGAAGGATAATGGAGTGACCTTAGTAGTGGAGACCAAAACAATGCGGAGAAGAAGAGCAAGAGAATGTGTGGAGAGTAGGTCATTGAAGGAAGGGAGCAATTAAACCTCTCTGTGGTGTGGTGTGATAACAGCACAGAGTAGGTGGAGGCCCTGCCTAGAGCAACTTCTTGGAATTTAACTCAGTTACAAATGTGATATTAATTCACATTAGTTTAATAGAGAGTATCCATAAATCATCCAGAATAAATAATTCCATATACAAGTAGCACCCTATTAAGAATTTTCTAAATTTTCCAGTGGTCTGAAAGCAATATGCATTCAGTAGAAACTGCACTTCATGTTTTGAATGTCGGTCTTCTCCTAGGCAAGCTGTCTGCAGTATGGTCCATTCTTGCAACGTGGACATTGGCAGTGAGCTACCACTCCCACTCAGCCAGAGGATCATGAGGAAAAGAAACTGAGTTTCTATGGTATATAGTGTTGCTAAGCTAGGATGTGTGGTAGGTTAAGTGTGTCAAATGCATTTTTGTTCAGTTATGATATTTCCAACTTGCGATGGGTTTATGAGGATATAATCCAACTCAAAGTCAAGGAGCATCTGTATTAAATGACCTTGCACTAAGACACTTTTGGGGAAACTAGTGGAGCATAATTAACTACCGCTGGTAGTTAATGAGAAAGCATGACTGTGCAAAAGCATCTGTCAGAAGCACAGCACCGTTTTCTTTCTTCTATGCTCTTACTACTATGGGTTGGATCTTGAATTTCCTCCAAAAGGCTCACAAGTTGAAGGCTTGGTCACTAGGCTGTGAGACTACTGGGAGGTAATGTAATTTTAAGAGGTTGGGCCTAGTGGAAGGACATGTCATCAACAGTGCAACCTTGAAGGGGATATTGAGATCTCAGCTCCTCTTTGTCTTTTTCTTCTCTTCTTGACCACCATGAGGTGAACAGTCCCCTTCTACCATGTATACCAATCATGATGTACTGTGCCATCCCAGGTCCAAAACAACAGGGTCAAGTGACCATGGGCAGAAATCTCTGAAACTGTGAACCAAAATAAACCTTTCTGCCTTTTAAGTTGATTATCTCAGGTATTTTGTTTCAGTGATAGAAAGCTGACGCACCTCCCTCACAAGGGCTATAAGACTAGGAAATATACTTCCTAAGCAAGAATTAAGATTCTGTCAATGAGAGGCACTCACATGAGAGGTGGAAGGTGGAAGAGAAGCAGAAGTCATTTTATTATTGTATTTGTGGGAGATATAAGCAGATGCCTTAATTTTAGCTGATTGTGGAGGTTTGCAAGAGGCTTAGAGCATACTGTAAGGAAACATTCACTTTGAGACTGCATACAGCTGAGGTAATCGGTGGAGATTTTTGATTATTATGTTACATGCTGATTTCTTAGAAGCTTCCCCTATCATTCTTGTGGGAAGTCCAATAATATAATTTTCCATAAGAAACACATTCCTGGTTGGAATTTACAGTACTTGCCTTTTCTCAACCAAATCCCAGCTGGAAGCAGAATACTTCTGAGATATGAAGGGGACTAAATAAGAAAGAAGCAGCCTTTGGGAGGAGGAAAAGATGAGGGAAATGTTATCATATCTTCTTGGGATGTAGGGCTGAAGTCGTGCTGTTGATACCCTACCCTTTCAATATTAATTTAGGGTTTGGATAAACTATCATTGTACTCACATAAACATAATTGGGTCAACTGGCTTCCATTGCTTCTTGAGCATTGTGTCCTCATATCTTATAAGCTACCTCCTACCTCTTTTCTTCTTTCACTTTTCTAAGGAATTATAATTATTTACATCCTCTCTTCTTTGGGTGGTTTTCAATGATTACGTTACTTGTTATTTTCCTGAAGTTTTCCAACTCTCTGAACCTTTTAATTTTTCCAGCTTGATGTATCTTGACAAATATCTAAATCTATTTTAAATTGCACTGGGTAGACCTTACTTACAATAGAGAGATATATATCAGGCATTCAATCAAAGATTTGCTGACTCTAGATTTAAAGACAGAAGTAGTTTCCAATCTTCCTCTTGATAACATCTCACATTTTACTGGCCTTTATGGCTGAACAAGCACATCAGGCTAATGTTGCTACAAAACACTCTGTAATTCTGAGTTCCATTGTCCCTCCCTTGATTAAAATGAATAGTTCTGAACTCACTCCATAGTTCAGGTTCATCTAGATTGTTGCTAGCCCTAGTACCTTCCTCCGTCCACAATGGAGCTTGTTATTCCCTATTCTCCCAACTGCAACAGTCTCCAGAAAAATTATCATGTTTGGAAAACATCAGGACTTCACCAACGGCTCACTCCTCCACAGCCTATTTGGAAGAGGACAATTGTCCTATCTCAGGGGAAGTTCCTATTTTCTGTGAGATATATTCATTTCTCTTAGCATGGAGCAGTGAATTAAGTCCTATGCCAAACATAATTCAATGTAACAAAACATCATAATGAATCCCATATATCCATTTAGAGAATCTGAATTTTCTCAATGACATACCTGTTCTTATAATTCCTTATGAGGGAAGCAATTAAAATAATCTTCATTATTTCATTAAAATGCCAGGAAGAATAGCAGGGGTTTGGAGTACCGGGCTAACAAGAATTAAGACCATTAACATTGGTATATGTTTTTCTTCTGATGGTCATAATTTCCAGAGCAATAAGCTTCAAATAAGTTGATAATCAGCAAGATAATCTGAATATTTTTTCCAAATAACTTGTATTTTTAAACTTAATGTATATGTGTATAATACATTTCTATATTATACATTATGACTCTTTAAAACATACATAAAATATAAATTTTGAGATACTAAGTTTAAAAATATTTTTAAAATATTTTCTTATATGCTGGCTCTGTACTATCATTAACTAAAACTCAAAGCAAAGTACAGACTAAGGGCAAAGCTTCCTCAAATACTATTATTTTAAAGGACTTTTCAAGTAACCTTCTGTATAAATTTGATTTTATCTTTGGCTAATTCTATTCAGATATTCTTATATTGCCACTTCTTTTACTTTTTAATATGGATAACAAGAAGCTCATTAAGAGTGTAAGTATCTACATATTCTGTATGGTACCTTCAGTTTTAAGTTGCTTTGCAGGAATTTTAAAAACCATTATGTTAAGTGAAATAAGTCAGATATAGAAAAAAATACACATTCTCCCTCATGTGTGGAAACCAGAAAATTCCACCCCTTAGTCAAATAGTGATTACTAGGGACTGGGAGGGATGCAGAGGGAGAGAAGGAAGGGTTCAATTTGGTCAATTCATGCTGTATGTGAGTACGGAAATATCACACTGAACCCCATTCATAATGTGTAATTAATGTGTGTTAATAAACAAAACATTTTTCCATTGTGGAAAAACTAGTTTACTTAAAACTAGATAATTGATATATTCATTAACCAGACACACAGGTTGCAAATAATCATGATGTACCAAAAGTTAATGAAGTATAAGACACTATTGTCAAACCCTCCCTTTTGAGAACCCTTATATTTTATTGGCTAAACGTGAGATGGGACTATATGACATGACACCAGTGTCATTCCATATATGTAACACAGCTTGAATATTCCTTATCCAAAGTTCATGGGACCAGAAATATTTTGAATTTCATGTGTTTTGGAATTTTGAAATATTTGTCACATCTAATTAGATATCTTGGGGATGGGGCCCAAGAACAAACATAAAGTTCTATTATTGTTTTATGTATATCTGCCCAAGATTGATGGTAATTTTATACAATATTTTAAATAATCTTGGGCAGAACCAAGATGGCAGACTAGAGGGTGACTGCATCTCCAGTCACTCCAGAATCCAGGATTCAAGAAGGGGAGGCATTGAGAGACTTGGACTAAAATAGAGCCATGGGGTGAATCTCCCCCACCCAGTGAAGCTAGGCCCGGGGCGGCAGGCCCGGATACGGCGGCTTATTAGAGTAGGGTAGGGCAGCTAGAGTCTTCCCCAGGCAGCCCTGCGCACTCCGGCGGTGGGCTCCTTCCACAGGGCCAGATTCTCCAGCTTCTCGGAGCAGGCCCTCCAGTGAGAGCATTTCTGCACAGAACCAGCTCCAAGTCCCTGAGCCAGCATGGCAAGCTCCGGTCCGCAGGTTGCCTCAGGGACCAGGACAGGGCAGCCAGGGACTTCCCTAAGCAGCCCGACTCCCTCCGGAGGGAAGCGCCTATTTAGGGCAGCTTCTTGGAGCAGACCACCCAGTGAGAGCCTTTCTACACAGAGCCAGCCACAAGTCCCCAAGCCAGCGGAGACCTCTGACCCGCAAGCAGCCTCTGGGACCAGGGCAGGGCAGCCAGAGACATCTCCAGGTGGCCCTGCCCCCTCCGGCTGCATCCTTTTTCCATGGGGCGATCCAAGATGGCAGACTAGAGGGTGACTGCATCTGCAGGCACTCCACTAGCCAGGATTCAAGAAGTGGAGGCATTGAGAGACTCGGACTAAAATAGAGCCACGGGGTGAGTCTCCCCAACACGGTGAAGCTCAGCCCGGGAAGCAGGCCCGGATACGGATGGCTTATTAGAGTAGGGCAAGGCAGCTAGAGTCTTTCCCAGGCAGCCCTGAGCACTCTGGAGGTGGGCTCCTCCCACACGGCCAGCTTCTCAGAGCAGGCCCCCCAGTGAGAGCCTTTCAACACACAGCCAGCTCCCAGCCCTGGAACCAGTAGAGGGCTCGGGCAGCTTTCTCTTCGGAAGCACTGCATTATCAAATTACTCCAAGACTTAAGGCTACTGAAGGCTGGGAGGTGATACCCTGGAAATCTACATGGACACCATAAGCCAATAGAGGAAATCTGCAATATCACAGGGTCCCACTGACATCTGACCAATATGAGAAAAACAAGGGAAGAAAATGTCCCAAACCAAACCTAGATACTATATCAATAAAATCCAATGACAGCACAGTAGAAGAAATGTCAGAAAGGGAGTTCAGAATGTACATAATTAAAACAATCAGGGAAGCAAACGAGGAGGATGAAAGAGCCAAATGCAGGCATTGAAGGAGGAGATGAAAGAGCAAATGCAGGCATTAAATGATAACACCAATCAACAGTTAAAGGAGCAAATACGGGAAGCAAGAGATCATTTCAATAAAGGTTAGAGGTACTGAAAAAAAACAAACAGAAAACCTTGAAATGAAGGAAACAATAAACCAAGTTAAAAACTCCATAGAAAGCATAACCAATAGGATAGAACACCTGGAAGACAGAACCTCAGACATCGAAGACAAAATATTTAATCTTGAAAACAAAGTTGACCAAACAGGAAAGATGGTAACAAATCACAAACAGAATCTACAAGAATTATGGGATATCATGAAAAGGCCAAATTTAAGAATTATTGGGATTGAGAAAGGCTTAGAGAAACAAACCAAAGGAATGAACAATCATATTCAATGAAATAATATCAGAAAATTTCCCAAATCTGAAGAATGAATGGAAAACCAAGTACAAGAAGGCTTATAGGACTCCAAATATACAAAATACAACAGACCCACACCAAGGCATATTATTATGAAAATACCTAACATACAATAAGACAGAATTTAAAGGCCGTGAGAGAAAGAATCAAACTACATTCAGGGGGAAACCAATAAGAATATCAGCAGATTTTTTCAATCCAGACCCTAAAAGCTAGAAGGGCCTGGAACAACATTTACCAAGCCCTGGAAGAAAATGGATGCCAACCAAGAAACTTATGCCCAGCAAAACTTACTTTCAGATTTGACAATGAAATAAGATCCTTCCATGATAAAAAAAAAAAAAGCTAAAGGAATTTACAAAAAGAAAGCCAGCATTGCAGAACATTCTCAGCAAAATATTCCATGAGGAAGAGATGAAAAACAATGATGCAAATCAGCAACGGGAGGAACTAGCCTAAAGGAAGAGCCAAATAAAGGGGAAAACAAATCATGTCAAAAAACAAAAATGAGTCAAATGACTGGAAATACAAATCATATCACAATAATAACCCTGAATGTTAATGGCCTGAACTCATCAATCAAAAGACATAGACTGGCAGATTGGATTAAAAAGAAAATCCAACAATATGCTGCCTGCAAGACACTCATCTCATAGAAAGAGATACCCACAGACTAAAGGTGAAAGGATGGGAAAAAACATACCATGCACACAGACACAGAAAAAAAGCTGGAGTATCCATCCTCATTTCAGATAATGTGGACTTCAAGCCAAAACTAGTCAGAAGGGATAAAGAAGGACATTACATACTGCTTAAGGGAAGCATAAATCAGCAAGACATAACAATCATAAATATCTATGCCCCTGACATTGGCTCATCCATGTACGTCAAACAAATCCTTCTCAATTCCAGAAATCAAATAGACCATAACACAATAATACTAGGCGATTTTAACACACCTCTCTCACCGCTGGATAGATCGTCCAAACAAAAATTGAATAAAGAAACCATAGATCTCAATAACACAATCAACAATTTAGACTAAACCGACTTATATAGAATATACCATCCAACAAATAATGAATACACTTTATTCTCAGCAGCACATGGATCCTTCTCTAAAATAGACCATGTCTTATGCCACAAAGCTACTGTTAGCAAATACAAGAAGATAGAGATACTACCTTGTACTCTATCAGATCATAATGGATTAAAATTAGAAATAAATGACAGAATAAAAAACAGAAACTTCTCCAATACCTGGAGATTAAATAATACACTATTATATGATGAATGAATAACAGAAGACATCAGGAGAGAAATAAAAAAATTCTTAGAAATAAACAAGAACAAAGACACATCATATCAAAACCTCTGGGACACTATGAAACCAGTACTTAGAGGAAGATTTATTTCATGGGGTGCATCAACAAAAGAAGTAGAAATCAACAAATAAACGACTTAACACTACAGCTCAAAGCCCTAGAAAAAGAAGAGGAGACCAACACCAAAAGTAGTAGAAGACAGGAAATAGTTAAAATCAGAGTCAAAATCAACGAAATTGAAACAAAAGAAACAATCGAAAAAATTAACAAAATAAATAGATAGTTCTTTGAAAAAATAAACAAAATTGATAAACCCTTAGCCACACTAACAAAAGAGAAATAGTGAGAATGCGCAAATTACTTCAATTCGGAATGAACAAGGAAATATCACAACAGACATGAGTGAAATACAAAACATAATTAGAAGCTATTTTGAAAATCATTACTCTAACAAAACAGAAAACCTGGAAGACATCAATAAGTTTCTAGAGGCTTATGAATTACATAAACTGAACGAGGAGGACATACACAACTTAAATAAATCAATTTCAAGCAATGAAATAGAAGAGGTCATCAGAAACCTACCAACAAAGAAAAGTCCGGGACCAGATGGGTTCTCAGCCGAGTTCTACAAAACATTTAAAGAAGAGCTCATTTCGATACTCCTCAAAGTATTCCATAAAATAGAAGAGGAGGGAACCCTCCCAAACTCATTCTATGAAGCCAATATCACCTGATACCTATATCAGACAGAGACACATCGAGGAAAGAAAATTTCAGACCAATATCCTTAATGAACATCGACGCAAAAATTCTCAACAAAATTTTAGCAAACCGCATACAAAAACATATTAAAAAGATAGTGCACCACGATCAAGTGGGTTTTATCCGAGGGATTCAAGGTTGGTTCAACATCCAGAAATCAATAAATGTCATTCATCATATCAACAGACTAAAAGTTAAGAACCACATGATTATTTCAATAGATGCAGAAAAAGCATTTGATAAAATACAGCATCCCTTCATGCTCAAAACCCTAGAAAAAATAGGGATAGTGGGAACATTCCTTAACATTGTAAAGGCCATCTACGCTAAGCCCATGGCCAATATCATTCCAAATGGTGAAAAACTGAAAGCATTCCCCTAAAAACTGGAACAAGACAGGGATGCCCTCTTTCACCACTTCTATTCAACATCATTCTTGAGACTCTAGCCAGAGCAATTAGACAAACCAAAGAAATTAAAGGGATACAAATTGGAAAAGAAGAACTCAAACTATCCCTGTTCGCTGATGACATGATCATATATTTGGAGGAACCCGGAAATTCTGCCAGAAAAGTCTTAGAACTCATGAGTGAATTCAGTAAAGTAGCAGGTTACAAGATCAATGCTCATAAATCCAATGCATTTTTATACATAAATGATGAATCTTCAGAAAGAGAAATTAGGAAAACTACCCCATTCACAATAGCATCGAAAAAAATAAAATACTTGGGAGTCAATCTCATAAAGAGGTGAAAGACCTCTACGATGAGAATTACAAAACACTCAAGAAAAGAATTAAAGAAAACCTTAGAAGATGGAAAGATCTCCCATGTTCTTGCATAGGCAGAATTAATATTGTCAAAATGGCCATACTACCAAAAGTGCTATACATATTCAATGCAATTCCAATTAAAATCCCAATGACGTACCTTACAGAAATAGAGCAAGCAATTATGAAAATCATCTGGAAGAATAAGAAACTCAGAAGAGCTAAAGCAATCCTCAGTAGAAAGAGCGAAGCAGGGGGTATCGCAATACCAGATCTTCAACTCTATTACAAAGCAATAGTAACAAAACGGCATGATATTAGTATCAAAATAGACAGGTAGATCAATGGTACAGAATAGAGGACATGGACACAAACCCAAATAAATACAATTTTCTCATACTAGAGAAAGGGGCCAAAAATATGCAATGGAGAAAAGATAGCCTCTTCAACAAATGGTGCTGGGAAAACTGAAATCCATGTGTAACAGAATTAAATTAAACCCCTATCTCTCACACTGCACAAAACTCAACTCAAAATGGATCAAGGACCTCAGAATCAGACCAGAGACCCTGCATCTTATAGAAGAAAAAGTAGGTCCAAACCTTCAACTTGTTGGCTTAGGATCAGACTTCCTTAACAGGACTCCCATAGCACAAGAAATAAAAGCTAGAATCAATGACTGGGATAGATTCAACCTAAAAAGCTTTCTCTCAGCAAAGAAAACTATCAGTAATGTGAAGAGAGAGCCTACAGAGTGGGAGAATATCTTTGCCACTCATACTTCAGATAGAGCACTAATTTCCAGAATCTATAAAGAACTCAAAAAACTGTACACCAAGAATACAAATAATTCAATCAACAAATGGGCTAAGGAAATGAACAGGCACTTCACAGAAGAAGTTGTACCAGCAATCAACAGATATATGAAAAAATGTTCAACATCTCTAGTAATAAGAGAAATGCAAATCAAAACTACCCTAAGATTTCATCTCACCCAATTAGAATGGCCATTATCAAGAACACAAGCAACAATAGGCGTTGGCGAGGATGTGGGGAAAAAGGTACACTCATACATTGCTGGTGGGGTTGCAAATTAGTGCAGCCACTCTGGAAAGCAGTATGGAGATTCCTCAGAAAGCTTGGGATGGAACCACCATTTGACCCAGCTATCCCACTCCTAGGACTATACCCAATGGTCTTAAAATCAGCATACTATAGAGATACAGCCACATCAATGTTCATAGCTGCTCAATTCTCCATAGCCAGATTGTGGAACCAACCTAGATGCCCTTCAATTGTTGAATGGATAAAGAAACTGTGGCATATATATACAGCGGAATATTACTCTGCCATGAAGAATGATAAAATTATGGCATTTGCAGGCAAATGGATGAAATTGGAGGATATCATGCTAAGTGAGATAAGCCAATCTCAAAAAACTAAAGGACAAATGATCTCACTGATAAGTGGATGAGGACATATAAGGGGGGGTAGGAGGGGTTAGCATTAGGGTTAGGGTTAGGTTTAGGGTTAGGGATAAGGAGGGTGGTAAGAATGGAGGAAGGAAGGACTGTATAGAGGGAAAAGAGGGGTGGGAGCGGTGGGGGGGAAGGGAAAAAATATATCAGAATGAATCAAAGAACATTGCCCTATGTAAATTTATGATTTTTAATTAAAAAAAAATAAGTGGGGGAGAAGGTATGTGGGAATGCTCTATACTTTCTGCTCAGTTTTGCATTGAACATAAACTTGTTCTTAAAAAATTGAAAATAAATAAATAAATAAATAATCTTGGGCATAAGAAGTGTTTCATGGTGCGGAATTTTCTACTTGTCTTGACTGTGTTTTAAAAAGTTTTAGATTTTCAGTTTAGAGGTACTAAATGCATATTAGTAAAGTTTCATTCTGGTTCTTTTTTGAGAACATAAAGAAATAGAAATCCCAATGCTTTCTATTCATCTCACAACACATGATCTTGAAAAACTCCTGAGAGTGTACAACCATTTTGGAAACTGCTATGGGAGAACACTGCTTCCTATCAGGCTGGGAAAGTCCCACATGAACTGATAAGACAATGTTGTTCTTATTTCCACCCATGAACTTGGTTCACAGCCCCTCCTGGCTCTTAAATTCTTAACTCTTCTTCCTGGTTCTTAAAATCCTCCATGATCTCCACCATGAAATGCATTTTGAGCTAAAACCTGAATGGAACCACAGCCCAGTATCCTGCCTGGAAAATGGATCTTTTGTTTTTGGTGATGTCTTTGGAAAATCAGAACCCAAAGACTGTTTTGACTTCTCCTGCTTGCAGTTTACTATGCTTCAATAAAGGAAAATGTGAGCAAGAAAAGATACAAATATAAATTTGGGGTCAGAAGGCCAGAAATTAGCAACAGAGACCTGGACACAAGTTGGCTGGTCAGTCTTGTTTTCAGGCGTGACCTGAGTGATATCATGCACCAGTCCCAGTTCTCTGGAGCACTAAAAACTTCACACCAACTGTGCAGAGTACTTGAGCTCCCCACAGATCTCCCTCATAAGTCAAACACACATTGTGACAGGGAACAGTGCTCTGCTACAGAAAGCTCTCTCTCAGAATCACCAGTCACTTCATTCCTAGCTTCAGCTTTACACAGAGATCTTGGAGACCCAGGGAAAGTTAACAGGAAGTCAAAATTGGTCCTTAACTCGTATGTCTTAGATGCTTGGAAGTAACTTTAAATGCATGAGTTTTACTTATCAATGCAAACAGATTTAAAACTTTATATTGAAGGCAATGGACAGTTAAAGTAGGTTTGTGCATATGGGCATAGCATAATCAGACCTATGTTTTAGAAACAACAATTCTGGCAGTGGCTGTCTTGGAAAGAATCCCAAATTGTTAGAGTTCATTCATTTGAAACACCCAATTTTTTCAAAGGTTTGTTTAATTAAGTGCCCCCTTGAAAGTGCAAGCTCTGTGGTCAGCAGTTCCTGTTCCCTAGGTAGAATTCAGTTTTGTTCTCTGTTTCTAGGCCTTAGAGAATCACACAGTCTGATATCAGAGGGCTACACAGCAACCCAAACAAAAATAAGAGCTCAAGTCAAAACTCTTATGCTTATGAACTGAGTTCTCAGGTCTCTGGAGGCTTCACTACCACACACCTCCTTTTTCTTTTTTTCCAAAGAAAATAGTCTATACTTGTTTTTCTACAACCTCGGCTTCAGCTCTTTCAGTAATAGACTCAGAAACAAGTTCTCACAGCAAACAAGGGCCTCCATGTGTGAGAGGAGGGGAGATGCAGTCGGGAAACATATTTCAGTTCCAAGAGTTTACCATCAACAATCATGAGAGTGAAAATGAGCTGAAAAATTTGAAACAGCCTGTCACTGTTATTTCAATGCATGGATTTTGGTAGATATCAATTCAGCAGCTCTCTTGTGAAAAGCCCTAGCTAGATTGATATCTCCCTTGGCCATCAAAACAATCAAAGAAAGGAAAAGTAGAGATGAAAAAAAAAAAAGAGGGAGAGGAAAGGAGGAAAGAAGGAAGCACATTTTCTGATTCCGTATTATTTGCCAGACCTTATAATGGGCACTTTTGTGAATGTAATTATTACCTGCAATAGCCCAGTGAAGCCAATATTCATCTCTTACCAATTTAAGATAAATATGATCGCATTAATTAAAAGTATAGAATCTGGACAGGTTTTGTTGGAATCATGCCTTGGCACAGCTGTTAATGTAAAATAATGCAGAAAGATAAGATTCCATCTTCTCTTTTTAGCCTTCAGGAAGAAAATAAATTTAAAATCTGCCCTGCCTTATAAACGGGTAGTAGACTTCTACTTAAAAGTTCTTACTGTTGTCAACCACAACATCTATCTCAGTCTATTTAATGCTACTGTTAGAAGCTGCAACTCTGAGCTACCTTCTCTCCAACAAGGCTCTTCTCTCCAGCAGGCTCTCAGGTTATCACTGACTCTGGGAATGGGCTCTTTTCTCCTCCTGTATTCTTCTCCCTTTCCTTTGTAGTCAAGGATATGTATTTCAATCCAAGGAACAAGGGCAACCTATCCAAAGCTGAAAAATAAACTACCAGAGGTTCTCTGAGGCATCACCTCCTGCTCCCCTAGACAGAGACTCGGACCTCCCACTGCATTACACTTCTGGCAGCCCTTCTGCCTCCAAATCTCTTGTCCTGTGTCAATCCACATCCATGCCTGTAGACTATAAGCCATAGAAGGTGGGGTGCTTGTCATGCTTTCTTCAAATCTTGGACTTAGAGCATTCATTAAGATATTCTCAATGTCTAAGTGAATAGATAAGCACAAGGGGCCCATAGTAACTCAGCAGCAAGTCCAGTATAGGTAAAACACCAGCCAATGGTCCAGTGCTTTGGGGCATTCTCAGAAGAAACCTTGCATTTGGTGGCCTAGCTGTTGCTAGGGTAACTCCTTCCTCTCTTTTATTATTCTCTGGGTGGCAATGGATAATGGACATAAAATCCATTCTGTGGAACAGAAAACTGCTATAGGTATCTGGAGGCTCTGCAACCTCAGACCCTTGACATAAATCTGACACTTTACAAAACCATGTCACTGTCACAAACACCTACGCTGCCCACCCATCTTCAGAATGCATTTTCTAGTCTAAATTATTCTCCACAATTAAACTGACATGTAGATTTGAATTCCAATAAATTCTTTTAAACAAAGAGAGGACAGAGAGGTTTAGAGCATTTATTTTGAAAGAAATGATGGAGAATTACCCTTTGACAGATGATCTTCTAACAACTTTGGGGAGGCAAGGTTTGGCAGTATAAACTTTACACAGTAGGTGGTCAATAAGCGTTCATTTGTCCTCGCTTGTCCCCAAGAGGTCCTGGATAATAGAATCCAAACCTAGCTGTTCTAACAGATGTTGAAGTTACCTCTGGTGGCAGCAGAAAACAGTCAATGAACTCTTAGGAGTTGCAGGAATCTACAGTGCCCCCTCTGGAGAGGAGTGCTTTTACTCCAGTGTCGTGAAATTGACCCAAAGTGATCCAAATGTTGAACGTAATGAGGAGTTAATGCTGTTCATCTTGTGGTTTGAATTTGGCTTTATGATGAAAACTTATTAGAAAGACAAGAAATATCTTCCAGCAGATTTTGATTGACATTGTGCAGAACACTAGAATTGGAAACTTAACCCCACTCAGAAGCCATTTGGCACGGGGTCCTTGTGTATCCTGACAGTATTTTGACAGGGACTTTGGGAAAAAGGAAAGGAGCCAGTATGTATGTCCAGCAAGTTGCATTTGTGCCAAGTATTCTACATGCTTTTCTTATCCAGTAACCCACCTGCACAGCCCTGGAAACCCCAAGTGCCAAGTGCACTTGGCCATTCTACTGGCTCTAATACAAACTATTTCCTTTCTTGTGGCTGCTAACATTCTATTTGCAGTTCTTTCTTGGGCTCATTATAGGAAAATCCACCCTCTGGCATGAATATCACTATGTGGTGATGTGCTGACCCACTCCAACTTAGGACTAGGAAGTCCAAGATCAAGGCACTAGCAGAAATAGTGTTTGTTGGAGGCCTATTTTCTAGTTCATAAAAAGTGATGTTTTCATCGTATTCTTACATGGTGGGAAGATAACAGAGCTCTCTGCAGTCTATTTTATAAGGGTACTATTTTTTTAATAAGGGTTCCATCTTCATTATCTAATTAGTAAGGCCTCACCTCTTATTACCATCACATTAGGGATGAGGGTCTTAAGAAATGATGTATGTATTCAGTCCATAGCACTTCTGTTAAAGAAAAGAACATCCCTGAACCCCAAATACAGGGCTCCCATAGACATTCCTGGAGACTATCAGTGGCACAATTTTAGGGACATTCAGACAGGTTTTAATGTGACTGGTGGCTTCGAGGTTGTTC
Organism: Sciurus vulgaris; assembly: GCF_902686455.1. NCBI lineage: Eukaryota > Metazoa > Chordata > Mammalia > Rodentia > Sciuridae > Sciurus > Sciurus vulgaris. The sequence goes on from NC_136464.1 coordinate 42,818,809, forward strand.
AGGACTATGGTCTAAAGAAATAGTTCCTCTGGGACCACCCTCTCACCATTAAAGGCATGGAGTAGAGCTACAGAAAACCAGGAGAGGGCTATAGTTGTAGTTCAGTGATAGTGTGCTTGCCTAGCATATGTGAGGTACTAGGTTTGATCCTTAGCACCACATAAAAGTAAATAAAATAAAGGTGCTGTATCCATATACAACTAAAAAAATTTAAAAAAAAAAACTAGAAGAACCAGAGATATCTCAGTAGTTCTTGTTCCAGAGCTTCTGATAAACAAATGATTGTTTAAGCTTCCCAGTTTATGGTACTTTCGTTATAACGGCCTGAACAGACTACAAGAGGTGACTATAATTCCACACCGCACTGATGCCTGATATTTGACTATCACACAGCAATAAATGTCTCTGTGCCCTCTAAAGATATACTTCCCTAGTGAAGAAAAAGAATCAACAATAGAGATGCTGTAAAGATGACTACCTGGAGTAAGTTCTCTCCATAAAGTCCTCACCTTCCTGTATTCAGGGACTTTAGAGATATATTTCCAACCAAGTTGATGCTTCCAGAAGTCCCTCATATCATATATCATACAACATCATGCCATGTGATATGAGAAATGAGAAAGATTAGCAACAGAAACCCAGGGAAGTATACAGTTAGATCTTAAGAATCCTCAAACTCTCTGAATTTTTATGCAAAGTATTCTGTCTGCATGAATATCTTCATTTTTAATAAGGAAACATTTCCATACCTTTTATCAATTTCTCAAAGGATTTTGAAACACAAAGTGGTGTGCAAGCAAGAGTCTGAAAGTAATTCAGCTCTCATGAGCTCATTTGGACATGCCAGCTTCTTGCTGTTTTATAGTTTTCATGGTTTACCAGTTGTCTCCATCCTCAGGGGTTAGGGTATCTGGGACTTTTTATATTCTTCTTTTGCTCCATTTGAAATTCTCTTCCCCTATTTCCTATGCCCCTCTCCAGGCTTTCTGTTTATCTGTGTGCAAACACACCTGCTGGCCCAAATTATCACTCAAAAGAAACATTGCATTTCTCATTCCAGTAATATAATGGCAAGAGAGCCTGTGTGCTTATCTCGTCTATGTCCCAAGAACATGAGATGCCTCCAACAAGGCAGGTTTTCTTTTTAAATAAAGCAATCTCACACTTGTCATATTCCTCCCTGACAGGATGGTTTGTCTTCCTCACTTTGTGTTCCCCTCATCCTCTGGAAAAACATTTGCCAACAGGGAGAAGATGCTTACAGTGGGGGGCAACTGCATGAATCCATGCTTCATACTGGTCCTTTGTCACCTGTGGTAATTTACAGCAGTCCTCTGAGTACAAAACCATCTAAATGGGAGGGTGAAGCTTTTACCAAGTCTCCTCATAAATGTGGACAGAATTCTCTCATGTAATAAACTTCCAAACCCAGGACACAAAATACTATTGTATATAGAAGATTTTCTTTTTTCTGTTTTTCCTGTGGTCTAAACTGTTTGTGCAGCATCAATTGGAAGATAAAACAGTTACAGTCTACCAGTATATACCTTTCTTCATTAGTTCCATAGCCTCCACAAGTTGCAAGGCACTATCACCCGTACTAATTATGGAAGGAGTAATTAGCCTTACATTCAGAAACTTCTGTGTAGTTTTCAGGTTCACATAAACATTTTCAGTTGTTGATCTTCACAACAACCCTATAGACTGGTAGGGGAAAAGGTCATTAATTAGTGGCATGTTACACAGGCAAAGACATCTTCAGAAAGGTTAAAATTATCTTATAAGTTAATAGCTATAACCAGACCTCAGAAGAATGTTTGTTTTTGAAATCAAAATTTAGTGCTATTTCACTGTATCACACTGTGTCCCAAATGTGAGAGAATACAGATTCAACTTGAATGACCCTATTGTCACACCTTGACCAAAAGTCATAATTTAGTTTCTACATTTCAAAGACATGAAGGTAGAATCTTCAAGAAGTCCTGGGTGATGTAAGCTTAGGATAAATATGTAATCATAACAAAGGTTAGACTCCTACAGGAGCTTTCTTTTCCAAAGTCACAAATAGTATAAAGTAATTACAAAAGCAATTTTGTATTCTCCTTTCAAGTAATACCAAGGGGATCTAAATAAATAATATCCCCCAGCTGTATTTGGATGAATCTATGGGACCTTCACCACAGAAACTCCAGAGCCCACAGCTGCCCCAGAACAGCATCCATGTCATGCTCCCAACACCCCTCCCTGACCTCACCATCTGGCCCTTTGTCCCTCTTAATCTTCCTCCTCGATGCACCCACTTTCCAGATTCTTCATATGTTTATTGACTTAGATTTTCTGGCTAAGTGTTCTAACTTCTCTCATAAATATCAGTGAAAGGTAACCCAGATCCAAAAAGGAATAAGAAAAAAAGAAAGGTTATATATGCTTTCCAGGGGTCTGTTCACTTATCCTGCAGATGAGCTACATCGCTGGATACCCTGAAAGAAGGAAAACAAACAAAAAAAAACCTTACATGCTGATTAAAACATTCCAGTCCTTGCTCTGCTCAGCTCCAAAAATTTCTGTTTTCTATTGCATACTTTATTAAATCATCTGCTTCAGAAAACCCTATTTAGATTGAGGCGAGAAAGAATTGCTGATTGAAATACAAGGTCATTTCATGATTAATCATTTCATGTTTCATGGATCCTTGTCCCTTCTCTATTCTAATAAGAACAGCAGCACTATTTAGTTCTGGCCACACCAGGGACCTCCATTCTCCAGTCCTTATCACCTTTCCAATTCCTCTATAAATGATTATAAGAGAAACTTCAGCTCCTGGGGCAAGAGACCTACTGTTCTGCCAGAGAGATAGAAGTGAGGCAAATTTCTAGGCATTAATAGGTTCATTCTTTTATTTTTTAAGTAAAGTCTACACATTACTCAAATTTCCTTCATTTTTACCCAGTGTTCCTTTTCTGTTCAAGTATCCCCTCCAGGATACCACGGAATATTGAGCTGTCATGTCTCCTTAGATTCTTCTTGGCTGTGAGTTTTTCGATCTGCATTTTTTAAGGCCTTTTAAGTCCCTCTACTGAGATATTCCCAGTCCTTTTTAATTGTAGTAACATGTACATGACATAAAATTTACCATCTTAACCACTTTAAGTTCAGTGGTATTAAATACAGTCATTATGTCCAACCAACACCACCATCTATCTCCATGATTCTTTTCATCTTAAAACACGGAAACTATATACACTAAATACTCTTTTCCCATTCTTCTTACCCTTATTTCTAGCAACCACCATTACATTTTCTGTCTCTATGATTTTAACTATTCTAAGCACTACATGTAGGTAGAATGGATAAGAAGAGGAAAAGAATAAATGACCTGATGCAAAGACACATAGAGAAAGACCTTAATGGGCTTGAGTCTTAATAAGAAAAACAGGAGGAAACCTCCAAGGCTTGGGGGTTAAGCTACTCTGCAAATGGAAGGAAGGATTTCATGGCAGCGAGAAGGACCAAGAACATCTTGAGAATTCACAAAAAAAAAAAAAAAAAGAAAAGAAAAATGAAATGGCTAAAAAGGATACAAAAGATGCTCAATTACAATGATAATTAGAGAAATTAAAATTAGAACCATATATAATATTATTTCACATCAACAAGTTGACAAAAAAAATTTAAGTGTGACAATTCCAAGTAATGATGAAAAGGAGAGAAAAATTGGAATGATTGACTGATAGTGGACGCCAGGTGAAAAGGTAAAGTAGTTAAGGGAATGTGTCCCATTGTTCTGCCAAATATAAGGTCAGCAGTTTCTTTTAACAGAACAAGAAAGTCATGCTTATGATAAAAAAGAAGGAGGAGGAGGAGGAGTAAGAGGATAAAGAGGAGGAGGAGGAAGAAGAAGGAGGAGAGGGAGAAGGTGACGATGCTGGGATGCTCTCTGTATGATTTGACACCAATTCTGAGTGTCCTATGACACTCTTATAAAAGTGGAAAGCATTCTAATATAGAAGCAAGTTTTCTGTACAGGTGTTTGGGTTTAATGTGCCACTTAGGGCCCAGAAATGGGAGGAGGTCTACAGCTAGAAAGCACAGTTTGATCTCCTGGCTGGAGGCCCAGCTCTCCATGGAGAGCTTAGTTTCTTTAGTTCCTTATGGTAAAGTAGGAGGGGTTGAAGCACCCATCTCCATCTGAGCAACTTAAAGTGCTCATTTCTCCACCACTGGCCTTGGCAAGAAGAATTACTAATTGCATTTATGGAGTATTGCTAGTCCTGAAACATAGGTACATTATGTTAGTCAACTTTCTGTCACTGTTACAAAATACCTGAGACAATCCACTTAAAAACATAAAAACTTATTTTAGCTAGTAGTTTCAGCAATTTCAGTGCCTGATCATTTTGCTTTGTTGCTTTGGGCAACAAGTGGTGGCACAGTACCTGGTGGGAGTATGTGACAGAGAAGGTCTGTTCACTTCATGGCTGCCAAGAAGCAAAGAGAGAGAGGAATGGGTTGGGTCCCCACATCTCCTTCAAGGGTGCTCCCCAAGAGACCTAAATCCCTCCTACAAGGCCCCACCACCCAAGGGTTCTACTATCTTCTAATAGTGCCACAGGCTAGGGACCAAGCTTTTAACACTAGAGATTTTGGGGAACATTTTTCCAAATAAGAGCACATAGGTAGGCACAGGGTGGGACTCTCTTGTCTTGAATAAGTTGGTCTTCTATTAGGTGTGAGGCCTTTACCTGGGAATGAGATACTGCATTTACAATATCACAAGCAAAAGACAGATGAAATAAATGCCACAGGAGCTTCTCAAACAAAGAGGGTGAAGGCAGAGAAGAGGCATATTGTGGAGGATTCAGAGAATAAAGATACCAATCTGGCTGGTAATACACTTGTAAAAAAATTTTAATCATTAAAAGGTATAAGAGAAAGGACAGCAGCTGATCATAAAAGGCCTCATGTGGCCACAGAAGTCCAAGAAAGAATTAGAACTTTATCTCATGGGTCATGGTGGCATGGGACACTGAAAACTGTGATTAAGAGATGTGATGATGAACCAGAACTTAAAAACCTCTTCCTGTGCTGCATCTTCTGCTCAGTTTCCTATGCAATGTGTTTCTCCTTGCTTTGCCTTCACACACCTCATTAAACATAAGCATGGGTAAGTGAGTAGGGCATGAAAGTTTGCAGAGACAGCAGTCAATTAACACCCTGCCAGCAGGTCAAGAAAGCAGCAGTTAAGGCAAAAAACAAACTCACTTCTCCATAGAGGGACACATCCATCTTCTCTGCCAATGAGTTGGATAAGTATTGGACAAAAGACTTCTAACCATGGACGTGCCAATCTGAAATGAAATGAGCCACTATATTACTGAAGGTTTTCCAACCTGAATAATTTACCAAACTCCCTCTAAGGGTTTGGAAGATGTCAAGTGAAGATGGAAACTGACCATCTGTTCTTAAGCTTTTTTTTTTTTTTTTTTAATGCCAGAAATTGAAAACAAGAGCACTTAACCACTGCGACACAGCCCCAGCACATTTTATTTTGTGTTTTGAGACACAGTCTTGCTAAGCTGCTGAGGCAGGATTTGAACTTGCAATCCTCCTGTCTCAGCCTCCTGAGCCACTGGGATTACTTACTCTCTTAAAGAGGCAAGCAACTCCCACTTGCTGAGAGCTGCTCTCTGCTATGTCCAGCCATGCCCTTGTGCCCTGGAGAGGTGTATATTTACCTCTCCATGAGGAAGAAAGAATCTGGGGTAGGGGGAGAAAGCACAAAAATTAAATCTTCTGCATATTTTGACCAATGTCTTAGTATAAATATTCTTAAGAAGTTATCTAATACCTTCTTATCTTTGATTAGAAACAGGAGCAGGTCCCCTGTTAGTTTGGAGTTTTAGGAAAGATAACAGAGCAGAGGGATCTTCAAATTCTTACCTATAAATCTCTGTTTGAATGATTTGTTGCTTACAGGAAGTGTCTGGTTTGGAATCTCAGCATTATGGACCACTTTGACACGGACGAGTAGAGACTTCGGCATACACTGCATGGATTTGTTTGCAACATGGTTCTGCCTTCACTAATTCTATCCCCCTGGACAAGTCATTTAACCTGTTTATGACTCATTTTCTTCATCTGTGATGTGGAGAAAGCAATGAAGTCTACCACCTCCGGGTTAAAGTGAGTACAAAATGAGCCAATACCCATAAAGCACTGAGTGTTCAGTAAGAGTCTTCAAATCATTGGTGATCTCTCTTTCTCTGTGTGTGTGTGTGTGTGTGTGTGTGTTTTCAAATTGAGAAAGACAAATTGTTCCATTTCCTATCAAAAAGCAAGCAATTTAATAACAGCTGCCAGGAGACAGTTCTGTTTTTCAAATCCTTCTTTGGTCACTGGTATTTGGGACTCCAACTGTTGAAAATCCCATCCTTGCAAACTCTAATTCTCATGCATCTTAGATTTTCCATGCTGTGATTTGTGCTGCTCATCCTCACCCCTTTATTTCAAGAAACTGAGCTCTGTCCTCTTGCTCAGCTGATCCACATAGCCCCACGCCCAGGGCTTCCACTAACCTCCATAGAAATAAGAGAAAATAACACATTCATTTTGTATTTCATATTATCAAGCTGTTAAAATTTGGATATTGCCCAGCTGCCTCATTTAATGTTTTGCTTACAATCACCTGTAACTTGTTTATTTTTGTGCATTTATTTTTTACCACTATTCAATACTTAGTAATTCAGCTTATTTTTCAATGTTATTGTAATTATCTCATTTTCCTTTTGATTTAAAATATTTACATTTTACAATATTTCACTATCCTATTGACTTGTAAAATACTCATTTTTCTTCTGCATGTTTCCGTTTTTTCTTCTCTACTGACAATATGGATTAGAACCTGAATCAGGGCTTCAAAAAGTAGCACAGGAACATCATTTGTTTTCATTGTTTTAGCTTTTGCTTTAAATTTTTTCTTCTTTATGTTTGTTGGACTAACTGGGATACAAAAAAATAAAGTGTCAAGATGAAATTGTTCTTACTTTTTATCAGTATAGGAGGCAAACAGTTGGCATGTGTATCATCCAAACCTGCAAACTTCAGGTATTTGGGATCCTGTTCCTTCTCAAACTTGTTAACATCAGTGCAATTCTGGACACTTTATTTTTTGTATTTTTTCTTGCATTTTATCCAACCATCTTCCTTTCTGTCATTCTATTATTTCAGTACTTGTCAGCATGTTTTTCATTAGCATAATCTTTAATTTTTTATTTTATTTTTCTACTTAGTTGTACATGGCAGTAGGATGCATTTATACATTTTGATAGATCATACATAAAGAGTGTAATCTCTCATTTTTCTGATTATACATATTATAGGATCCCATTGGTCATGCAGTCACATTAGCATAATCTTTTGCTCTAATCTTTTCTTTACATTTATTAGTATTTTTTAAAACACTTTTCCATTTCAATTTGAAAACTTACATTTGCCTTATATAAATATTTAATGCTCTTTTTTGTGTAAATATTTTTTTATTTTATTTGTTTGGCTTATCTTAATTCTTCATTCTTTTAAATCTTTTAATCCTTAGAGGTTTAGTTTTCTTTTGCCTTAATTTCTCTTATCCTATTTTGAATTTTAGTATATTCCAATCATATCTCTGCATATTTTTGCTATATATATTTATGCACTTAGGTCATTTTATTCAAGTATTTTAAGTATTATTTAAAATTCCTATATACCTAATATATCATGACATATAAGTTGTATAGATTTTATGCATGTAGCTACTGTATAAAATATGTATTATATATGTACAAAAGATAATACATTAAAGAATGTTGTTTCTCACTTTTTCCCTCTGACCATATAAGATCTATTTTACTGTCTACTTTTTATTATAAACTTTTGAATATTTATTACTTAATGTTAGTTTCAGTCTTAATTTTACTTTAGATTATATGCTACATTTTCATATATTTATCTAAAAAAAGTATCCCAAAGTGACATATATTGGTATATGTGTGATACACAAAGATAAGAATAAAAAGCAGCTATGAGCTCTCAGATCAGGTTACTTCTATTAACACATACATACCAAGTGTGTATAAAATTAAAACATTCAAACAGTATAGAAAATTTAAAAAATTAAAAAATAAAAGCTGTCCTCCATTCATATTCACCTGTCTTGTAAGAGTTCACCATTCTTATATCCCCTAAAGCCATTATTAATACTGGTTTTATATCATTTCAGAAGTCTTTTTCTGCACAAATGCAAATATAAAGATGAAGAGGGAATTTCTTTTCTACTTGACTCTCATAAGAAAAAAGTATGCTAATGAGAAACCAAAGGGCTTGTCAAACTTCAAATAAGTATTGCTTCTCTAAAAAGACATTATTTTATGACACATTCCTCTCTTTTCTGTTCTTTTCTCTCCTCTCTCTCTCTCTCTCTCTCTCTCTCTCAGTAATGAGGATTGAACCCAGGGTCACTCACTCTACCACTGAGCTAGCCCTCAGCCCTCAGCCCTTTTATATATATATATATATATATATTTTTTTTTTTTTTTTTCTTTGCAAAAGGGTTTTGCTACGTTGCTAAGGTAGACCTTAAATTTGTGATCCTCCTGTTTCAGCCTCCTGAGTACCTGGAATTACAGGTATGTGCTACCATGTGTTATTGGAATATTCTTTTTTGATTTAAGAAATAATATTATGGGTAAAAATGAAAAAATACTAGTCATTAGTAATTTCTTAATATCATTTTTAAATGTCAGACAGTAGCATTTGTTTTTCTACTATAAAATATTTTTAAAAATTGTTCTTCCTTCACCTTTCCAAGCTCCTCCCAAATTCCTTGCATGACATGATAAGTTTTATTTTTTGACTGTTGACAACACAACATAGCTAGCCCTGCATTCTGTTTTTCTTTAAGGCAAGGCCATAGCTCCTGGGTTTCTTCATTTTTATTCCTTTATGAATTGACTGGGCTTCAAGATTATGTCTTAAATTATTTCTTTTAAAACTTATCATCTCTGTTTCAATTTATCTGTCACTAAAAGTTTCCTTTTAATTCTTTAGCTAACTTAATAGCACAATGAAAGACTTGGCAGAAAATGAGAAGAGTTTAAAAAAATGTTCCTTGCACTTAGAGGAATTGGGCACCACTGTTTCCTTCCAGGGAAGGTTGTATGACATTGTTACATTTCCACAATTTGGGACCATGAATGATTTTATTATGCTGTGAAGCAAAACATAACTCCAAATGTCAAGGTTTTGCCCCTGGACAAGCATATGTAATGTACTGAATCAAGTATTAGAACATTAGCATAATTTCCCCCAAAAGATTCTCATTAGAATAATCCCCCTCCAGAAAAAAAAAAAAAAAATAAGAAAAAGAAAAAACTGTACGTATTCCTTTCTTTAGAGGAGCCATGGAGAACTACAGAGAATTGGCTAGGCCTATAGTCATCCTGCAAAGAACATTCAGAATGAAGACTACTACATTATGGAAAGATACCTATCATAGAAAAAAATAGGACTTTCCTTAGGTAAAAAACAACTGCCTGCTTAGAAATCCACATAGTCCTACAAATTGGTCACTATCCAGGTCCCTTTCTCTACGTCTCAGAGTGACCTTTATACAGAAATGACAGATTTTTAATAACACATTCTTGGGTTCCCTTTGTTAACATTCCAAAGGAAGAGTTTGATTCCATTTTGGGTGACAGTAGAGTCCATTTAAAGTAAGTTTGATAGCAAAAATAAATAAATAAATAAATAAAACAAGACCCCATTTTATTAATATTTAGTTAGCTTTATTATGGGGAAGGTATTATACTATCTTCCTAAATGTTAATTATAACTACTAAATTGTATGATTATTTCATTAAAATTACATATCTGTATCTATATCTATTTATCTAAAACACAGAAATAAATCCGCTTACATTGAACTGATTTTTGATAGAGATGCTAAGAATCCACAATAGAGAAAGGATAGGCTCTTCTATAAATGATGCTGGAATAACTGAAAATCCATGTGGACAACAATAAAATCAGTTTCCTATCTTGCACCATATGCAGAAATCAACTCAAAATGGTTTAAAGATTTAAGTATAAGAAAAAAAGAATAAAACTAGTAGAAGAAAATCTAAGGGGAAGGCTCCATGACATTAGTCTGGGTGAGGATTCTTTTGAAGAAGACCTCAAAAACACAGGCAAGCAAAATAGATGGGATCACAATAAACTAAAAAACTTTTAACAGCAAAGGAAATAAGGGAGTAAAGAGACAACCTACAGAATTGGGAGAAAATATCTGCACACTGTACATCTGAAAGGTGTTAATACCCAGAATATGTAAGTAACTCAACTCAACAGCAAAAAAGTAAATAATTTGAAAATATAAAAAAGACTTGAATAGGCATTTCTTTTTAAAAGAGGACATATCAATGGCCAACAAGTACATGAAAAAATGTTCAACATCACTAGTCATTAGAAAAATAGAAATCAAAACTGTCATTAGATACCACTTTGTCCCAATTATAATAATTATTATCAGAAGGACAAAAATAACAAATATTGGTATAAATGCCAGCATTTGTTTTTGCCTTTGTTGTTTTTGGTTTTTGTTTCTTTTACACTATCAATGTGAACATAAACTAATATAGCTATTATGGAAAATAGTATTGATGTTCCTCGAAAAATTAAAAACAGAACTACCATACTGCCATGGTATAGGTATGGTTTGTCTTCCAAAGTTTCATATTCTGGAAGCTTGGTCTCCAGTGTGGCAATGTTTAAAGTTGGTGGCACCTTTATGAAGCGGAGTCTAAGGGGAGGGGATAGGATAACGACTGCCTTTGTGAAGGTATCAGTGCTGGTATTGCAGCAGTGAATTGGTTCCTGTGAGAATGGGTTGCTATAAAATATTTAATATGGCCCTCCTCACTCTCTTGCTTCTTTCCCTGCCATGTGATCTTGTTCACACATGTCACTCACTGTTCTTGTACATGTTCCTGCTGTGTGATGCCATCTGCCATGTTGTGATGCAGACAGGGGTCCTCATCAGACACTGGTATCATGCTGTTTAGATTTGTAAACTGTTTTTCTTATAGAGTACCCAGCCTTGAGTATTTTTTATAGCAACATTAAATTGACTAAGTCACATACGATCCAGCAATCAGTACTAGGTATATATACAGGGAAATGAAATCATCATGCTAAAGATACATCTGAATCAATATATCTATTGCAGCATTATTCACAGGAGCCAAGATATTGGAACAACTCAAGTGTATATCAGTGGCTGAAGAGATAATGAAAATGTGTTACACATACACAATGAAATACTATTCAGCCATTAACAAGAAGGGAGTCCTTTCTTTTATGGCCACATAGATGAATGTTGAAGTTACTATGTTAAGTGAGGCAAGCTAGACACAAAAAGACAAATATCATATGGTATCACTCATATGTATATTTTAAAGGAGTTGATCTCATGGAGAGCAGAATAGTAGTTATTTGAGCAGGGGTGCAGCGAGGGAAGAATAGGGGAATAGAGTGAGTCTTATAGGTGGCTCCAAAGTTTCAGTTGGATAAGTAAGTTCTGATGTCCTGTTGCATGGTAGGGTGATTATAGTTAATCATATTGCTTTGACTACTTCAAATTAGCTAGAAGAAAGCATTTTAAAAGTTCTTAAAAAAATAAATAAATAAAAGAGCTAACACTATGTATAACAAAAAGGAACTAACAACAACAACAACAACAAAAAAAAAAAAACTGTATTATCCCACACCAGACCACATATAGGAGCAATTCTACATTAATCTGAATGTACATAACTGATAAATGTTAATGGAAGCCTGACAAGTGAAAAATACAACTCAATCCTCTGACTGAAAACAAAATGTACATCATGATGGATATGATAAATACCCTTATTTGGTTACTACATAATGTATACATGTCCTAAAACATAACACTATATTCTGTAAATATATGTACAACTATCATGTAACAATTAAAGCCAAAATATTTAAAAATAATGAAGGTAGATTTAGAGACAGTATGACCTAAGATTCTTAGCACTACTAGATTTTTTTCCCTGAAGTTTCAGTTTCAGGACAAATTGCACCCTCAGCTTAAAATCAGTAACTTCCTCAAACATAAGTCATTAGATGGAATACCCTAAATCAACTAAACCTATGAATCATATTCTTCCTCCCTACTGTTTTAAAGCTTCTTGTGATTTAAGTTGCAAACATATTTACTTTTACTTATTTTTGTATGTTGTACATTGCCCAAAACTCAAAATAATATCCTATTTTTCCAAAGGGAGACTTTTACTTTGCCAAACCATTTATTTGTGGGTGGTGGGTATGTTCTCATAACCTGATCCCAAGAATATTGCTAGAAAATGGGGTTTCTCCATCTGATATCTTACATGGGAATCCACCAGGTATCAACTGGAACAACTGCTAATGCTCACTTTTTTGTCATTTATCAATTATCCAATATCTGTGAAAAGTATAAAACTGAAACTTTTTTGATCTATGAATGCTTACTCATGGAAAGGGTATAACCACAGGAAAAAAAAAAAAATCATAAGTTCAAAATACCTGAACAGTTGTCAGGTCAATGAAAGAGAATAAAATTTGGCCGGACTACAAGTGGGACTATAGGGGTGAAAGTGCTTCTTTAAAAGGGTCAATTTATGCCTTGAGGTTGTTAGCAACTGAATTGCTTGAATAATCAAAATCCAGATATGAGCATGTTTCCTGAGAGGGGAAGTCTTATTAGTCAGCTTGAACTATCTTTAGTAAATACTACTGGCTGGCTTAACAACAGAAGCTTACTTTCTCATAATTCTGGAGGGTGTAAGTCCATGGTTAATGTGCCAGCATTATCAGGCTCTGGTGAGAGCTCTTCCAGGTTTGTAAATTGGGCACAGTCTTGCTTTCTTCATGTGGCTTTTCCTCAATGTGTGCAAGTAAAGAGTTCCTCTTCTAAAAAGGCTACTAATCTCATTATTTTGCCAGTTTGTTTGTTGCCAGTAATAAAAATGTTTAATGCTGAAGGTAACATAAGAACAAAAAATATTTTTGTGGGAAATTCCATATGATTTCATTATTGTAGTTCATACATGGGTCCTAATGCAAAACTTCCACACAACTGGAGCTCCTTCAAAAGCAGTATAGTAGCTGTACATGTATATGGTGGAAATTATCATGTTCTCTTATAACTGACACTGGATAATTATAAATTGTAGACCTAAATCAAAACCTGAAAGATTCTAGCATGTACTTTTATGACCCTCCAAAATAAGTAACTACCCTTGATCATTGAAGTGGATTATTCTAGGTATAAATGAGAGACAAACTACTATAATTAAAATAATGCACTCGTTAGAAACTAAACAGTTCAAACTATGTGCTAGAATCTCTCTTTATCATAGAGTGAAAATCAGGTAGCAGTGGAATAAGGGTACATATTTGAACCTTTCCCAGAGAAAAGTGCTATAAATCATTATTGATGATTAACACAGTCTCAGAAGGTTATAGATGGGTCTCATGTCAAAAATTTATATTTTCTCAAGTGAGAAAACTAATACCATGACAAGGACAAATCCATCTGTGTCCTAATTCAATTCAAGTCTAACTTCGTAATTGACAAATTTCATATTAGTAAAGCATATTTAAGACCATGTTTTCTTCTTTCCATATGTAGGTAAAGAAATCAATCCTCTGAGATCATAACACATTCTATGCATACTCCTAGCAAAGTGCTTATAGTTGTTTGTTTAATTGTCTGATACCTTCTGTCAGACAATAATGCCATTGATGGCAAGCATTATATCTTATTGCTCTGGAATATGGTAATAGAAATAAAGATATGAAAACAGTTTTTGGATTACTCACAATCTATGTAACTTTCTGAATTTATGTAGTTGAGTTCACAATTAGCATGTATTTGATGCCAAGGAGTAACAAGGGCAAAGGAGACAGAGATAGAGTAGGAAGTCAGGCCCTCAGGTAAAGAATTCTCACCTCAATTGAGCCAAGTCTTCAACATTAATTTTATCAGCACCTTAGATAGCTCTCTGGGGGGCTGTAGGAGGAATGATTTTAATAATATTTAAGATGGACTTCATGTGTAGAAAGCTCAGAATGATGATCTGAAGGTCCATGGTTGGTAAAACAACTTCCTATGTTATAAGGGATTTTTTTCTTCTGGCTCTTGGGGGTCCTATCTCATCACTTTTCTCCCACCCCATATTACCAGCTTTAAATAGCATCTTCATTAAAAAGTGAAGTTTAGATCTTACTAGCCACTCCATCAGGATATCTACACCCTCAAAAGGATATAATTAACCCACAGGATTGTCTTCTACTTTGGAAACATTTTCATCCCTTCAATGTTATAGGGGACACACCCTATAATGGCGACTGCACCCTCATGGCGACCCACTCCTCATACGTGGCACTGCCTGACTCACTAACAGTTTACTCAGACCTCCTTGCACTGCCGCCCTCCCCTGAAACCTGTGTTCTTACCCAGCAACCAGTTATGCATAACTCCCTGGTTGGCCTGCTTATCTCCACCTCCTACTGTCAGGGATTGGTTAGTAGCAGTTCTGCGAACGTGATCAACTCCTGCTTGCCATATAGTCCTATGGAACTCTCCCCTGCATGAATCCCACCCCCCCGCCCCTGCCTTGTTAATTTTTTAGCTAATTAGCTCCCACCTAGCCCCCATCCTACATAAAACCTGTGTAACCTCCTCAATAAACGAGTTCCTGCTTCACCACGTGCGCTGACAGACCTCCAGGCTCTGGTGTGGTTCCTTAGCCGCAGACACTCATCATCCTGCTCCGCCCTGTATTCTCCTTTGGGCGGGCCCTAAGGAGAGATACATCAGACCTTGTTGCTCAACAGGGAGCAACACAATGTCCTTTATATTTGGCTGGGTAGGAGAAGGGACCCTGGTTCTAAACAGATGTGAAATGGAGAGACAGAGAATATCTTGGACTGTTTGTCCACAATTCAGTTGGCCCACATGTGATTGTCTATATGTTTTAAGGCCAAGACTATACTTGCTACCTAATCCTATGTGATGTCACATCCTTCACAGTCTCTGAGTTGACTTGAAAAACTAAACCCAATGTTTTTTATTCTTCAGATCTTCTGTTGTCTTGTAGGAGCTCCTCTTGATTCCTTCCTGCTTAATAATACAGCTTTGTCTCTCGTAAGTCATGACTGAGATAAAATAAATACATCATTAGGTAAGCAACCTAAGCTGAAAATTGGCTATATTTTTAAAATGCTGATGTACGGAATTTGGAGGTCTTACCTTACCTGACAGATGGCAAAAGAAAATTAAAGAAAATGGTCACAGCAGATCCCTTCCTCCACAGTTCAGTGCTTTGTTAAATAAGAATAAGTCTATTTAATTAATATTGATTTAACACTGACTGTCCTTGAGACATATTACCCTTTGACACATTTTTACCTTCAAAACTGCCAAAATTGCAAAATGTATAATAACAAAATTCAAATCCATTTCTAAGCTCAGGTTATTGTGGTTTGTTATCACCAATTCCCAGCTACTCCCGGAAGGAGCTACATGTCTTAAGCAAGTGGCAATGTCTTTATTTATGACTTCCAGTGATTACTTAGCTTTGTCAGAGATTTCTCAAAGCAAGGCCCAGCTCACCCAAGGGTGGGACTTGAGGGAAGAATAAAAGATTCTGAGTCTTTGCCTTATGATTCTGGCATTTGTGAGAATGTGACAATCTTACTTTGATAGGAATATTAGCTGGTTATTTCTTTCTAATCAATAACTCAAAGGAGGCATTTGCTTATCAGCTGGAAGAAGAGGATAGTTTGTTATTCTTGCTACCTTCTATCTGGTCATTTCAATCATGGTTAAGTAACCAGCAAGCCTTGTTTACCTGAGCTAAGACTTTTTTTATTAGAAAATCAATGTTTATGCTGCTTACTCTTTGTTTTCTTCCAAGTTGTAGAGAGGGCCTTAGGTTATAGTTCCTTGTAGTGAAACCGCGTCTTTCTGTGAGGAGTGATGTACACATTACCAGGTCCAGTAAACACTTCTGAAGTTCATACTTCATTTTCAGTCTCAGAATACTAGGCCCTTCTGCATGCAGTCACTCTATCTATAACCTATGGATATATCACTTACCCATTTAAGTCATCTGCATATAAATATTATATAATTATAATATTGTTCTACATGTAAATTATACCCACAGTGCCTTAAGTAACAGAGCCTTCCTCCATGCTATGCTCTAGATCACAGTATTTGTCCTAACTCTGATCCCCCATTGAGTGAAAGATAAGAAAAGAGGCCAAAGACCTGCTGATCCTTCCAAGTAGACACTGATTGGAGAAAGAGTTATAAAGAACTTATTTTAGCCCTGACTTCCCTCAAAGTTCTCTACCCAAATCTGGATAAAAACATTTGAAGTGTGTTTGCAGAATAGTGTGATCATAGACTCTCCTCCAGGGACAGCCTAGAACTGAAAGAGCCAACGAAGCAAAAATCTCAAGTACATTCTTCTGGATTTTCTCTCATTTTCCCTTGTAATTATTGAGAGTATATGAAGGTAATAAAAGAGAAAATGAAGAAAATCTTGGGACAAGGCAAACCATTGATTTGTCTTCTCTAAAGGAGGATGCATGTTTGTTCATACCTGGTATATTTTGGGGTGGCTTAGGCTAAATAGTGGGACATGAAAAGGAACAAAACAAGCTAGTTGACTGAAGAGAATGATTCTGAGTTGATACTTGAAGTCATGGCTGTAAAAATGAGAAGGCCCTCTCTGGAGAAGCTTTTGTCAGGAGTATCAGGGCCTGTCACCCCTAATTATTGTCGCTGTAGGAACGGGATTTTGCAGAAATGGCTGCCTTGTTCTCCTCTTGGCCTACCTTTTATTCTCCTTCTCTGCTGTGTTTCTACCGTAAAGGCATTGTCCTTTCTCTGAGTCACGTGAGTCTTGTCTCTTAAGATCCACAGATGTAACTCACTTCTACTCTCCTTGAAATAAATCGTAAACAAGAATGGGCGTTATGATGTGTTGAGGTCATAATAAAGATGCCACCTACACCTCTGTCTGAAAACCAGTAAATTAGCAATTGGAAGAGTCCTGTAATTACCCCTGGTAATATTCCTTTTCCATCCCAATCTCTGTGATGTCTGTCCAGTTGGCACATATTCTAGGAGCACAAGGAGCCACATTTCAGAAGAGACTTCTAGCAACTTAAAAATCACAAGGTAGGTCTTAACAGAGTCTCTCATACACATGTCAGTTTCATCTTCAATCATAAATTAATGACTGTGATAATTTCCTATGTGGGCATCTTCCAGGAGTCCCTTGACCTAAAGCACCACCATTGATATAAAGCTTTCTACCTCTTATGCTATATTTAAATACAAAAGAGGAAGAGAAAATTATGTTTTGGGGAAAATGATGTAAGTAATAAGTTGCGAGTGTTCATTATTTTCAATTAAATCACAACAAGGTATGTGGGTTGCTTTCTGCACACATACCTTGCAAAAATTGTTTTGCATTATGCTATAATTCAGATAGATGTACCCCCAAAGGCCCATGTTAAAGGACAGCTCACCAGCTTGTGTTGCTTTTGGGAGATGGTGGAACTTACATGATGTAGGGTCTATTGGAAGGAAGTTAGGTCATTGGAGGAATGCTCTTGAAGGAATATTTGGACTCTGACTCTCTCTCTCTCTCTTTCTGTCTCTCTCTTTCTCTCTCTTTTTCCTGGCCACCATAAGTATACTGCCATGATGCACTGTGCTCCCATACACCCAAAAGAAGCATACCAAGTGACCATAGACTGAAACCTCTGAAACCAAGAACCAGAATAAAACTTTTCTCCTCACACATTGTTTATATTAGGTATTTTGTTACAGTGATGGAAAACTGACTAACACATTATTCCTTCAAACATAACATGTGATACTTACAGAGTTCATGCAAGAAATATCCATTGATAAGCTGTACCGGTTCCTTGTTCAATATTTCTATGAAAGAACAGAAAGAAAAGGATACATCTTTAATTGTCCTTAAATGAGTCATGGAGTTTTGGTTGCACATCATTTTCATCATTCATTTCTGCTCTGGAGGAAACTACTTAAGGGACTGGAAAACATTCCATCTTTGTAGGAAATTTGTGGTCATCATCAAACTTTTTATGTTAATTTTCCCCTAAAAAGTAAATATTTGAAACAAAAGACACAAGCAGAGGTAGGACTGATTAAAAGATTATGTTATCAGAACTGTTAGTAATATTAGCTGGACTGATGAGTACAAAGGTGATTGTATAAACCATTGATTAAACTCCCCCCCCCCCACCGTATTGAACTATATCCTTAGGCCCTTTTTTTTTTTTTTTTTTTTTTTTTTTTTTTTTTTTGAGACAGGGTCTCATTAACTTGCTTAGAGCCTCGCTAAGTAGCTGAGGCTGGCTTTGAACTTGCAATCCTCCTGCCTCAGTCTCTGGAACCGCTGGGATTACAGGCATGAACCCCGCCCCCAGCTAAACTCTAATCTCTTGTTATCTTAAATTGTCTTCTGCCTCATTGTTCATTGTATATAAATAAAATTACTGCAAGGCTAAAACCTGGAACTATCCCTAATTTGGGCAAATTTATAAACAAGAGAATAAAGTCCAGACCATGAAAGAATCATAGGCTTGGAATTTTGGAACCTGAATGTAAGCCTCATATTTCTCCACCTGTTTATCTAACTATAAATGTCTTCACCTTTGGAGATTTTCTACATACAAATTGTTATGTTTTCTCTTTATATAACAAGAAAAGACTGGTCCAGCAAGAGACACACATCCATGAACAATGCTCAAACAAGCTCAGGTATCTACTGAGTATTTCATTAGCATGCCTGTGTTCAGAATGATTTATGGACCTTGGTTCCTTGTTTTCTCCCTATTAGCTGTTATTAGACCATGGTGATTCCCTGCAGTCCCTCAGTTTACTGCTTCCAGTGAAGAGGGACAATCTTACCCAGCTGTGCTGAGCTAGTTATCACAATCACTAATTTTCTGCCAGAATCTATGAGTAATGTCACATTTCATGCTGTTCCAATAAAAACATTTGCTCCTTGGCAGTGCTAGTAAAGAGCTTGAGCTTGATGGAGAAACTATAGAAAGCCCCCAAGGGGGTAAAAGGTGACTGAGGAAATTTGTCATGAGAAAAACTGAACACCTATTAGGTTTGCATGGCAGATCAAAACAAAAAAAGAATTAAGAAATAGGTCATGAACCAAAGACTTCTAGATATTTATCCACTTACTCAACAGTATAGTCTAAGCACCTACAATATGTGTGACATCGTGCAAAAAGAATTGGCATGTCTGTTGAATACAACTTCTTTGAGCCTATAGACCCGGGAATTGCTGCATGTTACCACTATATTGAGTGGTGTAACCTAATCAAGTTGCTTAACTTTGTGAGAGTCGGACTACTGATCTATATAATGATCAGTTACTGTAGAGCAGATTTAGATAATATACAATGGATATCTATATGATATAATCTATATTATAATCATTCATGTCTCAACTTATGGATGGAGAATTATGGAGAAGGTTATTACAGTTGAGAAAACAGAAAACATGTATCCATACATAAATACATATATGTGTGCCTGTATATTAACAGAATATTTTCAACAGAAAAATAGAAATATATAAATGATCATATAAATATGTATTTGTGCATATGTGTGTATGTATACTTGAGTGCGCACGCGTGTGTGTGTGTGTGTGTAAAGAGAGAATTAAAAGAGAGTTAAGGAATTCTTAAGAGGATGATATTCTTGTACATTCTTGAAAGATGTAGACATCTTTTTACTGCAGCAGAAAGGTAGATAGGCAGGTTCTCACAGCACTCAGCTAACAAGTTAGGGTAACCTCTATGTTTCCATCTACCTGACTACCAACTATAAAGGTCACTGGACACTAGGAGAACCCAGTTCTGAAGGGCATTGTCTTCAGCATCATGTTTAGTTGATATTGGAGCATCAGGAAACAAGGCTGAAGCATAGAATTCAGGAAGTCACAACCAATCAACAGAAGTTCTGGCACCATCTCATTAGCGTCTTTCTATCCAGAGTATCTGCAAAAAAAAGTGAATATATTCATAGGGATACAATTTCTCTTGCTCTGGTGCCTTTACTAAGGTAATTTCCCCTTCTCTGCATTAGCCTTCAATCTGCTATCATTGCTGCTTTGAGGCATCTGACTCAATTCATATGAAGGCTACAAGAACCAAGTTGTTAGCATCAGTTAGAACAGACACAGGGCTTACTTAGTAGTATACTGCATACAAGTTGCCCTATCTCTCACAGGCACTTTCAGTTATGTCTCAAGGTGGAACTGGACATTACAACCCCAACCCCCTAATCCTCAAATGGCTATGGTAGATGCATTACCACCAAGGATGCACCCTGGGCAACACTTTCTTTAGCCAGTAGCCAGCACTCTTTTTCCAAGTGCATGCATGTCTATTCTCCCCCTGTGGTTCTAGTACCACAAAACTTCCATGGCCCCTCTAGCTCTCAGCATGGTCAAGAAGCTATCCAGGCAGCTTGTCCAATTTTCCCACCTTCTAAAATGTACTGTTACTTTTTGATGTTTGAGTTATGGATTTGTCTTGAGACTCAGGCATTTGGAGGCCCATGCCTTAAGACAATAAGATTTTTCTGATAAAGAGAAACTTTTTTTGAGTTAGTAGATCAAATATAAAAGAGTAGGTAGATCTCCCTCCACAGCCTATGTATCCTAGTTGTCTTCTGGCAAAGCCCCTCTGTGGACTTAGGAACTCTACTCTGTTCCTAAGATGTGTCATAACTCTCCTTTGGAGTATGATGACTGGAAAGGATACTGTTTTTTAGTTTTCTCTTAGAATTTGCTGCTAATATCACCTATACACATCTACTTCACTTAATCCTCAGGTTCACATCTTGCAAAGATAACTGGTAGTCATTTCTTTACAGGAGGTGAATGGACTAAAAAGCTAAGACAGTTCAGATTGTTTTGGAGCATTGTAAATAAGGCAGGGTGGTCTGTGAGCTTTGGGTAACAGGTCCACCTGCTGAGCCATCCTGTTGGGTTTGACTGCCTGAGTTCCCCTCAAATCAGGAAGGAAAGTGGAGACAAAGTACAATTATTTATATACCATTTCGTTCTGCCCAGTCCTCCTACTACTTTGCACTGTACTCCTAACACCCACATGCACATGCACATGTGCACACAAACGCACATGTGCACACATGTATACATCTTTTTCTGCCACAACTTCACTCATGTTTCAAAACTCTACTGAGAAATGGTCTGAATTTGAAGAGCTCCTGTTTGCTCATGGTTTATAATTATTAACCTCCTACCTTAGTTAGTCACTATACAGTCTCTGTACTCTCTCCCTTGTTCTTCTCCGCACCTCCATCCCAAAGTCTTCCAGCTTTCTCCCACTCCAGACCTTCATTGAATTCAACAGCATATAGCTGGATATGCAGTCTTTCTTGAGAACCCAAAATGACATAGACCTTCCTCCCACCTCAGTCTTTTTGACTTTTTCCTCTCATCATGCCAGTATGCTGTCTTTAATGTCCAATATATTGACAGGCCAGTGTTTATGAAAGAAACAACCACTTTTAATCTCTAGCTCATGCTCATCTTTCAGATTTGGATTAGAATCAAGGAAAAAGCTAATTATTACCTAGTTAGAAGTAAAGCATAATAGTAAGATCAGAGCAAAATTATACTTGGCATTTGGCAACACTAATTGATGGCAATGCTTCTCATGCTTTAAGTTTGCATAAGAATTACCTGAGGAATTTGTCAGAAATGAAGAATCCCAGTCTCTGCCCTCAAAATCTCAAGGCCTTAGGTATTCCCCAAGTAAGAGGACATTAGGAGATTCTGATGGAGGTGATCTGTGGACACATTTTACAAAATACTGGTTTATGGTTAGAGAAGAGCTTGACATCACCATTTTCTCTACACTGAAATCATTACTCCTACATTCATGTCTTCTGTGGTTATATGGCCAGAAATGTCATTGAATAAATTTAAAGATAATAGAGAAATTTATGGCTCATCTGTGCCGTGAATGGTGTTAACATCTTTCTGCAGGCAATCTACCTCCCTTTTGGTGAAGATTCAGATTCCAGTTGGCAAACTGACTGCCCCTTCCCCAGTTAAACAAAATTCTACTGAATGTCTTGATCTTTCTGCTACCAATAACATTTAAGGAATTTATTACCTATAATCTTAAATCCTGGGTACAAAATACAATAATATTACAACGTAAAGCTTTGCATTGAACCCTCCATATAATTTATTCAAGAAAGGAATATTAATCATTGTGAGGAGATGTTTCAAATAGCTGTTGGGTTTAAGGGATATATACAAATAAGCATTTTAAATAAGGAAGGTAAATCTAGGTTGCAGGTGATATTATTTAAGTGTGCAACTGGATATTTATTGTTGAACATTTTAAAATACATGTACATATGAAGTATTGCAAAGGAAAATATAAATTGGGAAAATATTGACAATGATGATGAATAAGACATAAGAGTGTCATTGCATAAAGAGATCTTGTATGTAAGGCACAAATTGCACAATAGAAAAAAACAGTGGCAAAATCCATAAAGTCTATATTCTTAAAACAGAAAACATTAATGTGCATTCAATACATGAAAAAATGTTCCATCTTTAGTAAAAAAGATATATATACTGATTTCAATAATAAAATGTGCCCATATAAGCTTTAATAGTACTACTAAAAACAATATTGACAAAATTTAGAAAAATGGGGATTTTAAATTGGCATACTCATTTCGGAAGGTAAATTTATCTGTATCTTATTTATTCATTCACTAAACATGATTGGTGACATGATTTAACCTACACTGTCCAGTGGTAGTGCAGATACCAAAATGAACACAATTTCTTAAATAAATTAAGAATATTTATATACCTTGACATAGAAAGTATTGAAAAATCATTTATAAACAAGGATGTATACTATAGGATTATATATACATATATAAATCGAAACTAATTCATATGTCTAACAAAAGGTGTTTGTTAGATAATTGATACTATATCCATCTTATGAAATTATGCAGTCTTATAAATAAAAATTGTGGAAGAAATACTTAGAGACATGAAAAAGTATTTATCCTATAAATTTGAATGAAAAAGTATTTCTAGAAGACTGTACATGCTAAAATCCCATTGCAAAGAAAATACATACATTTGCACTTAATGTTCAAATAGGTTAAACAAACCTATATCCACAAACATTCAGCATTTTTGGTTTTGTACCACTGAGTAGGGGTACTTTACCACTGAGTCACATCCCCAGCCCTTTTTTATAGTTCATTTAGAAACAGGGTCTCCCTGAGTTGCTTAGGGCCCCCTAAGTTGCTCAGCCTGGCTTTGGACTTGCAATTCTCCTGCTTCGCCTACTGAGCTGATGGGTTTGTAGGCATGTGCCATAGCATCCAGCAGCATTTTTTGATGGTAAAAATTTGCAAAATTCTTTCTTCTAGCTCTTTGAAGTATATCGTATGTCACTGTTATCTACAGTCACCCCACTGTGCAATAGCACCCAAGAACATCTTCTCCTATCTATTGTCACTTAGTATCCATTAATCTATTCTTTCTCTACCTTCTTCCCTCCCCACCCCACTACTTTCCCCAGACTCTGGTAACCACCATTCTGAACTTCCATGTGATTAACTTTTTTACATTCCAAAAGTAAGTGAGATCATGCAGTACTTGTTTTTCTGTGCCTGGCTTATTTCACTTATCTTGATGATCTCCAGATCCATCCATTTCTCTAGGAGATTTTATT
Organism: Sciurus vulgaris; assembly: GCF_902686455.1. NCBI lineage: Eukaryota > Metazoa > Chordata > Mammalia > Rodentia > Sciuridae > Sciurus > Sciurus vulgaris. The sequence goes on from NC_136464.1 coordinate 42,842,734, forward strand.
AGTGCTTTAAGCAATTTCCTCTTTTCTAATATGAGCATTTAGGTCTATAAATTTCCATCTCACTACAGCTTTAGTGCTGTAAATTACATCACACTATATTTTTATTTCATAGCTTAATATACTTTCCATTTTCTCTTGAGATTTCTTCTTTGACCCATGAATTATTTAGAGATTTGTTATTTAATTTTCAAGTATTTGAAAATATTCTTTGTTAACCTTCTGTTATTGATTTCAAGTTTAATTTCGTGTGGTTGGAGAACACACTGCATTATTTCAACTTAAGAAAAATTGTTGAAGTTTTTCTGATTACCTAGGATACGGTCTACCTTGGTATGTAATTTTTAGACACTTATAAAGAATGTGCTTTCAGTTGTTGGAGGAGTTTTATGAATGCAAATTAGATCCTATTAATGGTATTATTGTGTTTTCTATGCTTTTGTTGATTTTTCTCTGTTTATTTTATCAACTGTTAAGAGAGGGACACTAAGTCTCCAAATTGGGAATTTTTCTACTTCCTCTTTCAGTTCTATCAGTGAGTTTCATATAACTTGCAACTCTGTTGTTTGGTGCATACATATTTAAAATTGCTATGTCATTTAATGTACAGAGACTTATTGTTTTATAGTCACTGTCTTTGGCACTTTGTCTCTCTCTCTCTCTCTCTCTCTCTCTCTCTCTCTCTCTCTCTCTCTCTCTTTTCCTTCCTTTCTTTCTTTTTTGTAGCCCACTTTATCTGATACAATATAGCCATGCCATGCCATCATAAATGCTCCCTGGGTCATCTTCTGATGATCTCCATCCTGGAATAGATACCAGTTGTTATAGTTTCCCACCTCAACTCACATTCTCACACACAACTTTAAACATCCTTCCTCTCCCAGGATTGCCCACATCTCTCCCCTTAGTGTCCCACTTCTTTAAAAGAGCAAATTGAAGCATTTTGATCTTTGTTCCTTGGTAAACGTGCTTCCATGAAACCTGACATTTTCACAGGAAACAGTCCTGATCCCCAGTGAAAAGAAAGTCTGCTTGTTAAGAGATTGCAGTAACCTTGCTGTCTCTTTATCAGTCCCCTAATTCTTTGTTTCTGTATTTGCCTCTGATTTATCTCATTCCAAAGAACTACAAGCAAGCCACGGTTATATACATATTAACTTGGGTAACCCTGGAGCAAAAATAGTATCAAAATGAGTGACTAATTCTGGTGAGTCCATAAATAGAAAGATAGGTAGGAAGTGGAGTGGGTGAATGTAAGGGAAAGGTGGTTTAAAGGGAAAGAACAGTTTGCAGGTGACACATGGAGAATTCTAGAAAGGTGACTCAATGAACAGAGGAATTGCTCCAATCCATGTTAGAGGTCATTTCACTTCTAAACTAATACATTTTCACAGTTTGACTTTTCATCTTGACTTAAACATGGATAATATTTGGAAAAGCATATTTGAGAAGAATGTGATTTAATTGTTCATCAGATTAGGCCAGTCTCCAAAATGTCATTTGCTGCTCTGTTCTGCCAACTGGACCTAGTTTTACACTCAGAGGACTTTAATATCAGGGCCCTGGAAGATTGGCACCTCCAAAGATCTGAAATGGCTCAAAGGGGATTTTCTCCTTGACACTTGAACTTCATCAGTCAACTTGCCTCTCCGTAGTTCTCAAATACAGGCATCACATGGTGTATTTGCTTTTCTGCTTCTGGTAGCCTCAGCCCTAGTGAAAATCAAACAAACAAATAAAGGTTTGAGCTGAATTTTAACAGCATCTCCAAAGAAATCTTTCAAAGTTTATTTGATACTATGTTTGATAATATAGCCTGCTTCTTTTTCCTTCTCCTGTTTAGTTCCCAGGTAATCAAAGATTTAAATATCAGGGTAGGGACTTAATACCTACCCCTGTTCTTCATGTATAAATCACATCCACAAAAACCTTCATCCTTCTGCTCCTCCTGCCTTGTAACAAGCTAAGAATGGAAAGTAGATGTAATCTTCAGACCCTTTCATGCTGTGACACATCAGCTGAAGTTCTATCCAGAGAGAGGTTGTGTTCTGTTCACAATAAATGTGCTACAGAATGATGAAGCAGCAGTCTCATGTATTGTCTACGAAGTGTACTACATAACTTTCCTCTACAATCATTAGCCTTCTTTTTAATGTTTCTTTTTCACTATCTTTCCTGAGCAAAGAAAGCTGGAACATTGAAAGTCAAGTTCATGCAAAACATTTAAGAAATGTTGCTAGAAGCTCACTGTCGTAGAGACATTAATCAAATCATTACAAATGAGCATTCCCTGGGCACCAAGTCAGCAGATTTGACCTTAGGCATTTGCAGAAAGCATTTTAGATATGGCCCCTCTCATCAGATGGCTTAGAACTCAAGAGTTACAGTGCTAGCATTATAATAAAGTAAAATTCAAACATATTATAAATAAATAAAAGGTTGAATTTAGGTAGAATACATCCAAGCAGCAAACATATTTTCAGTCATCTAAATAAAATCTTGTGGAGCATACAAAATAATGATAAAAAAGCAAAGGTGGCTTGAGTTGAATTTGCAGAAATAAGACCTGGGTTATGTTTTCATGCCTATCTTGACCAGTTCAAGAAAATTTCATAGATGAGTTCTTATTTCTGGATTTGCTTTTAAGCATTTTAATAACATGAAAGGCATGTTTGGGATAAGTTGCTAAGTCAGAGGAGCATTAAGCAAATTCATTTATGAGATATTAGGGAGTTGGGCTGAATTATGATTTAAGAGTTGAAGATCTGACTATGGGTCATAAATGTGCAAAACTCAATGGAGAGCCAGGGAATATAACTAAAATGTTGGCAAGAAACCCTCAGTTTATTTTATCTTACAGGAAGTTTGAAAGTGATAACTCACCTAGCTCATGCCACTCAAAATCTCAGAGTTTGGCTATTTTCAGAGCCTATCATTTGTGGAATAAAATCACAGGAAGCTGAGTCCCTGTTTTACTGAGTTATTGCTGATTTAACAAGTCCAGCTACACTCTCTAAGAAGACCAGGATCAGTAACGAGGACTCCAAAAATCCCGGGAATAAGTGATTCCATGTTGCTTAAGTAATTCACAATCAGTGGAACAATCTTTGAAAGCACCATGGTGAAGAAACAGACTTAGAGTGTAGAAACTAGAATCTAAACTCAGTTCTGGTTATTACCAACTAGATGACCTTCAGTCAGTTAGTCTACATCCATAACTTTCAGTAATCTAATCTAGAAAATATGGGAATTGCTCCATATTAGCATTTCCTAAATAGTGTTCCAGTATCTGTTCAACACCAAGATGTTCCAATTCCTTGTGCCATTTTGAGTGACTCTTTGCAATGTCATTTTATCTCTCTTCCCATCAATAGGGAACTTCAGTTTATATACGCCTTGAATCTAGCCTACCTTTGACTTTCTCTGTCTATTATGTGGCAGAAACTTTGTAATTTGACTTTAGAGGTTAGGTTTTTAGCATCCTTACAGTTTCTGTTGTTTGCCCTATTGGAATAGTGTCTTGAGCCCACTTTGTAAGAAAGCCTTTTGGAGTATGAGAAATCACACGGAAGAGAAATGAATCACCATACAGCACCAACTGCCAGACCACCTTCCACCTTTCAGCACAGGAAACTCATAGAATTATGGAAAACAGTCCTTTGTTGTTGTTTTAAGCCATTAAATTTCAGGGAGATCTGTAATGCAGCAATTGATTATTTAAAAGGTGCTCAGTAAGATGCATGGCTTTATTGTCAAACAAGTTTGAATGAAGATTGGCTGAAGAATGTAAATAGGTTTCTCAAACTGTGGAATTTCAAAGCTTTTAATATGCAAATGTTGGCTTAAACCCCCAAAATGTGAGAGATATTTGTATGCCACATCTGCCAGACCCATTTGATCAAAGAATACTTGTTTTCCCTGGAAAACTGTTAAATTCATCGTGGATCTCAGTTTGGGAAAATGCTGATTTTAGTTGAATTCCAAAGGCCTTGCCAGTTCTAGCATTTTAGAAGTCTGCAAATGAAGCAAGGAGTGTTTTGGTCACTGTTTCTTGATGACAAGAAAACTCATTCCATAGTTGGTTGCTACAAATTTCATCATTCACTTCCACTGAAACCATTTTTAATCAGTTAACAGAGGAAAGCAGTATTGGAATTATTAATGAGCAATTAAATAAAGATTAAGGAGCTATTAACCTACAGTTTGGTGTTGGAGACTTGGCTGTCAGGTGGTGTGGGAACCTGATGGATGTAGACTCATGAGAGGCTGTCAAAATGATGAAACAAGCAAAGAGCAGACTAATAGATTTATCTATTTCTTCTTGGCAGATTGTAATAGGATATGGAATTGTCCTGCTGATCTAGGATCTAGAGAAAGCTCCACATAAAAAGAATGTGATTAGAACAAGAAGTGCTCTCTATCCACACTATATATACCATATACTCTCACAGAAATCACATAATCAAAATACACATGTGCAATATCTGTTTAAGGTGTTTGTAAGTATTGTTTTCTATATCCATTAAATGTGGCTTCCCTGTGGGTATGTGTGTTCAGCAGACTGCTTCTGACTTAGTCTATTGTGTTTGTGTGACATCCATATATGCCTTTTCTGAGTATTCATGTGATTTTGCACATAAAAGTAGATGTCCACAAACATGACTGATAATGTGCTGTGATTTTTCAGTGCACATGAAAGATAAAACAGTGGGTGACAGGAATAATCCATAGCCGGCAGGAACACAGGGGGCCATCATGGCACAGCAATTTCATACAGTTATACCCACATAAGTGGTTCCACTGAGAGGAAGTGTTGCCTTTGAGGACAAGAGAATTGCTTCCCTGTCTTGATAAGTTCATCCTCCATCAAAGTGGAGGAGATCAGGGAAATAGCCAGTGGAAATGAATCAACAAAGAAATGCAAGTTTGGGAATCAGATCAGCTGATGGATTCCTAGTTGTAACCAGCCCAATGTCTCATGGAGATAAAATGTTGAGGATTCTAATAAATACAGGTGATATGTTGCTTTAATAAAAGGAAAAAACTTCTCAATTTTTCCTTACTTAATCAACATTTGCCCAGAAAACTTATCCTTTTAATTTAATAAGTCAATTCGAATCAAATTGCTTTGGATTTATATCTTTCAATAAGTTCTAAATACTTAATCATTTAAGTTGTTTGCCACATTTACTGAGTAGCGTTAAGGACAACATTCACATTCAACATTCAGTGTCTTATTTAATCTTCAGAACAGCATGAAGTGACTACTATTATGAACCTTGCACAGAAAAGGCAAGTGGAACATGGATGCACATTTGCTCAGATTTCAGGCTCACAAGTATAGAGCTTGCCTCTAAAATCCTTGCTCTCCACAACTGCACTCCAGTGGTCTTTTAGTCTGAATGGTTCCCTCAATTCTGCTTCAAGACCAGCTTCCAGAGGAAGACACACTGCTCCAGAAGAGATGGGAAAAGAGCAGCTGGGAGCAGGTGATTGGGCTCTACAACCCCAAGGAACAAAATCTTGCATCCTCCATCAGCTGGGACAGATCATGACAATTAATGACAATGACACCATCATAACAAAAAAATTCCCAGAATCTCATTCCTTGTGGGTCAACAATGTCCATGTCTTTCCATGGGGCAAAAATGAACAGCTGAGGTCTGAATAACTTGTAGCAGGAATCACAAGATTGAATCTGAGAGTCTTGAGCTTATTAAGTGGGCAAATACTAAGTTGAATAAAAATGCTTCAGTGCACCAGGGGATTATAAAAAGTTCACTTCTGTGGAAATGTGGAATTAGCCCTTGATAGTGCTCTTCTCTCTTATGAAAAAAATGATAAGGTAATAAAATTAGTATTGACCTCTGGTGCTGACTTTCCAGGTTTCCTCATAAGAAATTGACTACTTAAAGTTAAATGGGGAAAGGATCTTACTGGGTTAAAATTCAAGAAAGAAAAGAAAGGTACAGTGTGTATCAAACACCTATTTCATACCAATTTCTATAATAGGATCTTCACACACATTATCTTATTCGATGGTCAAACAACCTTAGGTGGTAGATATGATCATCTCTATTTTACGGTTGAGCTCAGAGGTGTTAAGAATCCTTCCAAAGGTGTTACAGTTAGTAGGCCGCAAACCCTAGCAGCAAAATCAGTATATTCTTTTTTTCCCCACTATGCATCTGCCTAATTCAGGTCATGATGTTCTTATTCAAATAATCGGTTTATAAAGAGGAGCCCACCCCCCGAACATATAAATGCATACATACTATTTCACCACCAAATGGGGGGAGGGAGTCTTTGCAATGAGTAGAATGTTAAATGACACTCTCAAAAACAAAGAATTAAGTAAACAGGTTGGTCCAGTAAGGGTAAGAATTCTTAAGAAGAAAGCAAAAAGTTCATAGAAACAGACTTTAGAAAACCTGCCTTTGGAGGAGGGGATTCTTGTCTTTCACATCCAGTAAAGAAAACTGAACCTGTGCCAGGCTTCTTTCTCTACCTTGCCTTGATAAGACCAAGGAAGAATCAAGAAGGGACTTTGGAGAAAGGAAATCTGCAAGTCAGGCTTCTGAAGTCTGCCTTCAAGTGTAGATCCTGAACAGAGAGAACAGCTACACCGCTTAGTCTATATGAAGGTCAAAAAGGTCAGCAGAGGAGGAGCCACTGGAGCATTTGGAACTAGATCTTCTGCCAGAAATCAAGATGGTGTCTCTGGAACTTCCCTATAGTACATATATCCTCCTTATCCTTTTCCCATGTGAGAAGTGTCATAATAGAGATCAAGTATTCATATGTCTAGATTCTGGCATTATCTCTCATCAAGTAACTATAATCCTGCTTTACACATGTGGAAATTGAGGTTCTGAAAGATAAGTAGCATAAAACCAGTAAGTGATTGTCCCAAGATTGCACCAATTCCATCAGAATCTAAAGTTCATTATCTCTCTTCCTACTGCCTGGCTTCTGTTCAGGGAACTGTTAGAGAAGGAACTGTCTGTAGGTTATCACTGCAACTCAGTGACACAAACTGAGTCATGTGCTGGGTTCAAACTATGATTCGCATTCTTCAGGATTCAAGATAAGTAAGTGTTGCCCCTGCCCTCCAGGAGACACTGATCCAGGGGGAAAGATTTCTGGAGTAAAAATCCAACCAAGAGAAGGGACCTAATAAAAATTTATTGCAAAGATTTATGAGCATAAAAGACAATAAGTTTCTATTCTCCTGGGAGGCATAAAAGAAACTTTTATCGTGAAAGCTGGTCTCTGAAGAAAGGGTAATTTCAAGAAATGGAAATATGTAGGACCTTTCAGGCAGTGAGAACAATATGAACAACAAGCGGGTAGAAGCCTGAAGGACATATTCAGGGATAAGTGAGTATTTGGAAATCACTGCAGCAGAGGAAGTATAAGGAGATCAGAGAGGAGCTGAGACTAGAAAAATAGATTTGGATTTAAAAACAACATTAGCTAAAAGTAGAGGAGCTTGTATTCAAGATAATCTTGGACCATAATCTTTGCTTGGGACTATATTTTTGCATACTAGGAAACCCCAGAATGTCTCTGAAATGGAGTTTTTTCATTAAAATATTATTTTAATTTCTATTGTAGGAACATGAGGTATCTCACATAGGTAATTTGTCTCTATTGTAGGAACATGAGATATTTCACATAGGTAATTTTTTAAGTAGTTGAAACTTACCACCTTGATATTTTAATTTTTTATTTTTATGATATACATAGAATCTTCTTTTTTAATTATTTTTTATTTTTACAGACTGCATTTTGATTCATTGTATGCAAATGGGATACGTCTTTTCATTTCTACAGTTGTGCACAACGTGATTCACACCATTCGTGTAATCATATTGTACATAGGGTGATGATGTCTGTCTCATTCCACCATTGTTCATACCCCGCCTCTCATTTCCCTCTGTGTAAGAGAGCCTTCTCTGGTGTCCACATGAGAATGAACAGAGTAATCAGAGAACTGGAAGTTCAAACAAGAGTTTCACTGACTTACAAGTAAGAATGATGGATTCGTTTTTCAGTGTCTTACTCTGACTGGTGTGTCTATCTACCACTACATGAGATGGAGACTGAAAGCTCTAGGATGTTCCTTTTATAGGCCATGGTCCACAGTTGAGAAGTGGTACTTCTGTTAAACATTCTTATTAAAGATGTAGGGCAGGATGTTTGAGGAACATGGCAACATTTAAAATATCCCATTGCATAAGGAAATCTCTGTGTTCTGGGTCATAGTGAAGAACTAAGTGGGGTTCTTAAGGGCAATTGCTCTGAAAAAGCAAAGGACCCGACTCTCCTTTCTTCCAAAGACAGAGTCTTGACCATGCAATTAATTTTGTAGAGAGGGACTTTAACTACCTGGGCCAACTAGTAGTACAACCTGCAAGGAGTTGCTGAGCTCTGCCTCACAAAGCTCAGGTACTGGCACCTGTAGTTATCCCATGTTCCAATGCCAGAATAAGAAGTTCAAGTTAAGTACCAGAGTAATGGGGTTGCAATGAATTTCTAGACTGGGTTGATTGTCACTTTTTTAAAATCTATTTTTATTGTAAACAAATGGGATACATCTTGTTTCTCTGTTTGTACATTAAGTAAAGGCATACCATTTATGTAATCATATATTTACATAGGATAATAGTCTTAGATTCATTCTGTTGTTTTTTTCCTTCCCCCCATCCCTCCCACCCCTCTTTTCCCTCTATACACTCCCTCCTTCCCCAATTCTTGTCCCCCTCCCACCCCCCATTATGTGTCATCATCCGCTTATCAGCGAGTTCATTCGTCCTTTGGATTTTTGAGATTGGCTTATCTCACTTAGCATGATATTCTCCAATTTCGTCCATTTGCCTGCAAATGCCATAATTTTATTATGCTTTGTGGCTGAGTAATATTCCATTGTATATATATACCACAGTTTCTTTATCCATTTATTCATTGAAGGACATCTAGGTTGGTTCCACAATCTAGCTATTGTGGTGAATTGAGCAGCAATGGACATTGATGTGTCTACATCACTGTAGTATGCTGATTTTAAGTCCTTTGAGAGTGGGATAGCTGGGAGTGGGATAGCTGGGTCAAATGGTGGGTCCATTCCAAGTTTTCTAAGGAATCTCCACACTGCTTTCCAGAGTGGTTGCACTAATTTGCAGCCCCACCAGCAATGTATGAGTGTACCTTTTTCCCCACATCCTCATCAACACCTATTGTTGCTTGTATTCTTGCTAATAACCATTCTAATTGGGGTCAGATGGAATCTTAGGATAGTTTTGATTTGCATTTCTCTTATAACTAGAGACGTTGAACATTTTTTCATATATCTGTTGATTGCTTGTACATCATCTTCTGTGAAGTGTCTGTTCATTTCCTTAGCCCATTTGTTGATTGGGTTATTTGTATTCTTGATGTAGAGTTTTTTGAGTTCTTTATATATTCTGGAAATTAGCGCTCTATCTGAAGTATGAGTGGCAAAGATATTCTCCCACTCTGTAGGCTCTCTCTTCACATTGCTGATGGTTTCCTTTGCTGAGAAAAACCTTTTCAGTTTGAATCTATTCCAGTTATTGATTCTTGCTTTTATGCTATGGAAGTCCTGTTAAGGAATTCTGATCCTAAGCCAAGGAGTTGAAGGTTTGGACCTACTTTTTCTTCTATAAGATGCAGGGTCTCTGGTCTGATTCTGAGGTCCTTGATCCTAGTTGAGTTTTGTGCAGGGTGAGAGATAGGGATTTAATTTCATTCTGTTGCATATGGATTTCCAGTTTTCCCAGCACCATTTGTTGAAGAGGCTATCTTTTCTCCATTGCATATTTTTGGCCCCTTGTCTAGTATGAGAAAATTGTATTTATTTGGGTTTGTGTCCATGTCCTCTATTCTGTACCATTGATCTACCTGTCTATTTTGGTACCAATACCATGCCGTTTTTGTTACTATTCCTTTGTAATAGAGTTGAAGATCTGGTATTGCGATACCCCCTGCTTCGCTCTTTCTACTGAGGATTGCTTTAGCTATTCTGGGTTTCTTATTCTTCCAGATCAATTTCATAATTGCTTGCTCTATTTCTGTAAGGTACACCATTGGGATTTTAATTGGAATTGCATTGAATATGTATAGCACTTTTGGTAGTATGGCCATTTTGACAATATTAATTCTGCCTATCCAAGAACATGGGAGATCTTTCCATTTTCTAAGGTTTTCTTTAATTTCTTTCTTTAGTGTTCTGTAGTTCTCATTGTAGAGGTCTTTCACCTCTTTTGTGAGATTGATTCCCAAGTATTTTATTTTTTTCAAGGCTAATGTGGATGGGGTAGTTTTCCTAACTTCTTTTTCTGAAGATTCATCACTTATGTATAAAAATGCATTAGATTTATGAGCATTGATCTTGTAACCTGCCACTTTACTGAATTCACTTATGAGTTCTAAAAGTTTTCTGGTGGAATTTCCAGGTTCCTCTAAATACATAATCATGTCATCAGCAAATAGGGATAGTTTGAGTTCTTTTCCTATTCATATCCCTTTAATTTCTTTAGTCTGTCTAATTGCTCTAGCTAGAGCTTCGAGGACAATGTTGAATAGAAGTGGTGAAAGAGGGCATCCCTTCCTTGTCCCAGTGTTTAGGGGGAATGCTTTCAGTTTTTCATCGTTTAGAATGATATTGGCCATGGGCTTAGCTTAGATGGCCTTTACAATGTTAAGGAATGTTCCCACTATCCCTATTTTTTCTAGTGTTTTAAGCATGAAGGGATGCTGTATTTTATCAAATGCTTTTTCTGCATCTATCGCTATCATCAAGTGATTCTTGACTTTAAGTCTGTTGATATGGTGAGTGACATGTATTGTTTTCCAGATGTTGAACCAACCTTGCATCCCTGAGATAAAACCCACTTAATAGTGGTGCACTATCTTTTTAATACATTCTTGTATGCAATTTGTTAAAATTTTGTTGAGAATTTTTGTGTTGATGTTCATAAAGGATATTGGTCTGAAATTTTCTTTCCTCAATGTGTCTTTGTCTGGTTTAGGTATCAGGGTGATATTGGCTTCATAGAATGAGTTTGGGAGGGTTCCCTCTTCTTTTATTTCATGGAATACTTTGAGAAGTATTGGAATGAGCTCTTCTTTAAAGGTTTTGTAGAACTCGGCTGAGAACCCATCTGGTCCTGGACTTTTCTTTGTTGGGAGGCCATTGATGACCTCTTCTATTTCATTACTTGAAATTGATATATTTAAATTTTGTATGTCCTCCACGTTCAGTTTAGGTAATTCATATGTCTCTAGAAACCTGTTGATGTCTTTGAGATTTTCTATTTTGTTGGAATATAGATTTTCAAAATAGCTTCTAATTATGTTTTGTATTTAATCATGTCTGTTGTGGTATTTCTTTGTTCATTCCGAATTTTAGTAATTTGAGTTTTCTCTCTTCTTCTCTTTGTTAGTGTTGCTAAGGGTTTATCAATTTTGTTATTTTTTCAAAGAACCAACTATTAATTTGTCAATTTTTTGTATTGTTTCTTTTGTTTCAATTTCATTGATTTCAACTCTGATTTTAAGTATTTCCTGTCTTCTACTACTTTTGTTGCTGCTCTGTTCTTCTTTTTCTAGGACTTTGAGTTGTAGTATTAGGTCAATTATTTGTTGTTTTTTTTTTTCTTCTTCTTTTATTGAATGTGCTCCATGAAATAAATCTTCCTCTAAGTACTGCTGTCATAGCGTCCCAGAGATTTTGATATGATCTTTGTTCTCGTTTTCCTCTAAGAATATTTTTATTTCTCTCCTGATGTCTTCTGTTATTCATTCATCATACAATAGCATATTATTTCATCTCCAGGTATTGAAGTAGTTTCTGTTTTTTATTCTGTCACTTATTTCTAATTCCAATCCCTTTGATCTGATAGAATGCAAGGTAGTATCTCTATCTTCTTGTATTTGCTAACATTAGCTTTGTGGCAGAAAATATGGTCTATTTTAGAGAAGGATCCATATGCTACTAAGAAGAAAGTGTATTCACTCTTTGTTGGATGGTATGTTCTATATATGTCCATTAAGTCTAAATTATTGTGTTATTGAAATCTATGGTTTCTTTGTTCAATTTTTGTTTGGAAGATCTGTCCAGTGGTGAGAGAGGTGTGTTAAAATCGCCTAGTGTTATTGTGTTGTGGTCTATTTCATTTTGGAATTGAGAAGGATTTTTTTGACGTACATGGATGAGCCACTGTATGGGGCATAGATATTTATGATGGTTATGTCTTACTGATTTATGCTTCCCTTAAGCAGTGTGAAATGTCCTTCTTTATCCCTTCTGACTAACTTTGGCTTGAAGTCCACATTATCTGATATGAGGATGGATACTGCGGCTTTTTTGCTGAGTCCATTTGCATGGTATTTTTTTCCCATCCTTTCACCTTTACTCTATGAGTATCTCTTTCTATGAGATGAGTCTCTTGCAGGCAGCATGTTGTTGGATCTTTCTCTTAATCCAATCTGCCAGTCTATGTCTTTTGATGAGTTCAGGCCATTCAGGGTTATTATTGAGATAAGATTTGTATTCCTGATCATTTGGACTATTTTTGTTTTATGACATGACTTGGGTTCTCCTTTATTTAGCTATTCCTTTAGGGTAGTCCCTCCCTTTGCTGATTTGCATTGTTGTTTTTCATCTCTTCCTCATGGAATATTTTGCTGAGAATGTTCTGTAATGCCAGCTTTCTTTTTGTAAGTTCTTTTAGTTTTTGTTTTTCATGGAAGGATTTTATTTCACCGTCAAATCTGAAGGTAAGTTTTGCTGGGTATAAGATTCTTGGTTGGCATCCGTTTTCTTTCAGGGCTTGGTAAATGTTGTTATAGGCACTTCTAGCTTTTAGGGTCTGTATTGAAAAATCTGCTGATATCCATATTGGTTTCCCCCTGAATGTAATTTGATTCTTTTCTCTCACAGCCTTTAAAATTCTGTCTTTATTTTGTATGTTAGGTATTTTCATTATAATGTACTTTTGTATATTTGGAGTCCTATATGCCTCTTGTACTTGATTTTCCGTTTCATTCTTCAGATTTGGGAAATTTTCTGATATTATTTCATTGAATAGATTTTTCATTCCTTTGGTTTGTTTCTCTGTGTCTTCCTCAATCCCAATAATTCTTAAATTTGCCCTTTTCATGATATCCCATAATTCTTGTAGATTCTGTTCATGATTTCTTACCATCTTCTCTGTTTGGTCAACTTTGTTTTCAAGATTAAATATTTTTTCTTCAGTGTCTGAGGTTCTGTCTTCCAGGTGTTCTGTCCTATTGGTTATGCTTTCTATGGAGATTTCAATTTGGCTTATTGTTTCCTTCATTTCAAGGATTTCTGTTTGTTTGTTTTTTCAGTATCTTTAACTCTTTATTGAAATGATCTTTTGTTTTCCATATTTGCTCTTTTATCTGTTGATTGGTGCAATCATTCAATGCCTGCTTTTGCTCTTTCATTTCATCATTTTCTTCCCTGATCATTTTAATTATGTACATTCTGAACTCCCTTTCTGACATTTCTTCTGCTATGCTGTCATTGGATTTTTTTGATGTAGCATTTAGGTTTGTTTGGGACATTTTCTTCCCTTTTCTTCTCATATTGGTCAGGTGTCAGTGGAACTCTGAGATTTTGCAGATTTCCTGTATTGACTTATAGTGTCCCTGTAGATTTCCAATATATCACCTCCTAGCCTTCAGTAGCCTGAAGCCTTGGAGGAACTTGATAATGCAGTGCTCCACAAGAAAGCTGCCCATCTATGGGTGGTGACCTTCAGGTGGGGTATATTCCCTGCTAGTGGGCGGAGGCACCTCCACTTATTGACCAATGGTCAGACAAAGGGTAACTAGACTGTGGGCTGGGGCATGGTCAGTCTGGGCCTGTGTTTCTGGTTCTACTGCCCTAGTGGGAAATCTTTACCCAGCAGGGAAGACTCACCCGATGTGGATGTCTCATTTTTTAGCTCCCCTCCTAGAAGTTTCCTTAGATCCAGAACTACCACCTGGGCTGGGCAGCCCTCCTCTGCAATGTTCCCAGGGTCCGGGACCTACCTCCTGGGCCAGGGAGCCTCACCCTGTGCCGAAGCGTCTTGCTGGGCAGCCCACTGTAGAGGCTACAGTGCTACTGGTTGTCAGAGTTCACCACTCCAGCGGGGGCAAGGGGGGGCCTCATTGGGCAACTACTTCACAAATTTCCCTGTATTCTGGGACTACCACCCCGTCTGGGCACCTCCCCAATGGGAGAGACTCATGGGGCAGCTCTGAGTTGGTTCCGAGTCTCTCAATACCTCCTCTTCTTGAATCCTGAGTCCTGGAACAACATGAAATGCAGTCACCCTCTAGTCTGCCACCTCGAAACCTTCCTTGATTGTCTCTTTGGTGACTCCTTGCCTCTAGCAGGAAAACCACATTTGGATTTCAGTGGACTCTCAGTAGACTGAAGAATAGCCTTCAGACCAGAAATCACACATGTGTCCAAACCAGGTTTATGCCCAGGTATTGGCTTCCTTCTTTGAACACTTTTCCAAATCCTCTTGTTTTGTTGGCTTTTATGGTCCTTCCCAACCCTCCAAACCATGTGAAGGGTAAGTTTAGATTCATTTTCTCCTGAGGGAACTAGACCCCATATTCCTCAGATCGTGTTTTTTCACCCACACCTACTAGAGCAGATTCCTTGCTTGCCAATATCAACCCATTTTAACTAGGGGTTCCTAAGTTTTTAAATGATACATTATGAACTGTAGTCTTTCCATTGAATCTTGGCCTACCTTAGGATTTCAGCATAGCCTTGTTCTTACTAGACCTTGAATATTTCCTGTTATGGGGTGCAACTTAAGAACAGACCGATCACCACTGAGAAGTCCAAATTTGAGAGTCTTTATTAAGTCGGCCAACTGACTCTCTCACACAATGCCCCCCAAAAAATGGCTAATGGGAGAACAACCCTGACGACAGGTTGTAGGGGTTTTTATACCAAAAATCACATCAATCATAAGTGTCTGTTGCTGTGATTTGAAATTACAAACTAACATCATGAGTTCATCAACAGAGGGGGAAGTGGGTCACCTAGGTCTAAACTAAAGAATGGTTACTAACAACCACACAATTACCATTTACATGGTACATTGGTTAGGAGCAATAGGGATCAAAAGAGAGCAATTTTTATTACATAAGAATTGTCATTTTGTATTGTTAAACATGTCACACTAAGTAACTGATGATGGGTACAGAGGTAGGGTGTTCCCATGGTTGAAGTTTATTTCCTATATAACATGGAGTCTCAGAGCAAAATGGAGTCTGTTTAGTCATTTCCCTTATAGTCTGGCCTATAACATTCTCATGGAGCCAGATCTGTCAGCCCATCATATTCCCTTTCTTCTGAATTTAATCATTTGTTGACCTTGTGGCCTTGAGTAAATTAGCAATTTGCTCTGTCTCCATTTCTTTAACTGTAAAGTCAGTGCTATGGTTTAAACATGAGGTGTCCCCCAAAAGCTCATGTGTGACACAATACAAGAAAGTTCAGAGATGAAATGATTGGATTATGAGAGCTTTAACCTAATCTGTGAATGAATCCACTTGAATGGATTAGGTGGTAACTGTAGACAGGTAGGGTGTGGGTAGAGGAGACAGGTCACTGGGGGCTTGTCTTCGGGATTTATATTTTGTCCCTGGTGGGTATAGCAGTCTCTTTGCTTCCTGATTGTCATGTCCTGAGCTGCTTTCTTCTTCCACACCCTTCCACCATGGTATTCTGCCTTTTTCTTGGGCCCAGAGCAACAGAGTCAACTGTCTATAAACAACCTCTAAAATCGTGAGCCCCAAATAAACCTTTCCTCTTCTAAAATTTTTCTTGTCAGGTTTTTTGGTCGTGGTGGTGAAAAAGCTGTCTAAAGCAGTCAGGAGAGAGTATAACTCCTTCATAGCACTATTAGGAGGATCCAATGATATCAAGTCTGTGATACTGCTGAATAGGTCCCTGACATAACACAGGCATTTAAGAAGTGCTATCCTCAAATAAGGATGAACAGAATGGATAACAGCATTTCTTTGCTACTTGACTGTATTTTGCTTCTAGGCTCTGAGCCTAGAACTACTTTCAGGACCGAGTTGTATAAGGTAGAAAGTGGTTGATGACAATCCAGCAGCTTACTCAGCCTGGCTGGGTAAGGATGATTGTCTCCTTTCCAGTAACTTCTTACCCTTTCCAGTGTTGCTTATCTCTTGAATAAAAATGCTAGAGGTAAAGACGGACAGCTGTACTCCCAAACACAGATGGTCTTAATCATTTAGGCTGTGTCAAATGCTCCTCGATGTGCTCCCATCAGTGGACTTCTATTGCTGCAGTATATTCTTCAGATCCATATCCCTGTAAGATTGTGTCCACCATGAGAGCAGGGAGTGTGTTATTTTCCCTGTTGCATTATCCAAGAGAGAGTCTGGCACATAGTAGTGGCTCCATGAGACCTTGTAGAAATGAATGCATGACTGAGTTAAAGTAAAGCATCCAAGGGATTCTGAAGGCAGGGAACTCTAAAACAGATGGAGGGCATAGCGACTAGAAAGACAAGAAACATTTTCGGATATATTTTCAAAGACCTGGTTAGAGCGTAGAGCAGTGTTCTCTACCCCAAAGCCTTATTGTTGCCCTGCTGTGGTACAATGAGGGCAACACAGATCTTGCCTGGCTCCAGCTCTGCCACCACCTTCTTAACCTGTGTGACAGAGGGTAAAGTATTTTAGCCTCCGTCTCATTACTGTGAAAAAGAGCCAAGGGAATTCATGTGCCTGGCCCCATACCCTTGCGGGGTGAAGTTATGTGAGAACTGATGTGTCCAATGAAGGTAGGGACAGATGACAAGGGGAAACGAAGACAAGAGCACACATCGTATTCTGACTCCATCTGCCTGAGTTAATTTTTAATAAGGCAAACAATGAATGTTTGAGCTTCCTTCCTAAAATATTTTGACTAGCAATTTCATGAGTGGGAAGGTTTTAACCAGGCTGTCTCCAAAATAGTGAGTAAAGAAAACACACTTAAACATGCTAATTTTGAAGAAAATTAAATTATGGCATGGCTGACATCAAACAATTTGGTAAAATATTAAGTGTGGGAATGAAAAGGAAAACATTTTCCCAATCTTGTCCTCTGATATCCTGCACGACACCTAGAATTGGTCCCCATTTGACACTCTGGGGAGCTATTGTACCCTGCAGCACAAACAGTGTTTCATCAACATCTTTCTAAAACAAAACTAAGAAGCCCCTGTGTTAGTCAGCTTTTCATCACCTTGATCAAAATGCCTGATAACCTAGAGGAGGAAATATTTATTTTGGCTTACAGTTCCACAGGATTCAATCCTAGGTCAGATGGCTCCATGGCAGAAACATCAAGACAGAAGGGCAGAGCAGAGGAAAGTTGCTCAGTTCACAGCATTTGGGGAAGCAGAGGGGTGCACAAAAGGGGCCAGGGACAAGATAAACGCTCCAAAGTACGACCCTAGTGACCTACTTCCTTCCACTAGATCCAGTCTCCCAGTAGTCTATTCAGTCTCTTAATGCACTAATGAGTTCAGAGTCCCCATGAACCAATCATTGCCTAAAAACCCCACCTCTAAACCTTAATGCAATGGGAACCATTCATAAAACGTAAGACTTGGGGGACATTCCAGATACAAACTACAATATCCCCAAAGTCAAAGAGCCCTAAACACAACCAGGTCTCAACCCTACTTGCCTCCTTGCCCCTCTGGCCTACAGTGAATCTCTTCATTCCACAATGTCCTCATGTCTATTTAGAGTACTCTTTCTGCCCCACAAAAATATCTTCCTTTTGCTTCATTACACAAGGAATAAGACATATTTTTTCCTTTACCCCAATTCTGGTGCTTAGAGAATCTGTAGTCCTTGTAGGGTTCTAATTCCTGAAGGAAACAGATTGCTTTTGGTGCTCATGGCTTCTCTCTGGGAGCTTGAAGGAGCATGCCTAATCCTGAAGACTGCTGCAAGCACCTAAATGAATTCTGAATTCTTTGTAACACAGTAGCTTACTGCCTTTTAAATTTTGCTTGTTCTCTCTTTGAAGATTTCCACCAATCTATCTATGGTTGCAAATATGTTGATCCTACAATTAACCTTTGCTCCCAATTTTTCTATGAGAATTAAATTACGAAAAGGCAAACACTTGGAGCAGTATATATGTGAACACTGACCACTTATAATCCCTCTCAGTTCCCAAGAAGCCTTATTTGTGTCCATAAACTTTTGGAAACCCCAATACCCGCAAATGGACAAGTAAAACAAGCCACCAGAGATATGGGACACAACAGATATGTGGCCCAGAGAACTCCATTACTATGCAAAGTTCCCAGCTAATCAGGAATGAGAGTGAGGCCATCCTCAACCAGCCCACCCTCAACCATTCATCACTGTCACAGACTCTTGTAGTGACTCAGTGGAGCAAGGTCCAGGTCAACAGACATTCACAGACTTATAATCAATAATGAATACCACTGTTTTAGGGAACCAAATCCTGGGGTATTTAGTGATGTAACAACTAAAATATATGATGATTTACTCATCTCTTCTTTAGTCCTTATTTGCCTTCATTATTTAAAATATCCATGTGTCTTAGTTCCAATGTGATAGAGTCAGGGGATGGTTGAGCAAGGTCAGAGAAAATAGGTTTGTATCACAGGTGGCTCCATCTCATACACACACACACACACATATTTTTTTTTTGAGGGGTCATTCTCTCTGCCTCCACATACTTGTCAAAATTGCCTTGAAGACCACACAAACCCCATCTCAATTTTTTTCAGTAAATATGCAATCATTTCTAATGGTCTTTTCATTTATTATTTTAATTTCAGGAAATTTAGTAGTCAGACTGACCAAGAATAGCAAGAAAGCTCTTGGAAGATATGCAAAGGCACCTGTTTTAATGCTAGGTTAGATTTAGTTAGGTATTGAGAGGAAATTTCTTGTCTGGAGAAGGGAGAATCAGAAAAGGAAAGTCACTGATTGGCTCATCCAACAAACATAATTGAACAACTACTCAGGGTCAGGTCCTAGTCTAGGGACTGCAGATAAATTAGTGAAAAAGACAGACAAATTCCCTAAGGGGAATAGGTAATAAGTGAGTAAGTATGTCAAAGAGTATCAGATGTTGATAAAAGCTATGAAAAGAATTGGGATTTCTCTGAGTTGGGGAGTGGGTTACAATTTTAAATAGTGCATCAGAGAAGACCGCAGCAGGTGACATTTCATTTGAGTCTTTAAGGGGGTGAATTTCTAAGTCTTGCAGATATACAGGGAAATAGCATTCCAGGAATAGAGGGCAACAAATGCATAAATGAACATGTCTGGGTTTTCAGAGAAAAGCAAGGAGGCAAGGGTAGCTGGAGCAGGTTGGTGGGGATGGTGAGCAATAAAGATGAAATTGAAGAAGAAATGGGAGGAGGTGCTTTGAGCAAAGGATAATGTGAGCTAGTCTAGGTTTTGGAAGAATAATACTGGCTATTGAGTTGGACAGAGACTGTCAGTGGGAAATGACACATTCTAACACAATCTAACAGGGAGGGGTATAGACTGTCCTACTATAGTAGCTTTTGATGTGGTGTGGAGCAGAGCACTTGGAGCTTAGGTGAACTTTGGAGGTGATTCTGAAAGAATTTGCCAAAACATTGGATGTGTGTTATGAGATACAGAGATAAGTGAGAATAGATTTCACTGTGTTATACTTTAAGGCAACTTTTTTACTGCTGTGACCAAAGACTTAACAAGAATAATTTTAGAGAAGGAAAAGTTTATTTAGGGGTTCACAGTTTCAGAGGTCTCAATCCTTAGACAGCTGGCTCCATTCCTTAGGGCTTGAGACGAGGCTGAACATCATGGTTGAAGAGTATAGTAGATGAAGCAACTCAAGACATCACATCAGGAAACAGAGAATCCACTTGCCAGGATTATCCTAAAGGCAATCCCACAACAACTCACCTGCTCCAGCCACACCCAACCTGCCTTCAGTTACCACTCAGTAAATCCCTAACAGGGGATTAATACACTGATTGGGTTAAGGCTGTCATAACCCAATTGTTTCACCTCTAAACCTTCTTGCATTGTGTCACACATGAGTGTTTGGGGGACACCTCTCATCTAAACCATAATGCATACTTTGCCATATATTTGGAAGAACAATCAAGTTTGGGTGAGAAGAAGAGGATTTAGGGGAAAGGAAAACATGCCCCCAAGATGTAGTCTGAATATCATCCTTTGGTCAGTTTGTTTTCAAAGACATCAGAGGTAAGAGAGGTGAGTCATCAGGTGAGGGGAACTGGACCAAGGTAATGCGAGGTTTTTGAATAAATACCACAGCCAAAAGTCTGAACACTTCTCCAGTTGTAGGGATTGGGTCACAAAGGATGAGAAAAATTCTTGGAATCTAATTGTCTACTCATATCTCATAGAGAATGGCTATGAAGGGAGCAGTTTACAAAAATCAAGGGTTACCTATTCAGATGTTTACAGCAGCTGGGCAGGAAAGAGAAATGATTGAAACAGGTATAAGAAAAGCACAAGCACTCTGGTAAATGAAACTGACTCCTGATCTCCACTATAGGGGAAAAAGGTAGGTAATGACCGAAACTGAGGCTAAAGGAAGTCAGTATCCCTTCCACAGGGGAAAGTTGCTGTTTAACTCCCAAGTAATACAGGAAGGTATAAAGCCTGTCCTAGCATTATCAGATTAAGTAGAAGCTAGAAATCTGTATTTTTATGTGAATGCTCTAGATTTGTATAAGTTGATAAGTAATTTATTTAAATACACACACATACACACACACATACACACACACACACACACACACACACACACACGGCCAAACTATAACTGAAGAAAGCTGAAATCTATGAGCTGCCTGTTCCAACTTCTAATGCAGATGGTGAGCATTCCTTGCTCTCCAGATTCAGACTGCAGTGCTAAGGCCAGATATTCAGGTCCCCTCAGGATATAATCCTTTTCCTTCCCTTTCTTTTTCCATTAGTCACCTTCAGAGGATAAAGCATTGGCCCCTTTCTGGGCAGTGGTCCTTGCAATTCTGTCAGGGTGATACAGTTGAGGAGCTGATGAGACACTAGATTTTATTCTTCCTATCCCATCAGAATTAGTGCTTGTAGCAGCAAGGATGGTGGCCCCCTGTATACTTCCTGTATGCACCATTTCCTACTACCAGCACTGTACTTTCTGCTGCAAAGCTTGCTCTGCATGCAAAAGAGTTCTGGGGAATCTGAACTCCTGAGAACAGCCATTATTGATGACAAATGGAAATTGGTGGATATATACTGCATTGTCCTTGTTTCTTCAGTGCGATAACTCTGAGGTGCGTGTGTTCTGCTCTCTCTCCCAGAGGTCCCCAGATAGAGTCTCAGTTGCCCACTGAAGTAACCTGTTCATTAACATGTGGGCTTTCTTCCTTTCCTAATCTTATTTCCTCACTGTCTTACTGGTACATCCTGGGACAACTACTTGCATTCAAGTCCTTGTTTCAGGGTCAGCTGAGGCAAAGCTTCACAATCTCTTCTCCACTGGGTGGTGGACTGAGCAGGAGAGTGATTAGGATGAGGGCATTTGCAAGCCCCTCTGATAGGGCTGGAATCTCAAGCATGTGGGGACTTTGTGACAAGCAGGCTGATTTTTGCCCTTTCCAAGCCTGGTTTTATTGACAAATGCATAAGACTCGGCTTGAAACAAAATGTTTTTTAGCTTTGCCATAAACAAGCTAATCCATGAACAAAGCACTCCCTCTGCTTTCTCTCCCCTCAACCCAGCACAATTTGTTCAGGATCCTTGTTGACCTTTTAATTGTATTTCAGTGGAGGATAGAGAGAAATAAATGAAAAGCCTCACATCTGCATTCATACAAGCAAATGACTATAGCTTAGGACAAAGTCTGTGATCAAAGGGACAGGATGCTCTACCAGCTGCCTAAATAAGCAAGGGAACTTTCTGTTCTAGCACACTCTGGGCTCTGCTCCCCAAAACAAGGGGTTCTTAGAGAATTCCTTTAGGTGAGTGAATTGGGGGCTACTTCATCCCTGCATCCTGTTTAAGAAGAGAGAGAAAGCAGTGTAAACAAGCAATGACAGCATAGCCTGCTGTCCTGATCTCTGGGGCCTTGTGGGTGGTTCCCCCAAAGGACCACATTTCTCCTGCAGCCTCATTGGTCTCTAGATTTTTTTCTCAGGGTATATCAATGCTGCATTTTGTCCCCATACTATAGCAGATAGTCACAATCAAGCTATACTGTAAAGATAGTGAAGGCAAAGAACATGTGTATCTTCTCTGTTCTGTCTTCAAAGCCTACCTATGGTCTGCCACATGGTAGGTACTTAATCAATGTGTGCTGAATCAAACAATTTGTCCTAGGAGAAGAGTTTCAAAAATAATGAATATATATATATATATATAAATATACATATATATACATGTATATACACATATACATATATATACACACATGCCTATGTACATATATATGTTTATGCCTGTGTATATGTATGCACACATTTTTATTGTTAATAATTAATAGAATTACACATACTCTTATACAGAAACATTCACAAACACCCCAGTTCTAGATGTGAGAAGAACATAGCAATATACTAGGAAGTTTAAAATGGTTTAGGGGTTGTATTAGTTTTTCATCAACATTTTTAAAAATACCTGAGATTAAAAAAAAAAAAAAATACCTGAGATAGTCAACTTATGAAAGAAAAGGTTTATTTTGGCTCATGGTTTTGGAGGTCTCAGTGCATGATCAATTGACCACTACTTTGGGCCTATGGTGAAGCAGCCAGGAGCATGTGGTAGAGCAAAATTGTTCAACCAGGAACCAAAAAGGAAAGAGGAAGGAGCAGGGTCTACAATCTCCTTAGAGACATGACTCATATGACCTAAAGACCTCTCACTAGGCTCCACCTCTTAAAGGCACCACCACCATAGTACTACACTGGACCAAACATTCAACACATAGACCTCTGGGAGACATTCAAGATACAGACTATAGCAGGGCCTATCTCCTCAGTCAAACAGGGACATTGTTGCTCTGCATGTATGATTTCTTTTCTTTCTTTCTTTCTTTTTTTAGCATATTCTCAACAGTCTTCAACAAGTTCCCAACATTTAAAAACCATGTTACAATTACAACCATTTTAATACACTGTTAAGCTACATTTTCCTCTAATTTGCTGGTTCAGTGATTACTCAAACTCTCACTCAGTTTTCTCACTTATAAAAATAGTTATAATATCTGCATTGAGGTTCTTATGGGGTTTTAAATGATTATTTCAGGAAAAATGCACAGAACAGTATCTGGCACATGCAAACCCAAAACTGTTAGCTATCATGGTTACCTGGCTTTTGAGCAATGATAGAATCAACAGAATGACAAGAATTTTTCTGTGCTTCAAATCCCATCATTTATTCTTTAAATCCTCCAAGAATATCATCTGTCAGCTACAGGGGTGACTAAAATTGGTGGCAATAACTATATACATTTCAGATCTATAATTCTTCTCAGAAAAAAACAAATACACATCCCTCCTTCACTCACTATCCTACCTCCACTCTCCTCACTCACCATCACCTCATGAGTTTTTCTTTCAGAAAAACTCTCTCTGTGTAAGACTAAAACAAAAGGCAACCCTTGCAAGCAGTCTTCTCCATAGTCCTACTGAGAGTCTTACTCACAGGAGTACGTAGTCCTGAGACCCACCCTCATTCAACGCGGTGCTAAGATAGCACTGTCTTGCCAGAACATCTCTCTCAGGCCTCAGATGTTCTTTAGAGGTCAGCCTCTAAATCCTAGGTGGGAGGTCAATCATCCATTAAAAAAGAGGGATGTGAATGACTCCATGCAAGTGAAGATGTATTAACCTTCTTGAGAATTCCTAACAACAACCCTGGAGGACACATTCCATAAGCCTCTGGGGATGAACTGTATCATCTCCACGAAGTACAATCATCACTTGATGTTCTCTTTTTTTTTTTTTTTTTTCTGACTACAGAAACAGAAATAACACTCAGCAGTTCAACAAACTCAACATGAATCAAAGGAGCCCACTCAGTCACTAAAAGAGGAACTGCATACTTTTACTTTGGTTCTCTTTGGTTCTAGCTTTTGGAAATAAAGATGGATGGGAAATGAAGAGATAGAATGAGAGTCTTTATAACTCCATAACTAGATATTTGTGATCTCCAGATTATCTGATGAGCTCTCGCCTCTACTTGAGTTTTAAGAGAAGCTTTACTGATAGCTTTACCAATCCATTTGTGTTTAAAGGAATTCTGCCTATGACATGTTCCATGAAATGTGGGTTTTGTCATTATTAGCTAAGAAAAAGAGAGAGAAAGAGACAAAGAGAAAGGCAGAGGCATGAAAGAGATGAAGAAAATTGGCTATATTTGTGAGCAAGGCAGCTTGCCAAATTAAACATAGAATTAGCTACTTAGGAATTCATAGATTTAAAATTTAAATTCAATCTTAAAAGAAAAAAACTTGATTAAACAAATTCCAGTAGGAAGTCTTGGCCTTAGCCTTAGTACTATTAAGAGGATCTGAGAACATAAATGCTCTTAGTGTGGTTTTGTCACAAAAACAAAATAAAAAAACTATGATGTACACAGTCTTCTTGATAGTTGTGTAACAGTGTTCTAGGGTTGCCAAAACAAAGTACCACAGTCTGAATGGCTTAAACAGCAGAAGTGTATCGCCTCACAGTTCCGAAGGCTAGAAGTCTGAAACCTAGGAATCAGCAGGTCTGGTTCTTTCCCATGACTGGGAAGGAGAATCTGTTCAATGTCTCTTTCCTTTTTACAGATGGTGTTGCCTCTGTGTCTTTACACCATCTTCCCCTGGTACATGTCTACTTCTGAATGAAAATTTTCCCTGTTTTAAAGAATACCAATCACATTAGATTAGAAACCACTCTAATGATACCATGTAAATTTGATTTTCTGCAAAAACCTTATTTCCAAATAAGGTCCCATTCACAGGCACTGGAGGTTAGGATGTCAATTTCTTTTTATGGGACAACTCAACCCATAATGACTGGAAAGAACCATTCCTAGACTTCAACAAAAATGACTTTTTCAAATGAGCAGTGCCTAAGACACATGTATATCCCACAGAAAATCATTTAATAAGACATTGCTTTGTAGAGGAGATACTTTCAATATGTAGGCCAATTTAGAAAAGTTAAGAACTTTCTCAAGTATCATGGGTATTAGTGTCCCATGGATACTCCAACTTTAACACATACTTGGTGGCTTAAAACAACATAAGTTTATTCTCTTATACCTCTGAAGACTAGAGTCTAAAATTGATTTTATTGGATTGAAATCAAGGCATAAGTAATGCCACATACATTCTGGAGTCTTTAGAGGAGAATCCCCTTTCTTGTCTTTTGCAGCTTCTAGTGGACATCTATATTTCTTGATTTGTGACTTCTATCTTCGTGTGCACCTCTCCAGTCTCTGTTCTATCATCACATTGTCTTCTCCTTTTTTGCAGTAAAATTTCCTTCTGCCTTCCTGTTATAAGTACACTTGTGATTGCATTTAGAACCAACTAAGGTTATCCAAGATTATCTTTCTTCAAGATCCTTAATTTAATTACACGTGTGAAGGTAGCATTTAGAGGTTCCAGTTATTAAGATTTGAATATTGTTGGAGGTCATTATTCAGCCTACCATACCATCCATCCTAGGATGGATGTTCAAATTATTGTTTTCCTCACATCTGCAAGAAAACCTTCCCTTAAAGAGCATTCATTAGCTGGATATTTCCTCAAACTTCCTCCCAGTTTTCTTTTCAATCATAGTTCCTCCATTCAACACCTTATTAAAGAGAGTCTGATTTCAAGCATCACTATTCCCCATTTATCAGTTCATGGAGACATCTGAACTATAAGAATGCTTGCAAGTACTATTAATCTTCAATTCTGCAGGCATGCCTTCATTTCTCATACATTGCCAGTTTTACAAAATTTGCACTGTTTTGTTTTCTGTATCATTCTGGGATTCTTCAAAGACCTCTTGACAAATCAAATAATTTCAATTTTTAAAAATTAGGGGTATTTATTACCTCTTCTTACATGTTTATTCTTTAACAGATTTAAGCCAGTTTTACAAGAACTGTGAACATGTTTCTAGCATTAAGATAAGAGGATAAATTGCAATATTTGCTACTTTAGAAAGCAATTCTCTCCTGTTCTCCCCATCCCAATCTCCATAGAGAAAGTCTACCCTTTGTTGTTAAAACACATGATCTGCTTTCAACATGGGTATGGGTTGAAGAGGCATTGAATTAGTTCTGAGTTTAAGGCTCTAAAAGGAAAAATGAAATTTCACTAGCTCTCCTGGGAGATTTCAGAATTCCTCTTGAGAAAGACCTACTAGAATAGGAAGATACCACTTTTCCAGCCTGGGTCCAAAAATAGTCATGTAATGAAGATCCCTTATAGACCACAAAGCATGAAATGCTTGTTGTTATAAAGTATCAAATATATAACACCAAACAGTTGCACAACAATTTGTAGCAATAGTAGACTAACACAGTCACTGATTATGATTATTTTTAATCATTATAAATGAGGAGCACTTCGAAAGACAATTGACCTTAGTATGTGATTTTAATTTATAAATAGGTAAGATAATCTCAAAACCATTCATCTTAATTTTAATCAACATAGTACGTATTATTCCTTAAACTATGCTTATAAAAATGTTATTAGTATGAATTATTTTAAGTGAAACTATCTTTTACTAATATGAGTTATTCCTGTGTTAAGCTATCAAGCAAACAGTAGGATGTGAAATTATTCATGCAACATGATCTGAACTATGTAAAAAAATTCATAGGAGGAAACAGCAATATATTTAAGGTTTATTATCTGAGTACTTTGGTGTTCATGTAGGATCTATCCCATAGAGTTTGGGTATTTATTATATATCATTCTATCAAGTGTGTTTGTAATACCAATATGATACATAATAATGATTTTTTGTTCTTGAATAAGTGAACCCAGAGATTCATTTAAGAAATTGAACTAGAAAAATTGTGACTATGTTAGGGATTTCAACAAGGAAGAGAGAGATGTGTACCTGGGGTATGTTAATTTTCAATGGATAAATGAGTTTATCCACTTTTAAACATCTTTCTCTGGAATATGATATCTAACTGAAAAATGTGTTTTTATTTTTAAAAACTAGTGGTTTTTTTTTCCTATCAACCGAATGAATAGGCTGTGAAATACATTTTAAAATAATGATATAAAAGCTTTAAGAGATATTGTCCTCACAGATTGTACAATTTCCTTTTTATTTTTTAAACATTTATTATGACATGCCTACATAAAGTAAAGGAACTAATTTTTCAACTGTAATTAACTTTATGGGTTTTCCTTTTTTCTTACTTAGAAATAGGGAGTGGAAAAACTCCTGCACATTTCTATAGAAAAGACCAAGTCTCTGAAGTTGTCTGGCAATATACCTTTAAATTCAGAAAATCAGGGAATGTCTTAATCTGTTTATGCTAGTAAAACAAAATACCAGAGACTGGGTAATGTATGATCAACTGAAATCTATTTCTCACAGTTCTAGAAGCTTAGAGATCAAAGATCAAGATGCTGGCAAGTTGGTGTCTGATGAAGGCTGTTCTCTGCTTTCAAGATGGCACCTTGGTCTACATTCTCCAGATGGGAGGAATACTATGTTCTCCCATGGTGGAAGGAGTCTCTTCAGTGCTTTGAAAAGACTCTAAGTCTATGTGTGAAGGCTCAATCCTCCTTAGTCACCCCTAAAAGCCCACTCTTTATATTAAAACATTGATGACTATGCTTCAATGGAAGAATTTTGAGGGACATGTTCAAGTCATAACAAAGGGCTTTATCTGAATACCAGGAAAGCAAGGGACTACTAAGGAAGAAAGGACATGAATTCTCTTGTCACTTTTCAAAATCATCTTGGAAAATAATAATTTCCCTTTATTAAGGAAGATGTCCATTCTTTCATCAAGAATTGATTTGTATCACTCATCATTCTAAATACTAGGACCAGACATAACAGGAAATAAAGATTTCTGTCTTTGTAACGATTAATTTTGGGTGATTACCTCTTAGAAAATTTGAGGATTTGACTGAGAGGGAAATTCTAGTTTTAATGTTTTTTCTCCAAGTGAAGAAAAAAAAAAAAAAAACACTATCAGACACTTTTGAAAAACACAGGTTTTCTTCCTTTTTTTTTTTTTCTTCTTTCTTTTATAACTGTAGACAATGGTCTATCTCAAATTAGGATTTTCTGAAATTTTATTAAAACACAGATTTCTAGGTTCTACCCAAGTCAACTAAATTAGAGGGGGTAATGTCCCAGAATTTCCATTTTTAACAAGCTCCCAATTGATTATATCACATTAAGTTTGGGAATCTTCACATATGAGGAAACTTTCAGTAAAAACTTTCAGTAGGTTAAATCCAAATTTACCAAATGGCTGATTGCTTTTGGTAAATTTATAAAACACAAATTTTTAAATTTACATTTAAGCAAGGGAAAAATATTCAGAAACTAGAGGAAGAAGTCTGTGAAATTGCTCTAAAGAAAAAGTTAGGGAGTAAATGGTGACACATTCCTAAGTGGAAACATTTAATATTATAAAGGCTATTCTCCCATGATTAATATGCACCCTCACTATATTTACAATCCAATCAAAATATACTTTTGAATTCTTCTCTTCTTTGATCTTACATAAATTCTTTCATCATTTATCTTTAAATTTTTAACTTTTTATCTTTTGTTCTAAATTCAGGGATAATTAGGTTACCAAATCAGCCAGAATAGGCAAACTCTTATCACAATCATAAACAATTCCAACATTTCAGTACTCTGGACAGTAGAAAA
Organism: Sciurus vulgaris; assembly: GCF_902686455.1. NCBI lineage: Eukaryota > Metazoa > Chordata > Mammalia > Rodentia > Sciuridae > Sciurus > Sciurus vulgaris. The sequence goes on from NC_136464.1 coordinate 42,871,714, forward strand.
TTATTTTTTTTCTCTCAAACTATGTCATCACAGTTAGGCTGAGCCTGTTCCAGGACCTCTTAACACAAGCCCCGGGCTGAAGGAGCAGCTCCCATCTGGTGCATGGTCATCTTGAGACAGAACGAAACGGCAGCCAGCCAAAGCAGTCTCTTAAAACTGTGTCAGATGGGAGACTGGTCGGTTCCACTGACGTTACCCTGGTCCAAGCAAATCAAATGCCCAAGCCTAATGACAGGGGCAAAGTGTCATCTAGTTGCAGGATAGAAGAATAATAATATATCACATTAGGCTTGTGTTTTTAAATTTGTGCTTTTTTCTTTGTTTCATTATGCAGAACCTACTACCTCTACTCAAACTTTCATTTAGAATAGTGATTTCTTCTCTAATTCATGAGATGCTTTTCCTTATTCTCAGATTTTTAATGATATTATGATCTTTAAAATTTATTAATATGATTTCTTTGAATTTCTAATTTCTTTGGTTCTTTTTATCTGACTATATATTATTCATTGCTTTATAGTGGTGGACCTATAGGCCACTCATTCAGAGACCATTAGGTCATATTTTAAATTTACCGTATGATTCATATTAGTGGAGATATGGTGGGAAGGGCAAAATTCTGCCTGTTCCTACCTGTTTTTCCTTCATACTCACCAAACACCCCCCAAATCCTTGTTCTTAAAAATTATTTACATACTTTCACTGCTAGGTGCCACTCTTTTTATGTTCTCTGGACTGTGCAGGATTTTTCTCTGTTACATTAGCAAGTGTTATGGCTTAGGTATGGTTCATTAGTCCCCAAAGGTTCATGTTATTGAAGACTTGGTCCCCAGAGTGGTACTTTTGGAAATTGAGAGAATCTTTAAGAGGTGGTACATTCTGGGAGGTGTTTAGGTCACTGATTGGGGATTGCAGTGGGGGAAGGGAGTACTTATGTGAATCCTTGGTAGTTCTTGACCTGAGAAAGTTGTTATAAAGGAGAAAGCCTGGCTCCTCCCACTTTCTATTTTCTGGCTCAAGATGTAATTTTGCCCCATCCATTACTGTTTGTCATGAAAGGGCACAACCAAGAGGCAGCCCTCACAACAGGGCCTGCACTAAGCCATTTGAACTTTGGACTTTCACAGCTGTGAATAAAATAAACCTTTTTTCTTCATAAATATCCTATGTTCGATATTTCTTATAGATGAAAAGCTGACCAATAACGTATGGTTATTTCAGCAGGATAATGGTAGTAAGAGGGAACAAAAAAAATCTGAGTTTGTTCACAGATTTATCATCATCTTGAGAAGGAATGAAACAAGTATTCAATCCAAGAAGTTAAAAAAAAATTTTTTTAAATCTCAAACTAAAGCAAATTGGGGAAAACTTATAATAAGGTGAAATTTTCTTTGAAAAAATCAATAAGATGTTTAAAATCAAGTCAGTATGTAAATGAAAAAGAAAAGGAAAATACCACTTTTTTGGAGTAATAAAATAAGTATAGTTTTAGATATGGAGAAAAATTTTAATTCTATTCTATTTAAAATATTTAATAACATTGGGAAAGATAGAAGGCATTTCAATTTGTTTTACTAGACTAGCATAACCCTGATAATAAAATTTGACAAATAGAGCACTAAGAAATAATCTACAGACTAATCTTTCCACTAAATATAAAGGACACATGAAATGATTAAAATTGTAGGTTTGGAAGTTAAATAGAACTATATTCAAATTTTTGCTCTACTGTGAAGAAATATAGTGTGACTTGGGCACATAACTATTCTAAATCCTTTTTTTATCTGCAAAAATAATACCTATTTGAAGAATAATTGTGAGGACTAAAAAGTGATGTAAATTAACTGGGTGTGGTTATGCATACCTATAATCTCAATGACTTTGGAACCTGAGACAGGAGGATTGCAAGTTCAAAGCCACTTAGTGAGATCCTGTCTAAAAAGAAAATGAAAAAAAGAACTGAGGATAAAGTTCAGTGGCAAATCACCCCGGGGTTCAATCCCCACTACCACACACACAAAATAAAGGTGATGTAAATAAGTTCAAAAACATCGTATGCACCCAGTTTATGTCTGCTAATGTTTTCACCAAAACTAAAATGAGAATATTTCTTAACTTGTCAAAATTTGATTTGTACTTGAGTCTCATTTATTTACATGATAACAGAGAAAAAATGTTCTCAAAAAATAATGAGGAAGCATGTTTTAGGCACATTTCAAGATATCAGTAATTTAACCCATACAATAATGGAGTATGTACTAATAACAGAACAGTAAAACAGAGTTGAGATTTCTGAAACAAATGAGTAAAATACAATCTAGCTTATAATAAAGATGAACTTTAAATGCAGAAAACAAATGGATTATTTATCAAGTGGTGATGGGTAAACTGGTTATAGCTGGACAAAATAAAATTCAATTCTGATATTACAGGTTATACCTAAATAATTCCAGAAGAGTTCAAGATTCAATTAGAGAAAATTTTAAAATAACTTGAAGAAAACTTGGAAAAATATGTGTGATCTAGAGTAAGAGACATTCTAAACTCAACATCAAAAGGACAACTAAGACTCAAACAAAACTAGGGAAATACTTTTGATATATGTGAAAAAATAGTCTCCCCAATATATAATAGTATATTAATATATGCTATTAAATTATATATTTGTAATGTAAAATTATTATTACCATTACTAATATAATTTTCATGCTATATAGAGCAGACAAAAAATGCTTTAGAAAAATGGAGAAAGAATCTAGGGACTCCCCAGAAGACAATTAAAATGGCATTTATAAACATATACAAAAATATTCAAACATTAATCAATTTAGAAAAGTAATTTAGAAAAAAGGATTATACTTTTTTATTTCTAAGAGTTAGCAAAGATTAACAACAATAATAATCAGTATTACCAAGAATAATATATTAAGGGCATAATTGGAAGATTCACAAAGATATATGCTCAAGACTCATTGTAAAATTTAGAAAGTAGCAAAATAAATATCTAACCTAAATGCCTATTAATAAAGAACTGACTAAATAAAATGCTGCCATATCATGGAATACTAGCTTGCATTAAAAATAATAGTGCAGAGATAATTTTGTCAAAAAATGTAATTGCTTTTTTTAAAAGAAGTAAATATTTATTTTCAAAAAGCATGTGTATATTGCTTTTAGAATCATAAAAATAGAACTTATCTATATATTTTATACTAATTTTGGAGAAAATATAGGAAAGCAGATCTTTTCATTAGAGTGAAAATTTTTAGAATCATTTGAGTGCAAGATGGTCTATATTAAAAGTCTTAAAAATGTCTGTAGTTAAAAAGATAATTACACTTCTAAAAAATTCTCTAAGGAAATAATAAGAGACATGAAAATTGCTAGAAGAGTAGATTTTAAATGATCTCACCGCAAAAAATGACATGAGGTAAATGATCTCTTCACTAACTTAATTTAGTCATTCCATAACATATACATGTATTAAAACATCTTGTTATACACCTTAATTATCTACATTTTTGAAATTTAAAAAAATTAATAAATTAAAGTTCCAATAAATAAATAAATAAATAGAATCTGCAAGGGTGCTCATCATTTATCAACTGAAAAATTATACTACAAAAATAACAGATGCATTAAGATCATATACTGTGAGGTACTTTTTATGTGCAGCTGAGTACTGTGTTGCTCAGTAAGTGAACAAGGGTGTTTCTCTGTAGCCTATCCACTTTTTGTGGGCGGACCTTCCCTTTAAGTCACCATCCACCTCCAAAGGTCCAGAAGCTAGGGATTATGCATGTTCTCAACTGCCCAACAAGTTGTTGTTCCTACTGGATGAATCGGCTGGGAGCTGAGCAGTTCAGGGCACAAAAGGTTCCAACCAGAAGGATCACCCTGAGTACTTTTCTCTACCTAATCTATTGTCCATGCTCCTGCTACAGAAAAGCAAAGGATACAAGTTCCCCAACCCAATTTCACAAAAGTGTCAGGTATGGAGATGCAAGTAAGGCCCAAAAGGGCTCCACCTTTTCTTTTCTTTTTTGTTCATGTTATGTTTTCCTCTGTTGGGGGATAGGGGCAATTACACGTGTATATATATACAGATGGATAGATAGATATAGATTTATCTATCTTTGGCTTAAATTAAGAATAATGGAATTTAATTGCCAAGTATTTGCAACTTCATTTTCTGGTTTCACAGAGAGAGAAGTGTCAATGGCTCAGAAGTAAAAGAGGCTGTTGTGGAATGATAGCAAAGAAATTCAATGAAGACACAAGGTAGAAGAGAGGGCAAGCTTTTGATTGAACTACTACCCTCTTACATGTCCATTATTTATTCAATCTTTCTCAGAAATCTTGAGTTATTCAGCTTCCTGTCCCTACAACAAATCCTTGAGATGATCAACCTATACAGAAGAAAGGATTATCTTGGCTCAGCTTTGGAGGTTCCATTCTGTGATTGGTTGGCCCATTGCTTTTGGGTTTGTGGTGAGGCAGCCCTCGTGAGGAGGAGAATATGACGGAGCAAACCCGCTTACTTCACAGCCATGGCGTGAAAAGGAGTGGAAGGAGCCAGGGTCCCATAATTCCCTTTGAGGGTACACCCAAGTTATTCAAAGACCTTCTACTAGGCCCCATCCCTTCAAAGTTCTACCACATCCCGATAGCATGAAGTTGGTTACCATGTCATTGATACATGGGTCTTTAGGGAACACTTAAGATTCATACTATAGCACATATATAGATAATATATAGTTTTATGTACACATAGTCCTTATCTAGTTAGCATAGGCAATGTTTCCATTTTGTAGCCCAGGAAAATGAACCTTGGAAAAGTCAAGATCCTTTGTCCAAAGTGACACAGTCTGTAATAAACCCTGAGTTTGAGGATTTTGAACTCAGGCTGTCCAAAAAAAAAAAAAGCCCATGAATTTAATCTCTACCCCACACTGAAAGAGCATAAAGATAAAAAATGAGTCATTAATACTGTTTATAAAGAAAAACAATTAAAATAATTGTTTCATTTAACCATGAAAAACCATTGCTTAGAAGATAGTTTAATTGCATAGGAAAATGTCACAATATATAAAGTGGAAAAATGAAATCAATATTTATTCAAAATAAGATATAACTGCACTAAAAATATAACAGAAAAGTTACATACTTACACTATACTGTGAAAGGTTAATAGTGATGTAATTGTAGGTGATTTTCTTTTCTTTGTATTTTAAAATTTCTATAGCACCCATTATGATTTTTAAAACTAGAAAACAATAATAAAAGAACTGCCCATATGTGCTTTTCTGCTACCTACTATAAAAATGTCACTGTGAGGCAGAGTGAAGAATTAGACCACTCATTTTGGACCATGCATTCTCAAATAGTAGAGCTGGAGGTAACTGAGCTGTAGGAAGAAATATCAGAATTACTGATAGTTAGATTTTCAAAGGATCTCAGAGATCTTTGCATTCACCCTCTTCATTTTGCAGATGAGGAAACAGAGAAGAGGAATAGGAGAAGGGAGTCAGCATCCTTGACCCAATAAATCATCCCCTCTTAACAGAATTGAGAATGGACATTAATTCCTTAAAAGGTTTTCTATTTCCTGCCCTATGAAAAAAATCAATGCCTTATAAAAATTTGATCTCTAACCTCTACCCTGAATGCAAAATTTAACTAGGATAGAAAAAATGGGAGTTTTTCAGCATTAAATTTCCCTTTATAAGCCACAGAGTTGGGGTGGGATACCCAAGACTCTCCTAACCCCTCCATTATTGCTGCTTTCTTGCATTCTTCAGTTCAGAAGAAAAAGATTCCTTGGAAGATTCTCTTTTTTTTTTTTCTTTTCTCTCCCCTTCTTCCTTTCTTCGTGTGTATGTGTGTGTGTGTGTGTGTGTGCGTGTGCTTGGGTGTGTGTGTGTGTATTTCTGATTGTGAAAATATTAGAAGTTCATTGTAGAAAATGTGGGAATTGCTGACAATGATATAGAAAATTCTAAATATGTATTATATTGTTGTTCCAAGACAATGATGCTTGACTTTCCACATATGGTTCTGGATTCCTCCCTCCTCTCTTTTCCTTTTCATCTCTCTTTCAATACTTTTCATCAATTTTTGTTTGTCCACAAAACAAAAATAATCCAGCAACAACTATTCAGCTCTGATCTCTCTGATTATCCCCCAAACACTCAGGAAAGATCTCTGGGGACAGAGTGATTGTTTTTTTTTTTTTTTTTTTTTTGGTTTTTTTCAAAAGCCTTCACTCCCTAGCTCCAACCAGGACTCCAAGGAAAGAGGAATTTCCAGTCCCCTGATGTCAGACTCAACACATGAGTTCCTTTGGCCAATGAGATATCAGTAAATATGATGCTGATGAAGCTAAAGATGTTCTGGAAAGGGCAGACTTGTTCTCTGCTACTTGTAATATTTCCATATGAAAAGGCTCCCTGTAGCTTAGCACTAATTCCAACTATGCAAGAGGGTGAGGTGAAGCAGGAGAATTTCTAGAATTTCTAGACCCTTTCTTAAAATTAAAAAATAATAATAATGATAAAAAGGGCCAGGATGTAGCTCAGGGATAAAGCACCCCTGGACAGATGCCCCAGGCAACTTAGGCACCCAAGGCAAGAAGTAGATTCACTCCTGCAGACCTGCAAGTCAGAGGCCAAAGATTAAATGATCACTACTCAAAACCACTACACACTGGTAAACAGGAATCACACACAGAAAAGTTCTAGGAGACCAAGTTCTCAGACTCCTGACAAGGATTCTACTGATGGGCCTTTTCTTGTCAAGAAGGAAATTTTCCCCCTAAAATTTCCTCATCTGTTTTTTGAATGGGTGGTAGACATTTCAATAGATACCTACACATTACCAAGGTGGACAAGTTAATGATATTTTCATCCACCACACAGATTCTTCTATCTTCCCTTTATAACATGGTGTTTCAATAAAAATTTAATTCTTCAAAGTAGTTACTTATTTTAACTTGGATTTCTTTGGATCATTTATCCTTTCTACAGAGTTTTTAGTACATCTTCAGCAATTTATTGCTGCTTCAACGTGTCCATCTGAAGAAGTGAACCAAAACTACAACAGGCAAGACAGATATGAAGAGAAAACTGGCAAAGACTGAGTCCTGAAAGAAAAAAAAAAAAAAAAGACAAGTCCTGGAAATGTACACAGTGGAGAGGAAACAGGCTGGTGCTCCATTGCCCATGAGAAAGAAAAGAAACTCAGATGGTCAGAGACTGAGCAGTGGGCATCACATCAGAAGGCCCAGTCTGGCAGACCCTCAGGCTCCATGAACCCCTGCCTGGACATCTGGTGTTTCTCTTAATCTTTTCAGATTAATTATTCCTTTCTTTTGGTTAGTGTGAAACTCATCCCCTGCTAAGAAAGTGCTTTCCTTTTCCACTGCATATAATCTTAGAAAGACTAAATAACCAGCTTCAGCCCCCTCTGCACAAGTGCTGAGCATGTGACCTGCACTTGGACAGGTGGATTTTCCCACCAATTAAATCTTGTCCACAGTGATACCCAGGAGGAAAGTAATCAGAGCAGATTCATCTGGCAGTACTGAGAAATTGCCCATTAAATCTCATTTTCTAGACTTTCGGGGCTGCTTAGACACTTATCCTTCCAAAAGACTACTGCAAAAATGTCATCTTCAATTTAGGATATTTCAATTAATTCTCTGGAATTTATTTAACTTCCAGTTTCTGGTATTTTTTTTTTTTTTATTAAAGAAATATACCAATATAGTGCAGATTTGCAGAAAGCCTGGATTGAGGCTTAAGCAGGAATTGCTTTTATGGCATTTTTCTTTTATTGTTTTAAATTTCTACCATGAAAAAAAGGTTTATCCTGTGTTTTTATGATCCTATAATATATTTTCATAGTAAACATTTTGAATAATTCATAAAAAGTAAAAATGAAAATGAAATCTCCTAAAATCCCCCCAGAAATCAAGATCACCACTATATTGCTTTGGCCATCACTTCAGGTATCTCTTTACACAGCTCTGTAATTTAACATGAATGAGATTGTATCATATGTGCTGTTTCTATGGTGAATAACATCTAACTGCAGTGCATACTTTTTTGTTTGTTTCTGTTTATCTCTCCCTTTCCTCTCATCTACCACTACCAATATAAACCAACTGGTATCTTTTCATGGCTTCCCTCTCTGTGTATAATCACACATGCATTTATCATATATTCAACTGCATACAGATATTTTCTGTTGTTTAAGAAAAAATGGGATCATACTGTTATGCCTTTCTCACTTCATCCTTCCTAGTTGAAACCGATCCAAGTTAACTTATTTCCACAGGCAGTACGCATTCAATTTTATAGACAGGTTGACTTTCGTTCAAGTATTCCCATGTTGATGAACACTTTTTTTTTTCAGTTGTTATTTGGTCACTAAACTAATGATGTAAAAACATTGCTATGAATATCAACAGCAATGATTAAAATTACTTTTACTGATAACATGATTGCATGCCTAAGAATCCCAAAAGAGTCTAGTAAAAAACTAAGAAAATTAGTAAGGTTATTTGATAAGGTGACTGACTCATCCCTTATAAAGTAGGTATTCAAAAGGTAGGTATGCGAAAACAATACCATCTATACCAGACCCAAAGGTAGAAAAAATACAGTCAAGTTTCACTAAATAGGTTTTAGTCAATAGTGGACTGCATATATAATGGTGGTCCCATAAAGTTACCATGGAGCTATAAAATTCTTAGCACCCAGAGAGGTTGTAGCCATCTTAACATAGTAGCCCAACACATTACCTGTGTGCTTGTGGTGATACTGGCATAAATACACCTACCGCTCTGCCAGTCAGATAGTAGTATAATACCTATAATTACATAAAGTACCTAATACTTGAAAATAATAATGAATGGTTAAGTTACTGTTTTTATACATTTTATCATTATTTAAAAGTGAATCCCTTCTACTTATTATAAAATAATTTACAGTAAAATAGTCATCCCAGATGCAACTGCATACATTTCATGTTTGTGTAAGTATACTCTGATATCTGTACAACAAAATCATCTAACATTTGCCAGAATGCATCCCCATCATTAAGCAATGTATGATGACAATCAATTCATGGAAAAAAACTAAACAAATAGATTTCTTAGGAATAAATTTAACAATAAAAAGCATTAGACCTAACATAAGAAAACTATTAGATCTTAAAGAATGTAAAATAGGAATAAATAGAACACTGAATATTTTTAATATGAGATTTACCATCATAAAACTATGATTTTTCCCATAATTAATATAGAATGTATAAATATATTTAACTTGATTTTAGTTAAAATTCCAATTTTGTGGTTGTTCTTTTGAAACAGGATAAAGTGATCTTTCACAAAATATGAAATAGTCTGATAGTATTCAAGATACATATGAAGAAGACTAATGAGAGGGATCCTGCTGAGCAGATGTTCAAATGCATTAAAAAGTCACTGTGCAGAAACCAGGATGATACTGTCATAATTTTCCCTAATTCCTCTACTAAGTACAACTAAAAATCCTGGCCAATATATAGAAAGCGAACATAAAAATACTTTGAAAATTGGAGAGCAGGAGGCAGATGGGTTAGGGACCTCTCTGGAAGAGGACTATAGTCGTGATTTCCTTGGGTTTTTTTTTTTTTTGGTTCACCTACACTAGACTCGGCGAGGAAGAAGACAGTAACCTAGAAATGTCAATGAACATAGACTAAATAAAGCCCCAATGAAAGCCCACTCTATCCAAAGGATGAGGAAAGGGGAAACCTAGCAGAGCACAAGATTATCAGACAATCATTACTCTACTTCCCCCAAACATTATAAAAGACAGCGGCCTCATCTGAATCCTTGCCAGGAGAGGCTCAGTAGAAAGCCTAGATTTCTACACTGCCAGGGTGAAGGAAAGTTCTTCCAACACTCCCATCACCATGGTTATCAGAAGACATGGAGCAGGGACCTGGATACTTATTCCCGTCGAGTAGTAATGACCATGCTCCCTCTACCCCATGTGTGGGAAACCTATTCCTCTATCCCCCAGCTGCTAGTAAAGAGGCAACCTTTCCACTTCCCACTGAAAACTTAGTGGAGGGTAAGGAGCTTCACACTCCTAAGTGGTATTGAGGCCACAACCTTGTGATGTGCAAGGGGATGATGCAAGGAACACAAAGGAGGCATTCTTACCTGTTCCAAGACAGAAGGGTAGGGTTGAAGGCCTAATAAGGAGCCATTTCTGAACCTCCAGTCTCATGGAAATACAACACAGAGCCCCCACCGATCCTTCACCTACCCACAGAGGCGAAAGTGGGGAACAAGGACTTCTACCCCAACTTAGTAACTACTACGTCTTGTACCTTCTTCTCCCGCCAGAACAGGGCTAGACAAGGCCAACCAAAAACAGAAGGTTTAAACAAGGCCCTGAATCTAATAAAATAATACACTAACTGTCCAGCTTTCAATAAAAAAAAAAGGTTGTTATATCAAGTGCCAGGAAAATATCAAATTGTATAAAACAGGCAATCAATAGATGCCAACACCAAGATGGCAGAGATATTAGAATTAACCTGACAGTGACTCTAAAACAGCCACCAGAAAAAGGCTTCATTAAGAAATTATGAACAAGCTTGATCAACAGAAAAAAACAAACAAAAACAAAGTCTCAGCAAAGAAAGAGAAGATATAAAGAATCTGTGGGAACTTCAGAACAGAAAAATATGTTAACTGAAATTAAAAAACTATGGATGGGCTCAATAGCCGAATGGAAGGGGCAGAGGATTTTATCAGTAAACTGGATAAGAGAAGAAATTATCCAACCTGAACAATAGGGAGAAAATAGATGAAAAAAATGAAGAGAATCTCAGGGATCTATAAGACTACAATATATAATACTCTCATAGTCCCAGAAGGAAAGAGAAAGAGGGTAGAACTTAAAAAAGAGCTTGAAATAAAATGACTGAAATATTTTCCAATTTAACAAAAGACATGAACCTATAGACTAAAGAAACCAGCAAACCCCAAATAAGATTAACTCAAGGTTCTACACCAAGACAAAACATAGTCAAATGTCCTAAAACTAAATTTAAAAAAAAATCTGAAAAGCCGCAGGGTATTTGATAGTCCACCAGGGAAAAATAATTAAAATAATGAATTTATCATTGACAGTCATGCAGGTCACAAGGAAATGGCACAATTTTCAAGTGGAGAAAGAAAAGCACAGTCAATCCAGAATCCTGGACCCACTGAAAATAAACATCTGGAATAAAGCAGAAATAAGGTCGTTCTCCAGATGAAGGAAAACTAGAAGAAGATATTATTAGCAGACTTATGCAAAAGAATGACTAAAGGAAGTTATTTAAGCAGAAAAGAGATGATAAAAAAAAATACCAGAATAACAAGAAAACAGAATAACAGCAAGCAAAAAATAGTGGCAAAACGAATATGCTTTTGGCTTCCTTTGAGCTTTCTAAATTATGTTAGACATTTGAATCAAAAATTATTATGCTGTCTCATGTGGTTCTGAATGTAAGCAGATGAAATGTTTAAGAAAATGATATTATATGCAAGGGAAAATAAAAAGACATAAAGGGAAGCAAAACTTCACAATCTCACTTCAAAGAGAGAAATAAGTTGAGAATGACTTAAGATGTATAATACCTACAGTAACCACTAAAAGAGCTACATAATGTTGCACACTCAAAAATACTGTAAATGAAAATGAAATGACCAAAAAATGGTAAAGGGATTCCACAGAATATCTAACAACACATGAAAAGATGGCCAACATCATTAGTCATTAGAAAAATGCAAATGAAAATCACAATGAGATGTCATTGTACAATACAATAACATCTCATGTGAAGAAAATTGACAGGAGCAATCACTGGTAAGGATGTGTAAGATCTGTGCTATTCATGGTGGGAATGTAGAATGGTGCACCCAGTATAGAATATAGTTTGGCTGGAATTTTTTTTGTTTAACTAAAGATGTAAATACTTAACAATTTAGCAGTCACAAGACTGGGCATTAATCCAATTAAAATGGAAATTTATGTTCACACATAACCTGTACATAAAATGTTATGGCTGCTTTATTCATAATAGCCCCCAAACCAGAAACCACCCATTTCTTCAAAGGGTGAGTTGTTGATTGTGGTATATTCTCACTATTGAAGGATATTCAGCAATAAACAGAAATGAATTATTGATACACATAGACTTCAGATGACTCTCCAGAGAATTATGCTGAATAAAGAAAGCCAATCTCAACATGTTACATCTTGTGTGATTCTACTTATATTATATTCTTGAAACAACACAATTATGGGAATGGAGAACAGCTTGGCGATGGCTATGGATTAAGGATTAAGGAGGAGGTGGGGTGAGAAGGCAATGGGTGTGGTTATGAAAGGACATGAACAATCATTCTGCTGATTAAAATGTTTTGAATCTTGACTTTATCAATGACGATAACCTGGTTGTGATATTTACTATAATTTTGCAAGATGTTACCATTGGAGGAAACAAAAGTTATAGGGACTCTGTTATTTCTTACAATTTCTTGTGATCTGTAATTACCTCAAAAACAATTAATTAAACAAAATATTTAAAAGAAATTCGCCTTCTTCTTTGAGTGCCCCTGCCTTCTAGGGTTGATAAAGCTATGTGTGTCTGTCTGTGTGAGTTAGAGGAGATGATGGTATCAGAACCACATTCTCTGAGGGAAAGCTCTGACTCTTCATTGTCCCTATAGTTGGACTATTACCCAGAGACAGAGTCAGATCCCAAGTTAGGGACTTAGTCACACAAGACTGCTTCCCACTTTAGATGCCAATCAAAAGTTCAGGCCTTCATAACTTCCAATAACTAGCCTATAAATTGGGGTTTTTCCCTGGACCCCTCCCCAGATTTTATTAATTTGCTGGAGCAGCTCACATCACTCAAGGAAACACTTTACATATACTAATCCATTCATTGTAAAAGATATTGCAAAGGATACAGATAATCATGCAGATGGAAGAGCTACAAAGGGCAAAGTATGTGGGATGAGGTGCAGAGCTTCCAAGCCCTCTCCAGGTGGGTGCACCATCCCTCAGGCACCTCCCCTTGTTCAGCAATCTGGATCTCTCTGAGCCTACTCTTCCCAGATTTTATGGAGGCTTCATTACATAGGATGATTGACTTCATCATTGGCCTTTGGTCATCAACTCAACCTCCAGTTCCTTTTCCCTCCCTGGAGGTCATGGAGTGAGGCTTAAAGTTGTAATCTTTTAATAACTTGGTTGGTTCCCCTGGCAACCAGTCCCCAGGCTTTCCAGGAGCCTACCAGGGGTGGCCTCATTAGCATAACAGATGCTTCTATCATCTAGGAAATTTCAAAGGATTTAGGAGCTCTGCATCAGATGATCCTATTATTCAGAAAATTCAGATTCTTAGAAGCCCTGTGTCAGGAACTGAGACCAAAGACCAGATATTAAAACAATTCCTAGTGCCCAGTCTATAAGGGATTTAGCAGTTCTATGATAGGAATTAGGAACAGAGGCAAAAGAATATTTCTTAATTATTTCACACTAGGTAATGACTGACTTTATGCACCTTTGGGAAATATATTTGATGATAGCAATAGATATGATTAGTTTTACCTCCAGATAGTTGTCCTGAACACAACTGTGTTTTCCAGGTGCTGGGATCAAGGTCATGTGTAATTGTCTGGGTGTGTCTATGTGTGTCTGTCTGAGTTAGAGGAGAATGATGGTATCAGAACCACATTCTCTGAGGGGAAACTCTGACTCTCCATAGGGAAAGACGTAAGTGTTGTCCACTAACTCACTGTCTCCAAACCTGCCAACAGAAAGGAACAGTGCTCCCTGAAGAAGAATGAGGTGGGAGAGACAAAATAGGAACTGAGATCTGTTCTGGGCAGTTCCAAGGCTGGCCTGGTCCTCAGATCATCCCTGGACCTAGTACCCATAAGGCTAAGATTCAAGGAAGGAAAACGAAGAAATAAGAACAGGAGATGAGACAAGGAGGAAGAAAGGAGAAAGAAGAATGAAGTGAAATGAGAGGCGAAGAGGAAGGGACAAAGAGGAAGTGGAAAAACACACAGGGATCCTCTCAGTCAAGGTTTTTCTCTTTGGCCAAAGTACTCTCCTCCTGACTACTACTACTACTACTACTACTACTCCTCTTCTTCCTCCTCCTCCTTCTCCTCCTCCTCCTCCTCCTCCTCCTTCTCCACCTCCTCCCCCTCCCCCCTTCTCCTCCTCCTACTCCTTCTTCTTCTTGTTTGGGGGGAATTGAACTAGAAGCACTTAACCACTGAGTCATATCCCCAGCTCTTTTAATTATTTTATTTTATTTTATTTTGAGACAGGGTCTCACTAAGTTGCTAGGGCCTTGCTAAATTGCTGAGACTGACTTTGAATTTGTGATCCTCCTACTTCAGCCTCCTGAGCACTGGTATTATAGGTGTGTGCCACCACACCCAGCTACTCACCCTCTTCTTTGTCCAGGGAGGCTGCAGTTGAAGATGACACACAGTGATGGCTGTTGTCTTCTCACACTCTTTCCTACCCTTTGAAATTCTCCCTTTGATTCCAGCTGTTGCTGAAGCCCAGGCACAAGCAAGAAATAACAGCTTCCCAGATCCTATACTGATCTAGTTATGGCTTGAGTTGGAATATTTTTTCATTCTTTTTCAATGTTTAAAATTTCCCTTATTCCCACTAGTAGTTTCTGAGCATCTCCTTGGACTTGAGGTGTAGCTGAACTTTGAAGATTCTAAGTTGATGTAAAAGCTTCTAGACTGACCACAGGCAAAGTGGAGCCAGGCAGTATTAGGGATACCTTCATAAAAACAATAAAACCCCAAAAGTTATAGATTAAAAAAGAGAGATGTATTCAAATACTGAGTATTTTAATGGAAATTTATATAATATGCAAAGTCAATAGATAAGGAATATACTTTGGGAAAATATTTACGACACAGATGATAAAGAGCTAATCTCTATTATATGTCAAAAGTTTTTATGCATTTACTACAGAATGACAAATACCTAACAAAAACACAAATAAAATATATAAATAAATATATAGAGAAATCTAAGAGAAATTCATAGAAGAGAAAACCAATAAACATGTTAAAATCCTTGATCTCATTAGGAAACACAAGATGAAAAACCAATATCTCTTGACATTCATATGGGATGAACAATCATGTGTCAGGTTTAGTTGAACTTGGGCTACTTTGTCAGGAAAGCTCTTTTACAGTCTTGGGGAATTCTGGTCTCTTTGCTTTTAGCTACTCCATGAAGTAACAGCCTCAGCCAGAGATCCTGGCAAGTCCTATCTTTTAGCCGAGATGAGCCTGGGGCAATGACTTCCCTGGGCAATGTTATGTGCTTGGCCCATCCCTCTCCACCATAGCATTCAGGATTTGACTCACACTCAGTCCAAGCCAAGGCTCAAGTACAAGCCTAGGAAGGGGAGGTGGCTCCAAGCTCTTCCAAGCTCTTCCTTGCCTGAAAGTAGTGTTGCAGAGCATAGTCACTGTGCCATGCAGAGAACAGGGATCAAAGTCAGTATGGAAAACGATCTGAGTGGAGTTGTGTTTCTATGGGGTGTGGAACGGGCCATCAGGCTCATTCTGCACCTAGATACCTCTTCTTTCCCACATCCTAGCCTAGCCTGTCTACAGCTCAGGGATTGGTTTTGTCAACCTTGCAAGGCTGCTAGTTATTTCACTCTCAGTTGATCTGTACTGCAGCCTTCCTGCTCAAAGAGCCTCTTTCCTGAGATAGAAATTTGGGAACTTAGAGAGAAAACTGAGTCTCTAAAAGAGAAATGTTACTGCTGGAATATGGAACAGGTGGCATACTGGAATACGGAATTTATAAGCTGGACAAAGGAGCGTAAGGACAGAAAGAAACCAAGATATATGAGCCCACAGAATAGCCCATAATTACTTTGAAATTTTCTAGTTCCCTGTAAGTTTTCTGGAATGTAATAAAGCAGAAATGATACATAGACCATTAACCTTGTGAAGTTAATGACCTTCTAGCCCATCATTCAATCAATGACTGCCAGAGACATTGATGGAAACTAAAAACTACATGCCAGACCACATTCCCTAATGGGAAACACCATCTTGTTCAATATTTCCCATTCCCAAGGAAAGTCTATTCCCTTTGGATCAAACATATTCTACCTAACTACGCACTCTATTAAAACCTGACCTTAAGACCTGGTAGTGTATCTTGCCTGTGTTCTACTGTGAGAATGTGTATCTTTACCTTTTGCTTTCTAATACAGTTCTTCCTCTCTTTGCTAAAGTCTGACACATAGCTAAATTCTTTTTGTGACATGTTAAGAGCCTGAAAGAGCCAGATAGAAGTCTCTGTCTCTGGTGAGACCACCTCCGATTCCCTTACAATGGCATTTCTGCCTGAAGCCTCTGTTTCTTGGGCCACATTCAAAGTAAACACTTCAATTTCTTGAAAGACTTTGAGGAGCTGGTCTCCAAATTGGTATCTCAATAGACTCTACCTTGTGGTATTCTCAGCCCTCTGGAGTTCTTTCCTCTAGAATCTGGCCTGTCCACTTGACTCTCTCTTAACCACAGAACCAAAGGAAAAAAAAAAAAAAAAAAGGAAAAAAAAGTGTGATACTTTGTGACTTCCAAAGCTAAGTTATAAGAAATCTTTAAACACATACCTGGGCTTGAAATGATTGAGACATTTTCTCTAAAACCCAGCTGCCATGCTCTGGAGAGATACCACAAGAAAACCCTCTCTGGTCAACAGCCTAGCAGAGGCCCCAGAAAACAAACAGCATCAAGATCCAGCCCTGTGAGAGAGCTATTTGTCCAACCCAGCTGAGCTCTCTCATGCCTGCAGTCTTAGCCGCCACCAGATTACAACATGACAGTCCCACAGTGGGAATCACCAGAGAGAGCCCAGGCAACCCACAGAACCATGAAAGGTCACAGATAAACATGCTTAAACTGCTGAGTGTTTTGTTACATATCATTAGAAAACTGAAACCGCCCTAATTAAAGGCTGCAAGAAGTAGCCAGATTCCACCTTGTAACCTTTCCCAAGATTCCTAATGTTATGAACTTGAAAGATAAGTGACTCAAATCTCAAAAACCAACATGAGACAATGCAGCAAGTTGACGTATTACATAATAAATTGAGCTAGTTCTCTATCTGAAGTAGAGGGTTTCCTAGTATTATCCTTCTCTATACATCCATTCAATGAACTCACATAAGTACCTGATGCTCTCAGTTACTATTTCCAAGTACAAATTGTCTACATCATAGTGCAGATGTTAGAGCACAGAAGAGAAAAGCAGCTCAGGACACAACCACAAGAAAGCAAAGACTAAGCTTGAATCACCAAGGACAAAATACATACTCCAAAGGATGCCCCCAGTGATACACCTCCTCCAGTCACACTCTACCTGCCTGCAGTTACCACCTAGTAAATCCATTCAGTAGTAACACCCTGGTTAGGTTAAGGCTCTCATAACTCAATAGTTTCACCCTTGAACTTTCTTGCATTGTCTCATGCATGAATTTTGGGCAAAACACCTCACCTCTAAACCACATCAAAGCTTATCACAGCAGAATGGTTATATTTAGATTTAAATTCTGGCCCCACCACATATGAACCAGGTTATCTTGAGGTACTCAACTATTCTGACTTTAATTTCCTCTTCTGTGCAATGAGAATGATAATGACATCTATATTATAGGGTCATTGTATTAAATGAATAAATACACATAAATCACTTCCAACCCTATCATAAAAACGTCCTTTGTGTGATGCCAAGGTTTGTAGTAATAGTAATAGCAGTAGTAATGGAGTAACAAGAGTAATATTCTCTACCACTATCAAAGCACTGCACAGAAAAGAATCTGTGTTTCAGTTTTCCCTGCGAGTCCTGGATGCCTGTTATGCTCCCTTAACATATTACAGGCTCCCAAAGAAGTATATGCTGATTGATTCAAGGTGTTCAGAGCCCCTACCTTGTGTTAGAGCAGGGTCAGTCCTACAAAAAAATTGGAGTTCTGTCAGGAAGGGTGAAAGGTGGAATGGATTTGGAGAAAGCAATTGACGATTCCTTCCAGGAAAGGAAGCTCTCAGTGCTTAGGCCTCACTGCCATACTGCTGCTTCTAACTTGGGGATACTTCTGCATCTTCCTCTGAAGGCCATTCAAGACAAGACAAAGTTCCACTGGTCTTACTTGAAACAAGAGACCTTCTTGTGTACCCCTCTGTGTGTAACTTGCTCTTAACAAAGATAGGCCATCAGTGGAGCATCAAGGGAGCCCCTTACCTCTGCCTCTCTCACTGACTCCTCCTACCACAACCTCCTCTGAACCTTGTACTGACAAAGGGAGGGGACTTGGCATCCTGATGTCCCTGCTAGGAAAATACATGTCCCCCAAACAGAACCCAGAAAGAAGGTGCCATTATGGTTGAATATGTGGTGTCTCCCAAAAGCTCATGTGTGAGAGAGTGTGAGAACATTCAGGAAATGATTCATATTAGTTAATTCACTCATTTGAGGAGGTAGGGTGTGACTGGAGGAAGTAGGTCACTGGGGATGTGCCTTTGATTTGTATTTTGTCCCTGGGAAGCAGAACTCTCTTTCTGCTTCTTGGTCTATCATGAAGTTTAGGTTTGCTGGGGCCCAGAGCAATGGAGTTGACTGATCAAGGACTGAACCTCTGAGACAAACCCAGATAAACCTTTCCTCCTCAAAATTGTTCTTGTTGTGTTTTTTGCTCACAGTAACACAAAAACTAACTATATCAATGCTTAAGTGCTAAATTCTCCACATGCCAAACCCCGCATCTCCCAGACTCCAGGTTGTCATTCTTATTGTGGGTCAAGGTGGATTTGTGTCTTCCAGAGTAAAACTGGTTCAGGCAATCTGAAGCCCATAAATCCCTTCCCTACAGTATGAAGGGAAAATACTTCACTACAAATGATACATGTTGTTTCTTGGTCTCAATAAAACATTTGTCTCTCTTGTACATAATTAATTGTTAATTGAAAGCATGATGAATTATAGCTGCCTATAATTAATTTAGTAAGAGACTTTGGTGAAATATGACTGTGAGTCTTTCTACAGACTTATTTTGTTTTAGAAAGCATAGGCAGAGTTGGAACCCATGCAAATCTTCCATGACCTGCTGCATGTTGAACATTATAGATTGGTGGGGTGGGGTGAGGAGGCGTGGATGTTAGCATAAAGAAATGATGGCCTCAGTGGGGACAGCATCTGGCATTTGTATTATCCATCTCTCCCTGCATAAGGGTAAGTAGCTACTCAATTTTGAAGACTAAAGCCATCCACATGCAGGACAAAAGCCAGCCAGTGCAGGCCATGGAAAGGAGCAGAGAACTTACTTCAGGTCTGAGGCAAGAGTCTTCAAGTTAGAGAAAGAGGTGCCTATGATCAAGTGGGATGGGTAGGTAGATTTGCACCAGATCATGAATTATCTGAAGGGGCTCCCTCTTTGTCCAGATGACTGCAGAGAGACTGGAAAAAAAATGTCCCTGAAATATGAGTTTGAAAACAAACTCTCCAGTGTGTGGAACTGACCCTGTAGATTCTTTAATTTTATTTTATAACATATATTACACATCACAAGGGTGTTGAAAGACATAATAGTCAGTATTCTCAGGATATCCTGGCTAGATAGCTGCTCACCTTTTCTGGGTCAAACTCTAGTGGCAGAGGGCCCATTCTCTTCTCCAGCATCTTTGTTAATGTCAGAACTCCAAACAGGAAACTATGCCAAAAAGCAGGGAGAGAGCTGTTTTTCACCATATTTTATCAATAGTGTGTAATTAAATTTCCCTTTGATTTTTCAAGCTATTGATATTTGATTTCTCTCCTTGTTGCTTGCATGTTGATTATGCCCTTAATTTATAGTTTCCTTTAGGGTCAGTCACATTCATGAGTCACTTTCCCCAGGCTAACCCTTTGCTCTCATACCTTTCTCCTTTCTAACCTGTGGTCCCTTCCAGTGCTAACGCTCCTCTCCCGTCAATGTAAGCTCCTCTCCACTGCAGCCAGCCTCTTGTCTTGGGTGCCATACATCTTCCTTTCTGTCCTCACAGTCCCTTTTCCATCTCTACTTCACTCTCCAATCCCCCTGCCCCAACAGCCATCCTCTTCCCATCATCATGGCGGCCCCTTTCTTCTTCATACTCCTCCCCTTCCCCATATCTACTTCTTCCCCCCGTCTTTGATTTTTATAGAAGATTCAATCTCCCAACCCCAGACTCTATCACCTCACCTGGAATGATTTTACTCCTCTCTCTTATTAGAAATACTCTTCACTCCTACACAGCCCACAGTTTCTAAATGTCTAAAGCTTAGAGACTGGCTCCCATCCCTTCTACCAAGGGACCATGCGAGTCAACAAATGGTATCTCTATTTTTGTGGAAGTATCCTGTAGCATCTGATCTTTGAAAAAGAAAGTGATTGATTCCTGCCCTCACAGGTTCCATGTCTCCAGGGAACTCCTGAGACATTTTGGAGGCAGATAAAGTTGGATGTCATCCTTTAGTATCATTACAGTCCTTAGAAGAGCCTTGAATGGTGGAAAATAGACCAGATGGTCTCTATTAGTGAAGAAAGACCCTGATAATCCTTTGTTTTGTCTTATTTTTTAGAGAAACTCATTCTGCCTTTACCATCTTCCCAAGCAGAGAAGCATTTCAATCATCAGTAATCATAGATCAGATAAACCACAAGAAGTATATTTCTACCATGCAAAAATCGGAAGCAGGGAGAAGAATATAAGCAAGAAGCATTTGAGCTAGGTAGTTTGAAATAAGAAGAGCTGGTAAATAGCCTTGAAGATTTCTAGTTGAAAATGATGGCTGGCTCCCAATGCAGCCTCTCTCAACCTCTGACAAAAATACAGATGAGAACACAGGGAAAACATGAAAGTACAGCATGGTAAATGAAGTCATACAGACAGACCCATGCTAGACTCTTGAGTAATGGACTCTTACGTGGATGTAGATAAAGCTGACCTGAGAAAATCCTACTAAGGCTTCCATAGAAGGGAAACTCCACTTTAATGTTATGAAAGAGAGACCATCTTCAAATATGTGGGTGAAAACAATGATTGCCTTCTTCACTATTTGTCACTTGATTCAGAGACCTGAATATAATCAGAAAACTGGGAAACAATCCAACTCTTGCTACAGAAAATGGTACTCTGTAAAATAGGCTCAAAACTGATCCAATTTTTCCTTCATCCAGACAGGTATTTTTAACATAGAATAAAAAATGCAAATTCCAAGAAAATATTGAAGTAAAATTGTGGGTAGAGGAAATTGATGTTGCAAGTACATTCTGGGAAAGGTAGTGCCTACAAGTGAAGTGATGTAAATAAGAACTAGAATTCAAAGACCCATTTAAAGTATCCAGCTGCAATTGCTAAAATCTTAACTTCCATTATTTCATGGTGCAAGGTGCTGGGGACTGGAGATAGGAATCCATTATGTAGAAAAACGTAATGCTAGAGAAAATATTAATGTGAACACCTCAAACTTATCCCAACACTAGATGGAAGAAAGAAATTCAGGAATCCACACAACTCCCAGGTACAACCCTATGACCGTTAGTGCACCACCTCAGAAGCTAATGAATTACATGGAAATGTCATAATACCTAGGATTCACTGCACCTATCTTCCTTCAGACTCCAATTCTGAGGCCATTACATTCATAACCTATAATATTCATACCTCCCAGCATGTAAGACATCTACAGCAAAATTGTCTCCTCACTCCACACATAGTAGAATTTGCAGAATTTGTCTCTGACCTATTTCAGCTATGGTTTGGGTGCTGTTGGGAAGGCTGAGCAGAACAACACTGTTGCCATCTTAAAGATTATCTCACACCCTGTAAAACAAAGAAGAGCAATAGTACCAGAATAGAAATGCACTCACTTGGTCCTGGTCTGGTGCCTGAAAGGAATACTGTTAGGTACAGGCTTACAGGTCTTTGGTCTCAATAGAACTTGTGTTCTATTGGCAATGAGGAAGAAAGATTAAAATAACTCAACAAAAGTAAATAAACAGGGTTAATATGGAAGAGCTAACATAAAAGGGCCTTACCTCTGAAAGTCTTGCTAAAGTCAATAAGTCTGCCCCAGAAGTTTGACCAGCCCTCAGGGAGACTATACAACATCAGTTATGGAACATTAGCAAGTCTTGATATTAGAACCCAATTCTCTCCAAATTTGGGAACAGGTTAGAGCTCTTACAATCAGAAGAACAGCAAAATGGAAGAATCTCATGGAGCAGCAGGGAGGAAAGAGTCTCAGTCCCTGGAGAGGTGGCGTGGTCCCTGAGTGGGATGACTACTATGGCTGAACAAGCCAAACAAGATCCCCAAAAGGCAAGGAAGCAGGGAGATTGGGGGATTATATTTATCAGAGCATAGAGAATTAGCCTAACCCTTGCTTACTCCCATAAATATGTCCATGGGCACCTGAGTGACAGCAAAAGAGGATTCTTTCTTCTAAGAATGGATGAGAGGAACTCGTGCAGGACCCAGGCTCTTTGGGAATAGAAATCAACTATGATCTTTTGGCCAGAGGTTGCAAAATGCAACCTACATCTCATTGGACACATAAGACAGTGGGGATCCAGGAATACAGTGGAGCTCAACCTGGAGATTTCTGCACCTCAGAATCCTGACTAAATCTCAAAATCACCTGGGGAATTGTAAGAAAATCCCCAGACCAATTAAAATGAAATCTCTGAGGTTGAGACCGGGCTCAGTCTCAACTTTATTTTCATAAAGTTTCCTACATGGTCCCTAGGTGGCCAGCACTGAGAAACTCTCTCCTGGGGCTCCCCTCTCCAGGCTGCCTTGTTTGGTCTTCTAATCCATGCCATCCTGGCTATTCCTAGGCCAGCTTTCATAGAACAAAATGCCCTTCAGAGTGAATTTCTGGTGTTTGGATTCTGAAAGCTACTTAACCCCAGGTTGTTTTCTCTCATTATTATCCCACGATATTGACCACATTTTTGCTCCATGTTATTATTCTAGGTGCACACAATCATCTTTTTGCTCCTTGATGAATTCAACTGAAAAGAACAGCTGGAATTGGGGAAAAAGGAAATAAATTACTCTCTTGGTTTTGCCTTAGTTTTCTTGGGAGAGCAACTAAACTCAGAGCCACTAGAAACATGTGGATAGAAAGAAATTTGGGCAATCTGAGTGAATTGAAGATATGACAAAATTAATTAAGGCTGTGCAGGTTGTAATTTACCAATCTGTCAAAAATTTCTTAAAGAATAGTTTAACTGTAGTTAGCAGGACCTCTGCAGCTAAGTACTAGAAAGTCTGTTTTTATTTTTTTTTTTTTTTTTTTTTTTTTTTCTTTTCTTCTGCCTTTCAGGTATCTTAATTTGTTACATGCTACAGTTTATTTGCTGTGGTTTTCCTAGGGACATTTAAGTCACTTCTGGTGAAATCAGTAAATCTTAGGGACCAGTTTAACTTCCCTATTTTCCCAGGTCTGTATAGAGGTCTGGGCAGCAGAATCATGTCCCTCTCCCACAGAGACATCAACCTTCTTGTCCTGGAAACTGTGAATCTCGCACCCTACATGACAAAGGGATTTTGCAGATGTGATTAAGGTAAAGATCTTGAGATGGGAAGATTATCCTGGATCATCTGGAGTCTATAAAAGTGAAAGACAAAAGAAAGGGCAGAAATCTGAGGGTTAGGATGGAGAAGGACATGTTGGCTTTAAATCAGGAGGACATGGACCACAAAGCTTAGAAGCTGAGAACTGACCACAGCTTACAGCCAGCAAGAAAATGGGGACCTGAGTTTTAGGATAGCAAAGAAGAGAATCCAACTAACGAGTGAACCAGTAAATGAATCCTTCCCTACAGCACCCAGGAATAAACATGAGCCCCTGTGGGCACCTTTATTTTTTGGCTTAATGAGACCTGTATCAGGGTTCCGACACACTGAATTGTACACTAAGTTTGCATTGTTTAAGCAGCTAAACCTGTGGCCATTTATCACCCCAATAATAGAAAACTAATACAAGAGGGCCAGCTAAGGTGGTTGGCAAATTTGTAGAAGCTGGTATGTCAATAAGTGAAACGTCAAAGTTAATGTTGAATTCTGCATTTCTCTTCTTCCATCTCCTCCACACATGTCCCTGAAGGATGAGGAAGGTTATCATTGATTAAAAAATAATAAAAGAAAATTCTGAGATTCTTATCAAAGCCAATAATTCTATTGGGGTGGTAAAATACTCCTGCTTTTACTTTCTGTTGTATTTCTCTTCCCCAAAACATATAGATAAGGGCAGATGGGAGTCTGTACAGGATGGTGTCCTGAACAATGTCCGCACACTTGTGGGACCTGGATAGGCTCTTCCACAGAATTTGGAGCAAATATCAGTAAAGTACACCCTTGAAAGAAGGAAGAGCAGGGAGCCAGTATTTGTTTACTACCATCTATATTCTACAAAGATCTAGGTATCATGCAAGGCACCTCTTACATGTCATCTTGTTTATTTCTATAGCAGTACTGGAAAGCTAGGATTCTTATTTCTATTCTACTATAAAGAAATTGAGAAAAATTCAGGATGTTTTTAAAGTCCACACAGAGAATCCAATCTGCCTGATTCCAAAGTTGTTAAAGACAAAAGTAATAGTGTTTTCAACTTGGAAAAAAAAAAAAAAAAAATAGGAACGAATTATACCAAAGGGCACCCAGAAATCTTTATCTTGAATTTATGGCACAAAACACATTATAGGGGTGTGACTTTACCTGCCCAACCAGACCATGAGGCTTACTACTATTCTGAGTAGATAACATTGTTCAGAGGTTCTTACCCCTAAAGGACGGCAGGGACAGCAGGGACCTCTTTCACCATTTATTTTTCATTCTCATAATAATTATATTAGGTAGGTAATCTCCATATTTTCCAGATTCTGAAAGGATAAGGCACTTTCCCAAAGTTAACAAACTAATACGTGGAAAATCCAAAGTTTGGATCCTTGCTAGTCTGATCCAAACATCTGTTATAACCCTCCTATATTCCCCAAGGTCAGGATCCTGTGAATCTGGCTAGTTTAACTTTCTCCCTGGAACCTCTCAAGTCTAGGAGAATTGACAGATTGAACAGCTGTCAGTTTGGTCTTTCTGTGGTCTTGCTTATAAGAATTGGGCTATCTTGATAACTTATCACTTTACCTTCCACAGGATGTGTGTGTGTGTGTCGGGGGGTGCCCTTGAAATTTCTGTGGAGAGCTGTGGAGAGGAAATCAAGTGAACTGATCCATTAGGTAATTATACAGTCGTTGTGTGAACCAAACTTAATTGACTGAAGCTCCCAACTGGGTTGATGCAAACTTTAACACTGTAATGTGAGCTTTCCCAATGCATACTGCAGGTGTTGTATACCTCCTTTGAATACAAGGGAAACATTATGTGATTGCATAAAACATGTAGCATTCTGTTTCCAGAACTGAGAGTTCTCCCTGCCAACTACTAAGATCCTGCTAATTGATACACTGTGGTTTTTGGCCAGCCAGTGTCTTATTTCCATAATGTCAGTTGGTGGTTTTTAGTACATTTCATTTTTTTTTCTTTTTCTTTTTTTTTTTTTTTTTTTACAGTTTGCTTGCACTGTTCGCTCTGGGTATAGAGCCAATTCATCGAGCAGAGCATCCAGCATAAATTGTTGGGTACCAAGCGTGGCATTTTGGCTTCTATGTAGATTTCAGACAGAGAGACCAATTATTTCATATTAATTTGGTTATATTTGCCTGTTACTTATTTTAAAAAGAAAAACAATTTGTAGGAATACAGCTAGATTCAACCTGTGAACAAATGGTTAAGGAGCAACTTTTAGTAGAGGAACAGAAGAGGAAACTTCAATATAAGCAAAAGAATGGAGCCCTTCAGGAAGTTAAGTATCATACCCAGTGGCAAACCACTAACAAGGGTAATGGGTTGCCTATGAATTGGAAATTTTTCATGGCAGATTTATTTCCTAATCTAAAGATGAGCTACAGTATTAGTTCTAGTCTCTAAAGTCCATCTATGGCAAGATATTAACTGGACCTAATAACCTTGGAATTATGTGCATTTTTATTTAACTTTCCCAAATGAGGTACCCAGATTCTCTCTTTTTGAAGGACAAAAGATAATCAAACATCTAGAACCATTATACACTCAATGTTCAAAAATTTTAAATGTTACCCTAAATGTGATAAGATTTATGGAATTAATAAAAGTATTGGTCTTCTAAATATTTATTACTTATCATCAAGGTAATCAATATTATGATATAAGCTCTGGGTGTTCAGATTTATCTGTATTATCAACATGATTTTGAGGGAAAGTCATATCCAATGAAATTGGCATTTGGGGTTGAATCAAGTACAATTCTCAGTGTGTTAGTTTTTTGTATGATAACCTTGGTTTGTCCTAACAGTTTAGAAAATAAATCTTCATTATATCTCCTGAAGATCAGACACCCATCTGTCAGTTCATTACAGTGGTTGTAGAGAAAATATTTGGAAGAGATGATTTAACAAAAAGTAACTCTTGGCTAGAGGTTACTTCCCAACTGCAGAGAAACAGAATGGATTGCATCTTGGAAAACACAAAAGTTGGAAAGAACTCAGAACCCTGCTAGAGAGGAAACCAACCTAGAAAGGCCTCCATACAACCAGGATAACATTGTTAAGGCAGCAGACGCTGGGGAAGAATGGACAGCTTCCAAGTGTGGAGGAACAATAGGGAGCCATGTGGCCCTGACATTCTGAGGTGTACTGACAGCAGTCATCAGTGCGTATATGACAACTGGGAAAGCATGGACTATGCTGGGTGTTGGGAAACAATAACCAGAATTGTTCTTTGCTAGAATCCAAGTTATTAAGGTCAGGCAGGCAGGGACCTAGACTTAGCATCTCTTGTACTTCAAATTAGAGGAAATCACAATTAGATAAATACTGTTTTTCCTTACTAACACTCAGTCTCTCTTCTTTTGATAATAGTATCCAGTAATTTTTTTTAACGTACTCTTCTTCTCTTGCCTTTGAATGCGTATTAAACTGGGCCAATCTTACCGGAGGTCCAACAATAGGCATGACACTAATTCATATAATCAGAATATCAAAGTCCCCTGGACAAAATTGGTGCAGAGGTGGTATGACAAACCATGAACAGGCCCTGCCCATGGAAAGACTCTAAGTAGATTAAAATAGAAACTTCCAGATTTTGCCATTAGTGTGTGAAAGGGAGATTGGACAATCGAGAGCTAGTATAGCAAAAATTTCAAAGTCCAGATATTATTATTGGATCATTGCCTGCTATGTAGCATAATTATTGCTTTGGATTATAGTAGCAGATTTTTCTGGATGTTGAAGTGGCAGCATAAGTAAAAGGCACATGATCCTCTGACCTTGTGGACAGAACGTTTATTTATACAGGTGCTAGGACTTTGGGCTTGTTTCTGAACAAAAGAAAGACAAACGGGAGCCTCAACAACACAGTTCCATCCTCATCTCATCTGTATGTGTGATTATTTTGTGCTGCTTGTTAGAAAGTAAAGTACACCTGAACATAGTCCAAGTTGACAGTGCTAACTCGAACAGAATTTTATTGAGTAGTTAAACCTAGCACAATCTGGCACATGACATATCAGAAGGAATTGGAACTGACTCAGGGGTGTAATAACTGAAAGGAGAAAAAGAATCCTTATTTTTGTGAGTGTGAAAATATTATAATAAATATATAATGAAAAATCTTGCTACCATATTAAAGATCCTACCTATGACTGGGATAAAAAAGAAAAACAGAGTGAGAGATGGAGAGAGACCATTTCATGATTGCATTATTAAATTCTATATCTAAACCTATCTGTTTGGGTACTCTTAGGTCACAGGGTTCAAAAATTTACTTTTTGCTTAAATCGGTGTGGGTTCAGACTCTTTTTTTTTTTTTTTTAATTAATTTATTTATTTTTTTATTGGAAACAAATGGGATACATGTTGTTTCTCTGTTTGTACATGGCGTAGAGGCATTCCATTTGTGTAATCATAAATTTACATAGAGTAATGTTGTTTGATTCATTCTGTTATTTTTTTCCCTTCCCCCACCCCTCCCACCCCTCTTTACCCTCTATACAGTAGTTCCTTCCTCCATACTTGCCCCCCTCCCTAACCCTAACTCTAACCCTAACACTAACCCTTCCCTCCCCCCCATTATGTGTCATCCTCCACTTATTAGCGATATCATTCGTCCTTTGGCTTTTTGAGATTGGCTTATCTCACTTAGCATGATGGTCTCCAATTTCATCCATTTGCCTGCAAATGCCATAATTTTATCGTTCTTTATGGCAGAGTAATATTCCACTGTATATATATATATACCACAATTTCTTTATCCACTCATCAATTGAAGGGCATCTAGGTTGGTTCCACAGTCTGGCTATTGTGAATTGAGCAGCTATGAACATTGATGTGGCTGTATCTCTGTAGTATGCTGATTTTAAGTCCTTTGGGAATAGGCCAAGGAGTGGGATAGCTGGGTCAAATGGAGGGTCCATTCCAAGTTTTCTAAGGAATCTCCACACTGCTTTCCAGAGTGGCTGCACTAATTTGCAGCCCCACCAGCAATGTATGAGTGTACCTTTCTCCCCACATCCTCGCCAACACCTGTTGTTGCTCGTATTCTTGATAATTGCCATTCTAATTGGGGTGAGATGGAATCTTAGGGTGGTTTTGATTTGCATTTCTCTTATTAGTAGAGATGTTGAGCATTTTTCCATATGTTTGTTGATTGCTTGTAGATCTTCTTCTGTGAAGTGTCTATTCATTTCCTTAGCCCATTTGTCGACTGGATTATTTGAATTCTTGGAGTAGAGTTTTTTGAGTTCTTTATAGATTCTGGAGATTAGTGCTCTATCTGAAGTATGATTGGCAAAGATATTCTCCCACTCTGTAGGCTCTTTCTTCGCATTGCTGATAGTTTCCTTTGCTGAGAGAAAGCTTTTTAGTTTGAATCTATCCCAGTGGTTGATTCTAAGAAACCCAGAATAGCTAAAGCAATCCTTAGCAGGAAGAGTGAAACAGGGGGTATTGCAATACCAGATCTTCAACTCTATTACAAAGCAATAGTAACAAAAACGACATGGTATTGGTACCAAAATAGAAAGGTAGATCAATGGTACAGAATAGAGGACACGGACACAAACCCAAAAAAATACAATTTTCTCATACTAGACAAAGGGGCCAAAAATATGCAATGGAGAAAAGATAGCCTCTTCAACAAATGGTGCTGGGAGAATTGGAAATCCATATGCAACAGAATGAAACTAAACCCATATCTCTCACCATGCACGAAACTAAACTCAAAATGGATTAAGGACCTCGGAATCAGACCAGAGACCCTGCAGATTATAGAAGAAAAAGTAGGTCCAAATCTTCACCTTGTTGGTCTAGGATCAGACTTCCTTAACAGACTCTTTTCTTCAAACCAGAAAGAGTCCTAACTCATTTGATTTTTAGAAAGTATTTTGGAAGTTGTTTTGTGAAAACTTCAAGGGTAAAAATTCCCAAGAATGTTATTTACCTGTTGTTTCTCAGCTCTGAGCCCCTCCCTCTCTGCTCTGAAAGTCCACAAACTACATTTCCCAGAATGCATTGCCAGATATCTTCCTGTTAGTTTTGACCAACAGGGGGCAATGTGGGTAGATTAGAAGATAGGTAAAGGGAAGAAAGGATTCTTGCTGCCTCCAGTTCTGGTATCCCAAGCAGACAGCTATAGTTCCACCCCACAAGGACTTTGACATTCTCAGGTTCAACCATTATCAGCAGTGCCTTCAGAAGCTGCATTGCTCCCCTTTGGTGCACTGACACTTAGTGCTCATTATTAGCAGCAGCATGTCAACCCCCTGAACAACCCAAGTGAAGGCTGCAGAGGCATATCCTCCAATCTATCACTGCAGCTCTGATGTCCACATATTCTTCTTTCTTATCTCCATTTCTAGACTCACAAGATAAGTGAATTATTTGTATTGTCACCAAATATTGGGAGCATGAGAAGCATGTTACACGGCACTATTGTGGTAATAAATAAATGTTACAACCTACATAACTCATTTAAATCCCTTCTAAAAAATGTGGTTTTCTGTTTTCCCTAGTGGACACTGATTAACATACCAACTATACTTGCCCAAAGGGGCACGGTGGGAATTAGACAGCTTTACGGTCTCAATGAGGCTATGAATGTTAATAGGTACATGATTTTCCCAGAGACAATTGGCCAGTTACAATCCAGGTGATTACTGTGCAGTTAACCTGCTAATTCCCTGGGGATACTCCCACTAAATGACACATGGTTGTTTTACAAGTGAAAGAATACTGACCCATGATAGCAGCATTACTTATTCCACCCCACTAGAAATAACTAGAAATACTGTATATTGACCTACTCTCCCAAATGTAGAGCAAAAATCAAACAGCATGTATTTATTGCTATTGTACCAATTCCAGACTTACCCAGTGTTCTGATTATCTACTGCTATTCAACTACTCCATCCTAGTTTAGTGACATAAAACAATAACTATTTTATTATTATCTCTGATTTCAGATTTGTATCAGGTAGAGCAAGAGTGGTTTTTCTCCACTCCACAATGTCTAGGGCCCCTGCTGGAATTAATTAGTAGCATAGATTCAGATGGCTGGGCTGATCTCTTGGGGAGTCTTCTTCACTCACAGGTCTAGAAGTTTGACTCAGAGTACCTCCATGTTACCTTCCATCACAGAAGCCTAAGTGTAGTCACACTTATTACATGGTGACTTGGGGCTCAACGAATGAGTATTCCACAAAATAAGGCAGAAGCTGCATGGCCTTCATGACCCAATCTCACTTCTTTCCTCCTCCATTTTTCTTGGAAAGTAATGTGCAAATAAAGTTAGCCTTCCTTGTTTAAAGGTCATATTTTCATTGTATCATCAATATTATGAAGTCTTTGTACTAGCCGTGATTCCAGGAATCACTAGCATAACCTAAGGAGGACTCAGAGTCATTTGATTTCCATTTTCTCAGGTAGTTTAATTGATCATGAGGTACCCTCTGGAAATACAGTTGTAGGCAATCTGACATCTGAAACCTAAATGCAGGACTCCATGTTCACAAATGCTTATGATTGCTAAGCTGCTTTTTCACATTGCATCATATTTTAGATATCTTCCTAGCCTATATCCTCATGTCTTCAAAAATGGTATGTTTACCACAGTATGGACCAGGAGTGGTCATCAGATGAGATGGATAAAGCCAAAAAAAAAAAAAAAAAAAAAAGCAATCCAAGCAATCCTTATCACTGATTGATAGACACTGGTCCACTGATTCTTAGGGGAACTTGTTAAATGATCATACCACAAAGAGGCCTGGGGGTCTCACATAACGAAAGCAATCACTGATAAGTTCTAGAAAAAATTCGCAGATGAATTCCTGATGTATATGGGTATTCCTGCCCAGTATATTGTATTTTGGGTTCTGAGCACTAATATGCCCTTCATCAAAGCAGCCATACACTGGATTTAAATGAAGAGTAAATTTACATAAACCCTCACACATTAAATAAAGGAATGGAAAGTAATCCCAGTACTAGTAAGTTCTATCACAAATGGAAACTAAAAGGAAGTTCTAAAATAAAAGAGATTATGGATTATCTCCAGGTGGCACCATCCATGGATAATAGAAAGGGGGCTGTTCAAAGGCTGTCCACAGGGGGAAAAAGGTTACGCATAAAGGCCAAAGCAGTTTGGAATAACTGCTGACTTCAGACTTGTTCCTATTAACATATGCTCATAATGCGATTACTGTTCCCAATTCTAATTTAGTATCCCCTCTGTAAGACCTTCTGGCATGGTCATTAGGAAATCTGGATTGATTACCTTTTGTTCTTGCCTTTGCCTCTAATATTTGGCTATTTTCAGACCACAGTCTTGACCATTGCCCAGATATTTTGATCAAAAGTCAAACTTCCTCAAGGGTTTATAGCATACACAGCATTACAACTTAGAGCTCAAACTATAAAACTTCTCAAGAGCACAACTCATGGATCTTATCTGAGTCCAGTATTCACTCTCTTGATTTATTGCAACAAATCTCTCAATGTTGCTCTTTCCTTCCCACCTCCCCTCTCTATCTCCTTAGATATTGCCTGGACTGCACCTGGAGGAGGCTGGCCAGCACCAACATTGGATGGAGAACAGCCAGAATCTGGCTCATTTCATTCAGAAATGCTCAGGAAGCACTCAAGAGGTGGATTTGCAGAACCATACATGATGGAGAAGGAAAAAACAGAAAAATAAAACATAACAGTTCTGTTCTAGGATAATGTTTTGTTTATTATGTTTTTCTTCTACGGAGTGAAAATATCTTGCCCAAAAGAACACACTGCTGTTTCTGATAAATTGCCAGAAATACTCCTTGCAAGACTCAGAAAGCAAGGTCTCTATTTGTTTCTACGGAAACCTCAGCTTGACATGAGGCATCTCAAACTACAGTAAACTGCAGACACTAACAAGACCTGACCCACAAAATAAGAGAGTGAAAAAGAGAAAGGCATGTTAGAACTACAAGGAGAAAGAAGGAATATAACTTTTGGTTCCTAGGCCATGGGAAGCCACAGAGCCTGGCATGTGATGCAAATGAGAGTTCTTATTAATGGTATGAACAACTTCTCTTCCCCAATGCAGTCCTTACTTACACATCCTTTTTTAACTCTTGAAGCACTTACCTACCTCTGCCCAAGTACTGGTATCTTCCTTCCTTACTACTCATGCCATTCCTGCTTCCAACAGAACTGATACAGAGCCAGAGACTTGGTGAATGCTCCTTAATACAGCCATCTGCAGATTCAATAAAGCAAAGCTTGCACAACCTGCTAAGGTTCTGCAGCTCTCTACAGATGCCCTCCCTATCACTCACCTCTGTAGCTACTGCCTCCATCTTCCTGACATAGCCATCCCTGTCCAAACTCCTTTCTGCCCTCCCTGAAGTTCCATTATCAGAAATGGTCTTTACCATGCTGTTCTACCCAGGATAACTCTGTTCCAGGACCACAGATTCCACGACTAGAAGTATAACTTCCCACCACCCTAGGTAGGTGCAGCTACCTGCTTCAAAACCAACCGGTACTGACCCTGAATGTATATTCACTCCACTGTCCCTAGGCAACAACTAGTTTCAACCCTATCAACCATTTTCCCTCCTTACCTCCCTGTGGCTACTTTTACTCCTGCTACTATCTAGACTAATTCTATACATCTTACATCAAAGATTAGTCCCTTATCTTTGCACTCTATCAAGGACCTGTCAATACAGTGAAGCAGCATCAGAGTTCACCTACAATGAGGAGCATACATTTCTGAAAGAAACACAAAGCTGACAGAACATCAAGGGCAAAGGCTCAGTTTGAAAACTCTTGAGAGCTAAAGGAAGTTTCATTGCTGGGTTTGACTCCGCTGGGTGGTGACGACTGCTGAAAAGAGATTTTGATGCAAAAATTGAATGCCAGCCTCCCTCTCTATTGTGAAGTCCTGAATACAGCAAAATGAGCTTCTCTCTGAGCTTAAAATAGTGGCTCTCAAACTTTAATGTGTACAAGAATTACCTGAAGGGCTTGTTAAATCATAGTATTGGACTCCACCCTCAGGGTTACTGATTCAATAGATCTTAGGTGGAGGTTGAGAGCTGGTATTTCTAGCGAATCCTATTGGATACTGTTACTATTGGCCCAGGGACTATACTTCGAGAACCACTATATAGAGGTTGCTTTTGCAGAAAAGAACCCTGTTCTTTGGAGAAAAGAGAGCCTGTGGTTCAGAAGGAGAAAATGACAAGAGTCCTCCAGGAAAGACTCCAAGATGTTTTCAAACTCCTCTGGGTGAGAAAGGAAGAAAGACCAGCAGAAGAGGCATGTGTATGTGGTCTAGTCACCATGGCAATAGACTTTGATGCTCAGGGAACTATTAGTTATAGTGAAAGCAAGCTTGTTAATTTTCCAAAACCAGAAAGTAAACCTGTCCATCTGAGTTATATGGCTGAGGCTGATAGATCAAGATGTAAAAAGCGAAAGATATAGAATATTAGTAATAGTGGAGATACAATGGAGTGGAAATTAACTGAAAAAAAATGGGAGCACTAACCTCTGTTGCCCATTTTCAAAATATTAGAAGCTCAAATTGCTCTCATTTGTGTTTGATTATTTGAAAGATAGCACGAGATTAGTCTAATTTAGTTTGGTGCATTTTCACCAAGCATCTGCAAGACCCTGTGCCAGATGTTATTGACACAGATAAAAGTAATGAGCTTCTGCCCTCAAGCTGTGCACTGTCTGATTACTCAGACATGGATGGTCCTCTAGCCCCAGGACTCATCATTAAGAACATAGTGCTATGGTTAAGAATATGGATTGTGCCACATTGGCAGCTCTGAAAAGCCATCTTTGCATTGTTCCTGGGTCCAGCTCCACCGTTCGCCACAGGCAGCTTTATCTGGACTCTAGTTTCCTTTTTAACCCACTGCATTAGATCACGGTGGCATGCCCCACCGTGTCAGACATGGCTGTGGACACTAGTTCTGAGATCACCATCAAGGACTTAAAGGAGAAGAAGGAAGTTGAGGAGGAGGCAGAGAATGGGAGGGAGAGATGCCCCTGCTAGTGGGAATGCTAATGAGGAAAATGAGAAGCAGGATGCTGACAATGAGGTAGATGAAGAAGAAGAAAAAGAGGGTGATGAAGAAGAGGGGGAAGATGATGGTGAGGAAGAGGATAGAGATGACGATGAGGAAGCCGAGGTAGCTATGGGCAAACAGGTAGCTGAAGAGAGGAGGAGGAGGATGTTGACATCAGAAGACCCATGAGGATTACTAGACAGCGAAAAAGGAAAAATTAAAAGAAAAATAAAAGGCCGCCATAACTTATTCACCCTCCACTTCCTGTTTCAGAATCTCAATGTGGTCACCTTTGAGTAGAGAGGCCCGCCAGCCTGGGCAGTGCTACCCACAGATGACATGCACTCTCCAGCACCCAACCAAAAACACGACGTGAATTTGCAACAGGGGAGGGAGAAAAAAAGAACCCAAACTTCCAAAGCCCTGCTTTTTTTTTTTTTCTTAAACGTACTTACATTTTATACTTTTGTACATATCATTAGGGGTCTGCCATTTTTAATGATCTCCAATGACCAAACCAGCCTTTGGAGCCTTCTCTGTCTTACTTCTGACTTTACTTATGGTGTGCCCATGTTCATTATAATCTCAAAGGAGAAAAAAAACACCTTGTATAAAAAACAAAAAAACAACAACAAAAATCTTACTCTCAGCATTCCAGAAAGTTTTTGTGTATGTACTTTAGCTGTACTATAAGTAGTTTGTATGAGGGGGTTAAAAACGATCATAAATAAAAAGGTTTTTTTTTTTTTTTTTTTGGTCTATGAATTTGCTGTTTATTTTTTTGGCCCATTTGATGTATGTGTGAAACAATGTTGTCCAACAATAAACTGGAATTTTATTTTGCTGAGTTGTCCTAACTAAAAAAAAAAGATTATGAACTTGACATCAGAAATGCCAGGTGTAACTCTCACTCCAGCTCCCTGGCTATGTATTCTGCATGATTTGATAGATGTCACTGAATTGTAATCTCCCCTTTAAAATAGGGATAATAATTCCTCCCTAACATGCTGTTAAAGAATTGATGAGGAAATGCTTGTGCAGCACTGAACGCCAGAACTGACACAAACAAGCATATGAGAGGCATTTTCTTCCTTGGCTTCTGCTCTCTAGGCCACCTACCCAAGACTGACATCTAAAACAGGAAAGTTGGCAGCTGCGCTCCTCATCCCACCTCACTATACCCAAAATCTCTATTGAGTGGAGTGTCAAAGGGTTTAATGGTTTTACTCACAAGTCTTCATGGAAGAGTTTACACCTGGGCTTTGAGATTTGTGCCCTATTTCTTCCTTGTTCAGCTGG
Organism: Sciurus vulgaris; assembly: GCF_902686455.1. Lineage (NCBI taxonomy): Eukaryota > Metazoa > Chordata > Mammalia > Rodentia > Sciuridae > Sciurus > Sciurus vulgaris. Next base: position 42,907,814 of record NC_136464.1, read on the forward strand.
GTCCCTAACTTAACCTTCTCTCCTTGATGTATCTAAGATCCAATCCCAGTTTTCTACATGATCATGTATGTTCTACAGAACTACTAATATGCCATGCTCTTTTTCTTTTCCTTCATTTTTAGATGAGTCCTGCTTTTGTGACCCAAGAAATAAGTTTTGATTCACTCATTCTACATGTGACTTTCCATCTGCCCCTTGACATAATTGACTATATCCCCAAACCCTGGGAACTACTTGTTCTATCTAAGCCTCAGAATAAACCAAGACTGGAGGTTGTTCTTAACTTTGGATCAGATGAAGGAGGAAAATTCAGGTGACAGGGCATATGAACGAGCTCATGGTAGACCAGCTACCTCTGTAGTAGAATTTTGTGACTTCCTATGTCTTGGCTTCAATCACTATTTCAGAGAGACTAATACCTAGAACAGGAACCTGCCTTACTCAGCATGGTTAGTCTATCCTTCCAAGGTTATCTTGAAGTTGAAAATGGGGATGACTTTGTATAGTGTATATTTCAAGTTTTGGTGATGGACTTAGACAGTAGAAGGTTTCAAGACAGCTCCAAGATGTGTATCATCCCTAGAATGTGGAATTGATAAGAAAAAGTTCAGTCTAGATGAAATCAGTTTCCTAGAGAAGAAGAAACTCAATTATCTGGACATGAGGGTTTAGTGTAAATCCCTCCCACATAGAGCCTGGAGGTCTAGGTCCCTGGACCTAATAAGAAAAAGAGTAGAGGTGGTTCTAAAAGTCTTTTGGGAAATATTTCAGAACCACAGACCACTAAAAATGGTATCTGTTTTTCATAAGAGAATTGAATATCAAGGACAAGGGTCAAAGGTAGAAAATCTACCATTATGCTATTGCAAAGCCCAGGAAAATGATGATGATGGCTAAGTACAAAGTAGCATTAGCAAAGGTAAGGGAAATCTATGGGAAATGTATTGAAGAACTGGATATCAGCAAGCAACTGGATATCCTTCAATGAGGAAGACAAAGATATTGGCTTGAGGACCTTGAAGAATATAATTGCTTTTTATGGAGGTGAGGAAGTTGGGGAAAGCAGCAGCCATGGAAAAAATTGGGAGTCCAATTTGGGCAATATTAATTTTGAGTGATATGTTAAGTATCCAAATATTTGCAGCAGGTAGCTGGATATGACATTCAAGTATGGAGTTCAGAGGAGTGAGAATTAGAAAAAAAAATATTTAAAATCATGGAATTAAATAAGGTGACTAAGATACCATTTGTGACAGAGTAGCAGAAGGATCCAATGACTGAGCACTGGAGTGCTCCAAGATTTAGAAGCCTAAAGATGAAGTCTTAATTTTCTAAAGTAGATACAACAGTTTGAAAATCAAGAAAAGAGATAGCACTGGAGTTTTAGGAATCACAGTAAATATTCTACTGGAAAATCAAAAAGGGAACTCTGTTGACATAGAGGACCACATGACAACTATGAGAATTTGTTCAGAGGTGCTCAAAGTCACAAAATCCTGCCAATTTTAATGGTAATAAAGGGAATATAGACTCATTAAGATCAGAAGTAGGGAGTCTGAGGACTCCATGGCACTTCTTAAAATTATTGTGATTTTAATTAGAAGGGTTACATAAATCAATATTTAACATTAAAAATTAAAACTGAAAAATGAAGGACAAAAATATGAAAAATAGAAGGACAAAAGTGAAGGACAAATATCCATTTCATTAGCCATCAGAGAAGTTGGTGTTATCATTCATCATGCAGCCTCTGGAAAATTGCACAGTACACACATGGCCTTTGAAAAACTCCAAAATACATCTGTGAGAGAATAAAAGTAAAAAAAGAAAATGACATCATAGTGTTATTATGAAACTTTGAAAATATTTTTGATACTCTGGTCCCCATAAAATGGTCTAGGAGAGCCTCAGGGATCCCTAGGACACAGGTTGCAAGCTACTTATCTAAACAGTGATGACAGTTTAAATCAGATGAAGAGCATTTAAGAAAGAGACAGAGATAGTGTGACTAATGGACTGTGGTGGGTGGTGAGAGTGACTGAGATGTCTCACACAATGCCCAGATTTAGGCATGGATGCTGGCTGTAGAGTGATGTCTTTTAGTGAAATACAGCAGTGATTTTCAAAATGCAGTTTGCAATCTATTGCAGGATAGAGAATTCAATTTAATGTGACAGTCACCATTTTAAAGAAAATAAAATGGACTCAAATATCAATATAAAGGAGGCTCTTAGTCTGGGGCCTATTGGGTGACCCACCAATAGAAACACCTTGAACTACTTTTTATATGTAGATGTGATATGTAAATATCTAAACATAGTTACATGAATACTGAGTCAAGTTGTCTATAGTTTGTATGTGAGTTAAGTTTGAGAATTCCTGGAATAGGGAATGCTAGAAGAAACAGCCTCCAAACTGGTGTTCTTGCTTTTACCCCTGGCCTCCATTTCAAAATAACATTCCAAAATAACTATCCCTCTAAACATTACAGTCTTTTACTAAAGTCATCTAATGGCCTGTCTTACTTCAGGGCAAAATCCAAACACCTTGGCATGGCACAGAAGGTTCCAGGTAATCTGACCCTCAGGTGTTAGTTCTTGACATTTCCCCCTATTCTCAAGTCATACAGATCACTTCTGAATTCCTGAAGATGCCTTGATTTCTCTGTGTCTGTACTGGACCATGCTCTGTTATGTCACAACTCTGCATGGAATTCTTAACATTTAAGCCACCTCATGTCCCAAGATCTGGCTCATGTAGGTATGGCAGAACATGACCGGATGGATCTTCTCCAGGTCTTCCTTTTCCTGGGCACACAGGTAAACATTTCCCTGCCCTTGTGAATGTAGGTAGTGCTTATATTCATGTCAGGTCAAAGGTGATGTATACCATATCCAGACAGTCTCCGGAATATTCAATGTCATCTTCCATGCTTGTCCTCTTCCTTCTTCAGACCACCAGATGGAGAAGATTTCTGGGTCCTAGTGAATCTCAGAACTAGGAATGAACATACTCTCACTTCCGGGACTTTGCTGCTGCCCCAAATAAATTTTATTGCTTTAAATATTAACATTAGACTGTTTGTTTTGGTTACCCTGACTAATACACACTCTCGAGACTCTGCCATTCACCAAATTTTCTCATTGCTTTTCAGGAAGAAGATTGTAAGCTAGGAATCCCTCTTAGTCTTAAACTCTTATCAGAGTCTGAACTGTTCCCAGACTCCATGAAGCTGACCAGAGTCAACGATAGGCTCAGAAAATGAGAAATAGAAGCAAAGAAGTCTCTGTTCTCCCAGGTTCAGGATGGCAGTGGGGAAAAATACTCATTCATGTATCAGGCAGAACATTAATTCCTGTATAAAAATCCACAGGAAACAAATATAACTCATATCAGTCCCTGTAAGTCATGGTAAGAACTTATAATTTGACATTGAATGAAACAAGGAGCCATTCAGGATTTTCAGCACTGAAGTGGCTTTGTATGACTTAGAGTTTTAAAGATGGTCTTGTGTTGAGAATAGATGGTGTGTGATGAGTGAGTGGGTGAGAGAGTGATGTTTAAACAGGGATATTAGTCTGGAGGTCATTGGGTAACCCACAGTGAGATATGTGGACCTGGTCCAGATAGGTGACAGTAGAGGGAGTGAGAAGTGACTAAATTCTACACACATTTGGAAAGAATTTTCTATATATCCACCTAGATGTCATATCTTACTTCTTCACTTCATTTAGCCCTTCGCCCAAATATAACCCCCTTCAAGAGTTGCCCAAACACCCCATCTGAAATAGCTCTCTCACACCCTATCTCTCCATTTCATCCTGCCTTGTTTTTCTTCAGTTTTAGGCACCTGAAATTGAATTATAGATCTATCTGTTGACCTGCTAATTGTCCAAGTCTCCAAATAAATTGTTCTCTTCCTGAGGATATAGACTGCTCTTTGCTTATTCTATCCCCAAAGCCTAGAATAGTACCTGCCCCATAGGTGATGCTCAAGTTAAATGAATTGATACAATTTTATAGGAACTGCAAATCCTGTTCTTAATACATCAAGCAATAAACACAAGGTCTCTGCTATAGCATAGTTACTATGAAGAAGGATCATCTCAGTGGTAAAGTAAAACAGTAGCCTATCCTGAAGCCTGACCCAAATTTGACCTTTGCATCTAGAATCTAAATCTCATGGGCAGACTCTCCTTCTAAACACTTATATATTCTCTTTACCTCATCCATCTTGATCAATAGCACTAAACAGTTTCTAATTTCCATCTATGACCTAGGAATTTCAGAATTGGAAACCACATTGTAATATTTATATGTTGCTGTTTTAATTGTCAGTCAAGCATTGTTAAAATATTTATATAATTATCAATGCTATATAAAATTAAGTCACCCAAGAGTGGCTTTAGCATCCTGAGTACTCTGGCTGTCATGGAAGAGACTTGCTGAGTGAACAGGATATATTCTGATAGGACCAAGACCACTGGCCTCATTGGCTACAGTTTTACCTGAGAGTTGGAAGACATGCAGAGCTGCTCATGTTGGACAAACCAACAGCAGAATCCCTCATCTGTCAATCTTGTTCACAATGTGTCACTTCATTAACCTCAGAAAACATCCTTTTCTGAGAATTAGTGACGCTGCATGGACTGATGAGTCAAGCACCACAAATGTCGTCAAAAAGGAGGAGCTGGGAGGAAATAACTGCTTTTGTCGGGTGGTTTGACTGCAAATGACAGATAGTTTGATCCATTAATACTTCTGAAATTAACAATCTAGCTCATTGTGCACCTTGCCCTGAAGAGCTGACTGCTCCTCCTCAATTCCCTGCTTGCAGCCTTGCTCGGCATCCCTAACCTCACTGCAGACTACTTACATCAGAAGCAGGAAATTTATTAAACACTATATGCCAGGTGCTGATATTACATTGTACTTAAAAAAAAATAGAGTAAGTCACCTTTATTATTTCAATTCCACAGATAAGTAAAGTAACTGGCCCAAACACATAGCTCAGTAGCAGACCAGTACTGGAACAGTACTGTTTAAAAGACCAGAATGTGGACTATTCCAGACTGTCTCCACCTTGGCTATCCTCATAAACTAGTCCTCCAGTCCTAGTCTTCATTCTGGTACAAGCTTAACTCTCCCAGGACAAGCCCAGGCCAAATTTCCAGCAACTCAGCTACCTCATTGCTTAATTCTTCGGGAAGGGACTTTGAGGTTTTAACTCTAAATCTCTAGTAAATAGGAGATTCTCAGGGTGCTTTTCAATGAAAACCAAAGAATCTCCTCTCTTAACAAATATTTAAGAATGTAATACAGTATTACTAGAGAACTTATGCTGTACAATTGTTCTCTAGAACTTGTGCATCTTGCCTAACTAAAACTGTATACCTCAATTTCTCTCTCTAGTTCTTACTACAGTAAAGAAAATTTTAAAAAAGGAGGAGGAGGAAGTTTTCGGAAGTGATGGATATGTTTATCAACTGAATTAAGGTTATAGTTCATGGGAAGATAAAAACATCTAACTTGTTATTAGTTTTTGAATCTTCAATGTTTCCAAAGGCCCATATGCTAAAGGCTTGGTCATCAGCCTGTGGTGCTATTGGGAGGTGAAAGAAACTTTAAGGGCCTAGTGAAAGGAGTTTAGGGTGTTGAGAATGTGCCCTTTAAGGGGATCTTAGTACTCTAAGTCTCTTCTTTTTAGCTTCCCACTAGGCCACCCTGAGGTGCGCAACTTGGCTCCACCAGGCACTCCCTGCCATGATGTAGTAACTCACCACAGGCCCCAAAGCAGTGGACCAACTGACCATGGACTGAAACCTCTGATACCTCTGAGCCAAAAATAAGCCTTTCCTCCTTATAAGTTGTTTATTTCATATTTGTTACAGTTATACAACACTAACTAATTATATATATTAAGTATGGGCAAGTTTTTATAAATTGATAAAGATGTTTTTTAGAAAAAAAAATCTTTAATAAAAAGGAAGGAAGGAAGGGAGGGAGGGAGGAAGGGAGAGACTTTATGGTGAAATCACCTGGCCAGAAGGTATCAATCCCCTGCTATTGTATATGGCCCAAGCAAGATGGGCTAAAGTCAATCACACAGTCAAACATCTAGTATAGGCAGACATCCAGCAGAGGCATGCAGTAGCTGCCTGAGGTTTCCCAGGTATCCTCTTTTCAAGTGTGCCTATTTTGTACTCCAGAGCGGTCAAAGCCAAAGGCAATATTTAAAAGGAATTAATTTTGTTATGGGTTTGCATTATTTTTTAATTAAAATGGTAACATAAGATGAAAGAAAATGCTCTGCAAATCACCCAGTCCAACTACCCTAACAAAACAATTTTCCTGTTCTCTCCTTCCTACCTCTTTTGCATGGTTATTATCATATGACCTCAGAATTTTCAGTACTTTGCCTTACTGAATATTCCATATAAAACTTATTTTTCTGTTTTAGAGTCCTCAAATATCATCTTAATGATTTTTAAAGTGACATCAAGTCAGGGCAATATAATCTCTAATGCTAAGTAGTGAAGTTGATCCCTTTAATTTTTTTTGCTACGATCATATTTTATATAATAGAGAATTTGAAACATTCCAGAATTTTTTTAAACACAGCCCATATGTTAACTCATTTGACCCATATAACCACCAACAATTCAAGCTTCATTACTAATATCCATGTGAAGATACTAAGAAGCAGAGGATTCTCATCAGAAGATCACCAGGTAGTTGAGACAGAAGCTTGTAATGCATCTAAGAGAATTAAATCTGCAATGTATGCACTAAACCACCACCCCTCTCTGCTGAAACAACTCATCTGTGCAAATGTGAAGGTTCCTCCTGGAAAATATCACCTTAAAGAAAATTCATAAAGTCTGAAATTGTTAAGACACTTCAATATCTTTAGGTCTCTTACTAAATATTTCCACAACACTATTCAAAGACTTCTTTCCATTTCTGACTTCACCAGCAATGAATAATCATGTCAGTAGGACCATACACTGATCAACTTCCAATTCTATTAACATAAATTTTCATTTTGCTTTTTTAATAGCTAAAAAATGATGTCCACAGGTATTTCACATTAGCAATTCCTTGAGTGCTAAAAAGATGAGCACTTTCCAATCAATTCTTTGCTAATCATAAATGTACTTTTGTTTGTTCCTATTCTTGACACAGTAAACTCTTGTGTTCTTATGAGTGCTTGTGCATTTGAATAAGGTTTTTATACCCTTTATGTTTTTTCTTAACATGTCATATTTGATATAAACATTTTCTAAGTAAGTAGTCCTTTTTCTCTCAATTTTATTATACTCCATTATTCAGAGGTTTATTTTAGAATCTACATGTCTATTGGATTCTGTTGCTCTATTGATTCCAAGATAAGGTAGCATGGCAATTTAAAAACAAAATAGCTTTTGATATTCAAAATTCTTCTTAGAAAAATAGCTGTAATATTGTGCATGTCACATGGTAGATGATAGGAAAAATCAAAGTGCCTTAAACCACCGCAGTAGAACCATGTTGTTTTCTATTACCATGAACAGACTGTTTTAAATTTCATATATTCTTATTGATGGTGGTTGGAGTGAAAAAAGTCTACTGACATTGAAACAAAATCTATTTAAAAAAATCTACTGGAAAAAAAATCTGTCAACCATTAAGATTGCATTTTGAGGACTCTAAACCAGAAAATTTTTATGATAGATTGTATGGTAAAATAAAGCATAAAAATTCCAAGGTCACTATAATCACACAACCATGCAAAATGTTTTATATATATGCAGATATCTTTTATAATGATACTATTCTATATATTAAAGTACAGTAATAGTAATTCTTAAAATAAATTGCTTTAGATTTTCTAGCAAGTCATCAAGGTAGTTTGTATTTGAATATTTATGTCTCTTTTGTTTTTCATGTATTATTATGAGGATTTTTAAAATGATATTAGCAACTGCTAGGAATTGTAGTATCCAAGTACCTGGAAGGTTACTCTCTGACTGGTAAGGGTTGTAGGGTCGTATTTGGAGGCATCCTCCCCACAGTTGCTTCTACCCCTTGCATTTTCCATGCCCTCATTCAGCAAAAGTAATGACTGAGAAAACTTGCACAACGTAAAATCACTTAAGAGCTTTCTGAATTTTGAAAGCCTGAAGATCTCAGGCCATAGCACATACACCACAAGTGAAGTATCTGGACCAATGAGGATCATTCAACCCTTATCCTCAGGCTAAATTAAGATTTTCTAGGCAGGAAAGAAAGAAGGAAGCAAGTCTGGCCTAAGATGGGGGATACCCCTTGGAGATAAGAATGACAGAGACTCAAGATTGGGTGGTGAAATCTACGAGTATATTGTCAAGAATGAGTAGAGATGGGTAGATCCACAGAAGCTTTAAGTTTCCCTAATTAGGACCAACTATTCCTCCTCTCTGACATTGCATAGCCAGGTTCCTGTTTGTGTTGATCTTTGGTCTTCAAAATTACCTTTCTATAGCCTCAGGTGCTGTGCAGGAAAGGACATTCATGAGGGTTAGATTAGATGTCAGGTGGAGAAGAACAATGGGCACAAGAATTATGTCCTTCAAGTCTTTGAGTGAGAAGTTTGAGGAGCCAACTTTTCATGACTGAGGCCTAGTGACAGTTGTTGGTTCATAGGCAAGAAAGTTTGGCCATCTCCAGTTCTGTGCTCTTTCTTTGAGGTCTTTTACCTACCACTAGCATCTGAAATAATCTACAGTTCCCAAAAGCGAATTTTTGGAGTACTTTTAGGTCCTTTGTTATTTGCAAGTCCTCCTACAGTGATTTTGTCAAACAACATTCACTAGAATTAAAAAGGTTTTGGTATTTTTTTTTTTAAATACTAATCACAGATTGAACAGGGTCAAGTTCAAGGAAAGGATGAAGGGAAACAGACATTCTGAGTGGCTTTCACATCCAGATGGCATCTGGCTGTGACCTGCTGTATCAATAGCCAAACCATTAGTTTCGCTCACTGGACACTTGGGTGTACACAGAGTCAGTAACAGCAAGGGACCCGGGAGGCCTCACTGTGCAGATTTGAACACAAAATTTCACCAGAGTTTCTCCCACACTGGCTCCAAACAAGCTGCACTTTATTGCCTGAGACTTTTAGGAGATACAGGTGGTGACAGATTAAACAGTGGATGATTTTATGTATTATTCTTAACCCATGGCCCTCTTGGAAAGTTGGCATGGACCCCTGGTTCCCCAGGCCTCTCCAATGCCTATGAGTCTAGGTTGTGAGTACGCCTGTGGTTTGGGGTTTGTTCTGCTTTCATTGTGGGCCTCACCTCCAACAATCCCTGCACCCCGGTGGGTTACTATTGATTTATGCTGGTTGCAGAACAACAGACTGAGGCAGCAGTGAATGCAAAGGTAGTAGTATGCTAATGCAAGGCCTGGGATATTTCTGTCATAAGGAATAGTGCTCAGAGTGCAGACTTGGCCAAATTCCAATTAAGTATTTGATGATGATTAGTTGACTCACTTGTAAGATTTTGGAGGTTTGTGGGTTCTCTGCATGGCTAGATTTGCCTTTGTCCTTGTCCTTGTCAAGTGGTAATTATGGTGCTCTGTTCAGATACCTCAAAGGACAACTCCTTTTCCAGCCCATCCTCTCCTCTGATGTCCAGGGTCCTAAATTTGCCATTGCAAGAAATTGTGTATTTTCTTCCTTGTCTATCTAATTTTCCCTAACAAATGCACCCAAGAAGGAAAGTCTGTTCTCTGAGCACTTCACAGTCAGTATGCCTTCCACCTGTGCACCCCCTGCATAGGACTTGAGGACTCACGGGGGTGGGGGGGTCACTCACCAGTTTGTGACTACCAGGGCTTCTGTCCAGATGCCTATACTGTGCTCCACCTGTAGGACCTGAAAAGCCTTCCATGATAACAATTATAATACACAAGGGCCTTTGTTTTAGATTTATAATTTCCATTTGGAGCCACCAGAAGGACAATTTTCCTTTCAGTTTTTACATACTGTAGAAAGACTATTTTCCTTTCAGTTTTTACATACTGTAAGCAGAAGAGGTATTTCTCCAATCAAAATATTTTAAATGACAAAATGTGAATTTCAGAGCCACAGAGACCTGCCTGATGTTGGCCAAATACACAACTCCCTCTGTCCAAATTATCTCAAAGATCTACCAATTCTGAAATTAATGTAGTCTGAAATAATTATCCTAGTTACCCAGTGTATAAAATATTTGGAGGTGTAAAATTTTGTCATATTTTGAAAACTGGCATCCAAATAACTAACTTGGCGAGATATATAATGTGGTACAAAAGTGTGCATTCAGGATGAGACCCCCCTCTTCCTGAGGGTTAGGGCCTTTTAAATAATAACAAAAAATGTCTACTGATTAATATTTTCAAAACAGCAAGGATACAAGGAACTTCATTCTAATTCTTCTCAGATACTATGAAAATTATTACAATTATTAAGAGAGACTAGTATATTTTTCAAACTTTTCAATCACAGCCCTGACATTTTATAACCCAACTCAGCAAAAGTAAACAAAACTCTAATAAAGTATACATACACTTATTATTCACAGTGTCTTCTGATATCTTCCTTCTAGTCCATTCCATTCCCTTCTATTTAACTTTTCTAAAGGAATGGCAGGTGCTAATCAAAAAGGTTTCCATACTTGAGTTATACCAATATCAATTACCTGGTTTTGACCATGTACTGTGACTATATATATCATCATTGGGGAAAGCTAGGTGAAATGTGCACAAAAACTCTCTGTAGCACTCTTACTTAAACTACCTAAAAAAAGAACTTAAAAAGAATATGAGCTGTGAATGAACTGACTTTATCATCCACTAATGAGTTCAGTAATGTTATAAGCATGGACCCCTCAAATCAGTCTTGTACAAGATAAATCTACTTATTCATTATATACAGGAATGATGTTTCTAAAAAATTGAATAAATAATAAAAATTGAAGGAATGATATTATAAATACCCTAGAAAGAGAATTGTGAAAAATCATATTAAAAATACTATAAAACATATGAATTAAAGTTCTTGATACACAGATTTAATGCATTCTATATAAGTTTTATTATTTGATTAATGCATGAATTTTATTTTATTCTCATCATAAAACCAGTCAGTTTTAAGGAAAACCTAATGAAATAATCCTGAAGTTCACCAGGTCAAATAAAACAAAGATAATGCCTAATGAATCTCTATAAGTAGAGATTAATAAAGTAGAAGTGACAGGGATATGCTGGAGCCCCACATGCCAGCTTGCAAGAGCATACTGTTAAGTTTTCATAAATTTTGTGATCTGGTTGAAGTCACCTTGATAGCTTGAAATCAATGTGAAAGTTAATTCCTCTGGGGTGACTGTGAGGAATGTAATTATAGAAAACTATCTAAGACCAAAAATAAAAAGGGAACAAATAAGCTAGATGCTAAATGTCACCACCATTTTAAAATATATAATGAAAATCAATATAATCAACTTTAATTCAATATTTGGCTTTGGAAGAATATTTAAAATTTCAAATTAATATTTGAAATAACAAAGAAAAACAGATATGCTGCTTAAAAATGCACACATTCTCTATTTGATCCTAATTTCTGAGTTTAAAACTCATAATTATAAATTAACTAATAAAATTAACATAGAATTAAATTCAAAAATCCGCAATTGTAAAGTGAATTTAGAAGAATATTTGCAAGAGCAGACAGAAGTCTTATATTTCTAGCATGTAAATTACACAGTAAGTTACAAAAACACTATTAAAACTCTAATAAACAAATGGGAAAAAAACATGACAGAGAAGTTACAAGTCTTCAGTGAAATGCAGGTAAGAAGTATAAACCCATGGACAGGGCAACCTTTGCAATCTACAAGTTTTACACTTTTGAAATGTACCACTTGAACTGGGTGTGGTGGTATATACACCAATAATCCCAGCAACTCAGGAGGCTGTGGCAGGAGGATTCCAAGTTTGAGACCAACCTCAGCAACTGAGCAAAAGCCTGTTTCAAACAAAACAAAACAAAAAGTGTATATTGAAACAACAATGCTTAGTTCTTCTAGTTAAGTCTACCACAGTCTCTTCTCTTTTTCATTCTCATCATCTCTTCCCATTTGGTCACTCTTCATTGTTCCCCCAAAACTTAGGTCCCTTGCTTCCTCTCTCATTTAACTCCTAACAGTCCACATCCTTATGACTACCCAGGATGATCTATTTACAGAACATTTTGTCTTTTTTTTACTTCCTACCCTTCTCATTTCTTCATAACACTTCTGTCAGTTCACTTTGGTCCACCAAGGCCCCCAATACAACCTTGTTTTCCTCTACCAATACCTTCTCCATAGTCTCTCATAGAGCCTCCAGCTCACTGACTACTCCACAATCTCCTCATCCTCTATCTCCATCCTCCTCCTCATCCAACATAAAGCCCATTGCTCTCTTGCAGAATGTCTAAACTTTCACACTCCTACTTCTTTCCCTCAAGTCACCTGGAAAAAACTGCAACTACAGATGAATCTAACTATAACTTTCTTCTTTTTTTTTCTTCATTCTTTTACATAGGCAAGAATAATTGATGAAAATCACACAGTAGGCAAGTTAGCAGCAATAGAAGCACATGACAACCAACTACAACTGCATGATGACCCAATTACGTTTTCTACATTAGATTTTTCAACACCTTCTTGATAATTCTCAAATATCCAACCTGTTAGTCATTCACTCAGTTGATCACCTTGCTTCAACCTTTACTGAGATTATTTAAGTCAGCACATGGTTAATTCCCTCAAGTTCCCAACATCAGTCTGCAAACCTGTCTGCAAATGCACCTCTCCTCTACTTCTACCCCTCTAACACCAAGAGGAAATGTCCCTCCTATTCTGGAAAATTGCTTTACCAATACCTAGCCTGCCATCCCCTACCTTTCCTGCACCTTTTTATCAATATCGCCTTCCCATCCTATATCTCCAATTTCTCCTTTCCTACATCTTTTCCATATTTTCTTGTCTTTCACATCTTTAAAAGTATGCCAAGAAGTGGAATAACCGGGTCATATGATGAATCCAATCCTAGTTGTGGAAGGTTCTCCACACTAATTTCCACAGTAGTTGAACTAATTTGCAGTCCCACTAACAATGTATGTGTTCCTGTAAGCATTTATTATTACTTATCTTCTTGATGGCTGCCATTCTAACTGGGTTGAGATGAAATTTCAATGTAGTTTAGGTTTGTATTTCCATGATTGCTAATAATGTTGAACATTTTTTCATATAGTTCTTGGCCACTTGCATTTCTTCTTTGAGAGTGTCTATTTTGTTCATTTGCCCATTTATTGATTGGATTTTTGTTTTTTTGTTATGAAGTTTTTAAGTTTATTAAGTTTTATTGTTATAAAGTTTGTTGAGTTCTTCACATATTTTAGATAGTAAATCTCTATCAAGAGTAACTGACAAAGATTTTCTCCTATTCCATAGACCCTCTTTTCATGTTCTTCTTTCCTTTGAGAACTGAAAGCAGCATATTATAGTGATATACACATTCCAATATTTATAGCAGTGCAATTCACAATATAGCTAAGTTATGAAACCAGTATATGTGTCCATCAACAGAGAAATGGATAAAGAAAAGGACACACACACACACACACACACACACACACACACACACACAATGGAGTTCTGGAGTTCTATGCAGCAATAAAGAAGAATTAAATTATGTCATTTGCAGGAAAATGAATGGAACTGGAAAACAAGCTAAATGAGATAAACCAGATTCAGAAAGTCAAGGGCCAAACATTTTCCCTCATATATAGAAACTAGAGAGAAAAAGGGAATTAAAAGAAGGGTGATCTCAGGAAAACAGAAGAAAGAACAATAGAGGGGAGGTGGGAGATTGGGTGGGGGAGGGAGGAAGGGAAGGAGAAAACTGGGGAATAAAATTGAGCACCTTATCCTACACATGCATGAATGAATCCTACTTTTACATATAATAATAATACCCCAATGAAGAAAATAGAAAATAAATAGAAGGAAGACCAGAAGCGTAGGAAAAGGGGAAGAGGAGGAAAAAGAAGAGTAGAGAAAGAGGAAGTTCTGGGGCATAAATTGGAGCAAATTATGTTATGTGCATATATGGATATGTCACAATGAAACCCTCTGTAATGTATAATTATAATGCACTAATAAAATTTAAAAAATCCTTACTGTTTTCCATAACTCCATTGTCCCTTCCTCTCTCCACAGAAAACACCAAGATTTGTACATTGACACAAATATTTCAACTGACCTCTATCGGGCTTCCACCACCAAATACATTTGTACCTGGGGATGATGGCACAAACCATAATCCCAGGAGGCTGAGGCAAGAAGATTACAAATTTGAGACTATGCTGAGAAACTTAGCATATTTTGTCTCAAAATAAAAAGGAATCAGGATGTAACTCAGTGGTAGAATCTTTGTCTAGCATGTGTGAGACCCTGGGTTCAATCCCCATACCACACACACACACACACACTCACACATCCACACACAAAAGCATTTGTAAAGCTATCAATCACCTGGTTGTTACCAAATCTATGCCTTTCTGCCTTTTTTTTTTTTTTTTTTTCGCACTGGGGATTGAATTCAGGGGCACTCAACCACTGAGCCACATCCTCAGCCTTATTTTAGATTTTATTTAGAGACAGGGTTGCTTAGCACCTCACTTTAACTGATGCTGGCTTTGAACACATGATCCTCTTGCCTCAGCCTCCCAAGGCACTGGGATTACAGGTGTGCACCACCACACCCAGCCCAAGTCTTTCTTGTTTGCTTCTATCCAGCAACTTATACTGACTGACCTGAGAGCACATTCTTCGCTGAACTACCTTGCTCAACACATTTCAGCCTTCTAATATCCTATATCTCACTGCTTCTTTTCTGTGTTGTTCTAGCAACTTCAGCATCTGATCAATTAACTTTGAACTCTTCTAGGACTCTATGCCTGGCTCTTTTTTCTTTTCACACTGCACTTGTCCATAAATCATCTTATCAACTTCTATGACTCAAAAGTCTCTTCTATACACACATACTACTTAGACACTAATGACCCATAAATGTCCCACCATCCTGGACCTCATATCGGGGGTCTAGACACATATCCGCAGGTGACGACTTAACTTCTCCCCTTGTCTTTTGCAGCTCAAATCCAGCATCTTCAAATCTGAACCTCAGTCCTTTCCCTGAATTTTGTCTTCTTGAGTTCCCATTCACCGTAATATCCATCCCATTGCCCATTTCAGAACTTCGAAAACAATAACACACTCTTCTCTTCTTTTGTTTACCTTCCATGGTCAACTGTTCCCTTCTTACTGCCTAAAGATAATATATATATATTTTTTTCCTTTTCCCCCCACTTCTTTTTCTATCTGCAACTGCTTTAGCTCAAGCTATCGTTGTCACTCCTTAAATATACCTCAGAGCCTTCTCACTAACTTATCTCCAAACCAAGTTCTACAAATTCTAACCAACTGGCCTCTTTAACACTAATCTGGGGGTGGGGGGGATTCAAGATGGCGGACTAGAGGGTGGCTGCAGTTTCATGTTGCTCCAGGACTCAGGACTCAAGAAGAGGAGATATAGAGAGACTTGGGACCAACTCAAAGCAGCCGGGTGAGTCTCTCCCGTTGGGGAGGCGTCCCGGACGGGGCAGTAGCCCCGAACGCAGGGATCTTTGTGAAGTAGAGCTGCCCGGCGAGACACCCCTCCGCCCGCTGGAGCAATGAACGCGGACAACTGGGAGCATCGGAGAGGAGGCCGCTCAGCACAGTGCTGGGACTCGGAGCAACCCACCGGGGCTTTGGGAGGCTGCCCAAAGGAGGGAGTGGGCGGTGAGCTGTTTGGACTGAAAGTGACCACTCCTGAAAACCGGGGGCTGCCCAGAGGAGAAGGAGAAGCACGGGCTTGGCATGTCGCTTGGACTTGGAGCAGCTGCACCAGGGCTCCGGGCGGCTATCCGGAGGAGCAGTGTGGACTCAGGACTCAAGAAGAGGAGATATAGAGAGACTTGGGACCAACTCAAAGCAGCTGGGTGAGTCTCTCCCGATGGGGAGGCGTCCCGGATGGGGCAATAGTCCCTGAATGCAGGGAACTTTGTGAAGTAGATTTGCCCAACAAAGACACCCCTTCCCCCACTGGAGCAGTGAACGCAGATAACTGGGAGCATCGGAGAGGAGGCCACTCAGCACAGCGCTTGGACTCGGCGCAATCCACCCGGGCTCTGGGAGGCTGCCCAAAGGAGGGGGTGCCCGGTGAGCTGTTTGGACTGAAAGCGACCACCCCTGAACACAGGGGGCTGCCCAGAGGAGAAGGAGAAGCACGGGCTTGGCACATCGCTTGGACTTGGAGCAGCTGCACCAGGGCTCCGGGCGGCTATCCGGAGGAGCAGCGTGGTGAATGGGTTGGACTCAGAGCACCGCTCCTAAACACAGGGGGTTGTCTGGAGGAGGAGGAGGAGCGCGGTGGGGTGCTTGGGCTCGAAGTCACTACACCAGGGCTACAGGTAGCAGTTGGGACGAGGAGGTACACAGTGAGTTCCTGGGACTCGTGATGAACGCACCAGATCTCTGGGTGACTGCCTGGTGGAGAAGGAGGTCCGCGGTGGGTCACTTGGACTTAGAGCGACCGCACAAAACACCAGGCGGCTGCCAGAGGAAGAGGCGTGTGGCAGGTCACTGGGACTCGGAGTGACTATAAGGGACACCAGGTGGCTGCTCAGAGGAGGGGGCCGCATAGCCAGACGATTAGGTGCAGAGCAGGGTCCCAGGACCTAGGCGGCTTCTTGGTGGAAGAGCCGCACAGACAAACTGAGGGGCGGAGCAAAGGCTCCAGGACTGCAGGCAGCTTCTCTGAGGAGAGGCACCTACGGAGATTCATCTGCGAAGGGCGAGGCTTCCAGGCCCAGGAGGTAGGTCCCGGTCCCTGGGAACATTGCAGAAGAAGGCTGCCCAGCCCAGGCGGTAGTTGTGAATTGAACAGAACCTCGAGGAGGGGAACTGACCAGCGAGGCCTCCCCACCGAGTGAGTCCTCCCTGCCGGGTGAGGTTCTCCCACAAGGACTAAAACCAGAGACACAGGCCCAAACTGGCCTTGCATCAGCCCACAACCTACCTCCCCTTTGGATGACCATTCGTCAGCAAGTGAAGGTACCTCTGCCCACTAGCAGGGAATATACCCCACCGGAAGGCCACCACCCCTAGAGAGTCAGCTTCCTTGTGGAGCACTGCATTATCAAGTTCCTCCAAGACTTCAGCCTACTGAAGGCTAAGAGTGGATATACTAGAAATCTTCAGGGACATTATAAGTCAATAGAGGAAATCTGCAATATCACAGCAGTCAACTGATACATGAACAATATGAGAAAACAAGGAAAGAAAATGCTGCAAACAAATCTAGATGTTACATCAATGAAACCCAACGACAGCATGGCATAAGAAATGACAGAAAAGGAGTTCAGAATGTACATAATTAAAATGATCAGAGAAGCAAATGACGAGATGCAAGAGCAAATGCAGGCACTGAATGATTGCACCAATCGACAGTTAAAAGAGCAAATACAGGAAGCAAAAGATCATTTCAATAAAGAGTTAGAGATATTGAAAAAAAAAAACAAACAGAAATCCTTGAAATGAAGGAAACAATAAACCAAATTAAGAACTCCATAGAAAGCATAACCAATAGGATAGAACACGTGGAAGACAGAACCTCAGATATTGAAGACAAAATATTTAACCTTGAAAACAAAGTGGACCAAACAGAGAAGATGGTAAGAAATAATGAACAGAATCTCCAAGAACTATGGGATATCATGAAAAGGCCAAATTTAAGAATTATTGGGATTGAGGAAGGCTTAGAGAAACAGACCAAAGGAATGAACAATCTATTCAATGAAATACTATCATAAAATTTCCCAAATCTGAAGAATGAAATGGAAAAGCAGGTACAAGAGGCTTATAGGACTCCAAATATACAAAATTACAACAGACCCACACCAAGGCACATTATAATGAAAATACCTACCATACAAAATAAAGACAGAATTTTAAAGGCTGCAAGAGAGAGGAATCAAATTACATTCAGGGGGAAACCAATACAGATATCACCAGATTTTTCAATCCAGACCCTAAAAGCTAGAAGGGCCTGGAACAACATTTACCAAGCCCTGAAAGAAAATGGATGCCAACCAAGAATCTAATACCCAGCAAAAATTACCTTCAAATTTGATGAAGAAATAAAATCCTGCCATGATAAACAAAAGCTAAAAGAATATACAAAAAGAAAGCCAGCATTACAGAACATTCTCAGCAAAATATTCCATGAGGAAGAGATGAAAAACAAAGAAGCAAATCAACAATGGGAGGAACTATCCTAAAGGAATTGTCAAATAAAGGAAGAAACAAGTCGTGTCAAAATAAATAAATAAATAAATAAAATAAGCAAAATGACCGGGAAACCAAATCATATCTCAATAATAACTCTGAATATTAATGGCCTGAACTTATCAATCAAAAGATATAGAATGGCAGATTGGATCAAAAAGAAAGATCCAACAATATGTTGCCTGCAAGAGACTCACCTCATAGAAGAGATATCCATAGACTAAAGGTGAAAGGATGGGGAAAAATATACCATGCACATGGACTCAGCAAAAAAGCTGGAGTATCCATCCTCATTTCAGATAATATGGACTTCAAGTCAAAGTTAGTCAGAAGGGACAAAGAAGGACATTACATATTGCTTAAGGGAAACATAAATCAGCAAGACATAACAATCATAAACATCTATACCCCAAAGAGTGGCTCATCCATGTATGTCAAACAAATCCTTCTCAATTTCAGAAACCAAATAGACCATAACACAATAATACTAGGTGATTTTAAAACACCTCTCTCACCACTGGACAGATCTTCCAAACAAAAATTGAACCAAGAAACCATAGACCTCAATAACACAATCAATAATTTAGACTTAACGGACATATATAGAACATACCATCCAACCAAGAGCGAATACACTTTCTTCTCAGCAGCACATGGATCCTTCTCTAAAATAGACCATATATTATGCCACAAAGGTAATGTAAGCAAATACAAGAACATAGAGACACTACCTTGTATTCTATCAGATCATAATGGATTGAAATTAGAAATAAATTAAAGAGTAAAAAACAGAAGCTACTCCAACACCTGGAGATTAAACAACATGCTATTACATGATGAATGGATAACAGAAGATATTAGGAAGGAAATTAAAAAATTCGTAGAGGTAAATGAGAACAAAGAAACATCATATCAAAATCTTTGGGACACTATGAAAGCAGTACTTAGAGGAAAATTTATTTCATGGAGCGCATTCAATAAAAGAAGTAAAACTCAACAAATAAACGACCTAACACTACAGCTCAAAGCCCTAGAAAAAGAAGAACAGACCAACACCAAAAGTAGTAGAAGACAGGAAATAGTTAAACTTAGAGCTGAAATCAATGAAATTGAAACAAAAGAAACAACACAAAAAATTGACAAAATAAATAGTTGGTTCTTTGAAAAAATAAACAAAACTGATAAACCCTTAGCCACTCTAACAAAGAGAAGACGAGAGAAAACTCAACTCACTAAAATTGGGAATGAACAAGGAAATATCACAACAGACACGATTGAAATACAAAACATAATTAGAAGCTATTTTGAAAATCTATATTCCAACAATATAGAAAATTTCAAAGACATCAAGAGGTTTCTAGAGACATATGAATTGCCTAAATTGAACGAGGAGGACATACACAATTTAAATAGACCAATTTCAAGTAATAAAGTAGAAGAGGTCATCAAAAGCCTACCAACAAAGAAAAGTCCAGGACCAGATGGGTTCTCAGTCGAATTCTACAAAACCTTTAAAGAAGAGCTCATTCCAATATTTCTCAAAGTATTCCATGAAATAGAAAAGGAGGGAACCCTCCCAAACTCATTCTATGAAGCCAATATCACACTGATACCTAAACCAGACAGAGACTCATCAAGGAAAGAAAATTTCAGACCAATATCCTTAATGAACATTGACGCAAAAATTCTCAAAAAAATTTTAGCAAATCGCATACAAAAACATATTAAAAAGATAGTGCACCATGATCAAGTGGGTTTCATCCCAGTGATGCAAGGTTGGTTCAACATCAGGAAATCAATAAATGTAATTCACCATATCAATAGACTTAAAGTCAAGAATCACATGATTATTTCAATAGATGCAGAAAAAGCATTTGATAAAATACAGCACCCCTTCATGCTCAAAACACTAAAAAAAATAGGGATAGTGGGAACATTCCTTAACATTGTAAAGGCCATTTATGCTAAACCCATGGCCAATACCATTCTAAATGGTGAAAAAATGAAAGCATTCCCCCTAAAAACTGGAACAAGGCAGGGATGCCCTCTTTCACCACTTCTATTCAACATCATACATGAAACACTAGCCAGAGCAATTAGACAGACTAAAGAAATTAAAGGAATATGAATAGGAAAAGAAGAACTCAAACTATCCCTATTTGCAGATGATATGATTATATACTTATAGGGACCAGGAAATTCCACCAGAAAACTTTTAGAACTCATAAGTGAATTTAGTAAAGTACCAGGTTACAAGATCAATGCTCATAAATCCAAAGCATTTTTATACATAAGTGATGAATCCTCAGAAAGAGAAATTAGGAAAACTACCCCATTCACGATAGCATCGAAAAAAATAAAATACTTGGGAATCAATCTAACAGAAGAGGTGAAAGACCTCTACAATGAGAACTACAGAACACTAAAGAAAGAAATTAAAGAAAACCTTAGAAGATGGAAAGCTCTCCCATGTTCTTGGATAGGCCGAATTAATATTGTCAAAATGGCCATACTACCAAAAGTGCTATACAGATTCAATGCAATTCCAATTAAAATCCCAATGATGTACCTTACAGAAATAGAGCAAGCCATCATGAAATTCATCTGGAAGAATAAGAAACCCAGAATAGCTAAAGCAATCCTTCGCAGGAAAAATGAAGCAGGGGGTATCGCAATACCCGAACTTCAACTCTATTACAAAGCAATAGTAACAAAGACGGCATGGTACTGGTACCAAAATAGACAGGTAGATCAATGGTACAGAATAGAGGACATGGACACAAACCCAAATAAATACAATTTTCTAATACTAGACAAAGGTGCCAAAAATATGCAATGGAGAAAAGATAGCCTCTTCAACAAATGGTGCTGGGAGAATTGGAAATCTATATGCAACAGAATGAAATTAAACCCATATCTCTCACCCTGCACAAAGCTCAACTCAAAATGGATTAAGGACCTCAGAATCAGACCAGAAACCCTGCAGATTATAGAAGAAAAAGTAGGTCCAGATCTTCAACATGTCAGCCTAGGACCAGATTTCCTCAACAGGACTCCCATAGCACAAGAAATAAAAGCAAGAATCAATAACTGGGATAGATTCAAACTAAAAAGCTTTCTCTCAGCAAAGGAAACTATCAGCAATGTGAACAAAGAGCCTACAGAGTGGGAGAATATCTTTGCCAATCATACTACAGATTGAGCACTAATCTCCAGAATCTATAAAGAACTCAAAAAACTCTACACCAAGAATACAAATAATCCAATCGACAAATGGGCTAAGGAAATGAACAGACACTTCACAAAAGAAGATCTACAAGCAATCAACAAACATATGAAAAAATGTTCAACATCTCTAGTAATAAAAGAAATGCAAATCAAAACCACCCTAAGATTCCATCTCACCCCAATTAGAATGGTGATTATCAATAATACAAGCAACAGGTGTTGGCGAGGATGTGGGGAGAAAGGCACACTCATACATTGCTGGTGGGGCTGCAAATTGGTGCAGCCACTCTGGAAAGCAGTGTGGAGATTCCTTAGAAAACTTGGAATGGACTCACCATTTGACCCAACTATCCCACTCCTTGGCCTATACCCAAAGGACTTCAAATCAGCATACTACAGAGATACAGCCACATCAATGTTCATAGCTGCTCAATTCACAATAGCCAGATTGTGGAACCAACTAGATGTCCTTCAATTGATGAGTGGATAAAGAAACTGTGGTATATATATATATACAATGGAATATTACTCTGCCATAAAGAACGATAAAATTATGGCATTTGCAGGCAAATGGATGAAATTGGAGACCATCATGCTAAGTGGCATAAGCCAATCTCAAAAAACTAAAGGACGAATGATCTTGCTGATAAGTGGATGATGACACATAAGGGGGAGGGTGGGAGGAGTTAGGGTTAGGGTTATTGTTAGGGTTGGGGGGGGCAAGAATGGAGGAAGATAGGACTGTTTAGAGGGAAAAGAAGAGTGCGAGGGGTGAGGGGGAAGGGAAAAATAATAGAATGAATCAAACAACATTACCATATGTAAATTTATGATTATACAAATGGTACGCCTTTTCCCCATGTACAAACAGACCAACAACATGTATCCCATTTGTTTACAATAAAAAAAAAAAACACTAATCTGATGTTACCCCCATACCAATGTCCCTTTAGTCCTCTGCCTGTTCTTTGGATACATTTCCTGTCCTCTTTTCCTCCTCAGCCTCGTCTTGTCTTTGGCTCCCTCCTGCCCCTCAGGCTCCCACCGCCATGTCTATCTCTTCACTCCTCCAGACAGCCATGCTCCTCTCTTCCCCAAAACTCAGGTCCCCTCCCTTTGACCTGGAACGCCCTTCCCTGCCACTGCCCCTTGCCTCAGTATCCCTACTCATCCTTTAAGGAACTGATGAAGCATCACTCTCTTAAAGAACACTTCTTGAGTCCTCAGAAGCTTTTCTCCTTCGCCTCCTATTTGCTTATCCTTAATAACATACATCATCCTCACAATTCAGTGATTGCTTCAACTTTCCGACTCCCTGTTCAGTCCCCATTTATATTGGCCCCAGACTGTAAATTTCGTAAGAATAGAAACTGATTCTCTGTCGTTTCCTCCCTTTAGTTCAGTGTCCAGCCTGGTGTCAAGAACATAGTTGGCTCCATTAAATGTGTGTTGTGTGAATTAACACACCCTCACCTATAAACCTGAGTGAATCATGGAAAGAACCTTAGATGTTGTTAAGTGCTCAGTGAAATATGTTCGAATGTACACTGCTCTTGGGAATATGATTTGTCACAACCCTTTCAGAAAATAATTTTACATGATGTGGTCCAAGTGTTACTTTTGAACAAGTAATTTCATTTTGAAGGAATATGTTTTAGCATTCTCACAGAAACTGGTGCACAGATGTTTCTTGTCTCATTATTTGTAAAGCTGAAAAACTGCAAACAGCATGAATATCCAACAATAGTTAAGTGAATTAGGTTATTTCACTATTTTTAATTATGTATACAAAGAATTTGCAGTGACTCTGGGCAATGTTTATTTTCTGATATTTGTGATTAAGCAATATAAAAATTATGTAGACAGCATAAACTCAACTATGTAAAAGAGAATATATAGAAAAAAGATAAGGCTGTAGAAAATGATAAGCATCATTGTGACAAGAATAACAATAAAACATTAACAGCCAAGTGTTTACCATGTTTGGGTATTCTTATGCTTAACATAGATTGATTCACTCAGTGCTCCTAACAACAGTGATAGATTACCATTATCCTCAATTTTAAGAAGAGGATGCTAAGTCTCAGAAAGGTTGCAAGGATGTCCAAAAACAGAGTCAGAGCACTTTTAAATAATAAAAGTATTTCCAAATAATAGTCATACCATTTCTTTCTTGGGGATAAGATAACAGGGGATTCATTCTAGAATTTTTTAGTTCCTGTAATAAGTATACATAATTCTGATAATAACAAAGAAAAAATTCACCTTAAAGACCCCTACGGGAGGCTGAGTGCTTTGGTGCACACTTATCTCAGTTACTTGGGAGGCAGAGGCAGGAGGATCACAAGTTCAAGGTCCACCACGACAACTTAGCAGGACCTTGTCTCAATACAAATTTTACAAAAAAGGGGTGGGGACGTAGCTCAGTGGTAGAGTGCCCCTGGGTTCAATTCCTAGTACCTCAAAAACATAAATAAATAAAACAAAAAATCATTTGGATATAATTAAAATCAACAATTTTTTACTAACTACCAAACAAAGAGAAATTTCTTATTTGGGAAATGTGAATTATGAAAATATAAATATTTGAGGGACTTACTGCTTTGCCTTCCAGTGACCATTATAAGAATTGTCAAAGAAGCGACCTGGTTGATTTAGAAAATTGAACTATGAGTGTTATGTTGGAAGTTCTTCCCTAAATTGGATTCTGCATTCTATTATGCAGCCACATTTGTCAGTGAATAGTGATTGGGTAAGGTGAAGTTGACACATTTTTGATCAAGTCATTCTCATGGAAGTATAGGAGATCACAGGATGTGAAACAATGTGTCAATTCATCAGTTCAGATATTTTATTAATATGCATGAATGTGGTATACTTCTGAGTCTACTCTAGTCAGTGTCTCATGTCAGCAGGAAAATAAAGACCTATTCAGAAGATCTGAGAAGATCTCTGGTCAACTTGAGGACACAAGTGTACCTTGCTCAAGTAATAGACCGTCCTTACGGCATCAAGCATGATCTATAATAGATTGAAAACGAAATACATCAATTTTTTAAAAATTAGATGGAAGAGAATGGCAAGATATGATTTCATTGTCTTTTGGAGGTTACATCCTGTATGAATGGTAGGGTATACCCTATCAGAAAACCTTTGTCTGAGAGCCTCCTAGGAAATGTTTGCCTAAGCATAGAGAAAGACAGAAGTATATAAGGATTACAAGACACTGAGTGATTTGGAAGTGGAGATAAGATAGAGAATTTCACAAAGTGGGACCTCTCCACCCTCCAGACCCTCCTAGACTCATGTTCAAGATCTGGTAAGAAGAGGCTGAATTTTAAATGAACAAATACCATAAACCTACACCACTGAAATCTCTTTATGATATTGGGAAAAGAGACACCGAACTCCTGGCTTATTCCTCATGATGGTTAACTACATTTGTCTTAGTTAAGGCAGGTGATGGTTCAGAATGAATTCAAGATTAAGCTAAGGCATTCCAGTACAGGAGCACCCAGAAGCAAACAAATCACCCTAAGGATGAACGGAACCAAGGGGCAAAGACAAAGAGGGAAAATGTCAATATAATCCAGAGCCAGGAAGGCTGTTTGCAAATGCACACGAACCACTTCCCAGGTAGTTACCATTCTAAAGGAGTAGATCTGGGAGAGAGAATTGGAAAAATGTTCCAATTATTCCTCACATGAAAGTTGAAATTGTAAGCAAAACCAGCTTGATAATTGTGATCCTATTATTCCCATAAGCTGGTATGAACTCTAGAATATGTGGGTTTTACAAAATAATGACAGCAACAGCAATTACATGGTAACCTAAAATAAATTAATGTAAACGGTGAGAAGAGAAAATCAGTAACAGAATGTCAGTTACATATTCATAAACAAGGGCTAATGATGGAAAGAACAAAATTAAGGTGAAACAATATGAAAACAAAGAACAATGTAAGAAGCACAGAGGGAAAATTATTTTCTATTTGAAATTGAGATAAGTGGTCAAAAGCATGTCACAATAGTTTAAAGGAAATCAAAATTCTCAAGGCAACCTCAAATGCTCGGCATTTGCTTTCCCAAGGGGTCAAGATACTCTTTCTTCTTCTTAAATGATACCTATTATTTGTATAGAATGATGGATTTCACTGTGGCATATTCATATGGATTTTAGAACTGTTTTTCCTAGTTCTGTGAAGAAAATCATTGGTATTTTAATGAAGATTATATTGATTCTGTAGATCACTTTTGGTAACATGGCCATTGTAACAATATTAATTCTGTCTATTTATATGGGAGGTCTTCCCATTTGCTAGTGTCTTCCTCAGTTTCTTCCTTTAATGTTCTATAATTTTCATTGTAGAGGTTCCTTCACTTTCTTGTTTAAGTTTATTACTATATATTTTATTTGACTTTGTTTTGAGCCTTTTCCTGATTTCTCTTTCAGTAGATCCACTTTTCTAGTGTTTAGAAAAGCTATTTGGTGAGATGGAATCTTAGGGTGGTTTTGATTTGCATTTCTCTTATTACTAGAGATGTTGAGCATTTTTTGTATGTTGATTTTGTATTTTGCTACTTTTTTGAATTTTTGTCAGCTCTTGAAGTCTTCTGGTGGTGTTTTGGTGTTCTAAGTATAGAATCTTATCATCTCTAAATAAGGATTATTTGAGTACTTCCTTTCCTATTTCATTCCCTGTGTGTGTGTGTGTTTCCTAATTGCCTTGGCAAAAATTTCCTGTGCTATATTGAATAGGAGTAGTGAGAGTGGACATTATTGTCTTGTTCCTGATTTTATGGCAAGTATTTTCAGTTTTTCCCCATTCAGTGTGATGTTAACTTTAGATTTGTCAAATATAGCCTTATAATTTGGAGGTAGATTTCTTCTTTCTCTAGATTCTTCAGGTTTTTTTTTTTTTTATCATGAAAGGATATTGAATTTTGTCAAAGACTTTTCTACATGTAAGATTCCCATATGATTTTTATATTTGATTCTATTTATGTAGTGTATTTCATTTATTGATTTATGTATGTTGAAACATCCTTGTATCTATTAGATGAAATCAATTCATGGTATATGATATTTTTAATGTGTTCTTGAATTTGATTTTTATTGAGTGCTTTTGCATTGATATTCATCAAGAATATTGGTCTGTAGTTTTCTTTCTTGAAGTATCATTATCTGGTTTTGGTCTCCATAATGGTACAGGCTTCATGGAATGAGTTTGAAAGTGTTCCCTCCTGCTTCCACCAGCATTTTCATTGCTGTGAAAAAAAAGATTTGACAAGAACAATGCAGAGGAGGAAAAGTTTATTTTGGCTCATGGTTTCAGAAGTTCAACACATGATTAGATGATTCCATAGTTCTGGGCTCAAGGTGAGGCAGACAATCTGGTGGTAGGGCATGGTAGAGAAAGCATCTAGGACATGGCAATCAAGAAGTAGGTTCATGGTGAGAGATATGGGTTTAGTTTCATTCTGTTGCATATGGATTTCCAATTCTCCCAGCACCATTTGTTTAAGAGGCTATCTTTTCTCCATTGCATATTTTTGGAACCTTTGTCTAGTATGAGAAAATTGTATTTATTTGGGTTTCTGTCCGTGTCCTCTATTCTGTACCATTGATCCGAATCAGACCAGAGACCCTGCAGATTATAGAAGAAAAAGTAGGTCAAGACCTTCAACATGTCAGCTTAGGACCAGACTTCCTCAACAGGACTCCCATAACACAAGAAATAAAAGCAAGAATCAATAACTGGGATAGATTCAAACTAAAAAGCTTTCTCTCAGCAAAGGAAACTATCAGCAATGCGAAGAAAGAGTCTACAGAGTGGGAGAATATCTTTGCCAATCATACTTCAGATTGAGCACTAATTTCCAGAATCTATAAAGAACTCAAAAAACTCTACACCAAGAATACAAATAAACCAATTGACAAATGGGCTAAGGAAATGAATAGACACTTCACAGAAGAAGATCTACAAGCAATCAACAAACGTATGGAAAAATGTTCAACATCTCTAGTAATAAGAGAAATGCAAATCAAAACCACCCTAAGATTCCATCTCACCCCAATTAGAATGGCGATTATCAAGAATACAAGCAACAACAGGTGTTGGCGAGGATGTGGGGAGAAAGGTACACTCATACATTGCTGGTGGGACTGCAAATTGGTGCAGCCACTCTGGAAAGCAGTGTGGAGATTCCTTAGAAAACTTGGAATGGACCCACCATTTGACCCAGGTATCCAACTCCTTGGCCTATACCCAAAGGACTTAAAATCAGCATACTACAGAGATACAGCCACATCAATGTTCATAGCTGCTCAATTCACAATAGTCAGACTGTGGAACCAACCTAGATGTCCTTCAATTGATGAATGGATAAAGAAACTGTGGCATATATATACAATGGAATATTATTCAGCCATAAAGAATGATAAAATTATGGCATTTGCAGGCAAATGGATGAAATTGGAGAATATCATGCTAAGTGAGATAAGCCAATCTCAAAAAACCAAAGGACGAATGATATCGCTAATAAGTGGATGATGACGACACATAATGGGGGGAGGGAGGGGTTAGTGTTAGGGTTAGAGTTAGGGTTAGGGAGGGCAGCAAGAATAAAGGAAGGAAGGACTATATAGAGGGAAAAGAGGGGTGTGGGGAAGGGGAAAAAAACAGAATGAATCAAACAACATTACCCTATGTAAATTTATGATTACACAAATGGTATGCCTTTACGCCATGTACAAACAGAAAAACAACATGTATCCCATTTGTTTACAATAAAAAAAAAAAAACAGAAAAAAAAGAAAGTAGGTTCAGGGGAAAACAGAGAGAGACCCTCCACTCAACAGGGACAAAATATAAATACCAAAGTCATGCCCCAAGTTACCCATTTCTTTTGCTATACCCTACATGCCTACAGTTGCCACTCAGTTTATTCATATCAGTGGATTAATCCACTGATTAAGTTGCATCTCTCATAATCCAATCATTTCACCTCTGAAAATTCTTGCATTGTCTCACACATGGACTATTGGGGAATATCACATATCCAAACCATAACACCTTCATTTCAATTTATTGAAATAAGTTGAGGAACATTGACATTAGTTCTTCTTTAAAGATCTGGTAAAATTCAGCTGCATATCCATCTGGTACTAGGGCTTGCTTTTGTTGGGAAGCGTTTTATTACTGCTTCAATTTCATTGCTTGTTATTGGTCAGCTTAGGTTTTCTATATCCTCTTGGTTTAGTTTTAATGATCTTATGTGTCTAAATATCCATTTAGTCTAGATTTTTCTAATGTATTGCAATGTAAGTTTCAAAATAGTTCCTACTGATACTCCTGATTTCAGTTGTGTCTATGATAGTATGTCCATTTTCATCTCTAATTTTATTAATTTGGGTCTTCCTTCCTATTGTTTAGTTTGGTGAGAAGTTTACCAACCTCGTTTATTTTTTCAGAGGATCAACTCTTCATTTCATCAATCCTTTGTATTGTTCTTTCAGTTCCTATTTCATTAATTTCAACTCTAACCTTTCTTTTCTTCTACTAGTTTTAGTTTCAGTCTGTTACTGTTTCTCTAAGACTTCAAGATGCATTGTGTTAGTTTTTTTTTAGAGCTCTGTTATCTTTTAAATGTAGTCACTCAGAGTTATACAATTCCCTCTTAGAAACATCTTCACTATATCCCAGAGATTCTAGTATACTGCATCTCCATTTCTGTTCTATGCTAAGATTTTTCTAATTTTCCTCCTAATTTCTCCCGTGATCCAAGTTAGCCAGATAATCTAAAGGAAGGGACAGAAAACCACTTCATTCTTGCTCTTCTCAGGATTTAGCTTTTCTACTATTGGCACAGATGCTGCAAATGTTCTTCTCACTAACATACTGAGTCCTTCTCTTACCTCCAAGACCCACTTTGAGTCTCAAAGCCTCTGTGATCTGCAGTATCTGTGTTTTGATGTTGGTTGGTAATGCCTAATTTATGGGACTTGTGTTGGCATTGAAATGAATGAAAACCCCTTACAAAATCATTGTCTCTGCTGAACCTGAGAATCTAATACTTTAAGAATGATTCCTTTTTGTCAGCTTTTTATTGTTATGACCAATATACCTGACAAGAATAAGTCAAAGGAGGAGAAGTTTATAAGGAGCTCCAGGGTTTCAGAGGTCTCAGTCCATAGACTGCCTACTCCATTGCTCTGGGCCCAAGGTAAGGCAGAACATGGGGGGGGGGGTCCAATATTGAAAATATGCTCAGCTCATGGCAGGATTAGGAACAGAGGTGGTGGGAGGGTTACAGACAACATACCGTTCCCAGGAATGCTCCCAGTGACTCACCTTTTCCAGTCATGCCTCACCTGCCTGGAGTCACCATCCAGTCTATTCAAACTATGATGGACTGATTAGGTTACAGCTCTCACCATCCAGTAATTTCACCTTCAAACATTCCAGCATTCATACAGAAGCTATTGGAGACAACTCATATCCAAACCATAACAGACTCAGTATTAAAAATTTCTCCAACTTGAGGACCATATGTACTAAGCATAAATCTAATCTACCCTAGAGCTTTATCTTTTCCAGAATGTCACACAAATGGAATCATATAGTATATAGACTTTTCAGACTGGCACATTTCACATATCAACATATCAATGTGTATTTAAGATCCTACCATGTTTTAGCATGGCTCAATAACTCATTCCTTTTTATTGTTGAATATTTTTCCATCTTCTGTACACTGCATTCTAGCTGCAGTCCTCTTCCATCCCTACTTTTGCCACCATCATTATAGGTATTTGAGCATTTTGTTGGTTCAGTACAGGGGATCCTTATGCTATTACAACCTGACTTGACCACACCTGGTCACCACTACTGTACATATATGTAGCTGTAAGAGGAGTGACCCTGAGTATCAGTAAGCCAAGGTAATGATAGAACTGTGCACTAGCACATTCTCTTAGTCTCAGAGTCTCTTCTTTCACTTAAGGGGGGAAATGTAGGTGAAAATTTGAGAAATTTCCCACCTTATTTTTGCAATTAAAATGCTTTAAGCCTCTCCTCCTGTCTTGCTATAATTCAGAGGCTCACAGAAACTTTATTCAAGCACTGATAGATGGGATCATAACCCAAACTCTGCTCACCTCTAAAGGGAAATCTCAGAAATTTATTTTAGTAAGTAGAACCCAGCCTCCTGACACCCTGGAGATCCATGTGGTTACACTCTAATTTCTTCTTATATCTCTGCTCCTCTAGGAAGTCCCCTTGGATGTTGTCTAACTGAAATGCCTTGGCTTTGACTCTGGCCCTAACTGTTTCTGACCTTAGAACTATGGTCCCCATTTCTATTTGAGTTAGGCTCTGTGTCTCAATTCCCAATATCTGCATGCAGTAGAAACCACCTGAAGTGTCTGTCCAGCTCCAAGAGTCTGAATATGCCATATGATCTACAAGCTTAGGCACCAGCATCTATGTATAGAATACAACCATTGTTAATTAGGACAAGTGGAGAACCAGACTGGAGCACAACTAAGCATGTTCTCTTTCTTGAGACTTTGGGAATATAAATTTAAGGACAAAGAGCTGGGACTGAATGATGAGAAAAGAAGTGTTCTAGACTATGAGTGTCTTTCAAATTGTAGTATACAATTCATTAGTAGAGCATGATGCAGAACTTTTGGGCAAAAAATTGAACCAAATAATACACATCATATCAGAACATATTGCAGTGCATCACACATGGTAAGAATAAATATTGCATCATAAAGTTTATGTTTCTGTTGTGTATGTGTCTTTTCAGGGACAAATATAAAATGTGGTTTTTACCATGGCTAATGGCCAAAATGTAGAAAGACTGTTCTTAAAGGAATGTCTACAAACTATAGCTGTCCCTTTTCTCAAATCCTGATTATACAAAGTTATTTTGTTATTTTGTATAATAAAATAAAGGTTAGTTCATTAAGCTTGCATTACTTTTTGTGAAGCAACATAGCTTTAACTAACACACTAGACAAGTAATGCTATTTAGACCAGTTCCACTCCAATCCCAGCACCTTGGGATATGATGAAATCACATGGTCTGTAAGCCTGGCCCTTCTTTGCCATGAGTCAAGCAGATTAAGGAGGATATATGTATGAACAGGAACTGCTGTTGGTAACATGGAACTGTTCTGATAACAAGGAAGAATCACTTGGTCATTTGAAAGTAACTAAAAGTCAGAAGAAAAGAACCAAGTTCTCCTAAAATATGCAAATCTTAGGACATGCCTCTCAATATTTTTTCTGAATTTTCTTTCTAAGATCCTGGTCTTCTATTTTACTAGGATTTCTTTTCCAGTGCAGCTGTGGATATGAGACAGGCATGCTTAGTAAGGATCTAGAATTGATAACAATTGTTATTAGTGCCTAGTGAAAAGTCCTTCACATCTGAAAATAGTCTGTAAACACAAAGGTAAAGTGTCAGTAGTAATATCTGTGCCAGGTGACCCTGGTTTCTTGATCATAATTAACTGGCCCAGTCACTAACCATTAATAGTAATTCCCCAGATTTTTCAAACTGGAATTAACAAATGCAAATCATTCAAGGGATAGGCAGAAGACTAGGTAATTATAAGCAACTGAATTTCTCACAATCTGAAGAAATCTAGTTAGTGAGAGGGAATAGAGAAATAGGGGACAAGGAGATGATTCTGACAACATGCAAGTCTCTGTTTCTGGTTGACCTGGGGACCATTTGTACCCCTGACTTCCCACACTAATATGAAAAATGCCCTGAGGTTCTCTCATTAAATGTCATTTTATACCTAAGCTGGAATACTCATCTTGTGCCACTTTTCACACATTGCCTCTGCTGAGTTGTTATCAGGTAGCCTCAGAATTGCTTTAAGGTCTTCAAGATTCAATTACTTTAAGGAACAAACTCTGACCAAAGAAATATATCTTATTAAAAAGTGACTCTTTTTTATTTTTGAAATTCTAGGTACCCCAAAGATTTTCCTGGGGACCCTTAATAAGACAACTAATTAAACTTGGGTCTCTGCTACTTCAAATGAAAAAAAAATCATATTATATTATGGTAGACTGATCCATGCCTTGTTAAGAATAAACTTGTACAAAGACTAAGAGAATTATAGCAAAACAAGATATTGAAGGAACTACAAAAGATTGGCCAATACTAAGTATCACGCTGTATATTGGGTTGCCATAGAACCACTTTATAAATAAAAACCCTGATGTCTTCAGACAGTAAGTGACCTATCTGAAGGAACTCAGATGCTAAATGGTTCAGGTTTGGAGAAAAGGCATGTCTCTTGGAAACCAATGTATAGGCTTGTCCCCCAAAACCACTCCCACATGTCTGCTGACAAGCAACCTTGCCAAGTACAGGTCCTGGATTCTCTGTGTACAGCTCAGTGTCCCTTAACCAAAAAATAAAGCAGTGCTGGCCCACTCACATTATCTCCATGGGGAAGACCACTTTTATCACTGTCGGCCTTCACCAGGCCCCAGGTTGCTGGCACTGTTCATAATGACTCCCAGTCAGAACCATTAGTGCATGATGAGGTGCATAATTTATATTGTGAGTTGGAGAGAAAACTGAATAAACTAAGGAATACCTACAAGTTCCTTTCCAAGCCTGCAGCACCTACTGGCCTTTCTTAGTGCCTCCCTCCCCTCTCACCACATATTTCCATGGAAACAGATGCCTGATGCTCTAAAAAGGCAATTTCATTTCCGACTGGATCTGCAGGTGGAATCCCCCAGTGTCTAAAGACACAGCAGGAGAAATGCAGGTTTCTGGTAAATAGCTGAGGTGAGCAATGGGGTTTAGTGGAGTCAGTAGCAGGAATCCTGAATTAAAGAGGTGATGAATTTGATGCAACAACAGATGTGCCTACATCCTTGAGAAAGGCTGAGTGTGTGTTTCTCCTACTTCCTCATGGCCAACACTCTCTGGTGTTTCCTGGAACCTGGGATTCTGGTTTCTACTATTTCCCTTTTCTCACCCTCAAAATCTCCATTCTGAATATGCACTTCTGTGGCATGTACCATCTATCTGGTACAGAACAATCTCAGGAGTGACCCATATGCTTCATTCCCCACATTTTTCATCATTATTACCACCATAGGACGCTTCACTGTTCAACAAAGATATTATGAGCTTTGGTATCAGGTATCCCTGGGTTCCAACTACAATTTTGTTTTTTGTTTTTTGTTTTTTTAAAATATTCTGATATAAAGGAAAATTTCTAAAAAGTAAATGAAACCTGGGAAGTGTTAGAGACTGAAGGGAGGTTGTGTTACCCCAATTGAGTTAAGGGTGAGAATATTTGAGGTGAGCCCTCTCCCTAGGGCTCTATGCTCCTCCATCCTTGGATCACCTAATGGGCGTCTGAGCCACATGTGAGTTGTAATTATCAGGACTCTTATAACCCTACTTGTTACTGTCAGCTTGTTTTGTCTTTGGATCTTTCCCTAAGTATTTTAGTCAGATTTTTTGCTGCTGTGACTAAAGGATCTGACCAGAACAATTTTAGGGCAGGAATAGTTTATTTGAGGGCTCACAATTTCTGAAGTCTTAGTTCATATAAGGCTGACTCCATTCCTCGGGGCTTGAAGTGAGGCAGAACGTCATGGCAGAAGAGTGTGGCAGAAGGATGTGGCTCACATCATGATCAGAAAGCAGAGAGAGACTCCACTTACCACATACAAATACATACCCAAACCACACCCCAGTTCCCACCTCCTGCAGTCACACCCTACCACTTCAGTTAATCCTGATGGGGATTAATTGATTGGGTTAAGACTCTCACAACCCAATCATTTCTCCTCTGAACCTTCTTGCATTGTTTCACACATGAGCTTTTGGGGGACACCTCACATCCAAATCATAACATTAAGCCTCACAACTGGCACAGCATTCTTAACCCTGGCCCACCAA
This sequence comes from Sciurus vulgaris, assembly GCF_902686455.1. Classification (NCBI taxonomy): domain Eukaryota; kingdom Metazoa; phylum Chordata; class Mammalia; order Rodentia; family Sciuridae; genus Sciurus; species Sciurus vulgaris. The sequence continues at coordinate 42,942,441 of NC_136464.1, forward strand.
GTCCCTATTCTGGTATGCATGAATATTACGATTCTGACAGCATCCAGGGCTCAGCCTCATGAGGACAAGGCCTTTTATTGGGGTCACATAAATTATGAGTTTGGTTGACTCCCCAGTCTCTGTGTCACAATTCAGTGAGTAATAGACTACATTCTAGTTCCTTATGTAACTGGAGTCAGTCACAGACAGTTTTAGGAAAGAGCTAGGTACCAGCCAACTTGCTGATGTCATATCCTGGTGGGAAGGGACATAGACACAGCCATTGCTAGTAATACTGACCTCCCAAAGGAGGCTCCCAGCTCTGTCTCTATTTTCCTGGGCTATTTCCCTCATCTCTCTTTCCTTCTGTTCTCCTTTTAATTCTCCCTCCCCTTTTCTTTTCTCTCTCTTCTATCATCTCTCCCTTCCCATTTCTCTTCATTTCCTGAACTACTACTCTCCCTCCTCACTCTTCCTCTCCTAGGATTCACATCTTTCTGACTCTAGTTGCCTCTTTTCCTCATCTCCTGGAGCTATGAGCTCTTCTTCCCAAAAGGCTGGAAAAATACTGAAGAGCCCCACCATTTAGCTGCTCTTTCACCATTGTTCACACTCCAGAAAAGAAAGAGGGTCATCCCCACTGAATCATTTGTGTTCCATGGGCCCATGAATATCTTGTGCCAAGGAAACCCAAATAGCCCCAGGTTCATAGCACAACAGAGTAGCAATGCTCTCTGCACTTCTGAAAGCCCACCCAGAGAAGGCCCTGTGTGAAGATAGCCTGGCCCATAGGAGATGTCTGAAGATGGGGCTATGCCCACTGCTAGTTTCTTTGTTCCCCACATCATCCCACCACTTACACCTAAAATTGCTCTTCACAGATACTATCAAATTGCCTCCTTCCCCACCCTGCTCTTCCTGTAGCCAGTCCTATGGGAAGGATGACTGGCTACCTTCCTGAAAGCAAGGATAGAGCTGTTTATAATCTTGTTCCCCAAAGGTTCTGAGAAGAGCTGTGATCTTAGAAGTGACCTGTGTAATTATCCACATGGGACCACCCACACAGGAACCCCTGAGCATGTTTATTGGCCTTCCCTCTCACACATAATTTTAACACAAGATTTTCCATCTATCTACTGAATTGAAGTTGAAGGAAACGACCTTCCACCAATGCTAACCATGAGGCGCCCTGGAGGTAAAGGCTGCAGCATCTGTAGATTTGGGTATTGCTAATGACTTCCTCTCAGCACCAGGGACAGTAACTGTGCAGCAGCCAGGCCCAGCCTGGGGCCAGAATTGCTCCTGCCCTGCCTGATTTCCCAATCAGACCTTCCGTATCAGTAGCAATGTCAAGGGAGAAAGTATATGACATGATCCCTTCAAACATCTCCATTCATAGATGTGAACTGTAGACATTTGTGCATATATCTATGTGCATGCATCTGTTTACAGGGATATTATTTTGGGGAATTTCTAAGATTCAATTGGGTAAAGGAATGTTTTAGAGCACTTATCACAGGACTTGGGAGTAATAACTTATTCTGATCCTTTATTCTCTTTGAGCCCTTCTATGGAAGTTAGGAAAGGGTTACTTTATAAAATCTTTTCCTGTCTTATAATTATTTTCATTATCTAAATTACCAGAATAGTTTGAAATAAAGATATTCTACCTTCCTGTTTCCTAACACTGGAGGAGACCAGCAGAATGGAAATAATTGGATAGTGGAAAAATTATTTCTCATTCAGTAAGATAGCTGTACCCACTCAAGTCTCTTTTCTTTTTTTTTTTAATCAAAAATATGCTTTATAGCATTTTGTGTAGAAGGAAAGATAATAGAAAAATTCTATACAAATCATTGACAAGTTGTTTGTTCCAACAGGCAGGAGCTTTTCCTCTTAAATACCATAGAGAGCAAGTATTTTGAATATTTTTCTTTGGATATTGTGAAAATTTTTCAACTGCAATTATTTAAATGTTTATGAAAAATTTTGGAGAAATTTGTCCCCTGAAAAATGTGTATGTAAGTATCAAAATGCCTGCTTTTGGAGGGCAGGTTTTAATACTAGAACAAGGCTCTTCCATTCAATGGCATGATGAGTCACATTACATAAAGAGATCCATGTACATAGTGCTCCAATAATATATAAGGACAGAGGAAAGAAGAAAAGAGAACAATAAGGGGAAAAAAATGAGAAAAATTGAGGGGTAAGCAGGGAGGATAAGAAGAAGAGGAATGGAAGAAAAAGAAAGACAGGAAGAGACAAAGGCACGTTTGGCCACATACAGAGAAAGAGACCAATGGCTATAGTGAGTCAGAGGTAGGAACCACAGAAGGGATGTGAAAGGGAAAGAATGAATTATAGAATCATTGATCCTACTGTGAACACAATGGAGCCTTTAAGTTTCTGATTTGTCAGAAGGGTAAACACAGACTTCAGTGGATGAATGAGCTGAAAGACAATCTGGAACTTTTCTTCCACATATCATTCAATCAGAGTTGTTTACCAACACCTACAGCTGTTCTACAGTCATGAACTTAAAGTGACACAAAGTCATGTTCTCCCACCCTTGCCTACCCATTTCAGATGCAGGGACATTACTGAATATCACTAAGGGCTCTTCATCCAAAAGATTGGTTTGCTTTTAAAAAAAGGTTGAATGAATGCAATTCTGTTGAAAATGTATGTTCTTTGCATGGGGAAGGGCATCGCTTCCCTGTGATAGTCAGTTTTCCATTACTACAAAAATAACCAAGATAATCAGTCTATAAACAAACAGGGTTTGGTTAGTTCACTAATTCGGAGGTTCCTGTCCATGATCAAGTGGTCCCACTACTTTGGGGCCTGTGAAGAAGTAGCACATCATGGAGGGAGCATGGGACAAAGCAAACCTGCTCACTTCATGACCAGGAAGCAAAATAGAGACAGAGAAACAGAAAAGGACCATGGCCCAACCATCCCTTTCAAGGGCATGACACCAATGACCTGAAGACCACACTCTAGGTTCCACCTCTTCAGGGCTCTACCCCTCTCCCTAGTGCTACCCTGAAGATCACAACCTTTTACACCTGGGCCTTTGGGGACACTCAAGGTCCAAACTAAAGAATTCCCTAATTTTTCTGTACCCCTATCCCTTCAACAAATGCTTATAGGGTGACTAGTCTGTCTGTATCTGATGTTATTCTAGGTGTTGATAATATTGGCTGTGAACAAAACATACAAAGCTCATGTTCTCGAAGAGGAAGATCAAAACACAATGCAAATGCAGAGAGGAATCATTGCCGAGAAGAACAAACAAGCAAGAGGATAGAAGGCAATGAGAGGTGTTGTTTCAGACGATGTGATTATTGGTCATTCTCTGCTAAGGGGACATTTGAGCAGCAGTCCAGTGAATTACAGGACCAAATGATGAAGGATTAACCCTGGCAGAAAGAAGAACAAGGACAAAGGCCCTAGGCTGCTGGAAGCATACATGGTGTGTGTTTTGGTCAACTTTTTTTTGTTGCTGTGACTAAAAGACCTGACCATAACAACTTTAAAGGAGGGAAAGTTTATTGGGGGAGCTCATGGTTTCAGAAGTCTCAGCTCCATTCCTTGAGGCTCAGGGTGAGATGGAACATCATGGTAGAAGAGTGTGGCAGAGGTAAGTGGCTCACATGGTAACTAGGAAGCAGGGAGAGACTTCACTGGCCAGACACAAAATATATACCCCACAGGCTTGCACCCCGGGACCCACCTCCTCCAGCCACACACTACTCACCTTCAGTTACCACTCTGTTAATCCCTATCAGGGGATTAATTAAGTCACTGATTGGGTTAAGACTCTCATAGCCCAATCATCTCTCCTTTGAACCTTCTTGCATTGCCTCACACATGAACTTTTGCGGGACACCTCACATCCAAATCGTAACAGTATGCTCAAGGAACAAGGAGGACTCCAACATTGCTGGAGAGACAATGAGTCAAAACAAGCATTGAATCATTTATGGACTTGGAGGATCTGATATAGATTTGAAATTTTACTTTAAAAGCCATATCAAGTAATTGGATGGGACAGCCATGTCCACAAGTTTTATTTATAATAGTCCTTCTGCCTACAGTAAGAGAGCTGTGTGAAGGACTTACTCTACAGAGTGAGTCAATACCTGAAGAGAACAAGACAAGTTAAGACTCTGGCCAGTGGCCAGGTAACAGGACATGGTGGCTGGGGGTGTATAGCAGCAGAGGATCTGGTGAGCAGGATTCAGACTCTGGTAATCTCCTGATCAATTGGATAAGCAACTTGAGAGGAAAGAGAGGAATAAAAAATTACTTCAATATGTGGGCCTGAGCAAGAGGATGAGTCCAGGAGATATTTCCTAATTTGAAAGATGTTGGAAGAATGTGATTTGTACATGTTGTGGGGTTGAGCAAGCAGTTCAAGGCAGAGAAAGTTACAGAAAACTTTGAAGCAACTGCTGAAATGTGATGTATACAATTGAATGTCAAAATTTTCAGGAGAAGAGAAGAAGTGAGAGTCACCAGTATGCAGATGATGCTTGAAACCATCAGATTACATCAACAAGGATACACAAAAGTATGTTGATGAGGAAGAGAGGAGATGAGGATGAGCCCTTGATATCCAACATGTAGGAGTCAACAGGATGAGGAAGCCCCAGATGAGGAATTAAGAATAAGGACCAATAAAGCATGAGGCTGCACAAAAGTGTAATATTCCAGAAAACAGGGGAAGTCTTTCAGGGAGGGAGAGATTGAAATTGACTCCAGTGCTTTTCAAAGCTCAGGTCCCCATCTCCTGACCTAGGCTGCCGAGAGCCAAGCAGAGCAAGTGTGATAAGTAAGAACCTAATTGAGAAAGGGTAAAGTTCCAGTAACCAGGTCTCCTGAAACTGTACCTTTGAGCTTGACTCTAGAAAAATCTTGATTTTATGAGACATTAGGGCCATCAGTAGCCTAGAACAAAATTCTCAAGGCCTTTGATAAATGTAGGGAATGTACTCTTCCCAGATCAAGGGGTATGGCTATATACCGCATAGCTGGCTAGGGATTGTCACAGATCATGTGGCCAGAATGGACCACAGAATCTATCTTGTCTCCTTTCTAAGGTACTAAGAATGTCAGAATATGAAAAAATCTTGTTGTTCTTTAGGAATATTGTGGCTTATTGAAAGACTCACATGCAGTCAGAAAAGTGGGTCAACTTTAAATTCTAGAATGCAACTAAGCATTGAGCACCTACTATGATCTAGGCATTTTGGTAACCCCTTGCAGGATATCATGTTTTGTAATATGCACGACAACTGCAAGGTGGAACTATTATCACTCCTACTTTATAATTGAAGGAGCTGAGTTTATATCATTAATAAGGGTTAAAGCATATCATTGTGCTAAGCACGGTGTTTTTAGAAGGATGAGGATCAAGACTCATGCCCCTCTGAACTTTTCAGTGGTCCAAAAGAGACATGATCACTGGGTTAGAAGGTCAGGAAACATCTCTCCCCATCCTGGCATTCAAAGGGACTGATGCCCTTAGCATAGAAGGCAGACTTTGCTACTTCAAAGCTCTGGGTTCTATGCAATGAAGCAAATTTCTTATCGTTATTTTTGAGCCAGGTTGTTTTTTTTTTTCCTCTTTTAATTATAGACTAGAGGTACTGTGTGTTCCATGAACAATCATCTTACTGACATGTTATTCTGAAGCTTGACTTCATTCACCGTGACACATGCTGGTTATGAAATACGCAACAGAACAGAGTTGTAATGAAGTGAGGCTGGGGAAAGATTAAATTGGAATCTGAACTAATGCCAGCTAAGAGACCCTACCTCCACTTTATTATTATTATTATGTTTAATAAACAATCATTCATGCTCCGAGGAGGAAAGGGAAACAATCAGAGGCACGGCAGGGGAGCCATAAAAGAAATGCTTTAAACCTTGAATAAAAACATGTTTGTTCAAACTCAGTGCTGATGTTTTTTATTCAAAATGAATGCAGTGAGTTCTCCATCACCTAGAGGTGTTGAGAGGCATAAAAGTGGAACTTGGAGTTTTCAGGGAGAAGGCCTAGGCACACTTCTCCCCTTCCCTTACAGCTGCCTCAGGCTGCAGAAGAGATGTGCTGGGTGGAAAGGAGAGAGTTTTGAGCAAAAGCACAACACGATTGCCACCTGATGCATTGAATTGATAGGGGTTCTTTGTTTCACAAGTACTTGGAAATACTCTGATTCTCCCATGAGGAATATGAGCAAAACCTATCCAGAACTAAAGAGATTAACTGCATGCTGGATCACCTCAAAGAATAGATGTCACCCCAACTAAAGAAGGCAGAAATGAGCTTAAACATCAAAGCAAAGCACAGTCAAAGGTTAAGCCATCATTGTTAGATTGTTAATGTATGTGAGAGGAATTGTGCATGCAAGGACATTTGCCTGCATGGATCATAGATAAGGGACACCATGAGCAATAATGTATGTTTCTCAGGATTACCAGTAGACAGACTGGGCCTAGCCTCTGATGGGTCTTGGCCACCAGGGAGATTGCTATCTGCTGTGGGTGACACAGGGCATCTCCTGTGTCTTTCCCTGAATTTCCTATGTCCCTTACTGTGGGATGACTGCAAGAGTCCACTCAGTTATTCTAAGACCACCCGATGGTAGATCCTACCCTAGTAGTAGTAGTAGTAGTATTTGTTTTGGGAGGTGCTAGAGATCAAAACCCAGAGCCTTGCACAAGCTAGGCAAGTACTCTGAGGTACATCCTGAACCTAAACTTCACTTTGGGGAGACAACTATATCCATTAGGGTCCCAGCAAGGGGCACACATTTAAACTAGGATGATCTGAGGAGGTTTTACTAAAGTGATTAAGTACAAAGTTTTGGTAGTGTGGAAAGAAATCACAAGTGAATAATAACATTGTCCCCCTTTCCATGACTGAAGGGGTTAGGAAGGGAAGCATTCATGGGAACTGAGAGGAAGGGAAAAGTGTAAGAGGACACATCCTGGGGTGAGCTGCCATGCAGTCTTCCATCTAGAGACATAGCCAGTCCCAGGCAACCCAATAGGGAGAGAGGTAAGAAAACAATGACTGGCTCATACTCTCTTCTTTACCTTTGATCACTTGTAGTTGCTTCCATTTGTGCCGCCCCAACCAGAAGCCAGTGGAGAAGAGAACACTTAATGAAATCTCTATAGAAGGCTGGAGAGGGAATTTTCAGGAAGAAATAGAAGGTATCTAGTCTGGCACCATAGCATGTGGTTTAAAATTAACCTGGGTTAATTGTTCAGTTTTTTTTTTGTTTTTGTTTTTGTTTTTGTTTTTGTTTTTTTTTTTTTTGTCTGATCTTTGCTGCAGCTACCAGTTACACAGAGGGGTAGACTCGGGGCACCTGAGTTGAACTGAGCCAAGGATCTTGTGTCTGCCCTGGATCTCCTATGCCCCTCACTGTGAGAAGCCTGCAGGAGCCCACTCAGTCATTCTAGCCCATGTACAAACCTAGAAGCTGCAGGAAATTAGTACCAGCTGGAGTAGCGTATGTTCAGTGATAGACGGAAAACAGGGAATGAGCATGTGTATGTTTTGGGCAGACAATTCTGAAGTACATTGTGTCTAGAGGGTCTCCAGTGATATTGAGATCCAGTTGTCCACTACAATAACCAGACCAAAAACATATCCAAGGGTCATCTTTTCTTGTGTCCTTTTTTATTCATTCCAGCCTTTGCATTCCTATTCCAAAATAGACTAATAACATGTAAACCTTCATCTCAGATCAAGCTTTTGGGGAAAGTCAAAAACCTAAGATTAAGATGTTTGTACTTAGCACACAGTGGACATGCAATAAATAATGATTCATGTAAGTACTGCATGCTAACTGTGCCACCAGAGCTCCAATAAATGGTAATTCTGATGATTATGAGAATGGATGCTATTTTAGTCAGTTCTTTCACCACTGTGATCAAAAAGACCTGACAAGAACAATGAGAGGAGGAAAAGTTTATTTGAGGGTTCAGTTTCAGAGCTCTTAGTCCATAGATGACTGACTCCATTCCTTGGGGCCTGAGATGAGGCAGAATATCATGGTGGAAGTGGATGATGGAGGAAAGCAGCTGGGAACATGGCACCAGAAAGCAGAGAGACTCCACTCTCAGGGAATAAAATATATACCCCTACACCCCAAAGGCATGCCCCCAGTGACCTACCTCCTCCAGCCACACTCTGCCTACCTACTGTCACAACTCAGTTAATCCCTAGCAGAGGATTAATGCACTAATTAAGTTAAGGCTCACATAACCCAATCATTTCACTTTCAAGCTTTCTTGCATTGCCTCACACATGAGCTTTCAGGGGACACCTCACATATAAACCACAACAGATGCTAACAGCTGATAATTAAAAGGGAGGGATTTAGGTGTAAAGAATATTGCAACACAAAGTAGTTTGGCATTTGGTTCACACGTTGATCTTTGATGAGTTTGGTTAGTGTTTGACAAAACCTCAAAATCGATAACCTCATGGGAGCCCTAATACTATTTTGAGGACTGACCTGATCCAAAGGAGTCATGACTGAGCCAAAAGACCTGGGCAGAGCTACCAGTTTTCTGTGACCCAAAATTATAGTCAATGCTCCTATTTGTCTAATCCTAGAAGAAGATACTTGTCTCTGAAGGAAATTAACCCCAGTCCCCTGGGAACCCCTCCAACAGAGTTCACAGCTCTGAGAGTTTCTGTCTCCTGCTGCCAGGGTAGCAGAAGGTTGAGTTTTCTGAGGCCTGGGTTGGGGCTTAGAAAGAAGAGCCAGCAATACAAAGCCTGAACTACCATCTGCATGCTGACTGTTCAGAGCATTCCTGCCTTTAAAATAGCCCATGCCCAGCATCTTACCATGTGAAGGGTCAGAACACAAACTTTTACTAAGGCTCCACTGTGTGCTAAGCTTTGAGCAATAAGCTGTGCACAATTTATTTCATTTAAACCTTATGGCATTCCTCTGTGGTTGAAGTACTGTCCCCATTTTACAGAAAGGAAAATGAGGCTCAGAGACATTATATAACTTGCTCAAATAACTAAGAGGCAGAGATGAGATTTGAACATGTGTCCATCAGACTCCAAAAGAAATACTTTTCCCCCCAGTTTAGTAAGACAATAGAAATGTAGATAACCAACAACATTTTGCCCAAGAAATAAAGGATGTTATGGAAATAAGTAAATAGCAAGAGGTTTTATTTATCCTGGCTGAGGAGTATTTAGTCCTCTTCTTGGTTTTTACTTCTCTGAGGAAAAATGATGAATCAGGGGAAATAGTAGAAAGAATGGGAGGAAGGGCTCCCAGGCTTCCAGACCACCTGTAAAGTAGATCTGGAGAAGTCAGTGCCCAGGGCTCCCTTGACCTGGTGAAAAACCTAAATGTCAGCCTGTGAGTGAGGGCAGTACACACCTACCATCTGAGGGCAGGTCTGCACCTTGGATTCCAATAACCAAAAGCTGGTGAATTGTAGTAATGACAGGTGCTATTTAAACCTTTTTTCTGTTCATTAGTGGGAGGCTTAGTATGACACCATTAAAGGATTGCAATTACTTTTTTACATTGATGATACACACTGTAGTCCATGTTTTTCCATTTCTCATTTTCATCTCATAAATCATAGCAAGTATTATAACTTGGAAGCAGTGTATAGCATAAGCTGAATGTTTATGCACCATAACTTCATTCATAAAAACTTTGTTAATTACTAATGAGGCCAATAAATTTGAGATTAGGATGCACTGAACAGCAACTGTTATCAATTATATATGTAGGTATTATACACACACACACACACACACACACACACACACATATACTTTTTTCCAATGCATAACTTCCAGAAGAATGTGATCTAGCCATTAATGTTCAACAGCTGGCCGTTCTTCAGACTTTACAGCCCAGCTTGTGAACTATGTAGATGGGGAAGCCAGCACAAGATTTTTTCTTGATGTGCCAGCAGTAGGTCTATTCACATATCTTTTAAGTTTTATTGCTGTGCCCTGGCCATGTGACACCAACAATTATACCTTCAAAGTAGGGCTTGGTGTGATCATTAACATATGTAAGACAAAGGAAGTAAGCTTTAAGAATTTTGGTTGTCCAGAAACAATTAAACATATTCCATGGGCTCTGTTGAAAATATCTGCCTTTAAAAACCTTCTGATTTTATAATTCAGAAGAATTTAAAAATCACCATGCTCAAGAGGATAAATTTCTCTTTCCCTCTTGGTCCCCTATAAAGTCATTACTTAGAAGTTAATGAAATTATGGGCTTAGCTGTACCACTAGTTTTGGATCATGCTGTCTCAGAATCTTTACCTGAATCACACTTTATACTTTAGCATCATGACTTTTCTTAATGTTAAGAGCAACAATGAGTTAGACTCATTTGTAAAGATTTTGCTGAATATAGTGCAAAGTCACCATTCAATATTTCCTGCATAGAAAATGAAGTTGGTTACTATTTTTTTTTTTTTTTTTTTTTTTTTTTTTGGTTAACATGGGCACTAGAAATCTTAGAAATGAGTATTTGGTGCATCAGTAGTAAGTATCTACTATTTCTGAATTCTAACACTCCCCATCCACCCTACAGCCTAGGGATCTTGATATTGTGGTGTGATTTAAATTCTTCCTTATCATGGTATTTATTTTCTTACATTAATTCAATTTTATTTCACATATTTTATGCTGGTTCTTAGGCTTTGTGACGTGAAATAAATAAATATCATCTAATGGGTATTTATACTGTTTTTTCCCATGTAACTTCAGCTGATTGAATTAGTTTCCAACTAACCTCTGTGCTCCTTTCAGCACTTCAAATAACATCAAGCACTTGGAACTAGACTCTGTTTTATGTTGGGAAACAAAAACATGCTTGAGTAAGTTAAGGAACTTATTGAAGAAAATCGATAAACCTGGAGATTGTTCCATTATTAAGGTTCCAATCTCACCACAGGGAACAAGGGAGAGGCAGGGAGCATTAGGTGTTCTGATTCACAGCAAAGGAGTTTTTCTGTTTGCTATATTTCTTTTTCTGTGCCACTGACAGTTTTAAAGGATTACATTAAATGTTGCAAAGAGTGACTGATGCCTGTCATTCTGAGATAGTTTTTGCAAGCTCAGCCTTTCTGATTTTAGTTTTCTTAAACATGATTGACAGCTGAAAGTGGAGTTCTACTAACTAGGACTTTCCAGGGTCAACCAGCTCTCCAAATATTTCTCATGACTGATGGGCTTATATGTGCTCCATGCAGAAGATGATTAAATTGAAGATACTACTGCACATCTGACTGAAAGCCTCAGATTTCTAGTAATTCTGGCCTGAACAACAGGGCATAGGAACCCCAGTTGCACATAGCCAATGAAAACACAGTATAATTCACATCAATTTTGGACATAAAATGGTACTAGCCCCTCCTGTATTGCATGTCTTGGTATATTACATTCAAAGGAGGCAGGGCTAGTACTATAGATTTGATGAGGTGACTCCCTCCCCACAAAAAATAATCAAAAGCACTATTCATGAGCAATGAGAAAGCCATATGTTCTTACATAAGAGAATCTGATAGGACAGAAATCTTTCCGAAATTGATTTACAAATTCACTGGATTAGCAACAAAAGTACTATCAGATTGTTTTCTGAAGCTGTTTATTATAATGTATCTACATATAGAAGGACAAGCAAGCAAGAGTAACCAGAAAAATTCTCCTGGGACAACCAAATAATCACACAAATAAGATTAGATCTGTTTCTCATATTGTACCCCAAATATATTCCAAGTGGATCAAGTACTTAGGTGTTTAAAAGAATTTTAAAATTTTTACAGGTATAGAAAAAATATGGGCAACTTCCTTCATAAACTGAGAGAGGAGAAACTTTCTTAAATAGGACAAAAAATCTAAATTCAGTTATGGATAATATTCATGCATTTAATAATATTAAAGTAAAAACAAACTATAGGATGAAAACAGAATTTCCAAAAGTTAAATGATAAATTGAGAAGATTGGTAACTCATACATCAAAGGGTTACTATTTTTTTCTAAAACTCTCTAAAAACTTTCAAAAAGTAGAGGAAAACAGAGATAGAGCTCATGGAAAAATGAGCAAGAGACTTGAACATCCAGTTCAGAGAAAATAAATGACTGAAACATAAAAAGTGCTCAGTCTCCCTCATAATGAGATACAAAAATAAAACTACACAGAAAACATTTCTCAAACAGACTGGAAAAATTTCAAAAAGCTTAGCAACATACTCTTAAAAAATGTATGGGGAATTAGGAATTCTTAGAAATCACTGGTGAGAAATCTAAACTCTGCCTAATAGACCAAATCTGACCTTCATATTGATACAAACTAATATTGGTCTTGGTCTCTAAATAGTATTTCCCATTAAAAGAAACCAGAGCTCCCTGATTCTTTAGAACAAGAAATGTATAAGATAACCTAAACATCTTTTATGTTTATTTTTGATTTTTTTGTTACCTGGGACTGAATCAAGGGGCACTTAACCACTGAGCCACATCCCAAGCCTTTTTCAATTTTTTTATTTTGAGACAGGGTCTTGCTATGTTGGTTAGGACCTCACTAAGTTGCTGAGGCTGGCCTTGAAATTGCCATCCTCCTGCTTCAGCATCCTGAGCCACTGGGATTACAGGCATGTGCCACCATTCCTGACTGAACATCTCTTAATACCTGAAAGAAAAGACTATCTTAAAAACCACTGAGGAGTTGCCAAAAGGATAGAAAAGACCTTGAAGAAATTCCCATGGGCTGAAAGTAGCACCAGCAATTCAATGGATTGAAACACTTCAAATATTCTTTAATCAATGAGTCCAAAGTTATACTAAGAAAAACCATTACCCCATCAGTCAATTTTGGAAGGTAGCAGGAAACCAACTAATTATTTTGAAAACTGGAAAATAAAAGAAAATAATCAAACACTTATTCTGTCTTTACTGTGCAAAATGTATTTCTGGATAAGAAAATAGTTGATGAAGGAAATGTTCTCTTTATGGAAACATTCCAGCGAATAGATAAAGAAGAAATGATATCATTATAAAAGCACCATCTTGCAAAGTCCTAACAAAATAATGGATCTAGCAAAAGCCATCAGTAGCTGCTAACATCTGAAAAGGAGAGTCAACTTCTTATTAGGTACACCTTGAAAGAGATGCACAACACCTCTTTGAATCAGTTAGTCAACAAAGTAAAAACTGAGTTAGATTATGTCTCTTGGTCCACTACATCGTACAAGAAATACAGAGAATAGAGGAACATACACTCAGAAAAATCCAGACTGTGGGAAACTCTATAGAATATGTTATATGAATTCTCCAACAAATAAACTTCATAGGGGAAACCGAAAAACAGGAAGACTGTATATTAAAAGGAGGTTCAGAAAGCTAGGGCAAGGGGTCAAATGTGGCCATCACACTGGCTTTGTTTATTGGTAGACAGTGATGTCCATTCATTTATGTATTATCACTGGGTATTTTTGTGGTACCATGTCAGAGTTCAGTAGTTGGGACAGAAGTCAAATGGTCCCCAAAGACTAAAATATTGCCTATCTGGCCCTTTACAGAAAATGTTTGCAGATTCATTTCTTATAAGATATATATAAAACAATTGTAATATGGACCTTATTTTGAAAATGATTCAAAGAAAGATTCTGAAAAATAAAAATTAAGCAGTCAAAGAAAATAAAAGAAGAAAAATTGTTGGAAGGTTATCTAAGAGAGTTTTAATAGCAGGAAAAGCAGGGATGTATTGGGAAATGAAATTGAGGGATTGATCAGGAAGTGTGTGGTCACAGTAGGACTTCTGATGGAAAGCCAAAAGGAGATAGATCTAAAAAACACCAGTAGCTTTGGTGACTGGATGCCATGAGTAGCTGTAGTGGGAGTACTTGTCAGAGGAGCAATAGAAGTAGAACTCAGAGTGTGCAAGCATCACAAGTGCTACAGAGGAAGAGAAGAAACAGACTGCTCTTGTCAGTTTCAGCAGCTGGGAAAGAGAGGGAGGATCTGGCAGCTGGAAAGAGAAGCCAACCTCAGAACACTGTAAGAGGCCTAAAGCAAACTGAGAGTGTATATGACAAAGCCCCAAGCAGGAACAGAATGTTGTTCATGTGGTACCAAAGTCTCCATCAATTTAAAACACATGCACGAGTGCAAGCCCATGTGCACACATACGCGCATGTGTGCGCACACACACACACACACACAACACACACTTTGGATTTCAATCTTTCCAATCATTTTGACTTTCAAAAAATAATTTTTGTCCAAGCATCCAAAGCATCCAAAATCAGTTGGGTAGCTAGGACAGAACTTTTTGCATATAGAGCTTTGGTGAATTAGAGTTGGAAACTCAAGACAATAGAGACTTCTGCCCACTTTAGAGAACACACATTCTGTAGGAACTGTTTGGACAAAGACCTCATACAATGCGGGGCTTCTAGATTGAACTTTGTGGAATTTAAAATCACAGGAAGGGGACATCTTAATTTTAGGTTCTTTTCCTCCAGGATCATCTGGTCTTCTTCTTTACCACTGGTGAAGTCTCTGTTTGCATCACAGCCTTCTACCTGGACTTCCCAGGCAGAACTGCACCCCAGCAAGATCCCAAAACACCCCCTGCCCTACAAAGCTGAAATAGAAAGTAATTTGCAGCAGAATGGCTCTGCTTTGATGATTTGGGAACCCCCTTAACATTGCTTTTGATGGGCTTCTTTCTGTCAGCAGCTACAATATCACTTTCTCTAATTAACTCTGATGTTTCCTTTGAGCTTTTTTCTTAAGAAGGAAAATCATGTTTAATTCAGGAGGGCTATCATTACCTTGATGAATGGAAAATAGCGTTAAGCCACAAGCTCGGAGAGAAATAATAAAATCAATATGATTATGTCCCCTTACTATGGCCCTCTGCCAAAGTCCTTCCTATAGGTAGTTCCCTGAATCAAGGGTAAAGGTATTGGGTTTAGAGGTCTGAGGTAGAAAGGGAAAGACTGATGTAGGTCATTTCCAAACCAAGGTTTAACCTAGAACTGTGAGGCTTAGCTATTAAAACCACTGGGTTTCTTTATGGCATGGAACTTTCTGGAGCAAAACTGGGTTCAAATTCACATTCTAGCCACATAACTACACACAAGATCTTAACCTACTGCACTTTGTCTAAGTGGATTGTTTCGAGACTATACTAATAAACAACCTAGTTTATATAAAGCATTCAACACCTCCTAGGAGCACAGGAAATATTATCTTGCTACTCTCTGATTGAGTACCTCTTTCCAAACAAAATCCTACTGACATTACTTAGCATATACCTGGCAGGTCAATTCACTTAAGTTCTACGCCAACATAAACCAAATATGTACCTTGCTCGTGAACATTTCCTATTTTGATCATGCATGGAGGTGTTAGGAGCATGGATAAGTCCAAAATCAAATCGCAAAGAATCCAGCACATTTGACTTAAAAGCTTGGATGACAAGAACCTGTTCTTGCCCCAGAATTCTTTGATTTAGTTTTTAGGTAAAAAATTATACTCTATTGGGATAATTTGAATATGCTAACTGCCCAGGAGAGACAGGCAAAACTTCCACTGGAATAACCATAAATGACCTAGAGAATGTTTCAACAATATACTGTTACATGAGAAATTTCTTCATCTTGGAGTGTTACAGTTTGGAGTCCAAGAATCAAAATGAAATTTTGTTCTTTCATTCACCAGGCCAAAAATGTCAAAGAAGTTTGACAGCAGTAAAGGCATGAGTATACTTTTTCTGAATCAGATTCCTGCTGGTAATTCTCAGACCTGCTAGGTCTAAACCCAAGAACCAGTGTGAAGGCTTTGGCAGACACATCAGGAGGGGCATTGTATGTTCAATACCCTGGGAAAATGGTACTGTTACTAGAGTCCTAGGCCTAGAAGCCTGACTTTGGGGGTCCCAATAGATTAGGTCTGGTCTTTTATCCCAAAACACCAAACTAAAAAAAAATTAAAAATGGTGAAAAGCAGGAAAGAAACTTTAATCAGTGTGACCATATTGGGAAGGCAAGTGAAATCAAGTGCCTTAATCCTGCCTTCAGGGTTATTGACATGAGCTTTAGGTTTACAAAGAGAAAAAATTAGGACAGGAGGTGAGAAGTAGGCATAACTGAGCAGTCTTGGACAAACTGTGGTCTAATAATTTCTCTCTTCTGGTTCTGTAAGATGGCTCCAGAATGTCTTCATTACTTTAGAAGGCAATCTGCATTTGATGTTTATGTTTATTTATCAGAACTGATTGATCCTGGGGACAATTCAAATTCCATGAGCAAATCACTTCTTCTGGCATGGGGGTAGGGAACCTCATCATGGTGATCTGCCTGCAAGGCTCTGCTGTTCACAGAAGGTGTAGGGCAATGACTGGATACTTCTAGGCACGGCTTCAGGCAGTCTGGAATAGGATCTTGTAAAAGCTGGTAGCTGCCTGTTCCTGCAAATCTTGAAAATACCTTCCTTACTCCTATCTTGGTATCTTCAGCCTAGAAGGGGGCAGATTGCCAGCTGTAGATGAACACTCCTTAAATGATTAACACGCCTATGTAAAGAGCTGAGCAGGAAGGAGCCTGACCCAAAGTTTAAAGTAATAAAGAAGACAAATACAAAATGAAGGCAAAAATGCCAAGCTTTATTCTGCTTTTACTTACCTATTGGACCTCAGCAGGCCCACTAACATGCCAGTGCTTTTACCAAAAGCAGCTTCTAATTCTCTGTTATAGTACCTTTGCTCTGCAGAACGCATATGTTTTGAAAATGTATGATGACATGAAAATTTAGAAATAAGCCTTTTCTCTTTAATGTCTTTAATAACCTCCATTACCTAGTTTTCAATTGGAAACCAAAACTGTTGCCTCCTGCAAGGATCCATCTCTCACCCAATCCCTACCTCTTTCTAATCTTCAAATTAGAAATTACTACTCGCTGCCATTTAGAGGAGTCTAAGCCACAAGGTAGATTCCCTAACTACTTGGTCAGCCCTCTGGAGTAGGAGAGGTGTGTGGTCTTGCTGTTGGTCCCACTCTAATCCTGGTACTGCTGGCTTCACAATCCTGGATTCAGATGTGATTTCACCAGCTCACAATAAAATTAGATCATTCTTTCTCTGTTTCTACATCATTTATTTCTATCTTGCTGCTTGGTATCATATCCTTTCTTAAGGATTCTCTTTAGATTTTTAACCTATAACAAGCTGAGATCAGCCTTGGGTTATTCCCTATGAAGAACTGACAAGTTAGTTTTCTCCCACTCTGCTTGCACAATCACCTCTTGTGAATGTTTTCTTATACAAATGCTTATTTTTTTTCAATTTAATTAATATCCAACCTCATTTAGCATAATGCATGAGAAGTACTCAAGTAGGCACTATTTTTTCCTGAGACACTTTGAAGTAAGGGCCAGCCTTGATTCTTGATGGACTCATTTCTAGTAATCCACACTTCCCTCTCTGGCTTAGTCTCATAAGCACAAACCCATATTTTCTCAAACAAGCATCACACCAGGAATTCACTGATAACTCCACGAGATCCACACAGGACACTGAGCCTATTTCCCTCAATGTCCCCTGTGACCGTGTGATAATTCTTGTTGCTAACCTGCTGGCTTGGGCTCAAGTCAGCTATTCTCCAATACTTCTGGTCTATGATTTCTCCATTTTTGAGCAATTACTTTTGCTTCATTGTTAACTTCATTGGAGTATGTCTTCCAGAATTTTTTCATGAAAATTATACGTAAACTGAAGAAGTTTACAGATATAGAAGTTTACAGATATAGATTAGATAGGTAGGTAAGGTTTTTGAAATTCTTTGTAACAGTCTTTCTGCTTTGTTTCCTGTTGACAGAGAACTTGGTTTGGTTCAAACTTCTTGGGTAAATAACGTTCCACCTTCAATCCTCTGCAGAGCATACTCTATTGTATTCCGGATTTTAGTAATGTAGAATAAATTGTGGAGTCTCAGCTTTGTTTCTGTGTAGAAATTTGCTGACATTTTCTAGCTAGATCCTAGAATTATAGGGTTTTTTTCCTTTAAATACATACCTATAAATATTTTTCCCATAGAGTACCTGTTTAGGGGTGTTTGACTTTTTTTAAGATTCTGATGATTCTTTAATATGTAAATGTTTTCTTTAATTCAGGAAACTTTTCTTCTATTGTCCCTTTGATCATACTTCTAGTATTCTTACTTCTTTGGGAAATTAATTATTGAACTGATTACTCTCCATTTTCTGATCTCCATTTTTAGGTTTGTTGTTAACACCAATTGACAGGGTACATAGATTGACTTTGATCTGCTTTATGCCCCCTTAAGAGAAAGCAAATTTATCACTCTGAACTATAATTTGGAGACCAGGTTGATGGATGTAGCTTTTATTCGATTCTCACTTTCCAAGAGTATTATAAGTTTGCTTATTAGATTTCTTCTATTTTTCAGATAATTTTAACAACAAATAATTCAGGACTTCTCACCTTTCAGGATAAAAAATGTTACTGCAGACATCCCCAACACCTCTTTCTACAAGAGTGGGTCTAAAATTTACTTTCACTGAATGAATAAGGAAAAGAGGTCACAACTATCATAGATGGGTTTTGTTTGGCCTTTTCAGTGCTTTAAAAAGAAATTGATAATATCATTAAGATGTGCATACTATCCAGAGTAGTCTACAGAGTCAATGTAATCCCTATGAAAATCCCAAAGATTATTTTATCACAGAAATAAAAAACAAATTTATCCTAAAATTCTTCTAGAATTTCAAGAGACCAAATAATCAAAATAACCTCCCCAAATCACAAAATTGTAAGTCTTGCACTTTGTAATTTCAAACATTACACAAAGTTATGTGTATTGTAACTTTTTATCCATTTTTTGTTATTATAACAAAAATACCTGAAATTGGTAACTTTA
This sequence comes from Sciurus vulgaris, assembly GCF_902686455.1. Classification (NCBI taxonomy): domain Eukaryota; kingdom Metazoa; phylum Chordata; class Mammalia; order Rodentia; family Sciuridae; genus Sciurus; species Sciurus vulgaris. The sequence continues at coordinate 42,961,388 of NC_136464.1, forward strand.
AAAGAAAAGAGGTTATTTAACAGTTGTGGAGATTCAAGGACATGATGCCAGCATTGGGTGGGCTCTAAATGATGCGTAGTGAATGGGATCAAATGTGGGACTGTGTTCAGTAGGAAAAGAACATAATTCCAGATAGAGCACGGACAGTAATTCAGGAGTTGGGCTCACTTTATAACAACTCAGTCTCAGATGAACCTGCTTAGAGTCTCATGAGAACTACTTTAATGTCTTCCAAAAGCAGTGCCTCCAATGGTCTAAGTCCTGCTAGACTGAACCTTTTAGAAGACCTACCCTCTTCCAACACCACCACACTAGGGACCAAGCTTCCAGCACATGAACCCTTATGGGAAAAACCACATCCAAACCAGAGCACTAAGTAACAAACAGAATGTAGTATGGACACAAAGCCAGATAGAAAGACCAGTGTAGTAGTATAGAAAGCCCAGAAAAAAACCCTTACATATATGGTCAAATGATTTTTCAACCTGTTTTAAGATCATTCAATGGAAAAAAGCACAATCTTTTCAACACGTTGCTAAGAAAACTAGAGCCCACATATTTATAACTTATATCCAAAAAAATTAATTCAACATTGATCAAATACACAAATATAAGAGCCAAAATTATTTTTAAAAAAAACTTAGAAGAGAATGTGGAGGAAAACTTCATGGCATAGATTTCTTGGATATGACACAAAAAAGCACAAGCGACAAAGGATAAAAACAGATTAACTGAACTTTATCAAAATTAAAAACTTGTGTACATCAAAGGATGCTATTGATAGTGTAAAAAGACAACCCACAGAATGGGAGAAAATATTTGTAAATCCTATATCCAATAAGAAATTGATATATGAAACATATATAAATAAACAACCCAATTAAACATTGTCAAAGGTTTTGGATAGACATTTCTCCACAGATGGTCAATAAGCACATGAAGAAGTGCTCAACATCACTTTTAGGAACAAGCAAATAAACCACACTGAGAGACCACCTCACACTCTTCAGGATAATTATTGTAAAAACAAACAAAACTGGAAAATCACAAGTGTAGTTGGGGATTTGGAAAAACTAGAACCCTTGTGCATTGCAATGGAAATGTGGAAAATAATGTGGCAATTCCTCAAAAAAAAATTTTTTTTTTATTTTGCCATATGACCCAACAATTTCACTTCTGCGTAAATACTCCAAAGAATAAAAGCAAGTATTTGAGTAAACATGTATACCCGTGTTTGTAGCAGTATTATTCATAACAGCCAAAAGGTAGAAGCATCTCCAGGATCCACAGACAGATGAATGACTACAAAAAAAAAAAAAAAAAAAAAAAAATGTGAAATATACCTACAATGAAAGATCATTCAGCCTTACAAAGGAAGGAAATTCTGATAACATGCTACAACATGAATGAACTTGGAGGAGATTATGCTGAGTGAAATAAGCCAATCACAAAAAGATAAATACTGTATGATTTCCACTTATATGAGATATCTAGAGTAGTCAAAGTCATAGAAAGAGAAAGTAGAAAGTAGCTGCCATGTAAATTGACCGAATGCTACTCAACCATACCATGAAAATGGTTAAGATGGTAAATTTCATGCTATGTATAATTTGCCACAATAAAAAATAAAACCAGAAATAAATTGAATTTCCTGCCATTGTTTAATAATCAAGAAGTCTGACATAAACTAAAAGAAGAGACTGTGTGACAATAGTGTACCCATATTCAAAGATGGTGTCAACTGGAACTGAATAACAGCTGCCAGACACAGGCAAGGGTCATCAATTTATCAGCATCATCCTCTCACTACAGTTCCCACCTCCTCTATCCACACTCTTCACTCAATATATTGCCTGTCTAGACCCTGGAGCCATTTGAGTTTATGGCTCCTGATGTAGAAAGAGGGAAGGAGGAGGCAATGATTTTTGATGCTTTGACCACTTGGAGTCAGCCTGCTTGCAAGAATCTGACAGTAACTACTAGGATGTTTTCAAGCTTACTCAAACTCAGAATTAAGAGTAAGGAGCATAAAGATCTTATATCAAGTAGTCACATCCTGAGGCCAAACTTGGGTGGGAATTTTTCAAAATATCTTTCTTTGCTTTGTGGTTAAGTGGAAATTCCCACCAGATTTTGCCTTGCTGTCAAAAGGTATTGTTTTTGTACATTTATGACTGTCTCTTTGTCTGCAACTGATATTTTGAATGTGTGTTTTTTTCCCCCCTTGCAAATTTCAGTCCATTTTTACTATCAATTGAGGACATCTGGATCCTATTTTTGTGACCCAAATATTTTCTAAATGTCCTAATTTTATGTCACAGGTAATAGATTTGAATAGTTCATTTAGACCTTTATTCAGTTTTATGACAGTCTTAAGTGGGACGGAAAAGGAGGAAGAATCCAGCAGCAATTTATCAAAGGATTCTCTTCACACAGACATATATTATTCAATGAGAAGTCTTTGGACATCACTGGGTCACCAGCTAAGAGGCCACTCACCATTGTTTGAGCCCATTCTTATTTCTCCAAATTGTCCATAGCCAAATGTCATTTTTCAACTTTTGCAGTGTAGCATTCCTATCAACAGCAGAGCTTTAAAAAAAAAAAAAAAAAAGTAATAACTCACAACACTCCTTCCATGCCTGTGCCATGGTGGGTAAGCCTGAAAATAGAAAGCAGCTGTGTGTGGCTGTAGCTAATGGAGTTTAAGGGAAGTGTATAAAGTTTAGACTTGAGAGTTAAGGGGAGTCAGAAAGAGGGTCAAGCCAGGGAATAGATATTTTACCTTTGTATCACATGGTTCAGGAGGTAGATAAAAGCCTTTTTAGTATTTTTTCAAATTAAAAAAGAAATAGAAAATTTGGTCCATAAGAAACAATGAATAATACTTTCAGCCAAAGTATTAGATCTGCCTCTGTGTGGGTTGGGGACTTATTAAACAATAGCATCCTGTGAACTTTACCACCACATGCCTGGTCTATTAGACACTGCTGTCTGCTCAAGAAAGTCGGATTACCTTTCCATCATTCTCAACTCTGCCGTCGCCTGGCTACTATGCAGCCCCAATGGCTCTACAGACCTGGCAAATGTGTAAGTGGTCAGGAAATGAACACTGCTTTGGCTCCCACCCTGGCCGAAGGGCTCCAAGGAAGAAAGTAGAGTTTAGGGGAGTCTGTGATTTAATATGATTCGATGCGTCCCCCAAGGGTTCACCTGTTGGAAGCTGGGTCATCAACATCGTGGTCTGGGGAGGTCATGGGACCTTTAAGAGGTGGGGACTAGTGGAAGGTGTTGGGTCACACTGCCCTTGTGAGGAATTAGATAGTGCTTGTGGAGCCTTGGGAAATTCCCTCAAAAGTGAGTTGCTGTAAGAGAAAGAGCCTGACCTCTCCTCACTTGCTGACTTCCTGTCTCAACATGGGATTACTCTCACATCCACTCCCAAAGTACCATCCACCCAGAGACCCTCATCAGAGGCAAAATTATTGGGATCCACCCAATCATAGACCTTCTACCTTCCAAACTATGAGCTAAATAAACATCTTTTCTTCTCAAATTATCCAGCCTCTGATATTTTGTTAGAGCCACAGAACACAGACTAAGACAGGGAGTATTTCAGTTGAGAAAATAGCTGACATCTCATTCTATAATTGCCAGAGAACCATAGGATTGGTATCACCCTCTGACCAGAGAAGCTGAAACTGCCTGCTCAGATTAGAACCTTATATCAAATGATAACCTGGAAACCACTGGAGAGCAGAGTCACAGCTCTACAGGAGAGTATCAATGGCAGAGAGCTGCCTGGGTCACAGCTGGGTTGACAGATGACTACAGTAGGCCCACTGAGTTGGTGGGTGACAGTAGTAGGTCAAATGGATACATCTAGAGTGGGCCAGTAAGGGACTCAGTGACCTTTGCTGGCCAGAAGGGAAAATAGCAGAAACAAACATGTGACGTGTGTGTGTGTGTGTGTGTGTGTGTGTGTGTGTGTGTGTGCGCGCGCACGCGCAGACCAGACAGAATGTGGAATTAGAGCTGAGGCCACACCATTTGAATTCATCAGTTCTGGAAGAAATAGTTTATATGCCCAATTTAGAATAACCCAAAGAGTACTCAATAAAGGGACAGGAGTGTGAGTAGGATGTAGTGAGCCCACAAGGGGAAGAACAGTACTTTGAGTAAGTGCAGCTGAAATGAATTGACTTCCTGTCCAAAGGAGCAGGAGTGAGGGGAAGGAGCAATTGCAGCAATCCAGAGGCAGAAAGTGTACCCTGGAGAGGGTCTATCATCAGAACTGACGCCTGCGGTTGAGGGACAGGTACCTCCTAGCCCTGTAGGGAGAGGGCTGCAGAAAGCACACCCTCCCTTCCCCTGCCAGTGCTGCACATTGGCTCCAACCAGAGAATGAGGGGCAGTGGTGTGATCCACAGAGGTTCTCTGGTCAAGAGCAAGAAGGACAAATACAAAAGAGGGCTCCTGGGGAGGAAAAAGAAGATACTAAAGACAGAAGAAAACTTTTCCCCACACTGTGAAAATAAAGAGAAAGAAATAAAGTGCATTAGTATTGACAGATTACTCCTAGATGCTAAACATCATGAGATTAGCTTTACATAACTAGCAATTTCATTCCTATTTTGTGCCAGACACTTGTAGACACTTTACATATTTTATTTCTTTTAATCTTCACAAACATCCTATGATATAAATATTAGATTTGGCACATTACAAATGAAGGAACAGAAACACAGAGATTCCAAGAGAGTGGGTAGGGAAAACTTGATGTAAACCTGAAACTTGAACTCCCAGGTCTATCCTCTGGACTACATTCTAGACACCATGGGAGAAGGACATAAAAAGTGACCATTAGCAGTGGGATCTCTGTGGCTTCTTGTAATTAAATGAAAATCATGAACTTTCAATCCAGAGGCAGTGAAGAAACCTGCTCTAGTAGACTGGTACTCACCAGCATTCTGGTTGGAGAGGGTGACCATCAGGGGTTAGAAGTTGTAACTCCTACCTGGGAGCTGGGAGACACTGGTGGAGGTGGTACTCTTGATGCACTATTTGCAGAACAAACCTTACTAAACTACTTTCTAGGCAAAAGAGAACTTTCATACATCTGTATCTTGAGAAAATTGGACATTTTACCATGTCATAAGATTCCTTCCGTTATTTTACTTTTTACTGAGTTCGTGAGAATGGAAATAGTTGAAAGCTATACTGCTCTCATTGCCCTTGTTAATCTAACAAATATTTACCAAACACCACCGTGAGCTAGAAAAATTATAGCTCCTAGAGACACTGATTTAAAGACGGGGTCTGAAAACAGATGTTAACAGTCTTCCTACTGAACAAGTAAAAACTCAAATAAAAGTATTACTGTGAAGATAATAAATAATATGAAAGGACACACTGAATGGAAGGCAGTGTGGCTACATGGATGATAAAGGAAGACCTCTCTGGAGAACTGATGTTTAAGCTCAAATCTGAAAGACAATGGAAGCCAACCATGCCTGGTATCCCTAGCAGAGCATCCTTAACATTAAATCACTTCTGATTTTAAAGAGAATTTTCCTAGACTTTCACCATGAATATGTACTGTGGAGTCCATTGTTGACAGACTCTCTTGATCAGATTCAGAAAGCTTCCTTCTATTACTATTCTTCTAGGAATTTTTGTTACTGAACATATGTAAACATTATGGATAGATTTTCCGTATCTCTTGATGTGTTTTTATTCTTTAGTCCTTTAAAGATGAATACGGTAACATGTGAAAAACACTAATAGATGTTTATATTAAATCATCCATACTTTCCTGGAATAATTCATGTCAAGCCTGATACATTATCTTTTGGCATACTGTACTGCACATTTAACAAATCCTTTTTTTGCCTCTATGTCTATGAGTGTGTTTGGTCTATATTTTTCTTTCTTACATTGTCTTCATTTGCTTTTGTTATTATTGTTATAAGACCATATTCTCTAGTGGAATTTATATGCTATTAGAATTGTCGTCACTTGAATATTTGACAAAGTTCAAATGTAAACTCTCTTGGTCCTTTTATTGCTATTGTTGCCATTGTTGTTTTTGTTTTTATGCTTTGAATGAGGAAATTTATTTTTTAGCCACGAGTTTAATTCTGTTGATATTTGTGTCTTCTTGGGTCCACTTTGATAAATTATATTTTCTGATATTTGGCTTCAATTTTCAAATTTATAGAAATGTATTTATAGAAATACATAAATGTATGTATTATGGTATTAGTTTTTAGCCTCTATTGTATGCTTAGGTATAGCCTCTTTTTCTTCTTAATATTACTTTTTTCCCTTCTCCCTTTATTCAGTCTTTCTTAGTAATTTTAAGTGATCTTTTCAAAGAGCCAACTTTGCATTATATTTCTTTTTTATTGTTGTTATTTTTGTCTTTATTATTTAGTGTTAGATCTACTAAATTGTGTTCTTGGTTTACAGACTTGCAAATTTTTTCTTTCCTAAAATGAGCATTCAAACTTCTAAATTTTCCTTCAATTAGTACTTCTCAGCATTCCATTAACTCAATAGTTCAACTTTATTGTTTTTTACTCTAAGCATTGTTTAATATTCATTATGATTTTATCTTTAACCTGTGCATTACTTAGAAGTGTGTATTTTGAACTTCTGGACATGTGGGGTTGCTTTTGTAAGAAAACCTTCATTGTTGAAATGCAGTATAATTATATCAATAAGCTAATTCATATATAATATAATCATATATAATTAGGTTATAATTATATGTAGTATATTCATTCTTTGAAATCTGTGGAGGCTTGATTAACATCCTAGTATATGGACAATTTTGATAATTATTACATGTACATTTGAAAAAAAAGTACTTTTTTCTCATTACTGAGTGTACAGTTCTTTATTTCTACATTAGACCAAGCTTGTTAATTGGATGATTTTTATCTTTTGTGCTCATATTATCCATTTCTATTTTGTCTTTTTGACCTTGAACCACCAGATTATATAACTCTGTGGTGATTGTTTACACAGAGCAATGTTCTCAACTGGCTCTCATCAGTCACTTGCAGAGATTTTAAAATGGAGAAACATTTTGCATACCCCCATCCTGATTCAATATCTCTGGGGTAAAGCCTACAAACCTGCATTTTTTAAAGGCCTCGAGTGATTATAATAAATAATGAAGACCAAGTAGCACTGTATTTTGTTCATTGGATTTCACTTGATTATACTCCTACTGATGTCTTACAAAGTAAACTCCCCTACACATCAAGAACCAGTTCTTTCTTGAATCTATGCAGTGAATAAGAAATCATTGAAAACTTCAAGATAGCTCTCAAGGACTGTGATTCATGACCCTATGTGACTCCCTCAGAATACCAGAAAAGGGAAATGCAGTCTAGAGTAGCCACAGTAGACAGAAACCTCACCCTGGGTCCTCGGGAGATTAATGCAAGATTCTTTCTTTGTAGGATCTTGTTACTCATGTTAGAACTTTTCAGGGAGCACAGGACACTGGTTTACCAGGGGATATCAGAAAGGGGTTCTCATCAAATGGTGTGGAAAGGAGTTGGGCATAGTGATCTGATGTGACTAGCAGGACTGGGACCACCTGAGAGATTGTTAGAAATGCAGACTCTCAGGTGCCACCCTAGACTTCTGAACAAAATCTGTTTTTTAAACAAGATCCCCAGATAAAATGGATGTATATTCAAATCTGAGACTCACTTTAGAAATTCAGATAGATTTGTATTTCTAGCAAGCTCCCAAATGATGCCAATCCTGTTAGTGTGAGGACATACTTTGTATAGCAAAGGTTTATCTCACAGGGAATGTAAACCGAGGTAGCGAATCCTTGAAACCATTCAGGGATGTCCAGTTTCTACTACTGTCACCAAGGATGTGATGTGAGTTTGACATGTTTGTGAAACTCAGAGAGCACCTCCCCCCACAAATTTAGCATAATACAGAAAGGTACATTATTATTAGCATAATAAAGAAAAGTTCTTCTTTATTAACCAACAGAGAGAGGTAAACATCCAGGAGGAGGCTGCTGGAAACAATTAGAACTTCTCACTTTCTTTGTTCTTTGCCTGGTGCTAGACAGTCTGCTCCCAAGTGTGTGTCTCAAATTTATAAATTCCCCTCTGCAGGTTTTCATGGGCAGGCTGCAGTCTCCTGCACCCTTAGCCTTTCATTGCTATCCCTGAGCTGTATGTCACCTTAAGCAACGACAGCCGGTGAAGGATTCATAGAGAATCTATTTTCCTATTGAAAAAAATAACATATTTTCTATTTGCTTTTTAAGACTAAGCAGTTCACACACAGACAACAATTACCTTGTAGCAAACAGCTCTCCCTGGTGGGTCTTACATCTGCCTGTTTGGGCTGCATTTCCTAAGGTGGAGCTGGGTGCTGGGCAGGCAAAGCAGACCATGAGGCAGGAGAGGGCAGAGGATACGTGGTGTGACCCTGCTCACTAACCTCTTGCTGAAGTCGCCCCACCCTGTCACTTTCCACACAGGGGATGCTCATCTCTCACGGTCTTCAGGAAGGCTCTCAAAACAGTATTGGTTGAGTTTTGAATATTTAAAATTGTTTTTATAGTTCTGAAACAAATAGAGCAGTGTGTCTGGATACCACTTGCTTTCCTTGTGTTTCTTGAAAATGTTCTTCCTTGTTCTTGCTTTGTAGGTAGTGAGAAAGCAGTGTGATGATAACTTTGTCTCTGTAATTCTTGTTTGCCTAAAGGCCCAGAGTACCTATTTTTTTAAAAGTTCAAAAATTTCACCAGGACACATATCAGTTGATCATTCCTAGTCATTTTTCTAAACATACAGTATAATATTTTATGTACTGATACAAACTCTTTTTATTTATAGAGTTTTAAAGTATAAGTCTGAATATTAATAAATTTCATATTTTCTTTCTTATACAGAGATTCCAATAATAGATATTTTGGATCTTCTTTGCTTATCTTGCACTTATATCATTTTTTCTGAACCTTTTAATGTTCTTCTTTAATGGCATTTACTTTTTTCCTGTTATTATTTCAGTCCATTATCCTTTGGGAATTTATCATTTTGTCTTCACTTCTTAGATTGTTCTTTTACTTTAAAGATTTTCCATAATCAATTGTCTTTCTTCCTTTTTAAACATTTTTGGTTCGTTTTTCTTCTGTATTTTTAATTAAAACTTTGAATTTAGAATCTAGGTGTTCCTTAATATCTGCAAATGCACTTTCAAGAGTATCTAATTCCTGTTAGCGTGTTGCATTATAATTTTCCTGTTTCATTTTGCAGAAGTGTTTTCATTAGCTTAATAATGTTCGTTCTCACTTTCTATTTTCTATTTACGCTTGCTTTGTATAAATTACGCCTTTCACTTTTTTTATTTGAAAAGATCTGCTAGTTTTCTACATCAGCGATTGGCAGAGGAAGATTAAAACTTCTGAATGATCTACTAGGTTTCTTAGTTTGAGAGAATCCTTCTCTTTTGGTGCAGAGAGGGAAATTTCTTTGGGGATGGAGTCATGAATGGAGAAAGTGAGAGTGTCTCCTGATTCCTGGATCCTCTTTTATTTGCATAGAATTGTCCATTTCCTCCCCCTGATTCTTTATTGCCACCCTACCTTCTCCCATTCCTCTCCTTTTCAGGTCACCTCCCCTTACAAAGAAACGGAGCTTCCCAGGACTGCCTCTCTGGTTCTGCATATTTTCAAGTCTGTTTATTTAAATTATTTAGTAATATGTGCTCTATCTTTAGGATTAACTAGTGCTTATCTTAGTCCTTAGGAACTCTTACTGGTGTCTGTATTTTCTCACTTTATGGTGAAACTCTTTCTGGAAACAATTATATTAGTGTCCACCACCATTAGGACAAATAGCACTTTATTTGTTTTTCCTATGTAGTTTCTGCCTGAGTGTCCCCTCTAACATAACCTCCAGAACAAACTGTATTGTGCTTTTTCCCATATATACATTTAATTCTATCTCTGAATTGTGCTTCTAAACAACTCCTTAGTTGTTGTTTCTTCAAAGAAGAAATCAAATTTGGATGTTAATATGTTAAATTAAATGGTGATGAAACACAATGCATCAAAATATAGCTGTTATTGAAAATATGAAAGTGTCCAAAAAAATAAAAAATAGAATCACCATGTGATCTTGCTATCCCTCTTCCTAACATAGATCCAAAAGAAATGAAATCACCACCTCATAAAGACATCTGCACTGCCATGTTTATTGCAGCATTATTCACAAAACCCAAGATGTGGGGAAGAACCTAGGTGTCCATTAATAGATAAATGCATTTAAAAAAAAAAAAAACTGTACATACAATGGCATACTATTCATCCCTTAAAAAGTATGAGCTCTTGCCACAACATGGGTAAGCCTGGAGGGCATTATGCTAAGTAAAATAAGCCCAACACAGAAAGAAAAATGTTGCATGATTTCCCTTATATGTGGACTCTTAAAAAAACTCAAAAATACAGATAGAGAACAAAACAATACTTTCCAGGAATGGGGGTAGAGGGTAGGAAATGGAGAAGTGAAGGTCAAAGGATACAAAGTATCAAAAATGTAGGTTGAAAAAGTCTGGAGATCTACAACACAAGCTTAGGACTTAAGGGGATAAAATTGTTCTGTATCTGGGATTCATACTAAATGAATAGATTTTAGCTTCTCTTGTCACAAAACCAAAAAACAAAGAAAAGGATAAATGTAAAATGATGGATATGTTAATTTGCCTCAATTTAGCTACCTTTTTTTTTACTACCTAGTTGGATCCCATAACATCATGGTGTCTACCTTAAACACTGACAATAAAATTTATTATTTAAAAAAAGGATTAGGATGCAGCTAAGGCCATACTGAAGGAGATATATTGAAGAACAGAACATTGCTGAACACTGATATTTTTAAAAACAGAAATTTCCTTTTTCAATGACCACTGCTCCTATCCAAAACACACACACACACAGAGCAAAATAAATCAAAGGCAAAGTAAACAAAATAAATAAAGCAATAAAAACTAGAGCAAAATCAATGAAATAATTGAAAAACAATATGGAAAAAAACTCAAAACTTCCTTGAGAAAGTCAATAGAATTGATTATTTTCTAGCTAAACAGGCTTGGGGGAAACAGGGGAAAAGGTACAGATTACCAGTCTCAGAAAAGAGAATGATGATGTCACTCAGATTCTACATATATTAAATAGAGAATAAAGGAATATTTGGACAAGTTAATAGCAATGAATCCAATGATGTATATGAAAGAGATTTCTCGAAAGACACAAGCTACCATAGCTTATGAAGATGAAATGGATCATTTGAAAAGCTATATATTTATTAAATAAATTGAATTTGTAGAAAATAAAAAACACCCTCACACAAAGAAAACCCCAATCACTGATGACTTCTTCCTTCTTCGGGAAGAAATCGCAACTAAACACAAACTTTCCAAGAAATTAAAGGAAAGGGAACAATTTCTAATGCATCCTATGATGTCAATATTACTGTGATACCAAAACCAGATAGGACATTACAAGGAAAACATAGATAGAATATGCATATATGTGATACACATAATTATAACAAAAATTTAAGCAAAGCAAATACAGTGATACATAAAAATAATTATGGCCAAGTGAGATTTATCCCAAGAATGCAAAGCATGTTTATATTTAACATAAGTCAATGTGATTCACCATAATAACTTCAAAATAATCTCAATAAATATGCAAAAAGCATTTGACAAGAATTGGCATCCATTCCTAATTTTAAAAAAATGAGCAAAGTCAGATAAGAACATTTTAAATAGGACGAATATATTAAAACCTACTAGTTACATACTTAAGGTTGAGAGACTGTGAACGAGGTGAAGATGTCTGTTCTCATCACACTTATTCAGCACACTGTTTGAATTTCTAGTCAGTATATCAGGTGATAAAAATAAATAAATAAAGGCACCCAAATTGGTAGGAATAATTAAGTCTCCATTTGCAGATCTCTTCCATTCAACATTATATAGCAGGCTCCAGGTAGTGCAATAGATCAAGAAAAGTACATCAAAGTCATTTTGAATGGAAAATAAGCAATATAATTGTCTTTATTTGCCAGTGACATTATAGTTTATAAAGAAAATTTCATGAAATCTGCAGAAAAGCTCCTAGAACTAATAAGTGAGTTAAATAGCATTGTAGGATTAAAAAACTATCATAAAAATTGCTGGTATTTTATACACCAACATCAAACAATTGTAAATTGAAGTTAATATTAACATAATCTATAATATCATAAAAAGTATGAAATTATTTGTGATAAGTCTTACAAAGCATCTATTAAATATGCTCACTGAAAACTACAAAATGTGACTGAGAGAAAATAAAAACCGAAATTATGAAGAGATACTGTTTCTTGGAATGAAATATTCAATATTCTGAAGATGTCAATTAGTTCTAAATAAATGTATAGATTCAATACATTTCCAATCAAAGTTCTGGCAAGCTATTTAATAATATAAATTGATAAACTATTTTTAAAATTCATATGGAAATACAAATGACACAAACTAGCCCCAAAAGACTATGAGAACAAAGTTAGGCAAATAGACCAACTGAACATTACAATGGGTCTAGAAATAGATCCATACACATATAATTATATAATTTTTGTCAAAAATGATAATTAGAAAATTTGGCTGTTCGTGTGCACAAAGATGGACAGAAAGTAAGAAGATAAATCCATATCTCCCACCTTGTACCAAAATTAACACAAAAATTTTCACAAATTTAAATGTAAAAAACCTACAACTATAAAAATTCTGCAGGAAAATAAATATGAATTTGGGTTAAGTAATAATTTCTTAAGTTAAACACAATCCAAATTTAAAAAAATATATATATTATAAACTAGGCTTCATCAAAATTAAGATGTCTGCAGGGTGAGGTGTTGCATGTATATGATCTTAGCATCTCAGGAAGCTGAGGCAGGAGGATCACAAGCTCAAAGTCAACATCAGAACTTATGGAGATCTTGCCTCAAAATTTAAAAAATGAAATAAAATGTCTGAGGAAAGTAGCTGAGTCACCGAACATCCCGGGGTTTAATCCCCAGGACCAAAAAAAAAAAAAAAAAAAAAAAAGTTTTCTCAGCAAAAGATTGTTACCCAGCTGCTGTGAGCTGAACAACTTTCTTCTGCCATACCCTACTGCCATGATGCTTGTGCAGTGGTGTTCAATAGACCATGAACTCAGAACTCTGAATCTACGAGCCAAAATAAATCTTTCCTCCTCTAAGTTTTGCTTATCAGGTATTTTGGTCACCATGATGAAAGCTGGCTAACACAGATGGAGATGTTCATTATCTTGATTGTAAATGGTTAGCTGATGGTTTCATGGGCATACACCTGTACATAACCTAACAATTCATATACTTTATAGATGTACAGTTTACTATAAATCAAGAATACCACAATAAAACTACTTAAAAGTTTTAAAATGCAATACCACTTTCAACGATGTCGTAAATATACAGAGGGGATTTAAATGAGAATATAGCTCTATGTGCTGGGACAAGTGAATTTGCATCCACAGTGATTTAGCATATTTACCTAAAAAAAAAAAAAAAAAAAACCTAGAAAATAAAACAATAAGTATCTGGAACTTGAATTGATTGAACCAAGCACTCCACTAACTCCTCCTACTCTTTTGTGTAGCATTACATTTTAGAAACAGATTTTGGATTTGTGGGTAAAGAACACACATACAAACACTAATACTCCTATATAAAGTCCTAATTTTTCCACAAAAGATGTAGCCCTTAACAGAAGCATGGCAATGGCCTGGACAGAATCAGGCACTGCCTGTCATGGTGACCTCTTCCTTTGTTCTTGGGGACTAACTGTCCAACCCAGTAAAGTGTAAAAGAAAGCCAATTCTTGCTTTGCTGCTTTGTTTACTCATTCATTCATTCATTCATTCATTCATTCACTCATTAATCCATTTGGATTTAAATAACCAGTTTGCAAACATATAATGACAGCCTCCTTCCTCTCTCTCTCTCTCTCTCTCTCTCTCTCTCTCTCTCTCTCTCTTCTGAAGAGAGATGGGTAGAGAAGAGTCTGTGTCCATTGTCCCCAATTACTCTCCTTCCTCCATTTCCCCAGGGAATGGAAAAACCATTGCAAGGAGGTGAGGAAGCCTCTTCTTGTACTGGTACCTTGTCATCAGAGATTCTGGTCCATTTTCAAAGAAGAAAATAATAATGGGATAATAATGTTTAGTGCCCTCAAATGAATTCAATCACATTTTGTAAGAGACCAAAAGAAAAAAGAGGCCTTTTTCAAACCTCTCTAAGGAAAAAGATAGAGGCTATGCTATTTGTTGATATGACTCTTGAAAATTAACACAGAGAAAATCAGAACGGACTTTGGTAAATTTCTAATAGCAGATACCTCTTATCCTAGAGGATGAGACAGCTCACTTGCAGAGGATGAACTAGTTCTTGGCATGTGTGTAATATTTATAATGGAGAAATGCTTGACAATATTTGTTTTTTTTTTTGTTGTTGTTTTTTTGTTTGTTTTTTTAGCAGAGATAGTTGTTTCAGTAAATGATTCTTTTACGAGCCAATATAGATATAAAATGTGTCTTGGGCTTAGCATTGTATGATTTAAAAGTACAAGTCTTTTCCTTAAGAAAATTAGGAAGTAAAATAATAAAACTACCTCTCTTTGATCAAGAAATATATTTTAAAAAAATAGTGAGTTTCCCTTTTAAGCAGAGAATTAGTTTCTGTAATAGGAAAACTGTAAAGAGTCTGAAGTACTTTGTTTGTTCAGGTCCTGTGTTGTAAATTGCTTTTCATTGCTGATAAGAAAAACTAAGAATTCAGAATATTCATGATCCAGGAAGCCAAACAAAAACCTGCCCATGAACTAATCAGGTTGAGACAAATATGTAAGACGAAAATGCAATTCTGTTCAATCATAAGTGACAAATTCCCTAAGCTGTGTTTTCCTGTCTTTCAATATAAAGAGATAAGTATTTTCTTGTCAATTTTACTAATTAAGGCTGTTACATCTACAATGAAATCGTTATCTTCTAGTCTTGAGAGAATTGTTAGAACTCACAAAACAGTTTTCATAGGAAAACCAAAAAGGAAGTTCAGGAAGGGCTTGTTCTTTTCTTCCTCTCTGTTAAGATTTAAATATAAGCTATGCCAGAAAAGATCATGTGTAAGACAATGCAAGAAAGAGGTGAAATGATTGGGTTATAAGAACCTTAACCTAATAAGTGCATTAACCCACTTGGGTAGTTATTGTAGGCAGGTAGGGTGTGGCTGGAGGAGGTGGATAATTGGGGGCTTGCCCTTGGGATATATATTTTATCCCTGTATCCCTGGGGAGTACAGAGTACAGTGCTAGAGTTCTCTCTTCTCTTTCTCTCTCTCTCTCTCTCTCTCTCTCTCTCTCTCTCTCTCTCTCTCTCTCCGCCCCCCCCGCCCCTTTCTCCCCCTTCCCAATTGTCCATGTCCTCAGCTGCTTTCCTCCAATGCCCTTCCACCATCATGTTCTGCCTCACTGCAGGCACAGAAAAATGCAGTTGGCCATCTATGAATTAAGACCTCTGAAACCTTTTCTAATTTTTGTGTCAACTCTTTTGATCAAGCAGCAAAAAACTCACTAAAATACTCCCCTTTCATTTTATTGCACGGCCATCACCAATGCATTTTTCTGTCTTTCTTTTCTGCAAAAAGGTACAAAGCACTGGAGCAGATTTTAGTAAAGAGGATGTATAGCAGAATCAGTCATCTTCCTGTTGCCAAAGAGAATTAAAAATAATTAAAAGTACTCCTGACTGTCTCACAACCTAAATATTGGACAGCACTGCTTAATGTTTGAAATTCTTCGTGAGCGCCCCATAAGTGTGCTAAGTCTTGCAAGAATTTCCATTTAAACACCAATACTCACTGTACTCATAGAGAAAGGAAGGGTTGGAGTTAATGTTATTTCTTGATCTAATTCATCATTGTAAAAAACATGGATATGATCACTTCAGCCCCTGAAGGCCTTTTTTTGGTGTTCTGTGTGAAGAAAGGGCAAGATACTTAATTCTGTGTTCCAAGGGAAAGGATGCTTTACAAGTCTTTGCAATGAAGAATGTGATAAAAGCAGCATTTCCATGGCATTGATAATGCCAGCAAAGATGACTGCTGTGACTCCAGGTGGCTTACTCAACTGGCATATCTCAGCGATAGAGTAACTTATCTCAAATAGGCTGAACCTAGCATGTCAGAGTTAAAATAGTTTATGTTTAATGTGGAGAATGATATGCCCAGGAATTACTTAAGGACCAAGGAGTGGTGCAAGTCTCTCACAAGAGTCTGACTCTCCCCAAAATGTATCTGAGGATCTCTTTATCTGTGGGAAATTCTCTTTTTTTCTTATTACAATGTCATTTTTTTAATTACATCTATATTCTTTGGTACATTATGACAAAATACATTTCAGAGTTAAATAAAACCAACAGGTGGATTAAGGATCCATTGGCCACTCATTCCAGACTGAAACTAGGAGTCTTCCAGTATTTTAAAGCCATACACAAATATATTCATGGCATGAAATTTGTGGGTTAATTCATTCAATAAGTATATCGAATACTTGCCCCTCCCCCACTTTACAGACTCTTCTCAATGCACTTGTGATGGAACCATGAACAAAACTAATAAAAATCCCATATGAGCCTTATGTTCTAGTGGGAAAGAGGGTTGAAGGGAAATAAAAAATAAATATAATAAATAAGTAAAATATGGAATTGGAAGGGAACTATCTCTGTATTTGGAAAGGAAAAGTTGAGCAAGTTGTGAAGGATCAGAAACAGCTGCTGTTATGGTTTGGATGTGAGGTGTCCCCCAAAAGCTCACCCATGAGACAATGCAAGAAGATTCAGAGGAGAAATGATTGGGTTATAAGAGTCTTAACCCAATTGGTGAATTAACTGAGTGGTAACTAAAATGGTAGGGTATGACCAGAGGAAGTGGGATTTGAAGGAATGGCTTTGGGTATATATTTGTATCTGGAGAGTGGATTTTTCTCTGTCTGCTTCTGCTCTTGATGTGAGCTGCTTCCCTCCACCCACACTCTTCTGCCATGTTATTCTGCCTCACCTTGAGCCCAGAGGAATGGAGCTGGCCTTCTATGGACTAAGACCTCTGACCATGAGCCCCTAAATAAACCTTTCCTCCTCTACAGTTGTTCTGGTTGGGTCTTTTAGTCACAGCAGTGAGAAAGCTGACTAAAACAGCTGCTGAGTAAGGGTAGTGGGGAGGGTAGGTACAGTCTGCAATTTCAAATAGAATGTTCTAAGCAGGCCACATTTAGAAAGTAACCACTGAGTAAAAAACTAGAAGGAAGTAAAGAAGCAAGTAGGCAGATAACTGGAGGAAAGCAGAGGGAGGGCCAGTGCAGAGACTAGCAGGAGGCTGCATGTGGGCTGGAGGGGCCAGAAGTTGAAGGAACCATTGAGCATGAGGTCATCAGGTCCAGAGTTCACTGAGGCTCCACCACAGACATCCTCATAAGGACCCTGGCCTTTAATGTAAATGAAATTCTGTCATTGAAGGGTTTGTAAAGAGTGACAAGATCTGACTTAGTTTTTCCAAAATCATTTTGGATATAGTGTTGAAAACTGTGCAGGAAGGGCAGAACAAGAAGCAGTTATGAAGTTAATGGTGTAATCCTCATTTGAGAGGTTGTTGGCTCACCCAGAGTGATAACAAGAAGCAATGGGAAGTGTTGAACCCCAGGGATGTTCTGAAGGTAGTGCCAATAGCATTTCCTGACAGAATATGTGAGACATCAAGATAACACCAAGGTTTCTTTCCCCTGAGCAAATGGAAGAGAAAATTTGCCATCCACTGAGAGGTAGAAAGTTGCAGAAAGAACAGGTAGAAAGAGGAGTTTTGGGTTGAAAGTTGGGAGGGTGAGAAGCTCAAGTGGAGATGCTGATTCGATTATTGGTATGTGAGTCTGCAGTTCAGAGAAGAGACCTTAGCTGGAAATTGACATTGGAGACTTGTCAGGATGTAGATACCATTTAATGCCAAGAGACCAAATAAAGGGGTGACTGTTGATAGAGAGAAGAGGTTCAGGCCCTGAGACTGCAGCATTCCAGATTTCAACATTAAAAGTCAGGAGAGAAGGAAGAACCAGGAATGGAAACTGAGAAGAAAAATCATTCTGGTAGGAAAAAAAAAAATGAAGTCATTGAGCATTTCAGAAGTCAGGTGAAGTCAATGTGTGAAAGGATGGGGTAGTCAGTATAATGAAACTCTGCCCCAACCCCTACTTCTTTGGACAGAATGCTGATTATACACATAGACTACACTGGCCCTTGTTTCTGGAGACCTGGTTCTGACTCAACACCCCTTGCTAATTGCAGAGGTCACGTCTGCCTGGACAAATCATTAGCTCGAGGCATTGCCATCCACAACAGTTTAAAGACCAGTCAGCCTACAGTTCCTTCCTTTGAATAGAAAGGACTGGAGCACCTTTTATGCAGTATAGTGCAATGGTGGTAACCTGTTGAGAGGAAAACCCCACAGCTGGTTAACTTCCTCAATCCCAGCCCTGTTTCTTTGCCCTTGCCCACTAACCATGCCGCTAAGTCCCATCATGTCCCACACACACACACACAAAAATCCACTCAAGTTATGACACTGCATGTACAGAAACTGTCTTATCTCTTATTCATCTCACCACTTTCAGTTCAGCAGACTCTCAAAAAGTGTTTTGTCAAATTGAACTGAATGGCTGGTACTTTATCATATTTCTGTCTACTGCTATGGCAGAGGAAACAAAGTTGTACAGGAAGAATCTGTACTCCTTGTATGACCTTGAATGGAGAAAGCAAATTTGGTATTCCTATCTTGGCCAGTGATCAGGGAGGTTTCCAATAGAGAGGAAATCAATTCAGAAGACATAGGAACTTCCCTGAAATAGGCCAGCATAGTACTTGTACCTGAGCTCAATTAGCACCACTGGTTCCTTAACAACAGGGAATGTCAGTTTCACCTGGAGACTTAATGAGAGGAAGCCACATCCCCTTCACACATCCTCAACTACACTTTTGCTGAGTCACCACATAGGAACTATGAAGGGGCCATGCTTCTGAGGGCTTAGAAATTTCTCTAACTCTTAATCCAACACTCTTGCACTTTCATGGAGGCAGCACAAAGGAAGGCACCAGGAGTGCATAGTGACCAGCAGTTAATTTCAAAGGTACCAACCTTTATAATTTAAGGTAAGTATTTCTGGCTTCTTATGTAAGAACAGGTTGGAAATGTCATTTGTAGGGAGCAGAGGGAGCTGCTTTCATTTCATCCCTGGGGAAACTCAATGAAGAAAATCAGAGAATGAAATTGTTGGTAAAAGGATGACTGAATTCTTATTTATTAAAAGGTATATAATCCCTGAGTTCTAGCAAAGGCAATGAGGAGACAAGGCCATAGTAAAGAAAAATATCACTTGGGTTTCTCCCAACTAATAGGATCATATAAAAATGAAATGGAGAATAAAAACACTGTGATGTTGATGGATTATGATGAGAATTGAGTTGAAGAAAATAAGTGCTTTAAGTCATCCAATTCTCTAAATAACACTGGAAACCAGGGAATCGGATGTGCTCAAGCTTATCTGCACCAAATCTGGAAAATGTGGCAAGATTACTAACTGCAATTTCACAATAACATGATGGGGCCTCCAAAGCAATTCTGAAGACAGCTGGTCTCTTTGCTGAGATAACAGACTCAGACATAACCCAGGTTCCTTCAAAGGGTCAATTCAGTGGTCACAGCCAAGATCAAGTTTGTAATTGTTGTAATTTCACCTTCTGCTGTAGAGAGCATCAAGTCAGATGAGGCAGCGCTCAGAGAGGAACAATTTTCTCTATAAAATTATTGTCATTAATAGAGCTTTTAGGGAAGGTGACCAAGCCTTTTTTCTTTTCAAAGTTCTAATTTTGTGCTACCATATCAAGTATTAAATCACAAAATTTAAGAGAAGCTAAGCTATTACTACTTGCCAGCTTTACAACTTTACAATCCTATAAATACCAAGTGGAAGACTCATTCGGGGCAATGTATCTCTTTTTTTTTTTAATGTAAGAACATTAAGGGAGAGTGTGTAGGAGTGTACTTCCTGGGTAACTCTTGCTGTTGGTTTGAGAGAGAAGTGTTAAGGCTCTTGCTGATACTGCACCATAGCAGAACTAACATTCTAGCCTTCAAATTTCCTTGTGATTGGGCTGGGAATCTATAGCACAAATCTTGCCTACAAGGGAACTGGGTCTTTCCTGACCAACTGGGAAGGAGATGTTTATTTGTTCAGGTCCTTCAAACCACATGGCAACCTTCTAATTTGGAGAATCAAAAAGGAAACTTGTACTCAATTAGTTTAACTCTCTTATAGATGGTAAAGCCCAAAGCCAGACAGAATGAGTGACTGTCCCAAGATAAGACAGGCAATTAGAGGCAGCAACCATGTTAAAACTTACATTTGGATCATGGTGCAACACTTCCTACTTTCATTCTGCCAACCACCCATCTGCAATGTCCAATATTAGAGGAAAGCACAGTGTAGGGACAGATATCTGACTAGAGCTTTCTGTTTCCTATTCTTATTATGCTAATTACCACAATTATTGTACGTATACAAAAAAGGGGTTCCACAGAATACTCTTTATCCCAGGGCTACATAATATACATACTTTGGGATCTGTTTAATTACTGCCCCCCCACCACCCAATCAGCAAGGGCAAGCAGTATCTGCGCTTTTCCTATCGATATTGTTAGCTTCTTTGCCACCAGCAAAAATGTGATAATTACCAGATGCAATCAGATCCAAGCCATAAAATGTAATTTTCAAATATTGCTGAAAACCAAATGTAGTAAAGTTTGCTACATTGTTATGAACTAAACTTAACTGGAGAACTAACACCACTATGGTTTCTATTGACCTACTTAGGCTTTGACATTTTAAAGAAAAATAAAAAGAGTAGGATGCCCTGTACTCAGATTCAAGGAGGCACCAGTCTTTGATTCTCAATGGAAGGGACTGGATTCTCCATTGTCATTGGGCTGCATAATGGTTAGTCAAAGGAGGGCTTGATTAAATATGCACTTTGAGCTGTTAGAAAGTGCCTGACATTACCAGGTCTCAGCCCTATTTGAAAATATGTTCCCATTTTCAGGTCAATCATGTCCACAATAAGAAGTATAAGTGTTTCTTCTGCACATTGCAACTCAAAAATGACATATTTGAGCAACAATAAACATGTACATATATAACTGCTCTCTCTTCTCTCTCTCATGCGTGCGCGCGCACACATACACACACACACACACACACACACACACACACAAAATTGAAAAGAAATAGGAATATCAATCTTGGAACCAGTTCCTCGTCTGACCATGTTTTCTATGCAGATTATTGATTTGTGTTCTCAGGGAGAGTCAGATCCCAGCAGCTGACCTCACATGGCAATTCGGTCTAAGCAGAAAATTATGATTCTTTACTTTTCAGTATCTTACATTTGAAGAGAGTGATGTCTGATTGAGGTTTCTTTTCTGTGCTTCTCCATTAAAAGAAAAGTACCTCTCACTCAATGTGAATGCACAATTTCAAAGAGCTCTAGGAGATCCAGTTTGAGGGACACAAATATGAGAGGAGTCCAACAGACCCCCTCCATTCCATTGTGATATAAACCCAGGTTGTAGGACGGAGATGCTCCTTGAACAGCCCGGCATGAACCCTCATGAATGGCTTCGTGATCTAGGTTCACTCAACACTGGAGGGCCTTACTTTCCTCTAATGAAGGGAGAGGGGAGGGATCTGCCCTGTCAAAATCACACAAGAAATTCTCTTAAAATATAAACAGTTAAACTTAATCACGGGCATTTCCTCCTACGGACATATTTTAAATGTATAGAGTGTTAGATAGCTGTTAGAAAAATGACAAGTGTCTGTTTTCATTAAACTCCCCAAGTGCATGGACTAATTGATAGCCTTTCCAAGACATGGAATAACTTCCAGCTTCAGGGTTTCCATAGCAACATGTCCCCACTGCTTGAGTTGTGCTGCTCACAGCCGTCCTTTACAGGAATCCACACTTTAGACACCCTGTTAAGTTATCCAGGAATTTCACCACCCTGAAGGGTAACAAATCCAATTTTCCAATCAGGTAAAATTTCCTGCTTGGGAAGCTAAGCTTCTACTTCAGATCTCTAAGAATTCTTTGTTCAATTATATGCAGCTTTTTTTTTCTTCCAGTTTGGCTCTGTAGCATACTTTTTGTCCATTTTAAGGCTGTAAGTCTTGAACTGTCCTGGTTATCTCCCTTTCATCTCCTTCCAAAGGAAAGACAAGGCATTCAAATCTGTCCTCCTTCTTTGGGAGGTAATGCTTGCCACACTTCCTGTATATCAAAGTCATGAACAAACTCCAGGTTCACAGGATCCCAGGCATGGAGGGAACAGGGTATAGAGGAAAGGTTGCACATAAGCACCTGGACCTGGGCTGGGGGAGCTGAATTCCAACCCACCTTCCTTTTGCAGTTTCAGTCCGAGGGGCTGTATCACTCCAGATTAATTTCTATTTCTAACACAAAACAGGAAGTATGCCAACCTGACAGAACCTAACACACTTTGTGTACATTATTTCATTGAATCCTCAGAACCTGATGACAGAGTTTTTATTCATCCTGAGTTATATTGAGAAAAGCCAAGGTTAAGTGCCATGCTCAGGGCCACAGTGCTTGTAAATGGCAGAGCCAGGATTTTGAGCTTCTATATCCCAGTTCCACTGTATTGGACAACACAGAGAAATACACAGACTGTAAATGCCCTGACCTTCCCAAAGGGGAAGGTCCATGGGACACAGAAATGTGGGTTCTGCTGTAAAAGCCATTCAATTAGAGGTTTTTCTTACAAATTGCTACCTGTATAAGGCCCATTGGCATTTAAACATCAATTGTCCCTTGAATGTATATGTCGCCACCTTCTGGGCTGTAACACACAGGATCCACATCTTCCTCCAGTAAGAAAGGACAGCCACCCAGGTGGTTGGTGACTTGTATATAATGCTCTGTATTCAAACAAGAGGGCTTGGATTTGTGCTAATCAATTCTTATCAGTTAATTGAATCAGTCACTGCTCATTTACCTGGGCACTTGTGATGGTGTCTACAAACAGTCCTTCACAATCAAGATCTTCCAGATATTAGACTCCTGACTGAATAACTTCCTTCAAACCCACCCACGGTGGGAAAGGAATGATCACGTCTCATAATCTCATGTGAGTAGAACAAAAAATAAATAATAAAAACATGCAGAGCACAAGTACAAATTTAGGACTTAACACCTTTACTTTGCTCTTAATTGAAATATTGTATCAAAGGGTTTTGTGTTCATTTGTCTAATGAAGAAGGATTTCAAAACATTAGAGAAGTGCTGAGTATTCGTATGAATTCAGGGACCAAGTGAATCAGGGAGATTCTCCAGTAAATCACTGGTCCTTCAGAATGATGGTGTCTAATGCTGTGGCCAATCAAAGAGCTTTGAATCACCATGAGTGACAGCTCAACACCTTCCCTGTATTTCACACATGACAGTGATTAGGTTAAAGGCAAGAGGGCAGTAGACATAGAGATCAGCGTCCAATGCTTTGAAATATGACAGCTCAAATATAGAAAAGCTTTTTTAAAAAGAAGTAAAAGAAAGAAAGAAAGAAAGAAGAAAAGAAAGAAAGAAAGAAACCAGAAGATTATCCCTCTCTCTCCTAGGAAAATGGCTATGTCTAGGCATTCTTCCAAGAATCCTATACAATTCCACCATCTCTAGTAAAATCAGCAAGTCGGGGACAACTGTGGAGTGTGCTTTCTCTGCTTGGAGGTTCCAGTCATTTAACTGCAACCAAAGAGAAGGGTGCATGGAAAGAGAAAGTACTGGCAGACTTAAAGCAGGAAAACAAATCAAATTCACTCATTATTCATTGTGTCTACAAATATTTGTACAGTCTTACTCTGGGCCAGACACTAGGGAGAGAGTAATAAACAAAATATTCCCATGGAACATACACACTATTAGGGGAAGACATAACAAATCAGAAAAATATCTGTGTCAGATGCTCATAAGAAGTGGTAGAAAACAATAAGGTAATGATCAAAGAGTTTTTATTTTAAGAGGAGGCTGTAAAGGCCTGCTTGATGAGGGGACATTTAACCAGGGACTTGAATTGAGGAAGCCAGTCTTCATGATATGCAAAGGGAAGAGCAAGAATGCAGAAGACAGAGCCCATGCATAGGCCCCGAGGTGCTATCGTGCTGGGCATTATTCCAGCCAAGCAAAGTGGACAAGTGTCTGAGGGAAGTGACCAAGTTGATGAAGAATGGAATCCCTGGCAAGCAGAGGATGGAGATATTGTGCAGAAAGTTGGGACCCTTCAGCACTGCCCTGCATCACAGGCTCTATGCCCGTCTAACCACCAGTTGTGGAGTTCAGGCTGCCCTAGGAAAGGGGCACAGACTTGGGAGAAGCAAGTAGCTTTCTCCACCAGTGGGCAATTTCCACAGGTAGCTGACAACTGCAGGAACAGTTGGAAAACAGAACAGTTGGAAAAAAAAAATTTTCCCCAGAAGGGAATTTGTCAACACATCACAGCATCCTCTGTACCAAGAGGGAGAGGACTGAGGGATAAGGACAGAAATACATAGGGAACCAGATTTTTTTTCAAAGACAGAAGTGGGTTTACCATGTGTAGTCAGGGGAAGGTTTAAGGAGACACAGTCAGTTTCTTAAACCTTCATCTCACAGGTTCTTTATCTGCAGATTCAACCAATCTCAGTTTGAAATTCTTGGGAGAAAAAGTGTCTCTACTGAACATGTACAGTATAGCAACTATTTACATAGCATTTGCATTGAATTAGATATGCTAAGTAATATAGAGATGGTTTAAGGTATTTAAAGTATATGAGAGGATTTGTGTAGGTTGTATGCACACACTACATGTTTTATATAAAGGACTTGAGCATCAGAGATTTTGGTATCCATGGGAAGTTCGAATTAATTCACTGTAGGTATCCACAGAGAACTTTATTTTCAAAGGATCATTCTAGCTGTTTGAGAATAAACTACTGAGGTGGGGGAACAGGTGGAAGGTTAAAAATGACATCATTGGTAGTGAACAAAACCAACATGAAAGAGAAAACACATTTTCAGTAAGGGCAGCAAAGTCACCACAGAATGCCAAGGTATTATTGGGGAGCCCCTGCCAGCATCATTTTAAAAATGGGAAATGCAGAGAGCAGATTTCTCTAGACAAAGAGAACACAAGAACAAGGCTCAGCCATTTGCATCTGAAAAAACATAAAAACAAGGAAGCTCTTTAGTGCACATGAATCAGAGATTCAAACAAACTTCTTAGTACATTTGGGGTAAGAAAAATAGAGGATTAGAGCCTCTTTGATGGCTTTCAGGAGAGCTTGGAGGATATATAGTACGTTGTTGTTCAAGAAAGGTGAAATTTATGAGGAACCTGATGAAAGAGAATGGAGCATCTTTATGTTGAAGGCAGTGGTTCTGGACTTGGGATGCACCAAAAACCATCTGGGGAGATGATTAGAACTCAGAGGCCCAGGCACATCAAAACAGCATAGGCTTTGGGCCTTCAAGTGTCCACTCAGTTTCCCAAGAGAGGCTGACACCCATCAGAACTAGAGAAGTGCTGACTCAACAGAGGGCTTTTCCCAGCGCAGCAGCCTACCTGTGGCCTCCCGGGGACAGAACACTCAAAGTCAGTGTCTGTTAATTCCAGGTATTATCTATAGTGTTCTTCATGTTATCTGTAGGTGGATTCCTGAATGGAAAGACCCAGAGATCCAAACTGGGGATCTTCTTGCAGAAGGGAATTGAAGGGAGATATATATCTATATAGGGAGAGGTTGAGAGAGATTTATTGTAAAGAATTGACTCACATAATTATGAAGGCTGAGAGGGTCCATGATTTTGCAAGCTGGCGACCTAGAGGAACTGGTGTTATAGTTTCAAGATCCAAGAGCTAGAGATCTAGTTGATGGTCTGTTGAGGTAGATGCCAATTTGGAATCAGGAATGTCAAGGGCAGAAGAAAACTTGTCACAGTTCAAGCAGCATCTAACTTAACTTAGTTCTACCAACTTAGTTCTTAGTTTGCCAATTCAAATGTTAACCTCTTCCAGAAATACCCTTACATTAAAAACACAGAAATAATGTTTGACCAGATATTCAGGGGTACCATTGGCCCAATTAGGTTGACATATAAAATTATCTATCATAGAGGGACATAAAACTTTATAACTGATCTAATTTAATTTTCAGAAACTTAAAGGGAAAAAGATGTGACCCAATGTCTCTACTGCTAAGTCAAGCTGGTGTTGATAAGTAAAGCTTGCAGAGAGGCAATCTTCCACATAAAACCTCAGAAATATGTCAACCAATTATCTAAAAGGTTAAGGGCTGAATTAGAGCTCTGTTGCCTTGGAGACTATTTTGATAAGCAGGTAAAGAAACTATTCAACAGAAAACTAAATCAAGATGAGCATAAGCAGAAGACAAGAAATTTTGATAATTAGTCTAACTATACTAGTCTTGAAACAAAAACCTACCATGCAAAAAAAAATGTTGAAATTTAACTCACTGGCTAAATTAATAAGGAATTGGAAAGAAAAAGGAGTCCCAGAAATAAATTAAAGAACCAGAAGTACTCATATTCAGTAGAAGGTAGTTTTAAATTACTGTATTTCACCACACCTGGAGAATTACATAAAAATGCTCATTAATGTCCTCAAATAATCACCTTAATTGTTAAAGCAAGAATATTTATGTTCCTTTATGAAATAAGAATATTTATGTTATGTCTCTTTACTAAGAAAAATTAAAAACATGTTACACACAACAAAAGACAGACCAGAAGAAAGAATGTGGGGGATTTCTGGGATGAATTAATTTACATCATGTGTCAAGAGAAGGCATTGCACAGGTGGGGGAAGGTTGTGCTCCAGAATGGATGACATTTGAACAAAGACAAACCAAGCAAGAGCAGCAGGGGACACAGGAGCAGGGCACTACTGCATAACAGCTGCACCTGCAAAGCCCCTGCATTTGTAGGAAATACCCCACCACCCCAAATATTCAGAGACCCTCAAGTATGCTGAAAGGAACTTGGCTATGAACATATAGAGATGATTTAAACCAAATCCTTCCCATGAATTCTCTATATGGTCTTTACCACACGTCCCTAAAGGCCATGTGTTGGTTAGCACTGGAATTGGGATTCTAATGCGGTCAATTTTAGGATAAAGTCACACTTTCAATTTTTATGCTGACTGCATAATATAGGAGAGGAAAGAATACATAAAATAATGATGTGGTTTGAATGTTGTGCTAGTCAGCTTTTCATTAATGTAATGAAATACCTGAGATAAACAACTTATAAGGAGACAAGGTTTATTCTGGCTGATGGTTTAAGGGTTTCAGCCCATGGTCAGTTGGCTCTATTACATTCCATCGTGGCAAGAAGCATGTGACAGAGCAAAGCTGTTCGCCTCATGGCCTCTGGGAAACAAGAAAGAAAGTAAGGGCAAAGGTCCTAATATCCACTTCAAGTGCACATTTCCAATGACCTAATTTCATTCTAACAGGCCCCACCTCCTAAATGTTCCAACACCCACCCAACTGTGTTACAGGCTGGTGACCAAGCCTTCAATACACCGGCCTTTTTTGGATATTCAATTATTGAATTATGGTCAATGTGTCTTCCAAAAGTTCATGTGTTAGAAAATTAATATCCCAATTCATATATTGATGGTATTTGGAAGTGAGGCCTTTGGGAGAAGAAGAGAAAGACTTGAGCTGGCACTCTTGCCCTATCTTGCCACTTGTGATGACAGCTGCCATATCAGGATGTGGCAAGCAGGCCCCCAATACATGCCAACTATGTGCTGGCACCATGTTCTTGGGCCTCCAAACTATGAGCCAAATAAACCTTTATTATTTATAAATTACCTGGCTTCAGGTATACTTATAGCAACAGAAAATAGGTTTGGACAAATAGTAATTTTAAAGGTATAAAATAAAATAAATTTTAAAGTAGTAAAACTGAAGGGATTCTGGCATAAAAGACCTTATTTGTTAAATTGGAAAATTAAATGATTCTGTCACATAACAATATAAAAGCAAAAATGGTAGTGATAAGCATTCCACTTAAAAATCTTAAGCGAAAACAAAGTATAATATATAAGCAAAAGTAGGCAAAACCAAATAGCAAAATTAATAAATATATAGCCTTTTTCTCTGGAAATACTAATAAAAAAGACAAAGTCATACTGAAACTCATCAAGACAAAAGACATAAATCAACAAAATTAGAAAAAAGGAGGGAGATGTAGCCAGCTATATACAAGATATTTTAAATTATAAGTGAATACTCTGCACATTTGTAATATAATGCATCAAAAAACTCAATGGAAAGGATAATTTCCCATAAGACCATAAAATACAAAAAAAAAAAAAAAAAAAGACACAATAAGTAGAAATCTAAACAGGCTAAAAAATGATAGATAAATTGGAAAAGTTTTTTAAGAAATTACTCAAAGGAAGGTTTCATTTCCTCTGTTTTGTACACTGACTTTTTGTTTTTATTTCTGTCAATCCTCTGAGTGACAAGTAAACTGGGTCAACATCTTCAGTAGGGGGAATATTAGGCTGGCTTCCTACATAAAATGAAAGGCTGAGGAAAGAAATGGGATCACAGGTTTTCTCCAGTCAATGAATATTCTATTAACAAGTTAGATGTAGAATAAGAGCTAAGGAGGCACCAACAAATGAGCACATCAACCAGCTTGTTATGAAGGGCTCACTCAGGACATTACTACAAAACTTTCTCCATGGCTCAGAACTGTGGTTTAGTCCCAAAGCAGATGAAGAGGCTGGGAACAGAGCAGCCAGTGAGTCACAAAAGAATCTACGATAATCTCTTCTCCCTTTATTGGCCTTACAGTTATCCAAGGTCAACTGTGGTACAAAAATAGAAAATAAAAAATCTCAGAAATAAACAGTTGATAAATTTTAAGTTGCAAACCATTCTGAGTAACATGATGAAATCACAAGCCATCCCATTCTGTATGTGAATGAACCCTTTGCCCAGCATAACCAAATTACATCTGTCACCCACCCTTAGTCACTTAGTATAGGTAGTGTGTGGAACTATCGGTGGTTTCAGGCATTCACTAGGGGCCTGGAATGTATCTCCTGGGGAGGGAGAGGGGCCTACCTTGTGAAATAAGATCTTGGTAGTTAATGTGACTCAGTGTTCCCAAGACAAGGGATCACAATGGGGGTTCAATCTGCTATGCTGCACAGCCTTGGAATCCGAAAGTCTCTTTTGGTTTTTCTAAATACAGGTACCTAACTGCCCAGCAAAGGACATCAGGAGCTGCCTGGAATTTTCACCACAAAAGCCTGATAGTCACCAGGCAGGGAAATGGACACCAGCAAGACTACTGGGCTCTGTCCAACCTGAGTCTGAAAAAAAGGAAGCCACAAGGATCAGCAGGAAGAAACTTGGGCAGCAGGCACTAATTCAGCTGCAAAAAGCTCTAAAGAAGTCTAGAAGTCTATAGTCTAGAAGACCCAAACCAAATTCTCAGCAGAAGTTCTGAGTTGTAGATAGTGGGAAGTTTTTTCAAGGATTTTAGAAAAAGTGTGAACTCTCTGGAAATGCAGGTATAGTAGGTACTGGGCTGAGCTTTCAGCAATACTGTCCATACCCACACTGGTTCTCGTGAGGAAGCTGCTGCTACAGGTACCCACAACCATGTCGCCACTGATCTCACTCCCATAACAAAGTGGGTGCCCCTGATATTGCTCATCTTCCAATGACTCACATCTTTATAGTAGAATTTAAGTCTGATGTCTACACCCTGACAACAAGAGATTTAGTAGTTGTGGCTTTTATATTTTTTTAATGGAAAGGCAGGATTTACAAAATGGTAATTTTCAGAATGAAGTACAAGAGATTTGGGGCATTCATGAATAACCAATGACAATTACTATAGATGTGAACAAGTTGTCTCAGTCTCTTATACCCTAAAAAGGAATATGTAGACATAACTTATTTTAGGTGATGTGAGAATTAGATAAGAAAAAGTACATACATAGCAGAGACTGGAATATAATTCTTCCTAAGTGTCAGCTCTTGAAGACACCAGCCTAAATATATAGGTAAGTCTGTTAGTGGTTCATCTTGAATATGCTCCCATCTCAAAGACACTGGATTAGAAAATGTGGTCTCATGTACCACCCTGGTAAATTACCAAAAATATTTACAACAAGTGTACCTAGAAAGTTAAAGTATTCAATCAGTGGTCCAAGAAAACAACCAGAGAGGAGTTAGAAGCCACATATCTTCCCCACTAAAGAGCAAGAACACAGTGTGCTAAAAAGATGCTCCATTGTTAACTAATTATCTGTTCAAGCCACAAGAAGAGGTACTGCAACAACAAGGACAAACACCCAAGCATTCACCTGCAGCTGAGTGTGTCCATGCCACAAGCCTGGGAGGTGCTTTTCTTTCTAACATAAATACATTTACTTGGCACACAGATCACATAGGATGGGCATTATAGTCACCCCTTTGGAATCCATGGGAGATTGGTTCCAGGATTTCAACAGACATCAAAATTTTGTATGCTTAAGGCCCTCATTTGAAATAATGTAGCATTTTCATAGAACCTATGCATATCTCCAGTAAACTTTATTTACTCATTTATGTATTATTAGTGCTGGGGGTCAAATCCAGGATACCACATGTGGAAGGCAAGTGCTCTGCTGTTGTGCTATTTTCCCATTCACCTCCCATCTACTTTAAATCATCTCTACATTTACTTAGAATACTTAATACAACATAAATTCTGTGAAAATAATTGTTACGCTGCATTCTTTGGGGAATAATGACAAGGAAAAAATCTGTACAGGTTCAGTACAGATGCAATTTTTTCCTGCATATTTTCAATCTGAAGTTGGCTGAATCTGTGGATAAACAACATACACATATGGAGAGACAACTATAACAGTTCTCCCTTTTACAGATTAAAAAACTGAGGCTGAGAACATTCCAGGATTTTCCCCAAATGAATTATTAGAGTTTAAATCAAACTGTTGCCTGCCTGACTCCAAAGCCTTGCTCTTTCTCCTGTACAAAAAGCCTTCCCATCCTGGGCTGCTTGCCAAACCCTTGCCTTTCTGTGATTTGATGGTCCACATTCCACTGTGATTGACAGGGTCCATGTGCCAGGCCTTTCCTTCAGCTCTCACTTCTTAAAAACACTGCCATCACTGTCCTCCCTGGCACTACCTCCTTGGTGTCTGGGTGTCTCAGAGTAGGCCAGTCCTTTCCTCGACACAGACCCCCCGACCTCCAAGATCCTCCTTTTCTTAATACAGTCTGGGCGCCACTGACCACCTTTAGCTTAGACCTAGCAGAGCCCACAGCTGGGATCTGATAACTTTAAAAACGGACAGATTAAAACACAAGAGGAGCAAAGTCTCTTATGTCCTACTGATTCCAGGGCATCTCTGTGTGAAATAGTTGAGGACAGAGTGGAACCTGTTGATGCCTTTCCAAATTCAATCACTCCCCCACCAGGCAAATGCTTAGTGCTTATTCTCCTTGTGATTTCCTGCTTATTAGAGTTGCTGTGATAGCAGTCTGTGCTTTAGATCATTAGCTACTTGCTCCTTAAACGGAATCCGTTAGCTAAATATAACCAGAAGCCTTTGGTAGTTTGCACTAATTGTGTTGAGTCGCTTTGTTAAGGTAAATAACAGAAGAAACTACCAGAGTATACATATAAAGGCCATAATTTTCTTGTTTGACCCAGACAGTAAGCACTTCAGGCATTGTTTGGCAGGCTTATTCAGCTGTCAGCTAAATGGGATAACTGGTCATGGGGTCCTGCTCCAATGAGAAGCCCAGCTGGACAGCATTCAATCACAACCTCCCTCCTGCTAAGAGATAAGGAGCTGAGGTTCCCAAGTGCATGGATTTCAAGTTGGGAATATAGCCACACACCTGCTGTGGGAGAAAGCCATGCAATAGGAGACTGGTTTGATTGTCACAGTTCTACCATGTGCTGGCACAAACACATAGAAAAGAAAAGGGATACATGTCCTCAACCCTCGACTGTTCCAACTATTCTATGAAGGGAATCAACTAAGAACTGTCTGAGACAGCTCTCTCCTCTCAGATATGCAGCAACTGCTTACCAGATTGGTGGTTTTCCAATCCTCTTTGACCATGGAATCATAGAATGTCACAGAATCATAAATGGAAGGGCAAAATGTAAGAAGACAAATTGCCCAGGTTAATTTGTGGATGAATCTTCAGTCTATAACTCTTCTCCAAGTGTCACCCAGTCGATTCCACAGAGTTTAAAATCTGCATTTGGTCCAATAGTTTGACAGAAAAGAGAAGAATCAATTTCAGCTTTTGTCAAAACCCAGTGACATCATGGAACCTGCAAAGTATTTTGATGGACATTTTGTTTTGCTAGACCCATGTCTGGAATATACATGGTGTTTCCGAAAGCCATGTAATTAGCTGGTTTATGTTCAATCACAATGCAATCAGTTTAATCTTGTATTACTTGTACCTGTTTAGAATCAATTATATTTTGGGTCTGTCCCTGAAGTACAACAGAATCCTGTGGGAATAACAATTCCTGCATCTTCCTCAGATCCTCCTACCCATCCAGTTTATAGAAACATCTCTTGCTTTCTGGGACCTTTGCCTCTCTTGTGTACTCAGGTTATCCCTCCCCAAACTGTACCATTTTGGCCCACGATTGCTGAATAATTCTTCTTTTCCAAAACTGTGATAGATATAGGGGATATTGAGGCATTGCTCGGATTTGAAGAGTGATTTTCCATGGAAAAAGATAAGTGAGAAAATCACAACTGATATCCCAACTAGAGGCCATCGCTGTGCTGAATTCTAAAACAGATTTCTGGGCTTTCCCAAATGCTTCATTCTTAGTAGAAACCAGCAAATTACTGTTGACTTTTAGTAGTCTTGATAATGGTTTGTCATTATGTAAGTTTAAGAAGATGTAACAAAGAAAACAGAGGTGAAGTGATGTGATGTCTGGAATTTACTTTAAATAGTTTACCCAAAACATAAAGAAGATAAGGAAGATATATGAAACAAATGTGGGCAAATCCTGATAATTTTTGAATCTTGGTGGTTTTTATACAAATGCTTTTTTTGATTTCTTAAATTTTATGTCTTAAATTGAAAATTGAAAAATTTACTTTCAACTACTACATGTATATACCTCAACAGTTCTCAGAAAGGTTAATACCTCCTTTAGAGGTGAAACGATCTGGAACGTGCAAGGGTGAAATACCCTTGTGAAATGCTTGTGAAAATTTGAACATGCTGCAAACTCAGATGTTTTGAGGAATGGATTGCTTTTCAGGCAACCCGTGTGTGGTAAAGAGACCAATGTGCTAAAGTGGCATTTCCCTAAAGGTCTCTGTATAATGGCAGGTCAGTGACAAGTGCCAAGCAAGAAATGGCTCCACTGTCACGTATACTTAGGGAATAACTGCACGCATGGAGTTCCTGCTCAGTGAGTCAACACGTACATTAGCACTTGATAGGCTCTGAAAAGCAGTTTGTTGCCATCCAACCCAGTTAGTTGGAGAGAGTAGGGACAGATCCAGGCATAGAAAAGAAAGGGAATGCACAGCCAGTTATCCAATGTCCTAAAGGATATATATCTGCCATGCATTGTGCCGAGTGACTTCCATGATATCTGCAAGAGATTCTCCTATTATACATTCTCACAGCACTCTGTAACATGCATAACACTTGACTGTGACTTCTCATTCAATAATTCATCTTTCCTGTCATAGAGTAAGCCTGCATGGGCAAAGACTGGGTCACCATTTCTTCATCACTAGTACTTACCACTGGCATCCCTTTTACTTAACATGATTCTGACCAAGTTGTAGGCCCCTGTAAATATTCGCTGGGTAAATAGATATACTATCTCACTTATTCCTTAGAACAGCGATAGGAGATACAACTCTCCCAATGTAAAGATAAAGGCCAGAGAATTGTGAAGATGAAATAACTTTTTCAACTTCTTCAAACTAGGAAATGGTGTATCTGTCATTCATGATTAGTTTTTTTGACTCTTAAAATTCTTTCATGCCTTCACTAATGAAGACTGGAAAACCAAACTAGCATTTCTACGAAATAGAGTACAGAAAAGGTAAAACAATCACTTTACAGTGGAGAAATTTGCAGACACCTTCTGGACCAAAGTTAACATCACCAATAAAAAGTAAATCTATATTACCCGATGGCTTGTGATATGTGATAAGAAGCGCACATCACTTCTGTGGCATACTCCCCCAAATCCACATTTTGCACTTAGCACGAAACCTAAATTGATATGTATTCTATGAAAGACTAGTATTCTTGAAGAGTGCCAAGGTCATAAAATCAAAAGTTGGAGAAACTCTCATAGGCTGGGGCAGATTAAGAAAACATGACCACCATATGCAACACAGTATCCTGGGTTGGATCACAGAGCAGAAAAAGAACATTAGTGGGAAAACTGGGAAAATCTGAATAATGTTGAAGTTCAGTTAACAGAATTGCACCAATGTTTTCCTAGTTTTAATACTTGTACCATGTTTACATGAGATTTTAACATTTGAGAAAGGAGAATGAAGAATCCTGTGTTATATTCCCATGGGTACTACAAAATATTACCACAAATTTATGACTAATGATACAAACTTATTATCTTATGGTTCTGGAGATCAGAAGTATCACCAGCTAAAATCAAGTTGTAGGCACAGCTGTCTTCCTTCTGGAGGCTCTAAAAGAGAATGTTTTCCTTTGCCTTCAAAAACAAATTGTGATGAAATGTACATAACATAAAATTAATTAACATTTGCATCGTTTTTAGGTGTGTAACAAGTACCGTCTTCCATCTCCAGAACTTTTTCATCTTCACAACTTGAAACTCTGTACCCATTAAAATTTTCCTTCTCTAGCTCCTATAACCTGTCCACATTTTCGGCTCATGGTCCACTTCCATCTTCAAAGACAACAGCAAAAAAAAAAAAAAAAAAAATTGATTCTTTTGTTCTCTAACCTTCCTCTTTCTCTTATAAGTTACCCTGTGCTTAAATTGGGTAGATCAGAAAAAAAAATACCCCATCTCAAGAGTCTTAATTCAACCATATGTACAAAATTCTTTTGACACATAAGATGATATATGCATACACTCTAGGGATTAAGACATAAATATATTGGACAAGGGGCATTATTCTTTCCTGGTTATATAGGATCTCTGGGTATCATTTTTGCAAATTTTTTGCAAGTTTAAAATTATTTCAAAATATAACAGTATAAAATAAACCAATGACTTTATAATAGTTATTAGAGACTGTATTAAAATCACAGTTTTGTAGACTGTTAAGGTTGAATAGGAATTATTAAGAATAGTCTTCTTATTGACCACATTGTAGAGGTCTTTCACAATTCTCATCTTCAGAGATAGAACTCTCTGAAAATGATTCCTGAAGATCCTTCTGGAAAATACTTGGCATTGACCTACCTGATATCAAGAGCTATTTCAGCTCTCCAGGGAGAAGTGCTTGGTCTCAACCCAATTGTCAATCGGTTCCTGTTGAAAGAATTATAGTTTCCCAGGCATCCACTGTCTCCAGATGCATATTCTAACACTGCCCTAAACAATAGTATCTGACCTCAGATTTTGTGACCCTGGATCCCAAACATCTTTCTTCCACTAACAAGGCTGGACCAAAGTGCATTAAAAGACTTAAGTAAACAAGAAGTTGGTGACTGAGAAGATGAAAGAGTTCTGGATATGGATGGTGGTATTGGCTGCAGAGTAATATAAAGGCACTGAAGTACATTATACAACTAAAAATGTTTAAAATGTGAATTTTTTGTTATGAAGAATTCACAAGATTTTTAAGTGTGTCTCCCTACAGGATGGCTTAGAGATCCCAGACAAAGAACCTATCTTATAGACAGTTCTTTTTATACCTCATTCTTAACTAATGCCATATGCTCTTGTAGAATTTACTCTCAATTATCTCAACCCCTAAACATCATGAGAAAGAGTTGCTTTGGAGAGAAATTATACTTGTCCATTACTTAAATCACTCATTCACTTGCCAATGATGGAGAAAAAAGTGGTTCAGTATTTATATTTTTCATTCTAGACTCAAGTATTACCTACAATTTGAAGACCACCCCTGCCCAAGACTCTGAAAGGGCACTGGGTGGTATCTTTTACTCTAAGATGAATAAAATTCCAATAAAATTGACAGTTTTAGGAAATGTATGACACCTTTCTTGCCTAGGGGTATTCTTTTTATGACCTGTACCTGCTCAAAAATGAATTAAATGTTTTCTTGGCAAAATTCTATGACTGGATAAATGACTTTGCAGTGAAAAGAAAAACCAGAAAAAGCAAAGCATGGGGTGAGACTGGGGAGGGAACATATAGGCCTAGGCAGGCTCGGTGGATAATAAGAGAACCAACAAAAAGGTAATGTTCTAAAAATAATAATCTGGCGTGGGGGGTGGAGACAGCTATTAAATTATCTGCTTTATATTCTCAATAAATTTCAAAAATTATGGTCTTTACAAAATAACAATGAATGTCCATAAAAAGAACATAACGATCCACCTTGTTCCTCAGAGATTCATTAGTACCATGAAAAAAAAAAAAAAAATGTTTGAAAATAAGAAATTGCCTTCGATGACCCCAAAATTTATTTTTTGACTTTCAGGAATTTAGAAACCAGAGAAAATTGGATTGACAGAGAAATCGGGCTACTACAAATGGTAATCAACTGGCCAAAGCAACAGAGATTTAAAAACAAAAAAAAATGTTCTTAAAATAACCCAGGAGAAGATTAAGCGAACACACACACACACACACACACACACACACACACAGTATACGCCAGGGCATGATCAAGATAATTGATTTAAAACCTGGATCTTGCTCAGCTACAGATTTAATTCTTTCCAAATATCCCTCTTCAAAAAACCCAATTTCTGGAATCAGAGACCTTTGGCCTGCTGCCAAAAATCAGTGATGCACTCTCTCTAAAGAAAGTAGCTAATATGCAAGAGAACATCTCCTAATACACATGTGGTGACCTCGAGAGAGAAGCTGCTCAGTGAACCAGCTCCAGATTTCCTCAGGGGACACCAAAAAGGAAAGGAAATGCAGAGCAAGAGCTACATGGAAGAAAGTTCTCCCAACGGGCAGTGAAGTGCTCCTGACCCACCAGCTGCTGCACTCCTCCAGCCCAACGATGTTGCCCTCTGTGTGCTGTGTCTCCCCACCCACATGGAATCCACTGTTGGTGCTTGCATGAAAAAAGATGCTCACTGGAAAACCAGACCCACTTTCATTCACAAATGCACAACAACTTGGGTGTTTGGCTATACAATCCATGAAGATAAGAAAGATGGAGTTTATTTATTTGGGGGAAGTGGTGGAGACTTGGGGGAAATGGGTAGAAGAAATCCAGAATTGTATTTTAGACACGTTACCATGGGTGTGCTCAAAGAACAAATATCTGCTGTGTTAAAAACACCACAGTTTTAAACTCTCCTCTCAAAATCAAAATCTCTGATTGGATTGAAAACAAAATATAAATATATGCCGCTTTTATGAAATACCACCAAAACCAAATGATCCTGAAACATTAGAATTAAAAGGTTATTCAAGGTTATAGTGACTGTCCACAAATGAATGTAACTCGGGGGGAGCCACTGCAGCATCAAAGTAGAATCCAAGGAAAAATGCATTAAGAAAAGGTTACTTTTCATAGGTAGAAAATACAACCCATAATGAAAACCTAACAATCATGAACCTTTGGAAATGAATTACATAGCATCAAAGTGTAAAGCAAAAACTATCAGGAATGCAGGAGAAAACTGACAGTATCTATTAAAGAAGAAGGCTCTTAGTGCTATGAAATGTCAAAGATGGATTAAGTAGGCCAAAGCAAATACATGAGGAAGTAAATAAACAAGCAAGCAAATAAATAAATAAGGACATGGAGGTTTTAAACAATATAATGGACACATGCAGAAGATTTTTATGGCATGCACTTTGGATATTAATCTTAACCCAACTCTTTTCTTATGTTCACACACACACACACACACACACACACAGACACACACACACCTCCCTCTTTCCTCTTCCCTTTCTAGTTTTCTCACCTATTTTTTTAAAGACACTGAGTAAACTGGAATATATAGATCTAATTTTTTTCCAGGTTACTTCAGATCCCTCTAGAATGATGAAGAATATAAATAAATAAAATAAGGAAGGGAAAATGATCTGGGGCTGTGAGGGAAGTCACTGTCACCTGAAGAGGTATGAGAGAGAGATGCAAACTGCAAGGGGCACCTTCGCTCTTGCTAGAGGCCCTGAGCCTCTACGTGATGGTTTTAGAGCTTGTCAGTGACCATGCTATTTCTATTCATGAGGCTCAGCCTCGGTTGGCTACTACTGGAGCTTTGTAGCTCATTAGCCTTTGGCTCTGGCATAAAGGCAGGTATTTTGTTACTATTTTGGACTTGTTACACTTTCTTCCTCCTATTTGTGAATATTGTATATATTTATGATAGGGACTATGGGTAGGCTTTCTCAGTCAAACTTCCTCCCAAATGAGATCTAAGAGGATTTTTTGAGGGGTGGGGGCAAAGTCAGACAATTGAAAATTTTGAAGGAGCAATCTGTAAGACTTCTGACAGCAATTGAAAGTTGAAGGGATTCCCCAAATCAGCAATATGCTTGATTTACCAGGACTCAGAGAACTCACTGGAAGCTGTTCTACTCATAGCCAGATTTATTAGAAGGAAAGGACACAGATTAAATCAGCCAAGGGATGGAGCACATAGGGTAGAGTCCAGGAGACACACAGATCACATAGCTTCCAGTTGCCTCCTCTCAGCAGTCAGGATACTGTTACTCTCCCAGTGATGACAAGCAACAACACATAGGGAGTATCATTAACCTGGATATTCAACTGGTCTCCAGAGTCCAGTGTTTTTACTGAGGCTGTGGGATGTAGACATGTTAGACGGATTGCCTATATGGTTAATCTCAGTCTCCAGTCCCTCTAGAGGTTGACTGTGTGACCCAAGCCCCCACCTACATCACATTATTGATTTTTTGTCACTCTAAGACTCTAGGGTGGCCAGTCTCCAACTGAAGTCATATTGTTACACCTTCTGGTATGATCCAAGGTCCCCAGGGAAACAGAGACACTTCTATCAGGTATGACATTCCAAGGGCTTAGAAATAACCTCCCAGAAACCAAGGACAAGGGCCAGACCACTGGGCCTTCAGCTCAGGAAATATATACGAAGAGTTGAAAGAGGTCAGGACTGGAGGATAATAGAGTGAATATTAACAGCACTAGCTGGCATTTACTAAGCTCTTCCATGTGCTAGGCCCTGTGCTGCATCCTTTAATGGACTACTGATACCGCCGTTGACCGGTGACGAGTTCTGCTCCCTCTACTGTTGAAGTTTGAACACTAGAGAAGCACGCCAAGGCAAGCATATTAAACAGGTTTTATTAAAAAGTAATAATATTAAGGACTTCTCCTGGAGGGAGAAGGGGGCTATGGCTGATGTTCTAGAATCCCAAGAAGAGAGCGCATCCTACATCTCTTATAGCTTAAGGTCTCTTTTGTTCTCCAGTTCTCTCCCCACTTATCTCTCCTTCCTGCCTACTTGACTAGGCCTGGTTTTACAGGTGAGATGTAAAATGTGAGCAGCAATGGGGCGGGGGGAGGGCCAAAGTGATTCAGCCAGGCAAGGGGGGTGGGTATTAATTAGCAGCTCCTTGCCTGCAGTCTTTGATAAGGGCAGGTAAATTTGGTAATCAATGGGCTCTGGAGACCCTTGACATTTCATTCTCCCAGGGGCAGTCTCCAACTTCCAGAGGCAGATGGCTTTTATGGCCTCCATTTCCTCCATTTGACCCGATCCCCTATTTCTACACTGCCCGTCACCAATTCTGGCTTCACTACCACCCTGAGGTGTCAGCACCCCAACTGAACTGGTACACATGTCAGGAGACCATTGTTGTGGTAAAAACTGGCTCCTTCCTCTGTTGCCTCCATTTCAATGAAGACAGATTGAAAGTGACAAAAACCATGGTCCAGCCTCTAAATTCCACTCCAGGTAACTTTGGGCAGTTGCCACCAGAATGAAAATTCATGAAGGCAGGGAGCTTAATAACTGCTTTGCTCATTAAGGTACCTTCAGCTCTGGGAAGACTGCCTCACACAAAGTAAACTCAATAAATAATTGTTAACCATATGAAAGTTATCTAAACTGAGCCTTATTGTCTAGTGTTAAATATAGTGGAAAATATCTCTAACTCACCAGGGTTGTTGTAAGGATTAATAAGTTAATGCAGCAAGGCTACTCAGTAAATATAGCCATTACTGTCAGTACCATTATTATAATTAGTATTATCCAGCTCAGCAGGACAATAGGTTTGGACATGAGGGAAGTCCCATGTCTTAGTCTGTTTTCTGCTGCTATAACAGCACCAAAGACTGGGAAATTTATAAATAATAGAGATGTATTCGATTCCCAGCTCTGGAGGGCAGGAGTCCTAAGATTGAGAGGAGAGCCCAAAATAGCAAAGGCCCTCTTGTTATGTCAGAACATGGTAAAAGAGGAAGCAAGCATTCATAAGACAGTAAATGGAGCCAAATCATCCTTTTAAATAAGAACCCACGCTTACAACAGCATTAATCCATTCATGACCCAATCAGTTCTTAAAGGTCCCACCTCTTATTACTGTTAAAACATCCATTAAATTTCAACTTGAGTTTTGCAAGGAACCTGTTCAGAAATGGAATGGGTATCTGAATGGAGTAATTCATACCCCTCATGGTCTGCTGGGCAGGACCCAGTCTGAGTATGCCTGAAATGTAGAAGGCAAAAACCTGCAACACAGCACAGACTTTTGATCCACCTTGGCAAACTGTGCCTCTAATATATACAACTTGTTTGCAATTTCATTCATTTCCACTAACATCTTAGTGCTTCCTCCCATTTTATCTTGATTTATCCTGTTCTTTGAATTTTTAAGATACATAATAAGTTTATTTTTAAGGCTAAAAATAAACTTATTTTTAAGTTTAGCCTTTTAAATGTAGGTGTTTGAGGCTATAAAATTTCCTCATAAGCAATCTACCATAGGTCTTGCCATGGTACGTTACCATTGCTTTCTAGCTTGTAGCTGTATATTTTATTCCTCATTTTACCCTTGATTGACCGTTGATTCATTCTTGAACTAAAAATCCATATTCCTTGACACAAATTTCCAAATACATTTGGAAATATTTGTTGAGCTGGACTCCTGGTAGAAAATGTAAGCCTTATATACTTTAATGGCCCCAAATTAGGTTTTAAATCAATAAGGCACACAGCATTCAGAAGCAGAGCTCCTGGATTTTCATCCTGGGATACCCAAGTAGTAAGGTTGTAAGATGGTTTGTGTGGTGCCTCCCGTGAAGTCCTTCCTTTACCAGCACAGACAACAGAAACAGCACCTCTTTCTAGGGCTTCCCTGCATTGGGAATGAAACCCACACTGGTGCTCGGGCGCCTCTCCGTTCTCTGTGATGTACCTACTAATATCTGTAGCTTGCCACTGGCTATGAGGGCCCAAGAGAGGTATTTTCACTGTGCCCACAGCATGCTCATCTTATGATTTTACCACTGTAAGTTTTCATTTTGAAAATTCAAGAAAGTTCTATTTTTATAGTTACTTTAGAAAGGTTAGGAGAGGTTCCACAGGTCCACCTCCTCCACAATGATATTTTATTTATGGGATCACTGTGAAACAGCTTATTCCTTTCTTCTCCAAGCCTTAGTCATGGACCATGCTAATCCTGGTGGGTACTGACTGAACCTATCAGACAAAAGGCCTGCATTACAGGCTCAAGGCCCAGCACCCTGGTAGGACTCAGCCCTTCAACCAGTGAAACAGCTCAGCAAGACCTCCAAGTTTCCAAAACCAGAGGATTCAGGAATGGAACCTCAAAATCATTCCATCTTCCCATCACACTGAGGATGTCCCTCATCCCCATGATTCCCCCATTTACTAGCTGTGTGCCTTGGATAAGTCTTTCAAAGTTGTAAGGTCCCAGTCACCTCTATGAAGTGGGGTGATACTGATCCCATCAAATTTCTGTGGTGATCAAGGGGGAGAATGTATGCAAACACTGGGCATAGCATCTGGCATATATATGCAATAAATGTCATCCTTTATATTCTTATTATTACAGTGGTGGTGGTGGTGGCTAAACTCAGATGAGGTTCCTAAATGTTCTTTAATGCATTCTCAGCTACTAAGTGTGTGCAACAGCATAATTTAATAGAAAAATGGGAACTCTTTAGTGTGCCTGGGAAAGAAATATGACTGGGAATAACCACAGAGGAGATGTGTCCCATCTTAAGGAAGCCATGCTCTGTCTCTATCAGATCCTAATGACTTATAAGCACACTCAGCTCTCATGTGTATTTTGGACTCAGAATGCACTTGAAAAATATTTCATTTATTTGCCACATAAAAAAATTAGATTTCAAATAGTCAAGTTCGTTATGGTAGTTATGGTGAGAATCATTTGATGAAACATACTAAGCTTAGGAGAATGCAATTGGGTATGTCAATTTATATTACCCTTTCAGAAAACAATTTGATCACACATGCCCATACGAATATACTACTTTTGATATATCAAGAATATTAGGTGAAAGTGTATAAAATTGCAGTTACTTTGGATGAATAATTCCAGAGACCTAATGTACAGCATGATAACTATAGTTAATAATGCTGGAAATTTACTAAAAGAGCATATTTCAGGTACTCTCACTATACACATGCAAAGGCAACTATGGAAGGAGATGGGTGCAGTTTTACTGCAGTTACTGTCTCACTATGTATATGTATATCAAGCATCATATTGTACACCCACAACATACACTATTGTTATGGAGAGAGAGAAAAAGAGAAAGGAAGAAGAAAAAGTATTAGATTGTTTATCTACTTTCTTGTAGTAATTATAATTTTAACACTGTATCCTCAGAAAGTATTTCTAAATGCAGAAAAAATGTGTATTTGCAGAGATATTTTATTCTTACTTATTTATGAAAATGAATATTGAAAAAACCTAAATGTTCAACAATTGCTAAGTAATTTATACTATCCCCATCTGTTGCAATATTATGTAGCCATTAAAGTTGTTTATAAAGAGGTAGTAATAACACAAAATGTAAAATCAAATGTGGGTAAAAAGTCATAATTAGGGAAAAGTAACTAGGCAGAGTAAAAAACTGAAAGAAAATGGACTCAAATGTTGTTATTGCTTATCTTTGGACAGTAAGATTATGGGTAACATTTCTCTTCATTTTTTTTTCTTTATTTTCTAAATTTTATAAAATATATTTTTAATGAAATAATTACCCTTGTTTAAAAAAAGAAAAAAATACGTAAAACCTTTAAAGGAGAAAAAGTGAGAATACATAAAAGGACATTCATTTCCCCCTCTCTCTTCCTTTCACCCTTCCAAGGTCATCCCAAGATCTGGAGGAAGGTGATCAGGCACTGTCAGCCACCACATCTAGTTTACTAAACTCCCGGCATCTAGACAGACTTCACTATTTTCCAGTCCCATACCTCAGAACAGGGGCTTAATATTCAATAAGAATTGATACAACAAGATGATACTGACCAGATCTCACTGCTTTCTATCCAAGGGGATAATCAATTTTAGTCTCCATCATATATCCCTGTTACAAAATGAGATCAAAATTTCCCACTGCTTCTCACACTTCTGTATCACTCATCCTGGACCTCAAATGGTTAGTCTCTCAATGGATGCAGGATCCCAA
The DNA here is from genome assembly GCF_902686455.1 of Sciurus vulgaris. Lineage (NCBI taxonomy): Eukaryota > Metazoa > Chordata > Mammalia > Rodentia > Sciuridae > Sciurus > Sciurus vulgaris. The sequence goes on from NC_136464.1 coordinate 43,005,484, forward strand.
GATTGCAAACCTATCTAGTTCATCAGAGCATATTGTCAAAAATACAAATTGATCTGAGAAGGCTGAAGACTAACACTTGGGAAAAGTCAAAGAATGGAACAATTTGCTAACTTTCAGAGTTGACTCCATCATTGTCCCACAAAGGTAACTTCAAGTTCCATTCCTACAAAGCTAATATTTATCACATATTCCCTTCTTTTCCCAAATCAAAGACTTCCCTTGAACAGCTCACATTTTTGCAAACTGGTATCTATTTGTAGCTATTTGGTTTATTATCACTGGTTCAGGGACAATTTAGAACAGACTTTGGCAGGCTCTTGTGATAACAATCTGCCCCGTGGTGCTCCTTATGGAAGACACCTGCTTTGCCAGGAAGATTCATTAGCTGTGGGTGACTGAGTAGGAACACAATTAAGCTGTCAAAGTTTCTGCTGAACCCTGCTAGGCCTGGGCACAGTAAATTTCAGGGCTGCCTGTGTCTCATATTGGTCATAGTGCTTGTCCAGTCAGAGGACCCTGGTTCCTTCCTTCCTATATTTGGTGTCATAAAACATCATTAAAGACACAGTTATTTAGGAAGGAGACCAGGACTTGAGAGCCTTGTTGATAGTCTCAGGCTGGTTATTTCACCCCTAATTCTTTCCATATGCATTCCAACCCAAGAGAACCCTGGAGTCAACCCATATGCAAAACAGCTCCCAGAGGTTTCAACTGCCAGAAAGCATTTCATGAGGGGTCAGTCTTGCTCCAACTTGGATCTTCACCTAGGACAGATACCTCTATCTATGATGGCCAAGATGATAGATAGGAATGTATCACACACCTAAATAGAAGGTGGCTGTTCCTGGAGGTAGAGAAGGCCACATGTGAGATTTTCTGAATCAATAAATGAGCATATCGACGCCTTTTTTGAGTGCAGATTGCTCACTGTCAGGCGCCTATCATCCGTCATTTGCCTGCCTCTGGCCGGTCCATCACCTGCCTTACACCTATCCATCACCCAACGCATGAGGCTCACCTCCAGATCGTCCGACAACAGTCAGCAAACTAATCTCCCACCGCCAGTGGAGCACCAGCTGCCTGCTGTTGCCTGAAAGTTCTCTGTCACAGTACCTACAGGTTTGATTACACGTGGCTGCTGCCATTTTGAGACAATAGCCAGGGCCCCGTAGGACCCCTGGCCAGACTGACCGAGCCCCGTCTCCAGGATCCCTCAGCCCGACCAATCACTCCCTGCCTCTGGGGCCCTCACATGGACTGACTGCTCCCTGCCGCCAGGATCCCCAGACCAACTGACTGCGCCCTATTACCAGGACCCCAGACAGACTGATTGCACCCGGCCTCCAGGATCACACAACCACACCAAACACATCAGACCTCCAGGACCCCTGCCTGACCAACCGCATCCCGCCTCCAGGACCTCCAGCTGACCACGTCCACACCCTGAGCTGCAGCTCCCCATTTGCCAACACATTTCTAAGTCAGAGCGACCATCTTGGATAATCCTGGAAGCCGTAGCTCCGATCTTCAGGTGAGGCAAATCCCATCCTGAGACTCCTGCTAGAGGCTTGAAGCTCACTGTCAGGTACCTCTCATGCATCAGGCTACTGAACACTGGGAGGTTTCATTACTATATGACTCTTATACTGAATTAATAAATTGTTTTTCTGACAACTACCCCAGCCTTTCCCACCAAGAGCCATAACAATTATAATGATGGAGAGCTTAGGATTTTTTAAAAATTCAAAGTCTATGCAAAACAGATTTTGAAAACAGCACCAAGACTGTTTTACCTGCCAACCTCCTCACTCATGAGCACACATTTTTTCAATGTCGGTTTGTTTCCTCACTCATCTGTGTAATCATCTCTTTCATGTTCCTTTTTGCCATCCCCTGCATTCCATGAGGGAAAGAAGTTTGTGCTTTTTGACTACTGTCTGCAGTGAGTGCCTGGAGCAGCTCCTGAGACACTGCAGAAATTCATAAATATTTGTTGGATGAATAAATTCTAAGCATGGCCTCTAACTGAGAGGACCCCACAGTGTAGACAGGAAGGCACTGGTCTGGCTTTGTTGTGGGACAGGGCTTCAGAAAAGATTCACAGGCACACATGGCCTTTCGGCTCAGCAAGTGTCTCAGAACTCAGGCCAGGAGCTTTTTAGCCCAGAGTTTATTCACTTCCTTATGCCTCACCATCTCCCAGATCTCTGGTAGGCAGCTGAGCAGGGAAGGAGCTTCCATCATTTCAGATCATGCTGAGCAACCTCCCACTCTAGGCCACTCAGAGGGCATCCCAGGACTTCCCTGCAGAAGCCTAGACATGACATGGAAGAGCAGGAGGAATTCTTTTTGAAAGGGGAAGCTGGAAGCTGAATGAGCCAATTACATGTGTTCCCAGCCACAGAAACTGAAAGCACAAATCTTGGGTGTGTGCCACACAACACCTTCTGTCTATCTGAGAGCCAGATCTGGCCTCAATTATCAACTTCTGCTTAACATTTCTATGATGAAAAAAAAAATCCTAAATCTGATTTTGTTGTGGTTGTTTTGTTGCTTCTTAGAAACAAACTAACACAAAGTGACAATTTAATACTTCATTAATAACCTAAATAAATATAAATACATCACCATTTCCCTTATAAAATCAGAATAATTAAGATAATACTCCATGATGACAAAGGTAGCTCATACATTACTATTAAGAGAATACCTTGCTAAAGAATTTGGAGAAGAGTTTGGAATCTTAGAAATATCATATCATTTTTGGTTGTTCAAGTTGTGTCTGCACAACTGCAAGGGGCACCAACCATCTTGCAATTTATGTGGAGTTATTGAGACAATTCTCCTGTACGTGGCAGTGGAGTGGCTGATGGAAAGGGTGTCTCTAATTTGTACAAAGTTGCCTTATCGATTATTGGCTAGAATTATTTACATACATGAGCTCAGTAACTCCATTTCCATGAAATCTATACTAAGTAAAAAACCCCCCAATGTGGGAAATGTTTTATTTAGAAAGATGTTCATCACAGCATTATTCAAAGACTGCAAATAACCTAAATGTCCAATAGTAAGGAAATGATTAAGCCAACTGTGGTACACACAATTGATATTTATGAACTGCTTATAATAACACAGGAAAAAGCTTCAGCTATGTTATCATTATAATTTTATACTTAGGGATGCAAAATTGTGTATACAGAATGATTACTACTATGTAAAGCAAACAAAAATTTTTAAAAGCTATTCATAATGAAATTGTAGGATGGTAATAAGCTGAAATACATATTAGCAGCAGTTGTTTGGGGTGTAGGATTACTGGTGTTATTTTTGCCTCTCTAACTTAATATATTTTCCAAATATTTTAATGAGTATGTATTCATGTAATATTGAAGTGTCTACCAATAAATTTTTAGAAGCAGAGAATACTTAGACATTAGAGGTAGAATTCAAACCTTTCAATCAGGTTGCTGAGGCACAAAAACATTAAAGCACCTGATGCGGTAGTTCAGCATTTGTGGGAGATGTTTCAGAACCTTGCCTGAGGAAATTCTTTTACAACACCTGCTCCTGCAATTCTCATGGAGAACAGGAGCCAGGGCATGGAAAACTCTGAAGAAGAAGAGAGAGAAATCCCTGCCACCAAAAACTTAGAGTACACTGTATTATTATCACCTTTAGAAATGCCTCATTATTTGTCCTCAGACCCCCAAACATCTCAAAGAACAGTTCCTGTCAAGGCAAAGGGAAAAAAAGCTTCTCAATCAGCCTGGGACATTTATGTTAGGAATATTCCCAAAATTCCCACTTGATGTCCATCAGAGAGAGCAGCCATGAGGTTATCATAAATTCTTTTGAAATCATTTGTCTTCATATGCCCACCTTCTCCTTCTCCACCTTTACTACACAGAGTAGTGGGTTAGTGATTTGAGGTTAAAATGGTCTATTTTGTACTCTTAGGATGCTATTCTTAGGGGGAAGGGTAACTGGTAAGGCTTAAAGGTTGGAGTTCTCTTATGGATCCACACTGACAACTACACATCTAAGGCTCCTCCTGATCCTTCCTTAATTGGTTCTTTCCCAGTATTTGGGAAATACTGGGAAAGTATTTCCCAATATTTGGAGCAGAGCCTACACCAGTCGCAGGCATAAGGAAGTTTTATTTAAATCCATGGTGCAGTATGCTGTTGACCAGTCAGGTTTACATTTACCATAGTCTCTATTAGATCAAACCTCTGATCCAGTCCTGCCCTGGATCCTATGCAGTTGGTTATTCTAAGTGGTGCCGTATCTTGTTCTGATATTCCCATGTTTTTGAGGTCTTTGGTTTTTGAGGCTTGACTTCACATGATACACTGCATAGTAATCAACAACACCAGCAGTGTGAGCCTTTAGGTACTCCGAGGAGGCTGCTAGTACCCTGCCTCTCTCAATAGATTACACATACATGCCTTTGATGAATACTGTTGAGCATCTACAAGAGGTCATGCATGTGCTAGGGTCTGCAGATCCCATGGTGATTTTCCATAGCAAAATCAAATTTTCTGCCCCAATGGATGTTAGGTCCCAATTTGATTAGTGGACAATATACACTTAAAAATGAAGAAATAATTGCAGATTTAAATAAATGCCAGGAAGGAAGTAGTAAGGATGATGAAATGCAGTAGAAGAAATTACATCTGAACTGAAGGATGGGAATGAGCTGATCATGCCAATTGCTGGACTAATTGAGAACTTTCCAAGGTGAGCTAGAATTTCCCACACCTTATAGACATGTTTGACTTTACGATCTGATTGCTTCTCCTGACCCTGGCCATGCCTGCTCCTGCCCTCTCCTTCTCCAGTGAATCCCCTTTGATTTCACCATATGCCTTATATGTGATCTTATAAAAGTTATGACTTTTGTGAGAACTATATGATGAAAATACGAAAGGGTTGAGGGCAACCATGAGGGTGGGACATATTGTTAGTCCTTGAAAAATGGTTCTCAGATGTTAGAATCACATGACAGACCTACAATCATTATGCTCTTCTCCCAGATGCTGATTCAGTATTTCTGGGTAAAATTCAGGAATCTAAATATTTTTAACTTATAACCCTAAAGCATTCTAATAGAAGTGGTTCTTGGACCATAAGTTGAGAAATAGTGTTCTAGAAACAGGACAAAATAATGTTAAGATTCAATGCAATGTTGAATATTATTCATATTAAAATAGTTCGGCAGATGCACTGTAGCATAGCTTAAATGTATGGGATTTGATGTCAAGCAAATTCAGCACAAAACTTTACTTACTATGACCTCAGTCTCTTTCATCTGCAAAATAGAGAAATAAACATGTCCCTTTGTGAAGATAAAATGTAATAATGTCTTATTGTGAAGATAAAACAAACTGATGTTTAAAATCATTTGCCTATGGCCTGCCACATATTAAGTTCTTAGGAAATGGATGTTCGATAATGCTGATTATTATGATTATGGTGGTGGTAATGATGATGACTATGGAAATGACAGTGGTGGTGATGATCATGATCATGGTGAGGATAGCTGTCATGATGATGGTGGTGGTGATAATTCTGGTAATGGCAACGGTAATGATGATAATGACTATGGTAATGGTGATGGCAATGGTTGTGGTGGTGATAATGATAATGGTGCTGGTGGTTCTGATGCTAGTGACGATGATGACTATAGTGATGATAGTGGTGATCATGATGGTGATGGTGGTGGTGATGGTGATGATGATCATCATGGTAAGGGTAGCTGCCATGATGATGTAATGGTGGTGTTGGCAATAATGCTAGAGAAACACTTAAACCTACATTTTGTTTCAAACAGGATTATTCATTCTGAATGCACTGCATTTTTCCCAGAGGAGGTACAGTGTTTCTGAAGTTTCCTGTCTAGAAGGAAAGAATACCTAAATAAAGGAAACAAATGGAACACAAAACAAAGACTTGGACATTAAATCTAGAATCCAAATGACCCCAAATGTTGCAGAAGAAGAAAAGTGAGTCAAAGCTGAAAAGAGTCATTACACTGTTTTTTTTCCTCCAAGCATTTCTCTTTTTGTAAAGGAGCCTTGATTTTCCTTTGAAAATTCTCTCTTTCCCATTCTCTCACATACCTGTGAGCACACTCCCCCACCAAAATGTGAGGCCTCAAGTCAGGCCTGACTACCTCAGTCAGAGGTCAGGGCTAACCAGCTAATAACCCAACCAGAAGTTTCCTAGTTCAAGCTCCAGATCTCTTTATTGAGTTTTGAAGAAAGAGAATTTCTGCCACTTGTGCTTTGGGTTAGTTAATTATAAGCCTAAATATGCAAGAGGGGGCATCTTTACCAGAAAGCAGAAAACACCTTCTTAAGAAAAAACTCGGGGGTTTCAAGATGGCGGCCTAGAGGGTGGCTGCATTTCATGTTGCTCCAGGACTCAGGATTCAAAAGAGGAGATATTGAGACACTTGGGACCAACTCAAAGCAGCCGGGTGAGTCTCTCCCATTGGGGAGGCGTCCCGGATGGGACACTGGTCCCGGAACGCAGGAAACTTTGTGAAGTAGAGCTGCCAGTGAGACGCCCCTCCCCCCGCTGGAGCAGTGAACTCGGACAACTAGGAGCGCCGAAAAGGAGGCCGCTCGGCACAGCGCTGGGACTCGGAGCAACCACTGGGGATCCGGCGGCTGCCCAGGGGAGGAGTGGCAAGGAGAGCTGTGTGGACTCAGGACACCGGGGCCTGCCCTGAGGAGGAGGAGGAGGAGCGTGGCCACTTGGATTCGGAGAGACTGCACCAGAGCTACAGGCGGTTGCCAGAAGAGAAACTCCGCGGTGAGCTGTTTGGACTCAGAACGACGCTTCTGAACCCCGGGGCCTGCCCTGAGGACGAGGAGGAGGAAGAGGAACGCGGCCGCTTGGATTCGGGGTGACTACACCAGAGCTTCAGGCGGTTGCCAGAGGAGAGGCTGCGTGGCGGGCTGTTTGGACTCGGACCACTTCTGAACCCCGGGGCCTGCTCGGAGGAGGAGGAGGAGAAGCGCGGCAGGTCCTTTGGACTCGCAGTGACTGCATTGGCGCTCCAGGCGGCTGCTAAGAGGAGAAGGCGAGTGGTGAGTTGTTTGGACTTAAAGGGACAGCGCCTGAACACAGGGGGGCTGCCTGGAGAGGAAGCGTGGTGGGTCGCTTGGTCTTGAGTGGCCGCACCAAGAGCTCCGGGCGGTTGCCCATAGGACCCGTGCAGCGGGTCACGTGGATTCAGAGCCACCCAGAGCGACCACTCCTGAACACTTGGGGGGTTATCTGGAGGAGGAGGAGGAACGGGGAGGGTCACTTCGACTCGGAGTGATTGATTGCCCAGGGCTACGCGTGGTTGGTGGGAGGTGGAGGCACGCAGTGAGTTTCTTGGACTCCTAGTGACCGCACCGGAATACTGGGCAGCTGTCTGGAGGAAGAGGCCTGTGGCGGGTCTCTGGGACTCAGAGAGATTGTACGGGGCCCCAGGTGGCTGCTCAGAGGAGGGGCCGCATAGCCAGGCAATTAGGGGCAGAGCAGGGTCCCAGGATCTAGGAGGCTTCTGGGTGGAAGAGCCGCACAGAGACAGGCTTAGGGCGGAGCGAAGGTTCCAGGCCTGCGGGCAGATTCTCTGAGGAGGGGCAGCCTAAGGAGATTCATCTGCGAAGGGTGAGGCTCCCAGGCCCAGGAGGTAGGGCCGGGCCCCTGAGAACTTTGCAGAGGAAGGCAGCCCAGCCCAGGCGGTAGCTGTAATTGAGGGGAACCTCTAGGAGGGTACTGACCAGCGAGACCTCCCCACCGGGTGAGTCTTCCCTGCCGGGTGAGGTTTCCCCATAAGGACGGTAAAACTAGAGACTCAGGCCCAAACAGGCCTTGCCTCAGCCCGCAGCCTAGGTCCCCTTTGGATGACCATTGGTCAACAAGTGGAGGCACCTCTGCCCACTAGCAGGGATTATACTCCTCCTGAAGGCCACCACTCCTAGAGAGGCAGCTTCCTTGTGGAGCTCCACATTATCAACTTCCTCCAAGACTTCAGCCTACTGAAGGCTAAGGGGGGATATATATAGAAATCTTCAGGGACATTGTAAGTCAATAGAGGAAATCTGCAATATCTCAGCGGTCAACTGATACCTGAACAATATGAGAAAACAAGGAAAGAAAATGCTGCAAACAAATCTAGATGTTACATCAATAAAACCCAATGACAGCATGGCAGAAGAAATGACAGAAAAGGAGTTCAGAATGTACATAATTAAAATGATCAGAGAAGCAAACGATGAGATGAAAGAGCAAATGCAAGCATTGAATGATCGCACCAATCGACAGTTAAAAGAGCAAATACAGGAAGCAAAAGATCATTTCAATAAAGAGTTAGAGATATTGAAAAAAAACCAAACAGAAATCCTTGACATGAAAGAAACAATAAACCAAATTAAGAACTCCATAGAAAGCATATCCAATAGGATAGAACACCTGGAAGACAGAACCTCAGACATTGAAGACAAAATATTTAACCTTGAAAACAAAGTTGAACAAACAGAGAAGATGGTAAGAAATCATGAACAGAATCTACAAGAACTATGGGATATCATGAAAAGGCCAAATTTAAGAATTATTGGGATTGGGGAAGGCCTAGAGAAACAAGCCAAAGGAATGAACAATTTATTCAATGAAATAATATCAGAAAATTTCCCAAATCTGAAGAATGAAATGGAAAATCAAGTTCAAGAGGCTTATAGGACTCCAAATACACAAAATTACAACAGACCCACACCAAGGCACATTATAATGAAAATACCTAACATACAAAATAAAGACAGAATTTTAAAAGCTGTGAGAGAAAAGAACCAAATTACATTCAGGGGGAAACCAATACGGATATCAGCAGACTTTTCAATCCAGACCCTAAAAGCTAGAAGGGCCTGGAACAACATTTTTCAAGCCCTGAAAGAAAATGGATGCCAACCAAGAATCTTATACCCAGCAAAACTTACCTTCAAATTTGACGATGAAATAAAATCCTTCCATGATAAACAAAAGCTAAAAGAATTTACAAAAGGAAAGCCAGCATTACAAAACATTCTCAGCAAAATATTCCATGAGGAAGAGATGAAAAACAAAGCAGCAAATCAGCAAAGGGAGGAATTATCCTAAAGGAATTGTCAAATAAAGGAGGAAACAAGTTGTGTCAAAGAAATAAATAAATAGAATTTTAAAAATGAACCAAATGACCGGGAAACCAAATCATATCTCTATAATAACCCTGAATGTTAATGGCCTGAATTCATCAATCAAAAGACATAGACTGGCAGATTGGATTAAAAAGAAAGATCCAACAATATGTTGCCTGCAAGAGACTCACCTCATAGAAAAAGATACCCATAGACTAAAGGTGAAAGGATGGGGAAAAACATACCATGCGCATGGACTCAGCAAAAAAGCTGGAGTATCCATCCTCATTTCCGATAGTGTGGACTTCAAGTCAAAGTTAGTCAGAAGGGATAAAGAAGGTCATTTCATACTGCTTAAGGGAAGCATAAATCAGCAAGATATAACAATCATAAACATCTATGCCCCAAACAGTGGCTCATCCATGTATGTCAAACAAATCCTTCTCAATTTCAGAAACCAAATAGACCATAACACAATAATACTAGGTGATTTTAACACGCCTCTCTCACCACTGGACAGATCTTCCAGACAAAAATTGAACAAAGAAACCATAGATCTCAATAACACAATCAATAATTTAGACTTAACGGACATTTATAGAATATACCATCCAACCAAGAGCGAATACACTTTCTTCTCAGCAGCACATGGATCCTTCTCTAAAATAGACCATATATTATGCCACAAAGCTAATGTTAGCAAATACAAGAAGATAGAGACACTAGCATGTATTCTATCAGATCATAATGGATTGAAGTTAGAAATAAATGAAAGAGTAAAACACAGAAACTATTCCAACACCTGGAGATTAAACAATATGCTATTATATGATGAATGGATAACAGAAGATATTAGGAAGGAAATTAAAAAATTCTTAGAGGTAAATGAGAACAAAGAAACATCATATCAAAATCTCTGGGACACTATGAAAGCAGTACTTAGAGGGAAATTTATTTCATGGAGCACATTTAATAAAAGAAGTAAAACTCAACAAATAAACGACCTAACGCTACAGCTCAAAGCCCTAGAAAAAGAAGAACAGACCAACACCAAAAGTAGTAGAAGACAGGAAATAGTTAAACTCAGAGCTGAAATCAATGAAATTGAAACAAAAGAAACAATACAAAAAATTGACAAAATCAATAGTTGGTTCTTCGAAAAAATAAACAAAATTGATAAACCTTTAGCCACACTAACAAAGAGAAGACGAGAGAAAACCCAAATCACTAAAATTCGGAATGAACAAGGAAATATCACAACAGACAGGATTGAAATACAAAACATAATTAGAAGCTATTTTGAAAATCTATACTCCAACAAACTAGAAAATTTCGAAGACATCAACAGGTTTCTAGAGACATATGAATTGCCTAAACTGAACGAGGAGGACATAAACAATTTAAATAGACCAATTTCAAGTACTGAAATAGAAGAAGTCATCAAAAGCCTTCCAACAAAGAAAAGTCCGGGACCAGATGGGTTCTCAGCCGAGTTCTACAAAACCTTTAAAGAAGAGCTCATTCCAATACTTCTCAAAGTATTCCATAAAATAGAAGAGGAGGGAACCCTCCCAAACTCATTCTATGAAGCCAATATCACACTGATACCTAAACCAGACAGAGACTCATCAAGGAAAGAAAATTTCAGACCAATATCCTTAATGAACATCGACGCAAAAATTCTCAACAAAATTTTAGCAAATCGCATACAAAACCATATTAAAAAGATAGTGCACCATGATCAAGTGGGCTTCATCCCAGGTATGCAAGGTTGGTTCAACATCAGGAAATCAATAAACGTAATTCACCATATTAATAGACTTAAAGTCAAGAATCACATGATTATTTCAATAGATGCAGAAAAAGCATTTGATAAAATACAGCACCCCTTCATGCTCAAAACACTAGAAAAAATAGGGATAGTGGGAACATTCCTTAACATTGTAAAGGCCATCTATGCTAAGCCCATGGCTAATATCATTCTAAATGGTGAAAAACTGAAAGCATTCCCCCTAAAAACTGGAACAAGGCAGGGATGCCCTCTTTCACCACTTCTATTCAACATCGTTCTTGAGACTCTGGCCAGAGCAATTAGACAAACCAAAGAAATTAAAGGGATACGAATTGGAAAAGAAGAACTCAAACTATCCCTGTTCGCTGATGACATGATTATATATTTAGAGGAACCTGGAAATTCCACCAGAAAACTCTTAGAACTCATAAGTGAATTCAGTAAAGTAGCAGGTTACAAGATCAATGCCCATAAATCCAACGCATTTTTATACATAAGTGATGAATCTTCAGAAAGAGAAATTAGGAAAACTACCCCATTCACTATAGCCTCGAAAAAAATAAAATACTTGGGAATCAATCTCACAAAAGAGGTGAAAGACCTCTACAATGAGAACTATACAACACTAAAGAAAGAAATTAAAGAACACCTTAGAAGATGGAAAGATCTTCCATGTTCTTGGATAGGCAGAATTAATATTGTCAAAATGGCCATACTACCTAAAGTGCTATACAAATTCAATGCAATTCCAATTAAAATCCCAATGACGTACCTTACAGAAATAGAGCAAGCAATCATGAAATTCATCTGGAAGAATAAGAAACCCAGAATAGCTAAAGCAATCCTTAGCAGGAAGAGTGAAACAGGGGGTATTGCAATACCAGATCTTCAACTCTACTACAAAGCAATAGTAACAAAAACGGCATGGTATTGGTACCAAAATAGAAAGGTAGATCAATGGTACAGAATAGAGGACACGGACACAAACCCAAATAAATACAATTTTCTCATACTAGACAAAGGTGCCAAAAATATGCAATGGAGAAAAGATAGCCTCTTCAACAAATGGTGCTGGGAGAATTGGAAATCCATATGCAACAGAATGAAACTAAACCCATATCTCTCACCATGCACGAAACTAAACTCAAAATGGATTAAGGACCTCGGAATCAGACCAGAGACCCTACATCTTATAGAAGAAAAAGTAGGTCCAAATCTTCACCTTATTGGTCTAGGATCAGACTTCCTTAACAGGACTCCCATAGCACAAGAAATAAAAGCTAGAATCAACCACTGGGATAGATTCAAACTAAAAAGCTTTCTCTCAGCAAAGGAAACTATCAGCAATGCGAAGAAAGAGCCTACAGAGTGGGAGAATATCTTTGCCAATCATATTTCAGATAGAGCGCTAATCTCCAGAATCTATAAAGAACTCAAAAAACTCTACACGAAGAATACAAATAACCCAATCAACAAATGGGCTAAGGAAATGAATAGACACTTCACAGAAGAAGATCTACAGGCAATCAACAAACATATGGAAAAATGTTCAACATCTCTAGTAATAAGAGAAATGCAAATCAAAACTACCCTAAGATTCCATCTCACCCCAATTAGAATGGCGATTATCAAGAATACAAGCAACAACAGGTGTTGGCGAGGATGTGGGGAGAAAGGTACACTCTTACATTGCTGGTGGGGCTGCAAATTAGTGCAGCCACTCTGGAAAGCAATGTGGAGATTCCTTAGAAAACTCGGAATGGACCCTCCATTTGACCCAGCTATCCCACTCCTTGGCCTATACCCAAAGGACTTAAAATCAGCATACTACAGAGATACAGCCACATCAATGTTCATAGCTGCTCAATTCACAATAGCCAGACTGTGGAACCAACCTAGATGCCCTTCAATTGATGAGTGGATAAAGAAACTGTGGTATATATATACAATGGAATATTACTCAGCCATAAAGAATGATAAAATTATGGCATTTGCCGGCAAATGGATGAAATTGGAGAATATCATGCTAAGTGAGATAAGCCAATCTCAAAAAGCCAAGGGACGAATGATATCGCTAATAAGTGGAGGATGACACATAATGGGGGGGAGGGAAGGGTTAGTGTTAGGGTTAGAGTTAGAGTTAGGGAGGGGGGCAAGTATGGAGGAAGGAAGGACTGTATAGAGGGTAAAGAGGGGTGGGAGGGGTGGGGGGAAGGGAAAAAATAACAATGAATCAAACAACATTACTCTATGTAAATTTATGATTACACAAATGGTATGCCTTTGTGCCATGTACAAACAGAGAAACAACATGTATCCCATTTGTTTACAATAAAAAAAATAAAAATAAAAAAAAAAAAGATATGCCAGAAAAAAAAAAAAAAAAAAAAAAAAAAAAGAAAAAACTCAGCAGGGAGATGTGTAAAAACCCAGAGGCAACACAGTAGAGAGAAGTAAAATTCAGCATCCTCAGGATATTTTTGAGCTTTCTATTTTTTTCCCAATATTTTGAATCTATTTCTACTTGAGTCAATTCTACCTTGACTTCCCACTTGTGGAAAATGCTAAATCCCACACCCATTTGTTTTTAACCTAAGCTGGTTTAGGTAGAGTCTATTCAGTTTCAGATGAAGTATTCCTGCCCAATATGGAATTGATAAAAAAGAATAAAGACAACTGAGAAAAAGGTACATATTTGATAAGAGCCTGTGTATTACAGATTGTGTGTATATACGTGTGTAATGTTGAACTGAAAATATGTAAATTGTGGGTATAGCTTCTCAACTGGAGATAGTAATTAATATGCGCATTTATAGCTACTAAGAAGTGACATGCAGAGAATGACTACACTAGTGATTATAACTGATGGAATTTTAAACTAGTTGGGCTTCAACACTCATACTTTGACACCAGCTCAGACGACTACACCCTGTGAGCACAGAGGGACTGGAGTGATCAGGAATCTGGCCAGAAACTAGTACGTGATAAATGGTAGGGTTTGGATGGGGCAGCAGGATCAAGGTGGACAACATGACTGACACGTCACAGGGCTAAGAACAAAACAGTAGTTCTGTACTTCCTCAGAGAGAAGACCAGCTAGGCAAAAGACAGAATTAGAGTATGTTTCAGTTGATTGTTCTCTTCACTACACATTTGGAAGAATTTGAATAACTCAGCAGTCTATCTCTCCAGGGGTTACATAATAGTCTTATAACCTATTACAGATCAGGTATATTGTAGAAAATAAGAAGAAATAGTTATATCTTGAACTGGCATAAAATTGATATATTTGTTCATTCAACAAAACCTACTCAAAGCCCATAGATAATAATAATGTACTAAACATTTCAAAAAACTAGAAGAAAGGATTTTGAAAGTTTTTACCATAAAGAAAAAATAAACATTCAAGGAGATAAATAGGTTTCACCTGATTAAACATTACTCAATGTATCTATGTATTGAAATGTCATAGGAAATCCATTAATATGTATTATTTTTATGTTTTTTATATATCAGTTAAAATTTTTTTTGAAAGTTTACCAATTCAGAGTATTCCTTGTTCTAATAGAACAGAATAAAGAACTTCAAATAATTTCAAAAGATTGAGACTGAAGTGGAAAATTAAGAAAAAGTTCACATTTGGGGTTGAATAAATATTGATGCCTCACTGATGAATATGAATATTTCTCTAAACTCTCATGCCTAGAGTCACAAAGGCTGAGATAAGGTCAGAGATTACTGCCTTCTTTGGAAGGTGGTCTGGAGGGTAAAAGGAAAACCAGTAAGGGTCTTTAGCATCTTGCTTTCATTAGTCAGGCAGCTGGTGGTGACATATAAGAAATTAATGTAGTGCCACCTAGTAAGTATCTCAGCACTTTAATTTACCTTTGGTCAGGGTCATACCTCCTTTCAACCTGTTATGATTTAGATGTAGTGTTCCCAAAAGTTCACATGTGAGACAATGCAAGAAGGCTTGGAGGAGAAATTATTGGGTTGTGAGAGTCTTAACCCAATCAGTGAATTAGTCCCCTGATAGGGATTAAATGAGTGGTAACTGAAGTGGTAGGATGTGGCTGGAGGAGGTGGGAACAGGGGGCATGGCTTTGGGGTTGCATTTGGTGAGTGGAGACTTCTCCCCCTGCTTCCTGGTCATGATATGAGCTGCTTCTGTCCGCCACACTCTCCCCCCATGATGTTCAGCCTCACCTTGAGTCCCGAGGAATGGTGCCAGCCTTCTAGGGACTAAGACCTCTGAAACTGTGAGCCCTCAAGTCAATTTTTTCTCCTCTACAGTTGTTCTGGTCAGGTCCTTTAGTCACAGCAGCAAAAAAAGCTGAATAAAACACAACCCTTCCTCTTAACACTGGTCAAGTCACATCACCAAAGAAATTTCCATAAAAAGAGATGAACCAACACTCTGGTATGTTAGTTATGGTGTTGAGTCAGCCAGAGAGATAAGTTATTTTTCCTCACATCTCACATGAATCCTGCTCTTTGCAGTGTAATTTGCAGCTCATCCTAACCTCATGTTCCTAAATTCAACAAAGTGATGACTACTTCTGCCCAGAATGGCTACAGACCCCAGTGCAGCTCCTGTGCAATATTGCTCAAGATTTAACACCACATATCCATGTAGAGCCCAGTCTATGGTGGGCTGTGAGTCCTGAACATGGGGCACAGGCCTGACAAGAATAGTGTGAACTACCTCTTAGAGTAAACCAACTGGAGGTTCCTGCCTAGGGTGAGCTATGGCCTACTGGGGATGGGCTGTCAGGAAAGACTTTGTGATTGCTTCTAAAGAAAAGGTGGAAGGCACTCAAGACCCTCACAGCTACCACAGGATCCCTGTTCTGTCTAGTATGAAACAACAAGCGGGCAATTGCTTCATTCTGGAGAAAATGGAATTCTGATAGGAACAATCAGAATTGTTTGGGGTGTCATCCCAAGACTTGGGGTCAATGAACTAATTATAGTCAAACACAAAGAAGAGGGATAAAGAGTGCCCCTTACCTCTACATGACTGTCACATTTCATGGGACCCTATCCTCTGGTCAGGTCAGAGTGTTGGAGAGCCAGGTTCTGCAATGTGGGATAACAGATCCTCTGATTGGGCCCTGACTTTTGTTCTTGAGCATGTCACCAAGATGATGTTGACTGCTTTACTATAGCTAATTGGATGTTATAAGAACAAGAAGTACGTGAATATACTTTTATGAAACTATAGATTCCTTACCATTCAAGCTATTGATATTTTTGCTTTGAGGGCTATTTACTACTTCACTTCTCCATCATCTGAGAATAATGACAAAACAAAAAGCATATCTTTCTATGATAGGGAGAAGGAAGGGCATTTAAACTAAGGAGAACTGAAATATTTGTTAATTACCTTTTCTGCACCAGACACCTGCCAGATGCTTTATATTAATTACTGCATAATCCTCCCAAAGATGACTGTGAAAGATGATTAATTATTTCCCATTTGCAGGTGAGAAAACTGTGGCTGAAAGACCTAATGTTGCTCACTCAAGATCACAGAGCTAATAAGGATATTCACTCTCAAATACAAAGCTCCCTGATTTCTACTTGACTATACCAAGAGGTCTTTTACATGTGTATAGACACACACACACACACACACACACACACACATACAGGCACACTTGCACTCATGGACACATGCAGGCACCTTGATGTATACACAGAGGCAAAAACACATAGAGAATTCTACATGATTTTGTGCATACATACCTGTCCATGTATACACACCTCTCCAAACTGGCTCAGGCTCTTCATCTCTCAAGTTGTTCATATGAATAAGAGGCTCCACTTAGTTTACCCAATACCAGAAAAACAAGTTAAATGTGAGCAGAGCAGTCACTCCATCTGCTCAGTCCTGGACTCTTGGCTGACTGAGCCAGCAATTGGCACATGGGCTTCAAGGAGTCCTTGAACATCTGCCTTCACTAGATCAACAGTCACTTACAGACTTTTTCCAGGGCTATAAATTTTTCCTTCACTAATGTCCTATAACTCAGTTCCTGTCTTTGGTGAGGGTGTGCTTGACCTTCTGAGTGTGGATGCTGAGTTAAGGTGAGAATGCTAAAGCTGAACACAAGATAGGTGGCCCTTAGGCACCCAAGCCCTTTAACTTTGGCATAGAACTGGAACTCAATAGATGTTTGTTGACTGACCAATAAGGAAGACCAGGAATTCCAGTAGCAATCCACTTCTGTGGGTGAAGATATTTCATATAACTCAAGCCTGCTACCACTCAGAAGAAAACCATTGCAACCAACTTATTCTTCATTGCACCCTTTTCCCCTAAGGATGGGGAAAATGCCTTGGCTGAGAAGTTTGGTTAACGCTCCCGCTTTCCCAATGGTGTGGGCATCCACACCAGATCCTCCTGATAAGTTCCATCAACTCAGGCACCATTCCCCAGAATTTTGGACTTCAAACCTGAGTACCTAACTGAGGTCAGGCACAGGTCTGCTCACCTTAGCTGCTCCTCTCCCCGTCATCCTCACACTGCTGACTCTCTGTCACATCATATCCAGTTCCTTCTATTTGGCTACCCTTCTAATCTCCTTTAGGCTTCGTGAATTTGGCTTCTCGTTTACACCTGACTCTTTGGTTTGACATCATTTGTAGCATCTGTTGAGAAACAACTCTTTCAGTCCTGGCCCTCAGAATCTCACTGCAAAAGGCTCTTTCTTTGTTCTCAACTAGAATCCCACTCCTCCAAACATGTCACAGGCTGACCAATGAGTCTACACCCCACATACACACATACACACACACACACACACACACACACACACACACACACACAAATATTGAGAAAGCAGAGGAGACCGAGTCTTCCCAGAATCCCAGTGGCAAACAGGATGTACACGCTCCCATTCCTCAGCAGCTGTACTTTGTTGTGCTGCCTCCAATTTAAATGTCAGTACAATTTGCCCTTATAAAATTACACCTTCCCGCCACTCCTCCACCAGGGACTGCATCTGTAACCACGGTAACAAAATGCAGGTGCAGCAGCACAACCACCACTGTTTCCATGAGAATAGAGAGCACAGAGAGGGCAAAGGGAAGGAGAGGTGCTGAAACAATTTCATGAGCCCCAGGTCTATCCAGGATGCACATCCATCCTCATTTAAGACTGCCCAGGAGAGGCTGGGAGCACTTGTATCTGTTTTACAAGGTAAACACTTGGCATGCTCTTCTAACTATTCTTCTACTTCATATCAAAGCCTCTGCTCCATCTAGTTAGTTTAGCAAAAAGAAATGGTCAATTTCAGGAACAAAACCACTGAAGCCAGTTTGACTTTTCTAAAGCCAGATACCTCCCTGAGAAATAGACCCCAAGGTGCCAGAGATTGATTTTCTAATTGAGTGAGGTACTCTCTCTCCCTCCCCTGCCTGTCTGTCTCCCCTCCACCCTCCCTGCCCCCGCCCCCCGGCCATTCACACTGGTGGAAAAGAAGAGGGAGAGATTTTAAGCAACTCCCATTCTTTGATCATCAGACACAGTGGAAGGGCATTATAAGCAACACACCTAATACTCTGACTGGCATTCAAGACACACCACAACCTGGGAAGAACAAACAGGATGTCACCTCTGTTGAGAATCTACTATGGGCTGGAAGCAGCCCAGACACTCTCCGTGGGTCAAGGGCCAATCTATCTTGGCCCTGTGAAGTCTATGTGACCAAACATGGGTGTCCTCTTCCTGCAGGCACACAGGCAACTCACCAACTGTTGGATGTCCTCTGTGCATTTATGGAGTTAGGAACATCTTCTTGAGGACAGAGCATGAATGAAAACAGACAGAAACAAGGTTTTAGGAAGGATGCTCCAGACTCAGCATACATGCCCAGAGAGAACCCTTTGTTTTGATGTGGTGGGATCTCCTGGTCTCCATGTTAGCACCTGACCTCTTTATCTCTGACACAGTAATATCCATTCATTGTTCTCCCCTCTTAGTTTTTGACTTTCAGTTGCACCTGGGCTATACTGACCACTCTGACTTCAACCAGTTCAGTTTTTAACTTTATTATTGACCTATAATTGAAACTCTGCTCTGCAGAAATTGAGACCTAATCACTCCTGCATTTGGAAAATTCCTCCTAGATCAACTCAGTCATATCCAGGGCTCAGACCCTGGTACCTGCTGTGGCCTTCTGTATTCTGATTCATCATGACACTTCAATAACAGGATGTCAAATGGGACTTTTCTTTTGATTTAGCAGGTCAGCTAAGTCTCTCAAGTTGAAAGTAATGAAGTAGGAAGAGATCCCCAACAACTAAAGCCAAGCCACAGGCCAACAAAGGAGCATCTTTAGGGTTGGAAGTCTGTGAAATTTTTAAAAATTACATTCTATTTTGAGAAAATTGTAGATTCCCATATGGTTGTAAGAAATAATACATATAAACAATAATAGTTGGAGACATCGAAACCTTTACTTTTCACAATGAAGACAGTAACTAGATAGAAAATAGAAGCTTTGAACAATATTATATACCACCTGGGTCTAACATTCATCTATAGAGTCCTCCATTCACCAAAGAATGCACACTCTTCTCAAGTGTACATGGAACAAACTCAAGTACAGCTCTTGTGTTCCGTGATTAAAAAAAAAGTCATAGTACATGTAAAATGACTGAAATCATTAAAAATTTACTTTATGAACTCAATGGAATAGTTAGAAATCAATGAACAAGAAAATTTAAGAAATTCACAAGTATATAGAAATTAAATTCAATACTGTTAAGTAACCAATGAGTCAAAGGAGAAATAAAACATGAATTATATAATATTTTTAAATGAGTGAAAATTAAAACACAATATACCAAACTTGTAGAATTCAGCAAAATAGTGCTCAGAAGAAATTTTATAGCTGTAAGTAAATTTATTTAAAAATAAGGATAATCTCAACTCAATAAATTTCTACCTTAAGAAGCCAGAAGAAAAAACTAAACCTAAAGCAAGTAGAAGAAACAAAAAGAAAAGACTGAAGAAGAAATAAATAAAATGGAATACAAAAAAAATTACAAAGATGTAACAAGGGCTGGGGAGATAGCTCAGTTGGTAGAGTGCTTGCCTCGCAAGAACAAGGCCCTGGGTTCATATCCCTGCCACCACAAAAAAAAAAAAAAAAAAGAAGATGTAACAAAAACAAAATAAAGATTGAACAATTGATAAACTTTTAGCTAGAATGAATAGAAAAAACAGAGAAGACTCAAATTGATAAAAATCAGAAATTAAAGAGGGACATTATTACCAACCTTACTGAAATAGAGGATTATAAGGGAATATTATGAAAAATTATGTGACAATAAATTAGTAAACCTAGGTAAAATGAATAAATTTCTAGAAAAGATAAAAACTACTAAAAACTATTTCAATAAGAAATAGAAAATTTGAATATGCCTATAACTAGTAAAGCTATCGAATTGATCATTTAAAAAAACAAAACCCAGGAAGAAAATCATAGGCTTCTGTGGTGAACCCTCCCAAACATTTAAAAGATAATAGAAAAGAATTCTTCACAAACTTTTCCAGAAAATAAAGAGGAAAATCTTTCAATCTTGTTACAAGACCAGAATTGCCCTGATGCCAAAACCAGACAAATTTATCAAAAGAAAATTATAGATGAATATCCTTTGTGAGTATAGATGCAAAAATCCCTGACAAAACTCTACAAAACTGAATCCTGAAGTATATTAAAAGGAATGTAATCTATAACCAACCGGAGGAGACTTTCAAGATGGCAGACTAGAGGGTGACTACATTTCATGTTGCTCCAGGACTCAGGATTCAAGAAGAGGAGATATTGAGAGACGGGACAAACTCAAAGCCACCGGGTGAGTCTCTCCTGTAGGGGAGGCGTCCAGGATGGGGCAGAACTTTGTGAAGTAGAGTTGCCCAACGAGACACCCCTACCCCAGCTGGAGCAGTGAATTTGGACAACTGGGAGCATTGGAGTGGAGGCCGCTCAGCACAATGCTTGGACTCGGAGCAACCCACCGGGGCTCCGGGTGGCTGCACAGAGGAGGAGCTGCATGGCGAGCTGGTTGGACTCAGAGCTACCACTCCTGAAACCAGGGGGCTTCCTGGAGGAGGAGGAGGAGTGTGGTGGGTCACTTGGACTCAGAGCGAACGCTCCTGAACACCGGAGGGCTGCCCAGAGGAGGAGGAGGTTTACAGTGGGTCACTTGGACTCATGGCGACCGCACCAGAACACCAGGCGGCTGCCCAGAGGAAGAGGCATGTGGCGGGCCGCTTGGACTCAGAGTGACTGTACAGGGCTCTAGGTGGCTGCTAAGAGGAGGGGCCGCATAGCCAGGCAATTAGATGCAGAGCAGGGTCCCAAGACCTAGGAGGCTTCTTGTGGAAGAGCCACACAGAGACAAGATGAGGGGCAGAGCGAAGGATCCAGGCAGTTTCTCTGAGGAGG
This sequence comes from Sciurus vulgaris, assembly GCF_902686455.1. NCBI lineage: Eukaryota > Metazoa > Chordata > Mammalia > Rodentia > Sciuridae > Sciurus > Sciurus vulgaris. The sequence goes on from NC_136464.1 coordinate 43,026,906, forward strand.
GGCAGCCTAAGGAGACTCGTCTCCAAAGGGCGAAGCTCCCAGGCCCAGGAAGTAGGTCCAGGCCCCTGGGAACATTGCAGAGGAAGGCTACCCAGCACAGGCAGTAGTTCTGGATTGGGGGAAACCTCTAGGAGGGGAACTGACCAGTGAGACCTCCACACCAAGTGAGTCTTCCCTGCCAGGTGAGGTTTTACCACAAGGATGGTAAAACCAGAGACACAGGCCCAAATAGCCCTTGCCTCAGCCCACATCCTAGTTCTCCTTTCGATGACCACTGATCAACAAGTGGAGGCACCTCTACCCACTAGCAGGGAATATACCCCACCTGAAGGCCACCACTCCTAGAGAGGCAGCTTCCTTGTGGAGCACCGCACTATCAGCTTCCTCCAAGACTTCAGCCTACTGAAGGCTAAGAGGGGATATATAGAAATCTTCAGGGACATTATAAGTCAATAGAGGGAATCTCCAATATCTCAGCGGTCCACTGATACCTGAACAATATGAGAAAACAAGGGAAGAAAATGCCCCAAAGAAATCTACATGTTACATCAATAAAACCCAATGACAGCATGGCATAAGAAATGACAGAAAGGGAGTTCAGAATGTACATAATTAAAATGATCAGGAAAGCAAACGATGAGATGAAAGAGCAAATGCAGACATTGAAGGAGGAGATGAAAGAGCAAATGCAGGCATTGAACAGTTGCACCAGTCAACAGATAAAAGAGCAAATACAGGAAGCAAAATTTCATTTCCATAAAGAGTTAGAGATATTGAAATAAAACCAAACAGAAATCCTTGAAATGAAGGAAACAATAAACCAAATCAAGAACTCCATACAAAGCATAACCAATAGGATGTAACACCTACAAGACAGAACCTCAGATGTTGAAGAAAAAATATTTAACCTTGAAAACAAAGTTGAACAAACAGAGAAGATGGTAAGAAATCATGAACAGAATCGACAAGAACTATGGGATATCATGAAAAGGCCAAATTTAAGAATTATTGGGATTGAGGAAGGCTTAGAGAAACAAACCAAAGGGATGAACAATCTATTCAATGAAATAATATCAGAAAATGTCCCAAATCTGAAGAATGAAAGGAAAAATCAAGTACAAGAGGCTTATAGGACTCCAAATACACAAAATTACAACAGACCCACACCAAGGCACATTATAATGAAAACACCTAACATACAAAATAAAGACAGAATTTTAAAGACTGTGAAAGAAAAGAACCAAATTACATTCAGGGGAAAACCAATACAGATATCAGCAGATTTTTCAATCCAGACCCTGAAAGCTAGAAGGGCCTGGAACAACATTTACCAAGCCCTGAAAGAAAATGGATGCCAACCAAGAATCTTATACCCAGCAAAACTTACCTTCAAATTTGACAATTAAATAAAATCCTCCCATGATAAACAAATGCTAAAAGAATTTACAAAAAGAAAGCCAACATTACAGAACATTCTCAGCAAAATATTCCATGAGGAAGAGATGAAAAACAAAGAAACAAATCAGCAAAGGGAGGAACTAGCCTAAAGGAATTGTCAAATAAAGGAGGAATCAAGTCCTGTCAAAAATAAATAAATAAATAAATAGATAAATAAGTAAATTTTAAAAATGAGCCAAATGACCTGGAATACAAATCATATCTCAATAATAACCCTGAATATTAATGGCCTGAACTCATCAATCAAAAGATATAGAATGGCAGATTGGATTAAAAAGAAAGATCCAAAAATATGTTGCCTGCAAGACACTCACCTCACAGAAAGAGATACCACAGACTAAAGGTGAAAGGATGGGGAAAAACATCCCATGCACGTGGACTCAGCAAAAAAGCTGGGGTATCCATCCTCATTTCAGATAATGTGGACTTCAAGCCAAAGTTAGTCAGAAGGGATAAAGAAGGACATTACATACTGCTTAAGGGAACCATAAATCAGCAAGACGTAACAATCATAAATATCTATGCCCCAAACAGTGGCTCATCCATGTATGTCAAACAAATCCTTCTCAACTTCAGAAACCAAATAGACCATAACACAATAATACTAGGTGATTTTAACACACGTTTCTCACCACTGGACAGATCTTCCAAACAAAAATCAAACAAGAAACCATAAATCTCAATAACACAATCAATAATTTAGACTTAATGGACATTTATAGAATATGCCATCCAACCAAGAGTGAATACACTTTCTTCTCAGCAGCACATGGATCCTTCTCTAAAATAGACCATATATTATGCCACAAAGCTAATGTTAGCAAATACAAGAAGATAGAGACACTACCTTGTATTCTATCAGATCATAATGGATTGAAGTTAGAAATAAATGAAAGAGTAAACCACAGAAACTACTCCAACACCTGGAGATTAAACAATATGCTATTATATGATGAATGGATAACACAAGATAGTAGGAAGGAAATTTAAAAAATTCGTAGAGGTAAATGAGAACAAAGAAACATCATATCATAATCTCTGGGACACTATGAAAGCAGTACTTAGAGGAAATTTTATTTCATGGAGCGCATTCAATAAAAGAAGAAAAAATCAACAAATAAACACGACCTAACACTACAGCTCAAAGCCCAACAAAAAGAAGAAAAGAACAACGCCAAAAGAAGTAGAAGACAGGAAATAGTTAAACTCAGAGCTGAAATCAACGAAATTGAAACAAAAGAAACAATATAAAAAATTGACAAAATAAATAGTTGGTTCTTTGAAAAAATAAACAAAATTGATAAACCCTTAGCCACATTAACAAAGAGAAGACGAGAGAAAACCCAAATCACTAAAATTCAGAATGAACAAGGAAATATCACAACAGACACGATTGAAATATGAAACATAATTAGAAGTTATTTTGAAAATCTATACTCCAACAAAATAGAAAATTTCAAAGACATCAACAGGTTTCTAGAGACATATGATTTGCCTAAACTGAACGAGGAGGACATACACAATTTAAATAGACCAATTTCAAGTACTGAAATAGAACTCATCAAAAGCCTACCAATAGAGAAAAGTCTAGAACCAGATGTGTTCTCAGCTGAGTTCTACAAAACCTTTAAAGAAGAGCTCATTCCAATACTTCTCAAAGTATTCCATAAAATAGAAGAGGAGGGAACCCTCCCAAACTCATTCTATGAAGACAATATCACACTGATACCTAAACCAGACAGAGACTCATCAAGGAAAGAAAATTTCAGACCAATATCCTTAATGAACATTGACGCAAAAATTCTCAACAAAATTTTAGCAAATCGCATACAAAAACATATTAAAAAGATAGTGCACCATGATCAAGTGGGTTTCATCCCAGGGATGCAAGGTTGGTTCAACATCAGGAAATCAATAAATGTAATTCACCATATCAATAGACTTAAAGTCAAGAATCACATGCAAATTAGTGCAGCCACTCTGGAAAGCAGTGTGGAGATTCCTTAGAAAACTGGAATGGACCTTCCATTTGACCCAGTCCTTTGGCCTATACCCAAAGGACTTAAAATCAGCATACTACAGAGATACAGCCACATCAATGTTCATAGCGGCTCAATTCACAATAGCCAGACTATGGAACCAACCTAGATGCCCCTCAATTGATGAATGGATAAAGAAACTGTGATATATATATATACAATGGAATATTACTCAGCTATAAATAGTAATAAAATTATGGCATTTGCAGGCAAATGGATGAAATTGGAGAATAACGTGTTAAGTGAGATAAGCCAATCTCAAAAATCCAAAAGGCAAATGATCTCACTAATAAGCAGATGATGACACATAATGGGGGGTGGGAGGGGTTAGTGTTAGGGTTAGAGTTGGGGTTAGGGAGGGGGGCAAGAATGGAGGAAGGAAGGACTGTATAGAGGGAAAATAGGGGTGGGAGGAGTGGGGGGAATGGAAAAAATAACAGAATGAATCAAACAACATTACCCTATGTAAATTTATGATTACACAAATGGTATGCCTTTACTTCATGTACAGAGAAACAACATGTATCCAATTTGTTTACAATAAAAAAAGTAAAAAACAAAAAGAATTAAAAGAGGAAAATGTGCTAGAGATCATAAACCTTAGTGAATGCAACCATTAAAACTCAAATCCAAACAACAACAACAAAAAAAAACAACTGGAATTTATCCCCTGGCATGCAAGGTTTATTAACATACAAAAGTCAATTGATGTAATGATAGATATATTAATAGAATAAGAAGAAAAAACAGTACATCATTTCTATAGACATGGAAAATGCATTTGAGAAAATTGAAAAACCTTCAAGAAAAAAATATGCAATGAATGAAGATTAGAGAGAAACTTCAATCTGTTAAGAGCATATATGAAAAATCCACTTAATACCATCCATAAATGTTAAAGACTGAATGCTTTTCTCCTAAGATTAGGAAATAGAAAATATTTTTGCTTATTTTTATTCAACATTTTATTGGATGTCTTAAGCAGAACAATTGAAAAAACAAGAGAGAGAGACAAAGAGAAAAAATGAAAGAGCAACCATTTTGTAAAGAAGTAAAATCATGTTCATTCTTACATGGCATGATCTTATATGTATAAAATTCTAAGTAATCTGTAAGGAAAAAAAATATTAGTTAATAAATGTGTTCAGCAAGGTTGCAGGATAAAAGACAAATATACAAAATTCAGTTGTATTTTTATACACTAGAAATAATACATTCCAAAAAAGAAATTCAGAAAACTACTTATAAATCCTACTTATAATAGTATCACGATGAATAGTTAGGGATAGATTTATCAAAAGAAGTGCAAAACTTACAATTTTTATCAAAAGTATAGATTCAGAAATTGATATACTAATTCTAAACTATACATGGAAATGTAAGGGACCCAGAATAGCAAAACAATCTTGAAAATGAAAGATAAAGTTAGAAAACTCTCATTTTCCAATACTAAAACTTTTTGCAAAGCTATAGTAATAAATATTTTTGATACTAGCAAAAGAATAAACATCTACTTCAGTGAAATAGAACTAAGAGTTTATAATAAATCCACACATTTATGATCAATTGATTTTTACCAAGTATGCTAAGAAAATTCAATAGGGAAACAATTCAATAATCTACCTTGAAAGTGTTTTGCTAAATCAAAGAAACCAAAAGTTATATAACATGTGATAACACCAAAGTGAAATGTTCAGAATAACCAAATATATAGAAAAATAAAGTATGTGAATGGATTCCAGGGGCTAGAAGCAATGTGGAGTAACTGCTAATAGGAAAAAGTTTTCCTTTTAGAGTGAGGAAAATAATCTAGAATTGGATAGTGGTGAAGGTTACATAACCTTGTGAATATATTAAGAACTGTGCCCATTAAAAGATGAATTTTGGATGCTGGACACCAGACACCGAGCCTGCCCACTAAGGACAGACACTGGATGCGGAACCCGCCTGCCTGCCCCACCCCCACACCACAGAGGAACACTGGACACCGCGTCTGTTCCCCTCACCCCCAGGCTGAATCTGGGTGCCCTTGCTGGGGCTCCCCAGCTTTTTTGGAGGCTGGCACAGGCATTTTGAATTATTCGTGAGGGTAAGGTCATCATCATTGGAAGGGAAGCTCCCTTCCTGAGACACCTACAGGAGACTGGAGGCCCTTTGACAGGTATTTCTATTTACTCACTTACATCCTACACCCTTCCCCATCCTCTTGTTCACAACTAGAAATACTGTAAATAGTAATCAAACTGATCCTGTTCATTACAATAATGTTAAAGTCTTTATAAAGGCTATCTGGTTCAGGGTTGCATTTTTCTCTGTATTGGGTGCAACTAATACTGATCTCTCATTCAAAGGAGAGGTGCTGGAAAACTGCAGGGTCATAATAAGCCTGCAGGGGGGGAACTACAGTACCTTGGATCTTCACTTCTAGAGGGGAATATACACAAACAATATGATAAAACAGGGGAATAAAGTGTTCCTAGCAAACCAAGATGCTATTTTGATAGATTCCAATGACAGCTTAGCAGCAGAAATGACAGAAAAAGAGTTAAGAATCTGCATAATTAAAATGATCTGTGAAGCAAAAGATGAGATAAGAGTGCAAATGTAGGCAATGCATGATCATTCAAGTAAACAGTTAAAAGGAACTGCAGGAAGCAAAAGAACACTTCAATAAAGAGATAGATATTCTGAAAAAAAAAAAACCAGAAATACTTGAAATGAAAGAAACAATAAACCAAATTTAAAACTCAATAAAAAGCATCACAAACAGAACAGATCTAGTGGAAAACAGAATCTCAGACAATGAAGACAAAATATTTAATCTTGAATATAAAGGTAAACAAACTGAGAAGATGTTAAGAAGTCATGAATGGAACCTCCAAGAATTATGGAATATCATAAAAAGACCAAATTTAAGAATTATTGGGATTGAGGAGGGTACAGAGATACAAACCAAAGGAATGAACAACCTGTTCAATGAAATAATATCAGAAAACTTCCCAAACCTGAAAAATGAAATGGAAAATCAAATACAAGAGGCTTACGGGACACCAGGTGCACAGAATTACAACAGACCCACACCAAGGCACATTATAATGAAAATACCTCACATACAAAATAAAGATAGAATTTTAAAGGCTGAGAGAGAAAAGTGTCAGATTACTTATAAGGGGAAACCAATACGGATATCAGCAAATTTCTCAGCCCACACTCTAAAAGCAAGAAGAGCCTGGAACAATACATTTCAAGCTCTGAAAGGACATCAATGCCGACCAAGACTCCTATACCTAGCAAAATGAACCATCAGATTTAATGATGAAATAAAATCTTTCATTGATAAACTAAAATTAAAAGAATTTACAAATAGAAAGCCTGCACTACACAACATTCTCAGCAAAATATTTCATGAGGAGAAAGTGAAAAACAACAATACAAGTCAGCAAAGGGAGGAACTACCCTAAAGGAAAAGTCAATAAAAGGAGAAACCAAGTCAAGTTATAAATCAAAAATAAGCCAAAATGACCAGGAATACAAATCATATCACAATAATAACACTGAATGTTAAAGGCCTAAACTCAATAATCAAAAGACATAGACTAGCAGATTGGATTTAAAAGAAAGACCTAGCAATATGCTGCCTTCAAGAGACTCCTCATAGAAAAAGACATCCACAGACTAAAGGTGAAAGGATGGGGAAAAACATACCATGCACATGGACCATTAAAAAAACAGGGGTCTCCATCCTCATATCAGATAAAGTAGACTTGAAACCTAAGTTAGTCAGAAGGGATGAAGAAGGACATTTCATACTGCTTAAGGGAAGCATAAATCAGCAAGACATAATGATTTTAAATATTTATGACCCAAACAATGGAGCATCTATGTACATCAAACAAACCCGTCTCAATTTTAACAATCAAATAGACCAAAACACAATAATAGTGGGGGACTTTAACACACTGCTCTCACCACTGGATAGATCCTCTGAACAAAAACTGAGCAAAGAAACTATAGAACTAAATAATACAATCAATGATATAGACTTAATGGACATTTACAGAGTATTTCATCCATCATAGAGCAAATATACTTTCTTCTCAGCAGCTCATGGATCCTTCTCCAAAATAGACCATATGTTATGCCACAAAGAAGATGTTAGTAAATACAAAAAAACAGGGATACTACCTTGTATCCTATCAGAGCATAATGGAATGCAATTAGAAATGAACGAAAAAATAACAAACTCTGTTCATACACCTGGAGACTAAATAATATGCTATTGAATGATGCAGTGATAACAGAAGACATCAGGGAAGAAATAAAAAAATTCTTAGAGGTAAACGAGAACAATGACACAGCATATCAAAATCTCTGGGATACTCTGAAAGCAGTACTAAGAGGAAAGTTCATTGCATTGAGCTCATACATTAAAAAAATAAAAAGTCAACAATTGAATGACCTAACATTACATCTCAAAGCCCTAGAAAAAAGAATAAGTCAACACCAAAAATAGTAGAAGAAAGGAAATAATTAAAATCAGAGCTGAAATCAATAAAGTTGAAACAAGAAAAACAATTCAAAAATTGACAAAACAAAAAGTTGGTTCTTCGAAAAAGTAAACAAAATTGATAAACCTGTAGCCACACTAACAAAGAGAAAACTCAAATTACTAGAATTCATGATGAAAAAGGAAAAATCATGACAGACACACTGAAATAAATAACAATATTAGAAACTTCTTTAAAAATCTATACTCCAACAAAATAGAAAATATCGAAGACATTGACAAATTTTTAGAGACATATGATCTTCCCAAACTGAATCAGGAAGGTGTACACAATTTAAACAGATCAATTTCAAGCACCAAAATAGAAGAAGCCATCAAAAGCCTACCAACAAAGAAAAGCCCAGGACCAAATAGATTCTCTGAATTCTACAAGACCTTTAAAGAAGAACTAATACCAATACTTGTCACAGTATTCCAGGAAATAGAAAAGGAGGGAACTCTTCCAAACTCATTCTATGAGGCTAGTATCACTCTGATACCAAAATTAGACAAAGACTCATCAAGGAAAGAAAACTTTAGACCAATATCCCTGATGAACATAGATGCAAAATCCTTAACAAAATACTGGCAAATCGCATAAAAAAATATACTTAAAAGATAGTGCACCATGATCAAGTGGAGTTTATCCCAGGGATACAAGATTGGTTCAACATCCGGAAATCAATAAATGTAATTCATCACATCAATAGACTTAAAGTTAAGAATAACATGATTATTTCAATAGATGCTGAGAAAGCGTTTGGTAAAATATGGCACCCCTTCATTCTAAAAGCACTAGAAAAATTAGGGATAGTAGGAACATACCTCAACATTGTAAAGGATATCTATGCTAAGCCCATGGCCAACATCATTCTAAATGAAGAAAAAAATGAAAGCATTCCTTCTAAAAACTGGAACAAGGCAGGGATGCCCTCTTTCACCATTTATATTCAACATCATCTTTGAAACACCAGCCAGAGCAATGAGACAGACCAAAGAAATTAAAGGGACACAAATAGGGAAAGAAGAACTCAAGCTGTTACTATTTGCCAATGATATGATTCCTATATTTAGAGGATCCATAAACTCCACTAGAAAACTTCTAGAATGAATAAATGAATTCAGCAAAGTAGCAGGATATAAAATCAATATGCATAAATCTAATTCATTTCTATTCATAAGTGATGAATCCTCTGAAAGAGAAATTAGGAAAACAATTCACAATAGCTTCAAAAATAAAATAAAATACTTGGGAATCAATCTAAAAAAAGAGGTGAAAGATCTCTACAATGAAAACTACAGAACACTTAAGAAAGAAATTGAAGAAAACCTTAGAAGATGGAAAAATCCCCCACATTCTTGGATAGGCAGAATTAACGTTGTCAAAATGGCCATTCTAAAAAAGGTGCTATAAAGATTCAATGCAATTCCAATTAAAATCCCTATGACATTCCTCATAGAAATAGAGAAAGCAATCATGAACTTCATCTGGAAGAACAAGAGACCTCAAACAGCCAAAACAATCCTGAGCAGGAAAAGCAAAACAGGAGGTATCACAATACCAGACCTTAAACTATACTACAGAGCAATAGTAACAAAAACGGCATGGTATTGGCACCAAAACAGACAGGCAGACCAATGGTACAGAATAGAAGACACAGAGATGAACCTACATAAATACAGTCACCTCATACTAGACAAAGGAGCTAAAAACGTACAATGGAGAAAAGATAGCTTGCTCAACAAATGGTGCTGGGAAAACTGAAAATCCATGTACAGTAAAATGAAATTAAACCTCTATCTCTCATCCTGCATGAAACTCAACTCAAAATGGATCAAGGAATTAGAAATTAGACCAGAGACCCTGCACCTAATAGAAGACATAGTAGGCCCAAATCTTCATCATGTTGGCTTTGCATCAGGCTTCCTCAACAAGACTTCCAAAGCACAAGAAAATCAAAGCAAGAACCAATAAATGGGATGGACTCAAACTAAAAATCTTTTTCTCAGCAAAGGATACATTATTTTCAATAATGTGAAAAGACAGCCTACAGAGTGGGAGAAAATCTTTTCCACACATTCAGATAGAGCACTTACCTTCAAAATTTATGAAGAACTTACAAAACTTTACACCAAAAATACAAAGAACCCAGTCAATAAATGGGCCAAGGAACTAGACACTTTACAGAAGAAGACATACAAGTGATTAATAAATATATGAAAAAGTATTCAACATCTTGAGTAATTAGAGAAGTGCAAATTAAAAACAACTCTAAGATTTCCTCTTACTCCAATTAGAATGGCTATTATCAAGAACATAAAAAATAATAGATGTTGGCATGGATGTGGGGGAGAAGGTATACTTTTACATTGCTGATGGAGTTACAAATTGGTGCAGTCACCCTGGAAAGCAGTGTGGAGAATCCTCAGAAAATTTGGAATGGACCCACCTTTTGACTCAGTTATCCCACTCCTCGGTTTATCCCAAAGGACTTAAAATTAGCACACTACAGTAATGCAGTCACATTAGTGTTTATAGCAACTCAATTCACAATAGCTAGATTGTGGAATCAACCTAGATGCCCTCAACAGATGAATGGATAAAGAAGCTGTGGTATATATACACATTGGAATATTATTCAGCCATAAAGAAAAATAATATATAGCATTTGCAAATAAATGAATGGAACTGGAGAATATCATGCTAAGTGAAATTAGCCAATCCCAAAAAACCAAAGACCTAATGTTTTCCCTGATAAGTGGAGAATGATATATAATGGGGGTGGGATGGGAGTGAGAGAAGAATGGAGGAACTTTAGATTATGTAGAAGGAAATGAGAGGGAGGTGGGGTATAAAAGATGGTGGAATGAGACAGACATCATTACCCTATGTACATGTATGGTTACATGTATGATATGAATCTACATCGTGTACAACCATAGAAGCAAAATGATGTATCCCATTTGTGTACAATGAATCAAAATGTAGCCTGTAAAAAATCAAAAAATAAATAATTTTTTTAAAAAAGTTTTTAAAAGAGCTTGGAAATAAAAAAGATGAATTTTATAATAATGGAAACATATCAATGAAAAATAATGCATAATCTCAATCTAATCACAAGTAAATGTTTGACACACATAAACTGAGAAATGTTTTATTTTAAAATAGAGGAAAAGTATTTTTCATAAATGGCAATGCCATAAAACTACATAGAAATGTTCTAGATTAAAGCATAACAACAACTAAATGTAGTACCTGACTCTAGATTGGATCTTTTACTGAAGCGAAATGCTATAAAGGACATTATTAAACTGCTGGACTGAAATATAAGATAATAGATTAAATAAGATAATAATATCAGTGCAACTTTCCAAAATTGATAACTACGTTGTAATTATATAAGAGATTATACTTATTTGGGGAAAATGCACACTGCAGGATTTAGGAAAAGGGAAAGAGAAGACGAGGTTTGTATCTGGCTGTGGAGTGAGGACATGCAACTGATAAAGCACTTGAGGTAAAAAAAAAGATTAATAATAAGTAAATCTAGTGCTCGCTTCGGCAGCACATATACTAAATAATAAGTAAATCTAGAAAGATTCTAGTATTCTTTCTGTAAATTTGAATATTTTTCTAAATAAAAAGTTAAAAAACAAGAAAAAAATACAGAGATCTGAGGCTGTATTTTGAGAAGATCCAAGGTTCCCACAGGGTAAGTAGATGCTATCTGATGGGGGAAAAAAATCCCAAAATATTCTCAAGTTTTGGGAAAGGATCCTGAACAAGGGGATGGTCTTCCAGGATGCCACGTTCCCAGGAGTGCTCTGCCTCATAGGACTGCCATAAATCACAAAGGGGATGAGAAGCATCATAGGTCAAAATGATGTTTCGAAAAAATAATCTTCTGCATCCAGGCTGTAGAATACGGCTAACATAAAACTAAACTAATTTTTGGTTAAATTCATGACCACTGACCTCTGGGGGCCACTAGGGCTGCTGCAATTCTGCAATCACATTTCCCTCTTCCTTTCCTTCTCCCTTCTCCTTCATATTTTCTCCCCTATTCTCAAACCTCCAACACCCTGTTCACTCCCAGAAGAGTGAGCAGTCTGTAGTAAGCAGTCCCAGGTTCTATCCAGATCGCCTCCTGTTCCTTTATATTGGACAGCATTAAATGTCATCTCTATGGTGACGGCTTCCAAATTCAAATCTCCAACCCACATCCCTGAAATCCACTTCTCAGATTTAAGAATTCAAAAATCAAACTCTTGTTTCCCACCAAGCCCCAATGAACCCTCTTTCTTCAGCCTTTCCCATTTCAGCACATGGCAGATGCATTGGTCTAGATGCTGGTAGAGTGAACTCGAGTCCTGTCTTTACCATTAATCCTCAATGTTACCCATTAATAAACCCCACTGGATTTACCTTCAAAGAATTCAGAATAAGGAATAGTTAGATGCTCCCAGCCACCACCATCTGCTTCCTCAGTTGCACAATAACCCCTTAACTGGCCTACTCACTTCTCATCTTGACACCTGTGTGTATTCACCTGACAAACCTGCTGTTCCTTGCCCTGTCCTTGCTGCTCTGCCTCCATGTCCACAACCCTCCACCTCACTCACTCCACCAGCCACACTGAGCTTCTGGGGCCCCTCGACTACTTGGCCTCCTCCCTTGAGATTTTCTTCCTCATATTTCTCCACGGTTCACTCATTTATTTCCCCTAGATCTCTTCTCAAATGTAATTTCACTAGAAAAATGAGGATTTTAACATGACCACTTCATGTTAATCTGTAAGCCCCATTCCCAGCAATTCCTATTCACCTTTTTTGCTTTCCTTCCCTGCACATCCCTTATTATTTTCAGACACATTTTTATTAATATGATTTGCCTCACTTACCTTAAATAGAAGTTCCATGAAGGCAAGGACATTATGACACTGGTGTACACCCACAATCCAGAACAGTACCTGGCACAAATAAAGAACTCAGTGAATGTTTTTTGAAGGGATGAGTGATTTCTTTCTCTTAATCCAATCCAGGGAGGATTCAGGCAGTCAAAATGTATGGGAGGAGAAGGATTAATAATCACAGGCCCCAAATACGGTGCTGACCATGAGCAGAATCAGACCTGAACAGGGGAAGAGAGGCTTGAAACTGTACTTAGGAAGAAAGCTTTGATTTAAAGTGGTCTCAATTTCTTTCTTTTTTTATACATATATATATATATATTTTTTTTTTATTGTAAACAAATGGGATACATGTTGTTTCTCTGTACATGATGTCAAGGCATACCATTTGTGTAATCATAAATTTACATAGAGTAATGTTGGTTGATTCATTCTGTTATTTTTTCCCTTCCCCCCACCCCTCCCACCCCTCTTTTCCCTCTCTACAGTCCTTCCTTCCTTCATACATGCCCCCCTCCCTAACCCTAACTCTAACCCTAACACTAACGCTTCCCTACCCCCATTATGTGTCATTATCCACTTATTAGCGATGTCATTCATCCTTTGGCTTTTTGAGATTGGCTTATCTCACTTAGCATGATATTCTCCAATTTCATCCATTTGCCTGCAAATGCCATAATTTTATCATTCTTTATGGCTGAGTAATATTCCATTGTATATATATATATACCACAATTTCTTTATCCATTCATCAATTGAAGGACATCTAGGTTGGTTCTACAGTCTGGCTATTGTGAATTGAGCAGCTATGAACATTGATGTGGCTGTATCTCTGTAGTATGCTGATTTGAAATCCTTTGGGTATAGGCCAAGGAGTGGGATAGCTCGGTCAAATGGTGGTTCCATTCCAAGTTTTCTAAGGAAACTCCACACTGCTTTCCAGAGTGGCTGCACTAATTTGCAGCCCCACCAGCAATGTATGAGTATACCTTTCTCCCCACATCCTCGCCAACACCTGTTGTTGCTTGTATTCTTGATAATCCCCATTCTAATTGGGGTGAGATGGAATCTTAGGGTGGTTTTGATTTGCATTTCTCTTATTACAAGAGATGTTAAAAATTTTTCCATATGTTTGTTGATTGCTTGTAGATCTTCTTCTCTGAAGTGTCTATTCATTTCCTTAGCCCATTTGCTGACTGGATTATTTATATTCTTGGAGTAGAGTTTTTTGAGTTCTTTATAGATTCTGGAGATTAATGCTCTATCTGAAGTATGATTGGCAAAGATATTCTCCCACTCTGTAGGCTCTTTCTTCCCATTGCTGATAGTTTTCTTTGCTGAGAGAAAGCTTTTTAGTTTGAATCTATCCCAGTTACTGATTCTTGCTTTTATTTCTTCTGCTATGGGAGTCCTGTTGAGGAAGTCTGGTCCTAAGCCGACATGTTGAAGATCTGGACCTACTTTTTCTTCTATAATCTGCAGGGTGTCTGCTCTGATTCTGAGGTCCTTAATCCATTTTGAGTTTAGTTTCGTGCCTGGTGAGAGATATGGGTTTAGTTTCATTCTGTTGCATATGGATTTCCAATTCTCCCAGGACCATTTGTTGAAGAGGCTAACTTTTCTCCATTGCATATTTTGGCACCTTTGCCTAGTATGAGAAAATTGTATTTATTTGGGTTTGTGTCCGTGTCCTCTATTCTGTACCATTGATCTACCTTTCTATTTTGGTACCAACACCATGCCGTTTTTGTTACTAGTGCTTTGTAGTAGAGTTGAAGATCTGGTATTGCAATACCCCCTGTTTCACTCTTCCTGCTAAGGATTGCTTTAGCTATTCTGGGTTTCTTATTCTTCCAGATGAATTTCATAATTGCTTGCTCTATTTCTGTAAGGTACGTCATTGGGATTTTAATTGGAATTGCATTGAATTTGTATAGCACTTTAGGTAGTATGGCCATTTTGACAATATTAATTCTTCCTATCCAAGAACATGGAAGATCTTTACATCTTCTAAGGTGTTCTTTAATTTCTTTCTTTAGTGTTCTGTAGTTCTCATTGTAGAGGTCTTTCACCTCTTTTGTGAGATTGATTCCCAAGTATTTTATTTTTTTCGAGGCTATTGTGAATGGGGTAGTTTTCATAATTACTCTTTCTGAAGATTCATCACTTATGTATAAAAATGCATTGGATTTATGAGCATTGATCTTGTAACCTGCTACTTTACTGAATTCACTTATGAGTTCTAAGAGTTTTCTGGTGGAATTTCCAGGTTCCTCTAAATATATAATCATGTCATCAGCGAACAGGGATAGTTTGAGTTCTTCTTTCCCAATTCGTATCCCTTTAATCTCTTTGGTTTGTCTAATTGCTCTGGCCAGAGTCTCAAGAACGATGTTGAATAGAAGTGGTGAAAGAGGGCATCCCTGCCTTGTTCCAGTTTTTAGGGGGAATGCTTTCAGTTTTTCACCATTTAGAATGATATTAGCCATGGGCTTAGCATAAATGGCCTTTACAATGTTAAGGAATGTTCCCACTATCCCTATTTTTTCTAGTGTTTTGAGCATGAAGGGGTGCTGTATTTTATCAAATGCTTTATCTGCATCTATTGAAATAATCATGTGATTCTTGACTTTAAGTCTATTGATATGGTGAATGACATTTATTGATTTCCTGATGTTGAACCAACCTTGCATCCCTGGGATGAAACCCACTTGATCATGGTGCACTATCTTTTTAATATGTTTTTGTATGCGATTTGCTAAAATTTTGTTGAGAATTTTTGCGTCAATGTTCATTAAGGATATTGGTCTGAAATTTTCTTTCCTTGATGAGTCTCTGTCTGGTTTAGGTATCAGGGTGATATTGGCTTCATAGAATGAGTTTGGGAGGGTTCCCTCCTCTTCTATTTTATGGAATACTTTGAGAAGTATTGGAATGAGCTCTTCTTTAAAGGTTTTGTAGAACTCGGCTGAGAACCCATCTGGTCCTGGACTTTTCTTTGTTGGTAGGCTTTTGATGACTTCTTCTATTTCATTTCTTGAAATTGGTCTATTTAAATTGTGTATGTCCTCCTCGTTGAGTTTAGGCAATTCATATGTTGCTAGAAACCTGTAGATGTCTTCGAAATTTTCTATTTTGTTGGAGTATAAATTTTCAAAATAGCTTCTAATTATGTTTTATATTTCAATCATGTCTGTTGTGATATTTCCTTGTTCATTCTGAATTTTAGTGATTTGGGTTTTCTCTCGTCTTCTCTTTGTTAGTGTGGCTAAAGGTTTATCAGTTTTGTTTATTTTTTCGAAGAACCAACTATTTATTTTGTCAATGTTTTGTGTTGTTTCTTTTGTTTCAATTTCATTGATTTCAGCTCCGAGTTGAACTATTTCTTGTCTTCTACTACTTTTGGTGCTGGTCTGTTCTTCTTTTTCTAGGGCTTTGAGCTGCAGTGTTAGGTCGTTTATTTGTTGATTTTTTATTCTTTTATTGAATGCGCTCCATGAAATAAAATTTCCCTCTAAGTACTGCTCTCATAGTGTCCCAGAGATTTTGATATGATGTTTCTTTGTTCTCATTTACCTCTACGAATTTTTTTAATTTTCTTCCTAATATCTTCTTTTATCCATTCATCATATAATAGCATATTGTTTAATCTCCAGATGTTGCAATAGTTTCTGTGTTTTACTCTTTCATTTATTTCTAACTTCAATCCATTATGATCTGACAGAATACAAGGTAGTGTCTCTATCTTCTTGTATTTGCTAACATTAGCTTTGTGGCATAATATATGGTCTATTTTAGAGAAGGATCCATGTGCTGCTGAGAAGAAAGTGTATTCGCTCTTGGTTGGATGGTATATTCTATAAATGTCCATTAAGTCTAAATTATTGATTGTGTTATTGAGATCTATGGTTTCTTTATTCAATTTTTGTCTGGAAGATCTGTCCAGTGGTGAGAAACGTGTGTTAAAATCACCTAGTATTATTGTGTTATGGTCTATTTGGTTTCTGAAATTGAGAAGGATTTGTTTGACATACATGGATGAGCCACTGTTTGGGGCATAGATGTTTATGATTGTTATATCTTGCTGATTTATGCTTCCCTTAAGCAGTATGAAATGACCTTCTTTATCCCTTCTGACTAACTTTGGCTTGAAGTCCACATTATCGGAAATGAGGATGGATACTCCACCTTTTTTGCTGAGTCCATGTGCATGGTATGTTTTTCCCCATCCTTTCACCTTTAGTCTATGGTATCTTTTTCTATGAGGTGAGTCTCTTGCAGGCAACATATTGTTGGATCTTTCTTTTAAATCCAATCTGCCAGTCTATGTCTTTTGATTGATGAATTCAGGCCATTAACGTTCAGGGTTATTATTGAGATATGATTTGGTTTCCCGGTCATTTGGTTCATTTTTTAAATTTTGTTTATTTATTTATTTATTTGACACGACTTGGTTCCTCCTTTATTTGACAAGTCCTTTAGGATAATTCCTCCATTTGCTGATTTACTTCTTTGTTTTTCATCTCTTCCTCATGGAATATTTTGCTGAGAATGTTCTGTAGTGCTGGCTTTCTTTTTGTAAATTCTTTTAGCTTTCATTTATCATGGAAGGATTTTATTTCATCGTCAAATTTGAAGGTAAGTTTTGCTGGGTATAAGATTCTTGGTTGGCATCCATTTTCTTTCAGGGCTTGAAAAATGTTGTTCCAGGCCCTTCTAGCTTTAGGGTCTGGATTGAAAAATCTGCTGATATCCGTATTGGTTTCCCCCTGAATGTAATTTGATTCTTTTCTCTCACAGCCTTTAAGATTCTGTCTTTATTTTTTATGTTAGGTATTTTCATTATAATGTGCCTTGGTGTGGGTCTGTTGTAATTTTGTGTATTTGGAGTCCTATAAGCCTCTTGAACTTGATTTTCCATTTCATTCTTCAGATTTGGGAAATTTTCTGATATTATTTCATTGAATAGATTGTTCATTCCTTTGGTTTGTTTCTCTAAGTCTTCCCCAATCCCAATAATTCTTAAATTTGGCCTTTTCATGATATCCCATAGTTCTTGTAGATTCTGTTCATGATTTCTTACCATCTTCTCTGTTTGTTCAACTTTGTTTTCAAGGTTAAATATTTTGTCTTCAATGCCTGAGGTTCTGTCTTCCAGGTGTTCTATCCTACTGGATATGCTTTCTATGGAGTTCTTAATTTGGTTTATTGTTTCCTTCATGTCAAGGATTTCTGTTTTTTTTTTTTTCAATATCTCTAACTCTTTATTGAATGATCTTTTGCTTCCTGTATTTGCTCTTTTAACTGTCAATTGGTGTGATCATTCAATGCCTGCATTTGCTCTTTCATCTCATCATTCAGTGCGTGCATTTGCTCTTTCATCTCATCGTTTGCTTCCCTGATCATTTTAATTATGTACATTCTGAACTCCTTTTCTGTCATTTCTTCTGCCATGCTGTCATTGGGTTTTATTGATGTAACATCTAGATTTGTTTGCGGCATTTTCTTTCCTTGTTTTCTCATATTGTTCAGGTATCAGTGGACCGCTGAGATATTGCAGATTTCCTCCACGGACTTACAATGTCCCTGAAGATTTCTATATATCCCCTCTTAGCCTTCAGTAGGCTGAAGTCTTGGAGGAAGTTGATAATGCGGTGCTCCACAAGGAAGCTGCCTCTCTAGGAGTGGTGGCCTTCAGGTGGGGTATATTCCCTGCTAGTGGGCAGAGGTGCCTCCACTTGTTGACCAATGGTCATCCAAAGGGGAACTAGGCTGCGGGCTGAAGCAAGGCCTGTTTGGGCCTGTGTCTCTGGTTTTACCGTCCTAGTGGGGAAACCTCACCCGGCAGGGAAGACTCACGCGGTGGGGAGGTCTCGCTGGTCAGTTCCCCTCCTAGAGATACCCCTCAATTTACAGCTACCGCCTGGGCTGGGCTGCCTTCCTCTGCAAAGTTCCCAGGGGCCCGGCTCTACTTCCTGGGCCTGGGAGCCTCACCCTTCGCAGATGAATCTCTTTAGGCTGCTCCTCCTCAGAGAATCTGCCCGCAGTCCTGGAACCTTCGCTCCGCCCCTAAGCGTGTGTCTGTGCGGCTCTTCCACCAAGAAGCCTCCCAGATCCTGAGACCCTGCTCTGGACCTAATCGCCTGGCTATGCGGCCCTTCCTCTGAGCAGCCACCTGGGGCCCTGTACAATCGCTCTGAGTCCCAGAGACCCGCCACACGCCTCTTCCTCCAGACAGCCACCCAGTATTCCAGTGCGGTCACTAGGAGTCCAAGCAACTCACCGTGTGTCTCCTCCTCCCACCAACAGCCCGTAGCCCTAGGCAATCACTCCAGTCGAAGTGACCCGCCCCGTTCCTCCTCCTCCTCCAGGTAACCCCCTGGGTGTTCAGGAGCTGTCGCTCTGAGTGGCTCTGAATCCACATGACCCGCTGCACGCCTCCTCTGGGCAGCCGCCCGGAGCTCTGGTGCGGCCACTCAAGACCAAGCGACCCACCGCGCTCCTCCTCCAGGCAGCCCCCGTGTGTTCAGGAGCAGTCGCTTTAAGTCCAAACATCTCACCAATCGCTTCCTCCTCTGAGCAGCTGCCTGGAGCTCTAATGCAGTCACTGCAAGTGCAAGCAACCCGCCGGGCTCCTCCTACTCCTACTCCTACTCCTCAGGGCAGGCCCCGGTGTTCAGAAGTGGTCTGAGTCCAAACAGCTCACCACGCAGCTCCTCAGTCTCAATTTCTTAATACCTGAAGACAGATTGTTCTAATATCTGAAATGCACCAAGAAAGCTACAGCATCTGCCCTAGTTGTGCTCCTGGGGTGGAGAGGGAAGAGCAAGCAGAATGGAAATGAAGGTAGTGTAGGAGAGTAATAAAGCCATTTTGTGGTTGCTCCCTGCCTAGTTCAGTCCATTTAATAAACCTTAAATGAGGTGCCCCTCCCCACTGCTGATGCAGATCATGCAGAGGAAAATTGTTGGTCAAATTAGGGCATGAATGAGGACCCACTGGAGTGACAAGATGCTTTGTCTTAGCACACCCAAGAGCATCTTCCTCAGTGGGAAATAAAGATGTGTGTGTCAACTGAGCCCATGGTGATAGTACTATCCATGGCAAATCCTCGGGTCTGTGTTAAGTCTCCATGAGAAAGTTGAAGGTTCCCCAGGCATTGATTAAATCATGCTGGCCCTGGAGAAGACCAGCTTTATTCTGCTGATCCTCCAGGAAAAGCATGCTCCAAACACGTGGGAAGAAGGAATGGCATGAGGAAGGGTGTGGCAGTGGAAACCTCATGGTGTGCAAAGGAACACAAATGTAGAAAGAACAGCAGTTCTAGCTGCTGACATAACTGACGTAGAAAGAACAGCAGCACTCAGAGACCAGTGAGAACAAGAGGAGGGCTTGAGATGGACGACAACTTGCAGAATCTAAATTCTTTAGACCAGCACATGTGCTTTACATCCTCACACTGGCAATGAGCTCACCCTTGCTACCTTCACCCGAATGGTTGAAGATCAGATACTATAGCATGATTGCTGTCAAGGGCTACATAAAACCTCTGAAGCCCCAAGTTGACTTAGTTTCTATATACTTTGAGTAGTGGACAGTCAACTTTGTTCCCTTATAACTGGCTTCAACCAGTATGTTCCATAGTATCCATAGAATTTTTTTTTTTTGGGGGGGGGGGGGTATTGTGTTTTTGAAAAGCTCCTCGGTACCGGAACCAAACTCTGCACCTATACACGGGTAATAAACACCTCCATATTTACAGCACTATTCAGAGGAAGCAATCTGTGCTTATGTAATGTAGAATTCCTATGTTTATTGGTGTTTTTAACATGCCAGGCCATAGTTCAAGAACTTTACAATAACTAAATCAGTTGATATCACAAAATCTCTAGAAACAGAGTAGTTAAGCAACTGGCTCAAAGTTAAACAACTAGTAAGTGGAAGAACTGAATTTTAGTCTCTAGACATCTGGTTCCTGAATCTATGACCTTTAAAGTTAATACAGCCTAAGATATAGAAGCAGAAAACTAATTACATTTCCCTTCCTTGCTCCTTCTAAGTTACTTCCCTTAAAAAAAAATGTAACTCTATTCCAAATCACTTTTAAATATCTTTCATAATTGAATGTTTCTATCTTTTTAACTTTTTGCCCCCCTCCCCATCGAGGCTTCATTTGCTTGGCTTGACCTTACTTTTTGTTGTCCTTTGAAAGACACATCTCCACCACCTTCCACCCAAGATCATTGCAATGTACTCTCTTTTCACTGTGGCCCTATTCAAGGCTCTAGGATGCTTTACATTGTATCTTCTTGAAACTCTGCACACAAAGAAACGTGAGAGTGGAACTGAGTGAAACAACAGTTTTAGCCTTATAACTAGATTCCTGGATCCCTCAAGGGCCACGAGTTTTATAACAATATCCTGAGATTTTTAAGTTTTGATCCCCAAAAATACAGTCCCTCCTGGTGCCCAAGATTGCAAGGATGTTTGCATGTGCTGATGGGTTAATAGCATCACCCATTTGATAAGGCACATACCTATGGTCTTTGTCCAGTCTATTTGTGATTTTGTCCATCATTCAGTGATGCTTCAGCCTTCACACAAACATGGCCCTAAGATTGCCATTTCTAAAGCCTGAACTGCTCACTTTTTAGTCTGCAGTAGTTGATTCTGAATAACTTTCCAGAGAAACCAAAAAGGAGAGCTTACATGTTTGTTGTGCAGCTAGAGCCCTGTAAAAATTAAGGAAGACTGAAATGGTTCACAAGAGTATAAGCAAAGCATATTAAAAACAATAAAAATGCTACCATAAACTCTGACCTGGAGAGTGGAGCAGGTATTTGGTAGCTTCCAAGGGGTCATCGAGAAGAGCTGTCCTCAGCATTAGGTAAGTAAGCAAATCACCCTCACTTAAGAACTCAAGTAGTCACCTCCAGAGACAATCCTTGAGAACTAAACAATCCTCCATCTGCCCTATTGTCAGTAAAAATGTACAGTAAGGATCATGCAAGAGTCTTGTTTTTGGAGTGATGGATATGTTTAAAGCATAGACAGTAGACAAGTTTCCACATGTTTATATCCAAATGCATCATTTTACACATTAATCATGCATAATTTTTGCATATCAACTATACCTAAACAACATTATTTTTTAAATATTCAAAAAATGTATTCACCTGACTCAGTGTGAAAATGGTCTGGGAAGGGCTTCAATGCAAGCCTTTAGCTGACCTTAACAAGGTGCATCTGTCTGACACATCAATAGTAACAGCCTGAAAAGGCAACAGGACCTCATTCAGAACTGTCTGAGCCACAGAAGAAATTTCTTAGAGAATGAAAACAAAGTAAGGAAGGAGGAGAAGAGAGAGGAAGACAGAGGATGAGAGCAAAAAGTAGGGAGAGGCAAGAGAAAAAGGAACAGGAGGAAGAAAGGGAACTTTTTGACTTGCATCCAAATATAATTATAAACCATTGTCAAAAGAAAAGAATTTCCATAACTTATTTCATTGAATATCTTCCTTCTCTCATTAGCAGAGTTCTTTGGTGTTGATTTCTTTGCTTTGCTTTTTTTTAGTCTAAGTGTATCACAGCCTGAATCATCTTCCACTGG
Source organism: Sciurus vulgaris (assembly GCF_902686455.1). Lineage (NCBI taxonomy): Eukaryota > Metazoa > Chordata > Mammalia > Rodentia > Sciuridae > Sciurus > Sciurus vulgaris. The sequence continues at coordinate 43,049,469 of NC_136464.1, forward strand.
AAAACCTTTGGGCTCTGGCTTTCAGCCTGAAACAGAAAGAGCTTTGAAGCTGTCACTTCTGTCATCACAAGAAAAGAGTAGGCATACTGTACAAAACAATATGGAGGTTCCTCAAAAACCTAAAAATAGAACCATCATGTGATCCAGATATACCACTCTTGGGTATATACCCAAAGGAAACAGGTCAGCATACAAAAGAGATACCTGCATACCCAAGTTTATTGCAGTACTATTCACAATAGCAAAGATACGGAATGGTCTTGGGTGCACATCAATAAAGAAATGGAAAAAATATGATATATATATACAATGGAGTTTATTTTGCCATAAAAAAAAATCATGAAATCATGTCATTTTCAGGACTATAAAACTGGAGGTCATCATGTTAAGCAAAATTATCCAGACAGAAAGATAAGTATCTTGTGTTTTCTCTCATGTGTGGATAAAACAACAACGAAGCAAAATGACCTGAAAATAGAAGACAGACTATTAGGGAAGGGGTAGGGTTCGGAGAGCACGAAGAAAGGTTTGGACAAGGGAGAACATTCAGAAGAATTCGGATATGACCAAAACATGATATATACGTGTATGGAAATGTCATAGTGAAGTCCATTAATTTGTACAATTAATATGATTGAATAATCATAATAAACAAAGAAAGAGAAAGAAAAGCTGAACAAACTAAAAATCAGTAACTCTTCTTAGGTCTATTAGAGAGTTGAGTGCACAGGTCAAATCTCTTGCCCCAAATCTGAAGAAATAGGGGAATACAAAGCTTCCAGGTAAAGAAGTCACAAATGGATCCTGGGAGGAGCACTTAGAGAATAATTGACTAAGTTCTAGGCTTAGTATGGATTAACTTGAGAGAGAATAACTCTTGGGGGCCCATTCTTTGGAACACTGGTGGGGGAAACTCCATGAGTTTGAACTCTAAGAATCTCGTCAAGCTATTGGGGTGAAGATTAGAGAAAAACGTCCTCATGCTTCAGACAAAAAATGTGGAGAAGTATCCATTTTGAAATAAGTTCAGAACTTTCTTTTCTCATTATCAAGGGCCTGATCTTAGGAAAAATTATTTTACCAGACCCTAGGAAATATGAGTTTCATCCAATAACCAACAAAGGGGAAAATAAATGCCCAGCTTCCTTCATCTCTAAGCTTCTGTGTCACATAAAGAGTAAAGAAGCACTTCTAAAGGTCACAGTATAGGAGGGGCACAAGCCCAACAAAAGACTGAGACCTGATTAGAAGAAAATAAGAGGTTTCTGCAGTGTGGGGATGTGGCTCAATGGTAGCGTGCTTGCCTAGAATGTGTGAGGCACTGGATTCAATTCTCAGAACCACATAAAAATGAATAAATAAGAACTGGGAATATAGCTGAGTTGATAGAGTGCTTACCTCTCATGCACAGGGACCTGGGTTCAATCCCCAACACCACAAAATAATAATAATAATTATAATTATAATAAATAAAATAAAGGTATTGTGTCTATCTATAACTAAAAATAAAAATAAAAATGAGGTTTCTGATTTCCCTACACCTTACATAACATCAACATTATTTCTATATAATAACAGGATATGTAGATTCAAGACATTCAAGAAGGAATCTCTAGGGAAACTCAAAGACAACTGACATAGGAAACACACACATAGACACTGGCGAAAATTTTAACCTCTGATACATAGATATGTCAAACAATATACAAGCAGCCTAACTCCTAGAAAGATAAACATAAAAACTCATACTAAGAGACTATTTACCTCAGTCCCTTTTACACAATATGTCTTATTGAACTTTCAAAAAAACTTACAGGGCATTCTAAGAAACAATAAGTAAGTGAATAAATAAATAAAAATAATTTTTTAAAGTCTAAAGAGACAAAAATTATAACTAGACTCAGTTATATTATAGATTTTGAAATTACAAGCTTAGAAGTTTTAAAATATCTATCATTAATATGCTGAGGACTTTAATTAAAAAGAGGGGATGACATATAAGAACAGACAAAGAGAGCAGAGAAATGAAAGCCCTATGAAAGGATGAAAGGGAGTGCTGACCAGCAAAAATACTACATCATAAAGGAAGAATGCTTCCATTGAGCTCATCAGTAGACTAGAAATGGCCACAGAAAGAATCAGTGGCCTTGAAGATACATCAGTAGGAACTTCCCCATTGAAAATCACAGCAAAAAAAAAGGGAGCGTAACATCCAAGAACCCCAAGATTACAAAAGATGTAGTATATACATAATGTGACCGCCACAATGAGAAGAAATAAAAAGGAACAGAAGAAATACTTGAAGGCATAATGACAGATTTTTCTAAAATTAGTGTGAGACACCAAACCATGGATCTGGGAAGCTCAGAGAACACCAAATACAATAAAATATTAAAACTCTACACTTTGGCACATCATATTCAAACTATAGAAAATCAAAGTCAAATGGTATATTTTAAAAGAAAATGTCAAAAATACATTACTTACAGAGCAAAAAGAACAAATTAGTTTGGACTTCCTTTACAATCCACAAGAGCAAGAACACAGTTGAGTGAACTATACAATTCTATGTCCTGAAATAATTTCATTTGATAATTTAAAAATGATGAAGAAATAAAAAGTACCAGACCAAAAAAATTGATGGGTTATAATTATATATAAAGTGAGATTCATCTGATATACTCACACATGCATATAACATAATTTGGTTTATTATTTTATTTCCCTGTTCTTCCTCTTTCTCTTCCTCCCTCCTTCTTCCTTGATCCCCTACCTCTACTTCACTGATCTCAGTTCTATTTTTGTGAGACTCCCTTATGATAATTCCTTTTTTCTCTCTAGTTTCTGCATATGAGAAAAAACATTTGACCCTTGACTTTCTGAATCTGGCTCATTTCCCTTAGCATGATGCTCTCTAGTTCCATTCATTTACTAGCAAATGACATAATTTCATTCTTCTTTATGGCTGCCCAAGGAATGATCATGGACAGGGCAGTGGGGAGGGCAGGGGAAAATTATGAGGAATGAAATGAACAAATTATGATATGTGCATATATGAATATGTTACAATGAACACCATTCTTAGGAATCATTTTTAAAAACTGGCAGAATAGTAACAACCAACCTACTTTGCAAAAAATGTCAAAAGAAGTTTTTCGGAGTCGATCTCAGTGGCACATGTCTGTAATTCCAGCCACTTGGGAGGCTAAAGCAGGAGAATTACAAGTTTGAGGCCAGCCTCAGCAACTTAGTGAGATTCTGTCTCAAATTAAAAATATAAATAAAAAGAGCTGTGGATTCAGCTCAGTGGTAAAGCACTCCTGGATTCAATTACTAGCACCAAAATAATAAGGTCTTCAGAAAAAAAGAAAATGATGAAAGTTCAAAGTTCAGATCTGCACAGAAAAAAAGAAGAGTAATTTGAAAAGGAATAAAGATAGTATAAAACCTTTAATTTTCTGATTCCTGTTTCATCTGATATATAACACTTTGTTCAAAATAATAATAGCAACAATACAGTGTGTGATTATAACTTCGAATAAGTGAAATGAATGACAGTAATTTCATAAGAGACAGGAGGAAGGAATTTGAAAAAAAATCTCTGTTATGAGACATCTACACTATCTACAAAGCAGTGAAGTATTATTTAAAAGTGGACTTATTCATAAATGTATACAGTGGTCCTCTCTTATCTACTTTCTATTGTTTCAATTACCTTTGGTCAACTGGGGTTCAAAAATATTAAATGGAAAATTCCAGAAATAAACAATTCATAAATTTTAAGTTGCATGCCCTTCTGAGTAATGTGATGGAATCTCATCCCTTCCACTCTGTCCCACCTGGGACATGAATCAACCATTTGTCTATCATATCCATCAGTCCCACCTATCAGTCACTCAGCCATCTGTTATCACATAGATTGGTGCTGTATCACAGTGCCTGTATATAGGATTCAATCAATTAACAGTATGGGGTACCCACTGAGGGTCTTGGAAAATATCCCTTCCAAACACACCCAGAGAGAGAGAGAGAGAGAGAGAGAGAGAGAGAGAGAGAGAGAGAGAGAGAGAGAGAGAAGGGGGAATTGCCATATCACAATTTCTAAGGAAACTACTAAATAGATTATTTTTACCTCCATAAGCCAAGGATTCACACAAGCAATTTCCAGATTAAAAGCCCTCTTCCTCATCCTAGAATCTATTTTGTCTGATCTTTCAGAAAACTGGGATATATAAATCAGGAATAATGGAGAGACAGGTATGCAGGACATGGGACCACCTCACTGACTAGAGACTGGGTGGTAATGGGAAAGCTGGGGTTGGGTGCAGAAGGAGCCTCTAGAGAAGAACCTGGGCCTCACCACCCACTGCCTTCAGAGTTAACCAACACCTCGGATCAGACCTACCAAGCCCATTGGTAGAAGATTTAGTTAACTTTATACTCCTACGTTTTTCTCTCATATTTCCTAAACCTAAGGAAATTTACCAGAAGGTACCATGAATAAACTCCAATACCTTTATGCCTCACCCAGAATCATTGCTTAACCACAGAGTTTTCCTGTGGCACCATGAAATAACTGCTTTGCTTTAAGTCCTAATGAAGGGTAACCCCTTTAACTTGTGCATAGGCCTCTGCCCTTCTCACCTACTCAGAAATAGTGCTGGTCAATTCTTTCTCTCTTCAGTATTATCATTTTTACCTTCTCTAGTGGATCCTTCACAAGCATGATGTTATTTCTTCCATATTAAAAAAAGTATATTTGCCAGGCACAGTGGCATATGCCTGTAATCCCTGCACCTTGGTTTCAGCACCTTAGTGAGACCCTAAGCAATTTATAGCAATCCTGTCTCAAAATGAAGAATAAATAAGGACTGGGATGTGGTTCAGTGCTTAAGCACCTGTGGGTTTAATCCCTGGTATGAAAAAAAAAAAAAAAAAAAACATATTTTAAACTCTCTTGACTCTTCTTCAAATTCCAACTACTACCCTATTTCTCTGTTCACTCCTTACAAGAAAACTAATTTAAAGAACTGCATTTACTTACTGTTTCTAATTTCTCTGCTTCATTTTTCTTTTGGAACCTCTTCAGTTGGTTCTTTCATCCCTAGGACTCTTACCAGAGTCATTAGTAACCTCCAGCTTGCAAATTCAATGGTCAATTCTCAATCTTCATTTATTTGACCTTCTTGTTTTATCTGCACACACTTCTTTAGAAACCTCACCCAGGGCCATGGATTAGACACTATCATTACACTGATGACTCTCATAATTATAGCTGCAGCCTAGACTTCCCCTTAGACTTCCAGGCATATCCCATTGCCTCTAGACTTATTTGAATGTGTAAGAGGTAGCTCAAAACTAGCCTATAATCCCAGCAATTTGGAGGCTGAGACAGGAGAATCACGAATTCAAGACCAGCATCAGAAACTTAAAGAGAATCTGTCTTAACTTAGTAAGAACCTGTCTCAAAATAAAAAAATAAAAAAGACTATGGACTTAGCTCAATGATAAAGCACCCATGAATTTAATTCCCAGTACAGGAGGAGGAGGGGGACAGGGAGGGAGAAGATGAAGGGAGAGAAGAAGGAACAAAACTGAAGTTCAAATTCTCCCTACCACTCAAAATCCACTGAGTCTTCACCATTGACATTTATAGCAATTCCATCATCCAGTGACTCAGTGCTAAAAGACGATCCCCAGCCCTGATCCTTCTGTTTCACTACCACGCTCAACCTCTGAACAAATCCTGAGAGCTAACCTTGAAAATATATCCAGAACCTCACCCCCTTCCCCTTCCTCAGTTCCACCCTGGTGCAGGGGACTAATCATTGCTCATCTGGAACATTTCAATAGTCTCTTCACAGGTTTTCCTGCTTACACTCCTGCTGGCCTACCATCTAGTCTCAAGTTTTTTTCTATAATGACCCTGTTAAAACAAAAGTCAGTTTAAGCTGCTGCATCTGAATGAGAGAAACAATGACTGTTTTTGCAATGGCATTCGAAGCTCTCTGTCCTCACTTCCTACTACTCCCACCTGATTCCCCCAGCCAGTCTCCCCTTGCTGGTCTGCAGACACAGCTCCTGCAAGCACTATCTCTCTGCCTGGATCATTCAATTGTACACACTACTTACTACCTCACATCCTGAGATGGCTATGGAAATACTCTTTCTCAACAAAACCTTCCTTGCCCACCCAATTTAAAACTGATCCCCCACCCCACCATTCCTTTGTGTTCCAGTATTCTTTTTATACCCAAATTCATGGTTATTCTTTTCTTTTATGTATTTTTTTTTTAAATAATCTTTCTCCACTACAATGTAAGCTCCACAAGGATAGGAATTTCTGCTTCAATTACTCATTTTCCTCCAACTCCTGCCTGGTATATAGAAAGGAGTAAGAAGAAATTCATAAAAAGCAAAAAAATATTTGTTGAATTAATGCATCAATCCCTTGCTACCCTGCTTAGCTTTCTATTCTTCTAGCATGTTCTATAAAAATCTCTTAACATTTTCATGGAGATTTCCGGCATCCTTTGAAATTCAAACCATTAAATGCTGACAATTTCTTACAATCCATTTATCGACCCCTGCTCTTTGCAGGAAACGGATCACAGATGTCAGTTACAATCTTAAATGAAAATTGTTTTCCTTCCAAGATGATGGTGCTGCGGATGTGGCATTCCAGGATGGTGCTGGAACATTCTGCTTACCTCTGCAGTTCCAGAAGCTTTCCCACATTCTGTTGCCTTCGGGCATTCCCCCAAATTATTTAAATTGGTTCCCAGTCATCTTTGGCACAACTCTGGAAACTTTTCCAAAAGTAGTAAACACACATGTATACACACAAAGAGAAAATTAAGGAATCAAAATGACTTGGTGGTTCCCAGGAAATTCTATCAAAGTCTGGTAGCAGGTGTTTGAGTAGAGCCTGCGGCTTTGCATCCAGTTTTAAGTTCCATTGTGCTTTCACCCATAGCCCTCAAAAGAGTACATAAAATTTCACAATAATTGCTCATAAAAAGTTCCCCCACCCAAATGAAGAGCAAGTAAGGCAATCACCCAACTTGAGAATGTAATTATACAATTAAAATTTTATTAATATGTCCTAATTTCCATTCCCCAGTTCTCCCATACAATTTTATCATATGGTACCATTCTCTCTTTTCCTTTTTGTTAGCAAAGAAAGTACCACTTACGGTATACCCATTCACAGACACACAAAGCCAGTTAGTTCATGCCCTCAGATGTCACCTGTCATTGAGCATCCCTCTGTCTACCAAAGACTTGTTTTACTAGTGGGGGGAAAAAAATGGCCTCAGTCAGCCAGGTTCCAACACATGTCCCTCCCCTTAATAGAAGACATTTCCAAAATGTGTTCTAGTATGTAGATACAAGAATCTTCTGGCCCAGAAGTCCAAAAAACCATAGGTAGGAACAACCCCACCAACTTTTCCCCCTTTGGCCAGGTGTCCCTGGTACCATACCAAAGCTGTATGTTGGAAAACCTTCAACACCCTTTCAGAAAGACTATGAGAAAATAGTCATTCTGAATTTAAGTGAGACATAAACAAATTTTAATTACATTACGGCCTCTGAGAAAAGTTTTGCATGCTTATTTAAACAGGGATACAGTTATCCTACAATTTAAATTTCTGAACAGGGACCATGTGATCACTGTATTTCTTATAATGAGAGAAATTAGAAATTTAGTGTTCAGTGAAATAAGCCAGGCACGAAAAGACAAATACTGACTTCTCTTGTATGTGAAATCTAAACTGCCTAACCTGGAGACACAGAGTAGAAAGGTGTTGCCAGAGGCTGGATGCAGGTACAGACTGGGAGAGGGGAGCTACTGATCCAAGGGCACAAAGTTTCAGTTAGACTAGAGGAATAAGATGGGCATGAATTATTGTCCTACATTAGGTGACCGCAGTCAACTGCTAAAAGAATTGGTTTTTAACATTCTCATCACACACAAAAAATGATAAGCCAAAGAGGCGATAGATATATTAATTAGCTCGATAAACTCTTTCTAAAAGGCACACGTGGATCAAAACATTATATTATATTCCATAAATGTATATGATTATTGTCAATTAAAAAGGAGAAAGAGAAAGAAAGAAGAGAGAGGGAGAGTGAGAGAGAAGAGAAGAAAGGAGAGAAGGAGGGAGGGAATCAGTCTGTTTAAAAATGCATTGAAATTGAAAAAGAACTGAAAAGAATTCTATCTTCATAACCCATAGAGGGGACAGAAGGCCAGAGGTTTTCATTGTCTGGTTCTTCAGACTGCCACACCACCTATTCACTCCCCTGTGTTTCCAGAAAAAAGGCCACCTCCCCGAGGTGCTCAACCATCAGGGACTGTTGGTGGCCATACCCTGATGCAAGGAGACCACTCTGTGACCAGGGGGAGCTCCTGCTCTATCATCACTGAATTCTGCTTGGACTTGGGCCTTTGCCTGAACTTAACTTTACCTGGTTTCTCAGAACATCTTGTCTGTCCACCCGGCACATTCTTAGCTCTCTCAGTGGTGGCCACCACCCCAAGCTTTGTACCACTGTGCCTGGAAATGAGGCCATATCCCTCATTCTCCCCACGGTGGCACCCTCCGGTCTCCCTCAAACCCCAGTTCATCTGAAACCCAGGTTGCTGGACTCTTCCCTCATCACCCTTCATTGCCAAGGTCATCTGCTGACCTCATAGTCAGTCATTCCTCCTCTTTGAAGATTTGGGGACCTGAATCACCGTCCTCCTTTCCCATACCACTTACATCATCATTTTTGGAAAATGCACAGTTGATCCAACCAACAACCTCTGCTCTCAGGGCCTGATATCTTTCACTCCAACAACCATACTTTATAAATGTTTTTCTTCTCTTTCTTTATTGGTTCCTTTTAGTTATATGACAATAGAATTTATTTTGTCAAAATTATAAAAGCATGGAATATAATTTGATCTAATACAGTCCCCAGTACTTTCCCACCCCCTACCTCTTACCCCCATTTCCCTTCCCTCTACTCTACTGATCTTTCTGCTATATATTTATAGTTTGTTTTCCATTTTAATTAGTGTCTTGTGGATGTATATGATGGTGCGATTCACTGTGGTATATTCATATATGTACATAGGAATGTTAGGTCAGATTCATTCCACTGTCTTTCCCTACCCCATCCATCCTGCCTTCCCTTCATTCCCCTTTGTCTACTCTATTGCTCTATCTTCCATTCTTTTGTTGTTGTTGTTGTTTGTACTAGGGATTAAACTCAGGGGCACTTGATCACTGTGCCACATCCCCAGCCCTATTTTGTATTTTATGTAGAGACAGAGTCTGAGTTACTTAGCACCTTACTTTTGCTGAGACTGGCCTTGAACTGAAGATCCTCCTGCCTCAGCCTCCCAAGCAGCTGGGATTATAGGCGTGCGCTACCAGCCTTTTTTCTAATCCCCTCCTCCTTTTTAAAATTAGCTTCCACACATCAGAGAAAACATTCAACCTTTGACTTTGGGGGACTGGCTTATTTCACTGTGATAGTCTTCGGTTTCATCCATTTATCAACAAATTCCATAAAGTCATTCTTATTTATGGCTGAGTAACATATTCTTTTATATATATATATACCACATTTTCTTTATCCGTTCATCTGTGGAAGGACACCTAAATTGTTTCCATAGCTTAGCTCTTGTAAATCATGCTACTGTAAACACTGATGTAGCTATGCCACTGTAGAATGCTGATTTTAAATCCTTTGGATATATACAGAGTAGTGGGATAGTTGGGTCACATGGTTGATCCATTCCTAGTTTTTGAGGAATCTCCATACTATTTTCCAGATTGGTTGCACTGATTTGTGGTCCCACCAGCAATGTATGAGTTTGCCCTTTTCCCACATCCTCACCAATATTTATTGTTACTTGTATTCTTGATAATTGCTATTCCGACTGGAGTGAAATGAAATCTCAGTGTAATTTTGATTTGCATTATTCTACTTGCTAGAGATGTTGAACATATGTTCATACATTTGTTGACCATTCATATTTCTTCTTTAGAGAAGTGTCTGTTTAGTTCCTTTTCCCATTTATTGATTGAACTATTTGGTTTTTGGTGTTGTTTTTAGTTCTTTGTATATCCTAGGTATTAACACCCTATCTGAGGTGCAGGTGGCAAAGATTTTATTCCATTCTGTAGTTTCTCTCTTCACACTCTTGATTGATTCTTTTTCTATGAAGAAGTTTCTTAATTTGATGCCATGTCATTTATTGAATTTTTATTTTACTTCTTGCACTTTAGGAGTTTTACTAAAGAAGTTGGTTCCTAGGTCAACATGTTGGAGTGTTGGGCCTACACTTTCTTCTGGCAAGTGCAGAGTTTCTGCTCTAATTCCTAAGTCGTTGATCCACCTTGAATTGAGTTTTGTGCAGAGTGAGAGATAGGGGTTTAATTTTATTCTATTACATATGGATTCCAGTTTTCCCAACACCGTTTGTTAAAGAGGCTATTTTTTTCTCCTGTAACTCTGTGGGTTTTACTCTCTGTGTTACATTCTGTTCCATTAGCTTTGTGGGCCCTATCTCCTGGAGGGAGGCCTATATGGCATTCTGTCATGAGACAGACATGCCAAACAGGCCACTCGGGACTAGAGCTCTGCCCTGTCCCCTGGAGGAAGTCAGCATGGTGTGTACTTTTCAGACCACTCAGGGACTGGGGCCCCATCCTCTTTTCCTGTGCTCTGTGAACAGGATGTTCTTCTGTGGTCTGTGAACCTGTCACCTTCTGTGTTCACGTGGTTGTTTTTTACTTGGTTACCGACCGATAATCTGCCAAATAGGTTAGTAACTGCTTATGCAAGGCTTGACCTTTGTGTATGGCTAGCTTCACTGCAAGCATATAAAAGACAGTGTTATAGGCAGTAAAGGCGGAAGTGGCTTCCTTTGTGACAAGTGCTCCATTTCTCCTGAATAAAGCTCTTCTCAGATCTTTGCGCAGAGACTGAGTCCTTTTCCCATACTTTGCTGGTATTGCTGACAGGATTTGTCCAACATAGCGGGAGACCCTCCTATGTTGCAGACAATCATGCAACAGGTTTTCATACCCGTTTTGGTGCCAGTACTATGCCATTTTTGTTTCTATATCTCTGTAGTATAATTTGAGGTCTGTTATTATAATGCCTCCTGCTTCACTTTTCTTGGTAAGGATTGCTTTGGCTATTCTGGGTCTCTTATTTTTCCAAATGAATTTCATTATTGCTTTTTAAAAAATTTCTGTGAAGGATGTCATCGGAATTTTGTTGGGAACCGCATTAAGTCTGTATAGTATTTTTGACAGTATGACCATTTTGACAAGGTTATTCTGCCTATGCAAGAACATGGGTAGTCTTTCCATCTTCTGAGGTCTTCTTAAATTTCTTTCTTAAGTGTTTTATAATATTCATTGTAGAGAACTTTCACCCTTTTGTTAGATTGATTCCCAAGTGTTTTGTTTTCTTTTAAGGCTATTGTAAATGGGATAGTTTTCCTAATTTCTTCTTCAGCAGATTCATCATTGGAGAATAGGAACATGATTGATTCATGGGTTTTGATTTATCTCTAATTTTTTGGATTTGTTAAGATTTAGTTTATGACTTAAAATATGGTATATTTTGGAAAATAGTCCATGTGTTGCTGAGAAGAAAGTGAATTCAGTTGTTGATGGATGAAATATTGTATAGATGTATGTGAGTTCCATATTATTAATTGCATTTTTTAGTTCGGTAGAATTTTTACTTAGTTTTTGTTTGGATGATCTATCCAGTGATGACAGGCATGTTAAAGTCACCCAATAGTATCGTATTATTCTACTTGATTCTTCTTTTGTGGGGAGGGGTCCCGGGGATTGAACTCAGGGGCACTTGACCACTGAGCCACATCCCTGGCCCTATTTTGTATTTTATTTAGAAACAGGATCTCACTGAGTTGCTTAGTGCCTCGCTGTTGCTGAGGCTGGCTTTGAACTATAATCCTCCTGCCTCAGCCTACCAAGCTGCTGGGAATACAGGCATGTGCCACCATGCCCAGTTATTTGATTCTTTTTTAAAATATTTTTTTAATTTTTTTGATTTACTGAACACAAATGGGGTACAACTTACATTTCTCTGGTAGTACACGAAGTAGAGTCACACTGTGTAATCATACATGTACACAGGGTAATAATGTTTGTCTCATTCTATTATCTATCAAGAAGGATTTGTTTGATATATGTAGATGCTCCATTGTTTGGGGCAGAAATATTTTTTGATTGTTCCTTGTAGAGGTTTGATTCACTTAAGGGGTATGAAATGACTTTCTTTGTATCTTCTGATTTTGACTTGAAGTCCACTTTATCTGATATGAAACAAGTAACCCCTGCTTGTTTGTGAGATCCATGTGAACTGTATGTTTTTTCCCATCCTTTCACCCTAAGTCTGTGGATGTCTTTACCTGTAAGGTTAGTCTCTTGCAGACAGAGGGTTAGGAAAACAAAGATATGAAGATTAATTTCAATTTATGCTTTAAGCTATTAGATGAAATGCATTCAAATGGGTTGAAGGTACAATGTTGGCTGTTGAGTTAAAAATTATCATTCAAGTTAAGTAGTTATTTATATGCCCTTATTTATATGTTATTTAAGGAGTTGTTTATAGTATGCCATGTCAAAGTGAAGGAAATTATTGTTAAATCTTTGTTTGGATTTTATTGGGGTTTGGACATTTAGCAGATGTCTATCAGTCTCTGGCTATGGATCTCTCCTGAGGTGCAGGGACACAGGAGACCATTCCCTAGTTGTTATGAACCTCCTACCAGCAGCTTCTGCTTTATCAATTCAGGGTCCTGCAGCTGACTGCTTGGAGGGTGCAGTGTTGTGGGTTGACTGATTCTACTGAGTGCAGTAGTTCAGGATGCAGGCTCTCAAGTATATGTTTGCCGTGGGTCACTGTGTACTGTTCCCCTCTATTAGATCCTTGTAGAGTAGCAAAGATGCTGGTGGCTGTCTATGAGCACAGGATTCTGATTGTGGATTTTCCATGGGTGATCTGTGGTGCCAGAGTATTCTCCCGGCTGACACCACTCACTGAGGTACTGTAGTGAAGGGTCTCCGATAGTTCACTTGGACTCTAGTTTCCACTGCCCCTGGTTGTGAATGGCAGGTGTTCGCCCTCTCTGCTTACTAAGTCTGATACAAGGTCCTGTAAATATTCAAAAAGTGTCTTGTCACGTGCCAGTTGTAATCATAGTTCAGGTTGTGCACCTGTTAAGACTGGTATCAGTGTTTTTCTACTGTGTTGCCTCTGGCAATTTCCCACTGGGTCTCTGTCACTAGATATTCAGGCAACTTCCCTCTGGTATGGCCCTGCCATCCTGTGGACTGTCCCTAGGCTTCCCACCATTACCCCCGAGTGTCAGTGGTCAGGACCTGGTGAATCTGCTTTCCTTGTTCAGGGCCAAAGCTGCTTCAGAGTTGTCTGAGACCAGCGAGCAAGCAGATGCTGTGCAGAGCTTTTCATCCCTGCCTGGCTTTGAGAGCAAGCCTCCTCACACTGTGCTTGCTCCCACCAGCCCAGTCACGCCCCTTGTTTGCGGTGAGGGGAAGGGAAAGGGGTTGGAGGTTTCAGAGATTCACGACTAGTGGTGGTCCTTCTAGAAGTTCTTTCTGGCTGGATTCTTAGAGGGTCCCATGGCAGGGGAATTCCCTCAGGTTTAGTTTGTAGCTGTCTGGGCATGGGAAGGTGCCTGCTGATTTAAGGGCATGACTGATGGGCTGAGGGCGCCACAAGATGGCTGTGGATTCCTGCTCAGCTTTCTTTTCATGATTAGGTTTTAAGCTGTTTTGTGTTGTTTTAAGGAGCCTTTTGTTACCATCGTGCTTCCCAACATTTTTTAAGTCGGTGAGCTTATGAGAACGGGCTCCCCCACCACCTCTTTCTCTGTTGCCCCTTCCCCCTCCTCATCCCCAGGTTTGTGTTGGGGGTTAGAGCTCTGAGTTTGTTTTCTAGTTGGTACCTGTCTTCCAGTTTCCTCGGATCTCAGAGTATGTTATATGGAGTTTTAGAACATTTATTTTGTCACCCACCTCTCAATTTGGCGGTTCCTTTGCTGCCTCCTTTCTGTGTGTTGTGAGGAGATTGGGACTCTGCCTAACTCACTTCTGCCATCTTCCTCTGACCTCAGCAATTCCTAAATAAAGTTTTATTGGAACACAGCTACATTTATTCATTTCTGCATTATCCATGGGTACTTTCATGCAATCGAAGGCAGTGTTGACTAATGGAATAGAAACAATAGCCCACAAAGTTGAAAATACTGTATCTGTCCATTTACAGAAAAAAATTGTGAAACCCTAAACTAAATTATTCTAAAATAATCCACACAGGCTGGGGTTGTGGCTCAGTAGTGGAGCACTTGCTCAGCCTGTGTGAGGCACTGAGTTCAATTCTCAGCACCACATAAAAATGAATAAATAATATAAAAGTGTTTAAAAAAAAAGACATTTAAAAAATAAATAACCCACAACCATGCAGACGATTTTGACTTTTGTTCTATGTCCTCAAAACTCCTGTACTCAACTTTTCCTGTGATGACTACTACTAGTAAAATATGTCCCATTCTCCCCTAGTGACTGTAATGTATAAAGCTGCTCCCCTGCCCTTTCTGGTGCAGCCATTTTCCACGCCTCCCAACCACTTGTCAATCTGTGAACATCCTAGCTAGCTATTGGTTCATCATTCAGTTTGCAAGTATCCTTCTCCGATATTGGTCCCCTGTTAGCCCGGCGGAATTCAACCGCCATCTTTCCTCTCTTGCTTCTCTCTCCTACACACTTGCTTTTCCTCCTCCTCACTTTCCACTCTCTCTAGCATGTGTCCTTTCTCTTTCCTTTCTCTTTTCCTCTCCTTTTCTCTCTTATCCTGCAGGGAGACACTCTGTTTGCTTAATAAATTCCCTTATGTGATTTCCCATATCCGGTGCAGTTTCATGGGATTTCCTTACAGTGACATCACCTCAAAACAAAGCAAATATGTAATCAAATAAAAATAATCTCTACTTTGCATCTTCCAATCCACCTGCCACCCCTCCATGCCTGTAGCACACCTCTCCCTCTCTCCCTATGCATTAATATGTATTGATAATTATCATTAATAATTAATAATACATAAATAAACTTTACTTGACCTTCCAGCGTTCCCATTTTTGTTTCTCTTCACAAAAAAATTTTCATACTCACTGTGGCCACTTTCTGTCCTTCATTCTCCCCACAACTCTGCTGAGATGGCTTTTATCAAAGTCACCTAAGACATTCATACTGCTAAACCCAAGAGTTTACGCTGGGGTCTCATTTACAAAGTTTCTCAACAGCGCCGCATGAGACTAACAAGGAAGTGCTTCCCAAAATGCTTTCATCTGGCTCCTGGACAACATGCTTGTCTCTGTCTCAGTGATACTGCCATTTAACAGTGACAAGATCTGCTCCTTCTAATGTTGAAGATTGAACACTAGAGAAGCACGCCAAGGCAAGCATATTAAGCAGGTTTTATTTAAAGGTAATAATACAGACTTCTCCGGGCAGGAAGAAGGGGGTCATGGCTGATGTTCTAAAGACCCCAGAAGTGAGCGCACCCTCCATCTTTTATAGGTTAAGGTCTCTTTTGTTCTCCAGTTCTCTCCCCTTATCTCTCCTTCCTGCCTATGTGACTAGGCCTGGTTTTGCATTAAGTGAGAAGCCATGGGCAGGGGGAGGGCCAAGGTGATTCAGGCAGGTAAGGGCCCAGGGGGCATTAATTAGCAGCTCCTTGCTTGCAGTCCTTGATAAAGGCAGGTAAATTTGGTAATGAATGGGCTCTGGAGATCCTTGACATTCCATTCTCCCAGGGGCAGTCTCCAACTTCCAGAGGCAGATGGCTTCATGGCTTCATTTCCTCGATTTGACTTGATCCCCTATTTCTACACTAACTACCTGTCCTTAATTCTGGCTTCATCAGTCTCTCTGCAGTCTCCTCATCCATTGCTACATTTCTAAATGTGAGTGAAACCTAGTGCTTTGTCCTTGGCCTTCTGATTTTCTTTTTTCTCTATCTCCCCTCTCTTTCAGGTGATCTCTGTAATATAAAGCCGATACTCCGCCTCCCAACCACTTGTCAAACTGCGCTCTGCCCACCTCTTACGTTACAGGGATTTCCAGCCTCCCAACCACCTGTCAATCTGCGCTCTGCCCACCTCTTATATTACAGGAATTTCTGGCTTACGCTGCCACCATTTTCCTGCTTCCCACGTTATGTCCTAACATGCTAAATAGCTATTGGTTCATCAGTCAGCTTGCAAGTATTCTCCTCCACTACTGGTTCCTTCCAGCCCGCAAGATTCCAATATCTGGGAGAAGCTACACGCCATCTTTCTCTTTTTTCCTTTCTTTTCACTCTGAGCGGACATGTTAGTCGTCCGCATAATAAAGTCTCTTGCGTGAAACCTCATGTCTGTGGTGCATTTTTCTGGGAGCTATTGACGAGCCAAGCGAGTGAGCAGCAGTTCAGGGGGATCGTGCAGCGGCAGCTATCGCCGCGGGTCCCAAGCTGCCTTACAATCTCACCCAGTCTCATTCATTTAAGTTCCATTTCCAGACTACTAACTCTCAAATCTGTAATACCAGCTTCGATGTCCACTTTGAGCTACATATGCAATTGTCAAACTAGCACCTTCACTGAGATGTTGAATTACCACCCTTAACTCAGCTTAATCAAACACTAACTTCCACACTGACCTCCTAAAGCTGTCCCACACCAAGTTTTTCTTCTCAGAAAACAATCTGACCATCCCCTTGGTTCCTCAGGCCAAAAAGCTAATACTTGTTTCCCTCTCAATTCACATTCAAGCCATGTGTACATTCTGTCCATTCAGCTGGTACAATGTAACAGAAATCATATCACTCTTCATCTCCATTGCTGTAGCAGACATTGGCCACCAGCATCTTTTAGTCTGGACAAATGCAGCAGTCTCTTGCTTCCAAACTTGTTCCTCCACAGTCCATTCTTCACACAAAGCCAGGGATAGTCCTAAATTCTGAACACAATAGTACCTCCCTTGTTGTGCCCAGATCACGAATCCCTGAAGACTACCAGGGAGCCGTCTCCGATGCAAAAGTGAAAGGGTCTTTATTGTAAGCTCGAGCTCGGACTCACAGCGTTCACTGACACAGCAGGTACTGGCTGAGCCCCGAGTCTCGATTCAGTGGGATTTTTATGAGCTCCACAGTAGAGTGGGAAATTTGAACAAAGCAAAGTACACAGTTGGCTGATTTTTCAATATGTGTGGTTTGGCATGTTTCCATTGGCTTAGGGTACCCAGGTCTTAACATTCTGACATACATGGTTTGGAATGCTAGACATTGGCTTGTTAGCTCCCAATTAGTTGTTTGCCAAAGGCCAGTCCTAATCTAGTAGCCTTCCTGGAATCGGCTATCTAGGCCTGAAACTTTTCATGCCCTAAATGCAGCCTGTCATGGCCAGGGCTTAGTTCCCTTTTCACCCTCAGGCTGAAACCCTCCAGGAGTTTCGCACTGCTGTTGGGAGTGAAACCAAACTCCTCACCATAGCCAAAGTTACCACGTTACCATTAGTTACTGCAGTTACACCACGGAATAAAGTGTCTACCTCTCTGAAACCCTTTCCTCCCCCACTCCTCTGTTCATCGTTCACCAGCCAGTAGCCTTGTTACAAGGCTCGTCCCATCAAGATGTTCTCTGTGGAATTCTCGTTAGTGAGGTATAAAATGGCTGGTTTCTTCTCAAATGCCTTCTTCAGAGAGACACTCCTAATGGCTGGGGTCAGTTTCTATCAAACTACTAATTTTTGTTTTCTTCATGGAACTGAAGCCAGAATTGGGGACAGGCAGTTAGTGTAGAAATAGGGGATCAGGTCAAATCGAGGAAATGGAGGCCATGAAAGCCATCTGCCTCTGGAAGTTGGAAACTGCCCCTGGGAGAATGGAATGTCAAGGATCTCCAGAGCCCATTGATTTACCAAATTTTCCTGCCCTAATCAAGGACTGCAGGCAAGGAACTGCTAATTAATGCCCCCTGGGCCCTTGCCTGGCTGAATCACTTTGGCCCTCCCCCTGCCCATCCGCTTCTCACTTTTCATATCTCACCTGCAAAACCAGGCCTAGTCAAGTAGGCAGGAAGGAGAGATAAGCGGGGAGAGAACTGGAGAACACAGGGGACCTGAACCTATAAAAGATGTAGGTGCGCTCACCTCTTGGGATTCTAGACCATCAGCCATGGCCCCATTCTCCCTCCCGGGAGAAGTCTGTATTATTACTACTTTTAAATAAAACCTGCTTAGTATACTTGCCTTGGCATGCTTCTCTGATGTTATACTTC
Source organism: Sciurus vulgaris (assembly GCF_902686455.1). Lineage (NCBI taxonomy): Eukaryota > Metazoa > Chordata > Mammalia > Rodentia > Sciuridae > Sciurus > Sciurus vulgaris. The sequence continues at coordinate 43,067,852 of NC_136464.1, forward strand.
AACGTTAGAAGAAGCAGAACTTGTCACTGGTCAAGGGCGGTATCAGAACCAATCAGTTCATGTTATCATCTAATTTAATTCATATGAATGTGTGTATTTATTTTTCACCAAATAAGTCTATGGCTTTTTGAGAGCATAGAACTGGTTATTTCTCTACCATCTGCCTGCATCTAAATCAGCACCTAAAACAGAGCAAGCTCTCAATAAATGCTTGTTGTCTGACAATCTAAATATAATTAAATAACATGTAAAATTTGTAATTTAGCATCTAATCCTAAGGAATTCGCAATTTATAAGACTATTTTACATTCAAACGGTGCTTCAGTTTTCTAATTTTCCTGGCCCATTAATATATATACTGCAGCCTTAAAAAAGCTAAGAATCATACTCTCCCAGGTAGTTAAGACCCAGGAAGAAAATCACATATTTAAAGTGAAATTTACCCTGCATACAAACATATTCATCCCAACCAGGTGCAAGCCCTCACATGCTCAGATGCATTTAACATCCCTGAAAACCAATGTTCCCCATTGAGCCACAGTAACTGTTTAAGAGGTACCAGTTCCTTAAACAAATAGACCATATAATTTCTGATTCACTGAACATTTATCATTTCCAAGGCAGTGTACTTCCCTATCCCAATATTCTTCTCCACATTACTTTTTTTCTCCTACATTTAAAAACAAAAGTTATGTTTATAAGAATAACAGTTAACAATTTTCAAAGGTCTTAACTGACCCATCTCCATGATACCAGATCCGTGGCTTCTATTTTTTTTTTTTTTTTTTTTTTTTTTCTTTTCTTTTTTGCGCTACTGGGGATCAAACTCAGGGCCTTGATGCTTGCAGGGCAAGCACTCTACCAGCTGAACTATCTCCCCAGTCCCTTGGCTTCTATTTTGAAGCAGCTGTTACCCAGGTCTCCTTCTGCCCAGAATAAACCCTGTCAGCCTCACAAACATGGGTAAACTCTGTACAGCTCCACCTAAAACATCCTTTTTGCCCTGAGGACTCCTGAGCCTCTCTATCTGAGAGATTGGGAATGCCAGATGCCCCCGCCACCACCATATTGTTGAATTGGCCCCAAGGGCTTAGTTACCCTCTTAACTTTTATACAACCTAGTTGGTCTGTGGTACCACTTACTCTCTGGAAGTCATAGATGTTCATGTGTGCACACACACACACAGAGTGATACCTACATAAATGACCTTCTCTGCCACCTCTCCCATTAGAAGAGAACTTCTCTTCCCCAGATTAGACCAGAATGAAGATAAATCCCCCATGTTGCACCTTCATTCTGACTGGGGTGAAATAAGTCAATAACTGGGATACTCTATCACCAATAGTTTTAATACTCTTAGAACAAAATATTCTACCTTTTTCTGTGAGCTTTCTTGACATCAGTTAGTCACCTTGTGGGAGATAACAGTCCATTCAAGATTGTTAGATCAAAGATCCTGAAACCAAAGTCTGGGAACACACTTTAGAGCCTCTTCTCTCCTTTGCACTCTCCCTTTACAGTCTTGGCAGCAGATGGTGTTCTCCAAATAAGGTCACGACAACATTTTCCATCCCACCTGCTCTCCATACAGTGGGATTTTGACATCTCTCTCATCAAGAACTGAGTTCTCTGTCCCTACTCCTTGCACAGGGGCAGGCCTCTGTGATGGAATCCACAAATAAAATGTGCCAAAAATGATGCTGCCTGAAACAAGGTCATCAAAGGCCAAGGAGCTCAGCTCATTCTCAGTGCCCAGCCACCATGCTGTGAGAGGGCCCAAGCAGCCTGTAGCCTGTGGAGAGTCTCACAAAAAAAAAAAAAAAAAAAAAAAAAGCTTTACACACTTTACACAGATAAGAACCAAGGACCCCAGCTCTCAGTCCAATTGAGCTCCCAATCAACAGTCAGCAACAATTTGCCAGCCACATGTGTGAGCTATCTAGGAAGGAGAAAATCCAGTTTCAATCCTTCTTCTTTAACTGGAGGTGATTCACCGTTGACAAGCCTTGCATAGTACTGACACTGCAAATTCTTGAACTGAGTAAATTATTGCAGATTGAATAATTCTTAGACAAAAAGCATGAGAACAAAAAGCATGGGACCAGAAGAGTTTCAAAGTTCAGATTTTTTTTTTTCAAATTTTGGAATATCTTCACATACATAATGATAAGACCATATCTAAACATGAAATTCATTTTTTTCATGTATACTTTATACATTTTGCCTGAAAGCAATTTTATACATCATTTTCTAGTGTGCCTGTGTTTTAAGTATGAGGCATCACATGAGGTCAGGTGTACAATTTTTCCACTGGTGGTGTCACATTGGCACTCAAAAAGTTTTAGATTTTGGAACGCTTTGAATTTCAGATTTTTGGATTATGGATGCTCAAGCATATTGTTCTGAGCACTCCTTCTGGGGTGATTTGTTACACAGTGAGTGAAAACAAAAACAACTGCTGTCTCTTCCACTGCAGGCATGTCCTCCTTGTCACACACATGAGGCAGTGCCTTCTTTGACCACTCTCTCAGTCAGTATGGGGACATTATGGCCCACTTGCCTTACAATGGGTCGATGAGCTATTTGTCCTTTCAGATCATGAACTGAGCTCTTCCACTCCTGCTCTTCATTGCTTTAAACCTACAGCTGATTCCACTCTCTTCTCAGGAAGCCACCCTTGTCTATTCATACATTCAAGGCAGTGGCCAGGTTCATATAAAAGCCTAAAACCCACTATCCAGCCAGAAGTGGTGGTGCAAGCCTATAATCCCAGTAACCCAGGAGGCTGAGGTAGGAGGATCTCAAGTTTGAGGCCAGCCTTAGTAACTTAGCTATAATTTTAATAAAAATTAAAAGGGCTGGAGATGTAGCTCATGGTAAAGCACCCCTTGGTTCAATCTGCTGTATCCAAAAAAAAAAAAATTATCATCCCAGGTTGAAAACAAGGATCTCCAAAATTTGAAGGACTCTGTGACAGTTGTAAATGTGGAGGCAAACTGTGACAGTCAGTCATCAGCAATGCCTCAGGGCTGAAAGCATATTATAGAGTCCAATGTGAGTCTCATCAGGGCCATAAGTGAGTCAGTAAGTACATGCTTGCAAAATTTGGAGTGGGGGAAGTCAGAATAATACTCTACCTCTAATCAATCCATGAGAAGTGACCTGGAATTTCAAGTGCTTTCCCTGGCAGCAATATTAAGGTCACGCCTCACAACTTGTTATATCCAATAACCCTATCAACAAAGGGAACAAGGTTAATCGGAAAAGACTTGTTCTCAGTAAACCCATCTAGGTCCTAAAAATCACACTTGCTCTACATATGCTCAAAGGCCATTATCTTCTGTGTATGTACATATGTGTATGCTTGTGTGTATGTGTGTGTGTGTGTGTGTGTGTGTGTGTGTGTGTTTATGTGTGAAAGAAGATCCCGTAGTGAGGATTACTACTTGATTAAACATGTACTAGAAAGGCAATTCATCCTGATGGTACCATCTCTAAATCATGGACCACATACCAGATCTAGGATTTGCAACTCACCAGCTGTGTGACTTTGGGCTAGTAGTTTAATCTTTCTGAGATTCTACATCTTAATTTACAAAATGGGGATGATTGTAGAAGTACTCATTTTCAAAGACTTTAGATTGTTTTTAAGAGTAAGTAAATTAAAATAGTTAAAGCACCAAGCACCAATAATGGATGATAAAAATTTTGAATTCCCTCCTTCCCCTGGGTAAAATGTGGTGAACCTTCCCAGTTCTAAAATACTAAGCCATTTGTCCCCACATTTTATTTATAAGATTAGCCCAGACATGTCCTGACTTCCAGGTTTGATCCAATGAGTCATTTCTAGACTGTATCTTTAGGGGTCCTGACACCATACTAAAAACACTCATCAGAAATTCTCTCCTTTCCAATTTTGCCCAGTAGCTGCAATCTTATTTTATCACCAAACAAAACCACATTCTCCTTCTTGGCGCAGTCTAAAGCAATGGGCTTGCCAGCTAGCTGCTCAGAATATATCCCTGCAAAGCAATCCCACCCCAGAGTCAGGGCCTGATTCAACTTGACGGCAGTGACTCTCTTAATGAAAGTCAGGCAGTGAGGCCTTCAGAGAGTCTGTCCCAGTAGAAGCTCAGCAGGAGACAGATTGGGTTAATCCTCTATGTGGCTCCTGATTTTCCAGGCTTTAAAGCATAGCAAAACTGAAAATAGCCCATTTTCTCACATTTTCACATAGGCATCCCCTTTTAAACCAGTTCCTTTCCATAAATGTCACATCTTTAGGGACATGTATTATAGGTAAGCCAGGGAACATTCCAGGGCAGTGTTGATCTCCTCTTTCTTCTGAGTCCTATAGCGAATTCTGCAGGTGTTGTTGCAACATTCCCTAGCAGATTCTTCTTTCAGACAAAGCGCAACCATGTCTTATAGGAAACATTGTAAAAAATCAGAAATAGGAATATGCTTTGTCTGTGGCAGTGTGAACCTTAACAAAGACTCCCTAACCCCTGCCACGTCAGCCCAGGTAGAGCTCTGCTTTCAGGGAAACCTTCCACAAAAGGAGAAACAGGGACAGCTTGTGCTGCATGGAACAGTGATGAGATCCTCCAACAAGATAGTTGCACCGGGTTGAGAAAACAACTGCCCTTTGACGTAAGCTCCTCCTGGATTAAAATCCCAGCTGCTCCAGTGACTAGTTAGATGATTTAGGAAACTCAGCGTCAATGTGAACAGAAGGGAGGGGACATGAGCAGGACTCTGAAGCTCCCAAAAGAAATAGAACAGAGCTTCAAGGAAATTAACTGGGAAAATAAAGACCCATAGATCCATAAAGTCTTCATCAAGAAGACATGTGGTCTAGATGCCCGGTGTCAGTTTCACTTCTCTTCCCAGTGAAGGTTTGAATTCAGAAAAGAGAAGACTCAGGAACTGTATTAACAAATTGGGTTGTATTTCTGGAGCAAAACTGAAGATAACAAAATTGCAAGTTCTTAGCCAGGGTGATACTTAACTCCCAAGCCTATATTCAGAGACCAGCTGGTCTCAGCAAGAGGACTTCCGGCTGAAACAGAAGGGAAATGGCTGCAGTGAGCACAGAATCTTGTCTATGCTAGTGCAAAGGCATACACACGTGCATGCATGCGCACGCGCGCACACACACACACACACACACACACACATACACATATATCATGAAAATGGGTCAGAACTTCTCTCTCATAAAGAGCTGTGCCTCCCTCACAACCCCATTTCTGAATTCAGATCATAGGCCTGATAGCTTCAGTTTGTGTTTGAGAATATTTTTCCAAAGTCCATGAACCTTAAATGCTAACACAAAACTTAAGAAATCCCCATGTTTACATATTATTTTCTGTATTTCTCTGTGCCAATGTCTACGAAAATAGAAAACAAAGGAGAAACTTTATGACAACCATTGGGACTAATGTCCAATGTCCAGACATCCCACAGATGCCCACGTGCACACAGGAGTAGGAAGCAGGGAATCATCAATGCTTTGTAGCAGTATTAAGTTCTCCTCCATCAATCTTTGAATTACTCCAGTTATGGATAGACAAAGTTATTGTTTTCAAGAATCCCACAGCAAAAACAGAAAAGAGAGAAAGAAAAGGAAAAGAAATTCAGCATAAAATCCAAGGGCATTGGGTAGCTGTAAGTCTTAGAAATGGTTATTAGTCTAGGACCAACAGAGAAATGCCTAAATAAACTCATGAAACATGTTTGTCTAGAAAAGACCCACTAGGACTTTTAAATAATAACAGTGACCCTGATTTAAACAAATAAATCATAGAGTCAGATAATAAACATTATTGCTTTCAACATATGCCAAACAAAAGCATAAAATATATGAAGAGACTTAAAATAGTATGGAAAATATGTTTATGTGGTATCCCAAGTTAAACAGAAATGAGCTCCAGCTGGGTATGTGAGGTAGAGAAGGGGTGGCAGGTAGTGAAGGAAGTCATCAGAAGTATTACCTCAGAATGTCTTCTGTCCACCTAGAAGAAATATTAATAAAGTAGAAAGTACGAGAACTTGAAATAAAATCGTCATACCACCCCATGATGGAAAGAAAAGGAACCAGTTGGGTAAAGTTCAATATTCAATGTAAATGCTAGATTTGGGAAGGCAGACTTCAAAAATGTAAGACAAAGAGCAATAAGGATTATTATAAGTCATGATACTTTGAGAAGGAAGGTAATTCTCAAAAATGCAATTGCCTTTTGCACTTGGAAATGACCCTAGTGAGAAAGAAGAGGCCCAGCACTCAATTTAAGAGTCCTGCTGGGACCTGCAATGGTTGAGACAAAACAGCATTGTAGTTCTAAGAGCCCGGCCCTGGAGTTTGGCCAACAGCATTTGAAACCCAGCACATTACTTTACGAGGGATCCTGGGCCTGTTAACTAAACTTTGTACATTATAGTTGTCTGATCCATTAAAAAAGTGAGATGTAACAACTTTTATTCCATGTGATTACTGTGATGATTGGATAAGATAATATACATAAAGCACATGACATCTAGTAAAATCTTAATAGATTGTGGCTATTTTTCTCTTCAATACCAGTCTCCATTCTCTTGGTCTCTTCTGTTAATAATTATCTGCTATTTTAGATAACTAAAATGCAATGAGTATTGATTAGTACAACATAGCTACAGTGGCCTCAAACCTTCCCGGGAATCAGACATGGAATAAGTTAATTGGTCAGTTACATAATCAAACTGCTATCTAAAGGAAATGTTGGATGTGCCACTGAGGAGTAATTAATACAGATTGTAAAAGAAAATACTGAAAGGTAAGGAGGAGATGCATAATGAACATGACATGATAGGCAAAGACTGCAATAAGCTGTGGTTTGCAAAACTGCTAAGAGTCTCAGGAAAGACTTTCTTAGTCATCCTGAGAGCCCAAGAAAGGGATGAACCTGAAGTCAACTGTAGAGTATTGATGGATAAAGAAAAGCAAATTCTCTACATTCCATTTGCTTCTTCAAGAGCCTGATATTTGGACTGATAAGAATAGGATTGAGCCACCATGAAGGAATCAGAGCCTTAAATTCATTAGGAAAATGAAAAGCCAATATGTTCCCTTATTTTTAAGTCTCTGACTGAGAAATTAGAACCCAAGGTATAGAGATAATTTTCAAATGGAATGAACAAGCTTCTGCAGGTGCTCTTTGAACAACTTATACAAATGAAAAGTTTCTGATATACTGGGAATGGACAAATGCTATTCCAATTTCCAAAGAGCAGAATTCTGCAAACCATAGACAGGGGCTTGGCAAAGACAGCTGCTGTCATAAAAAGAAATATAGGAAGGAAGCCAAAAAGATGAAAAATATTCTTAAGGAAAAAGGATAAATCAATGTCCAGGGCAAGAATATGACAGACTATGGCTCAAAATTGTTTGCATGCATACCATATGCCAGTTACTATTCTAGGTACTTTTATTTACATGATCTTATTTAATTTCCCAATAGTCAGAGGTATCATTCTGTCCACTTTTTATTGATGGGGAAACTGACATACAGAGAAGATTATGGAATGAAGAATCTCTAGTCTATTTTAGAGCTAAAATCATATATTCAGGACTCTGCCCTAGGAGGATGGGCACCAGGCATTCTGGAGGAATAGGAACATCCCAGACTCTAAAGAGGAGTTAGTCAGAGACTGGAAAGGAAATCACACTTGTCATGTCCCCAGACAGTTTGGTAGGCAGTGAAGTTCTGTGAAGGAGACATCGTGTCCAGATCCCTTTAAGACTTTTTCCCAGTTCATATGCTCCTTTTCTGAGAATTATCTCCCTACTTACAGAGAAGCACCTGTACACTCCTATTTGATATAGGCAAGAGGACCCAATCTAAGCGTGTGACTTTTCTCTTCCAGGAGTTTGGAATTTAGACATATTAGTCTCTGCTGTGCATTTGAGCTCGGAAGTGATGAGGAACTAAGCTGGAGATGGTCATTTTGGGTCATATTAATGTGCACAAAAAAGTGGGGAATGCATGGATGACAGAGAAGCACACAGGTAAGACCAGGCACCCCTGAAGAACAAATAACTGGTTCTGGATTTTTCTTTCAGGTCTTTACTCTAGTCTTTCATGGAGAAATGTGTATACACATATACAGAGATGTGATGCAGATAATGATAGAGATATACTTCGCTGGATGTGCCTGTAATATTAATCCTCATGAAACCTTACCTTTGGTGAATAAACTAGCCTGAGTTCTGGAAGACAATTACCAAAATGCCTGGTTTAGATGTCTGTGCACTGCCATGACATATCCACTCTCCTCCTGAACTCTTGTGAGAGACTCTTGTGAGATGTACCCAGCACATGGACCACAAATATCTCCCACAACCACCTGTGTGGAAAATAAAATCTAAAGAAAATAGAGGAATTTCTGGAGGAAAACTGAAGAAAATGGAGAGAAAGGTTATATACTTTTTCTTCTACTTAAAGTTCTTAACTTCATAGGAGAATGGAGACTAAAGTATCAGGAAAGGTGAAGTCAACATACAACTCAGTCTCCTGACTCAGCTTTATGGAAGAGAATGACTGAATCATGGACCAGGACAGAGAGAATTTTATAAGGATTCTATACATAATTTTATAAGGAAGAATGAAAGACAGCAGACCTAACAACTGGATTGCAGATGATGATAGGCAGAATTATCAAAAAAGATGAAAACTTCATCAAAAAAGTATGCTGTTGAAAAGTAAGATTCCACCAGACGTCACACAGAGAGGATTCACAGATAAAAATAACAGGTAAGGAAGTTAAGATGAAAATATATTGTCATTTTGGGAAAATGGCACTATGACAGAATTCATACATGGCCCCTTCTCCCTTTTTCCTCTTAAAATATCCATGACATTTTCTGTCAAAGGGTAAAAAAAAATCTACATTAACACCCAAAATGTTTGACAAGAATTTTGAACACATTTCATATTCTACAGCAAATGTATACTTGCTCTTACAAAATTGGAAAGAATTAAAAATTGGCACCAACTGCCAACCCAAACCCAGACCTCTGTATCATAAGGGACATCAGGATCAAGAGATGAGCCTGGTATGGCCTAAGACTTCAGATGCACGACTGGGTCAGGCTTTAGACTTGGTAGGCTTAGACTTCAAGTCATGAGCCATTTGTAGTCTATTTCCTCTCATCTGAGAGGCTGAATGGCAAAGATTCCAACTGGCCTGAGCCCCGACCTCAGCACTAAGAGTAGGGTAGTACTCCAATTATAAAAACACAATTTTTTTTTGAACCTTGCTCCAGTAGAAAGGGATCCTCTCTCATAAGCTGTATTCCATATTTGAAAGTATTTGATATTCTGAAAAATAGGAAGATAGAAACACAACACTTCTTAAGTTTGGCATGAATATCAAACCCTAACTCTAGAAACAATATTAATGACTTTCTTCTATGAGTCAGATAGAGACTATAAACTTTAGTAGCCCCAAGAAACCATTACCACTCTACCCTGGTTGGACATGAGGATTAAGAAAGTCCTTTCAACAAGGCACAGTGGCACATTCCTTGTAATCCTAGCAACTCGAGAAGCTGAGGCAGGAGAATCACAAGTTCAAAGCCAGCTTCAGCAACTTAACAAGACCCTGTCTCAAAAATTAAAAATAAAAAGGGCTGGGGATGTGACTCAGTAGCTAAGTGCAACTGGGTTCAATTGTGCAAAACAATAAACCAAACACACCCCTTCAACAATGACTCAATACCAAATCCAGGACTAGGACAATTCAGACTCTTCCAATGGATAAGCAATAAAAACAAAACTTTGAAACAGTCTCTCAGGAAACCTGATCTCTGAGAAAATTTAAGCAAACAAGATCAGAAGGAGCTATTTCTTTAGCATCTTTGAAAGAGGAACAGAATAAACTTGAATGTCACTATGGAACAATTTAAATCAGTATTAGAAGTGGTTAATAATAAAATTGATGTTGAGAAAAATCAATTAGTAAAATAGGAAATAGGCTTAGGAAACATACAGAATGTCAAAGAAATTATCATCATGGGAAAGAATATGAATGAATATTTCTTGTATCTACATCTGCCTGACTTTTCTGGCTGCAAGAATACAAACATGAAGAAACCATTTACACCTGCCCTCAAGGTATTCACAGCCCAGTGAGGAAGGTAGAGGAAACAGATCACAATCTAGATGTCATTAATTGATACCAACTCACTACTCCAGAATCACAAAAATATAATTTCTCTTATAGTGTCCGTAGAGGGTATACAAGAGAACAGATGATACACACTCTAAGAATATTCTATCACTTTAAGAAAAAGAAATTGTGCAAGCATTATTCTCAGGACACACATTAATACATCCAAAAGTCTGAAAAAGTAAGCATTAATCTCCTAAATAATAAGATAAAAATTAAGAGACAGTATATTCTGGCTTGGGGGTGGTGAAATTTATAAAACTATGTATCACAATAAGAGTTAATCACAGTTATACACAGACCGAAAACTGGGTGACTCTAATATTTTTCCATTTTAAATAATATTGTCTTCACTAGGATAGGCAGTGGTTGATGAATTATTGAAAAGCAAAAATACACAGGAAATACTACAATACAAATAAAGACTATAGAAAATCTAATCAATAGGTAAAATTATTTTTAAAATTATAGAAGGCCTCTCCTTTCATATCTTGGTTGCATAAGTAAGACTTTTCATGGTCAAAACGTACTTTACGGACATTATAAACTATTAAAGTAGAAAGTCAAGAAAACAAAAAGTCTGAGAACAAAAGAACATCTTGAAAATAAACAAAATGTGAAATTGCTGTGATCCATAATTCAACAGAGGAGTTACACTTTTAGATACACTAGACTAAGTACAGTTCACCCTGTCTCTCCCACTGAATGGAGCCATAAAACCTGGACAAAATTCATGGAGTAATTACCTCAGGAGTCTGAAAAGTAAATAATAGCAGGCAGCTTAGGAAAGAAGACCAGAATTTAAAGTACCACCAAATTGGTGGTAAATTTACCATTTTTCTCCCTCTGAAATTCCTTTAGCCTGAAAACACAATCTGAAATCCAGAACTGAGCACTAAGATATAGAAAGAACCCTAGGGGAAGTACTTTAGTCCTGGCGCGATAAGCAGAAAAGGAAATTCCTAATGCTCACTGAGAACACGGAAACCACCTTGGGTTAATCCCGACACCTATTTTCTTGGGTCCCAGACCCCAGGCAAACTCTTGGAGGAGGCAACAGTGATGGAAATGGTAGCCCACAAATACCCAGGCTCTGAGGGAGGGGAGCCATCTCTACAATCCACAGAGCTCTGGTCCAAGAGGGTGAGTCGAAACGTCATTGATATTTTTCTCTCTGACACTTCTCTCACAGCTTATTTCTGGATGCAGAAGCAGCTGCAAAAGTATAACAGAGAAAGGTAACAGAAGGCCCAACTCTCTGGCCTAAGAATTAGGAATGGGGGTTCTGACAAACTAGAGAGTAACAGACATGAAATCATAGAGAGGTAAGAGCTCAGGGAAAAAATGACACCCTGAAGTTTTTTAAATGAATTTCTGGACTCATCCCAAAGTTAGATGTGGGTGGACCTGATTTAATCAGGATAGCAAAGACTGAGACTGGGACTAATAAAGACATCATAATTCAAGTCTCAAATCATGGGTGGTACAAACACACGGGACAACTCTGAAACATTGCAAAAGGTTTGAGAACTGAATTAACTTTGGAATCACATACCACAGAAGGTGGGTGGGGATGTGAAGCCTGAAACTAAACAGGATAATTACCTACTAAAACAAATATAACATTCCCGTAGGATGTTTCAAAGACCCAGAAACTCATAATATGAAAAATGACCAGGATAAAATCCAAATTATTCAGTATATGAAAAAACAGAAAAATCTCAATTAACATGGGGGAAAAAATCAACAGATGCTAAAGGCAAGACAAAAGATGTTTAAATTATCTGACAAAGAAAATAAAACACTTGCTATAAAAATGTTCCACCAAGCAATTGCTAACAGTCATGAAACAAATGAAAATTCAAAACAAGAAAGAGAATATATAAAGAAGAATTGAATGAAAATATTAGAACTAAAAAACACAATAACTTCAAATTTTAAAAAAAATTACTAAATTGTGACAGTTATATAATCCCATAGAGCAATCACTCAAAACACTTGTAAGATTCTGTAGCTGAAAACTCGGTAGGTAAATTAATAGGATACTAAAAAAATGTTCAAGCAACACAAAAGAAAACAAAAAATAAGGAACAGAGAGAGAAAATGGGAGGAACAAATAATGATTACACTTAGATCCAAACCTATCAATAATTACATTTAATGTAAATAGCTTGAGAATACAATTAAAGATAGAGTAACACGAAACACAAAACAATATGCTCCTCATGTGCAACTCATCCAAATTTAATGCTTTAGGTAGGTTAAAAAGAAAAGAATAGGAAAAGATATCTTATGCAAACTCTTATAACAGATACTGGAGTAGTTACATTCATATCAGACAAAGCATGCTTCAAAACTACCAGAAATAAAGAATTTTGCATAATGAAGCAAAGATAAATTCACAATGAAGACATAACAACCTAAAATATACATGAACTTACAGGATGTAAAAACTGAGAGAACTGAAGCTGAAACTGACAAATTTCAGACTGAGATTTTAATATCCCCCCTTAATAATAGGGAAACTAATAGAAAATTAGCAAGGATGTAGAGAAACCCAGCAACATCAATCAACAGGACCTAATTAACATACATAGAACACTCTGTCCAAAACCAGAATACACATTTTCTTCAAGTTTGCAAGAAAACATTCACCAAAATGAGCTATATCCTGGATCATAAAACAAACTTTAACAATGTTTAAGTGTTTTTATTTGTCATTATTGTTATACATAATAGTGGATTTCATTTGACATAATCATACATGTATGGAATATAATTTGCTCCATATCAGTCCCCAATGTTTCCTCTTTCCTCCCCTCGCTGCTCCCACTACTCCCCCAAATCACAGAACGTATATTCTCTAGACATAGTGGAGTTAGAGTGGAAATCAATAACAGACAAATAACATGACAATCTCCAAACACTTAGAAATTAAACAATTCACTTATAACACTAGGCAAGCATCAAAAGAGGAAAAGCATCAGGAACTTATTAAAGGGATAGAGTGAAGAGCATAAAGAGTTCCCCTCTGTGCCGAGATGTACAGAGATCCTTGAACGGAAGGTAAAGCAGAAACAATGACAAAATTCCCCAGGTCCTAGACCCCACTCTACGTCACTATAAAAAGTGTCACTATAGAAGTGAAGGTAACCAGAGCAAGAACTCAAACACAGTTCAGTTTCTGAATACGTTAACTATCTGTATTGCCGTGAAGACAGTAATCAGTAGACAGCTGGATAAGCTATATTAATATCAAACAAAGTAGGTTTTAGAAAAAGGAATGTTATCAGAAATGAAGAGGGACATTTCACAATGATAAAGGGATCAATTTATATAAAAGCACAATACTGTGCTAAATGTGTATGCAACTAAAAACAGCATCAAAATAAATAAAGCAAGACTGGTAGAACTAGAGCTTCAATAAGAAAATTCACAATTTCTGTAGAAGACCTAGAAATTCTCTCTTAATTATTAATAGAACAAATAAACTGAAAATCAGGCGATATAAAAACATTAAGCAATTGACCCGACCTAACTAACATTTAGAGAACATTTCACTGATAACTGCAGCATAAAATTTATTTTTTCAAATGTGCAGGTTAACATTTACTATGATAAAATATATTCCAGGCCATAAAACATATCTTAACAAATTTAAAGCAATTAATGTCATATGAAGTGTGTTTCCTTATAACAACAGAATTAAACTAGAAATTATTAATAGAAAGATAGCTAGAAAATATCCAACATCAGAAAATTCAAAAACACTTTTACAGGAGCTGGGGTTGTGGCTCAGTGGTAGAATGCTTGCTTGGCACGTATGAGGCACTGGGTTCGATCCTTGTCACCACATAAAAATAAATAAATAAAATAAAGGTATTGTGTCCATCTACAACTAAAAATTAAAAAAAAAAAACCACTTTTACATAACCCATGGGTCACATAACAAAGTCATAAGAGAAACCAGCAAGTATTATAATTTGAATGAAAATGAAAGGAAAGAATACTCAAACTTGTGAGACACAGTGCTTGGAATAAAGTCTAGCACTAAATGCTTACATTAGAAAAGAGGTGTGCTAACTGACACAGTGGCACACACCTGTAATCCCAGAGGATTGGGAGGCTGAGGCAGGAGGATTGTGAAATCAAAGCCAGTCCCAGCAACTTAGTGAGACCCTTTCTCTAAATAAAATATTAAATAGGGCTGGGGATGTGGCTCAGTGGTTAAGCACCCCTGGGTTCAATCCCCAGTATCAAAAGAAAAGAAAAAGAGAAAGGAAAGACTTGCATCTCTTCTCCTTTATATTCCCTTTGGTATATGTGCTGCTGTAATAGAAAGATTTAATCTAAGCATCTTTCCTTGAAAATAAGCACAAAGTATTCTCAATAGAGGACACTAGAGAGACATTGCCTGAGGAAGGAGCTCTCCTGGGGTTTCCAGCTGGCACACAGGAAAAGGTAAAAGGGAGGGTCAGGCATGTGTGAATGAGAAGACATCTGGCAGAGCGCTGTCCCGTCTACAAGCCTAGAAATGTGTGATCACTCACAAACTTGCAGCTTTACCCTGGTGATCATATTGCTGCTCTCTTCTAGGTACACAAGCATATGCTTTTAGGTTTCCTGCCTGCCACAAAACCTGAAGTCTTCCTGCTAGCTTCAGGGATCTCCTACCTATATCAATGCCTGAAGACCCCCTATCATTTCCTGTGTGGCCCACCTATACCCCAAGATGTTCCTCTGCAGACCCCGCATAGCTGACAAGTACCCTACAATTTTCCCAGTTGCACATCCACTCAACACTATGGCTGCTGATTGCCCACTAGCCACTGGCTCTGAAGAGGTGTGCCTCCTGATTTCCTAGTTACTGTAGACCAGCTCTTGTTTGACTAAGCCAACAAACTCCTCTGCTATCTTATCTACAGAGCAACAATTCCTATGTTGAAATCTGAACACTTTTTAAATTTGTCTTTCCTTGGTGTACTGAGTACAGGAAATTTGAGACTGGCCAAGTAAAAATAAGACTACAGGTGGCAGTAACATAGAATGAACTTTATTTGAATAGTGCTTTGATTATTTGTATGAAAAGAGAATCCTCTTCTTCCCCCAAAGAGGTAGAGGGCAAAGGAATCCCATGGACAGAGAAGAAGCAGAGAGGGTACTTACCTGTCTAGTAACATCATTTATTGCAAGATGGGGCTGTCTCCATCAGAGGGCTTCAAAGGGCAGCAATAGCTTGGGGCCTTTCAAGGAGCAGGATTTATCTTATCAATGATTAACAGATGATAGATGCAGTTTTGTGGCATATACAAAGCAAATGAGCACTAAATAGCTAAAAATATTCTCATTAGGGCTATATGTAAAGCAATTGGATATGTAAAATTTAATTTTATGCCAGCGAAGCTAATGGTTTTAGCCTTTTCTACCAAAGTTGATAAACTCCTATCCAGACCCATTAGGAATTTAAAACAACATAAAATGCAAATAATCAGTATCAGAATGAAAAGATATTATCACAAGTGCTGCAGATAGATCAAAACAAAGAGGACATGGACACAAACCCAAATAAATACAATTTTCTCATACTAGACAAAGGGGCCAAAAATATGCAATGGAGAAAAGATAGCCTCTTCAACAAATGGTGCTGGGAAAACTGGAAAACCATATGCAACAGAATGAAATTAAACCCCTATCTCTCACCCTGCACAAAACTCAACTCAAAATGGATCAAGGACCTCGGAATCAGACCAGAGAACCTGCATCTTATAGAAGAAAAAGTAGGTCCAAACCTTCAACTTGTTGGCTTAGGATCAGACTTCCTTAACAGGACTCCCATAGCACAAGAAATAAAAGCTAGAATCAACCACTGGGATAGATTCAAACTAAAAAGCTTTCTCTCAGCAAAGGAAACTATCAGCAATGTGAAGAGAGAGCCTACAGAGTGGGAGAATATCTTTGCCAATCATACTTCAGATAGAGCACTAATATCCCAAATCTATAAAGAACTCAAAAAACTCTACACCAAGAATACAAATAATCCAATCAACAAATGGGCTAAGGAAATGAATAGACACTTCACAGAAGAAGATGTACAAGCAATCAACAGATATATGAAAAAATGTTCAACATCTCTAGTAATAAGAGAAATGCAAATCAAAACTACCCTGAGATTTCATCTCACCCCAATTAGAATGACAATTATCAAGAATACGAGCAACAATAGGTGTTGGCGAGGATGTGGGGAAAAAGGTACACTCATACATTGCTGGTGGGGTTGCAAATTAGTGCAGCCACTCTGGAAAGCAGTATGGAGATTCCTCAGAAACCTTGGAATAGAACCACCATTTGACCCAGCTATCCCACTCCTTGGCCTATACCCAAAGGACTTAAAATCAGCATACTACAGAGATACAGCCACATCAATGTTCACAGCTGCTCAATTCACAATAGCCAGATTGTGGAACCAACCTAGATGTCCTTCAATTGATGGATGAATGGATAAAGAAACGTGGTATATATATACAATGGAATATTATTCCACCATAAAGAATGATAAAATTATGGCATTTGCAGGCAAATGGATGAAATCGGAGAATATCATGCTGTGAGATAAACCAGTCTCAAAAAACCAAAGGACGAATGATCTCGCTGATAAGCGGATGATGATACATAATGGGGGGTGGGAGGGGTTAGTGTTAGGGTTAGGGTTAGGGTTGGGGGGGCAAGAATGGAGGAAGGAAGGACTGTATAGAGGGAAAAGAGGGGTGGGAGGGGTGGGGGGAAGGGAAAAAATAACAGAATGAATCCAACAACATTACCCTATGTAAATTTATGATTATACAAATGGTATGCCTTTACTCCATGTACAGAGAAACAACATGTATCTCATTTGTTCAGAATAAAAAAACATTTTTAAAAGATATGTGAAGACAGAAATTATATATAAAAATTATTATTTAGGGTTAGGTTTAGGGTTAGGGATAAGGAGGGTGGTAAGAATGGAGGAAGGAAGGACTGTATAGAGGGAAAAGAGGGGTGGGAGGGGTGGAGGGGAAGGGAAAAAATAACAGAATGAATCAAACAACATTGCCCTATGTAAATTTATGATTTTTTAATAAAAAAAAAAGATCACTCAAAAAATAGGTACAGGTAGTCTTATAAAGTCTAAAGCAGCCTACTAAATAAATGAATAATAAAAATAGTAAAATAAAATAACAAAAATAGTATTTGAAAGAAATGGAATGCATAATTATAAATCTTCCTACAAAGAAAGTTATAAACAGTTAGGTCCATAAGGCTTCACTGGTGAACTCTTACCCACTCTTTAAGGAAGAAATAATAAAATTCCATATAAATGTTTCCAGAAAACAAATGATGGAATACTCATTTATATGACCAGAATTATACTAATACAAAATTCAGAAACTATATGTTAAGAAAAAGAAAACAATAGACTAGTTTTCCCCAAAATTTTCAAAACATGTTAGCAAATAATAATAATAATCTAGCAATGAAAAATCCACACAACCAAACGTGATTTATCTTGCAAGTGGAAGTGGGTTCATGGTCAGAAAATCCATCAATGTAATTTGCCATGTAAGTAGACTAGTGAAAAAAATATTATGAAAGAGATACAAAAGTTGATCAAATGCAGATTTTACACACACACCACACACACATACACATTTAGTGGTGAAAGACAGGAGGCTGAATGTTCCCCCACCAAGTTTAGGTGAAAGGCAAGGACAACCACTGTCATTGCTTCTATTTAACATCATACTAGGTGACATAGCTAGTGTATTAAGGCAAGAAAAACCATAACAACATAATAAGCTAAAGGGGGAAAAGCAAAACTTTTTTCAATGTAATGAAGATATGATTACCTACATAAAAATTCAAAAGAATTTTACCAAGAAAAGCTCATAGGAATAAGAAGTGACTTTAGCAAAATCATAGAATAAAAAAGCAATGAAAAAAAATCCAGCAATAAATCAATGGAAATTAAAATGACAAAATAACACAAAAATATAGAACACTTAGGTGTAAATCTAAGAAGATAAGTGCAAAATATGTAGGGTGAACATTATAAAATACTGATGATAAATATCTTAAGTTCTTAGTAAATGGAAGAACATACTTTTAGACAAGGCTGGAAGTTTCAGTATTTGGAGTTATCATTTCCCTTCAAATTGTTCTATGAATTTAGAGTAATACCAATAAAAATTCCAGGTAGACTATTTGTTTGATTTTTGTTTTTAAGAAATCAGCAACCTGATTGTAATATGAAAAAAGTAATAAGTCAATTATGAAAAAGAGAAACAAAGTTGATAAATTATACCATCCTGTTTCAAGATTTACTGTAAACCTACAGTAATCGAGATAGCCTGGTATTGGTGGAAAGGCAAACACATACATTAATGAATCAGAACAGTGAGCCCAGAAATAAAAAGCAGGTCAAAATACATATGGTAACAATTGTTAGAACTACATGGAGAAATAGACAGGTCTACTGTTAGAGTTGTAGACTTCAGCACACTTCTATCGTTAATGAATGATTAGCTGATAGAAAATCAGTAGAACAGAGATTTTACAGAGAAAATCCAGTATCAACTAGATTCATTGACATTTATAGACTGCTCCATCCAATAACAGAAGAACACACATTCTTCTCAACAGTCATCAGACTGAGTATGTTCATGGCCATGAAGCACAAATCAACACATAAAGGAATAGAAGTCATGTGAAATCTGCTTTCAGAGTATTAAACTAGAGATCAATAATAGAAAGACAGCTGGGTAATCCCAAGTGTTTGGAGATTAAACAATGAATTTCTAATAGCATGTTCAAAGAAGATATCTCAAGAGAAATGTAAAAACTTTTGAACTAAATGAAAATAAAAATGCAACTTATCAAAATGTGTGTTAGCAGGAAAAACAGTGCTTAGAGGGAAATTTATACTACTAAGAGCATCTATCAGAAGCAAAGAAAGAACTAAAATCGATAAGCTAAGATTTTAGTCAACCAGAGAAGAAGAGCAATGAAAACGTAGAGCAAGCAGAAGAAAAGAAATAAGATTGGAAATAGAAATCAGTGGAATTGAAGACTGCAACATAATAGAGAAAATTTTAAAAAACAAAACCTGGATTATCTAAAATTAACAATAAAATGTATAAACTCAGTCAAACTAACCAAGAAAAAAAGGAAAGATATAAATTCTTAATATCATAAATGAAGGAAATGACATCATTACCGATCCCACAGACAACAAACTAATAAGAAATAAAAAGCAATATTATGAATAGTCCTGTTCACAAATTTGATGTCATAAATGAAATGGGCTAATTCTTAGGAATACATGATCTATTAAAATTTACACAAGGAGACATAATCTGAATAGTCATAAAACTATTAAATAATTTCAATCAATGATTAACCAATTTCCAAAACAGAAAGGACCAAACCTAAATGTTTTACTGATAAATTCTACCAAATATTTCAAGAGGAAATGATACCAATTCTCTACAATCTCTTTCAGAATATAGAAGCAGAAGGAATACTTATTCTTTGGAGCCAGAATGACCCTAACACCAAACCAGGTTGACATTACAGAACTACAGACCAGTATCTCTCATAAACATACATGCAAATATCCTCAACAAAGTCATCAGCAAATTGGATCCAACAATGTATAACTGAACAATACACCACAACCATGTGGAATTTTGGTGGAGTAGGGTACCAGGGATTGAACTCAGGGGCACTGGATCACTGAGCCACATCCCCTGCCCTATTTTGTATTTTATTTAGAGATAGGGTCTCAATGAGTTGCTTAGCACCTCACTTTTCCTAAGGCTAGTTTTGAACTTGGGAACCTCCTACCTCAGCCTCCTGAGCCACTGAGATTACAGGTGTGTGCCACCTTGCCTGGCAACCACATGAAATTTATTCCAGGTATAAGAGGCTATGTTAATGTTGTAAGTTTTAATTGACAGGATAAATCACATCAACAAGCTCAAGAAAAATCATGATTGTATAAAAACTGTAGAAAAAGCATTTGATAAAGTCCTAGACCTATTCATGTTAAAAACTCTCAGAAAACTAGGAATAGATGGGAGCTTCTTCAACTTGATAATGAAAATCTACAAAAAACTTATATCTTAATAGAAACTAGAAAATTTCTCACTAAAATTAGGAAGAGGGAAAGGATGCCCTCTCTCACAACTCCTCTTCAGTATCATACTCCTATCCAGATCCTAGCTAATCAATATAACAAGTAAATAAAAGTCATACAAATTGGGAAGGAAGAAACAAAATTGTACAAGTTCACAAATTATTGTTTATGTAGAAAATCTCAAAGACTCAATAAGAAAAAGAAACTTCTGGAATTAATAAGCTATTGTAGGAAAGTTGCAGAATACCAGATTAATATACGAAAGTCAATTGCTTTTCTATATAAAAAGCAAAAACAACTTGAATTTTAAATTAAATTATATTAGCACCAAACAAAACAAAGGACTTTGGGATAAATCTACTAAAATAACAAAACCAATGGAAGAGGGCTGGGGATATAGCTCAGTTGGTAGAGTGTTTGCCTCGCAAGCACAAGGCCCTGGGTTCAATCCCCAGTACCACAAAAAAAAAAAAAAAAAAAAAAAAAAAAAAAAAAATGGAAGAGATCAAAGGTATAAATAAATAGTTCCATAGTCCATGTCTATACAAATGAAGAATCTACATTGTTAAGATGGTAGTTCCTCCCAACTTGACATACAGGTTCAAAACAACTCCAATCAAAATATCAGAATGATATTTTTTGGATATTAATAAAATAATTCTAAGGCTTATACAGAAGGACAAAAGATCCAGAAAAAAAAAAAAAAACCCACATTATACTAAAGAAGAGCAAAATCTAAGGATTGGTACTACTCAACCTCAAAACTTGGTTTATTGCATGAATAAAGACAGTATGTTATTGGTGAAAGAACAGACAAGTAGATCAATGGAATAGAATAGACAGCCCAGAAACATAGAATGAGAGAGAGAGAGAGAGAGAGAGAGAGAGAGAGAGAGAGAGAGAGAGAGAGAGAGAGAGAGAGACCTATCTTTGAAAAGAATCAAAGGTAATTCAACAGGCATCCTTCAAAACTGGTGGTGACACAACTGTGTATTGATATGCACCTGCACAAATGAATCTAGACACTAACTTAGAATCAACCAAGATGTCCTTCAAAAGGTGAATAGACATAAACCATTATGGTTTTATACAATGGAGTAGTATTCAGTGATAAAATAAATGAGTCATTAAGTCCCCAAAATACAAAAGAACCCAATGTGTATGGCTTAGTGAAATAATCAGTCTGAAAAGACTATATATTGCATGTTTCCAACTACAGGGCATCTTAGAAAAGGAAGAAACCATAGGGGAAGTAAAAAGACCAGTGATTTCCAGGGACACGGAAGATGAGGCAAAAGAAGGAATAGGTAGAACACAGGGGATTTTAGGGCAGTGAAATTATTCTGTGTGACACTGAAATGTCATATGTGACATCATGTATTTGTCAAAACCATGTAATACACAGCATAGGATGAATCCTAATATAACCTATAGATTTTATTTCATAATAAGGTATAAATATTGGTTGGCAAGTTTTAACAAATGTATCATATTAATGCAAGATATTCATACCAAGGAAACTGCAAGGTAGTATGGAGTTTTATGAGAACTCTCTGTACTACCTGTTAAATTTTCTGTAAACCTAAAACTGCTCTGAAAAACAGATTCTATTAATTTAAAAACAGACAAACTGCAGAATAGGAGAAAACATTTTCAAATCAGAGATATGATAAAAGAATTGAATCTATAAAAGAACTCTCAAAACTCAAATGTAAGAAACCAAATAGCACAATATAAAGGAAGGAGATATTTAAACAGACAAGTTATGAAAATAGATATCCAAGTGGTAAATAAATATGGAGGGATACTAAGCATTATCCATCACTGGGAAATTTGTGTTGACATAACACTGAATAGCCACTATACACCCCTTAGAATGCCTAACATTTCAAAAACAAATATAGTACCAAATGCTGGGGTGATACAAAACAACTAGAACATTCATACATTGTTAGTTGGGATCAAAATGGAATATTCACTTTGGAAAATGATTTGACCATTTCCTTTAAAGTGAGACATACATTTAGTACACAACATTGCAATACCATCTCTGGGCATTTGCCCAAGAGAAATGAAAACATTTTCACACAAAAACTAGTAACAAATGTTTATAGTGGTTTTATTCATAATCCCCAAAGCCATCAAACACTCAAAGCCATTTTACAGGTAAACACATAAATGAACTGGTTCATTATACAATAATATACAATTCATCAAAAAGAATAAGAAAAAAAAAATACTGATAGATCATCCTAGATGAATATCAAATGTATTATGATGCTAAGTGATAAAACCCAGCATCAAAAGATCACATACTCTATGATTACATTTATATGATATTTTTAAGTCAAATCTAGGGACAGAAAAACCAGATCAGTGGTAGTCAGGATATGGAGATGTGGGGAAAAGTTGACTTCAAAGGGCATGAGGTAATTTCTTGAGGTGACAGAAACGTTCTACATGTTGATTGCATTGGTGGTTACACGACTAAAGGCGATTCTTAAAACACTGAAGTTTGAATTGGCTGTGTAGACATTATACCTCAATAAACCTGACTTTAAAATACACTCAAGCAACTCCTGTAGGAAACCACATCTTGTCAGTTGAATGAGAAGTTCTTCATCACAGGGGCTCAGAGCAGCACACCTCCATGGCTACCATCATCCAGTGCTGTGCTACACAGAGTCTTTTCCATGTGTCCAGAGAGCAGTTCCATCAGTCCTCTGGTGAGCCTATCTTCCCATGGGGAAGTTTAGAAGACAAGGGGTGAGGGGTGTAGGATGAACCACAGACTTCATTGCTCAGCTTGGTGTGAAGGTTGTAATTAGCACACCTTAGCTCCCTTCTATCCTATCCAACACAAATTCTTTTCACCCTCAAGTGTCATTGGTACTGATGACCCGAGCCTTAACTTTCTTGCTGATTAGAATCAACTACTAGATAGTGACTTGCTTCTCACCTACTGATTTCTGGACCCAGGCCATCCACAGGATTCATATAGCATCCATAATTTTACTTATTGAACCGTGCTGGTGAAACACGTATTCCTTTGAGGGACCATGACCTCTAACCCTACAGAGCTCAAGTTTCCACATGTGAAGTACAAACTCCTCCAGTAAGTCATCAGCAATGATGTCAACAAGGGCCTCTCCTGTTGCCACCTTCTATTTCTCAGATTTACATATTGTTCCTATTGAAGTTACATCATTACACAAGTTTCTATTTTAATGCATATACCACTTTCTGAAGGATGGTTCCCATCAGTGCAAGATTTTTCTCTTGAACTGCTATTTCAACTGTGCCTTCAACAAGTCATTCCAACAATCAGGCTGACAGGTTCAGAGTGACAATATGCATGATGCTCCCAGTGAGTCACATGGTCAGGGGTCCACACCCATACCTCCTTCACCATAAAGATGGCTCTCTGATCAAATGCTATGTTCTGTGGGATTCCATGAACAACTGGCCAAGATGCATGGTCAGAAAGACAAACCCAAAACCACAACATGTGTCTACTCCTAGAAGAATAAAGTTCTGGATTTCCAGAATAGAAGGGATCAATGTTGTCAATTTGCCATCAAGTGGGCAATTGATCTCCTCAAGGAACAGTGCCATCCCAGCTGTAAGCATAGGTCTTCATTGCTGGCAGGTTGGACATTCAGAGGAGGCAGTAGCTGGATTGGTCATGTTAGATTTGCATAGCATCATCTCTGGTATGTGTCCATTTTTCCAGTACTATGGTGGCTGTAAATAAAACTTACATCAGCTGACTGGGTGGTTTTGTTCTAATTGGTGCCTTAATACCTCTTTTGTAGTAGATGCTCCTATTCTAAAGGAAGTTATGATGAGGTTTTGGATCTTGAGGTATCAATTTCAACTTAGGCCCTTCTTCAAAATCCTCCATAATGCCTGGGTAGTTTCCTTTCCCAGTGTATAGTCACTAGAAGAAATAGCTTTGGGAAGGACATAGGGTTGACTATAGTGACTACTTGTACTGTTTTACAGCCCTTCCCCTGGTGTTCTGACCACCCCTTCAATAAACAAAAGGTCTTAGGTCCCAAAACTGACTCTACAGAAACTTAGAAAATATTCGTTTTGTTTTTGTTTTTCAATCAGAGCAACCACCCTCAGATTCCAGCTTCTCTGGTCTTGACTTCTTCTGATTATAGAGGTGAGGCAATATTCTGTTTGACTGCCCAACTATTTTGATCCTGGAGATGTAATGTTGTACTAACCCACAAATTTAGGTAGGCCAGGTAGTTTCAGCTGCTCCTCCAAGCTTGAAGCATTTATACCACCCCACCCATCCACCTCTGATGGTTAAATATCACCAGGAATCTGCTGCTTTGTGGGGAGGGGAAAGGCTCTAATTCCCATGGTTATTATAAGCTGAATTCTGTGACAGCCTCTCTATTAGCCCTGGCCTGCAGAGAGCAGTATCTGAACTTCTTAGGGATGCTAGTATGCCTCTCACCAGTGCATTCCCAATGACCTTCATGAATGTGCACCCCAAGGCTTTCCCACAGAATTTAATCTTCTAGTGGTCTTTTAGCTCAGGAAATACATCCACTGCAGCATGCCCATTTCCTTTATCCCTTTAATCCTTTCCCATACCATCTGCCACTGAAATTCAGGCATTTCAATATCATTTGCTGTAGAAAATTGTTTTGTTCCAGACTCTTAGGAGTTCCCTTAAAAGGAGTTGCACCAACTCATATGTTCTATCCTGGGAATTAAACCCTGTATCCCTTACCAAATATTTCCTCTGACTCCTTTGATTGAACACATTCAGAACCCAGTCCTGCAGATATTCCTGCAACCCCTAATCAGGTCATATGATTCCCATTGTTGTAGAAATTTCCCTTCTTTCCTAATGCCCAATACATTCCCTATTGGATTGTGGTACAAGTCAGTGCTGGTTATAGGCCTGGCAGTTAGGATAGGAAGTGAGTCAATTTCAGAGGAGGTACCTGTTCCCTTGTTACAACCCCATATTGGGTTGGGGAGCAACAACTTTCAAAGGAGAGCACCAGAGCTTTTCTGAAAACTAAGAAGAGAAAAGAAATCTAGGGAATACAATTATTCAGGGAAATACATTCAGATTGTCCCATCCTATATGTCAGAGTCCCAGGTTCTCCTAATCAGTGTCCTGACATTGGCATCAGAAATCTGCTTTAACTGAATATTCAGCCATCTTGGAAATACAGTCAGTCTAGTAGATCTTAGGTTTTATTTTCATTTTTTTCTTATCTGTTCCTTGAAATGAGGGTTTCTTGCAAGCTGCCAAAAAGACTGTATGACTCTGACATTAATGTTCAATTGCTTTATTAATTTCTCTCAGTTTTTCATTATTTATAGGAATCCACAAAATTTAGTAACAACCACCCAATTTCATAATCCTAATATTTATCATTTCCCCCATGGGTTCTGAACACCTGGATCAACATACTAATCAGTTCATATTCCTACACTGAGGCATTCTTTCAAGCTCACAGTGAAGTTTGAGGAATTGGGCAATACTCTGTACAAAGCTGTCCATGCTTCACCTACCATCTTGAATGAGGTCTCATTGCCTATGGGGCAGTGATCCAATCACAGAACTTCCTCATATGGCTTTCTCTGTAGGAACAAACAGAGTCTGTTAGAAAACAGACAGTGGGGTAGAGATTGAAGTGCAAAAGATGTATTGGATAATAACACGTGGGTAAAAAGAAAGGAGGAGAGATTGGGCAAGGAAGTAGTCAAATGGCCATGCCAATATGAAGAAGTCTGTCCAAGCCCAGGGTGGGGCTCCTGAGCAAAGGGTCATGTTAGGCAGAAATCGCTCAGCTTTTGTATGATTGCTTTGCTTAGTCTTTGGCTGAAGGTTACCCCAAGAACAGTGTGACCTCTGCTACTTCTGCCTTCTGTATTTATTGGCTAGGGCTATCTCAAGAAGAATATGATTTCATTTCAAAAGCTGAGGTGAACCCCAAAGAAAGCAATAGCTGGAGGCTGTCCACTAACCATAGTCCTCACAGCTAGAAATCAATCCTGCTTTTAAGGAGTTCATAAACATCATAGTCCCATGTCTACAATAGCCAAAAACTTTTAAACTAAATAATAAGAGTAAAAGTGGAGAACTTTGGGCACTATCAACCTTATAATGAAACTATAAAATAAGAGAATGTAAGATAGAAATAATAGGCAAATACATCAATGAAACAAAATCGAGTTCATAAATGGAAAAACACTTTTGCCCTCAAGTAAATGTTGAAAAAAAAAACACTAATATATTAGAGGGAAAAGGAAAATCTTTTTAACACACATGATGCTAGGACAGTTCATATCTATTTAGAAGAAAATAGATCTTAATCTCTACCTCATAACTTACACAAAATTATTTTGAAGTGGATCAAAGACCTAAATTTAAAATCCAAAATCATAAAGCTTCTGGAAGAAAGCAAAACAATGTCTTTCTAGCATGGAAGAAGGCAAAGATTTCTTAGATAAAGGTCCAAAAGGCAGTAATCTATCAATTTTAAGGAAAAAAAATTGATAAATTAGTTCTTATTAAAATCTAAAACCCATGGTCAACAGAAACAGAAAGTGACAGCCTGAAAGAAACTGTTGTAACATTTATATCTAATAAACAGCTCAGATCCAGAGAATGTATACATAGATACAGAAACCAATGTAAAGAATAAAGATTTAAATAGGCAAAAGTTGTGGACACTTCATGATGGAATACATGTAAATGTCCAATAACCACAATAAAGTTCTCAGTAATATTAATTATTGTGGAAAATGCAAATTAAAATAACAAAAGGATATTATCATATGCCATTAAGATGATAAAAGTTTTTTTAAAAAGCTGATGATGTGGAATGTCAAGGATATACAGTTACCAAAATTCTCATGCATTACTAAAGGAAGTGCAAAATGATACAATCACCTTGTAAAGCAGTTGGCCAGTTTCTTTCAAAGTTAAACATACACCTATTCTATGATCCATCTATTCTGTTGCTAGGTTTATTTGCCCAAGAACAATGGAAACGTATGCTTACATGCAGACCTGTTCAAGAATGTATTCAATAGCAGATTTATTCATAATAGTCAAACACTGGAAAGAATCTTAATGGTCATCTGAATAAGAACAGATACCCAGCATAGGTTTATTCAAACCTAGTAGTGTTACTCAGCAATAAAAAGGAACTCACTACTGCTATGGGCACTAGCATGGACGGAGCTCAAAAACAACTCCGCTTAACAAAAGAATCCAGACACAAGAGTATATGTTGTATTATCCCCTTAGCACAAGTTCCAGAACAGGCAAAACTTGGTGTAAAAGAAATCAGATAAGTGGAAAAGGATAAGAGGGAACTTTCTGGGGTGATCAAATATTAGGTATCTTAATAACTGTGTGATACATGGCTGCATGTAATTGTGACAGTTCATCAAACTGTACACTTCAGATCTATGTATTTTAAGACATCTGAATAATACCACAGTACATTATTTATGCTATTAGTGCATTATAGTTATACATAACATTAAGGTTCATTTTGGCATA
Source organism: Sciurus vulgaris (assembly GCF_902686455.1). Taxonomy (NCBI): domain Eukaryota; kingdom Metazoa; phylum Chordata; class Mammalia; order Rodentia; family Sciuridae; genus Sciurus; species Sciurus vulgaris. The sequence continues at coordinate 43,095,785 of NC_136464.1, forward strand.
ATTATACATGCATGGAATATAATTTGGTCCTCTTCACACCCAAGTACTTTCACTTTCCATCCCCTCTTCTCTCCCCCTATTCCTCTTCTTCTCTTCTACTGGTTTTCCTTCTGTTCATTTATAGTATTTTTTTAAATTAGTGTTTTGTACATATACATATAAGTGAAATACACTGTGGTATATTCATATATGTACATAGCATAATTTGGTCCATTTCATTCAACCATTCCTCCCTTTTCCTGTCCCTCCCCTCCCCCTTAATTCCTTCATTCATTCCACTGATTTCTGTTCTACTTTCATGGAATCCTCCCCACATTTTTCCCTGTATTTTGGTCTAGCTTCCACATATGAGAGAAAATATTTCACCCTTGAATTTCTAAGTCTGGCTTATTTCACTTAGCAAAATGTTCTTCAGTTTTATCCATTTACCAGCAAGTGCCATAATTTCATTTTTCTTTATGGCTGAGTAAAACTTCATTGTGTATAGATACCACATTTTCTTTATACATTCAGCTGACAGACAGCTGAGCTGTTCCCATAACTTGGCTATTGTGAATTGTGTTGCTATAAACACTGATGTGCTGCTATCACTATAATATGCTGATTTTAGTTCTTTTGGATAAATGCCAAGAAGTGAGATAGCTGGTGGTGGTTCCATTTCTAGTCTTTTGAGAAATCTCCATATTGTTTTTAATATTTTATTTTAATTGTTATAATCAATTGTACATGACAATAGAATGCATTTATACATTTTGATAGATTCCATACTGCTTTTATAAGAGAAAAAAACCCACTAAATCATACATAATGCAATGTCAGGATAAGTCACCAGGATGTCTAAAATGAAAAAGATAGACTACTGCAAATATGAATAAGGATATGAAGCAATTGGAACTTATACACTATTGATGGGGAGGTCACTGGTACAAAGACTTTAGAAAGCAGGATCAAAGGATAACATGTGCATACTCAACACAGCTATCCCAATTCTATATATAGTTCTAATAGAAATGTGTGTGTGTGTGTGTGTGTGTACGTGTGTGTACACAAATACACATCTATACAGCACTGTTACAACATTTAGGTACATATAAATTCAAGGGGTATGTGATAGAATATTGATTACAGAAATACTCAAGTGGCCATCAATAGTAAAATAAAATGAAATAAGACACAGTAATGAGAATGAGCAATCTACAGCCCAATAGAAGAACATGTATAACTATCACAAAGATAATGATGAAACACAAAAGTCAGACATACACAATATGCATTTTTATTCATATGAATTAAGAAATGGGTAATATAATGCATGCCATTAGACATCAGAATATCGAAACAGTGACCACAACAGACCACAAGAGAAATCCTTGGGTTTTAGTTTCCTCTTTTTTCTTTTGTGTTAATGGTATTTAAGTGTGTTGTGTTTAAGAAAATTCATCAAATTATATTTTATTAATTCACCAAATTATATATTTATTATTTTTTCAAATTATTATGTGCATTTTTCTGTATGCATACTGTACAAAGTACTTCAATGCAATTTAGAAAAAGAGAAGCATATTACATTATCTTATATAAAGAAAACCCTAAAAAATGGTTAGAACTGATCAATGAACTCACTCAAGTTACAGGATAAAAAATCAACAACAAAAATCAATAATATTTCTACTCTCTAATGATAAATATCCAAAAAGAAGTCAAGAATAAAGACATTAGACTGGTAATCTATTATGTTTCTTGTTATTTCTTATCCAAATCATAACCTTCATTTTTCAAGCCCTTTATCAAACCAAAGCCCCCAAGATAACACTCTCTGCCCTATTTAACAGTAGAATTCCATGGGCTGATCAAGACCTATTATTTCACTGTAAGGTCTGAAATAAGAGCAGATCCAGGATTGAGTCATGTGGTAGCTTTCCCTCACCCTGGTTTTTCTTACCTATTAAGTATATCAAACCCAGGCTTTCAACCAGTTACTTGGTATTGGGAGAAATCCTAGTTCTTGGCTCACAGCAGTTAATGTCTCAAATGTGTAAACTTGCAGAGAGGAGCATTCCACTCTGACCACCTAGGAATGTAAACAACTGCCCCAAGTTGACCTAGTGCTACCAAGTGAACCTGTATAGGAACCTGGTGGTCTGATCCCCTGTGGTACATTGTGATTGAGCAAGAAACTTATAAAATGTATACCTGTTCCTGCAATAAATGAGTTTGCAGGCTGCTCACCACAAGCCTGCTTTTATTTACCCAACTCCGGGAGTCTGGGGGTCTTGACTCCACGGCCCTTACCTGCACCTGAGCTAGCCTGGCACCCCTACAACTTGGACCAAGAGATCCTGAATTTTGTTAACTCTTCAGTTCTACAAGTGGAATATAGGCCAAAAAGTGATCCTAGCCCAAGAATCTGCATCCCAATGTGGGCACTGAATGAAGACATAGCCTCTCTCATATTCTAAGACAACCACTGGAAGGAGAGTTGATTTCACACTTAAATTTCTGAGTGTGCCTACTCTTGATAGCTGGATCACATGTTTTTTTCACCCATGGAAGATACTGAACAGAGTACCGTGCAGATTCCATTTGCAACTTTCCAAGCCAGAATCATGGCTCAGGTTGAGGTAGTTAGAATTGTATAGGTTTTAGTACTGTCTGTCTGGTATTTTATTTCTGGCTGCCTCTTGTGCTAGCTATGTAACTTTGGGCAAGACAGACATCCTCTCTGGTTGTCAGGAAATATAAAAGCAATAACACTTACTCATGGACTCAGGACTACATGAGCTAGCATATAAAGTGCCTGCCAAAGGACCTGGCATTAGTGGGTATTGACTGCCTGTGAATTTTCCTCTCCTGCTGCCTTCCTCCTCTTTGTATTCCTCATATGTCTAAGTTGGAATCAGTCTAATGATATATTCCTATTATCTTGACTATGGAAAGAAAAATGTGAGGAATTAAAACATGCTGGACATACTTGATGCTCTGCACTAGGCAAGTTGTTTACAGGTATTTGCAACCTCAGCTGGGGGTGGGCAGAGCTGCTTATGCTCCTTTCCCATCTGGCCTGCCACAATAGATCTTTCCTAGATGCATTATCCCGACAAACAGTATGCTCAGAGCCATGAGATTGATGCCATCAATGGGCAAGAATGATAGGGTTTTATTAACCCTTGATGTCACAAGACTGAGAACTCTGGAAATGCCGTTTCTATGTGCAAGGGCAGGGAACCCAAGGTCCCTAAACACCTACCCTACCTAGATAATGCAAAGCAAATGATTGGCAAGATGAGCTGTAATGTTCCATGTAGAATTTCTGCTGACAAGATTGGGGAATTTAGGAGGTGCAAGATGAGAGACATTTAGCAGTTAGTGAAGAGCATGCTCAGTTTCCTTGTGTTTTCTCCTCATTCCAATTCTGTAGTCCCCCCCTCACCAGTCACCAATCTCCTTTCTTCTTTCCATTCAGTTACATTTCTTTTCACAGGAGTCAGCAAACTATGGCCCCCAACCAAATTCAACCCATCCCTGTTCCTGTAAATAAAGTTTCATTGGAACACAATCATGCCTATTTGTGCATGCATTCTGTATGCCTAAAGTTTTGTGCTATAACGACAGAGCTGAGTAGTGCTGACAGAGGCTTTATTGCCTGCAAAGGCTAAAATATTTACTATCTGCCCTTTACATAAAAATGTTTGTTCACTCCTACCCTTGAAAATAGACAATTGAAGCTAAACCTAATTGGTGAACACTATAATCCTGGGGATTGAATTAATGTAACATTATTTTTTACCAAAAAAAAAATACTCTTCAAAATTTAATAAGTTTAGGGCCTTCTGGATTATGTGGAGAAGTTCCTGGAAGAATTTTCAGAAACCATATTAGGCTTATACACACTTTGAATCTCCAGAGGAAGGGGTGTTATGGTCTGGGTGTCTTAGCTTCATTTTCGAAAAAAAATGAGCCTGGGGCTGGAGCTTTCTGTGCTGTTACCTTATTAGAAAGTACATGAAACATGCCAGAAGGACATGGTGGGGAAAGCAGGGGAAAAAAGGGGTGGGGGGCGACCAGTCTGTATTGCCAGGCTGGCTGACACCAGACAGGGCTAATGCTGGCTACTGTGAACACTACCTCCGGATTGACTTTTGTGAGGGAGAAAAGAAGAAAAGGAATCCATCAATTTGTGTGGGTTCAAAGTAGGGACTCTTGGTGACAGCAGGCAGTGTAAAGCACAGGTGCATTTGCCTATATTTGGAACCCATGCAGCACCCTTGGCCAGAGATCCAGCTAGAACAAGAGACAGGTGAATCAGACAAGCTTGGAAGTGGTACACATAAGTATCAGACTAGGGAACAGAGAATGCTGGATTTCCTAGAGCTATTTGAACTTGACATTGTCTTTTTCATGAATATCCAACTGACGTACCAAAGAGCAGAGACATTCCTCATAATGTCTAGATTTACCAGGTCACATTCCCACATCTCCTCATGCAACCCACAGCCTGAAGCCTGCTCTTCTAATTTCCATACCACTTCTAACCCCCTAGAACCTCCTCCAAGCCAGTGGCCTCTCCCTACATCAATCTCCCCTAGAAAAAGGCAGCTGAGCATAGTGGAGATGGCACAAACCTCAGGATCAGAGACCCATGTTTGAACAGCCGCTGTCGACTCACCAGCTGGGGAGAGCACCATCAGGTTACTCAATATCTGTGCGCTTCAGTTTCCTGAACTCTAAAATGGAGCTGTCTGAAAGGACAGTCACAGGGCGGCATGAGGAGATGTGAAGGAACTGTGTAAAAGGCCTGCCTGTGACAGCTGCACAACGCATTGTAACTCTGCTGTCTATTATTATCACTCACTGCATCATCTGATGGTGTTGGCTTTGCATTTCCCTGAACTCCTCTCTTCCCCCAGTTTCCTTGTCACCCATCCTTCACCTCACTTTTCTTTCTTTCCAAGTCATCTTCTGTTATGGGTTGATTTATGCTCCCCATCTCCACAAATCCATATATGCAAGTGACTGTAATGGAGATAGAGTCTTTTATAGAATCAATTAAGGTAAAACAAAGTCATGAGGGCAGGGTCTTGATCAGTTAGGATTAGTGACCGTATGAGAGACACCCAGAACTTGCTCCCTCTCCCTCTCCTTCTTCTTTCTCCCCCTTCTCTTATTCACACACATGAAGACACAGTGAAAGGGTGTTCATCTCCAAGCCAGGAAGAGAGAACTCATCAGAAACTGACCCTACAGACCTTGATCTTAGACTTCTAGCCTCCAAAACCATGAGAAAATTAATTCCTGTTGTTCAAACCACCCAGTCTGTGGTGTTTTGTGCTGGAAGCCTGAGCCCAGACATCCTCATTTCTCCTCTCTCCCTTCCAATTTTGAAATGGAGGTATTTTTCAAGGTAATAATGTCCCAGTCTACTGCCTTGTCAACCTTCCTCCTATTCTAATCTCACTGCTCCCTTGAGTTCATCTATAACTCACAAAATATGTATCTGACCTCTCCTTTGAGCACCTGAAACCAAATCTTTGAAATCTCTGTTTCAATCCTTACTTGGTTATTCCACAGCCATAGCAAACCTGTCATTTCCAAACTGAACTTATTAACCCCTCCCTGAGAGGGGAGGGTTTACCTTTTTCATCCCACCAAATTCTTTTCAGAACAAAGGAGGACCTAAAGAGATGTGGATATTTGTATAGGCAGATAAAATTAGGTCTAAAGTTTGAGCATGTGGCCTGTGTGTCATGCACTTTGCCAAATGATTTACATGAACCTGTTAGTTTAACTTGCGTAATCACTCTCAATTTACAGATACAGTAATTGGGAAAAGGTTAAGCAATGTGCTAAAGGTCACAGCAGCGTCACTAACTAATAAAACTATGTTTGAAAACCAGGCAAAGTCCAGAGTGTAGCTTCAAACAGGTACTGGACTGTGCTCAGCCAACCGTCTGTTCTCTGTCTGGGTAATCCCATCCCTTCCCATGTCATATCTGTGCTTCTGTCATGTGGGAAAATAGCATCACATGTTCACACTGCTTCACAGCCTGCCCTCCCTCTTCTCTCCCTCATCATTGCCGCCTTTGCTAACACTGTTGCCTTGGCCTAGATCATTGGTCCTTTCCTCTGAGAATGGATTTGCATGTCATAGTGTCTATGAAGCTTTCCCTCATCTCTCCAGGAAAAGTTCATCACTCCTTCCCTCTGCTTCTTCCAGCACATTTTATTTTTACTGCTATCAAAGCACCTATTACATGTTATGGTATTGAGTTCTGTGTTTGTCTTCTCTGCTAGATTACCAGCTCGGGGGACAGTAAGGACTTGAGTAGCTTGTCTCTGAATATCCTGCCACTCAGCAGAAGAGTCAATAAGTGGCTATAACTGAGGGAAAAATGAGCACACATTTGGCCTTTTAGACCAGTGGTGTGAGAAGGAGCCTGAGAGTATCAAGAATCTGTAACCAAGACTGGGAAAAAAGGGGGTCGCACATGAGAAACCTCCAGAAGAAGAAAAATATTCAAACACAGTGGGCACTATATCTCAACTAACATTGTAGGCTCATAATATCAAGCATGCCATTGGTAGAAGGGTGCCAGCAGCCTGGGAAACCTTCTTTGGGATTTGACTAAGGAGAAAGTTGAAGCCACAGGGGTTAATATCCATAAGATCAGGTAACTCAGTCATATGTGTTAGGAAAGGGTGATAATGCCACTTTCTTCATAAGAAACCTTCCTACCTCCCCAAAATGTACATATATCAGAAATATACATGTGAATTCATCAAAAGAATAGGAATATGTACACATTAGAGCACATGAAATGGGATAAGATCTAGCCATGAATTTAGGGGTGCATGAAATATTCATTTCTCTATAACCTATGAATCAAATTAAGTCTGTGCGCTCACCAGGGAGATATAAACTTCCATCTCAAAACCTCAAGGTACAGATGGCAGATCAAGCACATGCATCTACTGTGCCCTCTCTGACAAGCCCACTAAACTACAGCAAAGAGATTTTGTTTAAAAGAATAAACTAGAAAGGACAGGGAGAAGAGGAGGGAAGACAACCACCCTCTAATTCTGGAGGCTAGAAAGCAGATGGGCAAGTGGTAACTGTCTTGGCAGTTCTAAGCCACCAGTAGGGAATGCCAGGAAACAATCCAAATAAGAATATGGAATCTTCAAAAGGCCTAGGAATTGGCAGCACCAGGTATCACCTCTGGAAGTGGGGTGCAATGGTGGGGGTGGCTAAGAAACAGAGGACCATTTCAAAGCTGTGTAACTGTCAGATCCAGAGCTGACTGTGCAACATTGTCAAGATGACACATTAAGGAACCTAACTGCCTGGCTGCATGAGCCAACTGGCCACTTCCTAACTAAGAAGTCTGGACAAACTATTTCACCATTCTGTTTTAGTACTTGCATCTGGAAAATGGAGCATTGACACTTTTTTCCTTTTGGTAAATTAAGATGTATAAAGTTTGTATACCCGTGCCTGGTGCATAGTAAATTCTTACAGATAGATAAATACATATATACATATCCCACTTCCAATCACAGATCACTGGGAAATTACCTCTTCCTTGTTTCAGCAGGTCTTAACTGTATCACACCCACCAAACCTGGGGAGATTGAAAGAGATTGTCTGTGAACAGGGAGCACTATACACAAATAGGGGCAGAGAGCAGCACATAGAAAGTAGGGATTAGGGAGGCCTGCAAAATAAATACTGACCACCCTCTTTCTCCTGAGCCTCCAGAAAACACTGGTTACCAGCCACACCAACTAGCAGAAGTGACTTTTCTGAACAACCCAGCCAGTCCAAGAGTACAGCACTAATAATACTAACTCTGGAGGTTCTTGGTAAGTAATTCAAGTTGATCAATCTACAATGAAGCTCTTGGTCCAGAAGCTATATCCAGATATTCAGAGCTTGTGATCCCTTCTTATGCCATGTGAGTAAACAACCAAGGACTATCTGACATGGGGAGACCTCTTCTAATATGGAACTCAGAACCAAAAACCACGCAAATAGGTAAGAGCACTGGCAGAAAGGAAGAAGACATTGCACCCATCAAAGAAAAACGATGGCACACTGTTTAAAAAAAAAAAGAAATAAGAAGAAAGTCTGAACATGAAAAGGAATTGTTGAAAGTTGAAAACATGACAGTAGAAACAAAGAAAAGTAATAAAAGTTTTAGAAGTTTTAAAATATTACAGAAAGTAGAACAAAAAGAAAAGAGATGGAAAATATGAATTTTTACCTTAAAAAGAAAATGATTAGAATAGGTGGTCTGACTTCCGAATGATATTATTTCCAGAAAAACATATGGGAGATTACTATCAGTAAACTAGCTTCAGATTGAAAGGGTTCACCAAATACCCAGGAGATTGGGTAAAATTAAATATACTCCTAGAGTCAGCATACTATAATTTTGGAAAAGTGAAAATAAAGAGAAGATTCTAAAAGTTTTCAGAAAGAAATAGCGAGTCACACACTAGGGGTCAGAAAGAAAATGAGTTTGGAATTCTTAGCAGTAAACTGGATGCTAGAAGTGATAGAATCATTCCTTCAGATTCTGATGAAAGGTATTTTTCAAACCATAGTAGAATTCATCCTCAGAAAAACTTTAATCAAATACTGAGTCTAGTGTCACATCCTGACACAATATTTGCCCTGATGTGCTGAAGTTCTCAAAGAGAATATGCTGGTATTGTCTTGCTGGGATTTGCCAGATCAGAAATATATCCTACCTGGTGCCTAGAAAGTTAGGGTTGGTTGGTCTCTCTTCTCATGACTATCTGGGAGTAGGTACTGGTCATAATATGCTATAAATGCTTTTTGAATAATAAAAGAAAAACATGTAAGGATAGATAGATAAAAGGTGTTTTAGGATATTTAAGTTCCCAAATACATTACCTTCTTGGTAAACTACCAGAGGGTGTTCAGTACCACCAAAGTCTCTGAGTCAACTAACCTTGTAATTCACAGGGCATCAAGAGAGTACTGCTAAGAATTTTACCTTAATAGTGGGGAAATTAGCCATAGGCTATATCCTGATCTCTCTGCTCCTTCCTAATAAAGATTAAAAGCAAGAATCAAGAGTATTAACTTTTTACAAGTAATTTAATTGAATCCCAAAACAAATTTTGAGAAAATGTATAGCTACACAAAAAAGTCCAAGATTCAAGATAAAATTTACAATACCAAGTATTCAATCAAAGAATAACACTCACACTAAAAAGCAAGAAAACAGCCCTCAATGAGGGAAAGATCAACTAAAAAATAAAAACTGAGGAATGACAGAGATGATAGCATTAGTAACCAAAGTTATAGAATGAATGTTATAATCACATTTCATATATTCAATATGCTAGAGGAAAGCATAATCATATCAAGCAAGAACACAGAATTACAAAAAAATGTCAAAACTTCCATAGATGAACACCAAAGTGACTGGGTTAAAAGTCCCTTAAATGAGCTTAACATCAAATTGCCACTGGGAGAAGGGGGAGGAGGATTAGTGATTTAAGGACATATCAAAAGAAAATGCCCAAAATTATATCTAAAGGGAAAAAAAATGAATAAAACACAGAGTTGTGTGATAATTTCACAAGAGCTAATAAATACTCAAATAATGATAATCCCTGGGGAAAGGAGATAGAAAGGTATCCAAAATATATTAAAAGAAATAATAACCAAAAACATTCCAAATTGATAAAATTGTAAACCTACAAATCCAAGAAGTTCCAAGAACTTCATGCACAAGAAACATGAACAAAACTACACTATGTCACATTAAGTTCTAAAAGTCAATGATAAAAATAAAAATCTTGAAAGCACCCAGGGAAATAAAGATAAATAAGCAGAAACAAAAATAATGGGCAGCGAATTTCTAAGACAGAAACGAACAATGGGGCGATAACATCTTTTTTAGTACTGAAAGAAAAGCAAAACCAAAAATGTCAACATAGCATTCTATAACCAGTGAAAATATCCTTCAAAAATGAAGGCAAACTGAAAACACATTAGATGTACAAAAGCTGAAAGAATCCATTATCAACAGAACTACACTTCAACCAATGTTAAAGAATATTTTTCAGCTGGAAGAAATATAATTCCAGATAGAAATCTGGATCTACACAAAGGAACCAAAGAACACTGGAAGTGGTAACAATGCGTGGAAATATTTTTTTAAAAGTTCACTTTAAATCTCTTTAAAAGATTCCTGATTGTTTAAAGTGAAAGTAGCAATGTGTGAGGTGGTTTTAATATTTGTGGAGGTAAAATGACAACAAAAGTCCAGTGACTGGGAGGGGAGAAAAATGGAAGCACAGTGTCATCAGAGTCTCGAAGGCTGATTGGGATGGGTTGTACATGTCTACAGCAAATCCTCAAGTATCCACTGAAATAACACATCACGTGGATGACAGAACAGATAAAAAGGATTTCACAAAATATACTCAACCCATAAGGAAGCAGGAAAAAATTGGGGAGGTGGCAAAGTTCAAATGAGAAAAATAGAAAACAAACAGCAAATTTAAACTAAACCATATAACTGATCATACTAAATGCAAATGGCCTAATCACCCCAATGAAAGGCAGAGAATGGACAAACTAAGTTTTGACAAGCAAGACCAAATATATCATGCCTACAGGAAATGCACTGAAGAAGATACACCATGTAACACTATTCAAAGAAATTTCAGAAGAAAGAAAATTTCCAAGGAAGAAGAGAAGCCTTTCATAGTTTGTCAAGAGGACACAATTTTCCTAAAGGTTTATCCACCTAATAATAGAATTTCATAATAAATATAGCAATCACAGAACTACAAGGGAAAAAAGGAAAAAAAATATATAATTTTGGTCAGAATAGCTTCTTTAAGAATTGATAGAATACGTTTGCAGAATATCAGTAAGAATATAGTAAACTGAACAACACTATCAGCCAATTTAACCTAATTGATATCACTGTGATATCATCACTGTGACAAATACCTACAATATGCAACTTAAAAGGAGAAAAGGTTTATTTTGGCCCAGGGTTTCTGAAGTTTCAGTCACTAGTCACTTGGTCACATTGCTCTGAGCCTATGACAGCATGGTATATTATAGTGGGAATGTATGGTGGAGGAAGCTGTTCTCCTCATAGAGTCTAGGAAGCAGAAAGAGAGAGAGAGGCCAAAGTCCCAATATTCCATTCAAGGACATGCCCCTAGGGACATAACTTCCTCCCACTTATACCCACATACTAAGGGCTCCCATCATCTCTTAACAGCACCACAAACTGGCAAACAAACCTTTAACATATGGCATTTTCCAAAACAATGCAAGCACTAAAAAATAAATATTTTCCTTACATATTAAACACCTAGTACAATTAAAAATATATATATGGCATTTGGAGACCATTCAAGAACTAAGCCATGACAAACAGTCCATCCAAAAGTAGCAGGTACAGTATATTTACTGAGGTATATTCTGATCAATAAAACGAGTTTTAAATTTTGTTAAAGGGGCTGATCCAAGATGGCGGACTAGAGGGAGGCTGCGTTCCTTGTCACTCTGTAACTCCGGTTTCAAGCAGAGGATATCTATTTCTCAATTGCTCACTGTCGGTCGTCTATCATCAGCCATTTGCCTGCCTTTTGCCTGTCCATTGCCTGCCTTACACCTATCCATCACCCAATGCACGAGGCTCACCTCCCGATCGTCCGACAACAGTCAGCAAACTGATTGCCGACCCCCGGTGGAGCACCAGCTGCCTGTTGTCGCCTGGAAGTTCACTGTTACAGTACCTGCAGGTTTGATTACACATGGCTGCCGCCATTTTAAGACAACAGCCAGGCCCCGTAGTACCCCGGCCAGACTGACTGAGCCCCGTCTCCAAGATACCTCAGCCCGACCAATCACTCCCTGCCTCTGGGGCCCTCACATCAACTGACTGCTCCCTGCCGCCAGGATGCCCAGACCAACTAACTGCACCCTATCACCAGGACCCTAGACCTACTGACTGCACCCAGCCTCCAGGATCCCACAACCACACCAAACACGCTGGACCTCCAGACACCTGCCAGACCAACCCCATCCTGTCTCCAGGACCTCCAGCTGACCACATCCACCCCTGAACTGCAGCTCCCCATTTGCCAACACATTTTGAAGCCAGAGCAGCCATCTTGGATAATCCTGGAAGCCATAGCTCCGATCTTTGGGTGGGGCAAATGCCATCCTGCAATGCCTGCTGGAGGCTTGAAGCTCATTGTCAGGTACCTCTCATGCATCACGCTACTGAACACTGGGAGGTTTCATTAGTATATGACTGTTATACAGTAGATTTTTTCTCCTTTTTAAAAAATTTGTTTTTATTTTTTTACTTTTCTTGCTCTCTTTTCCTTTTGTTTACCTGTCCCCTCAGAGTCTCTTTCTCCCTTTTTTCCATGCTAACATCCAATTTCTTTTCATTACACTCTCACCCTATTTTCTAGAACTTATGTATAATCTTTTCTTATCCCATTAACAGCCACATTCCACATCCCTCTGCATCGTCTTTGTCCTCCATTAGAAACAGCAGCCCTTATTGCAAACCTGTTTGTTTTACCAAAGATAATATTTGAACTCATTTTGTTTATTATGACAATTTTGTTATTGTCCCCATAGGGGCTATTTGGTCTAGGATTGCATAGTGTCTGATTTGGGCACTGATAATATTGATCTCCCCTTAAAGAAACGGTTTTGGAAACCTATAGGGCCACTATAAGCCTGTAGGGGGAAATCTGCAAGACCCCAGATCTGCACTGCTAGAGGGGAAGATACATGAACAACATGAAAAAACAAGGGAAGAAAATGATCCAAACAAATCTAGATTCTATAGTAATAGAATCCAATGACAGTATGTTAGAAGAAATGTCAAAAAGGACTTCAGATTATACATGATTAAGATGATTCGTGAAGCAAAGGATGAGATAAGAGAGCAAATGCAGGCAATGAATGATAATACCAATAAGCTGAAAGAGCACCTGCAGGAAGCAAAAGATCATTTCAACAAAGAGATAGAGATTCTCAAAAAAAAAAAAACCAAATGGAAATCCTTGAAATGAAGGAGACAATAAACCAAATAAAAAACTCAATGGAAAGCAGCACCAAAAGACTAGATCACTTGGAAGACAGAACCTCAGACAATGAAGACAAAATATTTAATCTTGAATATGAAGTTGCCCAAACAAAGAAGATGGTAAGAAATCATGAACAGAATCTCCAAGAACTATGGGACATCATGAAAAGACCAAATTTAAGAATTATTGGGATTGAGGAAGGCACAGAGATACAAACCAAAGGAATGAATAACCTATTCAATTAAATAATATCAGAAAATTTTCCAAACCTGAAGAATGAAATGGAAAATCCAATACAAGAGGCTTACAGAACACCAAATGCACAGAATCACAACAGATCTACACCAAGGCACTGTATAATGAAAATGCCTAACATTCAAAATAAAGATAGGATTTTGAAAACCACGAGAGAAAAGCATCAGATTACATATAGGGGGAGACCAATACGGATAGCAGCTGACTTCTCAACCCAGACTCTAAAAGCTAGAAGGGCCTGGACCAACATATTTCAAGGTCTGAAAGAACATGTTTGCCAACCAAGAATCCTATATCCAGCAAAACTAACTTTCAGATTTGAAGGTGAAATAAAATCCTTCCATGATAAACAAAAGTTAAAAGAATTTACAAATAGAAAGCCTGCACTACAGAATGTACTCAACAAAATATTACATGAGGAGGAAATGAAAAACAACAATGGAGGTCAGCAAAGGGAGGAACTACCTTAGAGAATAAGCACTTAAAGGAGAAACCAAGCCAACTTAAAAACCAAAAATAAGCCAAATGACTGGGAATACAAATCATTTCTCAATAATAACCCTGAACATTAATGGCCTAAACTCATCAATCAAAAGACATAGACTGGCAGAATGGATTAAAAAGAAAGACCCAACAATATGCTGCCTGCAAGAGACTCATCTCATAGAAAAAGACATCCACAGACTAAAGGTGAAAGGATGGGAACAAACCTACCATGCACATGGACTCAGTAAAAAAGCAGGGGTTTCCATCCTTATATCAGATAAAGTGGACTTCAAGCCAAAGTTAGTCAGAAGGGATAAAGAAGGACATTTCATATTGCTTAAGGGAACCATAAATCAGGAAAACATAACAATAGTAAATATTTATGCCCCAAATAAATGGTGCATCCCTGTACATCAAACAAATCCTTCTCAATTTCAAGAATCACACAGACCACAACACAATAATTCTGGGCGACTTTAACCCACCGCTGTCACCACTAGATAGATCTTCCAAACAAAATCTAACCAAAGAAACCATAGAACTCAATAACACAATCAATAACCTAGACTTAATAGACATATATAGAATATTCCATCAATCAACGAGTGGATTAACTTTCTTCTCAGTGGCACAGGGAACTTTCTCGAAAATAGACCATATGTTATGCCACAAAGCAGCCCTTAGGAAATGCAAAAAAATAGAGATACTGCCTTGTGTTGTATTAGATCATAATGGGCTGAGAGTAGAAATCAATGACAAAAGAAAAAAGAGAAATTACTCCAACACCTGGAGACTAAATAATATGCTATTGAATGAAACATGGATAACAAAAAACATCAAGGAGGAGATTAAAAAATTCTTAGAGATCAATGAGAATGATACAACATATCCAAATCTCTGGGACACTATGAAAGCGGTACTAAGAGGAAAATTCATTGCATGGAGTGCATTCCAGAAAAGAATGAAAAGTGAACAACTAAATGACCTAACATTACAGCTCAAAGCCCTAGAAAAAGAAGAACAGAATAACAGCAGAAGTAGTAGACGACAGGAAATAATTAAAATCAGAGCTGAAATCAATGAAATTGAAACAAAAGAAACTATTAAAAAAATTGACAAAACAAAAAGTGGGTTATTTGAGAAAGTAAACAAAATAGACAAACCCTTGTCCAAACTAACAAAGAGAAGGAGAGAGAAGACTCAAATTACTAAAATACATGATGCAAAAGGAAATATCACGACAGACACCACTGAGACACAGAACATAATGAGAAGCTACTTTGAAAATCTGTATTCCAACAAAATAGAAACTACCAAAGACATTGACAAATTTCTAGAGACATATGCTCCGCCCAAACTGAACCAGGAGGACATACACGATTTAAACAGATCAATATCAAGCAATGAAATAGAAGAAGCCATTAAAAATCTACCATCCAAGAAAAGCCCAGGACCAGATGTATTCTCAGCCGAGTTCTACAAGACCTTCAAAGAAGAACTCATTCCAATACTTCTCAAAGTATTCCAGGAAGTAGAAAAGGAGGGTACCCTACTGAACTCATTCGATGAAGTTAATATCACCCTCATACCCAAACCAGGAAAAGACACATCAAGGAAAGAAAATTTTAGACCAATATCCTTGATGAATATAGATGCAAAGATCCTTAACAAAATATTGGCAAACCGTATCCAAAAACATATTAAGAAAATTGTGCACCACGATCAAGCAGGGTTCATCCCTGGAATGCAAGGATGGTTCAACATTCATAAATCAATAAACGTAATCCATCATGTCAATAGACTTAAGGATAAGAATCATATGGTTATTTCAATTGATGCAGAAAAAGCGTTCAACAAAATACAACACCGCTTCATGCTCAATACACTAGAAAAAAAATAGGGATAGTAGGAACATACCTGAACATTGTAAAGGCTATTTATGGTAAGCCCATGGCCAACATCATTCTTAATGGAGAAAAACTGAAACCATTCCCTTTAAAAACAGGAACAAGACAAGGATGTCCTCTTTCACCACTTCTATTCAACATTGTCCTCAAAACTCTAGCCAGAGCAATTAAGTAGACTAAAGAAATTAAAGGGATACGAATAGGAAAAGAGGAACTTCATCTGTCACTATTTGCGGATGACATGATTCTATATTTAGAGGATCCAAAAACCTCCTCCAGAAAACTTCTAGACCTCATCAATGAATTCAGCAAAATAGCAGGCTATAAAATCAACACACATAAATCTAAATCATTTTTATATGCAAGCAACAAAACAGCTGAAAGGGAAATGGGGAAAACAACCCCATGTGCAATAGCCTCAAAAAAAAAAAAAAAAATACTTGGGAATCAATCCAACCAAAGAGGTAAAAGATCTCTACAATGAAAACTACAAAACATTGAAGAAAGAAATTAAGGAAGACCTTAGAAGATGGAAAGATCTCCCATGTTCTTGGATAGGAAGAATTAATATTGTCAAAATGACCATACTACCAACAGTGCTATACAGATTCAATGCAATTCCAATTAAAATTCCAATGACGCACCTTACAGAAATAGTGCAAGCAATCATGAAATTCATCTGGAAGACTAAGAAATCCAGAATAGCTAAAGCAATTCTTAGCAGGAAGAATGAAAGAGGGGGTATCGTAATACCAGAACTTCGACTGTACTACAAAGCAATAGTAACAAAAACGGCATGGTATTGGTACCAAAATAGACAGGTAGATCAATGGTACAGAATAGAGGACACAGACACAAACCCAAATAAATACAATTTTCTAATACTAGACAAAGGTGCCAAAAATATGCAATGGAGTAAAGATAGCCTCCTCAACAAATGGTGCTGGGAAAACTGGAAATCCATATGCAACAGAATGAAACTAAACCCCTATCTCTCACCCTGCACAAAAATCAACTCACAATGGATGAAGGACCTTAAGACCAGAGATCCTGCATCTCATAGAAGAAAAAATAGGTCCAAATCTTCACCTCGTTGGCTTAGGATCAGACTTCCTTAACAGGAGTCCCATAGCACAAGAAATAAAAGCAAGAATCAATAACTGGGATAGACTCAAACTAAATAGCTTTCTCTCAGCAAAGGAAACTATCAGCAATGTGAAGAGAGAGCCTACAGAGTGGGAGAATACCTTTGCCACTCATACTTCAGATAGAGCACTAATTTCCAGAATATATAAAGAACTCAAAAAACTCTACACCAAGAATACAAATAGCCCAATCAAAAAATGGGCTAAGGATATGAACAGACACGTCACAGAAAAAGATCTACAAGCAATCAACAGATACATGAAAAAATGTTCACCATCTTTAGTAATAAGAGAAATGCAAATCAAAACTTCACTAAGATTCCATCTCACTCCAATTAGAATGGCGATTATCAAGAATACAAGCAACAATAGGTGTTGGTGACAATGGGGGAAAAAAGGTACACTCATACATTGCTGGTGGGGCTGCAAATTAGTGTAGCCACTCTGGAAATCAGTGTGGAGATTCCTTAGAAAACTTGGAATGGACCTACATTTGACCCAGCTATCCCACTCCTTGGCCTATACCCAAAGGACTTAAAATCAGCATACTACAGAGATACAGCCACATCAATGTTCATAGCTGCTCAATTCACAATAGCCAGACTATGGAACCAACCTAGATGCCCTTCAATTGATGAGTGGATAAAGAAACTGTGGTATATATATACAATGGAATATTACTCAGCTATAAAGAATAATAAAATTATGGCATTTGCAGGCAAATGGATGAAATTGGAGAATATCATGCTAAGTGAGATAAGCCAATCTCAGAAATACAAAGAGGAATGATCCCACTGATAAGCGGATGATGACAATTAATGGGGGGTGGGAGGGGGACAAGAATGGAGGAAGGAGGGACTGTATAGAGGGAAAAGAGAGGTGGGGGGAGGAAAATATAACAGAATGAATCAAATATCATTACTCCATGTAAATATATGAATATGCAAATGGTATGCTGTTACTCCATGTACAAACTGAAACTGAAACAACATGTATCCCATTTGTTTACAATAAAAATAAATTTAAAAAAAGAATGCAAAAAAAAAAGAATACAAGCAACAATAGCTGTTGGAGAGAATGTGGGGAAAAAGGTACACTCATACATTGCTGGTGGGGCTGCAAATTAGTGCAGCCACTCTGGAAAGCAGTGTGGAGATTCCTTAGAAAACTTGGAATGGACCTACCATTTGACCCAGCTATCCCACTCCTCGGCCTAAACCTAAAGGACTTAAAATCAGCATACTGCAGAGATACAGCCACATCAATGTTCATAGCTGCTCAATTCACAATAGCCAGATTGTGGAACCAACCTAGATGCCCTTCAATTGATGAATGGATAAAGAAACTGTGGTATGTATATATATATATATATATATATATATATATATATATATATATATATATATATATACACACACACACACAATGGAATATTATTCAGCTATAAAGAATAATAAAATTATGGCATTTGCAGGCAAATGGATGAAATTGGAGAATATCATGTTAAGTGAGATAAGCCAATCTCAAAAATCCAAAAGACAAATGATCTCACTGGTAAGCGGATGATGACACATAATGGGGGGTGGGAGGGGGCAAGAATGGAGGAAGGAAGGACTGTATAGAGGGAAAAGAGAGGTGGGAGAGGTAGGGGGAAGGAAAAAAATAATGGAATGAATCAAACATCATTACTCTATGTAAATGTATGAATATGCAAATGGTATGCTGTTACTCCATGTACAAACAGAAACGACATGTATCCCATTTGTTTACAATAAAAATAAATTTTTAAAAAATTTGTTAAAGGACTTAACTCATATGTAATTTGTTTTCTGATTATAATGCCATTAAATTATCAATCAGTAACAGAAAAATATCTGAAAAATCACGGAGTATTTGGAAACCAAGTTAGCATACTTCTAACTAACATACAGGTCAAACAATAAGTCAAAAGGGAAACTAAGATGTATTATGCACTGACTGAAACTGAAAACACTATATACCAAAACTTGGAGAATATAACTAAAACTACCACATGAGGTAGCCATTGCAATCCTGAGTTTTACCTAAACTAAAAGAGATCTAAAAAGTCTACATCCATATAAACACTATAGACACTGTTTGATTCCATATACACAAAATTCTAAAAAAACTGAAGCTAACCTATAATAACATCAAGCAGATCACTTACCACCTGGAAAGGGTGACAGCTGAGTGGATCAGAAAGAAGGATTTCAAAGGGATACAAGTAAGCTTCTGGAAGGAATTGACATGCTCATTGTCATTACTGTGGTGATAGTTTCAGGATATACTGTGGCATATGGGTACTTTCACAATTGGTTTTGTCCAACCTGTATGCCATCTTTTCCTGTTTGTACGTGGGAAGCACATCTTCATGTCCTTTATTGTTGAATTCACCATTCCCAGCTAATGTTATATCTCCGAGCTATATCTCCTGCCACAAGAGAAAAGTAGCAACATTGTTATTACTCACAAGGCCATGGTCACTGATTTTGGAACCTGATTATACTGAAGTGACTTAGATACTTTTGCCTCTCAAGTTTATAAATTCTGTTTTGTAACCCTGGTTATGTACCATTCACATCATCTATCACGCCATCCTTGAACACTGGCTTCTGGCAATTGTTGTTGGTTTTGGTTTTGTTTTGTTTTTGCAGTGTCAGGGACTGAATCCAGGGCCTCTTGCATGCTAGGCAAGTGTTCTACCACTAAACTATGTCCCCAGTCCTTGATGACATTTTTATAAGTCATTCTTAAGTTTCATTGATGGTGACCACAAAATGCAATTCTTAATAAGAGTGCACAGGAAAATGCACAGATAATTTATTTTCTGATGATGTTAATTTAGCTTTGGCATTTTATACTCTACAAGTAGATCAACACATCTTCCACTGACATCCTCTTTCAATTTCCTTAGACTGTAATCACTGCATACCTAGAAGGGAATTTCTATCAACATTGATGACACTTCTGGGCTGGAGCTCAGGGGTAAAGCACTTACCTAGCATGTGTGAGGCCCTGGGTTAAATCCTCAGTACCATAAATCAAAAAATTTTAAACATGTTTTCCATATACTACTTCCATCAGGGAAGTAATAAAAAAGACCGTGGGTAGAGAGAAAAAAAGTCATCCCATTTGCATAGAGTTTTTCTCCATCATTCTGCATGACTTAAAACCAACCTGAGAGAGTGCAATGCCACCACATGGGTCAAAAGCAAAGACAACTGTTGGACTTATTGTATTGAAGAACAATAATTTTAAAAGTATTTAGTGATATAGGTGCAACCAACTGATCCAGGAACTCTCAGACCTTTGTCATACAGACTGCAACAAAAATAGAACAACCATCTGACCGCCAGTGATGAGAGGCTACACAATATAAAGTACTTTGCCACCACCACCCCAAAGGCCATTGGAATATATGACACATAGATCCATACGCAGATCAGATGCAAGAATCAGTAATGGGATGCTAGCCCTAAATTCGTCATGTCTCTAGTATAAGAGTCACACTATTCTAATTTAGACTCAATTCCATACAATCCCATAAAACGAAGACCATGGTAGCCACTTGCCAGATCACTCCCCTGGAAGCTGAGTCTAGCTAGTGGGTTCAGGGTGACCCCTATAGGTGCAAGATGGTCTTGCACCCCCATGGAGGCAAGATGGTCTTCCAGGCATCTGGTTGAACCCACATGCTTGACAGAAGGTTGGCAAACAGTCCCCAGGAAGTCAAAAGAAGGACTGTGCCACTATATGACTCAGTGGTGTGCTACACATCTCATTAAGATAATTGTCAGCTCTGGTCCAGTCAGTCCCAGACTATTGATAGAGACAGAAAATTTCAGAGTATGCATTTTTAGCAACTGAGACACATGATAAACCAGATCCAGATTCAGAGTTTCCTGTAATCACTGGCTGGTCACAGTCACCAAAGAGGGACACAAATAACTTTATGGAGGGCACTCCAAAGTATGGGACACTCTGAAGCACAGAACCTGGGCAAGGGCCCCACTCCCTAGAAAAGCATGAGGAAGGAGCCTTCCTCCTTGCCTGCATGAGATTGACACACAGTAGTCACCAACAAACCTGCAATGAGGATACAATGTGTGAGAGATTAGATGTTATTGTTTTAAGCCACTGATATTCAGCATTATGGTTACCACATCTCATCCTGATTGATGCACAGGGTGACAACCATGTACTAACAGACAGATTATAATATAGGGAAGCAAGGTTATTCAACAGGAAGATGTGTTGAAGGATGTCAGCACCACTCTGTCTCATGATATTATCAATTTGTAAGTGTTTTTAATTAGTAATGTTTGGGTGAGTCTAGCCCAGATTCTTGTTTGTGTTTTACTTGACAGGACCATGAGATGATGAAGTTCTTTCATTAGAACATTAATATCTTCTTTGTTCTGATCTGAAAGCTCACTACTGGAAATGTACTTAAAAGCAGAAATTGATCAATCCCTCTGTCCATGCTCCTGTCGATGATGCCCAGCATCTTCCCAACACTACTAGTCAGCTACACCCCCCTACATGCTCCAGAGTCTTTCCCACCACCTCACCCAATGACTTCTCCAGAAGGTCCTTTTATAAAACTCAAGGACACAGAAACCCAAGGATGAGCAAAAGGCACCTGCTAGGTTAATCTGGAGGACTTCATCTGGTGGGAGCAATAACGAATTTCTTTACACAGTTTGCGGCTCCAAATTTCTATTAATTTACCTTCGCATCCATTTCAACATAGCTTTGACAAAATAATAAAATACTTGAGGAAAAGCAAAAGTGAATCTCATTCATTACCAGAGTCTCCTTCACTACCAAGTGTGCAACAAATGGGCCCATAGAAAATAGCAGGGAGGCCTCCAGCTCCATCACAGTTGCTACTGATACTCAAGACCAAAGTAGGCCCTTACGACCTAGCAGTACTCCCTTCTAAGGCACATGACAGGGTGCAGATTCTGTGAAGGCTAATTCCAAGGCAAAGGAAAGTGTATGCCACTCTCTCTGTGCACTGAATGCAACTGTTTCCTCTGATGTCTTGATCTCTCTAAGAGCAGTCATTAGGCAGTGAGGGCGCATACCAATTCCATCACCCCTGTCCTGACTTCTGTCCCTGATATCATTTCTTGGACTACAAAAATCCGCTCCCTTTCTCCTCTTATTGCCCTGAAAGGCCTTTGATAGAATTTATTCCATGCTTTAGGCTTTAGAAAATTCAAAGACAGAAAAGGCAATGTCTTTAAAAATCCACTTCTTGCTTTGGACCTTGTAGCATTATTCCCCCTAGCCTTCACATCTGCCAATCAAATCAGAGGACTTTTTATCTATCTACCTTCATGGTCAGGTGAGCATGAGTGGAGAAGTTCAGAGAACTCTGAAATGAATACCCCACCCAGGAGCAGAGAGAAACAGAGAAATGCCCCAGAAGTATATACTTAAAATTTTCACTTCTACACACAACTTGGGGACCCATGTAAACAATCATGAGAGAGTAAAGAACAGATCATTTGCTCCTATACTTGTCAAGTGCCATCAACTCCAAGCAGAGTTCCTTGAACTATGTCTTAGAAATTTGCATAAAGAATACAAGTGTTCAGCAGACGTTCCAGGAGAGTCAGAGCATTTAACAGGTAAGTCTGACAGGTGGTTCTAGAAGCCACTGTCCCTTTGCCTAATGCAGTTATTCTTTTGGATTGAATCTCATTTGGGGGCTGTGAAATGCAGAGCCAACAATGTAAAATGTGTCTGCAAAGTAAAGTAAAATAAGGTTTATGCAGGGACTTCTGAGCCCAATTGTCTATAATGAAGCTCTCATTTCTGCCTTTCCCTGGCCTCAGTTCTGACTCTGGAACATCACCACCAAGGCTGTGCTTTCTTTCCCTTCCTTAGTGCTATCATTAGTTACAGTCGTTTTCAGCTCAAGTTCGGCACTTGTGGGCTTCCTGCATTTCCCAGTGAATGGCTTAAAGAAAGAACATTTTGCAAATTACTACTCCGTAGGTCAAAATTGTCAATTCTTTCTTAAAAACAACTGCAGCACCCCATTTTGAAAATGACTATTGTTATATAGCACTGTAAGGAAAAGACCAACATTATTGAATCGAGCCATCAAGAGCAATTTAGACCCATTTCATACCTGCCATATTTATCCCTGCTCCTTGGCGGAGCTGTGGAATGTGAGTATTTAATACCCTTCACAGCAAGGAGTGTCAGACTGGCTATGCATTCTTAATGGGTTTGCCTCTAGAGTCCTGGGTGTGAATGAGGAACCTCATTTCAAGTGCAAGTACTGTCTTTGACACACACAGAAAATGAGCTGTCACAAAGCTGGGCAGGAATTAGTGTCATATATGTAAAACTATATGCAAATACACACAAGTTACTCTGCATATGGAAATGAAAATGAGCTGGTGTGACTTCTGTTGTGTGTGTGAGAGGAGCCTGAAGTTCAGGAGTATCAGAGGTTGTATGGGATTATTCCAATGACACACTTAAGAGTGACATGTCCAACATAGCAGACTATGCAAAGAGCTGGCCAGGGACTCAATAACTGCCCTTCACTGTGTGCACACAGAGAAGTCATGGCAGAGACCACCAGTGTTTCCAGAAGAAAATTCCGGGCAGCCCTGCCATCAAGCCAGCTCTTGACAAATGCAAAAGAGGCCAGCTACGCATCCTCTACTAGTGAGATTGGATTTGGAACCATGCAGAACTAAGTTCCAATTCAAGAGGTATGACCTCTCACCCATTCCTTAGCTCTGAGCCTGTTTCCTCGTCAACAAAATAGAGATAAAAATGCCAACGCCCCCCCACCCACCAAGGATCCGAGGAGGATTAAATAAGATAACCTAGATATAGTATCTGTCCTGCAGCTGATGCCCAATATAGTTTACTCCCTCCCCTCTGTCCTCCCTTCTCGTCCCTATAGCAGTGACAACAAATCCTCTCCTTTCCCTCCTGGAAGGTGACATAGAGCTAGAATTTTAAGCAGCATCTCTAGCTCATGCTAGCCAGTATTTCACTGCCTAAGCTATTCATCTGGCTCAACAGAGATTCCCCACCCCCACTCCTTCCACCCATTAGTTAGCATAGTTTTCATCTCCCACCCAGGCCATTTATACTGTGCCCTGAGAGGGCATCTTTCCTCCCCAAACCCTCCTAAGCCACAAAACAAAAAGAACTTTCCCTGACCACCTCTGGATGTACAAGTCACTTAGCACCAGGAGAAATAATGAATTTTCTCCTATTCTGCTGAGGTTACCCACTATGGGCCATTAAAAAGATACTCATTTTTAAAATATACTTGACAGCCTGGAAGATATATTTGAGATATCAGAAAACTGAGCCCATTATGTGACATTTAGAATATACAGTGTGGCGATATATTTCTAAAATGTGCAATATACCTTATGAATTTATATTGCATATATGGCACTTAGTTATTTGTATTATTTCTCCTCTGTGGATTCAATGTTGCTAGATGATTTCCCTGTTTGAGCTTCTCCTTATTATCAGGCCCTTGGCCAACATAGCAGGAAAAATTTTTTTAAAAGGACAAGAATGCAGAGTTCAAGGTCAGTTGTTGCTTCAGTTTGCTGGTATATTCACGTGCACACAGTCCATGATTATACATGTGAGGTGGGTGATCATTTTCTCCCATTGTGACGTTGAGGAAACTGAGGCTGGAGTAGGGAAGCCACCTCCTTACAGTCACGCAGCTAAGAGAGACAGGGGCAGAATCACAGATGAGCCAGACTCCCAGCCTACACTCTGCCCACAGCACTGCCCCCACTGCCTTTGAGAAGAGCTTCGGGTCTGAAGGCCACTGTCTTGGGAAGATGGTGATAGTGGAAGGGCCTTGAATCTGAGACACCAGGCGGCATGTAGGTCCCTCATTTCCAACAGAGCAGGTGGAAGGAAACTGACAGCAGCTAAACAAGAACCGCAGCTTCTTCACTCAGCATGGAAGCCTTCCCTCATCTGACCTCAGCCCTCCTGCCCTACATCCTTACTCCTATGCATCCATTATCCCCAGTCCGGTCTCACTGTCCCATGAAATGCTTTGTCAAATACTGTGACTGAGGCATCCCCAGTGTAATTTCGGCCCTGAAAGTCCTCCTCTACTCTTTTCCTTGTGGGTCCTGCCCATCATTCTCATTCCTCTTCCAGGTCTTTGCTAACCCTGGCTTACAGTCCCAATGTCTCTTCTACCAAGGTGGTTTTGCACCCTGATCCTACTTTTAGCACTTAACTTTCAACATGACAGCATTATAACCCTGAGCTCCCAATCACCCATCCAAGGACCAAGGACCAGGCACCATTCTCCATAAGCACATATCAGCTAAAATGAATGAACAGCTGGAAGCCAGTCAACTCTTCACTCCCAGAGTTTCTCTGTTTTTTTCTCGGTGGTTCAGTGTTATTCTCCAGGGCCTCCCAGAGAATGTTAATTTTTGAAATCTTCCTTCCAGGGTGATCTATTTAGTTCTGGCTTCTTTCCTTGTTGCAATAAAGATAGAATCTCCCCTTATCCCAGTAGGATTAGAACCCAAGCCTAATGGAAACAGAAAGCCATAAGAGATGAAATGCAGTAGGAAAAACATCTGACTGCCCAGCACAGTTTTATTGCCCATGCCTCCCCCAGCCCATGGGGTGCTGCCTAAAAATAAACATCTCAACCACCGGTCCCCAGAGATGGGAGTAAGATTTGTCCTCCGTAGTCATTCACTCCATCTCAGCCTGCTCTTCATACATCTTGGCCAACTTCATTTCAGTCTCTTCTTCCCTATGTAGACCTGTGTTGTTGAAGGCCTAGATGCCTCTGGGATCCCATGGATACCTGAGTTGTGCCCAGTGAGCATCTCTGTGATGCAGCAACTCTGTAATTGTGCATAGGGAGCATGTGCCCCAGGATCTAGAATGCACCAGGAGGAGTATAGTTGTGAGGAGTTGACCTCACAGATCAGAAATGGGATGCAGACATTTCTGGTGAGTGGAACCAGGATTGATAACCTGAATTGTCCACAAGAATTGAATTTCCACCAGGGCAGAAAATTTAGTCTCAGCCTATTGAGAACACCAAGCAGCTTTAGACAAAATAAAAATCATCTCCCCCACTGCCTCATCTTCCTTCCTGACATTTTGGATTTCTGCTCTTCTTTCTCTCTGAGCCTAGCCATGAGACTTTGTCAAAACAGTCAACATACTAGCACCTTCATTTCCATCCCTCCATCAGTCATCTTCTCAGTCATAATTGACTGTACTCTTCTCTGCTCCTAGAAGCAACCTTGACAAATCCATAGCAGATGATTGAGTCAAAGCACCTTCATAATCCCCTCATTTTCCCCAGATTCAGACATTCCCCACCTTGTGTTCTGGAGCATTGGGCTCCCAGTATACCAAAGTGATGTCCTCCCAGATTGCTTCTGCTCCAGTGGCAGCTTAAGTCCACACCCTTCAAATTCAATTATTAGATAAGGCAATCTGCTCAAAAATTCAATCTGTTCTCTATCTCTCTTAATAATGTTCTCTCTTTCCCTCTATCTCTCTATTCCTACCCCCTCCTCAATGCTGCTTTCTATAAGAACATTTTATCTTTAAAGTGTAGTCCAACAGACTCAATTTCCTGTGTCTCAGGCCCACACCAATGTTGGCCAAAGCCACAGTCAGAGAAATGCTCAAACCACCACTATTCCCAGGAAAGCAATGCTTGTCCCAGTGTTTACCATTCTAAGAATGTTTCTGAGTTCAGTTTGGTTCCATCAGACCCCAATCAGGCCTACCTTCTACTTGATTTTCTGCCAACATAGAGATGACAGCAGTTTTGATATTAGGCACTAGAGTGGAACTCAGATTCCCAAATCTTATAGACTGAGACAGCATCATATAGGATCTCTGCTGTCAACCACCAGATGATACAACAGTCATTTCTGGAGCTTTTAGGAAATTCAAAATCTTCAAAATATAACATTGAGCTCAAATTAAAACTGAATACTTCCTAAAGACCCCAACCCTAATAAGATTAATAGATCATTCTAGCACTACAAAATTCCTCTTGTATAGTAATTGAGAATCAGATTCAAGAGACTTGCTACAAGTGACAGACCACTCACTATTGGCTGACAATACGTACCAGGCACCATTGTAGGAGACATGGCCACGCAGGAACAAGGTAGGTAAGAGGTCTTGTTCCCATGGGATTTAGAGTTCAGGAAAGTACCTAAGACAGGATGCCTTAACTTGGCCCAGAGGAAAGAGGGTGATAAGTACAATGTCTGCTAAGCCCCCCAGGAGAATGTCAACCAGGGAACGTAAGAACAAACACCTTTAGGGCCATGGGCAGCAGCAGGTGAGGCAGGAGACTGAGCAGCATGAGCCGCTCAGCTCTAAGAGCCACAGGGGCACACAATGACTCTTAACTCACATAGATGAATCTGCCTGTCACCCATTGCAGCACTTGAAAGGGCCTCAAATCTCAAAGGATTTCTTGCTGCTTTGTCCTTAAAGTATACTCTGCTGCCACTGCTGTTTACAAAGGACAGAAAGTAAAGCTAAATGTCCAGAACTGGTACTTGAAAAGCTTTTAGGACTTCTGCACTACACAATTGGCGGAGCCTCTGTAAAATGCAGGCTTAGTTTTAAGAAAAGCCACTTATCTGAAGCTTCAGGGAGAGGCATTGTGCTAACTCAGGGAGTCCTATTATATAGCCTAAAGAGGAGAGTAAGGTCACAGAGACAGGAGCTATGAGGCAGCCCCCAGTTTCCCCAAAGTTTTGGTTGGTTTGTTCTACTGGGATTCTCAATCAGGGGGTTTACACTTTCAGAGCTGAACCCCAGGGATGGAAGAAGGCAAGAAGTCCCCTACCCCTTCAAATCTGTGGCACTGTTTCGGCCCCAAACTCCAAGTGCAACATTCCGTGGCATTATATCTTTGCCTTGGCAAAGAGCTGGAGTCACATGTGAGCCCACAAATGGGGGTGTTTATAGGCAGGACCCTATATTTGCTGTAGGAGAAGCCAGGGTTGGTGTTAGAAGGACCTCATAAACAGCCAGAGAGGCATCAGACCACAGAAGTACAAGACACAACTGCAAGAACAGAAGCAAGATACACAAAAGCAAAGTGTGGAATAATAGCCCAAGAAGCACAAAGCTGCGAAGCCATGGGGAGTTACTGAAGAGACTGTCAGCAAAAGGGAACCACTCAGAGTTGTTCTCTCAGGGGTGCATAGCTGGTGAACACATTACAGCTCAAGACATTATATCCTCTGTACATGAACACTGGTCAGAGCAGATCTGTTAACCCTGTGCTTCCTGAGTGCTTTTTCAGGAAGTATTTCCAAAGAGCAGTGGAGAGGTCTAATTACTTTACTAAGGTTGCATGCTGTTCATTTGAAGAAAATAAGTACACATTTTTACATCGATCTCTTAGGCATCATTGTCAGAGATTAGGTTCATATTAATACAAGACCTTTCATCATATCTAACTGCAACTCTTACACATATGTGTATGAACACATACTATTGAATTTGTGTTAGCTATTTATGCACCTGAGAAAATAGGTGATACTCTGTATAATCTCTAGGACAGGGGATACAGAATTCACAAAGACTCAGTGTCACCCAGCACTTTTTAGTTTTCTAATTTCCATGAACATGAAAAAGAAACCTGAGATGTTTCTTGGGGGCTTCAAAATCCTGAGCAGTGCTGGTAACTTGTATCTTTGCTTTTTATCCAGTGTTATGATTTGGATTTAAGGTATCCTCCTAAAGTTCATGTGTGAGATGATGCAAGAAGGTTTAGAGGTGAAATGATTGGGTACTGAGAGCCTTAATCTAATCAGTGAAGTAATCCCCTGATGGGGATTAACTGGGTGGTCACTATATGCAGGTAGAATGTGGCTGCAGGAGGTTGGTCCAGGGGGCATGCCTTTGGGGTATATATTTTGTACTTGTTGAGCAAAACTCTTTCTGCTTCCTAATGTGATGTCTTGAGTCACTTTCCTCCGCCATACTCTTCTGCCATGATGATCAGCCTACCTCAAGCCCTGAGAAATGGAACCAGCAGTCTATGGACTGAGACCTCTGAAACCACAAACCCCAAAGAAACATTTCCTCCTCTAAAATTGTTCTTGTCAGATCTTTTGGTCTCAGCGGCAAAAAAGTTGACTAAAATATCCAGTCA
The DNA here is from genome assembly GCF_902686455.1 of Sciurus vulgaris. NCBI lineage: Eukaryota > Metazoa > Chordata > Mammalia > Rodentia > Sciuridae > Sciurus > Sciurus vulgaris. The sequence continues at coordinate 43,124,899 of NC_136464.1, forward strand.
CCCCTGAAAAGAAATGATTAGATATTTAGGTGTCACAATAGACCAGATTTGGTTTTCTAGAGCCCTAAATTAAAATGTTTGAATGATGTTTTAAGAAGAAACTATGTCTTAGAAAAACAAGTAGAATAAGGGGCATTCAGTTACCACTTGAGGGAGGTGGTTAGTCCATTTTATGTTGCTATAACAAAATACCTAATGTGGGTACTTTACAAAGGGAAGAGAGTAGTTTTGACTGATCCTTTTGGAGATTCAAGGTATAGACATCACCTCATGGCAGATAGTATCAAATGACAGGAGCACATCCAAGGCTGAGAAGTCACATGATAACAGAAGAAGCAAGAAACTAGGGAGAAGCTAGGCTCACTCATTGAAAAATCTGCTCTTGCAGAATCTAATTTATTCCTATGAGAGTTGACTTATTCCATAAGGCAGCACTAATCCTTTAACAAGAGTGGTCACAACTCAATTACTTCCCACTAGGCTCCACCTCTTGAAGGTCCCAGCACCTTTCAGTACCCTTACATTGGGGATCAAGTTCCCAGTACATAATCATTTGGGATATAAACCACATCCAAACCATAGTAGTGGGGAGGAATACAATCTACATAAAACTAAATTTAAATTCTCTGGACAAAACTTTGACAGTGAAAGGAAAACCCACAGGTGTCTTCAACCAAATTTAAATGCTTGATTACTTAAGCTGGGTCATGCCTACAGAGCCATTCATTGCATCATTTTATATGATCATGTTAATATCTAAATTATTTAAAAAGAAGAAAACTTTAAAAGAGAAAAAATAGACAAAGGAAATAAAGAAAGTAGAAAAGAAAAAAAAAAAAAAAACAAGATTTCCAGGAAAATATCGCTATTAGAAGTTTTGAACTCCAAATAGCTTTGCACTTACACTCAAAGTAAGGTTCACAACTGACAGAAGAGGTGAAAATCCTCATTAAACCTGTTCTTGTACACACATTTCCTATTTTTCTTAGTTGTTATTTAATTCACATATCATAAAATCTATCTTTCTTTAAAGTGTAGAATTCAGTAAAATTGCAGGATATAAAATCAATATGCAAACATCAGAAGGTTTTCTATGCACTAACAATAAACTAGCTGAATAAGATATCAAGAAAATGATCTCTTTTATAATAACTACAATAAAATAAAATTCTTAGGAATAAATTTAACCAAGTAAGTGAAACACCTGTGAACTACAAAATACGATGAAAGAAAGAATATACAAATGGAAAATTATCCTGTGTTCATGCATTAGAAGAATTAACATTGCTAAAATGTCCGTATTATCCAAAGTGAGCTACAGCTTCAATACCATACCTATCAAAACTTCAATTACATTGTTCAGATAAATATAAAAAACATCCAAAAGTTCATATGGAACCAAAAAAAGACTCCAAGTGGCCAAAGCAATCTTGAACAAAAAGAAGAAAGCTGGGGGCATTATACTACCTGACTTCAGGAATATATTCCAAAGCTACAGTAATCAAAACAGCCTAAGCATAAAATAAATACAGATCATTGGAACAGAATAGGAAGAAAGAAACAAGTTCATGCATTTATACCCATTTGATTTCAACAAAGGTGCCAAGAACAAATAAGAGAATGGATAGTCTCTTCAATAAATGATGTTAGGAAAATTGGATATCTGCATGCAAAAGAATCAGACTCTTATATCACCCAGCATACAAAAATCAACTCAAAATATATTACATACTGAAATGTAAGACCCAAACTGTAAAACTACTAAAAGAAAACATTGGAGAAAGTCTCTATAATATTGGTCTGGGAGTGATTATTTGCATATGAATCCAAAAGCAAAAATAGACAAATGGGATTTCTCAAACTAAAAACCTTCTGTGCAGCAAAGGAAAAAAATTAACAGAGTGAAGATACAACCTATGGAATGGGAGCACCTGGGCTAGGAAGACTCAAAGCCTGGACTCTGCTGGGAATGTTGAGCACACTGACATACATCCTCTTCATGTGACCTGGGCTTCCTCACACATGGTGGGAGAAGCAGAGAAAATGTTAGAATAGAATCAAGTGTATGCTGCTGGCCTTTATGTCCTAAACTCAGAAGTCACTTAGTGTCACTGCTTTCCACATTCTGCTAGTTGAGGTGGCTGCAACCCCCAGATTCAAGTGGACAGCATGTAAATCCTACCAATTGTTGGGGTCCATATTGAGGAAGTGGAAGTCAGTTTTTAAATCCAACCCTAACTCAATCTCTGAAAAAAGAATAGAAGGAAGCTGATGAGTGACCAACAAATAAATAAAATATCTTGTGGTGAGGAACAAGGGGAAATGGCTGCTGAGTTCACAGCAAAGAGCATCTGCTACAGTCATCTAATCCATCTTCCCCACCAACAACCCACAGTGTCAAACCTGCTTACAAATAACCCTGCTTAAATGGCCAACCAGCCTTTAGTGACTGGGAGCTCCCTTCCTTCCTAAAATAACCATTTTGTATTTGAACAGTTTCTTCATAAAATCATTCCTTATCCCAAGTAAAATATTTTGCTTCATGTCAGGCCACTTTGGTCTGAGCTGAGGATGGGAAATGGTAAAACGTAGGAAGGTGAGATCAAATGAGATCAAATAATGGGCTGGCTCCATCAGTGTTATCGAATGCTCAAAGGGTGTGGATGTTAAAGAGTTATCGCTTGGTGGGATGTAGGGTCCTCTGTCTCTGCCAAAATCACATTCCCCAGTAAGTAGATACATTTTAAATAAATGAGTCTGGATTTTATTCACTTGCCATCAACACTGCATTTATGATTTTGCCTTTGAAAAGGCCATCAGTCCTTCCTAGAATCTTCTCAGTGCAAGGAGCTCTCATATTTTCTAGCAGGATCTGCAGCAGGCAGAGGATGCACACCAGGCACAAGTTTCTCAATTTTCCTTCTGAGTGACTCCCCAAGCATTTGAAGATGTAGAAGTAAGAGTAGAATCTTCCCTGGGTGTCCTGCAGGCAGCTCTGATTACACACATCACAAGCAGAATTCATTATCCTCATCATTGTAACCTACTCAGAATCCCATGTGTGAAATCTCAATTAATAGCATCCTCTTCTACCTGGTATCCTAGCCAGAAATTCTGGAGTGGTCCTTGGTTCCTCCTTTTCTCCTCATCTGCCAACATTTAATCTTTCAATAAATCCCAACCAGACCACCTCAGCCATGCTCCTTCTCCATCTCCACACTTCCTATGAGTGCAGAGAGTTGTCAGATCATTGCAGGGCTCTTGCTAAGACTTCATGTCTACGCTCCCTTCTCCACAGCTACCCCTCCACACCATTGCCACTGGAATCCACTGTCATCAATTCCCACAAATCTTCCTACATGCTTGCCTACAAGATTCAAACCTCACTTTTCAGCTTCACACACAGGACCTTGATATACAGTTTGGCCACAGTCCACCTCTCCTGTCTGATCTCCTAAAAACCCACTATGGGCCTTTACATCATTTGTCCAATATACCAGATTTCCATTATACTGAATTTTATTTCCTTTGGATATGTACCCATAAGTGGAATTGCTGGATTATACGATAGTGAAGTAAAGTGATTTATCATCACAGCCTGAAAATACACATTGCCTGTTCTTACCATGCACAACACTGCATGCTTAAAGATCTAAATTAAATGTCACTTTCCTTGTTTTTGTTATTATTTGTAGAACTATTGAGTGCTTATTGTAGATCGGCCTTTGTGCTAAGCATCATGTATTATCTCATTCAATATTCACAGCAATCTTGTGAGTTAAGCAGATGAGAAGCCAAGTCAGAGAGGTTAACTTACTCAAGTTCACATAGCTGGGATTCCAAACCCAGTGCTCATAACCACTGTACACAGTGCTGGAGGTAAACCCCGGAAGCCCCTCCTAATGATCTCTGGCATGGAGATTCACTCCCATGTCCTTTTTCCACACTTGTGCTATATAGTACCCAGTCTGTAGTAAAATTTACCTATTTAATCTTGTTTGGATCCTAATTCTAAAACCTAATGCTCAAAAAAAAAAAAAAAAATACCCCAGGTGTACATAACAATCAAGAAAAATGTGAACACTCACTGAATATTTGATGAAACCAAACAATTATTAATTATTGGCATTGCAGTTATTTTTAAGCTGTTCTCATTTACAAATGCACTAAACTAATTAGACATGAAATGGTATGAGGTAAAGATATGCTTGAAGGGACAACATGTGGGAGTAGACAGGAAAGAAGTTTTGGCATTCTGCTGACAGCTATTAATAATGGGCAGTGTATTCATGGAAATTGTTCTATTATTTACTTCTGAATGTTTGAATCTCTATAATGAAAATATTCTATAGATTCCTTCAAACAAAATAAATTTGTGTGCCTACCCTGCCCCTTTTGTGCTATTGGAGAGCAGAGGACATTTGAGGCTGAGTCTTTTTTGACTCTGTACCACCATGGTAGCTGGCATGAAGTGCAAAGTCTATCCATGTCTCTTGAATGATGAGAGTAACTATGAAAGCCACTTTCAAAGGCAGAGGACAAAGCTGCCTTTCCTCCTGACTGTCCCACTGCAGACCAATAACCGCATTGCCACCAGTGTTATGAATGTACCCCCAGAGAAAGTTGAGACCAAACACTGTCCCAATCCCAGTTTCCACCCTGATTTGGCAGCCCTTGGTTCCTGTGTCACAGCTCTCTGCCTCTGGACACTGAACTGGCGGCCTCTCAACTCCTGGATGCCCTTGGAGACAGTGGCTTGGATTTCTCTCCATGTTCTTGTTGCTGCTTTAAGCTACTCTTTGGGCCCCAGCCAAGACCACCTGACCCCACAGTTTAACAAGGACAGGATTTTGCCTTCCCCTTTCAAATAGGACTATTGGCCTCATTCCTGGGGTTTGATTTGACAGCTATTCTAGATGAAAGTAATTTGAAGCGGGATATGTTTTCTTTATAGTGACACACATTTGTAAGCAAACAGCAGAAACTGTAATTCAGAGAAAAATGGACTCACTTCAACATCTGATCCCTACTCTCACTTCCCCTGCAGGTGCGTTTGTCAGATGGCCAAAGCCTGCTCCTCTGGTGTGTGGCACCTCCTGAGGCCAACAGCAGGGTAGAACAGGCCCACCCTGCTCAGGGAGGTGGAGGAGAATAGCAGTGAACACCTTGCTGTGGTCAGAGAGAGAGGCAGTCCTCCAAACCATCATATTCTGAGCAGACAGACAGTCACGCTGCACAGCATCCCCCAAAGCAGAAGGAGAGAGTTGCGTGAGGAAGAGAGAACATCAGGCTGAAAAGCAAACGAATCAAGAACAGAAACCCAAGCAAGCCAGTTCTTAGGGGCTTCCATTGTTTGAGGTTCTATCTTCCTGGATGCTGTGTAAAGAACAACTAAGCACCCTTTTGTATCTTGTCCAAATCTGAGAGGAATGAACAGTAGCTCACACACACCAAAAGTACTGGCAGGTGCAGGGGAGGGTGTTCCGAGAGAACTAGCTACACAGCAGAGGGGGTAGAGGCTCTGTTGTGCCAGCAGAACCTCTCGGGAAAGAGAAACTTATTCCTCCAACTGCTGGGAGTGCTGCCACTCAGCACCGTTGGCTGTCAATCTCTGCAGGGAATAACCGAGCTGGAGGAAGGGCCCTTGCCCAAACCATGCCCTCTTCCCATGTCAGGAAACACACAGTGGCACAAAGGCTGATATCTCTCTCTCTCTCTCTCTCTCTCTCTCTCTCTCTCTCTCTCTCTCTCTCTTTCTCTCTCTCACCCCACCAGGCACATCTCTGAAGGCTGGTTCCATCTTCAGAACTGTCTGTAGGGTCAGCTGAGGTTTCCACTAGGACTGTGTCACCAACCAACTTCTCCCCAATCCCACTTCCTTCCCTCCCTTGGCTGTAGGAATGTCTGTGTTGGATGTGGCAAGGTAAGGTAAGTGCAGCCGCAGGAAGAAATGAGAACAAAGTTTGGAAGGAAGAAGCTTATTATTCTCACAGATCCCAGAGAGGGCCGTCCTTGTGTGTCATATAGGGCCCCAAGGGAAGCAAAGGGCAAAAGTAGGAGTGAGGGAAATGCCTAGGTCATAGCCTTAATTAGGCTTTCTGTGGAAAAGGGAAGTTAGGGCAGAGTTAATACCTTAGGATAAACTTTTTGAATAATTCCAGTGGACTTCAATAAGGGTAGTCTTTGGGTGCCTGGCACCTGACCCAATGATGATTTAGGGCAGGGCAAATATTGGTTTGGCCTACATTACATAGGAAGGTGGCTGAGGCTACAAACTTTGGTTTAAATAGTTTGCATGTGAAAGGAATATTCATACTGTATTTCATGGCATGATCATTGCAGATTTTATGCCAAATGTTTTTGCAAAATAGTAGGGTGTGACCATTATGTGAAATTCCTTTTTTTAAAAAAATGTGCTGGTATTATTTAAAAGTCATTTATTACAAAACTGACTGTGCAAGATTAGGATACACACGAAATTCAAATATATGTTAATGTGGTAGTAAGAATTATGCAGTGATGGGGCTGGGGAGATAGCTCAGTTGGTAGAGTGCTTGTCTTGCAAACACAAGGCCCTGGGTTCGATCCCCAGCACCGCAAAAAAAAAAAAAAAAAAAAGGAATTATGCAGTGAAATACAGTATAGGCAAATTGTTATTATCATTGTTATTATCTTTAGGAATTAGCTATCCCTAAGAGGAGCATCCTCTCCCTTATTCTTTAAGGCCCCAAATGCCAGAGCATCAAGAATACAAAAAGTAAGAAAACACAGTTACTATAACTAGCCCTGTAATGAATGGATACCAAATAGACAAAAGACAGAATCTAAGAAAATATATCTATAATGCCCTTCCTTTATTTGTTTGTTTATTTAGGTAGTGGGGATTTAACCCAGGACCGTACACTGAGCTACAACCCCAATCCTTTTATATTTTTTATTTTGAGGCAAGGTCTCACTAAGTTGCTGAGGATCACAGTAAATTTCTGAGGTTGGCCGTGAACTTGCGATCCTCCTGCCTCAGCCTCCCAAGTCACTGGGATTAGAGATGTGTGCCACCTCACCTGACTCCCTTATTCTCCACAGGTATTGATCCCAAAGCATTCTCTGATAATCTTTCTGGGTTCAATATTCCCATTCTACATGTTTCCTATGCACCCAAGACTGTGACTAGATCAGGCAACAGAGAGTGGGTAAGATGTGATTCTTACCTTCCAGAAGCTCATGAGGTACACATATACTCATGCTTGATTGTTTGGTACCACATTCGGCATGTTAAGAGTGAAACTTTAGAGTGAGAGAGACCCAGTTTCAAATACCACTCACGGTGTGATAGCTGTGTAATTCAGGGAAATCTACTTCTCTATGCTTCAATTTCCCCAACAGTAAAATGTCAATAATAACACCAGCTGAACTGGATGTCATAGAGATCAAATGAGATGTTTATATAAAAAGAGTTTATTGCAGTGTTCAGCCTAGTAAATCATGCTATACATCCAGAAAACAAATTATTCTCAAGGAAAAAATAGTATAAAGACAATTTAAATTTTATCTGGGCCTAGTAAAGGAAGGTTTCTGGGATGTGGTGGGCCTGACCTGGGCAGTGAAGAGCAAGTATGGGTTTGTAAGACGTGAAGGAAGAGGATATGATGGAAATTGGAGCTAAAATTCCATTATACTGTCCACGATGTAGCCCCTGTTAATCTAGCATTAAAATTCAGGACAGTAAAGAGACATGACAAAAACAGGCAGCAGGCAATTCCAGAGTACCAACCACCAGAGTCTGAGAAGAATTCCCTACACTTGGTAGTAGTGACACAGGGCCAAGACCATCAAAGAGGCCCAGATTGGGAGAGACCTGCATGCAGATGAAATAAAACTACAATAAAGGAGCTGCAGCCAATAAGAGGTGGTGCTCACCCACAAGTGAGAGAAAACCCCACCACCACTTCAAGGCAAAGGAACAGTATTCTCACTGACTATAGTCCAAACGTCGGCAGCCCCTCCTCTGTTGTTCAGTGGTATGGGCTTTGCCTCGTCTGTACCTGGGCTTGGTCCTCACAAAGCCTCCTCATGATCACAGGGCAGCTTCAGAAACACTAAGCATCATGTCTAGAAAGGACAAAGTCCAGATACAGAAGAGGAAAGTCATCTCTTCCTGTGCACATTTTAAGAACAAAGAAATCTTTTCCAGAAGTCCTCCCCATTCACTCTGGTCAGAATATGTGAGGTACTGATAGTAGTAACTGACCATATGGGAATGTAATCTTTTTTCCTATAACTTTCCATGCTTTTTCCTACTAAGCCAGCTCATTCTTTGTTAACAGCTGTGCAAAATGCCACTAGGGAAATGAACACAAAATTACTAAGATAGCCAAACAGAAATCTACCTTCCAGGGACAAGGAGCTAATCCATCTTAGCTGAAACACAGACCTCTTGCAGAATGGGGCAGATGCCTGAACAAAACCTGGAAGCTGTGTATCAGAAAGATACTGTTAAAAAGCATAAGCTGGCTCCATATATAAAGACATTGAAAATAAAGGGGAAAATGTTCCATGAGACACATGGTAAGTTGCCATTTATGTAAAACAAATAAAATTCTGTGTGTGAAGGTATATATAAGGTGTGTGTGTGTGTGTCCATAGTAAAGGATGAAATAAAACCTTGAATGTCAGGTCAGGCAGAGGAGTTTCAATTTGAAAATTCATAAAAAAGAAGGAAATAACTAGAAAACACCTGTGCTTTCAAATGGATGGTGTGAAATGTTATACAGAATAAACTGAGGAGGCTAAAGTTTGAGTCAGGGAGAAATAGGGCTGTGAAGGCACCTGTAGGTTTGCAGTAGGGCTGATGAGATATCATAAATATGAATGAGAAACATTTAGAGAAGAGATTTGGAGTGATTCAGTGACTGTACATAGAACCAATGGGGGGTAATAATAACTAACATTAATTAAAGTACTTACATCATGCCTGACACTGTTGGAAGATGATTAATAAATGACAGGTAGATAGATGACAGACAGATGTATACATATTCATTTAAATCTTACTCATATTCCTAGCTGCAAGTATTATTTTTGACCCTCTTATGACTGAGGACACTGAGGCATAGACTGATTAAACACATTGCTTAGGGTCAGAGCTGAAGAATTGGGGGGATGAACCCTGAAGATTTTCCATGTGAGTTGAGCATTGGCACATTGCAAAGTTTGTCCTTGAAGGTTGGAGGGGAGATAGGAACATGGCTTTCACAAGTTCCCCTCTGGCAAGTGTCCTATCTCTGATTTTTGTTTATTCATTTATTCATTTATGTATTTATTCTTTACAGCCTAAATATTTTTTAAAACAACATCCTGCTTCCTGACATTGACTTTCTGGAGTGCATGCAATGCTAACTTCAGAGTGAATTTTCTAGTGTGATCCTTTTTAAGGCGGAAACTGTCTGATCAAGCAGCAAGAATGTCACAGGTGACTTAAGTCCTTTGTGTGAATCAGTTTCTCCCTGAGACTCTTCCACATCAACCCCTCTTTTACTAAACTCGTAGTCTGTTTTAGGCCGGTAGATGCTCTTTCCCTTGGGCTCTCACTGCATCTCTGGGGAGCCAGGCTATTTCTATCCCAAGGTCACTCAAATATTTTCACCAGTATCAGGGTGACCTGGAGTCCCCATTCTACTGAGCCTGACTACCACAGAGTCGTATGGAAACTGCACCCCTTCCCCGTTCTCCTTTCTCCACTCCAGTGACAATCACCTAGTTGAACCTGGTCAACTTGCAAATTCAAGAGTAAAATAAATGGTGGCTATTTTTTAAACCACTTCTTTGGGGAATTTGATTACATAGCAATATATAATCAGAATGTATGTAATCATCAAACATAGTCAATTAATAAAATACTAGACAATGATACTCGTATCTGACCCCCCACAATTATTCATCCATTCCTTATTAGGGCTCTTTGTAAATTATGAAGAGAAGAGAGCCCATCAACATGTTCACAAACTTCTGCCCAGAACTATCAATGAGCACATATATACTAAGGGCCACTGCAGGCATTCATTTCCATTAAGAGCTGAAAGAAAAAAAATCAAAATTAAATGATAGGATCCTGGAAGTCTAAGCCAACACACTAAAATAGGAAAAATAAATGAGGACTAATATCATAAAGATCAATAACAATATTCATACATTATATTACTACATGATTGTCTACCTCAAAACCTTAAGGAAATTAAAATATCATGGGGCCAAGGCCAAGGTCAAGGTCAAAATTTGTTTTAAAAATAATGCCCCTTTAGGCCCACCAAAAATTAGCATGTGACATATCACTAAGACACATCAATCTAAGGACCATTTCCTTAAATACAAAATGATCTAGATAAAGATTTGAAGCTACTGCTTATAACAATTCACTTAGGCTGCCTGTTGGTATAGCACAATGCCAAACTGCTTAGGCTCCAGAGCTACACAGCCTGGATTCAGATTTTATCTCCCCACCAAATGCCCTTCATGGTCTAAGGCATTTATTTTAACCCTTATGCCTCAGCTTCCTCAAACAGAGATGTTACTGATCATACCTAATGCATATGGTTGTGAGGCTAATTAGTTTTTTAAATAGTAAAGTTCTCAGAACAGTGACTAGCAGATAATGAGCATTATTATTAATTATAAGTATTGGTCAGGGTTCTCCAGAGACGCAGAACCAAAAGGAGATACAAAGAGAGCTTTTTATTATGAGAAATTTGCTTATATGATTACAGAGGTCAAGAAATCCGACCACCTATGGCCTGCAAGCTGATGACCCAGGAGAGCCCATAGTGTGATTCCAAAGGTCTGAGAATCGGGGTAGCCAATGGTGTCAAAATAGTCTGAAGGGTAGGAAAAGATGACATTAGTGCCTCCAGCTCAACAGGATGCCTTTTGTTCTATCCAGGTCCTTGATAGGTAAGAGGATACCCACCCACACTGAGAAGAACAACTATTTTCCTGAGTCCTATAGTATGAATGCTAATCTCATCCAGAAATATTCTCACAGGCATACCCAGAAATAATGCTTCATCTGGTCATTCCATGGCCCAGGCTAACCATAATAGCCATTGTTAGTAGAAGAAATACTTAGACTAATATCTCTGCATGACTCAAGGAAGAAGTAGGTACCTTCTTTTTCCTTCCAATAACAAACATCAGTGACTTTACAACTTAAATAAATATAACTAAGCATATATCTGTTAAAATTTAAAAATCATACCACTTATTATGTTGGTCAGCTTTCTGTTACTAAAATAACCTGAGATAAATCAACATTTATCAAGGGAGAAGTTTCATTTGAGTTCACAGTTTGGGAAATTTCAGTCCATGATTGGTTGGCCCCATTACTGTGGGCTTGGTATGACACATCATAGTGAAGTTAAACTACTCACCTCATGGCCAGGAACTAGAAAGAGAGGAAGAAACCAGAGTCTCATGATCCTCTTCAAGGACATTTCCCCAGTGACCTGAAGGTCTCCCACGAGGCCCTACCGATTAAATGCTCTACCATTTCTCAACAGTGCCAAGCTGAGGACCCAGCCTTTAGCACTTGGGCTTTGGAAGACACTCCAGATCCAGACTACAATGCCTATGCTTAAGCATTTCTAATTCTAGGAATCTACCCCAGAGTCATGCATGTATATTTGTAAAATTTGTAGGTACAAAGTTAGTAATAATCAAAAGCAACTTAAAATGACCATCGATAGTGAACTCCTTAAATAAATTATGACACGTGCATGGAATAAAATGTGTAATCATCATTAAAAACACCTTTATGTGCTGATGTGTGGAAAGATGTAATGTATATATTTTTTATAAGTTTAGCATGGCATGCATAATATTCTACCCTTTGTAAAAATTATAAATTTATTTTATACATGATTTACACACATATATTTTAGCTTACAAACATATGCAACAGCTCTGGAGCAGACACTAAAAATAGTTAACTATTTTTAGCTGTGGGAAGTAACTGATTGGCCAGAGTAGATTAGAGAACAGTTTTATTTTCAATCATATGTCATTTTGTTTATTTTGAATTTTGTACCTTAAGCTTACATTGCCTATACAATAAGTATTTTTGAAGACATGTGCAGAACCTAAATAAAATCATGTAGTTCATCTCATTACTAAAACCAAGAAATGCAAAATCATTCAACAATAAAATAATATCAGCCTATAAAATGGCAAAGTCACTTTGTTTTCTTTTGTTTTGAGATAAACAGTTTGATCTCGGTATTCACAAAAGGGCAGAAAGTGGGAGTTTCATATGCTGCTGATGGTAGTTAATCACTACAAACATTTGGTAAAGCAATTAATTCACAGTTTTGGATGAGTAACCCACTTCTAGAAACCTATCCTCAAGAATTAACTAAAGCTGGGAACAAAGATTTATGCACAAATGTTAAATCCACATGATAAATAATGTAAAGCCTTTAAAATAATGTTTTTAATATAGATAAACACACATATATATAGTAAAATGATGTTTGGGGATTTTTAAATAGCAGTTACACATTTTAAAGTTTATTAAACTTATTTCTGATGATAAAAGTAATACTTAAAAATTGGAAATGATGGATATTGGGGGGAACCTCATGAGATAACATCAAATGAATGAATGGTATATGAAGCTATAAATGCAGTACCATCCTAATTTTATATACATGTATAAAATTTTATATATTTATACACACACACACACACACACACACACACATATATATTTAAGCACAAAGGAAGGTTGGTTAGCCTTATAAGTGCCAGGAAACCTCACCCCTGCTGTACATCCCATAGTTTTAGCCTCTATAGACGCTTTACAACATACAAGGTATGGCAGTCCAAAGAATCTTATGGTTATTTTATCAAAATGACATTGCTAAAGTAAGTGATGCCTTTTTGAGATCTAATGTTTAAAAAGGGCACAGTACCTTCTCAATTTTCTCAGTCACACTACTGTCCTGTGCTACCTGGGATACTCCCAGGCTGAAAAACTGGAAACAGCAGTTCCAAAACATCCCTTGCAAGAGGGTCTCGAGTTAGACTGGTCCACTGAGGCATTCCCATGAGCTCTGGAAGGCAAAAAAAAAAAAGAAGGAACAGCCATGATTTTGTCCCACAGCAGTGACAGCCAGGCTCACAGGTGTCAGCAGATGGCAAACATGTGGCTGTGCCATCCCTTCCAGGGTGCTTCCTGACAATGACTCACTTTGCTGCCGTAAGCAGCTGAGATCAGCAGCAGCAAACCCTCTGGGATCCTACAGTATCCTGATCTCTGAGAAAGCTTCTCTATGAGTTCTACGTTCCAGATTTCCAGAAAATCAGCAGCACCACCCTCACCTCCACTCTCCGGCTCCTCCCAGCTTCATGAGTATTGCAAACCCCTAGCTCCCTACGTCAACTACTTTTCTGATTGAAATACCTGGAGTGGTTGCTCTACGCCTGACTAACTCCTGGCTAATAAAGCTTCCAAATTCAGTCCTTTCATGTCTTCCTAACACATGTCATCAAAAAGAGAAGTAGAAAAGCAAATTGTTGATATTTGTATTTTTAGAAATTCCATTAAAATGTTTATTCTTGACATTTTATGATCTAAAAAAATGACTAATTAAGAGTATAAAAACTCTGGCATTCCTAGCTACTAGTTTTCAAAACTATGGTTCTCAAACAGGGGCAATTTTCCTCCTTCCACCCAAGGGACATTTGACTGTATCTGGGAGCATTTGGGACTATTACAACTAGCCAGTAGAGATTGGGGATACTGCAAAACATCTCACAATGCACAGGAAAGCCCTCCCACAGCAAAGATTGATCTGACCTGAAATGTCCTTTGTGCCAAACTTGAGAACTACACTTGGATTTATTTCATCAATCCCAGGATCATCCCACGGCAAGCCTGAGTTAGACACATTTTATCTCGTATGTAGTAAGAGAAGAGAAATATTTGTAATTAATTCCAAAAATGTACCCTAGTTGAGACTTGCAATACAGATCAGGGAATTATGCAAGTTGTAGAAGAGAGTACCCTCCTCCAAACTTTCTAACCCAGGTAGCAACAGAACCAAAGGAGATATAATTAGAGAACAAAAGGAGAAAAAGACTCAAGTGTTAGAAATGAGGCCTTCTTCCTCTCTTTCTCCTACAAAATAACGACAGTGGTTGTTATCATTTGATCGATTATGGATGCTTTTACTTTCCCTCTTTATACTTTTCTATATTTTCCAAATTTTATATAATGGTCATGTATTACTTCTATAATTGCACAAAAAATCAATAGGCATTATATTTAAAAGCAGACAGAATGAGAATAAGCAACCCTTTTGAGGAAATATTCTAGTCACATTGCTGCAAGTACTTTACATCATCTTTGAAATCCTCTTGGGAAGTAGAGACAAACAGAAAAATTATGCAACTCCCACCAACCTTATTGTTCTGCTTTATAACTACCTAGCCTCCCACCAAACTTTATTAACAAGGTTTTGCAGATGCATGCAACGTGGTCAGGAGTTAGCTGTGATTTTCCCTCACAGAGACACTGGTATGCAGGAATAAGGACCCCACCCTGTTTCAATCAAGATATTGTTCAGAGGACATGGAAGCCTTGTGAGAGGAGCGGCCCCCTCCTGCTCAGTGTCCCTGAAGAACCAGCCTGTCAAAGCTTGATTTCTAAGGCCCCTGAGTGTGAAATTCTGTTGGCTGTGAATTATGTGCATCCACTAATAGCAGCATTTTACTATGCAATGGTTTTGTGACTAAAGTCTAGCTTTTTATCTGTAGGTTTCAAGGGTGAAGCTTGTTGCTGAAATTTAAAGACCCATAAAATATTTATTTTGTTATTTTAAATATATGAATTATTTAAATACCATTGGGCTGTACCTAGAACTAGGCCAGCTGACTCGCTCTCCTCTTCCAGCAACTTTCTCCCTGCTCTGATGGGGAAGGAATAGCCACAGAAAAAGTTCTTGGCTGCGAAATTCTCCATAAGATCCCTGCTAAGCACCACTGACACAACCCCAAACCCTCCTGAAAACTCATAAGGAAAGCTCCACCATCCCAGAGGGGCGGCTACACAGGCCCCCAGGATTGTGGTGCCCATAGAACCATACTGAGTTTAGAGTGGACCAAGATCCAGGATGACCAATATCTCCAATGAGGTGAGAGAACTTGCATATCGATGAGAGAACAGAGCAAGCACTGTGGCAGGGAAACATATTTGTTATTTACAACCCCTCCACTGTCTTCTAAGAAAAATACAGCAATGCAAACCTCTAATCTCAGGGACTCAGGTGGCTAAGGCAGGAGGGTGGTAAGTTTGAGGTCACCCTGACTTAAAATAAAAAATGAAATGGACTCAGGATGTAACTCATTAGTAAAGCACCCCTGGGTTCAATCCCCACTGCTGAAAAAATAGGAATAAAAATTTTAAAAAAATTCTAAAAAGACACCTTTGCTGATAGGTATAAAGATGCAAAATTGTCAAAATTTGGAGAATCATAGTTGAATTGCTCAAATTCTTACTTAAGTAGAGAGATAAGGAGGAATAGGGAGGGAGAATACGGTGAGCTCTACTTTGCATCTTGAATGTCCCCCAAAGGTCCATTTGTTAAAAGGCTTGGTCCCCAGCCTATGATGCTCTTGGAAGGTGGCAGAACCTTTAGGAGGTGGGGCTTAGTGGGAGGAAGTGGGAAGGTCATTTGGAGGCATGCTCCTGAAGGAGATGTTGGAATCCAGTCCCTTCTTCTCTCCCTTTGCTTCTTGGCCACCATGAGATGAACACGCCTGTTCCCCCAAGCACTCCAGCCATGATATACTGTACTGAAAGAGGCCCAAGTACTCAGGGCCAAGCAACCATTGACCAAAACCTCCGAAACTATGAGCCAAAATAAATCTTTCCTCCTTTCAACTTGATTATCTCAGGTATATCGTCACAGTCATGGAAAACTAACATATTGAGGCAAGCCTGACCAGGGAAGAGAAGGTTTTAGAAGTATTTAAGAATGTAGTTGTCTGGCATGAGAATTGCTCTATCCCTGGGAGGTATGTGCCTGAGATCTAGGTAAAAGCTGAGAAGACTCTTACACAGAGCCTCTTTGGGTAGGGAGTCACCAAAGCAACTGGGCAACCTGTACCCTTGCACAGAAACATTCCCGGGCAGCAGGTATGCCACAGCCATGAAGCCATCAGAGACCACCGATCTCAGTCACTGCTCTCCCATTCTTTGTCACCACTCTCCACGTAGGAGTAATTTTTAATGGGAGAAATAGTGAATGAATATATTTCTAAGTGCAATATTATGTGATGTAGCTTGTCTTTACTAAAATCTAAACTTCTTGTTAATGAGCAGAGCCTTGTACATAGTAAACATTCAGTAAATAGTTGTTGAATGAATAGAGGAAGGATTTTTGATGGGCTGGATTTTCTCTTTGGAATTCACAAAAAATGCTGGGTTTTTCCTCTTTCAGACTATTTTACTGTCATTATAATCATGGCTTTTAAGACATCTTAAATTCTAATTCACTGACATGCTATAATTTACTTATTCATTATGATTTAATTATTTCTTCTGCTTTTCTATCTGAGGCCATACTTCAAGGAACATCTTTGTGCATGCAGCTTTTTTCTGTATAAATACTGACAAGTTGCTTTCCCAAAGGTGTGAGGCCTAGCCTAAGTTGTCTTAGCCATGAGAGAGTTGGGGAATTACAATTTGAACCAGATAGGAAGTTCAGAGTAGGTAGGTTTAGTTTGCTCCCCAGTTCCCATTGATAGTCTTCATAGAGGTTTGGTAGACCCATAAACTGGTCATTGAACAAACCTTTCTGAAGTCCATCCCAGGCCAACCCAGTGCCATGTCCTGAGAATCCAGAAATGCCTTCAAGAACCTTATGGTCTGACAGAGAAGCAAACATGTAAATAACTTACTAATATTTAGTAAGATGACTGCTATCATAGAGATGCTTAGAATGTTTTTGAGAATATAAATACCAGCATTGAACCCAACTTGAAATGAAGATAAGAGAGAAAATAGCAGGGAAGATTCTTGGAGGAGGTGATATTATACTCTTTGTGGGAAGAAAAACAGAAGAATTGAGTAGAGGGTTGGTAAGGCAATGACTTCCAGGCCAGAAGAAAGCCATATGTGGAGGCACAGCTATGAAAGAGAAGGTAGTATGGCACGAAGATCATAACATGCTTGCGTATAGTGAGGATTATGGAAATGGGCAGAGATGACTGAAAGCATAAGCAAAAGCAAGCAGATGGATGCACTGCCAAGAAGTTGGACATCGCACTACAGATAAATGTGTTATAAGCCAGGGGTTGACTACCATAAGCAAATTTGCCTCAGGTAAAGAGCCCTGGACCAGGAAGACTGGAGGATGGAAGCAGGCAGAAGTCATTCAGGAGCTAAATGTTGAAGGATGGCCTCAGTATCAAAAACACCATGGAAGACAGTGATATCCTAACACTTCCCAGAGAAGGCATCCTCTCTCAGTTAGGAGAATTACCAAGCTCAGTCAAAGTCACAGAAATTGATTTTTTCCACCTCCACAAAGTAGATATTTTCCTCTCACTTTTTAGGTTCAGTTCTAGCATGATTTTCCTCAGATTTCCAATTTTTAGGATTCCTGACTCCATTCTTAGATTTCATCTTTATTGATGGTTCCTTGATGCCAACTTGTTACTTTGGATCATACTCCATTTCTCCCTGGATCCTGACCCAGCATAGCTCAGAATACTGCCCCTGCTTCACCTCTATGTAGGAAGATGGAATCCACCAACTGGACCTTCAAAACAAGTCACCAGTGTTACAGTTCCACATGCTCAGTCTAAGAGGAATGGTATTAGTGTAGTTTCTCCAGAGAAACAGAACCAAAACCATCTAGCTACACACAGACACACCCTATATATGAGTATACATATAGATGTGTTTTTACATATGCACTATAAATAACTGACTCAAATAATTATGGAGGTTGAGAAGTTCCAAGATGTGTGACCTACAAACTGGGGACCCAGAAGGGCCAATGGTATAGTTCCAGTCTAATCCAAAAGTCTAAGAGCCAAGAGGGATTATGGCATAAGTTCCAGTTTGAGTTCAAGTCTGAAACAGGAGACAATGCATGTCCCAGCTTGAATACAGTGAGGCAGGTAGAGAATTCTTTTTTACTCACTCTTTCATTCTACTGAGACCTCTGATAGCTTGGATGATGCCCACCCACATTAAGGAGGTAATCTGGTCTCAGTCTATCAATTCAGATATTTATTTCACCCAAAGATGCCCTTACAGAAACACACAGAAATGTTTGACCAAATATCTTGACTCTCTGTTACCCAATCAAGTTGACATATAAAAATTATCTATCACAGGAACTATCAGGACTGCAGCCAGAATTGGGAGGTCTTGAAGATGCCACCCTCCACAGCTCTGCCAGTCAACAGGGCAGCCACATATTTAAAATGTGGTTAGTCTGAATTGAGAAGTGCAGTAATGGCAAAATAACAGAATTCAAAGAATTAGTATTGGACAACAAAAGAAATATAAAGTGTTTCATTGTGATGGTTGATTTTGAGCGTCAACAGAATTAAGAGATAGTCAGATAGCTGGTAAAGTATTATTTATTCTCAAACATTGCATTAATTATTCTCAATGTTTCAGCTGGCACTGAGCCAGTCTCTCTTCTGGGAGGGAATTTCAGGTGTTAATGATAGCTGATTAGAATGACTGGGCTATCCAATGTGTCTATAATGCTGTTTCCAGAAGAGATCAAATGAAGAGTTAGTGGACTTAAGTGTGGAAGATTCACCCACAAAGTGAGTGGACACCATTCAATCCTCTGGGAGCCCAGATGGATTGGAACAAAAAGGTAGAAGAAGGGCAAAATCTTGCTCTGTTTCTTTGAAAATGAGAATGCCCTTCTTCTTCTGTCTCTGGATGTCTGAACTCCAGATTTTCTAAATTTTTGACTCTTGACCTCATATTAAAGGGCTTTGGGATCTCAGGCATTTGTCCTCCAACTGAGAGTTATACCATTGGCTTTGCTGTGTTCTGAAACGTTTGAACTTGGACTGAGTCACACAACTGACTTCCATGATTCTAGGGCCTTCAGCCTTAGACTAAGCCATGCTACCAGTTTCCCTAATTTTAAAGCCTTGGCTTTGGACCAAGTCACTCTCCTGGCTTCTGTAGTTCTGTGGTCTCCAGCTTACACACAGACTGCTATGGGATTTCTCAACCTTAAATGAGATTGAGTGAGCTGATTCCTCTAATAAATGTATAAATATTCTCTCCCTCTCTCTCTCTCTCTCTCTCTCTCTCTCTCTCTCTTTCTCGCTCTCACTCTCATTCTTGCTGTCCCCACAAACACACTCACACAACTATTGGTTCTGTCTCTGGAAAACTCTGACTAAAACACTCTTTAATAATTTTTTCTATTACATTTTGAATGACAATATTTTCATATATTGGGTTAAATAAAGCATCATTAAAGTGTGCTGGGGAGATAGCTCAGTTGGTAGAGTGCATGCCTCGCAAGCACAAGGCCCTGGGTTTGAACCCCAGCACTGCAAAAAAAAAAAAAAAAAAAAAAAAAAAAAAAAAAAAAAATTGTTAAAATTAATTTTACCTTTCTCCTTTTATTTTTCTGATGTGGCTGTTAGAAAATTTCAAACCACAGATGGAGCTCACATCTGATTTTTATTCATGGTGCCCCAAAGGGCTGGATGAAAGGTGCTGGTTATCAAGGGCTAGGGATAGCATCAGAAATCCAGACAAAAAAAGTGTCGAATTCAGGACACAGTTTTAGGTCTTAAGATAGCACAGCTGAACAATGGGAAATCTGAGGCATTGTCCAGTGACATGGGTTAAGCTCACATTGTCAGGTAAGTGGTCACTGTGACCCCAACATGCAGGCCATTTAGGTCACAACCTTACAACTCAGGCCAGTCCCCAAACCAGGAGGAGCACTGCCACACTTCCAGGAGGAGTCTCCGCATGGCATGCACCTGCCATGGAAAGAAGGTGGGTCCTGACACTCTGCTGTCACCTCATTGCTTCTTCAAACCAGAAAAACTCTGTTCAGGAAAAACAACAATCCTCTCTTAAGCGATTCTTGTTCCCTCCGATCAGATACATCTAAAGTGTGTTTCCAACCAGATAAAATACTGGCTGCCTGATTTGGGCCAGAGGCCCCACTGTCTATATCATTGAACAAATAATCAGCCTTCTTTCTCTTTTGTTTGCTTTCCTAGGCACTGAGAAGTAACAGATAGAATTAATTCCCTTTACTGAGAAAATTTCAAATCCATTTGTAAATACAGGTTTGGTTCTTAAATGGTCCTTGAGAGGTGATATATAATTAAAGGCTGTTTAGATTTCACTTAAGCAGGAAGTTTCCAAGAGTAATGTTGCTGGAGGTGTGTGTTTACGGATCTTATTAAGGTATTACAAGGTACCCAGGAGTGTCCATGGGGCCTCTGTTGGCAAATGCCCAGAGCATGAAGCAGGATGTACCGGGTTTAGAGAGTAGCAAGAAAAGAGGGAATGAACAAATAGCAGGAGAGACTGAAAAAAATAAACACAAGAAAATTTTTCTAGTTCATCCCTTCCACCATGACTCCGTGGAAAGGCCACAGCCATGGTGAGCCAGGCAGCTTGAGTCCTGCTATGCTGGGCCCCACAGAGGTCTTGATGACTCAGACCCCAAGCTACCCTTCGGTCATCTGCACAAGAGACCTCATTGGCCTCTTAAGTGACTCCCAGTCCTGCAACCCTTTCCCTGACTGACTACTACTGTCCCTTTTCTTGTCACTTCACTGAGTCCCCTTGGGCAAAACAAACAGGGTGGAGTTGTAACTATTCACTCATCAGCATGTCCAGTTTTGCCCCTCCACAAGTTTGCTAAAGACCAATCTCTTTTCCTCCCCATCCTCTAGCCTCCAATAAATGTCCTACTCACCTAGATCCTTAGGCTACTGTGAAATAAAAGTATAAAGAAGTGGAAGAGGTCAACAACGAGGTGCATGTGGAGTGAGCCAGGAAGACAATATGAAGGACTGTCATGTAAACTGAGGAATCCAACGAGGAGGCAGTGAGGAGAGAGGGCCCAGTGCTAAGAAGTCAAGCTGGGGACACTGTGTGCAGAGCTGGACTCAGATTAAACATATCAAAAGCTGAATGACCTCAAAGCTCATTTCCGCCAGAGTTCACAAAAGCTGCATTCAAAGTAGTAAAGATCAGAGACAAAGGTGGCCCAGTGTCAGCCACAAGGGCTTCTGGAAAACCCTCTACAGTTACAAGAACGCTGGGGAGAGTGACCTCCTTGAGGGTAGAAGTAAAATTTGGGGGTGACTAAAATGTTCAGGCCAACACATTCCACTTAGATCACCAGCCTCACATGTTGACAAGTATTGTGATTTTCCCAGCTGATGTCCACTACCCCCTTTTACTCTTACTACCATTGGTGGGGGTAGGGGGCAACAATATGCAGCTAGACAATAACACACCCCATTCTCCTTGAAGCTAAGAGTGCTCACATTCACAATTGTGGCCAGTGAGACACAAAAGAAAATCTGCTAGAATATCTGAGAAAGTGCCATTTCCTGTTCATAGACCTACATTACCTCATAGTTGTTTCCTCCTCCTTCTGGACATGAACAGAAGACTGGAGATGGAACAGCCACTGTTTTGCCACCAATAGTGACCATGAGAATGAAAGCCATGAGCCAAGAACAGTAGAGCAGGAAGCAAAGTTTTCATGGTACAGGTGTCCCCATGCAGAGGCCACCCACACCTGAACTCCTGTCTCAGACATCTAGTTCCATGGACTCCCACCTTACTTTAAGCTATTCCTTTTCATATTTCTATAGTTGCATCCTGACAAGCAGACATGAACTTATGTGAGCTCATGAAGTAGAAGAACTCAAACAGTTTCAATTACCAACTCCAGACAGCAGTTTCTTTAAAACTCAGAGTTCTTTGGGGCTGAGTTTTTGAGTTAGTCAATAGCAAAAAATTTTTGATCTCATAAAGCTTTTGCCTAGGAATAGCATCCAGTTCTGAATTCCCTGGAGGTTTAACTGAGGCCATGAAACTCATTATGAAAACCTAAGGATGAAATTTAAGAAATCAATGGGAAGTAGGATACCAGGGCTTGTAGAAGACCTAGTCATGTTAGAATGTGCCAAAGAAGCACTGGATGGATGAAGTGACACAGAAATAGCAGCCTGCTACCCACAGGAGAACAGTTGTGACCTGGCACTAAAGGATGCTCAGGGACCAAGGCCATAAGGACTGCATGTTCTGGGTAGACAGGGCCTGAGGCCTATAAGCTGGATTAGTATCTGTGAAGGGGTGGACAAAAGTCCACAGCAGTCACATGAACAGAGATAATGTAATGTAAAGAATTGTTAGCCAGATGTAAAGGCATTTACTAGTTAACTGAGAGGGTAAAATTGGAACACCAAGGTATGACAGAGGTAGGGACTGCAAGAACAGCTACATCAGAAATTGATAAACAATATGGGACTTGATTTCCAGAAATCACACCATTCTCACTATTGGCAAGTCAAAGCAGGGCAGAGGAATGGGGGATCAAAAAAAACAAAAGGAAGCCGTTGGAATTATTAAAACAGAAATGTAAGGAAACCCCTTGAATTGAAACTTGACTTTCAGAGTGGAGAGCACCAGCCAGTTCTGGGTCTCTGTGGCCGTGGAGTGGTGTTAGGCACAGTGTATCCTGTCCTGCCAGGGTTAGAAACACTACAGACTGTACACAGCTGCTGCTCTGGGAAGGAATTGCCTCTGCCTAGGGTGAAGAGGCATTGCTGATGGAAGAAGCTGGTCCCCCACCCTCCTCCAGCCCTAGAGTCTCCTGCCAGCACCCCCTACTGGCAAAACCTAGTATAACAAGGCAGCTGACAACAGGAATGAGGCTGGAGAGATCCAGCATCATGAAACAGAGATGGATAGAAAAGGGACTTAGATCTGAGATAGAAATAGTTAATGCCTAGGACAAACATCATGTCTGTAGAAGATACTTGGTAAGCAATGTTTGCCTCCATATTCTGGAAGATGGCAATTACTAGAAGCCAGAAAGTAAGTCTTAAAGGATCAGAGACATGTAAACACATTGAGGGCACAGGGAAGAGAGTATTTGGGGGAAATTGATAAGCCAATCAGAAATTGATAAACAATATAGGACTTGATTTCCAGGAGTCACACCATTCTCACTATTGGCAAGTCAAAGCAGGGCAGAGGAATGGGGGAGGGAATGAATCTACTTCAGAAAATGTCAGCTTAGAACAAAGGAGTTCATCATGCAATCCGAAGAAGTCATCAAAAGGTGAATGGATTAAAAAATGTGACAATGGAACATTATTCAGCATGTTGCAGGTCCTGGATTCAATCCCAAGTGGGCACACGTGTATACGCACACGCACACACTCAGAGACACATACAAAACAATAAACAAAGTATTCTCAGTTGGTCAATGAATATATGTACCTAAATGTACCAAAATGTCACACTATACCTCACCTATTAAAATAACAAAAACGACATTTAAAAGAGAGAGAGGGAGAAGTGTGGTTTCACACCACAGACATGGAGCTCAGACAGGCACAGTTCCAGCAGAAGACAAGCTGGTCCTCAGCCAACACTGGGTGAAGACTCTGCCTGTACTGTCCTTCCAAGTCAGAAGATAGGTCACAAACTGAAATCCTGAAGGCACTGGGTGCTTGCCACCTGGCATGTCACAGAGCAAGTATGAAATGATCGTGGGAGTGGGGTGAAAAGCATCCCACACTCACTGTGGTCACAGCAACCAGGAGGATCAGGTGGATGCTTGTTCTCAGGGCCCCTATTTCTCCCCTTATTAATCTTGCAGGGGAAAGGTATTAAAAGCTTCATGTCAGGATTATGTGTTTCCTTGTTACCTGGTACTGAGGTTTGAGTAAAACTCTCAACCAGGCACCTGGAGGCTTCCCAAGTGCTAACACACCCTGAAAGTCAAAGAAGGTCATGTGGGAAGGAGAGTCATGGGATTGTGGGCAGCAAGAATCCACAGGGAACAAATGAGTGATTGAACATCTCTTTGTGGAGCCCATAATAGTGCTTAGACAAAAGTGATGCAATAAAAATATTCATATCACTGTGTCCCCAGCTAGGGCCACCCCAGTCCATGCTCACTCAGCAGCTCTCCAGCCTGAACTGATGAAGTTTCTTCAGCTTTCTTGCTTGGAGGTCACTGTCCTGCCTGCCAAGAGGATGGAATGGAGAGGAAAGGAACAGACTGAGGATAAGCCCAGCAGGTGAGAATCCAGGGCTGCATTTGGGGGACTTTGAGAACCAAGTCCTTGGGAACAGCTGCAGTGAGGAGGCAATGAGAGAGAGGAGAAAAGAACAATTTAAAAAGCTGTGCCAAAGACTACACTTTCCCTTCATGGGCCTACAGAGGTACAAGCAAAGAACGTAAATTGGTTTGAAATTACTTTGGGTTGTATACTCTGTGTTCTTTTAACCATAGCACTGCTTAGGGAATAAATCACGGGAGTGGTGGCTCTATAAAAGTTATAAAAATAATCTAAAAGTTTCCCTCAGAGATAGAGGAACTGTCAGAGAATTCCCTAAGCCTTTTCTACTTGTATTTCTAGGCCATTTCTCTGGCCAGGCCAGCTGTGGGCTTGGTGGCGGCCTTCCCACAGAGGCTCTTCCAGGCTCAGCTCCTGGCCTTTCCCCCTAGCACTTCCAAATGGTTCTCTGTCCCTCCAGGTGTCCCTTGTTCAGCCTGATGTGAAGAAAAACAGATTCCCAGGTTTCCCTCATAGACCAACCCAGGGCTGCCTCTCTCTGTCTAAAGAATAGAAAACTGATTCCTACAGGCATGGACACTGATTTCACCCCTTATAATAGCCATCATCAACCCCTCTCTCTCTCTTCTCTCCCTCTCTCTCCCTCCCTCTCTCCCTCTCTCGCTCCCCCCACCCCCTCTCTCTCTCATACATCTATCAAGCCAAACAGCTCAAAACAGGTGTCTGTGACTTCTCTGAGTGCCCTAACCTGGGAAATGAGATGCTGACCTTCACTGAAACTACCTCTTCTTTAGAAGGAGATGGCAATGGGGGTCCTCATATGGAATTCCAGTCCTGTCTCCTGGGAAAAAGAAGGTGTACTTGGGAAAAGCACCTTTGGAAAACTTGGGCCAGATGGAATGGGTTTCTGGGAAGCAGAAATAACAGAGAGGGTGACAATGCTTGAAAACCAAACTCAAGTCTGTAATTCAAGTATTGAACCTAGTTAATCTCATTTCCTACTGTGCCAGTTATTAATTTAGTGTCTTTTAGTTCCAACATCTCGAGACATTTCAACACCCTCACTTGATCTATCACACTATCATTATGTCACTTGACCTCCTCAATTCCAGCAACCATCTGCCCTCTGCAGCCAGTTACTTTCCAGCCTTCACTTCTATACCCATGGAAGCGTTTGGCTTCAGAAAGACAGGAGTCCAGTACAGCCTCAATTTTCTTCTGGTCTACCAGCAAGCTCCTATTCTTGTTTTCTTCTAAATAATCTCTTCATTGACTCCCTGTATCATTTCGCCCCTCTAGAATTTCCATCCTATTTCTGACACGATAGACATATGAGATGCTGGACAAATTTTACTTACCTGGGACATAGTTCCCTCATCTGTTAGATGAATCTAATATAAATTCCAAACTCCTAGAGTAGTTTAGAATTTCAAACAAAACAATATAATAAAGAACTTAGATCTGTATGACTGGAGCATTGTATGTACTCAGTAAGTTTTAGGTATTACTATTTCTGCCATTTCCCCACTTTGTCCATCAAAATCCCAATGCTGGTTCAGTGTTACAATCCATGTACTAGGATCCTGTTTCTGGGACTTGAATGCTGCTCAAGAAAACCTTGCAACACTGAAACCATTCCATCACTGCCAATTAAACATAAGTGGTATCATTGGATTCTTGGCTCTGCTGGTCATGCCTTGTCTGTGGTTAGTACTCACATTCATTTTCCCTAATTCTCAATCCATATCTCCCTAATTTATCTCAGGTCTGCTTATGCAAGCCTTGAATGCACCCAGCATAAAACTTCATCCCCTGTTTCATTAAGAAAGTCAAGACAAAAGGAAAGGAAGAGAGACTGAGGATCAGCCCACAGGGTGCCTAGATAGAGTGATGGTAATAGAAGTTGTCAGTTTATCCTACAGATAGGTATGTCTTCTCATCCTCCCCATCCTTCTCCAAGAAAACATCCTCATTGTCACTCTGTCTCTTCTAGCAACATTTTTCTCCTCTTCTCATCAGAACCTCTTAGAACACACCCTAACCCAGTCTGCTCATGATAACTGCCATCCATCCCTCAACCTCCCCCAACCAGACTTCCATCCCCAACATTGTTCTAGATCGGACCCTCTCTTATTTCAATTCCTCTTTGTGCCTGGCAGGAATGACAGTTCCCTCTGACTCCAACATCTCCATTTCACCAGTTTGACCCTTGATTTAGCACCTACAGCAGCACTCCCCAGATTGTCTTTGTCCCTGTCTACCAGAGACTTTCATGTCCTCTGTTTCTCCTCTGTTGTGTTTATGGAAACCTCTTCTTCTAACTTCCCCTTGAAGGCTAGGGTTCCCAGAATTTTCTTTCTGACCTACTCTTCTTCCTATACTACACACCCTCTCCGGGTGACTTATTCTTCTACTTGGCTGTGTGCTCCAAATCTTTAGATTTGGCTTCTCTCCTGAGTTTCTTGTCTCATTGGTTGTTTGAACTCTTATCTGGATGTACCAAAGGCCCTCAACCACACGTTCAATTTCATTGCCTCTCCTCCATTCCCCAATTCTTCAGATTCCTCAATATTCCTTCCCTTATCTGGTAATATCACTTTCCACACTGTCACCAAGACATGAGACTAAACTGTTCCTCCTCCCCTGCAGCCAAGCTATCATATGTTTTTCTTTCACCTCTTAAATACTGCCAAATCCATCTCTTCCTCTTCTTCCCTGCTGCCCTAATTCAAAATCTCCTCCTCTCTTACCTGCGGATTGCCTCCAACTCCTCATGAATGTCTACTTTTGATCTTGTTCTTCTATACTCTCACCTGCACAAGGTACCAGAGGGAGTTACCAAATACAAATCTGCTGTGTTTACAACTCTGCTTTAAATTTTGGATGAAGTCCTATTTTTTGAGCACTTTATCATAGCCTCAGAGGACCCATGTCCTCTGGCTTTCAGAAAAATATCATATTATCTTTTTTCCCACCCCCAACCTTGCATATTAATTTCTACCTAGACCGATGTTATGTAGTTCTGCAAACACCACGCATTGTATTTGCATCTGTGCATCCTCTGAGCCCTAGCAGAGAGAATACATCTTCTTTCCTGTTCTTTTAGTAATCCTCATATACTGACATCTGAATTTTAGATATCTTTCCCCCTGGCAGTGCTAGGAATTGAACCCAGGGCCTTGCTCATGCCAAGCAAGTGCTCTACTCCTGAGCTACATCCCCAGCCCAGATATTCAAGCTTTTACAGTAAATTTCATGGGGGGCAATTTTTTTTTTTTTCTGATTCCCCCACCAGCCTTTGAGCTCCTTGAAGGCGTGGCCATGTCTTCACCTTCTCTGTGTGCCTGACACCTTCTCAGCCCCTGGCCTGTGAAGGGTCTTGTGCAAATGATGGTTGAACTGAACTGAACTGACTGTCTAAGTTAGCCACTCTGCCGCCTTTCTCAGAACTCTCCACATCTGGCCTACATCAAACCTTCCTACAACTCCTCTTCAAAGGCAGGAACATTCCTTCCAGATGAAAGTCCTCTATTCCACTGTCGCAAGCTCTTTTCCTAACTCTCGTTACATGAGTTTCCACTTCACTCGTATGGTCCCGTAAGTGGGAGTTATTTTCTGGTTTTAAATAAAATAAAAGTCATCTGACACCCAAAAGTCATCCCAGACGACCTTTGTGTAATGGAAAGGACACTCGATGGGGAGTCAGGAGACTAGCGGTATAGTTGCAGCTCTGCGGCTGATATTTTGTCTGATGGAGAGCAACCGGCTGTCTTGCTAGGGCTTCCTTCTCATTTTCACAATGCCCAGGTAGGCAAAGCTGAGCCTGGGGCTGTATTGTCTGTCAAGTTAAGAACTTTCTTTGTTTAGGGTTTACTTAGCCTCCTTATAAGTATGACAGCAAGATGGCATGGTTGTCAGTGGCCATGAAGAAGGTCCAGAGGTAATAAGGTGGAGAGACTGGAGGAGGGAAGAGGGCTAGAGAACAAAAGCTATTCCTCTCACCTAAGGATGAATCCAGGACAAGGAGGCCCTGAAGGCAAATACTGGCCTGAGAATCAGACTCTGACCTGCTTCCCTGGTACTTATAACTCTTAGGTTTCTCAGAGCCCAGACTTATCTTGCTTGAGCTTGCTCACTCCTCACTTCTTCTCAACCAGTTCTTTTCAAATAACACTTGCCTATAAAGCTTTCCACTCTGTTACAAATGGCCCTAAAGCCAGAAGAGCCACAGCAATAAAAAGAGTTGCTCCCTGCCCCAAATCCTATACAGCACCTCATCTGTCCTCTGGGAACCTGGGCACACTGTGTCCTCCCCGCATGGGCTGCCCCAAGCTCTCTCAGACAACAGTAAATCTCAGAGAAAGATGAGGTCCTGCCCAGCTCTGTGCTCTCAACCTTGGAGGAGCCCCAGAAAGGAAGGGAAACTTGCTTGTGTTAAAAACAGCCAGCAACCAGTCAATGCATCATAGCAGGAGAGGGAAGGAACTGACTTTCTGTAACTCAGCAACCACTCACTCGCCAAGAGCAGAGTACATGGTCTACTCTATGGGGAGTGTGAAATGATTTCTTTCACACTGTTCCTTATTGGAACATTCCCCATCGATAGCAATCACTCACCCTCCCAGCAAGACAGCCTCAGAGAAGCAACAAAAGGTAAGAATACACATGACTTCACATGGGCACACCAATGCACACGTATGCACACACAGAAACTCACATGGCAAAACCCAGGTGAACACACCATGGTACATATAAATAAATCTAAAGCACCCATTTACAGAGACATGTGAAGCACAGAAGTAAAACCAGCATTCATCCTCCTGGACCTGAGCACTTGAATGCGGAGATCCAGACCCAGGCACACACCATGCCAAGACACCATCCGCACATCACACCTGGGTACACAGAAGCCCAGAGAAACATATAGACCCTGAGAAGTATATTGATATGCATAACTGCCTCAACCCTGACATTCAGTCAGGTGCAGAGGCAGCAAAAGAATTTTTAGGAGGAAAGTGACCTGTGTAGTTCAGGAACTAATGCTATGGACTTTAAGAGGGTGAGCTGACGGGGAGTCATCAACGCTGGACGTGGGTAATCGATAGGGCTGTTAGTACACTCTAAATTAGGAGAATTTGAGCTGGGACCACAAAGGGGTGGATTCCTGAGATATATTTTAGGTGAAATTGGATAAATTGTGTGACTAACTCAGTGTATCTAGAAAAGAAAAAGAGGAGAACCATAGCTTGGGATTTAGGCTAGGCAACATAATGTCACTCACAGTGTGCTATGGGTCACACTGGGGAAGGAGGGTAGAGGATCAACTCCTGATCCCCTTGGGTTATGTAAACAATGGACTGAAAGTACCCTGAATGCCAATTGCTGCAGGGAGTGTAATAAGGACTTAAATTCTTCACTTTCTCCTCTAAATGTCCAATAGGTGGCTAAAAGCAGGATTAAAGACTTGGCATGTCTGCCTCCATTTTGTTATCTGTGTCCTCCAGGTTCAGGGAACAATGGGGTCTGATCAATAAACATCTTGTGATGAGTCAAAGCTACCCCCACCCTGGCCCTGAGGCAACAGCAAGTTTATCACTGACAAGGCCTGATCTAACCAATCCTGAGACACTGCTGGACTAGACTGCACCTCATCAAGCTTCCCCACTCCTAAGACGTGCAAAGCCTCCCGCTATGCAAACCCGGAACCCTTGCCCTCATTACCTTTTCTATAAAACCTCAAAGTCATTGTCAGCCTCAACAAGACACAGCAAAGGACACGAGTCCCCTTGTCTTCCAGTTGTAGCTACACTGATTGAAGCTCCTTTCATGATTTTCATTATTACCTTTTCTTCTTCGTTTGGGGGGTTAATAGCCAAACCCAGATCCAGAGTCAAGCCTCTGGCCTAGGACTCCTGTAACAGGGGTACAGTCTCTGGCCAAGACTGTTGTAGGTGGGAGGGTGAAGGACAGTTTCTGTAACTTACAGCCGGAATCCCAATGAACCTTCAGACAGAAACCCTAGACTTTCTGTCTGTCACAGGAAGATGAGAGAGGGGGAAAAAAAAAAAAAAAAAGGCTAGAAGACAGAGTTAACTGACAGCACAGAGCCTACCCAGAGGCCAGAGGGGCAGTGAAACCTCATATCCTCACACGGGCTGGACTCAGGGCTCTCCTGTTCTCAGTGCTCCTGTCGGATGTTTCCTCTAGATTTCCCAGCTACAGAGTCTAACAGCATGATCCTAAACTTTGCTTCAGACTCAGACTTCTCTGGACTCAAAAAGACATTTAGGGAGGCAAATGACACCCTGTTCCTCAGCTCTTCTCATTCAGATTCCCCCAGGGGATCTTGCTTAGGGTAAGAATTGAATATGTGCATAGGATCCTATTTCTGTAATCCTCTTTAGCTTCAAAAGTGTGATAATTTTAATGATAAAAGGGCGCCTAAGCAAGAACTTAGAAGTATCTAAATGCCACTCAGCAAAATTGATGGCCCAAACAATGCAGCATAGAATGCTCTCCAGAGGAGATATTCCACCCCTAGGAGAAGCCCCCATAACCAAGACTGAAGGACAGTCTTGCAAAAGCAGCAGCTAAGCTGGCTGCACTTTTAGCATTAAATCTTGCCTATAAAGGATGAGAAGGAAATTCTTCTCTCTAAGGCCTAATTCATGGGAACTGGGTGTGACTTTAATAGATACCAGATCCCAAAGGAGGAAACGCTGGAGCAGCTCTGAAGGTTTCTGATGCGCTAGGCAATTCCCAGGAGAATCACGCTTCCATTCAGCATCTTCATTCCTACCACCTTCCTTAACTGGGAGAACAATGTTCATTGTTTTTGACATATAGGGATTGAAGGACCTCCAAAAAGGAGACCCCGACTCTATCCCTCGGACCGACGGCAACCCCAATCAACCACAGGAGGCGTCACTTGATGCAAACCGCAAGAGGTGTTTATTCCAGCGCGCTGGGACCCGACTCGTGACTCACGCAGGAGTGCAAGGGTCGAGTCCCTAGCAGAAAATCTTACAAGCTTATAAAGGCAGAAAACCACACATCGGGAGGGGTCGCACATGAAAGGGAGAAAAGGGAAAAGAAAAGAAAAAAATGGGGGAACAAAGCTGCCGGGAAATTCCAAAGGGGGTCTAAGTTGTCTGATAACATACAACATGTTTTACAATGTTTTACAACAGGGCGTAAGATTCTGGTCAATAGTTTCTGGTAATCCTACTGTTTGAGCACTATTTAGTCATCTAGCCCAATTTACTCTTTTACCCTCTGTTTGGGGCTATTTCCTGGAACAGCTTTTAGGGGCTTTTGCTCCCATCACTGGGAGGGTGACCTCAGGGAGTTAAGATAACTGGGAGAGTGACCTCAGGGAGTTAAGATAACCAGGAGGGTGACATCAGAGAGTTAAGACAATGGGCAGGAGACCTTAGGGAGTTAAGATAAAAAATGTTCATTCTTTAGAACAGCTTACAGCTTAGAAATGTTCACTCTTTAAAACAGCTTAAAAAAAATGTTCATTCTTTCATTTCCCCATTTTCTTTTCGGAAAGTTCTAATCATGGAACTTCTGTCTCTACATATTCTTCCCCCAAATTGTTTCCTTGGCGGAGGGACTGATATTGTTGCCTGAGCATTAGCACCTGTACAGCACTTACTCTTTCCCTGATGAAGGTAACTAGGCGATTTAGGATGCAGGGCCCAAAAGTGAGGAGTAAAAGCAGTATAACAAGGGGACCCATCAGGGTGGACATGAGGGTGGTGAACCAGGGGGACCGGTTGTACCAGCTTTCAAACCACCCTTGATGTGCTTCTCGATCTCGTTGTCTTGTTTCCAGTCTTTCTCTAAGTTTGGACATGGAATCCTTTATTACACCAGAGTGATCTATGTAAAAACAACATTCTTCTTTTAGTGAAGCACATAATCCACCATCCTTAAGGAATAAGAGATCTAAGCCTCGCCTATTCTGTAGTACTACCTCAGATAGAGAGGTCAGTGACTCCTCTAGTTTTGTGATTGATTGCGCTATAGCCTTCAGATCCTCATCTACAGCTGCCTGTAATTCTTCAATGTACTGGGGAGTCTGAACAAGCGCAGCGGTCCCTGTCCCTACTCCGGCCGCTACTCCTAGGCCCAGCAGGACAGCTAAAGTGAGTGAGACCGGTTCCCTCTTCTGTCTACGGGGCTGAAGGTCGAACTCAGCCTCAAAAGAGCCTGCCTCATGGTAGATAACTCTAGGTATCAGTTGTATGAGGACACAGTAGTCTTTGGTGGTGTTGAACACTGATGAGGCTACACATGGGGTCAGTCCTGTACTGCAGGCCCACCATCCGCCTACGGGGGGGATCAGATAATAGTTGGTAGTTGTTTGAGGGCTTTCTATTATCCGGTTGCACAGGTGTTTATGGTCTGCAGGAACTGTACCTAAGCAAGTACCTTGCCCAGAGACTTCTGTAAGAGTGAGCTTTCTGTTTGACTCCCAGCTACAGGAGTCATGGGAGGTGGTGTTGTTAAAGGTCCCTGAGAAGGCGATGCCTTCATAATACGGAGGACTTGACACCAGACATAGCCAGCAAGACTCAGTCAGATTAGGGTTGGAAGCGTTGAGGGCGCTGAAAGCTCCCTGTATCAAATTAAGGAGTCTCTGCCCTGTGTTCAGTACCTTGGGTGTATTTGCTGGGTTGGGGGCCAAGGGGGTTGTAACTGGCTTATTTGTTGGGGCTCGGAAAACAGGCGGCCTGATATGGGCGGGTGATGACCGCTGTTCAGATAATACTAGGTTAGGTCCTACCTGGACGGTAGTTAATGTTTCAATCTTAAGCCTGATAGAGAAGGTAAATCCTTTGTCCCTCCCTGACATATAGAAACGGAATCCCCAAGTTCTCCCTTTTATCCATTCACGTGATAGCCTTCCTTTTTCCGTGAAGGAGATGTTCAGAGGGTTACACCACCCTTGGTTGTAACATTTGGCTGCCGTGAGATTTTGCTGTACGGTTATTAAATCCCAGGAGGAGGTAGGGTGCCAATAAGTGTTGCCAGTAGTCTCACACCCCCATGCAGCACAATAATAATGGTCTATGCCTCCGCACTTCCTTGCCTTATTCCGTGACCTCCCATCCCGGGGGCAGACATAGAAAGGGGTCTGTTTTAGATTGTCACGGGAGCGTGGGTAGCTACATCCTGGGTCGTACCCTTCAACTAGGCGGTATTCTGATCCCCCGAGAGGCCTGCGTGATATTGGCCAATGTCTACGGGCCTCCTCAGAAGTCAGGGTAGGGATGTCCCAATTATCTAACCCAGCTACTAAGGCGCAAATGTCTGGGGTTAGGGATGGCCACCAAGCCCAAAGGGGTTTCTCCCCGGTGGTGCTCCATATTATATCTCCAGTCTGGGAGAGGACTTGCCATGTTAGTCGTTGGGGGGCATGAGGGTTAGGGCTACTTATCGGCGGGAGGTGCATCAACAGGAGCAGGAACACGGTGGATGCGGAGCTTGAGGGGGTTGTCCAATTTTTCCACTTTCCACGTTGGGTCTGGTGGTGGTGCAGGCTTGACATGCGAAGCGTGAATCCAGGCGGCGATGCCATCAACCTTTACTGCAGTTGGAGTTGTAAGCAGCACTATGTATGGTCCTTTCCACCTTGGTTCCAGACTGGCCACACGGTGACGCCGGATGTACACTGAGTCTCCGACCTGGAACTGATGAGGTACCTGAAGGTCTCCAGGCTTGTAAGCCTCAGCCAACCGATTCCACACCTCCCTCTGCACAGTCTCAAGGGCTTTTAATCTGGTGTACAGAGATTGAGAGGAGTAAGATTCTGGGGACGGAAGGTGTTGTATGGTAATGAGTGGGGGGTGAGTTCCATAAAGGATTTCAAAAGGAGTTAGCTTGAGGGAGCCAGGGGTATTGCGCACCCGAAACAAAGCAAATGGAAGGAGGACTGTCCAGTCTGTTATGCCAGTCTCTAAGGATAATTTAGTCATGACCTCTTTTAAAGTTCTATTCATTCTTTCTACCTGCCCTGAGCTTTGGGGCCTATAAGCACAATGTAATTTCCAATTAAGCCCCAGGATTTTGGCCAGTCCCTGACTTACCTGGGCAACAAACGCGGGGCCGTTGTCTGACCCGATTACCTTGGGCACCCCAAACCTCGGGAAGATGTCTTCTAGTATTGTTTTGGCCACAACCTGAGCAGTCTCCTTCTTGGTAGGAAAGGCTTCAACCCATCCTGAAAATGTATCTATGAATACTAATAAGTATCTGTATCCATACCTGGCTGGTTTTACCTCAGTAAAGTCCACTTCCCAGTAACTCCCAGGACGGTCTCCTCGGAGCCGTTTGCCGTGAGGTAGCTTGCTGGGCTGGGCATTCACCATCTGGCAAGACTTGCATTCTTTTACAGTTGTATCTGCAAGCTCCCCGAGCTTCATGATGTAATACGGTGAAGACTGGACAAGAGTTTTTAAATGTTTTGGGCCCAGATGAGTTAACTTGTGAAGGTGTCTGAGAAATATGATCACCTGTTTTTCAGGGAGAATTCTCTTTCCTTCTGAAGTTTCCCGGATCCCCTCTGGAGTCTCTAGGCGAAATCCTAATCTGTCCATTTCCTCAAGGTCTAGTTCTGAATATTCAAAGTTCCTAATGGAGGGGTATACCGCCTCCTTAGGGTGAGACATCAGTTTTTCCCCCGACAAGGATAGGATGTTAAGTCCTTGAGCCGCCCGCTTGGCTTCCCTGTCAGCCCTTTGGTTCCCTCTGGCAACTTTTGACCCCACTTTTTGGTGTCCGGGGCAGTGGATAATCGCTACTTTCTTAGGAAGGTGAATGGCCTCTAACAGGCTTAGAATTTCTTCTTTATTTTTGATTTCTTTCCCTGCCGAGGTTAGCAGCCCCCGCTGCCGGTAGATGGCCCCGTGGACATGGGCAGTAGCGAAGGCGTACCTGCTGTCAGTGTAGATGTTAATTTTTCTCCCTTCTGCCAACCGCAGAGCCTGAGTCAGAGCTAGTAACTCAGCCTTCTGAGCCGACGTCCCCTCGGGTAGGCTGCTTGCCCAGATAGTTTGTTCATCATCCACTACCGCCGCCCCGGCTACCCTTTTACCTTCTATTATGTAGCTGCTTCCATCAGTGAACCAGGTCAGCTGAGCGTCTGGTAAGGGCTGGTCTTGGAGGTCCCTTCGGGTCCCCGTTTCTTCTGCTAGTATCTCTTGGCAGGTATGCAGCACACTCTCCTGAGTGGACGTGTCAGGTAGTAGGGTGGCTGGGTTAAGGATGGCAGGCGGCCCAAACTGGATCCTGTCTCCATTCAGTAGGAGACTCTGGTAATGCGTCATGCGGGCGTTAGACAGCCACCGGTCAGGGGGCTGTCTGATGATGCTTTCCAGGGAGTGAGGGGCAATGACCGTTAGCTTTTGTCCCATAGTTAGTTTGTCAGCATCTTTTACTAATACTGCCACTGCCGCCACGGACCTCAGACAGGAAGGCCAGCCACTAGCAACAGGGTCTAGCTTCTTGGAGAGGTAGGCTACCGGCCTCTTCCATGGCCCTAGAGGCTGGGTTAGCACCCCTCGGGCTACCCCCTTCCTCTCATCCACAAATAGAACAAAGGGCTTTGCTACGTCTGGCAAAGCCAGGGCGGGGGCAGAAAGTAGTGCCTTCTTGATGTCATCAAAGGCCTGTTGTTGGTCGTTACCCCACTCAAATGAGGCACCTTCTCTAGTCAGAGGATAGAGGGGGGCTGCCAGGGTAGCAAACCCGGGGATCCACAGGCGGCAGAACCCCGCAGTCCCTAAAAATTCTCGCACCTGGCGGGGCGAGCGAGGAACGGGTATCTGAGTCACAGTTTGTTTTCTGGCCTCCGTCAGCCATCTCTGTCCCCCTCTGAGGGCGTACCCCAGGTACGTTACCTCCTTTTGGCAGATCTGGGCCTTCTTGGCGGAGGCTCGATATCCTAAGCGGGCAAGTTCTTCTAGCAGCAGTCCCGTGCCCCGTTGGCATTCCTCCTCTGTGGCCCCGGCCAGTAATAAGTCATCTACATACTGCAGAAGTGTTACCTGGGGATGGCTGGCACGGAAGTGGGCTAAATCTTGGTGGAGAGCTTCATCGAAGAGGGTTGGGGAATTCTTGAACCCCTGGGGTAGTCGGGTCCAAGTCAATTGTCCTGTTGTCCCAGAGTCAGGGTCCCTCCACTCAAATGCGAAGATGTTTTGGCTGGAAGGGTGTAGTTGCAGGCAGAAGAAAGCGTCCTTTAAGTCCAAGACAGTGTACCAAATATGATCCGGGGGAAGAGAGCTCAGCAAGCTGTAAGGGTTAGGTACAGTGGGGTGGATGTCCTGTACTCGCTTGTTTACTTCTCTTAAGTCCTGTACCGGGCGATAGTCTCCTGTGCCAGGCTTTTTAACAGGTAACAAGGGAGTGTTCCATGGTGACTGACACTTCACTAGGATACCTTGCTGAAGGAGGCGCTGGATATGGGGCCTAATTCCTTCCCGGGCCTCTTTAGTCATAGGGTATTGACGTACAGCCACAGGAGTAGCTGTGGCCTTAAGCTCTATAACTATGGGTGGTCTTTCTGTGGCTAGTCCTGTTCCAGCCGTTTCGGCCCACGCCCCTGGATACCTGTTCAGCCAGTTATTTATGTGAGATATTTTTGCTCCCTGTCTCTCAAAAAGTCTATGTTCATCATCCAGGCGCATAGTCAGGGCAGTAGTTATTCTCTTGCTCCGGGTCACTTCTGGGCCATCAGGGGTGAAGGTAATCTGAGCTCCCATTTTGGTTAGGAGGTCTCTCCCAAGTAGAGGTGCAGGGCACTCGGGGATGACTAGAAACGAGTGGGTTACCCGTCCCATTCCTAAGTCTACTGTTCTTCGGGTAGTCCATGAGTACTGCCGGTGCCCTGTAGCTCCCATGACCCACGATTTCTTGTGGGAGATGGGTCCAGACGGTTCGAGCAGGACCGAGTGTTGAGCCCCAGTATCCACTAAGAACTCAACTGGCTTCCCCTCCACTTCTAGTGTTACCCTAGGCTCGGGGAGGGGTTCCGAGCCCCGTCCCCGCTAATCTTCTTCTTCTAGGGCTAATACTTTCTTGGAGGGCCCGGTCATCTTCTTAGGACACTCTCTAGCCCAGTGACCTCTCTCCTTGCAGTAGGCACACTGATCCTTGTCTAATGGAGTGCGGTTGCCCAGGTTACCTGACCCTTTTTTAGCCCTGCCTTGTGTTTGTTCCTGGCCTCTCTCACCTACTACTGCGGCCAAAATCCGTGTTAGGTTCTTCTCCTGCTTACGATCCCTTTGGTTTTTTCTTTCCTCTCTCTCCTTTTCCTTCCTTTGCTCCTTCTCTTCCTCAGTTTCCCTCTTATGATACACTTTCTCTGCCTCCTTAACTAAATCCTGTAGGGTATAATCTTGTAACCCTTCTATTCTCTGCAACTTTCTCTTAATATCTATTGCTGACTGCCCTATAAAAGCCATGGCCACGGAAGCCCTTTGCCCCTCAGAGGTAGGGTCAAATGGGGTGTAGCGCCTGAAAGCTTCCATTAGGCGCTCGAGAAATACTGACGGGGGTTCCGTGGCCCCCTGGATAACCTCTCTTACCTTAGCCAAATTAGTGGGGCGTCTCGCTGCCCCACGGAGGCCAGCCACTAGAGTCTGGCGATAGACTGTCAGTCGCTCCCTACCTTCTGCCGTGTTGAAATCCCAGTCAGGCCTGGAGAGGGGGAAGGCAGTCTCAATGATGTTGGGGAGCTGGGTGGGTCGTCCATCTGCTCCTGGTACATTCTTCCTTGCCTCCAATAAAATCCTCTCCCTCTCCTCAGTAGTGAAAAGGGTCTGCAGTAGCTGCTGGCAATCATCCCATGTGGGCTGATGAGAGAACATTAAAGACTCCACCAGCCCGGTTAAGCGCTGGGGGTCCTCTGAAAAGGGAGGATGGTTAGTTTTCCAGTTATACAAATCTGCGGAGGAAAAAGGCCAATACTGGAGGGGCTGAAGAGGAGCCGGTCCACCATCCGTTGCCACCGGCGGGGGCCCATAAGCCCTTAGGGGAAGGGCAACGGTAGTGTCGGGAACTACTCCGCGGCGGCTCCTGGTGCCCCGTGCAGGTCCTGTGGCGTCCTGAGTGGGCCCCGGCAGAGACTCGTTAAGGGGAGCAGAGGGGGCGACTGCAGGGGCCAGCGGTTCTTCTGGCTCTTCCTGACCCCCTACAGGAACCGAGGCGGGAGGGTATGGGGGAGGTGAGTCAAGGAGAAGGTGGTCAGCCTGGATTTCGGGATAGATCTTCTTGGGGGGTTCTAAGTGACTGGATTTTCCCCCAGAACTGGGAGATTGGGCGGCTAGGATCTGTGCGGCTAGCCGGGGCTTGGGTTTTGCCACCCAAGGTCGAATCCAGGGAGGTGGATTTTGCACCAGATCCTGCCAGACCACGATATAAGGCTGCTGATTCGGATGGTCTCCAGGTTCCTTCTGAAAAACAATCTCTTTAACAGCAAGAATGACAGATAGATTAAAGGTCCCTTCTGCTGGCCATCCTACATTAAAAGCAGGCCATTCTGAGGAGCAGAAGGTTCGCCATGGGCCTTTCTTGATCTCAACTGATAGGTCGCGACCTCTTCCCCTAATTTCAGCCCAATGGTCTAATGTCAGACTAAGAGGGGTTGTCACAGTCTGTCCCATCGTCAGTTCGTCCGTCGTTAGAAACACAAACAACAAAAATAACAACAACAAAAATGCTACAAACACGAGGACCCACCTACTCCACCTTGTCCGCCACAAACATACAACAGAACCAGAACCAGACGGGTGCCAATCTCTGATCCACCAGTTGAACCCGATCAGCACCCTTACCGACGGAGACTACCAGGCGTCCCTGGCTCTCCTTCCACCCTTAGGGCGTCCCCCAGGGCTGCAACCTGTGGCCCCCTAGGCACGTCTACCGGCCACTGTCCGGCCACCCTCACGGGTCACCGAACGGCTGCCACCGAAACCGAAAGCGCGCTCGCAGAACCAGACCAACTAACAAAACAAAACACAAGACAACGACAGACAACTTCGGGGTACCCCTTCTTACCTCCAAGGTCGACTCCGCGGATGAGGGGGGGCCGTCTTATCCCGGGCGAGCCCCCAAATGAAGGACCTCCAAAAAGGAGACCCCGACTCTATCCCTCGGACCGACGGCAACCCCAATCAACCACAGGAGGCGTCACTTGATGCAAACCGCAAGAGGTGTTTATTCCAGCGCGCTGGGACCCGACTCGTGACTCACGCAGGAGTGCAAGGGTCGAGTCCCTAGCAGAAAATCTTACAAGCTTATAAAGGCAGAAAACCACACATCGGGAGGGGTCGCACATGAAAGGGAGAAAAGGGAAAAGAAAAGAAAAAAATGGGGGAACAAAGCTGCCGGGAAATTCCAAAGGGGGTCTAAGTTGTCTGATAACATACAACATGTTTTACAATGTTTTACAACAGGGCGTAAGATTCTGGTCAATAGTTTCTGGTAATCCTACTGTTTGAGCACTATTTAGTCATCTAGCCCAATTTACTCTTTTACCCTCTGTTTGGGGCTATTTCCTGGAACAGCTTTTAGGGGCTTTTGCTCCCATCACTGGGAGGGTGACCTCAGGGAGTTAAGATAACTGGGAGAGTGACCTCAGGGAGTTAAGATAACCAGGAGGGTGACATCAGAGAGTTAAGACAATGGGCAGGAGACCTTAGGGAGTTAAGATAAAAAATGTTCATTCTTTAGAACAGCTTACAGCTTAGAAATGTTCACTCTTTAAAACAGCTTAAAAAAAATGTTCATTCTTTCAGGATTAGCAAGACCAGGGCTCCTAAGATGTCAGTCTACAGAGGGACAGCAAGTTCCCAGCTCTGCCTCCAGTTTCCAATGCACTAAGCAAATTCACTAAAATGGTGAAGGGAAGGGAGGAAGAACAGGCCTGAGGATAATGCTCTTGGGTTAAGAGGGTCTCTTCTCCCTCCTTGTTCCTTCGTTCAACAGACCTCTACTAAACGATAGCAATGCAAAGCATGGTAGATAGACACCTGAAAAGTTTCACCACCTACTGCTTCAAATAGACTTGTAAACCAATATTTGATAAGATTTGGCTAGGATATAAGCAGGCAGAAGGATATGTTAAAAACATAGACTGGGTGCTGAATGAGGAGGAGTCTATGTAAGGTTATGGGCATTGAAGTTAAAGTCTGAACCTCTGGAGCATAGCACTGTGGCCCAGGCCTGCTCCCTGGGAATAGTACTTCCCTGGTGCTATCCAGCAGTCTGGAAAGATGCTGCCACAGGCCATTGATTCACTTTCCTGGGATTTGGTCTTAGAATGGAGTGACTCTATTAATCCTTAGTGGGGAAAATAATAAAACAAAAAACTCAGGAACTGTTGATGTCCATTTTTTAAAATGTGGAGAAGAGCAATTTGAAGAAAAGAGAAGCAAGGAGTCAAGCCCAAGGGAAGAATAGGAAGGAATGAGAGATGGAGGTGCCTCAACCTCTCCTGAGGGTTCCTGAAGCCACTGTAGCCTCACCCACCCCAGGCCCAGTTCTTCCAGGAGATGCCATGGGATGCTCCCATCTTGGATGAATCAGGCCCATACGGGTTTCTTCACTTGCAACAAAGAAGACTTGAGTAATGAATGGGTCTTTGGAGAGGGTGAAATGAAACTGAGGACCAGAATAGGAGGACTCTAGACCACCACTTAGAATACAGATGTTAACCTCCTAAAAAGTTAGGGAATGTTTTAGACCTACACAGGTATGTGTGTCCTTGTAGAACTGAACTGAAGCTGGTGGATTGCAGAGGCAGAGAATGGTTGGGACAAAATTT
Source organism: Sciurus vulgaris (assembly GCF_902686455.1). Lineage (NCBI taxonomy): Eukaryota > Metazoa > Chordata > Mammalia > Rodentia > Sciuridae > Sciurus > Sciurus vulgaris. Next base: position 43,166,072 of record NC_136464.1, read on the forward strand.
GAAGCAATTGCCTTGGAGTAGAAAGAAGTGAGGAGATTCTAGAAATGTTTCAAAGGCAAAAATCAAAGAATCAGACAGAGGATGAAGAATTAATAAGGCAGAAGAGTCTGAAATGATGTCATGAAAGCCAAGGAATGGAGATTATTTTAAGGAAAAAAAAAAAATCATACTCAACAATAACCCCTGGAAAGGAGGCTGGAGATCAAAAAAGTAACATTGGAACGTGGTGATGGGGTCTGGCCATTCAGAAACTCCTGACCAGATGGCAATAGGTTCTGTGGGAAATGTGAAGAAAAGAATCAGGAAAATGATATTGATATATGTATTTATGTCTACCCAAAATATAAACTTACTGGCATTTCCAACATAAAACTCTAGTGTCCAACGCTGGCATGATAATTCAATCTGATGGAAGTAAAATCATTCTATTTTTTGACCACAATTTTATGATGCTTCTATTTTTTTAAAGAGTTAAATATTCTGCTTCATTCAAAGACTAATGAGCTATTTTTTTCTTATCTGTTATAATAACCCTAATCCAATGGCTCTTTTTTCTATGTGCATATTTGTGATGTTTTTATTTTGAATATTAATACATGTATACTTAAAAAAAAAAACAGTTGAGGCTGCAAAGTAAAAAGTGTGAACCTCTTTTTCTCTCCAATTGTCCCATTAAAAACAGCATTAATACTTGCTGGTATTTCCAGAGGCAAGCTAGGCAAACACACAATTTGGCATATGCATTTCTTTACTTACAAATGTTGATGTCCACATATACTTCCTTGCTTTTTCCACATAATATAGCCCGGAAATTGTTCCATCTCTGTGTATAGAGATCTGCCTCTCATTTTGAAATGGCTCTATAGTATTTTTGTAAATGGATGGATCATTTTATTTCATTAAACCCCTATGGATGAACTTTTAGGTTGTTTCCATCATTCTGGTAGTATAATCAGGGCTGTAATAAATGCCTTACTCTTTTCTTTGAGTCTATCCATAGGGCAAATTCCCTAGTTGAAACTACTCAGTTAAAGGAATTGTGCACTGGACATTTTGATAGGTGTGCTGCAACTGCCCTGCCAAGCTCCCACAACAATGTATGAGTGACACTTCCCCCACACCTTCACACAGCACAGTTGTTTTGGCACATTTCACTCTTTGCCAATCAGGGTTACAGACAGGGAGGAAAAGATTAGCCTCAGACAGGGGCTGACCCAGAACCTCAGAATCTGTTTCATCAGGAAGTATAAAGTTCAGAAAACTTGGAATGCTGTGTCTGCCTGAGCTGCAGTGTGGGACTGCTCCTGGCCTGGAGGAAAGGTGGGCTGGCATAAAGGCCACAAACAACCATGAGTACAAGGGCATAAAAGGTGTCAGGGCAACTCATACACCTTGCTACTTGTCCATTACATGCGTGCATGCCCTACGTGGGTCAAGGAAGCCACCAACCTGGGAGGCTGCCTGGTCTCCTGATGAGATGATGATGTTGTGCACTGTGTACTACTTGTCCCTACATCTTTTCAAACAACTAAGTAAATTCAGTCTTAACTTAAATCCTATTGTATTTCATGAGTCTGTGCAGGTATACAACTCATTAGTTTAAATTTACATTTTTTTGTATAATGAATGAAGTTGAGCATTTTTCCTACAATTTTCTTTTTTTATACCAGGGATTGAGCCCAGAGACACTTAACCACTGAGCCACATTCCCCAGCCCTTTATTTATTTATTTATTTATTTATTTTTTTTTTTTTTTTTGAGACAGGGTCTTGCAAAGTTGCTTAGAGTCTTGCAAGTTGCTGAGGTTGGCTTTGAAACTGTGATCCTCTTGCCTCAACCTCTGGAGACAATGGATTATAGGCATGTGCCATTGCACCAGGGCTTCCTACATATTTAAAGGTAATTTTTCCATTTTTATAATCTATCTTTCATGGGTTTCACTTGCTAAGGAAGGTGTATTTATAGTCTTGTTTATTTATAAATACTCTTTAGATATTGTAGGATGTGTCCCACATTACAAATATTTTTCTAGTTTTTCATTTTTCTTCTGACCATAGATGTGAAATTTTTATTATGAAGAATCATTCCATTTTTATAGTCATATTTATCCAATTTTTCTTTTAAGACTTCTGAATTTTGTGAAGTTCTTTCAATCATCTTTCCTATTTTAAGATTATAAAAGTCTCCTTTCATGTTTCCTTCCAGTTTTTTTTTTACATTTTTTTAAGTTTTAATATTCAGTGTATCTGGAATTTTTATTTTGATATCAAGAGTGAAATAGAGATCCCACTTTATTTTTCCACCTAAGGCAGTATCCTAATAATAAAAGCTTTCATACTCTGAGGCACTATTATAAGCTCTTTTTCAAAGTTAGCAGTATTGAGCTCTCAAAATGCTTAATATTTCTCCCTGCAATATAGAACAGATTATGCCAATAGAAAGTTCGACACCTCTACTACTCTATTCTACCTTTTTATTAACTATTCCTAAAAATACACACTATAAAGGGATTTGTAAACTTTCAATAGTAATTGAAATTGCAATGTAAGTAAACATCTGCCAGATGTGCAAAAGATTGTCCAGGAGCCAAAAGAAGAAAAAGAAAGATTTCTGCCCACCAGTGCCTACTGCATACTCCTTTCTTAAACAGTAGAGGCTTTGCTGACCTTAAGGGAAGCCAGGACTAGACAGGAGAGGGGGGTTACTCTCTGAGGTTACAAGGGTTGAATTGCAGGCTTCATCTCCACACCCATTTTCTTTTTTTTCCCCCCATAGTGTTCTACACAATTGAATTCAAAAACACTAATTCCCAGCCACATGAACCAGAGGTATCAGTGGATTGGTGCTAAACCTCTACCCATGGTAAAGAGGTCAGCAGTGGTCACTGGTTGGCTTTCATAGAGCTCAGTGGCAGGTCACAGATGGTCTTGGAGCCAAGTAGAGAATACAAAAGGTGAATATGAGATCATCATTCCTATTTTCTAGATTCAAAGTTACCATCTCATTCATATTATCATGACGGGGGTGCGGAATCCCTCTTTTGCAATAAATAACAAAGAAACTGAGCCAAAAGGATTCTTTTAGTACAACAGATTTGCACCAAATGCATAATCCACAAACCCCAGAAAATGTGGTTGAGAGCTATACCTGTCAACTATCCAATAGCTTAAGATCTGAGATGATGATTCTAATAGCAACAAAATAAGTATGAAATAATCAAAGTAAATTGGTCTGCCAGCTAAAGAGGAAAGGCCAGCCCTGAATAGATCTTTTACCTTCTAAGTAAACCTAGAAAACACCAGAGTTTATATAAAAATATATGGTTATTGGTCAGGGATCTTGGTTGTGATCACTGGAAAGCAAATGTGATTATCTAAGGCAAAACTTGAAACTTAAGAGATGGCTAGAGGATATGGATTGGAAAAGAGCAAAAGACAGCAAATTTAGAGATCTAAAGAATAGGATGCAGAATGCATCAGACAGGCTTTATCTTAAATACTAGACAAATTGCTTCTGGCTGATTTAAGTGAAAATAAATTTACTAACAGTGTGTTTGTGAATCCCCGGATTGACAGAAAAACTGGAGAACTAGGATCAGAAAATAGTGAGGAGCAAGAGGAGGTGCCAACAGAAACACGTGAATTCCTCGCATAGAATGAGATTGCACATTGGCCTTAGAGGTTGCCATCTGTCCTCAAGTGACAACATCCCAGTAGCTGCCCCAGCGCCACTGCTTCTGTCCCTGGAAATCATCCATGGTTGTCACCACTGCTAACAACCACTGACTACTCCACTGGGCCAGGTTTTGGAATCATCAGATTTAGTTTGAAAAAGTCCAAGTAAGTCCATCTCAATAGCCAGGTGCTGGTTCCCTGTGAAACCTAAATTTTCTTATCTGGCTTTTCACCTTCCATTGTGGGAAATTAATGCAGCTCCCCCAGGACCATACACAGGGCAGTGAAGGAAAGGACAAATGACCATTCAACCCAACAACCTAACACGAGCATCCTGGGCAAGACACCCTTTCCACGCCTGCTGAACGCCAACATCGCCACCCCTGGGTACCCCTGCTGCTGTCACGGCCTCTGCAAATGAATTGTATATGCCTCTTCAATATCCCAAGAAAGAACATCCAAAAAACTGAGCCCTGGTTGCCAGAGAAAGAGGAGAGAACACCTTGTCCCTCAGGCTTTCCAAAGAGAAAGTCAAACCATAAAAATAGTTATGCACAAAAGAGAACATAGCACCCAAAGTGCAGGATGGTAAAATTTTTAAATGGTTTTGAAAAATATTTTTTGAAACCCTGTACTTTGGTTATTCATTTAAATGTTTAAGGAAAACATGGAGTCTGCAAACCAAGAGATAAAGATAAGAGCCACCTAGTTAAGGGAGAAGATAAAGCTAACAAATTATATTTGGATTTAATATTGCTTTGGAGATGACAAAAAGAGAAAGTCAGAAAAGGGGAGAAAGGGCGCAAAAGGCTCTCCCTTCATGTGGGGAAGAGCAAAGAAATTAAACAGGTGAAAATGACAGATGCTATGGAATGAAGAGCCACACATACATGGACAATGCACCTAAAAGCGACCATAATACATTGAAAAAAATTTATTACAAATGTAACAAGGAGAAAATGTTTCTGGTGAGAAGCAATCTCTTATGAAATCTCAGATTAAAGTCATTCTCCAAGAATCAAGCATGATTAATGAAAAGAAATGGCCCATACTAAATTCTTGTGACTTTCAGAATTACAAGAATAAAGAAATTCTATAAACATGAAGGTTAAAAAAAAAAAAAAAAAGGCCTAAAAAAAGAATATCGAGCTAAACTAAGACTTTTCCTTTCAAGCACAACCCAATGACTGGTATAACCTTGGCAAAGGCTTGTTTTAAATGTATTGGAGTTAATCAAATGAAAATGAAACTCAGAAATTCAAAAGAAGAGAAACTAAGTTTCAAAAAAATCAGTAGATAGCAATGAAATTATGTAAGGAAAGACATCTGAATATTTGCTATAAATATGGCTCAAAGAAATACCAAAATTTATTCTAAAACTGAAGATCAAAATTAAACAAAATAAAAAGAATTATCTTAATGAAAAAATGTTGAGGAGCATGAAACTAAAAGGACAGTAGATGTGTTTTTCCTTATTGATGCAAATAATTAAAATGAACTCTAATGAGATGTTTTAATTAGACATGTGTATTTGTTGAGTTCAAAAAAAGTCATAGACACTGTAAAGTTTCTAGAGAAACTGTCTCTACTACAGAAAGAAATAAATCACATGAAAACAGTACATATGTCAAAGGATTGGGAGGGGGCTGTTTTTTGGCAAGGAAAGAAAACAAGATGAAAAAATTGGCATTGGAAATGCAGCTGATAATAAATATAAATCAGTTAAGTTATCATCGTAAAGCAAGAAGACTACCAAATTAGCAGCAGAAGGAATATGTAGTCACAAGCCATTTCCCAGAACCTAAAGCAAAGTATAACATGGCAAAGTAACCAATAAAATATCAGACAAAGCCAAAACAGTCCACAAAATAGAGGCATGGCATTTATTCCAACAAGTGCCTCCACTTTGATTCCAAGTAAATTTCAAGCCAACAACAACAACAACAAAATGGTTAAGCTGAGAAAATAGGATTATTTTGCCTTTGGTGAAAGCCTATTCTACAATCATATTCTCATATTAAAAGAAAAAAAATCTTGTATACCATGTAATGTAACAAATAACTATAATCAAGCAAAATCTGTAGACTCTCAAAAGCATCACTATATTACACTGTACTAAACTCTATGCCACTTACAGCCTTTAAAAGACAGCACATAAAATAAATAAGGCTGTAAAATTGTGTTTCTCAAACTGTATTTCAAGAGTAGCTGTGGAGAGTGGCAATAAAAGACATTGAGAAGGCAAGATTTGGACCATCCATCCTGCAAGCCTCAGTCTTCTCCATGACCTTGCTTTGAAGAAAATAACCTTGAGAAGGCAATGGGGCTAGATACCCTTCATTTGTTTCTAAACATCTCCATTACACTATTCCAAGAATCACATTCTAAATTCAATATACGTCAGTAGTTAGTTTTAATGGACTCCATTGTCCAAAAACGTACTTACAAAAACCTGCAGAACCACACAGAAGAATCACACCGTTGGCTGCACTTTCTGAATCCATTATGCAAAGCATTTTTTGCTGAAATTCTGTTAGTAAATTTCCATCATCCCAGCTGTCAATCAGTTATTCATGCCAAAATAATTGAAAGGTAATGTGTTTTGATGTTTTTAACCAAATAAGCTCAAAAGCAACAAAAATCTTTGAACAGTTTTTTAAATAAGTTAGACATCTTTTTATTCCAAGATTTTGGGGTATGCATATGGGAGAGATATCATAAGCGCCATATATTGTTTTCGGCAACAAAATCGTGTAAGAATGAAACATTCCAGACATCTGTTTTTGAAATGCTCTTTCCTTAGCACAAGTTTGTCAAAAGTCAGATTCTCACTTGTTGTTAAAACATTACCTTTACCTTGAAGGGACAGATTAAATGTGTTGGTTTCTTTGAAAATGTCTGCTTGGAAAAAAAAATCATCAAATTTGAATTGCTTATCTTTCTGTATGAGGAAGAAAAAATGTGCTTTGCTTATCTTTAAGTTTGAGAAATCTTTGAAACATTTTGTCATAAGACAACCAACTCTCCCCATGAGATACAAATAATATTCAGCATCAGTCTCCCTGTGGTGTGTTATGAATATTCTACCACTTTTTAAACTGTATCAATAACCCTTCTGGATTCAACTTAGTTGGTACATTTCCTAGCCCATGAAAACAATGGATGAAATCTCCCATAAGGAGCAACCTGTGATTACTGCAAGACCTCTTCCATTACAGGACATGTAGCTGCTCCATATGCAGCCCCACATACACAGTTTCCAATCTCTGCCCCCATAAAACAGTAGGGTTTTAAAAATTGTTACTAAAGAAACAATGTACTGTTGAAAAACTACCTTCTCCAGTACATTAGAACATGTACTAGAGTGGCTACACACACACACACACACACATACACCTTGTGCTTGTAATTACTGAAAGTTTATCTGGTAAGTACTCTAAATATCTTAGAGGCATCTGTACGTATATAGAACTATATAGCCACCCTTTAATATTAAAGCATTTGCTTTAAAACTCATTTCTTCAAATATATAACCATGGATTTTACCTGTCTTCAAATACTTTTTGCTGACAAAGGAATGCCCTTTTAGTTTGTCATGATAAGATTTTCTGCGTATAATTTCAATGTCTTTTACCATGAATGAAAGAATATGTATATCCCCCATGGGGTAAAGTTTTTTTGTTTTTTATTACAGAAAAGGGAATTTCAAAACAAGCTATATATTTTAATACATTTGAATTAAATATCCTATGACTTCAACATGGCAAAAAATGACCAACTCTTATTTTTAGTTTATATATGCATAGTTCTTTAGTTAGTCAGCTTTTCATCACTGTGACATAATACCTGAGAAAAACAACTTAAAGGGCAAAGATTTATTTTGTCTCACAGTTTCACAGGTTTCAGTCCATGGTCAGCTGACTCCATTGTTCTAAGACTTCAGGCAAGGGAGAACATCATGGCTGTGGGAGTATGTGGTTAGGGAAGCAGCACACCTCATGGCTGGCAGGAAGCAGAGAGAGAGATACCCTTCCAGGGCAGGCCCTCAGTGACCTTGGTCTCCACTAAACACACTTTCCCACGCTGCCCATAAATAAAAATATAAAATATACAAAAAAGAGAAAGAAAGCACACAAGCACAATAGAAATAGAAAAGGATCCAGAAAGTGGGAGAAAAAATTTAATAGAAAATTTTATTTCTTAAAAGTCCAGGTATTTGAATTTAGAAATCTTAAAGGAATGGGAAACATTTAAAAGCAAATATAAAGTATCAAAACTAACCCAAGACTAAATTTTTAAAAATTGAAAAGCTTCACAGACAGCGAAAAAAATTGAAAATGTTGCTAAAGAAATTAAGTACAAGGAAAGTAATGAGTACAGATAATTTTTCAGGGAAGTTCCTTCAGGTATCTTATAAAAGAAATATTTTAACTACCTTTTAAAAGCTGAGAAAGGAATAAAAGAATAAGGAAAACCATAAATCAATTGCAAATACAAATATAATGATTTGTAAAACTGAATCCATAATATATCCAAATAAATATGCAATATGACTATGTAAAGAATAGTCCATGAATACAAGTAATGTTTAAGATTTTTAAATCTATTAAAATATTTTGGTACATCAATAAGTCATACAAAGAAAAATTAAATTATTACCTAGACAGAAGCAGGGAAAGTGTTTGATCAAATTAATATCCTATTCATGGTAGGAAGAAAGCCCCTCTTAGTTAAACTAAAAATTAAAGCATATTTCTTTCATGTGACAAAAATTATATACCTCAAACCAAGACCAGTTATTATTCTTCATGATTCAGTTTAGAGGCATTTCCATTAAATTCAGGAGCAAGAAAAGAACGCCTACCAAGATTGCCACTATTGTGCCACAATTTGGGAATATCTAAACATCATAATAAGAAAAATTTTTAAATAAAATAAAGCATCATTGATAAATATATATGCATACATGATATGTATTATATATAAAATATGTCTACATAAATGTCATTATTTTCAAAGATCGATGACAACAACAAAAGCCTATAGAACCAGTAAGAGAGTTCAGTAATTTGAATAATTACAAGATAAATATGCATAAGGCCTCAGTCATTTATACACCAGAAAACAAACCTGTTAATTAAATGTGGGAAAAAAAATCACTTATAATAACAAAAAATGTACAGCATCTCATATTCTATTTATCAAGATATGTGAAGACAGAGGAGATCCAAGATGGTGGACTAGAGGGTGACTGCATCTCCTGTCACTCCAGAAATCAGGATTCAAGAAGGGGAGGTATTGAGAGACTCAGACCAACATAGGGCCGTGGGGTGAGTCTCTCCTACCTGGTAAACCTCGGCCCGGGCGGCAGACCTGGACAGGAGGCAGCTTCTGGGACCAGGGAAGGGCAGCCAGAGACTTCCCCAAGCAGCCCTGCTCCCTCCAGCAGCAGGATTAATCCACAGACAGCTTCTTGGAGCAGGACGCCCACTGAGAGCTTTTCCACACAGAGCCAACCCCAAACCCCGGACCCAGCGGGGGCCCCGGCCTGCAGGCAGCTTCTGGGACCAGGACAGGGCAGCCAGAGACTTCCCCAAGCAGCCCTGCTCCCTCCCACAGCAGGTGCATCCACATCTGGCTACGCAGAGCAGACCCGCCCAGTAAGAGCTTTTCCGCACAGAGCCAGCCCTGAGTCCTGGACCCAGTAGCGGGCTAGGGGCAACTTTCTTCGGAAGCACTGCATTATCAAGTTCCTCCAAGACTTCAGGCTACTGAAGGCTGGGAGGTGATTTACTGGAAATCTACAGGGACACTACAAGCCAAAGAGGAAATCTGCAATATCTCAGAGTCCCACTGATATCCGACCAATATGAGAAAACAGGGGAAGAAAATGTCCCAAACAAACATAGATACTATATCACTAAAATCCAATGACAGCACAGGAGAAGAAATTTCAGAAAGGGAGTTCAGAATGTACATAGTTAAAACAATCAGGGAAGCAAACGAGGAGATGAAAGAGCAAATGCTGGCATTGAAGGAAGAGATGAAAGAGCAAAAGAAGGCATTAAATGATCACACCAATCAACAGTTAAAAGAGCAAATACAGTAAGCAAGAGATCATTTCAATAAAGAGTTAGACATACTGAAAAAAAAAAAAAAAAAAGAAATCCTTGAATGAAGAAAACAATAAACCAAGTTAAAAGCTCCATAGAAAGCATAACCAATAGGATAGAACACCTGGAAAACAGAACCTCAGACATTGAAGACAAAATATTTAATCTTGAAAACAAAGTTGATCAAACAGAGAAGATGGTAAGAAATTATGAACAGAATCTACAAGAACTATGGGATATCATGAAGAGGCCAAATTTAAGAATTATTGGGATTGAGGAAGGCTTAGAGAAACAAAACAAAGGAATGAACAACCTATTCAATGAAATAATCAGAAAATTTCCCAAATTTGAAGAATGAAATGGAAAACCAGGTAGAAGAGGCTTATAGACTCCAAATATACAAAATTACAACAGACCCACACCAAGGCACATTATTATGAAAATACCTAACATACAAAATAAAGACAGAATTTTAAAGGCCGTGAGAGAAAAGAATCAAATTACATTCGGGGGGAAACCAGTAGAATATCAGCAGATTTTTGAATCCAGACCTTAAAAGCTAGAAGGGCCTGGAACAACATTTACCAAGCCCTAAAAGAAAATGGATGCCAACCAAGAATCTTATACCCAGCAAAACTTACTTTTAGATTTGACGACAAAATAAAATCCTTCCATGATGAACAAAAGCTAAAAGAATTTACAAAAAGAAAGCCAGCATTGCAGAACATTCTCAGCAAAATATTCCATGAGGAAGAGATGAAAAACAGCAATGCAAATCAGCAACGGGAGGAACTAGCCTAAAGGAATAGCCAAATAAAAGACAAACCAAATCATGTCAGAAAACAAAAATGAGTCAAATGACTGGGAATACAAATCATATCACCATAATAACCCTGAATGTTAATGGCCTGAACTCATCAATCAAAAGACATAGACTGGCAGATTGGATTCAAAAAAAAAATCCAACAATATGCTGCCTGCAAGATACTCATCTCATAGAAAGAGATACCCATAGACTGAAGGTGAAAGGATGGGGAAAAAACATACCATGCACCTGGACACAGCAAAAAAAGCTGGAGTATCCATCCTCATTTCAGATAATGTGGACTTCAAGCCAAAGTTAGTCAGAAGGGATAAAGAAGGACATTTTATACTGCTTAAGGGAACCATAAATCAGTAAGACATAACAACCATAAATATCTATGCCCCGAACATTGACTCAACCAAGTACGTCAAACAAATCCTTCTCAATTCCAGAAATCAAATAGACCACAACACAATAATACTAGGCGATTTTAACACACCTCTCTCACCACTGGATAGATCTTCCAAACAAAAATTGAATAAAGAAACCATACATCTCAATAACACAATCAACAATTTAGACTTAACAGACATATATAGAATATACCATCCAACAAAGAATGAATACACTTTCTTAGCAGCAGCACATGGATCCTTCTCTAAAATAGACCATGTTTTATGCCACAAAGCTACTGTTAGCAAATACAAGAAGATAGAGATACTACCTTGTATTCTATCAGATCATAATGGACTGAAATTAGAAATAAATGACAGAATAAAAAACAGAAACTTCTCCAATACCTGGAGATTAAATAATACACTATTATATGATGAATGGATAACAGAAGACATCAGGAGGGAAATAAAAAAATTCTTAGAAGTAAACGAGAACAAAGACACATATCAAAATCTCTGGGACACTATGAAAGCAGTACTTAGAGGAAGATTTATTTCATGGGGCACATTCAACAAAAGAAGTAGAAATCAACAAATAAACGACTTAACACTACAGCTCAAGGCCCTAGAAAAAGAAGAGCAGACCAACACCAAAAGTAGTAGAAGACAGGAAATAGTTAAAATCAGAGCCGAAATCAACGAAATTGAAACAAAAGAAACAATTGGAAAAATTAACAAAATAAATAGTTGGTTCTTTGAAAAAATAAACAAAATTGATAAACCCTTAGCCACACTAACAAAGAGAAAGAGGGAGAAAATTCAAATTACTGAAATTCTGAATGAACAAGGAAATATCACAACAGACACGACTGAAATACAAAACATAATTAGAAGCTATTTTGAAAATCTATATTCCAACAAAATAGAAAACCTCGAAGACATCAGTAAGTTTCTAGAGACATATGAATTACCTAAACTGAACGAGGAGGACATACACAACTTAAATAAATCAATTTCAAGCAATGAAATAGAAGAGGTCATCAAAAGCCTACCAACAAAGAAAAGCCCGGGACCAGATGGGTTCTCAGCCGAGTTCTACAAAACCTCTAAAGAAGAGCTCATTCCAATACTCTTCAAAGTATTCCATGAAATAGAAGAGGAGGGAACCCTCCCAAACTCATTCTGTGAAGCCAATATCACCCTGATACCTAAACCAGACAGAGACACGTTGAGGAAAGAAAATTTCAGACCAATATCCTTAATGATCATTGAGGCAAAAATTCTCAACAAAATTTTAGCAAATCGCGTACAAAAATATATTAAAAAGATAGTGCACCACGATCAAGTGGGTTTTATCCCAGGGATGCAAGGTTGGTTCAACATCAGGAAATCAATAAATGTCATTCACCATATCAACAGACTTAAAGTTAAGAATCACATGATTGTTTCAATAGATGCAGAAAAAGCATTCAATAAAATACAACATCCCTTCATGCTCAAAACACTAGAAAAAATAGGGATACTGGGAACATTCCTTAACATTGTAAAGGCCATCTACGCTAAGCCCATTGCCAATATCATTCTAAATGGTGAAAAACTGAAAGCATTCCCCCTAAAAACTGGAACAAGGCAGGGATGCCCTCTTTCACCACTTCTATTGAACATTGTCCTTGAAACTCTAACCAAAGCAATTAGACAAACCAAAGAAATTAAAGGGATATGAATTGGAAAAGAAGAACTCAAACTATCCCTGTTCACTGATGACATGATTATATATTTAGAGGAACCTGGAAATTCCACCAGAAAACTTTTAGAACTCATAAGTGAATTCAGTAAAGTAGCAGATTACAAGATCAATGCTCCTAAATCCAATGCATTTTTATACATAAGTGATGAATCTTCAGAAAGAGAAATTAGGAAAACTACCCCATTCACAATAGCCTCTAAAAAAAAAATACTTGGGAATCAATCTCACAAAAGAGGGGAAAGACCTCTACAATGAGAACTACAGAACATTAAAGAAAGAAATTAAAGAAAATCTTAGAAGATGGAAAGCTCTCCCATGTTCTTGGATAGGCAGAATTAATATTGTCAAAATGGCCATACTACCAAAAGTGCTATACAGATTCAATGCAATTCCAATTAAAATCCCAATGACGTACTTTACAGAAATAGAGCAAGCAATTATGAAATTCATCTGGAAGAATAAGAAACCCAGAATAGCTAAAGCAATCCTTAGCAGAACGAGTGAAGCAGGGGCTATCGCAATACCAGATCTTCAACTCTACTACAAAGCATGGTATTGGTACCAAAATAGACAGGTAGATCAACGGTACAGAATAGAGGACACGGACACAAACCCAAATAAATACAATTTTCTCATACTAGACAAAGGTGCCAAAAATATGCAATGGAGAAAAGATAGCCTCTTCAACAAATGGTGCTGGGAAAACTGGAATTCCATATGCAACAGAATGAAATTAAACCCCTATCCCTCACCCTGCACTAAACTCAACTCAAAATGGATCAAGGACCTCAGAATCAGACCAGAGACCCTGCATCTTATAGAAGAAAAAGTAGGTCCACATCTTCACCTTGTTGGCTTAGAATCAGACTTCCTTAACAGGACTCCCATAGCACAAGAAATAAAAGCAAGAATCAACAACTGGGATAGATTCAAACTAAAAAGCTTTCTCTCAGCAAAGGAAACTATCAGTAATGTGAAGAGAGAGCCTCCAGAGTGGGAGAAAATCTTTGCCACTCATACTTCAGATAGAGCGCTAATTTCCAGAATCTATAGGAACTCAAAAAACCTTACACCAAGAATATAAATAATCCAATCAACAAATGGGCTAAGGAAATAAACAGACACTTCACAGAAGAAGATGTACAAGCAATCAATAGATATATAAAAAAAGTTCAACATCTCTAGTTGAGAAATGCAACTCTCTATAAGAGAAATGCAAATCAAAACTACCCTAAGATTCCATCTCACCCCAATTAGAATGGTGATTATCAAGAATGCAAGCAACAATAGGTGTTGGCAAGGATGTGGGGGAAAAGGTACACTCATACATTGCTGGTGGGGTTGCAAATTAGTGCAGCCACTCTGGAAAGCAGTATGGAGATTCCTCAGAAAGCTTGGAATGGAACCACCATTTGACCCAGCTATTCCACTCCTTGGTCTATACCCAAAGGACTTAAAATCAGCATACTACAGAGATACAGCCACATCAATGTTCATAGCTGCTCAATTCACAATAGCCAGATTGTGGAACCAACCTAGATGTCCTTCAATTGATGGATGAATGGATAAAGAAATGTGGTATATATATACAATGGAATATTATTCCACCATAAAGAATATGGCATTTGCAGGCAAATGGATGAAATCGGAGAATATCATGCTGTGAGATAAACCAGTCTCAAAAAACCAAAGGACAAATGATCTCGCTGATAAGCGGATGATGATACATAATGGGGGGTGGGAGGGGTTAGTGTTAGGGTTAGGGTTAGGGTTGGGGGGGCAAGAATGGAGGAAGGAAGGACTGTATAGAGGGAAAAGAGGGGTGGGAGGGGTGGGGGGAAGGGAAAAAATAACAGAATGAATCCAACAACATTACCCTATGTAAATTTATGATTATACAAATGGTATGCCTTTACTCCATGTACAAACAGAGAAACAACATGTATCTCATTTGTTCAGAATAAAAAAACATTTTTAAAAGATATGTGAAGACAGAAATTATATATAAAAATTATTCAATTTTTCTGTAAAAATGAAAAGCTTTAATAACAGAAATTTATACCATACATACACATGAGATTAACTGAAAAATAATTTTGCTTTTTTTTTTTTTCAATGCTGGCAGGTTCAAACCCAGTTCTGCATGTGGGGCAAGCACTTTACCACTGAGCCACATCTCCAGCTGCATTTTAATATTTTAATGGAATTCTAGTTAAAATTGCAATGAAGATTTTGAGGAGTTTACCAAAATAAATATATTTCATCACAAGAATTAAGAGAGCAGGGCTGGGGTTGTGGCTCAGTGGTAGTGTGCTTGCCTAGCATGTGCTAAGGCACTGAGTTCAATCCTCAGCACCACATATAAATCAATAAATAAGATAAACCTCCATCAACAACCATTTGTTTATTTAAAAAAAAAAAGAATTTGGGGACCAAAGTATCTTCTTTTTTTAAAGGAAAATGCCATTTTTATATCCAGCCTCATAAATATGACACTAATGAATAATTAAAATACACCAATGGTAGGGGTTGGTGGAGATTAACAACTTCAACATCAACCCATGTATTTATAAATACCATTTGTACAAGAAGAGAAGCATTTGAAAACAGTGCCATAGAGGAATTTTATTTAATAAGAAACACTGAGACAACTGTTTGAACATTTAAAAATGACAAACTAGATCCCTACCTCATACCACATACTAAAATAAATTCCACACAATTGTTTGTTAAACCTAAGAAATTTAACCATTGAAGAAAAAAGAAATGAATAGATGTCTGATCTTTATAATCATAAAAGCAAATAAACAACACTTGAAAAGTCTGATTAATTTTACAACTCAGAAGTTGTAAACTTCTGAACATTGAAAAGTACCATAAACAAAATTGAAAGACTAATGACAAAATAGAAAAAATGTGGGTCACCTAATACACCAAATGAAAGGTTAATGTGCTCCATATATGATAAAGAAAAGGACTGCTACATCTTCATGAACACCTCAACTGACAAACAGGCAAAGGCCATGAATAAGCCAATAAAACTAGAAAAACAAAGAAAAATAAATACCACATAAAATAGTCAAGCTCATGTGAAATCAAAGAAATGGAACATAACACAATAATGAGATGACACAGCTCACACATCAAACTGGCAAAGGTGATTTGTTTGTTTTTGCTGAGCTCTGTGTTGTTTTGGACCCAGGTTAGTGAAGCGCAGAAAAAGGGCCATCAATCTCAAACAGGGATGCAAATCAGTGCCGCATTTCTGGAGAGGCATTTGAAACCACTAGTCCAACCAGTGCATTTAATCGGGTCATGCTCTTTAGGAAATAAGGAAATAATTGTACACAGAAATATGTATACAATGATGTTCATCACATCATTAATAGTTATAATACCAAAAAAATCAACAGCAACCTGAATATCCAACAAAAGGGGTACAAAGCCATAACAAATGGGTTAAATAATCTCTTGTACATCTATGAGGTAAAATAGCTATTAAAATCATGAATGGAAGACTACTTAATAAAGTAAGAAATTCTTCAAAATATGTTAAATAGACAAAACCAACCTATGTACACAGTCTAATCACCTGTTGGTTTATGGGGAGAGGGGAGACCAAGATTGAGGTAGAAAACATGCCATAATTTAATTTTGATGGTAATTCTCACTGTATTTCTAGCAGTTACAATAAGCATATTTTATATTTATAAATCAGTAGGAAAATAATAAATCTTCAAATGTTTTTTAAGGCACAGTGTTCTTCAAGGTTAACCTCTTAGCAACACTCCTAAATAATCCATTGTTCACTCACATAGATTCATCGATCTGGAATTCCAAAACTGACAACCATTACAGACCATCAGTTTGCTTTCCGCTTGGATATAACAGACAGAGAACATTAAATAACTTAATGACAGAAATGAATTATACAATGGAAGATTTCACATTTTCAAAGAGAGTATATAACAAATAGATTCAAACAGAAAAAAAACTTTAAAAATTCCCCAAAATCACACTGCCAATAAGTCTATCACTTTGGATTTAAAATTTCTTCTAAAATCTATTTAGCAGAATATAATGTTGCAAAGCAAAACAGATCTATCAGGATAAGCTTTCGCCAGTCCCCAGAGGGGCTTTGGGCTGCCCTCCTCCAGTCTATGAGAAAGCCACCAGGAGACTGTGTCCTATAGTGTGGGGAATGCTCCTGTCACTCCCCTTCCAATCTCAGATTCCAACTCCAGGCGAGAAACGATTCATTCTCAGAGCCCTAGTTATCAGGAAAGCAGTTATCCAGAATCCCGAAGGTTTGAACAGCCCTGAGCCCAAAATAGAGAAAGGAAGAGATTTGGAGGAGGCGATGAGGCCAGATGGTGGAAGGTAAAGAGGCAAGTGAGGCAAAATCCATGACAGATGAAAGGGACTCATGAAAGGAGAGATTGCAGAGAGCTGAGGATTGTTCCCTGGGTCAAGGGAAAAGACGATCAGCTTAGACACAGTACCTCACTAACCCCTCCCAATATGAGATGAGAGTTGAAGGAATTCATTCAACGCTACAAACCAGGAATTGATGGACAGGATTTGAATGCAGATCTGGTGGGTTGCAAAGCCCCATCTTATTTAATAATGGCACTCTTACTGGGCAATAGTCTATATAGAGTCCAGCAGAGAGAAGCTGTTCACACCTGGTTCTTTTACAAAATAATGCAAGATCATGACACAAAAGTCTCACCTTCTCTCCTCTGTTTTGTCCTTCCCATTTTCCTGTGCTTTGCTGCAAGAATTCTATGTCTCCTAACTTGCCTTTTGATATCTTCCTTATCTGGATTGCTACCAGTTCCCTTGTTTTCTCTAGCTAGCATATTCTTTCTCCCCGTTGTGAATCCCCTTCCCATGTAGCTAAAACTGCTGACCTCCAGAGTCAAGTCCTTCACCTGTCCTTTCCTCTTGCACTCTGCATACACCAAAAACAAAGTTCTAAACTGCCAAATGTTGTAGAAGCTCTTGCAATGCAGAATATTTTCAAGAAAAATAAAAATATAAGCCTAAACCCACTCTAGAATGAACTGCACATACCATTCACTAAATGAAGGAAACCAATATGTACAAATACAGCCATAGACATTGAGGCCATCAACTAAAAAGGAAGGGTAGCAAGATCAAATAAATTTAGGAAACAGAATATTTATATCTCCTTTTTACCATACATTTGAGTCTACTGAAGAGTTGTAGAAGTCCTCCAGTTAAAAGATGAGTTTTTAACCCAAATTTCTTTCTTTCTTTCTTTCTTTTTTTTTTTTTTTTTGGTACCCAGGATTGAAACCAGGGGTGCTTAACCACTGAACCACATCCCCAACCCTTTTTATTTTTTATTTTGAGGTAGGACCTTGGTAAGTTGCTGAACTTGTGATCTTCCTGCCTCAACCTTCCAAGTCACTGGGATTACAGGCATGCACCACCACACTCAGTTTAACCCAAATTTCTTTGAACCCAGAAGTCCTTCTGCAGGATACTGCTTCACATTTCATGAAATGCTAGAAATTCAACAATAAATTAAAGGACACAGTTCAAGAAATGCTGATATTTGCCAATCTCCATAATGGCAGGAGAAGCCAAAGCATGTGCACACTCTAGTTTTGCTCTCCATGTCTTCCTTAGATGTCTGGTCTGCCTCTTTTCCTAACCAACCTCTGAGCTGCCCAAACCTCACTCCCCAAATCCTGCAGACATGGATCCTCTATGACAAGAAGAAGTTGACTAACTTCTCTGGGAATTCCTTCCCTTACTGGTCAAATGAACATAATGATGCCTGCCTTTGTAACTTATCTGGCAGACTTGGAGCACAAGAATACACCTTCCCATATATCCATCTTGCACACACATACATATCTCTCATTAATCTATGCTGAATTGGTCTCTCTTTCCTATCGAGAACGATATACTCATTGCAGAACCCTCATACTCCATGCCTAAAATTGCTTCAGGTTTAGCACTACAAGCACTAACTTCAGTAAGTGTAAGTCTATTTCTTGAGCTATTTCCATTTCCCATTTGTTAGTGACAGATGCATGCAATTACTGGGATTTCAGGAACAACACTTCCTTCCAAAATATTCTGCAAATATCTACGACAGAACACCTTCTCTTGGCTGCAACATTAGGATGGAGGATTAGGGCTGTTGATGGTCCCACCTTTATATAAGAAAATAGCTTCTAAAGCTGAAATTTCCTGAAAATCTACCTTCTTGGGATTTCTGCACTCAATGATTACATCGTGTGTCCTTTCTCAAACTCTCTTGCCCACCAGTTTGTTTCAAATTGGCATCTCCTGCCTCAATGGGTTTGCTAGAACACCTTTCTGAGGCTAAGCACCCCTCTCACAACAGCCCAGGCAGTGGTGAGTTAGCTTTCAAAGTGCAGTAACTCATTTGCAACACAGATCCAAAGAGTCACCCTTTGATCTTGGAAAATATAACACTGTATGTAATTACCCAGAGAGAACAGAACTTGGAAATACAATCACATTTTCCTTGTTACATATTAGAACAAATGAGACCTTATCTGGCTCCCTCTGTTCCCCAAGTCCTGGCATTTTCGTTCCTGCATAAATACAAAGCCACTGAGCTCATGACCTCATGCCATCCTTGTTATGGAATGGGAAAATACCATTTCCTGACATAAGATCAGTGTTTGAAAATTCCAACCAGGAGTAAAGCTAGGAGCACCTGCTTGAATGAGTCCCAGGGACTCTGCCCTCCAACCTAGACCTCCAGGGTTGATGGTGTACTACAAATCCAGTTGAAAGCCGCTCCCCTGGGGCCTTAGTTGCAGACTCAGCTTGGGAAATAGAGACTAGGATGAAAATGATTTCCTCACTACTTATTGACTGTGGGATCTCAGCTCTGGACAAGAATGCATTTGAAAATGACCGCCTTCTTATCTGCTTTTGAAATCATTTATAGGTTATCCTGTTATGATTCAACTCCTTCAGTTGTCACCATCATAGGGGCATCTGCAAGACATTACAAAGGGGGTGAGTGACAAGGTGAGATTGACCTCTGTCGGCACAGCAGAAAGCATGTCCTCTCATGGGGAGCTAATCCAACCACCCACACGATCCCTTCAGGGTTCTCTCAACTCCCCAAGGAAGGATACACAGACTGGGCAAGAGAACAGAGAGATCACTGTCTGGGGTGAGCGTTTAGTGCCCTCTGGCTAGACTGTGGATATGGAAATGAAGCCTGCCTCCAATAACAAAGGTCCTCCTTAGGAGCAGCTTCTGAATTATTTAAGTCCAAACATCATTTCAATTCATTCTTATCCCCCATGCTTATTTCTTATCAACTCTTCCCTTGCTACCAAGTAGGTCCTTCGTTCGAGCCACCACCCTCTCATAGCTACCTCAGCTACCAAGGTGACATTTCAAAAACAGGAATTTGGTCATGCCGACACTGGGGCATCATGTCTCATAGTAACTCCTCAGGCCCACCAAGTCTGTTTTCCTTACCTCTCCTCTTCTGTCCCATAATCCGTGTTCCACATGACAGACAAAATAATCCATTCAAAACAGAAGTTACCTCATGTCTTTTCCCAGCTTAAACAGCACCACTCATAGAAAAGAATCTAGATCCTGGCTCCCTCCCTTTCCATTGTTCTGGATGCTCAACCTGCTGAGTCCATTGCCCCATACTTCAGTTACTCATGTCATCTTTAAGTTACTCACAGGACCCACCCCGTCCATTCCAACCTTTTCCTTATCAATTCTTCCTGCTGGAATCCACTTCCTTATATGCTGTGTATGTGTTCCCTTCTCTCCACTATCACTCCTGTGAAGGCTTTTCTGGACTGGTTGGCCATACCCAGAGAATTGACTTATGTATCATATTTCTCCTTCCACTATGTGTAAGCTACACAAAAGCAGAAACCTAATTGCCTTATCTTGATTACTCCTCTAATCCCAACTCTGAGGCTAGTGCATAGCACATTTAATAAAGATTTGTCAAGTGAATGTATGGATGAATTAATGGCAGGATGGTAGGATAGTGGGTAGGTGGATGGATGAATGGAAAGGTAAAGGCAAATAGATGGGTAGATGGATATGTGGATAGGTGGACAGATGAACAGATGGACGGATGGATGGATGAAGTATAAGTGGGTGGGAATATGGGTGAATGAGTTGGTTGGTGGAGGCATCAATGGGTGGACAGATAGGTGGATAGATAGATGGTTGGAAGTATAAGTGGACGGATGGGTGAATAGATGAAGAGATGAAAAAATGTCACTTCCTTGATCAAAACCAGTCAGTGACTTATATGACAATGAAGTCTATAGTCCTTATCATAACAGGCAAAGTCACATATATTAACCCTGTGTACCTCACCAGCCTTATCCCCATCTCTCCCTAGTTCCAGGCTCCTGGTATTTAGAAAAATATAGGTCAAGCTTAGAAATAAGGCCAAAGGATTTCTAATGCTAGCACATTGTCATGCAAACCTATCTAATGATCTCCTGATGTTCTAGGGGAATTATTTTTTAATTTACTACTTACTACTGATTAAGACTATGACTTTGTCAAGGTAAATGTTAACTTTAGAATATTGGTAAGTTGTAAGTGATTTTTGTTTGAAAGAATGAGTTTTGCACAAGATAGAAGATAACCAAAGATGATAGTTTTTTTGTTAGATACCAGTTTGGTAACTAACACAATCCTATTTCAGCATTTTTTTCTTTCATTGACAATAAGATTCAAGCTCTCATATTCAAAAGAGCTTCTTCAATGCCATTCCTTCTTCAAGTATTAAATCAATGATTGACATGTGCTATTTTGGGATATTATGCTTTGACACTGAATTACTAACACTTATGCAACTATTTTATTTTCTCACAACTTTGCAATATTTGCTTTGTCTGGTGGTATAACATGTCTCTTCTCAATCCCATTACCAAACTCTAACACCTATCTCCAGATCTGTTCTCCCCCACATTGTCTCCTGTTCACCCCTGTAGGCCAAACTAAATGAAAACTTGTTAGGACTTTCCTGACAAGTCCCAACACATACATGCAGGTGCATACACACACATAATATGTAGCTTTCTCTCTGTGATTTGTCGGTTCCATCAGGAACAAAAAGAAGGGATGGAATGGGGCAGACCCACCAGGCATGTGCAACAGCTTGGACAAGCATCAAGGCCCTTCACCTGTGAAGGGAGTGACCAGCTCCTCCGGGGCCGTTGCCGATATGGCAGAAGCAGAAGGAGAAAATCCTTCTTTTTCTCGTCTAAAAAATCCCACTCCTCAAATCCAAGTATTTATTCCAAGTGGTATATCAGCTGGAGACTTTTCTTCCACAGAGGCAATGAGGTCATACTACGTACCATTAACAGAGTGGTCAAGTGCACTGCCTCTAGAGCTCACACTTCCCAGGATCAAATCCTGGCTCTGCCACTTTCTAATCTTACTAGCCTTGTGACATCTAGCAATTTAACTACCCTGAGCCACAGTTGTGCTCTTCTGTAAAACAAGGTATAATATAGTAAACCCATATTTCTTGGCTGATGTAGGAATCAAATGGATTAAAATAACCAGAGTTCTTAGAAGAATTACTAGCATATAGGGAAGAAAGTGACAAGTGAGTGCTACTATGGTTCTATGGTTTGTGTACCAATCTCACGCAGCCTCCTGGGCTCACCTCTTCCCCAAGTCAGCAGGGGCTTCGCAGAACATTGGGAATATGAACAAACAGAGAAAGGTTGTCCAGCAGCAATGGAGCTAAACATACATGTTCACACTGGAAATATATTGTTGCCAGGTGCTCTGGTACATGCCTGTAATCCCAGCAACTTGGGAGACTGAGGCAAGAGCATCACAAGTTTAAGTCCATCCTCAGCAACCTAGTGAGACCCTCTGCTTTAGCAAGACCCTATCTCAAAATAAGAAGTACTGGGGACATACTCAATGGTAAGGCTCCCCTGGGTTCCATCCTAGTACAAATTTAAAAAAAAAAAAATTGTAAACAATTGGGAATCCTGAGTACCTACTACAGTAACTGCTCAGTAAATAATGCTTCTTTCCTCTGCCATTCCAGTTCTACCCATTCCCAGTCTTAACTTTAACCTTGACCAGGTAAAATTTTGGATGCTTTCAATGTTTTTGTATAACATCAACTCAGAGGTAAAGGGCTGTTTCAGATCATTATTCATCTTTTCATTACTGTCATATTTCATTGATTTTGCATTGAAATATTTTTTCAACATTTTCAAATGAGGTTCTTGCTTCAGCAGATCCCAGATCCTAAGAGCTGGTGAATTACAAACAATTGTATGGGTTCTTTTCTCCTCTTAATTTTAATTTTAAAAAAAATCAATAAATCATCCGTGATGCCTTTAGAAGATATTAAATAATACAATCAACTTGGATAGTATTATAAACATGATATTTTCAAGAGTGTCTACAGAGAATCACAGAATTTGTGAGACCCTGAGGTACTTGGCTTTCTGGAAAATACTTCACTAGGATTCGGGATAGAATCCAAAGAGCTCCTGGAGATCATCCAAGCCAGTAAAATTTTTGCTTAAAAATTTTCAAGAAAAATTAACAGATTTTCTAGAATTTATTTTTCTTTGCACTCTAAATAAAAAGTAATTTCTAGAGTAATCCTAATTTTACCTCCTAGTTAATGGAATGCAAAACATCAGTGAGAATACTGGTGTTGGTTTTGTCCACTAAAATATTTATAGCTAGGTCATATGAGAAGGCCCAACACGAAGGCAGTTTTCTAATCATTGGACATGGAAGTGGACAGAAGCTGCACCCTTGGGGAGCAGGGTCTGGTTGCTAATTATGGCAGCCCATCTGGGAGAAAATGGGAAGTCTAAGACTTAAGAGGTTCAGAGAAGCATGTGACCAAACTGAGTTTTCAAGCTATCTCAGGGCTGAACCAGGACAGGATGGAGCCCTTCTGATTTCCTACCCGGCACCTTCCAATATGCTATGACAGAGGTAAAAACTCAGAAGCTTTGCATCCACAACCAGCCAGGATGCTGCTCCTGGCAGAGCTCTTGGACTTGCTCACTGACTCTCTGCAGCTGGAGCTCAAGACCGAGGACAACAGTCCCCTAAGCTCCCCAAAGGAAACAAGTTGTCACTGTCCTCTTAAAGAACTCATGATCACCAATGAAGACTATAGGTTCCTACTCTGCTGGCTGCTGAATTTGATGCTAGGGCAAAAGATTATACACAGACATATACATTTTGTTTAAATCTGGCTCAGTCCAACTCACTGACTCGCCCTATCTGACCTTACAGGGCTTTCAGTTGGACATGTGGCAGGATAATAAGTGGTCTTCCTGTATCTGTCCCAACTTTGCTAAGCCATCTTCCACATGAACATGGCCTGAGAGCACTCACTGGCTCACCCCTGTCTGTGCCTTCCCCTTGATGGAGTTCCTCCTTCCTTCTACAGTTCACTTTCCTCCAGATCCACCTGCATCTGGGAGGAGTGTCTGTCTCACCCATCAGTTCCTGGGAACACCCAGCTCTGCCAACACCAGGCAAAGCAAGGCATGGGAGCCACTGCCCTGGCTAGTTCATCTGTTGCTGAGACAACACTGACATCTTGTGGTCTGGAACTCTGCCTGCCCCAAGCATCGCAGACCAGAGTAGATCAGTCCCTGCCAGAAGGAGCCCTTCCCCATCCCTTTAGTTGGAAGTGATCAGTAGTCTGTGGACCCTGTCTGTGAAAGGCTCACAGTCCAGCAGGACACCCAAGTAACCAATGATGTGAAGACACTGAATGATACAGAGAGTGCACAGCATCTGACCTGCCACAGGCAGGCTCAACTCAGTCAGAAATTAGTCAGTGCTTGATACCATGGGCAGCTCCAGAAACCAGCATTACTAAGAAGCACACAGACAATCATAATACAATGAGCAAAGTGCCACTTAAGGTATGTATGATGGCTAAGGAAGCACAGAGCAGGGAGAGACAAACAGCTTGGGGATAGGATAAGACTTCTGAAGGGACACTGGGCCAGAATCTCAAGCACACATTGGAATGGTCAAGGAAGCAAGGTGGGGAACATCAAGTATGAATTTCTGAGCCTTGCAGAGTACATTTAATTTAATTAGAGATGGAGGAAGCTGGCTTTAAATGAGCAGAGTGGATGTACATGTGTCTATTTGGGGAGAATCCAGGGAGGGGAGCACAGTCAGGAGAAGGGTCCAAGACAGTCTAGAAAGATAGAGAACCTTGAATGCCAGAATAAAGAGATCAAACTTTATTCATTCCTGGGAATCACAATGAAGTTGTGTTTAAGAAGAAATAAACTGGTAAAGATAAAACACAAACTGAACTATACACAGAGGACAAAGAATGGGAAAATATTCACCCTGATGCCAAGAGGGGCTATCCCTAAGAACAGGACTAGAGTGCTTATTTGTGTTCTTTTTCTTTTTCCTTGTTTTCTTTTTTAGCCAACTTTTCTATATTAAATAAATTTAATTACCTTTATAATAAAGAAGATAACAATGCAAGTTATTATTACATGAAGCTAATGAATGGGTTTTTATTTTTTTAGTTATTATTATATGAAGTTGCCCACTAACACTGTAACAGTCAGTCTCCTCCATGAGGAAGTCCCTTCCAAAAAGCAAATCGGACAAAAGGGGTCAGGTAACACTCAGGATCTCAGACTCAGTATCTGTTAAGTCAGAAGAAACCTTAAGAAACGGCCCAAGTTCTCCAGTAAGCAAGGTCTCTCAAAGGGAATTGGCTGACCCAAAGACACACAGCCCTACCTGGACCTCAGGATTCAAGCTCCCTCCTGATTCCCTCTCAGACATCCTTCCTTTCCCCTCTCTACTTACCACCTGTCACTATCAGCATGGCCAGAAGCTCACTGTGGCACACCAAGGACCTACAGCTTCCGAGAACTTCAGATAATGAAAGCATGCCTGCCTTTCCACACGTCCAGGTAAAGTCCATAGCAAAGCTCCTAAAAAGGAAAACAATTGAGTACAAGGACTTCCATGTGATTTCAGTCAACAGTTCTCAAAGAATTTCAGGGACCTACAGAGATTCCCTGACCCTTGCATCAAGTCAAAACTCTTTTCATAATAATACAAGAATACAATTTTTTTCACTCTCATTCTTGCGGGACCATATGGTGAGGTTTTTCCAGAGCAATCAGTCACGGGCTGTCACGAGGGGTTAAATGGAACTCCTGAAATAATTGTTGAATAACAAAAAGTCAGGTGTTGCTTGAGTCTATTGAACCTACTCAGTTAAATTTAATGCAAAGGCAGAAATTAACATCCAGCAGTCTTCTATCAAGCCAGACATTAAAGAAAGTTGCAAAACCATAAAACAATGCCACACTTTTCACCAAATTTTAATAAGTAATTTTTCAAATATTATCATATTTACAAGTAATAGTTTACTACATTATTTTAATGAGTTCATAAACACATTTGACATTTCTCAGCTTTAGTTTATAATCCATAAATATTGCTTTGATATAAGCCTTATAAGCAAAAACTCTGAGGTCTCCAATATATATATATTGTTTTGTTTTGTTTTTTGGTACCGGGGATTGAACCCAGGGGCACTTAATCACTGAGACAGACCTCCAGCCCTTTTATTATTTTTTTTTTTATTTTATTTTGAGACAGGGCTTCACTAAGCTGCTCAGGGCTTTGCTAAGTTGCTGAGGCTGGCTTTGAGCTTACCATCCTTCTGCCTCAGTCTCCAGTCTCTGGGATTACAGGTGTGTACCACTGTGCCTGGCAGTTCCAATAATTTTTAAGAGTTTAAAGAGATCCTAAAACTGAAATAAATGATCCTCTAATTCAACTGGCTGCTTGTGGCCCTCCCCACGCTCCACCACTGCCTGACAGGTTCCCCAGCTTCAGGAGACACATCTCTTTTAACCCTGGAGTTCTCACAGGACACCCAGCACAACATTTCTTACTCACAAGACTCCCTCTCCCCAGGATGTGCCCTTGGCCCCAGGCAGGACTGGGCTGGCAAGTTGTGGAAACAGAGTGCCTTTCCTCCCTCCCTCCTGCTTTCCTTCCACCTGCTGATCTACCCGCTGCAAGGCATCCGCCTTCCCCTTTCCCAAGTGCTTCCAAAGCAGCACTTCTCCCCAGATATTGGCCCCAAACTTCTTTAGGGAGATCACAAACTGAGGAACCTAATAAAATGAAATTCACACCTGCTTTTCCAGCAGTTAGCAATCATTTCAGGAGCTCCAATCTCTGAATCAGACACTGGGGACCCAAAGATGAGTGAGACACATGCCCTCAACCTGCTCAAAGTTTCCTGGGGAAAAGAAGAAGGAGTTAATATTTCTATCTAGGGAAGCTGAGAAATGCTTCACAGATGTGACATTTGATGTGGATCATACAAAATGAGGAGGTGTTCACTGGGTGAAGAATCTAAGATATTTTCCTAGTGAGGCAAGAATGCTTTCAAAGGCACACAAATGTGAAAATGCTTGGCATGTTTAGGGAACAGGATAGATTGATATGGTAGACTAGTCTGCACACGTACATGTGTGGGCATGATATGCTTGTGTATATGCGCTTACGCATGTGCCTATGAGCACACATGCACGTGTATGCATAGCCATGTGTGCATGCCTCTGAATGCACTGAATACATATATATATATATGCCTGCATGTGTGTGGAAATTTAGTAGTGGTAGGTCAAGAAAGTGTCTCAGGGAGAAAGAAGAGGAAATGGGAAAGAAAGGAACTGTCCTAGACATGTTACACACGTGATCCTATTTAGTTCTCACAACAACCTTGCCACATGGGTGTTGTCATACCCACTCTACAAAGGGTAAGCAAATCACCCATGAACACACTGGCAAGAGGTGAGAAAGCTATAATTCAGACCAAACTTCCAATAAGTCCCCACAGGAACCTGAGGTTGGGGCCCTATAGTTTGGAAATCCAGCTCTTCCCAGGTGCCCATCTCTGACAGTTTCAATGAACCCTTAATGTACCACATTTTGAGGTTTTTTTTTTTTTTTTTTTTTTTTTTTTTAATTGTGGTGTTGGGAAATCAAACCCAGGGCTTTGCACATGCCAGGCAAGCACTCTACCACTGAGCCACGTATCCAGCCCTGAATGCCCCACTTTCTGTTGAAAGAACTCCAGCAGTTGAAGTTTACTTTCCAGATAGGTGCTCTCATGTGCCAGGGTAATCCCATACCTCTGCTACTGGGTAGAAGCTTCCACTTTTCCCCAAACTTTCCCTGCAGTGCAGAGACCAACAGTAAAATATAAACCGGAATTTCAGTCT
The DNA here is from genome assembly GCF_902686455.1 of Sciurus vulgaris. Taxonomy (NCBI): domain Eukaryota; kingdom Metazoa; phylum Chordata; class Mammalia; order Rodentia; family Sciuridae; genus Sciurus; species Sciurus vulgaris. Next base: position 43,194,114 of record NC_136464.1, read on the forward strand.
TTTAGAAGGTTCTGTTGGGAAATGAAAAGAGAAATTAAGGATTGGAGAAAGCTGGGAAAGACCATCAAACCCTCTCTCCTATGCAACAAGGGCCACTGAAAGCTTGGTTAGCTCTGCACAGAAACATCCAGAAGAGGTCAGGCATTACAAGCCCACTGACAAAGCCTCCCCTGTCCTTCCTTCTCTGTGTAATGTGCTGCATTAAGCAGTGGTGACTCCAACCAAGCTCTTCCCTGCATCCATTTCAGCTAAGTCGAAAAGAACAATCCTCACTGAAACAGGTCTCAGGAAGAGTTTCCTGTGCTTGGCACTGTTATGAAGCCTCCATATATCCTCTCACTTAAGTTTCCCATAGTTTATACCATATTTTCCATATTCTTCATTATCCAGGGAAAAATTACATCATACAGTGCATATTACATAGTTCATACATATTTAGTTTCTATATCTAAATGTTATAGGCTGTGTATTCCAAGTTCCCTGTCACACCCTTTATGCTTTAATAAAATTCTTTGAGTCACTTATTTATTACCTCATTTTTCAGATAAGAAAACTGAAGCCCAGCAGACTTGGATAACTGGTCACAAGTCCTACAACCAGTGAGAGCAACAAACAGAATGCAAACCTGCATCTTCTTGCAACCCAGCACTGTGCTTTTCTGTCATGTTAAGAAGGGCCCAATCAGAGGCTGAAGGCCCAGGGGCCACCCCTGGCATCCTCCCTGCACCCAGTGCCTGAATCAGCAGGCTCCTGGCCACCTCTTGACCCTTCTTCATCCCATTTCACCCTGGAAATATTCAGCAAATAGTGGTTTATTCAGAATAGAATATTATGGATTCCCTTAAAAATCATATTTTATGGTCATGGCAATAAATTGCTGTATGTTAAACTAATTATGATAATAATAAAGGATCTTATTCTGTATTCATAGTGTGGAACTGATGATGTAAAAACTTGTAAGAAAAAAAACAGTCAACAAACGTGAACAGTGCTTGTCTGTGAAGGGTGGGCTTATGGGTGCTTCTCATTTTCTTCTTTTGGTTTTTCTATATTTCACGATTTTTCGCAATAAACATGAGTCACCTTATAAAAGGGGCAAAAAGTACCTAAAGCCTGACCCACTTGAAATCTTTGCTCCCTGGCCCTTCCAGGTCACTTCAGAAGGCACAGGGCTACAAGACAGCTCCCCTCAGCAGAGACCGCTGGAGCTTGGCTGCAGAAGAAATCAGTGCCAGAAAACACTGCAGATCCTTGTGGGGATGTCTCTGCCCTCCTGTTCTGCCTTCTAGTTTCACCTGAATTTCCCTGGAGAAGGCACAGCGGAAGCCTGGGTCCCCTCCTTCCCTCCGCAGTCAGATTGCAGCATTCAGCTCTGCAGCCTCCAAAGTAATACCCAGCCCTAAAACAAGCTGCCAGGTGACAGACTTCACCTCTGGGATCATCAGAAAACTCCCCTAGCCAGGTCCTGGCATGAATGCAACCCTCACAGAAGACGATGCCCAGAGTGTATACCCATGTGGGGCAAAAGTATTGTCCCCTCCCTCCATCCCTCTTGGTCCACTGCTGTAGACCAGTACCACAAGTAATAGCATCTGCTCCTGTCCAATTCCTTCCACCGTTCACAGACATTTAATCAGGATTTTCTGTGTGGGACAGCGCAACCTACAGGATAAATTCCCCCATGCCTTCAAGAGAAACAGGACAGCACATTGTATCAGCGGAGGATCTGCCCTATGTGCATGGGACCACAGGGGCCCGGAGCCCCTGGGGACAGATGGGAACAGTTCTTGGCCCTGGGGAAGGCTGCCTATGAGCAGTTGTGTCCGAGCTGGGTTCCCTAAAGATGAGCAGTGATTAGATGAAAGACAGCATTTCCTGCAAAACAAGCAGACTAAGTGAAAGAGCATTCACAAAACCGGAGCGTGTGAGGTCTTTGGCTGGAGGCGAGATGCTAGGAGCTGGACTCCCAGTCTTGCCTGCAGTGCTGAGAATGAAGTGGTCTCTTCTTTCAGTGAATGGGACCAACTGAGTCCTAAGCAGAGGAGCAACCAACACCTTAGAGGTGACGAGAGCAGTACAGGAGAGAGAACCCGAGGCTTCCTGGGGCATCAGTGGACATCGTGTTGGCTAAACCCTCGGTAATTTAATGGAAAACTGCTCTTAAGAAAGTCACATGTTTATCTTGCCCTGGTGCAAAAATGAGAAATACCCCAGGCCCTCTAGAGATCCAGCCCTGGGAGGACCTGACCTGAGCTGGCCGGTTAGTCCTGTCCCTAGGAACTTGGTACTGGCAATGGTAGAAGGTTAATTCCATCTCTCTGGGGCAATGATCTGTGACCTAGGAGTCAGAGAGCAAATAAACCGGTGGTCTTATTTGCCAGGAGAACTAGAGCATAGAAAAGCTACTCTGCAAGGAAAAAAAAAAAAAAAAAATTGAAGCTGCCAGGGAGAAGCAGGAGAGATGTCACCAGCGAGGACTGTCTGGGCTTGGCACTGCTCCAGGCTCTGCTTCCATTCCGGGAGCTCAGCTTCAGCCCTCCCCTCCTTTGCATTTGATGACGTTGGAAGGAGAGAATCTGATACTTTGTCCACTTTTTCTTTCTTCTTTTATTTTCTCTTTTTTTTGGTTAAGGCTGCAGTTCAGTTTCTGCTACTCTTTGCAACCTCATAGTCTTAAGTTATATAAAGCTTTTTGAAAAAGTTCTAGCCTGGACTAAGTCAGTGCAGTGGGACTGAAGAGAACAAGAGTTAGGCGAGAACTATTTAGATGATGACGTCAGCAGACAGGAGATGGCTGCTTTGTCAACTAGCCAAGCTCGATTACTCAGACTGCCCCCTCTCACTTGTCCTCCTGGGGCACCTGTGAGCTTCAGACGAGAAATGCAGTGAGTCTATATGAACAACACACCACCCATCCACAGGCAGGTGCCAAGGAAGCTCAGGAAAGGAGAAAACAGTCAGGCCATCTTCTGCATGGGAAGGGGACAAAGGGCTCTGGTCATCTAGTGACTACTGGGGCCCCAGCCCTACTAAGAACATAGGGTAATTAATACTATTGGTTCTCTGAGGCTTCAGGATAAAATGATATTGCTACCTTTGTCGGGGAGAAGCTGACATCAACACAAGCACAACCACTGCCAGGGATAGAAAGAAAGATGGTAGAAGCTCTGGAGCAGGATGGGCCATGGCTGGCCCAGACACATCTACTCTCCTCCTTCTTCTCTTCCCATGTTTGTAAATGTCACTCAGAAACCATTTCTCCCTACAGTTAGAAACCTCCTTATTCACACTTTCTCTGCCAAGTTCAGTAGCTTCATTTTGCAGCTTGGGAAGTTTTACATTTAAAAAAAAATCTTGCTCAGATTTCAGATCTGTTCCAAATTTTCAGACTTCAGTGCAGCTGCAGATTGGTTGGCCTCATAAAGGAGAATAAGATGAGGTCCCTGCCAAGCTTTAGCCTGACCCAACTTGGTATCGGCACCTTCTAGAAACAGACTCCAAACAAAAGGAAGGTGTCGTCTTTCACCAGGCAGATGGAGTTCTGCCAGTCCTGACCTAAATCTGTATCCCAGGTGTGCTGGATGAACAGGAAAAATGTGTGCAGCTGGGGGAGGGCACTTGGAGAAGCCCATTTCTTCATGGCAAAGCATGCCATAGCCCCAAGTCCCTCCCTCTCTGGATTTCTGAACTGAAGTAGTCTCCATTCCAGCCAAGCCTGACTTCACCAACACTACCAAACAATGCAGTGGCTGCAAATTTTCTCCTTTTGACATCCCAAAGATTCAGAAAATAGTCAAACATAAATATTCCTTCACCCTGGTTAGAAAGTCTCCCTTTCTGGCATAAGTCATGATTTATCTCTTCTCTGGTTTCAGGCAGATTAGTTCTGTTTTGTTTTGTTTTGTTTTGTTTTTTAAATTCTCTCCCTCCCTTTGTCCCTTACATCCTTTTCTAATTGGTATTGTTGGCATTGTGAACCTTTTTTACAGAACTGCCTCAGCGCTCCGAGCAGAAGTAAAGTTGCTGGAGACAGCTTCCAAGACAACAGAGGAGATGGCAGTTCTGCTAGCTTCATGAAGTTGGCCTCTTGATCCCATGAAACTGTCCATCTTATGTCCCCTGTGGGCATATGTGGAGCCCCTCAGGATGGCAGCAAGCTGCAAGCAGGCAACATCTTTTTATCTTGTCTGGTGTAACTGCTCTCCCTTCCACCTTCACTGAATGTTTATTGAGCACTTAATATGTACCAGACACCCTCATCGTTCCAACTTTTATGACATCGTTTCTTTTTCCGCTCCAAAGCAGTCAAGAGTTTTCAGGACTCAAAGTCTCTTTCGCCCTTCAGATAGCTCCAGGGAGGAATGTCGCATCAGGGACAAGAATACACAATGTATGTCCAGCTTTGTCCATAAGCAGCCAAGTGGTTGACTTCAATGGCGTCAGCCACAAACCAGTGAAAGAAAAGAAACTTAGGGGTTAAGACCAGACCTCAGAGACTGGTTTGAAAGAGAATTCTCTGCTGAGAACCCAGCTTCCTCTCTGGCTCCAGATCTATCCCCTAGTAACCATCCTTCTGAAAGCTCAGGGGACTCAAGGGGACTTAAGCCAGGTCCTATAGTTCTCCAGGTGCCATAACCTCTCTCTTCCCTCATTGCACCTGAAGATCTGAGCAGGCCTGCCAGGAGTGAGGGCCAAGGCACTGGGGTCACTCAGCACCAACCTGAGGACCACTCACCTCCCCACTGTCCCTCCTTCCTAGGGAGGGACCAGAGCTTCTCCTTGAAGGCTGGACCCCTGGAGAAGAGATCATGTGCCCCAGGAATACATGAGGTTCAGAGGAACAGCCAGCTACTGAGAGCCAGGCTGAGGAAGTACCAAGCAAGTGACAATGACGCCAACCTCACCAGGGCCCCAAGATAGCATGCAACTTCTAGGTGAGCTAACTCCACAGAGCTTCTTAAAACCAATATGCAAAATTTGTGCAACATAGAAGAAGAAAGAAAACAGATCCTCTGTTAAGACAGATTGTTCCAAATAAAGGATAGCTTTTATGTACAGAGCATCGCATAATGTCTTAGCAAATGGGGGATTGTCTCTCGATTCACAGTTCTGCCTTTTTGAAAGGCATTAGTTACACTCACTGACAATGAGGATAACACACAGCATACATTTACAAAATCTGGTTGAAGATATATTTAAAAGTTGCTTTTCCCTGGCATTTATCTCAGCAAAATATTTCTTTGTTGCCTGTAGTTCTTGTTCTCTCCTTGACTGTTTGTTTGTGGGGGTGTGAGAGTTTCTGAAATAGACACCTCCCTAAATTTAAAAATTAGAGAAAAAAGCTCCTTTCTTGCTGGTAGTCATGTATTGGTAGGTCTCAGGACTTCAGAGGTCACTGCCAGCTTCGGGCAGAGGTCGGCTCACTGACCTCAGCCTGAGATGTGTGGCCTATTGCCATCCATTTGGTTGCATGTGTGTGCTTGTGAGTCAAAAAATGCATAGTGTAGACACAAAGAAGGAAGGAGAGAGGGACTGTGTATCTATGCAGTGCGCAGTGTGTGTGCATGTTTATGTGTACATGTGTGTGTGATAGTGTGTTCCTGCAGTATGTGTGTGGTATACATGCATGATGTGTGTGGTACGTGTGATGTGTGTGTGGTGTGTGTATATGATGGGAGTAGGTAGATGTTTGCTCTATATGTATACAGGAATATGTTTGTATACATTTATGATATATATGTGGTTTGTGTGTGTAGCCTGTGTGTGGTATGCATGTGTATTGTGTGCATGTTTGTTGTATATGGTGTGGTGTGTGTATATAGTGTACAGTACAGATGGATGCAATATGTGGAGTATGTATGAAGTTTGTGGTGCTCATGTACATTGTAGGTAAGTGTATGGTATATGGTGTGTGTGTGTAGAGTGTGTGTTGTATGCATAGTGTGCATATATATGTGTATTTATAGTCTCTGTGAGAATGTATGGTTTCTCTCCATGTGCCCTCAATTCTGGAAGCAATGAAGCCAATCACACTTGAGGGGTGCATGTGGAAAGGAGTTGTCTGTCACTATTTTGGTTAGCTCCCTTGACCAATTATCCACCTTGTGTGAGTGTTCTGGAAACTGCCAGAACAATGCCTGGCAGGCAGGGATTGAGGGTGCTGAGGGCTGGGTTCATAGATACTGGGGCTTTCTGGAAACACACCACCCCCAAGCCTTCCAGGAGATCACTGCAGGGTCCATAGTTCCCAGAGAAAAGAGAGTTAGATGGGAGTCTCCATTTTCCCTTGTACTGACTTCTCACAACACACCTATGGGGCCTATCCTCACACCACAGGAAGTCTTTCAAGGTCGAAAGCCAACCCCACTGAGTTTGGAGGGGATGCCCAAAGTCTGCAGACAGACAATTATAGGTTCAGTCTCTCCCTCCTCTACTCAGGAGCAGCTGTCTCTGGCTCCAGGCAAGAAGCCTGCCTGGCACTCGCTGGTTTCATTCCACTTTCTCTCATGCTGGGCCTCTAGGCCAGAGGCCCATCTCCATTCACCCCTACTCCTGGATCCCATGCTAGCTGGTCCTAATGTTTTTTTCTTGATGAGTGTCAATGGATGACTGCTGCAGCCAGAGACTTCAAGATGAGATTGAAGAGAAGGGCCTAACACTTGCCAAAGCACTCTTTTTATTCTTCAACCTTTGGCAGTCACGACTGCTCCAAAATGCTGCATGGTCACAGCTACGTTGGAAGTCTGACAGCCACTCAGAGATATTTTTTTTTGGCTTTAGCAGGCTTTGGTCTCAGGTCCATCCCAGATGATTCTGCCAGCAGCCTCCCTGGATGACTCCACCCTCTTCAGCAGCTTCACCTGTGCCCAACCCAATCTGTGAGGAGCCCCTAATGTTCCCAAGACTATATAGAAAATCTGTGGTTAGCCAGTGGGACACCACACATGCATGAGCCTGCCTTTTTTTTTTTTTTTTTAATACAGGCAGCTTTATCCTTACCAGAACAGTTCATGTACTTCTTTCCCTTATGCTGCAGAATATGTCCCAAAAAAGCCTCTTTCGGATGGTTATATTTGCTTATTTGTGACTTCTATCTCCAGTAAAGTGGGCTGAGCTACTTGCACTAAGAGCTGGTAACACTAAAGGCTGGCACTGAAAGCAGTCAGCAGCCAGGGCTGATAACACCTAGGGCAGCTAGCAACTAGAGAATGGGGAAGAATGACAGAGAGCTGCCCAGGTAGCTCCAGTTGCTGAAAGAGTTTTAGAGTTGAGAGCTGCCGGCATTTGAGGCTCAGGGCTGCTCACGGCAGGAGCTAAGAGCTATGAGCCCTCAAACTCAGAGCTGCTAACACTAAGGGAGCTGCACATTGCCTACTCATAATTCGTATCCAAACTGAGAAAGGAGCCCTCAGCTGATTAGTAACAGAGATGAATTCCCATTACAAATAGAGAAGTTTAGCACTTGTCAGCCTAAAGTACTCCCAGCACTCTGCAAGGCAGAAACCCCAGACTCTTCCATCACCTCTTGACAAAAGAAGTCCTGTGGAACATAACATCTGTCCCACATGAGCTTGTCAGAAGGGTAAGAGGTCCAATGAGGGAGCACCAGGCTGGGCACTTCCACTTTTTATATGTTGCATACATCCCAGACAACATGGCCAAAACATGGAGTTAGGAGGTTCTGGCAGGGCAGAAAATTATGCCCTCTGCTCTATCTAATGTGTCTCCCTCTCCCCAAAGATTGTCCTCCTGGACAGCAAAAAGTCAATATCAACCACTTAAAGCAAAGAGCACTGGAGGCCTCAGGTGGCTCTCCTGAACTAGGTCTATGGTGAGATGGAGTGGAAAGGCCATGAGGTGATGAGACATGAAGAATGCATGAGGCAGGACTGAGGTGGGTCACACTTCACCCTGCTGTCCTGCAAACTAAACAAGCCTTCCCCTAAAGTGCTGGAACTATTAAGTAAAAGAGGAGCTCACATTCAGGTGAGTGTGCAAATGAAATAGGAGTTTGCAATCGGGTTCTGTGCAAGGAGGGAAACCAACTTGCAATCACATCCCATCTCTAAGACAGAGGTGCTGGAACCATCAGGAAGAGTCGCCCTATGACTGACGCAATCAGGATCCCACACTACTCCTCTAAGAGTAAGCAGGGGGGTTCCAATTACATGAAACTGAGCAGGGACACAGAAAAGACTGATCTTGGGCTAAAATGGCAATGGAAGGATATAGGTAGTGGGAATATGAATGTTCGCTGTAAAATTACTTCATCCTTGCTGTATGTTTGAAGATTTTTATAATAATATGCATTTGCATCTGCAGAGGAGCGGGGAAGACAGTGACGGGAGTTCCTGTGGAAATCCCTAAGGTCCTCAGGTCCTGCTTGATGTACTGCGGTCAAGAAATCAGTCCTTCCCTTGCCACCAAGTCCTCTATCCTTCAACTACCAGCTCAGCCATCTGGTGTGTGTAGAGCCTTCTCCCAGGCCTATGATACCTGTCCTCCTGTAAGACTGTCCTATATTCCAAAACCATGTCCTCGATTTTAGCATTAAAATGTCATTCGTTACATTAAATTATGGCGATAACTGATAATAGAGTTTTTTTTTTAAATGCTTACATTTGGAAAAAAATTCTTTAAAGGTCAGCAACCCTGGTTTAATATCTAAAGTTCTTTCTGATATATGAAAACCAGACCTGGAAACTTCCAATATAATGGAATGTGTGGACTTGGATTCCTACAGCCCTGGCCAGGAACTCCAGCTTCACTGTCAACTGGCCGCTTGCCCTTGAGCAAGTTTTTTTCATTTTCATCACAGGGGAAGCCTCAGTTTTCACATCCTTAAAAGAAAATGGACATTTCAAGGAATGAAACTTAATTGAATTCTATTTTCTTTTTTTAAGAGAGACAGAAAAGACTTTAGGGGTACAATTGAGGACATCTGAATATGAACTAGATTTTATTTTTATTTTTATTGGTGCATTACAATTATACGTAACAGTAGGATTTGTTGTTACATATTTGTACCTGCACACAATAGAACAATATAATTTGATCAATTCCATTCCCCTTGTTACTGGTTTTTGGATATCAGGATCAGGTCCTCATTTCCCCCAAAGCTGAAGATTAAACACCAGAGAAAACCTGAGAAACACTGAGGCAAGCGTAGAAAAGTGTAGAAAGCAAGCTTGATTTAAGAAAGTGACATGGAGAAAAGATAGCCTCTTCAACAAATGGTGCTGGGAGAATTGGAAATCCATATGCAACAGAATGAAACTAAACCCATATCTCTCACCATGCACGAAACTAAACTCAAAATGAATTAAGGACCTCGGAATCAGACCAGAGACCCTGCAGATTATAGAAGAAAAAGTAGGTCCAAATCTTAACCTTGTTGGTCTAGGACCAGACTTCCTTAACAGGACTCCCATAGCACAAGAAATAAAAGCTAGAATCAACCACTGGGATAGATTCAAACTAAAAAGCTTTCTCTCAGCAAAGGAAACTATCAGCAATGCGAAGAAAGAGCCTACAGAGTGGGAGAATATCTTTGCCAATCATACTTCAGATAGAACACTAATCTCCAGAATCTATAAAGAACTCAAAAAACTCTACTCCAAGAATTCAAATAATCCAGTCGACAAATGGGCTAAGGAAATGAATAGACACTTCACAGAAGAAGATCTACAAGCAATCAACAAACATATGGAAAAATGTTCAACATCTCTAGTAATAAGAGAAATGCAAATCAAAACCACCCTAAGATTCCATCTCACCCCAATTAGAATGGCAATTATCAAGAATACGAGCAACAACAGGTGTTGGCGAGGATGTGGGGAGAAAGGTACACTCATACACTGCTGGTGGGGCTGCAAATTAGTGCAGCCACTATGGAAAGCAGTGTGGAGATTCCTTAGAAAACTTGGAATGGAACCACCATTTGACCCAGCTATCCCACTCCTTGGCCTATACCCAAAGGACTTCAAATCTGCATACTACAGAAATACAGCCACATCAATGTTCATAGCTGCTCAATTCACAATAGCCAGACTGTGGAACCAACCTAGATGCCCTTCAATTGATGAGTGGATAAAGAAACTGTGGTATATATATACTATGGAATATTACTCAGCCATAAAGAATGATAAAATTATGACATTTGCAGGCAAATGGATGAAATTGGAGAATATCATGCTAAGTGAGATAAGCCAATCTCAAAAAGCCAAAGGACGAATGATATCGCTAATAAGTGGAGGTTGACACATAATGGGGGGGAGGGAAGGGTTAGAGTTAGGGTTAGGGAGGGGGGCAAGTATGGAGGAAGGAACTACTGTATAGAGGGTAAAGAGGGGTGGGAGGGGTGGGGGGAAGGGAAAAAATAACAGAATGAATCAAACAACATTGCTCTATGTAAATTTATGATTACACAAATGGTATGCCTTTACGCCATGTACAAACAGAGAAACAACATGTATCCCATTTGTTTACAATAAAAAAAAAAAAAGAAAAGAAAAAAAAAAAAAAAAGAAAGTGACAGAACAGAGATGGCAGACTTCTCCAGAGAGAAGTCAGGGATCAGAGCTGGGTGCCTGTGGGAGGAGGTGTGTCTTGCCCCTTTATAGATCTCGGATTTCCTCTCCTCATCCCTACCCTCCTCTTTCTGCCCTGAGTACATGCCCAAAGGTAGAAATGAGCAGTCCCAGTCCCAGGGGGTAGTCACTTGTAATCACTTATGTTGGAAAGTGCAGATCCCAGAAGTAGTTAGCAACCAGTTGCTTGGGGGCGGGGGCAGGGGTTAAGCAACCCATTTCCTTTTCTTTGATAATTAGCCCTCATCTTACCCACAGGATCATTTACTATCTACCTGTCCTTTGCCCCTCTCTCACCCTTTCTGGGCTAGGTTTTAAATCATATTGGGTATTAATTTTCTCAGGTATGAAAATTGTATTGTGATTATGTGAGATAAGGTCCTTAGTTTTAAAAGATACACGCTGACATATTTAGAGGTAAAGTTTTATGATGCCTACGATTTCCTTTGAAACAGCTGGGGGTGGGGGAGAACAGAGCAAGAAATAAATTTGGCAAAATGTTAACAATTATTGAATCTAGGTAACACATAGGTGTTCACTATACTCTTTTCTTAAAGCATCTCATTTTCTGACTTCTTGACTAGATTGAGATGATACAGCTGAGAAAATTCTGTGTACAGAGGCCAGAGCTGGGACCCAGTCAGTCACTCTTCAGGGCCTCTACCTGTTCCAAGATGAGTAGCAGAAAAGATTCTTGGTGACATCCCATCCAGGCGCTCTCTCACCTTTGAGATATTTGAAATTTTTTCAAGTTCACTCATAAGCTTGCCATGCTGTTTCTGGGATCCCAGATACTGTGGTTTGAATGCTTTTGTCACCTTCAAAATTCACAGCCAAATGAATCCCCAATGCAACAGTCTTAAGAGGGGTGTGGCCTTCAAGAGTTGATTAACAACTTTATGAAGGTGCATGAGGGAATCATTTTGGCCCCTTTTTGCCCTTTCATACCTTCAGCCAGGTGAGGATGCAATGTTCAAGGCTTCTTCTTGGAAGCAGAGATGAGGCTTTCACCAGACACTGAACATACCAGCACCTTAATCTTGGACTTCTCAGTCTCTAGACCTGTGAAATAGTGAAAGCATGGTTTTCTGGATCCTGGGGTCTTCCACAAACTCTGAGATGTCTCAGTCATTTCTTTCGCATTCTAAACTCTTTCAAAATGCAGCCATGAAAACTACAGAATCATCTCTTTCCATGGCCACCCCTCATCCCTTAAGCTCCCTACCTATCCAGACTCCATGAACAGGTGCTACTGACTCAGAGTTGCATACTTGTCCCCATCTTCCCAACCAGACTGTGGAGTCCTTAAAGGAAAAATTAGTATGAATTTTTATTAAGAGTGCCTTCAAGCGCCTAGGACAGTGTCCTGCACAACAAAGGACAAATATTATACATAGTAAATATTTTTCCAATATATTTTTTTTCTTTTTTTTTTTTTCTTCTTTTTTGGATCTTTTTTTTATTGTAAACAAATGGGATACATGTTGTTTCTCTGTTTGTACATGGCGTAAAGGCATACCATTTGTGTAATCATAAATTTACATAGAACAATGTTGTTTGATTCATTCTGTTATTTTTCCCTTCCCTCCACCCCTCCCACCCCTCTTTACCCTCTATACAGTACTTCCTTCCTCCATACTTGTCCCCCTCCCTAACCCTAACTCTAACCCTAATACTAACCCTTCCCACCCCCCATTATGTGTCATCCTCCACTTATTAGCGATATCTTTGTCCTTTCGCTTTTTGAGATTGGCTTATCTGACTTAGCATGATATTCTCCAATTTCATCCATTTGCCTGCAAATGCCATAATTTTATCATTCTTTATGGCTGAGTAATATTCCATAGTATATATATACCACAGTTTCTTTATCCACTCATCAATTGAAGGGCATCTAGGTTGGTTCCATAGTCTGGCTATTGTGAATTGAGCAGCTATGAACATTGATGTGGCTGTATCTCTGTAGTATGCTGATTTGAAGTCCTTTGGGTATAGGCCAAGGAGTGGGATAGTTGGGTCAAATGGTGAGTCCATTCCAAGTTTTCTAAGGAATCTCCACACTGCTTTCCAGAGTGGCTGCACTAATTTGCAGCCCCACCAGCAATGTATGAGTGTACCTTTCTCCCCACATCCTCGCCAACACCTGTTGTTGCTCGTATTCTTGATAATTGCCATTCTAATTGGGGTGAGATGGAATCTTAGGGTGGTTTTGATTTGCATTTCTCTTATTACTAGAGATGTTGAACATTTTTCCATATGTTTGTTGATTGCTTGTAGATCTTCTTCTGTGAAGTGTCTATTCATTTCCTTAGCCCATTTGTCGACTGGATTATTTGAATTCTTGGAGTAGAGTTTTTTGAGTTCTTTATAGATTCTGGAGATTAGTGTTCTATCTGAAGTGTGATTGGCAAAGATATTCTCCCACTCTGTAGGCTCTTTCTTCATATTGCTGATAGTTTCCTTTCCTGAGAGAAAGCTTTTTAGTTTGAATCTATCCCAGTTATTGATTCTTGCTTTTATTTCTTGTGCTATGGGAGTCATGTTAAGGAAGTCTGGTCCTAGGCCGACATGTTGAAGATCTGGACCTACTTTTTCTTCTATAATCTGCAGGGTCTCTGGTCTGATTCCGAGGTCCTTAATCCATTTTGAGTTTAGTTTCATGCATGGTGAGAGATATGGGTTTAGTTTCATTCTCTTGCATATGGATTTCCAATTCTCCCAGCACCATTTGTTGAAGAGGCTATCTTTTCTCCATTGCATATTTTTGGCCCCTTTGTCTAGTATGAGAAAATTGTATTTATTTGGGTTTGTGTCCATGTCCTCTATTCTGTACCATTGATCTACCTTTCTATTTTGGTACCAATATCATGCCGTTTTTGTTACTATTGCTTTGTAGTAGAGTTGAAGATCTGGTATTGCAATACCCCCTTGTTTCACTCTTCCTGCTAAGGACTGCTTTAGCTATTCTGGGTTTCTTATTCTTCCAGATGAATTTCATAATTGCTTCCTCTATTTCTGTAAGGTACGTCATTGGGATTTTAATTGGAATTGCATTGAATTTGTATAGCACTTTAGGTAGTATGGCCATTTTGACAATATTAATTCTTCCTATCCAAGAACATGGAAGATCTTTACATCTTCTAAGGTGTTCTTTAATTTCTTTCTTTAGTGTTCTGTAGTTCTCATTGTAGAGGTCTTTCCCCTCTTTTGTGAGATTGATTCCCAAGTATTTTATTTTTTTCGAGGCTATTGTGAATGGGGTAGTTTTCCTAATTTCTCTTTCTGAAGATTCATCACTTATGTATAAAAATGCATTGGATTTATGAGCATTGATCTTGTAACCTGCTACTTTACAGAATTCACTTATGAGTTCTAAGAGTTTTCTGGTGGAATTTCCAGGTTCCTCTAAATATATAATCATGTCATCAGTGAACAGAGATAGTTTGAGTTCTTCATTTCCAATTCATATCCCTTTAATTTCTTTGATTTGTCTAATTGCTCTGGCTAGAGTTTCAAGGACGATATTGAATAGAAGTGGTGAAAGAGGGCATCCCTGCCTTGTTCCAGTTTTTAGGGGGAATGCTTTCAGTTTTTCACCATTTAGAATGATACTGGCCATGGGCTTAGCGTAGATGGCCTTTACAATGTTAAGGAATGTTCCCAGTATCCCTATTTTTTCTAGTGTTTTGAGCATGAAGGGATGTTGTATTTTATTGAATGCTTTTTCTGCATCTATCGAAATAATCATGTGATTCTTAACTTTAAGTCTGTTGATATGGTGAATGACATTTATTGATTTCCTGATGTTGAACCAACCTTGCATCCCTGGGATAAAACCCACTTGATTGTGGTGCACTATCTTTTTAATATATTTTTGTATGCGATTTGCTAAAATTTTGTTGAGAATTTTTGCGTCGATGTTCATTAAGGATATTGGTCTGAAATTTTCTTTCCTCGATGTGTCTCTGTCTGGTTTAGGTATCAGGGTGATATTGGCTTCACAGAATGAGTTTGGGAGCGTTCCCTCCTCTTCTATTTCATGGAATACTTTGAAGAGTATTGGAATGAGCTCTTCTTTAAAGGTTTTGTAGAACTCGGCTGAGAACCCATCTGGTCCTGAACTTTTCTTTGTTGGTAGGCTTTTGATGACTTCTTCTATTTCAGTACTTGAAATTGGTCTATTTAAATTGTTTATGTCCTCCTCATTCAGGTTAGGCAATTCATATGTCTCTAGAAACCTGTTGATATCTTTAAAATTTTCTATTTTGTTGGAGTATAGATTTTCAAAATAGCTTCTAATTATGTTTTGTATTTCAGTCGTGTCTGTTGTGATATTTCCTTGTTCATTCCAAATTTTAGTGATTTGGGTTTTCTCTCGTCTTCTCTTTTTTAGAGTGGCTAAAGGTTTATCAATTTTGTTTATATTTTCGAAGAACCAACTATTATTTTGTCAATTTTTTGTATTGTTTCTTTTGTTTCAATTTCATTGATTTCACCTCTGAGTTTAACTATTTCCTGTCTTCTACTACTTTTGGTGCTGTTCTGTTCTTCTTTTTCTAGGGCTTTGAGCTGTAGTGTTAGGTCGTTTATTTGTTGAGTTTTACTTCTTTTATTAAATGCGCTCCATGAAATAAATTTCCCTCTAAGTACTGCTTTCATAGTGTCCCAGAGATTTTGATATGATGTTTCTTTGTTCTCATTTACCTCTACGAATTATTTAATTTCCTTCCTAATATCTTCTGTTATCCATTCATCATATAATAGCATATTGTTTAATCTCCAGATGTTGGAATAGTTTCTGTGTTTTACTCTTTCATTTATTTCTAACTTCAATCCATTATGATCTTATAGAATACATGCTAGTGTCTCTATCTTCTTGTATTTGCTAACATTAGCTTTGTGGCATAATATATGGTCTATTTTAGAGAAGGATCCATGTGCTGCTGAGAAGAAAGTGTATTCGCTCTTGGTTGGATGGTATATTCTATAAATGTCCGTTAAGTCTAAATTATTGATTGTGTTATTGAGATCTATGGTTTCTTTGTTCAATTTTTGTCTGGAAGATCTGTCCAGTAGTGAGAGAGGCGTGTTAAAATCACCTAGTATTATTGTGTTATGGTCTATTTGGTTTCTGAAATTGAGAAGGATTTGTTTGACATACATGGATGAGCCACTGTTTTGGGCATAGATGTTTATGATTGCTATATTTTGCTGATTTATGCTTCTCTTAAACAGTATGAAATGACCTTCTTTATCCCTTCTGACTAACTTTGGCTTGAAGTCCACATTATCGGAAATGAGGATGGATACTCCAGCTTTTTTGCTGAGTCCATGTGCATGGTATGTTTTTCCCCATCCTTTCACCTTTAGTCTATGGGTATCTTTTTCTATGAGGTGAGTCTCTTGCAGGCAACATATTGTTGGATCTTTCTTTTTAATCCAATCTGCCAGTCTATATCTTTTGATTCATGAATTCAGGCCATTAACATTCAGGATTATTATAGAGATATGATTTGGTTTCCTGGTCATTTGGTTCATTTTTTAAATTTTATTTATTTATTTGTTTGACACAACTTGTTTCCTCCTTTATTGACAAGTCCTTTAGGATAATTCCTCCCTTTGCTGATTTGCTTCTTTGTTTTTCATCTCTTCCTCATGGAATATTTTGCTGAGAATGTTCTGTAATGCTGGCTTTCTTTTGTAAATTCTTTTAGCTTTCATTTATCATGGAAGGATTTTATTTCATCGTCAAATTTGAAGGTAAGTTTTGCTGGGTATAAGATTCTTGGTTGGCATCCATTTTCTTTCAGGGCTTGAAAAATGTTGTTCCAGGCCCTTCTATCTTTTAGGGTCTGGATTGAAAAATCTGCTGAAATCCGTATTGGTTTCCCCCTGAATGTAATTTGGTTCTTTTCTCTCGCGGCCTTTAAAATTCTGTCTTTATTTTGTATGTTAGGTATTTTCCTTATAATGTTCCTTGGTGTGGGTCTGTCGTAATTTTGTGTATTGGGAATCCTATAAGCCTCTTGAACTTGATTTTCCATTTCATTCTTCAGATTTGGGAATTTTTCTGATATTATTTCATTGAATAAATTGTTCATTCCTTTGGCTTGTTTCTCTAGGCCTTCCTCAATCCCAATAATTCTTAAATTTGGCCTTTTCATGATATCCCATAGTTTTTGTAGATTCTGTTCATGATTTCTTACCATCTTCTCTGTTTGTTCAACTTTGTTTTCAAGGTTAAATATTTTGTCTTCAATGTCTGAGGTTCTGTCTTCCAGGTGTTCTATCCTACTGGATATTCTTTCTATGGAGTTCTTAATTTGGTTTATTGTTTCCTTCATGTCAAGGATTTCTGTTTGGTTCTTTTTCAATATCTCTAACTCTTTATTGAAATGATCTTTTGCTTCCTGTATTTGCTCTTTTAATTGTCGATTGGTGCGATCATTCAATGCCTGCATTTGCTCTTTCATCTCATCGTTTGCTTCTCTGATCATTTTAATTATGTACATTCTGAACTCCTTTTCTGTCATTTCTTCTGCCATGCTGTCATTGGGTTTTATTGATGTAACATCTAGATTTGTTTGCAGCATTTTCTTTCCTTGTTTTCTCATATTGTTCAGGTATCAGTGGACCGCTGAGATATTGCAGATTTCCTCTATTGACTTACAATGTCCCTGAAGATTTCTATATATATATCCTCCCTTAGCCTTCAGTAGGCTGAAGTCTTGGAGGAAGTTGATAATGCGGTGCTCCACAAGGAAGCTGCCTCTCTAGGAGTGGTGGCCTTCAGGTGGGGTATAATCCCTGCTAGTGGGCAGAGGTGCCTCTACTTGTTGACCAATGATCATCCAAAGGGGACCTAGGCTGCGGGCTGAGGCAAGGCCTGTTTGGGCCTGAGTCTCTGGTTTTACCGTCCTTGTGGGGAAACCCCACCCGGCAGGGAAGACTCACCCGGTGGGGAGGTGTCGCTGGTTAGTTCCCTCCTAGAGGTTTCCCTCAATTTACAGCTACCGCCTGGGCTGGGCTGCCTTCCTCTGCAAAGTTCCCAGGGGCCCGGCCCTACCTCCTGGGCCTGGGAGCCTCACCCTTCGCAGATGAATCTCCTTAGGCTGCCCCTCCTCAGAGAATCTGCCCGCAGTCCTGGAACCTTTGCTTCGCCCCTAAGCCTGTCTCTGTGTGGCTCTTCCACCCAGAAGCCTCCTAGATCCTGGGACCCTGCTCTGCACCTAATCACCTGGCTATGTGGCCCCTCCTCTGAGCAGCCACCTGGGGCCCCATACAATCGCTCTGAGTCCCAGAGACCCGCCACACGCCTCTTCCTCCAGACAGCCGCCCAGTATTCTGGTGCGGTCACTAGGAGTCCAAGAAACTCACTGCGTGCCTCCTCCTCCCACCAACCAGCCATGGCCCTGGGCAATCAGTCACTCCGAGTCGAAGTGACCCTCCCCGTTCCTCCTCCTTCTCCAAATAACCCCCCGGGTGTTCAGGAGCGGTCGCTCTGAGTGGCTCTGAATCCACGTGACCCGCTGCACGCGTCCTCTGCAACCGCCCGGAGCTCTGATGCGGCCACTGGAGACCAAGCGACCCACTGCGCTTCCCCTCCAGGCAGCCCCCCTGTGTTCAGTGGCTGTCACTTTAAGTCCAAACAACTCACCACTCGCCTTCTCCTCTGAGCAGCCGCCTGGAGCGCTAATGCAGTCACTGCAAGTCCAAACACCCCGCCGCGCTCCTCCTCCTCCTCCTCCTACTCCTCAGGGCAGGCCCCAGTGTTCAGAAGCGGTCTGAGTCCAAACAGCTCGCCACGCAGCCCCTCCTCTGGCAACTGCCTGTAGCTCTGGTGTAGTCACTCCGAATCCAAGCGGCCATGCTCCTCTTCCTCCTCCTCGTCCTCAGGGCAGGCCCCAGCGTTCAGAAGCGGTCGCTTAGAGTCCAAACAGCTCGCCGCACGGCTTCTCCTCTGGCAACCACCTGTAGCTCTGGTGCAGTCACTCTGAATCCAAGCGGCCACGCTCCTCCTCCTCCTCCTCAGGGCAGGCCCCAGTGTTCTGAGTCCACACAACTCTCCTCTCCACTCCTCCCCTGGGCAGCCGCCGGAGCCCCAGTGGTTGCTCCGAGTCCCAGCGCTGTGCTGAGCGGCCTCCTTTACGGCGCTCCCAGTTGTCCGAGTTCACTGCTCCAGCAGGGGGAGGGGTGTCTCGCCGGCAGCTCTACTTCACAAAGTTCCCTGCATTCCAGGACCACTGTCCCATCCAGGACGCCTTCCCAACGGGTGAGAGTCACCCAGCTGCTTTGAGTTGGTCCCAAGTGTCTCAATATCTCCTCTTTTGAATCCTGAGTCCTGGAGCAACATGAAATGCAGCCACCCTCTAGGCCGCCATCTTGAAACCTCCCAATATATTAATGAATGGTTCAATGTGTAAGCAAGTAGATGTATGGATTGGTGAGTGGGTGGGTAGGTGGGTAGATGGATGGATGGATGGAGTGGTCTGTCAGTCCTATAAATTAGATTAAAATGGAAGTTAGCTTTGCATGGCCCTAACTTAAGGTTTGAGATGACTCCCTATACAAATGTAAAGATTTGGATTACCCTAACTATGCACGTGGTAGAGGTCTAAAATATATTTCTTTTTTACTGTGGGAAAATATGAATTTGAATTTCTCAGGTTTCATCCAGTTCGTGTGAGTACATGGCCTCTGACTTTCTGTGCAGTAACCTTAAGTGAGAAAGAAACTGTCTTCCTACAAGAGGGACAAATAAGGCATGGGTGCCCAGGCAGCAACCTTGTCTCACTTCCAGCTATTCTCTTAGCACACAGAGCACTAACCACAAACTTAGTGGTCTGTCATGGAATGTGGTCTTTTAGAATACCATGCACTAAGATGTTGCCAAATTCATTAAATCTCTATTTAAGAAAAACAATAGAAAATTTATAAGATTCCATATTAGAAATTTCACAAAGTTCCCAGAGTTGGGCATCCCCCGGGACTTGTAGCATTTATTGGTTTATTGAAACACAAATCACTTTGTGTTATCCGGTCCTGTCCAACTTCAGTGGAGGGAGCAAAGGGGAAATAGAGGATGAAACAGAGGTCACATAATCAGAGAGAGGGAGCCAGAGAAGGCAAGAGAAGAGGTAGAGGAGAAGAAATGGATGAGAGGAGAAGATATTTTCAAAACATGGAAAGAGGGGGAAAGAACTCACCTCTTAGGCCTGCCAGGCACTCTTAGGATCAGAGGCTAAGGTTGATCATGCCTTCATATGACTCTTCCAGAAGAAAGTTAGTATGCCTCAGGGGAGCCCCAGATGGGAACTATTAATTTCATTCAATAATCCAGATGGTAATTCAGACTGTGAAGCAAATTCACATCTGCTTAGAATGCCTGTGCTATTCCATAGAGTCAATGAACTTTGAGGACCTCATGAAGAAGGTATTAGCATTCCTGTTTGTAGATAAGAAACTGGGACTTGATGAGGTCAGCTGATTGTACAAGGTTGCCAGCTAGTAAGTGGCAATGTCAGAATGCATTTCCATTCTGTCCCGATGCAAACCACTACACTGACAAACTAGTGCCATGTCTGCAGCTCACTATAGCCTAAACATAAAGTTGACTTGATGTGTATTAGATAATTCCCTCAAGATGCAAACCTCACAGCTATTTTTATGATAAAAACAAGGATAGTGTTCTGAAACTCTTAAATGATACCATGTTCAGGGAATGACAGATGTACAAGTCTTGCCCAATTCCAAGAATACTGAGGACCCAGATGATGACAATAGAAAACAGGAACTAAAACATCACTTTCCAACACAGGGACCGTGTCAAGAACCCACAGAGCAGATGTCAAACAAATCTGACTC
This sequence comes from Sciurus vulgaris, assembly GCF_902686455.1. Taxonomy (NCBI): domain Eukaryota; kingdom Metazoa; phylum Chordata; class Mammalia; order Rodentia; family Sciuridae; genus Sciurus; species Sciurus vulgaris. The sequence continues at coordinate 43,214,567 of NC_136464.1, forward strand.
TGACATTCAACTTAAGATTGAGCCCAATTTGGTCCTTCAATTGCTTTCTATGTCACAAAGCAAATCTATGCCACAAAGCAAGTCTTCCTAGGTCACAAAGTGAATCCAATAGCAGATGATATGAAATTTTTCTTTGTAGACATTTTCCAGCTGATAGGTGAAGATAATAAACTTAGATGGCACTATATTATAATTCCTCATGAATAAATTTGTCTGGGCTATGAGCATCAGTGACTATTAGTCACGAGAGGGAAACAACCAGATGTCATGTGTCTTCTAACCAGAAGTCACATGGCACCCAGGAAGTAACCTTTCCTAACCCTGGTGGAGCCTCTAGATCTTCTTACAGGCAATACAAGAGACAAAGAACATGTAACCAATCCCAAGAGGATGTTCACAGCACAACAGACCATGGGAAAATCTACAGGAAAGGCAACCAGGTTTCTTCAACAACTAAATAATATGAATAAAAAAGAGAGGTTTAAAAGACATCAGCCAATCTCAAACAATGAACCTCATTTGGATCATAATAAATCATATTTATTAAATACTCAGGGAAATTTGAACATTGGCTACTGATATTGAAGAAATTATTATTCAGGTCTTAGATGTGATAATTATATTTTGGAAATTTTAAAACTCTTTATCATTTTCCTGGTTATTTGTTTCAAAAGAGTCCTGGAGAAATAGAAGAAACAAGGTTGGTTATGGATGACATTTTGTAAAAGTCAGGAGATGTATACACAAAGAAAGAGAGCTTCTTCTCTAGCTTTTGTGTAAGCTTGAAAATTTTCAAAATAAAAGGTTTTTTTTAAATTCAGAAAAAGACGGAGTCTCTTCCACTTTTTCATGCCTGGCTCACTTAGTATATTGTTGACCTAGATAAATTTGTCTGACTCGGCTGAATTAATACACCTTAATTCTTCCCCCATAATACACAAAATATTCCTAAATACAAATACTTGATAAGGCAAATTTCCCATTTATATCATCTTTATGATTCTCCTTTGATTAGCACCTCCTACTCTTACCCTCACTACCTGCTGAATGTCTTTTTAAATATCCTGTCTTCCTATAAAGGGAAGCAATTGCTAAATGCCCCTTTAGGAGAAGAATGCTAAACTCTTCTCCTGATTGATATTCCCCAACCTAGGATCACTACAACTGGAAGTATATCTATGCCACACTGAGTAACAGTGGTAAATAAAGACAGATCAGAAATAGGGGAGGGGCACACTACCTCGACTATCAGGCCAAACTGCACCTTCACTCTGTGCCTCCTCAGCTGTACTCCTGGGGTGTAGGGCTATGCACCTTATGGGGTTTCCATGAGGAATGAGGTAATGTATATAAATACTGAAAAGAGTGCATACGTAGAGAAAGTTCCCAAGGGTACAAGATTCCTTCCTGCTATAAACAGAAGTTGGCAGAGGAAATGGAAGTAGGATTCAGTCATCAATAAGAAAAAGAAAAAAAGAAAAAGAACCATATTCAAAGGGATCCTAGACATGGTGTTCAATGTACGGGTGCCAAGGTGACAGAAAAAGAAATCTACTCTGAGTATTGCTGAATAGGGACTATAGGAAATCTTAGTGGACCCACAAACTAGGTCACTGGGTCCCAGGGGGTAGGGCCACAGGTGTGTTGTTGACCTGGTCTCTCCATACACCTGTCTTCATTTCAAATTGGCCCACTGGCCTGACTTGCACGCCTCTGCGCCCCTCTTGTTCAGTCTCCCCAGTGTGACCTGTCCTTGGCCTTACTCCCTGTATCACTGCTAGGAGCCAAATGGCACTTTTTTCCTCACACAACCTATTTGTGTCTAATAATCTCATGCATGGATCCCAGACATGAAAAATGTTTTAAATGAATAAATTAAAAGGATTCAGCATCGGTTTCTAGAGATCAAAAGCTACTGACACATAACATCCACACACAGTCTTTGTTCTTGCCACATCCCAAACTGGGTTTTGGAATCCTCTCCTTTCCTTCTCTCCATCAGCAGAGATAAGAGTTCTGCCCTGGGATTTATCCACATGAACTGGCACCTGGGTTTCTAGGCAAGCGAGAAAAATAGAGATGAAGAAAAGAAGGCCAGCCTGACTGGCGTCTTATTCTAACTTACCCTACAGGGACAAAGGGATTGTGAGGAAAAGCTTTCATGACCACCCTGTGAGGCTCCACACGCACAGGCTGGGCTGCCTGGGGCCCAGGTGAAAAGGTGGCACAAAACGTGGGCTCCATTTCTTCCTGGCCCAGGGCCTGCTTTAATTCAGGAAAACCAAAGGCTTCTGCCATAGAGTAGAGATCCTCTGGGAGCGTTGTTATTTGGAGAGCTCTGGGAAGCTGTAGCTGGAGTGAAAATTGGGACTCTAAAGAAGGGCAGGGAGGAGAGGGGAAGGAGGTATCTGAAACAACAGCCAGGAAAGGCTCAAGAAGGAGACAAGCAGAAGAAAATGTACAAGATGATCGAGTGCACACCTGACATTCCCCAGGTCTCGAAGCGTAAGGGGAAGGATGAGATTCTATCTTCACCACGAGAATGATCAGCCACCGAGTGCAAGCTCTCAACATTGAGGTTATCTTCTTGTGTGTGTGTGAATGATGTTGTTCCTGGAGGACATTCAGAGCACACACAGATAGGAGGTGTGGTACTGAGCTATGGTCCCAAGGACAGAGCCCCTTTGCAGGAAAGACAAAGTTTATATTTGACCATGGAAACCTGCTATAACCATGCAGAGAAAACCTATAATCTAAGGCTGAATTAATAGCATAGGCAACAAGAAATTTGAAATTCAGAAAAGGTCAAGGTCAGTAAGTGCTGAGAGCTCCAGGGAGGCATCTGAGAAAAGATGCATTTGTTCTTCCCTGAATATTTATGGATCACCTCCCAGGAGTGTGCCAGGCTTTTCTGAGCCCTGGAGACACAGAGAAAAGTCAGAGCTGTCCTCAAGAATCTCAGAGTCTTGAATGGAGGGACAATCATGACCTTGGGGCAATCGCTTGGATGCAGGTCTGTACAGGAGTTATGGGGCACAAGAAGGCACCACTCGTGCTGCCCAGATGGGAGAGTGAATGCAAAGGTTTCACAAGGTGAAGGTCACCCAAAGCTTAAAGCAAAGGAGCAGGAACAGCCCAGGCAGAGGGCAGAAGGAAAAAAGATACTGAACTGTGAATGGAAGATCTGGCAGAAAGTGAGAAGCTGGGGTTAGGAACACAGGTGAGAGACAAACCCCCAGGTCTCTGAGCCATGATATGACAAAAAGTGTCAGGAATGACAATGGGACACCTGGCTTTGGGGAAAAAGAGAACTGATAATGTTGCTCAGTCAGAGGGAAGGTTTGGAAGAGAACCCAGACATCAGAAGCAAGAAGATCCTGTTCTGGTACCACCTCTGCAGCCTCCAGTCATTCTGTCACTTCCTCTGACTTCCATCTCTCTCTCTCTCTCTCTCTCTGTTAAGCAGGAACCACATGGCTCCTGTTTCCTCTCACCCCATGAGATAAAGACCCAGTGAAGCAGAGCATGGTGGTGCATGCCTGTAATCCCAGTAGCTCTGGAGGCTGAGGCAGGAGGATTGAAGGCTCAAAGCCAGCCTCAGCCAAAGCACTAAGCAACTCAGTGAGACCGTGTCTCTAAATAAAATATGAAATAGGGCTGGGGATGTGGCTCAGTGGCTAAGTGCCTGTGAATTCAATCCCTGATCCACACCCGCACCCACCCACCCACCCCCCATATAAAAAAAAGACACAATGAACTATGGGAGTTGGGAGAGTCCCAGGGCTAGTTTCAAGAACCTTAAAGTGCTAGGACAGCTTATTGCTGGGAACACTCAGAGCCAAGCTGGTAGGTTTTGGGCAGCTTCAAGCAAACAAAAAACTCTTTTAATACCTATTCACTCAGAATTGTATCCACGAGTGCCCGGCCACTTTTTTCTAGGTGGAAACCAAATCTAGCTGATTTATTTTAAGTGAGACTTACACGAGTCATCACCAAGTATAGATTTAAGCTTTAAGAACTAATGAAAGGAAAAAATTGCAAATGTGCCCAAACCACAATCCAAATGAAGCTTTGTCCTTGAACAATCGTAATTTAGGATTGTCATCCATGGGCCTGATAATGAAAAGGAGACTTTATCCAGACCCTTCTCCAAATAATAAAAATTGATTTTTGACCAAGGCCAATCTATTGTTCCAAATCATTAACTTCGGAGAATAAATCATTTTCTGATGCAGTAAAACTGCTTTCTGAGGGTTTGATGTTTCAGGCAGCTGGTAATGCAGAACGAGTCTCTTTGGTTTGGAAGCAGCTCAGGGGCAGACAAAGCAGTCTCCCTTTGCTGATTTTCTTGGGCTTCCTTTTAGGCATTTCAGTTCCAGTGAGATGTGGGTGCTTCAGCATTCTCATCCTGAGGCCTGAATTTCAGCTTTGGGAGCGCTTCTGCCCATCCCTCCAGGTCAACCTAATGACATACAAGATAGAGCTGACCCCAGAACAGCTCTCCCAAGGGTTCAAGGTTATGTCAATGCAACCCACAGATTAGACCAGGGGCCAAACCCCATGGTGCTCATTCTGAATCACAGATCTAAAATGCTATAAGCCAACCTTACTACTATCAATATGTCAATTATAAGATATTCAGGAAAAAGACATTCTTCTCCCTCAGTCTTGAGTGCACAATGATGTGCTTCCATTTCTTATTCTAAATAGCAAAGATCTTTCTGTACTTTCTCCATCCAGTGCTGGCAGCTTCTCCCACTGGACTAGGAAGCAGGGAGAGGGGAAATTAACAAGTATTAAAGCCCAGCTAGCAACTTAGTGGCACTAGAACCACTTAGCCTGCCGTCTCATTTGACTCTCCCCATAGAGGTATGAGGTATCATTGAAACTTGTACTGATTGGAACCCTGAGACTCCATAAGCCTTAGTGCCTATCCCCAGACCTAGACCGCATATTTCTAAGTTTTAGAATCACTATTAAAACCCAGGTCTCTGATGCCACAGCCTCTACTCTTCCCTCCAGTCCAGATGGAATCCTGGGAGAAGGCACTTCTGCAGTCTCCTTCTGGAGACCAGGGAGGGAGTGACCCCACTGGGAGAGAGTGCCCCAGGCACAATGGGATCACTCACAACAGAACTTCTTGTCACAGGGCCACCTGCTGGGAGCTTTATGAGACAACATCAGTGGGCAGGGACCCAAATGCAGAGGGGGAAGAGGATAAGTTCAACTGACTGCTACAGGAGAATGGACCTAAGTGGTCCCGACGTCAACACTACCCTCTCTGCAGCCCCAGGCTCTTGTGTGACTTTGAGTTTGGCCAAAGTGTTTTCCTAGCTCTCAGGGTTCAAACAGCACTGTAGACTAAGCCTCGGGACTGAGGTCACCATAATCCCATGAACTTCTCTCTCATCCAGGTGAGGCCTCATTAGCCTGATTAGCAACCCTGACACAAGCATACAAACTCGGGGTCAGATGTGACAGCTGAAACATTTAAGGACACGGGACCAACCAAGCAAAACAGAATCACTCCAAATTATATCCAAGAGTGCCCGGCCACTCTTCTCTAAGTCCAAAACCAAATCAAGCTGATTTATTTTAAGTGAGAGTTACTCAAGTTGTCACCATGTGCAGATTTAAGCTTTTAGAGCTAATGAAAGCAAAAGACTAGGAATGGATCCACCATATGACCCAGTTATCCTGTGATAAATACTCCTTGGTATTCATCCAAAAGAACTAAAATCAGCATCCTATAGTGATACAATTGTACCAATGTTTATAGCAGCAGAATTCATAATAGCCAAGTTATAGAACCAACATAGGTGCCTCTCAATAGATGATTAAAGAAAATGTGGTACATAAACATCATGGTGTTCTACTCAGCCATAAAGAATAATGAAATTATGTCATTTGCTGGCAAGTGGATGGTACTGGAGTGAGATAAGCCAGATGCAGAACACAAAGGGTTGAATGTTTTCTCTTACATATGGAAGTTAGAGAGAAATAAGAAACTTTTTAAAAAGGGGGGCAATCTCATGAAAACAGAAGGGGGGACAGTGGAGTGAGTACAGGAAGGGAAATGAGGGGGAGGGAGAAGGGACAGAAAGAGGAGGAAGAGTAGAATGAAATCAACCCAGCTATGTCGTGTGCATGTGTGAACAGACCACAATGCATTCCACTTTCATGTATAATTGCAGTACAACTATTTAAAAAAATAAATAAGAAACAACTAATGAAAGGAAAATATTGTAAATGTATCCAAACCACAATCTAAATGAAGCTTTGCCCCTATACATGGGGACCTCCCTCCCCAGTGCCCTCATGGCACTAAGACCACATCTGTCTGCATCTGGTATGAATCTGAGGTTACAAGCTGTTGAAATTCTTTCTCTGAAAATTCAAAATTAGGAGGTAGAGAATCTGGCCTCTTAAGAAGGAAAAAGGAAACTGGAACCCTGGTGACTAGTATGTGACATTCTATGGCCTCAGAAGGAAATAAAGACCAACTGCAGAGAAGACAAAGCTGGCAGTGAGGAGGCAGAGGTGAGAGCCAGAGATCTTTCCCTTGGCCTCTCCACCTGTGGTTGCTGCCTGCTCCTCTGCCTTACTGCAGTTCTGTCCTTAGAGTCCATGAAACAACACTGCAGCCCCATGTATAAGCCAACTCCCTTTGTTTATGCTGTAGGATCAGAGATTATACCCTATAACTCAGATTGGAGAACACAACAGCCTTCTCATCTTCCATCTCTCTCCTCATCTTTGGAATTCCCCTTCCTGCTAATGAAGCAGCACTCCTGCCCCCACACTTGGATAGACAGGTGCCCTGGGGGGAGGAGGCAGTCTTTACACATAGTCAAAAGTAAGACTCCGTCTTGAGGTGAGCAAATGTTTAGCACACAGTCCCCACCAACACTCGCTTTCTGACCCAGGTCACCTGGTTTAAGCCCCTGTGGCTACAGTGGGGAGGCCTCAGATAGGCCTTCAGGTCTTTGTTGGCTTCAGAGGGTTGATTTGAAGACCTTGCTCATCCTGGCCCTGAAGTCCTCATCTAGTTGTTGGCCTCACGGGCCTGTTGCCTCTCAGCATCCTTCTGTGCATCTTCACAGCCTTTAGGGGACCAGGGGACATTTCAAGCTAGCTCTTCCTCTCCTTAATTGTCCCATGCAGTCACATGCCCCTATGCCATAGCTAGCCCTGGTGGGCCTGAGGTCCAGCAGAATTGGAGGTGCAGCCCTGTACTTTTGGCTTCTCCTGCAGCAGCCTATGTTCCTCTCATTCTGCTCCAATGCTGTGACCACCATCCATCAGGCCACAAAGAGTAGGTGCCATGTTCCTTGGGGCCCCAGTTAGAGGTTTCTGTATCCAAACCACCAAGCCACCTTTCCATCTTGGAGGACTGGGACACCCCTGCGTCTCATCCTCCTTCTTGCCCACCTGATGGGTGTCATTGTCCTAGAAACCTACCTATCTTATTCCATGAACCTCTGAGTTTCACAGTCCAGTTTAGAGCCAAACATAGCACAGATAGAAAAACTGATTTAACCTAAGGGAAGTTGCCAGAGAACACATTTTAATAATATCACCCTTCTTTCATTTAAATAGGTTAGAGTTGCTTTCTGTTACCTGTGTGATTTTTAACAGTTGCAAGATTGGACAAGACACTCCTATTCAGATATTTCCAATAACATTCCTTGAGGGTCTTGACCTCACGAAGCCACTAGAAATGAGTGGACTGGACAAGGGGCTTAACTTTCAATACCATCTGTCCTGTGACTTCCAGAGCAAAGGATGTACTTTGGGATGAACTGCACACATGCCCTTCCTCAGGTGGACCTGGTCTCCAGCCAGCAGGGACAAAGGGACCATGCCTTAGTCAAGCCCAACTTCTTTCAGTTCTCTAAGTGCTTTATCAAGAATACTGGACTTCCCCAAGCAGCCCAGCCCCCTCCGGCGGGAAGCACCTCTCTAGGCTAGCTTCCCGCGGCAGACCTCCCAGTGAGAGCCTCTCCATGCAGAGCCAGCCACAAGTCCCCAAGCCAGCGGAGACCCCCGACATGCAAGCAGCTTCTGGGACCAGGGCTGGGCAGCCAGAGACCTCTCCAGGCAGCCTTGTCCCCCTCCAGCTGCAGGCTTTTTCCACGGGGCGATCCAAAATGGCAGACTAGAGGGTGAATGCATCTTCAGTCACTCCAGAACCCAGGATTCAAGAAGGAGAGGCATTGAGAGACTCGGACTAAAATAGAACCATGGGGTGAGTCTCCCCCACCCAGCGAAGCTCAGCTGGGCGGCAGGCCCGAATTCGAGTGGCTTATTAGAGTAGGACAGGGCAGATAGAGTCTCCCTCAGGCAACTCTGTGCAGTCTGGCAGTGGGCTCCTCCCACAGGGACAGATCTTCCAGCCTCTTGGAAAAGGACCCCCAGTGAGAGCCCTTCTGAACAGAAGCAGCACGGCCAGCTCCGGCCCGCCCCGCTGCCTGCTCTGGCCTGCCACAGGTTGCTTCAGTGACCAGCACAGGGCACCAGGGACTTCCCCAAGGAGCCCAGCCCCCTCTGGCGGGAAGCGCCTCTCTAGGCTAGCTTCTCGGGGCAAACCGCCCAGTGAGAACCTGTCAACACAGAGCCAGCCACAAGTCCCCAAGCCAGTGGAGACCTCCAACCTGCAACCAGCCTCTGGAACCAGGGCTGGGCAGCAAGAGAACTCTCCAGGTCTCTCTTCCTGGAACCAGTAGCGGGCTAGGGCCAGCGTTCTTCGGAAGCACTGCATTATCAAATTAATCCAAGACTTCTGGCTACTGAAGGCTGATAGGTGATACACTGGAAATCTACAGAGACACTATAAGCCAATAGAGGAAATCTACAATATCACAGAGTCCCATTGACATCTGACCAATATGAGAAAACAAGGGAAGAAAATGTCCGAAACAAACCTAGATACTATATCAATAAAACCCAATGACAGCACAGCAGAAGAAATGTCCGAAAGGGAGTTCAGAATGTACATAATTAAAACAATCAGGGAAGCAAACGAGGAGATGAAAGAACAAATGCAGGCATTAAATGAATGCACCAATCAACAGTTAAAAGAGCAAATAAGGGAAGCAAAAGAGCATTTCAATAAAGAGTTAGAGATACTGAAAAAAAAAAAAAAAACAAACAGAAATCCTTGAAATGAAGGAAACAATAAACCAAGTTAAAAACGCCATAGAAACCATAACCAATAGGATAGATCATCTGGAAGACAGAACCTCAGATATTGAAGACAAAATATTTAATCTTGAAAACAAGGTTGACCAAACAGAAAAGATGGTAAGAAATCATGAACAGAATCTACAAGAATTATGGGATATCATGAAGAGGACAAATTTAAGAATTATTGGGATTGAGGAAGGCTTAGAGAAACAAACCAAAGGAATGAATAATCTATTCAATGAAATAATCAGAAAATTTTCCAAATCTGAAGAATGAAATGGAAAACCAAGTACAAGAGGCTTATAGGACTCCAAATATACAAATTTACAAGAGACCCACACCAAGGCACATTATTATGAAAATACCTAACATACAAAATGATGACAGAATTTTAAAGGCCGTGAGAGAAAAGAATCAAATTACATTCAGGAGAAAACCAATAAGAATATCAGCAGATTTTTCAATCCAGACCATAAAAGCTAGAAGGGCCCGGAACAAAATTTACCAAGCCCTGAAAGAAAATGGATGCCAACCAAGAATTTTATACCCAGCAAAACTTACTTTTAGATTTGACGATGAGATAAGATCCTTCCATGATAAACAAAAGTTAAAGCAATTTACAAAAAGAAAGCCAGCATTACAGAACGTTCTCAGCAAAATATTCCATGAGGAAGAGATGAAAAACAAAGAAGCAAATCAGCAATGGGAAGAACTAGCCTAAAGGAATAGCCAAATAAAGGAGAAACTAAATCATGTCAAAAAACAAAAATGAGTCCGATGACTGGGAATACAAATCATATCACAATAATAACCTTGAATGTTAATGGCTGGAACTCATCAATCAAGAGACATAGACTGGCAGATTGGATTAAAAAGAAAAATCCAACAATATGCTGCCTGCAAGAGACCCATCTCATAGAAAGAGATACCCATAGACGAAATGTGAAAGGATGGGAAAAAACATACCATGCACACGGACTCAGCAAAAAAGCTGGAGTATCCATCCTCATTTTGGATAATGTGGACTTCAAGCCAAAACTAGTCAGAAGGGATAAAGAAGGACATTACATACTGCTTAAGGGAAGCATAAATCAGCAAGACATAACAATCATAAATATGCCCCGAACATTGGCTCATCCATGTACGTCAAACAAATCCTTCTCAATTCCAGAAATCAAATAGACCACAACACAATAATACTAGGTGATTTTAACACACCTCTCTCACCGCTGGATAGATCGTCCAAACAAAAATTGAATAAAGAAACCATACATCTCAATGACACAATCAACAATTTAGACTTAAACGACTTATATAGAATACACCATCCAACAAAGAATGAATACACTTTCTTCTCAGCAGCACATGGATCCTTCTCTAAAATAGACCATGTTTTATGCCACAAAGCTACTGTTAGCAAATACAAGAAGATAGGGATACTACCTTGTACTCTATCAGATCATAATGGACTGAAATTAGAAATAAATGACAGAATAAAAAACAGAAACTTCTCCAATACTTGGAGATTAAATAATACACTATTATATGATGAATGGATAACAGAAGACATCAGGAGGGAAATTAAAAAATTCTTAGAAGTAAATGAGAACAAAGACACATCATATAAAATCTCTGGGACACTATGAAAGCAGTACTGAGAGGAAGATTTATTTCATGGGGCGCATTCAACAAAAAAAGTAGAAATCAACAAATAAACGACTTAACACTACAGCTCAAAGCCCTGGAAAAAGAAGAGCAGACCAACATCAAAAGTAGTAGAAGACAGGAAATAGTTAAAATGAGAGCCGAAATCAACGAAATTAAAACAAAAGAAACAATCAGAAAAATTAACAAAATAAATAGTTGGTTCTTTGAAAAAATAAACAAAATTGATAAACCCTTAGCGACGCTAACAAAGAGAAAGAGGGAGAAAACTCAAATTACTAAAATTCAGAATGAACAAGGAAATATCACAACAGACACGATTGAAATACAAAACATAATTAGAAGCTATTTTGAAAATCTGTACTCCAACAAAACAGAAAACCTCGAAGACATCAACAAGTTTCTAGAGACATATGAATTACCTAAACTGAACGAGGAGGACATACACAACTTAAATCAATCAATTTCAAATAATGAAATAGAAGAGGTCATCAAAATCCTACCAACAAAGAAAAGTCCGGGACCAGATGGGTTCTCAGCCGAGTTCTACAAAACCTTTAAAGAAGAGCTCATTCCAATACTTCTCAAAGTATTCCATAAAATAGAAGAGGAGGGAAGCCTCCCAAACTCATTCTGTGAAGCCAATATCACCCTGATACCTAAACCAGACAGAGATACACCAAGGAAAGAAAATTTCAGACCAATATCCTTAATGAACATTGACACAAAAATTCTCAACAAAATTTTAGCAAATCACATACAAAATTATATTAAAAAGACAGTGCACCACGATCAAGTGGGTTTTATCCCAGGGATGCAAGGTTGGTTCAACATCCGGAAATCAATAAATGTCATTCACCATATCAACAAACTAAAAGTTAAGAATCACATGATTATTTCAATAGATGCAGAAAAAGCATTCGATAAAATACAGCATCCCTTCATGCTCAAAACACTAGAAAAAATTGGGGTAGTGGGATCATTCCTTAACATTGTGAAGGCCATCTACGCTAAGCCCATGGCCAATATCATTCTAAATGGTGAAAAACTGAAAGCATTCCCCCTAAAAACTGGAACAAGGCAGGGATGCCCTCTTTCACCACTTCTATTCAACATCGTTCTTGAGACTCTAGCCAGAGCAATTAGACAAATCAAAGAAATTAAAGGGATACGAATTGGAAAAGAGGAACTCAAACTATCCCTGTTTGCTGATGACATGATTATATATTTAGAGGAACCCGGAAATTCCACCAGAAAACTTTTAGAACTCATAAGTGAATTCAGTAAAGTAGCAGGTTACAAGATCAATGCTAATAAATCCAATGCATTTTTATACGTAAGTGATGAATCTTCAAAAAGAGAAATTAGGAAAACTACCCCATTAACAATAACATCAAAAAAAAATAAAATACTTGGGAATCAATCTCACAAAAATGGTGAAAGACCTCTACAATGAGAACTACAGAACACTAAAGAAGGAAATTAAAGAAAACCTTAGAAGATGGAAAGATCTCCCATGTTCATGGATAGGAAGAATTAATATTGTCAAAATGGCCATACTACCAAAAGTGCTATATAGATTCAATGCAATTCCAATTAAAATCCCAATGATGTACCTTACAGAAATAGAGCAAGCAATTATGAAATTCATCTGGAAGAATAAGAAACCCAGAATAGCTAAAGCAATCCTCAGTAGAAAGAGCGAAGCAGGGGGTATCGCAATACCTGATCTTCAACTCTATTTCAAAGCAATAGTAACAAAAACGGCATGGTATTGGTACCAAAATAGACAGGTAGATCAATGGTACAGAATCGAGGACACGGACACAAACCCAAATAAATACAATTTTCTCATACGAAACAAAGGGGCCAAAAATATGCAATGGAGAAAAGATAGCCTCTTCAACAAATAGTGCTGGGAAAACTGGAAAACCATATGCAACAGAATGAAATTAAACCCCTATCTCTCACCCTGCACAAAATTCAACTCACAATGGATCAAGGACCTCAGAATCAGACCAGAGACCCTGCATCTTATAGAAGAAAAAGTAGGTCCACACCTTCAACTTGTTGGCTAGGATCAGACTTCCTTAACAGAACTCCCATAGCACAAGAAATAAAAGCAAGAATCAATAACTGGGATAGATTCAAACTAAAAAGCTTTCTCTCAGCAAAGGAAATTATCAGTAATGTGAAGAGAGAGCTTACAGAGTGGGAGAATATCTTTGCCACTCATACTTCAGATAGAGCGCTAATATCCCGAATCTGTAAAGAACTCAAAAAACTCTACACCAAGAATACAAATAATCCAATCAACAAATGGGCTAAGGAAATGAACAGACACTTCACAGAAGAAGATGTACAAGCAATCAACAGATATATGAAAAAATGTTCAACATCTCTAGTAATAAGAGAAATGCAAATCAAAACTAACCTAAGATTTCATCTCACCCCAATTAGAATGGCGATTATCAAGAACATAAGCAACAATAGGTGTTGGCGAGGATGTGGGGAAAAAGGTACACTCATACATTGCTGGTGGGGTTGCAAATTAGTGCAGCCACTCTGGAAAGCAGTATGGAGATTCCTCAGAAAGCTTGGAATGGAACCACCATTTGACCCAGCTATCCCACTCCTTGGCCTATACTCAAAGGACTTAAAATAAGCATACTACAGAGATACAGCCACATCAATGTTCATAGCTGCTCAATTCACTATAGCCAGATTGTGGAACCAACCCAGATGCCCTTCAGTTGATGAATGGATAAAGAAACTGTGGCATATATATATACAATGGAATATTACTCCACCATGAGGAGTGACAACATTATGGCATTTGCAGGCAAATGGATGAAATTGGAGGATATCATGCTAAGTGAGATAAGCCAATTTCAAAAAACTAAAGGACAAATGATCTCGCTGATAAGTGGATGAGGACATATGGGGGTGGTAGGAGGGGTTAGTGTTAGGGTTAGGGTTAGGTTTAGGGTTAGGGATAAGGAGGGTGGTAAGAATGGAGGAAGAAAGGAATGTAGCTCCGATTTTTGGGTGGGGCAAATCCCATCATGAGACGCCTGCTGGAGGCTTGAAGCTCATTCTCAGGTACCTTTCATGCATCAGGCTACTGAACACTGGGAGGTTTCATTAGTATATGACTGTTATACAGTAGATTTTCTTTTTTCTCCTTTTTAAAAAATTTGGTTTTTTTACTTTTCTTGCTCTCTTTTCCTTTTGTTAACCTGTCCCCTCAGAGTCTCTTTCTCTCTTTTTTGCATGCTAACATCCGATTTCTTTCCATTACACTCTCACACTTTGTATTTTCTAGAACTTCTGTATATTCTTTTCTTATCCCATTAACAGTCACATTCTACATCCCTCTGCATCCTCTTTGTCCTCCATTAGAAACTGCAGACCTTATTACAAACCTGTTTGTTTTACCAAAGGTAATATTTGAACACATTTTGTTTATTATGACAATTTTGTTATTGTCCCCATAGGGGCTATTTGGTCTAGGATTGCATAGTGTCTGATTTGGGCACTGCTAATATTGATCTCCCCTTAAAGAAACGGTTTTGGAAACCTATAGGGCCACTATAAGCCTGTAGGGGGACATCTGCAATACCCCAGATCTGCACTGCTAGAGGGGAAGATACATGAACAACATGAAAAAACAAGGGAAGAAAATGATCCAAACAAATCTAGATTCTATAGTACTAGAATCTAATGACAGTATGTTAGAAGAAATGTCAGAAAAGGACTTCAGATTATACATGATTAAGATGATTTGTGAAGCAAAGGATGAGATAAGAGAGCAAATGCAGGCAATGAATGATAATACCAATAAGCTGAAAGAGCACCTGCAGGAAGCAAAAGATCATTTCAACAAAGAGATAGAGATTCTCAAAACAAACCAAACGGAAATCCTTGAAATGAAGGAGACAATAAACCAAATAAAAAACTCAATAGAAAGCATCACCAACAGACTAGATCACTTGGAAGACAGAACCTCAGACAATGAGGACAAAATATATAATCTTGAAAATAAAGTTGCCCAAACAGAGAAGATGGTAAGAAATCATGAACAGAATCTCCAAGAACTATGGGACATCATGAAAAGACCAAATTTAAGAATTATTGGGATTGAGGAAGGCACAGAGATACAAACCAAAGGAATGAACAGCCTATTCAATGAAATAATTTCACAAGATTTGCCAAACCTGAAGAATGAAATAGAAAATCAAATACAAGAGGCTTACAGAACACCATGCACCGAATCACAACAGATCCACACCAAGGCACATTATAATGAAAATGCCTGACATTCAAAAAAAAGATAGGATTTTGAAGGCTGAGAGAGAAAAACATCAGATTACATATAGGGGGAGACCAATACGGATAGCAGCTGACTTCTCAACCCAGACTCTAAAAGCTAGAAGGGCCTGGACCAACATATTTCAAGCTCTGAAAGAACATGGTTGCCAACCAAGAATCCTATATCCAGCAAAACTAACCTTCAGATTTGAAGATGAAATAAAATCCTTCCATGATAAACAAAAGTTAGAAGAATTTACAAATAGAAAGCCTGCACTACAGAATGTTCTCAACAAAATATTCCATGAGGAGGAAATGAAAAACAACAATGGAGGTCAGTAAAAGGAGGAACTACCTTAGAGAAAAACCACTCAAAGGAGAAACCAAGCCAACTTAAAAACCAAAAATAACCAAATGACTGGGAATACAAATCATTTCTCAATAATAACCCTGAACATTAATGGCCTAAACTCAAAAATCAAAAGACATAGACTGGCAGAATGGATTAAAAAGAAAAACCCAACAATATGTTGTGTGCAAGAGACTCATCTCATAGAAAAAGACATCCACAGACTAAAGGTGAAAGAATGGGAAAAAACCTACCATGCACATGGACTCAGTAAAAAAGCAGGGGTTTCCATCCTTATATCAGATAAAGTGGACTTCAAGCCAAAGTTAGACAGAAGGGATAAAGAAGGACATTTCATACTGCTTAAGGGAACCATAAATCAGGAAAACATAACAATAGTAAATATTTATGCCCCAAATAAATGGTGCATCCCTGTACATCAAACAAATCCTTCTCAATTTCAAGAATCACATAGACCACAACACAATAATTCTGGGCGACTTTAACCCACTGCTGTCATCACTAGATAGATCTTCCAAACAAAATCTACCCAAAGAAACCATAGAACGCAATAACACAATCAATAACCTAGACTTAATAGACATATATAGAATATTCCATCAATCAACGAGTGGATTAACTTTCTTCTCAGTGGCACAGGGAACCTTCTCGAAAATAGACCATATGTTATGCCACAAAGCAACCCTTAGGAAATGCAAAAAAATAGAGATACTGCCTTGTGTTCTATCAGATCATAATGGACTGAGAGTAGAAATCAATGACAAAATAAAAAAAGGAAATTACTCCAACACTTGGAGACTAAATAATATGCTATTGAATGAAACATGGATAACAAAAAACATCAGGGAGGAGATTAAAAAATTCTTAGCAGTCAATGAGAATGATGATACAACATATCCAAATCTCTGGGACACTATGAAAGCGGTACTAAGAGGAAAATTCATTGCATGGAGCGTATTCCAGAAAAGAATGAAAAGTCAACAATTAAATGACCTAACATTACAGCTCAAAGCCCTAGAAAAAGAAGAACAGAATAACAGCAAAAGTAGTAGAAGACAGGAAATAATTAAAATCAGAGCTGAAATCAAGGCAATTGAAACAAAAGAAACTATTCAAAAAATTGACATAACAAAAAGTTGGTTCTTTGAGAAAGTAAACAAAATAGATAAACCCTTAGCCACACTAACAAAGAGAAGGAGAGAGAGGACTCAAATTACTAAAATACATGATGCAAAAGGAAATATCACAACAGACACCACTGAGATACAGAACATAATGAGAAGCTACTTTGAAAATCTATATTCCAACAAAATAGAAACTACCAAAGACATTGACAAATTTCTAGAGACATATGCTCCTCCCAAACTGAACCAGGAGGACATACATGATTTAAACAGATCAATATCAAGCAATGAAATAGAAGAAGCCATTAAAAATCTACCATCCAAGAAAAGCCCAGGACCAGATGTATTCTCAGCCAAGTTCTACAAGACTTTCAAAGAAGAACTCATTCCAATACTTCTCAAAGTATTCCAGGAAATAGAAAAGGAGGGTACCCTACCGAACTCATTCTATGAAGCTAATATCACCCTCATATCCAAACCAGGAAAAGACACATCAAGGAAAGAAAATTTTAGACCAATATCCTTGATGAATATAGATGCAAAGATCCTTAACAAAATATTGGCAAACCGTATCCA
Source organism: Sciurus vulgaris (assembly GCF_902686455.1). Taxonomy (NCBI): domain Eukaryota; kingdom Metazoa; phylum Chordata; class Mammalia; order Rodentia; family Sciuridae; genus Sciurus; species Sciurus vulgaris. Next base: position 43,231,799 of record NC_136464.1, read on the forward strand.
AAAACATATTAAGAAAATTGTGCACCACGATCAAGTGGGGTTCATTCCTGGAATGCAAGGATGGTTCAACATTCATAAACCAATAAACGTAATCCATCATGTCAATAGACTTAAGGATAGGAATAATATGGTTATTTCAATTGATGCAGAAAAAGCATTTGACAAAATACAACACCCCTTCATGCTCAAAACACTAGAAAAAATAGGGATAGTAGGAGCATACCTGAACATTGTAAAGGCTATTTATGGTAAGCCCATGGCCAACATCATTCTTAATGGAGAAAAACTGAAACCATTCCCTTTAAAAACTGGAACAAGACAGGGATGTCCTCTTTCACCACTTCTATTCAACATTGTCCTCGAAACTCTAGCCAGAGCAATTAGGCAGACTAAAGAAATTAAAGAGATACGAATAGGAAAAGAGGAACGTCAGCTGTCACTATTTGTGGATGACATGATTCTATATTTAGAGGATCCAAAAACCTCCTCCAGAAAACTTCTAGACCTCATCAATGAATTCAGCAAAATAGCAGGCTATAAAATCAACACGCATAAATCTAAAGCATTTTTATATGCAAGCAACGAAACAGCTGAAAGGGAAATGAGGAAAACAACTCCATTATCAATAGCCTCAAAAAAAATAAAATACTTGGGAATCAATCTAAACAAAGATGTAAAAGATCTCTACAATGAAAAACTACATAACATTGAGGAAAGAAATTAAGGAAGACCTTAGAAGATGGAAATATCTCCCATGTTCTTGGATACGCAGAATTAATATTATCAAAATGGTCATACTACCAAAAGTGCTATACAGATTCAATGCAATTCCAAGTAAAATCCCAATGAAACCTCACAGAAATAGAGCAAGCAATTATGAAATTCATCTGGAAGAATAAGAAACCCAGAATAGCTAAAGCAATCCTTAGCAGGAAGAATGAAACAGGGGGTATCACAATACCAGATCTTCAACTATACTACAAAGCAATAGTAACAAAAACAGCATGGTATTGGCACCAAAATAGACAGGTAGATCAATGGTACAGAATGGAGGACACGGACACAAACCCAAATAAATACAATTTTCTCATACTAGACAAAGGGGCCAAAAATATGCAATGGAGAAAAGATAGCCTCTTCAACAAATGGTGCTGGGAGAATTGGAAATCCATATGCAACAGAATGAAACTAAACCCCTATCTCTCACCCTGCACTGAACTCAACTCACAATGGATCAAGGACCTTGAAATCAGACCAGAGACTCTGCATCTTATAGAAGAAAAAGTAGGTCCACACCTTCAACTTGTTGACTTAGGATCAGACTTCCTTAACAGGACTCCCATAGCACAAGAAATAAAAGCAAGAATCAATAACTGGGATAGATTCAAACTAAATAGCTTTTTCTCAGCAAAGGAAACTATCAGCAATGTGAAGAGAGAGCCTACTTTGCCACTCATACTTCTGATAGAGCACTAATTTCCAGAATCTATAAAGAACTCAAAAAACTCTACACGAAGAATACAAATAACCCGATCAACAAATGGGCTAAGGAGTTGAACAGACACTTTACAGAAGAAGATCTACAAGCAATCAACAGATATATGAAAAAATGTTCAACATCTTTAGTAATAAGAGAAATGCAAATCAAAACTACACTAAGATTCCATCTCACCCCAATTAGAATGGCGATTATCAAGAATACAAGCAACAACAGGTGTTGGCGAGGATGTGGGGAAAAAGGTACACTCATACATTGCTGGTGGGACTGCAAATTAGTGCAGTCACTCTGGAAAACAGTGTGGAGATTCCTTAGAAAACTTGGAATGGACCTACAATTTGACCCAGCTATCCCACTCCTCGGCCTATACCCAAAGGACTTAAAATCAGCATACTACAGAGATACAGCCACATCAATGTTCATAGCGGCTCAATTCACAATAGCCAGACTATGGAACCAACCTAGATGCCCTTCAATTGATGAATGGATAAAGAAACTGTGGTATATATATATATATATATATATATATATATATATATATATATACAATGGAATATTACTCAGCTATAAAGAATAATAAAATTATGGCATTTGCAGGCAAATGGATGAAATTGGAGAATATCATGTTAAGTGAGATAAGCCAATCTCAAAAATCCAAAAGAGGAATGATCTCAGTGATAAACAGATGATGACACTTAATGGGGGGTGGGAGGGGGACAAGAATGGAGGAAGGAGGGACTGTATAGAGGGAAAAGAGAGGTGGGGGTGGGGGGAAGAAAAAAATAACAGAATGAATCAAACATCATTACTCTATGTAAATATATGAATATGCAAATGGTATGCTGTTACTCCATGTACAAACTGAAACAACATGTATCCCATTTGTTTACAATAAAAATAAATTAAAAAAAAAAAAAGAATCCTGATGTGGGACCTGGCTCCAAGTAGGAGCCTGATTGCTCATAACCACAACCTTCCTTTTTCTGATTCCCTGGAGAGGGGCGTCTTATCTCAGAAGTCACATGATGGACAGGGCTGACACCCTGTTCCCCCGCCCAGTCTTCTCTGTCCAGTTCTGAGCTAGCTCTTCAGGAGCCAACCCACCCACCACTACCTCCTTCATCCTCACAGCTTCTGGGTGGAGAACAGAACAGGAGCAGGAGTCATACAAGCCAAGCCTGGACCACAGAAAAGTCCATTCCTCCTGCTCCCTGGGTCAAAACTTCTCCCGTTTCCAGCCCCAACACTGCTGAGCTTTGCTCACCCCGTTCCACCTCCAGGGACTTCCCTGAAAGCCATCCTGGGGCTTCTGCTGTTTGTGACTGGAGGACACAGGAGGCAGACATATTAGGTCCATTGATACCTGTCGACCTTTCCCATCCCCACTCCTCCCCAGGCCCCACACACAAAGATTCCTTTTCCTAAGAATCTACTTACCCCAAAGGTTTATTCTGGGAGAGAAGAGATGATTAACAGCTCACTGTCCCCTCAGTGAGCACAACAGCAACAGTCAATGAGCCCCCAAGACAGGGCTGCAGTGAAGGGGTGGGGCAGGAAAGATGGGAACATGAGCTCCCTCACATTGGTTATGTGGGGTCACAAGCTGTGCTGATTTCCTACAAATGCATCTCCATCTGGGACTGAGTATCCTTTAATTGAGTTTAATATCTGAATTCTAAAATGTATTGCCATCTATAAAGTCATCTTTAATAATTTCATTCCATAATCTTCAAAATTTAATAGGCCCTCCAGAGAAAATTAATAAAAGTGTAACCTATCTTTAAGAGTAAAATATAGTGTTATAATATCTTTAGATATTAAAAGACTACTGTTCCCAGATGTCCCAGTCCCATGACCCTTTCTCTGCTTTTCAGGGAAACTTGATTTCTCCCAGCACCTCCTGCAGGGCGGAGTTGGGGAGAGCCAGACCAGAACAAAGTTAAATTCTTGACTTCGAGCTCAATTTCAAGAACCGGGTGCTTAAATGAGAACTGGTTTTCCTTCGAATGTTGAAGGATTTATTTGTCTTGGATTCTGAGTCCTAGGGTGAGGAGGTGAGTGTGAAGAAAGATCCAGGGTAGGTTTAAGAAGCAGGGTCACCTGCAAGACCTGAAAGTGGCGAGACAAGGAGCGGACATTACCTGACTCCCTTTTTAGGGATTGACAGGGTTGAGGGGGAATCCAAAAGTAGAGGGTAGTAGGCTGCCCCACTTCCTGCCTTCTGGAAGAGTATTGCCTGCTTGGCCTCCCAGCAACACCACAACCCAGGAGAGTAAAGCTGGTGGCACAGCCTATTTAGGCAACACATTTGTCAGGAGTCTTGGTTTCAAACTATGGGGAAGTTCAAACTTTTCCTTTTCAGGTTAGATATTTGAATCTGCTGAAATAAATTAGCAATGAACTGATTAACAGGTAAAAGTGCATAACAGATTTATTTGATTATAGTTTTACATGACATAAGATCCTTCAGATTGAAGATTCAAAGACCCAAGTTCACCTCTGGTGAACTTCTAAACTGAGTTCAATGAAGCATGGAAAGATATGTAGATCTGTGATTGGACAAAAAGGGTATGAGCTGAAAGAAAGGAGAAGCTGACTGGGGAAGCCCAGCAAGGCCTGCTTGTTCAATTCCTTCTCAGCCCCTCAGTGGTTGCATCTCTGTCTCCTAGACAGAGAGCAGGACTGTTGCTGGAATGAGAGTCTTATGTTCTACTGTCAAAGGAAGTCAGATGATTTTCTTACACAGAAAGGCAGCAGAAAGTTAAGAGCAGTATTTTTAGGTTTTATGACTGACTTGGAGAAAAGGGGTTCTGGTTTCTATGACCTGCCTTGGGGAAGAGAAATTCTAATTTCTATGGCTTGCCTTGGGGGAGAATGAGGAGTCAGAGACAGGAGGGCAGAAGAAGGTCAAGAAGAAACTTTGTTTTTAAGGTTGCTCTCGAGGTCTTTGCTTCAGGGTGTCCTTTTCTGATATACAATGAAATAAAGACCAAAGGAAGAAAGACGTTTATTGGTAGGGAACTAGATGGTGCCCAGGGAATAGCTGGAAGAAACACATGATGGTCACTTCTCAGGAGACGTTACCCTGGAGACCTCTGCCTTTGGTCTCTGTCCTTACAGATGCCACACTGAGTGTCTGCAACTGAAACAGTTCCTGGTCTTGGTGCTACCTGCAGGGAAGCACAGGAAGCAAACAAGGCCATCATCCTTGCACTACTGGCCCTCTGAGACCCAGCTCACTCCTCAGCTGGCAGGACTAGGCCCTACCCTGAAGTGACTTCAGGCAGACACATGGGTGACCTTGGAATCCCCAGTCACTGTCTGCATTTGTACCCAAGCATGTAGAAATTGTTCTGGGATTTTTTTTCTAGGCTTTGCTGGATCCAAGAGAGACTGGGAGGGCAGAAGCTAGCTCAGGCTTTTTCTGGCTCTGAAGGATATTTCATATCTTTGCTACCAAGAATCCAGACCTCTTCCCTGTTTAGGGAAATGCCAAGTTCTACCTCTGAAGCTGTAGGGTAGTATGGCAGAGAGGGAGCAGGGTAGATAAGCACTTTCCCCACCTTCTGGCCTTAGAGTGGACATGTGGCCCTACCAAGTATGACCAGTCAGGTGCTACCAGGGGGGTTAACTCTCAAGGGAGTGAGGCAGAGGCTCAGGGTCAGGTACTGATTCCTCCATGGCAGCCAATGCAGGATGAACCAGCAGTCTGGTGGCAGCAATGCCCATGGCCAAGATGAAGACAGCTCCATTAGGTTGTGATGTACCCTGTCTTCTCAAGATTTGCCCCAGCCTCATCCTAAACCTTCTTGCAACAGTGGGACAACACCAAACTCACAATGAAAAACGATAACCTAAGGTAGAGATGGGAGGAGGGGAAGAGGTTGTTTCTGAATTTGCCTGAATATTTAACTAAATTAACAGCGTTTAAACCAGAAGAAACTAAATTACCAAGATCGTTGCTGATGGACAACTGGCAAGTGGTTCATGCATGGTTAGTGGGTGGCTGGTGGGTGGTGGGTGGTTGAGTAAAAAGAACAGTTCAGTTCAGTGATACAAAAAAAAATGAGATTATTTCATGTCTGGCATGGATAGTAACAGAAAATATAAATGTAAAGAGCCTCCACATAGTGACCTAGAGAGCAAAGCCATTGGACATGTGGTTAGGGTAGACATCTGTGACTAGGTCCCAGGGGGACATGGAAGCTCAGTCTCATACATGTCCAATGCTGACCTGTAGGCCTGGGCCCTCTGCAGGGATGGAAGGGATTCCTAGACACTCTTTGATAGTTACAAGCCTTCCCTGGAAGCTCTTCCGCTTATTTTGGAGATAGTTCGGGGAGGAAACAGAATAGCATCTTTTTATTTCCTTGAACTTGTCTTTTCCAATCCCCCTAGGTCCTGCTGCTAATCTTGAGCAAACTGTGCTCTCTTCCCTGCCCTGGGACAATAGAGACTTTGGCTCTGTGCCCCTGGGATTGCTCTCCAATGGGCCACACTTCTATACTCACACTGGACCACTGGACTCAGCCTGCATTCATGCAGACGGTATATCAGGTTGGATGAAAGGAGTAGGAGCTTCCACCCAATGATGCTAAACAGCAGCAGCAGCCCCACTATAGCCAGGATGGGTGGCTTTGCGTCTGAAAGTGTGGGCAATTGGAGGTGAAGAAAAGAGGACAAAATGACTTCCCAGAACTCTTCACTAGATTCCTAATCACCAGAAGATAGGAAAAGTGGAGATAGGACAGATGAATCAGAGACCCCTATCTTGAAGAGCATATTTCTTGATAGTGCCTGTGGCCTAGGAAGATGAGCAACCCAACTATCTAGTTAGAACTCAGGGGTTAAGATGATTTCAGTAAATGATGTTCCCAAACCCCCAGGATGAGGAACAAGAGCAAGAAACAGTCTTCCTTCCCCACTCACGACCATCCCCAACAGAGCCTGGTGCTTCCTCCTGGGCAGGCACAGCTGAAGGGCACAAGAAAAGAACAGGGCCTTTCACTGCTGATAGGAGCCTGCCATGGATTGGCTATGGTCTCAGTGTGTCCCCCAAATCTTCATGAGCTGGAAGATTGATCCCCAGGGTGGGTGTTGAGAGGAAGTAGAACCACGGAGAGGTGGAGCCTAGTAAGAGGTGATCCCACCCTGATAAGGGATCAATGCGGATCTTGAGTTCTGATTAGTTCCAGTGAGCACAGGTTTCTGTAAAGGAGCCTGGCACTGCACTGAGTTCCTCTTCAACACATGTTCCTGTATTGTCATGACATCAACCTCAAGGCCCTTTAGAGCAGATACCGACACCATACTCTTGGACTTTCAAAACTAGGAACTAAATAAACCTCTTTCCTTTGCAAATTATCTAGCCTATGGTATTCTACTATAGCAAGAGAAAATGGACTAATAACAGAGCCCATCTCTGCCCTTCCATTATAAATTGGTAAAGCATACTATTGAGTGGCAGTCTTACAATTGCCTAAGAATTAATAATTAGGGCCTCTGCCAAAAATATCCCCTTGATTTAAATCAAGGTATAGATTGAAAATATAAATTTGAATCAAGTTTTAATATCCAAGAGAGACCTGAAAGTTATTGAATCTTCCCAAGATGAATCAAGAGGGCATGGCTAAAAGAAGTGACTAGGGAAAAATAAAACTGCTCACCCCTCTACACTCAGCCCCTTCAACCAGCTGGTTATGGGAGGGCGCAGCTCAGTCATTCATTCCCTGAAGCCCCAGATTGACTGCTCTCTGTGATCATTTCCTTGAGAAAGAGACTAAACAAATGCCATGCTGCCCTTTTCTCATCTCCTAAGCCGGCGAGAGAGATGATAAGAGAGGAAGAGGAAAGGAACTCACGTTGATTGAACCAGTGCTTCCTACACATTATCTCCCTTATCCAGGTACCCCACTCAACAGATGGCAAAACTGAGACTTTTTGAAGCAGTTGAACCCAGTGTTATAAAATTTACAACTAGGATGTCTGACAAAGCCAGGCTTTTTCCTCTATGCCACAAACAGTATGGCTCCTCTCAGAACATGAACCACTATACTTTCTCCTCTTTATTTTCCCCTAATTCATGTCACTCTGAACAGGCCCTTCTCCCTCTTTTCCAGACACTTTCCTAGATATTGGAAATGAAGTCAAATCCCTCCAATCCTGTTCCCACTTTCTACTCACCCACAGAGAAGATGGCTATGAAAATGGATTTTTTTTTCATGAACCATAACTCTGACCTCACTGGACAGTGCCTGCATCATCTGAATACATATCAACAGAGAAAAAGATGAGAATCTTTTGTATAATGTGTCACTATGTTTTCATAGGCACAGCTCCCCACATTTAGTCAACCAGCCTAAAGATTGTGGACCCTAGAAGAATTTCTTCCAGAATAATTTGGTCAGACTATATAGCTCATTTCCTTCCTCAAACTGTCATCTGCCCAGTCTACAAAAGGCTCAGCTGACAGAGGAGTTGTATCTTATCCATCCATTCATTCATTCATTCATTCATTCATTCCTTGGGTCAGTTATTTGCAGAATCCCAAGAGGTGCTAAGCCCAGTTTAGGCTGTGAAGATGCAGGCAATAGTGAGCACAACCCAGGGTCATACAGTGCTATAGGGGCACAGAAGAAAGAAACAAAATTCAATTTCAGAGGCTAGGAACAGCCTGAGCAGGAGAGCTTGACTGAGACTTAGCAGACAGATAGATACAAGGGAGGGATGGAAAGGAAAGAAAAACAATGGTTTTCAAGATCCTGGAACCGGACTCTGAAGAATGGAGATGGAACAGACAAGGTGCCCTTCTACCTCGAGAGACCTCCACATCTGTGGTGCAGAAGGGAGAGCCCAGCAGGTGCAGGAAGATGGTAGCTGAAGTCCTCAAGACAAGTGCAATGAGGACAGAGCAGTACAGAAGTGAGCCCTGGAGATGTACAGATGATCCCTGCAGGTACCCAGCAGCATTGAACCGTGCATGCATGTACAAGGAAACTATGTGAGGTGTGGGAACAGGGCGCTGCCTTAAAGGATTAGAGGGACACCTAGGGGGACAGAATCCATGCCATTCCCAAGGTCAGACTGGAAATCCACCATCATGAAATGTGGGTCACAATTATGTTGGTCTCTAACTTGACCCTCAGGCATGAGATCCCAATAAGCCCCTTCAGTCAAGATCCTGCCTTTCCATGCAGAGCATCCTGTGCTCTGTGACAGCCCTTAATCTCCTACCTTCACTGTCCCCATCTCTGCCACTCCCCTGGGGTGGTCCTGGGCCCATGGACATGAAGTGCACCTCCTCCTTTTCTGTGGTTTGAATATGATTTTTCTGTCATCCACCCTCACCTCCAAATTTATACAGGAATTTAATTTCAAAGTCATATGTTAATAGTATTAAGAGTGTCAGTCTTAATTGTGTTGCTTTGTTCTCCACTTCACCGTCGCCTACTCCATCACCTGTGACCACTACGACCCCTGCTAAGGCTGGACCCCAGCCCTTAACCTTATTATGGTCTTTAAAGGTGAGTCCTTTGGGACATGATTAGAATGAGATGAAATCATTAAGGTAGAGCCCCCATGATTGAATACTCATGTCTTTAGAAGCTGAGGGAGAGATGTCATACATTCAGTTGTCTGGAAGCAACTGCCAGTAGACTCTGCCAGCAAGAAGGCCATTGTCAGATGAATCTCCTAGATTTTATACCTCCAGGGCTGTAAACTAAAAAAAAAAAAAAAAAAACCTCTTTTTTTTTATGAAGCTAGTCTACCTCAAGTAATTCAGCATAGTAACAAATAATGGACTACTGCATCCTTCCTGGCTGAACCTGCAATTCCTGTTCCATCCGCATTGCAGACCTGCTATTTTATACTTCATTTCTAATCATTTCACTGAAGGCAGCGTGTCCTTGTAACACCAACTTTGGATGTTCTCTTCCTCAGCCAGGGTGCACCAGTATAGCTCTTTTGTTTGGCTTATAGGCCCAGATGACTAAAAACCTCCTCTCCTTGTAATCTTGGCCAAGACCACCTAAGAAACAGTTAGGAAATAACAGATGTAAAGTTGATTGGCAGCACTCAAAATTATCACTCCACGATGACCCTGCATGGAGTCCCCTAGCCTGGCAAGAGTTGACTTTTCCCCTGTAGTACACATTGCCCAAAAGTCCATGGCAGTTCACAGAAGTTCAGTTCTCCAACTCTTTGGAGACTGCTTATCATTTCTACTCCTTTCTATTGGCCTTTCACCAACCAACACCAAGGACAGTCCTCTGATCATTGTCAGTAAAGAACAAGTCCATTGACAATGGTCTGTTTTAAAATGTCTTCTATTGCAAGGGAAACTTAAAGGACACAAAACATTAACTGTAGGAAATCAAGCAAAGGAGTAAGCATTGGGGAGGAAGAGAAATAAGTGTGTTACATTCTTACCTTTCATTCCTTTGTATAGATGGTCAGGTATCCTAATGTCATTTATACAGTTTCAACAGGTCTCTTGAACTATTAGTGAGATATGGATGTGTTTGTTATGGTTTCCAGCACCTTACACTGCACATCCTCTGGTTGAACATGTATTTCCCTTGTTGTTGTTTTCTGTTATTTCAGCTTTCTGATAAACTAAGACCCACTACTTTCATTTCACTAGTTATGGAGACTCCTAATTCTTCTCTCCCCCAAGTGTTCTCTGCTTTAGAGAATGTGATCTGCCCATCGCATGATTCCAGAATGGCATTCAAGCGTCTGTGTTCATTTTATCCATCTCTGATACTTGATTTCTCTTTCTTCCATAGTTTTTCCAAGTTCTTACATGTGATAGAAGCCGTTTTACCTCTTCAAACATTTAAGCCTTTGATTAAAGAAACATGTTCTCAAAATGCATAACAGTATTTGATTAAGTAAATACTCAGAAACACCATGGATATAAATTTTCATATACCCTTATTTTTTCAAAATTATAAAAAATTAATTAATCACTGAATTTCAGTTATCAATATACTTAAACACAGGATACTTCTACCCTCATTTCCCCAAATATACACAAACATTTATATGTGTTATTTATAACAACTCTATGGAGAAATAATTCACATATCATGAAGTGTATTCATCTTGCAGCCTGCATCCACACTGAACTTACTAACTCTAATAGTTCTGTGTATGTGGATGACTTAGTATTTTCCAAATACAAGGTGATCTCCTCTGCAAATATAGTTTTACTTCTTCCTTTCTATACAGACATCATTTATTGATTTTCCTGCCTAATTCCACTTGCTTGAAGCTGTAGCACAGCATTCAATGAATGTCATAGGGCAAACATCTTTGTCTTGATTCTCCTCTTAGAAAAACACCCATTATTTCACCACCAAATATGACATCAGTTATGGGGTTTTTGTAGATGCCCTTTATCAGGATAGGAAGGCCTTTCTATTCCCTGTTTGTTTACTATTTATCTTGAAAATGTATTGGAATTTGTCAAATGCCTTTCCTGTGCTATTAACATCACTATGTTTTTTTCTTTATTCTTTAACATAGTCTGTTACACTGACTGATTTTTTAATATTAAACCAACCTGGCATTCCTGAGATTAAACTCACTTGGTCATGATATATAATCTTTTTTTCTATATTTCCAGGTCTGATTTGTTAGTATTTTGTCAATATTTTTTCAACTATATTCATAAGGAATATTAATCTGTATTTTTCTTACATCTTTTTCTGGTTTGGGTATTGGTTATTTTGTCCTCATAGGATGAGATAGGAAGTTTTTCATTCTCTTCTGCTTTTTTGAAAGATTTTGTGAAGGATTGGTGTTAGCATTCACCAATGAAGCCACCTTTAATAGTCATTCTATTAAAGTAAAACTGGTTTGCACATTCAAACTTACAAAATGTAGAATTCTAAGCTAATTTTAAAAGATTAATAAGTAAATGCTTAGACACATTTACAGCTTCATAAAAATCACTGTCAACCTCTCAGTTCTCCACATTAGCATTTTGTAAGATGCAACCTCACAGCTGTGACTTTAAACTGACAACTCATACTTAAACATTCACTGCCTGGAGTTATCATGTGAAACCCCACTTAGAAAATGGAAAGGAGAGAGAAAGGGGGAGAAGGAAGGGAAATAAGGGGAAAAGGAGAGAAGAGGGAAAAAAAAGAATCAACTTGCTAGAGGTCACAAGTTAATGTGTGACCTGGTTATAAACAGATCCCTGGAAACTCAGGCTTCTCTTATGCTGCGACCACATCAATGTAGTGTCATTTGATGTGCAGATCTGACTGTGATAGAGCACCAGACGCTGCTCTTCACACAGGGAATAAAGCCCATCAGCTAGTGGAGGGTCTTACATCTAATGCTGCTCTTGTCATCAGACAATAATATGGCTAGCCCCCTCCAAAGAGCTGAGTAGTGTGATAAAAATGGAAAAAGATTTGGGGTCAGAAGAGCTGAGACCTGATTGAGACTGTTGCTCCTATGCTGAAAACAAAATGGAAAATCCAAATAAAGTCTCTACTTAAGGTAATCAATATCTAACTGTCCTGGTTTGTCAGGAACTGAAGAGGCTTCTGAGCATAGAACTTTCCATTTTAAAATAAAAACAATATCAGTTTTTTTCAGAACTGGGGGCTTTCCTGGGGTGCAAGGCTTTCTATGCTAAAAGCAAGATAATCCCAGAAAAACCTGGAGGAGTTGTTTACACTAATAATATGATTATACCAGTTATTACTTGACTGTACCAGTTCCCTCCTCAGCAACTTGGGCCACCCTTCTTTCTGCAGACAGATGGCCTAGAAGGTATAGGTTCCCCTTTCCTCTATTTTCTTTACAGTTCTGTCACTGTGATATAAATTTTGTACCTTAAGCTGGGTGTGGTGGATGTGCTCATGGTCCCAGGAACTCAAAAGGCAGGAGAATGACTTGAGCCTAGGAGTTCAAGGCCAACCTGGGCAACATGCTGAAATTCTCTCAAAAAAAACAAATAAGTTACTTTGCTTTGCTCAAGTATGCCCTTTTTAATCTTCAAAGGTGGTTTGGGGAGTCAAATAACTAACTTGACTTTTTTCCCCCTTGTTTTCCTTCCCACTTACCTAGTTTTATCCTGCAGGCCTTTGGAGGTGTTAATTGACTGGTGATAGAAATCAGGATCATGTATAAGAAAATGGTGCAGGGAAGCATTGAGAGTGATATTTGGAATTATTATTCAACACACCAAACATGCACGTGAAAATAATGTTAATTGTGAGGAAAACCTGCAAAAGGTCTCCATGCTTTAAGTGTATTTGGAGGTAATCCCACGTTGGAGAGGAAAACTATTTTGTAACCCTGGTTCCTTCTCTCAAAGAAAAGTACTTTTGCCTCTATTCCTTAATTGTGTTCTTTTCCTTCACAACCAGTCAACTGGTTCAAGCGCAGGGCACATCTGATTCAGGTAAAATATTTACTACTTTTGGCACACCTAATGATTTCCATCTTGGACTGTATTGTTTTAAATTGATGAAACTGATACTTCCTATCTGTGCCTTCATTTTTCCCCCTTTTCCCCTCATTTGTATAAAGGAGGGATAAAATGCCACCATGTGTTCCAGCAGGTAAATAAAGATGTTCCGTTTTGTGTAGACAAAAATGATGCCATGGCCAAAACTGGACTGCTAACCAATGGGCAGTGCCACCAGCACCAGCTGGCAGGGTCATTTATCAGCTCATGGGCAAATGTGTATGTTCAATAATGCAATATTTCTTCCCTTTCTTAAATATTGTATTATATATAAATAACCTTACTGAAGTTTTCTGCACTCACTGTAAAAATTGAACAACAGAATTGCACGAAGTGTTCATTCTCTCCCTCTCCCCCATCCCATGCCATTCTAAATACCACACCTGGAGATAATCAGTGTTAATTATCTGGTGTGTTTCTTCCCACATCTTTCTCTACACAAACATAAATGTATATAAATACAAGTATGCAAACATTATTTTATGCTTTGTTGTATTACTTTTGATTCATATTACAGTCATTATCTTACAACATTTTTTAGCTCATAGCACATGATGGACAGCCCTCCAGACCACTGTATAAGTATCTAGTTAATATTAGTTAATATTTCACAATATGGAAATATTATCATTTATTTATCCACTCCTTAAAAAGAATCTTCACATTTGTTTTAGCTTTTTTCTGACACCACAAATTTTCTTATAGTTATAGAAAAAAAATGGTCTATTATTTCTATAAGAAACAACCTAAACTGGTTTTACTAAGTCAAAGAATTCTTGCATAATTCACAATAACAGGCATCACCTATTACTTTCCCGAAAGTTATAGAAATTCATACTCCCACCTGCAACTTCAAAGAGTACTTATTTCTTCTTATCATGGAATTGAAGTGTTGTTAATTCTTTTAACAATTGCCAATTGACTGAATGCAGAGTTGTAACTCATAGTTTTCATCCACATTTACTTGCTTCATTTCTAAAATTAAGCATCTCTTCAAATATTAATTGGCTAATTCTATGAATTGTTTGTTCCCATTATTTCCATTTTTCTTTTGGGTTGTTAGTCTCCTTTTTACTGTATTGGTTTTCTGTTGCCGCCATAACAAATTCCCACAAACTTGGTATCTCCAACCACAGGAACTTATTTTCTTACCATTCTGGAGGTCAGAAGTCCAAACTGTGCCTCAGCTGGATGGACATCAAAGCGACTGTGCTCCTTTAAGGAGGCTTTAGGGGAAATTTTGTTGCCAAGCCTCTTCTAGCTTCTAGAGACTACCCTCATTTCTTGTGGCCCCTGTTCTCCATCTTCAGAGCCAGCAGTGCAGGACAGTCTTTCTCCCCTTGTCTTCTCTCTGGTTCTCTACAACTAGGAAAGGTTTGCTCTCCTTTGTTCGTAAGGAGGCATTGAATTGAACACACCGGGATAATTCAGGATAAATTCTCCTTTCCAGTGTTAATTGGTCACATCTGCAAAGACTTTTTGCCAGGTAGGGTAACCTATTTATAGGGTCAAGGGATTCTGGTGTGAGCAGCTTTGGGGGCTGTGATTCTTTGTACTCTACTGGTCAATGTGTGGAACCACATTTAAAAAAAGAATCTTATCCAATTGTTGGCCACTTTCTTCACATTTATCATTTTTATATGTTAATTATGACTGTTCTTTTCAGCATGATATCTGCTATCTTCAGATTTATTTAAAAAAAAAATTCCATTTCACCTTTCCTAAGGCTATGAAGTTATGAGGCACAGTTTCCTGAACTTCCTATTTCAACATATACATAGTTGTAAACTTAGAGGGGTCATTTGGGTAGATTTTGCTGAACATGAATACCTTGAATTCTTAAATCCTTCTGAATTATCCTTTGAAACAGAAGTGTCCCTGTCCCCTCAGTTTTGACATGAAGTTTTGACATAAAGTCTGCCTGCTTTAAGACCCTATAATGAATTTACCCAGGGTCAAAAAGATTCTAATTATAAAAGGACTCTCATTCTCCTTATGACCTAGTCCCCACTACTCCTTCTTGCTTGAAGACCCATAACTAGGATCAAATCCCAGCATAATCCGAAGTATGAGCATAAATACAACACAAAAAAAGATCCAACACCCTGAATTACAATATTTTATTAATTTATGTCAGCAAGTACCCAGGGATTATTTATGGAGAAAGGGAGGAAGGAACATAATTATGATCCTAGATAGATTTATGCATATGAATACTTTAACCAGACATTCTGACTTAATACATTAGTTCTGGGAGTTGCTCTGGTAGATTGAAAGGCTGGTTACCTTGAAACCTGTACTCAATGATGGCCTAATCTTCAATCAAGGGCAGGTGATAAAACTTCTTTGGAGAAAATAATTGAAAGATTAGCTAGACATGTTAGAGTGGCTTTATATTGGGTGACCTACTCATATGTACCCTAAATATGTCTCCCAGGAGAGGCAGAGGAACTGCATGTAATGAGTCATTGAGAAATATTTTGCTTAGGAGCACTTGTATCTTTATCAATCTCTATATTGGCTATCCTCCACTGACCAAGGCTAGAATTAGGTGCTACTACTGCCAAAATGGGTTCTGTGACTGCAGTGAGGATGATGAGTTATGGTGGTGTTTCTTAGACCTCAGGGAACATCAGAATCACCAGGAGGACTTGTTAAAACAGTTTGCTGAGCCTGGAGCCCGAAGTTTCTCATTCAATAGACTGGAGTGGGGCCTGAGAATTTGCATTTCTACCAATTTCCTAAGGTGACACTGGTGTGGTTGACTCAACAGCCACAATTTAAGAACAACAAAGTATACCCAAAAACAATAAATGAAGTAGGGGCACTCAACCACAGATGTAAGGGAGGTGTGTTTGCTACAGCAGATAGCAGGTTTAAATAATTTCACCAAAATGCTTTGATTCATGAAGATATTTGTCAATGGCCAAATAGTCTTGGTGTCCCCAGGTCTGAAATAGATTAGAAGACTAACAAAATCTTACTTGATCTCTTCAGTTAATAAATAGACATAAAAAACAAAGATTAGAATTAGGTCTGTTGGCAAACCACAAAGGAGATTTCTGGTCTCTCCCCCAGTTCCCAGTGTTTGGCTACTTCACAGACATGGAGATACTTTTCCTGGAACCATAGAAGATGGGACAGTCTAAGGGGATCCAGTTCCTGGTGTGGAAGAACCCTAGGACACTGCTACAAGAATGTACAGTAAATGCTTCCTTCATATCTCCAGATGTGACAGTAAAAGCCAGACTGATAATGAATGGAGAAGGGAACTGACCAGACTTGTCAGCGATTGCTGGATACTGACTCTGAACTGACAGTAGTCTCCAAGGACCCAAAATGCCACTATAGTTTAACAGTCAGAATTGGAGTTTCTGCCTTCATCCTTTTCAGAGTTGGCTAGTGTCCATAAACCTACTTTAGAAATTTACCCAGCTACTGAACACAAAATATGTACTTTTAGTTTTTGCCATGTGGAGGTCTGCTAGTTTGAAATTCATAATTACTAAGGGAGAAATTTTTCTATGAGACACAGTGGAAGCTGAAACTCCCACTTGGCAATTTTGAGCTCCCCATGCAACTGAACCATCAAGCATTAAAGGGAACTAACTATGCAGGCTGGGTTACCAGATCCTGATTATCAAAGGGAAATAGAATTGATGCTACTCAAGGATCAAGGAGGAGAGCATCTAAAATAATGGATATCATTAAATAAAATGTGTGTGTGTGTGTGTATGTGTGTGTGTGTGTGTGTGTGTTTGTGTGTCTGCCAACTAAGAATTTTATGCCCAGCAAAAAAAGTCCTTTATATCCTTCAAAATAAAACAAAATTAAGACTATTTCTCACATAATCAACGTATTAAGTGAGTTGCATTTGATGAAACAGCAAAGTAAATTCTTCAGGCAGAAGAAAATTATCCTAGATGGAATAATGAATTCCCAAATTCCCAGAAAGAAATAAAAAGCATGATAAAGAAGAGTACAAATACAAATACACACACACACATAATACAGAGAGAAATCCAAATGAGTATTGACGCTATTAAGCAATAATAATGATGATATCATATGGGGCTTAAAAATGTACATGTAATTAAGACATGAGAAAAATAGTACAAAGGCAAGAGAAAGATGTTAACTGCACAGAGACCCTTGAGTTACTGAGATGTGAAAGATGATTTATGTGAGACCTTGAAAAGTTAAGGATGCCTATTATAATGTCTAGGGTGACCATTAAAAAAAAAACTGTGAAAAATATGAAACTATCAAACTCAAAAAGAAAGAATGGAATAAATAAAAACTACTTGACAAATCTATGAGGAAATAAGAAAGAAACATAGAACAGATGAGATCTATAGAAAAAAAAAAGCCATTAAGATGATAGATATAAATCCAATTTTATCAGTAATTATACTAAAATATACTTCAATTAAAAAGCACAAATCATCACACATATTAAAAAACATCTATTATGTGTTTCTTACAAATATACACCAAAAATACAAGGATATAGAAAGGATAAAAGTAAAAGGAAAGAAAATTTATCATACAAACACTTTAAGCTGGTACTGCTCTCAGAATACCTTTATTATGAGAATAAACTTTACCACCAACATATTGTAATGATAATGTAGGGTATTTCATAATGATAAAACTTGGAGTCAACAATCAGTAAGATTGAAAACAATCAAAAAAAGTTATGCCCTTAATGGTATACCATCAAAATATAAAATTCAGTAATTAACAAACCTGAAAGGAAAAAAATGAATACAATTTTAATGTGAAATTTTTGATACATCTCTCTCCATAGCTAACAAAATTAGTAGAAAAAAATCCAGAAATAAAAGTATTAAATAGCATGTTTAGTGAACATTCCCTAAATGACATTTATAAGACATGATAGCTCAAAATGCAAAATAGACGATTATTTTCAAGTGCACAAAGAAAATGTACAAAAATCAACAATTCTCTGACTCATAAAGAAAGCATTAACGATACTTAAGACATTAAAATCTCACACGGCATATTCCTTGACTATAGTGAAAGTAAGCTAGAAATCAGTAGCAAAAGATAATGAGAAAATGCACAAATGTTTTTAAAGTAAACAGTATATTACCATATAATACATAAAATGAAGAAAAAGTTACAATGGAAATTAGAAAATATTTGGAACGGGTAGTAGCATATCAAAATTTATGGTTTTCAGTTAAAGTTATGAATAGAAGAGAATGTTTACCATTAAATCCACGCATGAAAAAAGATGAAATGCCAAAAGCCAGGAATCTAAACATCCGTCTCAAAAGGTTAGGAAAAGAACTGCAAATTAAACTCAAACAAAGTGGAAGAAAATAATAAAGATAAGAATAGAAATCAATAAGGTGGAAAACAAATGTAGAACAGAGAAAAATCAAGAAAAGTCAAAGTTCAAAAACACCTTGCTCTTTGAACATACTAATAAAATTTACAAATCCCTGCGAAAACCATTCATAGAAAAAGGAAGACACGAGAAACCACAAACAGGAGTGGAAAGGAAGGTACAGCTACACATCTGCAAAGTAATAAAAACAGAATAAATGGAAGGAAAGGATGATTTTTGCCAATATTTAGATACTTAGAAGAAAAAATGACTTCTAAGAAAACTCATAAAGAAATAGGAATTTTAATTATAATATTCATCTTAAAGAAATTGATTCATGTCTGGAACCTATCATTTGAATTAGCCGAGTCAGACAGGCGGGGGGGGCGGGGAGTCCTTCCGCCCTTCTTAGGAGGGGCTCCTTTGCAGGGGGAGACTGAGCAGGCAGACTCAGTCACTGTGGAGGGAGAGGGAGTGAGAGGACAAAGCCGTCCAAACCTCAGCAGCTTCCTTTTTCTTCATCCCCGAGCAGACCTCGGAGCCCCTGATGCCCTCCCTGCATCTTTGGAACACGCTAGTAATTCATTGATAACAGGAAACTATGAGGGACCCTGTGAGTAGACAGTACAGCTCCTTTCTTTTCTGGAGGATGCCTATCCCAGAACTGGATCTGTCGGAGCTGGAAGGCCTGGGTCTGTCAGATACACCCACCTACAAGATCAAGGACAGCAGCGTTGGCAAAATGACCGGGCAAGCAACAGGAGCAGAACAAGAGAAAAACCCAGAAGGTGATACCCTCCTAGAGTACAGCACCTTCAACTTCTGGAGAGCTGCCATTGCCAGCATCCACTCCTTCGAATTGGACTTGCTCTAGGCTAAGACTTACCTCTCCTACCACCTTGCCCTTACTGTCTTCTCTTTCAAGCCCCTTCCTTTTCATCCCTTTCCCAAATTAATCTTGTTCTCTTCTCTCTATTGTGATGGTGGTGCTGATGAATCTGCCAGTTGTTTGTTTGTTTATTTATTTATTTAACTACCTACCTACTTACTCCATTTCTCCCAAAAGCCCTCACACCAAAGTAAAGGGTTCAAGTAAGGGAGTACTGGATCACAGAAATCCTAACCCCACCCCCTGGATTAACCCCAGAAAATAGGCTTTGGGGAGGCATCAGAGAGTAGTAGTGTAAAATAGAAGACCATTTTGATTTCATTTTTAATCAACTTTAAAGATTGTTCATACCCTCTGGCAGAGGACTTGCTTGGCATGTGTAAGACCTTGGGTTTGATCCCTAGCACCACAAAAAAGAAAAAGATTGCTTAAACCTTTGTAGTTTCCTGTAGTTACCAGTAAACTTAAGTATTTTTTCCAGGGTTAGTGAAAATCTTCTAATTTTTAATTTAAGATGACTTGCCACACAGAATGATCCAAAATGCTAAAATGATATTTTTTTTTAATCCTGCTCCCTATAATACATTCTTTTCCCCAGAGAAATTGGGGGTTAAGGTATAAAACAAGAGGAAATAATATATTATGGAAAATGAAAATATGGGAAAGCACTGAATCATTTCAGAAATAGTTGAAGCTCTTTCCTTCCAAAAAGTGCTCTTTTCTTTGTTTTCTGCAGTACTGGGGATCCAACCTAGGGGCCTTTTACCCCTGAACTATATCCCTAGCCCATTTTATTTTTTTAATTTTGAGATGGGGTCTGAGTTGCCCATGCTTGAACTTGTCATCCTTTTTGTCAGTCTCCCTAGTCCAAAAGGGTGTTCTTGAGCCTACTCACTTATAACTTTGCTTCTAACTGTGGGTTGAAAATTCTAAGGAAAATCAGATTTTAAATCTTAAGAAGAAACCGTGCTATTAGGATAATTTGTAAGGTTCTAATTCAGTCTTCTAAAAAGCATAGGGGTCTGGTCCTGAGTATTTAGTCTTGCCCCTTCCTCATTTGCAATATATAATACTACTAATCAGTTGGCCTCAGGCACAGTTCTAAAGCTACCTTAAGACCATGAAATGAACGATTACATTCTGCCCCTACACCTTGTTCCCACTCCTCACAAAATTATTGCTGATTTGTGCTACCATTTACTCATTTATTTAATAAAGACATTCAATCCCAGAAAGAAAAAAAAAGAAATTCATTCATATCTGAAATTTTTTTTAAGTAAACTCCATGTCCAGATGGTTGCTTTGGTGAATTCTTCCAAACATTGAAAAAAGAAATAATACTGGTCCCAACAAATTCTTCCAGAAAAAAGCAAATAGATGTACTTTCCTACTCATCCTATGCAGCAAACATAGCCTTTGATTCTGAAGTCTGACCAGGTCAGCTTAAGAAAAGAAAATCATAAGTCAATTTCTCTTAAAACATAGAACAAAAAAAAATCCTACAAATCTAGCAATCAATAAAAATAATACAGAACCACCTAAGTAAGTATATTTTAGGAGCAGAAGAGAGCCTAATGTGGAAAACCGATAATTCATCATATAAACTTAAGGGAGAAAAATCATATGAACACATGGATAGATAAAGATAAGTCATTGGACAACTTCAATGCATATTATGATAAAAACAGCAAATTAGGATTAGAAAGAGACCTTCTTAATCTATTAAATCATAGGTACAAAAAAAACAACATCACTTTACAGTGAAATTATAAAAGCATTCCTTTCTGTATTGAAATTGAGACAAGAATATTTGCTGTCACCACTTCTATTCAACATAATACTAGATATTACAACTAGAGCAACTGAGCAAGAACAATAAATAAAAGACTTAGGAATTGGAAAGTAAGATGTGAAACAATCATAACAGATTACTGCACAGATATATAGTACACAATAGAAAACATATCTATAGACACGCTATTAAGATTAGTGTGTCTATAGCAAAATCACTAGATTTTAGCAAAATCACTAGATTAAAAAGACAAACATAAAAGCAGTGGTAGAGAATTAGTAGAGTATTAAATTTTCTTTATAATTTTTATTATAATGATTTGTACAATCTTCATTGTACATATTTATGGAGTGATAATTTGATTTATGCATATATCAGTATATGTAATAATCAAATCAGGGTGGTTAACCTTTCCATCTCCTTCAACTTTATTTTTGATTAACAAGTAATAAATGTACATATTTATGGGGAACACTGTGATGTTTCAATCAGTATACAATATATACTGACTAAATTAGTGTAATTAACACTTCCATCTCCTTATTATTAGTTTATGTAGAAGTCCTCAAGCTCCTCTCTTCTAGTTATTCATAAAGTATATTGCAAATTATCATGAACTTAGTCTCCCCCACCCCCACCATTCTGTATAACACTAGAACTTATTATTTCTGTGTTTCAGTACCCATTATTAACTCCAACTATTCCCTCTCCTCCACCATTCCAAGCCACTGGTAATGACCATTATACATTCTGAACATGCAGAAATTGTTTCCCTGTGTCTGACTTTTTTCTCCTAATATAATGCACTCCAGTTCCATCCATTTTGCTGAAAAGTATAGGATATCATTCTTTTTATGGCTGAATAATATTCCATTGTGTATTTTACTGCCCTTTTTTTTTTTTTTTTTTTTTTTTTTTGGTCCATGGGCATGTAGGCTGGTTCTATATCTTAGCAATTGTGAATACCACAGCAATAAATATGGGTGTACAAGTGTCTCGTTGATATGCTGATGTATCCTTTAGGTGTATACTTAGAAGCTGGGGAGCTGGATGATATAATAGATCCACTTTTAGCTCCTGAGTAACCCCCTTACTGTTCTCCATAATGGTACTACTAATTTACATTCCTACCAACAGTGTATGAGAGTACCCTCTTCTGCAATCCTCATTAGCATTTGTTATTTTTGTCTTTTTGATAATAGCTAGAGAACGAAAATTATAAAATATTATAATTATTATCAGTAGTAGTATAAAACAAAGAGGATAAGTCTAATAAGGAAGATACAAGAATCTTATACATAAAACTAAAAGGTACAGTATGGAAAAGATGAAGGTAATCTAAACAAGTATAAGAATATATCATCTTCATGAACTAGAATACAGTATTGTACAGGTGTTAATTTCTCATCAAACTGATCTACAGATTCAATGCAGTTCCTATCAAAATATCAGTTAGGCTTCCATCCAGGGTGGAAATTGGTATGCTCATTTTTTAAAAAGAACATAGAAATACAAAGGACCAAGAAAAGTGAAGATCTTATTGATGACTTTTAAAAAATTTTAGGAAGATCTAGAAAGAAGAACCAGGATGATCTTAGAAAAACCAGGTGAGATAAAATGAGCTATTAAATATCAAGACTTAGAAAACCAAAATAATTAAAGCATAATGAAACCAGTGAAACAAAATATCAAGTCCAGAAACAGACCCATAGACTATGACTGTGTGGTTTATAACAAAGGTGATATTGGACGTCAGAGGAGAAAATGATGGCCTTCGGAATTCAGAGCAAGATGGTACCTGAGTAAGATCCTCCAGCTCATCTCCCCAGAGACATACAAAGTTGAACAGCTATTCATGCACCAAACTACCTTCACAAGAGCTAAAGAAGCCAGGTGAGAGACCATAGTACCTGCTTTTAATATAAAAATAAGGAATAATGCATTACAGAAAGCACGGGTTGCCTTGTTGCCCCTCCTGCAATGCCAAGCAGCATGAGAGATGTCTCCTGCTTGAGGTAGGAAGAAGGAATCAATCCAGGCCTCAGACTTGAAACCCTGTACCAGGTCCACCATGAGCAGAACCCCCTGCCTCAAGGCCAGTACCCACAGATTGAGTCACTGAAACTGCATTAACCAGGTGGCAAAGAGATTGACTCCGCATCCCTCCCTCAATCCCAGGTGCAGCAATCAAGGGAGCAGCACTCCCCCCCCGGGACAGCAGGGCATGGAAGCTAGCACAGGACTTTGCCCTGGAGCTCAGTGTCAGGTCCACCTTAGGGAGATCCAGCACCAGGCAGAAACCAAAGGGCCCTATACCTAGGCCAGAACTTGCACAGAAACCTTAGACCTGCCCCAGCATCAAGCGTGCCACTGGGACAGACCCTGAATCATTGCCAGCCTTGGTGTGGGCCTAGGACTTCTCCGGTCCCTATGGCCATGGGATCAAGTAAGACCCAGCTTAGTGTCAGCCTTGGTGGCCCAGGGACTATCTCCACCACTCCACCCCACCTTGCACATCACAGCTATCCCTAGACCAGTGCTCACAGATGGAACTTCTAGAATGGCTCTGGCACCAGACAGACACCTGGGCCCTCATGGGATTGACTCATGTTTTGACCTGCTATAGAATGGATCTGGGTGCACCCCTAAAACTGTGCATATCCTGTGACTACGAGACCCAGGCAAGACCCAACTTAATATCAGCTTTAATATCAGCTTTGGTGACCAAGAGTCTGTTCAGCCAGATACTACCCCAACTTGAAATAATCTCTCTCTCCCTCTCTCTCTCTCAGTGCTGGATATTGAACCCAGGAACACTTTACCAGTGCTGGACATTGAACCCAGGAACACTTTACCACTGAGCCACATCCCCCACCCTTTGTATTCATGACACAGTGTCTGGCTAAGTTACCAAAGCTGACCTTTTACTTGTGATCCTCCTGCCTTGCCTTGCCTTGCTAGAGATTTTTATTAGTATAGTTTCTCTCTTTGTTGTTGTTTTCATTTCTTTTCTGATCTTTTTCATCATGTTATTTTTCTATCTCTTCAAAATAACTTTTTATAATCAGAATGTTTTTGTGAGCTTTACAGTAACCACAAAGCAAAAATCCATAACAGACAAATACAAAATAGAAGCAAGGAATCAAAGCACACTACTGGAGTAAATCACCTAACCATGAAGGAATACAGTAAGAAAAGAAGGTAGAAAGGAGCTATAATAAAACTAGAAAACCAATAATGGATGTAGAAAGACTTGACCTATCAATAATCACCTTGAATACAAACAGTTAGAAATCTCCAATTAAAAGACAGAGTGATTGAATGGATCTTAAAAAAAAAAAAAAAAAAAAAAAAAAAAAAAAAAAAAAACAGAACTCAGCTATATGCTGCTTTTAAGAAACTCACTTCTCCTCTAAGAAAACACATGCACTAAAAGTGAAGGGATGCAATTTGATATTCCATACAAGGGAATCCAAAAAAATGCAGAAGTAGCGATATTTATAGCAGATAAAATAGACTTTAAATCAAAAGCAGTAAAGAGGGACAAGGAAGGTCATTATATAATGATAAAGAGATCAATTCAGCAAGAGTAAATAACAATTATAAAAATATATGCACCCAATATTGAAGCAACTAAATATATAAAGCATATGTTAATAGACTTCAAGGGAGAGAGAGATTCCAATACAATGATAGCAGGGGACTCTCGCTCCCCACTTTCAGCTAAAGAAAGATCACCCAGACAGAAAATTAACAAAGAAATAGCAGAGTTAAATTGCATTCTAGACCAAATGGACCTAACAGACATCTACAGAACATTCCATCCAACAACTGTAGAATATACATTATTCCCAACAGCATATGGAACATTCTCCAGGATAAATCATATGATAGACCACAATTAGGTAAATATGTGACACAGCAAAAAGGAGATGTCCATATGTAAACTCATCGATGACACACTTCTACCTAGCATAATGAAACTGGCCCCAAAAGAGGTATGTTCTCTCTCCCCTAAAAAGGAAGACCCAATGCCCATTAATTATTGTATCCATGTCTGGATGTTATTTATTCTTCATGCCATTTAGTCACAATTCCGTTTTGCTCTTCTGGGTCACCAAAAGTCTAAGATTAACTCCAACTAATGCATATAACATAAAGCAGTAAGAAGAGAGGAAAATTGATATATAAAAATAAATGCATATGACATTAAGGAAGAATATGTATAGACACCACAGACCTCATTTCTGCATCTAGATATGAGGCCATATTTAACCAGCATTTAGGGTCTACTGTGTAGAAAACCCACCAATCTGGGTAAGGCCAGGTTTATAGCAAGCTGGTGAGTCAGAAAGGGGGATAGCTCTTTATCTGACTATGGGTTCTTTTCCTGGGTTTTTACAACCCAGCATAATTCTGACTAGAAGTACTCAGCAAGCATCAGAAAATGCCTATTGGAAAAGAAATCCCCAATGAACTAGAAAAATAGGAGGCTGAACAGGTAAGATGTGGGAGACCAATCCTACCTGCTGCTAACTGCTGCCCCGTGCATGCTAAGGCCATCCCAGGTCCAGCCCCTTCTGTCCAAGGCCTACAAATCTGGTAGCACCCACCAGCATAGGATGTGACCTGGTGACCACATATGACTGCTTATGGCATCTCTGCAAATAAGAAAATGGGTCTGCTTGGTCTATTCCCAGAACTCAATGCAATATTTGATTCAGAGTCCAAAGGAAGTTTAGATTTGGGCCTAGAGCATAGATCTGGACCATATAAGTCACATGTAAGGACGCTCTCTGACTCTTAGTGCTGTGATCATCTACAAACTTCTTAATGTCTCTGAGCCTCAGTTCTTTGTAAAATGAGAATTAAAATGGCAACCCACTTAAAGAGCTACTCTCATGAGTAAGCTAAGTTACACCAGTGTTCAGCATGGTTCTGGAACTTGGTAAATGTTCAACATATTCAGCTAATATTATTTCTTTCTACTACTGTGAACACACAATAAATGTGCTTTTAATGATTAAGTACACCTATAATCAGAGAACCTGGGTCCCTAGCTCAGCATGAGTGCTGGAATCTGTTCCCAGCCCCTGCCAATTTTGTTTTACTCTTGATAGGAGGACTAGAGGTAAAGAGGCATCCAGACCTGCCTATTGCCTTCAGTCCAAGTCATCTCTTCCAAGTTTCTGCATGTCCCATTCTTGGCAGCAAAATTTGCTCTGGGACCCTCTAAGCATGTCCTCAGGAAAAGCAGACCACCAGGGAAGAAAGTAGGCTGATTGACTGACAATCAGTTTGCCGAAGCCAATATGTAAATGACTGAATCACCAAATGATGGAAAATTAATTTCCATTTTCATTTTGTCATCACTTTCTTGCAGTCATTTAACCACAGGGCAACCTGCCCAGGTCAACAAAACACGATGTCCTTGTATATTTCACTCTTCAAAGGTAGAGAGCATCTTAAAACATCACTTAATTGTGAAAACTTGAACTTTCTCTTAAAAGCAGCTTCCTATCTTCTTTAAGGCCACATGTCTCGTAGCTTCCGAGTCAACTTTTACAGGTGCTTCTTATTCTAACAGCAAAATAGCAACAGTCACCCTCTCTAAACACAGCTGGGAGATTGACAGTCCTCTGTGAATTGGCCAGTCAGTGATCTGATGATTCAGCAAATTGATTTCCAACAAATTAACTCCTGGTGAATTGACTTTTAGCAAATTAGCCATTCAACAAATTAGTTTTCATTGAATTGAGCTAGATCCATGGGCAATCAAGTTTCCTGAGTAATATTTTAGAATAGAATATCAACTGGGTGAAAAAGAGTTGCATTTTTCTTGTACTTGAAGAGAGCTAGGACTCACCAGATCCTATTCAGTGTGTATATCAATATGCTAATGCACATGTGTACATACACACACTTTTAACAAAGTGTGCAGCTTCTGGGTTACAGCAGTCAAATCTGTTTATAATGACCCAGAAGTACTTGAGAGAAAGGAGGTAAAGAAGATGGAATGAGGTCACTTGGCAACCTGCCACCCAGAAACAAGAGATTGTAGAAACCTGGCTAGATTCAAGAATTAATTTCTGGAAGAAAAAAAAATGGATTTGGTTGAGAATTCAGTTCAGTGGCTTCACCCTAGAGGACTGGGGCTGATGATTATAGCAGCCAACATACACTGGGCACTTGCCAAGCACAGGCAGCAGACTAAGTGCTAGCTCCAGCCCTAAAAGGAAAGTACAGTTATCTCTCCATATCCCCCAGGGATACCAAAATCTGAGGAAGTTCAAGTCCCTTATGTACCAGCATAATATTTGCATGTAAGCTACACATCATTTCTGTATACTTTACATTATCTCTAGACTACTGATAATACCTAATACAGTATAAATGCTATGCTAGTTATTATGTTGTATTGTTTAGGGATTAATGACAAAATGTATACATCTTTGTTACAGAAGCAATTTTTTTTTCAAATAGTTTCTATTTGCATTTGGTTGAACCCATGGATACCAAGGACTGACTGTACTGTTGTTATCCCCACAACACAGAAGAGAAAAGCAAAGAGCAGAGAAGCAAAGTAACCTACTCAGTGTCACTCAGCTAACAAATGGTGGAGTCAGCATTTAAATCCCAATCCCAATGCTTCTCTGATGATAAACAAAACTTAATCGCGGTGCAACTGAAAGGTTAGGAAAGAGGGTGTCAGAGTCACAATTTGACAGAGTGGAAGAAAGCTGGAGCCCAGGAGTAGGAATAGGAGATCGGAAGGGAAAGAGAGGACAGAGAAGAGATAAAATTGAAAAGTCCTGAGTTCCTGTTCTGTAGATTTTCCCTAATGCTCTTGAGACTTGGGCAAGATCCTTGTTGCATGAAGGAAACTGAAAGCCTGTGTTTCCTTAGGTAGAAAGGGCCCATAGCTGGAAAGTGGAAGAGCAAGAATTAGCTTTCAGGTAGGTTAGACTGTAAGCCCACAACAATGGGGCTCAAAGTTGAGGCTGAACAAGTTGAGAAGAGAAAACAGAGGAAAAGAAGATTTTCTACATCTAAGGTAGGCACAGCCCAGCTCCACAGGAAGGAGATCTCGTTTCCCACAGGCAGCATTTGAGGAAAACCCAATTGCTTGATTCTTGGAAGTATTTCCCAAGGAGTGGGAGGATGTTCTAGAGACAGGCCCTGCCATCTGGAGACCACCAGGTCCTTGCAGCCCTTTAATAAACCCCCTCCCAGCTGTCAAACACAGCCCACTTAGGCATTTAATTTGGCAGAGCAAACATTGGTTATCAGTTAGAATGTTTATCAAATGTCATTTAGTAATTTGCCTTAATTGATGCCTAATTAACATACCATTGCATGTCATTGGGTGCCAATTAAATGCCTAAATAGTCCTTTCTATTTTATTGTCCCAACAAGAGAGTAATTGTGTATTTTTCAGTTCAGTAACTTTGGAGTTAATTTTATTGTGAGCCTTTTGGAATATGGAAACCCAGAGAGAACTCTCAGGCAGATATTTAATTGATGTGTTGCTTTGATATTGCAAAAGTCTACCTTATGTTCAGTGCCTTCCTGAGAAATCAACTTATTCATTTCTGGAAAGGTCAAATCCATGAGGTGTTGGTGCCACACTCAGGTAAACACATTGGGCAGGGAAGAGCTGGACAGAGCCAGAAGGCCCTCCCTGCCCTGACTGGGTATCTCTGGGAAGGGGGTTGCTAGTTTGTCACAGACATGAGCCAAAGATGGTGCTGTGGTTTAGATATGGTTTCCACATCCCTCAAAGGTTTACCTGCTGGAAGGTTCCTAGTGTGGCAACATTGGGAGGTGGTGGGACCTTTAAAAGTGGAGCCTAACGGAAGGTTATTAAGTCTTTGGGACCACTGCCCTCAGAAGGGATTAATTAGTTCTCTCAGGACATTGGTTTGTTCTTGTGAGAGCAGATCACTATTTAAAAAGCAAGTCTGGCCCTTGTATCTGGCTTCCTGTCTTATCATCTCTTTAGCACTGACTTCTGCCTTTGTGGTATCTTTCAGCATGAAGCCCAAATCATGGGGCTGCCCGATCTTGGAATTTCAGCCTCCAAAACCATGAAGTACCCAGTCACCAGTATTTTGGTGTAGCAACTAAAAGTGGACTAATAGCTTCTCTATACTGGACTTTAACTTATTTCTTCACTGCCAGCTAAGACATCTTAGCTCAAAACCCCATCAGCACCAAACTCAAATTTTTACATATCCAATTATTTTAAAAATAGCTTGAATAAGCAACATTTTAGCCATTTAGAGACTGCCTGCTTTGCTCCCCCCGTCCCCTGCCATACACACATCCCTCATCCAACAGCTGTTACCCTTTGATAAGAGCGAGCCACACTGTTACAAGGTTTGAAGCCACTGAGCCCTTCAGAGCTGTGGCCCCACAGACTCCCCTACAGACAACTGAGTGACCTTGCATAGATGTGCAGCTGGCCTCCCCCCGCCAGGGGTTCCCTTGGCCTTCTCTCCTTCTGAATAGTGACCCACTCAGTCCAGTGGCTTCCATGCAGACTGCTGGGAGTAACTTCTCACACTGACACTCAAGCATGGCTCCAGAAAACTTACAGTTGCTGCCGCTCATGGTCACGTCTTTTTCCTCCATCATCCCCTAAATCCCCTAACCCCTGCAAGAATGCACCTTCCAGGCCAGAAGTGTAGGTGTGGGCCTAGGGATAACATCTATCCTGAGCAGTGGCCTTCTGTGTGAGGCCCAGTGACAGGGCACCAAGCCCTTCAGAGTTCCTGGAAGGGTGATGGATCCCTATGAAAGGTGAACACTATGAAGAGGGGCTGGTGCCACAGAGCAGCCTGGTGCCAGGGGACTTGGGAAATGCCTTCTGGAAAGCCTCCCTTGGGACCTGTGACTAATTCTTGTGCACGGAATGAGGCTTAGATCTACCAGCTCTTATTTTCCAAATATTTTATCAGAGGTTGGCAGGACCACCAATTGGATAATCATTTTTCTACTGTTTAGAAATGCCATTTTTATTATGTATTAAATTCTTGTATTATTTGGGTCTGTTTCTACATTTTAACATTATGATATACCCACTCTTTCCATTATTGTCCCTTTTTAAAAAATTCTAATATCTAAAGCAAGATTAATATCTGGATATTCTTTATATCGTGATTTTCTTGACTGTTCTTCTGTATAAGCTATTTTAGATAAAGTTTAGATAGTGTCTTACTTGAATGGAACGTTATTTATAGACAAACTCAAGGTGAATTGCCATCTCGACCGTGGTGACTGTCTGGATCACTTTAAGCATTTTTGGATGAGTCATTACTGAGGCCTCCTAGGTGCCAGGTAGGCACTGGGACATGGGGCATTGTCAGTCATGATCCCTGCCCTCTCAAAGATCATTTTGAACTTTATTTAAAGAATCATTCACACACAGGTGACAGTTGAATTCTGGCCTGCAGGCACTACAGATGGAGCTTGGAAACTAAGGAAATGCACAGAACTCCACTCCGTTCTACCCTGCCCCCAGGGTGAACACAGGAAGAGAGGCCATCCACCCACAGTCCCTGCAGAGCCCCCAGGAGCTGCCCTCCCGCACGCACACATGTTCCAATGGAGAGAGCCTGGGAGCCCGTTTTACAACTCAGAACAGTAGGAGGATGGGAAGAAACTGGAAATGAAGTATTTACATCTGAGTCCTGAGGATTGTTGCTAATGGGTTCACCTTGGTCAGGAGATTGAGGACCCAGCTTGTCATGGAAGTGACCAGATTCCTCACTGCCTCCCAATCTCCTTCCGTCATAGCTGTGGACAAGAAGGTCAGCCAGGCCCAAGGGCTCTTTGTGTTGCTCAGAGAAGTCACTGGGTTCAGTAGCCTCCATCCACCTTGTCCTTCCTGGTCCCTGGGGTTGGTCACCCCTGTTTAGCCCCTTCCCTGGCTTTTCCTCCCCAATTCACTCCACAGAGGCTTCTTTTAAATCCATCAAATTCCAAGTTTTCAACTCTGCAAATATTTCAATGAATTGACATGGGTGCATTAAAATAGATTGGAAATCATAATCTAGATATTACTTAACACTATTATAGATGTTAGTATAGATATTAGTTAACACTAATTAATGTTTGTTAGATATTAGTTATCTCTATTAGATTACAAGTATATTAATTATCATACCATATATATTGTACACCATATTTGAGTTTTTATAGGTGTTCTATGTCTGGGACAA
Organism: Sciurus vulgaris; assembly: GCF_902686455.1. Classification (NCBI taxonomy): domain Eukaryota; kingdom Metazoa; phylum Chordata; class Mammalia; order Rodentia; family Sciuridae; genus Sciurus; species Sciurus vulgaris. The sequence continues at coordinate 43,263,051 of NC_136464.1, forward strand.
AGGCATAAAATTTAAAGTACAGCCTTTGACTTTTGGTTCAAGACCCTTCTCAGGGCCTCTACTTCCTCCTTCCTGCCCCACAGGCCTTCAGTGTCTGTCTGCTCACTCAGAGCTACTCCCTAGGGCCTGGGTTCTAGGCAGACCCTCCTAAGCAGGCCCTGTGTTCCTACAGCTGCCCACACGGAACATGGGGTCAGCTTCCCTCATTACTCTGGGCTCATCTCCTTCATTCTTCCTTCCCAGCAAACATTCAAGGGCTCACTTGCATCTCCACCAAGGCACAAGCAGGTATGAAATCAGGCTTACCTTGTAAATGGACTCCTAAACCCTGGTAAAACACAAATAAGACAAAGGATCATTTTCTTCTCATCAAATCAACTAAAATTTTTAAATCTTCTAAAAATAAAGCGTTGATGAGATTGGTAGGCAGCCCAGAACTGGTATCCCAGTGGGGATGTAGAGAGTAGAACAAATGCCTGGAGAGGACGTGGGTGATGTTCCATCCCTGTTGCATCCTCCAGCACCAGACACAGGCAAGAATGTTCACTGCAGTGAGCCATAATATTGAAAACCAGAAACACATCCCCTCCACAGGGGGAATGATAAGGAAGCTGCGGTTCATTCATACACTCAAAATCTCTCCTGCTATACTTTGGATCTGGAATTCCCTCCACAGGCTCTTGTATTGAGACGTGGTCCTCAGCTTGGCTCTATTTGGAGGTGGTGGAAACTGTAGGGGAGGTCTTTAGGTCATTGGGGATATGCCTGCAAAGGGGATTGTGAGACCCTCCTCTTGGCCACTCTCCTTCATTTGCCACAAGGTAAGTGGTTTTACTGCCATGTGCTTCTCCCCCATTCTGTCCTCCATCATCACAAGCCCAAATCAACAGGGCCATTTAGCCATGGACTGAAACCTCCAAAACCATGATCCAAAATAAACCTTACTTTACATTAGTTTATTATCTCAGCTGTTTCATTACAGAAGCAGAAAACTGACTATAACACAATTCCACTGTGGTACAAATAAACAAGCTGTTTATACAAATCAACACACATAATTCTCAAGAGTGTTCAGCTGAGTAGAGATTCAATCCGATTTCAGAAGCCTGAGAGTGAAAGGAAAGGGAAGGAGAATTTGGGGCTTTCGATGTATTTTCTAATATTTCCTTTCTTTAAAGAATAAGACAAAGGTAAAACAAATGTGGCAAGCTGTTATTATCCATTGAATCTGGGTGGTGATCGTCTATTTGTTATTTTCACGATATTCCAAGGTTTAAAATGCTTCATAATGAAATTTTTAAAGAATGTTGTAAAACACAATCCTTAAGAGCTTCCAGGTTCCTAGAAACAGAAGACAATGTGATAAAGAAGAAGCCACACAGTGAGCCAGAGCATAGACAGACAAGCACCTGGAAGAACTCTGGGGAAGCATCACAAAAGGGCAGACACAATTTGGGTCCTGAGGGATATGTAGGAGTTTTCTAACTGGAGGGAAAAAGCCAGGCACCTTAGGAAGACACATTACACATTGCAAAGGTGGGAAAGGCATGAGGTTTGGGGGACCTGGATGGGCAGACACCTAACCAGTGTGGTTAGGCTCCACACTAAGGACCTTGACCTCGTCCTAGGGGGAGGGCAAACCACTGTGATATTCAAAGAAGAGTGCTCTGATAAGTTTCTATGTTCCTTGTTTCTCAAAAAACAGTGCTACAGGAAGGAAAAAGAAAGAGGGGGTCCAAAATAAGGTGAGTATAGTTACTGCACTTCCAGCAATGTTTCGTGAAGAAACACCATGAATCACCACATGATTCAGATGGAGTCCATGGCCCAGTCTGGCCAGTTGGAGCTTTGCAGTGTGACTGTCACAGGGATTGTGCCATGTGGACCCACTGATGGGCAATGGCACTTTTAACGGTGTTTCTGGAAAGGCGTTCTGCCCCCTCGCCCCCCCATGGGTTGTCACCGTATCACCAGCAGTAAGGGCCAGATCCATAAGAGGGAGCCTGAGAGCAGACCCAGCGAGGAAGAGAATGGAGTGCAAAGAAGCAAAACAAGGAAGGGCCCAAAGCAAGCCATGCTGAACCCCTTCTGTCTTAGCTAGTTTGCATCTGATTTTGGTCATCTATGTGAATTAGGCATAGCTTCATCCCTGACCCAGCTTAGTCAGTCCCCTGTCTTCAACTTCAGGTCCCTTTACTGGGTCTGTCTCCTCCCCAGCCTGCTTTAGTGCCCAGGCTGATGATCTGAGATAGCAACTAACTCTGGGACTCTCCTCAGGACCTGGGAACAGCCGGCCCTCAGCCTAGAGAGCCAAATGCCTAATGAGGAGACAAGAGAGGTTGGCTTGATGGATAGGGGCGGGGGCTCCCAGGGACAAAAACACTCTTCTCCATGAAGCATGCAAGTCAAACATTGTTGTTCATGCTCTTTATTGAAATGGGGCCTGCCGCACGGCTGCATTGTAACAGGCATATTTAACATCACCTTTTTCAATCTGTGACAGCCATTTCTGCATTCTCTGCTCATCACCATTAACATAGAAATAGCTGCATAATGACACCAGCCTTACGGAGCATCGCTCTTGGTTTATCTCATTATAAATGAAACTATCTTGTTATTTGGGTAAACTAGAAGCAGAAACACTCCGTGTCAGATGTCACAGGGCAATTCTCCCTTGTTATTTAGTCACATGGAAAGGAGTTAGACGACTGCTGAAAATCTGCTTCTATTTTCGGGTCTTTAGAAACAACAACCAGAGGAGAAGGCAGCTCAGATCTTCGATACAGTTAACTCTAGAGCCCCTGGGGGCACATTTCTAGCACTTCCCTGGTAGTATTTGTCTTTGCACAAAGTAATGCCCCCAGAAAGACACGGGGCATACTGGAGAGGACTGGAGACAAGGGAGGGGTCCAGACTTGGCGATAAATTACATCAGCACCCACTGCATCCAGGTAAGCAGAGAGGGAAGAAGGGAAAGCTTCTGCCATGGCTGACACCACGCTGTCACTCGGCCAGTAGCGGGCAGCCAATCCAGAAAGTGGAAACTTGTGACCTGGGATGTGACATGATCATCATGCCTCCGCTCACTGTTCTGCCCACCTACCGGCTTTTTCTGGCTTGTGGCTAATTGCTTTTGAATACCCCTGCAGGGCCCCAGATCTCCACCCACTGATTTGTGTCTCTCAGAAAGGAAACCACTTATCTAGTGTGCAAACATATCCGTGAGGCACATCAGGATCTTGAGCATACCATATCGCACTTCGATTACAGCATGAGAAGTGTGCAGTGCTTGGGAGCACTCATCTACCTGGTGTGGTATCTTCTGTGGCTCAGACTAAACACAACTGCCCCAGCTCCATCCAGAAAACAAAAGAAAGTAAAGCAGAATTTATCAGTTGGGTGTCAATCATTCCACAAGTGGAAGGCTACAGGATGTGGAGAGGACTGGCTGAACTCAGCTACAAAGGCTTTGAGCACCACCCCAGGCAATGCCGGATAGGAACCCAGCCCCCATCTTGTCCTGGTGGTGCAGGCCACTTGCTTGAATGCTGACTGGAGACTAGGTCCTGCCCTGTCCACACGAACACTACATACCACACACCCACACCATACAACACAAACATCATATACCACAAACCCACACACAGCACATACATACATCACCACACACATACAATATACATCCCATACACCAAACACATACCACCCCCCACACCTCACACACCACAAACACACACACCCCAGACATACCACAAATAGCTTCAGCTGTGAGGCTGGCAGGGCTCAGCTATTCAGTGCTGGCTGAGCTCAGGCCTGCTCCTGTGTATTCATTCTGGGGTCCAGGATGCAAGGGCGGCAGCTGCCAGGAGGAAGCACTCCTCATCTGGGCTCAACCACAGGAGGGCAAAGCCAATCTCTCAAGCACATACAAAGCCTCTGCTAACCTCCTGTCTGCTAATATCCCATTGGCCCAAAGTCAAGGCCAGGGAGTACACTGTGCACCACTTAGGCTCCTGAGGGCAGATGTGAGATCCTATTACAGACTAGTGAAGAACGAGGGTCTGTCTGAAAATCAACTGGGTTTTAAGGGTGAGAACCTCAGATCTCTAAGCAATCTGTTGGCAACTAAGTACTATCATAAGAGCACAGGAGTTCAAAATTGGAGATAACACAGAAAAATCAACCCTTTAATTGGGGTGCCTTTAGGGAGACTTGGGCTCTGGAACTCAGACCCAGGAAACTATCACAATAGGTCATGAAAAAGGGTGCGGTGAGATGACAGAAAGTCCAGGTTGAAAATCAAGATGTGGGAGACAACAGAGACCCACAGTCAGCCCTGGAACCACCCCCCCAACACACTCACACACACGCACACACCCACACCTTGCTGAGCCTGACCGGGAAAGCAGGGACTCAGTGGAGACAGGCTGCCCCAGCTGCCCAGCTGTGGATGTGTGAGTATTGGGAGGGAGGGGTGAGAAAGGAAAAGAATTGAGGCCACTGTGGATTCTGGGCCTAGGGCAAAGCTGACTCTGCATGTGGTCTCCGTGGAAAGGCCCAGCTCACTGGGCAGGCCAAGGCAGGGAGGGGAGCTAGGAGTGAATCCTGGCCTGCCCCTGGGCCAATTGCAGCTTTGCTCAAGGCTGCATCTTAACCCACAGCAATGCTCTCAGAGGAAGGCCTGGCTCCAGGCAGTCTCCTCAAAGATGGGCGGAGACAAATCCCAGTGTGGTCATCTTGCGAGAACCCTCCTCCCCAAAAAGCACAGTTGGACTTCCCCCAAAAGGTGGAGGCACAGCCTCCCGAGGCTCTCACTGCCTCTCCCACTTCTCGTGCATTTTCCAGTTGACTCGCTTCACTCTTCTCTGTTCTCCTCTGGAGCCTGGGCTGGGACTGGACTGTGGCTAGGGGATGGACAGGGCACCTGCGGGAGCTGCCTGGGTCATTCTCCGCATGGTGCTTCGTCGCCACTAGGCCTGTTGCCCCAACTGGCGTTGTTCATTCTTTCAATGCGCCATCCTCCAGGGAGACCCAGAGGTCCTGTGTAAAACCGTGTGTAGAGTCAGACAGGTCTGGGTTTGACCATGACCTGCTACACATCCACCGCACAAGGGACATCAAGAGCTCCTTTCAGAGTACTGGTAAAGGGGGGAACACTTACACTTTCAAATTCAGCTGAATTTATTTGAGCAAAGAAAAATACAATTAACGACAATTCAGAAGCTGGGAAGCCCCCAGAACTAAAACAGAACACCAGCCATCAACGCCATCTGACAATATTTATGGGAAATGGAAGTGAGACGCAAACACAGTTTCATGGGTCCCAGCTTAATTGGTTAATTGGTTATAGAGCCTCCTACAATTAACTAAAATTCAGCTACTGTGATTAAATTCTGGATTGGTTAGGTCTGCTGGGCTTAGTGCAAGCTCTTAGTCCAAGTCAGCGGCCACATATACAATTCTATTTAACAATCCCAGCCTTACCTTGCAGGCGAGAATCAGAACAGATGGTGCAGGGGTACTGTCCCTGTCCATGTCTGGAGTTTATTTGAGGAGAGAAGATTGCTAGCAGTTTTGAGTTCCCTGGTTGAAAGACAAAGCAATAAAGAAGGCCTCTAATTGGGACACCTCTCAGGCCACCTGTGCCCATTTGCAGGTGTGGCCAAGGAAGGGGTGGTGAAGCTGGGATAAAGAGGAACTAATAGCAGAAAGAACAGTGGGGCTGGGGCCACCACCTGACCCTGCTAGGCCAGTGACCCTCAGCTGAAGCCAGGGAGAACAGAAGGAGCCCTGAGACAGGATGCTACATCCACATACCCTCATTACCCTGCCCACCCTGGAAAGGGGAAAAATGTTCTGAACCATCACAGGGGATCTCCCAAGAAAAGTGGCCCTCATACTTACCTGGGATGGCACAAGTTTCTGTTCTTTAGTGGAAACAGGCCTTCGGAGTCAAGCAGAATTTTCTTGTAAAGAACCTTTGTTGGAGAGAACACTTTGTTTGTGAACACTAAGTCCATGACAGCAAAATGCACATCCGCACGATGCTGCTGGCTCAGGTGAAAAGTAACTACACAGAGAATGGCTGGAGCATCCCTCTGAGGGGGGACATATGACAGAGTCAGCGAATGAGAACAGAAGGATCAACAAAGGAACTGCAATGCCTGAAAACAAGAAATGGGGATGGCCTCTAGGCCTGGGTAATGGAGCCACTTCATCAAAGATGGCTGATGCGTCCTGAATGGCAAATGGCATGTGAGGGACCTCACCTGAGCCAGCAGCATGGGGGTGTGAGTGCCCCATGAGATGAAGGGAAGGGCTTTTCCTATGCCAGAAGAGGGTCAGGAGGTGTCTGTGTGATGACCACAGCCCTGTGTCTGCCTCAGTTGGTGGGTGCCATGCTTCCCACCCTCTGCATCCTCTTTGGGGTACTGAGCAGTACTTGAAGATTAGGGCCCATGGGAGGGAGGCCTAGCCTAGCCCTTCTACCTAAGCAGGAGCAGGCTGAGACTAGCAGCTCTGCCAGCCAACTGAGGGGATTACACAAAGATGAAAGTGGGTCACACCCAGAGGTCCAGATGGGAAATGACACCTTGAGGACCTGGCCCTGCCACTGGATGTTTGACCTAAGGGGTGGGAGCCCCAGGCCCTCCACCTAGGCTGGGAAACCCGAGGAGAGCATGCTGGAGCCATTTGGGTCTGCACTCAAATCTCAGCTCGCTGCTTCCAGCCACGTGACATGAATTAGGCATTTTGTCCTCCCTGAGCCCGTATCCCCCTCAGTAATGTGGGGACAGTAGCACCAGTTTAGAGAAGTGGTCTGGCTTGCAGCTTCCTGTGCCCCCTCTCCTAGAAGCAGCCCATCTTCTGACTGGCCACTGTCTGAGATTGCAGGATGACCTTATCACATGCCATCCTTGGGATCCCACCATGAAGCCAGGAAAATCCTCACCTGGTGGAAGGAAGGGGAGTCCAGGACAACCCCACAGGCTTGCCACACATGAGGAGTACCTGCCTGCAAGGCCAAGAGAAGAGAGAGACAAGTGGCCATCTAGTTCCCAACCATGGAGTCCACACATCTGAGGCCTGTTTTGATTCTAACCATGGGGAACCAACAGACCCCCATATTTGCTAACACCAGATAGAGGAGGCTCCCTTCCTCCTCCCCATGCATGTGGTTCCACCCATTCCGAGCTGGATAGGGCTCACTGCCTCCCTTGGTAGAAGATGTAGCAGTCAGGACCATGTGCCCCATGTCCCAGTCGAGGAAAAGATAGGGACGCCAAGGAGGCAGAGCTCTCTGCTGTGAGCCAGTGCTCTGGGCCCTGCCTGGTCCTCCCTCCCTCACCTGAGAGTAAAGTAGGTGTGACTGTTTCCTGGGCGGGGCTGAGGTCTGAGAGGCAGGGCAGCCATCTGCTTCAGGGCAGGTAAGAAGCCCCTGAGTTGCTGCATGGGACAAGATGTCCTGGTGTCACTAGGGGTCTAAGGCAAACTCTCCTGGCACAGGGATGGGTGGTGTACAGGTGGACCAGCTCAGACTCAGCATTTATTGTTCCTTCCTTCTCCCCCTTTGCTTCCAGCTAGTCAGGGAGCAAGTGAGGTCCCATGCTACAGAAAGGAATGCAAAAGTCGGTCAGCTTGGCCTTTAGCACTTGGCTCCAACCAACCTCTGCCCTAGTCTCTCACAGGGAAGTACCTGGGGAGGAGGCCACCATCAGGCTGGGCACCCACTCCCAACACCAATTCTGCTGTGTCTTCAGACAGAGAGAGCCCAATAAGATTCCTGGAGACAGGAGTCAGGGGGTGTGAGCACTGGCAAAATGAGCAAGACAACTTGTCACACTGTCCCCTTACTAAGAGGCTGAGCTCACATGCCCTCACAGCATATGCATGCATGTGCACACATAGAAACACATGCACAGAATGTTCACACAGAAACACATCCTACACAGTTACACACAGAGAAACCCATTCACTTATGGAAATGTACATACACATGCAGAAACACATGCAGAGAAATGCATGTACACACATTCCCACTTTCACAGAAACACAATGATACCCTGAAAAATATACACACTGACACACAAGCATTCACACTCAGAAACATGCTTACACACTAACACAAAACACACAAATACAGAAACACACATACACACGCACATGATCCAAGGCTCCATCTACTCATCTCCACAGTCGAGGAGACACACATTCTGGCCACATCTAATAACACACTCAGGCCCTACCACACCCAAGAGCCTCAGACAGATGCCACTGGCCATCAGTATGGAGCAAGGAATTTCTGGTGCATGGGGAACTGCCAAGGTCTGTGCCCTGGTTCCAGAGTGACAGCCAGTGAAGTGTAAAGGCCTTTGATGGAGGAAATTGGAGGAGTTTCTAAGTCATACAGAGCTGGAGGAAGATTTTCCTGCACACATATGTGCAGGGGCAAAGGGAAATTAAAGCCCTTTGAGACACAAAAACCTTGCAGTGTAGATGCTGGAGGGCCACATGACTGACAAGCCCCATCTCATAGATCTCATGCCGGAGGCAGTCCCTGAGCCCAGCACCTGAATGCAGTGTGGCGAGAGCCAGGGGCAAGCACAGGGCTCTGTCAGAGAGCAGGGCTCAAGATACACTTCCTGGAGGAGATGATGCCCAACTAGACTGAGAATGATGCCTCGGGGGACCAGGTTCTGGAGAAGGGGTGAAAATTACCTGCAAGAGACACAACAGAGATGTTCTCAGGAAGGGTAGGAGAAGGAGACCCAGCAACATCCTGATGCACTTTATCATCACAAGAATATTGAGGCTCAGAGAGGTGAAGTCATTTCCAAAAGGTCACATAATAGTTTTGTACTGAGATTTGTCTGTCTACAAAATCACCCTCCAAACCTAGCCAGGAATGGGGCCTGCCTTCAGCTGACTACAGCCTAGTGCATGGCCCTTGCAGAAACATAGCATTCAACTGGGTGCTCTCAGGGGTTGTATACAGGCTACATATAGGGAAGCAGTCAGAGACTGGTCACCTCAAAATACTCCAAGATCACCAAGCAACAGGATAACCAGCCTTCCATGTTTTCCCAGGACTTAGGATCTCCCTGCACGTGGAATTTCCAATGACAGAGCCCGGAAAGACTGGGCCAAATTGGAACAAAGTCCAGCTCCAGGTGCTTAACAAGACTAAACTGGGCTTCTGAATCTGATGATGCATTCAAACACTCATGCTTGCAAGGCACCAGAGCAGACAGTGAGAGCCACGCTGGCTGGGAGCCCTGACTTACAGAGATGTCCAGGGTGCCACCTTCAGGTTCACTTTGGGGACAGCTAGCAGGTTTCTGCAGCAAGAATTCCAGCTGGGACTCTGTTGCACCTGGGGACATTATGGTCCTGGCCTCCTCAGCTGACAAAACTCAAGCTTTTAAATAAGACCCTATTTTAAGCTCAAGTTCAAGTATTTCTGCTTGCTCTCCAGAGTTTTAGCCAAATATATTATTATTGTAACCTGCGGTTCCTCCTGAAGACATTCGCCCTTCTGTAGTTGCTCATCTCCATGCAAGGGTGACCTTGTTTTTATAGGAATCTCAGCCTCTGAACCTTTGAGAAGCATTCTTCTGCAGATGCCAGCTATGAAAACTCTGAGCCCCCAGCTACACTGTCACCTGTAAATGTGCTTGTCCAGCCCTGGCTACCACAGGTCTCAGGGGACCACCTGGCTCCCACCCCTCAGGAATCCAGGGCAATGGCACCTCCTCCAAGAGAACTATCCTGGCCCCTGGACCACAGGCAGAATCTTTGCAGAGACACACACATACCACACACATATCACATAGAGACACACAAGCCCACACACACACACACAAATACACACACACAAACACATTACTTCTCTCCTGTTTTGGTTTCATTTTTTTGCACAGCTCACATTACCATTCAACAGCCCATTGATTTAACACTCTTGTCTTCTTTTGTGTACCAGAATGCAAGTTTTGTGGAGGTAGGGATTGGTGTCCTTCTCCTCCCTGGCCCCATTCCTGCCGTCAGCCTATACCTAGCACTGGAGCTGGGCCTGACACCCAGCAAGTGCTCTATAAAATATTTGTTGAATATATAAACTCCAGATCTTCACCTTCACTTATAAAACTAAAAAATTCCCCTATAGTTGCAAGACCCCTGCTCCTTTGGCCCTTCAGTGGCCCTTCATACTGGAACCCCAAGCACTGGATCTGCAAGCCTTTGTCAGCAGCCTGTAGTTTCTGGACATTGAGGAGCAGGGAAAGGAAAACTATTTCCTGAGATCCTTTTGAGCCTGCCCTACCCTCGGTGACTTGAGAGAAGTTCATGCCACCCAGCAATGCTGCCAGGCCTAGATGACATGGAAGACAAAGATGCTGAGCTCAGACAAGAAATCAGAGAAGGCTGCAGTTTCTCAGAGAGCAGGGAGTGGACCTTTGAGCCTCTAGGTCCCAGAGCTACAGAAGGGCAGCATTGGGGTGATCTTGGACCCTGCTGCAGGCTGTTCCTGGGCTCCGGTGTCTGATATGCCTCCTTCAGCTGGTAGTGCGGGCATGGTCCCCAAGTGTCCAGTTTCCTCACCTGAAAAATGAGACATGCCAGCACCTGTGTCCCTGGGTTAGTTGGGTCAGAGGAGGCATCATATGAGGCACAGAAATGCACGTCAGGACTAAGTCCAGGGCTGTGGGTCCTTTTCACCATACAAGACCCATCAGTCTGCCAGTTGCCCCCACACCCCGGCCCAAAGTCACCTGGTCTATACCTGGGTAGAACAGAGCCCCAGTCTTTACAGGAATCAGGTTCCCTGCCCTGTGACAACCAGAACAAGATGGAGGCTCAGAGATCCCTGCTTCCAATGGCAAAGCTTCCTTCCAAGAGACCAGTGAAAAGAGAAACTCGTTGGGACATGAACACTGGGAGAATGTGGCCAGTCCATCACACTGACCTTGTAGCCTTCCCCCAACTGGGGCACAATTTGAGGCCCCACCTCTCATTCCAGAAGATACCCGGAAGACCCTCACCTTCCCCCCTGCATTGGAGAAGGACTAAGAGGGGTATATTCAATGGTGGAATCTTCAGTGTCTCAACACCCCTACCAGCAGGGTGTTGTTATTTTACAGAGGATGGGCTGGAACCAGGTGATGTTTCTGATCAGAAGATGAGCTGTCCACGCTGGGACGTCCTTAGAAACAAAGCCATGGGTGGGGGGAGTCTCCAGAGTACCTCAGATGCTTAGGCAGCCTTCCAGGGAGGAAAGCCCAGGGATCACGCAACCTAAGGAACCACCAAATCTACCTGCCTGTCTCACATGTCTCTGACCCTGACCCAAGAGCGAGAGCCGAGTGCCCCCGTGTGGCCGCGACTGAGAACGCAGGTCTTGAAAACGTGGGCCATCCTGGGCTCTGGGACGACTGCGGACCACCCTAGGGCAGGAAGCGCCATCCAGAGCAGGAAGCCTCCAGGAGTGGGGAAGGAGGCCACGGAGCCCCTGGACAGAACTTCCTCAAGCTCCGCATAATGAAACTCAGGATGGCCACGCCTCCTGGGGAGGGCTGCAAATAGCACAGCTTCCACTCCAGTACCCCAAGGCTTCCCTTCCTTTGGGGGGTTTGTTGAGCAACTAGTAACCCAGAGACTTTGCTCTCCTATGAGAGCTGTGACTAGATGTAAGACCCTTCGGGGGATGCCCTGAAGATTTAGGGGGCAGCGCAAGAGACATAGCCCAAGGTAACAGGGAACAAGACAGACCCAGTTCACTCTGCTGGATTTATTCATTAATTCTCAGACTTAGGGAGCATCCACCATGAGCCAGCTACCTTGGGAGGTTTCAGGGGCTGTAACTCAAGGAGACTTTCAAATTCAATCACCAAAATTCAGCTCTACAAGAGGGCCAGATCCCAGAGTGAGCCCTATTGGCCTCAGTGAGGTGCTACACATTATTCCCTTCCTTGCCTTGAACCCCAAGAAAAGATCTCACCTGGCTCCCACCCTCATGTGCCTCTGCTGTGATAGCTCATGTTGAAAGAAAAGGAACAGTGTACGAGGCTCACAGGCACTTCTGCTGATTTTTTGGGGGGTGAGGGAGGTGTGCGGGCACTGACCAGATCTAATCTTACCCAAGAATTTGAGTATATCTTCAGCTGCATTAAGAATAAACTGGAAGGCTGGGGTGTAGCTCAGCGGCAGAGCATTTGCCTACCATATGCAAAGCCCTGGGCTGTATCCCAAGTACTGCTAATAATAATAATAATAATAATAATAATAGTAATAAAAAACTGGAAAATGAAGAAGCCCATCCAGGCAAGTTCCTTCGTGTTTTGGCCAGCTGCCCAGGAGATTGATGCTTTCTTTCTTTTGAAGATTCTTAAACTTGTGATCTGTTATACCCCAAAGACTTTCTAAAGGAATTTTGTTTCACTTAGTCATTATGCAGAGTATGTCACACTGGGATCTGTTGACATTCATTTGATGAGATTGTGAGAGTTTGTTATTGATGTAATTGGTGCAGCCTGAGAAAAGCAGCTAAAACTCCTGGGAAATTGACCCATGATATTGTAACACATGATGCAGGGAGAAAATATGAAATCTCAGGAATAATGAGCTCAGTTAACGTGATTGGGGGCTTGTGGTTTCTGTGTGCTTGAAAACATATGGACTTGTATGTGCTTGGGATTTTGGTTATTTATAAAAGCTCTATGCTCTAATCTCTCTGTCTCCAGGCTTTTCAAGTCCAAAAGGAAATTTGCAAAGATTGGCCTGAGGAAGATTTGGGTCTCACAGCAGCAAAGCAGAGCCTGCCTCAGAGAGTGAAGTCCAAACCCTGGCACCCAACCTCCTAACAGAGTGACTCGTCCACACCGAGACTGGAGAGCCCTTTCAAAAGAGAGACCCACTTCAGGCATCTGGAGTGGCAAATTCTGGACTCCAGAAACCCAAACTTGCTTTCTCTTTCCTCCACTCACATTTTGACTCTCTCCCTGCTAATACTTTCACCTCTGTACTGTTGATATAGAGAACGAGGTGTCTGAACTGACAGAGAAAAGTTGTTTGGGACACTAAACACTTTAGCCAAGTTTTCCAAGTATAACCCAGCTTGGTATAGTTCATATCACACTTTTAAACAGCCCCCTCCTGAGCCATCCTGAGTCTGGCAGACAGATCAAGGTCCTCCCCTGGATAGCACAGAAGATTCTTAGGGTCCCTAGGCTTTTGCATATGGTGACCACAGTGCCTCTCTCTGAGGCCAGGAAGAGGTAGGTAAATGGCCTGGACCAGCACTCTGTCATAAAAATACAGTGCCGGCCACATATGCAATTTTATATTCTTCCAAAGTCACATTTTAAAACATAAAAAGAAATTAGCAAAATTAATTTTAATAACATTTTATTTAATTCATTAGGAAATAAACTATGTCAAAATGTCATGACTACAAAAATGATAAAAGATGTTTTATTTTTATATGAAATCTGGTGTGGATTTTATACCTCCAGAACATCTTAGCGCAGACCAGCTACATAATTCAAGCGCTCAGCGGTCACACGTGGCTTATGGCTACCTTATTGGACAACACAGGTCTTGAGTTCATCTCTGGAGTTTGCCCCACAATAGAGCACCATTGTTGTCATCCCCAAATCCAAATCAAAGACCCACCCTCCATGCTGTCTCTGAAACATAACTGATCCAAAACTACCTTAAATGTGGATGCCTGGGCCTGAAAAACGTAGTGGATAATTTGCAGAAGCCTGAACAAGAGATCTCATCTCAGGAAGGACTGTACAGGGAAAGGACCTGAAGGAGTGAATTGTCCACACCCTGAGACTGGAGAGGGCTGAGACAGGGTTCCTACATAAATAGTAATCTGTTCCATTGGGACCCAACGTTGACTTTCCCAGGTAAATAATGTCCACACAGATGGTACCTCCAGTGCTTTTAATGCTGTCGTTGAATTATTAATTAATTCCAAAACCAGGAAAACTACTGTGATGAATCAGTCTACTTTTTACTGGGCATTAAGAGCAAAAGGTCAAGTAAGTTTTCCTCTTTGACTTGACTGCCAGGAAACTCAGAGCTCAATCTTTTCTCACTTAAAATACATTTTCTCAGACACACTTCAATTATTATCTTGATTTTTTTCCCTTTCAGTTTTATTTTAATACTTTGGGAATTTTCTGAGGGGAAAAAATCTGAAATTTTAAGAAACCACAAATCATTTTTGGAAATAGGTTATGGATGTGTAAGGAAGTATACAGATTTAACCACCAGGTGGCAGCATTATATAATAGAAGACACTTAAAGCCCTCCAGTGTTTATTTTTGCTATTTAATAGCTGTGTGACTTTTGGGCCACTGACCTTTAGCACACTTAGACTTAGTTTTAAGTGAGAAAAAGAAAAGCTATTGTAAAAATGAACTGAGATTAATATACCTTGAGAAGTGGCAATAGCTTTGTGACCAAGTGCATGGACTGACGCAGAGGGCCTGGTTTCAAACTCTATCATGTCAGTTAATAGCTGTGAGCTTAGACAGTTTATTTAACTTCTCTGAGCCTTAGCTGCCCCCTCACAAAATGGGAAATCATTGCCTGTTCTCTAGAATTGTTGCAAGAATTAGAAGGCGGTATTTAAAGGGCTTAGGACAATGCCTGGCACCCACAGAACCTCTAGGGTCATTCGCTGTTGGCATCCTAACGAACACAAGGCGCTCATCACAGTGCACAGTTCAGTGCACATCAGACCCCGGTATTATACTAATGCACTTGTGAAGTGCTTGAAATGGGGACTCCATGTGGTCCACAGGCTCTTCAATGTATTGAGGTGACAGGGTTGACTCCTGGCCCTCTGCTCCCTGGGATGAGAGACTGGGTAGAGTCTCTGGTGGAGAAAGAGGAAAGTGTGTGAACAGGGAAAAAAGATGCCTCAGAGTAGGCTGCTCATTCTCCCCAAATTCCACATGATCGTTATCAAAGTTCCAGCATTATTTTAAAACAAGGGGTTAAACCCTAAGGTGCTTTTTTATTTGTTATTTTGAGACAGGGTCTCGATAAGTTGCCTAAGGCCTCGCTAAGTGGCTAAGACTGGCCTCAAACCTGTGATCCTCCTGCCTCAGCCTCCCAAGTTGCTGGGATTGCAGGCATGCACCATCACATCTGGTCCAGGATGCTTTCTTGTGTAGCTGACAAAATAATCCTACAATGTGTATGGAATTAGAACTTGAAAAACCAAAATTATTTTGAAAAAGTTTTGCAGAAGTAAGCTAGAGAGATGAACACATTCACCCTGCATCAACATTAAACAAGATGGTCCTTCATTTCCAATGTTTGCATTTATAAGCACTTAACTCTGTTCTTGGCAAATAGCCTTCAGTGGACACAAACGATGAGCTGGCCAAGCTGTCCCATTCAGCTCCAATCTGGGGTCATAATAGCGGTATTTCTCCAGTGCAGTCTCCATCCACAGGGCTGTAGAAACCCCCAAAGGTCAAGTGTCCTTTGAGACTCACTGTGCTTTCTGCAGTTTTCAACAATAAAGATAATTTTGTTGAATTTAATTGTTTAGTTTATATTGCAGCAAAAGAAGTTCAGAGTTGGAAAACAAAATTAAAATTATAGTATTGAATAGCCTTTCTTTAAACTCCACTTCCTCAGATATTCGAATTCATCCCAATGAAGGCAGCCTAGCCTTCCCTGAAGCTCCTTAGTTCCCATGAAAAATGATTCCCTCTCATCTTTAAATCTTTTTCTGTGCTAAAAACAAGAAGTATAAGACAGGAGGTCCTGAACTCTGTTTGGGGAAACATGTATCTAAAGCCACAGGCCCTGTAGTCTGTTATTCTGAGCTCCCCAAAAGCCTCTGTGGTGTATTCTAAGATTCCTGCTAATTCCCTCAATGTTAAGAGATAACATACAATGAATTTTATTAAGACAATTTGGGGCTACTATTTGGAGACCAGCAGTCGGCTCCTGATGCAATCCATGTGTGCTTGGAGAAATGAGGTAGTGGGAGCCACACATTAAAATCTTCAGCAAGACCCCGGGAACTAGGGAATCCCCAACTAGGTTCCAGAGACCTCCCACAGTGCCCCTGACCACAGTGCTGGGCCTCTACAGTGAAATCAGCTTTCTTTCCCCACCCTCAAGCTGGAAGACTGCTTTGACCCACTGTGGTGTCCTGAGCCACTGAAAACCGCAATAGGGGTCCATGGCCAGAGGCAGTCAGTCCCCAAGGGTATTCAGGTTCAGCAGCATCAGCCTTGGGATAAAAATGGGGCTATGCAGTCAGACAAGTAAAAGGATCAAGGTGACAGGTGTCCACATTAGAAAGAAAAAAACCTGTCTTTATTTGAAGATGTCATGTTCCTGTATAACAAAAACCCCAGAACTCCATGAAAGTACTGTAAAAACATAAACACAATCCCAGAAAGGGAACTGTACACAAAGCCTGTTGTACTTCTATATACAAATGCTGGACAATCTAAAAAATAAATTTAAAATACAATTCCCTTCACATTAACACCAGAAAGAATGAACACTTAGGAATAAATTTAACAAGTATAAGATTTGTACACCAATGGTTACAAAACACTCCTAAGCAAAGTTAAAGAATATCTAATAATTCAAGAAATATTTCATGTTCATAGATTGGAAGACTCAATGTTAATAAACTGACTATTTTCCTCAAGCTCAACAGATTCTGTGTGATCCTTATCGAAATCTCATATGCTTATTTTTTAGAACTTGACAAAATGATCTTCAAATTTACATGGAATTATAAAAGACCATGAATAGCCAAAATAATTTTAAAAATAAGAGTGGAGACGGAGGACTTTACCTTAACTTCAAAACTTAACCATAGCATTATGATTATGAACACAACCTGGTATCAGCAGTTGGGTCCTAGAACAGAACAGACTCTGGGGGGGGGGAGAAATCTTATATTTACAGTCAATTTATTTATTTTCAACAAAACTGCCAAGACAAGTGTCTTTCTATCAAATGGTGTTGATATAGCTGGATATTCGTATTCAAGATGGACTTAAACCCTCACCTCACACAATTCAAAAAATTAATTCAAAGTGGATCACAGACTTAAATTTAAGAAATATAGTCATACAACTACTAGAAGATAACATAGGAGAAAATCTTCAAGACTTTGGGCTTGGCAAAGATCTCTTAGATCTGATACAATACAAAATGTAAAAGTAAAAAAACTATTAAGTTTAACATCATCAAAATTGAAAAGGTTTGTGCTCTATAAGATGAGAAGACAAATGACATACTGGGAGAAAATATCTGCCAAACACATAGCTGATGAGTGACTTGTATCTAAAATACACAATGTATCCTCACACCTCAACAAGATAAGTAACCCCATCCAAAAACATGGATGACCATCAGAACAGACATTTCACCAAAGAAGGTATACCAGTGGCTAATAAGCACACAAAAAGAAAATTCAAAGTAAAACACAGTAAGACGCCATTCGACACCCAGCAGAATGGTTGTAATAAAAAAAGAGTAACTGGGAGCTGGGATTATGATTCAGTGGTAGAGTGCTTTCCTAGCATATGTGAGGCACTGAGTTCATTTCTCAGCACCACATAGAAATAAATAAATAAATAAAGGTTCATCAATAGCTAACAAAAATATTTTTTTTTAAAAAAAGAGTAACAGAGTAATAAGTATTGGCAAGGATGTAGAGAAATGAGGACCATGATATATTGCTAACAGAGACATAAAATAGTTCAGACACCTTGGAAAACAGTTTGGCAGTTTCTTAAAAAGTTAAACAAATTTGTCATATGATGGAATAATTCTACTCTTAGCTATCTGCCCAGAAGAAATGAAAACATGCCCACACAAAGACTTACACATGGCTATTTTTAGCTCTATTCACAATAGCCAAAAATTGAAAATAACTAAATGTCTATCAACTGGTGAATGATAAGTAAAATGTGGTATGGCCATGCAGTGGAATACTATTCAGCAGTAAAAGGAATGAATGGATTCACACTATGACTTGGGGAAACCTTGAAACAATTGTGGTAAGTGAAAGAAATCAGACATAAGATTGTATGATGGAATCCACGGAAAAGGCAAATTTATAGAGCCAGCAAGGAGATTCATGATGCCTGGCACAGTTGGGAATGGACAGGGATTAACAATAAATGGGCATGTGGATTCTTACTGCAGGGGATAGAAATGTTTCCAAGCTGATTGATGCTACAGGTTGCACACTGACAAATTTACTAAAATAAAATAAAACAAATTTGAATCGCACACACAGACTGATGAATTACACATAGAATATGCCCCAGTGAAGTTCAGTCATCCTTCAGTTTCCACACGGGACTGGTTCTAGGATCCCCACACATACTCAAATCTTCAGATGCTCAAGTACCTTCTTTAAAATATCGCAATATTTGCATATTTCCTACACACATCCTACCTTATGCCAAATGCAATTGAAATGCTGTATAAACAACTTATAGTATTGTTTAGGAAATAATGACAAGAAAAAAAAAGTCTGCCCATGTTCAGTACAAACCTCTTCTCTCTGGTCCAGCAGAGAGGCAGACACAGAACGTGCACAGTGCAGAGATGGTTCTTTCTTTTGACAGTCTCAACTTGTCACATTTGATTTCCAAGGGTCGAGAGGCAGAAAAGAAAAATGATTAAGTATGGGGGCTTATTCACAAAAAAGGGAAAACTCACTTTTTCTCAGGCAGAGAAAAATAACCACCTTTGTTTGTATCTTTTTTCAAAACTACTAGAAAAGTGGTGGTGAGGTTTGGCCACTAGTCAGTAATTATAGAAAATTAAATATTGATAAGAAGAGAAAAACAGCTGTCATGGGAAAAATTTTATTTCTCTGTACAAAAAAAGTCAATAGCTGCTTGAATTTTAACAAGGTTGCTTGCCTTAGGATTCCTTTCCCTTTACTTCCTTATAATCCACAGTCTGTGTGTCTGGTACTTAGGGGAGGAAAATTTAGCCAGGCCTAGGCTGCTGAGATCTGGACAACTGACTCTGGTTAGCTATCTCCCCTCATCCAAAACCAAAGTATCATTAGCTTAGCATGAAGGAAACCTAAGAAGTATAATGAAAGGTTGGGCTACCCACCTTGGCTCAAAACCAGACAGCAGAATTGAGTGAACTGCTTTTCAGCTCATCCAACCTGCAGAGGGCCCAGAGCATTCACTGGGATCAGAGGATCCTCAAGTCTGGAACCAAAGGGAAGGTGACCAAAAGCTCTCAGGGTTGGACATTTTGGTTTCTTGCACCTTTCTACCATTCTTCAAAAATCCATTCAATTTCCAGGTATACAGACACACACCTGTAATCCCAGCTACTCCAGAGGCTGAGGCAAAGGATTTTTCCAGACCTCCTGAGCAACTTAGACCCTGACTCAAAATAAAAAATCAAAAGGAATGGGGATGAAGCTCAGTGGTACAGCACCCCTGGATTCAATCAGAAGGAAGGAAGGAAGGAAGGAAGGAAGGAAGGAAGGAAGGAAGGAAGGAAGGAAGGAAGGAAGGAAGGAAGGAAGGGAGGGAAATTCTAAAGAAAAGAAAATCTACTCAATTGCATGATACATTCTTCCATCATGCAAGGGACCAAGGTGAAGTTAATATAGAAGAGTTGACATCTCACAACAAGGAGCCCTCCTGCAGTAGAACCCAGGAAAAAAATTGTTCAATTAAGTAAAGATTTTTATTTATGCCACTCTTGATTGGGAGGGTGTAAGTGAAATCAACAACAAATAAGAAACCACTACATAAAGAACATGGAGAAGGACTGGCACAAGTTATAAAAAATCTCTCCAGGCGTAGTTAGTACATGATAAGGGAACAAACTATTCACATTTAGGAGAAATTGATTTTGTCACGAATGGTTGATCAGATGCATAAGGTAATAGTTTTAACCCAAATGACCTAAATGAAAACAAGATTCAAAGTGATGTAGTAGTGCTAGTTTTGAGGTGAAGTGGTATGCCATTAGCTGTGTCTTTGCATAAGTGCAAAATTTCCTGAAACATCGTCCTATGACAGGACTTTATGACAAAGACCACTGGGGACATCAATCATTGAGTGCCTATATGCCAAGTGCTTTACAAACATTGCCTAGGCAACAGAAATGACCCAAGAATTAAAACATGAACTTTTCTCTGTAAGAATACAGTCTCACAATTGTTTAAAAATAGAAAAGGTATAAGGTGAAGGTAAAAAAATAAAACCACCTTCATCAACATGTCATTCCTTTATATAAGTATTTCTAAGTACATGCATATTGAGATTGTGCTGCAATCATGGCTTGGTTATTCTCCTTTTGTCCCCAGTTAAAATATGAATATTTTTGAATAAATATTTTTATAATGTAATAGCTTGAGTAAATATTCAAGAGCACTAACTGATTATATTGTTTTGTTATATGGATAAAATAATTTAATCAACCTTCCACTGTCAAACATTAGAACTCTTTTAAATAGTTCTTTGCCTATAAAAGTATGTAATAAATAGCATGTCATTCTATTGTGCAGCTCTTTGACTGCTAGTAAAGGTCAATACTTTTTCACATTTTATTGACCCCCTTTTACTTCTGCAGCTGGTTCATTCTGTGAGTTCAGCAATGCAGTTTTCACAAATGATACTAAGCCCATGGTCTCCTTTACTTCCCCCTTAAATTTCTGAGAAGCTCTGAAAGGCAGGTTAGTGTACACTACTCTGCTTCTCCTCAGCCCAAGTTCCCTGTTCCAGTTTGGGTATGAAATATTCTCCCAGTGACTCACGTGTTGAGGGTTTGGTCCCCAAGGCAGCATTATTCTGAGGTGAGGCTTTTGGGAAATGATTCTATTATGAGGACTCTGATTTCATTGGTAGATCAATCCATTGATGACTGAATGGATATTGGGAGGTGGTGGAAATTGTAGGGAGGTAGAGGAACATGGTTGAGGAATTAGGTCACTGGGTGGGGTCATTCCCTTGGGAACTCTGTCTTGTCCCTGCACCTCCCTAACTCCCCTCTCCTTCCTGGCTGTCATGAGGTGAAGAGATGACAGCTTTCCTCTGCCACACCCTTCTACCATGATGTCTGCCTTGCCTCGGGCCCAAAGCAATGTAGTCACCTTATCATGCACTAAATTCTTTGACAGTGTGATCCAAAATAAATCTTTCCTCCTCTAAATTGTTTTTCCCAATACTTTACTGCTAGTAAAGTATTGACCTTTACTAGCAGTCAAAGAGCGGCACAATAGAATGACATGCTATTTATTACATACTTTTATAGGCAAAGAACTATTTAAAAGAGTGGAAAATTAGGAACAACCTCTAAATTGTTTTCTAAATCGTTTTGGGGAAAAACAGTCAACAGGGACAAAAAGTTGACTAATACACTTCCTTTAAAATGAAAGTGATCAGACCAAGATTCAGGGTTTCCGAGTGCCCAAACTGACCCAAACCCTTTCCTGAGCTCTGTCTACCTCCAGATCTTTGAACTTACCTGAGGCATGTCCTAGGCAGCCAAGAACTTGAAGGGCCTATATTTATACCTCACTATTAAGAATACGATTTAAGAAACAACTTGTATTAATAATTCATCATAGATCCTACTTTCTCATTGCAATTCACATTTGCACTTGACCTACCTTTAATTTATGTTATATAAGTGGCAAAACCTCAGATAACATTTGTCATGGAAATTTTAAAATTTCCTCATAACTCAGATACAGTCTGAACTTGATCTGTGCATCCAAAGAACTCAGGTTGGTTGATGGTTTGTTATGTGAGATTTTTTGTTTAGCTGTAATGTTTTTATCTTAATAGAAATGCACATTTGCCAGGGAACAACTGTTTGGAAGTGAGTTCACCTGTGATCCCAAACACTGTTTTACTGTTCACTTGTCTACTTATGGTTCTTTGGGGATATGTCTGTCTTATTGGTATTTGACCCTTTCTATCGCAGGGATTCTGTCTCACTCATCTTCTACCACAAGATCAAACAGGGCTTGGTCCACAGTGAGCATTTCCAACGAGGACATTTCTTGTGGGGAATGAAAGAAGTACAGTTAACCTTTCACTTTAGCAGATTGACATTTGAGATGTGATTTTGCTACAGAAGATATCCATTCTCTACTCACATAAAATGTTACCTACCAAAGAGCTCACATACAACAGGTGTGTAAATGAGCACACATGAGGATGAAATGACAGGTCATGTTTTGGGATCTGAATATTAGCAATACTATTCTTATGAAAAATCAGAGAAGAGCCTATGGGAAGTTTCTCCCTCTCTTCTCTTCTCTTCTCTTCTCTTCTCTTCTCTTCTCTTCTCTTCTCTTCTCTTCTCTTCTCTTCTCTTCTCTTCTCTCTTCTCTCTCTCTCTCTCCCTCCCTCCCTCCCTCCCTGTTCCTCACAGTTTTGCACAGAATAGATGCCAACATGACGGTTGGGGAGGTGGTGGGGTGGGGGGCAGACACTCCCAAACAAACAGCTCTTGTGGATGATCTAAGTCTCTCTTCAGAGACCCAATGGCATAAAATAGCAGATATTCCAAAATATCTGGATTTTGTCTATAGAAGAAAAAAGAGTGGAAAAAAACAAAACTTGGAAATGAATCTCAATATTAAAGGTAGATTTCAGGAAGCAAGATCATATGAGCTAAGACTGTAAAAGGGACGGTGGCTTAGAATAGTTCAGAATCCTCAAACTAAATTCTAAGGACCAAAAGCAGAAAGCAGATTTAATAATATCTTATATGGCTAGAGGAGTTCTTGAATAAAATCAGATTACAGAAGGCCAGGTTTTCAGAGGCAGACGAAGGCATGCAATCAACCAAGAATAAACACTGTAAAACCAAAGATGAGAAGAGTGCAAGGGAATTCAAGCCTAAAATAAAATGAGAACGAATGGAGGAGGTTAGCACAAGAGCTTTACTGTTATGTGCAAAGGAAAATGATGAGCAGGGAACACATGGGAAGGGCTAGGTCCTGAGGAGGATGGTGTCATGTTAAAACCACCTGTGGGGCTGGGGTGTTCCCCAGTGGTAGAGAGCTCCCCTGCCACGGGCAGGCCCTGGGTCCCATCCCAGCACTGCAACAATAACAAAAAACAAACAAAAGCACTTGTGGTTCATAAGCTCCAAGGCCAGGACCCTACCATTTTCACTTCTGTGCATCCACAACTGGCACACTTAAGCCCTCTCACTAAAACTACTCACACCTAATTAGTGAAGTAGAAGCCAGAGTTATTAACTTCTGCTCAACTGACTTTTCTGTGGGAGAAAAAGATTTTTCAGAATAGAAAATGTAGAATCAATAGCACATAAAAATCTAAAATTCTTGCACTTGATGAGTGAATAAAAAGGGAACAAATATGGGTCCCCCAAAAAATTAAGTCCTAAAAGAACTTGTGAAAAAGAAAACTTGATAAATTAGAGTTAGGATTCCTAAATCAGTTTGGGTAAAATGTCCCAAGAATAGTGTGAGGGGAAACAAAGATTGAGCTGACAATGTAGGTTCTCCCTCCTCTAGACTTCTCCAGAAATCTCAGATGGATGTTAGGCTCCATTTCCCAGAGAAGTTCTAAGAATAAGCAGATCCCCCAAAGAGAAAAAAAAAAAAAAAAACCTTAATTTGTAGCTAATCATGCAGAAATTGAGACAAACTTCAAAGTTTCCCACTCCATATTCTGGTACGTGACAAGCAGAACCCTCTCTATGATCCTTAACAGCACATGGAACCATATACAGCCTCACGATTTTTGCTGAGGCCAGTGAAGATAAGCCCAAATGCATCCTACATGGTTTTTCAAGCAATGCATTGGTGTAGGAGAAAGAAATCCAGAACAAAATGAGTTGGCAATTAAGATTCAGAGTGACTGAGCCACACCTGTCCTGGGTGAATACAGTGCAAGTACAAGATCTGTTCAGGGAAAATGCCTCTCTAGGAGGCCTGTATGGAGAGAATGGACAGAAGAAAGGATCCTTCCCAGATGTCTTGGCCTATGCAAATTCCCACAGTTTAATTGCATAACACCATTATGTGGTTGTTATGGTTCAGATCTGGAATATCCCCCAAAGTCTCATGTGTTGAAGGCTTTGTCCCCAATGCAGTATTGTTCAAAGATGGGGCTTTTGGGAAGTGCTTGGATCATGAGAGCTCTGACTTCATCAGTGGGTTAATCCACTGATGAATTCATAGCTGAATGGACCACTGGGTGGTGATAGAAACTGTAGGAGGTGGGGGTTGAGTTGAAGGGGGTGAATTTTGGGGGGCATGATCATGGGGAATGTATCATGTCCTAGCCCCCTTCCCCCCCACCTTTCTATGTCCCTCTCCATCCCTCTGTTCTTCCTGACTACCATGAGATGAGCAGCTTTCCTCCAACATGCCCTTCTGCCATTTTGTTTTTGCCTCACCTCAGGCCCATAGCAATGGAGACAGCTGACCATGAACTGAAACCTCTGAAACTGTGAGCCAAAATAAATCACTCCACTTCTCCCAGGTCTAACACATTATACAATTGCAGTACAATATGAAAACAGGGAATGATGTGGTTACAGTTGGTACACTTGGAATAAATTTAAAAGTACATTTTTTAAAAATAAATTTTAAAACTGTTTAAAATGTACAGAAAAGTTGCAAAAGTAGTTCAGAGTTTCTACACCCAGGCTTCCCTAGTGTTAGCATCTTACATCAGTATGGTACATTGTCACAACTAATTAATTGATATTGATACATTATTGTTTACTAATTCCCATACTTTGTACAAACATTTTTTACTTTTTGCCAAATGTCCTTTTCCCTTTCCAGAATTTCATCCAGGATAATATATTTTATTTAGTCATCATGTCTTAGACTTTTCTGGATTGTGACAGTTTCTCAGACACTCCTTGTTTTTGTTGACCTTAGAAATTTAGAGTACTGGTCAGATATTTTGTAGAAAGTTCCTCAATTTGGGTTTGTACTATGGTTTTATCACAACTATACTGGGGTGATGGACTTTTTTAGAAGAAAGATCACAGAGGTGCCATTGCAAGATGAAGATTGGGGGTGGAGGCCCCAGAATCACAACACCATTCCTATCACATGCTCAGCACGTGTACCAGGGCACATACTGTGGACGTGCTCATCAATGTTAATGTTAACCTGGACCTTCTGGTCAAATCAATGTTTGCTATGCTTCTCCACCAGAAAATCACTCTTTCCCTTGTCTTTTTCACAATGCAGTTTTTTGAAAAGACATTACAATATGGAACCCAGAGCTAAGGGGAATTGTGCTCTACCTCTTCTAGGACTGAGTGTCTGCATAAATTATTTGGACTGTCTCTACACAGAAAATGGAAAACTTGTTCATTCCTTACTACTTACTTCTTTATTCATTCATTTATAATAATGTGGATTTATAGGTATTTATTTTATATTTTGAGTCTATTATCCAATGCTACTCTATTTATTTTGATGCTCAACTTGTTCCATCTTTGATCATGAGAAGCTCTCATATTTTGTTTCTGTGTATTTTAACAAAGTCCCATCATTGTGGAATTCTAAAGCACTTCTTCAGCTTTTTCTAAAACAACAACAACAACAAAAAAAAAAAAAAAAACTATAAGATTCCTTGGAATCTTATAGTTTATTTTTTGCCCTGGCCCTAGAATGCTTCATTTCTCCAAGAAATTCTGATTTTTTTACTGAAAAATTGTGTTAGAAACCGAGATCCAGGTACTGGGTGGTCTAGTTGATAGCAGGTTGCCATTGTTTCTAAGACCTTTCAACTAGAAAATGTGTGTGTATGTGTGTGTGTGTGTGTGTGTGTGTGTGTGTGTGTGTGTGTGTGTTCTGATTGCCTCTATTCGTTCCATTGGTGAGAGGGATTCCCCAACCATAGTATGAGACGTCAAACACATGAGACTCTACGCTGGAGAAATGGGATTGACAGGAATTTATCAGTCGCACAGTGATAGTTTGGAGGAGGAGGAGAGTGCACATAATTCAGGGCCACACAGCAATTGCACTCAGGAGAAGTGAAAGGGCTGTGGGAAGCAAGCTTTGCAGTGATAAGAAGGTTGAATGCTTGCTATCCCTGAAGGAGATTATTTTAAATAATTCCCTAAGCTGGTCAGAAGATAAAATCTGTTCCATGGAACAGTGGGAGGAAAGGGAGGGGAGGGAAAGATCAAGTACTGGGGATGGAAATTGAGCAAATTATATTCTGTGCATGTATGATCATGTAAAAATGAACCCCACTTTTAAGTATAACTATAATACACTAATAATTTAATGTTTTAAAAATATTGAAATGAAACTGTTACATTGAGGAACAGGTGACATACAGATGTTCTAACTGGTTAAGGAACTAACCAGTAACCAGGTGGAAAATATTTCCCTGTGGTGGCAAGTCTTATGGGGTTGGAACTGAGGGCCTCATAATGAGGCTATTAGGGTTCTGGGAGCCTGAAAGATATGAAGGCAGCACTTAAAATTACTAATCAGTGTATAAATATTTGAAGTTGTATTACTTGCAAAAATAAAACAATGCATATTATTGAAGATAAATCTACCTTCAAATAACATAAAATTGTTTCAATAATTTCATAAATATGGAATTGTGGGGTCAACTGAATATATATCATATTTTTTATTAGATTTTTTATTAGATTCATAATGCCAATTATGTCTATGAAAAACATATACATTAACTTTGTTGCTAGGATATCTTATATACATTTTTACAATGTCAAAATATTCTTCATTAAATGTAAATGTTTAAATAATTTTATGCCTTAGATTTGCATTTGAAAAATATAGCATTTGAACTCTCTTATGTGGAGAGTTCACATAATTTCTAATACAATAACTGTCTTGGAAATTTTTTACTCCAGTAAGAATACTGAATGAGATTCACTCTCTTAAACAACATCTTTCATCAATGTTTTGTTAAAGGTTCTCTCAACCTGCTCTTGAATGCAGTTTGCTATGATTTTATTGAGGATTTTTATACTCATGTTCATCAGAGATATTGGCCTATAGTTTTCTTTTAGTGTCTTTGTGTTTCTTTGGTATGGGGGTAATACTGTGTTCATAAAATGAGTTTGAAAGTATATTTGGAAAAAATTGAAAAGGGTAGTGTTAATTCCTCTTTAAATAATTAATAGAAGCCATTTTTTGTTGACTTTCTTTCATTGGGGAGTTTATGAATATTAATATTATCAGTAGCAGAGCTTTCTCATTTTGTACCTTTTACCTAGAACCAAGTAGCTAACCAAACAATCTTTATTAACTTTCCTCTTGAAGTATATTTGCATCTGGTTCAACTTTCTGTGGTCTTGGTTTTGTGATGGGCATTTTGTTGTAGTTATACCAACTTGGTTGGGTCCTGGGCCCTTTGCCCTGTTCCCTCCATCTGCCAAACAATGGAAACTGAAGCTGAATATTGTCAGATACATACCTTCCCTCAGGACATGAGTCATCTTTGGTAAGACTTTCTTCTTTAAGTTTGGTCCATTTCAGTTGTAACTTCATAATACTCAGAGTTCAAGTAGAATTTCTTGGGTTACCAACCAAATCCAGCCTTTGACTTTGAACAATAAAGATGTGAACTTTCTGGTGCTAATTATTCATTAGATGCTTCTACTCATCTTTGGCTTAGAACCTGCATCTTGGAAAACTCCTAGTTTCTATGCTGTTTTTAAAAATGACTTTTTCTTTATCTCTTCACAGCCTATAATGTTTTGTTTTCCATATATTGAGTCCAAACACACACACACATACATTATATATGTATATATGGAGATATATACAGATACATGTCTCTATAATACATATGAAAGTTTCTTTTTATAGTTCATACATACAATTTATTTATTTTGGTTAAAAAAGCACTTCATAATATGAACTTACAGGGTCAGGTAGAGGTAGACAAGAGGTCCCTATTCACAACGCCTGTTCTTTGTAAAGTAAGATCTTAAGAAGAAATCACAAATCCAACTAAATTTTGATGATAAAATACCAGAACAATCTAGGACATACTTTAAATAATATTTTTGTAACTATATGGCCTAGCTAACAGCTAAAATGTGTGGCCTAAGAACTAAAAAAAAAAAAAAAAAAAAAAGTTAACAGAAAAAGAGAAAGAACTCCAACAACCACCAGAACAACAAAATTCTGTTTTAAAAGTGCATTTCAGAGCTGGGGAGAGAGCTCAGTCGGTAGAGTGCTTGCCTTACAAGCACAAGGCCCTGAGTTCGATCCCTAGCACCACAAAAAAAAAAAAAAAAAAGTGCATTTCAAAATTATTTCAGATTGTTTTTACTAATTTGAATAATAAAATTCTTATTTAAGTTATAGGCAACCTTTAGGACGAGCAATACTGAGTAATGATCATTTTAACAATTACCTAAAAAATACATTATTTTTTAGCTTATAAGAGGTTTTGTACTGTGTTCACTGAGAAATAAATTTAAGGCATATGTTATGGTTTGCATATGAGGTATCCCTCTAAAGCTCATGTGTGTGACAGTGCAAGAAGGTTCAGAGGAAAAATGATTAGAGTCTTAACCCAATCAATGATTTAATCCCCTGGTAGGGATTAACTGAGTGGTAATTGAAGTGGTAGGGTGTGGTTGGAGGAGACTGGAATTGAGGTGTGGCTTTGGGATATATATATTGTATCTGGAGAGTAGAGACACCGTCGCCCTCTCCCCATCCCCTTTCCCCTCCCAGTCCCTCTCCCCCTCCTCCCCTTTTTCATGCAAGCTGCTTCCCACTGTCACACTCTTCTTCCAGGATGTTCTGTCTCACCTGGAGCCCTGAGGAGGAATGAATCCAGCCTTCTATGGACTAAGACCTCTGAAACCGTGAGCCCTCAAATAAACCTTTTCAACTTTACAACTGTGCTGGTCCATTTAGTCACAGCAGTGAAATAACTGACTAAAACAGGGTGTCTGTTGAGAAAAGATGTAATTTATCCTTTATAGACCTCGAATTAAAATAGGGTCGTATAGGAAATAAAGATCAGGTCAATAGTTAACACGCTGTAAACTATTTCAGAAAGAATATCTTATTAATTTATAAACTACATAAACCAAATCAGAAACAGCTCTTCACATTAGCTTAGTAGGAACCTCCCTCCTCCACCCTTGTTATCAACCCCAAATTACCACATACACATTTGGGGAAAAATGCACCATAAACATATTTGTTCTCCAATTAACTACAGAGGGTGATGGCAAGAGACAGAAAATAAATAGTTATGATGCAGGCACATGTGCTATGGTGAGTTACCCGGGATTACGAAGTCTCTCTATGGACACAGCCTTCAATATTCTCTGTCCTTGAGAAAACACTGGTCTTTACCCTGGTTGTGTGAACATGTAGCTCAATGATTCTAATCCATGCTTTGCAGATGCTAAATACATGCAAAGAAGAAAATAAAAAGCCTCACTGCATAATTTATTGCTTGTTTCCTTTGGATTCTGGAAATTATCATCCATAATTGTAACATCAAGATTAATAGCAAAATATGAAAAACTATTTCTCAATATATGAAAGCTTTGTTATAAAGAGTTCATTATTATAATTGAAGAAAGACAATAACTCTTAAAAAGGTAAGTTGGAAAAAATATTCAGTCAATTAATTTGTCAAAATATCATCAGCTTTATTACTATATATAGTACATTTGCAAAGGGTAAACTTTTTATGAAGCTTTTTTCTATAAATTGTTAGGAATGAAATATAACCAGTAAGCAACAACTGAATGGCAAATGGCTAGATGACCCAGAACTAGTATTTTTTAAACAGTGTATTAAATATCCAGTTGCTACAAGGATTATATGTTATGTGTTGGCTTACAGTAATAAAAATATAAATTAAGTCCACATACCACCATGCATTTAAAGAAAATATTTCATTTCATTTAAATTAGTCATTTTTATGTTCTTTTCTTACCTGCTTCATTGTCCACACCCAGAGGCAAACTGCTTTTCTTTGTTTCATTAGGTATATTTGTAGTGCTACACAATATATTCTTTCCATTGCTTCCAAATGGAGTCTTCTCTTCTACTAGTATGTTCTTAAAATTAATCTATGAGCCATAGATTAATTCTTTTATTTCTTATTGTTTCATTTTATTAATATAATTTAACCATCCTCCTTTTACTGAGTATTTTCTTGCTTTAAAGTATAAGCTATTACAGTCGGTCAACAAATATATGAAAAAATGTTCAACATCACTACCAATTAGAAAAATGCAAATTAAAAGTACATTGAGATTTCATCTCACTCCAGTCAGATTGTCAATTATCAAGAATACAAGGAACAATAAACATTGGTAAGGATGTGGAGGAAAAGGTGTTCTTATACATCACTGGTGGGACTGCAAATTGACGCAACCACTCTTGAAAGGAGTGGAATGGAGATGCCTCAGAAAACTTGGAATGGGACCACCACTTGATCCAGTTATCCCACTTCTCAGCATATACCCAAAGGACTTAAAATCAGTACACTAGAGTGATGAGACGACCACATCAATGTTTATAGCAGCTCAATTCATAATATCTAAGCTATGGAACCAACCTAGGTGCCCTTCAACAGATGAATGGATAAAGAAAATGCTGTACATATACACAATTGAATATTACCCTATCGTGCTAAGTGAAATAAGCCAATCCCAAAAAACCAAAGGCCAAATATTCTCTCTGATCTACAGATGCATTGGGGGGGAAAGGAGGATGGGAATGGGAAAGACAGTAGAATAAATCAGACTTAACTTTCCTGTTCATATATAAATACATGACCAGTGTTAACTCCACATCAAGTACTACCATAAAAAGGGGAAGATATACTCCATGTATATGTAATATATTAAAATACATTCTACTGTCATGTATAACTAAAAAGAACAAATAAAAAATTTTAAAATATGAGCTATGAGAAAGTTCTGGTATTACTATGATTATGCATGTTTCTATTTAAAATATGCACTTGTTTGTTTGATGTATATAGCTTAAAGAGAAAATCATAGGTCATGGTAGTAGGTAGTAGGTCTTCATCTTTATTACCTAATAACAAGGTTGTACTAACTCTAATAAGGAAAAGTCCACATGTTCCACTTATTCGCCAGCACTTGCTACAGTCAGCCTTGGTATTTATAGTCAAACCTGTGTTTGAATAACGGTGTCATAACATGGTTTTAATTTGCCATCCCCTTACACTTTAGATTTATCTCATTTATTGGCCATAGATATCTTCCTATGTAAATTGTTTTTAAAATTCTATTC
This sequence comes from Sciurus vulgaris, assembly GCF_902686455.1. Classification (NCBI taxonomy): domain Eukaryota; kingdom Metazoa; phylum Chordata; class Mammalia; order Rodentia; family Sciuridae; genus Sciurus; species Sciurus vulgaris. The sequence goes on from NC_136464.1 coordinate 43,294,333, forward strand.
AACTTGTCATTTCATACCAATTTGTATGGGTTCTAAAGTATTTTGTTGTTGTTGTTTTAGATCTAGCAAGTATCTTTTGCCTCGCTGTCACTTTTCCTTTCAGCATTCTAATGATATCTCTGGAAGTTCTTAGTTCTAACATCATCCAATGTATCGGTCTTTAAGTTTCTAATAGTCAGAATTTTTTCACTTGTTAATAAAAATTTTGACTGTAGAGGTCATGAACAAAGATTTCTAAGTTCTTTTCTAGAGTAATCATGATTATATTTAAAAGTATGAAAAAATAAAAGTATGATTACATTTTAAAGTTACATTCCACTTGAGATAAACTTGTGTGTATGATGAAAGCAACAGACACACTTAATGTCCAGATCCTTAATTATACTGATTTTTATAATTATACTAGCATTATTTAAAGTGCTATCCTTTTTTCATTTTCTACAGTAGCCTAATGTCATAAGTAAAGAGAGTTTTTACATGGTTCACTCTTTTGATGCCCTATTTCTTTCCATTTTTATATCCATCTGTCCTTCCTTCAATAACTTTGTAACCTCCCACCTTGTTATTCTTGGCAGTGCCACTACAATTCCAAATGGAACAGCTTCCACAGATTCACACCAAAAATACTAAATTTGAATTAAGATGTCATTAAATATACAAATTAATTTTAAAAGGTGCCCTGTTTAAAATATTTGTCATCAAATCTATGAGCAATTTTTGTTTGGTATCTTCTTTTCCTGAGAGTCTGGGCAGGTGCTTTTCAACTAAACAGGTCAACTCCATAAACCTGTTTTTTTTGTGTATGTGGTGCTGGGGATTGAACACAGGGTCTTGTGCATGCAAGGCAAGCACCCTACCAACTGAGGTATCTCCCCAGTCCTACAAACCTGCTTTTGTTATTAATGATTGCTTTCTTGTTGCCCTCTTTGTGTGTGTGTGTCAGTAGTTTCTATCTTACGATTGTTATTTCCTCTTTTCTGCTTCTTTTGGGTTTAATTTGCTTTTTTCTTTCACTAGTTTTTGAAGGTGAAGTTTTGATAATATAGCTGAGGTGTTTCTCCTTTCTAATAAAAAATTAAGATCTGAATTTCCATCTAAGCATTTCTTTAGCTGCCTTCTGCAAATTTTATGTTGTGCTTTCATAATACTCAGCTATGTTTTAGAAATTCCCTTGATTTTTTCACAGACTGAGGGATTATTTAGAAGTGTTTTGTTTAATTTTAAAGTACTTGGGAATTTTCCAAATAATTTTGTCAAATTTTAATTTAGTTCTGTTCTTGTATCAGAATATACTTCTTATCACCTTTTAAATTTTATTATATAACCTTAATAAAGTCTATCTTGCTAAATGTTCTGTTTGCATTTGAAAAGAAAGTTTATTCTGTTGTCATGAGATGGAGATTCCTGAAAATTCCAAAGTTTTATCCTCTTACTATGTTCACTATGACATATATATCTTCATTCCTGGGAATATGTCTTATGGTGAAATCTTCTTTGATATTCATTGAGGCATTCCACCTTTGTTTTTATTGGTATTTTTATTAACAATTTCACCTCTTGATGAATTTATGCCATTTTGTTTAATGTCTTTTTATTGTCAGCATATATAATGGAGGTCTGCCTTTCAATTGGAATGCTTTCCCATTTTCTTTGACTACATTTAATTCATATAAATGGCTTTAACCTTAACCTGCCAGCTTGCTATTTGCTTTCTTTTTGCCCCGTCTGTTCTTTGTTCTTTTTCCACCTTTTATGTCTACTTTTGTATTTAAAATCATTTTATCTACATTATTGGCCTATTACATATACTATCTTTTTTTGTTTGTTTGTTTTGCAAGACTGAGGATTGACCCAGGGCCTTATGCTTACAAGGCAAGCACTCTACCAACTGAGCTATATCCCCAACCCTATATATACTATTTTATTTTTTAGAAAACAATAGTTTCTCTAATGCCTTCATGTTTTAATTATCATGACTCACTTTTATATAACAATGTGAAATAAGAGAATCTTAAATCTATCAAACAATTTCCCTTTCCCCAGCTTTCATGTCATTTTTATCATGTTTTATTTCTAAATTTGTAAGTCTTTTAAAAGATCTAAAAAATTACATTTTTACCAATTTATTTCTTCTAATATTCTTCTTTTCTATAATCTAAAATTCATTCTGGCATTATTTTCCTTATACATGAAGAATTTCTTCAACATTTTCTTTAATGGTGGTCTACCAATGATTAATTTTTTTCAACTTTAATTTGTCCAGGAAAAAAAGTAATTTTCCTTCACTTTGAAAGTTAATTGTGCTGGATCATGTGTTTTGGATTTCATTTTTTAATTAGTGAAGGATTTTAATCTAATTACTAAAATTATGTAACTTAGAGAATTCTTTTCAATAATGTATAGAATATTTGAAAACACAATATAGAATATGTGTATATTGTTTTCTATTTTCTGGATAAATTTTTTAAATTAAATTTAAATTTTGTTCCTCCAGAGAGTTCTTAACACTTGTTAAACTGGGACCGCTGTTCTCTTAGCAGATTTTTAACTTGTAATTCTAAAACACTGAGCAATGCAAACAAAATACATTCTGAATACCTTATATCTGGCAACATCCTAAATTCTGGATATACATTAGGTATAGAACAAGAAATCACTGGGGCTGGGGTTGTGGCTCAGAGGTAGAGCACTTGCCTTGCAGTGTGTGAGGCCCTGAGTTCGAGTGTCAGGACCACATAAAATAAATAAATAAATAAAGGTATTTTCTTCACCTACAACTAAAAAATATATATTAAAAAAAAGAAAAGAAATCACTGCCCTGAGGAGTCACATTCCAATGGAGACATAGGGTTGTGAAACCAATGAGTTCAGCAGAGAAGTGAATTAGACTACCTAGGAAATAAGGTTGCTTATAAATTGATAATTTTTAAAACTAAGTGATGAGTACTTGGGATTCCTTCCATTATATCGCTCCTTTTGTTTGTATTCAATGTTCATAGCAGTTCAATTCACAATAGCTAAACTGTGGAACCAACCTAGGTACCCTTCAATGGATGAATGAATAAAAAAAATGTGGTATATCTATACCATGTAATATTACTCAGCCTTAAAGAAGAATGAAATTATGGCATTTGCCAGTAAATGGATGGAGCTGGAGAATATCATGCTAAACAAAATAAGCCAATCCCAAAATACCAAAAGCCCAATGTTTTCTCCAATATGTGGATGCTAATTCACAATGAGGGGCTAGGGAAGAATAGAGTTACTGTGGATTAGGTAGAGGGAATTGAAGAGAGGGGAGGGGTATGGGAATAATAAGGATAGCAGAATGAATCAGACATTATTACCCCGTGTACATGTGTAACTATAAGACCAGTGGGATTGCATATCGCATATAACCAGAAGAATGAGAAATTATACTCCATTATTTATGATGTAGCAAAGTGCATTCTACTATTATTTATAACTAATTAAAACAAATTAAAAAAATAAAATAAAGTTGTCTATGCTATCAACTTTTTTTAAGTATCAAAAGAACAAAAAACAGAGGTTGAAACTCAATGTTCTGAACACACACATCAAAAATAGTAATCAGGTGAGGTGATGGACATGCTAATTGTGATGTTCATTTCACAGTATATGCATTTTCAAACACTGTACTCCCTAAACAATTTTTATATGTCAAAAATCAGCTTTACAGTTAAACTGAATGAATTAAATAAAGCTAGTTTGTGATACAATATTTCAGAAATGAAAGATAAATTTAAAAAATGGAATCACCTAATAGAAAAAATGAAGCTTGTTTGGGTCTTCTTGGTTGCCCTCTATACTAAAACCAGTGGATTTTGCCTAGGAATCTTCAAGGAAATAGATGACCAAGAATTTTACAATGAAATAATTAGTCACTCAAGTCTAAATACTAAACAAGTAGTTATTTATCTCCATGAATACATGGGACATTGTTCTCATGAACCTATTTTAAAAAAGAAAGTAGTGTAAGGTAAGCAAAGAATGGAGAATCCATTCATCTGAAGAACTGGATTTTGATTTAATATAGAAAATACAGTCATAAAGTGTATTTTATAGTCATAGAAATTACATGAATAAGAAAATGGAAAGAAGGTGTCATATAATTCAAGTGCAGTAATTTATTTTTATAGTGTTCCAAAAATACCAATTGACTATGAAGAAAATATTATAAAGTAATGTGAGTTTAAAAGTGTTTAAGCCAAGCATACTAGCACATGCCTGTCATACCAGTGGCTTGGCAGGCTGAGGTAGGAGGATCTCTAGTAAAATGCCAGGATCAGGAAGAGTAAGGTGCTAAGCAACTCAATGAGACCCATCTCTAAATAAAATACAAAATAGGGCTGGGGATGTGGCTCAGTGGTTGAGTGTCCCTGAGTTCAAGCCCTGGTACCTAAAAAAGAAAAGTGTCTAAATATTTTAATGATAAGACCAAGAATATGCTAAAATGAAACCGAAATTAATGAATTGAGTTAGTGGATGAGATAATCTTATGAGAAACATAGAAATATACTTAAATTTCAATATTTTTCTTGGCTAAAAATTCACTTATTTTTTTTCCTGAAGAAATAAACAAACAGAATGTATTAAATAAAATTATCTGTCTCTTTACCCCATTTGTCTGCTGTGATCACCTGCAATCTGCCAGCATATCGACGCCTTTTTTGAGAGCAGATTGCTCACTGTCAGGCGCCTATCATCCGCCATTTGCCTGCCTCTCACCTGTCCATCGCCTGCCTTACACCTATCCATCACCCAACGCTCAAGGTTCACCTCCCGATCATCCAACAGCTGCCAACAGATTGACTGCAGACCGCCAGTGGAGAAACAGCTGCCTGCTGCTGCCTGGAAGTTCACTGTTACAGTACCTGCAGGTTTGATTACACGTGGCTGCCGCCATTTTGAGACAACAGCCAGGCCCTGTAGGACCCCTGGCCGGACTGACTGAGTCCTGTCTCCAGGATCCCTAGCCCAACCAATCACTCTCTGCCGCTGGGGCCCTCACATCAACTGACTGCTCCCTGCCGCCAGGACCCCCAGAACCGGGAACCCAGACCAACTGATTGCACCAGGCCTCCTGGATCCCACAACCACACCAAACACACCCGACCTCCAGGACCACTGCCGGACCAACTGCATCCTGTCCCCAGGACCTCCAGCTGACCACGTCCACCCCTGAGCTGCAGCTCCCCATTTGCCAACACATTTGGAAGCCAGAGCAGCCGTCGTGGATAATCCTGGAAGCCGTAGCTCCGATCTTCAGGTGGGGCAAATCCCATCCTGAGACGACTGCTAGAGGCTTGAAGCTCATTGTCAGGTACCTCTCATACATCAGACTACTGAACACTGGGAGGTTTCATTAGTACATGACTATTATACAGTAGATTTTCTTTTTTCTCCTTTTTTAAAAAAAATATTTAAGTTTTTATTTTTTTACGTTTCTTGCTTTCTTTTCCTTCTGTTTACCTGTTCCCTCATACTCGCTTTCCCCCTTATTTACATGATGTTATTGTCCTCATAGGGGCTATTTGGTCTAGGATTGCATAGTGTCTGATTTGGGCACTGATAATATTGCTCTCCCCTTAAAGAAAGGGTTTTGGAAACCTATAGGGTCACTATAAGCCTATAGGGGGAAATCTGCAATACCCCAGATCTGCACTGCTAGAGGGGAAGATACATGAACAACATGAAAAAACAAGGGAAGAAAATGATCCAAACAAATCTAGATTCTATAGTAATAGAACCCAATAACAGTATGTTAGAAGAAAAGTCAGAAAAGGACTTCAGATTATACATGATTAAGATGATTTGCGAAGCAAAGGATGAGATAAGAGAGCAAATGCAGGCAATGAATGATAATACCAATAAGCTGAAAGAGCACCTGCAGGAAGCAAAAGATCATTTCAACAAAGAGATAGAGATTCTCAAAAACAAAAAAAAAAAAAAAAAAAAAAAAAAAAAAACGGAAATCCTTGAAATGAAGGAGAAAATAAACCAAATAAAAAACTCAATAGAAAGCATCACCAACAGACTAGACCACTTGGAAGACAGAACCTCAGACAATGAGGACAAAATATATAATCTTGAAAATAAGGTTGCCCAAACAGAGAAGATGGTAAGAAATCATGAACAGAATCTCCAAGAACTATGGGACATCATGAAAAGACCAAATTTAAGAATTATTGGAATTGAGGAAGGCACAGAGATACAAACCAAAGGAATGAACAACCTATTCAATGAAATAATATCAGAAAATTTCCCAAACCTGAAGAATGAAATAGAAAATCAAATACAAGAGGCTTACAGAACACCAAATGCACAGAATCACAACAGATCCACACCAAGGCACATTATAATGAAAATGCCTAACATTCAAAACAAAGATAGGATTTTGAAGGCCGCGAGAGAAAAGCATCAGATTACATATAGGGGGAGACCAATACGGATAGCAGCTGACTTCTCAACCCAGACTCTAAAAGCTAGAAAGGCCTGGACCAACATATTTCAAGCTCTGAAAGAACATGGTTGCCAACCAAGAATCCTATACCCAGCAAAACTAACCTTCAGATTTGAAGATGAAATAAAATCCTTCCATGATAAACAAAAGTTAGAAGAATTTACAAATAGAAAGCCTGCACTACAGAATGTTCTCAACAAAATATTCCATGAGGAGGAAATGAAAAACAACAATGGAGGTCAGCAAAGGGAGGAACTACTTAGAGAACAAGCACTCAAAGGAGAAACCAAGCCAACTTAAAAACCAAAAATCAGACAAATGACTGGGAATACAAATCATTTCTCAATAATAACCCTGAACGTTAATGGCCTAAACTCCTCAATCAAAAGACATAGACTGGCAGAATGGATTAAAAAGAAAGACCCAACAATATGCTGCCTGCAAGAGACTCATCTCATAGAAAAACACATTCACAGACTAAAGGTGAAAGGATGGGAAAAAAACCTACCACACACATGGACCCAGTAAAAAAGCAGGGGTTTCCATCCTTTTATCAGATAAAGTGGACTTCAAGCCAAAGTTAGTCAGAAGGAATAAAGAAGGACATTTCATACTGCTTAAGGGAACCATAAATCAGGAAGACATAACGATAGTAAATATTTATGCCCCAAACAATGGTGCATCCTTGTGCATCAAACAAATCCTTCTCAATTTCAAGAATCACATAGACCACAACACAATAATTCTGGGCGACTTTAACGCACCGCTGTCACCACTATATAGATCTTCCAAACAAAATCCAATCAAAGAAACCATAGAACTCAATAACACAATCAATAACCTAGACTTAATAGACATATATAGAATATTCCATCCATCAACGAGTGGATACGCTTTCTTCTCAGCAGCACATGGAACCTTCTCGAAAATAGACCATATGTTATGCCACAAAGCAGCCCTTAGGAAATGCAAAAAAATAGAGATACTGCCTTGTGTTCTATCAGATTATAATGGACTGAGAGTAGAAATCAATGACAAAGTAAAAAAAAAATTACTCCAACACTTGGAGACTAAATAATATACTATTGAATGAAACATGGATAACAGAAAACATCAGGGAGGAGATTAAAAAATTCTTAGAGGTCAATGAGAATGAGGATACTACATATCAAAATCTCTGGGACACTATGAAAGCGGTACTAAGAGGAAAATTCATTGCATGGAGCGCATTCCAGAAAAGAATGAAAAGTCAACAATTAAATGCCCTAACATTACAGCTCAAAGCCCTAGAAAAAGAAGAACAGAATAACAGCAAAAGTAGTAGAAGACAGGAAATAATTAAAATCAGAGCTGAAATCAAGGCAATTGAAACAAAAGAAACTATTCAAAAAATTGACATAACAAAAAGTTGGTTCTTTGAGAAAGTAAACAAAATAGATAAACCCTTAGCCACACTAACAAAGAGAAGGAGAGAGAGGACTCAAATTACTAAAATACATGATGCAAAAGGAAATATCATGACAGACACCACTGAGATACAGAACATAATGAGAAGCTACTTTGAAAATCTGTATTCCAACAAAATAGAAACTACCAAAGACATTGACAAATTTCTAGAGACATATGCTCCTCCCAAACTGAACCAGGAGGACATACATGATTTAAACAGATCAATATCAAGCAATGAAATGGAAGAAGCCATTAAAAATCTACCATCCAAGAAAAGCCCAGGACCAGATGCATTCTCAGCCAAGTTCTACAAGACCTTCAAAGAAGAACTCATTCCAATACTTCTCAAAGTATTCCAGGAAATAGAAAAGGAGGGTACCCTACCGAACTCATTCTATGAAGCTAATATCACCCTCATACCCAAAACAGGAAAAGACATATCAAGGAAAGAAAATTTTAGACCAATATCCTTGATGAATATAGATGCTAAGATCCTTAACAAAATATTGCAAACTATATCCAAAAACATATTAAGAAAATTGTGCACCACGATCAAGTGGGGTTCATTCCTGGAATGCAAGGATGATTTAACATCCGTAAATCAATAAACATAATCCATCATGTCAATAGACTTAAGGATAAGAATCATATGGTTATTTCAATTGACGCAGAAAAAGCATTCAACAAAATACAATACCCCTTCATGCTCAAAACACTAGAAAAAATAGGGATAGTAGAGACATACCTGAACATTGTAAAGGCTATTTATGGTAAGCCCATGGCCAACATCATTCTTAATGGAGAAAAACTGAAACCATTCCCTTTAAAAACAGGAACAAGACAGGGATGTCCTCTCTCACCACTTCTATTCAACATTGTCCTCGAAACTCTAGCCAGAGCAATTAGGCAGACTAAAGAAATTAAAGGGATACAAATAGGAAAAGAGGAACTTAAGCTGTCACTATTTGCAGATGACATGATTCTATATTTATATTTACAAACAGAAACAACATGTATCCCATTTGTTTACAATACAAATAAATTAGAAAACAAATATGTTGCATAATGTAAAAAAAATTATCTGTAAAATGAAAACGTTTTAAAACTGTCTGAAGAAAAACATATAGATGAAAGTTTGATCTTTCTTCCCAGCTAGAATTGTAGATGCCTCAGAAATCATCTAACAAACTTCATCTCTTATAAAATCAATATCTGTTCTCAAATTACTAGTGAAAGAATTGAGAGTCATATCCACAGAAGAGAAAAATATACTGGTTTTGTTTAAGCAGCTTTTTGTTGTTTTTAGACAAAGTTGAGTCTTAATTTTAATACTCCTTAAATCTCAGCTACCTACATTGTGAAATGGATTAATCCTCCCTGCAGCAATGTCCTCAGAAATAAATTTGCTAAGTGGTAATTAAAAAAGAAATGAAAATGAATATTTATGTATTTACTACTGAATCCATGTGAGGCTTGTTTTCAGAAGTGAATTATTTAATTATGTATTTGACTACAAGAATAAAAATACAATTATCCAAATTTTTAAATTTTAATTTGTGTCAATTAGTTACATTTTTTATTTCTTACTTTTGAAATTATTCAAGAGTCATCCCTTGTATCTATGGGAGTTAGTTTCAGGACCACCACCACCCTCACTCAGATACCAAAATTCTTGGATGTTAAAATCATTATATAAAATGGTATAGTTGTGCATGTAACCTCGGCATACTCTCTAACAAGCTTTAAATCATTTCTAGATTTCTTAACAATCCCTGAGACAACGTAAATGCTATCTAAATAGTTGTTATACTATACTGGTTAAAGAATAATTACCAGCCAGCACACCTGTAATCCCAGTGGCTTGGGAGGCTGAGACATCTTGGAGAATCGCAAGTTCAAAGCCAGCCTCAGCAAAAGCAAGGTACTAAGCAACTCAGTGAGATCTTGTCTCAATAAAATACAAAATAGGGGTGGGGATGTAGCTCACTGGTCCAGTGCCCCTGAGTTCAATCCCTGGTACCCACCGCCTCCAAAATAATAATAATTACAAAAGTCTGTACATGTTCAGAACAAATTTTTTTTCCTAATATTTTTGCTCCATGGTTGATCGAATCCACAGATAGATAACCATGAATACAGAGGGCTGATTGTATTCTTGTTAGCTATTTTAATGTGTCAAATCTATGTTGATCTTTCTCTTTTTACTCATGATATTGGTAATTATTAATTTTATATATTTCTTGGATTCTGGATTACCCTAACTCTACTTGTCCCTCTCCCATATAGTTATTCACATGTTTTTTTACTTCTATTTTAGTCACCACAAAGTATTATTTTTTCAATATCATATAGTGAACTTCCATGTAACCATATCCAAATGTCTGAATTTTTGTTGGTCTTTATTTCTCTCTACATTAAGGAGGGAGTGACAATCTGGGCTCATTTAAAAAAATTTTTGTAGTGGGTTAAGTATTGTAACATTAATATTTGATTCAAATTTATTGCAGCTCTAGAGGTGATCATCTTTCCCTTTTTAAAATTCTTTTTATAGTTTTATAGTTTTCAGCGATATTTTAACTCCAATTTTAATTTGGAGAATATTTTCAGTGGCCATAGAATTTAATGGCGATTTTTACAGATTGAACACATATATATGCTTTCATCCTCTTAGAGTTGTTTTCCCATTGTATTATTTTCCTTTTTTTCTATTGACAACAGTTTTTAGTTGATTGTCAGTGAAGACACTAATTACAAGTATTTTAACACCCATATCTAATATCTCTAATAACTGCATCATCTAAAGGTATGTTTCTATTGTCAGGGTTTTATCTTACTTTCTATTAATGAGTTGTTTTTAATAAGCTCCTGCTGCATTATAAGCAACCCCCCAAATGAGCATGTCCTATTGTTCTTGAGTCTTTCAATCATCTCATTTGTAGTTCTTATCTCAGATGGGCCCCCATATTCCCACTGGCAGTCATCTAGTTGTAAGGTTGGTGTATCTGATGATTATGACTTTATTCTTTCATATACTTAGTAAACCTAAAACTGATCTAGGACGGCCTTAACCAAGGCAAATGGGCCCTTCCATGTGATGTATCATTCCCCAACATTTTAGGCAAAGCTATTCATTTGATGCTGACAGAGATCAGAGAGAAATAAAGAGTGGAAATGCATAAATTTTCTTGAATCCTCAACTTAGCACCAAAACATTATCACGTCTATCATTTTTTATCAATTGCAGCTAACTAATCTTTTTACTATGGTAGGGAAATTTACCTCCATACCGAATGGTAATAGCATATTGCAAAGAACATGGATTCGAGTTGAAATATAATTGGGGGCAATTTTTGAAATCATTAAATCACAAATTTATGTTAATTTTTATTCAGTGCCAATCACTGTGTATAAAACATTATAGGGTCATTGATGTTATCTTCTTGCAGAAAGTCTTGCAGAAGAAAAGAAGTTAAAAGCCAGTAGAAAGTATTATTAATCACATACCTTTCAAAGGACTTGTGTCCAGAAGATACAAAAGAACCCTCAAACTTTAACTATTATAAAAGCAAACCATTTTTTTTTTAATGAGTGAAAGACTTAAGCAGACACTTCATCACCAAAGAAGATACACAGTTGGCAAGCAGATGAGCACTTGAAAAGATGTCAATCTCTGCAAGAATAACCCTTGACGGCAGAAGAACCAACTCCAGGTTAAATCCCCACGCTTAGAGGAAGCTGGTGCAATCCCAGACTCCCAGGCCCACATCATTCTTGCCCCACATAGTCATATCCTCCCACGGCACTCAGCAGGAACCTGTAAACAAGGAAGTTCGAGGAGATGAAGCCACTTACAGGTCCGTTTTGAAGGGGGAAGCAAAGATTTCCAAATTGACTAATCACCTGAGAGGGTAGGACTATCCCACCAATCAGCAGCCAGGTTTTGTTCCAGTCAGCCAATAGACAGGATGAGAGGCGGGCCTGTCTGGTCTACATGGCAATCCCTAGCTGGTGTTGACTGCTGGGAATTCAGGCATCAGTCTTAACGGTAATGCAGGAGGTGGACAGAGAGTAGGAGGAAGAGGGGTAGCGGGGAAGTGGTGGGGCACGTAGGGTATCATGAGGGGCAGAGAGGATGCTGACAAGTGGACAGAGAAGTGTCTAGAGGGGCACGTGTTTAGGAGAACAGGGAGGCTATTCTAAGTGGATAGAGGAATTGAAAGGGTCAGCAGGCTAATTTGGGGATAGAAAGAAGGGGTTGAGGAAGTCAGGGCAGGATTTGTAAGAAGATAGAGAAGAAGCGATGAATAGAAAGGGAGGGAAGTCAGAGTTTATTGGTGGTTGAAGGTTGCCTTAGAGGAGCTGAGTGAGGGGCTTGGTAGAGTGAGGAGGAGATTATGGGTAAACAGTAATGGGTTAAAGCAGGACCATGACGGATTCATAGGGAAAAGTGGGGGGTATTATAAAAGGGTCAGAGCTATTGAGAACTTAGACATTTTATAGGGTGAGAATTTTAGAAGGGAAGAATGAGTTTATCATGGAAATTTTTACAAATGAAAAGTGATAATGTAAGGGTCTTACTTGTAGGGTATTTTTTGGGGCAAAGAGGAAGCTGTTTGGGGAATGATGGCAGTGTTATAGATACAAAATCTTGTAAGAGGTCAGTGGAGGTTTTGGGGAGTAAGGGTCCTCATAGTCAGAAATTTGGGCAGGGGTAATAGCAGAGGCCAACTAAGATATGTTGGAGGAGATCTTCAAAGCAATTGCAGAGGACAGGGAGGAAGTCTTAGAATACAGGGAAAGGGTTACAGGGAGCAGGATTGTAGGGCCCAGAAGGTGGGGAGTTCTAATGGACAGGGAGGTACTAAATGGGATCGAGAAAAGTTAGAGATGATGTGGTGGGAATTAGAGGGAGTCAATGAGAATTTTAAAGGGAGTTAATGAGGACTGTGTGGGAGGCAAGGAGAAATGAGTTAGGTGAGAAATGAGGGAGTAGGAAGGGGTGGTAGAGTCCAGAAACCATACTCAAGCCTAACCCATTCTCTGCTCCCAGGTGTTTGAGCAGATGGCTAAAGATGAGGCCAATAAAAGCAAGGGCAAGGAAGAGAAAGAGGAAGAGGGAGCATCCAACTCCTACATGTGGATGTCCCTCTTGGCCCTCTTCATTTGCCTCCCCTTGGGCTTGGCAGCTGTAATCTCGGCTAGGCAGGTGGGAATCTGCATAATACCAATCCTTATTTTTCTTCTACATCCTGGTCCTGACCCTGACTCAGCTTCTTCCTTGTTCTCCCTCTTTGCTAGGAGCCTGAGAGATGGCACTTCCTATAGGTTCAGACACCTCGGCTGAGTCCTTACAAACTCACAGCTCACCCTGTTCAATATCTCTTTTAAACTCATCTTTTCCTGTTTCCTGTCTCCCCTGAAACTCAGACGGAACACTACAATCAATTGAGATGCTATGACAAGGCAGCCAAGACCTCCGATCGAGCCTACTGTATGGCTCTCACAGGCATTGTTTTGGGAATTTTCCCGATCCCCTTGATATTTTTTTCATTGCGTTTCATAAGATGACCTCTGTTTGAGTCCATGAACTAAATATATGCTATATTGTAACTTTATCCTGGCTGTAAATATCTGTTTGGGCAGAATGGGGCCCTTGCTTCAATGCCTGGAATACCAGGTTATTTGAGATCAATGTCTGAAATACCAGCTTATTTGATATCAGGAAAAAGAACAAAAGCTAAGATTTCTATTTGAGTCAGTTTTTCATTGCTGTGACCAAAAGACTTGACAAAGAACAACTTAGCAGGGGAGAAGTTTATTTTGGCTTACAGTTTCAGAGGTTCAGTTTATGACTGGCCAACTTCATAGCTCTGGACTTGAGGTGAGGCAGAACATCACGGTAGAAGGGTATGGCAGAGGAAAGCACCTCAGAATGTGGCAACCATAAAGAAAGTGAGTTCTGCTCACCAGGGACAAAATACAAACCCCAAAGTCATGGCCTAATGACCTACTTTCTCCAGCCACAACATAACTGCTTATAGTTACCACTCAGTTAATCCTTATCAGTAGATTAATCCATCAATTAGGTAACAATTCTCTTGCATTTTCTCACACATGAGTTTTAGGGGACACCTCACATCTAAACCATAATATTCAACCCCTGGATCTCAAGAGTTCATGCTTATCTTACAGTGCAAAATAACAGTTAGTCATTTTTCAAGAGTTCCCATAGTTTTGACAGTTCCAGCATTACCCAAAAGTCCAAGTTCAAAATCTCACCTAAGATTCAAAGCAAACTCATAGATATTTTTCACTGTAAAGATAAAAAGCAGGTCACATATACCCAATATATACAGAGTACAGAGTAAATACATGGTACAGAGTAAATACTTCCATTCCACAAGGGGAAAATTGGGACATAGACAGTAGGGATGGGACCAAAGCAAGACAGAGATTCAGCTAGGCAAACAAGTTCTGAAGATTGATAGCCAGTATCTGGCACATATGGCATCATGACATACTCTCCAAAAGGCTTGTGTAACTCTGCCCTTATGATCTTGTTGATTACAGTGCTCATGGCCTCACTCTTGGCTTGTCTCTGCTCAATTGCTGTAACTATCCTTGGTAGGTGTTCCACATTACTGGCAACTTTGATCTCAGAGGTCTCCATTGCCACTTTGGTTGCCTTTTCAAATCTTCACACAGCACTCTCTCAGGGCTTCCTGCAGAGATTCTGACCCTGCTATACTTCACATGGCCTCCCAGACCTTCCTTTGAAATCTTAGTGGATGCTCCATGACCCCCTAACTCCAGCATCCTGCATTCCTGTAAAACCAGCACCATGTGGTCAATCCCTAGGTCTGACACCATCAATGAGCAGTAGCCAAGTTTCCTTGCACCACAGCTACAGAAGCCTCTGTGTGATTCCACACAGTGAAAAACTTCTTAGGCTCCTGATGTGCAAGGAGTGTGCCCTCATGGTCTTTTCTCTCAACAAAAGTTTTACTTTTACACCCTTGAGCCTGAGATGGGTGTGGTCTTGTCAGTTCCTGAGATGCCTTCAAATCATCATCCCTATTCTCTTAGCATCTCTTTAGTGTCTATGATTTCTTCAGCTCTTTCTGGTCTGCTCTTTGCTTCTGATTATTACAGTAAACTTGGCTAAAAACTGACAAGCAATATCCATGCCACCTCCTGAATGCTGTGCTGCCTTGAAATTTCTTCTGCCAGATTAATCAGTCCATCACCTTTAAATTCAGACTCATAGAAATTCTCAGGACATAGGCAAAATGTAGACAACTTCTTTGCCAGATGGAAAATGTGAACTCAGTCTAATTTATAATAGAGTTGTCTTCCTCCTCTAAAAATTCATGAGCCCAGTCTTCACTGTCTGCAGTCCTATCAGTATTCTGGTCTTCTGAGTTCCCACAATAATTGCCCACAAGTTTCACTTACAACATTCTAAAGTTTTTCCAGTTTGTATGTCTACACTTGACAAATTCCTGAAAACCAGCTCTAAAACCTTTTGAGTCACATGGTCAGGTTAGTAGTCACGGCCATGACCTCACTTATCAGTAACAATTTCTGTTTTAGTCAACTGTGCAATGCTGTGATAAAAGACCTGGCAAGGACAAATTAGTAAAGGAAAAGTTCAGTCCATGGTTGGCTGACACCATAGCTCTTGGCCTAAGGTGAAGCAGAACATCATGGCAGAAGGTAAATGAAAGCAACTCAGCACATAGCAACCAGGAAGTAAGGAGTGAGCTCCAATCACCAGGGATAAATATAAACCCCAAAGGCACACCCCCAATAACCTACTTCCTCTGGCTACATCATACCTTCTTAAAATGATCAATTAATCTGTATCAGTGAATAAATTCACTGTTACATCTTTCATAATCAAATCATTTCATCTCTGAGATAATTTCTCTCACACATAAGATTGTGAGGGACATATCTAAACCATAACATTTCCTTAATTACTAATGAAGAGTCTTATTAAAACAGATGGCTTAAGTTACTTTGATTTTATTAAGTTATTATTTTTGCTTCCAATCATTTCTGTCCTAGTTCTGTAAACAACTACTAATGATTCATTAATATATTATAGAGAATGGAAGACTACAGAAAAATAAAATTTTATATAACTCAAATTTGTGAATGTGTGCATGCATATATACTTGCATGTTAAAAGTTCTGCTAAAGCACATAGAAGATTTGAATTAAGGGGAATATATGTCATGATAATAGATGATTTGACTTATTGTAAACACTATGATGATATCTTAATCTATAAAGTCATCATTTTAAAATCTTGTAATTTATAAACCAGAATAATGGTCTGCAGATGGTTAAGATAATTTAAAAAGGACGAGTTAAGAGCTAGGACTTGTCTCATCATCTCGTTACATAACCTCACCCTTCCCCCTGAAAAAAATGTGGTTCCATCATTGAAAGGTTCCTAAAATTAATAGTAGGTAGCCTAGAAACAGAATAATGTATGCTAAACACTAGATATATGACAGAAGTTGTAGCAAGTATCACTGGGGCAATGTTAGTTATTTTTAATGTTTTTTTTAAAAACTTGGGTAGCAATATAAGAAAAATAGTTATAACCCTCATACCATAAATAGGAAAAAAAAAATCAGATTTACAACTACAAAGACAAGAGAAGAAAAACTAGGGAAACGCCTTTACAATCCATGGGAATTTTTTTTTAAACAAACAGAATGATCAATTTAATTTCAAAAATTAGAAGCATTTAATAAAACAAAAACACCTACGTCCAGTTAAATATAGATTGACAAATTTAGAGAAGATACCTCAGTACTTGTAACTAGTACTTGTAACATGAAACACAGTAAGAAATATCCAATGGCTCCTGACAAAGCAGGTAAAGGTAATAAATTGTAAGGAAATCATATGACTGTTGTATCTTTATTAGGAGAAACATAAATTAAAATAAGAATGAGAATCTCTAACCTTGATACTGGCAAAAATTAAAATAAAAATAACATGTAAAATAAAACAATGTAAAACTTATTGTACTACAGTGACTTGAAAATGTCCCTAGAGGCTTGGTCCCAGCTTGGCACTTTTGAAAGATGGTGGAACCATTAAGTGGGGGCTTGTTGGTGGTCATCCACTCACTGGGGATGTGCTCTCCCAGGAGGTAGTGCAGTCCCAGCTCCTCCTTTGTCTTTTTTAACTTCCTGGCTATAGGGTCAGTGGTTTTGCTCTAGCACATGTTCTGTCTGAAATGCTGCTTCACTACAGGCCCAAAGCAATTGGGCCAAGCGATCACAAATTGAAATCCCTAAAACTGTGAGTCAAAATAAACATTTCTCTTTAAAAGTTGATTATTATTATTATTATTATTATTTTTTTTTTTTTTTTTTTTTTGCAGCAGAAAGCTAACACAAATTATTGGTCAAAATATGAGAAAACAGGAATTCATATGCACTTTGACAGGAATACAAACTAACACAGAGGAGAACAATCAGTCTTTATTAGTGACAGCTCTCCCAATCCTGTTCTGGGAACTATTTTAGCCCTGAGAAATTTCTCAAGGATCCATTAAAGGAAATGCACAAAGTGGTGAATTGCAGTAAGGTAGTATCTAAAATGTGATATGTTTATTCATTATTAAACTTTAGAATATCCAGAGTGGATTTACATTGCTAAAGTTAAGTTGATCAAAAAAACAAAAGAAAAAATATCCAAAAAATAATACCACTAGTGAAGTTAAACACCTATGGATAGATACATAAAGAACAACACTAAAAGAGAAAATGCACACAAAAGCAAATACAAGGAAGGAAATAACACAAGAGCTTAAATAAATGAAATAAAAAATAAAATCAACATAGGTCAAAATTGCTTCATTTGAAAGAGCAACAAAATTGGTCAACCTTTAGATAGATTGACTAAGGAAAAGAAAAAGGATTCAAATTACTAAAATAAGGACTAAGAGAGGAGCTTCTACAACCAACATGACAGAAATTAAAGGATTGTAAGGGAATACTATGAACACTTAATATGCTAACAAATTGAGTGACGTGACCACCACAAATTTAATAACCTGAATACATGAATTTGTTCTTCCAACGAAGAAGGGCATATTCCTGCAAAAATAGGAAACATCAAAATGAACTCATGAGGAAAAACAAAATCTGAACACACCCAAGACAACAAAAATTTCAAAGTCCAGGACTAGATGGCATTACTGATGAATTCTACCAAATATACAAAAATTACACTAATACTTCACCAGATACTGCAAAACGGAAGAGCAGAAAACACCTTTCAATTATTTCTAAGAGACCATTATTACCCTGATACTAAAATTAGACTAAATTCATGAAAGGAAAAAAATTGCAGACAAACATTCATTATGAAAATTCAATGAAATACTAGCAAATGGAATGTGACAACATACCAAAAGGACTGTAAACTGTTGACCAAGAGGAATTTATCCTAGGAATGCAACATCCAAAAATTAATCAAGAGAGTATCACCTTAAAGAACAAGTATCTTCACATGATATCTAAGTAGATGCAGAAAAAGCACTTAACAAAATCCTTTCAAGATAAAACGACTTGTGAAATTAAGAAGTGAGAAGAACTTCCTCAAATTTATAGGGAGGAAAATATTTTTTTTTTAAAAAAAGTAAAGTCAATATGATTAATGATGAAAACATCCCAAGATGGAGAACAAGACAAGGATGCCCACTCTTACTATTACAAGGTTATATCCAGGGAAATAAACAAAGGAAAAAAAAAAAACACAAAGAAATGACAAGCATGCTGAAAAGTAGTAGTATAACAATCTCTATTTACAGATGACATCATAGCATATATAGAAAATCCTGAAACATTTTAAAAAGAAACCATTAGAGCTAGTAAATGAGTTCAACAAACTTGCAAAACACAAAGTCAATGTACAAAAATCAGTTGTATTTCTATGCACTAGTAATAATCCAAAAATGAAATTAACAATTTCATTTATGAGACCATTAAAATGAATGCAATATTTAGGGATAAATTTAACAAAAGAAGTGCAAAAAGAAGTGCATCAAAAACTAGAAGGCAGTGAAGAAAACTTATGTGAGTGGAGACATTCTGTTTTCATGGATGAGAGGATGCAATGCAGTTAAGAGAACAATCACACCAAATGGGTCAACAGATGCCACAATCACAATCACATTCCCATTTGGCTTCTGTCCAGACATTGGCAAGATGATCTTAAAATTCATATGGAAATGCAAAATAACTGAACCAGGTTGAAGGATATACACTTCCTGATTTAAAAACTTAACTACAGCTACATTAATGAAGACCATGTGGGGGTGCCATAAGAACAGACATATGGGATAGAATTTAGAGTCCAGAAATAAACCTATCCACTTGTTGGCACCTCACGTTCAACAAGGGTGTCCAAACAATTCAAATGGAAAATGGATTTTTTTCTACAAATTGTGTTGAGAAAGCTGAATATCCACATGCAAATAATGAAGTTTACTTGTTGCCCAGCATATGTATAAGGATACCATCACCATTAAGTAAATGAAGAAGTAAATTAATTAAAGATAAATGTAAGAGTTAATACTACAAAACTCTTAAAAACATACATATAAATCTGTGTGATCTTGGATTAGGCAATCATTTCTTAGATATGACACCTAAAGCACAAAGGAAAAAATAGATAAATTGGACCAGATTAAAATTAAAACTTTTGTGCTACAGAAGACACCATCTGATATTGAAAGGATAACCTGCAGAAGAGAGAAAAATATTTGAAAAGTATTTACATATATTCAAAATATGTAAATAACACAACTCAATGATAAAATGAAAATAACCCACTTTTATAATGGATCAAGAATTTCACCAGACATTTCTCCAAAGAAGATATATCAATGACCAATAAGCACTTGAAAACATTTAACACCTTTAGTTATTATGGAAATCCAAATCAAAACCACAATGAAATAATACCTTCCCACTCACTAGTACAGCTGTAATCAAAAAGGCAGACAATAACATGTTGACAAAGTTTGGAGAAACTAGAATCCTAACACATTGTTGGTGGGGATATAAAAATGTGCAGCCACTGTGGAAAACAGGCAGTTCCTGAAAAAGTGAAACATACATTTACCATAAGATCTAGAAATTCAACTCCTAGGTAGTGTCCAAGAAAATCAAAAACATATCCACATAAAACATGTGTGAGCATTTCTAATAGCAGTTTTTTATAACAGCCAGAAAGTAAAAATAATCACAATGCCCATTGAGTGACAAATGGATGCACAAGGTATAGCATGTCCAAACAATAGAATACTGTTCACTCCTAAAAATGAATAGAGAGCTGATACATGCTAAGTATAGGTGAGCCTTGAAATCATTATGATAAATGTTTATGAAAGAGGCCAGATGACAACATGCCACCCTCGTCTGATTCTGTTTGAATAAACTGTCCAGAACAGGCAAACCTGTGGAAACAGGAAGTAAAATGGTGGAAACCCAGGGATGGACAGGAAAGAGGAATGAAGAACGACTGCTAAGGTCTACAGTCCTTGGAGGCTCCTTGGAGGAGCTGATTGAACAACCTTGTGAATAGCTCTTAAAACACTCAATTGTATACTTTTAAAAAGAAAGTTCTGAAATGTGATTTATATCTAAAGAAGTAAAAACAAAACTACATGTCTTTTCTCATACATTAAACAGGTAGAAGTTAGATAATAAACAATGGGAATGGTTAATCATTTTCAGGAAGAGAAATAGAATATGTAGGCATGAAGCTGAAAATTTTTGCTTTTCAAATGATAATCCTCTCATCAGAAAGACCACACTGCAGTTTAGGATCCTTTAGTCAATTAACCAATTAATAGTGTTCTTATTTATTTCTGGTCCTAATTTTATCATATCTACACTTGTTCATAGTAATTTGTTTTCTTCAGTTACTTTTTAAAAAATCAATTATATTTCTAATTTCTTTGGTTTCAATGTTAGGCCATTTATATGAATTATTTTAATTTGTAAAGAAAGAGTTTAATATTATTAGTTTTCCTAATCATATACTTGGGCTTTATTTAATAATCATCAACAGTGTCTGTTCTTATGAACCTCTCAACTTTTTAAATTGCTTGTTATAGTTTCCTTGATATGAGTATTATTTTCTAGTTGTGTTGTAATTAGTATAATTTTTATATTTTTGCTCTATTTTCTTTTTAGCACTATAATGATATAGTTTATAAATTAGTTTATAAATAGTTATAGCTCTACAGTCAGACAATATAGCTCATATATTTTTATTTGTATTTTACTTAACAGCTGAATTTTTAGAAACATCTAAATTTACTCCATTTTTTTTCTTGAAAATACGACCAATTTTTGGTTCATAGAATCCAAAACTCAATGTTTGTATTAAATCAATCTATTATATTGCCCAAATATCCTTTATTTCTAGTTTATGTTCATGTGTTTGGTCTAATCAGCTTGGATGCTGACATTATGGCTATATTTAAATCAATTTTTCTATTTTTAGTTTCTTCCTTCCCAAAATGTATTTTTCAGACTACCAAAAACTAATGCATTGCTCATTTTACTTATCAACAGATAGAATGCAGGCCCACGTACTCCCTCTCTGTTACTTTGTGTTATGAGTAAGTCCTCTCTTCGGGTCTGGATCAGAGGTCCAACTCCCACTTGCCCCTAGACTTGGCCACATATTACCTGGGTATTCAAAGTACTGTTGTCTCTTGACTCATGGAATGAACCTTTTAGATACTCAGCTGTTCCTACTTAATAGAAAGTCAAGCACACATAATGATTCTATTGTTTTCTTTACTTTTAAAAGATGGGACAAAAACATGGTTTTGTTCACAATCTCTAAATGTGAGCATTCTTATAAATGCGAATGCTCTGTGTAAAACCTGATTTGCTGTACTTCTACTACACCCTGGTGTGCACAATACTGACTTAGCAAACGTAAGTGCAATTAGAAATACAACAAACTGGAAACACAACCTCCAGAATTCTGGTTTTTAATGAGTTGGAAACGATTAATCCTTATATGTACTTAGAATGCTGAGCGAATCAAAATGCATGCTGTAAAAAATAAGTAAATAAATAAATTAATTAAAATGCAATTAAATGACCATAAGTGCAGGTGAGGGGGATATCTGAAGGATACACAGCAGGACCTCACAGATTGGTAAAAGATTACATTAATTCCATTTTATTCTGTACTGAAGCAAGGACAAACAACAAATAGTCTCCACCAAGTTTATCTTAGACTTTACCCGGCATACTTTTAATTTTGAAAAAAAAACCAGTTTAACCCAAACCTTTCTCCACTGAGAAAAGAAAGTTCATAAGAAAAAAGGAAACTTTTTTTTTTCAAAAGGACAATATGGTATAAAATGTCAGAACTTTTTTTCTGTGATTTCTTAACAGGCAATGAATTTTTCATTATTTGCTCATTGACTATGCTAAAAATGTCCCTTCTTGCCCATGACAATGAAGTGAACCCTCTTACTAGAGCTGTCTATGCTCTTTCTTCTATTGACTCCAACCCCTCCTAACTTCTCTGGAAGATCCCTTCCTGAAGTAACCTAACTTTCAGTTTTCTTGGTTATTACTATTAGTTGATGTTTTCACCATAGCCTGCAATAGGGTAACTATATTTTAGAAAAAGAACAAGACTTTCTACATGCAATCTGGTGATCTTTCCGTAATCCTGGAAAAATAGATCTCTTAAAAGTTTTATATGCCATGAATGCAAAGGGGCAAAGAAGAAAAAATCAAACATCAACCAATATTTGGGTCATTTTCCCTATAATTTCCTTAAAAATTACCCCTCTTAAGAAAAAGGTACAAAGTACTTCTAAGTTTAAGTTAGACATTACATATAATTTGGGTTGAACTGCACCAAAAATAATAATAATATTTACCAGCCATTTTTGTACAATGTATATAGATACTAAGTAAAAATATAACTCTTGGAGTAAATATAGTATGCAAAATAGAAAATGAAGTTCAGCATGCATATAGTCTGTTCTTCATATACTTAGTTTCTGAATATGAATATTCAACCACCCTAGAATTAAAAATAGTAGAGATGTTAGATTGTTGTTGACTTGTACTGTGTAATTAGGTTGGATGGTTGCATCTGTCCTGAACTTGTACAGGCTTTTTGTGTTGTTGTTCTTTGCCCCTAAACAATATCATGTAACTACTTTTTCAATGGTGTTTACATAGTATTAGGTATTAACATTATTATGTAACTACTTTTCAATAATGTTTACATTGTTTTGGGTATCACACAATCTAGAGATGACAGCCTATACAAGAAGATATGTGTAGGTTATACGTAAGTCCAATGTCATTTTACATAAGAGATTTGGACATCTGTGGATTTTGATACTCATAGGGGTCCTGAGACCAATCCCCCATGACATCAAGGGACTATTATGTATGTACATACATATATACACATGTACAGGCAATAAACACAATTTTAGGTACTACTTACTTCTGTTCACTTATTCTTTTAAATAATATTTACCAAACATCTTCTATATGCCAGGCACTATTTCAGGTGAACAAAACTGACAAAAATTCTGCCCTTATATATTAGTGCTTGTGAACTAATGAAAGAGGAAACATATTAAGCATTCTACATACTAGATGAACTAATAGTAAGTTAAAAGAGATAAATTTGGAACAAGCAGGATGATGTTACGATTTTAAATATGGGAAACAAGGCAGATTTGTTGAGGGGGTGACATTTGATATAGTTATTAGACCCTTGGTCTTCAGAGAGGCAAAAATATTAATACAATGAATGACAAAAGTCACTTTCTTCTTTTTCATTCTGTCTCCTTAGAAGTTTATGGGACAAACTGGTATTGTAACAACATTTTAAACATTCCTACCTGTAATTACGTGTCCCCTTGTCTTCCATACAAGTGGGATGCTAACAGCAGCAACTTGATAAGCAGTGGCAAGCATACCTGTGTTGCTTCTAATTAGCCAGGAAGAGGCACACTCGGAACCCACTGCTGAGCAGGAGCTCACCTCATATAAGAAGGCTTCTCTGTGTGTACAAAACCGACACTCCGGTTGAAAACCAAGATTCAGCCAAGAAAGAAATCAGGAAAACAATCCCATTCACAGAAATCTCAAACAACAAGAAGAACACCAAAAACAGGAAAAAATAGCCCTTGGGAATTAATCTAACCAAGGAGGTAAAAGAACTCTACAGTGAGAATTATAGAACACTGAAGAAAGAAATTTAAGAAGACCTTAGAAGATGGAAAGATATCCCATGTTCTTGGATAGGCAGAATTAATATTGTCAAAATAGTCACACTACCAAAAGCAGTATACAGATTCAATGCAATCCCCATCAAAATATCAATGATATTCTTCACAAAATTAGAGAAAAAAATTCTTAAATTGATTTAAAAGAATAAGAAACTCAGAATAGCTAAAGTGATACTATGAAAGAAAAGCAAAGTAGGAGACATCACAATACCTGATCTGAAATTATACTACAGAGCTGTAGAAACAAAAACAGCATGGTCCTGGCATCAAAATAGACATGAATATTAATAAGACACAGAGACAAATCCACATACCCACAGCCATCTGATACTGACAAGGGTGCCAATTGACATTTTGGAGAAAAGACAGCTTTTTTAACAAATGGTGCTTGAAAAATTGGATAGTTATAGGTAGAAAAATAAAACTAAACCCCTATCCCTCGCCCTGAACAAAATGCAAATAGAAATGGATCAAAGACTTAGGAATTGGACCAGAAATTTTACAACTACTAAAAGAGGGTCAACAGTCCATCATACAGGTACTGGCACTGACTTCCTTAACAAGACTCCCAAAGTGCAAGAAATAAAATCAAGAATCAATAAGTTGGATGTCATCAAACTAAAAAACTGCTGTTCATCAAAGGAAATGATTAAGAGTGTGAAGAGAGGGCCTACAGAATGGGAGAAAATTGTGGTCAGCTGCTCCCTGATTGGAGATTAATATCCAGAACACAAAAAACTAAATACCAAAAAAATCCCAGTCAATAAATGGGAAAACTAAACAGAAATTTCCAAAAAGAAGAAACAAATGGCCAACAAATATATTAAAAATGTTCAACATATCTAGCCATCACAGAACTGCAAATCAAAACTACACTAATATTTCATTTCATGTCCAGTCAGAAGGGCAATGAACAAGAATATGAATAAATGCTGTACAGGTTGTGGGGAAAAAGGTACAGTTATACATTGTTGGTGAGTCTGAAGAATAGTATAACCACTCTGAAAAGGAGTGTAGAGAGTTTTCCTCAAAAAACTATGGATGGAACTACCATAGGACCTGGCTATCCCACGCCTTGGTATTTTCCCAAAAGATCTACAATCAGTATACTGCAGTGATACAGCCTCCTCATAATTTATAGCAGCACAATTCACAATAGCTTAATTATGGAACCAAACCAAGATGCTTGTCAATAGATGAGTTAAGAAATTGTGGTACATATACACAATGGAGTTCTAGTCAGTCATAAAAAGGAGTATATTATGGTATTTACAGGCAAATGGATGGAAATGGAGAATATCATGCTAAGTGAAAAAAGCCAAAGTCAGAAACTCATAAGGTGAAATGTTTTATCTCATATGAGGAAGCTTTAGTAAAAGAATGGAAAGGGGGAGGGAAGGATATGTTAACAAAGATAAAGGGAAGATTAGTATTGTAGAAGATTACTAGAGTGGAGGATGGGTAAGGGAAGGAAAAGCAAAATGAATCCTTAGAAAATGCATATATAAATATATGACAGGGAACTTCATCTTTAAGCATAGGTAGAAACAATCAAATATAAATTAATAGATGAATGGAAGGAAGTCTAGTAGAGTAGAGGAAAGAGAATGGGAGGTGGGAGGGAGGCCAGGAGGAAAAAGGGGAAGGGAAAAGGGATGGTTCATGAACTGAAATCAAACTCCATGCATGTATGAGTTTGTTGGGAAGGAACCCTACTACTATGTGTAACTATAAAGTTCTAATTAAAAAAATTCTGATGTGGTTCTTCCCCAGGATTTCCAAGTGTGGGAAGCCTCTCCAATACCCACCAATCTAGTCAACAGAGCGGCTAGAAGGTGCCTACAGACAGAAAGGACAAATAGTGTCCTCAGAAAGAGACAAGATTCCTCCCCCAACCCTGGACCTTAGTCTTGATTGCTTCATGAAACTATATACTTAAACATAAACAAAAAAACATATTCAAGGAATTCAAATACACTTCAATAAAAGTAAATACAGTCATATCATTCATCCCACTGAAGTGCTAAGGTAAGAAAAAGCCATGATCAACACCATAATACTGTGAAAAGATCTGCTAAAATTCGACATCCCTTACTAATTTATAACTCTTGTCAAAACAAAACATTTAGGAAATCAAATCTGGAAGAATTCTTCCATAAAAAAATAGCTATTTATAAGTAATAACCAATGTCTACATTTATTCATTTATTTGGTGGAGGGGTTAACTGGGGACTGAACTCAGGGACACTCCACCACTTAAGACTCATCCCCAGCACTGTTTTGTATTTTATTTATTTAGAAATACAATTTTATTTAGGTCTCATTGAGTTGCTTAGCACCTTTCTTTGCTGAGGCTGGTTTTGAACTTGTGAATTCTCCTGCCACAGCCTCCTGAGCCACTGGGATTAGAGGTATGCACCACTGAGCCCAGCCAATGTCTACAATTAAAGGAAAGCATGACAACAACTACCATCATCCAAAATTATTTTGAAAATTCTAACTAGTAGGCTAAGAAAAAAAAAAATAGGATTTCACAGTTGGTAAAGGTAAGATATAGTGTTCAATAATTGCAGAGGATATAATTATATAAAAATGTTCAAATAGCAAAAATATAAGCCAATTGAACTATTAAAATTTTAAGAATATTACATAATAAATATACAAAAACAAAATATTGAAATTATGTTTACCTACATCATCTTTGTTTTTTTTTTTGTTTGTTTTTTTTTTGTACCAGGAATTGAACCCAGGGATGCTTAACCACTGAACCACATCCCTACACCTTCTTTCTTTGGAGACAGGGTCTTTCTAAGTTGCTTAGGGCCTTACTAAATTGCTAAGGCTGGCTTTGTACTTGTGATCCTCCTGCCTCAGCCTCCAAAGCCACTTGGATTATGGGCATGTGCCACCAGACATGGCTAGCTTTTTCCATTTTTTGTGCCTTTATTCTATATTCTTTCAAATGCCTTAACTTTATTTTCCAGCCTTCTTTGATTATTGTAAACCAGATTACTTTTATAATTTCCTCCTTAAAACCTTTTTTCCTTTTGAGTCTGTCTGTGCGTATGTTGCTTCTCTACAAATACCTCCTGATCCTTACACCTCTCTTTACATTTAAAAGAACTAGGTCTTTTAAATGTGCATTTAAAAGCTGCATTACCTCCCTGACATTTTTTCTTCTTTGTCTTTGTGTGAATAATCTCTTTTCCACAACAATACTCTTCCTTGTTGGGAATGTTGGCTGGGATGGAGATCCAAGATGGTGGACCAGAGGGAGGCTGCATTCCTTGTCACTCCATAACTCAGAATTCAAGCAGAGGAAAATCTGTTTTTCCGTGAGGCAGTCTTGCTGCTCATCAATCTGTTGTTTACTCCATTCGTCCACTGCAATCACCCCCCATCTGCCAGCATATCACCTATTTTTCAGTGTGGATTGCTCACTGACTGCTGCCTATCATCTGCTGTTTGCCCATTTGCTTGTCTCTTGCCTGCCCATCGCCCACCTTTCACCTACCCATCTCCAACTGCCCAATGTCCACCCGCCAATTGTCCACCATTAACCTGCAGACAACCTGCAGACTACCCGCAGATCGCCAGTGGATCACCTGCTGCCCAGTCCTGCATGGAGGTCCATTGTCATAGTACCCACAGGTTTGTTTACACGTGGCTACCACCATTTGGGGACAACATCCCCAAAATTTGCTGTGCAAATTTGTTGTGCAGCTGGGGCCATCACAGGGCACTTTAGTCTGAGGACTCAGGCCATGAACTGGAGATAAATTGGGGTAGCTGCAAGTCTGGTTGCATCTGAAGTCTCTCTACTGGGTGTGCTAGTGACTGCCATCTGGCTGCCTTTTTGCAGGGTCGATCCTTCATGTGAGCCCATCCCTGGTGGTCTCTCTGCAAGTTAAAAGGGCGTTGAGATCTTGGAACTGCAGCAAGATGGGGTCTGGGGAAGCTGAAGCCCAGGTCCATCAGATTGCAGCTGGGTTTGCATGGGCCAGTCTGGGTCTGGCAAGCATGTGGAAAGCCAGAAACCAGGGGCAGTAGAGGTTGAAGAAATTGGAGAAAATTGGGCTCTTTCCAGCTCAGTGAGTGCTGAGGTGTACAGGGATGGAAAAGGCTAGCTACAACCGGTGAGAAGACTGGAAGAGGGTGTGAGGGCATCTTGCTATCAGCTCACCCTATCCCACCTGCTGGCACCCACTGGACTGGAGCTAACATCAAATTTCAGACAACCCCACCTACTGGTGGAGAAGGGAAGCTGAGTACATTTTTGAAAGCCAACAGAAGTTACCACTCAATTTTCCACTGAGACTTTCCTCCTTTATTTATATTTATTTTCACACTTTGTCTCACACCGCTACCATCTTTGAATCCAAGTATTTTTCATGCATCAATTTATTAAGGAATGGATGTCTGAATAGTATATGACAATTTTGTTGTGTATTCCTATATTTTTACTTTCTTAAAAAGTCTGTACATATTGTTCTTTTACCTACCTGTCTCCCTAGATTCTTTCTCACTTCTCTCATAACAGCCATCCTTTATTAATTCCTCCCTCATTCTTACTATAAATTTTTACCTCTATCTTCTCTCCCTCTCCCTCATAAACATGACATCTTACACTACTTCTGTTTCCTCATTGTCCATCATTTGAAATGGTAAACCATTTTAGCAAACTTACTATTTATATTATAGACAATAATTGAACACATTTCTGTCTATTGTGACAGAACTGTAAACACCTCAGTAGGAGCCATTTGGTTTAAGGTGGTATATCATTTGCATAAGGTGCTGTTAATATTGGTCTTGCCCTTAAAGGTGAGGTACTGAAAGCCTTCAGGGACACTACAAGACTATGCGATAGAATGTGTAGCCTCAGATTCAACATGAAAAAACAAGGGAACAAAGTGCCTCAAACAAACCAAGATGTTCCAACAATAGAATTCACAGACAACACGGAAGAAATGTCAGAGATGGAGTTTAGAAAATACACTGTTAGACTAATCTTCCAAATGAAGGATGGTATTGGAGAGAAAATATAGGAAGTGAAAGATCACCTCAATAAACAGGCAGAGATTATAAAAAGGATCCCTTGAAATGAATGAAACAATAAACCAAATTAAAAATTCAATTGAAAGTATTACCAACAGACTAGACTGCTTGGAGGACAGAACCTCAGACAATGAAGACAAAATATATGCTCTTGAAAATAAAGTTGACCGCACAGAGAAGATGGTAAGAAACCATGAACAGAACTGCCAAGAAATATGGGACAACATGAAAAGATCAAATTTAAGATTTATCAGAATAGATGAAGGCGTGAAGATACAAACCAAAGAAATGCACAGTCTTTTCAATGACATAGTATCAGAAAACTTCCCAAATCTGAAGAATGAAATGGAAAACCAAGTACAAGAGGCTTGCAGGACCCTGAATGTACAAAATTACTGCAGACCCACACCAATGCACATTATAATGAGAATACCCAACATACAAAATAAGGATAGAATTTTAAAGGCTGTGAGAAAAAAAAATCAAATTACATATAGGGGAAAAACAATTTGGATCTCAGCAGATTTCTCAACACATACCAACCTCAATGCAAGGAGGTCCTGGAATAACATATATCAAGCTCTGAAAGAAAATGGATGCCAATTGAGAATTTTATATCCAGCAAAATTAAGCTTTAAATTTGAAGATGAAATAAAAACATTCCATGATAAACAAAAGTTAAAAGAATTCACAACTAGAAAGCCTGCACTACAGAACATTCTCAGCAAAATATTCCATGAGGAGGAAATGAAAAAAACAATGAAAAACAAAGCAAAGGGAGGAACTACACTAAAGGAAAAGGTCAATCAAAGGAGAAACTAAGTCAAGTTAACAACCAAAAAAAACCAAAAAACCAAAGCAAAACCAAAAAAAAAAAAAATCCAAAAATGTCTGGGAACACAAATCATATCTCAATAATAACCCTGAATGTTAACGGCCTAAATCCATCAATCAAAAGATATAGACTGGCAGATTGGATTTAGAAAAAAAGACCCAACAATATGCTCTCTTCAGACACTCACCTCCTAGGAAAAGATGTCCACAGACTAAAGGACAAAGGTTGGGAAAAATCATACCACTCACATAGATTACAAGCAGGGGTTTCCATCCTCATATCAGACAAAGTCACCTTCAAACCAGTTAGTCAGAAGGGCTAAAGAAGTACATTTTCTACTGCTTAAGGGAATCATTCACCAACAAGACATAACAATTGTAAATATATATGCCCCAAACAATGGAGTATCTATGTACATCAAACAAATCTTTCTCATTTTCAAAAATCAAATAGACCTGGGTGACTTTAACACCCCTCTCTCACCATTTGATATATCTTCCAAACAAAAACTAAGCAAAGAAATTAGAATTAAATGATAACAATCAATGATTTGACTTAACAGACATATATAGAGTATTGCATCCATCATGGAGAGAATACACTTTTTTCTCAGCACCACATGGATCCTTCTCTAAAATAGACCATATGTTATGCCACAAAGCAACTCTCAACAAATACAAAAAAAAATAGAAATACTACCCTGTATTCTACCAGATCATAATGAAATGAATCTAGAAATCAATGATAAAGTAAAAAAATTGAAGCTACTCCAACACCTGGAGACTAAATAGATGCTACTGAATGATGAATGGATAAAAGAAGCAATCAAAGAGGAAGTAAAAAAATACTTAAAGGTAAATGAGAACACTGATACAATGTATCTAAATCTCTGGGATACTATGAAGGCAGTGCTAAGAGGAAAGTTTATTGCATTGATGTCATTCATTAAAAGAATAAAAAGTCAACAAATAAATGACCTAACATTACATCTCAAACCCTAGAAAAAGAACAAATCAACACCAAAAGTAGAAAACAGAAAATAATTGTAATCAAAGCTGAAATCAATGAAACTGAAACAAAGGAAACAATTCAAAAAATTGACAAAAAAAGGTTTTTCTTTGAAATAAATAAAATTGATAAAACTTAGCCACACTAACAAAGAGAGAAAACTCAAATTACTAAAATATGTGATGATAAAGGAAATATCATGATGGATACTCTACTGAAATACAGAGGATAGTTAGAAACTATTCTGAAAATTTATACTCAAATAAAATAGAAAAACTTGAAGACATTGGCACATTTCTAGAGACATACAATCTACCCAAACTGAAGCAGGAGGGACATACACAATTTAAAAAGATCAATTTTAGGCAATGTAATAGAAGATGCCATCAAAAGTCTACCAACCAAGAAAATCCCAGGACCAGATGGATTCTCAGTCAAGTTTTACAAGACCTTCAAAGAATTAACACCAATACTCCACAAATATTCCATGAAATAGAAAAGGAGGGAACTCTTCCAAACTCACTCTATGACTCTAGTATCACCCTGATACCGAAACCAGACAAAGACACATCAAGGAAAGAAAATTTCAGACCAATATCCTTCATGAATACGGAAGCAAAAATTCTCAATAAAACTCTGGCAAATCACATATAAAAACATAATTAAAAAGATAGTGCACCACAATCAAGTGGGCTTCATTCCTGGAATGCAAGGTTGGTTCAACATTCAGAAATTAATAAACATAATACATCACATCAATAGAATCAAAGACAAGAATCATATGATTATCTCAATAGATGAAGAGAAAGTATTTGACAAAATATAGCACCTCTTCATGTTCTAAACACTAGAAAAACTAGGGATAGTAGGGACCATACCTCAACATTGTAGAAGCTATCTATGCAAAGCGCATGGCCAACATCATTATAAATGCATTCCCCTTAAAATCTGGAATAAAACAGGGACGCCCTCCTTTCACCACTTCTATTCATCATCATCCTGAAAACCTTAGTGAGAGCAATCAGATGAAAGAAATTAAAGGGATTTGAATAGGAAAAGAAGAACTCAAAACCATCACCATTTGCCAATGACATGATTCTGTATGTAGAGAATCTGAAAACTTTCAGTAGGAAACTTCTAGAACTCATAAATGAATTCAGCAAACTAGCAGGATATAAAAGCAACACCCATAAATCAAATGCATTTCTATACATAAGCAATTAATCCACTGCAAGAGAAATTAGAAAAACTACCCCATTCACAATAGCCTCAACAAAAATAAAATACTTGGGAATCAGATAATCTAACAAAAGAGGTGAAAGACCTCTACAATGAAAACTACAGAACACTAAAGAAAGAAATTAAAGAAAACCTTAGAAGATGGAAAATCTCCCATGCACTTGTATATGCAGAATTAATAATCAAAATGGCCATACAACCAAAAATGTTATACAGATTCAGTGCAACTCCTATTAAAATCTCAATGACATTCTTCACAGAACTAGAAAAGTCAATCATGAAATTCATTTCGAAAAAAAAGAGAGCCAGAATAACCAAGATAATCTACAGCAAGAAGAATGAAGCAGGAGGCACCATACTACCAGATCTTAAATTATACTACAGAGCAACAGTAATAAGAATGGCATAATATTGACACAAAAATAGACATGTAGACCAATGGTACAGAAGAGAAGACATAGAGACAAACCCACCCTAATACGGTTATCTCATTCTAGACAAATGTGCCAAAAATATACATTGGAGAAAAGATAGCCTATTCAACAAATGGTGCTGGGAAAACTGGAACAAAACGAAAGTGAAGCTCTATATCTCACCCTGCACAAAAATCAACTCAAAGTGAATCAACGATTTAGGCACTAAAACAGAGATCCTGTGCCTAACAGAAGAAAAAGTAGGCCCAAATATTAATCATGTCATCATGTCGGTATAGGACCTGACTTCCTTAACAAGACTCCTAAAGCCCGAGAAGTAAAATTAAGAATCAATAAATGGGATGGATTCAAACTAAAATGCTTTTCTCAGCAAAGGAAACAATAATTTGAAGAGTCTACGGAATGGGAGAAAATCTTTTACCATACGCACTTCAGATAGAGCACTAATCTCTAAGATATATAAAATACTCAAAAATTTCAAAAATTACCAAAAAAAAAAAAAAGTGATAAATGGGCTAAGGAACTGAACAGACACTTCACAGAAGAAAAACAATCGATCAACAAACAAATGAAAAAGTATTCATCTCTTGCAATTAGAGAAATGCAAATCAAAACTAAACTTTCATCTCAATCCAGTCAGAATGGCAGTTATCAAAAATACAAGCAATAATAATGTTGGCAAGGATGTGGGGGAAAAGGTATACTCATACATTGTTGGTGGGACTGCAGATTGGTGTAACCACTTTGGAAAGCAGTATGGAGATTCCTAAGAAACGTGGGAGTAGAACCACCATTTGACCCAGCTACCCACCCCTCGGTATACCCAAAGGATTTAAAATCAGCATACTACAGTGATGCAGTCACACCAATGTTTATATAGCAGCTCAATTCACAACAGTAAAACTATGGATCCAACCTAGATGCCCTTCAACAGATGAATGGATAATGAAAATGTGGTACATACACACAATGAAATATTACTCATCCTTAAAGACTAATGAAATTATGGCATTTGCAGGTAAATGGCTGGATCTGGAGAATATCATGCTACATGAAATAAGCGAATCCCCAAAAAATCAAAGGTCAAATGTTTTCTCTTATTAAGTGGATGCTGATCCATAGTGTGTGTGTGTGGGGGGGGAGTACGGAAGAATGAACTTTGAAATCAATAAATAAGAATCAATAAATGGCATGGATTCAAACCAAAAATCTTTTTCTCAGCAAAGGAAACAATCATTTGAAGACAGAGCCTATGGAATGGGAGAAAATCTTGTACCACATGCACTTCAGATACAGCACTAATCTCTAAGATATATAAAGAACTCAGAGGAGAGGGGAGGGGTGGGATGAGTAGGGATAGGAAGAATGTTGATTGAGACAGACATTATTATCCTATATACGTGTATGAATGAAAAGAACTAAAAAATACTTATCACTGTCAAAAATAAGTAAATGAAAATAAATACATAAAAATTTTTAAAAAGAGGATGTTGGCTGGAACATTCAGGTAGGCAGACAGATTGCTTTGACTTTCAAGTTTTTGTTTAGAGCTTATAGTGGAGGAGCACGAAGACAACACATCTACATATGTCATTCCCTGTTACCTGGACCACATGTGCATATGCCTGTGACCCTGGAACACTTTGTTCATGACAGGAGTATTATTCATTTAGAGAAAGTCTCCTTAGATTGTCCAGGGTACCTCTCGACAGCACCTGAAGAGGGAGTTTAATGGAGGAGAGCACTTGTGGTGTACCTAGTCTATAGTATCTTTTGTTTAATCAGTGTATATTCTTTTTTTTTCTTTTTTTTTTTTTTTTTTTTTTGGCGGGGGGTGCTGGGGATCGAACCCAGGGCCTTGTGCTTACAAGGCAAGCACTCTACCGACTGAGCTATCTCCCCAGCCCCAATCAGTGTATATTCTAACACTATATGAATTCCAAGTCTGTGTGTCTAATTTGGCTTTTGTTTCAGATACAGTCAGCCCAGTTTCTAATTTCCATTTCAGACTTTTGGTTCACTTGCTTTCTTGATTAATGACTGCATCTTCTGGGTTTGTGACTTCATATACCATCAGAAAATGATATACACTTAACTATAGTTGTATAGTTTCATAATTCCTGGTCCTCAGTATTTTGTGATGATACTTCTTTCATTCAACTTTTACCATCTGTAAACAAGGCAGTTTTGCCCAATTTGAACACTATATGAATGAGAATAGTCACTAGAGAGTTTTTTTATGACTTGTTGACTCAATATCAATAGATCCCACTTGTGATTTTATGTGTATTTCATTTATTTTATTTGTAGTAGCCCACACTCAGCAATCTATTTACACATTTTAATGTTTAGGATACTTGAATTCTTTCTAGTTTGTTGTGTTAAGAGAAATGGTGCTACAGACATTTCCCAGTGAAAATGCACATGCATTTCTTGTGGGGAATGAAAGAAGTACAGTTAACCTTTCACTTTAGCAGATTCACATCTGAGATGTGCTTTTGCTACAGAAGATATCCATTCTTTACTCACATAAAATATTACCTACCAAAGAGCTCACATACAACAGGTGTAAATGAGCACACATGAGGATGAAATGACAGGTCATGTTTTGGGATCTGAATATTAGCAATACTATTCTTATGAAAAATCAGAGAAGAGCCTATGGGAAGTTTCTCCCTCTCTTCTCTCCTTTCTCTCTCTCTCTCTCCCTGTTTCTCACAGTTTTGCACAGAATAAATGCCAACATGAGGGTTGGGGAGGTGGTGGTGTTGGGGGCAGACACTCCCAAAAAAAGAAACAGCTCTTGTGGATGATCTAAGTCTCTCTTCAGAGACTCAATGGCATAAAATAGCAGATATTCCAAAATATCTGGATTTTGTCTATAGAAGAAAAAAACAAAGTGGAAGAAAACAAAGCTTGGAAATGAATCTGAATGTTAAAGGTAGATTCCAGGAAGTAAGATCATATGAGCTAAGACTGTAAAAGGGACGGTGGCTTAGAATAGTTCAGAATCCTCAAACTAAATTCTAAGGACCGAAAGCAGAAAGCAGATTTAATAATATCTTCTATGGCTAGAGGAGTTCTTGAATAAAATCAGATTACAGAAGGCCAGGTTTTCAGAGGCAGATGAAGGCATGCAATCAACCAAGAATAAACACTGTAAAACCAAAGATGAGAAGAGTGCAAGGGAATTCAAGCCTAAAATAAAATGAGAACGAATGGAGGAGGTTAGCACAAGAGCTTTACTGTTATGTTCAAAGGAAAATGATGAGCAGGGAACACATGGGAAGGGCTAGGTCCTGAGGAGGATGGTGTCATGTTAAAACCACCTGTGGGGCTGGGGTGTTCCCCAGTGGTAGAGAGCTCCCCTGCCACGGGCAGGCCCTGGGTCCCATCCCAGCACTGCAACAATAACAAAAAACAAACAAAAGCACTTGTGGTTCATAAGCTCCAAGGCCAGGACCCTACCATTTTCACTTCTGTGCATCCACAACTGGCACACTTAAGCCCTCTCACCAAAACTACTCACACCTAATTAGTGAAGTAGAAGCCAGAGTTATTAACTTCTGCTCAACTGACTTTTCTGTGGGAGAAAAAGATTTTTCAGAATAGAAAATGTGGAATCAACAGCTTATGAAGAAACTAAAATGATCACTCTTGAGCAAATAAAAATAGAAAAATCTGAGTCTCTTATAAGAAAGTATTGCTAGTAAGTCACATGGCCTCAATGTTGATACAGGTATCTTAAAGAGGCAGTGAATGCTATTATCACATTTATTACCAATGCCCATTTCATTGCACTTTTTCTAGAATATACGTACCATTTCCCCAGCATATGCATAACCACCTTTTATATCTTCAATTATATTTGATTTAAATTGGAAAAAAAAAAAAAAAAACCTTTAGATTCCCTACCTGTCCCTCGCCCCAAATTATGTAGAACTTCACTTCACTGAACACATTTCTTGCTTCAGGGTATTCTATATGTTTAAAAGCAATAAAACAAATGAACTGGTTTTTCAAATAGTCATAATCCATTTTCTCAAAAGCAGATATTTTATTAAAGTAAAAACTGAAGGACTACATCACTGACTGAAACTTTGAAAACCAAAGAAGAAAATGTTTCTCAATTCCTATTCACCCTTCAGGGCTGGAGGTGTGGTATGTATATGAAGGGGAGTATGTAAAACAAAATTAACTAAACAGTATA
Source organism: Sciurus vulgaris (assembly GCF_902686455.1). NCBI lineage: Eukaryota > Metazoa > Chordata > Mammalia > Rodentia > Sciuridae > Sciurus > Sciurus vulgaris. The sequence continues at coordinate 43,331,377 of NC_136464.1, forward strand.
TCTTTGTTGTGAGAAGATATTGAGAAAATATAAACTACAGACAGCAATGTTGAGAAGGACAAGAGGGTTTTTATAATTATGAACTTTATTTTTTTATTTACTATGCCAACATTTTCAGGAAAGAGATTTTACATTGTTTTTTTATAATTCATTTTACAAGCAAATTCTAATATACAGTATGTACTCTGAACTGGTTTTTTAAATGGAAAACACAATACTAGATATTATTTTTGTTTTCAGTTAGTCTTGCCTTGGAGACTTTAAATTCTCAAGGTCAGTATTATCTTGTTATGGCAATGCTTTACCAAAGAGAAAGTGGGAAGTCTTTCCCCAACAAGGTTAAGACATATATCTTTAATTAATAACATAATTTTAGATTGGTGTCCACCATCATAATCATTTATCCAAGTGTATTCTCTCAAATTACTGCAGCAGAAAACTTTAAGGGGCATGTGGAGAGATAAAAGGAAAATAGAATTCAAGTATCAGAATTAAGAAAAATAGTGAGGCCATCATCCCCAAGGAAAAACATCAGATAATTATTTGTATTACAACTATAAATAATTTTCAAATATGTGCATGAGCATGCAAACATAACTGCCCAAACTAATTTACCAATATGAAAACTACTGTCAGCTGGAGTGCAAACTGAAAACTGAAATGGTGCTGCAATCTTATTGATCTTCATTGTAGGCCAGTTTGGCAATTTGAAAGTGCATCCCTAGGGCCCTGGAGGCCAAGAAACCAGCAGAACAACTGCCTGGAAATCAAGAGTGCACCTCTGTATCTGTAACACCATCTACTCGACAGGAACTTTTGGAAGTGACAACTATGGGGGTATGGTCTCTTTGACGCACTGAATAAAATACTTAAGGGGGGAATGGAACATCTGAAGAAAACTTAGTGCTTTAATGGGAAAAGTGACATGCTGTGAATATCATTCTGTGAAAGGCTGTAGTGATATCTTCAAACAGCAACAATTACAGAAAAATTCATTTCACTAAATGAAGCCACACCCAAAAGGAGACATTTTGATATTTCAGGCACAACTCCAAGCAATTAAGCTCATTTAAAGTGCAAATCTGAAATTTTGTTTCATATTCAGATTTTTACTTGTTAAAATACTTAGTAAGTTCCCTAATATCTATATAAATACAATGAACAATAGTAGTCTATATGCCTGGAAATATTGCACAAATGAAAATGAGACTCCAGAAGAAAAATACCAGATGGTCTCAGTGATTAAGAAACATTCTAAATGATATAACTCTATAATCCTTTGCTTAATGTCTTAAAATCATCTGCACCTATATCAATAATATAAGCTTTATTTTTAAAAATCGATATGCATTCGTTAACAGCCAAATATATAATTCTGCATACCTTTTTTTCTCTTACACAAATATGAAATTTAACCAACCCCACAGAACTACTTCTACAGGACTCAGAATTCATACACTTCCATCATCTTCACCAATACTACAAGAATAAGTGATCTAAGTCCTGTGAAGGAGGACTTGGCACAGAGTTGATTTACAGAAGCAATAAACAAAGGTCAAGCCAAAATCTGAGAAGATGATCTCTGACTATTCAGTAGAGTTACACTCATTTCCATTTCTGACATAACATTTTCTAAGGAGCAGACAGCATAATATTCTTGCAGTTTTTAAGGAAAACTGCAGGCATATACTTTGTTGTTTGTGTAAGCATTCTAGGTATTTTTCTCTTAAATGTATTATGCTTCATAATTATGTTAATGAGCCTCTTTTGTCAAGATTAAGGCTTAACCAAGGTACAGAGAAGCTGAACTTATAAGTTAAAATTTCTGTAAACATATCAGGGAGAAAAAAAAAAGAGTGGGAAAAATATTAGAATAAACAAATTAGTGGAGTCAACATTTTTTTTTTTTTTTTTTTTTTGGTGCTGGGGATCGAACCCAGGGCCTACCGACTGAGCTATCTCCCCAGCCCCTGGAGTCAACATTTTTATGTAATGAACAATAAAGATATTTCCCTCAGACTAGAGCATAAAAAATAAATTAAAAATTAAAAACTTTCTCCCTAAGGATAAGACCAATTTGTAAATAGTATTTCATAAGGGTCTACACCAACTTCTAATAATAAACCAAAAGCCTACCAACTCATTAGTATATTTTACTTTAGCAAAACACAATAGGATAAGATCCTATTTGCAATGCATGAAATCAATTTTCTCCTTCAAAATGTGTTCATCTACAGCTGTACTCATCATAGGTCACCTCTGCAAAGAAAAAGAGCTTTGCTGATATATAAGATTACTCTGTACCAATGATATCTGGACCATGCAAAGCACTATGTAAACTTTAGCACTTTTCTGGCAGAAGTGCTATGGTGTAAGAGTATGATAGTAGATTTGTGCTGCTCACCTGTTACAAATACAAGAAAAGTCTGTATACCAGAATGGAAAATTAACTTACTGGTTCTCTGGTAAGAAAGGGAAAGACTGAATCAAAATGGTAAGGAGCACATCTTTAGAAATTTCCACCAAAGCACTTGCTATTGTTTTCCTTACAAAATGTCATTTAATTTAACCAAAGTACATTTTTTGAAGGAATCCCTAGAATTTGAGTGATGAATTTTTTTCCATGTGGTACAGTTATAATTCCATAGTGTGGGTCAGCTGATTAAAATAAAAATTGACCTTGTAAGGTTATCTGTCTGAAAAATATTAATTTCTATTAAATTTAGCTACATATGACCAGCCTAAAGATGACATGATTTGGGAGAAAAGAATGCAAATCAACCGAACTGTCTGATAAGTGGCCTGCAGCATGATTGGGTTCGTGCACATGGTTGCTTAGGGGTTCCATAAACACCTTTTGTAGAATATTAAAATAAATAAGCATACTCCCTTTGAAATACTCTTTAATGAAATACTATTTCCCATCTACAATTCTATTTTTCTTCCCTAATCTACTTTTCAAGAAATTGTCATTCAAATATACAACAGAAAATGGAAACCTAAGAAACTAAGAAAAGTGAAACTATTATGAATTCCAACTTTATCAAGATAATTGTACTTAAATTTATAACTTTTCTCAAAATATTTAACTTGTTTTGCTATAGAAAATAAGTTTTAAATCCCTATGCATGGGACATTTATATCCCATCAAAGTTTTGTGCAAATATTTCAAGTCCACTATTCCAGTCTTCATATATGAACAGAAGTCAATAAATATAAATAATTACAATAAAGACTTAACTTAAAATAAATGCTGTGGAACCTTAAAAAATATTTATGACGATCCAAAAGTCCTGTAGGGTTCAAAACTGAATTGCCAGCAAAACTCTAGCACCAACATATGTTACAAATGGATACACCATAGGTATAGGTTTCAGGTGTATTCAAGCTCTCCAAATTTACCCAGTAGCAATACAAGCACAAATTGTATATGTGTGTATGAAAAACAAGATTTTAAAGCAACATATAATTGGTTTATATATAATACTGAACATTTTCAGTCTGGGGAATTTGGTAAACAAATAAACAGACTAGCCTGCTGATTCTAGTAAGAAAAAAATAAAACTTACATAGTCTTCCCATTAAAAGCCTGATCTCCTTCTCCTTTATTTATCACAAACTTTTGCATAGACCTTTAAATATATAAAGCACTGGCCAGGAACTCTACAGACTACCATCTTCCATCATCACCACATCTTGAGTTAAATAAGTAGCCATAGTCACAGGAGGAACAAGCGAAAGGGGCTAGGGTTCGGATAACCACAATTAATACAGATACAATAGGACTAAATCAGCAAAGCCTACTTCTTGCCTGCTAAGAGAAATATTATTACTTTGCTGATGTGCAGAGGGATGAATACCATGATTAGAGACTTCTGTGGGCCTCTGAGATGGGAAAGCAAACTTCTGTTTACCTGAGATGAGTATGCTCAAATGGTATATACTTCAACCAGGATATAAAATGGAAGAGCCAAACTAGCAGAAGCTTCCACATTTTAATTTTAAGAGTTGCACGCTTTCAGTGGAACCTCCAACATGGTAGCAAATTGCACATAAAGCTATTACAGAACAGATTGTTAAAAAAAAAAAAAAAAAATTGGCAGGTGATGGCTATGTACTTAATGTATCTTTGGTTTAGGAAGACGAGAATATCGATTAGAGGCCAAACAATCCCCAGAATGCAAATTGCCATTTGGATTCTGCATGATTTCTTTTTGTCGTGCTAGTGGCCTTGGGATGCTTGTCTTGGACGGGAAGTTTTGAGGCTCTAGTTGGGAGTTGCTGATCTGTTTTTGTTTGAAAGAGCTGGAAGGGGGACGGAGCTTAGATGTTTTCAGATTCAGATTATTTGCCAGATTTGTTTGACTAGATGCTGGCTGTAGTTTTGCTGAATTACATGGTGTGATTGTCGGTGACTTCTTACAAATGGGAGTCCTACTTGGAGATGATTCAGAATCTGGAGGGGGTGCCAAAGAACTTAAGATGGATGGCTTTAACAATTTTAAGGATTTGGGCTGAGACGGGTAGCCCACCGGTGGAGACTGATCTCTTCCAATTCTCTTAGCCTGGTCTACTATACTTAACTGGGGCGGTGTCTGTAGAGAAGTAGGTACAAACTGCATGTCACTAATCTGATTCTTTGTCAAATGATAAGGCTCTTGAACATTCATGGTCACGTTCAAGTTCGCTTCAGAAGGTGCACTCTTAGCTATATCCATTTTGAACTGTGGGCTTGACGAAGAGGGCCGGTTTTCCAAATCATAATTGTTTTCTTGTTGCAAGCCATGTGTAAGGCCTCCATCTGGAAGGGCATGGCTCTGGTGCATGCCCTGGACTGCATGCTCACTGTGGGCCTCGATATGTTGTGACTTTATTAGTTTTCCCTGGGCGTGGTCTGTGGGTCTGGGCAGGCTGCTGGAAGGCTGTAGTACTTGAGGCTGTTAAAATTAAAAACAACATTAGCAGCAGATTTATGTTAGAAATGTCACACAGAAATAATGCAGGATAAATTCCAATTAGGGTCTGTAGGTATTTATTATATATTAATATGGAAAGTATATGGGATTTTTAAAAGTAATTCAAATGAATTCATGACACACATATACAAGTGCGAATGCAAACAAAAAAATGATACAGGCAATGAACACTAAACAAGATCCAAAATTAAGTAGGGGGAAAATCTTTAAAGTAGTAATTCATTATAGAAAAAACTCCTGCCTTAATAGATTAAGGACTTACAACCTTATTTGCAAGAGAAAATGACAGAATGATTTCTATAGCACTTTGGTTTAATCTCCATGAAGCACTCAGATTTAACTGTGAGGTTCGGAATATTATCCATTTTAAAGGTATTTTTAATGTAAAGTTGTATATCATGTTACCAAGCACTGTACCTTTGTCAAGAATCAAAATTACCAGTAAATAAAATTTAAAATAAAGATTCTATTGTCAGCTAATGTGAAATTCTAATTATTTGAACAAAATACTCAGCCTGCTTTCACTATTCATTTTGAAAAGTTTGAGAATAAAATGTTTTTATTTTATTCTGTCTCACTGTCATTATAGATGACATGTGGAAAACATACAGACCATACCCAAGAGTGAATATTCATTTAGTAAAATTAAAAATGGTAAACTTTGTGGATGGAGCTCAGTGGCAAAGCACTTATCTAGCATCTGTGAAGCTCTGGGTTCAATGCCCAGCAACAATAAAAAGAAAAAAACCAGGCTTGTGAATGATTGGCTGAGAGTAAAACAAATCTGAAATAGTATCTGACAGAACTGACAGAAGCTTACAATGGCAAAGTTCAAGGCTAACATGAATTTCTCTGTGGCTAACTGCATAGTTACATTCCACAAAAATGAGAAGAAACATGCAATTACCATATAAATATGGGAAAAATATTAATCTTCACAGGTATCTTTCAATGGCTCCATATATCTTTCAATATATGGAGCAGGGTCTACGGGGCCTGTCTTTATACAGGGGTGGGTTGTAACAAATGTATAATTGTTCTTTTCTTCCTAATAAGTAATGTGGGCTTTTTCACTAAAAAAAATAATTTCTTTACTATGTCAATCTACAAATAAATCTACCCAATATATCTAATTTCTCCCATAGAAGGGGTAGACCTATTTCACTACATCATCTGTGCTCTTTCACCTCACTGACTAGCAGTAGAGAATGGCTGCCCAGGATCAGTAATCAGGGATTAGATTATGGCATGGCTGGAAGTGACTGAGAACAGGTTAATAACTCAGTGAGGGACAGCTGGCCATGATGATTAAAGGGCTGACCTGCTACTTAAAAAAAAAAAAAAAAAATCAAGACAGTGACTACTCAGAATTAATCCATTCAGAGATATGCTGATTTTATTGCAAACAGTTTAAACAACCCAAATTAATTGTTGCTAAAGCTAAATATTCCAGACTTTAAAGATACTGGGCATTTTACAATCACCACAGAGATGAATAAATTATCCTTCAACATGGAAGTTCCTAAAAATCACCAAAAAATTAATTCAATAGATTCTCCTTCAAGTTCTCTAGAAAATAGTCTTAGAACTATTAAGAGGAAAAACAGAGAAGGACCATATTAAGGAAACCAAACTCTACCAAAGGAAGGTGGTGGGCAGAAAGCAGGAAAGAAAAAGTGGGCAGCAATAAATGGTTGCATGGGGATTAGTTTTCTCTTTTCACCTTCAAACACAATAAAGTATTTTTGTCTGAAAGTTAAAAATCTTAAAACAATTTTAGTTTTTTTTAAAATATCAGTGACAATTTAAAAAAATAATTTTATTGTAATGTCTATAGGAAAAAGGTATAAACATATATTATCAGCTCAAAGCATAAAAAGGAATGATTTCCCCAAAAAGACAAAGTAATAAACTGATCATTAAGACAACCAAACTTCCAGAAAGGTGCCCTATGGCTTGTAAATTATGTATTTGTACTGTTCTGATTACCCAACTGACCACTCCTACCAGAGAAATAAATGGTGACACAGCAGAAAGATTTGCTGCTTGCATTAAATGTAATAAAGTACCATTTCAAATATTAAAGAATTAGAAAATGGCCAGGGTTTTAAGAGTAAATAAAATGTCAAGTCTTACTGAGAGGAATTAGATTAAACAAAGTCTAAATTATCATCTAATTACATTAAATAAATTGGTGACTTCTATATGCGAAAAATAATGCATTTTTTATATATTTGTTAAAAATCAATTTAGTCATATAATTTCCCTATCCCAAAATAAACGTCATGTTTTATTATTTACTTGAAAATGAAAGTGGGAAATCTATTCCACCTGAAGCAACAAAGTCTTTTTCAAGCAGAATAAGAAATGACTATAATGTGAGACTAAGGAGACAACTTGCTCCTAATATATAAAAGACTCTGTGGAAGTGGTTACCCACTAAGGACTGAGTTGACATTAATCACCTGCAGGCAAGCTACCCCTAACCTCTAGCAAGCAAAAGAGAAGTGTTTTGATGGGGTTGGTGTTTATACTACAAGTTCCCCTAATTCTAAATACTCATATAAAGGCAAAATATTAACAGTTCATCTTGTGCACATTTACTACTGCTTCTATGGTCATAAAAGGTACACTCACACATCTTTTGGATGAATCTAACTATAAAGATCCCATATCCTCATGTAAATGAGGTAGGACTATTAAAGACTATTCATTTTTTAAATGTCTATTGTGTACCAGGTACTATATTAGGTGTGGGAAAATCTGAAACTGAACATGATGTAGTTCTTGTGCTTGATGGGCCTCCTGAAAGAAATGGTAAGGTAAACAAATGATGAAACCCTGTCTCAAGCATACATAATATGGGAACAATAAAGTAACATGCCTGACTGGAAATGACACAAAAGGCATCCCCAAATTGTAAACTATCTATACTGAGTTTTTAAAGGGTGAGTAGGATTTTGCCAAATAGACAAGAAAGGAAAAAAACTCTGATTTTTTTGTTTTGGCCCATAGCATGGATTAAATTTATACTTGCTAGAAAAATGAATAAGTAAATGAATGAATGTTAGCCATATGGCCAACAACTATTTATTTGGTTCTAAATCATCAAATAACACTTACAAAAAGGTCAGTGATGGAACATTAATGATTAAAAAGATACCTGATAATAGGAAAATTTTTTTCCCCAATAAATTTGGGATTAACTTAATTCATGTTTATCAGACTAGAAAAGAAAGATTAAGAACATGTTAATTAGAACACAAATACCTGTCATATTGACTTACAGACTTGGTCATCAAAATTTTTTGATCTGAAGACTAGGCATTTCTGGACCAAGTAGGAAGGGCACACTACTTCTTTTCTATTTCTAATTCTAACAATTAAATATGACTGCACATGTGAAACAGCATAACATACAGTAAGTACTCAATAAATGTCACCTATGATTATTAAAAGTATAATGATGAATTCAAGCTATGGATCAAAATGTAACTTAGTGTTGGGTGGTGGGAAAGCAAGTTCTTTATAAGGACAATAATAAATTAGTTGCTATAAAATATGAGGTTTCTACAACAGCAGGTATATCCAATATGACACAAAACAGGATTCCTTTACTGCCTTCCTAGAAATGATTAACCGGAGCTAGGACTGGAAAGCACTTGGAAGTTTAAAGAGAACTCTCACACGGATCTATGAGGAGCCAGTCCAACATAGAACTGAATCACTTAACTTGTGGAGTCAGACTGATCTCAGTTTAAGTCCTGATTCTATCCCTTACTACTGGTGAGATATTGGGCAAATGATTTCACTGCCCTGAAATGGAATTTCATAATTTATAAAGTGAGGATAATACCATTATATATCTATTAGAATTGTTGTAAAAAATAAACAATAACATCCACAGAAAGTGCTTAATACAATGTCTGGCACATTACAAATACTTGAAAAATGTTATTCTCTGCTCTCTGAAAGAAAATGGTTCCCTTCTTCCCAAGGGTAGCAATTCAAACGTCAAGTCTGTATGCGTAGTTTCTAACTCTCATGAGACTATAAGTAGAAGGTATTGTCTTCCTACTTTTGAAATGAGTAAACTGAGGTTTAAAGAAGTTGAGTAACATATTCAAATTTCACACGTTAGCAAATGGCAAAGCTGAAATCTGAACCATCAGAGAATTAAAAGGCAGCACTAAAACTTTATTATTCTATGTTATTTCAAGTTTTGATGAGTTCACAGGCTTTCAGAATATCAATATAGCTAGATGATTATTCAAAGTTTTAATATATTTAAGAATCTGAAGACAAATTCAATACCATCATTCAGTTTAGTAACTTTCCTAGATAATATCCTGTTTTCTTCTTTGCTGATTTCACCTACTCAGGATAAGTCTCAGACATCAAACTCAAGCCACATTGTGAAACAGTATTTCTGGAAAGAGGTAGTTCCACAGTGATTTCATGGAGAAATACTGAATATTGAGAAAAGGTAAATCAGCACTCACCACTGAGAAAAATTCTTCACCTTTACTGTTTCATATTGCCTCACAGATTTCTAGTATAAGCTTAAGGAAAAATTCTCAGGTTTTGTAAGCATTCTTGTTCTGGGATCACGAGCAAAAAGAGGGCAGCTATAAATGTCAAGTTCTGATTGAGCAAAAAAAAAAATATGCCACAGTGTGCAAAGCAGAAATCAGCAAATGTACTGAAGTGTAAAATGCTACTGTGTAACACACATAGGAATTACCTAAAATTATTTTCTAGATATATACCAGTTTATTGTAACATTATTAAATACACTTTAAAAGTTAAAAGGAAGATGGAAATGGAGCCATCTGTAACATGCCTGTAATCTCATGCAGGCTCTGACATGCATCATGCAAACTGGAAAAAAACAAAAGCAAAAACAAAAAGTGACTATGAGGGAGGTGGTAGGAAAAAAATCTGAAATTGTACTGTACCACGCTTTGTCAGAGAAGTAATGGACTAACTTCTCAACTCCTTGCCAATGGCACAATGGGAGAGCAGAGACAAGAAAAAGACAGGACAATGGTGTCAGAGACCACACACAACACCAAAGATTGCTGTGACTGGGTAGCAGCCAAAGGTATTCGCTTTGCTATTGTTGTTTTTCTAGTCATTATTTATTATTTTATGTAAGATATCTGGATCTGATAAAAAACATTTCTTAAAGGGATTTATACCTCCTTACTAAAGTGGTTTGCATGTGAGTACACATATTCATGTCCATAGACAGGTACATGTAAAACTTCTCACATTTATAAGGAATCACCTGAATCTTACCAAACAAAATATTGAAGCGAATTTTGACACAAGTTAATATTTATACTCCAAAGACCTAAAAAGGTTTGGCCCCAGCTAATCCCTCATAAAGGAAGTAGAAATTATAACAAAATAGTTTTAGAATTTCTTATAGATTATAGAACTAAATAAACTTCAGTATTTGTTAGTTTACTTTTATTACTGCTACTGCACTAAAGATCATTAAAGGTATAATCTAACCTTAATGTAAATATGAAGTCATATATTACATAAACTACATATTCCACATCACTGTGGAAATGGAAGATTTTACTAGGTCCCTAGTACAACAATATCCAAAGATTTTTGCTCTAGAGTTCACACAAAGCCAGTTGTGTCTTCTATTTTTTCTGGAAACCAGGAACCCTCTTATTCTTCTAGATCTCACAATGATGTCTACAGCTCAGAAAACTTAGAGGATAATGGATTGATAAACATAAATTATTTATAAATTCAGAAATAAGGAGTTAAATGGCTTTTCTAAGTTGATAACGAATTAACTGCTTTAAAGTATCAGTGATTAAGAGTGACTTAAAAGTATTTACTACAGGCCAGGCATGGTGGCTCACGCCTGTAATCCCAGCAGCTTGAGAGGCTAAGGCAGGAGGAATCTATGTTTAAAGCTAGCCTCTGCAACTTAGCAAGGCTCAAAGCAACTCAGTGAGATGCTGTCTCTAAATAAAATATTTTTTTAAACAAGGCCTGGGGATATGGTTCAATAGTTAAGTGCTTCTGGGTTCAATCCCTGGTACCATTAAAAAAAAAAAGTATTTACTACAGATGCATAAGAGTGACATGGTTAATTTAATGGATCTATATCTTAAAGATACAAAAATACAAAACCTATCAGCATCTACCTCTCAGATGTAGAGTAGTTCAGGGGCCAAAAGGAAAAAAAAAACTATTTTAAATAGTATCATAATAATACAATTCCATTGGTATAACCAATATGCATGGTACATCCAGAATAGGATACTGAAAGTACTGTGGACAGCAACAAATACTGGCTAAAGAAACAATCCCATAATCTTCATAACCAATTATTATAAAAAGCTTGATAAAGAAACACAGGAACACTAACTATTGTCTCTCCCATAATTGCAGGTATTGAAAGAAACTAATATGTGACTAGGTTTATGCGAAGGCCTACTGGACCATGATTTAGGTACAATTTTATAGTCAATTAATCAATGGTTATATACTGGTGACATTTGAAATCAGCTGCAAAAATGTATACAATATGTATACAATATTACATTTTATGTTAATCAGCTTAACTGTAAAATTGAATTAATTCAGTTTCTACCAACTTATCTAAGTTTCCATTTCATTTAAAAATATTTTACTTTTGTGAAAAGTCACAGTTTATTTCTACTTAAAGCATTAAGGCTGAAGCTATCTTTACATGCAATATTGATTACAGTTACATGATAGAGTCAATCAAATTGAACCATGTAAACTTACACCTTATGAGCATATTTGACAGCAACACACATTAGTACCAATATAGAGTGCATACCCTATAATCAAAAAATGTACAATAAATTTACTTAAGAAAATGTGCTGACAGTGATTTACATACAAAGTAGATTGCTCTGCAATAATATCACGGTAACTAGAAACAACATCAATGTCAAACAACAGGAAAAGATTAAGTTAAAGTATATCCATATAATAATGCATTATCACCCATCAAACAAGGATTTCAAGAAATATTTACTGGGTGAAAAATGTTTACATAATGATGCTATGTATAAAAGCAAAACAAAAAAATTGCAAATACATAAGATTCTAACTTTATAAAACAGAATAAAAAAGACTTGGAGGAAATATGCCAAAATTTGTCTGTTCTTTTAATTCCTCCATACTGAGTCACAGAATTGTATTATATATAGGGAAAATGTTAATTTTAAAGAAAGGGTTATAGTATATGCAATAAATACATAAGGTTTAGTCTCTAGATATAGAATGGAATTTATTCTGGTTTGTACACTTAACCTGCACAAACTACTACATTATTCTGATTTATTTGCTTACATTTTCCATATTATAAATTAGTATAATTGCTTTGACTCTGAGTTATCATAAAAATCAAGTGATAATTTAAATAAAATACCCAGAAAAGTACTTAACACATTAAGAACCATTATAATCACTCAACTAATATTAGTCTTTTGCCCTTTCTTAAATATACACCTAATTTTAAAATATTTACATTATAGTTTTCTACATGAATAATTTGAGAATATGATTTTTAAATAGTTCTTACAAAGATTAACCAGAGGATACGGACTCCTTAAAAGAACAATTCTCCAGCCAACAAGGACTGAAAGAACAAATAAAAAACTAAGGAAAAACTTGAGAAAGTATGGTGGAGAACAAGCAGGTCAATGACAAGTGAGAATTCAAGATTATTATTTGGCTGAATAACTAGTTCTTATACAGGGCTCATCAGTCACTTGAGCTACTCTATTTTCCAATAATAAAAATTTTTCCTGGCATAGATTTAATCCTTAGGAGGCACCATTTAAAAATAAAGATGTTTCTACATAAATAAGAAGCTTTACTATGATCAGATACATAAAATCTATGCATATTAAGTTATCTAAGCTTTTGCCTTCATATTTGAATATAGTGCAATAACATCTAAATGCTCAGACTTATCTGGGCAAAACAGACCAATGCTTTTCCTATATACAGATTGGTAGCATCATTTTCAAAAAATTAAATAGAACAGAGGAGAAAATATTAGGATATCATGTCCTAATAGAAAGTACTATTTTCATTGATCTTTTATCAAATTTCAAATATATACAAATATACTAGGTTGTAAATACACTTTCATCCAATAAATACATAATGGTGGTGACATAAAATGAATTTAGAATCACTTGTCAAAAATGGTTTGTAAAGTATTTCCTGAAGGTTACAAGAGGAGGAGAATACAAGACAATATAAATCTGCAATTCTTAATATAATTATGGTGAATATAATTTTATCACAATATAAATTTAAAGGCAACATTACATTAAGAAACTGCCAGGCAGTTAAGATATGCATAAATACATTTATGTGTTTTATTTTATTTATTTATTTATTTATTTATTTATTTTTGCAGTGCTGGGGATTGAACCCAGGGCCTTGTGCATGCGAGGCCAAGTTTTATTGTTTTAAAATCATTTTTTGCCCCTTCCCATCTAAGCCACGTTAAGCTTAGGTAAGTAAGAAATAGGTATTCTTTCAGAATATGCTTTCATAAGGATATGCTCTGGCAAGAAATTCTATCTGAAATTAACATTAAGTCTTTCTACTAGTCAAAAGTAAATTTTTAATTAAATTTTCCTACTATGAGGTAGGTTATACATCATTCCCAATTTCATACAGTTGGAAATTAGAGTAGAAAGACTAAATCAATGCCAGTTAAATGAATCTGGACAAAAGCTGAAAACCCTACTGACAGCAGGAAAGAGCTCTATGTCTAAATGTAAATTATTTTCTGTTAACTTGGAAAAAATTTAATTTAAAATCAGAAGATAAACATCATAAAATAGATACTAGTAAATTAAGTGAAAATAAATTTAAGTTAAAATTTCTAGAGAAATAAAAAAGAAAAAAACCCACAAACTAGGAACTTCCATCTATCTCCATTTTCCTACTGATATTATTAAATTCAACAGGAACATTCCTGGCCAGTAAAGCTTTCTGGAGCAAGTAGTGCTAAATATTCCTTATAAACTTTATTTCATTTCTGCCTACCTTTAAAAAGTGGCTACCTTTTTATACAGAAAGGTCTGTTTTCATGATTTAAAAAACAAGAAAAACCAGATTGACCTTACTGAAGACTATCTGGCTTCTGCACCGAGATGAATGCAGTGTACTCAAGAAAGCATTAGAATGAATTGTCTAATGAAATAGATTACAATGAATGAAAAATCTCTCAACTATCTTCCATTACCCAATTGACTTCACAAAGATAGGCACTAGGAACAACATACTGACTAAATGTGAATATAAATATTATCTCACAGAATAACAAAAGGTGAGATCTATTCTAAAAACCTCTGGAAAACACTGGATTTTTACTCCTATAATTCCGTAAATTTCTCGTCTATATTTATTTTATCACCAAAAATCAACTTTGTTAATGAACTGCTTCAGATGATCTCAAGGTTAATCCAAAAGAGTATAGCAGTTTAAAATTGTCAAGCCCAGTAAGAGTTATCAAAAAGGTAAGAACAAGTCCTCTGATTACTACTTTCCACAAACAGGGTCTTGGAAGTATCAAAGATCAATCCTTAGACCAGTTCTCTTAGCTGTGCAGGGCATGAGAACTTTTTCAGGAAAAGACTTCCATGTATGTGTGTGTATGTATGTACATATTTCCATATCTATATCCCTACATGGATAATACATCCATCCAAACTCTGCAGAATTAACTTTCTTCTTGCTAACCTGGACATGCAAAGAAAAAGGTTTGAGTCAGGAAAATCAAACAGATAAATCTGAAGGTAGTGTTACAGAAATGCTTCTCATAAATAAAAATGAAAAAGATAGCTCTGAAGAGCTAAACAAACAAAAACCAAATACTTAAAAATGGAGGACTAATAATTCAAGGAAAGGATAAGAAAATTCAAAAGCTATACAAGTCAAGAAACTAGTAAATAAATCTAAAATTCTACTTATGATACAGAATATTTAACTTTAAACTTTAATTCCATATTCTAGCTGGAGGGAAGGAGAAGGGAGAAGATCCAGGGTGGGGTGGGAATGGAGACAAAGGAACGGGGATAAAAAGGGTCTTCAATAAGACCAAAGGTAGGTGGATTGTTCTGAGCTAAAACTGTCAAACCATGCACATTACTGGCATAAGCCTAAGACTACATTATCATTTGTTATAGCTGCCCATTGAAATTTGAGAACAGTTCCCTTACAATTTAGTATGATTCCTCATATACTAGATTCTTTAAATGGAAGAGAAAAGAATGCAACTATTTGAAGACAAAAGAAGCAAAATGGAAAGTTTATAAAGATAATAGATTATTCTTCTTCTCATTGCTTCCACAAAATTAATGAACTTGATATAGAAGGCTACACAAACTCCCTAGTTTTCATTAAAACAAAAGTACAGAAGGGAAGGAGAGGCCCCCAAATAAATTTCACATCTTGTTTGAAATTCATGTTGACACCTGCTAATTTTGATAAATTCAAGAAATAAATTTTTTTGAAGTAGATCACATACTAATTGCTTTAAATTTCCCTTTGGGGCCTTTGATACTTTAAGATAATTAATGAAAAAATTGATATGAATCACAAATCAGGGAAAATCCATGGAGTAGACAAAAAAAGTGACTGACAATACACATTTTTCATTAATATTAGCCTTTTTGGGTGACTTTTCAAAAAAGATCAAATATAACCAACTTACCAGGTATATAATAGAAAAATAATAAACACTGTTTTAGAAAGTAGACTTAACACAAAAATTTTAAAGTTAGACAATGACTAAGTATTCATTAGAAATGTTAGTAAACCATGCATATTCAAAAGCCATTTCTTCTGTGCTGTAAAGCAGCTGATAGAGACATATTAGTCGTTAAAAAAAAAAAAAAACACCTTGGAAATACAACTGAAAAGGTATTTAGATGATACTGAAACAGGATTGAAGCCTTTGATTAGGAAATATTTAAAGAAATGTGCAATGGTCTAGTACGCCTGCTCCCTAAACAGTATGCATCTGTCCATCAAATCATTGTGGATAGTGTGTACATTTTAAAAATCACTAAATATAAACTATCTTTAATTACATATCACAAGAACTTGAAAAAAGGAAAATATATTTAAAGACAGATGCATGTCAATAGGTCTAGGGTCACTGGCAATAGGTTTAAACAGCATTAGAATGAAATTTACCTCAGATAGCTTTCAAGAGGTCATTAATGTACAAGTCCATTTACATGCAGTAAAAAGAAATGTTAAGAGATCACAGTGCTTATTTAGCATATGCCTGCAGATCACTCAAGATGGGAAACGGAGGTACTGGGGAAGGAAAGATCATGCAGAAGGGAAATACCATGAAGGGGAAGCCAGAGCAGGATAGGAGTGAGAGACACAGACTCACTCTGTCTGCGGTGCGGTGGAACAGTCCGTGGGATCACCTGGAAGGAGCCCTGCCAAGGAGAGAAGGAGGGAGAATACCCACCCTGTACAGAGAAAGAGATGGGGTAGGGAGGTATAATAAAAAAAGGGAACTGAAAAATAGAGAAACCAAAGTCATACTTTTTGATTTTTTAAATAACACAAAGCAATAGTGTTAATGAGAAGACAGATTTCACTTTTTTAAACACAAGCAGCTCAAATTACTAAAAATATTTAACAATCCAAATTTAATTATTTTTCAAAATTTTAATGAAAAAATTATTTTTCTCTAATATTTACAGTTAACATACAAGAAATTATGTCTTTTGGGTATACATTACATTAATCATTACATATCTCTTTAAAGTAGCAGATTCTAGTCTTTTATAAAAAAAGGAAGTAAGTTAGGGGATATAGAGTTTAGGTATTAACAAATAGATAATGCATTAATTTATGAATTAGGCAATCAAAAAATTACCACAGAAAAAAATTTATTTCTTTTTAAGACAGGTTTTCAGAGAATTAGAAAGTAAAAAATAAGTAACATTAGCTGAAGTCAGCAAAACCAAAATAGCATTAAAAAACACTCAGAATGTTATGATACTAAATCCTTTATAAAGAACATGATATTCAGACCCCAGGTTATACACACATGCATTTTAACCTGAGTAACTTGTAGCTTCTTAACTTTATTTTAATCACTGATTATAAGAATCAGAATACATCTGCAATGTCACTTTCTTAATTTCCTCACTTTCCAAATAAAACTGGGTCTTTATGGAAGAAAATAACTGTTCAATGTCACACAAACAGAACCAGATTGGGTTTTCATGTGTTACATCTAGTCTCCTCACTGATCAAAATATATTCATAAATAAAACTATAAAAAACACCCCTAAAATATTGTCAAGGAAAACAGCTTGTAAATCATCATCAGACTTAAATTTGCAAAGCAGGTGCATTTTTCAAAATAATTAATGTTACACAGAATTTTTTTTTTTAGAAATATTGTTGTATTATAAAATTACTAATCTAACTTATTGGTGTTTATAGGTTTCATGAACATTTTTTCAAATAATTTTTTTTCTCTTCTCTCCATCAAAATTCTTTTGCTCAATGAGGTATAATCATATATTTCTTTAAATTTAGGAGTAAGCCTATGCTGCTCAATATAAAATAAAAACAAGACTTATTTTTCTATACTGATGAAAGGGGAAAAAAAGTTACAAGAAGGAAAACAGAACAAATAGTCTTTGGAATATTCTAGTAAATTCAGATACTGTCTTTTGAAATTAATGTTCTTCCTTCACTAACTTAACCATAGATATTTACAAAAATAGCATAGAAAATATTTAAGAGGGAATGATCCTAAGTGCTCTTCATAGGTATTGCCTGGTACGACTCTATTTTACTGTTTCGGGTTCAAAGATTTCATACAAAATATGTCCTCAACCAAATCCTCTTTACAAATTTTGCCAGGACCATATTTCTAACCACTGTACTGAATAAAGAAACTTTCAGAAAGAGACATCAAGATATGCTTACAACGCAGTCACAGATTCCTTCATCAAAGAAGTTACCTCTTAAAGTTTGCAGGATAGCACCAACCTGGAATCAGGGTCCTATGCTTTTCCTTGGATCTCTCAAAATTCCTGTAATCTTAAGAAAGTCACTAATCGCTGAACCTGTTTCCTTATTTTTCTTATGCCAGGATTAGAATGGTTCATCTCTAAGAACTCTCACGTTTAGTTCTTCTGACGTAGTTACTCACATTATCTGTCCCGATCCCCACTGCAGAGACATTGCTGTCTTTGCTTCTATAGATTAAGCATTTTAAACAACAAAGCTCTGTATTAAATTATCTCTCCTGTTAAATCATTAATTCATGAAATAATTTCAGTATCTGTTACAGTATCTGAAACTTCACAGGACTTTTAAAAGATAGTAAACGTCATATCTTTTCTAGCCTAACACACCTCAGCACACAGCAGATTCTAAATAACTACTGATTTAAACTGAATTAAGTTACTACGTTTATCTAGAGATGGAGCTGTCATATCTGTCAATCCAGGTCATACATTACAATCACCTAAGAAATCTGAAAAGCAAAAACAATGATACTACCTTTATTTCTCTAAGACCAATAAATCATAGTCTCAGGGATAGGTCTAAGTGTGAGAAGGAGGGAAAGACAATCTTGTGAAATAAATACATGAAAGTTCTGCCTGCCACTGCCAAGGGGCACCCATCTATTAGCTGACTTTGTTTTCTAGGCATAAGCCACCTGAGCTTATGCCTGGAAAAATCAAAGAAAGTAATTAATTTCTGATTAAAAATGTCTTCTTCCACATTCCCTACCCATCTTTCAAAATCCTATCTACTCTCCTTAGGCCATTTCAAATTATTTCCTAAAGGTTTTATCTAATTTTACCTAGAACAATTATGATGACACTTATTTTATAAATATTTTGAGCTCTCCACAGAAAAGGGAATTTCAGATGTAGGAGAAGATGGAGTAGACATATTTCTTTCTTTTCCTGCTTTAAATACTGCTAAAAATCCTGAACACTATTTATAAAACAAACACAAATCTCTGAAAGGTAGAGAGAAAAAAGAGGTCCAGCTAAGAAGCATGGGACCTGAAGAAAACATACTAGCGAGTTCCTGGGTTTTCTTTCTGTCTAATATATCCTAAACTGGGTGATAGAGAAGTTAGCACCCAGAAATGTCAATGAACACAAACAAAAGGTTCTAGTCAAAGGAACAGGAAAGAGGCAGCCCAGCCATGCATAAATTTATACATAAGAATCTCCCTACCACTACAGAGCAGTCCCAGAGCCTCTTTCTATTAGAATAGGATAATTGGGTCTTCTATCTTTGCCTGGCTATGACACTGTCTTTGTAGTTCTTAAAATATGTATAAAAACTATTTTTAAGACACTTAGAAATGGTGAAGAAGGGACTTAAAAGGAATTAAGGAACTATGTTTATAAACAGACTATATTATGTACATATAATGCAATACCTAAAGTGACCAAAGACCTATGAGATACACACAGAATACTATATAGATGAAACAAATTCTGGGGAAAAAAAAAGGTACAAACAACACATAGGAAAGCAAGAAATATAAAAGAAACAAAACAAACACAAAAGAATAATATGACAGATTTAAACCCTAATATATCAAATAACAAATGAAATATAAAGGGTTGAAAAATAGCAATTAAAAGACTGGCAGAGTAAATCATGATTTGATTATATGCACACTACACAAAATTCATTTTATACATAACAATGTAAGTATTGTAAAGTAGAAGATAAAAAAGACATACCATATCTTTACTCAAAATAAAATAGGATTGTAAACAAGCACTGCACTCAACTTGTTGAATAGGTGTGTTCATGGTGGGTTTGGCTGGAGCACACTGACATTCCACTGTTCTGAATGAATGAGGACAGCTATATTTATTTAGAAATTTGGGGACTGTGTAAGAGAAATGGTGTTATTTTATACTCTATCAGAAATATTAATGCAAGTTATTTATTTATTTATTTAGCTGTGCTGGGAATCAAACCCAGGGCGTTGCACATGCTAAGGAAAGCTCTATCACTGAGCTACCCCCCCAGTCCTATTATAACTTTTTGAAGGAAGCCTCTACACTAAAGAGACATTCTCTAAAGGGAAAAAAGTCTTAGTACTATTAGCACGTAAGCACCCTGAGCAATGATAACATTTGACAATTGTTTTTCTAAAGCATCTGTAGAAATGTTTTAAAACTACCTAAAAAAGAATCATCAGAATTTTCCCAAAAATAGAGGCTTAATAAATTATCACTGTGAGCATATATTAAAATAGGAGTAACTTTTACTATCAATTATATTACCTCTTATCAAAGCTGATTAATTTCTTCCAAAAAGATGTTTGATCATGTTATTGCTTAGAAAGCACAATAGAATCACCTTTCACTGACTGCTACCTAATAGTAAATTCTAATAGTAAAATTTCTCTCTGTCCTGCTAAATCATCAATGAGTAAGTCAGCAAATTAAATTCTACATTTTTTATTCTACCCACTGTTATCTAATACAGTACAAAGTGTTTATTTTATGCATACATAAAGCTTCAAAAATGCCTTTGAAAGTTGTGGTGTTTGGTATTGGAGGATACAAATTTAGATAAGCTTAAATTTACGGACAGATAAATTATTCAACTGCTATAATATCCACATTTAATTTGCTCCTAGCCTTGAAAAACATTTTTTTTTCAGTTATTGGTTTCAAATTAAATTGTGAAATGAGTGCTACTATTTAAAAAAAGTATAAAAGACATATTCTGCATAAATTTTGCAGTTCTTATAAAAGACATACGTTCAATATAAAAGAAATTCTTGTTGTATTGTCATAAATCCTGCATGACAATGCAATGTATCAGCAGCACCAGTAACCCTGTCAACATTTATAAAACTAAGTGTTACAAGGTATACTCAATAGCCAGTTTCTTTCACTGACTAAATATTACACAACTGAAAAACAATTGTGTAATCAGACCATACATATTGTTTAAACACCAATGTGTATGTATTTGTCACTTAAAATATTTTTAGTGAATACAATAGTGAATATAAAAACCCTGACAAAGAAATAAATCTCTTAATTTCCTTGTTGTATCTCCAAATATGAATATTTATTAAACATGTATATAAATAATACGACAACTGTCCAAATGGAGAAAAAAATGGTACATCTATGTTTAAAATCAGGAAATTTTTTACACATAAAAACTAAGCACTAGTGCAGTCTACAAATAAACAACAAAAGTATATCATCTAAAAGAAAAAGGATTTAAGACAGATTACTCATAAGAAATATCTTTGGGCTATCCTATTTTTTTTAGTTAGTGTGCCATTCTATATCCTAAGAAAGAAAAATAAAAAGAAGGGCTTCTCACCCTTTCTTCTGTGAAAGTATCACAATTGCTGGGAACCAAGTAAACTCTTTCTCCTCTGGACATTATAAACATAACATTGTTTTTGTGATGGATCTGTAATAGTTTTCTGATTTTATCTTTTCTCTTTATAAAGTTATAATGGAAATATACCTGACTCAATAAACCTGAGGCGTGAGAACCCAACTCTAAACACAAATGATTGTTTATAATATTTACCATTGATATAAATTACATGTGTATATCTATCATATGGACTAATTTTTGATCCAGAACTAGACACTAATTCCAAAAGAGTATTTAGAAATGTGTAGAAATCATTTTTCCTTGTCTCTTTGATATATATAATAGTTGTTAAAATGTGAGAAAAAATAGTACTAGATCCAATTGCACATTCTGAGTTTTAATTGATAGGCAACTTTTTGCACCCATTCTAATAGTTGTTAATTCCTATACTAAGTTTTCAAAGTAAGGCAAGCCAGTGTTTTCATTTCTTTAAGAAAAGGCATTGAAGTTGATCATTTTTTCCATTGAGAAAATGATATACAAACTACTTTGTCAATAAATTGTTTCGCTACTAAAATTAGATTGAATTTAGTGGGAGATTTTTCTTTTACCCTCTTACTAAAACTATGTCTTCTCAACCACAAATACTTTTCTCCCAGGAATTTTAGATATTACAAAAATGTTTGTATGGATCATTACAATAGATTGCTAAGATCTCTAGCACACAGGTCACCAGATTTTCTCTCTCAGGGAAGTCCTTACTGTGATCTCTCACTGATATCAAGACTCAGTCCTTCCTTCCTAGAGCTATGACCTTATTCTCTCTGTTCCTCTTAACCTCACCTCCTGCAGCTACTGAAAAGGAAGGGAAATAAGATGCTACCCACAAGTTTGAAAATCTGGCTTTTCACATAACACTGTTGTGTGCAAGTTGTTCAAGGACTTGAACAAGTCATTTCTTAGTCTTAGCTTCTTCATATAGGAAAAGAATGAGACTAATACAATTTAGGCATACTAGAGGTTTTTATAAACATCTTGAGGGTTGGGACTATATTTTCTTCACACTTACATTCCCATATTAAGACAGTGCCTGGCTCTGAGGAGCACACAAATGTCCGCTCAATGAGTAAGTGAAAGTCAGCTTTTTATCCTTTCCTCTGTTCTAAAGCTTTGTTTCTTTCCTATTTTCCACTTTAGAGATCTAATCTGTAGTCATTAGGGAGTACCAAAATTCCTTTGAACAAATCTATGATGAAAATTTACATTGCACTCAATACATCTAAATTTCTATTGTTATGTTGCCAGTGGCAGCAAGTCACTCTTCTTCCTCCAGCAAGTTCTGACAGGTGTTTTTTATTGTTTCCTCATATTTCTTTCTATCTCCTAAATGGCTGCCAACAAGTCCTACAAGCAGCAACCCTCTCTCCTTCATCAATCCTTTCCACCTTTCATTGCAGCCAGTGTTCTTCCTTCATGTATAGAAAATGTTCAGAGGAAATCCTTAAATATCCTTCATCTGGCATAGGTTCTATAATCAAATGACTAAGACAATGCTGAGAAGCACATTTAGATTTCCTAAGAAATTATAACAAAGGGTGAAGATTATAACTTGCTACCTTCTTAAACACTTAGCAGATCAAAAACATTTTTAGTTTTACTAAGCTTGGGGACTTTTAAATAACATATTTTTATTCCAAAAATTACTGCTTAACAAACTAAGAGTTGCCAAAGAAGAATCACACTGCATCTCCATATCTCCATCACCAAAATCTTATGTAAATATGTTGGGTAATTGCTAAAGAAAGAGCATTTAAAGTATAACTTTTTAAGAAAAAAAGAAAATTATCATAATTATAGTACTGGTTTCCAAATGCAGCCCAAAGAGCAGAAGAAAAATCAGGATAAACTCAATATTTAATATTTAAAAATTACTATTTCAGTAAATATTGTTTTTATTTGACTAAATATTTACTTACTAAAATAAATAAAAGTCAGTAAAACTACATTTACAGTAATTCCTGGATTAAAATTTTCCATTCTATACTAAAATAAGATTTAACACTAAATTCCGTTATTTCCTTAAACATGTATCTTTGTACTTACTGTTGCCTAACTATCCCTTTCCACCTCTTTGCTTTTACTTATACTATTCCTTTTGCCAAAGATATTTCTACCATTTTAATTTGTAAAACCTCACCCTCTAAGGCTCCTCAATATGCTTTTATGACAAGGAATCTTGGACCAGCAGTTGGAGTCCTAAATTATAGTACTAGTTCAGCAATTTACTTACTATAGAATCTTTAATAGGTCATTTAATCTTCCTGAATTCTGTATATTATCCATAGACAAAACAAAGGTATTTAGCCAGATGATTCTTTACAATAATAGATAATAGAGAAGGCTGAGGCCTGAGTTTGTTAGGGGTATTAATTTGGAAAACTGGCCTTCATTTCATCCAAGATCATGGTAAAATTAACAAGGGAATATATTACCCAAAGTAATAGGTTTATTGTACACCAGTTACTTTTGTCTAGTGATGAGGTTGACTAATATCCAGTTTGCAGAACTCAAGCCAGGGGTTGAGGGAGCTGGGGAGAGTAATATGAAGGACTTCCATGAAAATGGTAAAAAGGGAACTTCTCATGTGAAATGCAATTGCCAATCTATTCAGTAACATGGTCTAAAGATATAAACACCTCTTTGGGGTAACTGGAGAAACCTAGAAAAACCAAATTTCTACTCAGAAGTAAGAGGCACAATCTTATTTTTGCAATTGCCTCCAAACAGCTAAGTTTCCACATCATTTGACATTAAATAAATATATCATCTTCACCTCATAGCATCTTTTACTTTCTATGATTCAAATGCCACCTTCACTTTCTTCCCCAAGCTCCTTGATTCTTCCAAAGACATTAAGACATTACCAATAAGACATTACCAGTCCTCTGCTATCATAGAATGTACAGCAGTTTGAATCTGTGTATCACTAGTTCCTTTAAAAAAGTGCTTATAAATAGAGTAATACCTATTTATCTGTGTATTTCCTTCCCCAATTCCCCAATTCTACTTTAAGAACTTAATATCTAGAATAAGAGTTGATTACCAAACTTTTTCCAAATAAAATAATTCCTCCGTTAAACCTTATACAGAGCACACAAAATAATTACTTATTAGATGAAAAGAAAATAACTATTTTATAAACTTTAAAGGCCCACAGTCAAGAATTCTAAATTGAATTGTTGATTACATTAACCATTATCTATCCCTATTCACTTGTGTTACTAGGACTCTGCTGCTAAATATAAGGTAAAATAAAAGTCAAGGCAGGTTTATCAGGTGTTCTATTAATAAGAAATGTCTATAACCTGGTAATTATTCAGAGGATAATGATGACTGATGGTCATATGATAATTCTCTGCCTCAGGAACATCCTCAACTAAGTTTAAGGATGGTCAGGGTATTTTTAGCAACAAATGTGTTTTGCCATATAACATTTTTGAAAAACAACAAATAAGGAATAGATGGTTACTTCTGGTTATTAAGAAGAAACTAGACCCTAACTCTGCCTAAAACCTCACTTATACTATTTATGTCTTCATGCATTAAATTTCCTAATACTCAACAGTATTTTTTCAGTAATTACAATAATAAATTGTGAAAATTCCAAGAACAACAACAACAAAAGGAATATGTTACATCATATATCTTCGAAGTGTCATATGCTGCTTAAATAAATTAACTGCATATTAGACTTCTTTTTTGTTTCAGGGCAGGTAAAAATACTCTCATAAAAACATGCAATGAAAATAGAATAGACACTCAAATAAATGAGCTACAATATGCAGAATGGAAAAGCTATTAAATGCACATTCACTTATATAGGACACACAAGAGAAGCTTTAGAAAGCACATAAACAACTAAGAGACAAGAAAATACTTACCTAAGAAAAACAATTTTAGCCATGGCAGATTCAAAATTATTAGTGATTAGAGTAAAAAAGAACAGGGGGAAAAAACACATCAAAATAGCAAATGATATGAGAGAAGGTTAAGAGCATGTCACTTACAGGAATTCTTCTCCAGGGTGTTTGGGTATATTTATCAGCATATGTGCATTTTTCCTCTTTAGCTTTTTGGTGGCAGTTACACCGGGTTGCCTGAACAAAACCAAAAATTTTTACAATGGTTTAATTCTGCATATACACACAAACAAGTAATCACTCTACAGGATATTAAGTATCAATGGTCCACATGTCAGACTGTCTATTCATATTTACAGTGCTATAAAGCCCCTTAATGATGTAATGTCTTTACTGCACTGAAATATTTTAAAGGATTTTACTCTGTGACAAGATTCTCTGACGCTCTCAATTCACAAATGAATTCTCTATGTGATTCCATTTAAAGCACTCACTTACATGACAGGACATACCTATTGTGTATTTTTAGGTCTCTCAAATTATTATCAAAATAAAAAATAAATGAAAAGATGATAATGACAATTTGCCCTTTACTACCATTATTTGTTAAACAATTTCATTCAGAGTAAATATACTTTCTCCTAGGAAAACCTAAGAAATTCTATATTACTGTATTAAGGTAAAATTGTTTCTACTTTAAAAATATTTATCAATATTAAAATATTTTTAATTGCAATCAGATCATTCCAATTTCCTTATACAAAATAACCCATTAAAAACAAAAATTTCTGTAGAACACACTTTTTTTCCACTACAAAAGAATGGGATAATCATTGAAACAAATGTATAAAATTCACTATAATAGAACTTAACTTTTAAAATATCTGGCAGGTATATAAAAAAAGAAAAGACAATACAATATAAAACACTTGTTGTAATGCAAGTACATAACTTAATTCACCTTGACAACAGCAATTCCAGAAATATCCTTTCTGTGGTTTATGGACTAACACATGAGAAATAATATTTGGCAAATATTAAATTTTCGATAATTTGGAAAGCCTAGTTCTTAGTGACATTTCAACAGACATAAAATGACCACCTAAATAATTTCCTCTCCATCTGCCTCTTCATTTATTGCTGAAAGATCTTCATTTGTGTTCAGAGGCTCACCTTCTGTGAGATTCCTTATTCATAGTCATGTGCCCTATCTCTTGCTCCAAAGAGCCAGATCTTGGTAAGTATGAACCAAAATAGTTAGTCCATTTTCTCTATGCTTATAGGAAGGAACAAATAACCAAAATCTAGCCAAAAAAACACAAGAAAAGCCTGGGGGTATTTCTGAGAAAGTGTTTCCTGCTTTTAAAAATAGGTACGCTAGAGAAAACAGGCCTTTACCCACAACTGGGTATTATTATGTGAGAGAGTGACACGAAGAGTTCCTGTATAAATCTTGCAACCATGAAGGGGCAGACAAGAGGACTCCAGAAAAAACCAACCTAGACTTCACTATTAACCAAATGACCAATAAACAACCATGGAAAGGGATGGGACCCACACACTTTCTTGTTATTTGAGTTCACAAATGTTATTACTTTTTTTAAAGCCACTTTTAGTTGGGGGCTTTTACTGGTACTTAAAACACCATAAGATATGCATTGATTTATGCTGAGTAGTTTGGGGCAAGTCATTTGGCAAGAATTACTCTTTATTATACACCCACGGGTCAGGCATTAGGTAGTTTACATATGTAGTTAATTAAACAATCACAAACCTATGTGGTCTATACTACTTCTATTATTCCCACTTACAGATAAGGTTTAGGAGAGATTATATAACTTCCTTAAGAGAACATGGCTATCAAATTTCAAAGCTAGGATATGAATCTAGGTCTATCATGGTTTTTAAATGATACTGTTAGTCCACTTAACCAGAGTTCTACTTTCTATGTCTCCATAAAGAAAATTCTACATTAGCAATTTCACAAGATTATTCTGAAAATTCAATGAACAATCTAAATTATCTACTATTTAACTCATGTACTGAGGCGAAAATAAACTGGCATTCTTGGCATTTTAAAATTAGGCTTAAGCAGTCAAACATTTCTGTTAAATTTTCAGAGCTTTGCAATCTGATTTTACATCAGCATATTTCACATAAAATATGAATTCAACACTTCATATTATCATTACATGCTTCTGAAAATCTTCATGCAAACATAGGTTAGAGTTGAATACATATTTTTCAAAAACAAAAGAAGTACAGAAGGCTAGAAATGGAAGGGGACCTTGCAAGTAACAAGAAAAACCTTCGCATTCCAACTAAGTGCTACAGAAGTAATGGAAATTGGCTGTCATTCAGCTGATTAATATTGGAGCTAAAAAAGTCCTCTAATTCCTCTCAATGGCTCTATTAAGGACTTTTTATCCTATTTCTTAACGCTATTTAGAGATATAAAGAAAGAAAATATAAAGAAATGTAAATAGAAGGATACATTAACTTTGAAAATATGAATTATACCATTTCCTATCTCTAGTTGGAGTTTATAAATGTTCTTGATTTCAACAAGTTTCATAACTAAACCATGTTATACTATTGTAATTTTTCTGAATGACTTCTAATCCCTTACTACCAAACAGGTGGTAGTGGGTGAGACACTCAGCCCCTTAAAACTCAAATAGTAAGACATTCAATACACAGAGCATCACTGCTTGCGATAAGAAGCAAAGAATCCACTCAATCACCTAAATTTATGTTGAGAAAACACTAACATTCAAGAACAGGAACAGTCAAGTAAGTTTCACAAAGTCCTCATGGTAGAGGTCACAATTTCCCTAAAATATGATAATGTGTTAATGTGATTCTGATGTGTTTATAGGGGAAATTTCTAGCTAAATGCATCAGTCTCTGGAGTAATCTATAAAAAAAAAACTATGCACAACATTTAGCTGATTCACACTAAATATGATTTCTAGGTTCACGAGAATTCAACAATCTATGTTGCTAAAGACTAATGCTTTCACTTTTCTTGTGTTCTTTCTTTGAGATTCTCTTACATATTTCTGAAATCTTTATACAATTATGTTCAGGGTGGAGATACTGTTCAGGACAACTGGCTCTTTCTCCTTACAAGTCAGTATAACAAAAAGAATGGTTCTAAATTAAAAGAGATTTAAAAGATATAATCAGTGGTTACACATGAGGGATCACTCATCATCCATAGAGAAGAAACACTATCTTGGAATCTCCTTCAACCTAATACGTAAGCCTAAATAACCAGTGTTATTATGCTAACAGAGAGAGAGAAAATGTCCCATTCTCAACTTCTAGTACTTATTTCTTGAAACACATCAATAAATGAATGTAAACTGGTGCATTTTAAATCCCAGAAACAGAGGCCACTGAAAATGGACCAAGGAAGAATTTTTCACATAGAATACTTGATATTTAAGATAAACATTTAATCACATATTTTCATTACAGCACATATAATCTAAACATAATGCAATTATGTGATTTTGAAGGCCAAAAATGAATCAAACTCTAATTCTGGTTGTTTTATAAAAACCACATATTGTCCACTTTGGAAAGTCTCCATTTTACATTCTACACTATAATACTTACAAGTTGATGTTCTAATAGTTGTATTTTTTCATCTTTTTTCTTTATTTCCTCTTTAAGTTGTTTCATTTCATTTAATAAATCTTCCTTCTGAAATGTTAAAAAATTAAGATGAGTCACTTAAAATACCTTAACGAGAAGCACTAAATCAATGATGAAGATCCAATAATGAACTTTCTATTAAAAAACAAACTTTTTTAATAAAGAAAACTTTCTATTAAAAAACAAACAAAAACTTCTAAGATTTCATGGTCTAATGGATTCTGACATGTAAACAACGAACAATAATAGAAGCAACAGCTAGCATTTACAAAGCACTAATTAGGTGTCAGAAACGAAATACTTTCAGGTATTTCAGCATTTGATCCTGACTACACCGAGGAACATACCATTATCCTCTTTAAGTCAGACAGTAAAATAAATCAGACACAAAACAGTTAATTCAGGTAACATTTCAAAGGATGCAGATGAGTTATCTGTCAGAGAAAAGAAGAGTGTGACAAGCAGAGGAACTAGTATAATTAAAGCCACAAGAGGCTTTTCATGGCTGTTCAAATATCAGCAAAAAGATAAAAGTGTCTGAGCCCAACAAGGGAGATTCTTTATCAAGGAGCCACTTTACTGAGAGGCACTGCTTGAATCAAAGAGAAAACAACCTACCAACTTCATTGATAAGAAATACTTAATGCTATTAAATGGAAACCTAGGGCTGGGGTTGTAGCTCAGTGGTAATGTGCCCACCTAGTACATGTGAGGCACTGGGTTCGATCCTCAGCACCACATAAAAATAGGTAAATAAAGGCAGCGTCCATCTACAACTAAAAAATATTAAAAACAAAAAACAAACAAAACAATGGAAACCTACCACCAGGTCAAGCAGCAATCTGGTTACATTTCCAAAATGTCAAATATCATTAACCTATTGTTAGCCCATTTTATGTACCACCATTCAATTTTTCAGAAATATATGCTAAAAAATAATAAGCAAAGAACTTAGAATATACACATGGATGATTTCTTTCCAAAACGAAAACATGTAAGCAAATTTTAATAACACTGTTACTGAGGAGTATGACAGCTCTGTCAGACATATTTAAAACAAAACAAAACAAACAAAAACCCTGCAGTCTTTTTTACAAGAAATCAGAAGCGGATATTTTACAAAAGTTTTAACATATTACAGAGGTATCCCAACCAATGGAGGAGACACTTTTAAAATGCTGTTGTTTATAGTGTAATGGGGAAAGGCTATTGCACACAAAAAATGATCTTTATTTAAATATAAAATAGGAATTTTTAAAATTCATAAATTAAGACAAAAAAAGATGGATTGTAGAACGTCAAAGATACATTTCTACTGATATAGTCAGAAACATTTCTAGGCTGTAGCAAATAAAGCCATTAAGAGTTAACATATAAACAATGGAGTTCTACTTGATCATAAAGAAGAATAAAATTATGTTATTTGCTAGTAAACGAACAGCACTGGAGAATATTAAGTCAGAAAATCAAAAGTGGAATATTTTCTCTCATATGTAGGAGCTAGAGAGAAAAAAGAAATAAAAAATAGGGATCTGGAGAAAAACAAGGGAGATCAGTAGAGTAGAAACAGGGAACTAAGGAGGAAGTAGGAAGGGAAAGAGAATGAAGTTAACAAAACTATACTAGGTTCATGTATGAATCTACCACAATGCATTCTGATTTTATATAAAACATAATCCATCAATTAAAATTAATTAAATAAATAGAAGGACCAATGTAGCAGAAGAAGAGGGAGAAGGGAAGGGAAGTGGGTAGTACTGGGGATTGCAATGGAGAAAACTGTTACATGCATTTATGCATATGTCAAAATGAACCCTACTATTATGTATAATTATAATGCACTAAAAAATGTTTCCAAAGGAGTTTTGAATGATGTCATAAAATTGTCTTTAGGATACAAATATAATAAAATATCTATTTTTTTTTTTTTAAAAGGGCTGGGGATGTAGCTTGGTAGTCAAATACCCCTAGGTTCAATCAACAGTACCACCAAACAACAACAAACTTTTACCCCATCAGCTCTATGAAGAGATGTATGTCTCTATAGTTTTAAGTCAATGATTAAAAATATTATAAATGCAAAATAATCCCATTCATTTATAAAAGCACCCCTATTTAATTAAGATTTTTTTTAATCATCTAGGTTTTCTTAACAGAGCTACCATTTGTAGGATTAGTAGAGAGCTTTATGAATTATCTTTAATCTCTGAGAAGACGCTTTTAAAATGCTGATGGTTGTTAAACTTTTTATTTCTATTTTAACTTAGTCTATATTTTCTGTATTTTTCTATTAAATAAAAGCATGCTTGTGTGTTTTAAAAAGCTGATAAATATATTTGATTATATAAAAATTTAAGGCATCTATCTATGCAGTTAACACTAAACTTGGTAAGAGCCTATGAAAATATAACAAAGGATTTGTATCTCAAAGACATATGTATCTATTCAAGCGTATAAGATCATTTTCAAGGCCCCCAAGACAAAGAGCTGGCTCTCATAAACAAATGTATAATTGGTAAAATGTTCTATTTGGCTTCTTGAAGAAATGTAAAGTAATGAAGGTACTGTTTTAAAGATATTAAATTATGGGGAAAATATTCAATATGATTAACGAGATTAGAAAAAAGGGTACATCAAACTTAGCAAGTATGGTTTCTGGACAAATATGACTCTATGTTTAAGTAAAAAATACTTGAATTCTTCGAGTCAGCTAGGTAATTCCTAAAAATTCATGGCAAAGAAATGATGAGAAAAAGTGCAAGGTAGGATCTTACAAGTTTACAAAATTTACAATTGTTTGGTACTAGGTCAACAGAAATGTAGTATATCAACTTGATGGAACAGAACATAGCCATCATTCATATACTTAGGGCTAGTTTCTACCAGTGGTACAGAAAATGGGCCTGAAAATAAAATCAAAATACAATGTGGTAAGAACATAAATACCCAACATGTACAATAGCACTCACTACAGGGCAAATAGTAAGGATTTTATACTTCATAAAGACTGCAAAGGACAAGTCAGTAAATGAGTGACTCCAGTGGAGATTTTTAAGGATAAGCAAAAGGTGCCTGTTATGGTGGGGCACACCTGTGATCCCAACAACTCAGAAGCTGAGGCAGGAGGATCTCAATTTCAAGGCCTGTCTCAGAAACTTAGACTCTGTCTCAAAATAAAAAGGACTGGGGATGTAGCTCATTGGTAGAGTGCCCCTGAGTTCAATCTCAAGTATTATAGATACTGACAAAGATGAGCAGCAGGCTCTGAAAATAGAGATGTCTTTGAATCTTACAGTAAGGGATTCTAAGTGTCACGCAACACTACAGAGGCAAGGACAAGTATAACGCATCTGGAGAATTATAAGCAGTGATGAATAGTGGAAAATAATTTTGCTAGTAAAATAATCAAGTAACAGATCACACAGGACTATGGCTGTCAGTTATAGACTTAGCCAGGCAGTGACAGATTTGCATTTGAAATGGTTTTGACAGCTGTTTGGAAGGCAAATTTGACAACAGTGATAACAACATTGGATTAGGAGTTGGTTATTGAGATATTATAATCCTCCAGATTAAAGTAGTAGGCTGATGCAAGAGTCATAATAGAGACAAAGAAGAGGACAAGGAAGCAAAATTTGAGGATTCTGGCAATTTACTGCAAGTGAGAGAAAGGCACAGAGGAGCAGTCAAGAATGACATCATATTTCTAGTTTGAGTGACATATCAAATTGTTGTGCCACTGACAGAGGTATGTGTGAGTTTTAAATATATGTTAGAGGTACCTGTGGATAGTGCAGAAATGTCTAGTGGGCAACTGAATCACCAAATATGGAAAAAAATACGTTATCATTATATATGCCTTATGTAAAATCATGAGAATAAAAAGTTGAGAGAGGACAGAACTAAAGATGTAAATCTAACATTTGAAGAAGAAACTACAAAGGAAATGGGCAAATGGCAGAGAGGTATGAGGGATCCCAAGGAAGTATCATAAATGCCAAGGGATGAACTTTTCAGGAAAAGGCCATGTCAAATATTAATGAGTATTTTTCCATGTTTCCACATTAAGTAGAAAGGGATTTAAGTAAAGTCAGGAAAGTTATTTCCTGAATTTAAGATAGTAAGATATACAAATTTATAAATTGACAATGAAGAAGAGAAAGTACATTGAAGACATACAAGCAAGGAGCAGGAGAATCTTGCTAGATAATTAAGCAGCACCGGAACACAAAGCTAAGAACACAGGAAGGGTAGTTTCTAACAGTATGGTTACTACTTTTCTCCTATACTTGGAACAAAGTAAATGAAAATGAGATAGAGCTAAGTAAGTTAGAAGGAAGGAGGGAGGGAAGCAGAATCTGTGTGTGATTTAGCACAAGACTACTGAAGAGGTTGAAAGCATGGCTGAGCATGGTGCTTAAGCATGATTAATGTTTGGAATAGTTCATCAGAAGAATGGGAAGGAGCTGTCCTAACATAAACAAGAACAGACTGGTGGTATGACAGGTCTATTGGAAAATTTAGACCCTGAATTTGTAATTGCACAAGTCACCATATTTGCACATTTGAAACTGTGCTGCTAAAAGCATCTTTGATGAGAAGGTGACATAGTTAGGGATTTACTGTTAGAAGTTCAAGAGAGACTAAAGATAATGGAGAGAAGACACAGTGAGCTATTGCATGTCAGGTTGAACAGAGGGAAGACCAAGAATTTTATGCTGGGAAGAAAAGGAAACAGGGACAAGAAGTAAGTACCAGGTAACAATATGTCTTCCATGTAGTATTAATACACCAGAAAGGAACACAGAAAAAAACAATGAAGTAATTAGCTAAGAAAAAAGGTTGTAATTAATTAAAGAAAATAATTTCTTTACATGTAAAAACTGCAATCACAAAAAGGAACTTAGAGAAAAAAGAGCAACTTAAAAAAAAAAAGTCAGTTACAAAACTTAAATGTATTTGAAAGATTCTGAGAGACTGAGTTACTGGTTTTCAATTTAGTCATTTATTGATTGGGTGATGGGATAGGTAAAATAATTGTAAACACCCAGTTCCTGTCTCAAGGAACTGAAAAAAACATAATAGGATACTCGCTATGAAAAATGTTATGAAAATAATGTTCATGAGAGATTGTGCAGATGTCTTCTAGTTAATATATGAAAAGCACCAAATGTTTGCCAACCTTCTTGCTCACTAAGTCCAGATGGGGTTTTTTTCCTTTTAAAAAAATTTTTGTTTTAATTAGTTATATGTGACAATAGAATGCATTTTGACAAAGCATACACAAATGGAGCATAACTTCTCATTCCTCTGACTGTACATGGTGCACAGTCACACCAATAGTATAATCATACATGTATATAGGGTAATAATGTCTGTCTCGTTCTACCATCCTTCTGATCCCCACGGCCCCAACCTTCCCCCTCACTCCACTCTGCACAATCCACAGTTCCTTCATTCTTCCCTCCCCACTACCCTAATGCATGGATCAGCATCCATTTATCAGAGAAAATACTGGGTCTTTAGTATTTTGGGATTGGCTTATTTCACTTAGCATGATGTTCTCTAGTTCCATCCATTTACCTGCAAATGCCATAATTTCATCCTTCTTTAAGGCTGAGTAATATTCCATTGTGTATATGTACCACAATCTCTTTATCCATTCATCTGTTGAAGGACATCTAGGTTGGTTCCACAGTTTTACTACTGTGAATTGAGCTGTTATAAATACTGATGTGGCTGCATCACTGTAGTTTGCTGATTTTAAGTTCTTTGGGTATAAATGGAGGAGTGGGATAACGGGGTCAAATGGTGGTTCCCCTCCATGTTTTCTAAGGACCCTCCATACTGCTTTCCAGAGTGGTTGCACCAATTTGCAGTCCCACCAGCAATGTATGAGTGTACCTATTCCCCCACATCCTTGCCAATGCTTATTATTGCTTGTATTCTTGATAATTGCCATTCTGACTGGAGTGAGGTAAAATTTTAGTTTTGTTTTTTTAAATGTTTTAGTTGTGTAGATGGACACAGTAACTTTATGTTATTTATTCATTGTTATGAGGTGCTAAGAATCAAACCCAGTACTTCACACATGCTAGGAAAGCGCTCTACCACTGAGCCACATCCCCACTCCACCTTAGTTTTAATTTACATTTCTCTAATTGCAAGATGATGAACATTTTTTCATGTTTGTTGATCAACTGCATCTCTTCTCTGAAGTATCTGTTCAGTTTCTCAGCCCATGTATTGATTGGGTTACTTGATTTTTTGGTGTTAAGTTTTTTGAGTTCTTTATATATCCTGGAGATTAGTGCTCTACCTGAGGTGCATATGATAAAGATTTTCTCCCATTCTGTAGGCTCTCTCTTCATTTTATTCTTTCCTTTGCTGAAAGGAATCTTTTAGTTTGATCCATCCCATTTACTGATTGTTAATTTTACTTCTTGCACTTTAGGAGTCTTGTTAAGGAAGACATGTCCTAAGCCAACATGATGCCAAGATTTTGGGCCTACTTTTTCTTTGCAGGGTCTCTGTTCTAGTGACTAAGTCTTTGATGCACTTTGTTGATTTTTGTGCAGGGTGGGATGTGGGTAGCAGTACTTATTTAGTAGAATCAGACTTACTTAGCAGAATCAGTCTAGGTTGAGCCATGTGACGCGGAGACCTGGCTTCTAGGAACTGCTGGAAAATATGTGGCACTGCATGCGAGTGGTTCCCTATCTCCGTCTGGAATTTTCCCTGAGAGGATGGCTCCCCTAACTCCACCCTATCCTGTCCATCACAGAAGAAGCTCCTCCTGGTCCTTGACCCTTTCACCTGCATATTATAAATAAAGGAGAGTTGGGTGATTTGGTTGTTGTAAAGAGGCCAGGCCAGAGTTGGTATGGCTGGACTGTCACACCACCTCTCTCATAAAAACAGTATTGGTTCTCTTCATGTGTTTATTGAGTAGATAAGTTTTTTGGGTAATAGAAAAACCACCAACATCCCCCTCTGGCAGCCGACCCTTTACTCCTCCATGCATGACGTGGCAGAGAGGAATCCAATAGTGGGAGATATTATTTTACTTTCATTTTGTTACATACGGATTTCCAGTTTTTCCACCACCATTTGCTGAATAGCTTGCTACCTTTTCTCCAATGTATATTTTTGGTGCCTTTGTCTAATACGAGATACCTGTATTTATGTGAGTTTGTTTGTGTCTTTTATTCTGTACCACTAGTCTACCTGTCTGCATTGGTGCCAATACCATGTGGTTTTTATTACTATTGCTCTGTAGTATAGTTTGAGGTCTGGTAGTGTGATGCCTCCTGCTTCACTGTTCTTGCTAAGGATTGTCTTGGCTATTCTGGGTCATTTTTCCAAATGAATTTCATCGTTGCCTTTTCTAGTTCTATGAAGAATGCCACTGGGAGTTCAATAGGAATTGCATTAAATCTGTAATATCTATATAGGGCTTTTGGTAATATGGCCATTTTGACAATATTAATTCTGCCATCCAAGAGCATGGGAGTAATTTCCATCTTCTAAGGTCTTCTTCAATTACTTTCTTTAGTGTTCGATAGTTTTCATTGTAAAGATCTTTCACCTCTTATGTTAGATTGATTCCAAAGTTTTATTTTATTTTATTTCTTGAGGTTACTGTGAATAAAGTAGTTTTCCTAATTCCTCTTGCAGTGGATCTATCGCTTATGTATAGAAATGCATTTGATTTATGGGTATTGATTTTATATCCATCTACTTTGCTGAATTTATTTATGAGTTCTAGAAGTTTCCTGCTGAAAGTGTTTGGATTCTGTAAACATAGAATCATGTCGTCAGCAAATAAGATCATTTGAGTTCTTCTTTTCCTATTCAAATCCCTATAATTTCTTTCATCTGTCTGACTGCTCTGGCAAGAGTTTCAAGGACTATGTTGAATGGAAGTGGTGAAAGAGGGCATCCCTGTGTTGTTCCAGTTTTTGGGGGGGAATGCTTTCAGTTTTTCTCCATTTAGAATGATGTTGGCCATGCGCTTTGCATAGATAGCTTCTACAATGTTGAGGTATGGTCCCTACTATCCCTAGTTTTTCTAGTGTTTTGAACATAAAGTAGTGCTATATTTTGTCAAATGCTTTCTCCATCTACTGAGATAATCATGATTCTTGTCTTTGATTCTATTGATGGAATGTATTATGTTTTTAATTTCTGAATGTTGAACCAACCTTGCATTCCAGGGATGAAGCCCACTTGATTGTGGTGCACTATCTTTTTAATTATGTTTTTGTATGCAATTTGCCAGAGTTTTATTGAGAATTTTTGCTTCCATATTCATGAGGGATATTTGTCTGGAATTTTCTTTCCTTGATGTGTCTTTGTCTGGATTTCATATCAGAGTGATACTAGACTCATAGAGTGAGTTTGGAAGGGTTCCCTCCTTTTCTATTTCATGGAATATCCATGGAATATAGAGTATTGGTGTTAATTCTTCTTTGAAGGTCTTGCAAAACTTGGCTGAGAATCCATCTGGTCCAGGGATTTTCTTAGTTGGTAGACTTTTGATGGCATCTTTTATTTCACTGCATGAAACTGATCTTTTTAAATTGTGTATGTCCCTCCTGCTTCAGTTTGTGTAGATTGTATGTCTCTAGAAATGTGTCAATGTCTTCAAGTTTTTCTATTTTATTTGAGTATAAACTTTCAAAATAGTTTCTAATTATCCTCTATTTCAGTAGTATCCATTGTGATATTTCCTTTATCATCACATATTTTAGTAATTTGAGTTTTTCTCTTTGTTAGTGTGGCTACGTTTTATCAATTTTATTTTTTTCAAAGAAAAACCTTTTTGTTTTGTCAATTTTTTGAATTGTTTCCTTTGTTTCAATTTTATTGATTTCAGCTCTGATTACAATTATTTCCTGTCTTCTGCTTTTGTTGTTGATTTGTTCTTCTTTTTCTAGGGTTTGAGATATAATGTTAGATCATTTATTTGTTGACTTTTTATTCCTTTAATGAATGACATCAGTGCAATGAACTTTCCTCTTAGCACTGCCTTCGTAGTATCCCAGAGACTTTGGTATGTTTTATCAGTGTTCTCATTTACCTCTAAGTCAATTTTTTATTTCCGTCCTGATTTCTTCTGCTATTCATTCATCATTCAAAAGCATGATTCTTAGTCTCCAGGTTTTGGGAGTAGCTTCTATTTTTTATTTTATCATTGATTTCTAGATTCATTTCATTATGATCTGGTAGAATGCAGGGTAGTATTTCTATTTTTTTTGTATTTGCTGAGAGTTGCTTTGTGGCATAACACATGGTCTATTTTAGAGAAGGATCCAAGTGCTGTGGAAAGCAAATTCACTCGATGATGAATGAAATACTCTATATATGTTCATTAAGTTACATCACTGACTATATCATTTAGTTCTATAGTTCTTAGTTTTTTGTTTTGGTAGATCTATCCAGTGGTGACAGAGGTGTGTTAACAACAGGTCACCCAGTATTATTTGTTGTGGTCTATTTGTTCTTGAAATTGAGAAGGGTTTGTTTGATATACATTGATGGTCCATTGTTTGGGGCATATATTTTTACTATTGTTATGTGTAGTTGATGTATGGTTCCTTTAAGCAGTAGGAAATGTCCTTCTTTATCCCTTCTGACTTTGTGTGAAGTCCACTTTGTCTGATATAAGAATGAAAACACAGCTTATTTATACAGTTTATGTGAGTGACATGTTTTTTCCAACCTTTCACCTCCAGTCTGTGGATGTCTTTTCCTGGGAGTCAGTCTCTTGAAGACAGCATATTGTTGGGCCATTTTCTTTAATCCAATCTGCCAGTCTATGTCTTTTGATTGATGAACCACTAACATTTAGGATTATTACTGAGATATGATTTGTATTCCTGGTCATTTTGGTTTATATTTGGTTTTTAACTTTACTTAGTTTCTCCTTTGATTGACCTTTCCTTTAGTGTAGTTCCTCCCTTTGCTGGTTTTCATGATTTATTTTTTTCATTTCCTCCTCATGGAATATTTTGCTGAGAATGTTCTACAGTACAGGCTTTCTAGTTGTGAATTATTTAACTTTTATCATGGAAGGTTTTTATTTCATCTTCAAATCTGAAGCTTAATTTTGCTGGATATAAAGTTCTTGGTTGGTATCTCTTTTCTTTCAGAGCTTGATATGTTATTCCGGGACCTCCTGGCAATGAGGGTCTGGGTTGAGAAATCAATATAATGTGCTTTGCTGCGGGTCTACTGTAATTTTGTACATTTGGGATGCTTCAAGTCTTTTGTACTGGATTTTCCATTTCATTCTGAAAATTTGGGAAGTTTTCCGATACTATGTCATTGAAAAGACTGTGCATTCCTTTGGTTTATATCTCCATGCCTTCCTCTATTCTGATATATCTTAAATTTGGTCTTTTTATGCTATCCCATATTTCTTGGAAGTTCTGTTCATGGTTTCTTACCATCTTCTCTGTGTGGTCAACTTTATTTTCAACAGTAATTTTTTTTGTCTTCGTTGTCTGAGGTTCTGTCTTCTAAGTGATCAAGTGTGTAGGTGATACTTTCCATTGAATCTCTAATTTGGTTTATTGTTTTCTACATTTTGAGGATTTTTGCTTGATTCCTTTCTATATTCTCTGCTTCTTTATTGAAGTGATCTTTCACTTTCTGTATTTTCTCTTCAATACCATCCTTTATTTTGAAGATCAGTCTACCTATGTACCCTCTAAACTCCTCCGACATTTCTTCTACTGTGTTTTCTAGGGATTCTATTGTTGGAACATCTTAGTTTGTTTGCGGTGCTTTGTTCCCTTGTATTTTCATGTTGTTGTGATATAGATCTGAAGCAGTACAGTTTCTACCCTATAGTCTTACAGTGTCCCTGTAGGCTTCCAGTACCTTACCTTTAAGAGGAAAACCAATACAAACAGTATACAACCTTAAGCCAAATAGCTCCTATTAAGGTGTCTACAGTTTTGTAATAATAAACAGAAATGATGTGTTCAATTATTGTCTACAATATAAACATTAAACTTGTTAAAAGAGTTTACTGTTTCAAATGATGACAATGAGGGAACAGAAGTAGTGTAAGATGTGATGTTTATGAGGAAGAATAAGAAAAGATAGAAGTAAAAAATTTATAGTAAGAATGAGAGTATGAGAAAAGTGAGAAAGAGAATTCAGGGAGACACAGATGTGAGAGGAAAAATACAGATTAAGTAAAAATATAAGAAAACACAACAAAACTGTAATACAGTATTCAGACATCTCATTCCTTCAACAAATTGATGAATGAAAAATATATGGATTCAAAGATGGTAGAGGTATGAGAGAGAGCGCAAAAAAACAAACAAAAAAGAGTCTCAATGGAAAACTGAACAATTGCTTCCATTGGTTTTCAAAAATTTTCTCAGTTTCCCTTCTCCACTGATAAGTGGGATTATTTGAAGTCTGATGTTAGCTTCAGATGGACTGGTTGTGTGGGTGAGTTGATAGCAAGATGCTCTTATACCCTCTTCCAGTCACCCTGGCCCTCCACCATTGTAGCTGGTCCCTTCAATCCCCATGCACTTCATGACTCACTGAGCTGGAGAGAGCCCAGTTTCCTCCAGTTTCTCCAATTTGTGCTCCCCCTGGTAGAACTGCTCCTAGTTGCCAGCTTTCCACAGGCTTGCCAGACCCAGAATGGCCCATGCAAACCCAGCTGCAATCTAACAGACCTGGGCTTCATCTTCCCCAGACCCTGTCTTGCTGCAGTCCCAAGATCTTCAATGCTCTTTCAACTTGCAGAGAGACTACTAGGGATGGGCTCACATAAAGAAGTGACCCTGCAAAAAGGCAGCCAGATGGTGGCCACTAGCACACCCAGCAGAAAGACCTCAAGTGCAAACAGACCTGCAGGTACCCTGACAATATATCTCCAGGCCCTGGCCTGTGTCCTCAGACTGAGGCTGCCACCCTCTGAGATGGCAGCAGTGGCAGCAGCAAACCTTCAGGTTCTGGCTGGTGTCCCAGGATGGCATCGGCTGCATGTAACCAAACCTGCAGGTACTGTGACACTGGAGTTCAAGGCAGCAGTGGGCAGCAGGCGATCTGCTGGCAGTCTGTGGACGGTCTGCAGGCTAACAGTGGTTGATTGGCAAGTGGATGTCGGGCAGTAGGTGATGGCCAGACAAAAGGTAGGCTAACAGGCAAATGGTGGACGATAGGCAGCATTCTGCCAGCAATCTGTGCTCACAATGTGGGAGATATACTGGCAGATGGTGGACAACTGTTGTGGATGAATGGGGGGATCATTGGGCAGTGATGGTTACCTGACAGAGAAATACTATTTCTTTTGCTTGAATCCGAACTCACTGAGCAACAAGGAATGCAGTCTCCCTCTAGTTTGCCATCATGGAACTCCCTTCAATTTCTTTCTTTTAGTGTTTTATAGTTTTCATTGTAGAGGTCCTTCACCTCTTTTGTTAGATTGATTCCCAAGGTTTTCTTTGCTATCTTTTGAAGCTATTGTGAATGGGATAATTTTCCTAATTTTTTTTCTGGCAAATTCATCATTGGAATATAGGAATGTGGTTGACATATGAGAGTTAATCTTGCATCCTGCTATTTTACTGAATTCATTTATGAACTCTAGAAGTCTTCTGGTAAGAGTTTTTTGGGTCTCCTAAATATAGTATTATTAGCAAGCAGATAATTTTGAGTTCTTCTTTTCCTATTTGTATCCCTTTAATTTCCTTCTCTTGTCTGATTGACCTGACTAGAGTTTCAAGAACTATGTTGAATAGGAAAAGTGGGCACCATTGTCTCATTCCTATTTTTAGAGAAAATGCTTTCAGTTTTTCTCAGAATAACACTGGCCTTGGGCTTATTATATATAGCTTTTACAATGCTGAGGTAAGGTCCTGCATCCCTAGTTTCTCTAGTATTTTAAACATGAATGGGTGCTATATTGTATCAAATGAATTTTCTGTACCTATGGAGATAATCATGTGATTCTTTAACTTAACCTGATTTATGTGGTGAATTACATTTATTGATTGCCATATGTTGAATCAAACTTGCATCCCTAGGATGAAACCCACTTGATCTTTTTAATGTGTTTTTGTATGCTGTTTGCTGATATTTTATTTATTAAATTATTTTCATCATGGTCATTAAGAATATTGATCTCAAGTTTTCTTTTCTTGATTTTTCTTTGCCTGGTTTTGGTATCAGAATGATACTGACTTCAAAGAAAGAGTTCGGCAGTCTTCCCTCCTTTTCTATTTCATGGAATAATCTGAGGATGACTGGTATTAGTTCTTCTTTCTTTAAAGAATTCTGGTAGAACTCAGCCAAGAATCATCCAGTTCTGGGCTTTTCTTTGTTGGAAGGCTTCTGATTGCTGCTTTAATTTTATTACTTGATACTGATCTGTTTAAGTTTTCTATATCCTCAAGGTTCATTCAGTAAGTCATATACCTCTAGAAATTTTTCCATATCTTCACGATTTTCTGGTTTATTGGAGAATACATTTTCAAAATAGTTTCTAATGAACTTCTGGATTTCAGTAGTAACTATAGTGATATTTCCTTTTTCATCTTGAATTTTGTTAATTTGAATGTTTTCTCTCTTTCTTTTGGTTAGTTTGGCTAAGTGTTTATCAATCTTGTTTACCCTTACCATTGACCCAGATATTCCACTACTTGGCCTATACCCAAAGGACTTAAAATCAGCATACTACAGTGATGCAGCCACATCAGTGTTTATAGCAGCTCAATTCACAATAGCTAGATTGTGGAACCAACTTAGATGCCCTTCAATAGAAGAATGGATAAAGAAACTGTGATATATATACACAATGGAATATTATTCAGCCATAAAGAATAATAAAATTATGGCATTTGCAGGTAAATGGATGGAGTAGAAGAATACCATCCTAAGTAAAATAAGCCAATCCCCAAAATACAAAGGCTGAATGATTTCTCTAATAAGTGTATGGATGATACATAACTGGAGGTGGGGGATGAGGGGTAAGGCAAGAATGGAGGAAGGACGGACTGTGCAGAGGAAAATGAGGGGTGGGGAGGGGCAGGGAGAAGGAAAGACAATAGAATGAGACAAACATCATTACCCTATGTACATGTATCATTACACAAATGGTGTGACTCTACTTCATATACAACCAGAGAAATCAAAGTTGTACCCTATTTGTGTATAATGAATCAAAAAATAAAAAATAAATTAAAAACCAACTCTGTTTCATTGCTCTTTTGTATTGCTTTCTAATTCACAGTTCATTGATTTCAGCTCTGATTTTAATCATTCCCTGACTGCTTCTGATTCTGGTACTGATTTGTACTTTTTGAGGGCCATGAAATGGAATGTTAGATTATTTATTTGGTATCTTTCTATTCTTTTGATGTAAGAACTCAATGCTATAAACTTTCCTCTTAGAACTCCCTTAATACTTTCTCAGAGATTCTGATCAGTTATATCAGTGTTCTCATTTACTCCTAAGGAATTCTTCTGCTATCCATTCACCAATTAAAAGTCTATCAATTAATCTTCAGATATTTGAGTGATTTTTGTTTTTTATTTTATTGTTGATTTCTAATTTCATTCCATTATGATTTGATAAAATGGGATAATATTACTTTAACTTAAAGCAGCAAAATTTAAGAGCAAACTTATTTCACAGGACAGCAAGTTGTAGGTTTCTAATATTCTTATTATTCAAAGTTTTAATTGTTTCTACTTTAATATTTTAATAAGAAGAATTATGAAATCTTCAGCATGACTATCTGGTCATACCTTATGTATCTGGTCACCTTCTTCTGGTTCTGGACTAGATGGCAATGATAGCTGAATATCATGCAATGACCCACTTCCGTCATGCTGTCAAAAAGAACAAAAAGAGAAGATTAATACAATACCTGCAGATTCTTCAATTTGAATTCACTTAGCCTAAATGCTAGATGGCAAAGAAAAGTGGGAGATAAGATTTTAGAAATCTCCTTTACATCTCTGCACCAACAGAAGAAAAATAAGTGAACTAGGGCAAGAATAACCTATGGAAATAAACAATAGATACTACATGACTGGATAAAGCAGAGGACCAGTGAATAAAAGGAATATACGATATTTCCTAAAGAATTTTTAAATTACCATAGCTAAGAACAAGTGTAAAAGTCAACAGATTCTTCCTTATTTAGATG
This sequence comes from Sciurus vulgaris, assembly GCF_902686455.1. NCBI lineage: Eukaryota > Metazoa > Chordata > Mammalia > Rodentia > Sciuridae > Sciurus > Sciurus vulgaris. Next base: position 43,375,531 of record NC_136464.1, read on the forward strand.
TGTTTTGGTATAAAGGAGTCAGAAATAATAACATTAAATAACTCAAAAAGGCTTGGTCATAAAAATCATTCTATTAAAAATACTAGATACAAGAGAATACATATTCATGACTACCATTTTGAAGTCCAAAAACAAGTAAAACTAATCTACAGTGCTTAGAAATCAGAAGAACAGGGGTGGCAGATCTGGGGACAGAGGGTAACTGACTGAGAGAAAATTAGGGGGCCTACTAGGAAACTGGAAATAGTCTATGTCTTGACTACGTGGTTGTTATATAAACATACATACAAAAAGTTCACGTTATAAACATACATACAAAAAGTTCAAGCTATAAATTAAGGTTGGTACATCTTACTTAGTTTATTGGATTGTAAGATGTACTTCAATAAAGAAAAGAACACATTAAACATTTTGATCTTAAACATGATAAAGTAAATAAAATTAAAATATTAAGTTCTAATCACCACTGACTGGTTTATGATATAAGAAATCAGATGTTAGATGATTCAGACAACCTCAAAAAAGATGAAGAGTATGGACTATGCTTAGGCTAATGGTGAGAGACTGAGCCTCTGACTAAGGAAACACAATAGTGACACCCACTCAGCAACTTTCAAGGAGCATTAACATCACAAATCTTCCTCAGACATATCTGATCTGAAATTCCTAGGCTATAGATAATGATGATCTGTACTGAAACAGGAGTGTTCTAGTAGGAGAGATGGGCATTTAAATTATTATCTTTCTTATTTATTATACTACATACTTCTGAATCAGAATCTCTAGGGATAAGGCCAGAAATATGTATCTAGAAAAGTTCAACAGACAATGCTGATTAACAGTAAGGACTAAGCATCTGAAATTTTCAGCATAAATAAATTATATTTGTATTACTGATGTCATATGGCTCAATTACCTGAGGAAAAAGTGTGATAAATTGCAAATGTTCTCAGAACATCATATTTTTAAAAAAATGTACAGAAAAGGACAAGAAGGAAGAAAAATTTTATAACAATCATCACAATAAAATGTTCATTGGTTATTAATGACTTTACATGTAAAAATAGGTCCAGTCCTATAAACAAGTTATGCTGAGCAAAGAAAGACTGTAAACTTTGATTTTTTTTCCAAATATCTAAATATCTTCCTGCAAAATGCAAAGCAGGAACCCCAAGGAATAAGAGAAAACACAAGTGCATACTATTTTACAATGGACACGGGCAGTTGTGGGAAGTATAAAGCAGGACATAAAAACAAAGAAATAAACAAACAAAAAAATCACATCAGTTTTCAGGGTGGAGAAAAAAAAGAGACCCTAGCAAAAACAGAAAACACATGAGAAACTGCAAAATACCAAACACTTAGGGAAGTAACTAGAAAAAGTTAAATGTAAATTCCTTGGTTCATCCCTAAGAAGCACCTGCTTACATGGGATCCTTAATAGCACATTAAACAGTGAAAAATAAACCTATAGAAATAAACTAAGACCACTATCCAGCTGCCATACCAGCCTCTGCTGTACACTCAAGGATAGATCTGGAGAGCATGAGAAAAGCTTTGAAAACAACTGACACTGAGCCCACACTCCAAAGTTTACCAGTTGGAACCTGTAGCCTGAACTCAATCAGATAGACAATTTACTTACATTAAAAAAAAAGAGAGAGAGAAGCTCAATATTACTTACAGAATTTAAATAAGAATCTCACAATACAATGTTCCAATACTGAAGACATGATCCAAAACTATTTAGATATAAACAAAGGGAAAAACCTCAACTTACACAGACAACAATGCCAAAATGACAAAGAACATAGAAATTAAATGGAAAAGATTAATAAAGCTATTATAAAAACTCCCCAAAAGTAAAGGTGAACTCTTGAGGTGACTAAAAGAGAAAGTTTCAGCAAAGAAATATATTTTATAAAGTGGAAACAACTGTAAATGTTAGACCTGATAAAATTCAATAATCAAAAATTTTAAATGCACGCAATGGACTAAATACCAGCATTTGAAATGACAAGAGTAACCTAAGGAAAGACCAACAGAAATTATGCAGTCTGAACAATGAAGAGAAAAAGGATTGGCAAGGGGAAAAAAAATTAACAGCCTACTCAAGGAACTATGGGAACAACTGTAAAAGATCTAACATTCATGTCTTTGAAATCACAGAAGGAAGAAATTGAGGCAGAAGAAATATTTGCAGAAATAATGAACAGTGAAAGACATGAACCTACAGAAATGAGAAACTCAATTTAAAAGAAACTGAAAATATACTAAATATGCTCTCAGAACACAAGGGAATTTAACTAGAAATCAGTTAAGGAAGGATAACCCTCCTAACAGTTGGAAGAAAATAACTTAATATGAAGTTGTCAAATGAGTAACTGATACAAAAAAAAAAAAACCCTAGAACAAGTAGAAATAAGAAAACAACAAAGGGCAGAAATTAATGAAATCAGAAAATAAAAAAAAGATCAATAAAACTAAAATCAGATTGGGTGAAAGATGCTTAAAAAAAAACAAAACAAACAGGAAAAAATCTAAAATGTACAGATCAAGACTCCAATATTGTACTGAAGTTTTCAGTCAGTACAACAGGCAAACAAACAACAACAAAAAGAAGGATCCATTAAGATGATATGATTTTTTTGTAGAAAATCCTAGAGTATCTACAATAAAACTACCAGTTACTAACATATAAATTTAGGAAAGTCATAAAATTAAAGGTTTTTTATAATATAAAAAAACAACTATTTTTGTAGCAAAGAACAACTGGAAATTGATTTCATTAAAAAACAACAACAACAACAAAAAAACCCAAAAAAACTTTACAAACCCAAACCAAAACCCCCAAATAATAAAAAAGGCAAAACCAAGAAAAAGAAAGCAAACTCCAAAATCTTTTTAGTATTTTTAGCATACTGAAAACAATGTGTGTGTGTGTGTGTGTGTGTGAGAAATCAGAGAAACAAATGAAGAGGTATCTTCTCTTTTGGTGAACTAAGAGACTTGATTTTAATAGAGTGAAATATTCAATATCGTTGACATATAAACTAGAGATTCAAAAATTCCCTGAATCAAAATCCTAGCAGAATATTTTTTGGAGAAAGAGAAGAATTTTTTCCATTTTGAAAAGAACAAAGTTGGAGAAGTCACATTATTTCATTTAAAAAGCACTAAAAATCAAGAGTGTGTGGTACTCAAAGAAGGACAAACACAACAAGGGAATAAAAAAGTCCAGAAATAGCCCCTCACATTTATGGATAAAAGTATTCCTGACAAAACTACAAATAAAATTTAATAGAAAAAAATACTCTTTTCAACAAATGATGCTACAATTAAAAAGACAAATTCAGTAAGATGAACTTTACCCATAACTCACACCACATACAAAAATTCTCACAACAGATTATACATCTAAATTTTAACTGTACATTAAAAAACTTTTCTAAAAGAACAGAAAACATTCTTATGTCATTTGGCTGAGGAAAAATTTCTTAAATTTAAATACTAAAAACATGATCCACTTAAAAAATGGATAAATCATTAATAAAATCAAAATAAAAACCATGAACTGGGAGAAAATATTTGGAGTAATTCAGGTAAAAAACTGACCATAGTGCCTAACTCACAGAGAGCATTTAAAATACTTGAGCTAATTTTTCATTAACTCAAAAATCTGACTTTAACTCACAAACAAAACACTCATAAAAATTAATCATCCTGTTAATTGTTAACAAATTGTGATCTGCAGAATAAGTGACCAGCTCCTCTATTACAGTCCACAAGTTAAAACTGGTTTTTATATTATTAAATGGTTGCATTTGGAATGTTTTATAAATATTTACATAACAGCATTAATTTTAGCTCTTACATCAAAAAGCTAAAATATTTACTATGTGGTCCATTAATAAGAAGTTGTCTAATCCCTGTACTAGGCCACAAAAGAATATCAATGTGTTATAAAGAACTGACGTCATATAGACACTGTTCTTTACATAACAATTTTTAAAAGGGAAAATTTTACTCTAATAAATGTATAAAAGATAGTCCAAGACAAGCAGAAATTACTGATGTTTATACTATTGCTACGCTTCAAATAAAAAGAATCTTGCCATTTTTTTTTTAGTCTGGCAATCTAAATTTAGGAGATCAAAGGAAAAAAGGCTTTCATTTTCATCAAAGCTCAAGAGCTTTAAAGACCATAAACATCATCTCCAACTTTAGTAATTAATAAAAACACTCCTCTGCAAATAACACTGAGACTGAACAATGGTAGGACTCTATTAAACTTTGACTAAGATGAACGTGTCCAGGTCAAAATTAGGAAACATTTTGAGAAATGTTCCTTTAAGTATTAGAGGTGGGAAAAAATATCATAAAAGGAACAAAAAATATATTCTCTCTTTAAAAGAATACTGAAGAAATAATTTCATGCGTGCAATTTTCAAGCTTCATATTATACAAACAAAAAAGTTAACTTTTATAGACTTGCGCCAGGCACTGTTCTGAGTGTTTTGCATAAACGTATAATAAATAGAAGCAAAAGTAATATAAAACCCGACACCAACTGAACATGCAATTTGTAATTATATGACTATCCAAGTATTCTGTACTGCTTTACTCAGTGAAGTATCAGAAGGTTTTATGGACTATAGTTAGGGTTTTTGAATTCTGAATGCTATTAATCAGCATTTTATTATTTCTTGTCTAAGAGCATTAAAGACTGAAGACACCACAAAGATAGACTTCCGTCCTAATATTACCACTCTTTCATATATTAATGTGTTCAAAAACCTAATAACAAACTCCATCTTACCCAGGTGGTTCTTCCATGTGTTTGCAAAAACTGGGATCTTCCAATGAATTCCAGAGCAGCTGCAATGGACATGAATACTTGAAATGATTAACAAAAGTTTGGCAGCACTGACCAGTCTGCTGACAGCATCATCAGTGATGTCAACAAAGTGCCTTGTGTTTCAGATATACTATAACATAATCACAAAAGGCATCCTGGGAAAGGCAGCAGAGAAAGAGAGGTTTTTCTTCTTTCTCTTCTTTTTGAGTGTTTTAAAAATCAAGGCTTATAAAGCCTGATTTTCAACACGTGCTTCAAAGATGCGGTGATCCTAACAGTTGCCTGGTATTTCAGAACAAAAGAGGGAAAAAAAAAAAAAATACCTATCTGGCATTCAAAAATAGGCTAGAAAGTTGCTATATATGGGTAACAGTATATATGGCAAACAGTATGTATAAAATTATTATTTAAATTTGTTTTATCAAACCTAAGGTTTAATATCTGTCTGAATCTAGGTATCTCTGCCTATAGGTATTTTCCTACTTAAAATATTACTTTTGATTTCTTGTAATGGTCCCACATTTTAATTTTTTTAAAACTATTCAATTTTCAAGACCCCTAAATTTACCATTGCATAAGAAAGTACTTAATTTGTTCTATACTGCTAATGAGAGTTCCTCAACATTTACCTTAAAATCTTTCTTTATCCAGTTGTTTTTTAAGTAAATACTTAAGAACATACTTCTGGGTTTCCTATTTTCATTCTATACTTTAGTACTATATCCTGTTCTAAAGAATGGTGGTTACCAGAGGCTGGGGAGGTAGATGTGGAGAGGGCTGGGAAGAGGTTAATCAGTGGACACTAAGTTATAGTCAGAAAATGACTCAATTTAAAAATGGGTAACAGACATTTCTTAATAGACATTTCTCCAAAGAAGACCCAAATGGCCAACATGTATATGAAAAAAACACTTAACATCACTAATCATTAAAGAAATTCAAATCAAAACCACAATGACGTATCACTTCATTCCAATGAGAATGGTTCTGATCAAAAGACAAGACAAAAGCACTGGCAAGGATGAGGAGAAAAGGGAACACTGATAAACAATTAGTGGGAATGCAAATTAGTATCACCAGATGGAAGACAGAATGGAGGTCCCTTAAAATATTAAAAATAGACCTACCATATATTCCAGCAATCCCACTTCTGGGTATACATCCAAAGCAAATAAAATCAGTATGCTGAAGACACATCTGTATTCCCGAGTTTATTGTGGCACTATTCACAACAGTCAAGAAATGGAAACAACTGAAGTGTCCATCAACAAATATAAGTATTTAAAAAAAGTACATGCATACAATGTAATACCATTCATCCATTTAAAAAAAAAATGAAATCTTAACTGGCACAATGGCACATGCCTGTAGTCCCAGTTACTTAGGAGGCTGAGGTAAGAAGATCACTTAGGCCCACAACTTGAAGGACAGTCTGGGCAACATATCAAGACCCTATAAGGAAATGAAAGGGGTAGGAAAGGGAAAGAGAAAGAGAAGGGAAGAAAACAAATGGAATTGAGAGGAATGGAAAACCTTGCTATTTTCAATATCATGAGTAAAACTGGAAACTATTCTGTCTAGTGAAATAAGCCAGGCTCAGAAACACAAGTATTGCATGATTAACTCATATGTGGAAACTAAAAAAGCTGATTTTATAGAAACAGAAAGCAGAATGATTTGGTGAGTCTGAGGTGGGTGGGCAGTGGAGGGGAGGAGTGAAGATAGGGTCATCAATGGGAACTAAACTGGAGTCAGCAATAAGTGTTCTGGTGTGACACTGTACAGCAAGGTGACTACAGATAACAATGATGTATTGTATATTTTTAAAAGTTAGAAGAAAAGATTTTGAATGTTTACCATAAACAAATGACAAATGTTTGAGATGTTTAACCTGATTTAAACTTTACAAAACATAAACACATACCAATATCTCACATGGTATCCATAAATATATGTTACTGTATGCTTTACATGTCAGTTTAAAATAAATTTATTTTAAATTAAAATTTAAAATAACAAGTAATAAAAATAACTTCCCAAGTTTGAGGCCAGAATAACTTTGAAAGTAATGATATCATTTCCAGATAAAAGGTATTAATGAGGCAGAGCTAGGCTCCACCGGCCCGGGAGGTAGGCCCAGACCACATGCAGCTTCTCCAAAGAGGGCTGCCCAGAGGGAGACACCCTCTCAGGGCCAGGCTCCCATGCCCAGGCAGTAATTCTGTCCCACGGGGAATGTCCCAGAAGAGGGCTGCCAAGCAAGAGAATCACTCGCAGAGCGAGGCTCCCTGGCCAAGGCAATAGTTCCGGACTGAAGGGAACTTCTCGGAGGAGAGCTGCCCAGTGACACTTCCCCACTGGGTAAGTCTTCCCCACTGGGCGAGGCTTTCCCACTGGGGTGGTAGAACCAGAGACCCAGGCCCAGACCAGCCATGCCCCAGTCCGCAGTCTAGTCCCCCTTTGGCTGACCATCAGTCAACAAGTGGAGGCGCCTCTGCCCACTAACAAGGAATATACCCCACCTGAAAGCCACCACCCCTAGAGGGGCAGCCTCCTTGTGGATCACAGCATTATTAAATTCATCCAAGACTTCAGGCTACTGAAGGCTAGGAAGTGAATTAATGGAAATCTACAGGGTCACTATAAGTCAATAGGGGAAATGTGCAATATCTCAAAAGTTTCACTACTAGAGGGGAAGACACCTGAGCAATATGAGAAAACAAGGGAAGAAAATGTCCCAAACAAACCTAACGCTACATCTATAAAATCCAACGAAAGCATGGCAGAAGAAATGTCAGAAACGGAGTTCAGAATGTACATAATTAAAATGATCAGAGAAGCAAACGATGAGATGAAAGAGCAAATGCAGGCTCTGAATGATCGTACCAATCAACAGTTAAAAGAGCAAATGTGGGAAGCAAAAGAGCATTTCAATAAAGAGTTAGAGATAATGAAAAAAACAAACAAACAAACAAAAATTCTTGAAATGAAGGAAACAATAAACCAAATTAAAAACTCCAGAGAAAGCATAACCAATAGGATAGAACATTTGGGAGAAAAACCTCAGACACTGAAGACAAAATATTTAATCTTTAAAAAAAAGTTGAATGAACAGAGAAGATGGTAAGAAATCATAAACAGAATCTACAAGAATTATGAGATATCATAAAAAGGCCAAATTTAAGAATTACTGGGATTGAGGAACGCACAGAGAAACAATCAAAAGGAATGAACAACCTATTCAATGAACTAATATCAGAAAATTTCCCTAATCTGACGAATGAAATGGAAAACCAAGTATTAGAGGCTTATAGGACTCCAAATACACAAAATTACAACAGACCCACACCAAGGCACATTATAATGAAATTACCTAACATACAAAATAAAGACAGAATTTTTTTCTTTTTTTTTGGACAACTTTTTAAAAATAATTTTTTATTGTAGTAAAATATGTATTACATAAAATTTACTATATCTACCTTTCTTTTTTTTATTTTTTATTTTTTTTATTGTAAACAAATGGGATACATGTTGTTTCTCTGTTTGTACATTAAAGACAGAATTTTAAAGGCTGTGAGAGAAATAAATCAAATTACATTCAGGGGGAAACCAATATGGATATCAGCAGATTTTTCCACCCAGACCATAAAATTAGAAGGGCCTGGAATGACATTTTTCAAGCTCTGAAAGAAAATGAATGCCAACCAAGAATCTTATGCCCAGCAAAACTTGTCTTCAGATTTGACAACAAAATAAAATCCTTCCATGATAAACAAAAGCCAGCACTTTAAAAAAAGAAAGCCAGCACTAGAGAACATTCTCAGCAAAATATTCCATAAGGAAGAGATGAAAAACAACGATGTAAATCAGCAAAGGGAGGAACTACCCTAAGGGAATAGCCAAATAAAGGAGAAACCAAGTCATGTTAAAAAACAAAAATGAGCCAAATGACCGGGAATACAAATCATATCTCAATAATAACTCTGAATATAAATGACCTGAACTCATCAAACAGAAGACATAGACTGGCAGATTGGATTAAAAAGGAAGATCCAAAAATATGCTGCCTGCAAGAGACTCATCTCATAGAAACAGATATCTACAGACTAAAGGTGAAAGGATGGGAAAAAACATATCATGCACATGGACTCAGCAAAAAAGCCAGAGTATCCATCCTCTTATCAGATAATGTGGACTTCAAGCCACAGTTAGTAAGTGTGATGGGTTGACAGAACTGGCTATGTGAGAATGTTACAGACTGCATTTTGCTCTGGGACTCCATCTTATGTAGGAAATAAGCTTCTCCCATGGGAACACCCCACCTCTGTGCCCATCATCAGTTACTTGGTGTGACATGTTTAATAATATACAATGGCAACTCCTATGTAGTAAAGAATTGCTCTCTTTTGATTCCTATTGCTCCTAAACAATGTACCATGTAAACAGTAATTGTGTGGATGTTAGCAACCATTCTTTAGTTTGTACCTAGGTAAGGGTCATTTTAATCCACTTCCCCCTCTGTTGATGATCTCATGATGTTAGTTTGTAATTTTGAATCATAGCAACAGACACTTATTATTGATGTGATTTTTGGTATAAGAACCCCTACAACCCTGTGGTCGGGGCTGTTCTCCCAAAAGCCATTTTTGGGGGGCATTGTCTGAGACGGTCAGTAGGCTGGCTTAATAAAGACTTTCAAATTTGGACTTCTCAGTGGTTATCAGTCTGTTCTTAAACTTGTGCCCATTAATAGTCAGAAGGGATAAAGAAGGACATTTCATACTGCTTAAGGGAAGCATAAATAAGCAAGACATAACAATCATGAATATCTATGCCCCAAACATTGGCTCATCCACATATGTCAAACAAATCCTTCTCAATTCCAGAAATCAAACAGACCACAACACAATAATACTAGGTGACTTTAAGACACCTCTCAAACCACTAGACAGATCTTCCAAACAAAAATTGAACAAAGAAACCACAGATCTCAATAACACAATCAACAATTTAGACTTAACCGGCTTATATAGAATATACCATCCAACAAAGAGCAAATACACTTTCTTCTCAGCAGCACATGGATCCTACTCTAAATTAGACAATATATTATGCCACAAAGCTACTGTTAGCAAATACAAGAAGATAGAGATACTACCTTGTATTCTATCAAGTCATAATGGATTGAAATTAGAAATAAATGACAGAATAAAAAACAAAGTACTATAACACCTGGAAATTAAATAATACACTATTGAATGATGAATGGATAACAGAAGACATCAGGGGGGAAATAAAAAATTCTTAGAGGAAAATGAGAACAAAGATACATCATATTACAATCTCTGGGACACTATAAAAGCAGTACTTAGAGTAAAATTTATTTCATGGACCACATTCAATAAAAGAAGAAAAAAAAAAATCAACAAATAAATGACCTACCACTACGGCTCAAAGTCCTAGAAAAAGAACAAAGCAACACAAAAAGTAGTACAAGACAGGAAACAGTTCAAATTAGAGCTAAAATCAATGAAACTGAAACAAAAGAAACAATAAAAAAAATTGACAAAATAAAAAGTTGGTTCTTTGAAAAAATAAACATAATTGATAAACCCTTAGCCACACTAACAAAGAGAAGGAGAGATAAAACTCAAATTGCTAAAATTCAGAATGAACAAGGAAATATCACGACAGACACGATTGAAATACAAATCATAATTAGAACTTATTTTGAAAATCTATACTCTAACAAAATAGAAAATCTTGAAGACATCAATAGGTTTCTAGAGACATATAAATCACCTAAACTGAACCAGGGGGACATACACAATTTAAATAGATCAATTTCAAGTAATGAAATAGAAGAAGTCATCAAAAGCCTACCAGCAAAGAAAAGTCTGGGACCAGATGGGTTCTCAGCCGAGTTCTACATAACCTTTAAAGAAGAGCTCATTCCAATACTCTTCAAAGTATTCCAAAAAACAGAAGAAGAGGGAACCCTCCCAAACTCATTCTATGAAGACAATATCACCCTGATACCTAAACCAGACAGAGACACATCAAGGAAAGAAAATTTCAGACCAATATCCTTAATGAACATTGATGTAAAACTTCTCAACAAAATTTTAGCAAATCGCATAGAAAAAATATATTAAAAGGATAGTGCACCACAATCAAGTGGGTTTTATCCCAGGGATGCAAGGTCGGTTCAACATACGGAAATCAATAAATGTCATTCACCATATCAATAGACTTAAAGTCAAGAATCACATGATTATTTCGATAGATTCAGAAAAAGTATTTGATAAAATACAGCACCCCTTCATGCTCAAAACACTAGAAAAAATAAGGATACTGGGAACATTCCTTAACATTGTAAAGGCCATTTATGCTAAGCCAATAGCCAATATCATTCTAAATGGTGAAAAATTGAAAGCTTTCCCTCTAAAAACTGGAACAAGGCAGGGATGCCCTCTTTCACCACTTCTTTTGAACATTGTCCTTGAAAGTCTAGCCAGAGCAATAAGACAAACCAAAGAAATTAAAGGGATACGAATAGGAAAAGAGAACTTAAACTATCTCTGTTCGCTGATGACATGATTATATATTTAGAGGAACCTGGAAATTCCACCAGAAAAATTTAGAACTCATATGTGAATTCAGTAAAGTAGCAGGATATAAGATCAATGCTCATAAATCTAATGCATTTTTATACATAAGTGATGAATCTTCAGAAAGAGAAGTTAGGAAAACTACCCCATTCACAATAGCCACACAAAAAAAAATAAAATACTTGGGAATCAATCTCACAAAAATGGTGAAAGACCTCTACAATGAGAACTACAGAACGCTAAAGAAAGAAATTAAAGAAAATCTTAGAGGATGGAAAGATCTCCCATGTTCTTGGATAGGCAGAATTAATACTGTCAAAATGGCCATATTACCTGAAGTGCTATACAGATTCAATGCAATTCCAATTAAAATCCCAATGACGTACCTCACAGAAACAGAGCAAGCAATCATGAAATTCATCTGGAAGAATATGAAACCCAGAACAGCTAAAGCAATCCTTAGCAGGAAGAGTGAAGTGGGGGGTATCACAATACCAGATCTTCAACTCTACTACAAAGCAATAGTGACAAAAACAGCATGGTATTGGTACCAAAATAGACAGGTAGATCAATGGTACAGAATAGAGGGCATGGACACAAACCCAAATAAATATTTTCTCATACTAGACAAAGGTGCCAAAAACATGCAATGGAGAAAAGATAGCCTCTTCAACAAATGGTGCTGGGGAAACTGGAAAACCATATGCAGCAGAATGAAACTAAACCTCTATTTCTCATCCTGCATAAAACTCAACTCAAAATGGATCAAAGACCTTGAAATCAGACAAGACATCCTACATCTTATAGAAGAAAAAGTAGGTCCAAATCTTCAACATGTCGGCTTAGGATCAGACTTCCTTAACTGGACTCCCATAGCCCAAGAAATAAAAGCAAGAATCAATATCTGGGATAGATTCAAACTAAAAAGCTTTCTCTCAGCAAAGGAAACTATCAGTAATGTGAAGAGAAGAGCCTACAGAGTGGGAGAAAATCTTTGCCACTCATATTTCAGAAAGAGCACTAATTTCCAGAATATATAAAGAACTCAAAAAACTCTACACCAAGAATACAAATAATCCAATCAACAAATGGGCTAAAGATACTTCACAGAAGATCTACAAGCAAGCAACAGATATATTAAAAATGTTCAACATCTCTAGTAATAAGAGAAATGCAAATCAAAACTACCCTAAGATTCCATTTCACCCCAATTAGAATGGCAATTATCAAGAATACAAGCAACAATAGGTGTTGCCGAGGATGTGGGAAAAAAGGTACACTCATACATTGCTGGTGGGGTTGCAAATTAGTGCAGCCACTCTGGAAAGCAGTGTGGAGATTCCTTAGAAAACTTGGAATGGGACCACCATTTGACCCAGCTATCCCACTCCTTGGCCTATACCCAAAGGACTTAAAATAAGCATACTAAAGAGATACAGCCACATCAATGTTCATAGCTGCTCAATTCACAATAGCCAGACTGTGGAACCAACCTAGATGCCCTTCAATTGATGAGTGGATAAAGAAACTGTGGTATATATATACAATGGAATATTACTCAGCCATAAAGAATGATAAAATTATGGCATTTGCAGGCAAATGGATGAAATTGGAGAATATCATGCTAAGTGAGATAAGCCAATCTCAAAAAGCCAAAGGACGAATGATATCGCTAATAAGTGGAGGATGACACATAATGGGGGGGAGGGAAGGGTTAGTGTTAGGGTTAGAGTTAGGGTTAGGGAGGGGGGCAAGTATGGAGGAAGGAAGTACTGTATAGAGGGTAAAGAGGGGTGGGAGGGGTGGGGGGAAGGGAAAAAATAACAGAATGAATCAAACAACATTACTCTATGTAAATTTATGATTACACAAATGGTATGCCTTTACGCCATGTACAAACAGAGAAACAACATGTATCCCATTTGTTTACAATAAAAAAAAATAGAAAAAAAAAAAACTATAAAAAAAAAAAAAAAAAAAAAAAAAGGTCCCATGGCAAGCAAGTAGTTGAAAGTGACCCTTTTTTGACACAGAAGCATGAAGCTCTCTGCTCAACAGCTTCAATTACCTGAATCCTGACCACAACCATGTGAGCTCAGAAGCAAATCTTCCAGTGGAATCTTTAGAGGAGCCCTGGCCAATGTTGTTATGGGAGGCTTTGTGAGATACCCTGAAGAAAGGAACCTAGCTAAGAGGTACTGAAATTTCAGACCCACAGAAATGCTAATAAATGTGTGTTGTTTTAAGACCCCTTTTCACATTATTACTGCCATTGCTATTATAACAGCTAACATGTATTAATTGCCTTATATGTATTAGGCATTATGCTTAGCATTTTATCTGAATAACCTCATGCAATCTTCACAACAGTTCCAAGACAGGTTCTCATGGAAATTTTGATTATTTATTATAAGGAAATTGTGGCACATAGAGTTAAAGTACTTATATAAAATCATTCAACAAAGAAATGGAAAAACTGGTCTGAACCCAAATCTGTGCTCTGGTATTGGCTATTCTGATTTTTAAAAATTATTTATTCCTATTAACTTTCATAATTAATAGCCAGGGATTCAGCATCATCCAAATTGTTCCAGCACTGAAAACAACTCAAATTTCAATCAACAGGTAAATGGACAAGTAAAATTATAGTGTGTGTGTATGTGTGTATGTAAAACATGGAATGGTATCCAAAAATAAAAAGGAATGAACTCATACAAAGCAGAGATTAATACCAAAATTAAGGTAAATCGAAGAATCCAGAAACATTAACAGGTACAGAAATATTCTGTCTTGATTGTGGTAGTAACCGTACAACTGCATACAGCCACAAACAATGTACCTAAAATGGTTACATTTCATTAGAATGTAAATTCTATCTTGATAAAGTCAATGAGAAAAATGTTTTTCACTTTCCTCTTTAGTTTCCTTTTCCTGAACAAACTACCAGATGAGACCAGAAAGATAGGTATGCACCAAAAAAAAAGGACAGCCCAGCAAAGACTAGGCAAGGTCAAAATGCATGTCCATAATGGCGGGCAGCTTACCATTTCATATCAGAAATGAGGGGTTGGAAACAGTCTGATAAAATTATGTCTATGTGAATAAAAGGTATATACATATGAGCCTGACACTGGCTGTAAGAGCCCAAGTATGGCAAAGTTGCCATTCACACACGGAATGGCTTGGCAAGGAATGAGAGTTTAAACAGGAAAAAAGGAAAGGGAAAAGTGCCGGGTGTCAGTGTCAAGTAGGGTAAGGAAGATACCTATGTGTGGTATCAACTAGCATGAGGTGTCAAGAGTCCGAGCAAGGTGAATAGGCATATATGGAGACAAGAATGGTATGGGATGTTAGACCCTAGTGAACTGACAAGGAGTAGTGGAAGGAAGGCATACACAAGATATGCGTACATGGGCATTCAGAATCTTAATGATTTGAGGAAAACATCCTAAATATGCATGGTCTAGCACAAGCTACTAAAGCTCAAGTGGGATGAGAAAGGCAACTTGAAGGAAGGGGGAGTGACTGTGGTAGCAGAAAACTGGTTATATCAGGAGGACTAATCAAATGAGTTAATAGATTAAGGAAAATTAAAATCAGTTTTTTCACTGAGAGATTTCTAAATATGGAAAAGTAGAAATGCTGCATTTAGACTATCATAAAATTTATGAGTATGATATCATAGTTTTCAATAGATACAGAAACAGTCCATAGCAAGTATACAAATACTCACAAATGCACATACATACACAAACACATACACACACAAGGAGAGACAGAAACAAATACCCTCAAATCATATGCCACTTGATGGGATGCAATGAGAACAATACAGCATTGCCACAGTAACATTTCTGTCAAAGGTACACAACTTGAATCCAAACGTGGCAATATCAGACAAAACCAAATTGAGGGATGTTACAGTGTTGAGGTCATCAAAATCAAGGAAAGATTGAGGAATACTATAAAACCACGACAATTAAATTTAATATGTGATCCTGTCATAGATCTTTTGCTAATAGATATTACTGAGATAAATGGAAAAACCTCAGTAGTCTCTGATGATTATATAGTACTAAGGGATCAATACTGCTTTCTGGATTTTGATGTCTGTATTGGAGTTATATAAGAAAATATCCTTATTTGTAGAAAATATGCTAAGGTATTTGGGGGAGATGTAGCAATTTAGTATGGGCTTAAGAAAAACTTTTTCTCAAACTTAAAAGTACTTAAAGCATTTTTTAAAGATTCCCTGAAAAATTTAAAATTAAAAATAATTTAAAAAATTTTCATCTCATTAAAAGGCTCCACAAAAATGATACAGGAGATATCACATTTACAAGTCAAAACACTGAAAGCATAAAGCTTAATAGCAAAATGGGACCAATTCAACACTTTCCTTCAGTTTCTCTCCAGTGGATAGAATTAGAAACAATACATACATTGGAAAGGAAAAACAAAACTCATTACTGCAGATGATATGCTTATCTATATAAAAAATTCCTGAAACCTATGGATAAATTATTAGAATTAATTATATTAAGATTACAAGATATAAACTCATTTATTTCATTTCTGTAAACCAACAATAATACATTAGAAAATGATAGCACTTGTTACAGTAGCAACAAAATACTTTAGGTACTAGAAGCAAATATAATAAAAGTGTAGAAGATTTTTATGCAAAGAGTATAAAACATTAATGAGAAAATTAAAGCAATAGACCAATAAATACATCATGTTCTAAATCTGTAGGCTGTCCCTCTGAAATTGATCTGTTGATTCAATATTACTTCTGTCAAAATTCTTACACTTTTTAATAGAACTTTTAAAAAAATTTAACATTTTGTGGAAAAACAAAAGACTAAGATAGTTAAGGTGTTTCTGAAGAAAGGTTAAGACAGGGAACTATGATGATATAATACTAAATAACAGGATGTAGAAATTGAAAATGGGATAGTGTCACATATAATGCACATTTAGTATTTTAAAGAGCATTTGCTGCTTATTAAAGGAGAAAGAAGAGATCCAAGATGGCAGATTAAAGGCAGGTTATAGTCCTTGTTGCTCCCTAACTGGGGTTTCAAGCAGAAGAAAATCTGTTTCTCTGTGAGGCAATCTTTGCTGCTCATCAATCCCCTGCTATTTACCCCATTTGTCCACCTTGATTACCTCCAGTCTGCCAACCTATCAACAACTTTTTGAGTGCAGATCGCTGACTGCTCCCTATCATTTGCCATCATTTGTCTGCCTCTTGCCTGCCCAATACCTGCCTTTTACCTACCCGTCACCCACTGCCTGAGGTCCACCTGCTGATCATCCACCGGCATCCTGCAGACTGTCTACAGACTGCCAGTGGATCGCTAGCTGCCTGCTGTTGCTTGGAAGTCCACTATCACAGTACCCACAGTTTTGGTTACATGTGGCTGCTGCCATTTTGGAACAACAGCCAGGACCTGCAGGACCCCCAGCCCAACTGACTATGCCCCACCTCCAGGATCCCCCCAGCCTGATCGACCAAGGCCTACCTCCTGGACCACCTGGCCCAACTGAAAATACCCCACACCAACTGGGCACCCAGCCTCGCTGCAGCTTCCAATTTGCCAACACCTTTGGAAGCCAGTGCAGCCATCTTGGGTTTTCCTAGAAGCAGAAGCAGCTATCTTTAGGTGGGGCCAATCCCATCCTGAGACGCCTGCTGGAAACTGGAAGCTTACTGTCAGGTACCTCTCACGCATCAGGCTACAGAAGACTGGGAGAGTTGAATAGTATATGACTGTTATAGTGTAGATTTATTTTTCTCCTTTTAGAAAAATTTTAAGTTTTTATTTCTTTATTTTTCTCACTCTATTTTCCTTCTATTTCCCTGTTTACTCAGAGTCTCTTTCTCCCTTTTCTCATGCTAACAATCAACTTCTTTTGATCCCACTCTTACTCTTCCCATGACATATTACCTGTATATATCCACTTCTTATCCCATTAACAGTTACATCCTACAACCATCTCCATCCTCTTTGTCCATCATTAGAAACCATAGACCTCACTGTAAATCTATCTGTTATACTGTAGATAATAATTGAACTCATCCTCTTTGTTTATTATGCCAATGTTGTTAACATCTCATAGGGGTATTTGGTTTAGGGCTGCATATTGTCTACACTGGGTACTGCTAACATTCATCTCCCCCTTAAAGAAGTTTTGGAAACCTTCAGGGTCACTAAAAGCCTATAGGGGGGAAACTGCAATACCACATATCTGCACTGCTAGAGGGGAAGATACCTGAACAACATGAAAAAACAAGGGAAGAAAAGTGTTTCAAACAAACCAAGATTCTATATTAACAGAATCCAATGACAGCATGGTACAAGAAATGTCAGAAAAGGAGTTGAGAACATAATTAAAATGATTCACAAAGCAAAGAATGAGATAAGAGAGCAAATGCAGGCAATTAACGATCATGCCAATAAACAGTTAAAAGAGCAACTGCAGGAAGAAAAGATTATTTCAACAAAGAGATAGAGATTCTGAAAAAGAACCAAACAGAAATCCTTGAAATGAAGGAAACAATAAACCAAATAAAAAACTTAATGGAAAGCATCACCAACAGACTAGATCATATGGAAGACAGAACCTCAGACAATGAAGACAAAATATTTAATCTTGAAAATAAAGTTGACCAGAGAAGATGGTAAGAAATCATGAACGGAACCTCCAAGAACTATGGGGTATCATGAAAAGACCAAATTTAAGCATTATCAGAATTAAGGAAGGCAAATCAAAGGAATTAACAACCTATTCAATGAAATAAAATCAGAAAACTTCATAAACCTGAAAAATGAAATGGAAAATCAACTACAAGAGCCTTTCAGTAAATCAAATGCACAAAATTACAACAGATTCACACCAAGGCACATTATAATGAAAATGCCTAACATCCAAAATAAAGATAGAATTTTAAAAGCTGCAGGAGAAAAGCATCAGATTACATATAGGGGGGAACCAATCAGCAGATTTCTCAGCCCAGATCCTGAAAGCTAGAACCTGGAACAACATATTTCAAGTTCTGAAAGAACATGACAGCCAACCAAGAGTCTTATACCCAGCAAAACTAACCTTCAGGTTTGAAGACGAAATAAAATCCTTCCATAAAAAAAAAGTTAAAAGAATTTACAAATAGAAAGCCTGTGCTACAGAACATTCTCAGCAAAATACTCCATAAGGAGAAAATGAAAAGCAACAATGCAGGTCAGCAAAGGAGGAACTACTCTAAAGGAAAAGCCAATCAAAGGAGAAACCAAGTCAAGTTAAAAAACAAAAATAAGTCAAAATGACTGGGAATACAAATCACATCTCAGTAATAATTCTGAATGTTAATGGCCCAAATTCATCAATCAAAAGACATAGACTGGCAGATTGGATTAAAAAGAAACACAAAACAATATGCTGCCTTCAAGAGATTCATCTCATAGAAAAAGACATCCACACTCTAAAGGTGAAGGGATGGGAAAAAAACATACCATGCACACAGACTCAATAAAAAAGTGGGGGTTTCAGATAAAGTGAACTTCAAGCCAAAGTTAGTCAGAAGGGATAAAGAAGGACATTTCACACTGCTTAAAGGAACCATAAATCAGGAAGACATATGATCATAAATATTTAGGCCCTAAACAGTGTATCCATGTACATCAAACAAATCCTTCTCAATTCCAGGAATCAAATAGACCACAACACAGTAATTCTAGGTGACTTTATCACACAGCTGTCAGAATGCAGGAGAAAATGCTTTCCCCTCCAGAGTCCTATCAATAGAGTATGTTAGCTAACTTTGGGTTTCTGCCAATGGAGAGAGAGAACGGTCTTTCATCCAGTTTTAATTTACATTTCTCTTTTTTAATGAGTGAACTATCTTGTTTATTAATAATAAATTTTATTTCCTTTTTCTATGTTTTGAAAGGGTTATGATTTTGTCAATTTACATGTTAGGAAGGATAGGTCTTTGTAATATGAGCTATAAATATCTCCCTTAGTTGTCTTTTCTAAAAATTTTGTTTATGATGCTTCTTTCCAAAAAATTTTTTGATTTTTATGTAACAAAAAGCACCAGTGAGATAATTTGTGACTTGGGGATTTTGAGTCATGAAAAGTTAGACAGTTCTTGCTAACTCCAGATTTGTGAAGAAAAAATTTTCAAGTTTTCTTAATATTATTTAATCGTTATTTAAATAATATCTTTGGTACATATGGAATTTATCATGGTATATGAGGTAAGGCAGGGATATCACTTTACTTATCCCTGTAACATTTATTGACTACTACTTTTTCCCAGTGATTAGAGATGATGTCCTCTTTATACATTCAATTTCTATATGTATCTGCTGAGTGTCCTTATATCTGGGCATTCTGTTTTGCTAATAGGCCAGAGTATGATACTCTTAAATTATTTAGGCTTTTAAAAAAGACTTAATGTGTTTTAGTGTGGTTCTATATCTATGTTTATTTTTTTCATAAATTTAGCATCACACAATATAGATTAATACTCAGTGTTAAGTTTTCACTGAGATTTTGTTGAATTTACAAATTAATTTACACAAAAATATGGTCCTTCTATTTGTAGAAAGGCTATTTTTTTGGCTTTGGTGTATTTTAATTTTTAATAGGTCTCACATTTTTATTGACAAACATTAATATATTTTTGTTACTGTTATATATGAAATATTTTTTTCCATTAAATCTTCCAAAAGATTGTTGGAATATATATAAACTACTGATTTTTATATGTTTATTTGGTACTTGGTAAGCTAACTGAACTATCTTACTGTTTGTAGTAGCTGTCAATAAAATATCTTGAATCTAAATAAAAAAAAGAAAAAGACTTCATATTTTTAGTCCTGAATTTACTGATTATTCAGATGAAAATGGATCTCTAACTCATACCTTTCATTTACCAAATCAATTCCTAAGGATTTGAGATTTAATTGTGCATGTCAAAACTTTTAAGATTTTAGAAAAGAACATGTTATTTTTATGACAAGAGAGCAAGGAAGGACTTCTTAAACAAGAATTTCTAAGAGAACTAACCACAAAGGAAAAGGTTGATTAATTCACCTACATCAGAATTAAGAAACTTTTTGTTCATCAAAGGACACCAGAAAATGAAAAAGGAGTCCACTGAATGGAAGAAAATATTTCTAATATGTATTACCAACAAAGCATTTACATCTAGAACGAACACACACACACACACACACACACACACACACACACACACCTTTAAATCTCACACAAAGCCACAAGAAAACAAAAATTCCATAGACTTAATTCTATCGGTAATCATAAATGCAAATTGAGGTGGATCTCTTGGAGACAGTGCTCCCCATTAAATACCCCTATATCCTATCCTTATGACAAAAGTTAAAAAGCTGGATAACATTAAGTTTGCACAGATATGGAACAACAGAAAACAGCATGGGGAGTAAAAGAGATGAACAACTTTGGAAAACAGTTTGGTATTTATAGAGTAGAATACTTCTGTGCCTCATGACTAAGAAACTCCACTCCTAATTAGATACTCCTGAGGAACTTTTACATATGTGTACTCGGAAAATGTTCACAGTAGTAATATTTGTCAAAGAAAACTGGAAACAAGCAAAATTAGCATCATAAGTAAAGTGGACAATGAGTCTGGTTTTGTTTCTAGAATGAAACACCAACAATGAAATAGAATGAAACATAAAAAACACAAATGAACATTAAAGAAAATGTTGAGTAAAAGAAGACATAGAAATACCTAAGAGTTCAATTTTATTTATTAAAAATTTAAAAAGAGGGAAAAGTAAATATTCATATGGATACAAATATATATGGTAATACTTGAAGGGAAACCAAGGGGAAACTAACCTCTGGAAAGGAAGACACTGCAATTAGGAAGGAGCATAGGTAGATTATTGATGTCTCATTTTTTAATGTGGGAAGAGAATACACAACTGTTTCATGTTATTCATTATACTGAACTCTTGTGCTGTATATACACTCTTTTTATGTATATTTCATATACTCTGTTTTTCCTAGAGTGATGAGAAAAGCGAAGGACAGAGTAGCATGAGGCTTTTCCATGGTTCTCTGCCACAAAGAGACAGCAACTTTTACTCTGCTACTTTCAATAATATGTCTACCTATGACTACACACACATGTGCATGCCTGTATGTGATCATACAGACATACACACACAGAAAGAGAACAGAATTATATGAGGAAAAAAATTACTGGTTTTTATTCTCAACATTGGTATAAGAGGGAATAATGAAACAAAAGTTATAAATCATATTAATATTTAAAAATACTATTACATGCTTTTAAATTTTTATTCCTGAAATAAGCATCCTAAAGTAGACAGGGCATGTATCACAGGGTTCACATATTTTATAACCCAAATGAAATGTTAGAAAGAGATATAATCATGTTTTTTCCATTACTCCATCTAAGATTCTTTGTTCTTACTCCAAGGTCAAAACAGATGCTGGTGATAATATGATAATATTTTATATGAAAGCAGAATCCATTTTGCTTTAATTATACAATCATGGAAAATATTTTATTCTAGTTAGAGTCCCATTGTTATGGATGTATATGGTGGTGGGATTTTCACTGTGTTGTTTTCATATAAGTGCAAGGGAAAACTATGTCAGATTCATTCCACTATCTTTCCTTTGCTTATTCCCACTCTCTTCCTTCCATTCCTCATTGTCTAATCTTCTGCTTTTGTTGGTGCATGGGCCCTTCACAATCTGACCTAAGTCTAGCTATCATTTTCACTTCTTGTCTAGAACCCTACATTTAAACCATATTCAATTATTAACTGATCTTTGAATAAGAAACAATAGTTTTAAAATAATCTTTTATTTTTTTAGAAACAATGAATTAGGAAATTCATTATAATTTCTAATGGAAATTATTAAATGTAGATTAAAATAATTGAAAAACCCACATTCTCAACATTCAGGTTATCATCAACAGTTTACAGAATATCATTCTGAAGATACACAGATATGATCAAAATGTACATACTACTTTATAACCTGCTTTCTTCCATCAATACTTCTCCACTGTTACTTTTCATAAATTTCCACCTGATTGTATATATAGGCTATTTTCAATTTCCCTCACTGAACCAAATTTCCCTTACAGTTGTTCCCTCCAAACCAATATCAAATTCAGGATCTCATATTGCATCTAATTGTCCCTTACATTTCTTTTAATATCACACTCACCATCTTTTTAGGACACTAACAAGATGAAGAGATCTCACTGCTTTTCCTAAGAATGTTCTCACTTTTAATTTTCTGGCTCAATTCTCTCTTATTATTCTTTCCCGTTTTGCCAGATAAAGAAAAAAAATAATTGTATAACTCCTTAAGGTTAAAACTGAAAAAATTAAATGAAAATCTGCATTAGGAATTAATATATTCATAGGCTTCTTTCTATATTTATTCCAAGTGGAAAATCAGAGATTTCTTCCATAGAGAAACTACAGCCCCTTAGAAAAAAAAATCCTTCATTTAGTAGGTGCTGAGGGCCCACTGACATAATCCATCACCATAAAAAGAAGCTGGCCAATCAACAGGTCTCATCCATGTGCAAAAAGTTCTAAAACAATGTTTTAGTTCCTCACTTTAAATATTAGTAAACATAAAAAAATCATTACATATTTGAAGAAAGATTCCAAAATAAAAACAAACTGAAACAAAAATAAAGAAAAACTGACCCCTTAATAGGGGCTTGGATGTAGCATAATGTAGAGCTTGCCTAGCACATGTGATGGCCTGGTTTGATCCTAGAAACCAAAGTGAATGAGTGAAGGGCAGGGGGATATGAAAGAAAACAGAATACTTAATAAAAGAAGACAAAGTCTCTATGTAACACAGAGGTGAATATGATCAAAGTGAGTTATATGAATGTATGAATATGCCACAATGAAATCCATTATTCTGTATAATTCATGTGCACTAATAATAACACAGCTTTATATAAAGTATATCAAAAATCATGTTTTCTATTTCTGTGGTACTAGTTATTGGTTATCAATTCACCTAAGCCTTCCTCAATTTTGTATTCTCTCCTTATAAGTGGTGGTCAAATCTTATCAGCTGATATTTAATCAGATTAATGATTCATGGCAATATACTCAAACACAGAAGAGGGCACATGGTCTAGTTAGTATAATGACTAGCTTACAGTAGATATCTAATATATTTTGGCTACTTCCCACCCTTCCTACCTTCTTTTTCTACAAGCTATATTTTTCTATGAGGCTATTATTTCCTGATCAAAAAATCTTTTCCTCAGACTAGCAGTAGAGAAACACTATAGATCAAACACTATAGATCAAACACTATAGATCAAACCCTAATCCCTGGTTACAGCTAATCTAATTTATAAATTCTTTATCTGGATACTTCAATCATGAATGTTCTTTCTGCTTTGGAAGAAATCCAAGAACCCTAGACCAAAAAGAATCCTCCACTCACCTGTTTCCAACTTAAGTCCAGAAAGGTTCCTTCTTAAAAGGTAAATTAAATATCCATAAGAATGGAGACGAATACTCTGGAAAAATCCTAACCTAGTAATATGGAACAATTTAAAGACCTCTAACAGAATGTGTACACTCATCACCATTATTACTGGCATAGGAGGCATATTTACTTTAACTGGGCAGATACCATGAGTCTGGTTTTGATGACCACTAGGAGTTCTAAAATTTGGTCCCTCCTCATATGAAGTTAAGACCACAAACCTTGAAGAATATGACCCAGAAAGAAAACTAAGTAGCAGAGATAAGTCAGTCTGTTCTTTCTCATCATAGTTTTAAGTTAAATTTAGCTAGTATGTAAAACACAAATATATTTAAAACCACACAAAATGTTTCCTTGATTTAAAATTAGTATTTTATTCTTTGGTTCCTTGGTTCTCTACTATGTCTCTAGCCTTGTCTGTAAACACTAAGTGCTTAAATACAAAGGACTGTTAAATCAGAATCCAAATTCTACCATCAACTCATCCCACAACTTTGGACAAGTCACATCACTGCTGAGTCTAAAATTTCTCAAAATAAATGAGAGAATTGAGGAAGGTTAAGCTTTAAGGTCCCAAACAAAACTTATACAACTATTTAAGTAGAAATTGCTGTTTCTTATTTCCCACTTAGCTGAAATTATAGTAGCAGTCACTGAATGTTCAATGCCTACAATGTCTACAGTATTAGGATGCTCAATTTACAACTACAATTTCTAATTTTCTCACAACCTTCCAATGTAGGTATTATAAAAATGAGGGAACCAAAACAGAGAGACGGGCTTACCAAACATTGCATAGCTCATAAATGTTAAGACAACAAAATAAGACAATCACGCAAAACTCTCATGCTCTCTTTCTCTGACTGAAGTTTTACTATGTACTATTTACAGGCATTCTACAGAAATACAGAGAAGCATTAGAAACCCAAGTAACTTTATTTTCAATAAAAGGAATCAATGCATTTTTCAATTCAAAATATTAAGAGCTGGAAGTGCTCAATATATACTTACCTGATGTAGCAGACGTTTGAGTTTGAGTAACTGAGTTTTTACTGCAGTGCAATCCTGGACCATGTGCCGGAGGGTCATCTCATCCAGTATCACTGTATTTTCTGGTACATCTGCAAACATCTTCTGAGCCTGGAAAAAGGGGGTCCCTCCATAGCTTTCAAAATGACCCAAAGGAGATTCTCTATAAGGAGAGCCTCTGGAAGGGCAGGGGAAAAAGGTGGGGGAAAAAGACATAAATTTTAGAAAGAAAGGTAAAGATATTACTGCAGTGATCTTTACAAATCATTTATCATTATTACAGACTCTGACTTGTACTCATTTCAGACACTGAATGTGTTTCCACTGAAAGGTGCAAACAGCTCTACCTATCATTAAAATAATTATCTACTGCACTCCTCTCACACTGTCCTTTTTATGTTTTACACACTGGTTGAATAACTTTCTTTCCTAAGACTAGAATAAAAACAAAATACTCTGAAAAGGTCTTAGCTGGAAAAATTATACTTATTCCTCCTTTTCTACATTGATTGCCTATTTGTTAGCTTCTGACTTTGCTTGTCATCTTAAACCACTCACCTTTTTTTAGCCCCATAACTCTTACCCATATTAATTCCCAGTTTGAACACACTTTTGGACTACCATTTCATGAAAGTTCTAGCAGGCAGTTAATACATATGAAATGTTATTTCTTTGTTCTTTTGTTTTTACATTGCTGATAAATCATGTTTTCCAATTAAAAGACTAAAACAAAGTTCTTTATGTCTTGTATACCTCATATAGTTTCCTAACCCTAAACTGCAGTAAAAATAAATCTACTCTTAAAAACTTACACTTCTCTTCAGTTTCATACCATAATATTCATGACAAGTAAAAGAAAGAAAATTAGGGATAATGTGTTTCATGGGAGTATAAAACACAACATTTTTAAACAGAAGTCATAGATAAGGTAATTTAAAAATTACTGCATCCAGTTTACATATAATTCTAGTTAGTTCTTAAATTATGACAAGAACTGAATATATGTTGTCTCAATATTTGAAATAACACTGAGAAAGTATTCTTTCCAATATAATTAATGGCTGTTTTAACATGTTAGAAATAAAGTTTAATTCATAATGTATTAAGTTTATAAGTCACAATGCAGTAGTAGATTTCGACTACACTGAAATATAAAAATGAAGTAACTACTGAATTTTTTACCTTTCAACAAATATTCCCAAATCTCTGAACTCTCAAATATTCAATATGAGGCTAATTTCTATAAGATTATTTTTTCTTTGAAACTATTTCGTAGGAATACTTCAGGCCTCTTTCTTTTAACCCAAGAAAATTATTTTTATGCATTTTTACATTGTTGATACATAAGTAGGATTCTACTTTGGTACCATATAATTCTACTTTCTTTTACTGGTTCAAAACATGGTTGAATTATTAAATCTCAAATACTGATCAAATTAATTAGTATGAATTTACCCATCCATGACAGAACAGATATACCATCTATACCTGGGAGTGAATGTAAAACATACAGTAGTGAAAAGTTAGCAGATGTTCTTGATGAAAATATGGAATCACCTGACAAATGAAGAGAAGAGATGAAAAGAGCTGTATTTTCAGAGGGAAAAAGTTTATGATATACTTTGGGAAATGTTCTGAGGCAGCAATGAACCTGGGATGAACTATAAATTATGAGGTTTGAGTCTAACCAAAATCAAAGGCTAAGACTTTTGGCAGGGCAGGGGCAGTAATGATAGGAAGAACAAGACATACTTTTCAGGGATAAGGAGGTCTTAAAAATGGCTTCTGACACCATAGAAGCTTGAATCTAATTTATGTCTGTCTTCCTGAGAATAATTTCTTAATCCATCACTAATTAACTGAGACTCTCAGGACATGTTAAAATCTCCCTCATCTCTGAACCTACAACATCCTCACCTTCTCAATGATCCTGCCAGTCTACCCATGCTGCCCTCTACCGCATACTCCGTCTGGAGAACCCCTCTTCATTTTAAGTTAGTTGGCATTTTTTCAGAGAAAGTTTCCTTAATTCCTAAGCAGGACTTGGTACCTCCACTGATGACCCTTATAGTATGTATCACAGCATACTGTGTTAGCCACAAATGCCACATTATAAATTCCGTGAAGAAACAGATTGCTTATTCTTTTCATTTGTATTTGAGTTTTGTTACTTTGTTTTTGCTGTTGTTATTGTTTTTGCACTGAATAACAAGGATAGTTTTAATCACTATTTTTTTTTTATAAAGCCTTCATCTCTGAGAATCTAAAATCCTGTTGCTGTGACATGACAAAAACACTACTTAATAACCAAATTAACATTTACTTTTTATTTTGCCAAGTGAGTAAAAAAATGATTACAGAGGAAATACACTAAAGACTGGTCTGTAGTCTACAGCATGATAATCAGGTATGGAATACAGGATTACATTAGGAGAACCAAATGCAAGGAACTAATGAATTAAAAATGTTTCAAACAGTCTTGATCACTAACTGAATACAGGAATTAAGAACTGTCATCTGGAAAAGCCACAATAGATTAAAGAGCCAAACCTGGCCTTGGATTTAGGTTTAAATCCTGGCTTACAGTAACCAGCTGCTGAAGATACTAACTGTATTGCAAGCCATATGAAAACAGCCATTTCTTATTCATTTTAAAATTACCTGCACAGATCATCTGAGTGTAAATCTCAGCTCTCATTTATTAGCTGTGTAATATTCAAGGAAAGTTATATAATCTATGTTTCATTTTCCTCATCTATAAATTAATGGGGATAATAACTTTGTTATAAAGACTAAATTGAGAACATAAAGTTCTTGAAACAATCCATAATATATACTAAATATTAAATTAAAACCAATTACTATTGTATGGTTATTATTAACTCATCTTTAAAATTTTTTCAAACAAAAATGTCAAAGGAATACTATAAAGAACACTGTAGACCCTTTGCCTATATTTACCAACTGTTAAAATATTGACACATTTGCCTGATATTTATTTGTTGCTAAAACTGGCAGTAAGTAAAAAACAACATAAAACCTCAATGGAGGAAAAACTGAAGCATGGTGGGAAAAAAAGAATAAAACCAAGAAAGCTAGGAGGCAGAGAGAAACAAAGATGGAAGAGAAAGCAAGTATATAAGAGATCACTTTCAGAAAATGAAAGACTATTAAGATGAGGGGTGCACACAGACAGAAAGACAATGAAGATCTTGAAATTTTAGATCCTGAGAAGATGATAACAGTTCATACATGATAACATGAATCTCAGAAACAAAATGGAAAGTAAAATCACTTTCTAAGACTAAAGACACAAATCCAGGGGCAAAGGCATAAAGAGGACGAGAGGGAAAAAAAAAAAAAACAAATGAGTGAGAAAAAAATGAAACTTCTGGTCATAATGAAGCCAGAATTAAGGCAGGTAGTTAGTATAGAAATAAGGGATCAGGTCAAATCAAGGAAATGAAGCCATGAAGCCATCTGCCTCTGGAAGCTGGAGACTGCCCCTGGGAGAATGGAATGTCAAGGATCTCCAGAGCTCACTGATTACCAAATTTACCTGCCTTTATCAAGGACTGCAAGCAGGAGCTGCTAATTAATGCCCCCAGGGCCCTTATCTGCCTGAATCACCTTGGCCCTTCCCCTGCCCATGGCTTCTCACTTAATGCAAAACCAGGCCTAGTCACATAGGCCGGAAGGAGAGTTAAGGGGGAGAGTACTGGAGAACAAAAGAGACTCTAACCTATAAAAGATGTAGGGTGAGCTCACTTCTTAGGACTTTAGAACATCAGCCACGGCCCCCCTTCTTCCAGCTGGGAGAAGTCTGTATTATTAAGCTGCATTATTGCCTTGGCGTGCTTCTCTAGTATTCAATCTTCAACATTAGAAGGAGCAGGACTCGTCACCCTTAAACAGCGGTATCAATAATATCCCTTATTAAATTGACAGGTATAAATTAGTACTTCTGAACAAACTTTAGCAATTGTAGACTTTCAGCAGAAAAGCCAGGTGGTGAAAGCAATGGAAGACTGTAAGATGTTGTAAAGTGAATACACTAGTGTGTTACTGAAGGAGAACCTATGTGGGTGGTCACAGTCCAGGCAGGCTGGCAGATATGAAGAACTGAACTAACAAAGATATGGGTAAAGGCAGAAATGAGTTCAATAATAACAGAAGCATGAGAAAGAAATGTCCACTATCACCAATATTACTTAATATTATTCAGTAAAGAGACAATAAAATCAATAAGAAAAAAATAGGAGACCTTAATTTTATAAAGGTACAGTAATCAAGACAGTGTGGTATTACTGAAAGAACGGACAAAAAAACAGAATGCAATGGAGAGCTCAGAAATAGATCCACATATTCAACTGTAACCCACTTAAACTGAATCCATGTACAGTAGTCATACTTTATATTAAACCCACAAGCATGAAAACCACATTTCTGAATAATTATTTATTTACAGTATTAAAGAAAACTCCCTAAGCTATTTGTTTATATCCATAACATTATTCTATTCTTCCCCACTTCCAACAGAGCTTCTTGATTACTAAAATGTGTGATTATTGTGCTAATCTTAACCTTTTTGATTCACAGGTTAGACTAGGGAGTGCAGATATCTGTGTGTATATGTGTTGGGGGGAAAAGAGGATGAGATTTCCCTTCTTCGTTTCTTACCTAATCCAAGACACAATTTTGCCTTCAAAAAATCTTTAGTGTTTCTTTCCTCACCACCAATAAAAACTCTGTATGAAAGTTAAATGTATGAATAGATGATAAAACGTCAACTCTGAAATCTACCAAGACTGACTCTAGTTTGAAATATAGGATATGGAATTCCCACCCCAAAAAAATTAAATATATGTATTCTGATGTTCATAGTAATATTTGTTATGTTAGATTCAACAAGATGCCAATCAAAATTGTAGGAAGTTATTTTGTAGATATTGACAACATAATTTTGCAGAAAACAGAATAACCAACACATACTCAAGAGGGCAAAAGTCAGAGGACTGGTACTACCTAACCTTGAGAATTACTATATGAAGCCACATAATCAAGACAATGTGTTATTGGTGAAAGAACAGACAAAAAGATTAATAGAGTACAATGGGGAGCTTATAAATAAACCCACGTAAATATAGTCAACTGATCCTTGAAAAAGAAGTAAAGGCAATTCAATAGAGAAAAAGAATCTTTTCAACACATGAGACTGTAACAGCCAGGGATCTACATGCAAAAGAAAATGACCTTAAACCTCCCACAAAAATTAACCCAAATGGATCAAAGACCCAAATGTAGAATGCACAACTACATCTATGAGGCATAAAGGGAAAAAATCTAGGTGACCTTGGTTTTGTTAATGAGTTTTTAGAACATAAAAACTACAATCCAAGAAAAAAATAGTTGCTGAACTTCATAAATTTTCTTTCAAAATTTGCTCTGTGAAAAAGAGAAAAAACTGGGCTCAATGGAACACGTCCAATCCCAGTGAAAGAATGGACATTTTTTTAAGCTGTCTGTTTTATCTCAACTCCCTAATGTCTCCCTCCCAGTGATGGGAACAAAGCCCTTAAAGCTGTTCCAGGATATAAGATTACCAGAAACCGTTGACCAGAATCTACGCCCTGTTGTAAAACATTGTGAAACATGTTGTATGTTATCAGCAAACCCAGACCTCCTTTGGAATTTCCCGGCGGCTTTGTTCCCCTTTCCCCTTCCATGTGTGACCCCTCCCGATGTGTGGCTTCTGCCTTCATAAACTTGTAAGATTTTCTGCTACAGACTCGACTCCTCGACTCCTGTGTGAGTCACAAGTTGGGTCCCAGCGCCCTGGAATAAAAGCCTCTTGCGGTTTGCATCAAGTGATGCCTCCTGCGATTGATTGGGGTTGCTGTCAATCCATGGGACAGAGTTAGGGTCTCCTTTTTGGGGGTCTTACATTTGGGAGCTTGTCCGGGATCTGACAGCCCCCCCTCATCCGTGGAGTCGACCTTGGAAGTAAGAAGGGGTACCCCGAGGTTGTCTGTCTTTGTCTTGTGTTTTGTTAGTTGGTCTGATCCTGTGAGCGCGCTTTCGGTTTCGCAGCTGTTCGGCCGACTCGTGAGAGTGGCCGAACAGTGGTTGGTAGACATGCCTGGAGGGCCACAGGCTGCAGCCCTGGGGGACGCCCCAAGGGTGGAGGAGAGCCAGGGACGCCTGGTAGTCTCCTACAGTAAGGGCACTGATTGGGTTCAATTGTTGGATCAGAGATTGTCAAGATCACGCCCGTCTGATTCTGTTGCGTGTTTGTGGCGGACAAGGTGGGGTTAGTGGGTCCTCGTGTCTGTAGCATTTTTGTTGTTTGTGTTTCTAACGACAGGCGAACTGACGATGGGACAGACTGTGACAACCCCTCTTAGTCTGACATTAGACCATTGGGCTGAAGTTAAGGGAAGAGGTCGCGACCTATCAGTTGAGATCAAGAAAGGCCCATGGCGGACCTTCTGCTCCTCAGAATGGCCTGCTTTTAATGTAGGATGGCCAGCAGAAGGGACCTTTAATCTATCTGTCATTCTTGCTGTTAAAGAGATTGTTTTTCAGAAGGAACCTGGAGCCCATCCAAATCAGGAGCCCTACATTGTGGTCTGGCAGGATCTGGTGTAAAATCCACCCCCCTGGATTCGACCTTGGGTTGCAAAACCCAAGCCCCAGCCAGCCGCACAAATCCTAGCCGCCCAATCTCCCAGTTCTGGGGGGAAATCCAGTCACTCAGACCCCCCCAAGAAGGTTTATCCCGAAACCCAGGCTGACCACCTTCTCCTTGACTCACCTCCCCCATACCCTCCCGCCTCGGTCCCTGTAGGGGGTCAGGAAGAGCCAGAAGAACCACTGGCCCCTGCAGTCGCCCCCTCTGCTCCCCCTAACGAGTCTCTGCTGGGGCCCACGCAGGGCACCACAGGGCCTGCACAGGGTACCAGGAGCCAACGCAGAATAACTCCCAATACCACCGTTGCCCTTCCCCTAAGGGCTTATGGGCCCCCGCCGGTGGCAACAGATGGTGGACCGGCTCCTCCTCAGCCCCTCCAGTACTGGCCTTTTTCCTCCGCAGACTTGTATAACTGGAAAACTAATCATCCTCCCTTTTCAGAGGACCCCCAGCGCTTAACCGGGCTGGTGGAGTCTTTAATGTTCTCTCATCAGCCCACATGGGATGATTGCCAGCAGCTACTGCAGACCCTTTTCACTACTGAGGAGAGGGAGAGGATTTTATTGAAGGCAAGGAAGAATGTACCAGGAGCAGATGAACAACCCACCCAGCTCCCCAACATCATTGAGACTACCTTCCCCCTCTCCAGGCCTGACTGGGATTTCAACATGGCAGAAGGTAGGGAGCGACTGACAGTCTATCGCCAGACTCTAGTGGCCGGCCTCCGCAGGACAGCGAGATGCCCCACTAATTTGGCTAAGGTAAGAGAGGTTATCCAGGGGCCACGGAACCCCCGTCAGTATTTCTCGAGCGCTTAATGGAAGCTTTCAGGCGCTACACCCCGTTTGACCCTACCTCTGAGGGGCAAAGGGCTTCCGTGGCCAGGGCTTTTATAGGGCAGTCGGCAATAGATATTAAGAGAAAGTTGCAGAGAATAGAAGGGTTACAAGATTATACCCTACAAGATTTAGTTAAGGAGGCAGAGAATGTGTATCATAAGAGGGAAACTGAGGAAGAGAAGGAGCAAAGGAAAGAAAAGGAAAGAGAGGAAAGAGAAAACAATAGGGATCGTAAACAGGAGAAGAACCTAACACGGATTTTGGCCGCAGTAGTAGGTGAGAAAGGCCAGGAACAAACACAGGGCAGGGCTAAAAAAAGGGTCAGGTAACCTGGGCAACCGCACTCCATTAGACAAGGATCAGTGTGCCTACTGCAAGGAGAGAGTCTCTGGGCTAGAGAGTGTCCTAAGAAGAAGACCAGGCCCTCCAAGAAAGTATTAGCCCTAGAAGAAGAAGATTAGCAGGGACGGGGCTCTGAACCCCTCCCTGAGCCTAGGGTAACACTAGAGGTGGAGGGGAAGCCAGTTGAGTTCTTAGTAGATACTGGGGCTCAACACTCGGTCCTACTCGAACCGTCTGGGCCCATCTCCCACAAGAAATCGTGAGTCATAGGAGCTACAGGACACCAGCAGTACTCATGGACTACCCGAAGAACGGTAGACTTAGGAACGGGATGGATAACCCACTCGTTTCTAGTCATCCCTGAGTGCCCTGCACCTCTACTTGGGAGAGACCTCCTAACCAAAATGGGAGCTCAGATTACCTTCACCCCTGATGGCCCAGAGGTGACCCGAAGCAAGAGAATAACTACTGCCCTGACTATGCGCCTGGATGATGAACACAGACTTTTTGAGAGACAGGGAGCAAAAATATGTCACATAAATAACTGGTTGAACAGGTATCCAGGGGCATGGGCCGAAACGGCTGGAACAGGACTAGCCGCAGAAAGACCACCCATAGTTATAGAGCTTAAGGCCACATCTACTCCTGTGGCTGTATGTCAATACCCTATGACTAAAGAGGCCCGGGAAAGAATTAGGCCCCATATCCAGCGCCTCCTTCAGCAAGGTATCCTAGTGAAGTGTCAGTCACCATGGAACACTCCCTTGTTACCTGTTAAAAGGCACAGGAGACTATTGCCCGGTACAGGACTTAAGAGAAGTAAACAAGCGAGTATAGGACATCCACCCTACTGTACCTAACCCTTATAACTTGCTGAGCTCTCTTCCCCCGGATCATATTTGGTATACTATCTTGGACTTAAAGGACGCTTTCTTCTGCCTGAGACTACACCCTTCCAGCCAAAACATCTTCGCATTCGAGTGGAGGGACCCTGACTCTGGGACAACAGGACAATTGACTTGGACCCAATTACCCCAGGGGTTCAAGAATTCCCCGACCCTCTTCAATGAAGCTCTCTACCAAGATTTAGCCCACTTCCATGCCAGCCATCCCCAGGTAACACTTCTGCAGTATGTAGCTGACTTACTACTGGCCGGGGCCACAGAGGAGGAATGGC
Organism: Sciurus vulgaris; assembly: GCF_902686455.1. Taxonomy (NCBI): domain Eukaryota; kingdom Metazoa; phylum Chordata; class Mammalia; order Rodentia; family Sciuridae; genus Sciurus; species Sciurus vulgaris. The sequence goes on from NC_136464.1 coordinate 43,409,651, forward strand.
AACGGGGCCTGGGACTACTGCTAGAAGAACTTGCCCGCTTAGGATATCGGGCCTCCGCCAAGAAGGCCCAGATCTGCCAAAAGGAGGTAACGTACCTGGGGTACGCCCTCAAAGGGGGGCAGAGATGGCTAACGGAGGCCAGAATACAAACTGTGACTCAGATACCTGTTCCTTGCTCACCCCGTCAGGTGCCAGAATTTTTAGGGACTGCGGGGTTTTGCCGCCTGTGGATCCCCGGGTTCGCTACCCTGGCAGCTCCCCTCTCCTCTGACTAGAGAGGGTGCCTCATTTGAGTGGGGTAACGACCAGCAGCAGGCCTTTGATGACATCAAGAAGGCATTACTGTCTGCCCCAGCCCTGGCATTGCCGGATGTAGCAAAGCCCTTCATCCTATTTGTTGATGAGAGGAAGGGAGTAGCCCGAGGGGTGCTGACCCAGCCTCTAGGGCCATGGAAGAGGCCGGTAGCCTACCTCTCCAAGAAGCTAGACCCTGTTGCTAGTGGCTGGCCTGCCTGTCTGAGGTCCGTGGCAGCAGTGGCAGTATTGGTGAAAGATGCTGACAAATTAACTATGGGACAAAAGCTAACGGTCATTGCCCCTCACTCCTTGGAGAGCATCATCAGACAGCCCCCTGACCGGTGGCTGTCCAACGCCCGCATGACGCATTATCAGAGTCTCCTACTGAATGGAGACAGGATCCAGTTCAGGCTGCCTGCCATCCTCAATCCAGCTACCCTACTACCTGACACGTCCACCCAGGAGAGTGTGCTGCATACCTGTCAAGAGATACTAGCAGAAGAAATGGGGACCCGAAGGGACTTCCAAGACCAGCCCTTACCAGACGCTCAGCTGACCTGGTTCACTGATGGAAGCAGCTACATAATAGAAGGTAAAAGGGTAGCCGGGGCGGCGGTAGTGGATAATGAACAAACTATCTGGGCAAGCAGCCTACCCGAGGGGACGTTGGCTCAGAAGGCCAAGTTACTAGCTCTGACTCAGGCTCTGTGGTTGGCAGAGGGAAAAAAAAAAAAATTAACATCTACACTGACAGCAGGTATGCTTTCGCTACTGCCCATGTCCACGGGTCCATCTACCAGCAGCTGGGGCTGCTGACCTCGGCAGAGAAGGAAATCAAAAATAAAGAAGAAATTCTAAGCCTGTTAGAGGCTGTTCACCTTCCTAAGAAAGTAGCAATTATTCACTGCCCCAGACACCAAAAAGGGGGGTCAAAAGTTGCCAGAGAGAACCAAAGGGCTGACAGGGAAGCCAAGCGGGCGGCTCAAGAACTTAACGTCCTATCCTTGTCGGAGGAAAAACCGAGGTCTCACCCTAAGGATGTGGTATACCCCTCTTTTAGGAACTTTGAATATTCAGAACTAGACCTTGAGGAAATGGACAGATTAGGATTTCGCCTGGAGACTCCAGAGGGGATCCGGGAAACCTCAGAAGGAAAAAGAATTCTCCCTGAAAAACAGGCGATCATTTTTCTCAGACACCTTCACAAGTTAACTCATCTGGGCCCAAAACATTTAAAAACGCTTGTCCAGTCTTCACCGTATTACATCATGAAGCTCGGGGAGCTTGCAGATACAACTGTAAAAGAATGCAAGTCTTGCCAGATGGTGAATGCCCGGCCCAGCAAGCTACCTCATGGCAAACGGCTCCGAGGAGACCATCCTGGGAGTTACTGGGAAGTGGACTTTACTGAGGTAAAACCAGCCAGGTATGGATACAGATACTTATTAGTATTCATAGATACATTTTCAGGATGGGTTGAAGCCTTTCCTACCAAGAAGGAGACTGCTCAGGTGGTGGCCAAAACAATACTAGAGGACATCTTCCCGAGGTTCGGGGTGCCCAAGGTAATAGGGTCAGACAACAGCCCTGCGTTTGTTGCCCAGGTAGGTCAGGGACTGGCCAAAATCCTGGGGCTTAACTGGAAATTACGTTGTGCTTATAGGCCCCAAAGCTGAGGGCAGGTAGAAAGAATGAATAGAACTTTAAAAGAGGTCATGACTAAATTATCCTTAGAGACTGGCATAACAGACTGGACAGTCCTCCTTCCCTTTGCTTTGTTTCAGGTGCACAATACCCCTGGCTTCCTCAAGCTAACTCCTTTTGAAATCCTTTATGGGACTCACCCACCACTCGTTACCATACAACACCTTCCTTCCCCAGAATCTTACCGCTCTCAATCTCTATACACCAGATTAAAAGCCCTTGAGACTGTGCAGAGGGAGGTGTGGAATCGGTTGGCCGAGGCCTACAAGCCTGGGGACCTAATAAGTGCTGTACAGGTACTAATGCTCAGGCAACAATACCAGTCCCTCCACCAAGGAAATAGCTTCGGAGAAGAGTATATAGAGTATATAGAGACGGAAGTTCCATGATTAGAACTTACCAAAAAGCAAATGGGTAATGAAAGAATGGACATTTTTTTTAAGCTGTCTGTTTTATCTCAACTCCCTAACGTCTCCCTCCCAGTGATGGGAACAAAGCCCTTAAAGCTGTTCCAGGATATAAGATTACCAGAAACTGTTGACCAGAATCTACGCCCCGTTGTAAAACATTGTGAAACATGTTGTATGTTATCAGCAAACCCAGACCCCCTTTGGAATTTCCTGGCGGCTTTGTTCCCCTTTTCCCCTTCCGTGTGCAACCCCTCCTGATGTGTGGTTTCTGCCTTTATAAACTTGTAAGATTTTCTGCTAGGGACTCAACTCCTCAACTCCTGCGTGAGTCACGAGTTGGGTCCCAGCGCGCTGGAATAAAAGCCTCTTGCGGTTTGCATCAAGTGACACCTTCTGTGGTTGATTGGGGTTGCCAACGATCTGTGGGACAGAGTTAGGGTCTCCTTTTTGGGGTCTTACACCAGAGATGCAGGAGGCTAAGGCAGGAGGATCTCAAATTGGAAGCCAAGTGCTGCAATGTATTGAGAGACCCTGTTTCAAAATAAAAAATTGGATTTTAAATTTAAAAAAAAAAAAGACCGAAAATGTAGCTCAGTGGTAAATTGACCCTGGGTTCAATCTCTAGGATCACACACAAAAAAAGAAAAAAGCAACAATAAGAAAAACCACAGGATGAGAGAAAACACTTGCCAAACATATCTCTGATAATGGGTTAGTACCTAAAATATACAAAGAACTGTAGGAACTCAATAAAAAGAGAGAGAAAAAACCCAAAGGAGCTGTCATTCACTGCTGATGGGAATGCAAAGCATAAACAGCAAATCAAAGCAACAACAAATCCTAGAGGAAGGAATCTAATTTGAGTAATTTGCATAGTATTTACATTTATCTTTTCAAAATTTTTGTGACAAGCAAAAAATCATGTTCATTTATTCCCTCAGATAATGGTACAAAGGGAGAAGAGGAAGAAGGGGAAGGGAAAAACAACTTGAAAACTGACCAAAAACTTCCCAAATTTGATAAAAAATATTTACCTGCATTTTCGCAAAGCTCAACAAACTCCAGGTATATAACAGGCTGAAACAGACACACTTAAAACATATCATAATTTACTTATCAAAAGAAAAAGTGAGAATTCTTAATGCAGCAAGGGAAAGAAAATGTGATTCATCATGTCAACAAAGTGTTCTATATCAGGCAAAACTATCTTCAAAATAAAGGAAAAATTAATATACTCCCACATAAACAAGAGCTGAGAATCTGTTATTAGCAGACCTTCCCTACAAGATGTAGTAACATTGGAGACTTCAGTACCTCCAATACCTGACTTTCAATAACAAACAGAATGATATGTAAAAGAATAAAACTGGAGCAATACTGCACACCAGCAAGACCTAATATATATCTATAAAACATCTATAGAGATTGAATTAGTAAAAAAAAAAAAAAAAATTGTTACAAAGAAAAGTCCAAGCCAAAACAAGAATTAAATTAAAATCCTTCACAAATTATTTTCAAACCTTTATATGGAAAGAACATTTCCCCATTCAATCTATACAGTCCTGAAACCAAAACCAGACAATGTATCTCAAGGAAACTACAGACCAATATTTCCTAAGAATATACATAAAAACATCCTCAACAAATTCTAGAAAATTGAACCAGACAACATATAAAAGAAATATACACCAAGAGCAATTGAGATTTATTCAAGAAAAGACTGGTTCAACATCTGAAAAATCAATGTTACATGCCACATTTAGTAGAAGGGGGGATGGTGGTGATTATCTCAATAGATTAAAAAAAAGCATTTGACAAAATCCAACACTCTGATGATAGAAGCCCTCAACAAACTACGAGTAAAGGGAACTTCTTCAATTGATAAAGATAATCTGTGAAGAACCCACAACTAATATTTTACTTAACAGTGAAAAGACTAAAATGTTTTCCCCTTAATATCAGAAGTGAGACATAACTTGATTCTCACCACTTCTATTCAATACCAGAGAGTCTAGCCATAGCCGCCATGAAAGAGAAAAAAAGAATATCCAGACTGGAAAAGTAAAACCATTTATTCTCTGCTGACATATCTTGTGTATAAAGAACCCTAAAGGCCTAAAGAGACTCACTTGCATTACACTTCAGCAACTAAAAATTGTAGCAAAGTTTATAATGAAGGAACAAAAGTTAACCAAGGGGCCATGATTTTTGTACATTATAGGCAGGTACCAGTAAAGGAGAATTAATTCAGTTAAATGCCCTGAATCTCAAAGAAAAGGCATTTAAGAATATTTTATTTAGAAGTAACAATGAAGAAGGAAGATAAAGACTATCTCAAAACAGTAAAGAACTAATGTGAAATCTTGGCCAGCTACTCCTCCAATAGAAGATTAAAATCCAGAACTCAAAACACTTTTACCAAAAAACCATATAACCCAATCAATATAGGCAGAAGAACTAAACAGAAACTTCTCAAAAGAAGAAATGCAAATGGAGTTGAAAACTATTCAACATTTTTAGCAATCAGGGAAATGTAAATCAAAACTTAAGATTTCACCTCACCCCAGTCAGAATGGCAACAATCAAGAACACAAATAATAATAATGTCAGTGAGATTATGGGGGAAAAGGTACACTTGTACATTGTTGTTAGAACTGAGAACTAGTACAACCACTATGAAAAGCAGTATGGAGATTTCTCAAAAAACTAGGAACGGAACTACCATATGACCCAGCTATACCACTCCTTGGAATTTATCCAAAAGAACTAATAAAATCATACCATAGTAATATAGTCACTTCAACATTTATAGCAGCACAATTAACAACAGCTAAATTATGGAGTCAATTCAGATGCCCATCAATAGATGAATGGATTAAGAAATTATGATGTGTGCATGTACACGTGCACATGCACACACACACACACACACACACACACAAATGGACTTCTAGTCAGTCATAAAAAAGAATGAAATTATGACATTTGTCAGTAAATGAATGGAAATGGAGAATATTGTGCTAAGTGAAATAAACCAAACTCAGAAACTAAAAGGCAGAATGTTTTCTGTTATATGCAGAAGCTAGAGTAAAGGAAAGGAAAGGGAGAAAAAAGGATAGAACATATTAAAGATAAAGGGAAGAACAGTAATATAGAAGATCAAGAGGCAGAGTGAAGGAATTGGTAAAGGCAGGCAATGCAGAATGAATTCTTAAAACATCATGTTACATGCATATAAAAATACCATGGGGAATTTCATCTTTATACATAAATAAAAAGAACCAATTACATATAAATAAATAGATGAGCATAAGGAAGTCTGGTAGAGTAGAGGAAAGAGAACAAAGGAAGGAAGGAGGCTGGGAGGGAAAAGAGGGAGAAAAAGGGAGACCATGAATTGAAATCAAATTCTATGCATGTATGAGTTTGTTGGAATGAACCCAACTACTATGTATAACTATAAAACTTAAAAATGAACACTCAACACAAAACAAAACAAGGTTGATTAGAAAATAAGAATCCACTACTAGGGAAGAAGTACATTTAGGAAAGAGCTAGAATTCAGTTACAATTAGGACAACGTAGACAAAGAGGTCAAGGGAGTAAGTTAGGATGTGAGTTGAAGTTGTTGAAAAGGAAGAACTGTAGGGAAAAGAGGGAGTAGAAGATAAGGTCAGGTTAAAAGAGAGAGTAATATTATGATGAGAATAAGAGAATACAGTCAGCAGTTCTCAACATTTAGTATTCCCAATATCTCTGAGTTATGGATAAGACATCCTATAATTAACTATGAGAATGATGGAAATTGAGAGAAGAAAGGAAACCAGTGTTCCAAAAATCAAGAGGGAATTTTGTACATGTAATATTAAAAAGTTCCTGGGGTGAATACATCCAAACTCTTAAGGCATAGAGAGAAAATAACAGTTTTAAGGTATGCTTGGGTATGGTTTCTTTGAGAGGAGTTTTATTTTGGTATTACCCATCCTTATAACTATTTCTGGGGGATCCAAAAAACTCAGCACAGCCCCCCAGAAAGTCTGAGGAGAAATCAATAAACTGTTTAACCTATAACAATTCACAACAAATCAGGGTGCCTCAGCCCATTTGTTATAAATCTCTGTACTAAATTAGAGATTACCAACCCCTAAGAATGCTGTGCATTTTCTCTCTTCTAAGAATCACTGGTGTGAATACTAATCACAAGTCAATTAGAATATAGTTTGTAAAAGGAATCTGTAGTATGTTTATCATACTACAGATAGTTTATCTTTTACTATCATTTGAAAAATCACATTACTACAATTTGTATTTATGGGATCAACGGGGATCAACGGAGTTCACCGTTTCAAAAACTTAACTTTAATTTGTCCATTCTTATGCTTATTTGATCAGGGAACTTCTATTTTCTACACCTATTGATATCCAGGGTATACAATTTTTTAGAGAATGTTGCTTAACTTTTCTGACAGATGATTACACTCAACCTTAGTTTGATCATTCCCAAGGATAGAGATAACTACCTCTAGATAATTCACTTCATTTTGGACAGTCTGATTAAGTCTCACTTTAAGGTAAAATTTCCCACCCTTTACCTTAAACTCATAATACAACAGTTTTGTTATTTAGTCAGATCAGATTTCTCCAAATGATGAAGCAATCCAGCCATGCTAAACTTCGAAGTTCTCGGAAAATGCCATACCCTATCACGTTTTCCATGTGGAATGCCTACCCTTCTGTAGAACCCACTCCTCTGTAATCCCTACAATCATAATTTTAGAATCAGTTCAATAGTTACATCATTTATTCTGTGCTATCTTACAACAAAAACCAGCTGCTGCATGCTCTTGGAGTCTGTTATATATCACCTTATCAAGGCACCTAACATCACTGCACTATAACTGTCCATATGCCTGTCTCTCCTACAGTCTCTGAGCATTCTGGCAACAGGAAGTAAACACTACTCATCTTTGTGTGCGATGGAACAAGCACATGAATCTTACTCTAACTTATATAAAGGCAAAGATGTCTACTGAGCTCATTCACTGCTGAATTCTTTTTACCATCTTCAACCCCAATGTTCTATAAAGTCACTACCAATCCACAGCTTTCACTTCTCACACTATCTCCAAATTCATCCCAGCTTGGGAATTCAGGATAGGTTCTCAATGAATATTTGTTAGTACATGAACAAATCTTAAGAATAAACAATGATTCATGTTTTAGTTAGGTTTCTCAAGTTGTATTAGGTTGTCCTTTAATTTACCTTCTTATAAACTTACTATCAGAGATTAAGGAATCATAACCTTCATTATTAGCAATAAATGTCTTTACATCATGTTCTTGCCTGATAATACCCACTCTCTATGTCCATTCCTTATCAAAAACCTAGATGTGAGAAGCAGAACAGCAAAAATAATGAAATAACATTATTCCAGACATTCCTCCAGATCTTCTCAATTTTATCCTTTTACTGAATTATACAAACAAAGATTTTTAGTTGAAATTCATTGATTTAGGATTCACTAAAAAAAATTGCTTTGTTTCAACTGGACTATTATCTTTTGCAGCTTGCATTAAAGAACATAACTAAGAAAGAGAGATAAGAAAATTATCATTTTTTTCTACTTTGGGAAGCTCTCCATGCCCTGTCAACCAGTCCAAGATATTCTCCTCCAAAGAAATCATGCTAAGAAATTCTCTCAGGTTTTTATCTCATAAAAGCAAATAAATTCAGGAAAAACATAACCTTTATCTTATGCACACTAGGTATCTTATAACAGATCAAGTTTAGTTCTTTGCTTTTCCTACACAGAATCTTAAAAACATTTTTGTTTCCTACTTTGGAGTATACAAGGCTATTATGTTTTCCTTTCACTATTTCTTCACCCAAATTTTATTGTTTGTATAATAAACATGTTTCAGAATGACCTCAAATTCCTTGTGGAATGAGATGAGGCAATGAAAAATAAAAATTTAGTAACAGCCATTGGGTGCCTACTCTTCACTGTTCCAGGCACTTTTATTCTTGATCCTCAAATACTAAGAAAAAGGTATTATTAAGTACCTTCTACAGATGGTAAACCAAAATAGAGAGAGGTTAAATAAATGATGTAAACTTGCAAAGCTAATCTGTGGTAGGGAAGTCTTTGATCCCAGTCTTGGATGACTACAAAGACCTATTAAACATTAGGTAAGATCAAATTAAAGTTTATTCTACACTTCAAAAAGGAAAATACTTCTAGCATTATATGTATTTTCTTCTGTTTCTAGCGGTGCTTGTGAAATTTGTTTAAATTTGAGCTTATTATATAAGTAAAATCAAACCACTTGGAACTAATTTTACACATTATTATTTAGAAGAATTGTAAATGTTAACAAAGTCAACATTAAATCATCTCCTAATGAGAACTATTTAAAAAAAACACACACAAAAATCCAAATAGTAGATACAGATACAATATTTATAATAAAGTTAATATTTGGGTCACAAAATAATAATTGTTAACTCTAATCAGCATCACACATAACTAACTAGGGATATCTTTGGCTTAAAAACTAGACAAGATCAGTTTTGGGGCAGAATTATTATTTAAATTAAACAGAGGATGGAAAATTGAATCTATGTTAAAATAATATTACTCTTATATTACTCACCTGCTCAAGTCACTTTTACCATGATGATGATAGTGGTCAGGATGGCTGAGGTGGTAATGTTCCTGTCCACTCCACCTCTGGGGTGGTCTTTTCCAAAATCCTTCCTGAGACTGCCGAACATTTCTGTCTGGTCGGTCAAAGCGGTTCATATTGTCACACTCCACTAAACAAATTCAAAAGCAAAAGACTAAACATGTACACGCTATAAAAGTTGGCTACTTAGGCTTCATAATTAAATGCTAAAAATACAAAAGTAATATTCTAAAAATACCAGACATGTATGCTAGCTAATCACAAAATAAAGATTTCCAGAAGAAAAATAACCAGTTCTTTTGGTAAAAACTAAACTTCATATTATTCAAACTGAAGTGAATTACAATACTTTTACATCACAGTCACTTAGTGAACAATTAACTGCCACAATGTTGTAAAGCAAGCAAATCCTTCTTGAAATCAAGATTATACATTTCAAATACCAGCAATCGGTTACAAGTGGTGCTCATAACTATCTCAAAATTGGTTCTGACTTCAGAAGAAAAAATCAAAGGAAAAAGTAGATTTTAAGTCCAATAGAGAATTCATTCCTAAAAACGAATGCCACAATTAATTTTCTCTGATTTCAGGAATCACAAATTATTTCTTAAATTAAGCTTACATTTTTAGAAAGTAAAATGCTTCCATCTGCCTGTGGTAGAGCTTGTTCAAAAAGTCTAAAATGCCACTGAAAACAAAGCCAGTACTTTGCAACAACAAATAGTACACTCCCTGAAATCCAAATACCACAAAAAAAACACGAAAAGAATCTATTTGAAACTCCCCAAGCTTCTTCACTTACCCAAACACTTTTTCCTGACATATCTGAGCACTCACTAAGAGAGTTACTTTGTACAAGGGAGACATTGTGTTTTGCCCGCTGCCTACTCAGACATAGTTGCATACAAGGCACTGCCGAACAGGCCTTCCTTCCTGCTCAACTCCCAGCCCTCCCTGTGGGAAGCAAGCCCAGTCTGCCCTGTGACTCCATCTTCACTCAGTGCTTGCATAGCTACTGAGTTAGGACTGTTACTAAAAATACTGCTGAACACTAACCCAAGCAACAGAACAGGAAGGATTTCTACAGTTTAAGATCTATTATGAGAAAGTTCAAGTCTTACATGTTTAAAATTCCTTGCGATTAAAAAGCTTTAGAAATCAAGATAATTCCCCATTTTAAAAAAATGTACTTGTCTAAGTGACTAATTAATGAAAAACTTTAATCCGAAATACACCAAGTGTCTTGTTACAACACAGCAGATGAAAACAAACTTCCCAATCCTAAAAAAGATGATATAGAGAAAATAAAATGTAGATGTTCAATCCTTTTATCCACAGAACCCACTTATTCTAAATGCATAACAGCTTAAATAAGCTTTTGTACAGGATATTGAAATTCTGTTTACATCACTAGAGGAGTCACTAGGAGTCAATGAGGGAAGTGGAAATACATGTTTTCATAGATTTTTTTTTAATTTTAAAGAAACATTTTTAAAAAGAATCTTACATTTGAAATTATTTGCAACAACTTCTTCAATTACAGAAAACCTACAGATAATAAAATGCATGTTGACTCTTATGTTTAAAAAAAAACAATAGAAAATTAGATTGCTGAAGAAAAAAATTTCTTTTTAAATCTTAAGATTTAAAACTACATTTAGCAACATCATTTATAAACTCACATTTGTGTTATACTCATGGATTCTGTTAAGTTCTGTAAGTATTTTTCCCTGGCATTAAGATATTACTTTAGGCCAGGCACGGTGGCACATGCCTGTAATCCTAGCAGCTCGGGAGGCTGAGGCAGGAGGATCATGAGTTCAAAGTCAGCCTCAGCAACTTATCAAGGCCCTAAGCAACTCAGGGAGACTCTGTCTCTAAATAAAATATTAAAAAGGGCTGGGGATGTGGCTCAGTGGTTAAGCGCCTTCGTGTTCAATCCCTGGTACCAAAAACAAACAAAAAAAATGTTACATCTATCAATTTTACATAGCTGAGGCATAATACACATGTACTTTTAAATATCTGGGATTTATATTTTTCCTTTGTTCAGGCAGAAAAAATTCTACTTACTCCACAAACAAGACATTTTGTCATCAGAATCACCTGATATATTCTTAGAATGGTATCAACACAGTACACACAGAGTAACAAGAAGCAAACAAACTAGGCAAGTAAGCCAGGAGATGAGTTATATATTGTGGGCAATTACAATGCAAAAATTTATGTGCTAGTTCTGTGTCTGTTAATGGCTGTTGTTACCACACACAAACTCCGAATTGGGAGTCCTTACTGAAATTTGAACCTAATCATGGGCATAATGGCAAATAAGCACTGGAAATAAACATTTGCCAAAACTACAGAAGACAAATGTTCAAATTACAACAGAGTGGTTTAACCTCTAAAAGAAATGTTTCAAAACTCTGCAGGGATCCCCCTACCTATAGCCCTATCTGAGACAACCATCAATTACATGCTTATATACTTTAAAATGTAGCCATGAAAATAATGTGAAATAACATTAGTGGTGGTTTCTTTGAAAAAAATTAAGATTCCGTGACAGTATGAAATAAGTAATATAGAAAAAAGAAAATGGAAAGCAAACAAAATTATAAGATGGAGATAAATCAAAACCAGTTTCCAGAGACTAACAAATGAAGACCAGGACAGTTAAAACCAAGAACAAAAATAAGTTCCTCTGAATGTATAACACCATAAGGTAAGTTGAGACCTGTGGTTAACTACAGAAACAGTAAGGTGACTCTAAAGGTATCCCAATTAAAAAATATTTAGTCCACTGTGGAGTCCTGTTAGAGAAGAAATATAAGTCTTCAGAAGGTAGTCTCCGGCATTGAAAAAAAAAAAAAAAAAAAGCAGATTTCGCTGCTTTTACTATGAGAGATAATATCAGGATTTTACCCTGTGAAGCATGAAAAAGGATCTAATATGGTTAACTGAAAGGTATATGATGTGAAGATGACTATGTCTAATTCTCATCATACCCATCTTTTTCTGATTTGATAAAGGAACAAAATATGATACCAAAAGTACTCTAGATTACTTCTTTTATAACTTTAATATTCCAAGAAAATAAAGGATGGCATAGGAATATTTCTTAGCTAAGAAGATTGCAGGAAGATATTATAAATCACAAAGCCTAAGAAGAAGGTACTTTTCAGATCTTACAATCTGATTTTTAAAAATTTTCAATTGCAATTTGGTTTAAAAGCAGAAGAGCTCACGTACAAGAAAATTAAAATAAACATAAGCCTTGTTATTACTGAAAATAATTAGTACTGAAATAGAAAAATAAATTTCTATAAGAAAATACAGTAATTAGAAGTAGTCAAGGATATTACTAACCTTATATATTCAACAAAAAGTTTAGCAAAAATATAGCCATACAGCATTTAACATGAAATACATGCAGTTTAGTAAGCATTATAACATTCTATGTGGTTCAGAAGATGATAAGAAAGACAGTTTTTCAACAAAGAAAAGTTTAAATAGGATGGATAAAAAGTACACCTAAGAAGGTATATACTATGGAAATTCATGAACCTGATAATTATGCTATATGGTATGACGTGCCTGATGTCAGGTTTCAGTCTATAGGCAATGTAGTAGTCAAGAAGTTCCTGGACAAGAAAATAAAGCATCATAACTATGCTTCTTACATAATGCCAAGTATTCATTTGGGAGATATCTTAGAATAAAAAGGGAGCAAATCTCAAACACCCAATGGTATTCTAAATGAAATTCAGATGCCAAAACTGTTGCTTAAAAAATTCCTTGGCTAAGGTAAAAAGAAAAACATTTTAAAAAATTAAAACAAACTCTCTTTAAGGTCCTTCCAAACCATAACACAAACCTAAAGTCCTTTCTCTTATTATTACTCTTCCCTCATTCTATGCTTGATTTCCCTCGAAGCCATCTCTCTCTCTGACCTTTGGCCTTAAGCTGGTCAAAAACCTAAAAAGTGCAATATCACTTAAAGGTAAATTTTCTTCAGAATAGGGAAAACCACACAAGGCTGATTTTAAAACCTGGTTTTATTCTGAACTAAGATTTAGGGCCATATACTCTAAAGTCTAAACAAGACTGGGAGAAACTTACAGAGAAACTTAGAATGGTTTTAGGAACTGATAATTTAGTGCTTTGAACTCTATACCAACAAATTCACAAAAAGGAATCCTAGACACAAATAATTAAGAAAGGGAAAGTATAGTAAAGAATGTGAAGGTGATTTAAGAATACAAGATTGCTGCATGAGAAACTAAAAGGTTTAGAAAAGGATTTTCAAAGGCTGTCAACAAAGTCCTGTAAGGGGGGGGTGGGGAGAGTCCTACATCCACTGCAAATATCAGGGACAAACTAATCACTTTCCATGAAAGAAGAAATAAAGTAAACACCTTCATTATCAGACAACATTGCCTGAACGCTTTGGAAAGAACCTTTGGAGGCAGGGGGCAGAATAAAGTTCAGAATAAAATAATGTCCTTCACATAAAACAACAAGATGCCTCCACTCCAGTTAAACAAACACTGTAGACTGGAGTCTCTTGATACACTGTTTTCCAAAGACACTGGAAAAACAATTATCTTGCATCAGTTAACAAACTAAGAGAGACAAATAAAATGGTGATTAATAAAAAGGTATGAGGGAGGAATCAAGTGCTCAATTTCCTGTTTTACCCTTAAATTAAAAGATACATTTCTCTAAATATTAAAAGACAATCTTGCAAATGTTTTATTGATACAAAAACTATAGTATCAACCTTAAACCTTCCTAGTGTTACATGGATTCCCCTTTAGGATCAACAACACACTCAGATATGGATGGTACCCATATCCGAGCCTATAACTGTCCAAGAAACCTTTGACCAATAAACATTTTTTCTTCCTCTGTGCTAGCCCATGTGTTACCCTTAAAAGTGAAAAACATTTGTACAAATGCAAATGCCAGATAAAACTCTCTTCATGTCTTCCTCTTTGAAAACTCTAAAGACTGCCTACTCATAATGAGTTCACAGCAAATCTATATCCTAATCAAATCCAAACCGAAGATCTCAATTAGGTGTTAGACTCCTTTTAGCAAAAATACCACTGATATTGGCAAAATTAGTGGTGCTGAATCCAAACTTCAGAATTATCAATTAAAACCTCTTTACAAACTTGCATAATATGCTTAGAAACAGAAGACAAAGGAACTAAAACCAATAGTCGAACACATTAAAAGATTCTTTAAACTTCTACCAGTCCTTGTAACATTGCTATCCTCCCAACCAAAGAGCCCAGTGGGTAGGTATGATTTTTCAGGTTCTGAGAGATAAACAGAGCAGTCACTTTCTTATAGTATTAAACCTAAATTTTATTTTATTGTTGGTGCCTCCAGAGGTTACATATTTTAGATTCATGTTCTGCTTTCTTTTAGTGTTCCATTAGCTCAAAAGAGTCAATACCTACCTTCTCCTAGGAAAAATCTATAATATAATAAATATAGTAATCTATAATATAATAATTATAAGTAATAAATATTATAATCTATAATATAATAAATATATAATACAGCAAAGTTCTAATTCTAGTTGTTTCCTCCTATTTAAGTCCCCAATCGAGACCTCAAAGATTTTCAATTTCTATTCTTCCATTTTATCTAAAACAAAGGTAACTTGTGTTGTGCTCTGAAGATAAGGCAAACTCTAAGACAGATTCCATCTGTATTTCCATTTTAGCTCAGAAAGGGTATTCGGTTTCCAAAGAGAAGATGTTATAATTCTGTCAAAGTAAAATGCAATATCTATAATGTGAGGTATTATTGCAAGGAGGTAAATCCTTCACTCCTCAAAATCAGTCTTAAAATTTCACAATAAATTCCTGGATCATCAAATCTCGTTATTGTTTCCCCTATATTTTCAATGCTTTATATTTTTCTTCTTATGTTGTACAATATTTTTCCACTTGATCCTTTAGGTCACTAACTCAGATTTCAACAGCAGCATGATTTGTGTCAACTACTGACTTGTTCTGCTGGGAAATCTTGTTTTATAGCTCCACACAGCATTGTATGGCAAGAGAATTTCCCTACGGGTTCTCATTATTACCTTTTGGGGCTACTCTAATCCTGGGAATTCTGCTGTTTTCCCTTTTCTTCTTGGTATTGGCTGTGATTTTTCTTTATTAGTACAGGAATTTGGCTCTGCTTGCGGGAGTACCCCAAGTGACAAAACAGTCACAGGAAGGTGTAAGATTCTCCACCCTAGAGAAAAGAGTGTATATTATCCTCAGCTCCTCACTCTTTTTTTTTCTTTTTTTTTTTTGTTTTTTTGACTCATTGTACACAAATGGGGTATAACTTTTCATTTCTTTGGTTGTACATGAGGTACAGTCACAATGTTTATGTAATCATACATGTACAGGGTAATGATGTTTGTCTCATTCCATTATCTTTCCTTCCCAGAATTATACATCCAAAGTCCTCTGTCATGTGACTACAGAGATTCTAACAACAATCCTAATGTTGATGGAGTAGGCCATGGGACTTGATTTGGGTCAACTAAATGTGGTTAGAAGTAACTGTATACTGGTTCTAAATCAAGACATATGGAGACATAAAATATGTATGTTTCTTGCTGTAGTATTGTACTTCTACCACCTGCCATAAGAACATGCCCTGAGTAGTTCTGGTTTCAAAATGAAGAAACATGGAATAGTCCTAAACCCAATCCTACACCTTGAGTCATCCCCTCTAATCCACAGATCCATCAATGAGAAAAATACATCTATGTTTAATTTTGAAATTAACTGTAATATAGCATTCTGGCAGGGAGAAAAAAAAAAGTGCAACCAAAATGACAATATGAGCTGGTGGTACAGCAGGAAGCGGGCTCCTAATATCCCAATGAAACACTAGAACAACTACTACCTCTCTGAAAAATCCTTAGACTTTTGTAATACCATGGATTAAAAGGATTCCATTTGCCTTTTTAGTTTATCCCTGGCCCTAGGGAACTTCGGAGACTAGGTAAAGTTTGACAGACCAGGGAATCCTTAAATCTCTGAAGCCACTGTTCTTCCCATGAGGATCTCTGTTTCATCCCTGTCCATAGGAATGACATTTTTGGTTCTCGGCCATTTCTTAATACAGAAATCCTAAAAGTGCTATATGACTAGAGGCAAGAGAACCCAAGGGGCTCTCTTGTATACAGACTGGCAGAGCTGCACTCCAGCAGTTATTGGGATAGAGAAAGGAAATTAGGAGTAAAAAGGGCAGAATGATTCATTTAGAAGGTCACCACTTTCCCATACTGATCTTCATAAAATATTTATCAAGTTATACTGTTTCACAAGTCAAATAATACGTTTCTCTTTTGAAAATCAATATGAGACAAAGGAAAAAACTGGATATGTGCACAAAAAATAAAGTCAAGTCACATCTACTACTTACTTTATGGTACAGGTATAAAATATTATTGAATCACAGAATTATATCAAAGACCTACAAAATCAGGTTTTAAACATTTAAGCTAATTTGCAAGTGAGCCTATTTTATGTCACTAAAGATCCATTCTCAGTCCAAAAGTTTTCACTGAAGTTAAGAAGCCTGCAAGCAATAAATATCAAATTAGCTATAGTCAAGTACCTCAAGTATATGTAATATGCCTTTGGAGATTCGATATTGTCTCTACTTACCATTTTCAAGAGGTGCATCCTCAGGCAGATCCACATCAAGCATAAGATCATCATCTTCAAGGTCACATGATTCAAGATTATTAAGAATATCCTGTGAACAAAAGCAGTAATAAACACTGTAAGTTAGCTCAAAAGATGTTTCAATATTATTTTTGAAAATATCATATGATAATCTGAATTTACCAATGTTTGCATTACAAAAATAAGATTTAAAAATTTTTTAAAGTAGTCACGCGCAGTGTGGTGCATGCCTGTAATCCCAACAACTTGAGGCTGAGGCAGGAGAATCATAAGTTCAAGACCAGCCTCAGCAATTTGGCAAGACCCTGTCTCAAAAATAAAAATGAGATGGGGATGTAGTTCATTGGTAGACTGCCCCCCGGTTCAATCCCCAGTACTACTAAATAAATATGTGAATGAATAAATAAATAAAAATTTTAAAATTTAAAAAACCCAAATTCAATGATGGGTTTTTGAATGGCCTCCAAAATCCCATGTGTTAATAAGGCTTGGTTCCCAGGGTGTGCTATTTAAGAGGTGGTAGAACCTTTAAAAAGTCGAGCCTGGTAGGAGGTCCTAGGTTCCTAAGGTTATGCCTTTTAAAGAGGAATAGTAGGACCTTGGCCCCTTCTTTCTCTCTCTACTTTCCTGAACATGAGGTGGGCAATTTTGCTGGGCCATGCACTCCTTTCACAATGTGCAAGATACTTGTTACAAGCCTGAACTAAAAGGATGAACAATCATGGACTAGAAACTACAAAGCTATGAGCCAAAATAAGCCTTTTCTCTTTATAAGTTGGTTATCTCAGGTATTTTGTTATAGTAACAGAAAGCTGAAAAACACAAGCTAGTTTAATTAAATGAGTTGTAACATCCTTCTCTAGTCCTCCTTCCTAGGATTCTTCCCAATGGATTTTAATTTTTCATTATATAAAACTTACAGTGCTACTCATGTGCCAGATACTATTCTAAGCACTTTATAAATATTAATTTCTGTATTTAATCTTCAAACTAACCCTATGAACTAGTGAATAATATGATGCCTATATTATCTGTGATCAAACTAATGCACAGGAAGCCTTAAACACCTAGCCAAAATAGGACTGGAACACAGAAGTCTGACTCCTATTTGTCCATACTTTTAACAAGTTCACTAATAACATGAATGACAGAAATAGCTAAGAATCACCCCCATTCATATTTGGTGTGGGAGGTTGTTTTATTATTTCTCGAAATTAGAGACTTATAAAAAATAATGCAATAAGCCTTTAATGAGATTATCTCATTTCCTTTTTTATAGCAAACCCACCTCTTGCTGACTACCATCAGCACCCCACCACCTCACTGGCTTGATTCAATCTGTTGTTTTTTTCTATGATAAGACCAAACTATACAAAAAAGTATAAGCAGCCCCTACAATGTTCTATTTGATACTTTACTAGCAACTCTCTTCAGACAAATAGTGTTTTATTTTCAATATCTCTTGTTTGAAGGCCTAAAGAACTGAATAAATATCTTAAAATAAAAACATTTTCTCCACTAAAGGCACTAGATATTAACTGAAATAAAATTTAAAAGCATATTAATTGTGATATACAAATGTATCCATTTATGAAAAAACATGGCATGATATGCATAGAAAAAAATTGGAAGAAACCAAAATATAGATTAATGCTATTTTAGAATTAGGTGGTTTTCTTCTTTTTTGTTAGAATATCTTTTTTTTAAATTTATGCAACAAGCATTGTTATGTAATTTTACACACACACACACACACACACACACACACACACCCTCTATATACATTTGACTATTTGTTAATGTATGTTTGAACATGTGTGGAACAAGATGGTATTGGGTATCCTAGACCAGAACTGAGGGCTGACAGCTAAGGCCACAAGCAAAGAATCAAAGGTAATAAAACCCGTCTCAGAGAAGGGATGGCTAAGACACACGGTCAGCAAAAGCAGCACTGTGACCACTGCGACCGCTACAAAAAAAGATGTATAACTTTCAGTAATAACAAAACTCTACATTTGTTTTGTATGGGTTTCTGTGCTTTTCATTTTATAATTTTTCATTTTTAAAAATAACCTTAAAGAACAGGAATGAGCTTGTGCAAATGAATGTAAAAGTAAAAGAATAATTATGATATAACTTTGAGGATTAATAAGAACAAGTGAAACACAGAAAGGAAGGGAGAGAAAAACACCAGTACTGAGTACTTACCAACAAATCATTACATATGGTAAGATATTCTATAATGAAGAGCATACAGAAGAAGCAGATTACATATGCACACTATGACTACATCTTTAATGACTAAAGTACATTGAAATATCTGGAAAGTGATAAACCAAAGGATTGTTATCATCTTCCATTATGAAGAACAGAGAAACCAGTTCCAGAGGCTTCCATAGCCTCAATAGAATTAATTGAGCATTTACTAGCAGAATTACCACAGAACTTCCTTGGTCTCTGAGAATATTTTTCCATTCAAATAGAGTAAACTGTGAGATGGTTGATCAGTGTTCCATACATTTCTCCTTCACTGTATACTGCAGAAAGCCTAGATGTTTTGCCAAAGAATGACATCATCACTAGTTTAATTATACTGTAAAATCAATTTTTAGGTACAAACTTTATTAATTTAATTGTAAATACCAAGACAATTTGGATTACAGAACAGTTTCTTTACTCAAAAAGTCCCCCATACTAGTCAGTTATACCCTCCTCCATAACCTCTGTGAAACACTAATTTTAAAATGTCATTTAAATGGAATCAGACAGTATGCAACCTTATGAGTGGCTTCTTTCACTCTGTATAATGATTTTACGATTCATCTAAATTATTTAAAATATCAACAACTGGTTCCTTTTGACTGCTAAGTAGTATTCTGCATAGGATACACCAGTCTATGTATTCATTAACTCACTAAAAGACACTCTGATTCTTCCTCATTTTTAGCTATTATAAATTAAACTACTAGCTGTATAACTGGCACACACCTGTAACCCCAGTCACTTGGGAGGTCGAGACAGGAGGATTACAAGTTCGAATCCACTTAGCGAGACACTGTCTCAAAATAAAAAAACAAAAAAGGTCTGGGGATGTGGCTCAGGAGTTAAGCACCCTCAGGTTCAATCCCTGATACCAAAAAAATGAATGAATGAACAAATGAATAACTAACTCTATTAAAAATGCTCATGTGCAAGTTTTTGTGTAAATCTAAGTTCTCTTTTCTGTAGGATAACTACTACTAGATAATATAATGAGTGTGTATTTATATCTTAAGAAACTGCCAGGTCATTTCCCAGAATTCCTATAACATTTTGCATTCCGGTCAGCAAAGAATTAGATATCTAGTTGTTCAATATCCTCACCAAATCTTAGTATTTAATATTTACTTTAGTTATTCTAATAATTGTACAAATGTGTCTCAGTATGGTCTAAATTCGCTAATGATTTTTGAGCATATTTTGACATGCTTATTTCTCATCCTTATATCCTTTTTAGTGAAGTGTCTGGTCAAACCCTGTAGATATATTTTTATTTGGGTCATCTGTTTATACAGTGTTGACTTTCAAGAATCCTTTAAACATTTTGAATAAGTCTTTTGGCAGGTATGTGATTCTCAAGTATTTCTCCCAATGTGTAGTTTGATTTTTAATTCTCCTTGAGAGTGTCTTTGGTAGAGCAAATGCTATTAGTTTGATGACAACAATTATCTTTTTAAGAACTATGCTTTTTAAGCTTCTTCTCAGCAAAGGAAACAATAACATGAAGAGAGAGCCTACAGAATGGGAAAAAAAAAACTTTACCACACGCACTTCAGATACAGCACTAATCTTCAGGATATATAAAGAACTCAAAAAAATTTAACACCAAAAAACACAAATAACCCAATCAATAAATGGGCTAAGGAACTGAACAGACACTTCACAGAAGAAGAAATAACAATTGATCAACAAACATATGAAAAAATGTTCATCATCTCTTGCAATTAGAGAAATGCAAATCAAAACTACTCTTAAGATTTCATCTCACTCCAGTCAGAATGGCAATTATCAAAAACACGAGCAATAATAAGTGTTAGCAAGGAGGTGGGGTAAAAAGTACACTCTTATATTGCTGGTGGGACTGCAGATTGGTGCAACCACTCTGGAAAGCAATATGAAGATTCCTAAGAAAACTTGGAATGGAACCACCATTTGACCCAGCTATCTTACTCCTCTCTTTATAACCAAAGGACTTAAAATCAGCATACTACAGTGACACAGTCACATCAGTATTTACAGCAGCTCAATTCACAACAGCAAAACTATGGATCCAACCTAGATGCCCTTCAACAGATAAATGGATAATGAAACTGTGGTACGTACACACAATACGTATGTATGTATGTATGTAAGGAATATTAGCCTTAAAGAAGAATAAAATTACGGCATTTGCAAGTAAGTGGATGGAACTAGAGAACATCATGCTTAAGTGAAATAAGCCAATCCTCAAAAAACTAAAGGCCAAATATGTTTTCTCTGATTAGCAGATGCTGATCCATAGCAGGGGGTGGGTCGGGAAGAATGAAGAAACTTTAGATTATGCAGAGGAAAGGAAGGGGAGGGGGGCAGGAAGTAGGGATGGGAAGACGGTAGAATGAGACAGACATTATTACCCTATATACATGTATGAAAAAAATTTTAAATAAAAAACAAATTAAAAAAAAAAGAACTATGCTTTTTGGTATAATATCTAATAACGTTTCACCTAAGCTCCAGGTTGTAAGATTTCTTATGTTTTTTTCCTAGGTTTTTTTTAATCTTTATACTTTACAATGACATCTCAGGTTCATTTGGGGATAATTTTTGTATAAGATGTAATATTTTAATCAAGATTCTTTTTTCACTGTTTGTTTTAACATGTCAATAGTTACAACAGCATTTGTTGAAATCTTTCTCCACTGAATTGCTTCTGCACTTCAGGCAAAGATCAATAGGTTATCTTTGTATTAGTCCATTTCTTTTCCAGGGTCTCAAATACATTCCAATGATCTGCCTGACCATCCCTTTGCTAATACTGCAGTGTCCTCATCTGCTACAGCTTTAAAATGAAGTAGGGTAATTCCTTCAACTTTGTTTCTTTTTTTAAAAAAAAATGTTTATTCTAATTTGTCCTTCATATTTTAGAATTTGTCTATAAGCACAAAAGAAAAAATGTTGCTGGGATTTTAATGAGTAATGCATTAAATATATAAATGACACTGGGATGGAATGACAGCATCACTACGATGAATGTTCCAATCCATGAAAAACACATGACTCCATTCAGGTCCTCTTTTAATTTCTACCATCAGTTCCTAGTAGTCTTCAGTATATACTATATACGTTTTGTTAAGATTTATACCTAAGTAATTTTGAAGGTATTATAAACAATATTGTTTTATTAATCCAGTTTCTAACTAATTACTGATTATATACAGAAATAAAAATTTTGTATATTCACTCTGTACCTTGTGAAATTGCTAAGCTCACTTATTATGGGAATATTCTTATAGATTCCACAGGATTTACTATGCAGACCATATTGTCATCTGAAAATAAAGACACCTTTTATTTCTTTCTCTTGACTTACTACATTGATTAAACATGCTTTACAGGCCTGTGCTACATAAGATGTTTTCGTTAACACAGACCCCATATACAATTGTGGTCCCACAAGACAGCACTGCCTAGTGACATTGCAGCTATCCTTCTTTGTATAAACACTCTTAATGTGTGACATCGGCCCAATAAAAATAACAAAATCACCTAACAATGCACTTCTCAGGACATGTCCCCATGATTAAGCAATACATAAATGTGTTAAAAGTGGTAAAAGTAGACAACTTTGTCTTGTTCCTAAATATAGGAGAAAAGCGTTCAATCTTTCCTCATTAAGTACAAATGACAGTTGTAGGGTTTTTGGAGATGTCCTTTAACAAGGTTGAAAAAGATCTCTTCTATTGGTAGTTTGCCTAAAGTCAAGACCAGATGTTTTTAACAATTAACTGTTGATAGAATGGTTTTTCCACTGTTAATGTCATAGATTTTAGGACCTGACTTTTAAATACTAAGGCTGTAATATAAAGCCGGTACTCCACCTCCCCACCACCTGTCAATCTGCGCTCTGCCCGCCTCTTACGTTACAAGAATTTCCGGCTTATGCTGCTGCCATTTTCCTGCTTCCCACGTTATGTCCTAACATGCTAAATAGCTATTGGTTCATCAGGCAGTTTGCAAGTATTCTCCTCCACTACTAGTTCCTTCCAGACCGGGAGATTCCAATATCAGAGAAGCACACATGCCATCTTTCTCTTTTTTCCTTTCTTTTCACCCTGAGCAGACTTCTTACTTGTCCCCATAATAAAGTCTCTTGTGTAAGACCTCAAGTCTGTGGTACATTTTTCTGGGAGCTACTGGCGAGCCACAAATGAGACGAGCGAGCGGGCAGCAGTTCAGCGGATCCCGCAGCGGCAATCGCCGCGGGTCCCAAGCTGCCTTACAGAGGTCAGTCTTACATTCCCAGGAAAAATGTATGTGGAAACAGTGTTTCACTTTGTTTTTATCCATTCTTGGTTTCAATGTGCAAACATTAGGTTTAATGTCTACATTAATGAGGAATATTGGTAGTTCCCTCCACCCAAATATATTTCTATCATTCAGGTATCAGGTAAATACTGGCTCTGTAAAGCAAGCTTAGAATATTTTTCCCTTTTCTATTTTCTGGAAGAGACCATAAAATTAGCATTATTTTTTCATTAATTGTTTCATAATATTACTAGTGAAACCAGGTGAATAAGGAGAATTTTTTTCTACAGTGCCATTTCTTTAATGATTATATGGCTATTTATCCATTTCGTCCTTCATAAAATTTAATAGAATGGGTGTTTAAAGAACTGGTCTGGGGTTTTTCAAGATGGCGGACTAGAGGGTGGCTGCATTTCATGTTGCTCCAGGACTCAGGTTTCAAAAGAGGAGACATTGAGAGACTTGGGACCAATTCAAAGCAGCCGGGTGAGACTCTCCCGTGGGGAGGCGTCCCAGCTGGGGCGGTAGTCCCGGAACGCAGGGAACTTTGTGTAGTAGAGCTGCCCTACGAGACACCCCTCCCCCTGCTGGAGCAGTGATCTCGGACAACTGGGAGCATCGTAGAGGAGGCCGCTCAGCACAGCGCTTGGACTCGGAGCAACCACGGGGGCTCCAGACAGCAGCCCAGAGGAGGGGCTGTGAGGAGAGCTGCTTGGACTCAGAGCCACCACTGCTGAACACTGGGGCCTGCCCGGAGGAGGAGGAGGAGCAGCACTGCGAGGCACTTGGACTCACAGCAACTGGACCAGAGCTACAGGCGGTTGCCAGAGGAGGAGCTGCTTGGCGAGCTGTTTGGACTCAGAGCAACCACTCCTGAAAGCCGGGGCCTGCCCGGAAGAGGAGGAGGAGGAGAGAGGAGGAGGAGGGTGGCCACTTGGATTCGGAGTGACTATACCAGAGCTACAGGCAGTTGCCAGAGGAGGAGCTGTGTGGCGAGCTGTCTGGACTCAAAGCGACTGTTCCTGAACACCGGGGCCTGCCCAGAGGAGGAGGAGGAGGAGGAGGAGGAGGAGGAGGAGGAGGAGGAGGAGGAGGAGGAGGAGGAGGAGAAGGAGGAGGAGGAGGAGTGCGGCGGGTTGCAACTATGGAGTTGTTAATTTGGTTTATTGTTTCCTTCATTTCAAAGATTTCTGTTTGTTTTTTTTTTTTTTCAATATTTCTAACTCTTTATTGAAATGATCTTTTGCTTCCTGTATTTGCTCTTTTAACTGTCGATTGGTGCGATCATTCAATGCCTGCGGTGGAGCTATTGTATGGGGCTCCAGGTGGCTGCTCAGAGGAGGGGCCGCATAGCCAGGCGATTAGTGCAGAGCAGGGTCCCAGGACCGAGGAGGCTTCTTGGTGGAAGAGCCGCACAGAGACACGCTTAGGGGCGAAGCAAAGGTTCCAGGACTGCGGGCAGATTCTCTGAGGAAGGGCAGCCTAAGGAGACTCGTCTGCGAAGGGTGAGGCTCCCAGGCCCAGGAGGTAGGTCCGGGCCCCTGGGAACGTTGCAGAGGAAGGCAGCCCAGCCCAGGCAGTAGCTGTAGATTGAGGGGAACCTATAGGAGGGGAACTGACCAGGGAGACCTCCCCACCAGGTGAGTCTTCCCTGCCGGGTGAGGTATTCCCACAAGGATGGTAAAACCAGAGACACAGGCCCAAACAGGCCTTGCCTCAGCCCGCAGCCTAGTTCCCCTTTGGATGACCATTGGTCAACAAGTGGAGGCACCTCTGCCCGCTACCAAGGAATATACCCCACCCAAAAGCCACCACCCCTAGACAGGCAGCTTCCTTGTGGAGCACCACGCTATCAACTTCCTCCAAGACTTCAGGCTACTGAAGGCTAAGAGGGGATATACTAGAAATCTCCAGGGACATTATAAGTCAATAGAGGAAATCTGCAATATCTCAGTGGTCCACTGATACCTGAACAATATGAGAAAACAAGGGAAGAATATGCCCCCCCAAAATCTAGATATTACATCAAT
The DNA here is from genome assembly GCF_902686455.1 of Sciurus vulgaris. Taxonomy (NCBI): domain Eukaryota; kingdom Metazoa; phylum Chordata; class Mammalia; order Rodentia; family Sciuridae; genus Sciurus; species Sciurus vulgaris. The sequence continues at coordinate 43,435,034 of NC_136464.1, forward strand.
AAAACCCAATGACAGCATGGCAGAAGAAATGACAGAAAAGGAGTTCAGAATGTACATAATTAAAATGATCAGGGAAGCAAACGATGAGATGAAAGAGCAAATGCAGGCACTGAATGATGAGATGAAAGAGCAAATGCAGGCAATGAATGATCGCACCAATCGACAGTTAAAAGAGCAAATACAGGAAGCAAAAGATCATTTCAATAAAGAGTTAGAGGGGATTCAAGATGGCGGACTAGAGGGTGGCTGGGTTTCGTGTTGCTCCAGGACTCAGGACTCAAGAAGAGGAGATATAGAGAGACTTGGGACCAACTCAAAGCAGCCGGGTGAGTCTCTCCCGTTGGGGAGGCGTCCCGGATGGGGCGGTAGCCCCGAATGCAGGGATCTTTGTGAAGTAGAGCTGCCCAGCGAGACACCCCTCCCCCCTGCTGGAGCAGTGAACTCGGACAACTGGGAGGATTGGAGAGGTGGCTGCTCAGCACAGCGCTTGGACTCAGCGCAACCCACCCGGGCTCTGGGAGGCTGCCCAAAGGAGCGGTTGCACGGTGAGCTGTTTGGACTGAAAGCGACCACTCCTGAACACAGGGGGCTGCCCAGAGGAGGAGGAGAAATACGAGCTCGGCCCATCGCTTGGTCTTGGAGCAGCTGCGCCAGGGCTCCGGGCGGCTATCCGGTGGAGCAGCGTGGTGAGTGGTTTGGACTCAGAGCAAGTGCTCTAAACACAGGGGGGTTGTCTGGAGAAGGAGGAGGAGCACGGCGGGGTGCTTGGGCTCGAAGTGACTACACCAGGGCTACGGGTGGCAGTCGGGACGAGGAGGTGCTCAGTGAGTTCCTGGGACTCGTGACGAACGCACCAGATCTCTGCGTGACTGCCTGGTGGAGAAGGAGGTGCGCGGTGGGTCACTTGGACTTAGAGCGACTGCACGGAACACCAGGTGGCTGCCGGAGGAAAAGACGTGTGGCGGGTCACTGGGACTCGGAGCAACTGTAAGGGGCTCCAGGTGGCTGCTCAGAGGAGGGGCCGCACAGCCAGGCGATTAGGTGCAGAGCAGGGTCCAAGGGCCTAGGCGGCTTCTTGGTGGAAGAGTCGCACAGAAAAACTGAGGGGCAGAGCGAAGGCTCCAGGACTGCAGGCAGCTTCTCTGAGGAGAGGCAGCCTAACGAGATTCGTCTGCGAAGGGCGAGGGTTCCAGGCCCAGGAGGTAGGTCCGGGTCCCTGGGAACATTGCAGAAGAAGGCTGCCCAGCCCAGGCGGTAGTTGTGAATTGAACGGAACCTCGAGGAGGGGAACTGACCAGCGAGACCTCCCCACCGGGTGAGTCCTCCCTGCCGGGTGAGGTTCTCCCAAAAGGACTGTAAAACCAGAGACACAGGCCCAAACTGGCCTTGCATCAGCCCACATCCTACTTCCCTTTGGATGACCATTCATCAGCAAGTGAAGGTACCTCTGCCCACTAGCAGGGAATATACCCCACCGGAAGGCCACCACCCCTAGGGAGTCAGCTTCCTTGTGGAGCACCGCATTATCAACTTCCTCTAAGACTTCAGCCTACTGAAGGCTAAGAGGGGATATACTAGAAATCTTCAGGGATATTATAAGTCAATAGAGGAAATCTGCAATATCACAGCGGTCAACTGATACCTGAACAATATGAGAAAACAAGGAAAGAAAATGCTGCAAACAAATCTAGATGTTACATCAATGAAACCCAGCAACAGCATGGCAGAAGAAATGACAGAAAGGGAGTTCAGAATGTACATAATTAAAATGATCAGGGAAGCAAATGACGAGATGCAAGAGCAAATGCAGGCACTGAATGATCGCACCAATCGACAGTTAAAAGAGCAAATACAGGAAGCAAAAGATCATTTCAATAAAAGTTAGAGATATTGAAAAAAAACCAAACAGAAATTCTTGACATGAAGGAAACAATAAACCAAATTAAGAACTCCATAGAAAGCATATCCAATAGGATAGAACACCTGGAAGACAGAACCTCACACATTGAAGACAAAATATTTAACCTTGAAAACAAAGTTGAACAAGCAGAGAAGATGGTAAGAAATCATGAACAGAATCTACAAGAACTATGGGATATCATGAAAAGGCCAAATTTAAGAATTATTGGGATTGAGGAAGGTCTAGAGAAACAAGCCAAAGGAATGAACAATTTATTCAATGAAATAATATCAGAAAATTTCCCAAATCTGAAGAATGAAATGGAAAAGCAGGTACAAGAGGCTTATAGGACTCCAAATATACAAAATTACAACAGACCCACACCAAGGCACATTATAATGAAAATGCCTAACATACAAAATAAAGACAGAATTTTAAAGGCCTCAAGAGAGAAGAATCAAATTACATTCAGGGGGAAACCAATACGGATATCAGCAGATTTTTCAATCCAGACCCTAAAAGCTAGAAGGGCCTGGAACAAGATTTTTCAACCTCTGAAAGAAAATGGATGCCAACCAAGAATCTTATAACCAGCAAAACTTACCTTCAAATTTGATGATGAAATAAAATCCTTCCATGATAAACAAAAGCAAAAAAGAATTTACAAAAAGAAAGCCAGCATTACAGAACATTCTCAGCAAAATATTCCACGAGGAAGAGATGAAAAACAAAGAAGCAAATCAGCAATGGAAGGAACTATCCTAAAGGAATTGTCAAATAAAGGAAGAACCAAGTCGTGTCAAAATGAATAAATAAATAAATAAAATGAACCAAATGACCGGGAATACTAATCATATCTCAATAATAACCCTGAATATTAATGGCCTGAACTCATCAATCAAAAGACATAGACTGGCAGATTGGATCAAAAAGAAAGATCCAGCAATATGTTGCCTGCAAGAGACTCACCTCACAGAAAGAGATACCCATAGACTAAAGGTGAAAGGATGGGGAAAAACATACCATGCACATGGACTCAGCAAAAAAGCTGGAGTATCCATCCTCATTTCAGATAATGTGGACTTCAAGTCAAAGTTAGTCAGAAGGGACAAAGAAGGACATTACAAATTGCTTAAGGGAACTATAAATCAGCAAGACATAAAAATCATAAACATCTATGCCCCAAACAGTGGCTCATCCATGTATGTCAAACAAATCCTTCTCAATTTCAGAAACCAAATAGACCATAACACAATAATACTAGGTGATTTTAACACACCTCTCTCACCACTGGACAGATCTTCCAAACAAAAATTGAACAAAGAAACCATAGACCTCAATAACACAATCAATAATTTAGACTTAACGGACATTTATAGAATATACCATCCAACCAAGAGTGAATACACTTTCTTCTCAGCAGCACATGAATTCTTCTCTAAAATAGACCATATATTATGCCACAAAGCTAATGTTAGCAAATACAAGAGGATAGAGACACTACCTTGTATTCTATCAGATCATAATGGATTGAAGTTAGAAATAAATGAAAGAGTAAAAAACAGAAACTATTCCAACACATGGAGATTAAACAATATGCTATTATATGATGAATGGATAACAGAAGATATTAGGAAGGAAATTAAAAAATTCTTAGAGGTAAATGAGAACAAAGAAACATATCAAAATCTCTGGGACACTATGAAAGCAGTATTTAGAGGGAAATTTATTTCATGGAGCGCATTTAATAAAAGAAGTAAAATTCAACAAATAAACGACCTAACACTACAGCTCAAAGCCCTAGAAAAAGAAGAACAGACCAGCACCAAAAGTAACAGAAGACAGGAAATAGTTAAACTCAGAGCTGAAATCAATGAAATTGAAACAAAAGAAACAATACAAAAAATTGACAAAATAAATAGTTGGTTCTTCGAAAAAACAAACAAAATTGATAAACCTTTAGCCACACTAACAAAGAGAAGATGAGAGAAAACCCAAACACTAAAATTCGGAATGAACAAGGAAATAACACAACAGACATGATTGAAATACAAAACATAATTAGAAGCTATTTTGAAAATCTATACTCCAACAAAATAGAAAATTTCGAAGACATCAACAGGTTTCTAGAGACATATGAATTGCCTAAACTGAACGAGGAGGAAATACACAATTTAAATAGACCAATTTCAAGTAATGAAATAGAAGAAGTCATCAAAAGCCTACCAACAAAGAAAAATCCGGGACCAGATGGTTCGCTGCCGAGTTCTACAAAACCTTTAAAGAAGAGCTCATTCCAATACTTCACAAAGTATTCCATAAAACAGAAGAGAACCCTTTCAAACTCATTCTATGAAGCCAATATCACACTGATACCTAAACCAGACAGAGACACATCGAGGAAAGAAAATTTCAGACCAATATCCTTAATGAAGATCGACGCAAAAATTCTCAATAAAATTTTAGCAAATCGCATACAAAAACATATTAAAAAGATAGTGCACCATGATCAAGTGGGTTTCATCCCAGGGATGCAAGGTTGGTTCAACATCAGGAAATCAATAAATGTCATTCACCATATCAACAGATTTAAAGTCAAGAATCAAATGATTATTTCAATAGATGCAGAAAAAGCATTTGATAAAATACAGCACCCCTTCATTCTCAAAACACTAGAAAAAATAGGGATAGTGGGAACATTCCTTAACATCGTAAAGGACATTTATGCCAAGCACATGGCCAATATCATTCTAAATGGTGAAAAACTGAAAGCATTCCCCCTAAAAACTGGAACAAGGCAGGGATGCCCTCTTTCACCACTTCTATTCAATATTGTCCTTGAAACTCTAGCCAGAGCAATTAGACAAACCAAAGAAATTAAAGGGATACAAATAGGAAAAGAAGAACTCAAACTATCCCTATTTGCTGATGATATGATTATATACTTAGAGGAACCAGGAAATTCCACCAGAAAACTTTTAGAACTCATAAGTGAATCCAGTAAAGTAGTGGGATATAAGATCAATGCATAAAAATCTAATGCATTTTTATACATGAATCTTTGGAAAGAATAATCAGGAAAACTACCCCATTCACAATAGCATCAAAAAAAATAAAATACTTGGGAATCAATCTCACAAAAGAGGTGAAAGACCTCTACAATGAGAACTTCAGTACACTAAAGAAAGAAATTAAAGAAAACCTTAGAAAATGGAAAGATCTCCCATGTTCTTGGATAGGAAGAATTAATATTGTCAAAATGGCCATACTACCTAAAGTGCTATACAGATTCAACGCAATTCCAATTAAAATCCCAATGATGTACCTTACAGAAATAGAGCAAGCAATTATGAAATTGATCTGGAAGAATAAGAAACCCAGAATAGCTAAAGCAATCCTTAGCAGGAAGAGTGAAACAGGGGCTATCGCAATACCAGATCTTCAACTCTACTATAAAGCAACAGTAACAAAAACGGCATGGTATTGGTACCAAAATAGAAAGGTAGATCAATGGTACAGAATAGAGGACACGGACACAAACCCAAATAAATACACTTTTCTCATACTAGACAAAGGGGCCAAAAATATGCAATGGAGAAAAGATAGTCTCTTCAACAAAAGGTGCTGGGAGAATTGGAAAACCATATGCAACAGAATGAAACTAAACCCATATCTCTCACCATGCACGAAACTAAACTCAAAATGGATTAAGGACCTTGGAATCAGACCAGAGACCCTGCAAATTATAGAGGAAAAAGTAGGTCCAGACCATCAACATGTCGGCATAGGACCAGACTTCCTCAACAGGACTCCCATAGCACAAGAAATAAAAGCAAGAATCAATAACTGGGATAGATTCAAACTAAAAAGCTTTCTCTCAGCAAAGGAAACTATCAGCAATGTGAAGAAAGAGCCTACAGAGTGGGAGAAAATCTTTCCCAATCATACTTCAGATAGAGCACTAATCTCCAGAATCCATAAAGAACTCAAAAAACTCTACACCAAGAATACAAATAATCCAATCGACAAATGGGCTAAGGAAATGAACAGACACTTCACAGAAGATGTACAAGCAATCAACAGATATATGAAAAAATGTTCAGCATCTCTATTAATAAGAGAAATGAAACCAAAACTAGCCTAAGATTCCATCTCACCCCAATTAGAATGGCGATTATCAAGAATACAAGCAACAACAGGTGTTGGTGAGGATGTGGGGAAAAAGGTACACTCATACATTGCTGGTGGGGCTGCAAATTAGTGCAGCCACTCTGGAAAGCAGTGTGGAGATTCCTTAGAAAACTTGGAATGGAACCACCATTTGACCCAGCTATCCCACTCCTTGGCCTATACCAAAGGACTTAAAATCAGCATACTACAGAGATACAGCCACATCAATGTTCATAGCTGCTCAATTCACCATAGCCAGATTGTGGAACCAACCTAGATGTCCTTCAATTGATGAATGGATAAAGAAACTGTAATATATATATATATATATATATATATAATGGAATATTACTCAGCCATAAAGTGATAAAATTATGGCATTTGCAGGCAAATGGATGAAATTAGAAAATATCATGCTAAGTGAGATAAGCCAATCTCAAAAAACCAAAGGTCGAATGATATTGCTATTAAGTGGATGAGGACACATATGGAGTGAGGGAGGGGTTAGTGTTAGGGTTAGAGTTAGGGTTGGGGAGGGGGGCAAGAATGGAGGAAGGAAGGACTGTATAGAGGGAAAAGAGGGGTGGGAGGGGTGGGGGGAAGGGAAAAAATAACAAGGAATCAAACAACATTACCCTATGTAAATTTATGATTACACAAATGGTATGCCTTTATGCCATGTACAAACAGAGAAACAACATGTGTCCTATTTGTTTACAATTAAAAAAAAAACTGTTCTGTTACACATTACGTCAATTGTACTTAGAGTTGCTCAAAATTTTTTACTTTCAATGTATGAAGGATCTACAGAAATATTCTTCTTCAATCTTGTAATCTGTGTTTCACTCTGCTATATATAGTCTTGCTAAAGGTTAATTAATTTTACTTAACTTTTCAAATAAGAATTGTAACTTTTCATTGTTTTAGTCATTAAAACTAAAATACAAGTCCTTAAATTGTTATGCTGTTTGAAATTAGATATTTGGGATACAATCAAGTATACTAATATTTGCATAAAGAGAAGTTCAGAAAGACAGAAAAATGAGAAAGAATAGCCCAAAACTTCCCAACCCTGAAAAGAAGACATGAATCTACACATTGAAAAGGCTCAAAAAATTATACTGATAAAGACAGTCACACCAAGATGTTGTTCAAGTTGTCAAAGACAAAATGAAAACACTGAAAGGTAGAAGTGGTCATGTGCAAAGGATCCACAGTAACAGTAAGATGTCATCAGAAAAGAAAAATCCAAAAGGCAGTTGGATGGCATTTTTTTAAATTTTGGAAAGGAAAAACTTTCAACCAATGGCAAAATAATGAAGTTAGATCACACCATATACAAAAACACAAAATGAATGCAAAAACTAAACCACAAACTCTTAGAAGAAAATATAGGGTAAATCATGACCTTAGATTTGGTAATGAATTCTCAGACATGAAATCAGGAGCGTAAGCAATCAAAGAAATAATAAAGTGGATTTTATAAAAATTAAAATACTTTTGTGTACTTTCTTGACATTTTTAAGAAAAAGCCTACAGACGGCAGAAAATATTTGCAAGTCATATTATTTGATGAGTCCAATATCCACAAAATATAAATAACTCTCACAACTCAACAACAAAAATATGAACAATACAATTTAAAAACAAAGTGCCTGAACATGCATTTCTCTGAAGAAGATATGCAAATAACCAAAAGCACATGAAAATAATGCCTGACACCATTATTAAACTGGGAATTAAAATTTAAGACCACAATAAAATACCAGTTAGTACCCCAGTAAGATGGCTAATTAAAAGAGTGGGGGAGAGCATTTCCAGGATATGGGGAAATATGAACATTGAACATTGCTGGTAGAAATGTAAAGTGATTCAGCTATTGTGGAAAACACTTTGGTAACTCCTCAAAACGTTGAACATAAAATTACAATATGTCTTGGCAATCTTATTCCTAAAAGTATACCCCCTGCTCCAATTTAAAACAAGTTACTGAAACGAATGTACATGCACTTCCCTGGCAACACTATTTACAATAGCTAACAGGTAGAAACAACCCATATATCCACAAAAAAATTATACATGTACATATAATGGATATTATTCAGCTTAAGAAAGAACTGCTGACACAGGCTACAACCTGGATAAATTTCAAAAACTGTTTAAGTAAAATAAGCCAGATACAACAATAGACCACACATTGCATTATTCCATTTCTACAAAATATTCAAAATATGTAAAACCATAGAGGCAGAAAGCAGACTGGTGGTTTCCAAAAGCTTGGGGTTGTGGGCAGGGTTTTGTACTGGAGGAAGCAACCACTTAATGAGGATGAGGTTTACTTTATAGTGATAAAAATGTTATGGAACTAGATAGAAATTATAGCTATACAATATTAGGAATATATGAAATGCCACTATAATGTTCACTTTCATATGGTTGACTTTTATGTTATATGAATAATATCCCCATATAAAAACTTAAACTTTTGAAAATTAAAAATTATTACTCAAATACCTTACAAAATGACTTGAACATTTATCCTTTAGTTCAATATCTCAATTCTATACATCTATTTCCTAAATACAAAAAGACAAGGCTATTCACTAAATTATTCATAATAGCAAAGCATACTATATGTGTCTAGACTCTTAGGGGAGGTAAATATAATTGTAATGCTTACTCTGCTTAAAAGTGGAATAATAATTTTTAAAATTTAGACAAAAATCATGTATTTATATCCTCCCCTACCAAGCCTATGTAATGTGCTAGTCTAATGTAATATGAACATTTGGATGTTTGGGTTGTTTCTAGTTTTCTATTATTACAACAAATGTACCAAAGCATCCCTTAAAATCAAACATGCACAAACCTAACTGTGTATCAAGTTGATGATGTAATCATTCAGAATTTGAAATGGGGGGGGAAGAAAAAAAATCTTCAGGTTGTTTTTAGTAATTATATTACTGGTGAAGGTTATCATAATTCTGCAATTTTGCAGGACAATAATTTCATCAACCCTCACATTCCAAACAGCAGTCTGTATTAACATTTCACCAACAGGTTTTGGTTTTACCATACTGGGTTGGAGATTATTTCCCAGATATAATATCTCTTCCCACAGAACATTTTTAGGTAAAGGAAACCAAATGCTTCACATGAAGCCTGTTTAAACATTTCAATTTTCATTCCAGCTTTCATCCATCTTCCCATCACCATCTGCATTTCTGCCATTATTGTTTTGGGTGGGGAGAATACTGAGAAATGAACCCAGGGATGCTTAACCACTGAGCTACATTCCCAGTCCTTTTTAAATTTTGAGACAGGGTCTCCCTAAATTGCTTAGGGCCTTGCTAAATTGCTAAGGCTGGCTTTAAGCTTGCGATCCTCCTGTCTTAGCTTCTCAAGTATCTGGGATTATAGGCATCTGCCACCATGCCTGACTCTACTATTCTTTCAGTCTACTAGTTCCCTAGTTAAACCATCACCAACAGGTTTGATAACAAAGTATATGGAGCTGCTCTGTGATGGAATCTCAGCAATGTTCTTCTATATTCCATGGCCATATTACTCACCCATGTACTAACGCCTTAGAATGGGAGGGGTAAAAAGTCACAAGCCTCAGACCTTCTGTCAATCTTCATTTTGATTAATTTACTGGATTACTAGGTTTTTATATTTGGATGCAATTTGTATAACATAAAAGTCAACCATATGAAAGTAAATTAATCCAGATCAGAGTTCTCATTTTCACCTTCTCCTTCAAGCTTATGAAATTCCTCCAAACAGAACTGACTTATTTAGGACCCTTTAATGTTTAAGGACCAGCACAGATTCCCACTGGTACACCCAATTTTGCTGCATTAAGACCTTTGTTTCAATCTTATCAGTGTCTGATATATCCATCCCATTTCTTAAAACATCAGTCCCTGATGAGTCCCTTGACTCTCCCACTTCTGTCTCCCCCAACCCCTCCTATCACCTTTTTTTTTAATCAATAACTTTAATTTATTTTTAGCGTAATTATGATTCAAAAGGGAAGCTGAAACAGAAAATCTAGTAAGGTTGCTACTTGATTTTACAGCAGTATGATTACAGGGGGCACCCCAAATCACAACATTTACCAAGACCTGGTCAGCAAATTAACATAAACTAACAGAATCCCCACCCATACTCCCAAAGACATCCCTATCACTTCAGAATTCCAAAGATGTAAAGGTTCCTATACAGGAACTGGGAGGGGAAATATGTCAATTGCATTCTTTATTGCACAACTGAATGTGTTCCATAAGATAAAACAAGACAATAATCAAAACAGCCTATTACTGGCAAAAGAAACAATACCCAGATCAATGGAAGAGAAAACAGAGCTCAGAAACAGACCAACATGAATATACTCCAGTGATTTTAACAAAGGAACACAGACAATTTACTACAGAAAGGTTAGTCTTTTCAACAAATACACACGGAAATCAGACAAAAATGTGCAAAAAGTTACCCCAACACAGGCATTACACAAAAATTAATCCAGTGTGTTTCACCAACCAACCAAAATGTAAAATACAATACTATAAAACTATGTTACCTTTGTGAATAAGATAGGATAGGTAATGGGCCCCAATTAGGACTTTTTAAATGTAAAGGCCACTCTAAGAAGTTAATCTGTAGAAACATTCCAAATATTTCAGTCAATTCTTTTGTCGTGGGGAGGCAAGGAAAAGTGAGAAGACACAGAACTGAGTGAAGGTTACAGACTGGAGAGCTAGCAAACAGCCTCAATACTTTTCCAATACCTGTTTAGCATAGATTTTGATCAATAGTCTTGGCATTTTTCCCAAGACCTGAATAACATAGATACTGATCAATACTTCTAGATATTGATGCCACTTAAGTGGCAATCCCTCTTGGATACCCTCTCACCCTGTAGGAGCTGTCTCTTTTCTTCTCACGTGTATAAATCCGACACTCTATAAATCAAAAACTGTAAAATGAAAGCTTACTTAAGGAAAAAAAATTCTTACTGGGTTATCAAGAAATTATTGTCCATTTTTTACAGGTAAAATAATGGAATTGTGGTTGTGTCTTAACAAAGGTAATAATAAGACATTCAAAAATCTTTACATATAAATTTGTAAGTACACATATAATAAATATTTTGTACTACATATAAGACGATAAACACATTTACAAATTGCTCAAATTACTCCCCATTGGGAGAAAATAATGGATGAATAGGATGTAAATTTTGTAAGACCATGATTTGATCACTATTGAAGCTGGGGAACTCTCCTCTATAGGTTTAAAAAAAAAAACTCTAGGGAATCTCTAAATGAAACAAAGGACCAAAAACAATTTTTTGAAGGTTTTTAAGAAGTTAAAAAAAAAAAAGTGGGGGGATGTGGGGGGAAGAAGAGACACAGTGGAGATGTAATATGTAATAATCAACTATCAGAAGCTTTAGAAAAGGGGCACAAAAAAACAGAGGCAATAAAATAATTGAATATAAACTTTTCCAGATTTGAAAAGGATAATACAATAAATTCTCTATTTAAGAAGAGTGAGGGTGCTAGGGATATAGCTCAGTTTGTAGAGTGCTTGCCTTATGAGCACAGAGCACTGGATTCAATCCCCAGTACCAAAAAAAAAAAAAAAAAAAAAAGAGTTAGGAAACACCATTACCTTACTTAATAATCATTACTTAGTAGGTACTGAAAACATACTTAATAAATACAAATAAATAAATACAGACTACCACTTCCCCAGTGACTTCTAATCTAATTTCTAACTTGTCTCCTGCTCCTATTGTGACACCCAAAAATTTCTACCCAGAGAGACTGCATGTACAGTATTGCTTTAAAACTATTCCTGGAAAATAGGTAGAGGCAGTAGATCTAACCCTAAAGAAAACTCAAATGGTCAGATGTGGTTAGAAGGAATAATTTTAAAGAAGCTTACAAAATGCCACAATCCACTTTAAAGAACTTGTTCCCAGAACAACAAACAGAACAAAAGGGCTCTCTTGATATGTCTAGACAAATTTTTTACAAATACCCAATGAAACAAAATATTCATTAAAAAAACTGTCATTACTGTATTCCTTGCAAATTATTAACTACAAAGGGAAGACTTCAGCTATATCTCAATTCTTTGCAATTTTTTCTGCTCTAAAGAAATTCTCTTACAATAGTAACAGCATGCTATTGGCACCAAAGTCGACAGGCAGACTGATGGTACAGAATAGAAGACTCAGAGACAAACCCACATAAGTACAGTTATCTCATACTAGACAAAGGTGCCAAAAACATACAATGGAGAAAAGATAGCATCTTCAACAAATGGTGCTGGGAAAACTGGAAATCCATATGCAGTAAAATGAAATTAAACCTCTACCCTTCACCTTGCACAAAACTCAACTCAAAATGGATTAAGGATCTAGGAATTAGACCTGAGACCTTTCACCAAATAGAAAAAGTAGGCCCAAATCATCATGTTGGCTTAGGACCAGACTTCCTTAACAAGACTCCCAAAGTGTAAGAAATTAAAGTAAGAATCAAAAAATTGGATGGATTCAAACTAAAAAGCTTTTTCTCTGCAAAGGAAACAATAATGTGAAAAGACAGCCTACAGAGTAAAAGAAAATCTTTACCACACATACTTCAGATAGAGCACTAATCTCCAAAATTTATAAAGAACTTAAAAAACTTTACACCACAAGTACAAAGAACCCAATCAATAAATGGGCTAAGGAACTAAGCATATACTTCACAGAAGATATAAAGGCAATCAAGAAATATATGAAAAAGTGCTCATCATCTCAAGTAATTAGAGAAATGGAAATCAAAACCACCTTAAGATTTCACTAACTCCACTTAGAATGGTCAAGATCAAGAACACAAGCAATAAGTGTTGGTGTGGATGTGGAGTAAAAGGCACACTGGTGGAGTTGCAAATTGGTGCAACCATTCTGGAAAGCAGTATGGAGATTCCTGGAATGGACCCAGCTATCCCACTCCTCGGTTTATACCCAAAGGACTTAAAATCAGCATACTACAGTAAAGCAGCCACATCAATGTTTTATAGCGGCTCAATTCACAATAGCTAAATTGTGGAACCAACCTAGATGTCCTTCAATTGATGAATGGATAAAGAAACTGTGATATATATACACAATGGAATGCTACACAACCATAAAGAAGAATAAAATTACCAGTATTTGCTAGTAAATGGATGGAGTTGGAGAATATCATGCTGAGTGAAATAAGCCAATCCCAAAAAAACCAAAGGCTGAATGTTTTCTCTGATAAGTGGAACATAACAGGGCATTGGGGTGGTGGGGGGGCTAAGAGAAGGGAAGCACTTTGAATTGTGTAGAGGGAAATGTGGCAGGAGGGGATAGGTGAAGGAAAGACGGTGGACTGAGACAGACATTATTACCCTATGTACATGTATGATTACATGAATAGTGTGAATCTACACTGTGTACAACCATAGAAATGAAAAGTTGTACCCCATCTGTGTACAATGAATCAAAATGCAGTCTGTAAAAATAAAAAAAAAAATTTTAAAAAAGAAATGCTCTTAAACACTCTTCCATTCTTTCCAAGAACAAATCTACCTGAACACCCAAAAATGCCTTGAAAATTAAAAGTTGTACACAAATTTTAGGAAAATTTGAGCCCTCCAGGGAAGAAATTAATAGGAAAGAGTGGAAATCTGAGTCCAAAGTGCTTCTTTCAAAAGATAGGAAGAAATAATATTTCATTTTGGAATCTACGTGATGAGATTATAATTTCCAACAAAATATTTTTAGAATTCTACTACAATAAAAACATTAAGAGTTTCAGAGAAATGAAATAATTTTCCTGATAAGCAAGATAATCCATGGAATCTGTGAATATATTCAGTTACATGGAAAGGGGAAATTAAGGTTGCAGATGTAATTATGGTTCCCTGTCAGCTCCCTTTAAAATAGGACTATTATCCTGGTTCATCTGGGCAGGTCTAATGTATTAATCATTCCTTACAAAGAGGGAGGTAGAAGAGTCAGAAAAATGTCAGAGATGCTGTGTTCTATCTCTCAAGCTGGAGGAAGGAGGCCAAGAGCCAAATTTGGTAAACGGATTCTCCCCTAGAGCCTCCAGGACAATACAGCTCTGCTGACCTCTTGATTAAGCCCACTAAGACCTGTGTTTGACTACAAGAAAATAAGATAACAAATTTGTGTTGTTTTAAACCAGTATATTTGTGGTAAAATTTGTTACAGTAGCAATAGAAAACTAATATATCCTGTTTCCTCAAATTCTGTAATAATAGGGCTTATTTCTGTTTCTCTTGCTTCAGATTCAGTATTATTCCCACTGCCTACACTTCTTATAGTTTAAAAATTAGTCTCCTTCTTTCTTTGGTGCTTCCAAGTAGGTAGGAAGAAAAACAGGCCAACATGTAAGCACCAGTAACACCTGAAAAGGAAAGAGAAGAGTTGGGATATGACTGATGGGACTTCTAATGGCTGCCAGTCATTATATTATAGACTGAGCAACAATCCCAGTCAAATTCTGTTTGAATTTTACTCAAGCCTTTTTAAAATTTACTCCACTGGGGAGCTTGATAAGCCTCCAAAGTCGGAGGCCAGTCTCAGCAACTTAGCAAGACCTTGTCTCAAAAATAAATGGTGTGTGCTGGGGACATGGCTCAGTGGTAGATAGAGTGCTTGCCTAGCACTCCTGAGGCACTGGGTTAGATCTTTAGCACCACATGTAAATAAATAAAATAAAGATCTAAAAATAAAAATAAGGGTTGGTGTTATGGCTCAGTGGTAAAGTGCTTGCTTGGCATGTGTGAGGCCCTGGACTCCATTCTCAGCATCACATATAAATAAATAAATAAATAAATAAATAAATAAATAAATAAATAAATAAATAAATAAATGGATATAAATAAATAAATAAATATGTCCACTGATGACTAAAAAAAAATCTAAAAATAAAATAAAATAAAAAGGGCTGTGATGTAGCTTAGTGGGGAAATGCCCCTGGGTTCAATCCCGAGTACCAACAAAACAAAAAAAGAAAAAAAAATGTTCCTTTACTTTATTGAAGGCTTTATAAATTCCAAATGAATGATTTTAGCCACAGTGACTGACTATAATGATGAGTGAGTTAATGTTAACCTGTGTGTGAAACAGAAAATCTGGTGGTCATTTTTCAGAATACAGTATTTAACCTTAAATGTGAAATTACAGGAATGTAATAAAAGCTTCCAGAGGGGAAATACAGCAGAGTGGAAAATGACAAACGGTTAACTCACACAACAGTACCACGGCTGTGGATATGGCAGATTCAAAGTCCACCAACCTGAACAGACCCTTAACAAACAGGAAGTGGGGAAGGGGTTAGTCTAACCAATAGAGAAAGAAATACCTCTGTTAATAAATAGTAACTTAAGTAAAGAACTGCATACATGATGAAATGCACTCATCCCAAGGCCTTCTTGCCACAAGAGAACAAAGGGGAGGTGGAGACAACTAAAGGTGCATTTCTTTGATCCAATGGAGATGGTAAAACCTAGGTGATGTTTGGGAAGATGGTATACCCCAAGGTACTCAGCCAATAAGGAACAGGGGAGGGACCTTGTGCAATAGGGGATTAAAATACTGATTATAACCACTCTAGGTGTGCCTGACCACCAGACCCCTGATCTTGTAAGACCATCATTAAAATATCACTTTCACTGTATCTCATGACTCCAAGCCCATTCTTTGGGTTTGAGCAGGTGAGTCTATTTCTTACACAAGTATGTTTAATAAATGAAAATGCCAAAGGTAATAGTGGTGTGGCATGGTCCTTTTGCTGGATAATAGAAAACGAATGTAGTTAGTGGCCCTCATTCCTTCAGCAGTCAGAATTTCCTTCTTTTTGATTCAATTTTCTGTCCTTAAACCAGTCACTTACATGCATCAGTGAGTGCCCATTTAAACTGAGAAAAGCCTCAACAGACTTATTGTTTATCTTATTCAAATGGAGTTTCAGAAACACATTTTAAAAAGCATTACTTTTGTTTTGTTACACTGAAGAATTTCACATCTTTTAGGGACACATACATTTGGGGGGTGAAGGAGGAGTGGCAATAAAAATATCATGGGGCAAAATTTATGCATAGACTATAGTAATCTAAGAAATATAATTATATAGTACCTGAAATTTTTCAGTAAATTCTGAATAAGAGTTGAAGGTGATTGGTATGTTCTAAGAAACAGAACATTAGGAGTAACAACCATGATATTGTAACACTGACTAGCACTTTGATATATATAAGTTTCCCAACAATTGAATAGTTGTAGAAGGTATGACAAAAGTTAAGATGACACAAGTGTTTCTTTACCTAAATTACAGAATTAAATATGTATTAGGATAGTCATTGCAGCAGTTTTAAATTTCAAAATACTGGAAATAATCCTGATGCTGTTAGGAAAGTATCTGAATAAACAATGTATATCTACAGAATAAGGCAGTATACAGTTGTGTAAGAAGACTGAGTAAGATCTCTATGAAATAATAAAAACTAAATATATACTCAAAATGAAACATGATGTGCAGGGAACCTAAATTAAATTCAAGAGGAAAAAAATGAAACTAAGTTATTACAAATGAATAGCAGCCACACGTACTGAATGAAAACTAAAAGAATATGAATAAATATGAAAAACAGTACTTAAGCTATATAAGGTTAATTTAAAAAAAGAATGATAGCCAGGTACTGTTACACACCTGTAATTCTAGGGGCTTGAGAGGTTGAGGCAGGAGGATCTCTAGTTCAAGGCCAGACTCAGCAATTTAGCAAGTCCCTAAGCAACCTAGGGAGACCTTGTCTCAAAGGTGGGGAGTGAGGGGAGACTGGGGATGTGGCTCAGTGGTTAAGCACCATGGGTTCAATCCCCAGTACCAAACAAAAAAAAGAATGAAAATCAAGTCATGTTAATAAATTTATTTTTCATGTGGTATTAAACTAACACTGTGTAAATGTATACTATAATCCTAATATATATGTATATATATGTCATTATATATCATATACTATAATTCTAATGCATACACAAAGTAAAATATTGTGGTTGATAAACAGGTTTCTCAGTTTCTGAGAAAAGTGTTATAAATAAGGTGACAGAAAAGGCTAGAACAAACACTCTGGTGTTGGACTGGTAAAGGCCTCAGTTTGACTACTGTCTTCAGTGTATATATACAGATGGATACAGAAACAAATACAGATAAAATTTCTAGCTCTGTCTGCCACAATATCTAAAAGTAATTACATCCCAGAAGCAATAAGTATACCTGTCCCCTAGATTTTAGTTTATAAATCTCGTTCTTAACAAAATTCTTCCTTGGAGAAATAATGCTTCAAGAGCTGAGGCAGTGACAATACAAGATGAGTCTGGAATATCTTGTGCTGAAACTAAGGAAGTGTTCAGAAAACAAAAGGCCATGCCATAAAGACACAGGAACCAATCTGAAGGCACTCTTAACAGTCAAATGTGGAACAATCTCAGCAATAAAATAAATAATAATGATTGATAAGATGTACAAAGTAATATCAATGAACCCACATACTGATATAATCCATTTTTGAAGGAAGGAAATAAGAGAAGAGAGAGAGGGAGACAACTCTTCTTTAAAAAAGAATCAACAAATGCTAAAATTGGCACAACTGTAAAAAACAATGTATAGTCTCAAAGCATCTGCTCTCAAAATACTAATTATTAAGGGAAAAATAACTACATTAAAGAAACCCAGCAGACACCACCCTAATCAAGTGAACAAAATTAACATCAATGGTGTAACAAACTAAAATCATGTACTTCCTAAAATTAACATCAATGGTGTAACAAACTAAAATCATGTACTTCCTGACAGGAGGCACTTGAAAATATCATCTCTGTTGCATTCTTGCCAAAAACGTATAATCACAATTCACATTCTCACAAACACTGAAGGTCACTTACAAAAGAGTGGATCTGTACTCTTTGAAAGTATCAAGATTATGAAAGAATAAGCAAGACAGAATTGTTGGACTAGAGGAGTAAGGGAACAAGATAACCAAACACAAGTATTGTCCTGGATTAGATTCTGGATCTGATTTTAAAAAGACAATAGAGGGAAACTGGAAAAATCTAAATGAAGTTTGCATATTAGTACTATATTAAATTCAATTTCCTGATTCTGATCACTGCATTATGGTTATGGTAACATACTAACATGAGGAGACAAACAAGTGAAAGATACACTAGAACTCTGTTTTTTGAAATTTCTCTGTAAGTCTAAAATTAGTACAAAATATAAAGCTAAACAAAACAAAAACTCACAGCATACCACATATTCAACCTTTTGGGCAGAAAAACAGCTCTTACTTATCGCCTTCAGGTTAGCAAAAAGCTTATTAAGCACTAGTAAAGAACAGCTCAAAAATAAATAGGTGTTAATGAAATGATAATTGAATTAATTCCTAACTTTAGGAAATTAAAAATTTTCAAGAGGGAATTTATTTTTAAAACAAATATCTTCATTTCTTCCAAGGCAAGAAACAAGAGACATCAAGTCAAACTCCAGAACAAGTAAGTAAAAAAATAAATAAAACTTGAGAGCTGGGAAGTCTCCACTTACTTGACGAAAGATCCCATCAGCAAAGAATACGGTAAGATATAACATATGAGACACTAATTAAAGAGCTAGGGTTGAAATCTGGGTTTCCTGATGGTTGGTCTAATGCTCTCATGCTGTTTTCTAGCTCATCCTATATTAAAAGATACAAAGAGTCCACAAATCAACTTTCCATCTCTGCCTTCATGCAACCCAACTTAAACTACCAAGTTGGCAGTTTCTGCAAACTATCACTAAAAATTGAAGAGGCTGAAGGCAAAACATTCTGATTTTTGCTTTAATCACCACAAGACAATAAACTAGAAGAGCCTGAGCTGAAAATGTTTTAACCACTTATTCAGGCTATAATAGCAACCTCACTAACTCCTAAAATTCAACCAAAGAGTTAAAAATATTTAGCTTCTCAGCTTAAGTATCCTCATTAATAAGTTTATACTATCTTAATCCAACTCACAGAATTCAAATTATTTCCACAAATATTACTAATTACACATTTACTCTATTCCAGGTACTATGCTCCATGATGGTAATAAACAAATTACTCTTTTTGTTCAAATTACTTTTAAGTGCACTAACTTTTTTCTCTGAAACACAGGCTAGCAGATACCACCCTGATCAACTCCATATTCATGAAAGAAAAAAATACTATGCTTGTGGTCTCACAAGTACACTGGAAGTGTGTATGAAGATTTGAAAGAGTACTATTGATATAATATTTAATACTGTAGCAGTCATATTATTTTAAAAATCTGATTTGTATCATTTGTCCTTTCAGTTTGAGATACTAGATTTTCCTTCCTTTCTACCAAAATTTCCCTAGCTTTATCTCCAACTACCTCTTTATACTCTCCGTGATGCTGATATTTCTCCCACACATGGTGCTACTCTGTATGCTGTTCCCTATGGCTAAATGTTCTCCCTCTCATTTCTTTGACCATTAAGTCATTCTGCATTCATTCTTCAAAACTCAATTCAAATGTCACTTTGTCTTTGAAATCTTTTGAACTCTCACTCTCCATCCCTCACTCTCTCTCACACACACACACCACAGTTACACCTTCCTTCTGTGTTATTTCAAGACTGCATGCTTTCTATTCATAATGCACCAGTAATAAATTCACCCTTTGATCATCTGTTTATGTCTGCTTATCATACTAGACTTTGAACCCATTAAGGACAAAGATAGCTTTTTCTGTGTCCTTAGAAACAGTACAACTGGAACACAGTAAAAGCTTTAAAAGTAATTACTTAATTGAACTGCATATTGAAATATACTAATCTATAAAACACATTAATATTGAATGTAAAGCACATAATTAGTCTTCAAGGGTCATGACAACTATATTTGATAAATTTTAAACTTTTTTTAAACATAAAATTATATAACAGGACAAAGTGAACCTACACTGAAAACCACATATACATTGACAATTCACTAGGCTGGCAAAACAAAAAAGTGTTGAGAAAGACTTGGTTTCCTCATCTCATTGGATCCCTTTATCTGCAACAACTGAGTTCAAGTAGATCCCTTCTATTCTTTCAAGTTCTGTGATTCTGTGTTAAATCACAGACGGAAGTATTGAGATTTGAGATTTGAGATTTGAGTTTGAGATTTTCATTTACCTATATAAGGACCGTCTCAACTTTCTGTAAGCCGTCCCTCCACTAACCCATATACACTAACATCACATTTTTAGTTACTTGCAGCTTGCTATTATGACATGTGATATCTTAGGAACTTACTATGTAAAGAGGTTATGTCACAATGTGTATGAATATATTGGAAAGTAATAAACACTACCTTTAGTTTAAGTGTTTTTATTTATCTTGAACTAAATGTATTTATCAGGTCTCAAAGGCACCCATTTCAACAAGTACTAACTGAGATCTTAGTGACAGAAACCTAAATAGGTGCAAGGAGAGAAAGAATGCACCATCTGTATTCAAGTCATGCTATAGGAGCTAGAAATTTGAAATGACTAGTTAACTAGTACAGTGGAGAAAACAAAGTCAAACTCAAGATGAGAAATGGAAAACAGAATGGGAAACCCAATAGAATAGTTACAAGTCAAACTGGCAATTTAAGAAAATTTAGCAGAATAAATAGGACCAGAAATACTGGTATAAATTCTAAAAGTGAGGAGCTGATTTTTTCCCCCTGATTTTTCTTCCCCCAGCAGTAAATCAAGTATAGAATTTGGTAAATTGTACCCTCCTTTAACCATTTTCAAATTGCCCTCTCCTTTATATGTCACAACAGCATGAAAGCATCCATAGACCATACATTCAATTTAAAAGGTATGGGTTTTGTTCCAACAAAACTTTATTTACAAAAACATGGATAGTTTGCAGGCAGTAGCTTGCTGGCACTTGTTAATGTATCCTGAAGAAATAGGAAAGAAAAACTAAACAAATGCCCTGTAGCCTTAGTTACTCAGAACTGAGGTGGAAAGATCAATGGCCCCCAAGTTTGGTCCAGACTGGGCAATACAGCAAGCAAGACTGTTTCAAAACAAAAAATACCAAACACCTCTCACTTTAAGCACATAAAGAAGTCTTCCCTGAAACACTGATAATAAACACTTCTCAAACTTTGAACATTTTTGGTGTATACTGTTTGAAATACACAGGGATTCTAACTTTAATGGTCAGAATTAAGTATGTCTTCTTTTTTAAACTGGATCACAAGTTGCTGTGGAGGTAGCAAAATATTCATATGCATTTGTCAGTAACTAGAGTGGAATTTTAAAAATCATTACATAAATATTAGACATGTTAATGTATAGTAGGAATTTTAAAACCATGCTGAAAAAATGAATGAAGCAAAAAAAGAAATAGAGAAAGTCCTCCAAGTATCATCTTTTCACCTTTCATTCTCAGAATCTACTACAGTTTGGTACAGAGGTAACAAAAGAGAAGCATACAATCTGAATGTTTTATTTTCACAAGTATTTTCCCAACAAGACTGCAAATGAACCATTTTCCAAAGGTACATGTGATAACTAACAAAAATATGAAACGACAATAAACAGAAAATCTTTACCTAAAAGCAGAAACCTAGTATACATCTATGGTGGCGCATGTACAATACAATGAACTGGGAGCCAAGGGCTCCAAGTTTTAATTCGTTAGCATCTCCAGAATGACAGTGTGACTTTATTTATCTAAGCCTCAGTATCTTTATCTATGAAATGAATGACTAAGACTAAATCATTTATGCAACCTTGATTCTATTTTTTCTGCATATATAACACATCATAACTTTGTCAAGTAGTAGAAGGCCAAGGGGGTGGCAGGAGAGAGGGAAGGAATATGCATATTCCATTGTGATAATGTATCTAAAATGTAAATGCAGAATATATAAATTGTTAGTGTATATAGGTACAATGTCCAGCAAAACAAAAGTTCAGAGATATAAAATTATCTTACCTCCCCTAGTGCAGTCATACCTAGCGAGCTGAGCAGTTATTAATTTTGTGTGTGTGTGTGTTGTTCAGGGGCTTAAGAATGGAGCCTTGTGCATGGTATCTACTACTGAGCTATATTCTCAGCACAGGAAAATTATGATACACCTCAACAAAAACATAATGCAAATGCAGGACAATTAAAATAGTCAAAGGAGTAAAACTAATCCTCAGGAACAGAACACTAATATAAAAAGATGCTTTATCTTTCAGTGAAAAGGAATTTAGATATGTAACTATTTTAAATAGCTACTGATATAAGGCAATCGATAATACCAAATAGATGCACTTATCATTGATATTATCAGTAAAGAGATTATTCAATTATACTTTGCAATCTACAGAGTGCTAATCTAATGTTATATTTGAGAGTACTAGCCACTCTTCTCAAGTCAGTGTCGTAAACCATTTTCCTAGGAAGTAAAAACTTGAAAACACTACCTGTGTTCACTCTATCATAGAGTCAAGAGGAGAGTATAAAATCTAAAGAGAAAAATGTTTTCCTCATCATCCTGTAAGCTCAAATGCCTTTCTTAGAAAGTAGTCATTTTTAAGTCTTAATTTACAGAAAACATAAACACAGATATATTCACTGCTACAATTTATTTCCAGACATCAAGAGTAAAACATTCAAACATTTCCAAATAGTGAAACCTATGATGACCTATAGCACTAACAGTCATTAGGAAAGGTCACTAAAATAATAACTATGGTACCAGTTTAGATGAACATAAAATGAAAACTTAGTTTGACTCCACTGTGCTTACAAATTACTATTTTATAGTTAAATCAAGTTTATAACTTTTACATCTAAATTTGTTGACTTCAAAGAATAAATATTTTAATTAAGAACTATTCCCATTTGTTTACAATAAAAATAAATAAATAAAATAAAAAAAACTATTATTTTTAAAAAATTGTTTTTGAAAAGTACATCTCCCACTGTGTTTGTAAATAATGGCCCCACTGATGTTGTTCACATCTTAATTCCTGGAACCTAGGAATATGTTAGGTTACATGGCAAAGAAGAAGTAAGGCTACTGTTGAAGTTAAGGTTGTTAATCAGCTGCCCTTAAAATGGGGACAGTATACTGAAATATCTGGGCAGGCCCAATATATTCACAAAAGTTCTCAGGTGGAAGAGGGAGATAAAAGAAAGATCACAACAATGTGATGTTAGATCGAACCTGCAACTGCTAGTTTAGAAGGGAGCCATAAGCCAAGAAAAGCAGAATCTAGACACTAGAAAGGGCAAGGATATGGATTCTCTCCTAGAGCCTCCAAATGAAATACAGCCTTGCCTACATTAATTTTAGTCCAGTGAAAACCATTTTAGATTACTGAGCTCCAAAAAGGTAAGACCATATGTTTGTGTTTTTTTAAACTATTTGTTACTATAATCTGTTACAACAACAAGAGGAAACTAATACATCAACAGGTTTATAAATGTATTTGTCTGACTCAATAAAAACAACAAATCTGAATTCCTCATCCTTAATGAGATTCTTTTAGATTAAAGGCAAGTAAGTCCCTTAATCTCTACAAACTCACAACATAGGATTATATGTACTACATTTTTTTTCAAATTAAAAAAGTTATGTTTCCCCTTTGAAACAATTTTAAAATAGATGCCTCTCAAATCTTTAAGACCAAGCTCATACCAGGATTCTTGCAAATCCTTCCAACTAGAGATTGTGCACTTTCCTGACTGAT
Organism: Sciurus vulgaris; assembly: GCF_902686455.1. Classification (NCBI taxonomy): domain Eukaryota; kingdom Metazoa; phylum Chordata; class Mammalia; order Rodentia; family Sciuridae; genus Sciurus; species Sciurus vulgaris. Next base: position 43,458,931 of record NC_136464.1, read on the forward strand.
TATAATGAAATATATTTACGTAAAATGAACATTAAGATAATAAAAACATCAGAGAAGCTTACTTGAAAATTTTTGATTGAACCTGTTGAAAAAATGAATCTTTTAGCTCTCTGCGTGCTTCTAAATCCAAGCTTCCACATTAATCACATAAAACAATCCAGGACCTGTAAAACTTATTATACACAGAAGCATTTTTCATGATTTATGCCATTCATTTGGATAATACAACAGATATATGTTAATGTCTTAGAATAACTGTAGCATATCTCTTTTATTAAGATTAAGGTTTCCCCCATTAATATGCATGATTTTTTATTTTTTTTCCGTATTAGTTAATATATTTTTTTAGAAGTTTAAGAACATCTTCATAAGTACTATTTCAAATTTGCAGGTGGGGGAAAGAGGAGTCAAAGAATGGGTGAGGAAGGCATACACAAAGAGAATAGCCAAACATGGGGAGTGAACCCATGTAACATGAAAGGGACTCCATCACTATTTAACCTATCATATGAGTCTTGAGAGCATCAGAGGTAGTGAAGTTCCATGCACAGGGGTGGACAGAGAGGACTGAAGGCAGGGGGCTGGCCTGCTATTGTGTATGGAAGTTTAGAACATCTGCAAAAAATGACTTAATGTCAGAGCCTAAATAGTACTGAGAGATCATTCACATGTGGGGGATGGCCCACTTCAGGAATTTCAGAACTTGAGTAGGATGAGAAAGACATCAACACGGGAGAGGAAATGACAGCAAAGTAGGGAAATTGGTTACCCAGAGAAAAATTGATCAAATAAGTAAGTATTTGAAAGATGATGAAAGTCTGGTTTGTCACCATCAGAGATGGGAGTTACAGAGAGAAAAACAATTGAATCTGTGGTATCAAATAAAAATTGGAGGTTTTAGTGTGAATTCATGGTTTTCATAATATATAAATAATGTAGAAATAAATATTTATGTATATGTGCATACAAATATATGCTGGACATACATATACTCCCTACCTCTGACCACTGAATATGACTGGGATGACTGGGACCAGCAACTGTCCAATAGTAGTGAGCCACCTACCCCTTGAAACTTGGCTTTGAAACAGTATTTTCCACGAAAAAGAACTAGGGCTCTTAGAGAAATGGCTGCTTCCAGGGCTAGGATAAAAAGAGTATAAAATAAACTATATCCTTGTACAAGATAAACTATATCTTGCCTCTCACCAAAGAATGATGAGACATAAAAAAAAAAAGGACACAGAAGCCAGGTAGAAGGAGCAGCCATTGGACAGGAGACTAAAAGAACTAAAGACCATGATAAACAAAATAAATATACTAATATCACTGGTCAAATGGAGAAAACTGAACGAGGTCAGAGTTTAGATAACAGTAACGTATTAATGTAATCCTCTGGTTAGGTAGGACAATGGTCTTGTATCTAAGAAATATACACTAAAGCATCTAAAAGTCATGGGGCCTCGGATAAGGAACTTAATTCTCAAACGCCTCAAATAGGGAAGAAGTCATCTGTACTGATGTTGTCATTTTTTAAAAGGTACAACAACATTAATCTCTGCATCACTTTCTGCATCAATATCTTCTATTCTCCTTCTCACCATGATTTCACAAGTATGAATGAATGGGGAAAATAACGTTGCCTTCACAGTGGCCTCAAGAGAAGCTCATAAGGAAATTATTAATTCACAGTGAAACCAAACACAAATAAGACAGTTCAGTCATGAAAACAGCTTAAGGACAACAAATCAAAATTTTGAAATGTTATTCTAAACCAAAGTAATAGAATTTAACGTAAAAACAGGAAATGAAATAGAGTAGGCTTTGTAGTAAAGGATGGGGTAAAAGGGGGGGAAAAGCATCAGAAAATAAGAATTTTATTGACAAATAAAAAAGTTGGTTCTTCGAAAAAAACAAATATAACTGACAAACTCTCAGCCAGGCTAACAGAGAAAAAGAAAGAAAACTCTCAATACTAAAATGCAAGTTGAAAAAATACAGATGATAATCAGAAACAATTTTGAAAATTTATACTCTAATAGAAAATCTTGAAGACATTGACAAATTTCTAAAGACATATGACCTACACAAATTGAATCTGGAGGACATAGAAAATTTAAACAGATTGATTCAAGCAATGAAATTGAAGATATCATTGAAAGTCTACCAACAAAGAAAAGTCCCAGGACCAGATGGATTCTCAGCTGAGTTCTATCAGACCTTCAAAGAACTAATACCAAGAGTCCTCAAATTATTCCATGAAATAGAAAAGCAGAAAAATCTTCCAAACTCATCCTATGAAGCTAGTATCACCCTGATACCAAAACAAACCAAGACACATACATCAAAGAAAGAAATTTCAGCCCTATATCCCTGATCAAGATAGATGTAAAATTCTTAATAAAATACTGATAAATCACATACAAAAACATATTCAAAAGACAGTGTGCCATAATCAAATTGGGTTCATTCCAGGGATTCAAGGTTGGTTCAACATACAGAAATTAATAAACATTAATTTATCACATCAATAAAGACGAGAATCACATTAGTATCTCAATGGATGAAAAAAAGCATTTGACAAAATACAGTATCAAGTTCAAAACACTAGAAAAACTGGGGATGGTAGGAACATACCTCAACACTGTAAAGGCTATATATGCTAAACCCAAAGCCAACATCATTCTAAATGAAGCAAAACTGAGAGTATTAACTCTAAAAAACTGTAACAAGACAGAGATGCCCTCTTTCACCACTTCTATTCAATGTAGTCCTAGAAACTCTAGCCAGAGCAATTAGAAGAAAGAAATTAAAGGGAAACAGAAAAGAAGTACTCAAACTATCTACATCTGCCAACATCATGATTCTATATTTAGAAGACCCAAAAAAACTCCACTGGAAAACTTCTAGAATTCATAAATAAATTCAGCAAGGCAGCAGGATATAAAATTAACACCCATAAATCAATTGCATTCCTAATCATTAGTGATAAATCAACTAAAAGAGAAATTAGGAAAATTCTCCCATTCACATAGCCTAAAAAAAAAAAAAAAAAAAAACCATATCTGGGAATCAATCTAACAAAAGAGGTGAAAGACTTCTATGATGAAAACTACAGAACTCTAGAAAGAAATTGCAGAAGACCTCAGAAGATGGAAAGATCTAACATGTTCTTGGATAGGCAGAATTAATACTGTCAAAATGGCCATGCAACCAAAAGCATTGAACAGATTTAATGCAATTCCTATTAAGATTTCAATAATGTCCTTCACAGAAATAGAAAAAAAGTAGTCATGAACTTCATTTGGAAAAGTGAGAGACCCAGAATAGCCAAAGCAATCCTGAGGGAGAAAAGTAAAGCAGGAGGCATCACAATACCAAACTTTATACTACAGAGCTACAGTAACAAAAACGGCATGGTATTAGCACCAAAACAGACATGAAGATCAGAATACAAAGTACAGAACAGAAGACACAGAGACAAACCCACATAAATAGAGTTATCTCATACTAGACAAAGGCACTATAAACATACATTGGAGAAAAGATAGCCTCTTCAACAAATGGTACTGGGAAAACTGGAAATCTATATTTAACAAATTGAAATTAGAACCCTCTCACCCTGCACAAAAATCAACTCAAAGTGGATCAAGGTCATAGGCATTAAACCAGAGACCTTGCACCTACTAGAAGAAAAAGTAGGCCCAACTCTCCATCATGTTGGCTTAGAAACTGAATGTCTCAACAAGACTTCTAAAGTGCAAGAAGTAAACTCAAGAATCAATAAATGAGATGGTATTAAACTAAAAAGCTTCTTCACAGCAAAGGAAACAATCAAGAGCATGAACAGAGAGCCCACAGAATGGAAGAAAATCTTTGCCACCTCCACCTGAGAGCATTAATATTCAGGATATATAAAGAAATCAAAAAACTCAACACCAAAAAAAAACAAATAACCCAATTAATAAATGGGCAAAGGAACTGAACAGACACTTCACAGAAGAAATATGATCAATCAACAAATACATGAAAAATGTTCAATATCACTACTAATTAGGGAAACACAAATTAAAACTGCATTGAGATTTCATCTCACTCTAGTAAGAAAGGCAATTATCAGTGATATAAGTAATAATAAATGTGAGGATGTAGAGAAAAAGGTACACACATACATTGCTGGCGGGACTGTAAATTGGTGCAACCACTCTAGAAAGCAGTATGGAGATTACTCAGAAAACTTGGAATGGAACCACCATTTGACCCAGTTATCCCACTCCTCAGCATATACCTAAAAGACTTTAAATCAGCATGCTATAGTGATATGATCACATCAATGTTTACAGAAGATCAATTCACAATAACTAAGCTATGGAACCAACCTATCCTTCAACAGATGAATGGATAAAGAAAATGTGGTACAACCACTGGGATATATTCAAACTAAAAAGGAAACTATCAGCAATGCGAAGAAAGAGCCCACAGAGTGGGAGAATATCTTTGCCAATCATACTTCAGATAGAGCACTAATCTCCAGAATTTATAAAGAACTCAAAAAACTCTACTCCAAGAATTCAAATAATCCAGTTGACAAATGGGCCAAGGAAATGAATAGACACTTCACAGAAGAAGATCTACAAGCAATCAACAAACATATGGAAAAATGTTCAACATCTCTAGTAATAAGAGAAATGCAAATCAAAACCACCCTAAGATTCCATCTCACCCCAATTAGAATGGCGATTATCAAGAATACGAGCAACAACAGGTGTTGGCGAGGATGTGGGGAGAAAGGTACACTCATACCTTGCTGGTGGGGCTGCAAATTAGTGCAGCCACTCTGGAAAGCAGTGTGGAGATTCCTTAGAAAACTTGGAATGGACCCTCCATTTGACCCAGCTATCCCACTCCTTGGCCTATACCCAAAGGACTTAAAATCAGCATACTACAGAGATACAGCCACATCAATGTTCATAGCTGCTCAATTCACAATAGCCAGACTGTGGAACCAACCTAGATGCCCTTCAATTGATGAGTGGATAAAGAAATGTGGTATATATATACAATGGAATATTACTCAGCCGTAAAGAATGATAAAATTATGGCATTTGCAGGCAAATGGATGAAATTGGAGAATATTATGCTAAGTGAGAGAAGCCAATCTCAAAAAGCCAAAGGACGAATGATATCGCTAATAAGTGGATGATGACACATAATAGGGGGAGGGAAGGGTTAGTGTTAGGGTTAGGGAGGGGGGCAAGTATGGAGGAAGGAAGCACTGTAGAGAGGGAAAAGAGGGGTGGGAGGGGTGGGGGGAAGGGAAAAAATAACAATGAATCAAACAACATTACTCTATGTAAATTTATGATTACACAAATGGTATACCTTTATGCCATGTACAAACAGAGAAACAACATGTATCCCATTTGTTTACAATAAAAAAAAAAAAAAAAAAAAAGAAAATGTGGTACATACACACAAGGGCATTTTACTCAGCCATTAAAAAAAAAAAAAAAAAGAAGAAGAAGAATGAATTATATGGCATTGGCCAATAAATGGACAGAACTGGAGACTACCATGCTAAGTGAAATAAGCTAATCCAAAAAACCCAAAGGCTGAATATTCTCTCATATGCGGATGCTGACTCATGTGGTGGGGGGTGGGTTTGTGGGAAAAACAGTAGAATGAATCAGGCATAACTTTCCTATGTTCATATATGAATACACAATCAGTCTAATTCCACATTATGTACAATCACAAAAATGAAAAGTTATACTTCATGTGTATGTGATATGTCAAAATACATTCTACTGTCATGTATAACTAAAAAGAATTTAAAAATTTTAAAAATGAGGATTTTACAAAAGAAAATTTAAAATTTTAAATAAAATTCACTTTATTAGAACTTCTCTAGAATACTAATTTCATTTCAAAGAATCTGTAAGTTCTACCTTGGTACAGAAAGAAAGATGGATAAAACACAATCTGGTCCTTACCTTCAAAATACATGAGTGTAGGTGGGAAGAACAATATAAATCAGTACTATTCCACAAGATAACAAGTGTACTAAAACTAGGAGAAGGAAGAAATATGGTTTGAAACAGGGTAAAGAGTGATTAATTCTAACTGAGAGGAGTAATTTTTGACTACCTTCACTAAGTCAGTATTAGGGGGAAAAATAAATGAAAAGTGGCAGTCTTCACAATCAAGCAGGAAAAAGAAACATGGAAAACCAGGGTGTAATTTTAAAGTGCTAAGTGTAACTATGCCCGGATGCTCTAGAAACTGAGACAGGATAGACAAGAGGCCAGTCTGAACAACTCAGCAAGAGTCTGTCTCAAACTAAAATTTAAAAGGGACTGGGGAATGTAGCTCAGTGGTAGAGTGCTTGCCCGGCATGTGCAAAGTACTGAATTTGACCTCCAGTACTGCAAGAAAAAAAAAGGAGGGGATGGTGATTGGGGTCTCATCATTGAATGATAACCCTTAAGAGGAAGGAAGAAAGGTCTGAACACAAGCTTAGAGGATGAATGAATATTTGACAAGCATGGGAAGAAGGTCTGCTGGGCTAAAGAACAGCACAGGTAAAGGTAAAGTACAGGAGCATTTAGAGAAATATGAATAATTTCAAATGGTCCTGACACAGGACATAGGTGAGGTACTGATAAAGGACTCCTAAACACAGATACAGGTATAAAGGACACCATGATTTCACCATAGTATAATCAAAACAATCAGAGGAGAATGAAGGACTGATAAATGGAGTAAAAAGCTAGCAGAATGGAGACAAGTTGCCACTATCTCTGAGATAACTTAGGTTAAAATATTTTTGAAAGATTAAAGCATCTTTGGTCTCTTCCTTAAAATAAAATAACCCAGGCTAAGTTAAATGTCAGTTAAGATGAGAAATCACAGAAATCCTCATTCACTACTGGGAAGTATAATATGGAAGAACAATTTTAGGTAGAAATGTGGCAGTACCTAGTGAAGTTGGAGATACACATATCCTGTGACACAGTAATAATATTCTTAAGTTTTTTTTAAAGAAACACTGACATATGATCAAAGAGACTCAAATAAGAATGCTTACAGTTGTACTGTACAGATTATTATTAATGAATGCTAATTAAAAGGGGAACACTGTTATATTCAAGTAAAAATAAATAAATTATATTTATAATATAAATACACAGTTACCACAAAAACATGGAACTGAAATTTAAAGTTAAGAACATCATGTAACACTTATACAAGGTATAAAACACATAAAATAATATTTTGTATTGTTCATCAATACCTAAATGTATTAAAGTTTAAAAAATGAGAATGGCCTACACCATTTACCTTAGAATTCATCTTTTAAAGTGTGGTGCATTAAAAGAAATTCACTGCTATATTTACTACAAGGACATTTACTGAATGCATTGTTTACTGCATAATAAAACCTTCTCTTTAAGAGAATCCATGCATACATTAGAGAGGGAGAATAGGCTGAAAATCAAAAATCTAGTTTCTATATCATGAATTTTAGAAAGGAAAAAAACAAATTAAAGAAAAACTGAAGAAAGGAAATAGTTATGAAACAAATCTAAAATACAGAAAACAAGCAAAACTTAGCAAGCCCAAATTTGGTTCTTTAAAATGAAGAAATCAAAAGGAAATGTCAATTACCTATATTAGGAATGAAATAGTGTATATCACTTTAAAACAATAAAAAATGTAAAAAAGATAATAAGATAATCCTAAACAACTTTCACCAACAAATGACACCTTAGATGAAATGGACGAATTCTAGAAATCCAACACAAGAAGAAATACATATAGGTTTTAGTGGGCCAATATCTATTTTTAAAAACCTCGAAAAGAAAATTCCAGATCCAAAACATTGAATTCTGGTGAATTCTTTTAAATATTTAAGGAAAAAGTTAACATCAGTAATATACAAAATCTTTCAATCAGCAGAAAAACAGGAAGAACTTCACTTGTAATAAAGCTAGCATGACCTCAATATCAAACATGACAGAAAAAGAAGAGAAAAATTACAAAGCAGAACAATGTTGTTCATGAACACAAATGCAAAAAACATAAATATTAGCAAATCAAGACTAACAATATTTTAAAGGATAATATACTACAACCAAGTGAACATAAGCAAAGGCAGTTTAATATCTGAAAACGATGCAATGCAATCCACCACACTAACACCTACAATGATTTAATTATCTAATAGATGTAAAGCAGACATTTGGTAAACATTAATACACTCACAATAAAAATTCAACAAACAAAATAAAAGAGAACTTCCAAGCTGGACACTGTGGTATGCACCTATAGTCCCAATTACTTAGGAAGCTAAAGTGAGAGGATCATTTGAACACAAGAGTTCAAGAACAACCTGGGCAACATAGCAAGAATGCATCTCAGAAAGGAAAAAAAAAAAAAAAAAAACTTTCACAAACTGATCATATTTTCTCTCCATGTGTGCCCCCCAACCAACTTTAAGAGTGAACTATCAAAATGTTCCCTCTGAAATTTGGGGGTGGGGATAATATTGCAAATGATATGATTATACAGTATAAATATCAATTCTTAAAATACCCATGGGTAAATTATTAGAACCAATAAGTGAATTAATTTACCAGTTACTGAAAAAATAAGTCAACAAAAATCAAGTATACCTATGTAATATATATAACAAAGAAAACTTTGAAAAATAAATATTTTAAAGTAATGTCATTCATAGTAGCACAGACTTAAAAATAAATCAAATATGTATAACATTTTATAGAAAAGCACAAAATATTAGCAAGAAATTTTTCTAAATTCCAAATAAATGGTGGAATATACTACAAGAATTGGAAAACTATCATACATTTTTCCATTCTCTCCAAAATGATCCATAAACTCAATGCAATTCTATTCAAAATACATCCACATCTTTTACAGAAATTGACAAGTTCATTCCAATATTTAAATGGAAATACAAAAGGTGAACAAGACATAGGGAAATACTAGAAAATAAAAAAAGATGGAAGATATATACTACAGACCTCAAAACATTTAAAGCTATAAAAACTAAAAGAATGTAGTATGGACATGAGGCTACACAAACAGACCGATGAACTAAAACAAGAGTCAAGAAATATTTATGTACATAGTCACTAATTCATGATAAAGATGATCCTGTAGTAGAATGGGGAAAACAGCTTTTTAAAAAATAAAAGTGCTGGGTATGATAGATAGCACACACCTGTAACCCCAGGGACTCAGGAGTCTGAGGCAGGAGGACTTCAATTTTATGGCCAGCCTTGGCAACTTAGCAAGACCCTTTCTTGAAATAAAAAATAAAAAAAGGACTGAGATGTAGTTCAGTGGTAAAGTACCCCTGGGTTCAATCCCCAGTACTAAAAATAATAACAACAACAACAACAACAATAATAATAATAATAAATTATTTGTTGTGTATCAAAAGGACTGATCCTCAAAGGAAGGAAAATACATAAGTGAAAGTGGTAAATTAGTAAAAGTGGTAAAGTATACTAACATCTAAGGAGGAAAAAAGATCTTAAGACAAAATGCAGAAACAGGGAAAGAGATGATACAAGAATACTAAATGACCGAAAGAATAATTCAACAAGAAAACAATTCTAAACAAGTACACATCTAACAAAATAAACGGGATACTTAAAGGAAAAAACTAACAGAACTTCTGAGCAAATGTCATAAATCTGCTACCACAGTAGATCAACACCCTTCTCAACTTTTCTATTGATTCTCCAGACTTGTCTTCTGCCTTAAATGAGAAGACAAAGGTGGCATCTTGTTCCAAAGCATAGAATGAACACTTTTTGTTTGTTCCCATTCCATCATACACAAGCTGCTGATCAAGGAGAAAATCCACTCATCTAAAAACCTGTCAGTCTGAACTCTTTCAGAAAAGGCTACTTTGTCATTTGTTGCAGAAACAAGTAGCTGGGGTGGTGAACCTCTGAAAACATTAGGTAATAAGTGGCTTATTGCTGCCATCTGTTGGACACAATGATCATCTCAATCATACTTCTAAAAATCCTACTTAAAAAAAAAAAAAAAGGCCCTAAACTATAACCTCTATTTACATCCTTTATTTAACAAGATGAAGATACTCTCTCTAAATAATTACAATTAATTATTTTAAACACACCAGGTACACTTTATTCATATGGCAGATTTTCCATATTACTTATGTTTCTTAAAATATATATGTATAAATGCAGGATAGGTCTTCTAGCACTCACCCATATCTAGTTCCCTTCTAGGCACATAGGAAAACTACACTTCCTGTCTCCTCAGAAGTTCTGTGGGACCATATGATCAATTCTGGTGAATAGGTTGTGATTGAAAATGCCAAATATCATTTGCAGAACAAGGCAAATAACTACATGAGTAAGGCTTTCAAGCACTCCCTTCCTCTGCCACAGTGACAAGAAGGAGCCTCAAAAAAAAAAGACGAGCCCCCAAGATCAAAACACCTGAGATCACTAAAGACAGGTGTTTAGAGAGTTGCTCAGACTTGAAAACACTTTCTAAGAGTAAAAACTATAGCTTTTATTGTGTTAAGCCACTCAGAGGTAGTACTTGAATGGTACCTCAGCATACCCTAACCCAGGGTTTTACAACAGCAGCACTACAGCTGTCTTAGGCTGGATAATTCTTCCCTGTGCACTGTAGGATGTGAAGCAGCATCTCTGGCCTCCACTCCCCAAATGTGACAAACCACTGTCTTCTTGTACCTCCATGAGAACCAGTGGTCTAGATTAACTTGAACAATGCAATATGTACATATATATGTATGATGAATATGTTCATATATGTGTGTAAGTACATTTAAGTCAAACATCATAGACTCTCCATACTTTAACTGATATGAATTCCCATTTCTCACCAAGTAGAAAAGTGAATTTGTAAATTAAAAAAAAAATCAGTGTCATAAGTCTCTCTATAATAAGTAAATAAACATTCTAAAGGACAAAAAAATCCATACGTACTATGCTGTTCATTTCAGAAGAATCGTAGCTGCCAACTGGATGGACATTTCCAATGGGTTCCAAGCCCTCTTCATCCCACATGTATGTTCCATCGGAGCTATCAGATGGAGAAAGTTCAAATGAAGAACCAGCTCTATAATCTGTATCTGGTGAAATCAAATTAGTTCCGGAAGAATGTTTTGTACATTCACTCCTGTCTTCAAGTGATTTAAACAGAGAGAGAAAAAGTTATTAATTCACAAAAATATAATTATTTCTCAAGCTCTAAAAATGTGAGCTCTAAGAATTTGACATATAATAGCAAAAAAAGTTGATGCAAAAGCATTTATAACTATCATTTTGTAATTCCTGAATGATAAAAAAAGGCTTAAAATAACCTACTGAAGTATTTTCTAATAAACAAAAAGAAAATTCATTTAACTGCCTTTTGCTTCTGCAACATTTTTTACATTTTCATATCCCTTTAATATTTCCCAAGATATTTACTTTTAACCACTGGCCAGGAAACTCCCTTCCTTTGTGTACATTATTTAACCTCACAGCTGCTTCCTCATAAGGAAAAAAGCTTGTTCTGGGGCAGTCTCTTTTATAAGACCCACAACAGATCAAGGGTTTATGTGCATCTCTAGGCATGACCTATTCCCTTGTTTAGCCCACATACCTTTGCCAATTCCCTCCATTTATTCTTTTTTTTTCAGGATATATGAACACATAGAAATACTTTCTCCAATATTTAGTGCCAGTATATCCAACTAGAAGAGGAAATGCTAAATAAGGGCTATCCCACTTTTTCCAATTAAAAATAAAATAAAGTTCCTCTGGTATGACTATAAAGATTGCTAAATAAGAAAATTTCCTAGCATTTAAAAAAAAAAAAAAAAACCCACAGACTGGACATAACTTGTATTATTTCATTTACCCTCATTTGGTAGAGTTTTACTTTTAAAAAACAGCAACACTCTGCTTACCCTAACTGGATAGTTTGTTTAAAGGTATACTAAGGCTTGGGGGAAGGAGGAAAAAAATCCCTTGGAAAGCACTGCTTATACTAAGTAATTGGCACATGCCTGTGTATGACAGGCAAAGAAGTAAGAGTGCTTTTACTGATTTTGTTTTAGATAGGGTAAAAAGCAGGATAGGGTAGCAAAAGTTACAAGGAAGATAAATGTTGCCCTACTCCAATTTTATCTACATCCATCACTGTGTGAAACTGACAGTAACTTGGCATACATCAGAAAATAATCCTAAATGTAAGCTCGGTTATATTATCTTAAAAAGCAAATAAATTTAAGGATATTATAATATTTACCAGAAACACTTATATCTATCCATTCATCAGTTTTACTGAAGGTTTTTTCATTTTCCTTGGGGGAATCAAATATATCCTTTGATGGTACATTTTCATGCTTTTCTTCTTTGAGAGAAATTTCCTCTGGAGTTATTCTAGTTCTATGAGAGTCTTCTATATCTATAAAATCATCACTGAAGTCTTCACTTAAATCATTCTTATCAGAAGATGACAAAGACGACAAGGAAATATCATCCACATCATCACTCAAGTACCTAACTTTAGCATCATGCTTCATGGTCTGGTTGTTTTCTGTTCTATAACTTTCATTTTCAATGAGTTCTTGGTCCTTATTAGTAACACTGTCCTTAGCCAAAACTGTAGCCTCCTCCTCTACACACGAGTCAACAGGTGAATTTTTATTACCATCAACTGTGATAGTCCCAGAAAATGGAGGTCTACTAGATTTCAGTAGAGAGGAATGAACCATCCTATAACCCAAAGTGGAAGTTACACCTGGACCATTTGGTAAAGCCAACTTCTTTCCACCAGCAGCATAAGGCCTATTAAATCCATAGCCCAAATGTTCATTCCCATTGAGTACTTCTGACTGTCGGGAATTTCTTGTTAGCATACTTGATCGCAGAGGCATTCTGATAGGTAACTGTTGGTTCTGATAAGGCTTTGTAAGATCTACAGCTCTATTGAAGGAATGTGATCTGGTTATAGATGAAGGTGGAAGGAATGGATTCTGAATGGAATGTGAAAAACTTTGTGACCTTACCATTTTTTCACAAGTAACAGATTTAATGTTGTCTGGGGACTGTGCTAAACTTTCTCCAGAACTGCTTCTGGTGGCACAGGAGTTTGCTCTAGGTCTTTGCATGCTACCAGTCGATCGGTTTCCATAAAATCCATTCAACTGAGATTTTGGAGCACTGACCGCAGAATATGAAGTCCTTCCTAATAACGTGCCTTTGGTGAATTTACCCAAATTAGATGGTCCAGAAAAAGATTTTTGGTTTAACTCCTCTGTGGATGATACAAACATAGTGGTTGGCTTTGCCAACTTTGATGTGAATAAAGATACACTTTTTAAACCTCCCTTTATCCCATTTTTTTCAAACATTCCTTGAGTAGAAGCATGTTTTTCAGGATCAATTAATTTATCATGTGAACTCTGAGAACTGCCAGATTCTTCAGTACTTTGTGCCGTAAGTTGGTATTTGTTTGTTTTTCTCCAATTAAATGAATGGGACAATGAACAATCAGAGCCATTATTTTTTATGTAACTTTTGACATTACTACTGTTGGAAGTTGCTAATCCATTAATGGCTGTCCCATTTGGCATTGGCTGCAGTGTACTTCTTACAGATTTTGTTCCATACTTTGGCAACTTGGAACCCAAAAATGTCTTGATTTGTGTTTTTTCTTCCATGAGCTATAAGGTACATTTGTCCTTAAAATTTGACAGAATCTGAGAAGAAAAAAAAGAGAGATTAAACACGCTTAAATAACGGTAATTACATGAATATATGAACTTAAATAATTACATGAAGAAAAACTCAAAAGTTATTCATCAGTCCTATAGAACTTTTAACAAATATTAAATAACTTTATGCTGGAAGTATTTCATTTTTATAAATACTTTTATCAACTTGAACTATGAATAGTAACAGAAAAGTCCATAAATAATAAAATTAGACTCCCAAGTTTAGGTGTATATAAAAAAAATACTTCTCTATTACATCTTTCAATTTACAAATAAAATGATTTTTTCACTTTAGGTTACATTCTCCTCTTTTTAAAATAAGAACATGTGGTTTTGCTTTTTGTAAAAAAAAGCACACATTATCTTATCAAATTGGATTATATTTAATAATTAATGGCATTAATTACTGAAATCGCAGGAAGGATGTAGATAAAGAATACAGTATTCAAAAAAATAATTCTTCTGGCAGTAAGGACTGAGATAGCTGTCATTTTAAGTAACTTTCTCAAAAGAATGTTCACCCAATAACATAAACAGACACTACAGTCAATGCCAAGATGAGAAAAATAAAGACTTAATAAAATTGACTCATCTATTAATCTTAATCCCTCACATTTATTTTAAAGATAATGCAAAATTACAAGATGAAAAAGTTCAACGCGTGTACAAAAACAAAATTAAAAACAATCAAAGTCCTTTCTATGAGAAACTGTGTAATAAATCATGACACATTCTTGTAATAAGATCATAAAGATGAGAGCAAAGTATTTTGCTATTTTGTCTTAAATATAAGGGAAATATGGTCACTGTCTTTTCACTAAATTGTATAAAAATTCTATAAAAACAATCAAAAATGCAAATAAAAGAATAATACATGCCTTTGGATCACTCACTGATTTTTTTAATATACCTTATGACATTGCCTTTAATTTGTTAACTTTTTAATTAAAAATCAACTCCAAGTCCACTCTGGCCTAAGAATGAAGAGCTCCCAGAATACGTAAGTTTTATTAATTATGTCAAAAGTAAATATTTAGAAAATTATAGATAAACTAGTAAAGATGGCGATATGAAACAATAACAGAATGTTCTGTACCCAACAATTAATAAAAGGGACAGAATATATATACAAATTGTGTGAATTTTAAGTCAAAATCTACTGGCTGCAATCAAACAAACTAAAAACCTATCAACTTTAAAAAGCAAAGGGCAGAAAAGATGATTCTATACTATATAAAATATCTCCTAGCTTGATTATACTGTCTAGACGCAGTAATGAGAAAGATAAGCTAATAAAACTTGAAATCTTTAATAAATGTCCTCTAATATGGATAGAAATATCTTATTTGGATGCCCTAGAAAATCCAGGAAAACATCTTACACAGGGAAGCATCAAAAACCTTATTAAAGGCAAAGAGAAGGGTTACCACCATTCTGCCAATTTCCAAGGAACTACGCTGAGTTGAGGGAAAGGTCTAAAGCTCAAAGAAATATGCCGCATACTGGGCAAGAAGGAATGAGGCTAGCACAGGACACTTAATTCAACCTAATCAGACAAGGCAGCCTGGAGCTCCAGAAGAGATCTTCCACTGATACCACCTCATACTTCCAGTAGAAAAGCAGGCAGAGAACAACTCACACTTCTCAAAATAAAAAGAACAAAGTTAGCCAAGGTTGGAAAGACCCAGAGGGAAATCACCTACTGTTATATCAGGATGAATGCAGTCTGACCCATCTATTCACATTAACTCTGAGCAAAATACAGACAGGGAACTGGGTAAACAAGTAGGTGGTAGAAAGGACCAAAACAAATAACCAAATACAGCACACAAAAGAAAGGAAGAATCCAGACGGAAAGAAAACAAAAAAGAAGAAAAAGAAGGTAATTCTCTGTGCATTCTTTGTAAGAGAACAATCTAATAAGAACATATATATCTCATAAGCAAAAGCTCAAAGATAAAGACAAAAACAGGTAAATTGAAAAGAAAGGTTATAGAGCTAAGGAAACCAATTAAGAACAAGAAATTGGAAAAAAGCGAAGTAAAAGAACCAGAGGCTGAAAATCACATAAGAGCAAGATAAAAATTTTAAGATTAAAAAATGTAGGATAAAGATTGAATGAAAAGATAATTAACAGTCTTTAAGTAGAATAAATAAATGGCAAGGAGACATAATAGAAAAAATAAACCTAAAAGAAAAAAGAAAAAAACTATAGAAGGAAAAATATACTAAATTGAGATCCAAAGAAATAGCCTCATTAACAAAATACCAAGATAAAGAAACAATTCTATGGGAATATGGGGGGAGGGGAGTTCATCTTAATGAAAATATTAAGACTTGGCATAAGCAAAAGAAATTATTTGATATCCTTCCAAAGAAATGCTAAAGCCTCTGAGGACAATTAAATTCTAAAGAAATTACAACTCTGTAAACTTTAACATGCAAAAAACTAACACAACTCTTGTCTACAGATATGCAAATTAATTTCGCCCAGTACAGGGTCAATTAACTTCTCCCTATCCTACTAGAAAAAGTCAACTTTTCATCATTTGCAAAATTAACTACAATAATCCTGACCTACAAATACCTCTGATTCCTTGTATTCTCCTTTGTACCAGTGTAACATCTCTGATTCTAATGACAATAATAAGATTAAAAAAAATCACATTTTAACATGTGTTCATTTTATATCTGAATGAGAGTAATGATTTTACCCTCTTCTAAAATGTATCTTTAGTAGTCTGGAGGTTCTCACCAAGATAGCCAGTAGATTCAAATGACAAGAGTAGGTAAAATTTTCACCAAAGTGGTGCACTTCATGGGCTGCTTAAACCCAGATATATCTTTTCTTGTCTTCCAGAAAAGAATCAAGAATTGTAATAGAAGCTGAGCATAGCGGTGAACACCTGTAATTCCAGCAACTTGGGAGGCTGAAAAAAGAGGATCACAAGTTCTAGGCCAGGCTCAGCAACTTGGTGAAACCCTGTTCCAAAATAAAAAAAATAAATAAAAACGAATGGTATTATAGCTCAGTCGCAGAGCACCCCTATGTTCAATCCCCAGTACCAAAAAAAAGTAATAGAACTTTGCTAACTCTACTTTAATTCTCCTCTCTACCAGTTTTGTGTTTTGTTTTCATGTTTAGTATATTTGAGGTCAATAAGTTATTCCTCATTGGTGGTAACAATGATTGGGAAACAGAATTTATGAACTGCCATTTAATGATCTCTGTAAGCAAATGAATGGCTTATACAAATCACCCAAATCTCTGTAGGGTGAAATAGTCTGACTCATCAATCACTTGGTTCATTTATCTTTTTTTTTTACGCTCCAATCAACAAAAACTCTTATGCCCACCCAGAAGGAAAATAGCTCTTTAGAGCATTTCCTCAGGTGAGGTTTTGTGTTTCTATACTAACTCTTTATCCATGGCTAAAATTGTGGAATTAGAAACTGCAGGCTCTCTCAGTGTCTATATGACTATGAGTCTATAATTCAGAAAGGGTTTTGCCTCTCATTTTGAGTACAACATGTTTTCCAATTCCAAGTGTATTAATAAAGTACATTTACAAAGTCCCTCAAAGTAGCTTCATTCTGACTGGCCTACAGAAATACCGATTTATATAAACTGAACATTACCAACATTCTCAAAAGACAAAGAAATTGGTTTAATATTTTAAAAACTATTCTTACACAAACTAATGTAGAAAGATTTTAAGAAACAAGTTCACAAAACTAAGGTAGATCATGGGAAAAAAACTCGTTCAATAATTTTGGTTTAATGAAAACAACTCTATCCTCTGACTTTTAAAAATCAATGTTAATTATAATATATATATATATATACACACACACATTTTTATTCCATTAAGGTATATTTTTCTGAAATTTCTAATAGGCTTACTGATGAAATAAGCTATTATTACTCATACACAATGATTAAGATCATGGAAAATATAAATTTGTTAAAATGAATGATTATTTTAACAACTTTCTTATTTCAACCATAATTATGTTACAGTATGTTAGTTTGAAGATAACATCCAAGACCCCTAAGATAACGTAAAGCTTTGGATTAATATTAAATTAATTAATGGATCATTTGTTAGCTAGATCACTTTCAAGAAATACTAAAACACTGATTACTAAGCACAATTTTAAGATTATGAGGTTGTGCTTCTTGTTATTGCATGCTACAAAAAGATTTTATCTTCACCTATAATCCTAGCTACTCTGAAGGCTGAGGTAGAAGGATTGCAAAGTCTGAGGCCAGCCTGGGCAACTTAGTGAGATATCAAAATAAAATACAAAAAGGGTTGGGGATGTACAGTGCTTGTAGAGTGCTAGGCCATAGGCCCTATGTTCAATACCTAGTAATCCAAAAAAAAAAAAAAAAAAAAGAATATCCTGGAAACACATAAATGAGTGTATTCATTTATGCACTTTTGAAAGAGTGTATAATGGATTCCATTCTTACAAATTAAAGCTATCTATAAAGGTTACAAAAACTGGTAAGCATGGTCACCATTGAGTAAAAGAACTCTTATTTTCCTTAAATCATTATTTGAATATTTTAAATATCTCATCCTTTTTTCCACTTAAAAACTTTTAACCAAAAGACTGCATTTAAAAAGTAACAAGGATTTAATTAATCATAGCAATCCAATCTAACAAATAAACATTAAAATTAAGTTTAATATTAACATACAAATTGGATAAATAACGAGAAGCATTCCATTTCTACAGTTTTTATTTTCCAAAAATTATCATTTCAATTTCTCCAGATCACAACCTAAATAGGTCACTTATTATAAATTCTACCTTTAAAATTTATTCTAAATTCATCACTTCCATAATTCTAATTCTTAGGTTCATCATTTCTTACTGTACTACTACCAACACGTCCAACATTATCTCAAGATTCCAATCTCACTTTTACTCAAATTGTCAAAAGTTATCCTCTTAAAGAGCAGATCTGATGATTCTACTGTTTAAAAATCATGTGTGAAACCAGGCATGGTGGTGCATCCCTGTAATCCCAGATACTCAGTAGGTTGAGGCAGGAGGATCACAAATTCCAGGCCACCTGGGCAACTTAGTTGCCTGTCTCAAAATAATTTTTTTAAAACGGCTTGGGGTGTAGCTCAGTGGTAAAGCACTCCTGGGTTCAATCCTCAGTACCAGAAAATAAAGTAAAATAAAATAAAATAAAAAGAAAATCACATGTAAGCCTAGGAACAACAAAATAAAACCCCAAATTCATCATACAGGGAAAAAACTTCTCTATTTAATTATATCCCAATAGTATTACATAGAAGGAAAATAATATTATGTGGCAATAATATTACATATAAGGGTCATTTTGAAAATTACTAAATAACATATTAAAAATTCTTTCCTCTGGTGTCAGGCAAAATATTTTCCTGAGAATATTATATTCTTTCACTTCTCTATGCCTCTATTTTCCTGTCTAAAATTAGGGTAATACATGTTATCACCCAACATCTAAATTATCACTAACTCAGAGACACAAGATGAGCCCGAAAGACACAGTCACTTATAAAATGTTTGACATTCTGCCACTTGGAAAAATAATGTTAGAACCTGAATGCACTATTTCCTCTCAATAATATTTATTGATTCTAAATGTACAAATGGCAATACAACTGGTATCAATTATCTTGAACTGTGATCTTAAGGCTAAAACAGTCTGATAGATCAAATGTAAAGTTCCCACATCAGTACACAGTATAAATAGTCATTTCCTTTGTTGATTATCTAGCATCTCTCTTTGTTCATGAAACTTTTCCCTAGAGTTGCTTATAACTTTGTAATGAAATAAGACAGGGGAGCCCAGCTCAGTGGCATATGCCTGTAATCCCAGCAGCTTGGGAGGCTGAGGCAGGAGGATCTCTAGTTCAAAGTCAGTCTCAGCAAAAATGAGGTACTAAGCAATTCAGTGAGACTATGTCTCTAAATAAAATACAAAATAGGGCTGGGGATATGGCTCAGTGGTCGAGTGTCCCCGATTTCAATCCCTGGTATCCCACACCCAAAAGAAAGGAAAGAAAGAAGACACGCATTGTGAGTCTGCCTCATGAGTCTGCCTCATTTTGGCAGCTGTGCTGTCTTTGATGCACTTTACTTGATATACTACTATTCAAGGTCTAAAAAGTGCAATCACTACCAATTTGAAAAAGTACATGTTGGCTACATTATCTAATTATATAATCTTCTCTGAAATATTTAATACTATCTGTGAATTTTAATTTAATGGCAAATTAATACCTAGCACAGGGCTTGGAAATGTCCAAGATTTTCTGAGTTTCTGCAACAATTTTTTTCATTACAGCATATTTACAAAATTGATACTGCATATTTAAAAGAATTTTCAAAATTACTTATAAATTCCTTTCATAAAATCAATAAATCAGCCAGGCATGGTAGCACACATCTATAATCTCAGTGACTCTGGAGGCTAAGGCAGGAGGATCACAAGTTCTATGCCAGCCTAAGCAATTTAACAAAACCATCAGCAACTTAGAAAGACCTTGTCTCAAAATAAAAAATAAAAGGATGGAGGATGTAGCTCAGTGGTAAAGCGCCCCTATGTTCAATCCCTAGTACCCAAAAAAAAGTAAATCCAAGTTTCTGACTTATAAAAGAATTCACAACTGGATAAGGAAGGAAAAGAAGCACACAAAATTGAGTATTTACAGGATAGGTACCAGGCTTGGTATTTTATCCTTATTATTAATCTTTATAACTTTATATGATGGTAAATTTCATTCAATCTCACAGAGCTAAATCAAGATTTAGAAAGGCTAAAATACTTGTCCAATACAGGGTCAATGCTGGCTGTCTTCATGACAAGGAATGAAATACTCTGAGAGGCTTACAAAGAGCAAGGGCTAAGAGTGAAGGAAGGAACTGGAGAGCTAGTGTGAGAGAAGATGCAGACACTTTGAAGGACCCAGATATTAATTAAAGAAGTTTTTCAGAGGAACAGTAAGAGCTGTCATTTTTTCAAACTCCTTTCATATCCATTACCTTATTATCTGAGGAACCACCCACTTACTTTCTATATTTAGTTTTTCAAATAGCTTTTCAGAAGTTTATGAATTGCCTGCATTTTAGGGATTTAAATAGGCATAAATTCACTACTAAATATAAGAGCAATTAACTGAACAACAATGCTGGTGACTACACAAGTATAAGTAGTCACTTCTGAAACTTACTTTCACATTCAGGTAACTACATCATAATTTTAAATTATTTGTTGTTTGTTAACCTTGTGTAACCCATTTGCTTCCCCATGTCTCCTTTTCCCCTATTTTTTCTAGCTGTCATCTGTGGATAAACTGATACAAAGACTTGATTATGTCAATTAAATAAGTAAAAAAGACACCTCTGGCCAAAGTAAAGTGCAAGAACAAAATTATTCCAGATTTTTCAAGGTTTTAAAAAGGGCACACCAAGTTCAACACAAAGACCCATTATTGTATTAATTTGACCTTTTTCTCCTTCTGTTACAACTTTATTTTTAGTAAGGAGATCAAAGTAAACTGTGAAAGCTAAGACTTAAAAGGAATCTGTGAATATTAAATGATGTTATTAAATGCAAATTCAAAGCATGTTACTTTCTGATTTTTAATTTAAACAACAGGGAGAATACCAGCAGATGAAAAAAAAAAAAAAAAAAAAAAACAGATCTATCCTAGGCAAAACCATTAAGATTTTTTACTCCAAATATTACCATTTGGTTTAGGAACACAAGCTCAAATAACTGTGGGGTATCTAAATGTCATTAAAATGCAGAGGGCAAAGACAAGATACTGATGCCAAACTGCTTGAATAATGAGCAAGTCTAACACCTGAGTAGTTGCATTGCTTTTTAAAATCATAAACAGTTTTACAAACTCTGGTTGCTTATCAATTCACAGTTTAAATGGTGCCTGTTACAGTAAAGTGCCCTAAGTTAAATTAAATGGGCAATAAGAATGGCATCAGGAGCTAAGTGTGAGAGAGAGAGAAGAAACATGAGTAATATTAACATGGATTAACATGGCTGTGAATTCACTAATAGTACACAGTAAATTTGACTCAGCAGTATACATTACCCAAATTCAAACCTGTTCTGTATATTAGACAATAAATACCTAAACATGAAACATTTTATAAAGATGTACATGCTTTGAAATTACAGTTTCAGAGAATCTCGGCTTCTGGGACAGGAGTCCCCTGTGTTTCTCCTTTGCTAGCAAAGCAATACAACTTCTTTTTCCTTTTTCTCAAAACCATGCCCTGGTTATTGGATTGGCATCAGGGACAAGGGCTGAGTTTTTGGTACCCCAGGTGGGACCTGAGAGCAGCCCCTGCTCCGGCTTTCTTGCCCAAGCAGGCCCACTTCCATGCTGAGGATGCAAGGTAGCTGGAGAACTTGTTGAGAGACCACTGCTGGAAAGTTAGGAGACAGGATGAGTTTGTCTTGGGTGGAACCGGAGGACCTATTTCTTTGAGTAAAGCAAGGGGCTGAGAGACCATCCCAGCAGCTGCCAAAGCTCCTTTTGCTTCCGTGAATTCCCACCTGCTCTCCCTGAGAAGTACAGATTGTTCCATCGTGGTCCACTATGAGTAGAAGGAAACAACCAAGTAAAATCACAAGACCCTGGTCACCTGGTAAGACCCCGGTGTGCATGCAAAGACCCTGAGTCCACACATCTGGTTTCTGTTTATGTAACATCTAGTCCCACTTTGTGGGGACATCTGTGAAACCACTAGTGTAGGAGTCACGGTTAAGTGGAACTCAAGAACCTCGGGATATTCTGGTCTGTTCTAGGTTCTCATCTGTTGGCCTTGGGTTTGGGAATTCTCTCTGGATGTCCCTTTTAAGACATGGCCAATACTGCATTGATCCTCTAGACAGTCTTTCAGGAAATATCTTGGCTCGTCTGTTTTAAAGGTTCCCATCTGTCAGCCCTGGTTTTAGGGCTCCTTTCTAGTTATCTGTTTCTTTTTTGTACGATCTTGCAATTGGAGTTGGTCTCTCAGAGGTAAAGTGTAGAAAAGGGGATTCTGCCACGTCTATTGTGGATGAGGAAAAGGGTTTCTGTTGGAGGGCAGTGCCAGTTATTGATTAATCACCAGCAAACTTATTTAATTAAATAAACACAGGAACCAATAATCTTTTTAAATGGGAAGGGTGTGACAGATTGAGCCATGACAAGATCTGGCATCTAACAAGATGGAGAAACCCACCTTTCCTTTATTTAGAGTAGAACAGGTAAAGGGGGATAGGGTAGAGTTAGGGAAGTTATTTGCTTAGAGAATTAGCATTTTCTCAGGCAGTGAGCCACTTCTGTATACAGTCAACTACCCCAAGCTATATGAATCAGTCTCTCATGACTGCCAGTTCCTGGAAGTCAGACTTCTGTATCCCATGGCTCTGCTAATCATGGATAGCTTCCCACGGTAAAGTAAATAGAAGAAAGGGCCACCTATAGGCATAAGCCTGTCTAACACAACATTCTACTGTAACAATCTAGCTTTTGAATAACTTTCTGAATTATTATACAATCTTGCAGTTGAAGTTGGTCTTTTAGGGGTAAAGTATATGGAAGAGAGTCTACATGTTCAGATACTTATGCAGTTACATGATAAGGGGTCTGAACTGTCAGGAAATAAGCTGAAGGTGCCAAAAGGTACTGCCTCTGGTATACAAGGATAGCAGGACACCAGAAGAAAGGGTTAAAAAGATTTAAATCTTTTAAACCCCCACCCCCCGCCCCCGTTGACACTCCCAGCACTGTTTCTAAGCATGGTCCCAGGCAACTGCAGATTATCTCACTGTAGGTCAAAGATACTAGCCCTAATCTGGAGGGACAGGGGGGAATCCCAGAAAAGCTGTCTGGGTTGTAGAAAAATGGGCAAAGAGAATCTGGTCTCTGTCCTGCCTTCTAGCACCTTTTGCCCAAGGTGGGGGTGAATCTGATATCCCACTTGGCCAGGGGATATCCATCACTGGGGCAAAGCAATTCTGCTATAACAGTATCTCATCAAACTAAATACATGGGGAGACTGGCAGGATAAACTGCACTCAGAAAACAAAAAAAGGAAAAGTGTGTTTTGTGGGCAGCCTCTACAAAGGGATCTTCAAGGAAGCCTAAAGAGGAGAATGGAAAGAGCCTAAATATCAATATGCACAGTGTAAGAAAAAGGCCCAAAAGGATCCTCTGGATACAACTGATAGCAGGGAACTCAAAGTTGGTGGCACTGTGATAATGATAAGAAGACAGGTCAGGCTCAAAAATATCCTGTGCTTCAACCAACTGAATGCAACCTGGGAGAAAAAAGATTAAGGCACAGTATTTGTTTATGCTGAATTGTCTAACCCTCTCCTAGGATGAAATTTGTTGTGTAAATTAAATGTACAGATAACATTCATAAGGATTATTTCAGAATATCAATTTATGAAGAAGGGATTCAAAACTAGAAAAAAATAAACAAAAGTTATAGGCATGGAAATATATTTTAGTATGGAAAATCAGAAGATAAACATTTCTGGAAAAGAACATATTTTGTCCGGTTAAGTACTATTCTTGGGCTAACGTCCAAGATGAAAGAGAGGACAAAACTAAGGATGTAAACAAGTCATAAATGTCCACCAAGTCGCAGAAGGTTTCTGTAAAGTAAATCTCAAAAAGTTTGTGTTTGTGATTAAATTAGCTATAATTAGCACAAAATAATTTGAATTTTAATGTAGTGATTAGAAAGCAAAGTCTACACTGATCTGCTTTTATCTATCAAGATAATTTTCTTGTATGTTATGTTTTATTACTTGGGGAAACTAAGTCATAGAGGAATTAGTTTGTACCTGTTTTAAAGTCTTTTAAATAATTACTTTGTAATTGGTTAAATAAACAACTATTACTTGAGGTTATAACAATATAGTTGACACCCTAAATATATGCTAGATATATGTATACATTTGAAATGATCTCTATCTGAGCCTTGTCTAAGTGTTATGTAAAAGTTTATGAAATGAAAGTTCATCTAGGTTTACTGACAAGGTAACCAATAAGGGCTCTCTTTTATTCATTATATCTGACATAGAAGGGCCACACTGTCATTTGAAGACCTGTCTTACATATGTTTGCTTTGAGTAAGTCAATATCTGATCATTACTAACACTATTTCCTAAATGTATGAGATTTAAGGCTAGCCTTTGATTTTTGCTAGTACTGCTAATCCATGCAGACCTGTGATTACTGTTATCATATACTATGGATTCTTATTTGTACTTAGTTAAATGTAAAGCTTAGGGGAGAGCACTTTACCAAGTTGGTGTTCTCCAAACTAAAATTGTAGCAAAAGTTTCCTTCAAATTTATATAGAAATGACAAATTCAGTTAGTACTTATTCATGTTATTTCATGTTTTATAGCTGGATAAAGGTAACCTGTTGTCAATGAGTTATATATACAATTTTGTGTTCCTCTTTCCACTGGAATAGAAATTTAAATGTATTTTTGGAAGGTAATAAGAAAAGCCTGATTTGTTTAAAGGTGACACTGTAAAACATGGAACATTTTTGTCACTCTTTCCACAAAAAGAAAGTTAAAAGCTTGGTAGTGCTTCTAATAAAACAACCTGAATTAATCTGAAATAATAAGCCATCATTTATAGATAGGATATAATGCTGACTTCCAGTACTGATACTGATCCCAATTAAATGAAAGGTATAACTGTAAATTTATAGATATTGAAGTTATAACCTGTTACTCCCACTTTAAGACTGTGTGATGAGCTGACATATCTGGCTACATGAGAATGATATAGGTCAGACTATAAGGGAAATGACTAAACAGACTCCATTTTGCTCTGAGACTCCATGTTACGTAGGAAATAAGCTTCTCCCATGGGAACACCCCTCCTCTGTATCCATCAACAATTGCTTAGCTTCTCCCATGGGAACACCCTGCCTCTGTACCCATCATCAGTTACTTAGCATGACGTGTTTAGCAATACAAATGATAATTCTTATGTAATGAAAAATCGCTTTCTTTGATTCCTAGTACTCCTACTAAACAATGTTCCATGTGAACGGTGAACGTGTGGCTGTTGGTAACCATTCTTTAGTTTGTACCTAGGTAAGGGTCGTTTTGACCCACTTCCCCCTCTGTTGATGATCTCAAGACCTTAGTCTGTTAATTTCAAATCATAGCAACAGACACTTATGATTGATGTGATTTTTGGTATAAGAACCCCTACAACCTTATGGTTAGTGTTGTTCTCCCAATAGCCATTTTTGGGGCATTGTGTAAGACTGTCAGCTGGCTGGTTTAATAAAGACTCTCAAATTTGGACTACTCAGTGGTGATTGGTCTGTTCTTGGCTGCACCCCATAACAACTTGTGCAACTGGCCTGCTATATATTTAAAAATTTGAGATCAAAGTCAAGGAAGTAAAAGGGCCAAGGAAAAAGCAGTCAACATTTTGGCCCTTGCCCTCTAAGATCAGCCAGGACTCCAAGAATGATGGGATCCCTTCTCTGAGCCCTGAAACTCCAGTGAGTCACCCAATTTGCCCATCATGGAGCTCAAGAGGACCCCAGTGAACAGGAAGCCAACCAGTGCACAGTCTGCAAAGGTAAGGGTCACTGGAGAGGG
This sequence comes from Sciurus vulgaris, assembly GCF_902686455.1. Taxonomy (NCBI): domain Eukaryota; kingdom Metazoa; phylum Chordata; class Mammalia; order Rodentia; family Sciuridae; genus Sciurus; species Sciurus vulgaris. Next base: position 43,485,399 of record NC_136464.1, read on the forward strand.
AAATGTCCCTGATAGCTTTCACAATAAGCCACATAAGGTCAGCAACCCTAACCCATCCTGGCAGATGGCACTATTGATAGAGGAAAGCTAAAGAAGTCAAGAAGCTTCACACACATTCCCAAGAGTGAACTCTGCGGAATCTCAGCTGATTCTTTATAGTAGATAGGAACAAGGTCAGTTTTGACCAACTTGGTCTTAAACACGTGGCAAGAGACTATAGCCTAAGCACAGTCCTACAGGGACATTTAAAACAAAAAACAATGGTTGTTCTTTGTTTTTAATGTAACTTGAGATGTCTACTTGTGTCAGCCCTACCAAAAGTAAGTAAAGCTGAAGGTTATAAAGGAAGGGTTCATGTGTGGGAGTTCCTGATAATAATGATCACAAAGGACTCTAGAGCACAAGTTTGTCCTGGGTTAATCTGAGTCCGATCTCATACACCTACAAATCTTCCTAACCTTCTACAATGATTAATTCGATCTGATTTCACTGATATGATTATGAGTTACTACCTTCATGGATTTCAGAAATTGGCTGAAACACTAATTGCTTTGCACTGATCGTTGACAAAAAAGTAATGCTTTGCTGTCTTGTTTACTGTTGTCTTAGCACGATCCCTGCGCTATGTATATCTTATCCAGTCACCTGTCATCTGCCACTCTGGACCTCTGAACTGCCCTGATGCTGAATAACATTAACTGACAGAGAAAAGGACTTTGGGTTACTTTCCCCAACTTAGCACTCTTCTAGCAGGAAGCAGTTGGGAGATATGGAAGCCCACTTTTTCACAGAAACTGACAGTGGGAAAATGTAATAATGGTCCACTTTATGCTTTGAATATAGCCCTTGTTACTCTGCCACTGCAACTTATTTTTTAAATGGACTTGTTTCTTTCTCTTCCTCTTTCCTGACTCCTCCCTAATCTTTCCCTCTCCCTAATCTCAGAGGAAAAAGGACAACCTTTCTTCTCCTCCACGCAGGGTAGGGCCTTAGAGAATGAATTTCTAAGTTTGTAGCAGCAGATGCTGCTGATCTGAATTCACATGTTAAGAACTCCAGGGCCAGGGATTAACTCAGTGGGAGGAAATGACCTGAAAGGGGTTGACTATAACTTGTTGGCAAGTCTATAATTTGAGCCGGATGGTGTAAACTTCAGGAGGGACAACACTGAAGATTTATGCACTTTACTATATATAAGTTATACCTCAATTTATCAAAAAATGTTCTTCTAAAAAAGTTAAAAACCTTCACATTGCTTATAATAATCTTTATCAATACCAAAAATAAATCTCATTGTTCTGACAAATTATTCTACAAACTGATAAAAATAAAGCATCAATCCTGCCTTACTTGTATTTCAAGGCAATCAAATAGTTGGTGATGGGGATGACAATGTGACTCAGTGGTGGAAGTTTGTCTAGCATGTTCAAGTACCTAGATTCAATCACCAATACCATAAAAAATTAAAAAAGAAAAATGGTGATGAAACATTTTCTTTATAGAATAATCACAACTGATAAGTACAGAAAAACAGATTCTCAAAATAAGAAATATAATTTTGCAAACTCTAGTGAATTAATACATCTAAGTACCAATCATCAACTATTTCCAAATCCATTAGATAAAAAAAGACTAAAGCTAAATCTTCCTTAACAAAAACTTAGGTAAGAAATGTTACAAATTTTCAGAAAGGCATAAGCCTAGTGCAATGGCACACACTTGTAATCCCAGCTAGTCAGGAGGCGGAAGCAGGAGGATCCCAAATTCAAGGCAAGCCTGAGGCCCTGTCTCATAAAAATAAAAAGCAAAAAGAACTGGAGATGTAGTTCAGTAGTAGAGTGCCCCTGGGTTCAATTTCAAGTACAAAAATAAATAAATAAATGTTAGGGTGGCTGGATGAGGGCAAGACAAAGAACAACCAATCAGACGCTGACACATAAAACCTAGTGGCCTCTCGCAACCACCCGTCAATCAAGGAGTCCCCAGTCAATCCCAGAGGGACACAGGATCTCCAGTCAACCCCAGGGGTTGACTAAACCCTCAAGCCTTCCCCCACCTATCCCAGGCTACAAACCCACCCCCCTACCCCCACCCCCACCGCCAGAACTATGGCCAGACTTCCCTGGCCCTTTACTTTGGTGGACAGGTGAACCTTGCCAGAGAGGTGATCCCAATATAGCTTTGTTTAGTTGCTTTTGGTCTGATCCCTTTTTGGCCAGCATCTGATCTTACAATAAATAAATAAATAATCAAATGCAATGTGTGGACTTTATATGGATCCTAATTTGAACAAACTGCCAGTAATAAAGACTTCTTTTTTGTTGCTGTTTTTTGAGACAATTCAAGAAAACTGAACATAGATTGGGAATTACATCATACTAAGGATTGGGGAGGAATGAAGAGTGATGAGTATAATACTCCCACTTTTAAAAAATGAGGTCTGTTTTACAGTTAAAATACCAGAGCATTTAAACACGAAATTACATGTTAGGATTTCCCTAATATAGTCCACTAAATAAACTCCTTCAAAAATAAGGATAAGGAGATGTGAGTGATAAAAAGCTGAGAACTATTATAAGCTAAGTGACAGATACACTAGAGGCTAATCAATACTGTTGTTTCTACTCATGATTTTAAGAGTCCATATATAATTTTCATTTAAAAAAGTATGCTCCTACTAAGAATAATTTCATCAGAGGAAGAGCTATACTAACATTCTATATTCTCCTCCTCCTCTTACCATTTGTTCCTCTCTCTCCCCCTCCCTCTCTCTCTCTCTCTCTCTCTCTCTCTCTCTCTCTCTCTCTGTATATATATATATATATATATATTCCTCCCCTTCTCTCCCGGTCTTTGGAAGTGGTAAAGAATAAGGTTTTAAGGGTTAAAAGAGTTCTGCAGTTGCTCAGGTTTAGAATCTCATGCTCACCACCTTCACTGTGGCTTAACACTTTACCTGATCTCTCACTAAATCTGTTTTCTCATCTGCAGTTGAAGATACATAAGAGTTACCAGTCATAGCTTTTAAGCTACACTATTTAGACATGTACCAAGGGCTATTTGGTGAAAACACTACCAACAAGTATACGAACAATGGGCATCCCTGACCCCTACCATACCCTGAGAGAGAGAGACCCCAATTCAAGAACAGAGAAAGCTCAAAGATGATACAAAGGCTGTGTCACAGATTACTTTGTAGTGTATAAAAAAGTAACAAATTCCAGGGCTAAAAGGTCCCCACATACAAAAGCAACTCTACTCACTTTCAATTCATAAGCTTTTATATCATGAACAAAACAATCTACCAAAATAAAAGTTTCGGCAATGCCTTCCACCAAAGGAGGATGTTAGCAATTGTTTACAAAAATACTTATGAACAGACTTTCAGAACTTCAACTATCTGTAAGTAAGTGAATGTTTACTCCTGAATAAAACAGAGATAAGGGTAGCAGATGGAGATGGAGGAGGCAATCACATCACAAGTGTATTTTAATCTAGACAAAGTAAAATTACTCTTCAAAGAGAAACATTAATAAGTGATTCTCCCCATCCTTTCATCACTCAGTAAGATTAAATTATGAGGGGCTGGGGTTTTAGCTCAGAGGTAGAGCACTTGCTAAAAGATGTGAAGCACTTCATAAAAATAAATAAATAAAACAAAGATATTGCATCCATCTACAACTTAAAACAATTTTTTAAAATAATTACAAAGTGAATATACGAGGGAAGATCTGAATCTTTTTCTCTTAGTAACTGTGTACAGACCTTAGCATAAGTACACTACCAAGAGTGAGATAATATTATTTGAACAACTATACAAACAAGCACTCAATGAAAGCTGAAAGAAAAACTGACCAAGTTAAATTTAGGTCCCTATCTGAACTGTCAAGGATAGTTTTGACTATACATGATTTTTAACCTTCACACTAGGCTTAGAACACAACCTAACACACTAATATCCTATTTTGTAGTAATGATTTTTTTTCTTTTTTAAGTATCAGGGGCTGGACCCAGGGTCTTAAATATACTAGGCAACTGCTCTACCACAGAGCTATATACCCAGACCCTTTCTGATTCTGAGATGGGGTCTCACTAAATTGCTACAATCCACCTACCTCGGCCTCCCGAGTAGTTGGGATTATAGGTGTGTGCTGCTGTGCCCAGCTTCCCTATTTTGTGGTAACATATGTCTTTCAAATCATTGGACACAGGGGAACAGAACTCAATATTATTAAGTGTGTCCTCGATGAAATTTAAAGTGCTAAATTCCAATTAATGAGAAAGGGAACAAAACCGACATTGAAATTAGAAGGAAAGAACCTATACCTAAAAACATGCATTAAACCACATTTTCTTCTCCAACAAAACTATTACTTATATGCTCTCCATAACACCATTTAAAGTTACCCATAACACTGTTTACTTGTACAAAATATAGACAAGAACCTTATACTCACAGTATTAATGGTCCTACAGAGGCTAGATATTAAAACATATACAAAAACATAATTACTATTATAAAAAGAAGGTATGAGAATATACAGTTAATACCAAGTCCAATGGGGGAAAAAGAGGCTAGGGAATTTTCAAGACATATTGCAGCTGATCATCAGTCCAAGATTATTCCACTAATTACTTATAAAGGCTTGCGTCTGACTTGTTGAGGAGTCGTGGGACTCATATACTATCTGTAGTGCCTGAAATGTACAATCCTTCATTCTTCTCACATTCTGCATAGCATCAAGCCACCTTTGTAGAAGCCAAGCCCACCACTCTAGGTTGCAGACTCTTGTTTCATGTCAACATGCCAAGAAATACTCCTCAGATCCCTCATTTTGTTCCCTCTACTAGACATTAATGTTCTTAAGAACACTTTATGGGATTTTCATCCAACTATTTCCTCACTCAAGCCCTAGGACATAGCCTGGCACATACTGGTGTTTTCTAAATGTACAGTAAAATGAAGAATATCTCTTAACAGCATTTTGCTGAGAATTTCATTAATTTTTCTTTAAATCTACTACATCAACATGTATGCACACGCACATGCACACACACACATATATAAAATAGCCTAACACAATCGACAGTATATTTCAAATAACATTTGAGATCCTACAGAACTGACTTATAAACTCCCGTTTATCAGTTCCTATTTACCTAAGTAAAACAAGCACCAATTCATGATACTGATTTTTTTTTTCTGACTATCCAGAAATCACAATGGGTTCCTAACCCTCATAAAGGAAATGATCTCTTCTGTGAATGCTTCCCTCTCGCTTAATAATTTATTCTAATTTGTAACCTCAATTTCTACTCCACATACATGGTACCGAATTTCCATTTTTCTAAGAAGAAACTGAAAACTTCTGGCATAAAACATATTGGGAAAAATACAAAATTACAAGAGAAATCAAGTATGACAGAGTCTTATGCTCAGCATTATTGTGCTCTCTAAATGCTAACCCTGGGTTATATACTTACTCATACAACTCTTAGTAGCAATTTGGACACCCATACTATAACATTTTTAACAAGTAAAACCCCTCAAACTAGTTAACAGAAATTAATCCCAAGAGTGCTGCCACTGAGAATCTTCTTGATTTGCCAAATATCAAATCAACTAAAGTTAGGTGCAGAACAATAAAACATAATAGTTTTGTTTAGTTTTGTGCTATCTAAGGGAGACACTAATTTAACAGTGTAAAATATTCAAGAACTTATTCATGGAACACAAAATTAGAAACCTGTTTCTTCTGTAAATGTGAAATTGTCTAAAACAGAGAAGAGAAAACATTTAAGAATTACTCAAAGCAACTGTAGAGCTTTTTCAATGGAAAAACCCAAGAATCAATTTCCTAAAGAAATCAACACTTCAGGGAAGTTCTTAGAAGAATATGAGGAAAGGCAGGTTAGTAAAGGGACAAAAAGCTGAAGAAAATGCTGAGTTTAACTTTAATAGACCAAAAAACTGTACCACCAAACATAAGCATGCAGAAATAGAATGGGGGGAAAAAAATGATTGTACTAGAGCCCCCAGAAGAATTGGAAATAAACAATACACAAGCTGTGGTTTTCCTAAGAATATCACATTAAAAGGAAAAAAGCACTTCTGAATAATGAATATTATTGTTTAAAATAACTCTTCATATGAACATAGCTAAATACAAGAAAATGGAATAAGGAAAGCAAACCAATCAACTACTACCACAAACAAAAACACTGTTAAAGTCTCTTATACATTAAACCTTAAAAAATACTATCACCACCTCAACATATTAGAGGTGACTTAAAAATCAACAGAGGAAAATGAAAAATAATGTTCTAAATAGATGGCATAAAAACACTAAAGTACAGCTGGATGGTATAGGCAGAAGTTTTGAAATACAGACTAAGGAAAAAACATTAAGTAAAGGGAGTGCTTCCCAACAGAAAGCCCGTCAGCCTGATCATGAAAAGGGAGTTAAAGAACAAATACAAATTCTACAAATAAACAAGTTGATGAACAATTAGACTGTAAAATGGTGAACTTTTTTGTATAAACTCCACCTTCGCACATGAAATGATTCAGTTTGTATGTGGCAATGGTCTCATTTGTCAGACCAAATGAACTAGGTACATCATATTCAGTGGACCTTAGACACAGAGTAAAAGACTCTTGCCTGAAATGGTTTTTAAAACCTTAAATGGGCTGGGGATGCAGCTCTGTGGTAATGTGTCTAGCATGCATAAGGACTTGAGTTTGAACCCCAGCACTATAAAAAAATTTTTTTAATTAAAATTCAAAAGATATAAAATTTAAAAAATATAAAACCTTAAATAGTCGTGGTATGGTACAGTCTAAACGTTTATGCTTCCCCAAAATTTGATTGTTGAAACCTAATTTTCAATGCAATATTATTAAGAGGTGGGGGCCTTTGGATGTGATTAGATCATGAGGCAGAGCCTTCATGAATGATAAGTGCCTTCATAAAAAAGGCCTAAAGGAAATGATTTTTCCCCTTCTACCATGTGAGGACCCAGTAAAAACACATGGTCTATGAAGAAAAGAGCCCTCACCAGACAGCAAACCTGCTGGTGCCTTCAACTGCGGATATGGTTCAATGGTGACACCAGCACTTGTATGCAGCCTCATTCATGCTAGGCAAGCACTCTACCACTGAACCACATCCCCAGTTCACTTATTGTTTTTAAATTACCCAATATAAGGTATTTTGTTATAGCAGTCCCTAAAGGACGGACAAGTACTATAAAATGCATTTGTCGGATAGAAACATTTTTGCTTTATTAAATGCCTCATATAAAGAAAACCAACCATATTTTCTAAAGTACAGTTGTTTTCTTAAAATTAATTTTGCATATCCTAAAGCAATTTCTTCCCACTTAATAATGTACAGTATTCTTGCTACAATAGGAACAGAACAGAAAATATCTGAAGGCATAATATATATAGTGAAGGCAATGTTTCATAACACTTGTTTCAGTTATGTGTCTACTTATGTGTGTACATCATATAAAATGTATATCTGACAGTCACTCGCAGTTTAAAAAAAAAAGCCTGAAGAGCACTACATTGTAGTATGAAATCTGGAGTTTCCCCACAGGAAGTGATCAAAAAGCACCTGAGATTCCAGGTTAGGAAACAGTACCACACAGGGTATTTCACAAAGCATCAAGGGAAGTTTGACAGGTATGGCAGGTAGGATTCTGCTCTTCTGCTCTCTCTTGCAGACACACCTTTCCAGAGTCACTTAGTTAACTAACTTATAGAAAAAAAAAAAAAAAAAAAAGAAGTAGCTGACAGGCTACTGATAAAAACTAATTGCTGTTCTAGCAAAAGGTCTTTCTAAAATGTGGCTCTTTTTTAACATCTTGAGCTCTTAAGATTTAAATGCACGTTGGAAAAAAAACATTTTGTGCAAATTGTCTAAGAAACTTTTTCTGCACAGTTATTCCTTGAAATATAAAGACTACACCACAAACTTGCTTCTCCAAAAACCAGCTGGTCTGAGCTGACACTGCCACCTTTGGGCCAGTGCAAAGACTGTATAATTTTGTGGTCTTGTACACCTCCTCTCCTTTTCCCTACCTTCAGGATTTAGCCTCTTTAGCCTCAAAAGGATTGTACACACATGTCATCATTTTGCCTGCCTTCACTTTCAAAAGAGTAATGTCACTCATGGTTAATGCCATGTCTCTCCTGACCTCAGGAGGGCTTCCTGAAATTGGAATCCTTATGTACTACCAAAAGTTACTGCTCTGGACTCATCACCTAGCGCTGTTCTAAAGTTTCAATGCCATCTAGGGAGCCAAGTTCAACTACAGGTCCTTGGACAACAGTGAGCTGGGAGCCTATAATCATCCTCTTCAGCCCTCTCCAATTATGAATAGGAGAATACAATGTACAATGTTTCTTATTCAGCTGGGTAGTCTGTTCATATGGTTTATGTTAATTCTCCAATACACTTGACAATATAAAAAAAAAAAATCTCAAACACATCCTGCCCTCTTCAACACTGCCTCATTTCTTGATAATCTTACCATCTCTAACCAGTATTCCAGCCCAAGCCACTTAATTCCCTGCCTTTGCTTTATTCCCTTTTATCTATTCTTTATACTTTGCCCAGAATATTCAAAATTATAGTCTGATCATGTCACTCTTCCACTTAAAAATCACTATGTGGCTCTCCAAGGTATAAATGCCTTATACTAGAACTAACAGCAGCAGCTGATATTTATTGAGTAGTTGTGTGTTATGTACATTTATTACCTCATTTAAATTTCACAATCCTATATACTGATTTTTTTTAATTCTTATTTTATAGATTTAAGGAAATCAAAACTTGAAGAAATCGTATCCTCTGCCCAGACACACAAAGCTAGTGAGGGCAACTAAGATTATAATAGCCTCTGAAATCTGGTTTTAGGTCTCCTTTATAGCTATTTCCTAGCACCACTACCCAACAAACCCTGCCTTCCAACCACACCAAACCACCAAAGGACCCCTGACCATCTGATGCCCTTTCAAGAACTCCTTATCAAAACACACATACTATTCCCTTGGTTGTAGGTACCACTTACCCACCTTCAAAATTCTCTCCAAAGTCTTTTTTCTTTCTTCTCCACTTTCTACAGTGGGAAACTTCTAGGTAGATTAATGTAAACCAAACAGATATAGACACTCCACTCTGTACTTCAAAACACTATAATACAAAGTGCTCAAATAGATTTTCCAAGTTACCATCCAGGTAAGAATCTAGAGCAGTCTCATAAACACCTAAATTCACCCAAAAATAAGATCAGCAATAAACCAACAGCAAAAGCTAATAAAAATACCCTCAACACTGCCATAAAATACCCATAAAATAAATACAATGATTTCAAAATATGTGCTTAATCATTCAGAATATTAGGGGAATCTTTAAGTTTTATTCTGAAAATTTGGAATCTTTCTTAATACCACATATTAGACAAAACCTATTAAGATTTACTGTTAGCAAACCAAGAAAATTTTTCAGAAACTAAAGCGTTCATCTACACTATAACCATGTTCAGAAAATAATTTTTCCAATACAAAATGCCCATGCTTATGAAGCATATTAAATGATGTGGAGGTAGAGTGATTATGTTACACATCTCAAGCATTAGCACATTATGCCATTATACATTCAGGAACATGTAAAATGATATCAGGAATCTCTCCTGAGCATTAACTGACAGTTAAACAGCACCTTTTCAAAGTACTACTCAAATATATTAGCTTAAAATTCACCACACTAAAGCTCACAGTTCTGTCTATTCACAGTCTCAAGAACTTCCTGTAATTAATTACTCTTTAACTAGCATTGGACACTAAGTACCACCATATATTACCTATAATCCTTTATCGTCTTTTCTAGTTCATTTTAAAAACAAAAATGTCTGGTAAGATCACTTACAGCACTTCTCTCAGCCACAACTCAGTTTCCATACATCTTTTCTTCCTTTTTCCCTACAGCCTTAACAAATACTGTTCCTATTCTTAGGTAAATTTCTTGCAGAAAGCAGAAATTTTTTTCATAACAAACAGAGACATTTAGGAAATCACCTTTAATGGATACAGAAGGATTATATGGTTCAAGTACTACTCTAGAGTGATTAACCCAAAACTGTTTTGCCTTTGGCATTCCTAACTGGCTACAACCAACAAGCATTTTCTGAATACATGTTATATAGAATAATGAGGGCCAGGCAGAAGAATTAGTGTAAAGGGGTGTTCTTTGGTAATCTACTCAGAATATCAGACTTAGTCTAAGAGAATGGAGAGTGAACAGATCCATTAGCAATACTTGAAAACTAATGGAAAATGAGAGAACACAAGTTAGGATGAGTCCCAGGTTTATAATTTGGGTAGCTGAGTTACTGGCACCATCATTTAACAACATAGAAAAATGAAGTAAATATATGAATAGAGGTCAATAAAGAAAGCTGAGAAAGAACAAGTACAAAAGAAAAAAAAAACAAAAGAGAATGATGTCTTGGAAGGAAAAAGAAGAAAAGGTATCAAAAACATGGGCATGAGCTGTGCATAATACCACACGTCTATACTGAGATGAGGAAGAAGGGGACTGAAAGTTCAAGGCCAGGTTCAGCAACTTAAGCAAGATTTTAAGGAACTTAACTAGACTCTATCTCAAAATTTTTAAAAATTAAAAGAGATGGGATATAGCTCAGTAATAAAGTGCCCCTGTACTTAATCATCGGTAGTGCAAAAAATCGAACCAACCATGTGCATGATCACCTAAAAAGTTCAGAGTGCATTTAACAATTTGGAACTAAGTCAAAGAACAGATACAATTTCAGTAAATAAATAGAGAAAGCACAAGTAAAACATTGTTGGGGTTAGGAAGGATGACTCAAACAAGAGAAAAAAAGAAGAGTACAAAATATGTTTGAAATTAAGAAGAATTTTATTGGATAGATCACATAGCAGAAGACAGAAAATGGAAGTCTAAGTTAACGACTTTGAATTCCAAACTTTATTTTATTTTTAGATTTTATTCTATAAATAGAGTAAAGACATACAGCTTTTTTTCTCTTTAAGACAACTACTCTGAGAACAAAGTATATGATGAACTGGAACGATAAGGAGTTAAGACAAGAGAAGCTATTAAGAGGCCTTTAAATGACCTGAACATAATAACGGAGACCTGAAAGAGAAGGATGGTAGCCAAAGTAAAATTAAAGGAATACATGGAAGAGAGAACCCTCACCCCAAGATATCTATGATAGAGTAATGTAAGAAATATATATTTGGTTTCTACCCAATTCTAGGCAGTCAGCTCCTAAAATCCTTGGAGTTTCCAGAACTAAATGTCTTTTGTATGATAATGAAATGACTGGTAGCTTAGATGTCCTAGATAGCCTCAGGACAGGGACTGGTCAACAAAATGACCAAGGCAAGGCTAGAGGGTTGAGACTTTCAGCCCTACCCACAACATTCAGGGAGGGGAGAAGGACTGGAGATAAAACTGATTACCATAAATAACCAATGATGCAATCAATCATAGCCACATTATGATACCTCCATAAAAACCCAAAGGACAAGGTTCACAGAGAGCTTCTGGATTGCTGAACATGTAAAGGTACCTGGAAGGTAACATACACAAATAGGGTATAAAACTCTGCACCCCTTCCCACATGCCTTGTCCAATTCATCTCTTCCATCCAGCTATTCAGTTAAATCCTTTGCAGTAGTCTTTATAATACCTTGGTAAACCTAAGTGTTTCCCTAAGTTCTGTGAAGTGCCACAGCAAATTAACTGAACCCAAGGAAGAGGCTTATGAACCCTGATTTATAATTAGTCAGTCATCAGTACAGGTCACAATCTGGAGTTTGCCATAGGCATTTGAAGTAGGCAGCAGTCATATGGGACTGAGCCTTTATCCTATAGGATCTGATGCTACCTTCAGGTAGACAGTGTCAGACATGAGATAAACTATAGGAGACTCATTGTCAGAAGTGTGGTGTTGAGTTGGTATATGAGAAGAACTTTGGATTTTTTTCCTATCTACTAATACTGTCCCAGATATTCCACTATTACTATATTACTATGCCCTTTACATTGTATCATAATCAGATGTGAACTGTGATCTTCTCTTATTCAGCCTCTCATTACTAATACTAACAAGTAATGAACATGGGAAACTGTCAAAAATTCTGTTGAATTATAAATGAACTTATGAATTGACCAAATATAGAAGTGAGACTTAAAGATTTCAGAGAAATCTGAGCAACTCATAAGACAGGTAGATAAAACACTTGTGGAGAGGTTAGGAGTGGAATCAAGCTTAAGGAATGAGTTTTAAGACATGCTGTTTTGTGTGGAAGGTACTACGGACGCCATCCAAACAGAAATGTCAGAAGGGAAAAAAAGGGGGCTGGGTTGTGGCTCAGTGGTAGAACATTTGCCTAGCATACATGAGGCCCTGGGTTCGATCCTCAGCACCACATAAAAATAAAATAAAGGTATTGAAAAAAGAAAAAGAAGAAAAATACAGGTGAGGAAAAATCTAGAGAAAAAAAGATTTGGGAAATATAATAAAATCATCAACAAATCTTATTATTTGCTAATGAGAACAAATATTCAAAATATAAATTTCTTAAGATTCTTTGTGGTATGACTCTGTCCATAAGAATATTATTTGAATTGCTCATATGTATATCCTGTACAAACTGAAGGACGTAAATATCCAACCAAATGGGTCAATCAAAACTGGGTCAACGGTAAGTAACTATTTGCTTGACTTATTCATTCAACAAAAATTTCCTAGGGGTAAGGGAATCCAGTCATGAAAGCAGACAAAAATACAGTAAATGTGGAAAATGTCACAGGAACACAGATAACAGAGAATTATAAGGAGGAATAGGCAAAATAGGACCAAAAAATGCATACAGCTTTCATAGAAGAGGAAACACAAAAAGATAAAGGATTTAATGACATAACTAAGATGATGAGTGATCTTCTAGAAAAATAAAAGGTATCATATGCGCTAAACAAAACATCCCTAGTTTCTCATCTTCATGGAACCATGACAGATGATGAGGGCAAGGCAGCTCATAGAGGACTTTCTGTACACTTTTAACCTTTATCCTATAGTCCTACAATAAAAAAACACTGATAAAAAACACCAGATATACATTAGAATCTCTGAAAAAGCAGTCCATATTCTCTAAAGCTGAATGCTTGTGGAACAAGTGGATAAGAGGCAAAAAAGAAGGGAAACTAACTTCTGCAGACAACAGGGACTTTTTCAGCAATGACAGAACTTGACAGGATCTGTCTTTCAGTAATCTATCCACAGATCAGTGGCTAAGGTAAGAAAATGTGAAAAGAGACAAAAGAAGAGGATTAAGAAACAACTACAAAGATGCTACAGCACAAAACGAAGACTACTACTTATTCAAACAAAAATGAACCACAGAAAGAGGCACATAAAGTGCTGTAACTAATATGTGCTTTCACCACTTCTGAATTCATATCATATATCAACCCAATCAGAAGCAATTATAGTAAAACTGTGGTTAAGTATAATAGAAATAAAGAAAGGGGTGGTAAAGAGTATCTAACGAAACTTCCCCTGAAAAGCAGCTCATACGAACTTTAATTTAAAATTTTTTAGGGTTTTAATTTCTTTAAAAAAAAAAATCTATTTCATAAAACTACCACATTGATAGATTACCATATCAAGGTATCTAATAAAGCTGACTACTCCCTCTTTCCTAAGACATTTCACTAGACTTCATGGATACAACTTACTCTTAATTCTCCTCCATCACAGGGTGCTTCTTCTTATTCTTCTTTGCTAGTGTCTCAGCCTCTCTCTGTAAACATTATAAGATCTCAAGGGAAGTTTTTGGGCTTTTCCAGACACGCTTTCTAAACTATCTTAATCAGTTTTCATGACATTGAAGTGCCATCGGCCAATCACTGGAAATTTATGTCTCCAGTCCAGACTTCTGCCCTGAACTGCAGACTAACATATATCCAGCTGTCTACACAATATCTTCACTAAGATTGCTAACTTGGCAAGTTCAAAACTGAACTCATTATTTCCCCCTAAAACCTGCTTCTTCTGCAATCTTTCTCCTCTCAATAAATATTAACTCTATTCTTCCAGTTTTTCAGGCCCAAACCCACAGACCACATCTAATCCATTATCAAACTGTTGGTTCTTCATTAAAAATGTATAGAGTGGGAGTGCTTCTCCCAACCATGACTAAAATCAATATCATCATCACCCACCCAGGATTACTGTTGCAGTGTACTAAATGATATCATTATGCCCTGCCCCTGACATATTCTCTATATAGCAGCTGAGAGGAACATTTAAAAACAAGCCAAGACTTTCCAGTGAATTCCTAACTCCAGAGTAAAAGCCAAAGTCCCACTGGCCTACACGGCCATATATGATCTGACCTTCCACCACCCAATCCACCTCTTAGACTTCATCTTCTACCAATCATTCCCCTCAAAGCCTCTACTGATAAACATGTCACTCCTTGAATATAACAAGCATACTTTGGCCTAGGATATTTGCACTCCTGTTCCAACTTATCAAATGTTTCTCCCCTACATATCCGCACCCCCCATACACATCTGTTCAAATAATTCTCATTTCAAGATTTCTACTCAAATACCAGTTCTCATTAAAGCCTTTCCTAACCATCTTGTATAAAACAGCAGTTTCCACCACATGCTTTTTTCACCTTATTCTGCTTTATTTTTCTCCATAAACTATAAAAGCTGAGACTCTACATATTTATTTATTTTATGTATCTTTCATTAGAATGTAAGCTCCACAAAGGCAGATAATTTGTTCACTGCACTATTCCTAACAAATGTTCATCCATTTGGAATGGCAGGATGAGTGAAGGAAGGAAAATCCAGAGTCAGGATCTGGTATAAAAGTGGGGACTAAAGGAATTTTCCATGTAGAAGTTCTCCAGTCTTTAGAGAAACAATGACTGCAAGAATTGGCCCAATAACAGCCAAATCTACAACCCCAGCTAGTACCAATAATAAACAAGGACTGACACACCCCTACTATGAGAAAAAAAGTACAGAGGAAAGGAAGAAAATAGTCATCCCTGTCTTCCTACTCCTTGAAAAGAAACATCACTTAAATGTTTCACTAGTTCCTAATTGCCTACCAACTCGGACCAAAAATCACTAAGCTCATTCTACACACTTAATAGTTGTTATGAATAGTTCCTGCTTTTCTAAGTTATGGTCTTCTGAGAAAATTGTAACTCCCAATCCTAAGACTGGCTGCCAAGACATAATGGTCAGAGAAAGCTCTCAAATTTCCCCAAAGCACTCAGGCTGCAACCAAATACCACTAACATGACAATAACAATTCAAAGAACCTTCTGGTGTCTGCCTCTTTGCTGTCCCTAGTGTATACACCAGTGACTCAGTCATCAAAGATTTTGATATCTTGTTGTGGGGAGGAGGGGATTCAAAGCAAATATGTGTGTGTGTGTGTGTGTGTGTGTGTTTCACTTTAAGAAAAGGTTGAATGGTAAGGAATAAGAAGCATATCCACTAAGATACAAGGTATCACCTGGGTTTTTCAATACCAGACACTAAAAGAGATCATGGGCCCTGAGACACTCAGTATTCCTCAGCTAAAGAACTATGTCTTCCATCTCCCATTCCCACATTCAGAACTGAAGATATGGGACAGGAGTCCCTACCAAATTGAATAGCTGAGAGCAGTGATGTGAGAAGAAGGGTGGTTGGTAACAACTATAGAAAGGAAGGGAAGGGAGGAACTCATGCTTTTTATCCCTTTCCCTTCCCCTTATACTTATCAAGTAAGGAAACTGGGCATATGAAACTGGAAAGGAGACAGAGAGCAGAGGGTAAGAACAACCTGAAGCAAATGGCAGCAGAAAAAATTAAGAGCAAATTCCTTTTCTAAGTAACTCTGAAAAATCAAACATATGAATTAAGTTAGGAACTGATCAAGTAAATGGAAAATTAGTACCCACACTTTTTTATCATTATAGAATTGTACAACGAGAATATTGACGTCAAGTATAGTGATACATGCCTGTAAACCCAGCAACTCAGGAGGCCAAGGCAGGAGGACTGCAAGTTCAAAATCAGCCTCAGCAACTTAGTGAGGCCCTCTCTCAAAAGCTAAAAAGGACTGGGGGTATAGCCTGGTGGTAGAGCGCCCCTGGGTAGTATTTATACCCAGTACTGCAAAAAGAAAGAAAAGAGAAAAGGAAAGGAAAGGGAAAGGAAACGGAAAAGGAAAGGAAAGATAAGATAATAATAGAAATTCTTCATTATTTGGAATTATCTGTGGCATTTTTAAGAACGACAAGTCTCAAAGATGGTCCAACTGTATTCAAATTAAGCTGCTCATCAACATGGAGAAATAAACAGGAGAAATACTTCAGTTCTCATGGATCTAGTCTTTAAAAATCCTCTGGCTCTCCAAGGGCTCCAAAACCTCAATTTAACCAACCAGAAGTCTCTAAAGGCAGAGATATAACTTTGTGATAGTCAAAAGCAATTAACTCAATAGATAAGAGCAAAAAACTTAAGAGATTTCACAAAACATTTCTTACTGGTTAATTCACTTAAAAAGAAAGGAGTGTTCTGACTGGTTGATTGCAACAGGCTGAGTTCCTCCTCAGCTCCTCACTGATGTGCTCTACCTCTTCCTCCAGGATAGCTGTCACATTCTAGAGTTCCTCTTCCCCCAACCACTCTAATTTTGGTGATTTGTTGTTTCTCACTTCAGTTTCTTGTCATCTTTCTGTGTCCTCTCATCCTGTATTCACTCAAACATTATTCCTAATCCCTATCCTTCAGAAGCACATAATTCAGTGGGGGAGGTAAAGGTGTCACTAGATCAGATACAACACATTAAGATGAGTGCAATGGAAGAAATAAAATAAGGTGCTATGGGTACAAAATCATCTGTCATCAACACTCCCAACTTCCCATTCGCTTGTGTATCAGTTATTCAGTTCTGTCTCTTTCCAGAATATTTACTGATCTCCACTTTCAACTCAAGAGTTTATACCTAATTTCTCAAATAATCTATTTTGATCACTTCCTATAAGACCCACAATTCAATATATTTCCATATTGTCACATCAGCCATCTCTCAAAAAGAAATAACATGTCATATCATCTGCTTGCTTTGAAATATCTAGTATCTTTCAAATACCTAAGAGAAGTTCAAATTTTTAACACAGCAAATAATTCAGTTTTAAAATAGTGCCTCATAAAAGCAGACAGGTTGTCTTGAGTTCCAGTTGCACTCTTTCATAGTCATGTTACCTTTAGCAGATTACTCTGCGTCTATAAGTTTTCTCATGCACAAAATGAGAATACTAAAAGACGTATCTTTTAGGGGTGCTATGAGGACTAAGTAAGAAACTCCATGTCAAGTCCCTGCACAGTATATCTTCTAATTATTATACTGGACTATCTCATCTATCTAGAACCCATCACTTCCCAAAGAGAGTAGAAACCAAGATTGGCTTCCATGTATTTTAGAATAATTAACAGCAAGAGTCTAGTTAGAAACAATGTTCCAATTAATCCTGAACCAACAAAACCTTCAATTAGCCAATATACTGCTTTCATGAAAATTTCAGTCTAAAATTTACCATAATTTATTTTTAAAAAGCAAGTATCCTAGTTTTTTAAAAACTAGGTTATTTTATTTTGTCTCCCTATTCAAACTCAGGAAGAAAAAAAATGGAAATTGGTAAGAATGTGGTTTTCTATAATATAAAATCCACATAAATGAAACTTAGTCTCAACTGCACATGTAAACATGTACACATATAACAACAAACTCTGGAAACTTAATAAAAGTATGCATCAGGTAGCAGGGTAATTTCATCCTAAGACTTCACAATCAAAACACAAAAATCACAAATTTTTTTTAAAAGTCAGTGATTCTAGTAGTATTAATAAATACTAGCCGGGTACAGTGGTGCACACCTGTAATCCCAGTGGCTTAGGGGGCTGAGACAAGAGGATTGTGAATTTAAAGCTAGCCTCAGCACTGGTGAGATGCTAAACAACTCAGTGAGACCCTGTCTCTAAATAAAATACAAAATAGGGCTGGGGATGTGGCTCAGTGGTAAAGTGCCCCTGAGTACAATCCCCAGTACCTCCCCCCAAAAAAACCTACAAATCCTTCAATACTAAAAATAAAGCAGATCAGAAACACTTTTCAAAAGATTAAATACTTACGGTGTCAGTGCTAATGAACATGATGAAAACACTTCAGTAAGTTTATAACTGAAGGACAAACAATTCATAGAAAGGAGAAAATAGAACTAGAAAAACACTGCATTTGCTTTTTTTTTCTACTATGGATTGTGATGTTAGACAGCAAGTATTCTAATACCCACTTTTAAAAACCAAACTTAGAAACAAAAGACTGTAAAAGATGTACGATAGAATTGGTCAGCTAAATTCTGCTGGAAGCAGTGCATAACAATACCTTTTTAAAGTATATCTGGTATTCTTTTTTGAAACTGATAAAACTTTCATACCATCTGACATTATAATTCCTCTCCTGGACCTTTAACCTAAAGGGAAGAAGCAAAAATGATGAATAACTATATACTAGCTGCACTACTTACAAAATGATATAAGCAACCTAGATGTACAATTACTAAAAAATAAGTTAACTCAACTCACTGTAACACTGTATAATAATCCAAAGGCATAAAAACTATAGCAAAAAAAAAAAGCTAAGTATGAAAGCAAATGTTAAACATTACATTTATGATTTGGTTATAGTATAAAACCAAATAGATATGACAAGAAATAAGAAAGATTCTGATTTTTTTAAAAAATTTCTTTAGCATTATGTTGTTCCAATAAAAAGCCTATTGGCATTGATCAGGCTGACCAAACTAAGTACACATGTCAAAACTGACTTTTTAGAGGCATGAAACTATAATAAATTATGTTTAACACTAAAAACCTATCACATAGGAGTAACTAGATCAACTCTTCTAACACAAAGACAAACCAAACACATAATTTTAGCCATGCTATTAGCCAACTGTAACCTTACTATATTAAAATCTCTTTTCCATCAAAATTTAACTCCATCTGGTGATCAGAAGCCACTTATTACAAGGCATCTGGAGAGAGGACCCCAAGCACCAAAGCTAAAACTATCTGGCCACATAGAATGGTGAAGGTTCAGTTTCCCTTATGTTCCCAGATGAATTATTATGTTTCTCAACCACTCTAGGGCTCTAAATCCCTAGGAGCAGCAGCTAAGGATTTAAGGAGGAAAAAAATGAAGTAGATTTGCACTGTGTGAAAATTTGGTGACTTCCTTATTTACCACACCACAACATGAAGCAGTGAAAAATAAACAAACATGAGGTCAGAAGATGTGAGACAGAGATAGCCCTAAGTAATCTCAGGCATGTTACCGGTCTTTTTAGGCTTTAATTATTTAATCACAAAATTTTTAAAGTTGAACCAAATAATCTGTTAATTCTTTCAAGTTCAGTACCTGTTAATGTAACACGCCCCTTCCCCAAACACACCCAAGTCTCTCATTACCCCTACTCAGATGGTAAAATAATTACTGAAGTTCTGAATTAGGAGACTAGGGGCAAAAGTGAAATCAAAGATGATCAAAAGACTTGGACAGTCATTTGGGCTCTGTCCCTGTTTACCCACGTGACCCTGGGCAAATACTACACCTCAAAATAAAGTCCTAGGACCAATGAAGCAAGAATCCATAATGGCCATGCCCTTCTTATTCCTCATCATCAAGTGGACTGTTTTTAATCTATCATACTAGGATTTCATTCCTAATCAGTAATGATTTTTACTTTGTTCTTGGGCTTTTAAAAGTACCTTGAAAATTTTCTGATACTGAAAAAGACAGTCTATTTTACCTATCTTAAAACTGAAACCATTCCTCCAGAACACATACAGTTAAATTTTTGAGCACCTGTGCCACAACAGTATGTGCTAAAGTTGCAAACTTAAAAAGAAACTCAAAAGCCTGGTGGAGGCAGACATATAAACAAATCATTAACTACCAATTGGCAAAATGCTATCTGCATAATGTAGTGTATCCTATTGGATCAGAGAAGACAAGAGGAATGAGATGTCCAGACAAGACTCAGGTGTTATTTTGTAAGGCTGTGAAGGACAAGTTGTTTACTAAGAAGAGAAATTTTCAACAGAGGGAACAGTGTAAAACCACAAAGGAAGATGTCATCTTCTGAGAGTTACGTATAGACTTAAATGGAAAGGGCAGGCATCATGGTAGAAGAGAAACTAAAATGTAGACAGAAATTACAAAAGTCTCAATTTTATAGACTATGAAGATAGACTATGAAGAGTCATCAAAGGGCTTTCAAACATGAAATCAAAGTCCTCTTCTTTCTTCACGCAGTAAGAAGAACTGAGTTTAGGCAACAAGCAAAAATTCTACCTGTAGAAAGGGAGAATTTTAAAAACTAATGAATACCTGCTCTCATGATGGCTTCCAGCATTTTATTACTATGGCATATTAATATAAAACTGAAAGAAGACACTATTAATTGTGCCTAAAAGGTTGAAGAAAGTTGTATTTTTAACCTAAAGATTATTTGAAGTCAGTGTTGTCTAGAACACTAAGGAAAACACCAAATCAAAAAATAGCAAAGCAAACAATAAAGTCTGAAAAGAAAACTGACTTCAAGCAAAACATCCAGTGATGTTGATATCCTTATCATATATTACAGACTATAAATCTGATTACAGATTATGTTTTGTACCTATCTTTTGAGGAAGGAGAATATCTTAGATTTGGTTAAAATAAAGTCTCTTTAAAGTCTCTTTTCAAGATGATGCTTTAAAAAAACCTTTGGCTGAATGAACAGGCTCCATAATAGCTTAATGTTCAGGAGAAAATAGCTACTTTCAAAAGGCTAAAGTTCATTTTCTCTCTCCTCTAAGAGTGAAAGCCTACATAACAATCTGAGACCACAAAGAGTCCGTGCATCAGTAATTTCCACACTCCTAAGGCCTAGTTAGGAACAGCAAGTCTAATTGGCTGGATAGCCTACAAAGATGAATCTGCAATTATTGAAATTCAAACTTAAGCTTAGCCACCACGGACCATATCAAAGAAGCAATTCCTACTCTTACTGTATCGAGAAATTCGGCGCATTATACAAATGGATAAAAATAGCAGATGTCTAAAGAAGAGAAAGCAGCAGCATATGAACCCACTGCATCGGTATGATCCATCAAAGTTTTATCTCAGGGTTTTTTTTTTTCAGGGTGTGTCTTTGTTTTGGTCCAGTAATTAAAAAAACAAAAATCCACTCCTTGGGAGCACCCCAGTACTTGCCCCTATCAACCCTCACAAGCATCCTGGCTCTGAAATCACTAGCCATCTCAGCCTCGCCCAGATTTCCCTTAGAGAAAGGCGGCAGCCGCTGCGGCCCGAGACCCACTGCCCATAGCTCCCTGCGCCTGTCACAGCCCGAGGGGCAAGGGGCGTCCGGCCTCCCCGCTCCACTCCCGCCTGCCTCAGGCGGCTCGCGGGGCGCTCGCGGGGCCCCCTGGGAAGGCTGCCTTTCCCGGGCCTCTGCTTCTCCCCGGACGCCCGAGCCTCTGCCCCGCCCCGGACCGCGCCCCCGTTACGGGCTGCTCTGGGCACCCGCCGCTACCCCAGAGCAGCGCCGACTCCGGCCCTGACCCCAGCTCTCACCGTGCGGAGGTCGCGCTGCCTCCTCTCGGCCGCGGCCCGGTTGCTGGTCGCCCAGCGACCTGTGGGCACCCGGACCGAAGGCGAGTCGAGGGGCCGCCCGTCACATTCCGGTCGGCCCCGAAGCACACCAGGACCCAGCCAGCATCGTGTCCACAGCCTCAGGGAGCGCCGGACTCCTGAGCCACCGCCGCGCCCCCTCCCTTAGCCGGCGCTCGCCTGGACTCCGCCCTCCAGGGCCCGCGCACGGCGCGCGCGCAGCCCCGCCCCCCGAGGCGCCCGTGCGCAGGCGCGAAACTCACGAGGTAAAACCCCGCCTTTGGACCCGCCGCCTCAGCCTGACTCCAGCCTCAGCCCACCTCGGGCTCCGCCCCGCCTACTCGCCAGCCTCCCCAGACTCCGCCCCCACCCCAGACCCGCCCCTCTCTGCTGACCTTGCCTCTCTGCCCCCTGACTCAGGTCTTTGCTCTGACCAACCACTGATGCCAGGTCTACGAACGACCTGATCTTAGGACGACCCCCTGGACTAACATTTGTTCCTTGACCGCGGCCAAACCTGTCAGGTCCTCCAGAATGAAAAGTTACTGGTAGTCTCAGCACTGGATCTAACAAAATTCCTCCAACATTTTGTGTTTGCAAGTCCATGCTCCTTTCTATATGCCCTGGAGCATTCATGAACCACAGCGCCAGGCCTACCACACAAGAACACTGAATCTGACTGGGACTGAGAGAAAATACCATACCCAATGCTAAGATTCAGAGCTGACCTGTGGTGACAAACTGAGATCCTTTTGCCAGGGACCAGGTTATCCTTCTGTTTGGGACTTCCATCACCCAGGCCATCTTCCCCTCCTTCCTTCCTTTTTCTATAGAGGGCTGGACCAGCCCTTGAGACTTCTCCTCCTCTAGATCTGGCCAACAGTTGAAGCATTGAAGCCGCCCTTATCTGGTGCTAAATTAACTGCTCTTTGAAATCCTGCTGGCCCCAACAGCTCAACTATAATAAATAAAATTTAAGAAGAATGTCTTGAAAAATATCCATTTCGTCCATGTCTCCAGATCCGTGATATTCAAAGCAGTAAAAAGGGGAGAAGAGAGTAGATGCTTGGTTTCTAAAATTGGACTTCATTTAGTAATACATTTTTATATTTTAAAAATAACCTATCAAAAAAAACCTATCATTTTTAATATCTAAATATATACATTAAATTTCTTCAGTGATGATAATGTGTGTTTAAAATATTGAGAAAGACAGGATCTAAACATTCTACAATTTTTTTTGGATTAAGTAAAATCATTAGAAAAACAAACACCAGACTGAACTCTTGGACCCACCCCTTGTTAAGGTTTGGATCTGGAATGTCTCCCCAAAGCTCATGTGTTGAAAGCATGGTCCTCAAAGCAGCAAGGTTCAGAGATGGGGCTTTTAGGCAATAATTGTATCATAGGGCTTTGACCTTATAAGTGGGTCAATACTTTTCCTGGATTATTCCATCGATAGCTCAATGGACTACTGGCAGGTGGGACCTAGATGGATGAAGTAAGTCACTAGGAATGTCCCCTGGAAAGGTTTATCTTTTCCCCCCACCCTTGTTCCTATCTCTCCGAGCTTCAATGAGCAACTTTCCTCTGCCACTTTCACCATGAGGTTCTACCTCACCTCAAACCCAAAGCAATGGAGTCAACCAACCATGGGTTGAAACCTCATAAACTGTGAGCCAAAATAAATTTTTCCTCCTCTAAGTTGTTCTTGTCAGGTATTTTGGATACTGTAACTGAAAGCACCCAGAAACCACTCTGGATGTGGGAACTCACACAAGAGATTTTATTAAGTGGATAGGCAGAGTGTCTCCCTGCAGGGGGGCGGGGTGGGGGGGGAGTGGAGGAGAAGAGAGAGAGAATGGTGGGGGAACTATTCTTAAGTAGTAGAATTTCAGGGCTAATAACAACGGGCCAATGGCTGGTGAGGAGGTTCTCGGGCTAACAATCTGGACCTATTACTGGCTAGGAAGTTCACAGCTAACAATCTGGATTGTAAAGTGGTGTGGGGGAGGGAGAATAATGGTGGCAGCAAAATAGCAGATCTTATGCCAATAGTAACTGAAGATGGAGACGGTTGGCAAGTCACCGGAGAAGTCCGCTTTATTACAAGATGAGGCTTACATATATACTCTTGGGGCTTCCGGGTTAAGGGAGAAAGTGGCGTGTGGGTTTCTGATTGGTCCGGCTTGCCGCCGGCGGGAAAATAGGTGGCGGGAAGCCGATACTTATGGGAAGAAGAAGCTGCTCAGGGGCCATCTTTGGTGTGGATCGGACTGCATATGAAACCTTACATTCCCCCCTCTTTGGTTTATGGGAATTCGGGACGTTGATTTTCAATCTGGCTGCTTCCTGCTGATCAGGGGCGTCGTCAAGGGGCCCGGGGCAGGGGGGGGTTGGTTGTGAGGGGAGAACAAAGCGTTGGCTATTATATTGTATAATAAGCCATGTCCCATCAGAGTACTTCGTCCCCCGTAAAGCCCATAAAACTCCCTTGGAGCCATAAGTCCTCAATTTGGTCTAGGAATTCATTGTAGTCATTAGTCGGGTGGAGGAGCCATGCATCAGTGTCCAAGGTCCATAGAAAGGATATTAGCCTTGGAAGAAGTTGGGGGAAGTCCATTATAGCAGGACGTCACCAGGTGTTGTTCCCATTGGGTAGCAGTTGATAGTTCCTGAGGAGAAGCTGGTTAAAGGCTTGGTTAGAAATTTTTTGTACTTGGTCTCTAACGAACCTTATGAGACAGGGGAGGAAGAAAATGATGCAAAGAACTCCAATCCTGTCCTAAGTGGAGTTCTAGGGAAAGTTTGGTGAGAGTCTCCTTTATGGACCGATTTGCTCTTTAGGTGAGTGGAAGAAGCTGGGATGAGAGAAAGTAGAGTGTAGGGATTGGGAACAAGAGGGTGGATGGGTATGACAGCGGCATTTATGGAGCGGAGGTCCTGTACCAAACAGTAGGAACCATTGTTTTTTTTTATACCCAGAATGGGGGTGTTATAGGGGGACTGAGTGGGAATGGGAGAAAGTCCGAGAAGGGTACAGGTGGTTAAGGGATACTGAGGCTGATGAATAAATTTGGTAGGGTCCCGTAATTGGATGGAGACTGGGGGGCACTGAGCTATGGAGGGATTGTCGGTCCCAAACTGAGGGGTTAACAGGGTGGGAGATACGTGGATGTGAGGAGGTAGGATCCTGCAATAGGGCCATAAAAAAGGAAGTAGAGGCATCGAAAAGTGGGAAGGAAATAGACGCCTTGAATTGGGAAAGAATGTCCCGTCCCAACAAGGGAATTGGGCATTGAGGCATGACTAAAAAGGAGTGGATAAAATGTGAAGAGGAATTCTTAAGGCGACACAGAAGTGGGGGAGTTCTGAGTGGATATATGCGTTTCCCTCCTACCCCGACAATAGGAGTGGAACTAGGAGTGGTGGCACCATGGAACTCTGTCAAAAGTGAGAAGGTTGCTCCTGTATCTAATAAAAAGGTGACAGACCGGCCATCCACTACAAGGGTTACCCTAGGCTCGCGAGTGGTGATATTGAGGGTCGGGTGTGGCCCAGGGCTCCGTCAGTCCTCTTCAGCCAATCCCACTATCGGAGGACAAGAGGGGGGCATTCTAGTGATTGGCCCTTCACCCCTTCGGGAGAAGGGGCAATCGGAGCCCCAATGTCTTTGTTTACATTTGGGACAGGGTTTATTGGGGGGCAGCGGCTGAGGACAGGAGCGTGACCAATGACCCTCTTTTCCACATTTAAAGCAAGCTCCAGGAGGGGCCCTTGTAGGGATCAGGAATTTCTGTGAATGGGGAACAGGATGAGGAGTCCCCCTGATCATTTGAGCAACCATTAGTAAATCAGTTTGCCTGGCCTTATGCCTTAGGCGTTCTTTTTCGTCATCTCGTCCATGGAAAACCTTAAAGGCCAGCGACAGAATCTCACTTTGAGGAGTTGCCGGTCCATGTTCCAATTTTTTTAATTTGGCCTTAATGTCGGGGTAGGACTGAGTTAGGAAACTGGTCATAAGGATATGACGGCCCTCATCTGTGTCTGGGTCCAGTGTGGTATATTGCCTGAGGGCCTGAGTAAGCCTCTCTAGAAACTCAGTGGGGGTTTCATAGGC
Organism: Sciurus vulgaris; assembly: GCF_902686455.1. Classification (NCBI taxonomy): domain Eukaryota; kingdom Metazoa; phylum Chordata; class Mammalia; order Rodentia; family Sciuridae; genus Sciurus; species Sciurus vulgaris. The sequence goes on from NC_136464.1 coordinate 43,511,317, forward strand.
CCACAACGAGACACGAGGCAAACCGGTCCCGGGCTTGTATGCCCTGATTTGTGTTGTAGTCCCATTGTGGATCGATTTCTGGGACCGCTTCAGGCCCTAGAGGGAAAGTAGGGTCTGTGCGATGTGTTTCATTCGCATGAGTTTGAGCTGCATCCCAAACTCGTCGCCGTTCCTCGGTCAGGAGGGTGTTGGTGAGGAGCATAAATATATCTTTAAAAGTTAAGCTGTAGGCTTGTAAAATCCATTGGAATTCTTATTGTTGAGTCACTTCCTGGTGGGTTTTTCTTTTTCCTGCAGCTGAAAGGGTTTTCACTTCCTGGTGGGTTTTTCTTTTTCCTGCAGCTGAAAGGGTTTTAACTAGATTGGTCAGGATAAGTCACTTCCTTTATGTAAGTGGTAAGATCGAAGGAATAGGAGCCCAGTTTGTGCTCCATCTGAGATAAATCAACCAGGGAGAAGGGGACGTGGACACGGACAATACCTTCAGCTCCAGCTACTTCCCTTAATGGGGCCATAAAAGTGGGAGGGGCCGGAGGGGGTCCATGGGAGCGCGTGAGCCGCGGGCTGAAGGAAATAGGCGGAGCGGTGGGTGTAGGAGCTATGGGTGCCGGAGCCAAGGCGGCGGGGGGGCGGGGGGGGGAGGTAGGTGGCTCCGGGAGTATAGGGTTGAGAGGAGGGGCCCTATAAGGGGGAGGCTCATCGGCCGGGTCAAAAGAATCAAGAGAGGAGGATGGGGGAGGGGAGGACAATGGGGAAGCAATCTTACATACCAGAAGAGCCTGGGAGGGAGAGCAAGTAGTGCAAAGTGAGGGGTTTTGGGATAGTAACCTAAAAGCTTCGACATAAGGGATCTCCTTCCACTTGTTCAGGCGCTGGCAATCGAGAGCTAGAGCCGGAGCAAGAGGGCGAGGGTGGCCTGCCAACAGAGGAACGGAGTGCCGTTGAAGGCTAACTCCGTCCCGGGTTTCGGCACCAATGAAGATGGAGACGGTTGGCAAGTCACCGGAGAAGTCCACTTTATTACAAGATGAGGCTTACATATATACTCTTGGGGCTTCCAGGTTAAGGGAGAAAGTGGCGTGTGGGTTTCTGATTGGTCTGGCTTGCCGCCGGCGGGAAAATAGGTGGCGGGAAGCCGAGACTTATGGGAAGAAGAAGCCGCTCAGGGGCCATCTTTGGTGTGGATCGGACTGCATATGAAACCTTACAGTAACCAAAGGCTGACTTGCATGCCTCTCAAGCATATCACTCAAAAGATGTAGTTACTAAAATGTGCTTTGGGATTTATGCTCTCAGCTACAACTGAGAAATGATAAAGAAATCACTCCCCACAGATTATCCTTGGAGATTGAACAAAATACTACTTTCTTAGCAATCTCCATATGAGGATTGAGGAACAAAAATCTGAGATCTCCAAATTAGGAAGAATTTTGTTTCTTTATGCTGCTAGATTGTTATCTTGAGATTTCCTGAATATTTGAAGTGATCATATTCTCTTTTCTTTAGCAACTGTGAAGTACCAAGTTACCCTTCTCTTCCTTTTCTACAAAGATAGAAGTCCTACTGAATGTTTGCTATATATGAATATATCCCAGCCTCAACTAATTTTCTCTAGTTCTATTTTGTCATTGCCCCAACTTCCTCATTTACTTGGTTGTCAATATATCACATTGATTCTTTTTCTATTAGCCATTTGTTTCAATAAAATACCCTTGGGATTTTAATTTATGACTATAATGACTCAGAGAGGTCAATGCATTGGAAGAAAATTTTTATTACTTATATTTCCTGAGGGCTAAGAACCCTATATGCCATTTGGGACCACATGGAGAAGCACCAGGTTTGGTAAGGAGGCAGAATCAGTGTGAGGGAAAAGTCCATGCCTCAGCTTTCATTGGTTTATTTTTTTGTTTTGTTTTGTTTGTTTGTTTTGAAGGAGTTAAAATTTAAGTGCCCATAATTAAAGCACAGAATCTGTAGTCTAGCAAATGAGCTTAGAAAAAGAAACAAAGAGGGACAGGCCTGAGGCCTGAACATACCTAAACAAGCCTAAAATAAGACTGCCAAATCATCAAAAACTAACTGGCCATGGAGGATAAACAATCTCCACAAGGCCATGGACCATCTGGTGTCACCCACTTTCCCCTTTCTTCCCTTTTCTTTAAGGTTAACTTGACCCCTGCAAACCAAAATAAACTGCCCTACCACATTGCTGGAATGTCAATTTGCACGTACTACTTGCTGATGTAATCAATGTAGTCATGTGCCCACTTATGTTTGAATCAGCCAATTATGTGTACCCGCGCCAAACTCCCTAACTTTTCCTATATAAACCCCTGATATCTAAGCCTCGTGGTCAACTCCTCTATCTCCTGCGTGAGATACGTGTTGGCCCGGAGCTCCGTTATTAAAGTGCCTCATGCTTTTGCATCAAGCCGGTCTTTCATTTTTCCTGGAGCGCACCATCCTGAGACTCGAGTAAGGGTCTTCCTTTTGGGGGGTCCTACAGTTTTGTTGTTGTTGTTGTTGTTTGTGGGAAATGCAAGATAAGGAAGATAAAATATCCTGGGATTGACTGGTTTGAATGTCAGAGGGCTCTAGGGTATAGGGGTGATTTCTAGTTGCCTGATACCTGGCCCTGAAAGATTTAGAGCAAGGGAAATAATGGCATGGTGTGTGAAAGTTAGATAAAGGAGGTGTTTGAGGGTATAGATTTGGAATTGGTTGGAGAATATTTAATAGAAGGCAGGGGCAGTGGTATTGGGGTTTGAACCAGGGAACATTGCCACTGAGCTACATCCCCAGCAATTTGTTTTTGTTTTTGGTTTTGATTTTTGGTTTCCTTGAGTTTTTGTTGTTGTTGTTGTTGTTGGTACCAGGAACTGAATTCAGGGCACTTGTCCACTGAGCCACATCCCCAGCCCTATTTTGTATTTCATTTAGAGACAGTTGTTTCATTAGAGACAACTCTCACTGAGTTGTTTAGTGCCTCACTCTTGCGGAGGCTGGCTTTGAACTTGCCATCCTCCTGCCTCAGCCTCCCAAGCCACTGGAATTACAAGCGTAAGCCACCATGCCCAACTCTGTATTTTTTTTTATTTTGAGACAGGTTCTCACTAAGTGCTTAGGGCCTCACTAAGTTGGGGGGCTGACCTTGAACTTGTGATCCTCTTGCCTCAGGACCCAGTTTTAACAACATTTTCATACACCCATGAAAGTTGGATTGCAGGGAAGTTTTAAACAACTTTGGCCACGGTTTGGAAGATAGCTATCCTCACCATTATGCCACCAAATGCCCCTGTTGGCCATTGATTTGAATGCAAAATAGACAAATGCAGAATCTAAGAAAATGTATTTAGAATATTAGAATATCACTTAAAATCATATGTGGGAAAACGTAATTAATATGTAAATCACATAATATAATAATAATTATATTATTACATTATATTATGACTTAAATTACCTTTTTAAGACGACATTTGGAACCTGAGGGTCTGAAGCTGATATATGGCTGAGGTTAAGAGTGAGAGTGCAGATAAAGCTATGTGGTTCACAAATTTTAGCTTGTCTTAGAATCTCCCGGAGGGCTTTTTAACACACATTGCTGACCCAACCTCCAGAATTCTGATTCAGTAGGCCTGGGGTGAGGCCCTAGAATTTGCATTTCTAATATGTTCCCAGGGGGTGCCTATGCCTTAGGGATCACACTTTGAGAATCACCACACTAGAAAGCCTCTTTGACAACAACCAAAACCTGATGGGAAGAACCCTCTAGAGATGACCATCTCCCAGTGAAGGACTAATGAAACACAAAGATCGAAGGGTCATATGCTGTCATGTGGACAAATGCTACAGTTGACGAGGGCAACCTTCAGCACAGCCTGGGCAGGTGAGGTAACTTGATTTTTTTTTTTCTTTTTTTAAAATTTTCTAATTTTTTTCATTTTCCTCCTCCTCCTCCTCCTTCTTTTGTTTGTTTGTGTTTAAATAACAGCTGAGAAAGCCAGGGTGTGACCCCAGCCCATGACTCAGGAAAGTAGGACAAAAGATGAAAAATCAGAGGCAGTGGTATAAAATGCCATGACAGGATATAGAGGGTTCAACCAGCTCTCCTTGTGTTTTTTTGAATGCACCTAATGATATCAGAGCAGGGAGTTGGATGATCTTGCAGGATTGCAGCCTGGAACTGTTTGTTAAGAAACCAATAGCTGGACAGCCCAGAATGTGTGTATGTGGTATGGGGAAGGGCTGCAGGGGAGGGAATAGACAAGAGTCTAATTTTCAGACATCTGTAGGAATTGTATGGTATTGAATCTAAAGAAGAATCAGCAAGCCTATTTATACATTTTTACTATAAATACTTTCGTTAGATTAAAAAATGTATTTACATATCTCCAAATCCACATGTTGAAACCCTAACCCCTAAATGTGATGCTATTTGGAGGAGAGGCCTTCAGGAAGTAACAGGACTAAATAATCATGTGAGTGGGGCCCTCATGAAATGGGATTAGCCTCCTTATTAGAAGAAGGAGGAGGAGATGAAGAAGAAAAAGGAGGAGTCACAGGTTCTCTGTGTCTGCTCACCTCTAAGCGAAGATCCAACAAGGAGACAACCACCTGCAAACCAGGAAGCAGACCTCCCCCACATCAGGTCAATCTATATCTTGACCTTGGACTTCCTATACTACAGAATTGTACGAAATAAATACATTCAGTTTAAGCCACCCAGTCTGTAGTAATTTGTTACCAGCCCAAACTGAGTAAGACATAACAGTGTAAACATAATGAAAAAAAAAAAAAAAAAAAAAAAAAAAAAAACTGGGAAGATTTTGCCCATAATTCTAGTATGTATACAAATTTAGCACAATTACAATAGCATAATAGTGAATTTTCCTAATATTACAGATATCTTTTTCATGCTTTATTTCTTTTGAGTTAATGTTCATGCCCCCTTTTTTTTCCTTAAATAATTCAAATTCATAATATTATAATTCTGATGGTCAGAAATACAAAATGGGCTTCACTGGGCGAAAATCAGGGTGTTGGTAGGACTAGCTCCTTCTGCAAGTCCTGGTGAAAGAATCTGTTTCTTCAGTTTTTTTCCAGCTTCTAGAAGCCACCCATATTCCTTGGCGCCTGGCACTTCCATCTACCTTCAAAGCCAGTGTTGTAGTTTGAGTCCTTCTCACATTGCATCACTTTGGACTTTTCTGCCCCAGCCTTTCATTTATGGGCCCTTTTGATTATGTTGGGTACAGGTGGATGATCCAGAATAAAATCCCTATTTTAGAGTAAGCTAATTGGCAGTCTTAATTCCATCTGCGATCCACATTCTCCTTTGCTGGGGCCCTCATACGAGAATTTGGAGAGAGGACTTTTGAAGCGTCATGGCAAAGCACTGTGAAACAAGTGGATCCCAGTAGAAAGTGGTTCTTGTGGCCATCCAAGATAAACAGATAAGAGTCCAATGAAATCTCCCTCCTCCCACAAGCATCTACTGTGTCCCAGGTACTATTTTAGATGCCTAGGATTAAGTCATGAACAAGGACAGTTGTCACTGGAATTGATTTCCTGGAAGGAATCACCAGTTTTCCCCATAAAGCAATGTAATGGTAACTATTGACTCCTGTAGGCACAGAAGCGTTTCTTCATTGGTGCAAATCTCTCTTTTGATACCCAAATGCCTTTTGATACCTAGAATATGGCAATAAGCATTTCCAGTAGTGGTAAAGGACAAAGTAACCAAGATCTGGCCTCCTGTTTGGAGCTATAGACCTGTCTCCATGAGAATGTTATAGGCCAGACTCCAAGGGAAATGACTAAACAGACTCCATTTTGCTCTGAGACTCCATGTTATGTAGGAAAAAAGCTTCTCCCATGGGAACACCCCACCTCTGTACCCATCATCAGTTACTTAGTGTGACATGTTTAACAATACAGAAGATAATTCCTATGTAAAGAAACATTGCTCTCTTTTGATCCCTATTGCTCCTAAACAATGTACCATGCAAATGGTGATTGTGTGGATGTTAGTAACTATTCTTTAGTTTGTTCCTAGGTAAGGGTCATTTTTACCCACTTCCCCCTCTATCGATGATCTCATGATGTTAATGTGTAATTTCGAATCATAGCAACAGACACTTATGATTAATGTGATTTTGGATATAAGAACTCCTACAACCCTGTGGTTGGGGCTGTTCTCCCAATAGCCATTTTTTGGGGCATTGTGTGAGACAGTCAGCTGACCAGCTTAATAAAGACTCTCAAATTTGGACTTCTCAGTGGTGATCGGTCTGTTCTTAAGTTGCACCCCATAACAGGTAGAAGGGCATAGCAGAGGAAAGTAGCTCTGGGAGCCCAACAAGGAAGCAGAGAGAGCTCCACCTACCAGGTACAAAATATAAACCCCAAGTTACTCCCCCAGGGACCCACCTCTGCCAAACACACCCTACCTGCCTAGAGTTACCACCCAATTAATCCATATTAGTGGATTGATCCACTGAGTAGGTTACAACTCTCATAGTCTAATTATTTCATCTCTGAGCGTTATCACACTGGCTCACACATAAGTTTTGGGGGGATACCACCTATCCCATTCATAACAGATATATACCTACAAGTAGAACTTCTGGATCATGTGATAATTATATTTTTAATTTTTTGAAGAAAATGTTAACCTGTTTTCCACAGCAGCTTATATTTTTGTGCTAAATGCAGTCACACATATTAAAGTGCTCAATCCTGATAAAGGTGAAACAGGAGAGCAGCTGAGCTAAGAAATGTTTTTCTCTCATGAAAATTAAACCAATTAAATATCACATAATAAGAAGCAACTGAAGTTAATCATCAGGGTATAATGTGAGCTAACAATAGACCCATAAGAGGCTTAATTGTTAGAAAATTCTGTGAGTGACTAGCTCCATAGTTAGACATTCTAAATCTCCATAAAAGAAAAATTTCCCCCAAATTATCAAATTCACTGCAAGGTGGAAGAGGCCTGGAATATAAAAACAAACTCTAAAAGAATTCAAAGAAATTATACAAAAAGTTGATAAAAGATACTTTGTTTTGAATACTTTGTTTTATTTTTTTGTTTTGTTTTGTTTTTGTGTATGAGGGATTGAATCCAGAGCATCACACGTCAGGAAAGAGCTCTGTTAAATATTTTAAAGTAAGTTATGTTTTCAAGGAAAAACAAATTACTACAAAAAAATGTGACTCTGAAAAATAACTGTGCTAAGAACTTACTCAAATCAATAATAAAAAAACAAATGGCCCAAATCTTATAAAGGGCAACAGTCTTAAATAGATATACCAGAAAAGAAGATCCATAAATGAGCACATGAAAAGGTGTTTAACATCATTAGTTACCTGGGAAATGCAAATTAAAATCCAATGACATAGTACTTCATACCTTCTATAATGACTGCTATGGTTTGAATGCTCCCTCTAAAACTCATGTTGAAATATGAACAACCTAGTAAGAGATTGCAGCCTAGTAAGAGATTGGCCTTTATGAGCTGATTAGACCATAAGTATTCCACCCTCATGAATGGATTAAAGTCATTATCCCAGGAGAGCATTCCTGGAAAAAGGATGAATTGCATGATTTCCTCCTTTCTCTGTTTAACTCATACTCACTTGCCCTTCCACCATTTTATGATGCAGCAAGAAAGCCCTCACCAGATGTAGGCCCTTGATCTTGGACTTCTCAGTCTCCAGAACTATGTGAAAAAAAATTTTATATATATTATAAAGTCTGGGTGTTCTATTACAGCCACAGGAAAGGTTCTAAGACCATGACTAAGAAATCTAAAAGACTGACAGCCATAAATGTTGGTAAGAATATGGAATGGCTAGAAGCCTAATATACTGAGATATTGAAATGGTCAAACTATTCTGAAGCTCACTTTGACAGTTTCTCATAAAGTCAAACATACTACTAACCAAAACTACCAGCTTCTCTTGCAACACCACTTTTAGGCATTTATTCAAGGAAAAGGAAAATTTGCGGCATAAAATGACTTGAATAAGAATGTTCACAATTGTCCAAACGGGAAATAATCACATATTCTTGAATAGATGTGTTAGTCACTTTCTGTCACTATGAAAAAATACCTAAAATAAATCAACTTAATCAGGGTAAAGATTTTTATGGCTCACAATTTCCGAGGTTTCAGCCCATGGTTTCTTGACCCTGCTGCCTTTGGGTCTGTGGCAACACAGTACACCATGGTTGGAGAAGGTAGTGGAGAAGGCTTCTCATCTGGCTGTTGGGAAGCAGAAAGAGGGACAGGAAGGGCCTGGGTTCCCACTATTTACTTCAAGAACACACTCCCAGTGACGACCATAGGCTTGTGATCAAACCTTTAGCACATGGGATCCTGGGGGATATTTAAGATCCCAACCATTGTAACAGGTAAATATATAAACAAATTGTGGTATATTCATACAAGGAAATACCAGGTCAGTACTCAAAGGGAACAAATTATTGATACATGCAAAAGAAGCCAGACACAAAAGAGTACATACTATGTGATTTTTTAAATATGAGATTCTAGAACAGAAACAATTAGCCTATGATAAAAGAAGTCATAACAGTGGTCGCCCTGAGGGCAGATGAGGGGATAGGAAGTTTTAAGTGGTGCAAAATCTTTCCAGGTCTTAGAAATGCCTTATGCTTCAGTAGGGTGGGTTTGTTAGTGACTAAATTTGTAAAAATTAATTTAACTATATAAATAAAAGTTGAGCATTTTTGTATGATAATTATATCTGAATTGAAAGGAATATTATAGAAAGACCATCATTCCTTCAGTGGTTTGAGGTACTGCCTTGTCATGTGTTACCTCTCCAAATGCAATTGAGTTCATTTCTGGATAGTTAAGTTCTGCTCCACTGATTTTTTTTTTTTTTTTTTTTTTTGTATTAACAGGTCATTAACAAAATGTTTCAGATGTAGAAATTGAAGCTAGCATATTTTAATACATTTATAAGGTATTTTTCTATCTTGTTACCCCCAACAGCTACTTTCTCTTCCCTCCTCACCTGTGTGGCTTTCTGATTTTTTTTCTTCACAGTTCTTTAAAAAAAAAATTATAATAAAATTTTCTAGTTCCAGGAAAAAAATCAGATGGCATATTTAAATTGCTTTGGAGTTCTAAATTAGATCTATAATTCCTGGTATAAAACCTCATCTTTATGAGGTTGAATCATCCTATTCCACAACATGGACTATCTTTCCATATTTTTCAAATCCACTTTTACGATTTCATAATTATTTTATGTTCTCATCTTTTGGACATTATCTGTTAGTTTTATGCTTTTGTATTTTGTGTGCTATAATAAATGGAACCTTCTTTTCCATTATGTCTTTGCACATAAAGTTCAAAACCAAATGCTTAACGCTTATTTTCAAACAGTTCAGCAGATTAAATATATATATATATATATATATATATATATGTTCATTGAACTACTTACATTTATGGAAGGTTCATTGTACTGCTTTGCTACTTTTTTGTAGGTTTGAGATTTTTCAAAATAAAAGATAGGAAAGAGTTTAAAAAAACTCACACAAAGTGAATTTAAATTGTTTAGGAGTACAAAATGGGTAGTAAAACAATAAACAAAATAATTATTGAAATTCAGGTAAGTGCCAACTCTGGGAGGGAGGATGAACTTGTGATGAGGGAGAACTTCAAGAAAAGCTCTGGATACTGGCAGTTTCTTCATCAAGATATAAATATGTGAACTTTCCTTTATAATTATTTTCTTAAACTTTACATATAAATTCTATGCATTTTAATGGATGTGTATTTCACAAGAGGAAAAAGATACAACAGGGTGATGAGGTATATAAAAATACTTTCAAAGAAAACTTGCTGTACATTTGTTAAACATTATTATCAAAAAACTGTTTTTGCTTTATAATAAGCAAAAGAAAGGGGGATTTTGCAAGCTGTTTACTTGGGATCAATCTGTCCAGAGGTACTTACCATGGACTAATTTTTAATGATGGCTATAATAATGACAACTTATTTTTACATGAGACAGTTCTTATATAACCACCAATTCTGAGTCTTGTTTATTTCCATATTAGGTACATTCTTCTAAATAATTCTCATGAACTATAATATGATTCTCCAATAGGTGTTTTGGCAAATATTCTAATATGTGCAATCTAAAAATTTGTTATAAGAAAACTCTCAATGAAAGTTTTATAATTATTCAAATATTTTGCACAATTTATACTGTTCATGTATATATTTTATCTATTTTCTATATATTTTTTTCTGATTTCCCCAATAAGGGAAAAGGCAAAAGTTGGTCAGAATTTCAGCTTCTCTAACTTTTAATATAGACATTAAACTGCTTGATTGTTATTATCTAAGTCATTATCAAAATCGAAATCGTCATCTCCTTCTTCATTTCTTTTGCAGTTTCTATGTTGGAAATTTGATTGTTTCCAGTATTTTCTGGTTTTTCATTAGATGGAATACAATGTTTTCTTTCTTTCCACATTTTGCACAAATTTCAAGTTCAAAGGCATGTGGTCTACACGTTATGTGGTAAGAATTCTTTTGTAAACATTCAACATGGTTTTCAGGTTTTGATAATGATTAGTATTTGCGTACTTTACATGTCATTCAAGAACTTCTCTATAGTGCTGACATACCCCATCATGAAGTTTTTGGTTAATTTTCTTGATCTGAGCACTCTTATCAAACTTGTCCTTTTTGAAGCTAAATGAATGAATTCTGGCACCTCTGTGGCCTTGAACCAGCTGCATCGTCCTTCTGGGGTTCATCCCCCCAAACCAAAACCACTTTGTGAAGGTTAGAGCGAAAAAGTTTCAGGAAGCACCAGAGAGATCCTCCCCAGGAGCTGACACTTCTCTCAGTGACCCAGAAGGCATTTTGTTTGTTTGTTTTTTGCTGTTATTTCTATCTCTTATGTATTTGTGCTTTCTCATTTTTAAAAGCTTAAATTAGGTAATAATTTGTATATCTTGTTTTTTTATATCCATTTTTTTTATTATTTCTACTCTTATTTCTAAATTGTTTGTTATAATTTCATTTCATTAATTCTTTCTTTTGGTTTATTTGTTATTTTATTCCCTAGATTGGATATTATTCATTTATATTTGTATTTTCATTTTTATGGCATCAGGTATTTAAACCATACATTTTCTATGATAATTGTTTCAGCAGTATTACAGAGTCTAAGTTTTGTTTTCATTATTATTTTCAGGGAATTCTGCAATTTTACATTTTACTTTTCCTTTATTCTAACCAGTTCTTTAATAAACTGTTTTGAAATTACTAGGAATAATTGAATTTTTAGATTTTTTTCAAGAGTCTGTTATTAATTCCTAGTTTTATTGCATTATAATCAAGGAATGGTATTTGTGTATTTCTGTTCTGTAGAATTTCTTGAGATTTCTTAGTGACCTAGTTTCTTAGTGGCCAAGTTTCATGAATGTTCCATGTTCACTAGACAAAAAGGTAAATTCTCTTTTATATCAATACAGAATTCAATATTGCTTTATAAAATCTATTAGTTTTCCCTCCCCACTTACCAATGAATGGAAAACTCAAATTGCAAGACAATAGAGGACAATCTCTAGCATATAAGATAGAGCCCCCAATAAAGATACCTGAAAGGATCCTGAAATTCTGCAGGAAGAAGAAAACCATCCCCATACACTCCCTTCTCAAAAAACTATAAATAGGGCTGGGGAAATAGCTCAGCTGGTAGAGTGCTCGCCTCCCAAGCACAAAGCCCTGAGTTCGATCCCCAGTACCGCAAAAAAAAAAAAAAAAAAAAAAAAAAAAAAAAAAAAAAAAAAAAAAAAACTATAAATAATATCTTCAGAGAAATAAGAAAGAAATGTGCTCCTGATACAAGAATAAATGTCATAAAAAAATGTTCTGAAAAACACCAAAGAGTCCTTGAAAATGAAAAAGATACGGCAGTGATGAAAACTCAATAGATGGGATGGAAAATAAACTGGAGGAATCTGCAAATTAAAACAAACAGAAATCAGGAAGGGGAAACCCCAATGGACTTAAGTAGATCTCCTGAAAGCTTGCAAAATTCCTGGGTATTAAGAAGAAACCCCGCACCGGTAGATGGTTACAGGGCAAGGACCTGCAATGGAGCTGAGATAGCCCCACAAATTCTCTCTCAGTAGTTCTTACGATCACACGGGTAAGATTTCAACATGTCCCTCAGAGTAGCAGGCAAGAATTTACTGAAGAGATAGGAAAGGGCAAAGGGGACACTCTCGAGGGAGAGAGTGGGTCCTTTTAGAAAAGAGAAGGATGGTGCACCCTCCCTGCCCTCTAGTTTTATTAAAGGGTCTGAGGGAAGTTTCCAGAGTTATGCCCTTGTCCACCTCTTGGCTTTTGACTGACAGCAGAATAACATCAGACTTCTAAGCCTCCCCTGCACATGGTAAAGGTCTAAGGCAACTCTAGGTCACTTTGGCCTGGGCTGACCAGTTCTAATTAGGGCTTGTTCAGATAGATTTTCTGGTTAGGGGAATTATTCTTATCTCCCTGAGTTCTGGAACCTAGTGTATGTAAGAGTCTACCCCTTTAGACAATTTGTGTTCTTAGTGGCATTTTAGGCCTACATTTCTCTTATGTCATTTGCTGAAGAATACAACTTATCTTACTGACTTAAGCCAGGCAGGGCTACACATAAATTGCTTTTTTAAAGAAAGCATGTGGGGATTAACACAGTGGGTTCAGTTTATAGAATTATTCCCCTAACCTCTACTGTTCATGTCTCTCTGTTACCTATCAGAATGAGTCGTTAGAAAGAGTCATGGTGGGACAGGGTTTACTGAGGCTCCCCAGGGAGGCTAGGCAGGTGGGGGATGTGTCCCTGCTTCAGTCTCTTCTTCTGCAGCTCTGCCTGCCCTGGGTGCATTGCCTCTGGGTTCAGGACAGCCCTTCTCTGGTCTGATATCCCTCTGGGCACTCCTATCAGAAGCCCCTCCCAGACCTCTCTTGCCATTAAGACCTATTTCAGGTTACTACCACAGCTAGGATTGCTCACGAATGTTCCAAGTTCCTGGTCTCAAGATGAAGACCTTCATCCTCTTCCCTGTCCCCAGCCATTTCTTAGAGTACCAGCTCCAAATCTGTCTAGTATCATCCCTGCAAATATTCATTTTGTTTATTTTCTCTCATGATATGACTTAAAGTCATTTTAGACAAAGTTTCTCAAAAAAGAGCTATAACTGTGAGCAAAGCTTTAGAAGTGTTTTTTCTATGTTAAGGAAAGCTCGCCAATACTTAGAAATACAAAGGCCAACCTCTCCTTCTGTTGGAGAGAAAGGAAATGCCTTCATTTTTTCAGATGAGTCACTGTTTCTGAGGAACAGAGGTTACTTGCTAAAGCAGCAAAGACACCAGTGCAGGCTTAGTTTTTACACCCTAGAATAAAATATTGAATTCCATGTGGCTCTTAAAACAAATGCAGTAGATATATGTGTACTGACTTGGGAAACTACCAAGAAGTATTTTTGAATAGAACCCAAAGTTTTGCGATGCTGGAGAAGAGTGTGCCATGAAGTCTGATTGTCTTGCCCAGGGTCCTGGCGCTGTCACTTGTCATTTATGCTTTGTGGGTCTTGGAGCATGTTACTTTATTTTTCAGTTGCTCAGTTTTCATATCTGTAGATAGGGATTAGATGAGGTTGCTCTACAAATGCAATGAATTCATGTGTATAAGCCTTGAGAATAATGCCTGGCATATAGGAAGTGCTAAATAAATATGTATTATTATAATATGCTCCCTTTGTGTAAAAAATGTAAGATGTAATAAGGATGTAAATTTATTCACACTATTATTCAGAAATAAGATGCATTAATCTGCTATTGCTGCTGCTACACCATGCACCACAGATTACAACAGAACTTCATTTTCTTATGGTTCTACAGGTTAAAAGTCTGAGAGCAAGATGTTGGCAGGATTAGTCTCATCCTGAGGACTTTCTCCTTGGCTAGCAGATATTGTCTTCTCCCTGTGTTTTCACATGGTCTTTCTTTTATGTATATCTGTGTTCTAATCTCTTTTTATAAGGACACCAGTCGAGGAGTTAGGGCCCACACTAAAAACCTCATTTAAAATTTATTACCTTGAAATACAGTCACATTCTGAGCTTAGAACTTTAATATGAATTTTAGCAGAACACAATTTACCTTATAATGACAGGGAAATATAAATGTCTTTATTTGACATAACCCATTTTTTTTTAACTGAGTTTCTACCTGCTGTTATTTGAAAAAAAAAATTACTAAAATACCAAGTTATTTAAAACTTGTATACAATGATCTTTTAAGTAATATCTTTTAGGACGCCTCAAATCCTAATGTCTCCACAGCTTCCCCCATTTCTTGCTTCTGTCTCAACATATTGACTAAGTATACAGGGTAAGGACTGTAGCTTTCAGCCCCTTATGGTGGGGAAGTATTGAGGTCCGCAAGCATGATTCCTTCCACTTCCTCTGGTAACTGAATCAATGTCCTTTGTCTGCGCTTCCACATGGAAGACTCCAACCAAGGTTATAGAAGACAAAGTTCTCTTGACTTGTTCAGGGCTCAGTAGCTCTCCCTGGATGGCTAGGCCTCAGCTCAACTCTTTCAAACATAAAAAAACCCTCTGAAAGTCTGTCTGTCTTACTCCTCAGTCCCTTTCTGAGCAGTTGGCTCAATAATGGAACAGGTAGGAAAGGGATCATGGATGATTCACAAGACTAGGGGAACCAAGGACGGAGGAGTCAGGGATTCCAAATTAGTATGCAGAGAGCATAGCAAATTTGAGTTCATGAGCTGGCTCCATCTCAACCTGAAATGGTGGATGGAACTCAGAAGCACCTTCTCTAAGCAGTATGGACACTCCAAGTCAATTGGCAGCAGTTGAGCACTTCCAAGTGACTCATCTGGCATAACACTGGGAAGAGGGCAGGGAGCCAGTTACTAAAAAACTAGAAGAACAACCTGGAACTTTGAACTGGGTAAACATGTCTGAGAACCACAGAATAATATGGTGCCAGGGATAGGGAGTCATCCCAGAAGTGAGCAATGAGTCTCACTTCTTCCCAACAGGCTCCTTTGCTAATTCTGCTTCCAATTCCCCTGGTGTTTGGTACCAGTTGTGTAGACTCCCCATCTAAAACCATTGATCACTAACCCAAACTGGGATCAGAAAGGTATGTGTGCCTCTATAGGAGCAAGTTTCTATATTTGACCTGTCCATACATAGAGAGGCAAGAAATCTGTTCCTGACACTGAGTGTCAGGCAGATATGGGGTTGAAGTTCAGGTGCCCGGGGTATCACCATTTGGAATCCAATTTCCTGAAAGATTTCAAACTCCTTTTATCTCTCTGCCCAGCACCCCCCACCTCCTGCCACTGCCAATCCACAGCCACCCCCTCTCCACCCTGGCTCACACACTGACTACCCCACCTCCACCTTGGCTTACTTCACAAGCTGAAAGATTTATTGCATAAATTGGAAAGGCAGGGGCATTTACAGCTTTTAAATCAACATCTATAAATTAAGCATTACTATGGCTAGCAACAGAGATTTTAAAAATAAGTATTAAAAATCTACTTGAGAATTTTGAGTAGACAATGGTTTATTGCTTAGGATTTAAAAAAAGAAATGAAAAATTCAAGATACCAAAGTCTGCACTACATTGAAATTGATTTCTCTCCCAGGGAGAAGTCAGGATGTTTGTGGTCCAGAGTTGGTATAGAGGCATCGAATTCCCTTGAATTCCTCTTTACCTTCCTTACCATATGGGCCTTGATAAAGACTTTTTCCTTGACTAAATTCTACTCATGTTTCTCTGAGTTCTTTCTCAACAAAGTCTGATGTGGGCTTTTGTGTTTGTCTTTACATTGTTCAATTTTTAGCAAAAATCCTGCTAAGATGATTCGGTTAGAATCCCCCACTCTCTATATATGACTGATCACCCTCAGTATCAGATTAGGTTCCTCAGCCTGCAACCTTCCCTACCTACAGCAAGATGTCTGATCATCCTGCCTACCTTCAGCAAGAATCCTGTTAGTTCAGATTACCCTCTCTCTGTTCTCATGGCAATTTCCCATCCCCTGAGCGCCCCTGCCCCACAAATCCTTGGCTATAAATTCCCAATTGTCCTTGTTGTGCCCTACACCTGCTATAATATCTTGAATTAAGTCTGTCTTACTATGTTTAAAAAGTGTTATTGAACAATTTTTTCTCTCATACCTTCATCTGTGAGGTCTTAGTCAGCAACTGTGTTCTAAGCCGCTGATGCAGAAAGGGAGGAAGAAACATCCAAAGGCTTGCTGTGGGGGTTTCTTCAGGAAGGTTCCTAAATGTGGACATAGGACACTTCCTCTTATATTTCTTCAGCCAAACTTTTCTCATAACCCCACCTCATCATAGGAAGGTTCACAAATGTGTTCTTTAATTTCTGCAGTCCTGTGCCCAGATACAAAATCTACAACTATTGAAGAAAAGGAGAATGGATATTAGGGGTAGTTTCTGCTGTAGAAATTTCAATGCAATGTCTAATTCCCTTCCTCCCCACTTCCTCCTTTGCATTAAGTCAGGGAAGTTAGGGAGTCTTGCTAGACAAGCTGGATACATGAAAATCTTTGGGGGGAAGAAATAGAAACTGAAAGCAAAAGGAAAATTGTACAAAGATTTCTGTTCTTTCCCTCAACTTACTTTCAACCGGAAATATTATAAAAGAAGCAATCAAGAGTCAGGTTTAAAGCTATCTAGGAGGGAAGATTACAGAAAAACAAAGTATGCTGTACTGAGAACAGGAATCATGTCTTCACACACACAATTATATTTGGGTGCCTAGAAAATGACCTATAATGTATGGAAGCTTTAAAAAAAAATGTTGAATTGGCAGAAAAAGGCTAATTTTTTAGGAAGTGACAATGTAATGACCTGAAAAAAATCCCATGCTTGGGGCTCACATGCATGATCAAGGTATAAGGAGATGGAGGTATCATATAGCCCTGGTCCCCGAGGAGTGTGCTGACTCTTCCTTGTAAAGTGACCCCTTGTTGATCCAAAAGGAGAAGCACACACATAAAGCAAGAAGAATTGCTGATTTGATATTGCTGAGCCTTGCCCTAATGGTACAAATGCCATTTGTCTGATACAGCTGAGAAGATTTTGTGAATCTGGGCTCCTTGCCAGCCATCAGCATGTAGTTGTTGAAGGTCCACAGACTCCTTTCCAGAAAGAGTTGTTTCCCTTTCCAGCTATGCTGTTCTGTGGGATAAAATAAAAGTTCTGTGGCTAACATGGCTTCGTTCCTCTTCACCACTGGCAGGAGGGTCAGAGAGAGCTGTGGGTTGGTGCAAGTCCCTAAGTTGAGGTGGACAGCAGTGGGTACCCCGTAATGGAAGCTTCAGTACAGGGAGCAGAGGGTAGATTGGGTGGGGGACATTCCAAGAATGGCTCAAGACAAAGAAATGTAATGCCATGAACAAGAATGAACAGCTCTGTGTGTGTTGAGATGGAGTGCTCTCCAAGTCACGATGTCAAGAGGGAAAAGCCAGGTACAGGGAAAGCAGTATGTGTCGTATGCTACAATTTGTACAGGGGAAAAGAAATAAGTGAATATACATAAATATTTATAAATTTGAAGGCCATCCCTGGGAAGACACTCAAGAAACTATTAATCATAGTCGTTTGCACAGAAGGGGATTCTGTTACTGTGAAATGTTGAATGAAAAGAAAAAATCTCCACCATACATATAACCTTGTGTGGCTTTTCATGTGCACAGAATACCTATGCAATATACAAAATAAGTAATAATCAGAAGATAATAATAATAAAACACAAATGAAAAGTACTAGAATTAGTACTTAAAGCTTGAGGGAGGGAGTGGCAGATTGGATTTCAAGCTAAGGGCATGAGATGCAGACAAACCAGGAACAGAACCATAATGCAATGTGAGCAAGCCAGGAGAGCAGGTGGATGGGTGAGTATCAGAGATGGGGAGTTATTCTCTAAGGCCTGAGGTTCAAGGGTAAAGTGCATGGGATCAGACTCAGGTGTAATTTATTCCACAGCAAAATCCCACTACAACTCAGTCAGAAGGGTCTAAAAAATTCATTCTTATGGAATAAATAGAGTCATGTTAGTAGGAGATTAATGAAATGAAAAACTGTGGGATTAGTTCTTATAGTCAGGAGCTCCCCCAATCTTAGCTGTTATTTGGTGTTACCTATGATAAAGACTCCCCTTGATCAAAACTTGTTCAGGCTCCCTTCTTCCCACTTTTTGACCAGGTCCCCTCCTGGGGCTCTACCTTCAGCTTATTTATCTCAGTTTGAACAAGAATCCTGTCAAGTCAGTTTAATGAAAATGTCTCACCCTTAGTATCTGATCACTCTCAATAGCTGATCAAATTTCTCATCTCCACCCTCAGTGTCTTACCATGCTGTCCTGCCTTCAGCAAGCAAGAATCCAGATGAGTCAGCAACACAACAAAATAATGTTGGTGAAGATGTGGAGAAAAGAGAACCCTCGGGCACTCTTGGTACAAATGTAAATTGATATGGCCATTGCAGCAAGTTAGTATGGAGTCTCCTCCAAATTAATTAATAGTGATAAAATTTTGCCAATTAGTCAAGATTAAAACTAGAACTTCCATCTGATCCAGCAATCCCACTCCTGGATATTTATCCAAAGGAATTGAAATCAGAATCTCAAAGATTGTCTGCATTGCCATGATCATTGCAGCATTGTTCACATTATGTACAATATGGAAATAACCTCAGTGTCCATCAGTGGATAAATGGAAAAAGAATGTGATATATGTACACACAATGAAATATTATTCAGCCTCTAAAATTGTTTAGATTTATTTTTTTCTCTTTGGTACTGGGGATTGAATTCAGGGGCACTCAACCATTGAGCCACATCCCCAGCCTTGTTTTTTGTATTTTATTTAGAGACAGAGTCTCACTGAATTGCTTAGCGCATCACCATTGCTGAGGCTGGCTTTGAACTCACAATCCTCCTGCCTCAGTCTCCTGAACCACTGGGATTACAGATGTGTGCCATTGTGCCTGGCAACTTTTAGATTTTTTTGTGATATTTGTGACAACATCATAAACTTGAAAGGCATTATGCTAAATGAAATAAGCCAGACACAGAAAGGCAAATATTATATGATCTCACTTATATGTGGAATCTAAAATAGTTAAACTTGTAAAAGCAGAGAGTAGAATTGTGATTGCTCAGAACTAGGAGGAGGGGAAAGGAAAAGGTGATGGTGAAAGGGTAAAAATGTTCAGTTATGCAACATAAATAAATTCTGGATATCTGCTATATAGCAGAGTCTATAGCTAACAATACTATATTGCAAATTCAAAATCTTCTAAGAGGGTGGCTCTTGCAGTAAGTGTTCTTAACCTACGTGAATAATAATAAAAGGAGCAGGAGAGATCTTTGAGATGACTATGTCTATAGTTTTGATGGTGATAATGGTTTCACAGGTGCATACTTATCCCAAGACTCATTGGATTACATAAATTAAATTTGTGCAGTTTTTTCTCATGTCAATCATATCTCAATACAATGATTTAAAAAGAGAAAAAGAAGGCTGTTGTGTTGATCTAGCAAAATCCACCTAGTCTTCATATGTCTTCTGAAGAATTTTCCATCTACAGACCCCACCCTGCTCCTTGGCTCTAGATCCCGACTTGTCTTTATATTCAGGGTAGAGTTTGATCTCTCTTCCCAACTGCGAAACCCCCATTGCAATAGCTCCTTTTGAATAAAATCTTCCTTATCAACTTTAACAAATTTCTCAGACACCTGCTAGTAGGTAGCTGCCCCAATTTAAATATCCCCAGGGATGATTCTGAGTTCTGTGGTTAGATTATGGAGAAATAATCACAGGAATCTCTCAGCTCATTGGAATCCAACTGACCTGGGGAGAATGACCAAGAAAATCTCAGGAGTTAGTGGACATGTTCTCTTCTTTTCACTACCTGATCTCATCTGCTTTTAACATCTCCCTTGCCTGAAGAAGGTAAGAACTGGAGTGAGCCCCAGTGGAAAAGGAAGAAGAGATCTAAGAAGGGAGAAATAAAGAACCGATCTCATAGATTTAAATTTGCGTTATGTCCAAATTCATATTATTGATGGGACAAACCATAGCAGGACTTCAATGTCCTCAGACATTAAACGTAGTGAGAAAGCTGTGTATTGAACTAACGGAACACAAACAATATAAACAAATGAACTAGCCTCAGAAGTTTTGTTATAGAAGAAGCAAGATGGAAGGGGTGATGCTGGTGTAAGGGGATGCACAAGTATAAAGGGTGCAGAACAATATTCACAATAAAAACAGCACATGTGTCATGATTGCATGTGTATACCGTCGCATCTTTCTATATGATCATGAAATATATTTTTAAAATCCAAGTGCTGCAAACCAAGAAAAAGCAGCATTCAAGATGTTAGGAAAAAGAAAAAAGAAAAAGAAATCTAAAAATGAAGAACATAGTTGTAGGAGACCAAAATATGCCACCCCAATTATGCCTCTTTAGCATAAGGATTATTTTGAGTTAACCATTTTGAGAAATATCAAAGGAGAAGCTCTGAAACAGAATGAAAGTTACCTACTTGTAAGGGAAATTTATATTTACACAGGAAATCTCCATTTTTGTTTAACTCAGGGGCATTTCACCACTGAGCTATATCCAGAGTTTTTTCTTTATTATTATTATTATTATTATTATTTTTTGAGCTAGAGTCTCACTAAGTTTTTGAGGTTAGCCTCAAACTTGGAATCCTTCTGCTTCAGCCTTCTGAGTCGCTGGAATTACAGGTGAAAAATCCCCATTTGTGCCGGTCTTCCCATTGTTGTATCTTTTGTATACATATATATCTGTCTTTTGTTATAGAGCTCCCAGAGAGAAACTAGAAGGACAGAAAAAAATGATTTTCCCCTCCCCTATATAATAAAAGTAAAAATTATTGAACCTGAAAATAGGAAAAGAATAAAAATAATAAATAAAGTCAAAGAAGCATAAACAAATAGGCACATGTAATGAAGAAAGAAGATAACACAATGTACTACATGTAACCAGAACAATTTTCAAAATATTAAACTACATATTTCTAATGTTCTTTAATTATGTCCCCCAGAAGTCAACTTGCCATTATGGCCCAGGGAACAAGATCAAAAGTCCAGTTGTAACAGTGGTCCACTTCACCTTTTGAATGTCGCTCTGAGGCCTATTTTTAAAAGGGACATGTTTTCCTTTTCCTCTTCTCTCTCTCTTCCTCCCTAACCACGGGAAGGAGATGTCTGCCAGAGGATCTAGGAAGTGAATATCTCCCAAATTAACAAGTGAATGTTAACACACCATCAAGGTGCCCTGGGACCTGTCAGGGCACACCTGGAATGTAGCCTTTGAAGAGCTCCTCTAAGAGTTCCCTGTTCCACTTGATGGGTAGAATCACAATCTCTGGGACAGAAGTACCCTGTACTTCTCCTTTGCTATCAAAGCAATAAAACTTCTCCTCCTCCTCCTCCTCCTCCTCCTTCTTTTTTTCTTTTTTGATTCATTGTATACAAATGGGCTACAACTTTTCATTTCTCTGGTTGTACATGAGGTAGAGTCACACCATTTGTGTAATCATACACTTATATAATGATATTTGTCTCATTCCATTATTTTTCCTCCTCTCTGCCCCATCCCCGCCCCTCATATCCCTCTACACAGTCCATTCTTCCCCCATTCTTCCCTTACCCTTGATCCTGTTATGTATCATCATCCACTTATCAGAGAAAACATTCGGCCTTTGATTTTTTGGGATTGGCTAATCTCACTTAACATGATATTCTCCAACTTTATTCATTTACCAGCAAATGCCATAATTTTATTCTTCTTTATGACTGAATAATATTCCATTGTATATACCACAGATTCTTTATCTATTCATCAATTGAAGGGTATCTAGGTTAGTTCAACAATCTAGTTATTGTGAATTAAGCTTCTATAAACACTGATGTGGCTGTGTCACTGTAGTATGCTGATTTTAAGTCCTTGGGGTATAGACCAAGGAGTGGGATAGCTGAATCAAATGGTGGTTCCATTCCAAGGTTTCTAAGGAATCTCCACACTGCTTTCCAGAGTGGCTGCACCAATTTGCAATCCCACCAGCATTGTATGAGTGTGCCTTTTCCCCCACATCCTTGCCAACACCTATTGTTGCTTGTATTCTTGAAAATAGCCATTCTAATTGGGGTGAGATGAAAACTGCTTTTTCCTTTTACTCAAAACCGTGTCCTTGTTATTGAATTGGCATTGAGGACAAGGACCCAATTTGGTTACACATCCACAGGAAGAAGGAAGCATGAGCAATGGACAGGTAACAAGAGGTGAAATAAAGTTTGGTTCTGGGAGGAAAAAGAGAGAGAGAGAGAAACATAGGATGTGGGATGCCAGTGTTCTTGTGTTTATCCCTCTCTATCTTTGGATTTTAATGTGAAAAGGAAAATTATCCCTCAAAGCCTGAAACAAATGATATTGGCTTGTTTCTCTTTCCATATTATGCTTTGGAAGAAGTTCTCTTGCAGGGAGCTCCCACATCAGCTTGGAGGAGAGAAGGCAGCATGGAATATTCTCATGGACATGGAGGGAAGGCTAGAGAAAGCTCGGCTCCATGCCCCTTACTCTGGTTTCTCTGTGGAACACAAGGATGCGAGAAGAGTCTTAATACCCCAGTCATGTGTGGGTGGGGTAGGCAGTTCAGCTAAGAACCAGTGAGCCAACCATGGTTCCTCCTGGGGAGAGCAAAGTGACCCCAAGGCAGAGCAATGACCGAGATATAGATCCGGGTACTCAGAGTGTGGCCTCTGGACCTGCCTCACCTGTGAACTTGTCCTAGCTCCAACCAAGACTATGAATTAGAATCTCTGGGTGTGGTGCTAGGGATTGAACCTGGGGCCTCAGGCATGCTAAGCACATCATATTCTACCACTGAGGTACACTCCCTGTATGTATAATTAAGTTTCATAAAAATTTGTTTAAGGATGGTCATTAAAGTAAGCTTTAGAAAAAAACCCCTATATTTAAAATAAAGATGGCTAAATTAAAAACATATTAACAGCTAGAATTTATTACATGCTTACTAAGCAGCTTACTAAGTGGCAGGTCCTGTTTTAAGCACTTTGCATGCATTCATGTATTTAAATCTCACAATTGCCTGTAAAGTAGGTATTTGTATTACCTCATTTTCAGTTTCTGTTCCTATCTGAAACTGTGTGTCCCCAAGGTCACATAGCTGGAAAGATGCAGAGTCAAGATTCTAGCCCAGTAAATGGGGTTGATATGCCTGTATTCTTAGCCAGCAGACTGGATTTGTCATTCTCATGGGATAGACCAGCTGTCATTAAGATCAAATTTCCAGAAGATACACATTGCATTAAAATGTCTATAAGATAATGTTAAGTGAAGAAAGCCATATGCAGAGCTGTGTGACCATGCATGTCTACTTTGCTTTCTCCAGTCAGGGCCAGCTTCCTCTCACTTATGGAGGTAGAGAAAATTTCTGACCAATCTCACTCTGGAAGGGCCCTCAGCAACAGAAGCTCTTCTGGGCCATGACATGCGGGACAACCGGTGTCTGCCAGGTTTCCTGGACCCTGCCTGCTGCTCATCCTCCAAGGCAGCACAGGGATGGTGGGTAGTGCAGAAGGCCCCTCTTCTCCAATCCCCCTGCAATTCCTAGGACACATTCTTCATACAGCAGCCTTACAGAAAGGCACACCTCCATCTGGCAAATGATTGGAGCAGTTTTCCTCATTGACTTAAATTTTTAGTAAAAATTATGTACAAACATGATTAAAAGTACTAAAGCATACATATGATGGTGATAAAGCTGTACCATGTACTACCTCTGATCATACCCCATCTCTTCCAGGTGAACACTTGTAATAATTGTATTAATTTTAAACTTTATCTCTTTACCTCCTGCCATGGTGTTGATGTGGTTTGTCTACACCAAAAATTCATGTTGAAACTTATAGCCAATGTAATGGTATTAAGTAGTGGATCAGCTTTTCTTTGCAACCTGCTCTCAGTGCCCAGGTTTTTCTGCTCATTTTCATCAATCAGAATGTGTTATGTGTCACCAAGTTTTGAGGTTATGGGGGCACCATCTTTATGAGCAGACTGGAGGAGTTCTCTCACTTGGGGGACTGAATTAGTTACTGTGAGAATGGGTTGTTAAAAAACAACGGCATCCCTTGTGCTTTGCCTCTTTGCATTTGCCCACTTGCCCTTCCTCTGTCCTCTGTGAGTTGAGGCATCTGCCTTTGCCAGATGCAGCTGCCTGAACTTGGATGTCCCAGTCTTAACAACCACAAGCCAAAATAAACTCCTTTCCTTTTTTAAAATTACCCAGTCCAAGGTACTTTGTGTAGCAACAGAAAATGGACTAAGATACCTCCTCCTGCTCATGATTGAATACTCTTACATCACCATCCCCTCCCTTCATTTTTCCCAATATAGCACTATTACTCTTTTTGGTTAAATCAATAAACAGCAGCTATTTTATTGTGTCTACATAAACAATGTTCTTTGTAGAGGTAGGAAGTGTGTTTTAACTCCATTTCCTTTCTTGTATAGCTTTGTCTTTCTTTCCTAGAGTCCTAACATTTTTTCTCTTCCTCTCTCCCTCGCTCCTTCTTTCTTTCTTTCTTTCTTTCTTTCTTTCTTTCTTTCTTTCTTTCTTTCTTTCTTTCTTTCTTTCTTTCTTTCTCTTTCTTTCTTTCTTTCTTTCTTTCTTTCTTTCTTTCTTTCTTTCTTTCTTTCTTTCTTTCTTTCTTTCTTTCTTTCTTTCTTTCTTTCTCTCTCTCTCTTTCTTTCTTTCTCTTTCTTTCCCTCCCTCCCTCCCTCCCTTTCTCCCTCCCCCCCCCCCCTCTCTCTCTCTCTCTCCCCCCTTCCCCCCTGCTCTCTCCCTACTGAAATTTGAATCCCATGGACTGAGCTACAGCCCTAGCTTGCCTGCCTATCTATCTATCTATCTATCTATCTATCTATCTATCTATCTATCTATCTGTCTATGACTTATCTATCTTTTGAGACAGGGTCTCTTTCATAAGTGCTCAGCAGGCTGGCCTAAAACTTGTAACCTCTTGCCTCAGCCTCCTAAGTAGCTAAGATCGTAGGCATGCACCCTCCCCTCACACCTGGCCCAACATTCTTTTTAACCACAAAACAGGGTCTGTGATATTAGGTATAGAGTTAACTCTTTCTTTCTGAGGAAATGAAGTCCCTTCCAGTGGTATCTATCTGCCTTTTCTAATCTGGGCCTGTAAGTCAGGGGTTTTGATTAGGACAATGGAGGGAGAATGTTTGTCTCATAGAGTATAATACTTGGCACTTCTCCAAATAATCCAAAGGTATTCCTTGGGAAAGATGAGGCACTCATGGAGAGGGTACCTGAGGGCACACACTGGGTTCTACTCAGGCTCTGTTCCCTGATTACACCTGCCTGCCTGTGGTGATGCCTCTTCCTTACACCTCCACCTACCTTTTCGGCAATACAGTCCCCACCTAAGGAGCAGGATCTCACTTCCCACACTTTCCCTTTTTATGGCTGTGGTGCATTTCCCAATGTGCCCAAGCAGCCCCTCAAACTTCAGCAGGATGGTGGTGAAGCTCCCAATGATGAAGTCCTGAGCCAGGAGGGACACTGTCACTCAGATGGATGCTGCCACTGGGTCAGGTTTTATTTGCAATACCCCACCCGAGATCTTCTGCTCCCTTTAATTATGCACCTGTTAAATCACACATCAACACCCTTGTGTCCCCAAAACAAACACTAATTGTCAAGGGCAGTGCCCAAACCCACAGCAAGCAAGAAACTCCTTCCTTAACCACCTCATAATTAGTAGCACCCTTTTTCTTGGGAGCCAGTACGCTGCATTGCTATGCCTTGTCATGTTTGGTTTATTTCCTGCCGCTCCTTGGGGCTGGCCTGAAAAATATACATTATGCTTCAGGGATACTCCCTTAGTTACCCTAAGAGGGCCTGCAAGAAATGATTATCTAGAAAGGCCTTTATTTCATTCTCAGTCAAAAGCCTTTGTTCCCCCAAGTCCTTCTGAAGGGAGATAATGGGCAATTCTTCCCACTAAAACCATGTGTGGTATGTTTCCAGTTTCATATATTAAGGAATAAGAAGCTGGAAGGAAATAAACCAGTGTGTTAAAAGCTCTTATCTCAGGATATAGAAGAAGAAATGATAATTTTTCTTTTTAAAACTTTTCTGCATTTTTTTTTTTTTGTATTTTGAATCTGTATCTGCTGTGAGATGCTAGTTAACAGATTTTTTTGAAATGCTTAAACATTTAGGGCAAGAAAGCCCATCTTGAGCCTCCTTGGACACATCTGACCTCTGAATTGATGAGGGCACTGCTCTCCTTTGCAAGGATAGGCACACCAGGATGGCAGAAACTGCACTGTCACGGCTTTCCCCCCAGCACTGCAGCTGTGTCTGGTGCATAACAGGCACTCAAAATAGGTTCTGAAAATACACTAGTGAATGAATGAGCGGGAGGAAATTCCTGCAGGCTGAGTCTGATCCAACCAGCAACTTGGTCATCAGGGAGGAGGCCAGACCAGGCGTCTCTCAACCCAGCCTTCAATGTCTGAGTCCCAGGAGAACAGGATGTTATAAGTAACAGCGGAAAGAGCTGTCATTCTAATAACAAACAACTTTGCTTTAGAACTGCACCAAGAATACGCATCAAAGAAGGCAGAGAAAGTGTATTCATTCCCCTGCTCCATTGTAGACCACCCACACACTTTGGCAAAAGGGGTTTCTCCATGAAACATAAGCAAAGACTGCCCTATTGGAACTGAAGCAGTTGGTGAAGCAACAGCATCAGTCAGCAGTTTGATCTTGTTTCTGAGCATGTTCGTGGCAGCTTAGTTCTCACTACATGGACTGTTCTTACTGAAATTCATTAGGGCACAAGTTACTCTCTTCAAACACCCTATTTGGGTGGGGTGGGATGGTGAGCATTTCTATCTGTGCTTTTCTTCCTGTCAAGTTCAAAGCTCCTTCCTGAGAATAAGGTTGAGAGAAGCACAATGGAAAATGAGCTTCTCTCTGCAGTCATCCTTGAATGTTAGGTCTCAGGCCTAATCCTTCCTTCTTCTTAACTCCAAAGTAACATCGCATGGCTAAGAATGGTGATGCACACCTGTAATCCTAGCAGCTCAGGAGACTGAGGCAGGAGGATCATAAGTTCAAGGTCAACCTCATCAAATTAGCAAGAACCTGCCTCAAAATTTGAAAAAAAGCAGGTGTGGGGAAGGGAGTGGAGGCTGGGGATGTAGCTCAGTGATTGAATGCCCCTAGGCTCAATCCCTGGTTCCAACCAACCAATCAACCAACCAACCAACCAACCAACAAAAAGCACTGTAATACTTATGTCAGTGTTCCTAGAATTTGTTCCAAACTCCAGTTTCTCTGGGACTGGTGGGTGCTTCTCAGAAATGAAGGTTGACTGAACGTACCCAGCAAGGCTTCCACATAATTTCCTCAGACCCTATGATGGTTCATTTTACGTGTCAGCATAGTTAGGTTGTGTTGGCTGGTTGTTTGGTCGTCTAGATGTTGCCAGGAAAGCATTTTGTCAATATGATTAACATGTAAGTCAGCAGACTTTAAATAAGTAGAATAGATTACTCTGCATGATGTGGGTGGTTCTTGTCCAATCATTTTAAGGCCTTAAGAATAGAGGAGGCATTCTGCCTCAAGACTGTAACATAGAAATTCAGTCTGGGTTTCCAGTCTGCTGGACTGCCCTGCAGGTTTTGTACTCAAGACTGAAACTTCAATTCTTGTCTTAATTTTCAGCTAACCCATTGATTTTATGAATTTCAGACTTGACAACTTCCAATTTCTAAAAATAAACATTACTCTGTCTCTGTTTCTTTCTCTCTCTCTCTCTTTCCCAATCTGTCTTTCCCTCTCTCTCATACTCTCATACACATTCACACAACAAAATTTAGTCAGGCTCTCTGAACCCTCCTCTCAACTAGGCCTCAACCTTGGCCTACTGATCCTGGTTTTAGCAAAAACTATTGCTGAAGAAGTTTATTAAAAATTCACCCCTACTTCTGATATCTAATCAAGATCCACCCCCCAACACACACACACACACACACACACACACACACACACACACACATCTCAAGCTAATCAAGTTTCTCTTATGTATCCTCTCCCTCACCCTGCTCCTTGGCTATGAATCACCACTTGTCCCTGTTTGTATGTGATTTCAATCTTGCTCCCTATTTTTGAGCCTTTGGAATGTTATAACAAATACCATCAATTGGGTGGTTTATAAACAGAAATATATTTCTTATAATATGGGAGTGTGGGAAGTCCAAGATTAAGTTTCCAGTAGATTCAATGTCTGGTGAGGGCCAATTTTCTGGCTCATGGATGGTCCCTCTAGTTGTGTCCTCACCTGCTGAAGGGAAGAGATGAAGGGTTAATAATAATCTGGAATCAAACTCAATTTCTCATGTGTTTTCTATTTCCTATGTTCCTGTAATAATCACAAATTACCAAAATTTTAAAAAGCGCTTGGGTTTCCCTGGGGTATAGCAAGCAGGGGGAGGAGAGAGACTATTTTTCTGTGTTCCACTTGGTGAAACCAGAAAGCTGACAGCAATCTGTGGTGACGTGGGACCCAGGAGCTGAAGAGCAGGATGGTTTCATTAGGGCAAGCTTCTCTTGAATATAGGATGTCCTTGGTAAATTCATCTGTAAGATCCACAGGGACCTTAGCGATATAAAATTGTGGGGTTGATTGGAAAGCCAGATTAGGTCATTACATGTCTGGAGTGTCTCTTTAAGAAGCAGCTGGTGATCCACAGGGATGCGACAAGTGCTCATTTGGGTGAGGGAGTCACAGCGACAACTGGCACATTAGACAGATTGTGCCATCATTCTTCCGACAGTCAACACACTCACAAAGGACTGAGCTCAGATGTTGTCTTAGAGCACAGAAGCAGCTTCCCCACAACTCCTGGGCAAGAGGCCACAAGACCCAGGTGGGACTCCAGTGCTAGACAATGGTCCAGCAGAGGAAGCCAGTCAGAATCCAGGTCAGGTGGAGAGGAACAACAGGGAGGGGAGAAAAGGGGAAGTCCAAGACCTTATAGTTATCTGAAAAGTGACTTGACTGTAGCACAGCTGATGGATTGAGGCCATGATGTCCTCCTGTCCTGCTCAGAAATGGTTCTGGAGATGGGTGGGGCTGCTTTCACAGAAGAATGCCATTGAGACTCCACAGGGAGGGCCTGGAACAGTGAGGCCAAGTCCATCCTGTCTTTCCAGCTCCCCTTGAGGAAACTGTAAATGTTAAGGAGTGTCTCCCTCTGTAGAGTGGGCAGTTCCAGGAATCAAGCTTTGGACTTTGTACATACTAAGCCAAATGATCTATCACTGAGCTATATTCCCAAATCCTTCTCCCTTTTATTGCTGGAAATCTGTACCTTTTCCTTCAGTGACCTACATCACTGCTTAGTAATGATAATAATTATAAATGCAGCTAAATTTTATTGAATACTTCCCTTATGCCAAGCATATGACATATGTAATTGCATACAATCAATGCTATTATTTCATGTTTTAAAGATGGGAAAGCTGAGGCATATGGAATTAACCATATACTCCCAATAACACAGCTAGAAAAAACGATGAGAATGCAGCAATCTGAGTTGATACTTAACCATCATACTATTATTTATCAAGAAAGTTTATCTTAAAGTATAGTTACTGTTGACCTGACCACATGAGACATGACCTCAAGCTGGCTCCTTGTCAGGGTAGGAGGACCATGTTAACTGTGAACTTAACCACACACCAGGACACCTCTATGTTGCTGCCAAGCTTTGGTACTCTGTGGCCCAAGGGCATTGCCAGCCCAAGTCCTTATCTTGTGATACAGTCTCACTTTCTCCCACTGAGTAGGAATATAGTTATTTGCAGTCTCCTTCAGTACCAAGAGGAGCTCCCCTGAAGGCTGAGAAGGAGGTATGGGGGACGCAGTATCCTCTGTGTTTAAGAGGAGCACCCACGATAATAAATTATTAGTGATGTTTATTACCTACCTCAAATGCTACTTAGTTATTAGATAGCTTGAGCATATACTGTGTTGCTGCTTTTTGGAAATAGCAGTGTACAAAGTATAAGTATCTGTGGTTTTGGATGGAGAGATCTGGCATTATATTCTTTCCCCACTGCTGATTAGCTGGGCGACCTTCAGTCAGTTACTTAAATTCTCTATCTCATGTCCTTCATCAGTAGGGAAAATGCCATATAGGGTTGTGTGGACTGAAAGAAATATTTATTAAACAACTAGCTCAGGGATGAACATAGTGTATAGGTTCTATCAACATTTCTTCTTGTTGCTAAAAAGGTATATGGACAAAAGGGCAAATTGCATCAGGCTAAAAATTCTCAGCTGATTCAGGTTCCATTTAAGATGTTTTTCAGAGACTTTTTGCTCCTAGGGATCCCCATTCTGCTGACCCTACTCCACGTGATCCCTGGGAGGGAGTTGAGTTTATTTACTGCCGGTGGGCAAAAGTTACACTCCCTTAAAGGGGACCACTGGAATCATTCAGCACCAAAGACAGGGACAGCACCTACTCACTGCGTTTTTTCCCTCATTCCCATGCTGGGGCACAACTTCTGGCCATGGTGCTGAAGGATGCTTTTAGGGATTCCTTGACTACTCTTTCTTGAGTTCACTTCCTTGGGTCACAGGGTGACTCAAAGGTCTTGTGGGAAGCCTGGGCCCAGATTCTAATCAGTCTCCCCGGTTAAGTTCCACAGCTCTTCACTGGAGTCATTTATCCAATTCAGGAAGATGCTGAATCAGTTTGGACATTGAGAAACAGGCCAGTTCCAACAACTTCTGATTCAGCATTCATCCTAATGGCTAGCTCCCTATTCAGGAATCTAATAAAATAAAAGTGCTTATAGCTAGTGTTAATTGACCCCCTACTAATTTACCTGTATATTAAATTAAGTAATAACATCCAATAAGCTCAGACTCTGACTTGATATACAGTAAGCACTTGATAACTTGTTTTGGTTGTTCTTATTTTCATTAAGTATCCTTAAAACTCTGATGAGTAGATATTGCCATCTTTATTTTATAGATGAAGAATCTGACACTTGTCATCAATAATTAGTACATACTGAGTCCACTCAGTCAAATGACTGTAGAGAAAAAGGTAGACCCTAGGTTGTTTGGTATTAAACCTATTGTCACAATATTATGCTACTTCTTAAGATACTGCTAGTCACATGAGCAGAGGGCAGCATGACTACTTGACCTCATCTATCTCTTCTTATCTCAATTCAGTAATTCATAAAGGTGGCTCACATGATCTTGTAAGAGCAAATTGTTTGCATCTCTTTTCAATTCTGTGTTCAATGACACCATATTTGTAGCATGAGATTATCCATGGGGGGAATATTTATTCCATAGAACTAGGCAAGTACTACAAATCAGGGCTTTCTAAATTTTTCTGAAGATATGGCTTCCTAGTGTGCCACTGATCAAGTCTATTAGAATAGGATATGAGCAGTGTCAAAGGCTATCCTTTATGCCTGTGGTTTTCAGTCTGTGATTATATATATATATATATATATATATATATATATATATATATATATATACACACACACACACACACACACACACACAATGAAAGGGAAATGAGAATTAACATGATTTGTGTATTAGTTATCCACTTTTGCATAGCAAATTACTCTGAAATTTAGTGACTTAAAATAATGATGAATACATATTATCTTTTATAGTATTGAGGGGACAAGAATTTGAGAGAGACTTAGTTGATTTGCTCTGACTTGAAGTTTCTTGTGAAATTACAGACAAGATACCAGCTAAACTTCTGGGCATCCGAGCAAAGTTGACTCACCCACATGGTTGGTAAAATAATGCTGGAAGTTATCTGGAAGTCTCAGGTCCTAGTCACTAGGACTTCACCAAAGGGTTGCTTGAATGTTTTCATGACATGGCAACAGGCCTCCTCCAGGATGAGTAACACAAGAGAACAAGGTAGCTGGATGTGAGGGCAAATGACTGTAATCCAAGCGACTCAGGAGGCTGAGGTAGGAAGATCACAAGTTTGAAACCAGCCTCAGCAACCTAGTGAGGCCCTAAGCAACTTAGTGAGACCCTGTCTCAAAATAAAAAATAAAAATAAAAAGGTCTGGGGATAAAGTTCAGTGGTCAAGTGCTGTTGGAGAGAGAGAGAGAGAAAGAGAGAGAGAGAGAGAGAGAGAGAGAGAGAGAGAGAGAGAGAAAGAGAGAGGAACAAGATAAGAATTGCAATGTCTTTGATGGCCCAGCTTCCAAAATCAAATTCTGCCATGTCAACAGTATTCTATTGGTCACAGATCACCCTCTGTTCAATGTAGGACAAGACTACACAAGAGTTGTGAATACCAAGAGGTAAGAATTGCTTGCTGAAGGGATCTCGTAGATTGGCTATCACAAACGTATAGAGAATTTTGAACTGTTCATCCTCCAGGGATGATAGCAAATCATTCTCTCCTAAATCCCATGGCCACCTGCCTGGTATTTGTAGCAAATAGTGTTTTCTAAGGAATAGAGGAAGATGGCTGTTGGCTAGGCAAACAAATTGATAGTGTCTGCTACAACATCATACACTCCCCAGAAAGAAACTCTTCTTGTTTTCAGCAGACAATTGGCCTCTACATGTTTTCTCCCAGCTTATTAACCAGCATAAATCACTCTTGTTTTTTTTTTTTATACTTGGTTTGCAAAAGCCAACTTTGTGTCTCTCTAATTGAATAGGCAGCCTTTTTATGGAGGCAGGGCTGGAACCAAGAATGGATCTCTGGGTAGTGAGTAAGGAAAAAAAATGAGACATGTGGAAAATAGAGTTTGTTTCTTTGGCTCTGAGGAGACAAGCATAGATAATTGCCTCTACTGGATTTGGTCTGATCATAATTGCATAATTCTGAAATTGCTGCTTGCTGGCTTAATGTCCAGGATGACGGAGAATGTTGAGACTACTCCCAAGGGAGTTGTCTTTGGAAGTATTTAAAACATTTCCAGAGCAGCATACAATGAAGGAAAGGGTAGGGAATGTAGTTTTTATATCAAAGTATTGATGATGATTATTACATTTGATTGTTTCAAACATAAGTGGCACAAATGAACTCCAAGGAAGGCAAATATTGACACCTGGACATCATAGATTCTGCTTTTCACTCAAAACTTTAATATGAAGGGCTCAAAAAATAACCAGTTAATAAATATTTACCTTATAAAAAGGTTCAGATAAAGCAGACATCACAATCTTCCTCTCTTTATCCTCTCCAAACCCCAAATTAAAGGTTTAAATCCAAGGGTTCTCACAGAAAATGTGTTTTCCTCCTAACTGAAATAGCTGAATGTGGGACAGAATGCTTGGAATGTAGCTTTCCTCATTCATTTGATTAATTGTGCTGTCCACCTATAATATGTGTTCTCTGTAGAAAATCACATCAGCACCAGGTGTGTGCCAGACTCATTTGAACTATTTGTGAGGGGATCACTACACAGCCAGATTAAAGAACCACTTAGACAGAGGTATCTGGACTTCAGCAAGGTGCACATTCAATGCTGTCTTATTACCATGAGGACAGACATGAGGGATGGGCACTGGATGGCAATTTCATAGAAAGAGTCATAATTGGTTATTTTGGAAAGGTCTCAAATAACAATCTCTTTTGACCTAAAATTAGGTTCCCTTTATTTTTCCTCTTCTTAGAAACTGTTAAACATATTCTTGTCAAAATTCCCAAACAGTCAGGAGTCAATGAGAGCCACAGATCACTAAGATATTATATGCAATTGTGATTTTATTACAAGGATTTGACTTTACACAGGCTAGCAAACACTTCTTAAAAGGTGGTTACCTGGGCTGGGGATATAGCTCAGATGGTAGAATGCTTGCCTCACAAGTACAAGGCCCTGGGTTCAATCTCCTGCACTGCAAAAAAAAAAAAAAAAAAAAAAAGAAAAAAAAAAGCGCGGTTACCAACTTTCTAGAGGCTATTATCATCTTCATCACTGATACTGAAACTTGTATTCCTCAGGGCAGGTCAGGAAGGGAAAGGAAGAGAAAAGAGAGGATGGATGTTCATTGGGGGAGAACAGGACATGCTGGAGCCTGTGGATAAGCTGGAACGTACATAGAGGGCCTGGAACCTATGCTACCATAGCAGGGCCCACAACTTTTAACACATGATGTCCTGTAAGAAACACTGGTGCACATCTTCATGCGCTAAACATCTACCTGGCCGATGAGTAGGAGGGAGTGGAAGAGTATAAGCTGAAGTCAGATTCAAGGAAGGATGGAGTGCATGTGCAGGCCTGGTTGGTGTGCCATGTCAACAAGGAGACCAAGCAGATAAATGACCAAGTGTACCAACTGCCTGGCCCTGCACAGACCTTCCCAGAGAACTATAGCTATTATTTTGTTTCTGTTCTCCAATGCCTTGCAAATTGTCCCTGGTGGCCCATCCTAACTGAAGATGAACAGGGGAGGGGATGCTGGGAACATACTTCTGCACAGCTAAATTGATACATTACAGAGTTGTCATCCCACTTCACAGACTGAAGCTTTAGATTCCTGGTCTACAGTCCTGCTTTTCATCCTATCAGCTATCCATAACTTTGATGATCTTGGCATCCAATATCCTTATATTTTTGATCTCCTGTTACCAATGAACTTCTTGTCCACTCCACCTCAGCCCTGATTCTCACAGTCATCCTTGACCTTCTTTCCCCACCAACCTGGTCCATCTGCATAGGTCTCTAATAAAAGCCTCCTTCTTCTAGGCTGCTCCTCTCCACCCAGACTGCCTTCTCACAAATTTCACTACGTTCTTCGACCTCAGTGGGATTGCTAGTCTGTTTTGCTAGGCTCCTTTGCTTTCACCTAAAGCATCACCCTCCCTCTTTTCTTGATTATTCTCCTAAATTCTCTGGACCATCACTTTAATGGCCCTAAACCTCTTTACCCTTCTGTCTTTTTCTCAGGGCCATCAATGAAACCCCCAGTGTAGATGGACACAAAGAGCTTCCCTCTCAGGGCCTCCTCTGAGCACCGTGTGCTGTGAGAGGAAGTTAAACAACAGGACTAAGACGGCTGATCTCATTGGGTCTTCACTGTGCCCCAACCCCTCCCACTGCATTCTCCAGTCCAGGTAGATAGACAGACACAGCAATGTGTTTTCTATAATAATATCAATTTATATGGGTAAATAGTAGGCACATACATACATACAATTAGAGATTCACATACAGGTCTAAGAAATAATACAGAAGTCTTTCCTGAACTTTGACCAGTTTCCTCCAATGGTAATATTTTGCAGATGATAGCATGCTATCACAAATATATATTAACAATGATAAAATTCAGATTTCAATTTTGCTTATCCTCATGTGTGTGTGTAAGTTCTATACAGTTTATCACTGTGGGGGGCTGTGCATCCTCCAGTACTGTCAAGATACTGAGCAGTTCCAATATCACAGTTATCACCAGGATTCTTCCTGTTGTCCTTTTACATCACACTCTGCTTCCTCCTGCTCCCAGTCTTCTTCCCTAACTCTGGGCAACTACTAATCTGTCCTGTATCTCTAAAATTTTGTCATTTGAAAATGTTATGTAAGTGGAGTCACACATTATATAATTCTTTGTGACAGGATTTTTGCACTTAGCAGAATTTGCTGAAGATTTATCCAGGTTGTTGTATCAATAGTTCGTTCTTTAAATATATTTTTTTTTAACTGAATAGTATTTTTTTGCATGCATGTGCCACAGTTTTAAAAACCATTCTCCCATTGAAAGATTGTTGTAGTGATTTCACTTTGGGGCTCTTTTAAGAAAAGTCACCTGTGAATATTTGTTTAGAGGTTGCGTGCGTGCGCACATGCATGTGCACATGAACGGTTCTCTGAGATAAATGCCTAGGATGCAATTTCTTCTGCTTGCACATTCAGTATTTTTAAAAAATGAGACAAGGGTCTCACTATGTTGCCCAGGCTCACAATCATCTCACCTCAGACTCCCGAGTAGCTGGGATAACAAGTGTTTGCCATCATAACTGACACACGATCATTTTTTAGAGGAATTTCCAAGCTGTTTTCCAGAGTGGCAATACCATTTATGTATGTTGTTTACAGGTATATACAGTTTATATTTCTACCAGCAATGTGTGAGTGATGAAGTTTATTTGCATCTTCACCAGCATTTAGTGTTCTATTTTTAATTTTAGTAATTTTAGTAGATGCGTAGAACTATCACATGATGGTTTTGATTAGCATTTTCTTAATGGCTAATGAAGTCAAACATCTTTTCAGGGATTTATTTGCCATCTGTGTATTCTACTCAGTAAAATGTGTCCTCTCATTTGCCCACTTTCTAGTTGCATGTGTTTTTGTTTGTTTGCTTCCATTCTGGATCTTTTCATTTCATGTCTTAACAAGTCCTTTTACAGAACAACAAATTTTAACCTTAAGTCCAACTTCTTTTGCTATCAAGTTCAAAAGCACTTTGACTTCGTATCCCATAGATTTTTCCTTAAAATTTTTTCGAAAGATTTTATAGTTTTACATTTTATATTTATATACATGATCCACTTTGAATTCATTCTTCACAAACATGTGAGACTTGGGTCAAGGTTCATTTTTATTTGTTTGTTTGTTTATTTATTTTGTCTATGGGAATTCAATACACCATTTGTTGAAAAGGTTATCCTTCTTCCACTGGGTTTCCTTTAAACATCTGTTCACAAATTCAATGGAATAAATCCTTCTACTTTTTCTTTCTTTATTTCTTTTTTTTCCTTAAAAGATATTTTAGCTCCTTTGCCTTTTTGTATAAATTTTAATGCTAGGATTTTAATGGCCATTGTGTTACACTGGTATATCAATTTGGGGGAAATCAACACCTTTACTATGTAGAGTCTTCTGATCTGTGAACCCAGTGTGTCTCCTATTTCTTTAGATTTCTCCCATCAGCATTGCATACTGTTCAGCATACAAGTCCTGTATGTGTGTTGTTTTTAAATTTACATCTAAGCATTTCATTTTCTTTGAGAAGTTATAAATGGTACTGTATTTCAACTTCATTTCCACATGCCAGTTGTTAATATATAGACATGCAGTTGCTTGTATGTATGTGGCATTGATATCGAACTCATTATTTACAGGAGTTTATTTGTAGATTACTTGGGATTTTCTACGTAGACAACCATGTCATCTGCAAACAGAAGCAGTGTATTCCTTCCTTTCCCATCTGTATGAATTTTATATCCTTTTCTTACCTTAATTGTACTAACTAGAACTTCTAGTGCTACGTCCAGTAAGATTGATGAGAGTTGACATCCTGTCTCCCTCCTGTGCTTAGGAGGAAGCCATTCAGCTGACAAAGGAATGATTTCTCTTACTGTCAAGAAGAGGCAGAAGCCCCAACTCCCCACCTGATGACAGTCCTAGGTGGACTCCTTACTGGCATTGAGGAGGAGCCTCTGAGGTGCCTACCATCTCAGGGTCTTGGGTGTCTTGCTACCACTCTGCAAGAGTAGAAGTCTAAGCTCCTTACACACTCTCTGTTGCTGTGGGTGGGGATGAGGACAACAGTCTTTTTCATGATGTTTGGCTGGGGTTGGGAGAGTCATTACCTAAATGCTTCTTGCTTTGCTAGTCAATCTTTTTTCTATTTATTTGGTCAAAGATATGAGGCTTTTTTGACATTCCTTCATTCTGAGGTCTCCAGGCAGTTGCCCTTCTCTTACCTTTCAGTCTTCCTATGTTTTATACATAAAATGTCTAGAGTTTTTAGTTGTACTCAGCAGGAGGAATAGAGAAAAGTACATCTATTCCATTTTCCTGGAAGCAGTTCTCTCATTGTGGTTTTAATTTGTATTTTCCTAATGCCTAATAATGTTGAACATCTTTTCATGTGTTCATATGCCACCTGTAATCCTCTTCAGTGTAACTAAACTATTATTTAAATTCTTCTCAACTTTCTAATCATCATATTTCCTCCCTTGCTAATAGCAGAGCTCTTCCTTCTCTAAGAAAATTGAAGTCATCAAGTGGAAATTTCCACCAATTTCTTCCAACAGTTTCACAAACTCATCCCAAACAGCCCCCTGCTGTCTTTTTTCTTGTTCTTCTGCATGGAGTCCTATCTCTTTCTCAGAGCTCTGCACAACTAATTATTGTTTATCTTTTTACGTATTTAATTGCTCCTTCTCAATTTTTTGCATTAACATTTAAATTTGTTCAAGTCTTACCTGCTTAAACAAAAGCACACAAAAACTCCCACTCTCCCTCATATTACCTTATTTCTCTCTTCTATCTCTGTTAAAATTCTTAAAATAATCACCTTTTTTTTCTGGTCCGGTTTCTTTTCTCTTCCTCTCACTAAACAGCCCCTGCTCAGACCAATAGTGGTCAGCAAGTCACCAAACACAGTGAACATTTTTCAGTCCTTCCCTTTATTTGACCACTTTCCTTCTTGAAATCCACTCCCCGCCCCATATTTTTGAGGACCTCCACTCCAGGTTTTCCTCCCACTATCCTGGATCCTCAAATTCTTTCTCTCCTACTAGGCTATTAAATATATGGGAGTTACTCAAGGTTTGGTCCCATCTCCTTTCTGTCTCATCTATAATCACTCTAAAAAGTCTTATATAGAACCACAGCTTTGGTTATCAACGCTAGAGCAAAGACTTAAACATCTGTATTCTATCCAGACCTCACAGTGCTCCACATTTGTATATTCAGTTTCTTTCTCTCCTTCCCCACTTGCTGTCACAATGGCACATAAAGTACAGCAACCCCAAGCTGACCTCATGATCTTTCCCCCAAAACCTAGTCACCTTCCTGTATTCTTTTCTCCTTTTCCACTGACACTATCACAGTCCAAGTTATCACCATCTTTCACCTGGCTGTCCATCAGTATTTTTTAACTAGTCTCCCTGCATCCACTTTTTCTACTAAAGACTGTTCTTGGTGCCATAATGCTGAAGCATATAGTGGATTGTACCAGCCTCTGCTTATACCCCTTCAGTGCCTTCCAATTGCACAAGGCCCCGAATCCTTCAGCTGTCGTATAAGGGCTTATATAGTCTGTTCTCTTCTTCCTAGTCAGCCTCTTCTCATACCCCTCCCTCCTTTTCATTTATTATTAAACCCCAATGGCTGGATGTGATAGTACGCACCAGTAATCTCAGAAACTTTAGAGGTCCAGGCAGGAAGATTTCAAGTTTGAGGCCAACCTCAGCAATGTAAAGAGTCCCTGTCACAAAATAAAAAATAAAAAGGGCTGGGGATATAAGTTGCTGGCAGAATGCCCCTGGGTTCAATTCCCAATAACTGTTAGTGCCTCTCTCATCAGAGACCTAGAAATTAGACCAGAATCCCTGAACCTGCTAGAAGAAAATGTAGGCTCAGAACTCCAACATATCAGCTTAGGAACTGTCTCCCTAAACAAGACTCCTAAAGTGCATGAAATAAAATTTAAAAAAATCAATAAATGGGATAGCATCAAATTGAAAAACTTCACAACAAAGGAAACGATTATCTCAAAAACAATCCAATTAAAAAGGTGTGACTTTCTTCAACCTCAGCAATACTAAGGTGCAGAGAGCTGGAGAAGAGGCTACTCTGAAGATGAACATTCTCTTCTCCAGGAACTGGAGTTAGAATTAGGACACCACTCTGTCTATAACTACTCATTTCCAAATCTGACCTTCATTCAAGGTGCCCCTTGGATACTTCTACCACTGCCTGTCTGATGTTTCTGTCCTCTATCTCCTATTCAGATCAATGAGAAACCTAATGGACCCTGGCATTAGGCCATGAATTCCTTATCAGCATTTCTTCAATGGCACAATCACGCTGAAGCATAGTGCTTGTTAAATGCATGCTACAAGTCCCAGGATAATGTCCCCTACACCCTGACACTCAGCCCCTAGAATTCCCTCTTCTCCTGCCTCCCCATTGGCTATTGTTCCCCACTTTTCATGCTCAAATTTCGTAATGTAAATCTCCTCTCTTTTTTTTTTTTTATTGGTCAATCTAGGGTAAGTTATGTCAATTTTGTTGAGACTATCAAAGAATTAAACTTTGATTTCATTGATTTTAGTTCTCAATTTGATTTATTTTCTCTATCATCTTTATTATTTACTTCTCCTTTCTTGCTTTGGGTTTATTTTAGTGCTTCTTTTTTCTAGTTTCTTAAGGTAGAAGGTTAGGTTATTAATTTGAGATCTTTGTTGTTTTTTTCATATAGATATCTGTAGATATAAGTTCTCTCTATACACATTGCTTACCATGTTCTACTAGTTTTTTTTGTTTGTTTGTTTTGTTTTTGTTCTTGTTTTTTATTTTTTATTTTTTTATTTTTGGTACCAGGGATTGAACTCAGGGGGCCTCAACTACTGAGGCACATTCCCAGCCCTATTTTGTATTTTATTTAGAGACAGGGTCTCGCTGAGTTACTTAGTGTCTTGCTGTTGTTGAGGCTGGCTTTGAACTTGTGATCCTCTTGCCTCAGCCTCCTGAGCTGCTGGGATTATCGGTGTGTGCCACTGCACCTGGCTTTGTTTTTATTTTCATTCATCTGAAAGTATTTTCTAACATAACAATGTGATTTCTTCCTTGAGCCATTCATTATTTAGGAATATGTTGCTTGTTTTCCACATAACTGTGAGTCTTAAATTTTTTTGTACTGTCAATTCTTAATTTCATTCCATTGTGCTCAGAAAACACACTTTGTGTAATTTCAACTCTTTTAAATCTATTAAGCTTTTTTTTAATGGTCACACATGAGATTTATCCCAGGGAATGGACCATGTGCACCAGAGAAGAATATGTATCTCACCATTCTTAGATGGGGTATTATATGGATGTCTATTGTCTATTGGGTTTAGTTGGTTTATGGTGTTGTTAAAATCACTGATTTCCTTGTGGATCTTCTCTAGTTGTTGTATCCATTGTTAAATTGTCTAGTTCTCTTTTAGATTCTGTCAGTTTTTGCTGCATCTGTTTTGGGGTTTTGTTGTTAGGTGTACGTATGTTTATAATAGGTGTATCTTCTGGATGGATTGATGCTTTTTATCATTACATGATCTTCTTTGTGTCTGATAATTATTTGTTCTTTTA
Source organism: Sciurus vulgaris (assembly GCF_902686455.1). NCBI lineage: Eukaryota > Metazoa > Chordata > Mammalia > Rodentia > Sciuridae > Sciurus > Sciurus vulgaris. Next base: position 43,552,632 of record NC_136464.1, read on the forward strand.
GGATATACATAATAGTAGAGAGTATTTTGACATATCATACTTACATGGAGTATAACTTCTTATTCTTGTAGTTGTGCGTGATGCGGAGTTACACTCGTCATGTATTTATATATGAACATAGGAAAGTTATGTCCAATTCATTCTACTGGGATTTTTTTGCCACAAAGTGTGTTTTATCTGATATTAGTATAGACATTCCAACTCTTTTTTGATTATCATTTTACTGTTTTCTTGGTATATCTTTTCCCATCTTTTTAACTTCAGCCCTCAATTTAGATTAGTCTCTTATAGATATCATATAGTTGTAACATGTTTTTAAATCCATTCTAGCAATCCCTGCTTTATATTGAGAGTGTTTAATTCATTTACATTTAATGTAATTACTGATAATACAGGATTCATGCCTTCTGTTTTGCTATTGGTTTTCCATATGTGCTAAGTTTTTTGTTTGTTTGTTTGTTTGTTTGTTTCTCTATTCCTCCATTACTGCCTTTCTTTTATACAAAGTATACATTTTCTGGTGTATACATTTTAATTTCCTTTACTATATATTTTCTTAGTGGTTGCCCTAGCTGTTACAATTGACATCTAATTTATAACAAGTACTTCAGATAATACCAACTAAATTTTAAGACTTTACAAAATTTTTGTCTTTATGGAGCTCCCATCCCCCTCCCATCTCCTGTTGCACTTTTGTGGTATTATTGTTGTACAAATTGCATACTTTGGATACCTGCCAATGTAGGTTTATTATTGCTTTAGTAGTTTCCTTTGAAATCTACTAGAGTAAAAAGTTACATAGAAAATGTACATGAATGCTGTCTTTTATATTTATCTATATAGTTTCCTTTGCTTGTTGCTATGGACTGAATTATATATGTCTCCCTTGCTCCCCAAACTCATATATTAAAACTCTAACCCCCAATATGATGATTATATTTGGAGAATACTATGAATTCTATCAGGTAATTAAGGTTAAAGGATGCCATAACGGTGAAGTCTTAGTCTGATAGAATTGGTGATCTTACAAGAAAAGAGAGAGAAAGAGAGAGAGAATATCATTCTTTGTTTCTGTTATGTGAAGACACAGCAAGAAGGCAACTATTTGTAAGCCAAAAAGAGAGCCTTCACCAGAAACCACTCTATGTTGGTACCCTCAAACTTTTACTTTCCAGAACTGTGAGAAAATAAATTTCCATTGCTTAAGCACCCAGCATGTAGTAGTTTGTTTGCAGCCCAAGTCAAGTTAGATACCTGTGGTCTTTGTTCCTGAGGATTTTAGTTAATACAAGGATGATTCTTCATTTCTTGAAGAAATGATCCTTCATTTCTGCCTTGGAGAACTCCTTTAATATTTCTTGTAGGGAACTGGCAATAACTTCTCTGGTTTTTGTACTTTGTTTTGCTGTTGTTTATTTCTTTCTAATTTTGGAACGCCTTAGCTCTCTTTTGGTTTTGAAGGATAATTTTGCTGCACGAGGGTATCTTGGTTGACAATCTTTCTTTGTCTTTCATCATGTCAAATATGTCATTTCATTGTTTCCTGATTCCATGACTTTTGTTGAAAAATCAACCATTAATCTAACTGAGGATATCGTTTTTGTGATGAGTTGCTTCTTTAAAGATTCTCTCTTTTCTTTGTCTTTTAACAGTTTGATTGTGATTTGTCTAGGTGTCAATCTCAGTTTTTCCTGCAAGAAGTTCATTGGGTTTTTTGGATGTGCAGATTAATTTTTTATCAAAGTTGTGAAATTTTTGACCATCACTTCTTCAAATATTCTTTATACCCTTCTCTCTTTCTTTGACTCTCATTATGTATTTGTTGGTATCCTCAATGGTGTCTCAGATAGAAATCTTTCTTCTTTAAGTTCTTTACACTAGAAAGTATCTAATGGCCTTCTTCAGATTCCTTTATGTGGCATGCTCAAGTATGCTATTGAGCTCCTGTAGTAAAATTTTCATTTCTGCTATTGCATTTTTAACTTTATAATTTCTTTTTATTGATATTCTATAATTGGCGAGTCATTAGTCTTCTAGTTTTCTTTAGTTCTTTGAATATTATTAAATAACTGATTTAAAGTCTCTTTTTAGCAAACCAATGTCTGAGGCTATTATTATTTCTCCTCTTCCTCCTCCTTTCTCTTCTTTTTACTCTCCTCCTTCTCCTCCTCCTCCTCCCTCTTCTTCTTAATATTTTGGACTGTGGATTGAATCCAGGAGACACTTTACTACTGAGTTACATCCACAGCTTGTTTTCTTTTCAGATAAGCTATCACTAAGTTGCTGAGGCTGGCCTTGAACTTGTGATTCTTCTGCCTCAACTAGGTGGATTCTTCTTCCAACTACGTGGACTACAGTTGTCTGGAGCTTCTTAAAGTACAGTTTCTATTGACCATGTTTTTCTTATGTATGAGACATATTTTTGTTATATCACATCTTTGCATATATCAGTTTTTCATTTAAAATGAGATTCAGCAATTTTCTTTTTTCCTTTGTTTTTTTCTTTTTCTTTTTCTTTCTGTCTTTCTTTATATATATTTATTTATTTTGGTACTGGGCATTGAACCCAGAGCTTCACGCATTCTAGACAAGCACTCTAGAGTATCCCCAGCCCTTTTTATTTATATTTTTGACACAGAGTTTCTCTAAGTTGTTCAGCCTAGCCTAGAACTAGATCTTCCTGCTTTAACCTCCCAAGTAGCTGGGATTACAGGCATGCATAACCATGCCCTCTAGCTAGTTTCTTGAATAAACATTTTCCAGATAGTTGCAGAATTTTGGCAGAATAATGAAAACATCAATTTTGTTGACTTTTGCCAAGATTATCATTGATATTGTAGAACAGATTTTCAGAGGTCCCTATTCTATCATCTCTGCCGATACTGCATGGTAGTTTGAACTTACTTCCACTATAGCACTTGTGCATGTGGCAATACATGACCTACATTTTTCCCCTACTAGGCTATGAGCTCCTCTAGGGTAGGAACTGTGTCTTAAATAAGACAAGAACTGTGCTTGAAAAATAGCAGGATGTTGTTGGAAGAATGAATAATTGAGTCTCCAAAAAAGGTAAACATTGAGAAATTGATGTGTGGTGGAGAATCCCAGAAAAGCTATTCTTGCATTTCTATCTGGATTGTTCTGGGCATTTCTAGTCTGCTGTTACAAATAATAGGGTGCCCCGAGGCAGTTTTCATAATCATTTGGAGCCTCAGATTTTTCATATATGCAATGCAGATAATAAAACTTAAGATCATAATATTGTGATCCTAGTATTTCTCAGAGGATTAGATGTGTTGACACATGTAAAATCCATAACAAAGTGTCAGCCACTGCTGCTTCATAATTATGAGAGTTTAGTCTTCTTGCTTTTCCTAACTTCGGGGAATCCTTTAGTCACTTTCTGTTTAACCTGAGCAAGGGTTTGGAAAATGCACCTGCCAAGAGTTAGTGATGAACAATGGTTAACTGTGGCTTACTAATGAGTGAGAGGTTCCACAAAGGCCTTTTTTAAAACAGGCAGACTGAACAACCAAGGTTTTCCATTCCTGGGGCTCATGCTTAGATAGAGCTATGAACAGAAAACACCTGCTCTCTTGTGACACTGGCCAGGTGTGGAAAGAGGGGCTGGGAAGTGATTTTCCCACAGTAGTTGGAGCATTAGAACTGAGGGAAGGGGTGCAATACTGAGATTTACCTAGAAAGAGAAGCAACCTACAGGTTTATAAGCCAAAGCAGAGGGACCCTGAGAACTTCTGGGGTGGGAATTCAGGGGACAGAGGCTTATCTCCACGTCCAACCTTAAACCTTTGATAGGGAAAGTTATGCTGGGACATCTCTAATTTTTACCTTTTGGTATGGTTTTTCCTCAAAGAAAATGTTTCAAGTTTTTTTTTTTTTTTTAAAGTTCAAAAACAACTGATCGAATCCAGTTCATAATTAGATAAATGAAAATGCAGCCCAGAGAAGTTTGCTGACTTACCCAAGGTCACACAAAAAAGGAGTAGCAGAGCTGGGGCTCCCAGTAGGGTCTGTTGTGACTGGGAGTCCAGGGTTCCTTCCACCTCATCTGCCTCTCCCTGCTAAGCCACCTCCCCCAGCACCTGAGAAAAATGTTGGCTGACTTGAGTCACGGGAAATCCTCCCTTTGCAGGTATGTTTTTTCCAAGAACAGATTTATCTGACAGTAGAAGCAAGGCTTGGGAATCCTGTGGAGGCTAAGGAGGGTGAGTTTCAAACTCAGACTGGTGTGAACCAGGCACCACTAATCTGTGCATGTCTCAGTTTTTTCATGTGAAAAGCGGGACTTTGAATCCCCTTTCCTTTGTTTTTTTTTTTTTTTTTTTTTTTTTTCCTGGGGATGATGAGAACAGACGATGTGAAGATTTATTGTTCATTGTGATTTTCCTCAGTTCACATCTCCCTTAAGATTCTTGTCAGTTGCTAATGTTGATGGCTTTTTTTGGTTTAGATTACCACAGCGCTAACTCTCTTGTCAGAGGATTATCCTTATTCTGATCCTCCAACTGTCAGAGAAAGACTGAGCTGGAGGGATGGGAAGTTTGTCACCTAGGGGATACCAGGTGATGTGGAAGACTGCACCCAGGATAACTCCCTTCATTTCCTGCTCTTATTTCCAAATACTCACTGAATTCAGAAGCCTGAATATCTAAGAGACATCTATATTGACTTCTGCCCAAGATCGTGTTGTCTTCCTCATCTTAACTTATGGTAACTCCAAAAACCTAGGTGCCATTCTGTGGTCTCTCATGCCCTCAAACCTCATGTTGTCTACATGTAGAAATTGTAATTTTCTTCTCAACATCTTTGCTGCCCTCTCCCACTACTTAGCACCTATGCCATTTGGTGGGTAGGACTGACCATGTCTCTATTTTCATTGATCCAGGCAAATTAAAGTCTTCAGGTTACCTGGTTCAAACTACTCCTGAAAGCTTTCTTATACTTGCACATACAGGTTCCTTATAGGGACTTTAGCCAAGGGTATGAAAAACAAGAATCTGAACATGATTCTTAAAAGCTTTGTCATCCACAATACTCTTTCAATGAGTGCAATTCATAGAAATTGATGAGATTAGGAAGCTTTCCTCTTTGTCTCTGTGTGATTGTTTCTGTAACTTCCATTTAAGCTAATCAGTCTGCCGGCAACTGGGGATTAATGGGGTATGAAGACAACAATCAGATTCACTTTCCTGGTATCAGAGATTTGTTTAGAGATCACTCAATCAAATCCAAGCTCAAGATTTTTGTTTAATGACTATTGGGAATGATGCTTGTTCCTCCTCTATGTGAAAGAAATCAACTCACAGTCATGTCTCTACCTTGTTCTTGAAGTCATCTGTAGTTATTAACAAAGTCAGAATTAGGATAAATGGGCACATAGAAGGTGGAAGGGAGAAGGACCAGGACTTAGAAGCACAGAAAAAAAAAAAGACTAGAGTCCTGATCAAACCTCACCTGAAGCTGCCCTCTCCCATACTTCTCATTTGAATCAGTCTGTTAATTGCCCTTATTTAAAAAGACAGTTAAAAATGGTTTTTCCATTACCTAAAATCAAAAGCATCCAAATTGATAATATTATTTAAACCACTAGCTGGTCATGTTATATCTGTTTCCAAAATCATATAATAAATATGTTGGCATTTCACCATTACCATCACTGCCAACTAGTCCAAAGCATCTGTGGGTCTGGTCTGGACTATGGTCACAGTCTAATGTCCCTCCACACAGCAGCCCATTGATAGTTAAAAATGGAAACCACTTGTGGGTACTTTCCTTATTGAAAACCTTAAAAGTCTTTTGCTTGCTCTTAAAATGAACCCAACTTTCCTTCTCTGTTCTCCTTGTCCTGCTTTGGCCCTACTGGGTAGACATGGCACCTGTGTCTCCTGTTGCTTCCTTTCCTCTCTCTTTCCCAGCCTCATGTCTGTTTATGTTCTGTGAGCAGAAAGACCTTTTCCCCTTGCAGTTCCTGCCGGCTGGAATGCTGTCCCCCTCACCCTTCACCCAACTACTTTATCTCATGCTTTAAGTCACAGCTCAAATGTCACCTTCTCATGGAGATCTTTCCTGATCCCTCTCCCAGTTTCTCTTTGTCCTCTGCAGTGCTTATCTCAATCGGTAATACCTTTCTCATGCACTTACTTGTTTGTTGTCAGCGTGTAAGCTATGAGGCCCTTGCCTGTCTTGTTTCAACCGTGTCCCTGAATTGGAGTTGGGCTCAATAAATATTTGTTGGATGTTGTTGGACACCTGTAGCGAGGTGTTCCTGGAGCAACTCCCAGTGATGGGATGAGGTCGGACATGGGGGTCTGCTGGTCTGAGTCCGGCAATAAAGCTGGAAATCTTGGTCTGAGTCGTTGGGCAGGTGAGCCAGTGGCTAGGGAGTGCCGGAATGGCAGCTACCAGTTGCTTTGGCCAAATAGACCACGATTTCAGCAGCATCAGCTACATTGGGGAGCTTGTTAGAACTACAGACCCTAAACCAGAGTCTGCATTGAGCAAGAACTCCTGCGCAGTTTTCCGTTTGTTGAGTGCTGCTCTTTACTACCCTGGACAGGTACAGCCAACACTGTTATCTGAAAATCCCTGGGCCAGGAGTCAGGAGCCAGCCTTTCTCATTTACTGTATGACCTTGAGCAGTATTTTTATACTCTTTCTGCTTTAGTCCCTCTATTACAAGACCTGGACCTATTATCTTGTAAATGATGTCATGGTGATAAAGTAGGATGCCTTGGGCTCAGGCTCTCCTGCTGGTCTGTGACCTTTGGAATTTGAGAAGCTAATAAGAGAAAGATGGGACCAAGCCAGAGGACAAATGAGGGTGAATGAAGAAGAAATGAATGTCTGTGTGTGTGTGCGTGTGTGTGCCTATGTATATGACAGCAAAGAATAGCCTCAGAGATAACGCAGAGTAAATCACTCCTAACTTAACTTAATGAAATGGAAGTGTTCAAAATACCCCCTAAAAGCAATGGTTTTCAATTCTAGCTGCATATTAGAATTCCCCCAGAGTTTTAAAAAGTACTACACCCAGTCAGTCCTTCATACCTGCTATAGCAGAATCTCTGTGGGAGTTACCTGGACACTTGTCATCTGTACCTCTCTGTGCCGCTCAAGTTTTAAGGCACACACAAACTACCTGAGGCGGGGGATCATTAAGATGTGAATTCAGATGGAGGAGGTCTGGGGTGTCCTGAGTCTACAATTTAAACGAACTTTCAGATGAGGTCGACTTTTCTGGACCAGGAGCTACACTTGGAGCCTCCAAACCTCAGGTGATTCAGATGTGCACACTGGACTGAGAATTAGGTTATGGAGGATGTCGTGGGGTTAAATGAGGTAGCAGATGGCACACCCGTGGCATGTGGTTGTCACTTATTCATCGTCATTCTCCTACACACCCTTTTCTTGCATGATTAATTAAAAAGAACTCAGAGGACAAGCATGGAGTAGATAGATGATAAGATTCTCAGTGGAGGGAATCTGATCATTATTGAGCACCTACCATGTGCTACGTGCTTTAAAATATGTTACCTCAATGAGTACATTTGTTTATTTTTTTTTGTGGGAGTGGAACAAATTCAGAGATAAGAAATTTGCTCAAATATGGTCACACATTTGCTAAAGAAAAAATTATTCAATGACACTTGTGAAAACACGGTAAGGAAGATGTAACCCAGGACCATTGCTGGTTCCATTTCCCAGGCTGGAACCACACCTTTAACACACGGGCCTTTGGGAGATATTGGAGTTGATTTCACTGACCTAATGGGATTCTCGCTGAAGAAGACTGGAGTGATGGGATATGGCCTGGGGGTGAGGGAGGATGAGGAATCCCATCAGATAGTGAGGGCTAGGGCAGGGGTTCCTGCTGAACTAACTGGGTAGGATTTTATAAAAACTGGAGTTTACAAGGAAGTTCCCCGAGGGGCCCAGGGAAAGGTTCAGAGCCTGGCTACAGCTTGGACACGCAGAAAATTGTCCTCTCGAGTAAGTGGCAAATCTTGGATTCATGCCCAGGTTTTTCCCGACAGCAGACCTAAGTGCTTCCCAAGCTGCCGTGCTGCCTCTTACCCAGAAGGGCAAAGGAGCTGCCTGTGCTCAACAGCTGCAGAGGGAAGGGCAGCTGAGCCCAGGGTGCTGCTCAGGGAGACAATGGAGGCCATTGTCAGAGAGTTGGATGGACAGAGGGAAGAACAGGTGTGCAGCTGTGGAGACAGGGAGCAGCTTCAGAGGGGAAGTTCTCACAACCAAGAAGAGAGGAAAGATTTAGGAATTGTGTCTTCAGCCTTCACCCAAGGCTTTTCCAGCACTCGTCGCCTTAGAAACAGTGCTCACCATCACTAAGTGCCATTTATTGAACATCTGCCCAAGGCACAGGCTGCTGTTCCAGGCACGGTACCTGAAATGACCTCCGGCCCCACACCTCATAGTTTAAAGTATGCTCCCGCATGTAATCTCAGCATAAGTCATAACCATTCCTGCTTTCCTGATACATAATTCAAGGTCAGAGAAATTCAGGGAGTGTGACAACGTCTCACATTTAAACAAAGAAAAAACTCGGACCCAGACTTGCCAACCAAATCCCAGAATGTGTGGGAAAACTTTGGAGGCTAGCATTGCCTAGACTTTCTTTTTTTTTTTTAATTTTAATTTTTAAAAAATATTTTTACAGACTGCATTTTGATTCATTGTACACAAGTGGGGTACATCATTTCATTTCTATGGTTGTACATGATGTAGATTCACACCATTCATGTAATCATACGTGTACATAGGGTAATGATGTCTGTCTCATTCCACCATTTCTCATACCCTCCTCCCTCTCATTTCCCTCTACGTATTCTAAAGTTCCTGCATTCTTCTCTCTCCGCCCACCCCTCCACCCCCATTATTATCAGCATCCACTTATCAGGGAAAACATTCGGCCTTTGATTTTTGGGGATTGACTTATTTCACTTAGTATGATATTCTCCAATTCCATCCATTTATCTGCAAATGTCATAATATTATTTTTCTTTATGACTGAATAATATTCCATTGTGTCTATATACCACAGTTTCTTTATCCATTCATCTGTTGAAGGACATCTAGGTTGGTTCCACAATCTAGCTATTGTGAATTGAGCTGCTATAAACATTGATGTGTCTGCATTACTGTAGTATGCTACTTTTAAGTCCTTGTGATATAAACCGAGGAGGGGGATAACTGGGGTCAAAAGGTGGGTCCATTCCAAGTTTTCTGAGGAATCTCCACACTGCTTTCCAGAGTGGCTGCACCAATTTGCAACTCCACCAGCAATGTAAAAGTGTGCCTTTTCCCCACATTCATGCCAACATCTAGTATTGTTTATGTTCTTGATAATAGACATTGTAATTGGAGTAAGATGAAATCTTAGAGTCATTTTAATTTGCATTTCTCTAATTACTAGCCTTTCATGACTGTTTTAGAGGCAGAGAAAAGGGGACTTCATGGAACCCATCTGGAACCCCTCTGGACAGTGGGTATGCAATTTCATTTCTTTCAAGGAGAGATGCAGATCCTTTTGTCCCTTGAGGTAGAAAAAGCTAGGCATCAGGCTTTTACACCAAGAGCAGACAAAGGAAAGCTTGTGTAAGATCCTGGAGAGATCAACAGCCCCACCCCCGGGCCCCCTGCAGCCTTACCAGGAGACTTCTGCATTCTGGGAGGTTTCTCAAATAGGCACCACCAAGGCTGGTAACCCAGGATGAATTTATCCTTGAGGGGGCACTGCCACCTTGTGGTATCTACTAAGCATTGCACTTCTTTGACCTGATGGAAGTATTAGCTTTCCTCCTCTCCTTTTCTCTTAATTTGACAGGACAGATAGTAACAATATTTCCTCAGACAGGGAACATCAGAAGTGAGGCAGTTGTGGTGGGAAGGAGAGAAAGTTTGTATTTGAGCAAAATCCCATCATTTTTGTGGTAACAAAAATATATAAATAGATGAGGCCAATTTTCTTGCCGTTGAATTTATTTATAATATATGGAAAATTTGCAGAATCTCCTTTGCCTTTAAGAAGGAATATGGTTATGGTTTAGGCAATATCTGATATTTACTTTTTTGCTAACCAATTGGATGCATAACCCCTTCCCTCCTAGGGAAAATTGTCTCAGCAAGAAGATAAAGTGTTGTGTGGGATATTAGTCTACTGTATTTATATGTCTTTGCTAAAACACTTAAATACACTCTAGAATCAACTACTTAGAACATGAGAAGGTCTTATGAGTCTAATTTCATGCCTTTTAAGTTGGGCTTGGTACAACCCAGAGTTCTGCACAAGTGGCAGCGGCTGTTCCAATGGCGAGGGGCCTTCCCACCATGGTTGTCTGTTTTAAACAATGAGATTTAATAGAGCGCTGCATTAATTCACTAGCATTGCTATAACAAAATACCATAGATGGGGCTGCTTAAACAACAGAAAAGTATTTCCCCCACAGTTTTAGAGGATGGAAGCAGGAGGTGAAGGTGCTGACAGGGTTGGTGTCAAGGAGGCCTCCCTCTTGGGGGTGCAGACGGCAGACTTTTCACTGTGTGCTTATGTGGCCTTTCCCTGATGCATGCACAGGGAAGGGGGAGGAAGAGAGTTCCCTTCCGTGGTGTCTCTTCTCTGAAGGACATTCTCTAAGATTAGGGCTCCACCCTCTGATCTCCTTTAAATTTACTTCCTTAGAGACGTCAGACCCACATACAGCTACATTGGGGATTAGGGCTTCCATATATGAATTCTGAGGGCATATAAACATTCTATTCACAACAGATATCTTGTTCGAAAGAGACAAGCTTGATATTTTGGAAATTTCTGCCCTTGTCAGAGCCCACTTAGACTGGGGAGACAGAGAGTTTGGGTCAAAGAGGGTTCTCAGCTCCCAAAGCCACCCAGCCAGGGGATGGTAGGGCCAGAGCCTGGTCACAGCACAGAGAGCATGCATGTGGTCTTTCTCCCTGGTGGGAGAAAAGAATTTTAGAAAAAAACTCTTCTTAGAAATAAGATTTCATCTTACTTCAGTCAGAATGACAATCATTAAGAATACAGGCAACAATAAATGTTGGTGAGGATGTAGGGAAAAGGTACACTCATACATTGCTGGTGGGACTGCAAACTGGTGCAACCAGTATGGAAGGCAGTATGGAGATACTTCAGAAAACTCAAAATGGAACCACCATTTGACCCAGTTATCCCACTCCTCAGTCTATACCTAGAGGACTTAACAACAGCATACTACAGTGACACAGCCACATCAATATTTATAACAGCTCAATTCACAATAGCTAAACTATGGAACCAACCGAGGTGTCCTTCAACAGATGAATGGATAAACAAAATGTGGTATATATACACAAGGAATATTATTCAGTTTTAAAGAATGAAATTATGTCATTTGCCAGTAAATGGAAGAAGTTGGAGAATATCATGCTAAGCAAAATAAATCAATTCCAAAAAAACCAAAGGATGATTTTTTTCTCTGATACGCAGATGCTAATTCACAACAAGGCGGGGGCACGCTTGAGAAGAATAGAGTTACTTTAGGTAGAGGGAAGTGAAGGGAGGGATCGGAGTATGGGGGTAGAAAGGATAGTAGAATGAAACAGACATCATTTCCTTATGTACATGTATGACTGCATGACCAATGTGATTCTGCAACATGTAAATCATAAAAATGAGAAATTATATCCTATTTATGTATGATATATCAAAGTGCATAAATGTATTCTACTGTCATGTGTAACTAATTAGAACAAATAAAAATTTTTTAAAAAGATGTGGACAGAAAAGAAAGAATGGTGGCATTTAAGTTCTCAGGTCAAATTCCAGAGTTATTATTATTATAGTTGTTGTTGTTATTTGTGGTAGTGGGGATTGAATCCAGGGGTAATCTATGACTAAACTACATTCCCAGCCCTTTTTTATTTTTGATCTTGAGACAGGATCTTATTAAGTAACCCAAGCTGATCTTGGCCTCAGCTTCCTCAGCTGATTTCTTCAAATTCCCAAATAGCTGGGATTGCAGGTGTGCACCACCGCGTCCCCATCTAAACCCCAGGATTTTGTGTGTGTGTGTGTGTGTGTACTGAGGATTGAATCTGGTAGTGCTTTACCACTGAGCTACACCTCCAGCCCTTTTTATTTATTTTTTTTAATTTTAAGACAGGTTCTCACTAAATTGCCAAGGCTGGCCTCAAACTTGAGATCCTCCTGCCTCGGCCTCCTGAATCTCCAGTATTACAGGTGTGTGCCACTGTGCCCAGTCAAACCCCAGAAAATTTTTTAAAAATCCAGAATGGGACTAAAAGGGGCTATGCATTGAAAGTCAGGATAATTCTGTTGTGAACCAAGAATATAATGAAGCTCAGTGGTTATGTTTCATTTATCTGCATAGAAGGGTAATGGTTTAGTTTTGAGGTAAGGACATGCAGAGATTCTGAAAGAAACTTTGGCTTATCTTGAAAACCTTTATTAGTATGCCTGATTTCACTTCTTTGGACACAATTGCACCATAGTTCCTATGTGTGACTTCCTACCCATTGTTAGCACATTTTTTTTTTTTTTTTTAACTTGCAAATGCCATGAGAAGGTGAAGAGGTGATAGACATTTTCCTGAGGTAACTGCAAGGACCTTCCTGGGGTCTCATCCCACTGCCCACGGTGTCAGGCACACAGCAGCTGCTCATTAAATAGGTATTAGATGAATCCCCCACCAAGAGCTAAGTGACAGAGATGGGGCTTATGGGGGCCAAGTGGATGCTGGCTTACAAATGAGGAGGTGATTGCTGGAGGTGGCTTTGCTGGAGCCTGGCTTGCCTGGCTCTGGTAACCCACCTCCTCCTGTGGCCCTTTCCAAAAGCATTCTGGAGGTCTGTGTATGAGCACTTTCTTTCAGTGGAGCAGGATGGGTTGAGCCAATGGGCCTCAGAGGGGAAGTCTGGAATGGCTCCTCAGGACTCCGCAGTGATGTCTGGAGAGCTCAAGTTCTGACGGTGAGGCTCCGGCGTAGTCTCTGTCGTTTTCATCCTTCCTGACTTCTCAGGGCTCAGGTTTCTCTCCTTTTTCTTGTTCTCCTTTCCAGGATGTGGCCTTAGTTCTCTTGGGGTGCAGGGACTTGGAGCGAACACAGTGGTGCCAGTGGCTGATAGTGTGGGCAGGGGACCTTGCTGTTGTGCTTCCTCCAAACCCAGTGTGTCCGTGTGAGGGGACAGGGCACTATGCTACCAGGTGGCAGTAAGGGGACACATGAGTGAATAGAGGAAAGAGACCTAGGGTTCCCCAAGAAAGGATTCTAAATTGCTTCACAGGAGCCTGAGGGGAAGGTCAGCAAGCAAAGGAAGTGGTGGTGGTGGGATTTTCTTCAAAATCAGATGCAGGGGGCTGGGGATGTAGCTCAGTTGGTAGAGTGCTTGCCTTACAAGCACAAGGCCCTGGGTTTGATCCCCAGCACCGCCAAAAAAAAAAAAAAAAAAAAAAAAAAAAAAATCAGATGCAGGCAAGTGTCCAGGAAAGGAACACTCGAGCACAGAGGTGGTGATGACTTTTTTCTTGGAGTGTTTTTCTGATTGTAAAAGTGATTCATGTTCATTTTTAAAAGCAATAACAGTCTGAGGGGGGGTGAATCCACCCTGGGGGCTGGGCAGATCACAGGGAGCCTGAGGAGGTTCTAGGTCTTTGGATGCTGTGGCCTAACAGCTGTCAGGTCCTGGCCAAGTGCCAGCGATGGGCAGGCTTTGATTTCTGTCCAAGCTCAGCATCTGGGTCAAGGGCCTGTAGGGAGGCAGACCTCCAGTGGCACTTGGCCACTTCCTTCATCCCACTTGACCCAACGGGAGCCGAGTTGCTGTATGCACGGCAGGGCAGGGTGCTAGAGGTTGGCAGGAAGGAGGGCACAGGGGCCCATCCACAGGGAACACAAGATCCTAAAACTGCTTTGGGACATAGGCAGAAAACCTTAAGGTTTCCTAAAGGAAACCTTGAGGTTCCCTAAAGTCATTTCATGACTGAGATTTGGAGTTGTGGGCAGACTCGGGCATTGAAAGTGAAAAGCTTCAGTAGGGTTTTGGCTGTCTCCACACGCTGCTGATTAAGCCCTTCCCACCTACTACCAACCCAGGCCAGGGTGGAGAGGCCTCAGTCCACCCTTCTCCTCCAGCAAGCCTCCAGCAGGAAGGGCTTGAGCTGAAAGTATCCCTGGCAATGGCCTGGCCAACCTGCCTTCCTCCCCACTTCTCCTTTGAGCACAGGTTAGGATGTTGATCTGTTTGGCCTGTTTTCCTTCTTTTAAGGATCCAGGTCTGGCTTTTGGAAAATGCTGACACTGTCTACTTTTGCTGTGTCTTCAGCCTCCTCGTGTCTGCACCCCGTCTCTGGAAAGGTCATCTTCCTTCTCTTCTCACCCTGTTCTCTTATCCACCCTCAGGGGGTTAGTGTCTCTAATGGTGGAATGAAGGGCAGGTGCCCAACAAAGACCTTCTGGGCTGTGGGAGGAGGGTCAACCTCTGGTCATTTCCCTGGTCATCTCTTCAGCCAGTGTGAGTGCAGCTCTGGTTTAGCCACTGAGATTTTGCTTTCCTGCCATCACTCCAGAGCCCACAAGGATGCTTGGGGGATCCTGGAGTGTGCCAGGGGCATTGTCTTTCCAAAGCACCTGGCATAGGACATGGTGGAGGAAACCGTGTTGTAGAGAGGTTGCTGCTCCTCCCCTCTCTACCTGCTTTTTTTTTTTTTTTTTTTTTTTTTTTTTTTTTTTTTTTTTGCAAAATAAAAAGAAGAACCCCTGTTTGGTGAAAACTTCTTTTGAGTTTTGGATATGTGGTCTGACTTCCTGGATGCGTGAAACTGAGAGGCAGATTTTGGTCCACAGGGACACCGAATACTGTTTGCATGACCACCCCGCCCCCATGCCTGGACACTTCTCTATTTGTCCCCTCAGTCTGATGGGATGCTGCTTTCTTCTTGCTTCCGTGGGGCCTGAGCCAGCTGCCCTTCCATCACCCTGCCAGTCATTGCCATCTTCCTCTAGAGCAATGGGTTCACCGGGGACTGTGCTCTGGTCACACCTTTCCCTGAAGTGCTGACTCTGTGGGAGGTACAGATATGCATCCAGGGATAAATGGGGACCCCTGCATTAGTGTCACAAACCCAGAGGCACCTGGGCTTTACAGAGAACACATGAGCTGCCACTAACTGGACAGTACGTGTACTGGGCAAAGGGCAGAACTAAGCTGAGCTCTGCACGCTGCCACTAGGGAGGCAGGAAAACTGGTGGGCCTCATCTTCTGACCTCTGGAGCTTTAAATAAATTATTCAGATTTTTAAATATTGGCAACTAATCCCCATTTTGAAGTATTTTGCAGGCTAAGCCCCATATATCCAGGAGCTGGCTCTGACTGATACGTGCTGGTGGCTAACTCTCAGGGAGTGTTTGACTTGCAGATAATTTTCTGGCCCTATCTGTGCAGTCAGGTCACCATGACTGTCATCTCATTTCACCAGCTGGGACACAGGTGCAGGGACAGTAAGTTGCTGGTGTTGGATCATGAATTAATAAATGGTATTGAATGCTAGCAGCCTGGGTCAAGCTCCCGAAAGCAAACCCCAGGGGTTTTCTCCTTTCTGTGTAAGACTCTGAGTCCTGGAGGGTCTGGTCAAAGCGTATACCAATAGCTCTGTTTTAATGAGCATTTTCTATGAGCATGGTGAATACATGTTATCTTGTTCAAGCTTCATACAACCCTGCAAGTTCATATCTATATCTTTATGTTAGGGATTAGGTAACTCATGGGACAGAGAGTGACTTTCCCAAGGTCTATTAGCCTTGGTGATGGGGGATATGATGACCCTCTTTTCATGCACCTTGGGGTCTCTCTACATCCCTGTGTCCAGCCTAGGGCCAGGCTCAACAGGATCACTGGGGCTGGTAAATGAATGTCTGGGACTTGGCGTCTGAGGCTGCTGGGCAGGATTCTGGGGCAGCCTCCTGGCAGGGTCTCAGTCCAGGGTGGCAGGAATGGGCCTGGGTCTAAGCAGCCCCTCAGATAGGCTCACTGGGTTCGGTCCTGCTTGCTCCTCTGTGGTGAGAGGCACTGCCAGATTCCTCTGCAGAACATCTCACCGCGCAGAGCATAGTTGATGGCGTTGATAGTGGGCATCATTTTGGCCATGAGGGCAGGTACCTGTTGTTGCAGAAAAATCCAGAAAAGACACTTCAAAGCCTCTACTTCCCTCCCTGGTCCCACTTAGAAACTCTAGTTCCTCTCCCCCTGCAACTATCTGCTGATCATTTGTCCTCGGCTTGATTCTGCAGCCCTGGAGCCTTCCCCCACTAGTTGGAGGATGATGCATGGCTCATGGAACCCCATAGGAATACACTTCCCACCTGAGGGTCAATTTCACCCTCTGGCTATCTGTCCCTGTCATCTCAGCCTGGTGTGGCCCAGGAGATGTGCATTATGAACACTCCAAAGGAAGAGGCAAAGAGAGAGAGAAAGAGAGACTGATACAGAGGCCAGAAAGCTAACAGGAGAGATGGGGTGAGACAAAGAAAAGAAAACAATGCAGAGGGTTCTCTGGGGCTTGGAAGTGACCATACCATCCGCAGTTTGGGGGAGATGGAGCTCACGTCCACGATGGCTGCGTATATGTACAGGAGGGCATAGGGGCCCCAGCCGAGCAGCAGCAGCTTGACTGGCAGAGTGGTGTTCACCTGGGAGAAATTGTCACAGGAGGCATCATTTCACTTCAGGTGGCCACAACTCTGGGTGGGCAGGGAGACCAGCTCTGTACTCAGGGGCTCTCAGCAACCTGGACCAGGTTTCAGGAAGAAGCCAGGCCTGAATAGGAACTTGGGACCTGATGGGCCTCTCTGCTATTTCAGGTCATTTAAGGTGACCCTAAGCCTATTACTTGAACTTACTTAACCTCAGTTGCCTTGTCTGTAAAATGCCTTGGCAATACTTGACTTCCCTGGAAGTAGGCACTGGCGGGTAGGGAAAGACAATAAGCTTCCTTCTAGGTCTCTGCTCTTTATGAGGAATCCTGGGGCTGGGGAGGGAGCTCAGTAGTGTATTGCTTGCCTAGCATGCCTGAAGCCCTTGGTTCAGTTCACAGCACTGTGGTGGGAGGAATCCTGGGCTCCAAAGACAGTGTATACAAGGGTCCCAGGCTGAGCTGCCTTCAGACTTCAAGACCAGGACCAGCTTGCCTTCAGCAGTTGTAGCCATCTGGTAAGACTGACCTGTCTGTGTCAAAGGTTTTCACAGTATGAGATACAACTGAAAAGCAGAGCAGGCCTGGATAGTGGGCCACACAGGGGTTATAGGTTAAACTATGATATCACCTGTGGCCACAAGAGGGTGCACAAATCAAGATCTAATTTCAGGATGTCTTTTACTGTTTACTAAAATCAACGCAGAATATCACTACCTTTTTTCTCTCATTGCTATGTCTTTTTAACAAAGAAGGTGACTTAAGTTGGAAGAGGGCACATTTTCTTCAATGTTGGATTTTGAAACTATGTTGACCAGGAGACATTTCTTTTTCTCTTGAATTGTCCCTCATTTGGGTGGGGGGTGGGAAGTGGGGGAAACAGGGTGCTTAGCACTGATGGAGTCTCCTGGGGACAGGCTGAAGCTGAATGACAAATTGGAACCCCTACGGGAGACCATGTCATCTCCAGAAACCATTCAGCTCAGCCTGAGGTCCGTGGGCCCCAGGCATGGTGACCACTGCTGATGCTACTAGAGCTGGTGATTTAAAGTCAGTGGGGAAAATGGCAAAGTCATGGTGACAGTCTTGTCTTTGACTGATCAAAACTGGAAGAAATGTGGTGACTCTGCATATTCAGACAGGTTGGGGTGAGCAGAGTGGAGGACAGCCTGGGAGGCCATGCCTGTGCCAGCAGGGAGCTGGGAGCCCAGGGACTTGGATTCTGGTCCCAGTGAAACCCCCACCCTCCTCCTATGACCTCAGAGAAATGTGGGTCTCCAGCTAAAATCAGTTTTTAGAA
Organism: Sciurus vulgaris; assembly: GCF_902686455.1. Lineage (NCBI taxonomy): Eukaryota > Metazoa > Chordata > Mammalia > Rodentia > Sciuridae > Sciurus > Sciurus vulgaris. The sequence continues at coordinate 43,570,673 of NC_136464.1, forward strand.
TCCTTTTCCAATTCACAGGAAAAAATAATGAAGTGGCAGGTAAAATGTTTTAATAAAATGAACATTTCTTTTATGCCTATAATTGAGAACTTAGGTGGTGGAGCCCCAGACCTGCTCTTTCTAGGTGTGTGGCTTTGGGTGAGTTGCTTGGCTAATCTCCCTTTGCCTCTAACCTCAATCCAATCTGTGACATAGGGAGAATAAAGACTTCCATTCTCAGAGAGTGGTCACAAAGATGAAATGACAATGCATATAAAATATTGCTAATACTTTTTAAAAAGTCTTGGCTGCTTGTGAGAACTCATTTGCTAAATTGTCCAGGTAACAAACTACAGAAAGTGAACATTAATGCAGACATCCAGAAATGGCCAGGAGGGCTTATATTGAAGCAACGTTTTTCTTGGACGAATGTGCTTGCAGGTGTGACTTTATGTTGTGGGTAACAGCCCGTGACTGTGATTAAATTAAACATCTCAAAGCAATTTAAAAGTAGCATTTAGAGAGTCTGTAATTTTGTGCTAAGCCTCAAGTCCTCTGGAAGAATTGAATGTAACAGCATGGATGGTGTCCTGCAGGGAGAGTTGGACTCTCAGCGGAAGAGGGTCTGGGTAAATCTGAGCCATTCTGGTCTTTGCTCCCCAGGCCTTGGCACTCTGAACATGGGGAGGATAGTTTCAAGTCCTAACATTATGGCTACGCAGATGAATTTTCTCCTGATCATTGCACACACAAAAACCCTGAGAACACCTATCACATCATGCATAGCCCTGAGTATACCTGAGAAGGACTGAGGGTTTTCTGGGCAGAATCCTTACCTGGAGGTGGCCACTCCTTGCGAATTTCTGCTCCATGAGCCGGTAAGATGTGAGGGTGATGAAAAGAGGCATCAGGAAATTGAAAAAGGCCATGGTGAAGAGGAAACTGATGAAGTTTCTGCAGGTAGAAGGGTGGAGGAGTGGGAGTCAGCTCTCAGGAATGGTCAGCCACCTCTGTACCAGAGAGTCAGAGGAGGGCAGCCGCTCCCATTCATAAATGCTCAGAGTGCAATCGCTCCTGGTCCCATCTGAATTCTCTTCAGCAGCCAGGGAGCTGCAACGTCCTTAGGAGCCAAGGAGCTGAGATGGGGAAGAGGCCTCCTTCAGGTTCAAGTGCTCAGGCCCACTCACCTGACTGTTCCCCAGGCATGAAGAAGGGAACACTTTAGGTTGGGAGATGGACCAGGAGGAAGGAAGAGTCAAGGGGGTTTCTAGGTACAGGCATTTGAATGGAGCCTGTGAATGAGGAAGAGACTGGATACAGTGTCACTGAGGAAATCATTGAAAGGACCATAGAAGAGCCTGGGGACTCAGGTAGTGGTCAGAGGGAGGTGATGACCAGGAACAGGTGGGACTCACTCATTTTTCATTTCATGAAGGGAAGATGATCCAAGGGACACTTTGGAGATGTTCACTACGGAGGGGTGGGAGGAAGGGCTTCCAGAAGGGCTGGAGCCCAGCTGAGGAATGCCCTACAGGGATGAAGCCCAGCTTCTCAGGTAGGTTTCACCTGGGAAGCTTGTCATCAGGTGCAGACACTTCATGATTAAACATCACTTGGGAAGGAGGGAATTCAATACAGCTTTGGTAGTAATAGAAGGGAGGGTGGAGCCATGTGACCAACTCCCCAAGGTAGTCCCTAAAGGTAGCCACATGGATGGGGCAGTACTAGAACACAGCCTCTGTGATAGTGGGGAGCACTCAGTTCTCTCTCTCTCCAGGGACTGGCTCACAGAATGCTCAGGGAATTCCTAGAATTGATCTCCATGCAGCGCGGTCCCTCCCACTACAAAGGCCTTGACATTCTTTGAGTCTTCTGAACTAAGGGCCTGGATCCCTCTAGAAATCTATGAAGTCAGAGCCAGGAAAATGGTCTGTGCTGAAGACGACCAAGGAGTGGCAGGCTTCACCACTGTTACCATCCATAGAAGCAAAGGGCTCATTGCATGGTGCCCCTTCTCCGGCTCGACTCTGGGTCCCAATTTGTATAACATTCCCATCACCTGGTCAGTCTCCAGAATGGGCTTTCCTCAGTCCCAATGTCAGCCTGTAAGTGGACATCATGATTAAGGAGTTGAGGTTTTCTGACAAATGCCGGTTTTCTCAATTTGGATTATTCAACTGGGACAACCTTGTCACAGGATCTCAAAGCCAAGATTCCCATGGAAGTAAGCTTTGAAACTGCTCCTCCCACCTCACCTGTCCCCCCTGGAGTAGTCCAGGGTACAGCATGTCCCCAGGGGCTCATAGTCATAGTGGCCCCAGCCCAGGAGGGGTAGTGCTGCCCAGAACGTAGAAGACAGCCACACAAAGAGCACCAGGGGAATGGCTGTGTTCCATGCCAGCTGGCTGCCTGTATGAGACAGAGGAAAAGAGGGGGTTGTGAGAGGAGCTATCTTGACCAAGTGAGAAAGAACAAACTTCACGTTCACATAGAGTCTCGCTAACTCTTAGCTCTGATTCTATAGCTTGGTGCCTCAGGCAAGGTAAGGGCTTCTCTGAACCTCAGTTTTCTCCTCCACAATGGGAATGATAATTCTTGCCTCAGAGGATCCTTGTGAAGAACAAAAGAGACATTGGATGGCGAAGGTCTCCCAGTAGACGTTCTGTGCAATCTTCTTCAGAGAATAGAGAGAAGCAGGGAGTGGTGACGGAACAGAGGTGTTTCTTACAGCCAAGACCAGGGATGAAACATGCGCAGTGGTTCAGGTGGGCGCAGTGACGCGGGAACTTGGAAGTGTGGACTCTCCACTGTCTTCAGCTCTTGCTCAGAAGCAACTGGTCTCTGCTTCCAGCAAACCATCTGAGAACTCCCAATTCGGAGACAGGGGTTCCATCTCAGGCCCATTAGCAGAGGCCAGGTCCCAACAGCCTCTCTGGCTCTGGTCCAGCCCCACTGACAAGACATCCTATTATTCCCTCCTTGCAAACTCCATCTTTGCTGCAGCTTCATTCACTCTTCCCTTCCCTGGACCTGGTTCAGAATGCCTTTCTTAAGGCCCTCCTCCGTCTGGGGTTTATTGGCCATGTTTCTTTGTAGACAAGAGTCCAGATGGAGCTTGGTGAGTGAGAAGAGCTGATCTACAACCTCCTACAGTCAACACTTTGCTTTTCCAGATATGGCCCCAGATGGAGTTGGCTTTGATGTGCTCCCTGGCTTGTGTCCCCCATCCCCACTTCATGTGATGAAGCCCTACTCCCAGTGTTATGGCATTGAAAGAGGCATTGAAATATAATGAGTCATGATGGTAGAGCCCCCATGGAGAAATTAGTGTCCTTATAACAAGGGACATGAGAGAGATGATCTTGCTGTCCTCCCTGTGAGGATGTAGTAGGAAGGTGATCCTCTGCAAGAGGGACCTTGCTAGAGCCCGGCCATGCTGACACCCTGATCGCAAACTTCCAGTCTTCAGAACTCTAAGATATAAATTTCTGTTATTAAAGCCACCCGATGTGATAAGTTTTGTTACAGCAGCCCAGGCAGACTAAGACGCCCTCCACCCCCAGTGTGGGCATAGTCGTCAATAACCGTCTTGACCCACATGTGGTGACAAGATCTTCAGCATCAGAAACAGATGCCCAAAGCCACCGTGTCATGGAGCAGGTGAGCTCAGACCTCCTCCTTCCCCCTCTCCTGTCTTCATCCGCTGTCTTGCACCCTCCAGGGCAGGAAGGGCTTTGGTCTGAGATCCTGGTATAGGAATGAAGTGGAGAAGCCTGTTGCTCCCTTAGAAGGAGGTGGTATGTGTGTGCCTGGCAGAGGGGTGGGGAGGGGATGGGAGGTGGCTCAAGGGACTTTGGGGGCAAGTGTTAGGGTGCAAGTGGTGGGAGAGGTACCTCATGGCCATGAGGGCAGGAGAGGCTAACATACTGCCACTGAAAACCAAAAGGACAAAGGCAGATTTTGGTCTGGAGAGAGACATGTGACAGGAGACACCCACGAGGTTCAGTGACACTGCTGCCAGGCGTGTGTCTGCCCCAAGGGGCAGATGTGAAAATTCCAAATGGGCCATGCCCAGGGCCCAAGGTTGTACTGACTGTGGACCCCAGGGTGGCCTCCATTTTGGGTGGATCCACAGCTCAGGACTTGGAGCTAGGTTATTAAAGGGAGCAACTTCCTCTGGATGCATCTGGTCCACACTCAATTCTAGCCCTTTTCTACTTACTGTGTGACACTGGGCAAGCTGCTTAACTTCCCTGTGCCTCTGTTTTTTAGGCTGCAAGCTGGAGGGTTAGCTGATGTACAGCTTCTCAAAGCATGTTTTTGTACCTCTGGTGGTGAAAGATTTTTATTTTAATGTGCATTAAAACTATAAGAACATTAAACCTGTGATTTCACAGATAATATCTGAAATAAGACTAAGTGGGTTTTTAAAAGTTTGAGAGTTAGTTGGGCTTGTTGGTGGACACTTGTATAATCCCAGCTACTTGGGAGGTGGAGGCAGGAGGATTGAAAGTTGGAGGCCAGCCTGGGCAATTTAGTGAGGCCCTGTCCATCTCAAAATTTAATAAAAAAAAAAACTTAAAAGAGCTGGAAACATAGGTTAGTGTTAAAGGGCCCTTGGTTCAATGCTTAGTGTAAAAAAAAAAAAAAAAAAAGCAAAAGAAAAAAGAAAAAAAAATAAGAGTGTGGTGAGATGCTTGTTTGGAAAAAATATCAGGTAAAAGCAGAACAGGTGAACAGGTGGCACACTGACCACTGACATGGCTAATTATGATGCTGTCATTTGACAATGCAACCTGGGAACTTGGGAAATCTAGAACTGGAACTAGTCTCCATGAAACTCTGGCATAGCAGAGGCCCTGTGGAAGGGTGAGTTTCTAGGTCACATGCCCCGTTACACACACACACACACACTCATGCACTATCTCCCTTCACCTCCCTTTATCTCCAACACTGCCCAACTGCAAGGACATTTTGTGTATCCATGATCTCATCTGATTTACAAAATAAAACTGTGAGGTCGATTATTAAAATCATCTTGCAGAGGAGAAGACTAAGGTTCAGAGAGGATCCCTGACTTGCCTAAGGTTGCAGCAAAGGCAGAGGCCATCTTTTCAACACGTGCCTCAAAACAGGTCTGTTGCACACTCTCCCACCCTCCCTTCTTCCTTGAAATGCTTGTCCACATCCTATACACAGGTACACCCCTACCCACCCGCACTCCCTGTGCTGGGAAACCCATCACTAAGTTCCTGGGCAGAATTTAGTTCTGTTCACCCCTCCCTGTCTCTTATCCTCCCACACTGCAGGGAGTCCCTCCACTCCTGAGCTCAGGGACATACGGGTGCAGTAGTGGTGATAGCGCCCCCAGGCGATGGCCGCGCAGCCGCAGATACTGGACAATGCTGTCACAAAGCCTTGGAAGCCATGAACCTGGCAGCCCTCAGAGCCATAGGGCCAGCGCCTGTGGGAGACACGCGACACAAGTTACTATGCCCCTCCATCCCTCCTACCCCCAAACCTGCCCCGAAACAGCTTGGAAGTTTCCTGAATGTTGGTCCCACTACTCCAAAGAGGGCCTTACTATCTTCGTTTTTCCTGGGAAGGTGCTGGGGTCTTTGAGCTTAAGTCACCCAGTGGAAGGGGTAGAGCCCGATGCAAATTCCCTGCAACTTTTCCTGCATCAAGATTGGACCAAAGAGTCTTTCTGCGCCATCAGATGCCTTCACCATAGGAGAGCTCATGTCCTTTTTTCTATAGGTGGGGAAAGGGAGGCACGGGGAGGTAAAGGTACTGAGACACGGTCCACGGTGAAGACAAAGCTAGAGCATGGACCCTGGGTCTCCCAACCCTCTGCCCCATGGACAAGCAAAGGGTGGAGCATCCAATTCAGACCCCACAGACTGGTCAGCCTTGAGTATTCATACCCGGGTGGGTTCAGCCTCCCTTCATAGTGCCTCAAACCTGACAGAATGTTCCCTTTGCTTAAGAAAACAATCTTACAAACACATCTTCTGAGCCATGTGGGAAGACCCAGGTTTGCACGTACTGATGTATTAGACACTAGTCAAAACCCTGTTGGCTTTCACAAACACTTATTTAGGGCTTCCTAGGTGGAAAGAATTGTTTTGAGCTATTTGCAAATAATTAAAGTCAATACTTCAAACCACCCGTATGAATTAGGGAATAATATGCAATTTACAGAAGTAGCTCAGAGTTGGAAATGATTCAAACCTAGGCTACTTGTTACAGGGCACGTTCTTCACCCCAACAGTCTGCCATCCCATTGGTTGAGTTTGAGTAACCCCTGTGTTCCAGAAAATTAGCTGTGGCTCTGCAGGGATAATCTGGAATTTGGATTTAACCCAGTTCACCCTGCCCACCCTTTGCTCTTGGGTCAGTTTTCTATAGGTTCTGGCCTGGCTACCCAGTTCCCCTAGGTCAGGCCCCAGGCAGGGCCCCAGAGCCAGTGGACTGCAGAGGGGCCTGGTACCGGAGGAGGCTGGATATGGCTGCAATGAGGGCATTCAGGCTGATTCCACTGTCCGCCAGGGCCAAGCTCAGCAGCAACAGGTGGTTGGGAGTCCGCAGCTCCGGGGTCTTGCAGAAAGAGAAGATGGTCAGGCCATTGAGACTGAGACCAGAGAGAGCTGAAAGGAAGGGCAGGGGCTGGCATCTGGGCTGGTGAGGCCCACCTTGGATCAGAACCAGGGTCCAGGGGTTGATGGACCTTTGGCAACTTCCCCCCTTCATGCTCAGCAGTTCTCTCAGTGCAATTTATCAAATGCTACTGAAGCAGACTGACCCTTGAATACTGAAAGCTGTAAGTCTCACACCCTGCCCTCTAGCAACACAGCCCCATGGGAAGACAGACGAAGAAGATGGTGCTATACAGCATGATTCATGCTCTAACATTCACAACCACCGACAAGCACTCAGCATCCAGGAGGTACTGGGCTCCCTGAAAAGCACTTTAATGGACCATCTCATTCTGTCTTCTTTTGCATACTCTCCACTCCATTTACAGTTAGGAAACAGCCTCAGAGATGCTAGCTAACATGCCCTAAGTACACAGTTAGCAAATGGTGGAGCTAGGACTACAACTCAAGTCTTTTGGATTCCAAAATGCCTTCTCCAAGGTTGGTGGAGCAACACCATGGGGAGTCTGGAGAGGAAGAGTTGACATTAGAGCTAGGAGCTGCAACAGGACACCAGTCAGTGAGGTGAACTTGAGGTGTTTTCTGGTGGCAGAGAAACCTGACCTTGAATTGCAGCTTGGTTACTCACTTGCTGTCCCTTGAAATTTCTAAACCTTGCCTTCTTTCCCTATCAAAATGGAGGAGCAAGGAGAGATCCTGACTTGAAAACTTTGGGAGCATTTATCCAAAGGATGGTGCATGGAAGAACATTCCAGAATGAGGGAGGAACACATGCAAAGACATAAAGGGGTAAAATTTTCCAGCATATTTGAGGTCATGGAGGGATGCTAGAATATAGCATACCTAGAAAAGAGGGAAATGAAATGGGGCCACCAGAAAATGGTGTACAGGGCCTCTAGGACCAGGTTTATGTCACTTCCTCTCCACTGTCAGTTCTCAATGGGTAAGAAAATGCGCTAATTACTTCTCTGAATGTGCTTTGAACATGAACTCTATTCCCTGTCAGCCTAGTTCTAGGGTTGACATAGTTTCTAGCTCCAGCCCCATGGAGTGTTTCAGGGACTCTGAGTAGAGGTGGGCTTCTCAAGGATCCCTTTAGGGGCCATACCCAGGGCTGTGGGAGGAGACATGGTAGAAGGAATGGTGGGCTGGAGGGAACAGAAGTTAATGAACATCCTGGTGTCTTTCCTGGGTTTCTATCTAGACAAACGTTTTATACTTGTGACCCCATTTAACCTTGGCAACCACCCATTTAGAATGTCAAGGCATTCACTGAGAGTCAGAGAGCTGAAGTGACTTGGTACCAGTCACACAGAGAGCTGCTCTGCTGAGCTGTCTCCAGAGTCTTCTTGGAGGCTAACATTTCATGGGATTCTTAGCAAGAAGGGACTGGATTAAATTTTCTCCTGCCTAGAGAGACATGAAGAGCCTTAAGCCTGGTTTTTGGTCATCTCTGGGTAGTTATATGCCCCCAACACTGCTACAAAATCTCTCCCTTTCTCATCCCTACCTGGCTGCTTTCTCTTGGCTTCTAGCTGGCACTCTGCATCCTATAGGGAAGCCATGAGAGGACCTTCTAGGTTCAGGCACATATAAGCAGGCAGTCAGGATGACATGATACCTCAGCTGCATTTGGGGCACCCTCCTTCCCAGCTCCATAGCTGTGACCTGGGTTCCAAGAAACTGCTGGGCCCCTGCTCCACCCCAGGCTCTGCCTGGCTCACCTTCCACCAGCAGCACCGTCCCCACCGCCAGCACCTCGAGTTCCCCGAAGCCTGCGGGCAGGGCTGCAGTCTCTGCCATCCTTGCTCTTTTTCTGGCTCCCCAAAGCCTGGCCCCTCCCTTTTAAAGGACCGTTCCCCGTGCTGGCACATGCAGGTTATTATGCTAGACCTTGAACTCCTTGTTTCTACCTCCCCCGTCTAATTCGTCCTCTTGGCTCACGCAAAAGAAAACCATTCACCAGTTGGACAGTGCAGCCTTTGTGAGCCAGAATGGAGCCCTGTCTCATTCATTTCAGCCCCACTGGGCAGGATTAAGGTCTGGGAATCCAAATGGTGTGTGGCTGAGAGCTGAATTGGAAAAGAGTTGCATAATCATGGCAGGGGAGTGGAAGGAGGGATTGGAGCCGCAGCTGTTCCTGAGAATTGGAGAGGAGCCATGCTCTCCTGTGTTCATAGTTGCTGAGTGCCCGTGTGTTTGTGTGTGTGCATGCATGCGTGCATGTCCATATGATCACGTGCATGTAGAAAGGTTGAGGTTTGAAAGTCACGTGCTGTCATAGAAAGAACCTCTTCTGGAACTACAGCCTGGGTTCTGGCTCTGAATCTTCCACTAACTACATGCCTTGGAGTAGGACCAATAGTGTCTTCTCAGTTTCCTTATTTGCAATGTAAACATCTTTTGTCCATCGCCTGTCCTAATTCCTTAGTAGAAGAACACATCATGGACATAGATTTCAGGGTTGTGCTTCTTGTCATACAGCCTTTGGGCTACAAAAGTACAAAAAAATCTAGCAGGACTCTGGTTTGGAATGATGAACTGCTGTCTTCTTATAAGTGGCCCCATGACTCACTGAGAGATTGGGCTTCTAACAAATGAGGTTCTTAGTACAAGTTATGCCCTAGCTCATGGTGAAATTTGCATCAGGAAACTGATCTAGTGCAACTTAACTCATTTTCAGATAAAGAAATCCCAGAGGGCTAATAGAATTACAGCTAATGTTTATTGAGGTCAGCCACCCTACTAAAGAATCTTCTGATGATTCCTAAAGACTAAAAAAAACTCCATGAATTAGATACTATTATCTTTTCTATTTCAGATAAGGAAATGGAAGCTAACGGCAGTTAATAATCAGTCCGAGGAAATGCTATGATGCGAGGATGTAATTGGAACAAAAGCCCTATCTCCTGTTCCTGTAGCTCAGGCACTTTTCATTGATACCTGATTCTCTTGGGTCCTGCAACTCATTCTGTTCTGAGAGTGTTCATTTCCCAGACCTTTCCTTTCATGAATCTCCATTGATGTCTGAGCCTCATCATCCCTCAAGGCTGAGCTCATAGTCACATCCTCCAGGGTCTTCCCTGCTCTTTCTAGACTTCTTGTTAGATAATATCTATGTCCATCTTCTTTTCATGTCTGCAAGATCTCAAATGACTTCATGAGAGAAAAGAAAGAAGGGTGAGTCTGGGAATAATGGGTAGAGATCTGATGGATAAGAGATCGAGGGAAGGCATCCCAGACACAAAAAGGGAAGGACAGCAAAGAGGCAATGAATGGGGTTGGTCTTTTGGTTTGGGGAAGACCCAGGTAGGGCAAGCTCACCAAAGAGCAAACCTTGGAATCAAACATGAAGAATGAATGCATGAGTCACCAAAGTGTCTACTACTTGGAATCACCCCTGACTTGGTCCCCATTGGCATCTTGAGTAGATTTATTAGGAAGAAGTTAGCAGAGGGGAAAACAGAAAAAAATATAAAGTGTATTCTCCAAAAACTCTGTGAGATACTGTTCTGGGACCCTCCTGAGAGTATGGTGCTTTGAGTAGAGGAGAGATCTTGCCTCTTACCTCTTGTCTTTGGCATTGGTGGTAATGTCCAGAAGGGCCCAGCTGAGACCACAACGTTCTGAGCATCCATAGGGTTTTCATGGGAAGGAGATATTTGTCCAACACACTGGCATAGTTCCTGAGGCCATGGGAGACATCTGAGGTCTTCCTAAAATATCAGTCTTTCCAGCTCCTTCTTGAAGAGGTGCCAGCAAAACTCAGTATTTACTTCTTGTGAGAGAGCTTCTGTTCCCACAGGAAGTCAAGACCTGGGAAGCTTGGGTTGTTGAACTTGGGTGGATTAACTTCACTTACTTTTGTCAAATGTGAACACAGAGGCCAAGAGAGATGATATACCTCACCTAAAGTAATGGCCTCTAAATGGAAGAGCTAGGATTTGAACCCAGAGAGCCCTTTCTAATGCCTTCATCACCTTCAGGGAGGCCAGAGTTCTCTGTCCATATTTCTTGAGCTCATGCATCCCAGTGAGGTCTGTGTTATCCACAACCTGCTTGGCATGGGGTACTTTTTGAGTGACCAACCCAGTAACTGCTTGTTTCTGGCAGCCACCTACCTGCCTTGTCTTGCTGTGCCCCCACCTCTCTAGGCCTAGTGTTGTTGCTATGGAGAGGAGCCTCCTCCCCCACCATCAGGTCTATGTGATTCAGGAAGCAGTAAGCAGCTGAGTACTATGGCTGGGGCCCCCTCCCTAATCCCCAGCCTGTCTGTGTTTATCCAATGGCCTTGGGTGGGGGCTGGAGGAGGGGGAGGATGAGCAAGTGGGCAGTTGCTGGGCTTGTTGGCCCAGCAGGACGGAGCATTCCAGGGACAGGCCCCTGGCAGGACCAGAGAGGAGCCAGGAGCCATGTGGGTGGCAGTGGCCATGCTCTGGATCCTGACCCTCGGGGGGTCCCACCAGGCCCGGGGTTCATGTCCCTCTCAGTGCAGCTGCGGCCTCCACATCCTCGGTGATGGCAACAAGGCCAGGTAGGGCACCAGGGGCGTGGGATGGTGGCTGGCCCTCATCCCTTTACCAACTAGAATGGGTTGGGAGGGGTTGGGTACCAGCAGATCCCTGCTTGCTTGACAGTCCCACACATCCCCACTGGGCCCACTGTATAATCATGGGTATGCCGGGTGTAGGGTTTTCAGGTTGTGACTGGGTGAGACCCCCATCTCCCTGGCCCCTGAAACCAAGGAGTCCTATGGGGGTGGTCTGCAGTGTGTTATCCTCTAGTAATCAGGGGGTTTGCTCTGTCCAGTGGGTACTAGTTATGTCTACAAATGGGGGATGGGGTGGGGCAAAAGTGTGCTGGTTTCAGAAACTCCTTCCTGAGTCCTCCTCTAGGCTCCTGGTGGAGAAGAGTCCTCTTTAAAGGCCCAGGAAGTTTCCTCCTTACCTCTCTCTTTTCCTTTCCTGCTACCTTCCATTCCACCTTCCTGTCTATATCTCCCAGCCCCATCTTTCCAAGCTCCATTCTATTCTTGTGCAAAATCTCCCTGGAATAACCAGTCACATCCAAGAACTTCTTGCCACCCCACCTAGGAGACCACCCGCCTCCTCAAGCTCTTCCCCCTTTGGGTCTCCTCTGGCAGCCCCTAAGAGCCTCAGCCTTGACCCCTTTATGGGCACTCTGAAATATTATGAGTGGCCATTCCATTGCAAGTGTGCTTCCTCCATCCTCAGCCTCATCCTTGACTTTCCCCATCCTCCCCCTGGTCCCTTAGACTGTCTTCAATGCTCTCTCTCCCTTAAATAGACTATGAGCTGCAGAGGACAGGACTTGTGACTTTGATTCTTTTCTGAATTGCCCACCATTTCATAGGGGTTCAGTCTTCTTTTGAGGAATATGAGTGGGTGGAAATGCCCATGTCTTTTGTGATGCCATTTACAAGAGAAAACAAGCTAAGCTCTGCCATTTTTGAGTTGCCTGTGGGGTGTGTCTCATGCCAGGAAGGCCTGATTTGTGCAATACATGATGGCATTCATTACAAGAGAATAGCCTCCTTTAGCAAAGCAAAACATGACACCGCTCTCCTAGTTTGAGCAGAGAAGCACTTTGGATGAAACTGGAACTGCACAAGGACTGGGTCCCAGCCACCATATTTTGCTGTCATTTTGGGAATCGTTCCCTTTCCATCTTACCTCGTGTTCGTGTGCTACTCTCATTGATGGTGTAAAACATAACCCTGAATTGTAGGCTACTTGAGGTCAGGGAGTGCTTCCTATTCTCCATCTTTGGCTTTAGACGCAAACTAAGAAGGCCTAGGAAGTCACTGTTGGAGCAGGAGTATTGGAAGTTGTGGATAAGACCGCCCTGATCTACCTGCAGTGCTGAGATGCAGAAACTTTTGACAATAATCAATATCATTGGGCTGGTACAGGGTGATAGGCAGCATGCTCAACTAATATGTTATCTGACTTAATCCCACAATGGCCCTGTGCGGTGGAATTTATTATGGAGAAACTGCAGGAAAAAAAGGTTATTTAATATATTTAAGGAAAAAGCCCAGATGTGAATCTAGTGGTGGGGCTGCCACAACCCACCACTCAGACAAAACTTGGTTATCTCATGGCCCCTGAGTCAGGAGATACTTGAGTCACTTCCGGTTTTTGATGTCCTTTGTATATTTTTAAAAAAGAAATATAGGCCCACACCAAGAAGCCAAAACAGTTACAACAATTGAGGTATAACTTAACAGATGGACTCATTTAACATATATACACAACTATCGCAGGATTTACCAACACTGTTCTTTCTTAGTGCAATGCAGATTCTGTGGGCTGAAATAGGACATAGTTAAGTGTGAGGTCTTTCAGGCTAGCGAAGACCAAATGACTTTCCTGGGAATCTTAGGAAAAGCTCTGTTCCCCAAGCTAGAGCACCCCAAAGGGAAAATTTGAGGCTGTTTATTCTAGAGCCCCATCTCTAGAACCGTCCATGGTTTGGACCCTGAATTTGGTGCCCTGTGTTAACAGGCCTTATAAGGGGTGTAGGGATCCCCGACTTGTCAGAACCCTTGCTCAAACAGCCCCTACTTTTGTGACCAGGACCGTGGTGTGCAGCGATCCTGACATGACCCTGCCCCCAGCGTCTATTCCTGCGGACACCTGCAGACTGCGCGTGGAAAGGACGGCCATACACAGGGTGCCCGGAGAGGCCTTCAGGACATTGGGCCGCCTGGAGCAGCTGTGGTTGCCCTACAATGCCCTCGCGGAGCTCAGTGTCCTCATGCTGCGGGGACTGAGACGCCTACGTGAGCTGCGGCTGCCTGGAAACCGCTTGGCCACCTTCCCCTGGGCCGCGCTCAGGGACGCCCCCCAGCTGCGGCTTCTAGACCTGCAGGCCAACCGCCTCTCAGCTTTGCCGCCCGAGGCAGCGCGATTCCTGGGAAATCTCACCTTCCTGGACCTTTCTAGCAATCAGCTGATGAGGCTCCCGCAGGAACTGCTGCTCACATGGGTTCAGTTGAAGACCGGGCCCTTTCTTCCTGGCCACCACTCCAGGCTTGTCCTAGGTAAGAGATGGCATCACCCTGGTGAGCCTGGGGGTCTCGGGCAAGTTGACAAACCTCTCTGAATCTCGATTCTGTCTGGAAATAGAAATCATATCTACTTTCCACGTTCGAGTGAAGATGAATTGAGATACACAAGAGTCCCAGGCTTAGGAGCCCAAGCCCCAGGTTAGATTACAGCAGTTCAAATTCAGTGTTATAAATAAGGAAATTGGGCTGCATGGGCTCTCCCAGGTCATATACCCAGCTTGTGGTTGAAGGGGTATGGCATAACTGGAAAATCAATCTGAATGTATGAAAATATTGAAAATGTGAAAGGTTTAGTACCCATTTGTCTCTGCTTCCTGTTCTGATCCCTTTTCCCTCTCCCAGGGAGCTGTTATTACCATGTTAATTTGCAAATTCCATTTTACAATACATTTGCATATGCATATGCATACAAGTATATACAAATGACATGCCAAGATAAAAGTTATGTGAGTGATTTACAAGAGTTTTTATTATATATACTAATTAATACTAATTATTTTAATTCAACAATCTCTTTTGGAGATCTTCCTATATTACAACAAATAGAATAAATTCATTTTTGAAAGCTATTGCACAATATTCTCTAATATAGTTTTGCTATAGTTTATTTAGCCAATTCCCCTTCAGTGGATTGTTCACGTTATTTTGTTAACACCTACTATGCACTGAAAATGTTCTGGGCAATGCATTCTTGTGTACATGTGCAGATGTTTCTGAAGGATAGGAACTGAGAAGTGGAATTGCTAGATCATGCAGTGTACCCATTAAACATTTTAGAGTCAGTCTCATACTTTCTGAAGTAACTGGTACAATTCTCACTCCTCACCACTAGTGCTTGAGACCACCCATTCACATGGTCATTTAGAAAGTGTTTTTGAGTGCTTTCCAATTCTAGATGGAACCCAAGAGACAAAAATTGTAATCCTTCATGGAACTAGGAATTAAAACGACCAAAAATTTTTACCTTTTGCCAATCTAATAGGTGAACATTTTATGACTGTTTAACTTTGTGTTTTGTATTAAATCTTTGGGATCCTTTTGTAACAGGTGAAAGCCAGGTGCTTCACTATGAGAGCCAGGACAGTCATGAACCTTGAGTTACTGGTGTATCATGAAATGCATTTAAGCAATGATACAAGGCAGCAGCCACTGTGGGATGGGGAAGTGGGAGGTGGGAGAAGAAAGTGACATCTTCAATTACTGCTCATAGGGACCTGAGAGTCATGGATGTGCAATCAGGTCTGAACATACCCTCCCTAACTCTTTGACATCTCCCTCTCCAAATATATCAAATGTATGGATGCAAATGTATGATATATCATGGATTATTAAACTCACTATCAAATTTAATATCAATCTTTAGGGGGTAAAAATGATGTCACATCAAATACCTTCATCTTGTATTTCAAAAATGCAACCATATAAAAAGGAATTGTGCCTTTAAATTGAAGACACATGGTACCCCTTTTTGACCAAGTGGGTGCAATGACCTGCTTTTAGTTCTTTAAAAAAGTTCAACACTGAATAGAGGACTGGGGACATATCCTATCAGCCTTCTCACCCCATGTTTTACTCCTTCTGAGCCAACCTCAAAGAGAGCCATTGCTCAGAGCAGACACTCTCATTGCTGGGGTGATCTAGAAGTGCCACCTACTCTGGAAAGTCTGAGGTCAAAGGTCAGGAGTCAGTGGAGCAGTTTTAGAAATGATTTTGGGATACTGTAATTACTGAAAATTTTCTTCCTAGCCAGTGACTTGAAAGGGTTAGTCTAAGTATGACAGCAATAATTGGCAATTTTGTCAGTATTCTGTATGGCCTACCCAGTGCTTAATGATATATCTTTATTTATGTTTACATAAACCTTGAAGGGAAATAATGCTATCATGCATGATGAAAAACCAGGCATTAGGGTATACAGCTATCAAGGCTAAGAGCTGGAAGTCAGTTCTGCTGCTTCTGAGTTGAAGACTTGCTTCATCCTCTCTGAAGGGAAAGGGAGACTAGCCTGTGTACCAAAGTATCTAGGGCTTACCTCTTGCCTTCTCTCTCACTGCTGCAGGGCTGCAGGACAACCCCTGGGTGTGTGACTGCCAACTCTATGACCTGGTCCGCCTGCTGGATGGCTGGGTCCCAAACTTGGTCTTCATTGAGGCCAGACTGAGGTGTGCCACACCACGTAATCTGGTTGGAGTGGCCTTCAGCCAGCTGGAGCTCAGGAGGTGCCAGGGCCCAGAGCTCCTTCCAGGGGTGACCAGCATCAAGTCCCCTTTGGGAAGTGCAGTATTGTTGCGTTGTGGAGCTACTGGGGTCCCTGGACCTGAGATGAGCTGGAGGAGAGCCAACGGGCACCCACTCAATGGCACAGGTGTGTGAGCTATAGGGACTTCTGTGCTGAGCACCTGAACTGGGGTGGGTGGATCAACATTTCAAACAGGAATTGGCCAGGGTCAGAGGGAAGTAGTCTAAGTTAGGTTGGGCCCCATTTCTCCAATGGAGTTGGATAGACCTGCCCTGAGGCAGTATGGGGACAATGGATTTAATGATGACAACAGCTCTTGAACTGTCCTGTTATATATATACCCTATCAGCTACAGTTATACAGACTTAGGGCTATTATTAAGAGGAATAAAGACTGAAATTTTTGGTAGAAAACAACTCTTTTAGTGTATTGACTATTTACAGTAAGTTTTCCAGTTGAAATATTAAGCCAGGATTAATGATATGAGTTGCAATCTATTGAGCTGCTCATGTGAGTTTATCACTGTATTAAGTGAATTATGCCCATAATGTTGAATTTTAAAGAGTAACTGATATTCTTATTTTGCATACAAGTGAATGCAGGCTCTGAAAAGCTAAACGCTTGACCTGTGTCACACAGCCCACATAAAGAAGGAGCTGGGATTCCAATACAGTCAAGGTGACTCCACAGTGTGTACTACTTTGGCTAGACTGTGTGAGCAGAAATGACTCATTCTGTCATGGTGGTAGCAAGGATAGGGGGTGATGGCAGGAGCCATCCATAGACAGAGAAGGGGTTAAGGAGAAATGATTCCTTAGCATCTAATCAGAAAATCTCACAACCCTCCCAGCTTTCTTCTGTGTCTCCCCCAACTAAATTGGTAACCATTTCTCTAGAATAGTGAGTTTGAATTAAAGTTACAAACAAAATGGTACAAAAATTTCACAATGTAAAACAGGAAGGCAAAGATGCTCCAATCGAAGCAGCAAAGGGGGTGAGTAGGGTGGGCAGGGCACCTCCAGCTGATTCTCAGTCTCCTGTTCACTCCCCGACTCCCCACCCCCAACATATCTGCCTGCCACCCCTGAGCATCACCTCTGCAAAAACTCCAGAGCATCTCAGATTTGAACATCTCAGATTTAGAGAGCAGTTTATTCTTAGGCTCTGAATCAGCCTGGAGTTCCAGGGACTCACCCATATTTGAGCCTGGGTAATCTTGATCTTCTTGGTTCATCTAAGCCAAAGTTATACAGCTACCAGGCAAGGAACTGGGCCCAGAGTGGCCTAGTGAGCTGGCCCTTGAATGACTTGAAAGTTGAATGCCTGCCAGTGATTTCTCAGGATGACAGGATATTTAGTACAGCATATGTAGCCCAGGAACTTGGCTCTGGGAGGAAATTTGGAGCAGATGAGCCCATTCATTTTCTGAAATGTTCTTCTTCTTCCCCTAGTGCACCAGGAAGTCTCCGGTGACGGTGCAAGCTGGACTCTGTTGGACTTGCCTGCAGTGTCTCACCTGGATTCTGGAGACTACATCTGCCAGGCCAAGAACTTCCTGGGAGCCTCTGAGACTCTTATCTCCCTGATTGTCACAGAGCCCCAGACATCCACAGAACAGAGTGGGATTCCAGGGGCACTTTGGGCAAGGACAGGGGAAGGGGTGGAAGCTGCTGTTTATAACAACAAGCTGGTGGCCCGACATGTCCCCCATATTCCTGAACCTGCAGTCCTGTCCATCGGGACCTCTGTGCCCAGCCTGAAGGAGAAGTTGGCCCTCCAGCACTTCCAGATGGGTGCCCCAGGAGAGCTCTGGGAAGGGCAGGCTGAACCCCAGGAGGCCCGGATGGTGAAATCTCTCAAGGTGGTGGGGGACACTTACCACAGTGTGTCCTTGGTATGGAAGGCCCCCCTGGCTGGGAACACAACAGCCTTTAGTGTCCTTTACACAGTTTTTGGGCAGCATGACATGCGTCGCGTGATTGTGCCACCCGGGAAGACCAGTGTTACCATCGAGGGACTGGCACCCAAGACCAAGTATGTGGCATGTGTCTGTGTGCGGGGCCTGGTGCCAAGGAAGGAGCAATGCGTCATCTTCTCCACCGACCAGATGGTGGATGCCGAGGGCACCCAGCGGCTCATCAATGTGGTGGTGATCAGCGTGGCTGCCATCATCGCCCTGCCGCCCACACTGCTTGTCTGCTGCGGAGCTCTCCGGAGGCGCTGCCGCAAGTGCCGCAACCAGGGCCCCACGGAGGCCACGGGCGCGTACGTCAACCTGGAGAGGCTGGGCCACAGCGATGACGGTTCCGAGGAGCTGTCTCGGCACAGCCTTAGTGAGGCCGACAGGCTTCTTTCAGCCCGTTCCAGCCTGGATTCTCAGGCTTTGGGGACCAGCGGGGGCAGAAGGATCAACGAATACTTCTGCTGAGGGCGGCTCCCCCTCACACCTGCCCTGTCCATATGCTTTCCTTCTTCAACTCTTACACACTCACTCTGCAGCCTGACTGCATGCTCACTCATTCTTATTGCTTGGGTACCTGCTTACTCATGCATTTACATCAACAGCAGTCACTGCAGTTAACACTTATTAAGCATTTACTGTGTTCCAGGAAGTGTTCTAAATACTTTGTATGCATTAACTCATTTAAATCTTCTAACCACCATTTGTAGCAGGCACCACCTTCTTCTCCATTTTCCTGGAGAAGAAATAGGGAAGTATTTTGCCTGTAATCACCAGTTTGGGGTATATAACAAATAAAACAAAAACTTAGTGGTTGATGGTAAAAAACACTTATTTTCACATTCATGGTCTCTGTATTGATGGGTGTTCTGCTCTGTGTCCCTGATATGGGTCCTGGAATGGAAAGTAACAGTGGCTACCTGGGGAAGGTTATGCTCATGGTGAGGTCAGATGACATCAGAGGAATGAGCAAAGTCATGTGATGCTTCTTAAGTTCTTAGTTCAGTATTGGCACACTTATGCCCACATTCTATCTGCCAAAGTAGTCTCATGGCCAAACACAACTTTAACAGGGTAAGTAAGGACACTTCTCCCATAGAGGTGCTGGTGGGGCAGGAGATATTTGCTGAACAGGGATTTAATTTTCTATATTGCCCACAATTACACAACTAGGCTGTGGAAGCTCTGGAATTGGACACAGCAGTTGGGCTCCCCTGGCAACAATCCCTACCAGTCTCCTATTCCACATTTTGGTTACATTTATGCTAACTCATAGGTACTCACACATACAGTCTCTCTATACATTAGTCATATTTACACACACACACACACACACACACACACACACACACACACACCATTCATCTACACTGTGCCCTCACTGAATTCTAACTTTTATTCCCTGGGTATTATTTTGCCTAGAGATAATCATTTGATTTTCAATAAACTGTAGAGATTTGGATGATGCCTAAGAGACCTCTGCTCATTTGCTCTCAGCAGGTCAAGATGGAGAGATTGTCCTTTCCTCCTAGTCCCTCAGCAGGCTAGTCCAGGAATCTTGCTTAGTTTTGCCTTAAGGTGGGAAACCACTCTGATGCTGAGTCTGTGCACAGGAAAATGTGAGTGTCAGCAGGGGAGGCTTAATGTGTTTCCTGTCTACAAAGCTGGGCTCCTGGTGTTAAGTCTTTGGGATAACCACTGTGGAAATTTGGGAACAGTAAGTGATCCAAGGAAATTATTTTGTTGGTGTCATGCAAGAGATCCTACATGTGAACACTCACTAGATATAAATCAGAGTAATACAGTGATTTCTGAAGTCTCTGTTTCCCCCTCATATTTGCAAAGACCTTATAATGCATTTCCCTCAGTTTTCTTGAATTTGATACTCACAACAACCAACAGTGGTGGTTAGGCTATTTGATTTTACAGATGAGAAAATTGAGAATTAAAGTGTTGAGGGACTTTTATAGGGGAGTGATGTATTCTCTTTTGGAATCCAAGTCTTTAACCTTTAACCTGGCCAGATTGAGGGTCTTTATCAGTATTGATCTCTGGAATCAACAGGTTCACCATGAAAAATGGAAATTATTTTGGAACCACTGAACCCTAGGATCTGAACCATGAGAACAACTAGGCATATAAGCATGGAGCTTCCATACTTGGGTATGTTCTGCTGTCATCTGGAGGGTGCATTTGATTATAACTTGTGAGTCACAGGCATTGGTAAGATAAATTATTTGGTTGGACAATAACAAGGACACTGTCCACATTGGGGTCAGTAAGGCTTTTCGGTGAAACCACATAGTAAATATTTTAGGTTGTGCTATTCAGTCCTTGATGGAATGCAAAAGCAGCCACAGACAATATGTTGGTTAGTGGGTATTAGTGTTTTACAATAAAATTTTATTTATAAAAACAAGTGAAAAACTGGGTTTGACCTACAGGCTGTTGTTTGCCAATCCCTCATCTATACTTGTGTTAGTACTTCTGCAGTGTCTTTGGAGACTCAAGACTCATTCTGACTGCTTGATACATGAGGGTGATAGATACCCCACAAATCAGAATTAAAGTACAACAGATGAGGAGGTCACTAGGTGAAATGATCAAGATGTTGCCTTTAAGTGATTGTCTGAATCAATTAAGACTGAGCAACTATTGGCCCAAAGACAACTAATATCAACCCAGTTTTATTGGAAGAAAAAAAAAATCAGTACCTTGAAAGCAAGATTAGTTAGTACACCTAATAGAGGGGAGGTTCAGATTTTCCAATGACTAATTAGGGCCTATCTTCATTGTCTGGATGATCATGGTCTCCAAGATGGTTAGCCTCCCAATGCTTACTCGTCAGCCTTCCTTTATATGTTCTGTCTTTCCCTGTTTGCTATTATAGGGAAGGTCATTCTTAATTGTGCTCATGAATATTTAAGTCACTCAAAAAGGAAAACAAAAAATTACCATGTTAAAAAAGGTGTCTGATTTATATATTAATCTTTTAGTATATGAGTCAGTCCCTGAAAATTGAATGAACTCTGAATGTCTTGGAAAAAAATTTCTAGTCTTCCAATGTTGAAGATCAGTCTGAACTATGGTGGTCCTGCAGTGCTGCCCCTGGAAGTCAGTTTCAGAGGTTGGTTGGAATCATGGCATCTCTGTCATGTCTTTTCCTACCTGACTATAACATGGCTATATTCCTCTTGACTAGGCAGAGGGTGTGTCCAGTGTCACTTATCTGTAGTTGCCTAAGTTGTAGGACACAAAAAGCCAGAAATTGTGTTCTGGAAATTGAATATGTGCTATCAAAGCAAGACTATCAGGGTG
This sequence comes from Sciurus vulgaris, assembly GCF_902686455.1. Classification (NCBI taxonomy): domain Eukaryota; kingdom Metazoa; phylum Chordata; class Mammalia; order Rodentia; family Sciuridae; genus Sciurus; species Sciurus vulgaris. The sequence goes on from NC_136464.1 coordinate 43,591,921, forward strand.
GGGGGAAGGAAAAATAATAGAATGAGACAAACATCATTACCCTATGTATATGTATGATTACGCAAATGGTGCGACCCTACTTCGTGTACAACCAGAGAAACAATAGTTGTACCCCATTTGTGTACAATGAATCAAAATTAAAAAAGATTGTCACTAAAAAGCAAACAAAAATAAGTCCCCTGACTCAGCTTCACATCAAAACAAACAAACAAACAAACAAACATCAACTAGAATATCGGCCAGGTGCAGTGGCTCATGCCTGTATTCTCAGTGACTTCGTAGGCTGAGGCAAGAGGATTGCAAGTTCAAAGCTAACCTCAGCAATTTAAAGAGGCTCCAAGAAACTTCGACCCTGTCTCAAAATAAAAAATAAATAAAGGACTGGGATTGTGGCTCAGTGGTTAAGAGTCTCTGAATTCAATTTCTGGTACAAAAAAAAAAAAAAAAAAATCCTAAGCTCTCAATTAAGGGACTCAGTGAGCGGTCCTTTTAGCGGATTAGAGCTAGAAATTTTGGTTTTAACTATGGTATAATCTAGTAAAAACAAACATTGATTTAAAAGTACTTGAACACATTTTATTTAGTTGCAAGTACATTGTAGGCAGGATAGATTAGATATATACTATGGTAATGATTCCCATATTTCAGTGGCTTAACACATAAAAATTCATTTTTGCTCTTACAGAGTCTACTAGAGTAGTGGGAAATGTGGGAAATGTGAGTGGAGGGAGGGTTCTGCTTCACTTAATTCTCACAAGGACCCAGGCTGATGGAAGTTCCACCATCTGGAATGTTCATGGTTGCTCCAACATGGAAAATGTATAACTAGGGGATCATGTAGGGACTTCTCAAACATCATTTACTCTAACATTTCATTAGCCAGAATATGAATCACATGGTCCATGTAATTTCATGGGGTCTTGGAAATGTGGTCTTCTGTGTGTACCACAGACATACCACAGAGTGTGGGTAGCCAAAGGAACCATCTAAACATGCTTGGTACAGATGAAGGGTGCGGAAAGGAGCTTAAGCTAGAGAAAAAGGAAAGACAGCATGTCTACTCTCTGATAGATTGTCTAATTCTCTATCTGGGCTATTTCTGAGTTTGGCTAATATTGGGGAATGAGCAGCATCTTCCAACTGAGCAGATAGGATACTTTCTCATGAAGATTCTATTAAGACAAGCCAGTGAGATGCCTCCTAGAAATTATTCATATCTAACAGTTTCATAAGCAGAGTAAGTCCTCTCCCATGACTCTGTCTCTGCCAAGAATTCTTAAGAGCCAAGTTTCTAAAATCACCCTGCAAAAGGGGAGATGGAGTGGAAATATTCTTCTCTTTGTTGACAGGGTCTCTTGAATTTAGGGGATACAGTTAACCATATGTTATTTAAGCTGAATGACATTACCCAAGGAGGATTTAATTGTCCTAGCCTCCTGTCTTAACTCCCAACATAGCTACTTTATGTGACAAATAAGGAAACAAGAGGCTCAGGGGATCAGGAAAGGAGAATGGGCAGAGGGAAGTGGCCTACGTGATTCCAGAGATGGTACATGCCAGCTGGTGTTCTTCATAGTCTTGGAGCAAATTGCTTCTGGAAAGTTGGTGAAGTTGGATTTATTTGATAATGTTAGCATGGAATGGGCAGAAAAATTGTAGGTAAGGAGGAAGATTCTTTCAGCTTTTATATTTTGGGGTAAGAGGAGGGAAAGGAATTCACTGGTGATTTTGTATATCTGTAGATTGAATTACTTGTTTTCCACATGAAGCAAGTTTGATGAGGTCTTGGCAAACATGGCAGAGGACTCTAGAGTAAGAACTGCCTATCAGAAGTGTTCCCCCTTCTGGCCAAACTGGCCAGGCTCTGATCCCTCAACACCCTCAGCCCTGGATGTAGGCTGCTTTGGAAAGGACCTGACTTCACACAAGCACTTTTGTAGCTGGGCATAAATTCATCTCTTGAAAGGAGGTCTAGGCATCTCCATGTCAACCACAAACTTTGTACCCATAGCACACTCCTTATTTTGGATTTTCTTTCATATATATTTATGTTTATATTTTTTTAGTTGTAGATGTACATGATACCTTTATTTATCTTTATGTGGTGCTGAGGATCAAACCCAGGGCTTCCCACATGCTAGGCAAGCACTCTACCACTGAGCTACAACCCCAACCCCTTGGATTTGGACTTTGAGAGGAACTCCAGAGATCTATCCAGATTGCACAGTTAGACTGAATGGGAACTCCTTCAAATATATCTGTCATGAGTGGAAAGCCTGGAGTGTAATCAGCTTAGTTGGTGACCCATTTCCCTCTTATTGGTTAGCTTCTAAGCGGATTTTTTTCACTGAAGCCTTTTGTAGGGTATAATGTGTATCATGAGTCTTACAGGAACCCATAAAATTTTAGTATTCATCTAGAAGTACCCTAATTAACACAGAAATAGGTATTTCTGCTCTTCAGGAATCTTTCGTTATAGGAAGTGAATAATTGGATATCTATTTTATGTTGGGGGCTTTATTTACATGATCTTAAATTTCTCTTGAAACACTATAAGGTGCTGATTAATATTCTCACTTTGCAAAGGAAAAATTGAGATTCGCAGAGGTTAAACTACATTCCAAAAATCTCAAGAAGCATAAGCAAGAAAGACGACTGCATGGGGCAGGGTCTGTAAGAGTTTGGTTTGCCACAGCATTCCTTCTACCTAGCAAATGTGTGACTTGGAGCAGATGATAAAGAAGTATTTGTTAAATGAACAAAGAGTGGCAGAGCAAGTCCCACATCATATAGATCTCATTTTAAAATTTAGCTCTATCATTTTTAATGTGAAATACATAGCATTCAGGAGAAGTCCAGGAAAAGAGAAATGTTTTGGTTTTATAAAAAAATACCATATTTTGGATGTGGTGGCATGTGCCTGTAATTCCATCTACTTAGGAGACTGAGGCAGGAGGATCATGGGTTTGAGACCAGCCGTGGCAACTTAGTGAGATCCTTTCTCAAAACAAAACAAAAAACAAAAGAACCACCACCACCACCACCAACAACAAAATGTCATTTTGTGTTTGAAACTATGCCATGATGTTTCTCTAACTCTGGTCAAACTGGTCAAGCTGCAGATGCAGTAATCTTGATGCAGTGGAAGCTTGTCTAACTATACCACCCAAGGTGTGGGGGAGAGATCAAATTATTGGAATCATCAAAGAATTACTTTATTATTTATCATCTGCTTTACTTGGAGAAAATGATTGAAAATGCTGGATTTTGGGATCCAATTGTGAATGATGAAGTATTAAATGGACCCTGCTGGCCATAAACGAACCCTGATGCTCAACATCACCTGCTGGTTTCTCAGACTTCTTTGAAAGAGGCTAAAGGAAGGTAGAACTAGGATGAAATTGGATATTTGACTTAAGTTTCCAGAATCAGCAACCATAAAAATGGTGAATTTTCACGCCTTACTCAAGAGGCATAGCTCCCTCTGCATGGGCTCTTCCTGAGCCTGTGATCTGGGCCATAACAGATTTCAGAGCATCCAGGGGCTTTGCTGCTGCTGTGCTGACCTACATCACCATGGATTACTAGTAATAGGATTTGCCACTCGGAAACTGGGACTACGCTTATTCAAAGCATGTAGAAGTTTCTTACAGAGAAATATGGCTTTGGTTTTTCACTCCTTTCTGCTAGTTCTTGTCTTTCAGGATAAACATGTAGCTCAACCTTTCTGTCTACAAGGATGCAGTTGTTCAGACGAGAATTTTGGCAGGTGCGCTGTGCTGGCAGGATGCCAGAGGGTATTAGGGGATAGAATTTTGTTGGGGATGATATGGAGTGTACACATGCCTAGAATTGGCAGGAAGTCAGCAAAATTCCCGTGGGATTCATCTTAGTTGATGTTGGATTTTGTGATCTGAGCATTTTTACCAATGTAGATCTGTTTGATTTCAAGTGAATAATATATTTTCATATAATTCATATGTATAATGTCAGGACATACCCAATATCACTTCCAGCTTTCATGATGTTCATCTTAAAGCTTTTCTGTTTTTTTGTACAGGACTCTGCAGTGCATGTCTTTCTCTTTGGGAAAGATTCCAGGGAATCTTCCTGAAGAGCTCAAGCAAATAAGAATTGAAAACTCACCCATGTTTGAACTTCCCCAAGGGCTTTTCGCCAACATGAGCACCTTGGAATACCTTTGGCTCAATTTTAACAATATCACTGTGATCCACTCAGGAGCTCTGGAGCATCTGCCAGAACTGAGAGAGCTGAGACTGCAGGGGAACAAACTCCGTTCAGTACCGTGGACAGCGTTCCATGCCACCCCTTTCCTGAGGGTCTTGGATCTCAAACACAACAGGATTGATATACTCCCTGAGCTGGCTCTTCAGTTCCTAGCAAACCTGACCTACCTTGACCTATCCTCCAATAGGCTTACAGTTGTATCCAAAAGTGTCTTCTTGAACTGGCCAGCTTACCAGAGTCGCCAGCTGCCTGGTTGTGGGGCTAAGATTCTCTCCAGCATGGTACTGGCACTGGACAACAACCCCTGGGTATGTGACTGTCGTCTAAGGGGACTTGTCCAGTTTGTCAAGTCCGTTAGCCTCCCATTCATCCTGGTAAATTCCTACTTGATATGCCAGGGCCCTCTTTACAAGGCAGGGCAGCTTTTTCATGAGATTAAGCTCAGTGTTTGCATGAAGCCACAGGTCTCAACACCCAGTGCCAATGTTACCATCCAGGTAGGACAGAATGTGACTCTGCGATGCTTGGCAAAGGCCAGCCCCTCACCAACCATCTCATGGAATTATCCCCTGAGCATTTGGAGAGAATTTGATGGTAAGCCACATGTACCCTCTTAGGGTATCTGGGGAGAATGAAGAGGTCTGCAGCAATCCTATATCAATAGAGATTCTAAAATGTGTTAGACATGAAGGATGGGTGCAGGTAAGATTGGGATAGGCCTATTATACTTAACAGAACAAAAAAGATTCAAAATCAGAGTTTTATTACCAGCATTATTTTATTTCACTTTACTTTGGCAGAGCTGGGGGTCAGATCCAAGTTCTTGTGAATGCTAGGAAGCATTCTAGCATTGTGGTACAGCCCAGTCCATTGGCAGTGTTTTAAATGGTTGCATACTGATCTCTCTTGGACATTTATGCATATGTACATAAATAAATATATTGTTGTTGACTTATCATATTGCATAGACGTTATAGAATTGTATATGAATAAATACATTTTTAAGAGCCCTCTAGATGCAAAACACTATACTGTAAATTTTAGAATCCTAGAATTTCCAATTAGTACTATTTCTAGAAAGTATCTATTACTTATTTACTAAACTTGCCAGGGAGGAATCATTTAAAATGTTTGTTTGCAATGAGATTTTCAATCCCTTTGCCCTGGAGATATGAGTTCACTGAGTCCAGGACTGAGAATGTGTATTTTAGCAATTAATCCTTACTCCTTCATCCCCTTACCTCTCAGTTAATTGTAAAAGCTGGAATTTCCTAGATACCGACTGAATACTTTGTTGATCAGATCTTATTAGCTTAAAATTAATACTGGGGCCCAGGGAGGTGAAGTGACTTCCATGAGTCCCAGAACTGGGATTCAAATATGTCTTTCCTTTATTCGCGCTCTAAGCTCTAAGCTGTAAGTAGTTTTTACACCTCAGATGGAATCCCTTGTAGGGTTGCCCATGTCACAAAGCCAGACATGACTTCCCCAAGGATATCTTGAAAGAAATTTGTCAAGTTTTGCATCTTTCTAGGTCTAGGTCTAGAAAACTACTTGAAATATCAAGGTAAAATTGGCAAATGCAGTCAGTCACCCAGACAATTGTCTCACATGGTGGTGTCCTCTAGATGACTTAAAAAAACAATTAACTGAGTGTTTCACTTTTCCCATCATTTTGGTCACATCCTGTTGGTTGAGGGTTGAATGCTAATGGAAAAGAAATATGGGATTTATCATTCAGTGTCTTTGCAACCACTAAATATATTCAGAGCTTATCTTCTATTATGCTGCATTTTATTATGCTGTATATTACTATGCTCTATCTAGTCTTCCAGAAATGACAACAGTCAAGACTTATTGAACCCTTACTATCAAACTTGTGGTGTGCATGCTATTATCAACCCGTTTTATTGACAAGGAAGTTGAGGCCAAGAGAATTTAAGCACCTTGCCCAGGACAATAAAATTAGCAAGGGATAGGGACCCATAAATTTGACTCCAAGCTCTGAGGCGCTGCACATTTGGGAGGTAAGAAGTCACTTCTTGGAGCTCACAGTATTGCTCAATCACACAGATACAAGACATCTCCTGAAAGCTGTTAAGCTCAGCAAGACTGTTGTGGTTGGTGGGAGCCATTACTGATGTTGAAAGCATGTGGGCTTCAGAGATAGAACTGGATTTCAGTTTAATTGCTGCTTCTAACAGCAGCTATTGCTTTCACTGTGGGTAAGTTGGTAGATTGATACAGTTCTCAACATTCTATATATAAGATTAGGTACCTACAGGATTTCTGGGAGGTGAACACCTGGCACCAGACACATATGCTTAATAAATGATTATCATCACCTTTTAACAACAACAAAAAGTCCCCAGCATTGCTGGAATTTTCCAACTGTTTGTCAGACAAATGCACAGCTATTTTTCTCTTTTCTCCACCAGTGTTGACTTCTTCTACTGCAGAAGATGCTGTTCTGTCTCAATTGATCATCCCTGCTGCTCACCTAGTAGACAGTGGCAATTATACCTGTGTAGCCTCCAATTTCATTGGCAGGAGTACACTGGTCATTTCCCTCTACGTCCAGCCTGCTCAGGTCCTGCCTGCATCCCAGTCTTTTTCCATCTCCTGGGAGGGTAATTCTTACATTGACTTGCGTGTTGTCAAGCAGACCGTGCGTGGGATCTTGCTGGAGTGGTTTGCAGTAGGCAAAGTCCCTGAGGAGTGGTTCACTCTCTACATTGCATCCGATGAAGCCCTCAGAAAAGAGGTGGTCCATATTGGCCCTGGAATCAACACATATGCTGTGGACGACCTCCTCCCTGGCACAAAATATGAGGCATGTCTCAGCCTGGGGAGCCGGCCCCCACACCAAGGCCAGTGTGTGGTCTTTATGACGGGCAGAGATGGTGGCAGGCTGGAAGACCGTGAGCGCCTTCTACACATCTCCGTGGTTCTGTGTGTTTTGCTGCTGGCAGTGCCTGTGGGTGCTTATGTCTGGACAGCCCAGGGCCCCTGCAGCTGCAGGAAGTGGGGCCTGCATTGCTGTCCTCATCGCAGGCATGCTCTCAGGTGTCCCCCTGCAGTTCCACAGAGCAAAGACAGATCCTTTAGAGATCATCTAACTGTCTGTGAGGATGGCGAGGGCCACAGGCACATGAAGGGGAATGAGGAGAAAGAAGAAGACAGTGACTAACGACCCAGGACATGGGGTGGGAAATGATGTGTACAAAATGTACTTCAACCGACATTGTGAACAAATTCTGATACTGGATGGGCACAGAAACCACGGCAAGGAAGGCCAGCATCTGCCTATTTGAGGAAACACTGGGATTAGTCCTATTCAAGTGGTGCCTTGTTGCCTGCCAGAGGAGTGATGTTGGGCAAATCCAATCTCTGAAACCAACCCTCCATGGCAGCTCAACTGAGCTCCATCCATTTATTCAATAAGTATTGTTGAACACTTATAGTGTTCCAGGAATGGAACTTGACAAAGTGGGTTCAACAGTGGAAAGGAGGACACGGTCTTTATCTTCAAGGAGCTAAGGCCTTGTTTATATGTGACATTTACATAAACATTTTGTATATATTTTGTAAAGGTAGGTAGATATCCCCCTTTATAAGAAAAGAAACTTTGTAAAATTTGTTCTAATTAGTTATACATGACAGCAAAATGCATTTCATTCGTTGTACATGAATGGAGCACAACTTTTCATTTCCCTGGTTGTATATGATATAGAGTCATACCGTTTGTGTGATCATACATGTACCTAGAGTAATCATGTCCATCTCATTCCACCATCTTTTCCTCTCCTGTGCCTCCTCTCCTCCCCTCACTGTGCTCTGCCCAATCCAAAGTTTCTCCATTCTTCTCTTGCTATCCACACCCCATTATGGATCAGCATCCACATATCAGAGAAAACATTTGCCCTTTGGTTTTTGGGGATTAACTTACTTTACTTAGCATAATATTCTCCAACTCCATCCATTTACCTGCAAATGCCATAATTGTATTCTCCTTGAAGGCTGAGAAGTATTCCACTGTGTATATATACCACAATTTCTTTATCCATTCATCTGTTGACGGACACCTAGGTTGGTTCCATAGGTTAGCTATTGTAAATTGAGTTGCTATAAACATTGATGTGGCTGCATCACTGTAGTATGCTGATTTGAAGTCTTTTGGGTACAGATGAGGAGTGGGATAGTTGGGTCAAATGGTGGTTCCATTCCAAGTTTTCTGAGGAATCTCCATACTGCTTTCCAGAGTGGTTGCAACAATTTGCAGTACCACCAGCAATGTATGAGTATACCTTTTCCCCCACATCCTCACCAACACTTATTGTTGCTTGTATTCTTGATAAATTGCCATTATAATTAGAGTGAGATGAAATCTTAGAGTAGTTTTAATTTGAATTTCTCTAATTACTAGAAATGTTGAACATTTTTTCATATGTTTGTTGATTGATTGCATATCTTCTTCTGTGAAGTGTCTGCTTAGTTCCTCAGCCCATTTATTGATTGTGTTTTTTTTTTTTTTTTTGGTGTTAAGTTTTTTGAGATCTTTATATATATTGGAGATTAGTGCTCTATCTGATATGCTTGTGGTAAAGATTTTCTCCCACTCTATAGGGTCTCTCTTCACATTATTGACAGTTTCCTTTGCTGAAAAGAAACTTTTTATTTTGAATCCATCCCATTTATTGATTCTTGATTTTATTTCTTGTGCTTTAGGAGTCTTGTTAAGGAAGACAGGTCCTAAGGTGACATGATGAAGATTTGGGCCTACTTTTTCTTCTATTAGGTGCAGGATCTCTAGTCTAGTTCCTAAATCCTTGATCCACTTTGAGTTTTGTGCAGGGTGAGAGGGGTTTAATTTCATTTTGCTGCATATTTATTTCTAGTTTTCCCAGTAACATTTGTTGAAGAGGTTATGTTTTCTCCAATGTATGCTTTTGGTACCTTTGTCTAGTATAATATTGTTGAGGGCTGTCTTGACAAGATGGCGCCTGGCAGTGAGCCAAAGGGCACTGGCTACCAAAATAAGGAAGTACCCAAAAAGGCTGCTTGCTTACTAGTTCCTTGGAGACTTATGACATGTTAACCCCAAGCTCAGGGATTGACTATCTAATATCATGCTGCGCGTGGACAGCTCGTGATTTATATAGTGTTATGCTGCATGATTCCTCTGCATGCTCTCCTGTGTGAGAGAAAGCTTTGCTGTAATTGGCTGATAACCTAGGAGCCTGGGGGAGGAGAGAGGGAGGGGGAGGAAGAAGGAAGAAAGAGAGAGAACAAAGGAGACAGAGAAACAGGGAGGACGCAATAAATCTCATCAAACTACAGATTGGTGGTGTCTCCTTTCTCTGCGCCGGTTCCACTGGACGGAACGTAATATAACTGTATGTGGGTTTGTCTCTGTGTCTTCTATTCTGTACCATTGGTCTACCTGTCTATTTTAGTGTCAATGCCATGCCATTTTTGTTACAATAGCTCTGTAGTATAGTTTATGGTCTGGTACTGTGATGCCTCCTGCTTCACTCTTCTTGCTAAGGATTGCTTTGGCTATTCTGGGTCTCTTATTTTTCCAAATGAATTTCATGATTGTCTTTTCTAGTTCTATGAAGAATGTCATTGAGATTTTAATAGGAATTTCATTAAATCTGTATTGAGTTTTTGGTAGTTTGGCCATTTTGACAATATTAATTCTACCTATTCAAGAACCTGGGAGATCTGGGAAAGAAATTTAAATCTGGAAACTTCAATGATTTGCAAGGGCAGATGCTGATCTTCCTTAGAGTGGCCATGGGGTTCCCCCAATATCAGAATTTGCTTATAATCAATGTTGGTTGAAATAATTAAAATTTTTTTTGTGATATTGAAGATTGTACCTATAGCCTTACATATGTTAGGCTATTGAACTACATCCCCAGTCCTTTTCACTTTTTATTTTGAGACAGGGTCTCACTAAGTTGCTAAGACAGGCCTTGCACTTGTGATCCTCCTGCCTCAAGTTCCTAAGTATGTGGGATTACAGGTGTGCACCACTGTGCCCAACTTGAAATAAATTTAAAACAATTAAAGATGACACTCATATTCAGATCAATTGTTCATCATTCCTTCAGGTCCTTCTCACTTATATTCTTTTAGACACTAGAAGAAGAAACACTTTTGAATGGGAATTTATAGTCACATCAAGAGAAGAGAGACTCATTCCTCCCATTCTGTCAGCTTCAACAAGTTTTAACATTTCCTGGTCTTATTTAACTGGTTGTTGCCCTCAACCTTTATTATCATCATTATTATTATTATTTTGTATTTTGTATTTTAAAACAAATACAAAGTTTCCCACCTACTTATATGTAAATATTTTAGTTTGATCTCTAACAAATGAAGTTCTAAAAAAATACAAGACAACTCCTTAGAACACATATTTTTAAAGTGTATGTACATACACTTAGATATGTATATGTGCACAATAACACACATGTATATATAATAGAGAATTTCTTTTTTATGGTAAATTTTTATAGAACTTTTTCTATTTTATGAGTGAATATAAATTAAAATTTTATTTCCAATAAGTTATAATTGAATGCGTTATAACCATGCATAATAGTGAGATCCATTATGCTATATTTGTACATGCACATAACATGATTTGATCAATCTCATTCCCCAGAACCTTCCCTTTCCCTCCCCTCTTCCATCCACTGATCCATTTGCTCTACTCTACTGATCTCTCTTCTACTATTATTATGATTTCAATTAGTGCATTATAATTATTATATATAATTATAATATATGTAATATATTATATTATATATACCCCAGTGAGATTCATTGGGGTATATTCATAAATAGATATAGCACAATGTGGTAGGTTTTGTTCCCCAGTACTTGCCCATGTCCCCTCATTCCCTTCCTCCACTCTCTTGGTCTCTCTTCTATTTTTCCCAGGTTCCGGTGGTATATTTTTGAGGGTAAGTGGCTGGAGTGAGGCAGGAAATCGTGTTTGTATTGGCCTCTGAGTGTTTCCTTTCACGGGACTGAGGTTTCAGTCATCATGAAGCAGTTTGGTGCAACTATGAAGGTGATAATGGATGCTCTGATTTTCCTCCCCCAAAGGGAGCTTGGTGGTGGGCATGAAACACAGTGGGCAAGAGTAAACCTGGAAGTGAGTCAGAAACATGTTTGTGAGCAAAGCTGTGAACATGGATATTTAGGGCAGGGGAATCTGGTCTAGAGAGGATTTCTGTGAATCTGATCCTTTTGAAGATCTGTGGATAGCCTCTTAAAAAATCCTAGAGTGAACCAGGCAGGTGGTACACATTTATAATCTCAGTGGTGCAGGTGGCTGAGGCAGTAGGATCACAAGTTCAAGGTCAGCCTCAGCAACTTAGTGAAGTCCTAAGTAACTTAGTGAGACCCTGTCTCTAAATAAAAACAAAACAAAACAAAACAAAAAAAACAAAAACAAATATGACTGGGGATGTGGCTCAATGGTTAAGGGCCCCTAGGTTCAATCCCCAATACAAAAAAAAAAAAAAAAAAAAAATCTAAAGATTCATATTACTGATGATTCCAGACAGTTCAGTTTAGGATTTTTCTACTTAGTGATGATGCAAAAGTGATATGTATTCAGAAGAAATCAAATTTCAAATTTGGAATTTCAATCTTTTTCTGAATTAGTTATATATAGTATGAAGATATTAGACATTGGCAGCAACACACAGCATCTAGCCAGTCACGTGATCAGAAGGGCAACAACCACTGATACTCTAGTAAACTGTGATGTTAAGCTAGGATGTTCAGTTAGTTAGGTATGTTAAATGCATTTCTGGCTTAAAATGATTTCAACTTAACATGGATTTATTTGGACAAAACCCCATAAGTCAAGGAGCATTGACACATGTAATGTCATAATATCTATGCTAATATCCCTCACATTTTCTGTATGATTCATGTTTAAAGGATGTTATAGTTTTAGATCCATTTGTCATGCTCTTGGGGAGCTTATGCATTCAGAGTTTAGACCATGTAATTTTAAGACAGGAAGCATTTGTAAGTAGGGCTACTTGTTTTAAGAATAAAGCTATCTCTAGTCCCAGGGTTCTGCTATCAGCAACTTGCAGGAAGAATTTTGTTCCTTTTCTCTTTTCTTCTGTCTTATTAAAGCCTGTTCACCTTACACCTAGACAAGGGCCCAGCACAGATAAAAAGACTCAGAACATGTGTCTCCACAGGAGTGATTGAGTGAACTACTGAGTATTGGATAAGTGACAGGACCTCATTCAGCCAAAGAAGTGCACTGGCATGATTTCATGTCACATGGAAGTTTTCAGCAGCAACCTTTTACTAATCCACTTTATTAATCATATTATGGTAGCTTATGCCATGATCATCTCATTCTGGAACCCAGACCCTTCAGGACTCCTCTGTCTCCTGAGAGAACCTCCTTGTGTCCACATGCCAATCTGCCTGCCTTGGTCCTCAGGCATCATTGTCTTCATTATCCCTGTCAACCAGTCCTTGGCTAGAAACCCTGAAGACTGTCAGAGAGGCGTCGCTGCCTGCCAGTAGATGCCAGCACTCATGAAAGATGTGCTGGTCCTGGATTCTTTGAAGCTTCTGTTATGCTGTGTGTGGTGACATGGACCTATAGTCTCAGCCACTCAGCAAGCCAAGGCAGGAGGATTGCTCAAACCCAGGAGTTCAAGAGCAGTTTGGTTAACATGGCTAAGCCCCATCTTTAAATTAAAAAAAAAATAAAATAAAATAAAAAAAGCTTCCATTGCTCAGAGAGACACAGACTCCCTGAAGTCCTCAGAGAAGCAGGGGTGGATGGTTTGTCATACATTTCCAGCTGGATTCTGCATCAGGACAGAGTACCAAGATTATATTAGGGACAGCTCATCAGTTCTGCCCTCTCGGAGTGAGGAGACCCAAATGCAAGCTGCAAGCTGCACAGGTCACAGATGCCCAGCCTTCTTTTACTTCCATGTACTGTGCTCTCTTCCCCTAGTATAAAGGGAAGGATTCCAAGCCTATTATTGGGTGGAAACATGCTCAGGAGGGTCTGCTTGGAGAGGCCCTCTCCTTCAGGATATGTGCTTTCCTAGGTGGGCCACAATGAGCTGTCCTCAAATGTTCTCTTCTACAACTAAAAATAGCAACTGTCTACTGAGCTAGCATCAGTAGCTACAAAGCCAGTGCCAGGTCATTTGTATACAGTAGTTCTTGTCATTGTCACAGCAACAAGGCTTTGTACCTTGTATTGAAGAGGAAAGTGAGGCCCAAAGAGACTTAATCTCTTGTACTAAGTCACATTTAAGTGGCAGAACCTGAATTCAGACCAAGGACTGTCAAACTGTAAAAGCACTTTATTTTTCATATAGTTAGAAAGTCTGGGCTCAACTGCGGGGAAGAAAAAAATAACCATAAGATTTCTTCAAGTAGTATCTATTGGTTGTCCATGGGGCTAATGCTCCATTCTTGTAGTCCAGGAGTGGGAGGCCCTAGCCAGATGCTGTTCTGCCCTCTCAGCTCTTTCCCTACATGCCTTGCATTGTACCAGCTTGTAGGTCTTGGTCTATCCTGGTGTGACTGAGCAGAGAGCCCCTCACCCTGACATTACCTAAGGTAGTGGGACTTGTTTAGCTCTACCTTAGTGGCAGAGTCTATTCTAGTGCTGACTACATTCACTGGTCTCTTCAATTCGGTTGCACCCACCTCCTCTGCCCTAAGGTGGCTCATGCTGGCTATCTTGCCCTTTCTCCTTCCATAGCCAGTTCCAAGATTGATTCTGCCTTGGTTCAAGTTTCTGAGCTTGTCTAGGAGCCCAACTCCTTTCTAGAACCTGTGTGTCAGTTTAGAGGTCTTAACAACTATCATCCCAGAGATGAGCTGCCTTCTCAGTTTTCATGTCATGCCAAGCCTCCCAATTCCTGTCTTGCTGGGCTGCACTGGGGTAATTAGTTCTAGCTCCAAATCTCCTTTCCCAAGCAACCCTGGCTGAGTGTGTCCTACTTGGGGAAAAAGCCCAATCCAAGTCCTGGATAAGTCAAGGTCAGGTAGACAATTCTGTAAATGAGCTGCTGTTTGAGGTACATTCAGGCAATTTGGACAAAAATTCAAAGCCTCCCTCAGTTGGATCTGAGGGTCAGGTTGGATATACCCACCAAAGGAGCCAGAAGGCAGGCTGAGCTTGGTGGTGGGTCAAGAAGACTGGTCTCCACAAGTCAGTGAACACAAATGGAAGCAGGGGCAGGAGGTCCAATTGTCCTACAGTTAATAGGTTTTTATTTATCATTTACAAAAAAGGTTGCATGCATGTTGTAAGAATGCTGTATTCCATATAAAGGGCAGGCATAATCCAACTTAGCCCTCTCCTGAACATGGGCTGGAAAGACCTGTCCAGTCTAGGCTCCTGACATGCTAGAGCCCACCCCTCATTAATACTGTTTGAGTTAAGAACTGAAGACACCCTGGCAAGAATTCTGTACACTGGCACATCTGAGTAATACCTCAAAACACAGATTCAGATATCAAGAGAACCACACAAGCTTAAAAGCTGTTCTCTTAAAATCACGGACATATTCTAGAGGGCTTATGTGCAAGTGGAGCAAAATGCAAAGAAGAGTTCTATTTTTCTATCTCTGTGTACAAATCTAGATTTTCTTATAACAGGTTCCTTAAAGCAGGGAAGAACCTCTGTGTGTTAACACAGTGAGTTTGCAGGATTTCTGTCGTGAGGGACATGTCACAATGTATGCCTGGGCTCTAGGAGAATGCTCTCAGATCAGATTCCTACTACCAACCCATTACGCAACACTGGACAAATCATGCCTTTCTTGGGAACTCATTTCCCTTATCCTGGCAAAATGGAGGCTTGGAATGGACATTGCTGCCCAGCTCTGGCTTTCCCTGAGAGTGGCATGGGTGATGGGAGAACAGAAAGGGAGGTGTAGGAGTCAAGGGCAAAGCTGTCATCTGATTCAGGCTTCCGGGGACCAGTGGTAGCCCCCAAACCCAGCACAGCACCTCCAGAGTATTCTAATACTTTCTAGAAGAACTGTACTCAGAGAACTGGCTTGCAGAAAGAGACTGCATTTGTGCCACTTTGCACTTGGTTGAAGCCTTCATTGCAACCTTAGGGTTTATGTTCTTCATTTCACAGATGAAAAAGAAGATGATCAGGGAGTTATAACAGCTTCTCTAAGATTATCCAATGTGAGCAGAAGAGCTGGATAAAACCAGAAGATCTTAGCCCTGAAATCTATCCACTACCCTACACTGTCTCTTGGAAGAGGACTGGTAGGAGTAGTTCCTCAGAGAGGGTCCCAACCTTCTCTTGGGTGCCTCTAGGGCTTCCAGTGTGCCTCCAGCTTCTGGGACCAGGGCAGTCCTGGATAGGCATATCTGTCTTCACTCTTGGCAAGACCATCTTATACTCTTATGTCTCTTGTCCCACATGGGCACAACATGGTCCTACAATCTCACTCAGATGCCATGCTTCAATGTTTCAGTGGCTTTGGACAGAGCCATGCAGCCAGGATGAGTTTTCAGTGTGTCTTTGCTCTCTGCTTGCCTGCATTTCCTCTCCTATGGAATGTAAGGTTTGCTGATCTTGCATCAGCGAGGACTGGGTCTCCTTCCCCTGTTCCACCTCTTAGCTATAGGCTCCAGAATCCAGATTCACATTGGCTTATCACATACAGCTAAGGTCCTGTGATGAGTACTCAGCAGGACCCAAGCAACTGTGAAGACTGGGATTGGTGAGTAGCAGATGCATAGAGCTAGCTCCTTGTCAACTGCCAGCCTCTGAAGAATGGTGAGCATCAAAGTGTGTCAAGGATTAGGATATGGGGACATATTTGTCAAATGCATCCTGAGAAATCACTTGCCTAAGGCCCTGTCCAGAGCCTTGTGGGTGGGGTACAAAACAGGGGTGACCTTCAGAAGCAGAGGGAGGGGAGTACGTTGAGATCAGCAGCGTGGCTGTGTTGAGGGGGAAGGGAAGAAGGAGCCACAGGATACTCTTTAGAAGTAAGCCTTGTTGTTTGTACTTTTCTTCTCAAACTTTTGCTTGAGCTCAGAGATCAGAGTTGCCTGGGTGGGACTTCTCAAGGTCTCAGATTGAGGTGACTGTTGGGGTCTCTCGGGAGTGAGGGATCCAGAGACTGTAGGCACCGTACAGTGGGTGACTGTGTTGGGTACCATTCTAGGGGGTGGAGGGAGAGCTGGAGCTATGGGGGGCAATGAGCTTCTTGTGCTGTTATTGCAGTTCTCATTGGAAGGATCCTCTTTGAGCATGAACTTGGTGGCAGACTTGGCCCTCCTGAACTTGAGCCACTCGATGCGGACAGTGCGGGGTGCAGGACTGGAGCGCTTGCGGAGCACACGTCTCACTGGCAGGACTTTGTTGGACTTCTTGTTGCGCCAGAAAGTGGCAGTGGAGATGAGGACAGTTATGGTCACAACGATGGCCATGATACCCGCCAGTACACCCACAGCCTTCATGGGATTGTCCTTAGTATGTATCAGGAAGGCAGCCATGGGGCCTCGGGACAGTGTCTGGAAGAGAAAGTCATTGCCTGAAATGAGCTGTTTCCACTGGTCCCTGGAAGACAGAGTGGGGGTATGTGCTTCCTTAAGTCTGAAGGGGCGGATCTGGCTTTTTTTCCCCCAGTGCTGGGAATAGAATTCAGGGCCTATGCCTGCTAAGCAAGCACTCTACCACTGAGTTATACCCCCAGGCCAAACCTGATGTATTTTAAGAGAATCTGAGAATCCAACAAGTGCTGTGGTCTTTTGTATAGGAAAAGTGCATCAGGAGAGAACATACTACAAATCATCCTCTAGAATAATCACTCAGGAAGAACCTTCTTTTAGATTCAAAACATCTCTTTTGCTGGACTCTGTCCTTGAAGAGTAGGATATCACTTGCCTGTGATTACAGGGGGATTCACTAACATAAATGTATCAGAAATCCCTCAAGTGATGATTCTGCCAGACAACTACATGTAATGATTTTACTTCTACTTTTCAACCCTTGTGTGAAGAGGTATCATTATTTCCATTTTATAGGAAAAGGTAATAGAATCTTAGCAAAGCCTGAAGTCACACTATTTATAGGTATTGAAACTAGAATTGTAAAATGATTCCCAAGGCTCTGGGTTTGATGGCATTAAGCATCTTTTGGAAGAAGCCAGGAGATGGTCATTCTCCCTCTGTCTGTGCCAGAGAGGCCTGGGCTAGACTTCTGCCACATTTTCCTTACTGTGCTTTGCACCCACCTCAGTGTCTGTGATGTCAATCTTGAGTAAGGCTGTGGTACTGAAGGATGGGGAGCCTCGGTCCTTGGCCTGCACTTGTAGAGACCAAGTATAGTCCCCTCCAGGAGTGATGTTGTGCAAGGCATCCAGGGAGCGGATGGAGTTCTTGAGCCTGATCTCCCCTGTGTGTGCATCAATGTCAAACACATTGACTGGCTCTGCATGCATGATGGAATAGTCCACCAGGTTGTTGGGTTCCTCTGCATCCTGATCTGTGGCCTGTGCACAAAAAGGAACAGTAGAACCAGGCCTGAGGAAAGATACCTGTTTACACTGGATAAATCAGCATGTAATATGGAGCCTGCTGGGTTTATAGGAAATGGTTCTGATTCTAACTGAAGCGAATTAAGTTGGGAAAAAAAGTAGAATGTGTGCACTACTATGAGCAAGGGGCTATGCTAGGTCCTATATGGTTCCATTCCCAGAACATATCTAGGAAGTAGGTATTGGTGAATCCATACTATAGATAAACTAAAAGCTTGGATACTAGGTACTTGCCCAAGTGTAGAGGTGGAAGGAGGGGAACTGGGATCCAAGGTCAGTTCTATTGGGTTTCAGAGTTCATGCATTTTCCCCATTGGGAAGACAGTGAAGCACAGTGGACAGAGCATTGCTTTGAAGGTAGGCAGATCAGCTAAGGGAACTCAGGAAAGCCAAACGCTTCAACCCATCTGTGCTTCATGTTTTCCATTTGTAATGTCTTCTTTCTCAGAGGATTTATCTGGGCTGGGGTGGAGATGAGGTTATGTAAAGCACCTTAAGGTCCATTGCCCTTAGTGGGAATTTATTTATTTTAAACTAAATTCTTATGTCTCTCTCGGCAGCTAGAACCAGGCTTTTAGGGGAGCTCAGCAGCCTCCAACACTCACCTCAATTTTCACTGGGGACCCCAGGACCATTGTCTTCTCCTGGATGCTCTTACCAAATTGGGGGTAGTGGTCATTGACATCCAGCAGAGTGACAAATACTTCAGCTAGGCTGTACCTGCCCTCCATGTCCTCAGCCTTCACATAAAAGTTGTACCTAGCAGTTGCTTCAGCATCCAGGCTGGCCCAGGGCTGTGTGTAGATAAGCCCAGTGGATGGGTGTATCAGGAACCTTCCAGACACAGAGAGAACAGGCACAGGTATGTGCGTGCACATGCACGCAGATGCTTAGGCACACACGTGCACACACACACACATATGCACACACATCCATGCATGCAATGATAAGCAGATGAACTGTCTCCAGAAAGCAGCAGTGAGGCACCATGAAGCTTCTTCTAGAAATCCCGCCTGCCTGTTCCAGTCCCATCCTTGGAGTCTGACTAGGATAGGCGGAGCTTAACAACCTGAATTATAGCACTTCCCTCTCTTCCTGTGCCCTGCTCCCTCCCCAAGCCCAGTCCTGCTTGCCTAGCTCAGAAAGTTCCAGGCCTTAGCTCCAGCTGTGACCATGACCTTCTTTTTTCCCAGTCACCTTACTAATTATGTCCCCTGGAATCTCTGACTTGGGCTCTGCACTACTTCCCTCTATTCTTCACCCTCACCTTGCACTCTGGAATGCTCACTGCCCCAACCCAGGCTCCTATTGCTTCCACATTCTTCCTCCCTTCAGCAAAAACACTCTCCTACAACCAAGCAAATCCCTTGCCTGAGGTCTGTCTGGGGTTCTGGATCTACTTACAGGTCTGCCCCAGTCCCATAGATGGAGTATTTGACTTTGCCCCAGGGTCCTGTGTCTGGATCCACAGCCTGGAAGACAGAAAACTCCCAGTGGCACCTGCCCTTAGCAAGGACTGCTTTCAATGGCAAGGCAAGGGGAGCCTGGAGTTTGCTCAGCTGGGTAGGAACTCATCTGGACGCTGCCTTAGGGCCTTAGTTTTCCCATTCTTTTTGTTTTCTTGTTTTGTGGTGCTGAGGATTGAACCCAGGGCTTTGCACTGGAGGTGTGCACTCTACCAAATGAGTTATATCCCAGCCCTGGGGCCCTAGTTTTCTTCCAGGGAGGTCTCAAGTGTTGGAGGAACCAAAAAGTTCAGATCTTCAAGGCAATAATTCCTCCTTTGTAAATGAGGAAGGAAAAGGGACGAGTCCCATGCCCTGTGCTTGGGGTTTATACATCTGTCCTCAATACGGGCCAGTGAAGAAACAGGCTAAGAGAGGGCAAGCAGCTCAAAGTCACAGCTAATGATGGTGGGATTTGTGATTTAAACTGGAACCTGGATTTGTCTCACTTCACAAGGCCCCTTACCCAACCCCATGTCCCAGGCCAATCCCCAACCTACTGTGACAGCCACCACGTTGGAGCCCCCTGGGGCATTCTCAGGAATCCTGGCAATATAGTAATGGGAAGTGAACTTGGGGACATTATCATTGGTGTCCAGGAGCTGGATCACAATATCTGCCGTGGAACTGAACTTCTCTGGAGTATTCACTTCAATGGCCAGGAGCTGGGGAAGGAAGAAAAACTGAGGGCTTGTCTGGATGGACAGTTACCTGCTCAGAGGCCCCCACACCCTTCGTCTCCCCAGAAATGGTCCAGCAGTCACCTGCCTTGTCTCGGTTCTTACTTTCAGCTTCCAAGGGTTTATTCCTGCCACCATCTGTGAAACCTCTTCTATTCCTCTCTCAGGGGCTTTTAGCACCAGCTTCTGATGGCTCCTGTTTATATTTGGGCTAGTTTCTTTTGTTCTACTGATCTGCATATTCTTTTCTACTTCCAAATTTCCTGACTATTCTTTTAAGTTCTCCAAATAAAAACCAGGATAAGGCTTCTTACCGCCTCCCCAAAGGAAATTCTAAATCAGAGTTAACTGGGGAGACACTGAATTCTATATTAACCCAAGGAGAACTTGCATTTTTAAAACAAGGTATACCTTTACATATCTTGCCTTCTTTATAACCCTTTGTGAAATTTTGCATTTTTCATCATTTAAATATTGCATGTTTCTTGTTATGGTAATTTTTACGACTCTTTTATTCCATTATATATTCTCTCTGTTGGTTTGGGGGTACTAACTTGTAATCGACTATGTCAGCAATTTTGCTCCCTTTCTAATGGTTTCTAAATCATTTCTCTTAGATTTTTCTAAAGAAACAATTATATCCCTTACAAATAATGCGAATTTTGGTGTCTTCTTTCTGATATTTATGACTCTTATTTCCTTTCTTTTTTCAGGAATAATGTTATTCCAAAAATCATACTAAATAATAGTGGTGATGGCAGGCATTCATGTTTTATTCCTGAGTTCATAAAATTTTTGCAGTATTTCATTTTTAAACATGATGCTGAGCTATGTAAGTGTGTATAAGTGTAATAATGATTTAAATAATATCAATGAAGTATTTATTTTTGCTCTTTACTAATATATAACAAGTTAATATGTAATATACATCACTTATATACATTTATAATTTTACATAATTATAAGTGACATTAAAGAAGCATTTTTTCCCTCTTTGGCTAAGGTGGTTTATCAGAATAAATGACAGATGTCAAAGACACTTGGGAAAACATCTTGATAATCAAAGGGTTTCTCTCTTTCTAATAATAGGACATTTTTCCCCCTTTCAGATCATTTCATTAAAAGTTGCAGTGATGTCTCCAGCTGGATCCGAGTCGTGCTGAGAAGGCCTTTAGGTTAATCAAAATACGAGGACAGCTCACCATCTACTCTTAATTAACAGATTAGGTCCACAGCCGATTCAGCAAAACGGGGACCAGCCAATGATGCTTGGGATGGATGCTGGGCTCAGCCTTCCAGCGCCACCCACCAATCAGAAGCTAAGGAGGACCTCAGCCCTGGCAGGAGCGCGGTTCTCACCTTAGATTAATGTGAAAAGTTGCAAGATGTCTCCTTCGCCAGCAAACACCTGTCATGCTCTCATGAGCCTTGTCTCCCCAGCTAGCACACAAGAGCCACAGGGTGACACATCACTCCTGCTTGCCCTGGACTGAGGGAGTTTCTCAGGGGATGCTAGACCTGCAGGGCTGAAACCAGGATGGACACGACGTCAAGCAGGAAGCTGGCCCCTCTAGCTCCTCAAGAGCAGGGACTTGGCCTGATTTATTCATGAGTATATCATGAGTATATCCCCAGGACTAAAACCATGTCTGGCACATGGCAGAGCTTCAGAAATATTATCTGAATGAAGCCAGGTGCTACACACCACTGTAGTTCAGTGACCCAGAGAGGCTAGGTCAGGAGGATTGCTTGAACCCCAGTTTGAAGGCAGCCTGTTCGACATAGCAAGACCTCATCTCTTATACATAAAATAATATTAATATTGAATGAAAATAGTATGAATGAATAAGTCTCCTCTCTTATTGGCAGTTTTCTCTGACTATCCGCCCCTTGCATTCCTGGACCTAGTTGTGGTTTAGGAGCTGGGAGCTCAGTGAAGCCGAGGTGTGAGCAGTCTGCAGGCTGTCTGTGTACAACTCTTCTCCCCCAACCAGACCCACCACCTGCTCCCTGTGTCAGGGAGGAAAAGAGTAGGGCAGGGGGTGACAAGGGTTCCTCGGGGACCAATCAAGGTGCTGGGATGAGGGCCCTTATCACACTCCCTGTTGAAGGCAGTGCAAAACATCACCTACCTTAAAGGTTAACACTTGAGACTTTTCAAAGTCAATGGCTGCTGAGTTCTCCACAATGATGGTGACTTGGGCTTCATTTAGGACCGTTTGTGGGACCACTCGGAAGATGCCTCCAGGTCCCACCAGCCGCAAGTTGAATTTGGCATTGGCTCCCTGGGCAATGGAGTGTGGAAAGAGGAAACAGGGAAGATAAGTGAAAACAGAAACACATCATATACATGTGCTAAGTGCCCTCAGCACAGGGAAATGCTCTTATCCCTGAAAGGTGAGTCATCTTTCTTTCTAAAGGTGCATTGATCAAGGATCAGAGAGATTTAGCAGGTTATGAGGATTAAGCAAGGTAATGAACACAAAAGGACCAGTTCTGTGCTGGGCATAGGAGGTGGCAGAACACATTTACAAACACCTGTTTGGAGGGTCAGATGCAGACATTTTGTTTGACTGGTTTTTGCTTTTTTTTAAAAAAATTATTGGTACATTGTAACTATATAGGATAGTGGGATTCACTGTGGCATATTTGTACATGTACACAGCATATTTTTTGTTTTTGCACAACATAATTCAATCAAATTAATTCCCCAGTACCTCCCCTTGCACTTTGCTCCTCCCTCCCCTGATCCACATCCTCTATTCTACTGATCTCCCTTCTATTTTTATGAGATCTCCCCTTTCCACCCTTTTCTCTCTAGCTTCTACATATAAAACACATGACACTAGATGTTCTGAGTCTGAATGGTTTCACTTAACATGATGTTTTTCAGTTCCATTCATTTTCCTGCAAATGACATAATTTCCTTTTTCTCTATTGTTTTTAGTTTTCAGTTGATTCTGAATGCCTTTATGCTGAGCAGATAATCTTTGATGAGCACTGTTCCTCTGCTCCCTCTTGGTTATAACCTCTTGTTTCATTTATTTTGTGACTTTCTGGACTTGTGCCACATGGGCTATGACAGTTGACACAGACCCAGTTAGTTTTGTGGGCAGGACCATGTACCTGGTCGGAGTCATTGACGGTGATCTTGAGGCCCCTCAGGATCTCCCCCTGGGGTGGATGTTCATACATGGACAGCTCAAACCTGTTCTGAGGCCCACTCTCTCCATAGAATGTTGGTGGATGGTTGTTGAGGTCCACAATTCTGATGGTGACAGGGACCATGGCCTGGGCAGCTGGACTCCCTGCAGAGCTGACCTCTGTCACCTGAGGTGGGAATAGGTGGCTATGAATGTGTGGCCCATAGACTCTGTGTGGCCCCCATGGTCCTGCCTCCTGATGTCTATGCTCTTGAATAATCCCTTTTACTTAGGTGTGGTCAAGCCTAGCAACTTGTCTCTGACTGACAGCAGATGGCAAAGATGATGGCTATCAATTCATGGTTAGATTACAAGAGACCGTAACTTCTATCTTACTAGCAGAATCTCCCTTGATGACTTTGATGACGCATCAGCTATGTTGGAGAGGCCCATGTGACAATCAATGGGTGATTGCTAGTCACCCATCAAATAACTAAGTAATGTCAATAACCATGTGAGCTAGGAAACCAATCCTTCTGCAGCCTAGGCTCCAGAAGAGACCCCAGTCCTGGCTGACAATCAGATCACAGCCATGAGCAAGATCTTAAAACCCAGGACCTAGTCAAGCTGAACCTGAACCACTGACCTACACAAACTGTGAATATGGATGTATGTTGTTTTACGCCTCTGGGTTTGGGGTAATTTATAATGAAGCATTGGATAACTAATACAGGCTGCAAAGCCAGGGCGATGGTCCAAAGGTACCTCATGACTAATATGGCAAATATCTGAGCAAAGACCTTCCAAGGCCTCCTTCCCTTGTTCTGTAAAGATGTTCTGGTTCTACAAGGACACTCTCCTAAAATGACTCCTTCACACCCTGGCTGGTGTCCCAACCCTCACCCTTCTCCCACACCAGTGCCCGCCGTTCCCATTTCCTATTCCCACTCGATTCTCACCTGCCGCCACTTAGACACTTCACACTGACTTCCGTACTACCCATACTACCACTTTGCACCTTCCTGAGGGTTCTGCTCCCTTAGATAATGTGATTCAGCTCTTGGCAAGGTCTCCTCAACTTCTCTGGTCCCTCCTGGGTCTCCTTCATCTGCGCCTCCCCTGATGCCCCTGCAGATGTGGACTTGGCCAACTGCTCCTCTCTCCCCACAGACATCCTGTGTGACCTCATTCCCTCCTGTGCCTTCACAGTACAAATGAACTCTCTCTCCACTGAGTTCCAAATCTGCATGCCCAAGTGTAGATATTTCACCCTGAATGTCCTCTAGGCACCCAGACTCATCATTTCCCTCCTTCTTAACTTGCAGCCTCTCCCATACTCCTGATGGTACAGTGTCAACTTGGGTTTCATCTCACAACCTCATATTTTGCAATTTGTCCCCTTCTGCCATCCCACCTCCCTTTACCTCTACAGGCCCTCTTCCTCTGACACCTTGACTGATGGCTCTATATCCCGTTCAGTTCCCTTTCAGACCCCAGTTGAGTTCTCAAATGCTTGGCTAGGACTGGAGCCAGAATCTCCCGAGTGCTCATAACATCCAGAGTCCTGGAGTTACCTCGGACACACTGAGTTCCCATTCCTAAGAGGCTCCTGGAAATCTCCATTGGCCACACATTCCAAATTTGGGAACCCAACTGATTCCTGAGTAGCCAGAATGAGCTTTCCAATATGAGACTGTCCAAATATTTCAGGGGCTCTTCATTGTTCTTGGGAGGATCCAATAGAACATCATAAATTATTGGAAATTTGAAGATAGTAATCAACAGAAAATTAAGTTTAGTGTGGGACCCTTCTAATCAGTTTCTGTGTGGCTGCACAGGTCACATACCTTGCTTTAGAGAAAACCCGTACCTCATATTCGGGACCCTGCTGCTTGGTTCCCAACCTGGGATTTCTACTTTTCTCCTCTGCATGCTGCCTGTGAACTCTACTCCAGTCTCAACTGACTCCTTGTTGATTTCTTACTACATCGTATGCTGTTGTCCCCAGTCTGGGCTTCCAGGAATCTGTGGCTTATAATATCTTCACTTAATCTCACCCACCATAGCTTCCTCCACTACTTTTCACTTGCTGGTTCTTACCCATGCTGGAGGCATTGCTGCTTTAGTCCTACCTCCTCCTACTTTTTCATAATTCCTGCTTGTGTGTGTGTGTGTTGAAGCCTGGTATAGGTGCTCGATGTAGCAACATCTAGCTCCCTTCTCAGCCCCAGGTCTCATTGCCTTGGCAGCCTTCTGGGGCTGGAGAATGGGTGGAACAGGCCAAGTTAGAGGGGGGTTACCTGTACATGCAGCTCATACACCTCCTTCCGGAGCTGGGCAGGGCTCTGCACGACGGAAATGGCTCCAGATGTCTCATTAATTTTAAAGGCTCCATCACTACCTGTCAGAGAGGTCCCCTGCAGTTCAGCACAGGGCCACACGGGGGAGTGATTGAGTCACATCAATCACTCCTCAAGCATCACCTAACGGAGGTCTCCTGCAATACTGTCATCTGCGTCTTGCCAATGAGGAAACTGAATCTTATAGGGGCCAAGTTAACTTATCTAAGGTTACACAGCAAGTGCAGACAGAGGCTTGAACTCACTTCTGTCTGGCTCTCAGGTTCCATGCTCTGTCCCTTCTATGTCAAATACTGTGTGTGTGTGTGTGTGTGTGTGTGTGTGTGTGTGTGTGTGTGTGTGTAAGAGAAAGGGAGTAAGAGGGAGATAAAAGGAGAGGGAAGTAAGGAAGATGAGAGAGAAGAAAAGGAGGGAAGAAATGGAGGGCGTGAAGAGAGAAAGGGAAAAGAACAAGGAGATGATGGGGAGCAGGAGAGGAAGAGGCAAGAACAGGGGCTGGGGCTGGTGCTCTGTTGACTGGGTACAGGCTACAGTGGTGGTGGGGCCCAATGTCTGTGTGCCTGGGGAAAGGAGCCCACGTGTGATGGTGGGAATGTTCATTCACGTGTGAGGTGCTGGAAGACGATGTGTACCAGGAGTGTCCTAGTGTGGGAGATGGTGGCCTCTGGGTGAGAGTGTAACGATGTGTGCACATCTGGGATCAGACTCCAGGTATGATGAACTGGCTTCCTGGAGGCTGCAGAGCCCACCTTAGGAACACTGCAGCCTGTTCAGCAGTTGGCCAGGTGTGGAAAGAGCACACTCCATAGTCAGAAGACCTAGGTTCAAATCATGAAATTGGGGCTGTGTAGCCTGTTTAGCTTCTCCACGTCTCAGTTTTCTCATCCATATGTAGGGTTAGTACTAGGGAAGAGCCAATAAATAAGTGTGCTTATTTATTCAGTTAAACTATATGCTCTAGTCAAAAAATTTAAAAGAAAGAAAAAACAACAACTATAGAATTCCCAAGAGCCTAAGAGATATTGCCACTCTCTGGGTGTGATGGCACATGCCTATAATCCCAGTGACATGGGAGGCTGAGGCAGGAGGTTTGGAGTTTTGAAGCCAGCCTCAGCAACTTAGTGAGACCCTAAGCAACTTAGCAAGACCTTGCCTCAAAAGAAAAAAAGAAAAAAGAAAGAAAAAAAGAAAAGTTCTGGGGATGTGGCTCAGTGGTAAAGCAGCCCTGGGTTCAATCCCCAGTACCAAAAAAAAAAAAAAAAAAAAAAAAAAAAAAAGAAAGAAAAAAATAAAAAGTTGTCACTCATTTTCCTCCACAAGTGTATGGTCAGGGTGAAGGGAACAAGAATCAGCACGGTCTGTATGGCTTTCGGGTCCCCAGTGCTGTTCTCCTGTTGCTGGACTGCAGCACACTTGCCATCTCTGGGAGGGCCCAGTTCACCCTCTCCACCACATCTTGTCCTGGTAGTCCAATAGGTAAGGGAACCAGGACCAGAGAGTTAGGGGAACTTTGCTGTGGTCACCAAGAGAGTCAGAGCTGTAGCTCAAAGATAGCCCAGGCTCACCATTCATGAGGCTGTAGAGAATGTGGTTGGGTTTGCCCCGATCTCCATCCATGGCCACCACTGTCAACACCTCTGAGCCCTGGGGGAACAGGAGCAGCTGCTTAAGGCTAATAGTGATACTGGGGTCCCCCCTCCCAGACACTGCCCCATCACAGATGGGAGGTGCCACCCCTGCACAAGGAAAGAGCCAGGCTCTGGGTGATCCTGAAGTGTAACCCTGCCCTACTCTGCAGGGCACTTCCAGAACTTACTGACCTCCCAGGGCTCAAGGGACAGCCTGAGCCTCCCTGCTTCCTGGCCTACGAGGTCCTAGCATGGGCTTCCTAGAGACCATTGGGCCTCCAGACTGGCTTCTGTCCCACAGGCCATGCTCACCCTCACTCTGCTCTTCTCTACCCTCCAGCCTCCCTCTGCTGCCCCCTCCATCTTTTGTCCTTCTTCTACTCCAGAGGTGCACAGGAAGAGATGAGGAGAGGGGAATCCCAAGAGCACCTCAGAGCAACATCTCACACTCAGAACTTTATCTCGTGGACCCTGGAAATGAGTTATTGGGAGGCACAAGTCAAGCTTGACCTTGCCTGAAGCCCCCTTCTAAGCACCCTACTTGGGACCCACCCTCTTGCCTGCCCATTCAGGGCTATGTTCGGACTGGGATCAGCTGCTACCTCCCTCTAGAGCTAACTCCTCAGTACCTCTCTCTGCCCTTAGCTTTTCAGCAGGTGGGTCTGGGACTTCCCCAACCCATCTGGCAGCCTGCACTAAGGACAGCCAGTATATATCTCTCTCCCTTTCTCCATGCTGTCTCCAGTTCTTTGTTCTCAGTTTCTTTGTTTCATGGAGTTGGAACAATCAGGAAAAGGGGGAAGTGAAAGTTGAGAAGGCAAAACAATTGCACAGAGTTGTTGTACCCACTGCGACCAAATGAGGTCTGGCTCTGTCCTGCTTTGCCTACAGGGAGTCCATAGTACAGTTGCATGTAAATACATGGATGTACCCCAAGGAGGGATGAACTCATGGTGGGGTGTGCACTGCATGCTGTAGGAGCAGAGAGGAGGTGCCCACATCTCAGACCAAATGTGCAAGGATAGCAGTGCCTGAGCTGAATTGAGGATGGGGGGCATCAAATGGTGTAGAAAGATGGGGTGGGGTACCCAGAGGATGGCAAAGTCTCCTGGGGTGGCAGTAAGGCTAAGTCTCACTGGAGACCAGCCTGGAGAATGGGACCCTTGGGGATTTGCCAACAAAGCAGAAGATGAGAACAATAGCCAAAAGACCAGGGGCAGAGATTCGATTGCACAGGAGGGAAGTAGAGACTGGCCTTCCTGCTGGACCTGGGTGGGATGCCTGACAAGGGCCACATTGGTTCAAACAGTAGATGATGGGAAAATGCTGGTCTGGGGGTCCCTAGTCTATAGATTTGGGGCTGTGGAGGCAGGAAGGAAATCTCACCCTCCATAGGAAATGTAAGAAAAATCCCACCCCACACGAGCCTTCAGCTACTTGCCTCTCTGCCCTTTCCAGAGGTGGACATTTGCAGCCAGGTTGGTGTAAGCTTGCATGAAAGTAGGAATGCCCGGCACAGCCTCAGCACCCCAAAGGGTGCTCCACTCACTGGTATGGGCTTCCTTCCCCTGGTTCATGGACTGAGCCTAGTCTAGAGCCAGCCTCTGTGTAAAGGGGGTGGTCCTGGGGAGTAGGGTGAATACAGTCATCCTCAGCATAGGGCCCCAAGAAATCACAAAGAGACAGAGAAGGAGGCAACTGGAGGGGACACTAGCTGAGAGGCACAGCCACCCACCGGCAGGGTGTCTTCGTACACATAGCCGTAGTAGGGTGTGCCCATGAAGACAGGAGGCATGTCCTGGACGTCCTCCACATTGATCGTGACAGTGGTGGTGGCTGAGAACACCACATCGGCACCTCGAAGCTTGCCCCCGCCATCCTAGAGGAAAACCAGGGCCACAGAAGGACAATGAAGATAGCCTAGGCTCAGGAGTGGGACAGACTCATAGGAGTCTGGCACCTGTCACCTACTGGCTGTGAGGCCATCTGTCCTCTCTGAGTTTCTGTTTGCTCCTATGTCACTGAGTTTACTTCTCTTCTCACAAGGCTGTTGGGAAAATTAAATGAGATGATGCATGAAGGTTTTCATCAGTGCCTTATGTGCAGCAGGTTCTTTTGGATACAGGAATAGTTCTCTTTCCAGGACTTCATGTGAGCAAGCACTGTGCTGGATGCTGGATGCACACAGGAGTATGACTTGGGTCTTTTCCTGAGCAAGCCTAATGGGACCAGCAGGGGGCCCCACTAGGGACTCCTGATGGAGGCTGTAGTGGGATAGCCTGTAGCCCATATGTGACCTGTAAAGGGATTCCTGCAAAAGAAACCTCTAGGCCTAGAGGGATGGCTTTTGCTCTCAGAGGGAAGAGGCTCGACTGAGCCCTGCTGATTTCCAGCTCCCACACTGTGCACTTTAGAAATGTGAGGAACTTAGTTGAGCTTCTGGGGTGGGCAGATGAGGAAACAGAGGCTCAGAGAGAGTAGCTGCTCACATGAAGAGGAAGAGTGGGCCGAGCAGGCCTGGCCAGACTGATGGAAGTTCCCAGAGTCCAGGTTATGAGGGGATCACTTGGTCCTACTTAGCTGACCCTGGCCAGCTTGAGGGTTCATACGCTCTCCCTCAGAAGGGAATATGGCCTCTCCATCCCATAGGCACCGACTTCCCTAGAGAATAAGTCCAGCCACAAAAGATTCCACGTAGCTGCCTCTCTTCCCCTCTTGGTTCCCCTTGTGCCTCCTGCTCTGCGAACTGCCCTCCTCTGCAGCACCTCACCGTGCTCAAGGAAGGTTAAGGAAAGACTAGATGCTCCTCTGTTCCTGACCCTCTGTTACCTTGGCAACCACAGTGACAAGATGCATCTGGGACTTCTCATAGTCCAGAGTGGCTCCAGCCTGCAGGCGCAGCACTCCGCTGTGGCGATCCAGGGCAAATTTGGTGGAGTGCAGGTCCTGCAAGAGTTGGAAAGGCACTGGACCTGAGGAAGGAGCACAGGCCTGCCCAGGAATGTCCACTCTGCTTACCCATGAGGGTTCTCATGGGCCCTCATCAAAGGAACGCTGGTCTTGGGGGTGAGGTTCCAACTTGAGAGCACCCAACCTTCTTGGCCCCAGGATACCCTTCATGGACTAAGCTTAGGGCTTTCTCTCCCACGCCGACTATGGAAACCAGAATGTTCCCTCCCAGCAGGACCATAGCTTTTCTCTCTGCTCATCTGGAAAACACTGGGTTCAGCCTTGGGCTAAGTTTGGCCTGGAGGTACCAGCTGGTAGAAATGTGGACAGTGCTCTGACCTACAGGGCATTGGAGCTTAAGTGTCATGGTGAAGTAAGGAGCCTTGGGAACCCCCAAACCTACTGTAAGGGCTGCACCTGTCCAGGGAAGCTCCTGCTGGAGCAGCAGGGGATGATAAGCAGTCCGGAGGAGGCCAGCAGGAGCACTGGCCTCTGGTGGGGTGCACAGGAGGCCCTAGGGTTAGGTGTTAGGTGCCAGGTGCTGTGATTGGAACTTTCTGCACATTTAATCCTCACAGTGGTTCAGCAAAGTTTTTATCTTTCCCTTTTTACTTGTGAAGAAGATGAGCTAGAAAGTTTAGGTAACATGTTGTAAGTACTTAGTGGTAAGTGGGGGACTCTCTGGTACCTGCAGTGTTTCTCCAGAATGTGTGGTTTTAGCTATCAAGCTGTGCACTGAAATTGTTAGGGTGGGTAACCAGATGCAGGGAGAAGAGGAAATGCTATGGAAACAGCAACCATGTGAGGGAGGAAGTTGACTTTTAGGGACCAGATATAGGTAGGGGGTAGAGGGAAGGAGTTCCTGTCTTTATCAAGGCAGCATCAATGGACAAGGATGGGGGTTGGGGCATTGTAACTCTTATTGTGAGAGTTGTTCCCTCTACTCTTTTTCCTATGGACGAATGCAGGGCCAGATAGGTTCTTCCACCCTGTGTGGGTACAAAGTGTCCAGGGCTTCTCCTGGGGAAGAGACTGGGGAAGAAGAGGGCTGGAGGGTCACAGGGTCTCCATGGGAGTGGGTGTGAAAAGGTCACTCAGAGGACGTTAGGATGGGCAAGTCAAGGAAAGAAACCTTCTTTCTCAGGTCCCCACCTGTAGGTCCCAGCCCTGTGTATGCTCTTTGGGAACAGTAGAGGCACTGGTCTAAGGTTCCTGGTGATGGGAGGACATACAGGTGTCCCCTCCAGCCCAGAACCCTGGGTGCATCCTATGCATCCCACCTTACCTGCAAGACATAGGTGACACTCCCTCCAGAGCCAGCGTCCTTGTCCACTGCATGGACCTTGAAGATGCTGCTCCCGGCAGGTGTGTCCTGAGGGGCCACAACCACAGGAAAGGATCAGGGGTCAGAGGTATAGGGAAGTGGTGGGTCAGGGGACTGAGGGGCTGAAGAAATGGTAATGAAGTATGTGAGTACCCAATGGGGGGAGGACAGAGACGGAGGAGACATGTTGGATGGAATGCAGGAAAAATGGGGAGGAACGGGAGAAAGACATGGCAAGGGACTGGGGGTGCTCAGGGAGAGACTGGAAGAAAGGACCATGATCCCAAGTAGATGAAGTATTTAAAAATGAAGCCTCAATTTGCAAATGAGGATATGGTTCATAAACACAAATGTACTCAGGATCACCAGGGACCACACATAGAGTTTAGAACAAGAATGAAATCTATTTCTCTTACTGACTTAGCTAAACATTTTAAACTTTGAGAATTTTTGGTGTCGACAGGGTCAGCTCTCCTCTGTGTTGTAGGGCAGGAAGTGAATAGGTGACCTGGAAAAGCACCTTGGTAACAGGTCTTTATGCTTTTGACTCAGTAACTTCAAATCTTGGGTTCTATCTTAAGGCAATAACCTTTCTCTTCTCCTTCCTTCCTCCCTTTCTCCCTTCCTTCCTTCCTTCCTTCTCTCTCTCTGTGACTGAGAGAATGGAACCCAGGGCCTAAGTATGCTAGGCAAGCACTTGACCACTGAGCTCTATTCCCAGCCCCTCAAAGAAAAAAAAATCCTGTATGTTCAGAGGTTAGTGTTTCTTATGACAGCAAAAATATAAAATTAAATACCCAAGCATCAGGGAATGGTTCACTAAAGATGGAGTGTTCACTTGGTGGAAATTTTCAAAAATGATAACTTTACAATTAATGAGAAAAATTTGTCATAAATCAAGTGCAAAGTAGGATATTGATAGTATTTGTTTACTATATTCACAATTATGTCCAACAAAATTTAAAAAAAAACTGTAATCACAAAAAAATTGAAATACACCAAAAGCAACAAATTCTCAGGTTGGAAGGGTTGAAGGTGATTTTTTTAAACGATTCCCCCTACTTTTCAATATAGTACACATTTCTACACTAAATGTGCATTGAGTATAACGGAAAACAGTAAGCAGACATTCCTTTAGAATAAAAACTAATGTGGGAGGGCATGGAGGCAGAGGTAGGGGAGGACACAGAGGCAGTGGCTCTCCAGAGGGCAGCAAGTGAAGGACAGGGTCTACACTCCAGGCCCTGTTTCCCTGGGTCAGAGCACAGAGCAGCTACAGTGGTGGGCTGTGGGCCTGAGGGGGTGTCTTCCCTGTCCAGTGGCTCTTCTTACCTCAGGAACTAGGACAACATAAGGCTCTTGGATGAACCTCGGTGCCTCATCATTGGCATCCGTCACTAGGATTGTGACTTTTTCTGCCACCTGAGAAGGAGCAGAGGGATCAGGAGTCAGGGCAGTGAGACCTTCTGGGGGCTAAAAGGATGGTGGCCTCTAACAGTCCCAGGCGTATGTTCCTATCCATCTCTTCTTCTCTCTCCCTCTCTCCCTTTCTTTCTTCTTTTATGCATTTGTAGTGCCAAGCACTGTATTCCACCCTAGAGACAGTGACCATCTGAAGGTACATTATTTTGCAGTGGCCATGGTGGCTTGGATATGGGGCAAAGATCAGCATATTCTAGAGCTTGGAGCTATCTTTCAGGTTGATAATGGCAGTGTGTCAGGTCCTGAGAGCAGGGGTCTTACATGGAACCCCTCAAGGGTACCACGTGCACCACGGCCTGTGTAAATGCATCCCTCAGGGCTGTTCGCGCTGCATCCAGAGTCCCCTGGAAGAGGCAGCTAGCCAGGGCTGTGGTGATGGACAGTAGGAGGCTTCTCAGAGGAGTGAACATTAATCCCTGCAGCAGGTTGGCCAGAGGAAAGAGGAAGAAAGGTGGGCCAGGAAGAAGGGGCCATGTGTGCAAGGGCAAAGAGGAGTGAGACAGTGAGTTCAGACAGCGGAGGAGATTCTGGCTAGATGCTTGGTCATGCATGAGGGAGAAAAGCTGGGCAAGGCAGATGGTGCCTGACGGGAAGTCCTGCATGTCTGAGTGAAAGCTTGGATTTCATCCTGTGGGTGGTGCAGCCAGCTGTTGGCACTTGCTTTCAGAGTTGAAAAGAAGGGATGGGGCAGGGGGGTTCAGATCTACATTTCACACTGATGTCTCTGAGGGCACTTTGGGGGTGGACTGGGGAGGCTGGGAGCCCCTGGGGCCTTTTGCAGTAATCCAGGAAGAACTGATGAAGACTGGGAGAAAGCAGTGGATGTGAGGCAGGTGAGGGAGACTTCCTGAGTGTCCACATGTTCAGTTTGGCTCCAGCAAGTGAGGCAGAAGGGGAGGGCAGGGTCGAGGAGTTGCTATGGAATGTGGATTAGACCCATAAAAGCTCAGCGGGAGAACGTGCGCTCTCTGTTCTCTCCCCCTGGATTCTTTCTCTCCCTCCTCACTGTAGCTCTCTGCTGTGGGTGGGCACTTTGGGCAGGTCTTATTGGACCCTGGCTTGGATTTACAGAAACCCTCAATTGGGCTAGGGGAGGAACCACGTCCTTCTCAGGACCAAATGCTACATGTTTCCAGGGCAGCTCAGGCGCATACTCACCAGGTTCAGGCCGTCAGAAATGCTGATGATGGCTTCAATCTCATCCTCCCTCTGTGAAGCACAGGAACTGGGTGAGTGTCTGGGAGTGTGGAATGCTTTGGGGATGCAGGGGCTATCGGAACCTTTCCTAGACCATCAGAGGAAGCTGGGCATGTTGAAGAAGCCCTGGGGCAGGGCTGGGTGGTGGCAGTGCACCCAGTGTGACTGAAAACTGCCTCTTACTAGGCCTGAGATTTTATTTTGCGGATTTATGTGTCAGGGGTTCTCATAGGCCCAGAGGGACTGGTAGGGCCCCAACAGAAAATGCTCTCCTTCTAGAGTGAGAGAGGTGAACTCTGGTGAGCTGGAAGAAGAGGACCTCCTTTCTTTTCCTTCTCCTCTCCCTTATCTCTCTGCAGCTCTCCATATCCTGGAGATCAGCAGTGGTCTATGTCCATGGTGTCTCAAGTGCTCCCCAGGACACAGTGGGACCTCTCTGAGGTCAACAGATCCCTGTGGATGTCAGGGGGCTGTGTTCCCACAGTAGTCTCTGAGTCCTCTTTTCCTTTCTCTACCCTGCCTTAGGCTAGTGAATTCTGCCATTGAAGCAGAACTGGCAGCAGGCCCTACAGCTGAGGTCTAGTTGTGTGGCCAACTAGGCTGACCAGCTGGCTATGGGGGTATTTACTTATTTTTGGTACTGGGTATTGAACTAAGGGACACTCTATCACTAAGTTACATCCACAGCCCCTTTAAAAAAAATTTTAAGATGGCATCTTACTAAGTTGCTGAGGCTGTCTTTGAATTTACAATCCTTCTGCCCTGAATCACTGGGCTTACAAGTGACCACTGCACCTGGTCTGGTGTGGGGTCTTTAAAGGGAAAGGAAGCCCTGCCCTGTCATTGACAGGTTCAGATGTATGCAGAAGGCAGGATGTTTTCCAAACTCAGATATTCTCTCAACTACTCTTTCCAGTCCTGATCTGCTGAGTTTCCTATGGCTTACAGGATCTGTCTAACGACTGTCTTGAAAGACCGCTGCAGGAAATTTTTCAGAAATCTCAAAGTGCAAACATTTCACCTTTCTTCCTTCCTTCCTTCCTTCCTTTCTTCCATCCTTTCTTCCTTCCTTCCTTTCTCTCTCTTTTTCTCTTTCTGTCTCTCTCCCTCCCCCTCCCTCCCTCCCTCCCTCCCTCCCTCCTTCCTTCCTTCCTTCCTTCCTTCCTTCCTTCCTTCCTTCCTTCCTTCCTTCCTTCCTTCCTTCCTTCCTTCCTATCAGGGATTAAACCCAGGGGTGCTTAACAATTGAGCCACATCCCTAGTGCTTTTTATTTTTTATTTTGAGACAGCATCTCACTAAATTGCTTAGGGCCTCGCTAAGTGCTGAGGTTGGCTTTGAACTTGAGATCCTCCTGCCTCAGCCACCTGCACTGTTGGGCATGCTGGGATTATAGGTGTGTGCCCCCACACCCAGCCAAACATGTCTTTCTAATTGCTAAAAAAATATGCTTATAAGCTGGAGTTGTAGCTCAGTGGTAGAGTGCTTGCCTAGCATGTGTGAGGCACTGGGTTCAATCCTCAGCACCACATATAAATAAATAAAATAAAGGTACTGTGTCCATCTACAACTAAAAATATTAAAAAAAAAAAAAAAAAGACATGCTTAAAAGTTTAGCAGGGTTGGCAGGTGCTTGTGAAAGGATCCCCACTCCTCTCTGAAAGCAAAGTCTCCTCTGTAATGGAAAGCAGCCCAGAAGCAGAGCTGCCGTGCTGGGGGAAGTCTCTGCACTGACGCCCCCAACCCCCTTGGTTCCCTGCTCTGCAGAGAGGGTCTGACACATACCGGCATGCTCTGGGGAACTTTCCAGTCTACAGTGGTGTCTGCACACCCAGCAGGCAGCAGCCCCGAAGGGCTTCCCACACTTCACCATACCTCTCTGTCCAGCTCTTCAATCAGGCTGATGTTTCCAAAATTGGGGTCAACAGAAAAGACACTTCTAGTGCTGGGGTCAAAGCTGATGTGATAGGAGACCCGGTCTCCCTCAGGGTCTGTCCCATTCAGTGTGTACACATGAGAACCTGGAAGGAGAACATTGGGGAAAACCTGGGACCCAATTTATCCTAAAAGTGGTAGCTGCTCAGAACCAAGGATGCAAATGTTTATAAAGTGAATATTCAATTCAGCACCCAAGGTGCCACCCTGAATTGGGTGCTCCTAACTGGCCTCACCCCTGCTGGATTCTTCCCATTTTTTATCTTTGTTCTTCACAGCTGTCAGATGTTATTATCAGCCACTTTGCTGATTGTAATCTGTAAGACAGATTACAGAGGAGGTTCAGGTCTGCTGTGCCTAATTGACTACAGTGACTGTATTTCCCTCTGTCTGGAATGATTTCTTTCTCAATAGCCAAGACCGGAGAGATGGGGGCTCCCTGGGTTGGGGGAAGCAAAGGGAGAAGGAAGCAGTGCTTAAGGTAGGAAGTGTTACCCATGGTGCAGAGCTGCACCCAAACACCTGGAGTGATTTCAGGGATTTCCGAAGGTAGACGCCTTTTACTTGCTTCTCCTTTTCTCTAGGGATACCAACCCTGATAGGGTAAGGAAGACGGGCTGTGATTCTTTCTTCTTACTCCTCCCTATCTCTCTATATTTCAGCTAGTTGGAAGTTTGTGGTTCTTTTCAGCTTAGAGCTAAAATATAGAGTAAATATATTTGCTCAAGCCCCTAAGGAGCAGAGTCTTATCACCAGGTTGCAGACCGCTGACTGCTCCCTGGGACCTACCCTTTCTTCAGGCTCTCTCCCTGGTTTCCAGGACTGGCCCGGCTTAGGTCACTATGGCAGCAGTGACCTCTTTTCCTGCCATTGCTCTGGGGAACTGAGAGGACAAACAAGGAACCCCGCGGGGGCATGCGCAGCCTGGAGCTAGGCACCCTGTAGGCTCAGAGGAGTCACGGGTTGGGTCTCTGCATCCATGGGAATGCACGTGCTCTCAGAGAGACCCGTGGGGGCTGAAGTCAGGGCTACTTACCCACAGGGGTGTCCTCTGGGAGGCTGAATAGGGCCATGTTTCCATTAGTGCTGCCTACTCCGTTGTCAAAGAAATGGGGGGCAAAGTTGGCCTGGACTAGAAAGAAAACAGGACAGATCCCCCAGACACCCCGGGAGAGCTTCGCACCTGCTTCACACCAGCGTGGTCACGTGCCAGACCCTACTAGCGGGCAGGAGAGCTCTCTGCCTCTCCAACTCCAGCTCACTGAGGGTTCCCGCTGGGGCGCGGTGGACAGGACACCCGCACCCTCGCACCTCCAGTGGGCTCCGACTGGGCTCCGACTGGGCTCCAGCTTCCCCACGACATATGTTATCAGGGGCGCTTAGGAACTAGGAGGCGCCCAATCCTACTCTCATCAAAGGAAGACTGGAAACTCGTGCCCAGAGAGGGGCAGTGCCCCACAAGGTCATACTGCGAGGTAGGACACCCTCCCTTGTCCCGCCAAGCGACTGAAGCAGTCACCAAACCTCCCACTCTGCATCTGAAGAAGGAGAGAGCAGAGAGGGTCTTAGCCCGCACCGCGGGGTTCTGGGGTACCCCGCCTCTGGAGAAGAGCCTCGGGAGCGCCCACTGTGCGGCCGGGCCAGGCAGCTGGAAGGATTTCTCCCGCCCTCGTCCCTCAGCCCGAGATCCACTCTGGAAGTGGGTGATGTCCCGGGAGTCCACCCAGGTAGCTCTGTCACCCATTTTCCGTCGCCCCCAAGGCGGCGACTGGAGGAGCCCAGCGGTCACTTACCCAGGCAGAAGGGCAGCAGCCCCAGGGCCAGGACGGCCCGCGGCCTGCGTCTCATGTCTCCGCGGGTGGGTAGTGAGTTTCACCGCCGCCGAAGCCGTGAGCAGGAGCACCAAGCATGCCCTGGACTCGCGAGTAGAGCAGAGACGACAATGGGGGTGGCTGCGGCGGCGGCTGCGGCGGCGGCAGCGGCGGGAGGGGGCGCGGGGTGGGAGCGCCGGGTGGTGCGAGGGCGCTAAGCGGATGACAGGGCTCTGATCTGTGCCGCTGGAGCACTCCTGCCTGCCGCCTAATGAGACCAATTAGTGGGAACGGAGCTGCGGGACCTGCTCCTAGTTGCAGGCAGGACTGACAGGACTATCCTTCCTACCACGCCCCCTTTGCTCAAGCCTGGCGCTCAGGAGCCAGGGACCTCGAGGTCCTGAGACAGGGCATTAAGGAGGGGAGAGAGCGTCTTTCCTCTGGGTTGCCCTGAGAAGGCTGCTGGAAAATTG
This sequence comes from Sciurus vulgaris, assembly GCF_902686455.1. Classification (NCBI taxonomy): domain Eukaryota; kingdom Metazoa; phylum Chordata; class Mammalia; order Rodentia; family Sciuridae; genus Sciurus; species Sciurus vulgaris. The sequence goes on from NC_136464.1 coordinate 43,630,249, forward strand.
GGGCTTCCCTGGGTCCCCAAGTCCTGGTGGGTAGGGCTCCATCCCAGTTTTCCTTTTTCATGAACTTCCTCTGTAAGTTTCAGGGAATTCAGGACTTCTCTGAGCTGAGATTTCACGAAGATAAAATAATGGGCAGGGAAACAGCCCAGTCTCGGTCTAAAGGGATATCTGGAGGAGAAATGAGAAAGAGGTGTAGGGGGTTGGAGGGCACTGCCTTTGCAACCCAAATAGAATCCAGAAACCATGTTCCTAAAGGCTTTGAGGATGATACAAAAAGATGGGGAACAGGGCCCCTTTCTGGGATCCTAGTGCATTCCTGTCCTGCCTTCCATGATAGACTTGCTCTCCCAGAGGGTCTCATTACATGTGTGGTGGCAGCATAGAAGGTCCCTCTCATCCCCATCCCTAGTGCGTAGTCTGGTGACCATGGAGTGGCAGCAGACTCATTCTTCAAGCTGACCTAGGAAAGGCAAATGGTTTGCAGGCAGACTCAAATCCCATCTTGAGATAGACTTGCACGTGGCTGGCCAACACAAGTATGGACCACCCAGGTAGGGGGAGCAGGGTATTTAGGCAAAGCATGGCACTGCTCTGGGAGCCTGGCTGGCTAATAACTGGGAAAAGCAGGTAAAGGCAGGAACCTTCCTGGTTGCTGGTAAAGTTCTTTGGTCTGGACTCTCATTGTAATGCTCTGACATAGGCGTGTGCTTAGAAATGTAACCTGTTTCCTTTCTCATGGCCAGGTCATTCATGTGTTGGAGGGGAGGACACAGGGCAGCCACTTCAAGCCAGGTTGCATCCCAGGATGCTCTTGGAAGAGTGTGACTTCAGGCAGAGGAGACCCCCCACCACCACCACTGGGGGCCTTCACAGGAGCAGATCATCCCCCATCTCCTAGGCTAGGCCACCTTGATCAATTGTTAGCAAGAGTCAGGGATTCAGAGAGAAGAAGGGAGAAGATGAAATAGTGGTTCTTGGACATTTAAATTTTCAGGCCCCATTAAACCATCTTTTTGGATCCTCTCAGGCTTGAAACTTTGAAAGAAGCACTGGAAATTGCACAGAACTTTCTGCATCTTTGCATCACAAAATGCTGGGACAAAGCCAAGGTCAGCATTCCTCACGTCCTATGTGAAGATGAGAAGACCGAGGCTGGCTGGAGGCAGAGCCAAAGTTTCCTGGAGCCATCTTGTCATAGGCAAAAAAGAGCATGTTCTCCCTGTGTCCTGTCCACTGTCTTTTCACTAAGGGGTTCTTTAGGGCCTTTGATTTGTCTTGTCCTCAGTTCACTTAGTCAACAGACTTGCACCAGAGAAGAACTGAGAAGATGTAGATCACATGCCAGCTATGTGTGCATGAATATGTGTGCAGATGTGTGTTTGTGTGTGTGTGTGTTCACCCTCACCACTATTATCTTATTTAATCTACCCAGTCCTCCTGGTATCATTGTCCCTGCTTTACAGAGGAAACACTTAAAGCTCAGAGAAGGTAAGTCATTTGCCTAGGCCCACACAGCTAGTGAGCAGAGGTTGGATTTATATCCAGTTTGGACTTCTTTCCAAGTTGAAACTCTTTCCATGTCTGATGTAGATTACCATGAAGCTAAGGAAGCTTTAGGCTCTGGCTCCCTCACTCACATATCCTTTCCATAGCCATAATTTCATATTTATACTTTATAGTCTTTTCCTTGAAGAGATTGCCTCCACCCTCAAATGTATAAGCTCAGATCTGCTAGAGTGACCAGCTGTCCCCAGTTTGCCTGCAACTGAGGGGTTTCTAGGGATGTAGTCCTTAATACTAAAATCAGGAAATTCTGAGGTAAACTGAGATGGGGTGGTCACCCTAGATCTGACCCTGTCCTCAGAACACCTAGACATGGAAAAGCAGCAATGCTTCATGGTAGTTCTTGTCACGGATCCTGATCTTGACCTTGCAGTGTTGGGGGTTTGGAAGCTACATGGGGGGCTCAGTTTGTTATAGCTGGGAAGAGCTCAACTGCCATGAATTATGAGACAGTCTTCACCCTGCAGACACTGAGCAGCCTTATGTACCCAGGTCACCCTTACCTCCACATGCCCACCACCCCTGCAGGGTGACTGAGGAGCGCCCTCTCTCCTGGGCCTCCCTACATATTACCTGTGGTGCAGTCCATCAGGTCATCTTTGGGTCAGGTTCTGACAACTCTTCCTCTGGCAGCTGGTCTATCCAGTTATTGACAAGTGAGAATTACATTGTCATCTGCCAGCCTGGGCATGCACATGTGTTCTAGCTCAGTCTGCCAACACATCAACCCAGGCATAAGTGCACTTCCACACCTTTGCTTTTATCTAATCTTCCTGAGTGTGCCAACCCATAATCTCTTGCCCATGTGCTAACACACACACACACACACACACTCACACACACACACACACACACACATTCTCACTGATGTCCACATACACATATGAGTGCTAGTCCCATTTTCACACCCGTTTATATGAGCACACATATCATCATCCACGTACGAACTTGTTCACATCTTATCTCCATGAGTAAACACTCATGCCCAGCTTTGCATGCACACCTGCTTGCGGGAGCTGGACCAAGCTCCCTCTAGTGCTGAGATGGTGAGCACCTGCTGCAGCTATTCAACAGCCCAGATGGAGAAGGAGGAAAGGGCAGGTAAACAGTTACTGAGGTCTGCAGTGTCTCCCATTCTGCCCCAGTAGTCTGGGAGACTGTGTGTAGACTGACAGCCTCCCCAGTACCCTCTTGTTCCCAGGCTGCCTCAGTTTCCTTTTCAATGAGGATGGGAACCTTTCCCTATTTGTTGAGGCCATGCCTATCCCTTAATTGAGGTACGCTGCCTTTGTTTCCTGGAACCCACTTAACTGGGTAGTGGCCCCAGTTACTGTTTTGCTCATGGACTGACTTCTAGATTGTGATGTTGTAATGCTGACTCTTTGAACATGACATTCACACAGGTAGGCAGACTTTGCCTAATTTTGCCCTATAGTTGCCTTCTTAGTTAGCTGTCTGCTGCATGGCTGAGCCTGGTGGGGAACATATCAAAGATCTGTTTCTCCAGAGGGCTTTTCTTCCTCTGGTATGCCTCCATCCCCAAGCAGAACTGGTTACCACTTGGAACATGAAGGGAGCCCTTAAGATTTCATTTGTAATCTGTTTGCTTGGTTGTCTCCTCCAGCGAGCTGTTAACCATTCAGACAGGCTATGTTTAATTCATAGGTTGCTTCCTCTCAGGATAGGGCCTGGAACACAGTAAGTTCTTGTATGATTCAGCTGTCCACTACTGTAACAAATATCTGAGGCAATCAATTTATAAAGAGTAAGGGTTAGCTTTGGCTCCCAGTTTTAGAGCTTTTAGCCAATGATCAATTAGCCCTGTTGCTCTGGGTCTATGGAGGTACATTATGGCAGAAACAGGTAGTGGAACAAATGACTCACTCATGGCCAGGAAGTGAATGAGAGAGAAAGAAAGAAGGGACTAGGGTTCCTCTCTGAGGTCATGCCCCCAATAACCTAAATATTTCCCACCTAGGCCCCACCTCTTAAAGACTCCAGCACCTCCTAATAGTGCCACAGGTTGGGACCCACACCTTTAACACCTGGATCTTTGGACAACATTTATCAAAGCTGTAGCAGTCCTCAGTGAGTAGTCATTGACTGTCTAAGTGAATGAGAAAATAAATAGTCTTCTAAGAATGTCAGGAGTCTTAGTTCCTAGTTCTAGTTAACCAGTGACCCTCTGCATGCCTTTGACATGCTCCTCATCCTTCCATAAATTGATAGAGTAGTATAGCCAGGAGGTGTATATTGTGATGCTTCTGAGCCAGGCAGGCAATGGAAATATTTGAAGCTGGCAGGGTGAAGGGCAATGGGAATGGCAAGAGAAATTGTGGCTACACATGAGTGTTCACATCCACAGAATATTTAAACATTGAGCTGAACCAACAAATATGGTTGTGTTTTGATGTGGAAAGGGACTTCCCAGTGTGGACATCTTGTAATTTGATGCCTCCTGTCTTTCTGGTGAATACTTTGTATGTCCTGAGGGGTCTTGTAGCTTAACTGAGGTTACGCAGTTGGTGGGCAGTTGTGCACCAAAGTCTGTTTCCAGGGAAGGAGCTGTTGATGGTGCATCTGTTAGCTGCTTCTAAGCTGCCTGCATGTTTTCAGGCTGCTAATAAACAGGCAAGGTTCAGCCACTGCCAGGGAGAATAAACTAGAGCACTGGACCTACCCATATCCTAGGCGTTCCCAAGAAATGTTAGCCAGTCGGAGCCTGGCTTCTGAAGGGCTCTGGGAGGTGGCTTGCCGGATCATTTGCCCAGGATGAGCTGGGAGTTGTGATTAGCCATCTTAGTTTCACTTTACAGATGGGAAACCTGACATTCTGAGAAGTCCCCTGACCTCCCTCAATGTCACACAGTGGGTGCTTAAAGAGGCATCATTTGAACCACAAATCTGTCTTGGAAACTGATCAAGTACACAGGTGCCCCCTCCCCACTTCAAGGACCATGGACCCCCTTAGTTGCCACGAAGACTCTGTACTTTACCCTACTGTACCCTGTGACCATGTCTAGATTCCTCGAGGAGTCCATCAGGGCAACAGAAGAACTCCAGATTTATTATTTTGAAGTCGCTTACAGATGTTTAGGTTTTCTCTCCAAGTTTGAAGAGCCTTATGAGCAAGACTTCCCCTATAGACTCAATCTACCTTTTGAGAACCAAATTCTTCTACCGCTGAGAAAGTTTAAAAGCCCATGTTACAAGTTGTGGAGGCACACGGTGAGAGCCAGAAGGGAAGTTTGGGTCATCTTTACAGGAAGGAGTGCCTGTATCCTGAAGAGCCATGGATCCATTCTTCCTGGCATCTGTGTTTTCTTGGGAATCCGTCTCAGGCAAAAGACAGAGGGGACGAGGCCAGTACAGGGTCTGCAGCTCCCTTTCATGTTGTTTATTTATTTATTTATTGGTTTTTCTTAGTTATACGTGACAGTAGAATTTATTTTGATAAAATTTTACAAGCCTGGATTATATCTTCTAATTACAACCCCATTCCTGTGGGTGGGCACAGTGGTGGGACTCACTTAGGTATTTTTACATGTGTACCTAGGAATATTATGTTAGATTTATTCTACTGTCTTTCTTATTCCTACTCCCCTCCCTTCCTTTTGTTCCCCTTTGTCTAATCTACTGAACTTCTCTTCTTTCCCTTCCCCCTTTATTGTGGTTTAGTTTTCATATACCAGCGAAAAAATTTGGCCTTTGGTTTTGGAGATTGGTTTATGTCACTTAATGTGTTAGTCTCCAAATAAGGTCATTCTTCTTTATGGATGAGTAATATTCCATTGTGTATATGTAGCACAGTTTCTTTATCCATTCATCTGTTGAAGGACACCTAGGTCATTTCCATAATTTAGAGATTGGGAATTGAGCTGCTATAAACATTGATGTGGCTGTGTCGCTGTAGCATGCTGATTTTAAGTCGTTTGGGTATATACCAGGGAGTGGGAAAACGATCAAATGGTGGTTCCATTCCTGTTTTTTTGAGGAATCTCCGTACTACTTTCCGGAGGGGTTGCACCTGTTTGCAGTCCCTCCACACCATATGAGATTCCCTTTGCCCCACATCCTCCCCCAGCCTGGGCTGCTCTGAGGGGCCGCTGTCCCTGGAAGGCTGGCCTCTTCCCTGAACCTTTTCCCCATGAGCGGCTCTCAGCTATGGTGAGGCAGTGGTCCTCAAGAGAAGTTCCTCTGTGGGAAGCCATCCTTATTTAGCAGAATCAGATGAGGTTGAGCCTCACGATACGGAGGCCTAACTTCTCAGAACTGACCTCGTCTGGGAGACGGAGGTCTGAACCAGATTGCCCGGGAGTATGTGGCGCTGCCTGGAAGTGGTTCCCTGTCTGGTTCGGTGAGAGCTTCCCTGAGCAAATTGGCTCCCATAACTCCACCCCATCCTGTTCATCGCAGCAGAAGCCCCTCCCATTCTGAACCCCTTTACCTGTGTGACTATAAGTAAAAGAGAGTTGATTACTCCAGGTTGTTAGAGGCCAGATCTGGTATGACCCAACCTGACTCGTCATGCCCCCTCTCATTTAAAAGAGTATGGGCTCTTGTGTGTTTCTTGATTAGATACGTTTATGGGTTAATTGATTGACTTATAGCCAACATCCTCCTCTGGGAGTTAACCCTTTTCTCATCCATGTGGGACCTGACTGAGACCCCCCCCCCCCCACAGTCCTCCCCTTCCGTGTGTCTTCTTTTTACTTGTGTGTATCAACTCTCTTTTCTTCCTAACCTGCACCTCACAGAGAGGTTGAGGATCCAGGGCTGGTGCTTTCCTTACTCTGCCTGTCTCTGGGAGGTGCTCAGTTTTGTGATGGGGCACATGACTCTTGAGTCATTTCTCCGAGTTGACTCAAGCACATGCGTTAAGTGTGTGTGTGTGTGTTTTCTGTACTTCTGTACTGGAGGGAGAGGAGAAGGAGGAGGACAAGGATACAGGAACTGCCAGCTCCCACTGCTGGTAGATGAGGCAGCTGCCTCACTGAGGGAGTGCCTGGTGAGGGTCTGACTGTCCCCACAGCCCATCCAGCCAGTGGCATCACAAGGCCACCCCACTGCTGTTCAGAGACACCCCTGCCTTCCCTGTGCCTTACCCTCTCCCAGTCATTCTGTCTCCTTTCACTGTGTTCACTCCTGCTCACACACACCTCTGGTTCTTCATTGTTCTCAAGAGAAACCCCAGGCACCTAATGATGTTCTAAGTGCTTCCAAGTGCCCCAGGCTGGATCCTCTGCTTCCCCTGAGGTGCCCTATTGTTGTCTAGTTGCTGAATTCTGCTCCAACACTCAAGTCTTTCTGCCCAGTCCTTGGTGTGCCCCTACCCCACCCAACACACAAACCACACACACACACACACACACACACACACACACACACACACACACTTCACTCCATACACACTCACACACCATACCATACAGCATATACACACCACATACATCACACAACAACCATATAGACCACCCACACACCACACACTAGACATATACCCCACCCATACACCACACATAGCACATGCACATGCACACACCCACACTAAACACACGTCACATCTCACCTCATCCCCCTCCCCCACACACGCCCCTTCTCTAGCAGGACTCTCCATCCCACTAACTCAGTTCCTGCATCAGCTTCCCGTCTTCTCGTTCCTCTCCTGCACCCTTCCCTCAGTTCTTCCATCGGTGCTCAGTTTGTGAGGCAGTGGCGGCCTCTCAGATGTTAAAAGATGGTGTTTGTTTATCTCTGAGCTTGAGAACCCAGCCCGGTCATTGCCAACCCCAGCAGTGGGGTACTGAAGGTGTGAGTGAGTGAGCCCAGGAGCATTTATGAAAGGGATGGGAAAATCCTGGTCATGACAAGAAAAAGACTTGTGATGTGCCCAAGGACCATGATCCCTGGACCCTGCACTGGGAACCTGTCCCCGTTACCCTCACACCAAGTGGGCTGGTGGTGTCCTCCATGCCTGTGGGTGATGTGGGGATAGGGCTTCTCACCTTGCTGGGAGAATCCGATTAGAAGGGACTTTACTGAGAATAAGCCTCTTAGATCTGAGCCATCTGTCTCCTGTGAGCCTGGGCTCTGGGCTCTGCCATCGCTGTGACAGGGAAGGCAGAGACTTTATACCTGTGTGCGTGCCCTCTGAGAAGGTCCTGTGATCTCCATTTTACACAAGAGGAAACTGTAATGCTCAAGTCACATGAAAAATCCTGGGCAGGGCTGGGCTTTGCACATCGGGGTGTTGAACGCAGATGCCTGGTTACCGACCCTCTTGCTCACATAATGGTTAGGGTGTGTTGTGATGGAGGGGTGGCTGGAATGCTCTGTAGGACAGTTTTGTTTTAGCAGAATGCTGTGACTCGGGCCCTATCACCAACTTCTTCAAAAAAAGATACTTCATGAATTTTACCTGTTTATTTATTTGTTATCTGTTTGGGCATCCTTTCTAGAAGGCTCATGTCAGAAAGTTAGGGAGGGGTACTTTCAGGGGCCATTGGATGCTGGTGGCTAAATGCCAAGAATAGGGGTATATTTGAGGATGACTGAGACTCTGCAGGCCCAGTTGACCACACTTCAGTTTTGCTATGCTGAACTCTAGCAGGCTTAGAAGCTTCTGGAACTGTAGGCACCAGAGGTCATGGTGAAATCCTCAACTATCTGCACTGGAGGGGCCTCCTTTGGTTGAAGTCATGCGGGCTGAGCCTGATTCACAATAACTCTGAAGACTGTGGCAGGATTGGGACCAGGACTGGAGTTCTAGAACCTTTCCAGGGACTTCAATGCCTGAGATGGCACCCACCAACATCACAGCTCACTCGATGAAACGGGAAAACCAAAGCTTCTGGTGCTGGGAACGAGGATCTCAGCTGCATGGAGCCTGGCTCTGGAAGAACTATACCTGCGGGAGAGCCCCAGGCACCACCCAAGCCTGTGAGGGAGGCTTGAGCTTGCACATTCTGCAGGGCCTCGAGGAGTTTCCTGGGGAGGAGCAATGGGTAGACAAGAGGGATGAGGACAGGAGGGCAGAGGGTGGGGAGCAAAGAGGGGAGTGGTGGGGGGAGGGGAGAGAGAGAGAGAGAGAGGAGAGAGAGAGAGAGAGAGAGAGAGAGAGAAACATAATCAAGGCTCATTTTCAAACACAAAGCTTTTTTTTTAAAAAAAAATCAAAACAAGAATCAGACCTTACCCTCCTCCCTGGAGGCCCAGAAGGGGCCCCTCGTGACAAACATGACTAGCCCAGATGACTTCAGTCATGTTGGGGGAGTCAATGGAAATCTGATTTACTGGTAGAGATGGAGAGACGGTGGCTTCTCCCAGGCAGAGCACACTTGAGTTGACTTGGGTCCGGAGGCCTGCTCGTGATGGCTGGGGCAGGAAGGCCCGCCACGTGGAGGCTCAGCCCTCAGACCCCCGCAGGCTGTCTCCTCCCAGTCAGTAAGTGCCTGGCTTACATTCGTGTTCCAAAGCTACATGTGCATCATTTGGCAAGCCAGTCCCATTTACGGGAGGATGATCCACAGAAAGGAAATAGTTCTTCATTAAACTATTCTTCATATTGTTTTTAATAGCAGAAAAAACATGCTGCTAATAGCGTGAATATCTTATAACAGAGAGTTGGGTAATTAGCAATGATATCTCATGATGATGGAAACATTTCATGGTGGTGAAACCCCAGGGTTATGAAAAATGTGTAGCAACATGAAGAGAAATGCTTAATTATGGTTAATATAAAATATTTAAAAATGAGGTACAATAAAAATAAAACCAGGCAAACTTTTTTTTGTATATAAACAAAGGAAACACGAATGAGAAAAGTTCTTAAGTTAAGGTAATGAGATTCTTCTTTCTCTCTTGTTTCCAGATTACTACTACATGTACTGTAGTATGAAAGTTAATAATAGAATCTGGAGCTAAATTATTTGAACTTAAAGCCTACCTGTACCATTTACTTACTAGCTGTGTGACCTTCAGTAAGTTATGTAACTTCTCTGTGCTTTGGTCCCTCATCTGTAAAAATGAGGATAGTAATAGCATCCGACTTTAAGATTATTGTGAGGATTAGATGTGTTAGCAGATGTAAATACTGCAGCTAGGAATTGCTATATAAGTACTTGCTACATCGAAAATAAATTTAATCACCATAATTCATCCACGACCTCATGTATTAATCATAAACAAGTGCTAACATTGGTGTGACTTTCTTTCCATTTTTCTTCCTACTTGGAAGTGCTTTCATCTTTCTGTAGTAATGATCTTGGAAATACATAACTTATTGACACCATGTCATGAGTATTTCCACCAGCATTTCTGATGGCCAGTGATGTCCTGACCACTGCTCCCTCTCTGCACCTTGTCCCTACCTGTAGATCCCAAGTGTCTTTAGTGACTCCGACAATAAACATTATGGTGATTGATTGGGAATAGGTGGTCATTCTCCACCCTTCCCTTGTAACTTCTCCCATCAAGGAATGGGATCTATTTCCCTGCTCTTAAGATCTGGGCTGGGCTTGTGACTCGTTTTGGCCAGTAGCATGGGGTGGACAGAAGTTGGGTGAGTTCTGAGCCTCCACCTGAGGAAGCCTCAGCGTTCTCACTCCCATAAGGGGAACCCTGCAGCCTCTGTGTGAATAGTCTGGGCTAGTATGGACCAAGAAAGACCATGTGGAGGCAAACCCAGCTATTGCAAGGAGACCATCCTAGACTGACAGATACCCACCCCACAAGCATGTGAGAGTTTCCAGCCAAGATCAGCAGAGCTGATCTCCAAATCTTAGAAGAATGAATAAGCCCAGCCAAGACCAGAAGACATGCTTAACTGACCTGAAGTTTCATGGAAAATAATAAAAACTTACTGCTTTGGGTCACTCAAGTTGGGGATATTTTTAAGGCAGCTACAATTAATGGACATCATTACAGGGAGAAAAGACCACAGAGCTATGGTCCCTCTGGAGGGACTTGGCTTGGGCAGCCTTGGGCTGCGGGCTCTGTCCACCTCCCCCTTTCCAGGGTCTCTAGTTCTGGGTCCTCATGTCTACCCTGGTATTGTTGCTGAAACCCTGAAGCAACCATACTTGTGGTTCTCAATGGGCAATCTTTGTCCCTGCTGTATGAGGTCCTTCCTGAAGACAGAGACCACTGCATGTTGGGAGGGGAATCTTTCTGTACTCCATCCGCCCTGAATCTTCCACTGTGGGTTGAGTCATTTTGTTGAGCTTTGAAGCAGGGAGGGTGGCATGGAACTTCTAGGACCTGGGCAGTCTCTCAAGTTCCAGGGACCTTGCCACAGGCCCCTCCCCTGCCCCCAGGTCCTAAACAGCCATCTGCTGACCCTAGTTTTAACCAGAGCAGCTTTTCATCTCAGGGCCAGTGCCTGAGGCCCCTCAAAGGCCACGGAGTTAGTATATTGAATGTTCCTTAAAAAAAAAAAGTATGACAATGTTGCCATACAGATGGCTCTAACTTTCTAAGTACATTAAGAAAGACTTCTTATCAGGAAATTGGTGAATGTGCTCAATTCAGCAAATGAACCATTGTTCACATTAATTTTTGGAGACCGTTGTTGCCTTGACCCAGAGTCCTGGCCTTCTACATCTTGTCATCCCTTTGAGTTTTGCATAGCACTTAGAGGTAAAGCAGAGCCCAGGGAAGGCTTTAGAATGAGGAGCCCCTGCCCTCCAGGTGTGGGTCACAGCTGGTCCTGGCAGCCCTGGGTTAATTTCTTTCCTGCAGATGGAGGCATGGGCGCTCTCATATGTCCATGAGGCCCGATTCCAGGAGCCTGGCACGCCCTGAAATCCTGCTTTCAGTTACACAACACCCTGATTCATTTTCTCCCTCCTTTTCTCTCAATTCCAGTGTAGGTCCCGGAAGATGAAGGGTGGAACCACCAAGCCTGGGCAAGAATGTGTGGGCTTCCGTGTTTGGCATTGGAATCACTGCTCTCCTGCTCCAGTGGAAGCAGGCAGGGTCCAACCTAATTCCATGGCAACAGCTGGGCGTGTTTATAGGGTGCTCTGAGGCAGGCTTGGTGCCAAGTGCTGTTCAAACAGGGCCCCACTGACTCCTCACCGCAGCCCGTGCAGATTCACTTAGTATACTTCTTCAGGGAGGAGAAGACTGAGGCTTAGCAAGGCTGGCGAGCTGCCCTAGGGTGCAGAGCTAGCGGGTGGGGAGCTGAGATCCCAGCCCGGATGGCACTTTCCTTTTAAGAAGTCTGCCGTCCGGTTTGTCATGCCATGTCTTCAAACTCATGCTACAGGGAATTTTCCCTCCCCAGAGGAGGCAGGTAATTGTAGTGGAAAGAGGGGCACAGAACCTGGCGTTTGGTTCTGCCCCAGTTTCCTCTTGAGCTTCAGTTTCCCAATCTATACCATGGTGACAAGACCTCCCTAGGGTGGTAGCAAGGATTTAAGTGAGATCACGTGGTAAGGACCTAGTAATATGTTTTTGCACTCTTCGTGTTCACAGTCGTTTATACATTTCTACAATGGAAATTAAATATATATAATATATATTTATACATTTTATATATATACACACACTCACACACATAAAAAAGTTCAGTCTCAATATAGAAGTCACAGCCTTAGGTTGTTCTTCCAAAGTGTTATGTTACTCACAGAAAGACTACCTTTGTACTGCGCACAAGGGATGAACCTGGCCATGTTTCCTGTGAACCCTGTGTGCTTGTACATATGTGTGTGTGTGTGTGTGTGTGTGTGTGTGTGTGTGTATCTGGATGTGTAGTATGTGGTACATGTGTATAGGTGCATATATTTGTGGCTATGTGTGTGGCTATGTGTGGTGTAGTATGTATGTCTGTGTTTTTGTGTGGCTGTGTGCCTCTGTATGTGTAGTGTGTAAGTGTATGTGGGTAGGCACACCCCCCACCCCTCAACTGTCTGTTCTCCAGCTTCTGAGTGTCCCGTGCTGGAGAGGGGTGCAAGGAGTGGGCTGGTGTGAGCAGATCGCCCCCAGTGGGGGTTTGCAACTCACAGAAGTGCTCCTCCCCACCAGGTCTGGAGGAGCAGAGTTCAGTCAGCCTGTGCTCACTGCCTGGGTGGATGCCTCACACTCCGTTTGCAGTTTGCGAGGTGTGCGTGTGAGAACTGGTTATTTTTACCCAGCCCCAGCTGGGTGTGATGCCAGCCGGAAAGGAGGGGCTGTCAGTGTCTCAGGAGAAGTGGCCTGAGGTTAGAGCTGTCCTCTCGCTCCCTCCCCACCCCTATCCACGTCCGAACTTCCTTTTGGGTGGGTGGACTCGTGGTTGCTTAGATGGGAATGAGGCTCTGGTGTTGATCATGGGCTTTTGGGTCTACAGCCTCAGAGAAGCAAGCAGGGTTAGGGCCTCCTTGGACTCTCTGGAGAGGGTATTGAGGCTGCAGAGAGTCAAAGCATGGGTGCTAGGATGGGAGCAGGTCTCTCTAGTTCCAGATTTTGCAGCCTTCCCATGGGCTCTTCCTTCCTGGTTGTCTACAATCCTCCTGCCAAAGACCACCGAGGTCCTAACCAGTCCATCCCTGGCCTAGAGCTGGTTGCCTTCAGCCTTCCTGGACCTGGGCTATTTCCCTCATCACCCTGCCCCTTGGCCCAGGCCTGAGAGAGACCAGTCTTGCCCTGAGCGTGGAACCTCTCTTGGAGTCTCCAGCCGGGTGCCTGGGACTAGAGTTCGGATGTTGCCAGTCTGCATCTTCGGGGAGTGTCTTGTGCTCCTCCGGGCTGGAGCTCCTAGCACCTGCATGCCTCATCCACCTGCTGGTGGCTCGCACTGCTGGCCTGTTCTTCAGGTCTACCCTCCTTGGCAGTCAGGCAGTCTTGGTTTGTGGATTCCATAGGCGCCTCTGACCCCCCCAGCTCCTTTTTCTCTTCCATGCCTTCTTTTTGCCTGCCCCAGGCCTTCACCACTGCTGCTTCCTCTTCCCCTACCATCTACCTCCATGGTCTCATTAGGCTCCTGGCCTTTTGTGGGGTCTCATAAATGTCACTTCCTTTAACACCTCCCGTCCAAGGGACAGATGCTCCCCCACATCATTTCCCAATTGCATTTTGCTTTTCCTTGACAGAATGTGTTCAGTCTGAAATGGTTAATTTGTTCCCTCTAAGCTCCAGGAAGCAAAGATCATACTTGTTTGTGGCCCCCTGTGTACCAGGGCCTCATGCCAGGCTCAGGTGGGGGCTGATCAATGTGTCTGGCCTGTTCCAGACCCATCAGAGTTATTCCCTTACCCGATGAAACAGGTATGAGCACTTACCTTTCTGGGTTGTCAGGCTGAGGCCAGGAACTCTGTGGCAGCAGTGCCTGTGTTTCCAGGACTTGGCAGGATACCTTTTCCCTGAGGGCGAACACAATAAAATAGACCCTCCTTTAGTGTGCTTGGGGGTACCCTGGGGTGGTTCTGTGCAGGGAGTACTTAGATGAGCTACTACTCCCAAGGCCCGGGTTCAGGAAACCCAGGATGAGCCAGGCTATGAGAGGGAAGGTGAACCTCGTTGTATTTTAGTTTCAGAAGTAACAAAGTCAATGTTGGGAGATGACTATGCCCCCAGAATGTATCCTTCTCATGTTCCTTTCAGAAGAATCATTCAGCACTGTGGTTCAGAAATGTCCATACCCTTCCACATAATTTCCCCTTGCAATCTAGCCTAAGAATCCTAAGTATAGGAAATATTTTATATATGCTTGTTTTTTACATATACTTACTACAGTGCAAAGTTTTGAACCATCTAAATGTCTGAACACGAAAATTCATGATATCCCACTCACTTGATGGCAAGAATGTTAGTAAAATAACGTCACTTCTGGGATCTGCCAGAGATAGTCCTAAATGGAATAATAGGAAACTTTATGGTGAAAGATATTCATACTGATTGAGTTACCATTAGAGTAACATTGGTGACCTCTAAGATGTCTAAAAATATGTTTCTGCTTATGTTAGAAAAATGTTTTCCAAAATTTTAATTTTAAGTTGAAGGCTTAAAGACCATCATTTATAACAAATGCCATCTGCTGTGTTTTCTGTTGTTTCTCCACTGTGGTTCAGCCGGTTTTCCTTGTCTATTCTTTCATACATTTCTTGGTTGTATTTTGTGTTTTAAAGGTTTAAGCTTTTTCCCACTGAAGCAACATCACATACAGATTTTTAAAAGTCTTAATAAACAGTGAGGTTTTTATAATACAAAAGACAAAATGTTGACCATATAGAGATATTAGCAATTAAATTTTTTAAAAAATGACGAACATAAGAATGAAAAGAAATAAACATGGTTATTCTTGAATCATGAATTCACGGGTGTTTTTCTCCCTTTTATATATGTCCACATCCCTGGCTCTAGTAAATGTTGAAATAACCATAACCATTGAGACAAAGAACAAACAAACAAAAAACTCAAACAAACAAAAAAAGTAGACAGTTTCTAGAGCATTGGCAAGAGAAAAAGCCCCAAACACTCAGTTATCTGAATAAAGAAAGGCAGTAGAGCTAAATATTCCCATCCACAAGGGTGGAAAGACCATGTCCTCCACTTCTGAACATGCATAAATGTGTAGCATGTCTATCCCCATTTTATACGCACCCTCATCCCATCTTCCTGTGCATGAGGTTCGGGGTGTTCAAATTCAGATAGTCAACTAATTAATTATTCACTATTCATTCAGCACTAATTTACTCTGTCCCAGCCATGCTACAGGTCCAACAAAGTGGCTTCAGATTTTCTAGACAGGTGGGACTCAAGCAAAGCAATCTAGCTAAGAAGTCTTGTGTTTGCATGTAAGCAGGATGCTTCACCTCGGCTGTCTCTTTGGGGGAGCTGGGCTATTAGTGGAGACTGTGGGTCCTGAAAGGCCACCTGTTGGGTGCTAACTGTGGACAGAGGCACTGCATGGGTTCAGGAGCAAGAGCCTGTTTTGAGCAGGACTGCCTGCCCAAGCCTGATCTCCTACAGTTCCTGTTCAGAAACTTCTTAGAGACTAGAATTCCTGTACAGATACTAGCACCCCTGGGGGGAAGGCCTACCTTCTGAGGAGGAGATGGAGAAACTGAGAAGCAGGATACAGAACAGGCTGGAAAGTATTAGGAGCCTCATGGTGTGGTGACTGGAATCTCAAGTCTTCGGCGGGGCTGTGCTGCAAAGGCCTCCCTCAGGGCCACTACAAGCATTTATAGAGAGTGACAGGGAGAGGCGTTGCCCAATGGGCCGGGCACCAGCAACCCTGGAAGTCTTGAAGAGTGCAGTCAGCTCCTCCCAAGAGGAAAAATATCAACTTTTTGAGAAGTCAAGAGCATTTAGTGACCTGTAACATAGAGAACTGTAAATGCCTAGCCCCTGAGCTCCCTGATCTGGTTTTAGTGGTCAGAGCAGGAAACTCTTGCTATAAGGGGAGAGCCACTTCCTAGGGTTGAACATTAACTTTTAGTATCAGTAATAATCCATCAAACGCATGTCTTCCTGGTCATTCCTTGATGAAGTTTGGATAAGTACCATAAAATCTTTCACAACACCTCAGGGATGGCCAAACCACCTGGGTTTGAATCCTTGCTTTGTCATTTATCAGGAGTATGACCTTGAACTTGTCATTGAATGTCTGTGAGTATGTGTCCATCTGTAAAATGGGCACAAGGTTGCCTCTCTTACAGGATGCAGGAGGATGTGTAAAGGAAGCCATCTCCTCCAAGGAGCAGTTGCACTATTGTTAAATTATGCAGTTGGCCTTTGATGGGTGTTTCATAGGTTGATAAAATGAAAGGGTACTTCAGGTATAGGGCTAGCCTGAAAGGCATGGAGGAGGGAAGCATCCTACCAGGATCGGTCTGGGGAAGTCTGTCGTAGGTTCCCAGTCTAGAAGCTTAGTGGTCACTCATTCATTGGACATGTACTTCTGGCTGGGTCTTTTTTGGGCCTCAGGAATACAGAGACACTGTGCCTGACCTCAGGTGACTTCTTTTGGTGGAAGCAGCCATGCAGACAGGTGACTACTGCACTGGATCCTAAGTGCTGTCCATGACAAAGGCCAGTGGGGAGTTGGGGAGGAGGAAGTTTTGTAGAGATGGGCTAGATTCAGTGGGATGTGGGGTGGGGGTGGGCTAGCATGATAACTCAGGTCATGGTGGGCTTCCTGTGTTGGCAGAGGTGAGGTATTGGATTGGCTAAAGTATGAAAAAGGGAGGCATGGGGGGTGGTCCTTCATCTGGGGAGAGACTGATGGCAAGAACACTTTGGGTTCCTTTTGCATCAGGAATGGTCTCTGGGTGTCCCTTTAATAATGGTGCAGGTTGCCTGAGCACATGCAAGACCCTGGCATTAAGTGGGTATGTGAGAGTTTGTGCACCTGGGCCTCTAACATAGGGTGGATGGGCTCTTGCTGAGCCTCTGCCTGGGCCGCACTCTAGCCTCTACTCCTGAAGCAGCTCCTGCCTGTCATTCCTGATCCAGCTTGAGTCTCCTCCTCATGAAGCCTCCCTGATGCCTGGCTCAGCAGTGGTCACTTAAGCTGTGATTGTTACCTCTCAGCATGCTGTTTCCCCCAGATGCAGATACTGTGATGACAGAGGGCCTGGTGACTGGAGAGCAGGATCCCTGAGGAATGAGAGTAAACCAAAAGTGTGGAAAGTGTGTTGAAGGGGGTTTTCTGTTGAGCACTGGGTGGGGGTTATTCCTGGCTGAAGAAGCAATGTGAATTTTGTGTGGCTGGGGTAAAGAAGATGGGCCAGCCTGTAGGAGCTCCTTTCTGGAAACCAGCAAGTGAAGATACACACATAGCTGGCGTGAGTGCACACACAGAATTTGCATTTGTGCTTGTAATGGGATAGCCATCTGTTCTTTGTCTTAAGAATCATGTCCTTCTAACTAAGGAAATGATGGTGGTTCCCAGCCTAGAAGGGCATATGGGAAGATGGCGGCATCTGTTCAACTCTCCAGGATCTCCTTGGTTCCTGGCAGCCAAGTCAGATTACTCTCTGCTGCTGGAGCCTAATCTATGGCCCTCCTATTCTCTGGCCATCCTCATTTGCTGCAGATAAGAGAAGTAATCTAATCCACATGCTCAACAGCTCAAGGAACAAGTCAATGGCTAGGGGCGATTTTGGCAGTCATCCTGTATGTTTTTATATGTATGCAAAGCTTTAAAGTTAATCCACATAAAGGAACTGGTTGGAGCAGCTAGGTTAAGGACTAGATCTCATGCTATGTTAGTTACCCACCGCAGGCCCAGCCTGATTCCTTTTGTGGGCTGTTATCTGAATTCTGATGACTGTGCTGAATGTGCAGAGGCCATGGTAGGCGGTTCCAGCAGGAGGACCTTGGGAGTTTACCAGGACAGAACCAGTGCTGGTGTCCAGGAGATACTTGGGGCAGCCACTGTTGGAAGGAGTGTGAAACAAAAGACTTCTCTTGAGGCTGCGGATGCCAGAGAGCACGCTGTTCTTATTAGATTGCATACTACAGTTCAACAAATTCTGCCAGTTTCCTAAAGGTGTTTCCTAAGATCAGGATTACCATCCATGGTCCACATCAAGGAGAGTACCCCTATTTTATTAATTTCATATATTTTTAGGGTTGTTTGGGTGTGCTGCCGAGTTCTCTGAGCAGCAGCATACCTTGGACTGTCATTCATGTTGTTACCTGTTGTAATAAATACTAAATATTTCCTTGTTGCTCTTGGCAAACCGTCATTGAAGGGAAGAGAATGGACTAGCTGGCAGAGGGGGCAGTCAAGAATTTAAGGCCAACTCCTGAACATGAATGCTAATTGCTTAGATGATACAGAGGTTAGGAGTGGACTCTTAGGTGAGTGAAGAGATTTGTCTGTATCTCAACTGTAAGATATAAAGCCATCTTTCTCTCCCGAGATAGGAATTTCCCACCTTCCAACGACCTGTCAATCTGTGTTTCCCCGCCTCTCCGGTTAGAGGAATTTCCCGTCCTCCCCACCACCTGTCAATCTGCGTTAGCCTGCCTCTCACGATACTGGAATTTCCGGCTTACGATGCTTCCTGCCTCCAGCCATTACGTCCCACTATGTCATTGGCCCATCAGTCAGTCTGTAAGAATTCTCCTCCGCGATTGGTTCCTCTCAGCCCACGAAATTCCTATGTCTGAGAGGAGTCATATGCCATCTTCCCTCTTAGCTTTTTCCCCTTCCCCCTTGCAGATGTGAATTCGTCTGCGCAAATAAATGGTTCCTTGTATGAGACCTGTATCTGTGGAGCGTTTCTGGGAGCTAGAGAGGAACCATATTGCGTGCCTCTTTTTCCCAGCCTAACATCAACTATCCTGGAGCTGGGGAGATAGCTCAGTTGGTAGAGTGCTTGCCTTGTAGTGCTTGGGTTCAATCCCCAACACCGCAAAAACAACAACAACAAAAAAAAACAAAAACAAAAAAAACTCAACTAACCTGGGCTGTGGCTGTAAGGTTCCATATGCAGTCCGATCCACACCAAAGATGGCCCCTGAGCGGCTTCTTCTTCCCATAAGTCTCGGCTTCCCGCCACCTATTTTCCCGCCAGGGGCAAGCCAGACCAATCAGAAACCCACACGTCACTTTCTCCCTTAACCCGGAAGCCCCAAGAGTATATATGTAAGCCTCATCTTGTAATAAAGCGGACTTCTCCGGTGACTTGCCAACCGTCTCCATCTTTTATTGGTGCCGAAACCTGGGACGGAGTTAGCCTTCAACGGCACTCCGTTCCTCTGTTGGCAGGCCACCCTCGTCCTCTTGCTCCGGCGCTGGCTCTCGACACTCAACACCGGCTTCGAAAATTCGTAAGTTTCCCCCTGGAAGAGCACACCTTACCTCAGCTATACGCGGGAGTACTAGCTGTGACCGTCCGGTAGCCTCCCGACGCTGAGTTAAGGGGGGACAACCTCCCACCATGACCTTCATGGTCACAGTGGACCCCTGTGCCCTTCCATCAGAACACAAAAGAGGCCAATAGAAGACACTTTATGAGGAGTGAGGAGCTTAATCTACCCCCGGGGAACCCCAGTCACCTTTCCTCTCCAACTGCCTAAATCCAGTACTGGTAACCTCGTGGCCATCCGGGTTCCTTACCCCTTTGGGAATAGCGATTGAGGTGACGATCTCCATCGCGCTTTCCCTTCCGTTCCGTCTCCGGAACCTCCGGATCCTTCTCAAGGCATTGGGGACGCCCTTTACCTTGTAGATTGATCCCCCTCCGGGTCTCTCTCGAGGCATTGGGGACGCCCTTTACCTCGCAGACTGCTCCCTACTCGCCCCAGGTCTTCCGCTCCCTACACCCTTCTTCCCTCTAACCATGGGGACCTCCCCATCTTCCCCGGTGGCAGACACGCCCCTCCAGTGTCTCCTCAAAAATTTAGGACCTCTTTCCCTTCTGCACTCAGGATTGGCCCCATTACCCTCTAGATAACCAGAACAAATGGCCCCCTGAAGGCTCTTTAGATCCAAATCTTTTAAGGGACCTTTTCAACTATTGCCAGCGCCTGAACAAGTGGAAGGAGATCCCTTATGTCGTCCTCCCCTCCCCCATCCTCCTCTCTTGATTCTTTTGACCCGGCCGATGAGCCTCCCCCTTATAGGGCCCCTCCTCTCAACCCTATACTCCCGGAGCCACCTTCCCCCCCCCCCCCCCTTGGCTCCGGCGCCCATAGCTCCTACACCCACCGCTCCGCCTATTTCCTTCAGCCCGCCGCTCACGTGCTCCCATGGACCCCCTCCGGCCCCTCCCACTTTTATGGCCCCATTAAGGGAGGTAGCTGGAGCTGAAGGTATTGTCCGTGTCCACGTCCCCTTCTCCCTGGCTGATTTATCTCAGATGGAGCGCAAATTGGGCTCCTATTCCTCCGATCCTACCACTTACATAAAGGAATTCCAATGGATTTTACAGGCTACAGCTTAACTTTTAAAGATATATTTATGCTCCTCGCCAACACCCTCCTGACCGAGGAACGGCGACGAGTTTGGGATGCAGCTCAAACTCATGCGAATGAAACACATCGCACAGACCCTACTTTCCCTCTAGGGCCTGAAGTGGTCCCAGAAATCGATCCACAATGGGACTACAATACAAATCAAGGCATACAAGCCCGAGATCGGTTTGCCTCGTGTCTCGTTGTGGGCCTAAAGAAGGCAGCCCGCAAAGTAGTTAATTTTCAGAAGGTCCAGGAAATTATCCAAAAAAAGGATGAAACCCCCACTGAGTTTCTAGAGAGGCTTACTCAGGCCCTCAGGCAATATACCACACTGGACCCGGACACAGATGAGGGCCGTCATATCCTTATGACCAGTTTCCTAGCTCAGTCCTACCCCGACATTAAGGCCAAATTAAAAAAATTGGAACATGGACCGGCAACTCCTCAAAGTGAGATTCTGTCACTGGCCTTTAAGGTTTTCCATGGACGAGATGACGAAAAAGAACGCCTAAGGCATAAGGCCAGGCAAACTGATTTACTAATGGTTGCTCAAATGATCAGGGGGACTCCTCATCCTGTTCCCCATTCACAGAAATTCCCGATCCCTACAAGGGCCCCTCCTGGAGCTTGCTTTAAATGTGGAAAAGAGGGTCATTGGTCACGCTCCTGTCCTCAGCCGCTGCCCCCCAATAAACCCTGTCCCAAATGTAAACAAACAGGACATTGGGGCTCCGATTGCCCCTTCTCCCGAAGGGGTGAAGGGCCAATCGCTAGAATGCCCCCCTCTTGTCCTCCGATAGTGGGATTGGCTGAAGAGGACTGACGGAGCCCTGGGCCACACCCGACCCTCAATATCACCACTCGCGAGCCTAGGGTAACCCTTGTAGTGGATGGCCGGTCTGTCACCTTTTTATTAGATACAGGAGCAACCTTCTCACTTTTGACAGAGTTCCATGGTGCCACCACTCCTAGTTCCACTCCTATTGTCGGGGTAGGAGGGAAACGCATATATCCACTCAGAACTCCCCCACTTCTGTGTCGCCTTAAGAATTCCTCTTCACATTTTATCCACTCCTTTTTAGTCATGCCTCAATGCCCAATCCCCTTGTTGGGATGGGACATTCTTTCCCAATTCAAGGCGTCTATTTCCTTCCCACTTTTCGATGCCTCTACTTCCTTTTTTATGGCCCTATTGCAGGATCCTACCTCCTCACATCCACGTATCTCCCACCCTGTTAACCCCTCAGTTTGGGACCGACAATCCCTCCATAGCTCAGTGCCCCCCAGTCTCCATCCAATTACGGGACCCTACCAAATTTATTCATCAGCCTCAGTATCCCTTAACCACCTCTACCCTTCTCGGACTTTCTCCCATTATTTCTGACCTTCTTCGCAAAGGATATCTACGTCCCACTCAGTCCCCCTATAACACCCCCATTCTGGGTATAAAAAACCCAATGGTTCCTACCGTTTGGTACAGGACCTCCGCTCCATAAATGCCGCTGTCATACCCATCCACCCTCTTGTTCCCAATCCCTACGCTCTACTCTCTCTCATCCCAGCTTCTTCCACTCACTTCTCAGTTCTGGACTTGAAGGATGCCTTCTTTTCCGTACCTCTAGACCCTTCCTCACAGGACCTTTTTGCCTTCACATGGACTGACCCCCACACACGACACTCCGAACAGCTCACTTGGACGGTTCTTCCTCAGGGTTTTAGGGACAGCCCACATCTATTTGGACAGACCCTCTCCCATGACCTCAAAAATTTCTACCCCACTTGTCCTCTTTCCACACTTTTGCAGTATGTTGATGATCTCCTTCTCTGTAGCCCCTCTTGGGATATCTCTCAACGGGACACGGCTGCCTTGCTTAACTTTTTGGCCCAACATGGATACAAAGTGACACCTTCTAAAGCTCAAATCTCAGCCTCCCAAGTCACTTACCTAGGGTTCTTACTCACACCACAACATAAATCCATTACTGACAGGAAACAAGCCCTTTCGTCCTGGCCCGTACCTAAAACCAAGGCTGAAATTCTCTCTTTTTTGGGCTTAGCAGGGTATTTCCGTGCTTGGATCCCTAACTTTTCTCTTTTAGCCAAACCCCTTTACGATCTCTCTAAAGGAGACCCAAATGAACCACTCCCCTCCTCTCCTAAAACGCCTTTTAATAACCTACGTCTCAAACTCCTATCCGCCCCTGCATTACACTTACCAGATTTAACAAGGTCCTTTCTTCTCTATGTTCATGAAAATCAGGGACAGGCCCTAGGGGTACTGGGACAAATGCAGGGCCCCACATTTGCCCCAGTAGCCTATTTATCAAAACAACTTGACCCCACAGTAAACTTTTAAACTTACTTTTGGAGCCCCCTTAACTATATGCTCTCCACACCATCTAAAGGATCTCCTAGCTTACAAGTCCCTGCATACTTTACCCCCCTCACGAGTTTTAGCCCTAATTACTTCCTTTTTAGAAAACCCTTCTATATCCTTTCAATCCTGTTCTCCTCTCAACCCAGCCACTCTTCTTCCTGTTCACCCTACCCCAGAGCCTCCACTTCACAACTGTCTAGAAAGATTACAATTCTTAACTCATTCTCCCTCTACCATTGTCGAGGGCCCCTTACCCCATGCGGATCACAATTGGTTCACGGATGGATCCTCATATAGAAGTCCAACAGCCCCCAAAGCTGGTTATGCCATAGTCTCCCTAACAGCCACTATAGAAGCCCAACCTCTCCCTCCAGGTACCACCAATCAGCAAGCTGAACTTATCGCGGCAACTCGAGCATGCATTCTGGCCGAAGGGAAAACCCTAAACTTATACACCGACTCTAAATATGTGTTCCACACACTCCTCTCCCATTCGGCAATATGGAAAGAGAGAGGATTTATGACAACTCATGGGAACACCATTACCAATTCTGACCTAATTCACAAGCTATTACAAGCGTCCCAACTACCCACGCGGCTCGGAATTATCCACTGTAAAGCCCATAAGAAGGACAACTCTCCTTCTACACAAGGAAACCGATTAGCTGATACTGCTGCCAAGAACGCAGCATTTAGCGAGTCATCTGAGACCTCACCCCCCCATTCTTCACTTGTCCTCTCCCAGTCCAATCCCGGACAAGAAACTTCTCTTTCAAATGCTGCATGACCTGTTTCACTCCAGTCCTCAAAGCCTGTCTCGTTTCTTACAATCCTTCTTTCCTCTCACATCCCAAGATAGAGAAATGCTAAAACAACTTTCTCAAACTTGTGTTATATGCCAAAGAACCAACCCTAACACCACTACAGTTCCTTACCCATATCCCTCACATCAAGCCCGCGGTTCCATTCCGGCGGCAGACTGGCAAGTTGATTTCACACACAGGCCTCCTGTTCGCCGACACCGGTAGCTTCTAGTTTTCCTAGATACCTTTAGTGGCTGGATTGAGGCATTTCCTACTACCAACAAAAGGGCCTCCACTGTCGCCAATCACCTCCTTACCTCCATTATCCCACGCTTTGGGATGCCTACCTCTCTTCAATCGGACAACGGACCGGAATTCACAGCTCAAGTAATCCAATCTCTCTCTCAATCTCTAGCCTTACCCTGGCATCTACACTGCCCATATCGTCCTCAGGCCTCAGGTAAGGTTGAAAGAACAAATCGGTCCATAAAGGAGACTCTCACCAAACTTTCCCTAGAACTCCACTTAGACTGGATTCGCCTCCTCCCTCTGGCACTCTTTAAAGTACGCTTACTTCCAAAGAAACCTACCAATTTGTCCCCTTTTGAGGTGATGTATGGAAGATCTCCTGTACCCCCCGGAATCGTTCCTACCTCCCTAAACATCCCAAATACCCTCAGTCTTCCTCTCCTTTCTCACCTTAGAGCTGAACTTTGGAAACATCAAGACTGGTTACTTCCCCGTCCTCTTGCAACCTCCCCTCCTCCCTCCTTGAACCCAGGGGATCTTGCCTATTATACTCCACCAACCACACCTGAACCCTTATCTCCTAAATGGCTGGGACCATACCCAGTAATCCTTAGTACCCCCACCGCAGCTAAACTCATCCTACCTTCTAACGAGACCACTCCTTGGATCCATATTTCCAGGTTAAAACCCTGCCCGGCTGACCAAGGAGACTCACCCCCTACTCCTCTGGATCCTGACCCTATAAATACGGGCAAGCCGAACATCTACACCAGTTCCGTGGATCCCTCTAATCCTTTGAAACTCCGTCTCTCGTGCCTCTCACCCATTCAGGAGGAATGATAACTTCCTACCTTTCTGCTTTTTTCCCCTTCTTTTCCCTGACCCTAGCTGGATTTGGTCCACCTGTCAACAAACTGGAACTCATTAAAACCCTATATGGACAACCCTGTGCAACTTGCAAAGGGGCCTCAACCCCGGGAGCAGTGACCACCACAGGGAAAAATTATGTAGTTGCCTCCCTCTATTAGGTCCACTTATTGGAGTTCTTTGCATCATTTTCTTCCTCCCCTGTCTCATAAGGTTCGTTAGAGACCAAGTACAAAAAATTTCTAACCAAGCCTTTAACCAGCTTCTCCTCAGGAACTATCAACTGCTACCTACTGGGAACAACGCCTGGTGACGTCCTGCTATGATGGACTTCCCCCAACTTCTTCCAAGGCTAATATCCTTTCTACGGACCTTGGACACTGATGCATGGCTCCTCCACCCGACTAATGACTACAATGAATTCCTAGACCAAATTGAGGACTGATGGCTTCAAGGGAGTTTTATGGACTTTACGGGGGACGAAGTAATATATTACTCTGATCTGACATGGCTTATTATACAATATAATAGCCAACGCTTTGTTCTCCCCTCACAACCAACCCCCCTGCCCCGGGCCCCTTGACGACGCCCCTGATCAGCAGGAAGCAGCCAGATTGAAAATCAACGTCCCGAATTCCCATAAACCAAAGAGGGGGGAATGTAAGGTTCCATATGCAGTCCGATCCACACCAAAGATGGCCCCTGAGCGGCTTCTTCTTCCCATAAGTCTCGGCTTCCCGCCACCTATTTTCCCGCCAGCGGCAAGCCGGACCAATCAGAAACCCACACGTCACTTTCTCCCTTAACCCGGAAGCCCCAAGAGTATATATGTTAGCCTCATCTTGTAATAAAGCGGACTTCTCCGGTGACTTGCCAACCGTCTCCATCTTTTAGTGGCTGATTTCCTTATGGTTCAGCAGCCACATAGCTATGGAATGAGAAATGGACTTTGGGTTCACATCACAGCTTTTTTTTCTCCCTACAGAACAGAACCCTAAAGGCATGGTCCACTAAGGATGAAGGAGGACTCAATTACCTTCAGGGGCTCTGGTCCTTATACACTCACGCATACCATTCACAGATTTGCAGGTTTCTCTTGGACCATATGTTTAATGGGAAGAAGAAATGTCAGAATTTTGCTTTCTAAATGCTCACAAAAAAATTACTGAAGCTATCCAGGCCCACGTTAATTTAAATAACACAAAGTAAAAAGTGTAAATTCCATGCTCAACCCCATTCCTCAGGGACAATCGATGTTCACAGATTTTCACCTGCTATTAACATTTCAAAGATAGCTGTCAACTTCTTACTTTAAAAAAGGAAGAAACACCTCTGGCTTTTTAGAATATTCAGAATCTCATGTGGAGCTGAGAGAGGCGAAAATGAGGAACATTTTAACGGGAACACCTGCTAGTTTTAGGCACATGCAGTTTGGGTACAAAAAAAAAAATATTCAAATTTGACGCTTTCAATGATTTCCAAAGATGATTTTGAAAATCTGGCAGCCTTTCTGAGGAAGAATTCTCCAGACAAGCACTTAAGACACTAGAGATTTTACAAGGGAAAAAAAAAGAAAACATTTCAAGTCAAATTTGCCATTTCTAAGACCAGTGAGGATGCTTCCTGAAGTGTTCCCACCTTTTACGGTTGGAGCATTTTCTGCCTCGTGTCCCACGCTGCACGCTCCGGTAGAACGCTCTTTGTCCAAGGGTTTTATGGATCCTGTAATGGATCAGAGTTTGCTCTCCTTCCTTTATTTGCCTGGCAAACTGCAGATCAGCTCATAAGGGAGGGTGGGACCAGGTCCTGGACACTCTCTTTTGCTCGCCCCCTCATTGAATTTCCTGTTGTAGGGAGGCAGGTACTTACTTACCTTTTGTCTTAAGGGAAAGTGAAGTTTCCTTTCACTTTGCAAAAAAGGTCTTGGGAATTTCTCAAGTGCCACCAGGTCTGTGTACTCCAAAGCTGTGGTTCTCCCTTGAGTTCCAGGAAATAACCCGCAGCACTGATGGTTAGGCGTCACTCCACCCCATATTGTGCTCCACACCCCTGAAAGAAGAGACTGTTCTCTACTTTTTACAGTTAATGTGAACTTCCTCCTAACCTCCAACCTCCTGGGTCTTGCCTGCCTCTGGGCATTCTGCTTGTGTGGTCAAGGCCGTGTGGCTAAGGCGTCTGGTCCCTTAACCCTGCCCTTGGCTCTCACCGATGCTTTGAATCTTCCCACTGTTACTCACAGCTCCCTTCTCCTGGGTTAGCCTGTCCACCTACAGCCTTTGCTGTGAGGTTATTCTGCCTGATCTTGGGGACCACCTGCAGATGGAATATCATGATCTCCACCATATCACACAGGTTTGTGGGGAGACTAGAAGGCATTGCTTTTTCTATTTTTCCATGGCCACTCCATGTTGGTGTTGGAGCACGTGTGAAGCCATAGTCTCTGACTCCGTGATAGAAATAGCCCTTTAGCGTTCACCTTTTCTCTCTGGAGCTTTTGGACTTTTGTTCCCATTCCCTCACACCACCCCATGTTTTTGGTGTGGTGTGGGGTACTCAGCAGGCTTATATACAATTTTCGTCTCCCTGCCTCCCCTACTCTTGTTTGAAGAACAGGCTTCCTTCATAGCCACGTGACCTAGGCTCTAACCAGAGTGCTACTATGTTTTAGCTGATAAGAATATAATACTAAATTGTTGACTGAAGGGAAATTTATTTATTTTTTAACATTGTATGGTCAACTTCTAGAAAGGTGGGTGCTGATCTTTTTCCTTCCTTTTTGTCAACCCCAAATTGTTTATTATGATTGAGCATTATAAATTAAGGATAAAAGACTTCAGCATGCTGAAGTGCTAGTGAAATTTTATTTAATGCCTATCCAAGATTCAAAACCATTTCAAGATTTAAAAATATTTTGATTTCTTTTTTGGTTTTCCTAGTCACCATTGACTTAAGATTTCCATTTTCTGCAGAATTCTCTTACAGTATGCTAATCATATTGGTTTTATTTTACAACAAATTATGATTGTATGTAATTATTAGGTTCAGTGATGGAATGATTGAATCAAACTAATTAACAAATCCAGCATTGCCTTATCATTTTTTCTTAACTGCAACCTAACCAACATGCCTTCATTTATCCTCTTCCCAGTTCCTGATAAACACCATTATCCTCCCTGTTTCTGAGTTTGATTGTTTTAGATTCCACATATAAGAGAACTTAGGACTTTTGTCATTTGGTGACTGGTTTATTTCATTTACCCTGTCTTCTAGGGTCATCCATCTTGCTGCAAGGATAGGATTTTTTCAAGGCAAAGTAATATTCCATTGTATGTGTGATTTTTCTTTATTGATTCATGCTGCAATGAACACAGATGTGCAGAGACCTCTTTGACACACTGATTTCAAGTTTTTACAATATATACCCAGAAATGGGATTGCTGGATCTCATTTCCTTTTACAGTGACAACCTGTCTCTAGAAAACACTCAACCTCCTACTTGCACTCAAGGAGATCTGATGCTTCTTTGATGGGGAATGACTTTCTTGCGTGCACGCGTGTGCGTACACACACACTGAAAAATCAGGTCTAGGTGATTGATACCATTCCAAATGTGGGTGTTGATGGAGAAAGGCGAGAGGACAGGAGCAGCAAGTGCAATAGCCCAAAGGAAGGGAGGGTGTGCAGGCGAGCTTGGATGCCAAGCACTGGGGGGTGGAGAATAGCAAGGTTTGGAAAGGAACCTTTTTGTCAGCCACTGTTCTAGTGTCTTAGTATTTGGCAGCAGGGTTCCCAGAAGAGAGGTGTTGCCTTGCTTCCTATTCTCACCCCCACAGTAGGTGTGGGGGCAGCAGGCAGGCGTGGAAGATGTGTGCAGTGCAGTTTGAATTGTGCAGTCCTGGGCAAACTTCTACTCAGTTGGAGGAGCTAGGCTAGGACCTTGAAGGCTCCGAGTACAGCGTCACAGGTGGAGCAACATTTTGCTTTCTCAGGTCTTTCCACTAGAAGTTCCTCAAATCTGAGATTTTTTTTAGGGGTGGGGAGTGGGTACCTGGGATTGAACTCAGGGATACTCAACCACTGAGCCACATCCCCAGCCCTATTTTGTATTCTACTTAGAGTCAGGGTCTCACTGAATTGCTCAGCACCTTGCTTTTGCCGAGGCTGGCTTTGAACTCGTGCTCCTCCTGCCTCAGCCTCCTGAACTGGTGGGATTACAGGCGCACACCACTTTGCCCAACAAATCTGAGATGTTTATGATAATGTTTCAGTGATTTTTGACTTTCTCTTCATATGTATTTTCCCTTTTATGAAATATACTTAAGGGTAGCTAAACTATACTGAAAGATACACAACTCTCCCATTTTCTAACCAAAGATGGAGTTTCCCCTGACAATTTACCACAGTGAAAAATATTTCTCCATCTTTTGAAATGACTGTTCTACTTAAATGAGGCAATTGACTTCTGAGGGTGACACCGCTTGATTCCAGTTTACCTATAAGCAGAGTCCAGGAGGGTATTTTCAAGCACATACAGAATTTGGCCAGAATCCTTCTTGAGGGGTTAAGCTGTCTGTGAAGTAGTCAGGACACTCCCTAAGATGTTGCACATGAGGCCTGGCCAGACATTCCCCTTCCCACCAAAGCACAAACCCTTCCCTTTTGCGTTTGTGTTTTAACACATAATGTTCCCAAGGGATCTTGGCACATTTGTCCCTTCCTCTGGACTCCTGTTGTAATTTTCCAGATAACTTTTTTTTATAGTTTCTGAATGACTTTGCCTTGAGATTCATGGAAGCATTTGTTGCTTGCATGATTTACTATTACTTAAGTGACTGCCTAATAGATGTTGATCTCTTAAGAATGACCAGTGTTCTATTAGGGCATGAAATTTCCCACCTACCAGCATGTGTTTCTGTCTCTAGCACTGCCTTCTAACTGTACCTCCCACCTGGCTACTGCCCATCAGACACTGTCTTTTAGACCTATGTCTTTCCATCCATTCTTCCCCACAGCTGGTGCTAAGAATTTCTTCAGAGTACTAACTGGCATAAACCCACTAAACTTCTTACTCTCCTTGTGAGCAGATCACATTAAACCAGTAACACAATCTCTCTCCACTTCTGTTCACATTCCTGTTTGGGAGTCATTCTGTACTGCTGAAATTGGCTTAGTCAACATATATAAAGGTAATTGGGTGTGTCTAGTTTGTACTTTTGTGAAGATAATCTCTGAATCTTTACATCATTTCAATAGTGCTTACTGCCAGGAAACTCATCCAAAGGCCAGGACTGTGGCTATTTATGCGGGGTTGCTACACTTCAGAAGGCAGTTCCTTTTGTTCATTAGATTCCCCTGCTATACAGGCTACACACTCATGTCTTCCCACTGAATGCTCATTAGAGACCCTTCAAGCAACCAAAAGGGCTTTCGCATTTTGTTTGACTTTTAAACCATGTATCTCAATTATCCTTTAACATTTCAAATGACATGACTGAAAATATAAAATGCTAATTTTCCTTTCTTTTTTGGCATAAGCCTATCAATTTTCAGTTCTATATTCTTCCCTATAGATGATGAGGGATAACAAAAGAACTCTACATGTTAACAGGATTCAAGAAACCAGACTTTTTTTTTGAGTTATCATTTTAGAGCTATTATATAAGTAATCACATTTTATATCACTCACTTTTCTATTTCATATAGTCTTCGCTGTCTTGGTAAAGTCAGAAAAAGTGCTGTAATAAAATATTAAGCCGCCAAATTAAAAAAAAAAATTTTCTACATCAATATCTGCCTGATATTGTTGAAATTATACCATTTGGACTTTGGTGTGATATTACTTAAAAATAAGAATGTAAACTTAGGTTCTAAAATGTGACTAAAGACAATAGGTTCTTTGATATTTCACTTTAAAATCACACTGACATTGAAGGGGAAAAGGGAAATTTGGCATATACAATTTTTTACTTAGGGAAACAAACTAACAAACTAGCATTGGCAACTAATAATTATACAATGCAACCAAGTGTGTGCACACTTAACCTTAACCCTGAGGCAGGCTTTACCTTCATTTAACAGATGAGAAAAACTAAACCAAGAGAGGTTAAGACTTGTCCAAAGTCACCTATGAAATAAGGGTTAAGAGCTGCGAAAGCAAACAGAGACAGTCTAGTTACAAATATTACTGGCAAAAGCTTAAGTTGCCTTCTTGAACAAATTCCTATTAAAATGTGTTCATGTGGTTTAGTTGGAAAAAGCAGACCAATTACCATCCGGTTGAAACCTTTATTATTTCGGAAATAAGCAACCTAAATACTTTGAGATGGTTAAAATAGCTATTTCTGGATTACTGTAATAAATATTTCTCAAAAACAGCAATCATCTCAATAATCATACATATTTCTTCCCATTCATTAAATACTTTCAAAAATAACTTTTGTATCAAAAAACTTATAATCACAAAAAAGCTAAATAATGGTTTATGCAGAACAGAACGAAAACTCTGCTAGTGGACACTAATGGAGCACTTTCCCTATTACACTTCTGATTCATACATTTCATGAACACTCCTTTTTTGGGGAGGAGGGGGGTTTTGGGGGGGTACTGAGTTACCAAGCCACATCCCCAGCCCTATTTTGTATTTTATTTAGAGACAGGGTCTGAGTTGCTTGCTTATTAAGTGCTTAGTCTCAGAGGGAATGCAAGAAACCAACAGTTTTATGAGAAAACTGCTTTTATAATCTCCAGTGTAAGCAACAGACTTTTCTGGAAAAAGGCTTCCAAGTTTGAAGAGATGAGAAAAGCAAGCATATATTTAATTAGACAATAAGTATGCAACAAATCCTCAGCAATTATAAACACATCTTTTGTGTACTTGAAAAAAAGCAACGAATTTTTTTCAAATAAATATTTTATCTTGAAAGAAAAGATTCAATAGTAAAATTCACATAATTCTATCAGGAATTCTCTGTATGATAATACTTTGGGCTGCCCTAACAATGAGAAGCCAACCAATTCATCTACAATGTAGAGACATGAGAAGTAGAGCAGATTCAGTCACCTCTGTCTTTGTTTCACAGACTCCTGAAAATAGCAACTGTTTTCAAATACTTAAGATGACTCTTACTGGCTCCTCATGATCACATAGCTAAGACATAAGTATTCAACAAAAGACTGCAAGTGATCTTTTACTTTTCTCTGGTCTCTATACCAAAACCCATATTTTCAACATTCTGCATCCCCCCAAATATGCAGGCAAACGTGAGGTTGCTAATTCAACCCAATAAACTTAAAACCTTAAATTCTTATAACACAAACCTTAGATTTCACATTTTGTTAAAGTTTTTTAAAAATGAGAATTGGAAATGTATGTGCTCATTTGGAAGAGAACTATTGAATTTATTCTCTAAAAGAAAAAGCAAACCTGAAGCATCACATTACTGGAACATTTTAAACATGTTGACAACATATGTTCCTAACTTCTAAACATCATGGAAAGCTGCGTGTACAAACTATGTGACAAATATCTGCTGTTATAAACAGGCAAGACATCTGATTCAGTAGAGAAGCCAGAAGCTGTTACTTCATTTCTTTCTGTTGCCTCCAGATGCTAGCATACTTGTAATTCGCATAAATATATTTAGTGTATCCATGTAGATCCCCAGCATCCTAGAAAAGAAAATTATGCCTATTGTGAATGATGCAATTCTAAACTTTTTTAATATGTAAAAGAAAAAGTAATATTCATTATCTGTTCTAGCTATATGAAATAGAAATTTGTTAAAAATAAGATGTTTAACTGTCAACCTCAGAAGCCGTAAGTTAGGAAATAGTCAGGGTTTCCTACTAACTTACTAATCTTTTAAAATGTTTTAGGCAGTTTTCAACAGCATTAGTCTATTCTCTGACCATCTGCTGTGAGTATAGCTTACTTGCAAAAGAGCCTGGGTGACAGACAATGAAATAATCAAGACAAAACCAAAAAACACCTTTATTTTAAAAACTTGCTAGACACAAGTCTGGCATTTTAAAATATAACATACCCACTCTAACCCCCTAATGAAAACTGCCACAAATCTGTAAGCTTTACAGCAACAATTTTTAAACCATTACATTAAGTTTTGTTTTTAGATACAAAAAAATTACTTTAAAACTGTGACAGATATCATGAAAGTCTAGACATTTTTTAAAATAAAATAACCTGGAGTTTAGTAGAATCCAAAGGGGGAAAAAAAACACTACGTGACTAACACTTAACTTTTTTTTTTAGTTCTAAAGTCTGCCAAATATATACTACCCAAAAAACTGATGAAGAGCACATTATTGCACTCTAAGGCTAATTAACAAAAATAGGTAAAATACTCTAAATTGGATGAATATCTAAACATTACACTTTGTTGCAAAATGATCAGTTTTTTGGATACATGCAGTTTATTAAGAGAAAAACTGCAACAGAAATAAATTGGTAAAATTTGACAAAGTCATTGGTGTTGGCTGAATTGTGTTTCACCAAAAGATATGTTGAAGTTCAATCCTGGTCCTGTGAACATGACCTTTTGGGGAAACATGGGTTTTGCAGATGTAATCAAGATGTAAGTTAGAAAAGGTACACTCATACATTGCTGGTGGGGCTGCAAATTAGTGCAGCCACTCTGGAAAGCAGTGTGAAGATTCCTTAGAAAACTTGGAATGGAACCACCATTTGACCCAGCTATCCCACTCCTCGGCCTATACCCAAAGGACTTAAAATCAGCACACTACAGAGACACAGCCACATCAATGTTCATAGCTGCTCAATTCACTATAGCCAGATAGTGAATTGGCAACCCAGATGCCCCTCAATTCAGGAATGGATAAAGACAACTGTGGTGTGTGTATATATATATATATATATATATACACACACATACCATGGAGTATTACTCAGTCATAAAGAATAATAAAATTATGGCATTTGCAGGCAAATGGATACAGTTGGAGAATATCATGCTAAGTGAGATAAGCCAATCTCAAAAAACCAAAGGAGGAATGATCTCACTGATAAGCGGATGATGACACATATAGGGGATGGGAAGGGGGCAGGAATGGAGGAAGGAGGGACTCTATAGAGGGATTAGAGGGGTGGGGGGGAGAAAAAAAATAACAGAATGAATCAAAAACTATTACCCTAGGTAAATGTATGATTACCCAAATGGTATGCCTCTACTTCATGTACAAACAGAGAAACAAGATGTATCCCATTTGTTTACAATAACAATGAATTAAAAAAAAAAAGATATAAGTTAGGATGAGATCATACTGGACTAGGGTGGGTCTCTACTTCAATATGACTGTTGTCTTTTAAGAGACAATGAGACATTTAGAGAGAATGCCAGCCCAGATCAGCAATAGGAATGATGAATCTACAAGTCAAGAAATGCCTAGGGCTGTCAGTGGTAACAAGAAGCTAAGAGAGGCATGGAACAGATTATCCCTCAGAGGCCTTGAACAATACCAACCCTGATGACACCTTAATTTCATACTTGTGGCTTCTGGAAATGTAAGAGAATAAATTTTTTTTTTTGGGTACTGGGGATGAATTCAGGGGCACTCAACCATTGAGTCACATCTGCAGCCCTATTCTGTATTTTATTTATAGACAGAGTCTCATTGAGTTGCTCAGTGCCTTGCTGTTGCAGAGGCCAGTTTTGAACTTGTGATCCTCCTGTCTCAGCCTCCCGAGCTGAAATTTCTGTTGCTTGAAGTCATCGGCTTGTGATATTTTGTTATGGTATTGCCCTGAGGAACTAATGCAGTCATAAACAAAATAAGACTATACTAATACTAACACATAACAGTAACAATGGTAAAGATTACTTACGAATTGATGGGATCATATTTTTGAACTCCATATGCTGGTATTACTTCTGCACGCTTGATTACTTTTTGAGTATCATACAGAAGGAACATGCTGAAAAGGACTAATCCACCATACATGGCCACTGAGTACAGAGTGGCTCCAGCCACAGTGGTAGGTGGAAGAAACATAGATCCTGCAATTGAAATTGAAAAGAAAAATTAAGATTTGTTAAAAAAAGGAATTTCCTATAATTGGACTAATAATTTAATTACTTAAAAAAAACTCCTTGGTATAGTGTGTAAGTAATAAGACATGTGAGTATGTGTTCTCTCTAATGTTATTTATATTTGTTCAAAATCCATGGTATTCATTTCTTCAATGGGTCACCTGCCCACATCAAAGGAAGGCTCCTGTATCAAAGCAATTTTCATGTTCTTTAAACCATTTTAGATTTTATTTCATAAAATCAATATGTTTTTTTCAACATCAATGAAAACCAAATTAGCATGGCTACAACTTTAATAACTTATGACTTAATTATAATATTTGAGTGTTTCATATTTTAGGACATATGAACCAAGTACTAAGTGTCAAAACACAGCAGCTTACCCAGTGAGGAAACAAAGACGAGACCCAGGCCCACTCCCAGGGGTGCTCCCATGTTCAGAAACTTCTCACTGGGTGCACACATGGCCACAGTAGAGAGGCCTCCCACAATGCCGGCTGTGTACCATGCAGCTCTGATAAGAAGAGGCCCCCCTAATATCGTCAGAGGAGCTACTACTGTACCCATCACACCTGTAGGAAGAGCAAGTACTTGTTAAATATTTACTAAATAACAACAAAAGAACAAATGCCATATTGAATGTGCTATCTTAAAATATTGTACCTTTCTTTTAGATACTACTATCTTCCAAATTCCACAACCCAAACCTGTGGCTATCCAAATTCTATTACCATATTAACATTATTCCTAGTCAGTCACAACTTATAAACATTAACCTAAATTTTTAGCAACTTTATAAAATTCCAAGTAGCTCACTATTTGGATCTAAACCCACCATCAATTTTTACAGATTTATAGATTCAAGATTGAAGTAAAAAGGCTTAAAACAAATAACACAAAGTGAAAAAATGAGAGTAAGAGTGTATGATAGTGGAAAAAACAGAACTTACAGGATAATAGTGTTACTTGTGTACTAGGGAATGCTGTCAGAGCTTATAAAAGTTATTTTAGGTGTCAGATATTTATAAACATCTTCATAAAAATTACAGTGGAAAGCATTATTAATTTAAAGAACAAAGGTAAAAGCAACTCCTTAATAGAAAGAATAGGTCCTAGATAAGGCATTAGTCAAGTGCTGAGTAGAAGTTACCCTTTTGTTAAATGTAGTTTACCTCACACAGAACAAGCACAGTGCTATACACAGTGCTATCTTTATGCTGAATCTTCAACACTAGTGTGTCCCTTGGGTCACAGTACCACTTTTAGATCAAGTAATAAGGCACACTGTTATTTCATGATGATGGCTAATTTAAAAATACCTTTTGTTCTAGGAAAGACAATGGATAAAAATTTCTACCTATGACGTTTCTCTTAGGATTACCATCAGTTTTGCAACTGGCAGCAAAATTTTTAGCAACTTTCTATACTTTCATTTCTTCCCTATTTCTAAAAACACCAAAAAGCAAGTCTCTAGGAGATATGTATCAGATTTGAAATCCTTTTGATATTGGATAAGATACACAAAGGTAAATCTATACACATACTACAGGCTGCTACAGGAGACATGTTTAACATTGGTGTGTTTTAAGGTCAGCATCACAACCAACCTTTCAAAGCAAAGGTTTAGCAATAATTTAACCAGTAATGACTACAGAAAATTTTGTTTTCTTCACATGAGGTTTCACTAACTCATGTATGAGCCATTTACATCTGTGAAGAGCCACCTAAAAAAGGTAGTTTTCGAGGTTGTTCAGTAACAATTTAAAATAGAACATACCAGAATGTAGTAACCAAGCAAGATGCTTTGGGCCTGGGCTTTGCTCATATGATATGGAGTGTACCAGCATTCCAGCTCCAATCATGGCTGCAAAGGTCGCACCAATTGTCTAAAAACATGGAAAAAACCCCCCCAAAAACTGATCTTTAAATAAAAACAAAGTAGAGACTCCTAAGTTTCAAACATAATTAGGCATTTCTAATAAACCAGTTTTTATGAAGGATAAATGGTATTCTATATCATCTAGCACATTAAGGCAATGGTTTATTTCAGTTTTGGCTAAGGTAGTAAGAGTGCCCCCTCCTGCTATACATGAGGTTTTGCAGACAGCTTCAAGTACCTGAGTGGAGCTTAGGCTAGCACCAACGCATTTTAACAATTAACAGAATTCTTTCAAAACTCACAGAATAGGGCTGGGGTTGTAGCTCAGTGGTAGAGCACTTGCCTAGCATGTGTGAGGTATTGGGTTTGATCCTCAGTACCACATAACATTAAATAAATAAAATAAAGATATTGTGTCCATCTACAAAAAATTAAAAAAATCATTTTGATTAAAGTATATATTCTGGTACAACACAAATAGCATGTGCAATATACATATTATGTCTATATTTATATATAAATATATATTTACTATGCGACATACATATTGTGTCTATTTACCTATGTATGTATCTATCTATACATATCACATTTCCTTGAAATCATTTTCAAATGGATCTGAAAAGTTGAAGGTGAATGTCATAGCATGTGGAAAACAATGAGAAGACTTCACATTTCTGTACTTGCAGGTTTATGGCTGACTTGGTCGTCATTTCTTTTCTTTGACTATCTTAGGTGATTTCCATGGTTTAACATATAAAAATTCCTTGTGTTATGACCAGAAGAAATGTGTATGATAGAAACAATAGTGATAGTCGATTTTCAAGTAACTTAAGGTAGAGATTGTAAACATGCAGTCTTTGGATAGAATCAGGCAGTAGATATGCTTTGTTTGGTCAACTATTCCTAAAATCTGAATGTTTTTAGATGCCCATAATCCCATGTGCCATAGCAAGCCTCCTTATTCATCTGTATTGTCTGGCAAATACATGGGCATCAGAATTTTCAGCCTATGATATAAAGTACAGGTAAACAGTTGTTTTTTGCACAGGACCAAAAAACCCTTAATTAAAAAAGAAAAGCATATTTTATTTAATTTTCCAATGGAGAGACAATTACTAAAAACTACTTCATGCCTCCTCTAAGCATAATATTTTCAGGATATTTACTACAATTACATTTATTTTCTTCAGAGGTCCTTCATGATTCAGTCTCATTTTTGCCATTTACCTTTCCATACTCTACATTTCTATAATGACTGGTAGGGCTGCAAACAGGCCACGAGTTTCATGTCTCAGTTGTGTCCACTGTGCCTACACATACTTCATTGCTATATGGCTCACTGAGCTTTTCATCTTGAGTTTAGTTTTTTCTATTAGGCATTTTGACTGCCCAGAAGCAGTGCCAGATGCTTCTCTATTTCAAAGCACTTGGGGCAAACTCACTCCATCTCATCTCCCAAATGATACATCTTCATTTCTGTAGAAACTGTGTTTGGCTTTCTCAACTATTTCACTTAATTATTCTTAACAGCAGAGGAGAATAAGCTTTTGACCAGAGGGTTGAGGGTATAATTCAAGCTCAAAACTTCTTTAAGTCTTATTTCAAGGCCTAAAATTTTATGTATATTTATATCTTTTGTGTTTATTTTATTACGAAAGTATTGTTTTAAATTACGTACCTTTGATTCAAACTGATATTGCTGGTGAGAATTCACATGCTCACTGTGCATTCATGAATCTCCAGGCTGAGAGATTCATGATGCACATTTGAAAAGCATGATCCTGGACTATATAAGTGTTCAAATGGCTACGCAACTGTGAACAGTTCTCTTCTTAAAAAGCAGAATACAGTGGAACCCTCACATCTGAAAGTTAGATGGATTTGGGTTCCCTATGGAGGGAACTGGTTAAGTACTACATCATCTCTCCCATCTCTTCACTCAGTGTCATTCACCGATGTAGTTTAGGTTGTTATCCTACATTTCAAAGGCACAGCTGGTACACCTGTTTCATGTCTCTTCCACCTCAACTGTTAACATTCAAATTACAAACCATATTTTTGCTTTTTCAGTTTCTTTAATGGCCTTCAATGGCTTAGGTAATCGCCTTAGCTTAGAAATCAAGTGTACTCTTTCTAACCTTGTCTAACTCACACCTCAAACATGTGAAACTTTACTCTTACTGGGATTGTAAGCATCTTTTCAAATTAGATTTTCCGATCTCTTCTTTGTTCAAGCTGTTTGGTGAAGGTGGACTACCCTTACCTTCTTCTAAAAATAAAACATGTTAGCTGTTCAATAGCCCTGATGAAATGTCTCCTTCACAGAGCTACTCTAAGAGTACAAGACAGAAACAGTCTTTCTATTAATTTTTGTGCTTTCTACATCTTACTGCACATCCCATACCATGGACTCCAGTTCAGCTTATACTAAATAGTGTGATACAGGAACTGCATCTGAAACCGTATTTTGGTATCTATAAAAATCCAAGTGTTCAAGAAATATTCAATGAATATAAAATCTTATATTAGGACAAGAAGCTTAGGAATACTAAGCACTATTCTACTCTTAATAGCACAGAATGCTTTACATTCAATAAAGAATAGCAGCTAAGAATGCATTTCCTTATTTGTGTCAGCTGTACTAGTAAGTCGTATAAACATCTGAAGTAACACTTGCCTAATATTATATTCTTCCATTTAATACTCCAGTATAGTTCATCTAATCTTTTGATGTTTACACACACAAGAAAAATGAAAGCAAGTTGACTTACCACCCAAGAGCCTCTCATCATGAAGTTCATAAGTGCAGGTGTTCTAGATACTGCCAAAGCAGACAAAGTAGTTAAACCAATACTTCCTGCTAAATACATATAGGTAGAATGAATTCTATCCTTCACATACTGAGGCCAAATTCTGTAAGAAACATGACATGGTTAGTTTATGGAATCAGGGCTACGAATTCTGGTTCAATCACTCACTGGTTAGGTGACCATAAGATAAATTATTTAAGTATTCTAAATTGTATTCACTTCATTTATCATGGAACTAATTACAAAAAACTTGAAGTTCTATAAAGATTAAGTGACACGAAACATAAGCTCTTGGCACACATAAAAAGCAACATATTTTCTCTTTGCTAAAATACATATGGCCTTGGTAAAAGATGTTTACTTGGGTTTGAATAAATACAGGCCAAAGAAGCAAAAAGTAACTCAATTTTTTTTTTCGTGTATATACACAGATAAAGATTGGATACGAAACATTCCACTAGTGATTAAAGGTTAAAGATTAAAGAATGAGAATTGGAACATTTAAGGAAAGTTTGGAATCATTCAGGAACAATTTACTTACACAGCCTTTTCAATAGCTCCAATCTCATTAGACATTCCCAAGCCATAGTAGCACAATGCTCCAAGACCAACAGCAGCTCCTCCAGCAACGAACCACCTTCCCACCTGATCAACTGAAGAATACAGGAAGAAATACAGGTTAATACTGTCACATCTCAACTAAATTAAAGTGCTGGAGGTAAAGCCTTCTCAACATTTATTAGGGGATCAAATCATATACTGGACTTCTTCATCACTGCTATAATTTCATGTGGACAGACAATGTTCTCAAGGACAGGAGACCATAGTGAAGAACACTCCTAAAACAAAGGTGAATAATTACTACAAAAGGAAAGGCCCAGCCAGGTGCTATGGCTCACACCTGTAATCCTACCTACTTGAGAGGTTGAGGCAGGGGAATTGCAAGATTGAGGCCAACATAGTGGGGGCAGATTTTACTGGCCTTCAGTCTTATTCTAACAACATTTTGGTGAGGTGGGGCAGTATGTCTATAGGTGTGGAGATGACTCTGAAACACTTTATTGAAAGGAGTTTGAGTGGGTGTGTTCTCATGAAGTTTTTAGACACTAAAAGATGAAAGGAAAATATCAATAAATAATCATCCATACTATGTCTAAAGTGGTATTAACAATGATGAAGGTTTAACATGGCATCTAGAAAGAAGAGACCAAAGAAGAAATCAGTGTTTATGCAGCAGTCAAGGGAGAGAATGCTCTTGCTTACAGTACCAACAATTAACTTATCAACTCTATCTCATAAAGAGCATCTTGCCCTTCAATATAAATTTTTTCACTAAGAATGTTACTATGCTATTGCTATGTAATTATGGTTTGTTCTCTAGGATTAACCTACTAATCAGAAACAAATACCCTGAGGATACCAACTAGGGCTTTTTCCCATTGTAATATACTGCTATTTTATAAGAATGTTAAGGAAGAGTGGTCGTCTTTGATTAGCTTTGGGAATATTAACAATCTAGGTATGGAATTTGCAAAGCTGAAATGCAAACTGTGAACTGGAGTGACTTCATTAAGATAATGCATTTCTAAAAGGTCCTAAGTGGGCAGTTTGATGATCCTTCCTTAGATAGCTAGGTTTTTCCTAACATGTATGTTTGGTGCCACATTCTTGTCTTAGACATAGATAAACATTTATGCTCAAATGAAGATTCTATATGATGTTAAATGAACCTCCTTAACAGACTATACCTTTAAAATCATGGCATATTATTTTTTTTCTAAAAACGGTGAAAGTAAAAATTTTTACTGGAAGAAATAAATGTAACCAGGAACCACTGAACCCAATGCAAAGTACTAATGTTTTTTGGATCATTAAATCTCTGAGAACAGAAATCCCTTCTTTCCAGAAAATGCATATATACACAAGTTTGTATACATTTTTAGAAGGCTATCCATAAACTTCTTAAAACATCATATAGTTCAGGTTAAAAACTAAAAACTAAAGATTGCCACCTACTTTTAAATATTTTTTCCACTGATGGTTCCATTGCAGCCTCTTTGAGTTCTTGGCCAGTCTTCCCACGGCGGATCCCAATTCTTGTCCTGGTGGCATACTCCTAATATATAAATGAAGATATATTATCCACACAAAACAGTATGTTTAATAATAAAATAGAGGATCTCCCTATACTAGAAAACTCTGAAGAAATTTGATACTTTCTATAATGTCAATAATAGTCAACCAAATTAAATGTATGCCAAACTGTGCTTGCTCTTCATAGTGATTCACTAATTCATTAAATACTTCTTGGTTTGAGTTTCAGAATAATTTCCTTTCATAAATTATATATTTTATTTATATACCTAGAATTATTACAAATGTTAACTCTCAAGATGAGAATCTAGTAGTAGTTTTAAAAATACAGAAAAAACATTAGTTACATTCTGTCATCTGGGAAATAGGTTAAAGAAAAGTCTTTCTCCTGAACATGAAGCCAAGGGATGCCATGATTACTGCTTCTGTTCTGGCTCTTTTTCAATGCTGGAATGGTTAATTTAAGAGGGAAAAGTTGACTTTTTAGATACTGTGTATTCTTCTTAAGTACCTCATACTTTAAAACTTACACTCTGGGCTGGGGAGATAGCTCAGGCCCTGGGTTCGATCCCCAGCACCACAAGAAAAAAAACAAAAAAAAACCAAAAACAAACTTACACTCCTACTCACTTGAATGCTAGAGGAGAAATCTGCTGTAAAAGGAAATGGGCTCTTCTCTAACCTGAGAGATTTCATCACTCTCTGAATAAGAGCTAAAATAGTTATCTTTACCAACTTATTAAGAAGCTGTTGGCTTCCTGGCAATATCTCTGGGTTCATAAGCATTTGCCTATAGCTCCACTCACAATTTCCTTGTTGCATCCACTATGTAACTCTTGATCCCTTACTATTTACTCTCAATTTTCTGAGTGAGAAATCCCAAGAGGTGTAAGTAAAGGAAAGCTATAATAGCTCTTTTTTCATACATGATAAGAAAACAAAACAGAATAAAAAAATTGATGGGGAAACCAATATGAATATTGGCATTACTGGTTTTTTGTTTGATAATGGGGAATGAACCCAGGGGCACGCGACTACTGAATTATATCCCTTTTTTGGTGTGTGTGGTGGAGATCAAACCCAGGGCCATGTCCATGTTAGGCAAGCACTCTACCATTGAGATACATCCCCATCCCCAGTTCTTTTTCATTTTGAAACAGGGCCTTGCCAAGTTGTTCAGGATGGCCTTAGATTTATGATCCTCCTGCCTCAGCCTCCCGAGGAGCTGACAGGTATGCACCACCTGCTGGCTGTTACTGTTAATTATTTTTAATAAATCATTACCTGATTACCTGTAAATCCCTAAAAGGAACAACAAAACAACTCCCCAAATGAACAGACCCAAACCAATCTCAGGGTCCCACAAAGAGGAGAGAGAGGAGAGAGAGGAGAGAGAG
Organism: Sciurus vulgaris; assembly: GCF_902686455.1. Taxonomy (NCBI): domain Eukaryota; kingdom Metazoa; phylum Chordata; class Mammalia; order Rodentia; family Sciuridae; genus Sciurus; species Sciurus vulgaris. The sequence continues at coordinate 43,673,249 of NC_136464.1, forward strand.
GAGAGAGGAGAGAGGAGAGGAGAGGAGAGGGAGAGGGAGAGGGAGAGGGAGGGAGGGAGAGAGGGAGAGAGGGAGAGAGGGAGAGAGGGAGAGAGGGAGAGAGGGAGAGAGAGAGGGGGAGAGAGAGAGAGAGAGAGAGAGAGAGAGAGAGAGAGAGAGAGAGAGAGAGAGAGATACACAGACAATAGGAAAACATTCAAATTATCTTTACCCTGCTGGGTGTTAAGAGCCATTGATTCTTCGTGATGGAACTCTTCACAACAGGGGAGGCCTTGGTGAAGGCTGGGTGGAAAACCTTGGAAGGTAGTGTCCGGAGACACACAAACCTTGCAGCCAGCATGGTGACACACCAGGTTTACCAAGCAGATCTAATCACTAGTTATAAAGGCAAAAACACCAAAAACCAAAATCCATTAATTAAGGGGAGGAGGATATGGAAGAGAAAGAGACTAGAAGGAACAAATTATCTTTCAGTAGGGAAAAAAATGGAATACAGCAACCTCTTTAATTTTCAATAATGAAGCCTCTGCCTGTCTCTTCTAATTCAAGAAATTCATCCCACAGAATCCAGTTTGGAATGGAGCCACCAAATTAGGTTTAAAGCCCAGTTTGACAAGTAATAGGATTTATGACTCTGAGAAGTTATGTGTAACTCGGAAGGGACGTTATTATTTTAACATGATTAAGTCTGTGACAGCTTTAAAAACATGTAGTTTCAACTTTAAGATTTATATAAGCATACAGTGAGAAAATTTAAAAGAAGAATTTGCATAACTTTTGAGCACAGGAAAAATGTTATCCAACAAAGAGATGAATTTTAACTTTTTTTAAGGTCATTTTGTACTGTAAGTCTAAAGGACATCAAATCAAACATAAATTTCAGCTAAATACTCAAATATTACTTCCCTTCAAGATAAATGATAGATAGTCAAATTAAGTTAACCTATTACTTATGCCTTTCTACAACTACATAAGGGCAATTAATCTTTAAAAGTAAACTTGGCCACCAACCAGGTTTTCCTCATGTTAAACTCTAAGTGATGAATTCAAAGAAAAGCGTGCTAAAAATTTGATTCTATTAGCTCTGGGACAGATTATACCAGATAAGTGGTCAATAAGAAGTCAAGTAAATGTCTTACTGCAATGCTAAGGTGATTGTGGACAGACAGGTAAGAATGCAATGACGTTTAAGTCAACTTGAGCTACCAACCCATCTCTACCAATGATTTGTAGTGAATCTGAGGCAAGTGACCATCCTTCTGTGTCTCATTTTCTCCATCTTTAACATAAGAAAACTTGGCCCAAACAGTGTTCAGACACAGTGCTGACCTGGGACTATGCGCTTTGAAACTGTCAAAGATGCCAGCGATGCATCTTGCAATGTAGACTCCTGGGTCCTACATTGCTCCTAGAGATTCTAGTTTTAGAAATGAACTAGTAGTGCATTTTAACCAGCACCCCTAACGCTAATAACTCTTGCTTTAAAATAGACGAATGTCCTTCCAGCGCAGCCACTGGAACTATGAAGGGTGTACAACACTGGACATCTGTCCTTGGGGAAAATACCAAGACCTTCGGGTACTTGCAAGTCATTACATCATCTCAACCCTTATCTTCCTCAGCCCACGGACGGGGGCAGAGGTCCAGACCAGAATGGCTTCCGTGTCCTGTAACAACCCAGAGTGGGAATCCCGCTTCTGCCACAAGTTAAAAGTGACCGTGCGCAGGTATTGGACCTCTTAAACAAATACCTTAGCTAATACTGTATAAAATACTACCGCCCCTTACATAAGGCTTTACACTCCCGAAAGCACTGACGAGCTCCGGCGCCAGGTCTTCCATCCTGCCCACTAGATTCGGATGCTAACCCCTCCGACCTCCCGAAGTCAGCGCACTCTGCGACACCCCGCCCCTTGTCGGGCGCCCCTTTATCTGCCAGGGCCGAGGCAGTGAGGCTCGGCGGATGGATGACTCAGCACCTTGTTGCCCAAGCAGCAGCCGTCGGCGAGGCCAATCCTTGTCCGCTGGTCCAGGACCCCAGGGCTGCCGCTCGCTCCACGGGGGTCACCCACAGGACGGCGACCCTGACCCGCAACCCAGCCGTGACAGCCGATGGAGCCGCCGCCTCCAGCCCTCCCTGGTACCGCCCAGACGCCCCGCAAGGCCGGCTCTGAGAAGTATGGAGAGGGTCTCAAGTCAGGTCGAAGGAGAATTACCTCAGTTCCCGGTCACCTCCACCACGCAGTTCCCCTTCCGGGCCTGCGAAACGTGTACACCCCACCTCCTCTGCCCTCCACCCGCTCCTTACTGCCTGTGCGCGCGCAGTCTCTGAGGCTCGCTGAGTGACGCCACATCCGGAGAAGAGGTAAATAGTACAAACAGCCAATAATGAGCAGACCTCTGAAGGAAGGGCGGGCATAACGGGGAGCCGGGGTTCCGGTTGGTGGGGCGGGACCAGTGGAGGATTGTGGTTGGAAACGTCACAGTCAGCATCCATTTTGGATGCAGGCTGGGAAGCCCCCTCGGCCATATTTGCTGTGGGTAGGGGTGCTTTCTTGTTTGTTTCAACCTTTTTACCCACAGCAGGTATAAAGTTTAAAAACTGAGAGTAGTGTTACAGTCGAAAATGATTCCTTCATTGTGTCTTATGCCGCCTTTTGTGCCTTTATTGTGAGATAAATAATTAGGCCAAATGTTGTAATTTCTGACCTGAGCCAACCCGTTTCTTGGGTCCGACGTCAAGGATTAGATGGTTGAGTCTAGTGTTTTTTTTTTCTTTTAAATTGCTTTGCGACCTTGCTATGGCACTTTTTCAAGCCCAGTCTATACCTGAATAATAGAGCATATACAAAGGACTTTCCTCTTTCCAGAGTTTTCCCGAGGACCATTAAGATGCTTCCATTGAGAGTAATTCGTTATGTAAAAGCCATTTCTTGGTTTCTAGGAAGCACCCCTTTCCGTTTTATTATTCACTCTCGCTCTCTTACCGTTAAACAAATATTTACCGGGAGCTCACTTTGAAACAAGCACAGGGCTAGGGATGTATACAGCTGATTAAAACACACCTGGTATCCCTGTTTGGCGAAACAAAATCTTTGCTCTTAAGGCATTCAGTTTCGGGTGAAGAAAAAATAGACAAATACTACAGTTAGACTGGTGATAAATACTATGAAGAAAAAGGATAAAGCACTAGAGGGGTGATACTATAGATAGGTGATTAACAATAAGAACTTTTATTACCTACTAAGCAATTGCTAATTGTGATTTATGATTATCTCTTAACAGTATATTACTGACAAACATAAAGGTTTGCTTTTTTTTTTTTAATGTGGCTAATAAAACTGTTTAACAAGGACAGACTTCTTATCTCTTTACTGGAAAACATCAGGCAAACACTAAAATCTGGCACTGAACAGATCCAGCATGAGCAATTTAATCTTACTTTAGATCTTCACCTGATTGATTAGTTAGCAAATAGGATCTCTGTTTAGCTCTTTCTGTGATATTCCTTTTCCTAGAGCTTCTTTTTCAGCAAAGAAAAGGAATTTACAACATAATACCTGAATAAATAGAATCTTGAAGTCTATGACTCAGGATTCCTCCAAGATTGCTATTAATTACAGCTTATTCTCTTTGTATAAGAAGAAAAATTTCTGATTTCCTAATTTTCTTTTTCAAGTATGAGGCAATTCCACTGGCATCAAATATTTTGAAGCAGGGGTGTAACAGTGGTCCACTTTATGCTTTGAATATAACCCTTACTGCTTTACCATTGCAATTTATTTTTAAAAAGGACATGTTTCTTTCTCTTACTCTCTCCCTGCTCCTCCTAATCTCTTCCCCTTCCTAATATCAGGTTAAACAGGATTACCTTTCTTTCCTATCCTAGGCAGAGTTATCTGTCCCTGAGTACACAACCCTAGGAACCAGACTTTGGAAATGGTACGGGAAGATCTCAGAAATGTTTGTCTCCCATTACAACTCCAAATAGAGAGCACATGGGATGTAGCCTTTTAGCCACCTCTTTAAACACCCCCTGTTCCTGCTGATGGGCAGAATCCCAGCCTTTGGGACTGGAGTCCCTTGTTTCTCCTTTGCTAGCAAAACAATAAACCTTCTTTTTCCTTTTTCTTAAAACCATGTCCTCCTTATTGCATTGGCATCAGGGACAAGGACTGAACTTTCAGCAATGGGGGAGGAAGCTCCTCACATTATTGGGAAGAAAACTGTGGCACTGTGTGTGTGTGTGTGTGTGTGTGTGTGTAGAGTTCCATTGCCTTGGGAGGCCGATTGAGTATTGTAATTGTTCCAGCAAAAGGTGATGAAGACTGAGTATAAGAGAATAGAGGGACAGAGGGAAGGCTTATGACAGAGATATGTTGCTGAGGTGGAATTTACAGGATTTAATGACTGATAGAAAATAGTTGATAAGGATGAGGGAAGTGCCCTTAGTAATTTTTCTTTTCTAAACTGAGTGAAATTGGGTGGATAATTACACCATTAATTTGGAGAAGGGATACAGGAAGAGATACAGATGTGGGGGAAGTAGATAAGTAAAACCGGTATGTAGTGTTAAATTGTAAATTTACAGTTTCTAAGGACTCAGAACAAAGGAGAGATAAAAGACTCATATCCTAAATTCCAATGTTGAATATAACATCCTAATTTTTTTTTTTAATGGACTGTTGTTTCCTTATTCTCTACCTGCTGATTACGGGCAACTGCTGACTGATAGTGGAGAAAATTCAGAAACAAGGACAAAAGGGAAAATATTTATTTTTAGTTAAAATAAATGCTCCTCCTATGCCCTAATAGACTTTTCCATTAGGAGGTGTGTGGGTGCAAGAGAAATGAAAAGCGAATTTTCAAGGGATTTAACTCTGTTCTCCCTGTAAGGTCTCCCAACAAAGGGAAGGTGCTTCTTCTGGAAAGGTTGCGGATGTTTCCAAGTGTGGGCACCAAAAAACACCTGTTTTTCATGTGTTTGCTGAATGGTAGAAAACAGTAGGTGGTGCTATGTTTCCTATCTTGAATGTCTGCCAAAGGCCCATGTATTGAATTCTTGTGCCTTGGAACAAGGGAGGTGGTGGAGCCTTTAAGAGTGTGAAGTCTTGGGTTGTTTAGGGTGGGCCCTGAAGAGGACTGTGGGACCCTGGTCTCCTCTCTGTCTGTCCCTTTATTTTCTTTCACTTCAGTCATAAGATGAGCCAGTACCATGCTAGCACCATGATGTGCCTTCACAGTCCCAAAGCAACAGGACTGACCAATCATGGACTGATCTCCCTGAAATCCTGGGGTAAAATAAACCTTTTCTCTTTGTAAATTTATTATCTCAGATATTTGTCATAGTGGTGGAAAGCTGACTAACACAGGTAAGAGGTGGGTCAAGATCTCCTCTTAACTTGTTTTCCCTTGGATTTGAAATTTGCTTCAAAACTGTAACTGTGAACATGTATCTACTTGTTTGCAGCCCTTGGAATGCTGCCGAAGGTTGGCAGTAGAATCATGCAAGGCTGAAATGCCCAGATGTGTATAACAGACCATTTAGTGTGCTACATGACAGTCAGTGTCTGACTGTTTGGGTGAGAAATCGGACTGCCAACCTCAAAAGTTGTATCATGTCAGTCTCAGAAGGAAAATGAAACCACTGAAGAGAAGGCATTGTTTTCTCTGGATCCTGCCCAAAGCAGCACCTTGCATGCGTGCCCTGACTGAGGGTAGAGAGGGGGCACAGAGAACAGGCCACACTTTTTCCATTGAATATAAAAATCCATGCCTCCCATTGAACATAAATCCCCAACATGACTGATGGTGATAAATCCTGAATCTGACTGACAAGTTGTCAGATTATCCCAAGCTTGTCAGAATGGAATAAATTGGGCTGTCCACCTTAAATTGACTAGGACCTCATGAAGCAATGTTGGGACTAGTTTAAGGAAAAATGAAGTTCATTTTTGCACTCACCCAACTGGCAATCTTTCAATTTTTTAGCAATTATTTAAGCAAAGACTAATGGATTAGACGAATCTTCATGTCCCATCCTGCTCAGTATTGCTTTGAAGATAGCTTGACTTTCCAGTAAAAATATCCTTCAAGAATTCAGGATAAATAAAATCATTTTCAGGTAGAGGAATGGTAAGAGTACATATATGTTCGAAGAGACATGCTTAAGAAATATCTTCAGGGTGAAGGGAAATGATATCCAAGAGAAACTTGGAACTTCAGAAATGAACAACAGACATGGCAAATAACTGAGTAGACATAATAGACTACTCCACTTAAAGTCCTTAAAATACCTATGAGTATTAAAAGCAAAACTTGTAACACAATTTTGTGGGATTTTCAGTGTATAGGTATAATAAATATGACAACTGAACATAAAGGGGTTGATGGGGACCATGAAACCTATCTGATTGCCAGGCATCTCATGTTTTTTTAGTGGTAAAATATTAAGTCTAAATCGATTATAAAAGTTATTATAATCCCTAACACACCACCACCAACAAAATGTACAAAGAGCTATAGCCAAAGAGTCAAAAAATAAATTAAAATAGAATACTCTTGTTATGGGCTGATTTGAAAATCAGCCCAGACTTTCCCCATTTTGTTCAGATGCCTTACCCTGTGTGAAAATGACCCCCTTCCTCTTGAGCCCACTTGCATGGAAGGCTGACACCTCCATCCCCAACCACTTACACCCTGACCACAATATCCTTGATATATGGACTAATGCAAGATTGTTTTTATGAGAATGTAAGTTCTGCTTTTCTGAAAATGTCATTTCTGAAAATGTGACCTTTTTTTGTAGCCTGGTAATTTTCCACTTTATGAAATGTATCTTGTGATTATGATTGCTTCTTCTGTCCCCCCTTCTTTGTGATTTCGAACCTTATAAGTGTGTTCCTGCCTCCTGTTGGGGTCGAGCGTTACAGAACTGTTTGGTTCTCTGTACTCTCTGCTCCCATGCAATAATCTTTGTCTTCACTGCCAAAAGACCTGGAGATTTATTTGGTAATTTGGGAATAGTGCCTTAATGCTATAATATTGTTAGACATTCTAAAGAAAGGCAGGGAAGGGAGAACAGAGGATACAAATACAAAATGCTAGACTTAAATCCAGCAGGTCAATAATCACACCAAATGTAAATGGTCTAGATATACTAATTAAGGATAGAGATTTTGAGATTGAATTGAAAAAAGAAGACCCAATTGTATGCCACCATGTGAAATCCACTATAAGTATAATAGGGTAGATAGATTAAACATCAAAGGAAAGAAAAGATCATCAAACACTAATCAAAAGAAGGGTAACTGTATTAAATTTAGACAAAATAGACTTTAGACAAGAAAGATTACCAGGGATTGAAGGGATGTTACATAATGACAAAAGGTAAAATTTTTCAAAAAGACAAAATATCTCTAGAGGTATTTGACCTTTTTACAGAACAGAGGGTCAAATAAATGAAGCAGAAACTGATAGAAGAGAAAGGTGAAAGAGGCAAATCCACAATATACATGCAGATATCAACTCTTTCCTCTCAGTAAGCAATAGAATAAATGGAAAAATGTGAGAAGACATCAGAGACCTGTAACCACTAAAACCATTTTTGGTTTAACTGGTGTTTATAGAACATCCATCCAAGAATAGAAGCATACATATTATTCTCAAGTGTACATGAAAGATTCTTAGCAATAGACCATATAGTGGACTGTAAAACTAACCTTAACAGATTTTAATGAGTGAAAAATCATACAAAGGATATTTTGTGGCCATATAGAATTAAAAAATAAAAAAGTTGTTTGAAGTATAACCAAATATTTGAAAATTAAATAATACAATTCTCTAGAACCCATTGATCAAATAAGTTCTCTCAAGTGCATATAGAAAATATTTTCAACTGAATGAAAATATAAATATAGATATAAAATTTGTGTTTTGCACAAATTTGTGTTTTGTGTCTGTACAGCAATGCTTACAGAAAGATTTATAATATTGAGTACTTGCAATAGAAAAGAATAAAGTTCTTCAATCTATAATCTAAACTTCTAACTTAAGAAGACAGAAAAAGAACTACTAAGCCCAAAGAAACCAGAAAGAAGGAAACTATCAAAAGCAGAAATCAATGAAATTGAAAATAGGAAACAAAGAAAGTACAATGAAATAAAACACTCTTTAAAAATAAAATGGATAAACCACTATCCATACTGTCCTAGAAAAAAGCTTAGAAACAAAATGATCGATATTAGAAGTAGAAAAGAGGACATTGAAAATGTTAGAAGAACAATAAGGGAATACTACAAATACACCATATCCCCAAATTTGACTCTTAGAGAGTAAATGGACTAATTCTTTGGAAGACACAAACTATCAAAATTACCTTCAGAAGAAAGGCAAATAAGAAAAAAATAAGCATGTTGAATAGTGCTGTGCCTAAAAGAGAAATTGAATTTTAATAAAAATCTTTCAGTATATCAGTCTCCAAACCCAGATAGTTGGATGAATTCTACCGTTTAAAGAAAAAAAAATGATGAGGGAATACTTCTCAATTCATTTTATGAGATTATGATTACTTACACAAAACAAAAGTTTTATAAGAAAGGAAAATTAAATCAATATCTCTCGTGCAAAGCAAAATCAGACAAAGTCATAATGAGAAATAAAAATAGACTAATACCTATAAGCAAAGACACAAAAATTCTCCACAAAATATTAGGAAGCCAAATCCAACAACATATTAAAGGGCTAATCTATCTTGACTACATGATTTATCCCAAGAATGGAAAGCTGACTAAAATTTATAAAATAGTCAATGTAATTTATGATATTAACAGACTAAAGAAGAAAAACAACCTGATCAGTAGATTTACCAAAAATGTTTTATAAAATTCAATATTTATTCTTTATAAAAATTTCAGCAAAATAGGAATAGAAGGGCATCTACAAAAAAAAAAAAAATTCCTGAAGTTATTACTACATTTAGTGGTGACAGATTGATTAGAAAGGAAAATACAAACACCATTATTATTTATAGAAAAATCCCAAGGAACTATTAGAAAAACCACCTTAGGAGTATTAAATGAGTTTGAGAAGGTCACAGAATACCTGATTAATATATGTATTATATCAATCATGCTTCTGTATTTTTGCAGTTAACAAATGAAAGTCAAAATTACAAAACAGTACTATTTATATTAGTACAAAAATACTTAGATATGAATTTAACAAAACAAATGCAGGTTATATGTGCTGAAAACTGAAAAATACTGATGAAATAAATCAATGAAGATCCAAATGAATTTGATGTATCATGTTTGTGGATTGGAAGATCCAACATAGTAAATATGTTTATTTTTCCCATGATGATCTTTAAGTATAACACTCTTGCACACAAAAATATCAGCAAGAAATTTTAAGATATTGACAATATAATTCTAATATATACATATATGTAAAAGAAAATGAATTATAATACATTGTAAAAAATTATTTTCAGCACTGGGGTTTAAACCCAGGGGCATTCTACCACTGAACTATATCCCCAGCCCTTTGTATTTTGTTTTGAGACAGGTCTCACTATGCTGCCCATGCTGGACTCACACTTGCCAATCTTCCATCCTTCTGCCTCAGCCTCCTGAGTAGCTAAGATTACAGATGTGCACTACCGCACCAGGCATGTTGTAAAACAATTTTTTGAGGGTGTGGAGGGGTTCTGGTAATAGCCAGAAAGCCTGCTAGACAATTTCTGTAATAGCTGTAACATTTGTAAAACATTTAAAAAAAAAGTTTGAGAATTTACTCTATCTGAAATGAATACATACTGTGAAAAAATAGTCCAAATTTAGACCCATATTAATATAGACAATTGATTGTTGATTCTGGAAGAAAATTAGAAGTTAGGGAAAGCTAATTCAAAACATGAATGAATATCTAGTCTCTGAAGGGCAAATAGCTGCCCCCTTGGTGATAGAAGGTGTTCATTAAATAACCCGGCCAATAAATGCGGCTTGAATTTTTCTCTGCCTTTGGAAAACTGAACAGTTGACAGTAGGAGTCAAATCAGTTTTGGTAAAAGGAAGTCCATATAGTTGAGTCCATACAGAGCTTCTATTCCTGATTCTATGACCACTTATCCTGGGCTCATTGGGCAAGAAATGGGGTCCCTTAGAAAGCGGCTAATGACATCTACAGGATAAGTATGTGTGGAAGGTGCCTGAGTTGCTTGCATATTCTCAAAAAGGCTGGCTTGCATAACTAGCTCTTGTCTACTTCTTGGTAACTGACTTCTTTGAATGTTTCCTGTGCAATTGATAGGGTTACTGTGTACGCAGAGCCTTAAACTACTATTGTTCCTGCTCATCTAGATTGTGCAAGCGGTGTAATTGATGGTGAATACCTTCTTTTTTTCCAGTGGGTTTTAAATTTCACAAACTACAATATCATAGATACATAGCACTTTTAAAATCCCCAATGAAACTCTGGTCATAGGCTTGAGTGAGATTTTGTGGCAGAAAAAACTTCTTACATATTGCTGCAGTTTGTTGCTGGGGGATCAAATGTATCCTGTGGGGCTCTGGGGAGAGGATTCATGGAAACCCATGCTTGGAATCCTCCAGGATATGATCCTGGGTTGTGAAGTCACTTGATTTTCACTGGTCATGTACTCATGACCTCTGTGGCCTTAACAAACAGGTGTCACATTTTCTCTTAGCAACTAGATGCTATGATTATCGGCTGACTCCTTTCTCCGGGCCTACATTCCATCTCCCCTCGCATCTACCGGTAATAATTTGAGTAATTGTGAGAGTACCACATGTCGAGAAAAGAGACCATCTGTGCTCTCATCAAATATGTGAGCAATTGCAGAATCCTGTTTTGAGAGTCTGTCTTCTGGGTACCACTTATTGTATTAGCATCCAGTAGGAAACACATGGAACATCAAAAAGAGACTGTTGAGGGGTTGGGAATTTATCTCAGTGGTAGAGCATGTGGTTAGCATGTGCAAAACCCCTGGGTTCAATCTCCTGAACATACACATGAGGCTACTGACCTGCACGCCACCTGCTTGTCCCTTCTGAGACTGAACCCTGCTCTAAGCCAGAGGAAGCAGGCACTATACAATCCCTAGAGGTCAGACTCCCAGGGCCCAGGACAGGGTAGGTAAGCATGAAGAGTGTTTCTTCAGTTTCTAATCTATTGTGATTAAATTGTGTCTTCCCACCTTCCACCAAATCCCTATGTTGGAACCTTAACCCCCAGTGTCACTGTACTGGGAGATGAGTTCTTTATGGACATAATTAAAAGTTAATGAGGCAAGGATGGTGGGTGCATGGTGCCTTTTTAAGAAGACAGGGAAACACCAGAGATCTCCCTTAGCTGGTGAGGGCACAGTGAGAAGACACCATCTACAAGCCAGGAAGAGAGCCCTCCCTGGACAGCAACCCCAGTTGCACCTTGATCTTGGACTTCCAGCCTGCAGAACTGTGAGAATAAATTTCTGTTGTTTAAACATCTAGTCTGTGGAATTTTGTTATGACAGCTCATGGAGACTAATGCATACCTATAAGATGAAGATTGTAATAGGTATCTCCTGGGATTCCTGTGAAGATTAAATGAAGTAATATGCTTAATTTTCTAGTTTAAGGTAATATATGGTAATATTATTAACAATTCTTCTATTATTTTTATTCTTGGATTTAACAATTAAACAGAGTCTATTTTTGTGCATTGTAGTTATCATTCCCTCCTTTTTTCTTTTCTCAGCTTCGTTTATCTTTCTTGAGGTGAACCAAATAGGCCTTCATACATTATATATGCTATGGGGTTTAGGATAGCTTTCACATTCTATTTGAAATCTGTTCTTGTTAATGTCTTACTACCCCCACCATCATATTGGATTAGTGTCTCATTTTAGCAGTTTATAATGTCTTCCTTACTGGTTTATAGCAGATGGTTCTGAGTTCATTACTCCATAAATATAGATTATATTATTTTTTTCTGAGTGAATTACTTTGTATCAGTCCCTGATGAAGTTCACCTGTCACATTTCAAAATGTTCTTGTCAAACAGCAGACCCAACACTATTTTCATTTTTATCTTCTGTGTTTTACATCTCTCTTTTCTTTTCTTTTTAGTACATAAATGCTTTATGGGCAGAAAGCACTCACTTCATATCATTTTATATGTCATTTTTCAAGCATCAAACATACCGATAGTTTTAAAAAAATAATGAAAATTCTTTCAGGTAAAAAGAAATTCATATTTTAGTGCTTGACTTATTTAGATTTACTGGAATGATAGCTGCGAAAATAATAAAACTCTGTCATCCAGAGTTTTTTGTTGTCTGAGCCATGTGATCAGGAAACAGAAGTGTGGGGTCTGCATAAATCTTTTAAAGGCAGATAATTCTGGTAATACAGTTTATTAGCTATTAAGATTATGTTCTTTTAAGGTAGGTATGGTGGCATGTGCCTATAACTCTAGCTACTTGAGAGGCTGAGGCAGGAGGATCACTTGAACCTGTGAATTTGAGGCCAGCCTGGGTAACAAAGTGAGATACTATCTCAAAAAAGGAAAATATTGCTACTCTTTTAGCAGTAATATAGAGTAAACCAAAGGAATAGTTTAATAATACCTACATCTTATTGAGTTCTGCTACGAATGGAAATAGTGTGTTGGTCATTTTATATTTATCATATTATGTATTCTTCTGAGATAATCCTAGAGGCTTGTTCTTCCCCTGTAGAGACCACCTCTGTAAGAAATTAAGTAATTTTACTGGATTTAACTAAGGGACAGGTTTTTCCAGGTAAATGTGTAGGTTGGGAAGAAAAATGATAGACTTATTAAAGGTTTTCATGAGAGGGATTCCAGGGGCGAACTCTTGGGTTTAGGCTGGGTTACATGGAGGTGAAAAGGATGAGAGAATAAAAAAACTGGGGTGTGAATGGATTGGAGGTTTTTGAATTTGCACAGTTGCTAGAACTGGTGATTTCAATGAGATTATGTTGTATTAAAAAAATCAGCCATTTGAAATTCAGATTTTGGAGAAAGTGTGGTTATTGGTACTGGCGAGGCTGTGAGTATGATCATGAGGTATTGGGTGAATCTTCCAACAGATGATGAAGCAGAAAATGATGACATGACCCAGAGGAAAGGTAGGCACGGTGGGTGCAATAAAACCTCTTAAAGGCATCGTGTTGAAATCCTCAAAGCCCATGAATATGTTAGCTTAGTGGCGAGGGGACCTCTGCACATATGATTTCGTTCAGGTTCTTCAGAGTTCATCTTGGATTATCCAGAAAGGGGGAGGGGCATCTTAATTGCAGAGCTTTATAAAATGAGGCAATTGGATTGAGTCAAAGATAAACTTGTGTTGACAGGGTCAGAGGTTGAAGTAATATGGGTTCTTGGGCTGAGGAAAGTGAGCAGTCTCTGAAAGCTAGAAAAGGCCTGGAAACAATTCTTCCCCTCCAGAAGACAGTAGGTCCAAAAGGATGGCTGCCTGGATAAAATGATTTCAGAGCCCAAAACTGTAAGGTGATAAATTTATATCGTTTTAAGCCAACACATTTGTAGTATTTTATTGCGGGAACAATAGAGTAGACATTAGAGTCATCAATTAAGGAGAATAATGGTAGCGGGGATAAGGTGGGGTGGTAGATGACAGAACTAAGGAGGCAATACTAGTGCATGCACTTAGGGTCACAGGGATTTTGTTGATTTTACAGGTGATGCAGCATGAGGATGGAACCGTTGGGAAGGGAGGTGAAATTAGTCATTAGGCTGAGTCCAGATGGCTGTAGGATATGCTCATGAAGAACCAGGAGAGGTTGGGTTTCTGGTGGGGTATGGATAAACAAGAAAGAGAAGTGAGAATCCTAGGCTCCCTTGGCTCCAGGTAGTTTGATTTATTATTCTAACACGTCCAGAGCATCCCTGATTTATGATGGTTCAACTTAAGATTTTTTGACTTCATGATGGTGTGAAAGCAAAACATATTCAGGAGAAACCGTACTTCAAATTTTGAATTTGGATCTTTTCCCAGGCTGGCAATGTGTGGTAGGATATACTCTTGAGATGCTGGGGAGGGGCAGTAGTGGCAGCTTCCAGTCAGCTATGTGGCCTGGAGGGAGGGGAGATCTAGAGGGATGCTATTCTGCTAAGGTATGACATTCAATAAGTTAGGTGTATTAAATCGCATTTCTCTTTGCGATGCTGGGGATTGAATGCAGTACTTTGGCTGTGCCAGGAAAGTACTCCACTGCAGAACTATATCCCCAGCCTAAATACATTTTTGACTTAACAATATCTTCAGTTTATGACAAGTACTGGGACCCCATAGTTAGTCAAGTAGCATTTGTATTTTTCAAACACACCTCTGGTGAGAAAGCCGATAGGGCTGGGTGGTTTAGTGATCAAAGCATAAACCAGCGTGTCCTCCTGGGACTGTTGTCTTGAATGCTAAGAATTCAAGTTGTTCCAAATCTGCCTTTTTCTGTTATAGAGGCACAGTGGTGTGACAGATTGGGTGGGTTGAGGGAGTAAGAGAAAAAAAAAAAAAGAATTTTGATTGAAATGATATCTTATTTGGAATAGGAAGCTTGAAATTTCCACTTTTCTCTGGAAGAAGAATCAAACTGGTAACATTTTTCTTATCTACAACATTGGATGTTGGATGTCAGTGCAGTAATGCCTTCAAAACTCCGAAGGGACAGAATTGAGGACCTAGACTTGCATGATAAGCAGAAACATATGATAAGGGGAATGAGGGCGGGCATGCCTGTCCTTGACCTCTATGACATAACATGAAAACTATTTGGTTTGACCAAACCTGTCAACCCACCCAGACTATCACAGCACTGTGCCTCTGTAACAGAAAAAGGCAGATTTGGAACAACTTGAATTCTTAGCATTCAAGACAACAGTCCTAGGACAACAGTCCTGGTTTCTGTCATAGATCACCTAAAGCCCCTGAAATTTTCCAAGTGATAGGAGTATCTTTTGTTATTTATAATAAGCTCCTTTAATTACTCCTAAGTTATAATAATGAGCTTTCTTAGAATGGGGCCCCTAGATAGGGTCAGGCTTGGGACAGTCACCAGAAAGATCAAATGAGTTTTTGGGACAGAAGGTTGGAAGTCTTTTAGTCCTACTCACTGACCTCTGGGAAGGGAAGTAGGGAGGGGCAGCTGGAGATCAATTTCTATGAAAACTCTTGAACGACAAGACTGGATGAGCTTCCAGGTTGTTGAACATGAAGAAGTGCTGGGAGGGTGGTACACCCAGAGAGGGTATGGAAGCTCACCCCCACAACCTTATCCTGTGTCCCCCTTCACCTGTGTCCTTCATAGTAAATCAGTAAACATGAGTGGTTCCCTTGTTATGTGAATTGTCCTAAAATTATTATTCTAAATTATTGAAACCATGAGGGCTCTAACCTTAATTTATATCTAGTTGATCAGAAATATAGGTCACAATGTGGGACTTGCAAGTAGTATCCTGAAGTAGGTTGTTTGTGTAGCCCTTAAACTATGGGACCTGACATTCAGATAGTGACAGAGTTGAATTGAATTATAGGACACTCAGTTGATGTCCACTTGAGAATTTCTTGGTTTGGGAAAACCATTTCCACACATCTGGTCACAGAAATGTTCTGTGTTGAGTGTGAGTAGAAGGAGAAAATGTGTGTGTGTGTGTGCGTGTGTGTGTGTGTGTGTGTGTCCTTTCAGAGATGGTTGCTCTGGGATGGGTTTCTTGCCCTTCCTTTGTATTGCAGAGGGCTGGCCCTGCTGCATTTCATAGTTTCCCAGTTTACTGGCTTTAGATTAGGTTTAAGCAATGGGAATGCAGGAGGAATGAACAAACCATTTGGGGTTCTTCCTCCCCCATGCCCATAGTGGGAGGTGACAGCTGCCGTGTCCTTTTCTTCTGGGTGACCTGGCCCAGGTCCACACCTGGGAACTGGTGAAAACCACTTCCTGCTTTGTCTCTCCAGTCTAAAGGTGGCTATGAGTGTTTACCGTCTGGAATGTCTGTGTTGCCTTTTGCCCTGTGTGATTTCTTGGTCCTTCATTATTTATACATTCAATTTTCTCCTTTAAATTCCTTCTGTCTAAATGCATCCAATAATTTCAGTTTTTTTTTTTTTTGTTGTTGTTGTTAGAAATCTGAATGATGATAAAGACATTTTTAGACATTCATAGAATCAGAAAGTCTGTCTCTGGAATAATCCTTCTTAGAAAGTTCTATGATGATATAGTCTAACGAGGTCAGAATTCAAGAAAAAGGAAGCATTCAGTCCAAGAGGGCAAGAGGGAGCAGTGGATCCAATCCAAGAGGGCTGTGAAGGAAAATCCAGGCTAAAAGCCATTCCACAAACTGGGAGCACAAACGATCCACCTTCAAACAGCAGTTCAAAAAATTCCAAAAGAGCAATTAAAATCCTGCCCCTAAAATAAAAGTCAGGAATGATCACAAGTCATTGTATTCCAGACTTGAAGCAAAAGATTCCATGATCTTCAACATAATTGATAGAGTGTAAAGTTTTCTCCTCTTCATGGCCCAGTAGTTGACAATGGACTTGTAAACAGGGAAATATGATCCTAGCATTATACTTGATCTTGCAGTAAAAAGTATTTAGGGTCAAGTTAATGTAAATGCTATTAATTGGCTTTTAGCTTTTAAAAATCAATCTTAAGTATGAAGAATGGAAGACTTGATTTTGGTTGCTGAAGAGACTATCACAAATTCAACAACTTTTCTTAGGTAAAAATAAAAATGAAGTTGCAGAAGGTCAAGGGAGGAGGTTAAAGAGAGGTATAGGGCATCGTTGTTCCCATAGTGCATAGTGTTCCCATCAGTAAAGCTGATGGAGCAAGTAGAAGACTATGATAGTATTTAAAACTATTAGGGTAGTCAGTAGTAGAATAAAAATCAATATTGAAGTTGTCAAACATTAGGTGTATCATAGGTGAATTCAGAAGATGCTGCCTCTAAATGTTAAATCAATAAGAGGTTTCCACTGGGGCAGGGCAGGAGGGGGACCAAGGAGGTTGGAGGTGTCTCTGTTTCTTTCCAGCCTAAACTTTCTTTTATTATTTAAGTTGTTACCATGTGTATCTATTATTTTCAGAATTGAGAATTTTCACAACACATAGGAATAAAGCAGCATAAAATCTTAACAGCGTCTCTCTCTGGGAAGGGAAACTGTGTTTCCTCGATTTTGCCTTATCTTTTGTGTTATCTGTAATGAGCACTTACTTTTTCAGAGAAACTTTTGCTTAACTTTAAGAAAATGAGCAACTGTCCTATTTTTCTTCTTCTTGGAGAGAAATAAGTCCAAACTCCTTATATCATCAAGAGACAATATCAAGGAGTAGTTATGAGCATGGTTCAAACCTCAGTATGTATGTGATGTTAGGCAAGTTATGAGGCTTTGTGGTAATTCTGTTTCTTATCTGAAAAACGGAGACCTTAAGTATGCTGACTTATTAATTACCCTTCTGAGGATGACGTGAGTTAGTCTGCAGGATGCACGTAGAATGGTGCCCAGCACATGGCAAACACGATGCAAGTATTTTTTGATTATTTTGGTGTCTAAGATTCTTTATGATCTGACTCCAGGGCAACTCTCCAAAGGTGTCTTTCCTTACTTGTTCTTTGAATTGCTTGCTGTTCTTTACACACAAATACTATTTTCCCGCTCTTCTTTTCTGTCTGAGTTTACTTCATTTTCGAAGCAAACTCTTTCTTTATAGACGGATTCAGTACTGCTTCTCCAGGTAGCTGTTTCGGACCTGCCCAAACAGAAGTGTCTCCTTCCTCCTCTCCACACCACACCTTTTATCAGTGCCATAAGGATCTTATGGGTCATACTGTTGTTAAAAATACAACTTTAGACATAGTAAATGTTAGGGTTTAGGTTTGAGATGTCCTCCCAAAACATATGTATATATGGTTCCCAAGTGAGGCAGAACATTATGGTGGTAGTGTAGTGGGGGAAAACAGCTCAGGATGGCATGTTTCTGGAGGACAAGAGTATTTGATTAAGTACCTGGCAGAATACAGATGTTCCCAAAATATTGTTAAACATTAATCGATCAGTTAAAAAAGAATTGTGCAAGCAATATGGTATCTTAGTTACAATAAAAGCCTTAATAATCATCCCCTCTCTGGTGAAAATGTTATGGCTGTTTCTCTTTTGTTTTTCTTTCATAACAGGATGGAATAAGAGAAGTGACTTTGATAATAAACCACATTTGCCATTTCCAGTAAATCTTTTGTGGCTTGGTGCCAAGGTTCATTAGAGTCCCCTCCTTTTGTTTACTGCACAAAGACCAGTTTTTTTCCTGCTAAAATGCTGACTCATTCTTTTGTGGCTTTGATTCAGTTCCGTTGTTCCAGAAGGAACCCATTTGCTATCAGCAGAATTTTAAAAAATTCTTGTTTCCATAGGTGGCGCTAACTGTGCATGTTAAAGTCATAAATTGGGCTAAGAATTAACCTTGCCTAGAAATCATCGAATGTTCATTTGTTTTTCATTCTTTCTCTCAAGCTTTTTGCTTCTTTGTACTTATTTACTCTTAGAGAATATTCCTAAGCAGTGTGGAGATGCTGCCCTAAGGTTGGTCATTAAAACCAGGTCCGTTAACAGGAGACCATCTTCAGTATCTGGGTAATTCAGGCTTTAAAGAAAATATTAATAATAAAAAGCTACATTATTTATAGTGACTCTGAGAGTATTATGCTGTAGAATTACTTTAAATAAATTACATCTTAATCATATCTTGTTAAATGCAGAATGCTAATTACTAATATCCATGTAAGTGTGCCTATTCTAGTTTCCCTATTTTATATTTTGTGCTTAACCTCCCTGCAGACCTTTTTAAAAAATATATTGTTTTTTAGTTGTAAATGGGACACAATACCATTTATTTATTTATTTATTTATATATGGTGCCGAGGATGGAACCCAGTGCCTCACATGTGCCAGGCAAGTGCTCTACCACTGAGCTACAACCCCAGCCCCCAATGTAGACTTTGTATTATACTTTTAAGTAAAAAAATGACATTTCTCCATTTTTATTTTCAAAATTATTTTTGCATTGTGAGTGTGAGCATTTGATGTTATTATGCTTATGGCTGTATTTTATGTTTAAAAAATTGTATAGTAAAGATTAAAGGTGAGCATCTTGTGCTTTGACCCGTGAGTCCAAGACCTAAACAAAGCTGGCAATGAGCTCAATGAAATAGAGTCAATAAGTCAGTATCTTCTGTTTCTCTTTTCAAAATATATTCTTTCCATATGGTTCCACATAAACATGCACACGTGTACACACACACACACACACACACACACACAAGTGCTTGCATTGTCTATGTTTAAGAAACTCAGGGAAATTGTACTGGATACATAGAAACAGTGTAGCCAGTATACATTCTATGCATTGATTGTGGGAAAAGGTGAATAGCAGCAGGGGCTGTATTCATGGGCATGTGACCCCTGCAGTAACATGTGACCCTCTGCTTAGAACAGCACTGTGCTTGGTTTAACACTTGAATTCCTGTCTTAAATATCCTAATAATTTATTTAACATTTTCATTTTGCACTGGGCCCTTTTGATTTTGCAAATCATGTATCTGGTCCTGTGTAGGCCTTACTGACTTTAAAAACAAGATGCTGGGCTGGGGGGAATTGTCGCGGGTACTGTATCCTATATGACTGTCTTCAAGGTTTGAGATTGTATGAAATGGAGATTCAATTAAATATTCCTGAAAGTGGCCCCAGCACAGGGCCATTGTCAATGGACTGTGGAACAGTCTTCTTTGTAGACCTTCAGTAGACCCTCAGTAGAAGGTAGCTGAAAACTCTGCTTTCAGCCTTTGCTCACCCAGATTTCACTCTGCATATTCATGAGAAGTTTGTGTTAAAGGTTTTTGAGACCTTTCCAGAAATATGCATATCACCTCCTTGCATTCATCTCCCAAACAGATGTCATATGGAACATATTTTCTGGTAGGTGGAGTGCATTTTCTTCTAGTTCTAAGTAAGAAAAACAGAAAGGTAGAATCAAGTCACCTACATATTTAGACTAGTGCAAACCTAAGTTGCATTAGTATATAGGGTGGTTTTGAAATTTAGAGCTGGAAATCATAACTACATTCTTGGCACCCTTTACACAGAAAGATGAGTTTATCAGCTGTTCGCATGTCTGTGTTCATCAGCAGAAAATAAATGAGTCTGTGCTTAATATGAGTTCTCCTTGGAGTGAGCTTGCCCTGAAGTTTTTAAATTAGATCTGGGCAAAAAATTCTGAGCCTGCTATGGCTTTGCTTCCTGCTTTGCATTCTGGATGCCTCTACTGGTATATTTCACAGGGTTCCAGGAGCTTATCTATTGCAACTCTTTATATTATCATATCATTTAATAAGATAGCTTTTTTTTTTTTCCTTCCAGTCTTTATAATAAACATTTTAACAGGGACATATGGAGACAGCATTCATAAGACCATAGACCTGGCTCAGAAGAGATTCTGAGAATATGCCTAAATACATGATAGAATTCTTTGAGCTTTGTCCTTCAGATAAGCGAGAATAATAGATCCAGTTCTTTCATATAGATTTACTTATGTTCGTTAATTTGTTATCTATTTACTTATTTTTCTTATTCTTGCTTTAGAAATGAATATAAATTTGAAGCTTGAAAGTTTACAGGTGGACATTACTTAATGTAGAGAACACTGAGAGTTGGAGCCCAAAGACATCATAATATTCTCTCAAATGACTCAGGAAACAGAAGGAATTCGTTTGGAGTTAATAGGTTTGGTAGTATCCATTTGAAATAGTCTACATTTTGAAGTTATTTTCAAGAAAAACGTCAGTCATCATGTATTGCAGAATTTTCAAGCTTATAATCAGTCAGGGACCATACAGTTTGCATATTTGCCACAAAGTTTGAAAGATTAAGATATTGGGGATGCAGCATTTGCTCCCTATTGCCAGTTGGGAGTACCCACAAGCTAGGCTTTTGTCCTAAGACAAATGCTGTGTGAGGAATCTGGTCTCTGACTAGTTTAATCACAAAGCAATTCTTTGTCTTACCATTTCTTCAAGAAGTCATGGACACTTACAGAACTTGAGCTCAATAAAGCACTGTTAATACACTGACTTTATCCTAACAGCTTAGAACAGTTGTTGATTTCAGTTAGTTTTAGATATAAATTAGTAAACATCTGTAAAATAAAAGCTGCAAGAGAAAAATCATTTCTTTGTAGGTGAGTGGAGATAGTGGTGGGTAGAATTTCCAGGTTAGTATTTTCTCCCTTATTTAGAGTTCTGTTTATGAATGGTATTAATGATGCCCTTTATTGTAAAGGAACCCATTTATCATTTTTATGGTCAGTCATCATGTATTTCAGATACATATAATTTTCTTTTTGTAATTTAAAAGTGGTTAGAATAATAAAGGAAGGTTTTTTTTTGTGGGATAATTGTGAAATATGTATTTCTATAGAAATGTACACTAAACATGTCTTATTCTTTTCAATGGAAAAACTTAGCAAAGTGCCCAGATCCTGTTTGATTTGTGCTTTTGTCCTGCTTTGGTTCTCTATAGACTAGGAGCAACATATCATTTGGTGTAATCTAGTTCCCAGGAAGGATGTTACCTAAACCGGGGCTTCCAGTGAGTGACCACGGTTACCCCAGAGACTTATAAAAATGAAATGCTCTGCAGAAGCAAAACTTAAGGGAAAACACACCAAACTATCATTTCAGTGATCAGGGATAAGCACCTTTAATACAAGGGTTATGTATTGTGAAGAATGTAGGTTAATTACTACTAACCTCTCTCTCACTCTCTCACATACATACCTTTATATTTGCCCAGTGTGTGTTTCCATAAAGTCATTTTTCCTTTAGGATAGTTGCTGCTTTAAAACAAACAAACAAACAAACAAACAAATAAACAAGCAACTCAGAGAGAGGCTTTATCTACAAATCTACCTCCTGGACTTTCGGAGACAAGAAAAGCAGCTCCTACCTCAAGAGGTTGGGATCCTCAGACGGGCACTTTCAAGGAAAAGTGTTATTTATCTGATTGTGAACAATTTCTAGAGGAGAGTCAATCACTAGCCTTGTGTCTAGTTGCTGTGACTCTTTCTGTTGTGGCAATTTGGCGTCTGTTCCCGGCTGTGGACTACAGAGTGCTCCACTGTGCTCTCCAGCACCCTGTGAAGAAAAGCTTTCGATGGGATTGCAGACCTTTCTGTCCCGCTATGCTTCAATTCTTGTCTGCTCCTTTGGCTTCTAGTAGCTCTTTTCCACACTTGAGTTAGATGATTCCCCTTCTTCTACTTCAAGTTGCTATTAAAAAAAAACAACCAAAAAACAAACAAACAAAAAAAACCCAGTGGTCACCCTGTGTCTCAGTCACTACAAACAAGAAAGAGACGAGAGAGCCAAAGATGGAGAAATGGAGAATTTCACTTACTCTTCATTTCTTTTACTTCAAAATCTTCTGTTACCTCGGTTTCATCTTTTGGTCCTCTTTCTTTTTGCTCTCTCAACTAAAGTATTAACTTGTAAAGATTTCAGAAAAGGGCTTGTGAATGTGAAAGTCAATAGGACTCAAAGAATTGTCAACATACTTGTATACAGAAGTGAAACATACTTGTATACAGAAGTGAACCAATCTCAATCAACTCAGATGAGTAGGGCTAACACTTGTCTGTAAGGAAAAGCTATTTTAACTGTTTGCTAAAGCATAAGTCTATGAGCCATTTTATTTGCCATCTTCACAGACACCATGTTATTAAAGTCATTCACCTACTGGGAATATTTTCAAGAAAATTTATTCCCCCATGGGAAATGATGAAAAATTCAGAATGGCACATTTTAACTATTGAATATTAATGCAACCTTTCCTAACTACTAATAAAAGACTCAAATCCCTGTTTGTGAATATATTAAAAAATTGGGACAGGTTGTTTCATATATGCACTAGTAACTTCTTCATTGTGATATTCATTTTAACTTTAGGACTTAGACAGGATTGTGATAGAACTGATAAGAGCAGAACTATGCACTTTGTAAATATGCATAAATGGGTCTATCTTTGGATTTATAAGAAGTGATCTTAGTGTTTGCATTTGAGATGAATGAGTTCAGAGTCCTCATTCTATTTTATGACACATGCCATTATAAGGTGTTACCCTCTGCCAAAATGTTCGATTAAGCTGATATAAAAATTGAGTTGATGACCTTGACTTAGCTAAGGCATATGTCATAACTTGAGAGTTCAGTGATTGGACTGGAATTTATCAGTTCAATAAAGACCAGTGGTTTGGGAATCAAGGAATTTAAATGTTCTATATCCATTAATAACAAAATCAGGAAATGTGTGTGAGGGGAGGCACAAAAAATGGTACAATGGGTGTGGTCTGAATATTAATGTCCTCTCAAAATTCCTACATTGGAACTTTATTATTTATTTATTTTCATACCCAGGATTGAATCTAGCGGTGTTTAAGCACTTTGGGAAGGGCTCAACCCTTATGGAAGGGGGATTAGCACCCTTTAAAAGAAGTGGATTAGAACCCTTCTACCATGTGAGAATGCAGCCACAAGGCACTAACTATGAGGCAGAGAGCAAACTTCCCCAGACACTGAATCTTCTGGCACCTTGATCTTGGACTTTTCAACCTCCTGGACTGTGAGGAATACATTTCTGTTGTTTATAAATTACATGGTTTAATGTATTTTGTTATAGCATCAGAAATGGATGAAGAAACAAGATGAGTTAGCACAGCTGCAACATTGGGTGTGTCTTGAGCCGGAGTGGAAGACAGAACTGTGGAGAAGTAGGTCAGACCATGAAGAATGTTATACATCATGTTAAGGAAATTGGATTTTATTCTGTAGGTACTAGAGACTTACTGATTTTTTTAAACTTAGTTTGAAATACTTTTGGACTTACATAAGAGATGTAAAAATAGTACATAATCCCATATACTATTTACCCAATTTTCTCTAATGTCAACAAAATGCATAGCCATATCATAATTATTAAAACTAAGAAATTAACATTGTTATAATACAAATAACTCAACTTTATTAGTCTTACCAGTTTTCTTGGTACTTGATGTTGATAACCTTTTTATTGGGGATATTAACCACAATCATTTGCTAAGATGATGCACGTCAGATTTATCTACTCTGAGTTCTTTTTTTCCTTTGTAATTACTAAATATTTCAGGTAAATATCTTTGACACTGTATCAATTTCTTGTTTCTCTTTAATTTTTGTCCACTAGTTTTAGCATTTATCTGTGTGTGGATCTTGTCTGCAACCATAATTTCTATGTTGTTCCAGTGGTGATAGGAATTCCTATCATTCCTTCTGTGTTTGTTAATTGGGGTTCTTATGTAAGGAAGAGTGCCGGGGTCCAGCTCTAGCAGCAGTCAGGGGTCCGAGGTGGATGAGAGGTGTCGGCCTGGTGGAGAAACAGCACACAGAGACACCAAGTGTTCTGAGGCTGAGTCTCAATCTTTATTGTTCACAGTCTTTTTGTATGTCTTTTCTTTGGTATTGATTACATCACTTCATGGTTAATACAAGGAAATGTCAAGTAAAAAATCTTCAAGAGTGTAATTAATGATCTTATTCAAGAAACATGTTTTTACTGTATGATAGCTTAAAAAGAAAACCAGTTCCCAGCAAGGTAGAGGGCACCATGCTCAGTTTAGTTTTAATTTCCCTGAAAGAACAGGACATTAAGTTTTTGTAGAAGTTACCCCTTCCAAGAACTCTGATGTTAGTTATTAACAGTGGAATGTTTTTTGTCATTACTCACAGAGAATAGAGGAATCAGCTTATAGTTAATATTTATTCTATTTCATGTACTCAATGACAGACTAAAACTCTAACTAGACATAGGAAGAATACAAATTGTACCTATGATTAACCTATTTATTTATTAAGTGGGAAAAATATTGTGTCCCAGCACCATGAAATCTCCCCAGTATTCTCTATAATCTGAATCTAAGGATATATTGATTATTAGTATTAAAAGCAACTGCACATGGAGACATGCCATGTCCATGGCACCCAAGAGGGAGGATGATCTTTCAACAGAACCGTGTCAAGTGTCAGAGTGGTAGGAAATAGATGTGGCAGAAGAGTCACTAAATCATTTTTAGGAATGGTAAGATATGGCTGAGAGATTGGAAGGAGCGAGGCTGGAGGTAGAGACTGCAAATTAGGAAACAGCTGAAATAATTAACAAAGATTCCAAGTCCCGAACTTAGGCAGAAGCAATGGAGGTATAGGAAATTAATATGAGAAATGTTTAAGAGGCAGAATCAAGAGAGCATGGTGATTAATTGCATGTAAGGGAAGAAGGCAACAAATATAATACCCAGGTTTCTGTTTGAGGATAAGGTACATGGAGTGATAAATGGTTTTAGAAGAAGATGAATTCAGCTATGGATATGTAGAGTTGAGGCACCTCCATGGAACATCCAGGGAACATTGTCTGAGAAGTTGGACATACAAAAGGCTAGAGCTTAGAAGAGAGGTCTGACATAGAATTATAACTCTGTTAATTATAGTGGATAAATGGGAGTTAGAATCACGGGAATGCATGACATTGTGTTCTCTGTAGAGGCAGAGAAGTCATGGCAAGCTAAGGGATGCCAACATTTAAAGGCAGAAAGAGGACAAGGAACTCAAAGAATAAAAACATGTCCCAGAACAGTGGAAGGAAAATCCGCACTGGTAGTGAGTGTAAGCCAAGGGAGGAACAACCTCATAGAGGAGTTAATGCTCATCAGCATACAGAGTTACAGAAAAGTTAAGTAAGAAAAAGACTGACACAGTCTTGCAACTATGAGCTCATTGCAGTGAGTGGTGAAGGCAGCACCTATAGATTCCTATGAGAAGTGAAAGAGACACTGTGCATATAGAATGTCCTTTCAGTGGGTTTGGAGGAACAGAGAAAGAGGCTGGATAATAGCAGGGCAGAGGGCCCAACCTGGGAAATCCTTATCACACACTCTTCCCTGTCATACTCATAGATGACGGTGTTAAGCATGGTATTCATTCTTCAGACATTAGCAGGGTTAATTCCCCTTATTTCTCCAGTTGCTCTATATTTACACACATATACATAATTTTATCTGGCAGCATTCTAGATAATTCATCATTTCACTGACAATGAAGAAGTTCACCTGTCTGGTACAGAATCACCTGCAATCATTTCATCTCAATGTCATTATATCTCAAGTTAGCTTGTTTGGATGGATCCTTTGACCAAGGTCTCAGCAGGCTCAGTGGATGGGTCAGTTTGCTTTGCCTGACCAGGCAAACCAGGATGCCCAGTCCCCAGCCTCATAAATGCCTCATCATCAGCTGAACAGAGAGCAAGGTGAAAGAAGAGAGAGGATAGCTCAGCTCAAATCTTTCCCCATGAGGAGAAAAGCAATTCAAAACACATGCCCTGCTTACAGAGGAGCAAGAGAATCATAACTCAATGTGGAGGTCAAATTTTCTTTAGGAAACAAAATTACTTCCATTATTCTATCTAGTAAGAAAAATATTTGCCTCTAGAATATCCTTTGAGCATGAGGAATTAAACCTGGAATGTAAACCATTTGAACTAAAAGTAAAAAAATATTCTGGAAGCTGTGATTTGGCTTGTAACTGTTTATTTATATATACAAGGGG
This sequence comes from Sciurus vulgaris, assembly GCF_902686455.1. Taxonomy (NCBI): domain Eukaryota; kingdom Metazoa; phylum Chordata; class Mammalia; order Rodentia; family Sciuridae; genus Sciurus; species Sciurus vulgaris. The sequence continues at coordinate 43,699,970 of NC_136464.1, forward strand.
CTTGTTTATATTCTAAAATAAGTCAATAATATTACAGAAACGTAAAAAAACAGAAAAGAAAACCGCCTCTAATCCCATTAACATAGTTACTATCATTTTTGAAAATTCCTTTATGTCTTTCTATATACATCTATATTTTTATATAATTACATCATATGAAATGTATTGTTTCATCCCTAGTTTTTTTGCTTGACTCATGAGCACTATTCTGAATTGCTATTTACTTTTTATAATCATTCTTTTTAACAACTACATAATAGTCCATGAAGTGGATGTGCCATAAGTTAATTAAACATTCCTCTTCCTTAGGATATTTAATTTACTTCTAATTTAGCGCTATCATAAAAAAGGCTGTATTGAAAAATTCTGTATGCTGTACTTTTGCCTTTTAATTTTCATTATTTTTCTTAGAATATATTTTCAAAAGTGAGATTTCTAAGTCGCAGGGGATGAAATTTAAATTCTCTCTCTGTTTTTGTCTATGTGTCTGTATCTCTCTATGTAGGTATATATTACACTGCCTTTTAAAAGAGTTTATTGATTATATTGTCACCAACTAAGGTTTGCCAACTGGGTAGGGGATCCAAGACATTATGGAAGGTGGTTTGTGTCTTTCTGTGTGGAAAGAGGAAGAGGGAAGTGCAAGTTCTGTCTAGGGATTTGCTGACAACAAAACTTAGTGAAGCTGAAATTCTGCTGTGAAGTCCAAGCAGAGGAACAAATGGAATCTGGAAGTAGAAAAACAAAGGGTTAAAAGTCTGGTAGACACTTACAGATTAAAGAAACTTTGAGGGCAGAGAAGCCAAAAAGGGGAAGTACAAGACAATTTCAGCCAGTGGTTTGCAGGGTGTGTTGGTTATAGGGGGCCTGTCTGAGACTGATGCACTGGGAAAGTTGCAGACATGCAGGATGACACTGGACTTGGTGATAATTAAAACTTAATTTATTTTTCACTGCCTGTTGGATACCATCTAAAGCTTTTCACAGATTTTCTCATCTCATCTTCATTACAAAATTAACAGGTATTATTATTGCTCCCATTTTTCAGCTGAGAACACCAACATTTGGAAATGAGTGGTCAAGTGACTTTCCCAGAGTCACAAAGGGTTCAGTTCAGGAGCTGAAATTAAAATCCTGGTGATCTAATGCCTGAGTTCTGTCCCAGTGGGCTCTCTACTCTTGCTGGAGTTTCTCATTTTGTAAATGTAGTGTGGGTAAATATATACTTCATTCTTCCTTTAATTTATATTTCTCTGGTTTCTAGTCTTGTTTAATATTTGAAGACAACACATTTTAACAAAAGTATTAGGACACAGATGATAGGATCATTTGCACATTTGAAAAATATACCCACAGACAAGGAGGTGAATGTATTCTAAGTTAGGATTGAGATAGCATGAGACTAAGAGAAGACATTCCATTTTAAAATTCAAAAATGTTTGTCTAACACTGACACGTTCTAGATTGTGGCTATTTGTTGTAAATATTCCATCCTGAGAAATGAAAAGGTACAGTCATGGCTTATTATTCCATTGCATCAGCATGCTGTGCATAGAGACAGATGACTTCAAACATAATCCCTATAGGAAAGATCATCTCTGGGGTAGAGGGAACTGGGAATGAAATCAGGTGCCTCTTTAGGAAGGCTGTGGAGGTTCTGCTCCAAAACGCCACACCCGAGTGAGTACCTAGGCTTTCATGTACCTAGTCCTTGGTTCCAACAGAGTTTGGAGGAAGATCCTTCAGTGACTTGGATAGTCTTTGGTTTTGAAATGCCTTGTGAATTTATTTTTCTTTTCATTGAGGACTTTTTAAATGAAACTTTTGTGCTCATAAAGTACTGAAAAGACTTCTGGTTTCATCTTCTACATGGGAAGAGCTTGTAAGATGTTTCTCTTATTCATACAAGAAGGAGAAGCTGAAAAAGCTGAAAACTAATGACTCTTCTTGGACATATGCAATGAGGTTGCAGGGCAAACCACCACCCTGGAATCTGGAGAGAGAGGTGCCTCCAGAGAGACACAACTGAGAGCTTCTTACTAGGATTGGGAACTACTGGAGCTATGGAGTAGTATATAAGCTAATGGTGAGTTACTTTGCCAAATTGTTGGAGCTGAAGCATGGACTAGCATAAGAGGGAGAAATTCCTGGGGGCAGCAGTCTCTGAAGGACTCTACAATTTCATGGGTTTTAACTCTAAGGTTCTCATTGGTGATTGTCTGAGGACTATATCTTTATGATTCTGGCAGGGGGAGAGTAATAATTATGAAATATTCCCGCAGTTTTTATAACAAATACTCTCCAGAGGTAAAGATTTTGCCTTGGCCTTATCATACCTGGAGAAAGCACATTCTAGCTCTCTCTAGCCTTCCTGTCTTATCTAAGTGGAGAAAACATAGTTGGTGGAGCTCAGGGCTTTAAGGAAATAGATTAGAATTTACACAGCTAGGGATGGTGGAGGAATAAAGCTAAACTGCTGGAGAAACACTTGTGAAATTCACAGAATTGTCACAAGTGACTAAAATATTAAGGTTTAATCAGATTATAGAGCAATCCCTTTCCACTCACCTTACTATCACACCAGGTATCCAGTCTAGTAACAGCAGATTATAGCTAAAAGCACTATAAGGCATAGGCTCTCTCTGAGAAGTAGGATTTAGGGAATCTTGGAGTCAAGAAGGAGCAAAAACAAGGACAATAGGGGTAATTGCAGCTTCTGGCACCTAGAAACACAGCAAACATTACACAGCCCAGATCTTACCCAGATCATCATAAACTTCCACACTTAAAGTCTACTTAATTTAGTTCTTATTACCCGATCCAAGTCATCTAGATTTCAACATAAAATTACAAGGTGTACTAAAGAGGAGAAACACACACACATACACACACACACACACACCCCAAAATCACACTTAGTCTTTGAAAAGAAGATACCATTGTCAGAACCCAATTCAAATATGACAGATTTTGGAATTATCAAATAGGAAATTTCAAATAACTATGATTTATATGCTCTGGGCTTTGATAGAAAAACATGCAACTTTTTGACAGTATGCAACTTTGATTAATATAATGATTAATATAATCTTTAATGTATAATATAAATCTAACATAATGATTACCATAAAAAAGTTTAGACTTTAAGAAAGAATCAAAAGAAAATGCTATGAACTAAAAATATCGTAACAACAATGAAGAATATCTTTGATGGGCTCCTTGGCAGGCTAGTCACAGCTGAAGAATCAAAGTTTGTCGGTAGAAACTTCCCAAAATGGAGTCCAACCCCTCCCCCATAAAACACCAAGAAAACAGAAAACCCAAAACAAAACAGAGAACAGAATATTCAAGAACTGAGGGACAATTTCCTAAAATGTAGCATTTGTGTAACTGGGATATCAGAAAAATAAGATAGAAAACAGAAGTAATGTTTGAAGCCAAATTACTGGAAACTTTCCAAAATGAACAAGAGACTACAAACTACAGATCCAGGAAACTCAGAGGACACCAAACATTTTACATGACCCAAGGAACCAGTGTAACATACTCAAACTGCACATAGCTAAAGATGAAGAGAGAATCGTGAAAGAAAGTGGTGGGTGGGACCAGGGGACCACTGACCCATGGCAAAACAAGGATAAGAATAACATGATTACATTTCTAATCTGAAGGCAGGCAAGGAAGAAGAGTGGAACAAAATATTTAAAGTACTAAGAACCACCCCTCAACCTAGAATTCTACAGTCAGCAAAATTATCCTTCTAAGTAAAAGAGAAATACTTCTTAAGACCAAAGAAACTGAGGAGATTCATTACTACTAGATCTCCTTTGAAAGAAATGCTAACAAAAGTTTTCAGGCAGAAGGACAATGATATATGTCAGAAACAGGATCTGCATAAAGACAAGAAGAGTGTTGGTGAAGGAATAAATGAAAATAACATAAAATAATTTGTTTTCTTTTTCTTTCTTTCTGGGAGGGTTGCTGTGGATTAAATCCAGCACCTTGTGCATGCTAAGTAGGAGTTCTACCAATGAACTACACTCTTAACCTTCTTATTCTTAATGGAACTAAAAGAGAACTACTTGAAGCAATAATAGTGACAGTTATTAGGTAATTATTAGCAAAGGGATAATTGAAGTGAGTTATAGCTATATCATAAGGGACTGGGTAGAGAAATTGTCTGTACTATTTAAAATTTTGTGTGTGTTGGGGGACAGAATGCAGGAATCCAGAGGAAAATTAATTTTCTCACTGACAACAGGACTCTGCAGATTAACAAGTCCCAATGTTGCTAGACTAGTGGCTCTTAAGTTGTCGTCCCTGGCCAGCGACATCAACAGCACCTGAAGACTTGTTAGAGAGGTAAATTCCTGGAGTCCAACTTAGACCTATTGAAGCAGAAGCTCTGTGGGGGTGGTCCAGCAATCTGTGTTGATCACTTTAATTAATTAATTAATTTGTATCAGGGACTGAACACAGGGTGCTAAACCACTGAGTTACATACTATCCTGTTTTATTTTTATTTATTTTTTAATTAGAGCTTTATAATTACACATAGTAGTTGGGTTCATCCCAACAAACTCATATATGCATGGATTTTGATTTCAGTTGTGATCCCTCCCTTTTCCCTCTCCTCTTGCCCCTGTCCTCCTTCCAAGCCCGTTCTCCTTCCTCTACTAAATTTCTTTTTGCTCATCTATTTGTTTATATTTGATTGGTTCTTTTTACTTATACATAAAGGTGAAATTTCCTATGGTGTATGTTATCTGCACATAACATGATGTTTAAAGACTTCATTCTGCATTGCCTCCCCTTACCCATCCCTTTACTCTGCCTCTTGATCTCCTTCTATATTACTGATCTTCCCTTTATCATTGGATATCCTGTACTTCCCTTGTGTTTATCAATTTTCAGGTGATTTTGATGCACATTCAGGTTTGAGAACCTCTGCTGTGAGGATACTTATGTGAGTTTGGTCATAGATCACATTCTGGGCATTTTCCAAGAATAAGCATTCATTCTCAGACATATGCTCCCTGAGACTACTTATTATATGGGTGTATATTTATTTTCCTAATCAAACTATAAGCTCCTAGAGAGTTGGGTCCATGTCTCAGTATCTGTAAGTCCCTTAAACCTTCTGAAGGGTTGGTCCAAGACCAAAACATCAGTATTGTCTGGAACTTGTCATTGGTTGTCACTTGACACTACCCCAGATATTCTGCATTTTGACATGATCCCCTATGTCAACTGATCGAGCAATTGGGTAGTGAAATTACTCATTACAAAGAACAATTCCTGAGAACTGAGTTAAAAAAAATCACTTTTGATTTTATCAAGAGTATCTTAGACTAGGGTACAGGATCATCTGGGGATACCAGGGAAAGAGTCAGAGGAAGTTTCCTTCTAAAGGAAGAATAAAACAACCACAGCTGAGGAGAAGTGGTTCGGAGGACTCAGAAGTGTTTGTCACTCTAGTTTGTATCCAAGTCTTTCCTCCTTGAATTTCATAGATGTGAGCATTCCTTGGAGAACAGGTGTGCATAAATAAAATTTGACAGTGCTATTTCTCTAGCACATTAGGGTGTGAGTCATATGGCATTGGTACTGAAACAGAGCGTAAGACAAAGGGACAGAGACTGCTACAGGGTGTTGCTCCTTTGTGGGTTCTAGGATTTCAGCTGCAGAGGGAGAGGGTCACATCCCTGATCAGAGGGATAATAGTCACACTTGAACCAAAGGGTTCATACATACAATTGACATAGGAAACTTGACTCCAAGAAACACCTAAAGGGACCTGTGGTGAGATGACTCAAAGAAAAATGAGTTATTTCCACTAATGTCACCCTTTTCCTTTAATAGATTGTGGAGAGCTGGACAGAGTTCTGTTCCTTTCCATGAATAGTTTTCTGTTCTAAATCTGATTATTCCTTCAGCTAGTCCTTTGGTTACTGTGCACCAGTATCTAGAAAAAGTAAAAAAAAGACCCAGGGACCAATGTCATATGGTACAGAGGTTTTTTTGTTTTTTTGTTTTTTTTTGTTCTGTTTCTCTGCTTAATTTTCTTTACTTTGGGAAATATGAATCTTGTTTAATATCTACTTGAAAAATGGATAATTGGGTTCAGCATATTTGTTAAGTTCTTTGTACCTTCAATTTTCTCTTCCTTGAATAGTAGAGTTTATAATCAGTTGAACTCCAAACTACCCAGCTTCTCAGTTTTTTATCTTATACTTCACAAGTTTCCCCCTAAGAACATCATATTTGCTTTTCAGGACTTGGGTTGTGTGCTTTATTTCCTCTATGGAAAGACCCAGGTAAAGTTTAAATTACAGTTAATTGATAGAGGCCAAGAAGGAAGATAGAAAAATTTAATTAGTTTCCCTGCAAAGTAATGTGTATTAATCTGACTTTCCACACTAGAGACTAACATATCTTCACTTAAGGTGCACACAAAATGTTCTGTTTAAATATACAGGGTCTGAGTCATTCTCCCAGCTTATTTTCTGTCTAGACAGAGAAGAGAATCAAATCCCTTTTAAATTATAAAATTGTTCTGTGATTAGATATCATGCTTGTCTCCTGGGGCATGTGCAGAACTTCATAAATAGTTAACACCTGTTAATGCTTGATTATTTTGGAGGTACAGAGCAGACACTGTTGCTGTCCCTTTCTACACACCCTCAGCCTACCTCTGCTTTCAGCTGCAGCATGGAGAGTGTCTCCTGCAGACCACCTCTCACCTCAAGCACTCATGTCTTGCCTCTTTCTGCCTCAGTTATTTCTTCCAAGTACAAGGAACTTACTCGGTCCATGGGCTTAGACTTGGAAGTGTGAGGGACCTGATGTTCCCCCTCCTCCCGGCTGGGTAGGGCAGGAGTTGGTGGACAAATGCCCCAGCTTCTGACCTTGGACTGAGAATCTAAGCTTCCTTTCTGCTCAGCTCTCTGTTATGATTTGAACATGGTTTGAGTTTGTGAGTCTATTCTCAGAAACCGTAGGGTCATCGCAAGTCTCCTTCTCATTTTGGTTGTCCTACCAGCATTCCCAGTGCTCAGGCAGACACCAAGGTGCATGATGCAACTCTCTCCTCCTTGAATCCACCTTCACTCTGCATGCTTTTTGGGACCCTCCCTCCCTTGGCTCCAGGAAATGGAGCACTGGGTTAAGGAAAGAGGTGTTTCTCTCTGCAAGTGTTCTTTTGCTTCTTTCTTCTCCTGGAGGTGTAACAGGGGGTGTTGTTGACTGTGGAAGAGCATTTGTAGGTAAATGATCCCTCTTGGCAAATCCTGAGTTGGTTTCAATTGGTGAGTTTTGACTTACTGCACAAGAAACTTGGTCCCTTTTGAACTTAGTCTTGAGCTTAAAACCGAGTTCCAGGAAAATGTGAACCTCCTGCAAATTCTCTCATTGCATCCTGTTATATCAGCACTGCTATGGTTTGCATGTGTTTCTTAAAACCTCATGTGTTGGAAACTTGGTCTCCCATGCAGAAGCGTTGAGAGTTGTTATCTTTGAGAGGAGATTGGGTCATGAGGGCTCCGCCTTCATGATTGGATTAATTTATTCATGAATTAGTATATCAGTGGGTCAATGGGTTATTAAAGGTGTGGTTTTGTTTTAAAATCAAACTCTCCATTGCATTTGTTCTGTCCCACCACATAATGCCCTCTGCCATGTTATGATGTAGCAAGAAGGCTCTCAGTAGGTGCTGGTGTCATACTCTTGGACTTCCCAGCCTTTGGAACTAAGGATAAAGTAAACTTCTATTCTTTATAAATAATCCAGGCTGTGGTATTCTGTTAAAGCAATAGAAAAGGGACTAAGGCACAGAGAGAAGGAATAGGTCCAAGGTTACCATCAAAGTCAATAGCTCCAGGAATAGACCTGAATCCTGAACCCAGCTTCTCTGTCCCCTTTGATCCTCACTGTAGGTGTGGAGATCCCAGGGCTTAGTGAGTCCAGGGTAAAGCTGCTGTTCCTTCTTGAAATATCACATTTTGAAGAAAAGTGATTGTTTTTATGTTTAAAACTGTGATTTTTATAAAAGAGGATGTAAAAAGTTTAGATCAATTGGAAAAAGGAGTCATGAGCAACTTTCTGCTTGTGACAGCTTCTGTGACTTTTGCTGTCTATGTGGGTGATCTAGGGGAAGTGAGCCTGATCCTATTTACTCTCTTCTGTCTCTACAGTGAGTACACAGTGTAGCACCTTCCCCAGAGCTGAGAACTGCCAGATCATGTGCTTTTCTCTTTTTTTTTGGGAATGCTTAAACAACTCTCCATGAAACATGTAAGGTGTGTGAAGCATGTGTATATGTGTGTGCATGCATCCACATGGTGGTTTGTGATTGTGGCAAAAAACCTAGTTGATACAGAGATAAGCCGGAACAAAAAGGATTCTTAGACTTTCAAGTCCAAGGGTTGCCCCTTACAGTGAAGTTTTCATTTGAGGAGATCCTGATATCATTAATTTATAGCATGTATTTGTGTATGTCATTTACACCTTTTTGATTTGGAAAGGGAAGATGAACTAGGGAGATGGTAAGCACAATAAGCTTCAACTCATTTAGTTTTTATTTTTAAATATTCTTCTTTTTTTTTTTTTTTTTTTTGGTACTGGGGATTGAACTCAGGGTCACTTGGCCACTGAGCCACACCTCCAGCCTTGGTTTGTATTTTATTTAGGGACAGGGTCTCACTGAGTTGCTTAGCACCTTGCTTTTGCTGAGGCTGGCTTTGAACTTGCAATCCTCCTGCCTCAGCCTTTGGGGCCATTGGAATTACAGGTTTGGACCACCCTGCTTGGATGCTTCTTATTTTTTTTTTTTAATATTTTTTTAGTTGTAGATGGACACAATATCTTTCTTTATTTTTAGGTGGTGCTGATGATCAAACCCATTGCCTCACACATGCATGGCAAAGGCTCTACCACTGAGCTCCTGCTTATTATGTTTAATGGACATGTAATTGTATGTATTTATAGGAAAAAGAGTAACATTTCAATGCATATGTACAATGTATAATGATCAGATATAGTTAATTGACATATCTATCACCTTAAACATTTATCATTTCTTTGTCCTGGGAACATTCAAAATCCTCTCTATTAGTATCTTGAAATATTCATTGAAATAGTCAATCAATTGTTGTCAGCCATAGTTAAATTCACTTATAATCAGCTTAAAATACCTTATTTTTAAAGAAGATTATGGTGGTAAACTTTCCCATTTGTTCTTCCTTGCCTAGGCTAGGAATGGCAAATAGCTTTCAATTCCCTGCTCACCTATTTTGGGGTGGTTTTCTGGAAAGCTGTGTTGAGAAGGATTCTGAGGCCATAAGCAGGAATAACAGGGAGGTAATTAGTATGAGATTCATTGCCAGAGTCAGGCAGCAATTTAGGAGGGAAGACAGCTGCGTTTTTAAAACATAGTTTTCATCCTTGGCCCAGTTTCATACTAACTAGTTACACTCACTGGATGAGACAACCTAACCGTCTTCCAGCTTTTTAATTTGCTAGGTTTGACCACTCAGGTTTTTGGTTATAAGTTATAGGAACTTAAATAGAAAATAAAAATGTAAAGATTCTGGATAGCTCATGAAATATACAGGGAGACTGGAGAAACCATGTCAGAAAGGGGGAACAATAGAGGGAAGCTGGCCATGGCCAAGGGCAGGCTTAGGACAAAGTGGCCTCTTATCCAGTGCCCCTGTGGGCACCTGTTCTTCTGACACACTCTTGATTGCTCTGGGACATTCCCTGCTGTACTCTTGGACTTTAAAATATTTTAGCATTGTGTTAATTTTCTGTCACTGGGGTGAAATACCCAACACGATCAATTTATAAGCAGGAAAATTTTATTTTAGCTCACATGGTTTATTACGGAGCTGTCAGTCCACAGTTGGTTGGCCTGTTGTTTTTGGACCTGTGTTATGTACACTTTGTGGTGGGGACATTTAGCAGAGGAAGCTGCTCACTTCATGGATGCCAGGAAACAACAAGGCAGGAAGAGGAGGGGCTGGGATCCTAAAATCCCCTTTGAGGGCACACCCCCAATGACCTACCTTTCTTCCATTAGACTCTACTTCATAAAGGCTCAACTGTCTTCCCAGGGCCCTACAGGCTGGCAACCAAGCCTTTAACACATGAGCCTTTGAAGGACATTCCATTTATGAACTATTTCACAGAGACATAGTAGCAGTATATGATGAAGTTCCACATATTCATTCCCAGAATCCCTGATTCATTACCATTCTACTAATCTTACTTAATCTATCTCCCATTTAAACATTTTTGAAATTGTTTTTCCTGGAATATTTTGAAGGAACCCTAGACATCACATTAGGTCATTTGCAAATATTTTACATTTTTGCTGTCAGGTAAGGACTTAAAAATACCCCTAAGTCCCCAAATACTATTGCTTCAGTTTGAGATGCTGCTTTTCCTATAAACTAAATTTTGATAGTATTTTAATTATTAGACAATTTTAGCAATCTCTGTCTTTCCCATGTCTTTTTATTGCTTCCTAATAGTCTATTATCACATACATATTCCCATGCTGTTGGGGAGCTGGGAGAGATGTCTGTCCCTTTGTCATGTATGATGGGAGATGGGACTTATTTGGAATTACTTCCAAATAAGAAGGTGCTCACATTCTGACAAACAAAATAGTAGATAAGGCATAACAGAAATTGCGATGTGCTCACACAACCATCAGATGAGTAGCCACTTGTCAAAATTGCCATTAATGCTTCCTAATTGGTTTTGATTTATAGCTTCACATTCTTGTATAACTTTGCAAAAATACTTTGATAGTCATTAAGCTTTGATTTAAAGTGATATCATTTCCACCTGGATGGAAGGCTAGTTTCTTCTTGGGAGGCTTATTAGCAATTACATATGTAAATCTATGCATACTTTCTTTTGATACATTCTCTTGGGAAAAATTACACCAAGAAATTATTAATGTACATGAAAACAACAGTTAAAATTCCCAAAGGATAAATGAGGCATTGAATATCTTTACATATTTTAAGTCATCCACCAATATCACTTGAGGGTGGCAGGGTTGGGGAAAGAATATTAAAATAATGATTTGCCCAGTTGTTCTATTTTAAAAATTTGATCAATGAATGTCTTTATATTACACCAGAAGAAGAATCAAGGTTGTGGGCTATTGAATTCTCAGTGGTAAGATGGAAATGAAACTCATGGTTCTATCTGCTGGGATTCTTACAAAATGCAAATTTACAACATTTCCTTGCATGAAAAGTGAGATATATGATTTTTCTCTGTCTTCTTGTTTTGAATCAAATATTTGCCATCATTAGTATTTCCTAATGTCTTGCATTGTTTTTAATCTTCCTCCTTATCATCAGATATCATGAGCAATAACTACAATCAAGTTCCCAATATTAACCATTCATCCATAAATTTATTAATATTATCAAGGGGAATTAATTCATCCAATAGCTATTGAAGGTATTAATTTGTATTGGAATATCCATTTTGGGGATGGGAGACAAAGCAAGGGGAGCAGAGACAAGATGAAGAAATCAGAAAGTAGTTGAAGTAGGAAGCTCTTAGCCTTTGCAAGGGGGAAAGATGGTATAAAATTAGCCTTTCCTGGAGAGATCAAGGAAGGTTTGCTGGGGTAGGTGGCATTTGAGCTGAACTTTTAATATCAGAAAGGATCTTGACACACAGCTAGAGCAGTTTAAGTGCCTTCTATGTGGAGGAAGCACAACAGGAAAGCACAAGCAAGCACTGGGAATTGCACATCTTAACAGGATGTGTGTGCGAGGGGGAGAGTGAGATTCCAACAGAAAACAAGACATTTCAGTTTATTGCCAAAGCCTAGAAGAGGAAAATGATTCAGAGTTAGTAATACAGGCTGCACAAAGATATGGTCGTTGTCACACAACATCTTTCCAGTTGGCATCACCCTAGAGGAAGCGTACAACTCATGCTGGCCACAGGTCCACTGGGGACAGGCAGTCTCAGTGTGCCCTTTGTGGGGTGCCCCTCCTATCTGAGAAGCCCCTACGGGATCATCACTCACAGACTATCCTAGAGGACCTTACCCACAATTATTCTGGTCCTGCATACATCCCTTTCCTAGTTGTCACTCTCTGGCCTGTGTTCCACTGGTGGGAGAAGACATTTTACCAAAATGGATATAGTCCTTTGTGGCTGGATCTTACTTGTGGTTTTGTGTGATAATCAGTTGCAGTAGGTCAAGAGCTCAGCAGGTGGATAACTTCCATGATGTGTGAGGGAGTGGGCTCCTGGGAGAAGCTGTCTGCCCAGTTTGAATTATTACCTCCACTGCTTAGGATCTGTATGATTAGGAAAGCTACTCATTCTGTCTCAGTGTTTCCTCATCTGTAAAATGGTGGTCAATGTGTTGTTTTCTTGCAAGGTCCTTGGGAGTGTTAATTTGGTCAAAAGGTGTAAAATGCCTAGAGAGTTCACTGATTTTTTTTAATATTAAAGATTATCTTTACTTATTTTTATTATATTGAAAAAATATAGCTGCACATATTTATAGGCTACAGAGTGGCATTATGAATTTGAATACCATGTGGAAAGACTAAATCAAGTCAACTTACCCATCCATCATCACAAACATTGAACATTTTCCATGAAAAGGGTGTTCAAGATCCCCTCCCAGTGACATTGAAATGTACAGTCCTCAACTATTTGTTATATTCATCAGGGTATGCAGTGGAGCTCAAAAAAAAAAAAAAAAAAAAAAAAGAAAGAAAGAAAGAAAGAAAAAAAAAATCAAACTTACTTCTCTTGTCTGAATTTCATACTGTTTGTTTATCACCACCCCAGCCTCTGATAACCTTATTCTGATGTGCTTCTTTGAGTTCATTTGTTTTACATTCCACATATAAGTGAGATAATGAGATAATATGTTTTGGGTCTTTTTGTGTTTGACTTATTTCACTCGATGTAATGATCTCCAGTTATAAATGATAGAATCTTTCCCTTTCTTAAAGCTGAAGAGTATTGCATTGTGTATATATACCTATCAAAGTTTAGATAGTAGGTGTACCCTGAAAGCTTATGTTTGAGAAAATACGTGAGAGTTTAGAGGTGAAATGATTGGGTTATGAGAACCTTAACCTAATCAGTGCACTGATCCCCTGATAAGGAATTAACTGGATGGCAACTGTAGGCAGGTAGGGTATGGCTGGAGGAGGTGGGTCCCTGGGGGTGCAGCTTTAGGGTATATATTTTTCTTTGTTGAGGGAAAGCTCTCTGTCTCTGCTTCATAGGACTATACGTCCTGAACTGCTCTCCTCTGCCACACACTTCTATCATGATGTTCTGTCTCCCCTCAAGCTCCCAGGAATACGGTTAGCCATCTATAGACTAAGACCTCTGAAACCGTGAGCCCCCAAATAAACTGTTGTCCTCTAATTGTTTTTGTCAGATCTTTTGATTACAGTGGCAAAAAAATAAAAAAATAAAATAAAAAAACAAAAAACTGACTAAAGCATTCTATATCTTAGCGCTTACTGTTTCAATATGTGGAAGAGCTGTAGATGGGGAAGGGACAGGATTTGTGGATGAGCTTCTGTGCTAATGTCTGAGGCAAGACTTCTTGCTCACTGGAATGCTGGGTATGACATGAATGTGGGTCTTCATTTCTGAGCTCAAAATCACTTCAAGGGGATAAAAAGGAAGTTTAGCTCCTTTCTAGGTACTTAAGAGGTACTGGGTCCTCTTTCTGTGGTTATTAGGGCAAGCCTGGGAGAGGATGTTGGAGTGGACTCCATGTGCTTATGCCTGCCTTTAGCCCATCACATGACTAAATGAGTTGTAATTGAGTCAGTGGTGTGTGTGGCCCTGATCAGAGGGCAAGCGGGGCTGTATAAAGGTGGCTCCTGTGACATCCCTGCTCCCTAAAGCTTCCATTCTGAGGCAGGTCACACAAGAGCAATGAGGGATTATGGTACACAAGCACGTGTAGAGGGAGATATTCTCGTCTAATTTAAATGCCCAAGACCAAGATCAAGAGAGTGAGAAGTGAAAATCTGGCAGTGGTAAATCTTTGAGACATATTGTGCATCTTGAAGGCATTGCCTTTGTCAATACAAGCTCTTGTGTTGTCAGTTTTGAACAAGTTTTGCAGAGCAGAAAATGTAAAAGTAAGATTACCTCTGAGGAAACCAGTGCCCTGGAACCTGACAGGCTTCCAATGGCACTATGGCTCTCAGGGCTGAACTAGGCTGGTTTAACCTCTGCAGTGCCTCTGGTCCCCTGGTTTTTCTACTTCATTATTATTTCCATTGCATTACAATACAGTCATGTGTTTTTATTTTTCTAGCTGTTTACATATTGTAATTGTCTTAATTAATCACCTCCCTTTATCTGTTTGGATAGCACCAAGACTTATGGGTTTCATTCTGTATCAACTGACATCATTTGGATGTCACTACACCAAAAAGGAAATGGAAGTAGCTAGAAGCTCCCTTTTGCATTCTTGATATTTCCAAATGTCTCCAGTGATGATGAGCATTTGTTTGAAGAGAAAGGATGAAACTAGGGCAGACTATCTTCCTTTCCATGAGGAAAGTGCCAGTAGCTCGCATGATCTATCTTAACCTTTCTAACATTTTCTAGAGTACCTTCAAATCATTCACAGTGATTCAGATATAATAGAGGACCTTACACACTCTGCATGACCATGTTTCCCCAAATGGGTGGAACTTATCAGTGGTATGTGAGATGATTTTAAGTAGCATAAAGATTAGATCTTTTAATTGTAGGTATTAAGTAGGTATTTATTTTAATGTATATAATAAATGATATGATAAAAACCTAATTAGCACAACAAACCCAGGGCATTTTATTGCTTGAAATGGAGCTAAGTAAAAATGCAAGCTGATGTAAATGAAAATATTAATTAATAGTGTAAATGGTACCCAAATTTGTCAAAACTTGTAACAGTGACACATGACACTACACACATAATTGTAGCTTGGGAAAGACAAAAGACCACTTGGTGCATGTGAATTGAATAGCTTTGATATTTGACAAAACTTGAGAGCACAAGAGTGGAACCCACGGTTGGTTTATAACTGTAAGTGAGTTTTTCATGCCCAAATCTCATTCCTGTGAATGAGTTGATCTTGACTCCTTACAAATAGTAAGCACGATCTGGTCATTTCTGTGGATGGAGTCAAGGCTCTCTTCTCAGTCATGGCTTTATCCTACTGACATCTCACTGAAGAGTTCCCCTCTGGGATGGACCTCAGGTGGACGGAAGGACGAAAGGAGGATGGGCTTCCTCTTGCCTTCTATTTTCTCTGAGTGGACAGGATCTACTTTGCTTTATTCAGCCCATCTGCTGGAGGTGGCATCATTTTAGCCTGCCCTGTGATGCAGGTGGTCTGAGATGCCCAGCTGCACCTCCTAGTGGGTATGGATCCCTGGGGGTGCAGCTGGTCACACCTCTTTACCTCAAATTATTGTTCACCAACATAGGCACACACATATGCTCACTCCCTTTTACCTCTGATCTAGGTTCTCTGCTTTTCTGAAAGGATGCTTAGACCCAGAGAGATCTTTTCTAAGCTACTTCAACTCTGCTGGGCCCTGAGCCAGGCTGGAGTTATTTTTGCCCCTTATGTCCTGATACACTTTTCTACTCTCCTAATTCTTGTGGGTTCCAGATGGACCTGTGGGGACTGATGCTCAGCAATATTCCCTGTAGCCACGCAGCGCCAGTCCCCACTAATGTGGAGGGTGGAGGCAGCAAAGCTCACTTTCATGCTCTTCACTCTCTTTCCTCTCTGCCTTGCAGACCTTCTTCTCTTCTACCCTGGCTCCCTAGGTGATCTCATCCAGTCCGTGGCATCACTGAGGAACAGGACAGAAACGGTCTTTGCCTGCATTGAGCTTATATTCCATTTGGGGCTAAAAGTACAAAAGGCAGTATATTATAAGTAATAAAACATAATATTAGTTATAGCAGGTTTTTATGAAAGAACAGAAAGAGACTAAGTTGCTACAAATCCTTCTGTGATAAACATTTCTTGCCCCAATTATTGCTTACTCTTCAGATTATTAGGGGTTTGTGAAAGTGGAATTGTTAGGAAAAAGTTGTGATCATTTGGCAGCTTCTAGATATTTCCATATTTTTAAAGTGGAGATAATAATTCAGATAAATCTGAATTATTTAGATTCAGGTGCTGGGTGGGGTATGTCCGTAATGTTTTGAGTTGAGAATCATAGAAGGTAATAGTCATCTTTTTTTCAAAAGATAACATTTTATACCAGAGTCCAATGAGGAGACAAAAACTATACAGTAATTTGAAAGGGGAAATTTAATTTAATATGAATAATAATTGACTATATGAGGTTTATTGACCATATTTTCTTATTTTCTGGGTCCTGATAATCTGGTGATTGGGTCTTGATTCTGATTGGGTCCTTGATCCCAAGGATAGTTTTCTTAGAGGTAGCAAATTCTTTTTCTGTGAGCATGTCTTTGGTATACAAACCAATGAAGTCAGAGCCCACACCTTTAACCATTGTCTCCTTTATCAAACTTTCATAATCGCATTCTATAAATCACCCCAGAGCCAGGTATTGTCCAGAGCACACTGAAATTATTCAGTCTACTGTGCTGTCTTACCCCATTCCTTCTAAAGAAATCTCCAGTTAGGGTTCTTTTCTCTTCCCTCTCCCTCCTGGCCAACCTTAGTGCTTCCTGTAGCTGATGTGCCCTGACTCCTGTCTCTATGGACCTGTGGAGTAGATACTTTTCACTTCAGAACAATTATTTCTATATTTGCCTGTCTTATCGCACTTGTGTATGTTTTAACTCATCAGGGGGTTACCTAAGGAAAAAAAGAGAACTTGAAGAACATAGGAACAACAGATAAAAGGGGTCAGTTAACTTTAGGGCTGTTGAGACCTCAAGGAAGGAACATATCTTGAAGAAGTCCTCCATTAGGGTAGAGATCCAGATCTAATTAGAGTGGGCATGGGCTCACTGGGTGGTAGAGAAGTTTGCTGAGGTGGCATGCCTGTGGAGCTTGCTGGGACTCTATCCCTCTAGACAATTGGGGAAAGTTGTTCCCAGGGATGTGCTTGCAGCAGAACTTGCTGGGGAACTCCTCGGGAGATTGGTACTACTGGAATTACGTAGTGAATGTGGTAAGTGTGGGTTTCCCTGGGGTCCTTGCACTGCCAGCTACTGCCAAAGGAGAAAAGAAGTTTTCACTGGAACTAGGAAGAGAAGCCCCTTCCTCCTTCAGCCTTCCCCCATATCCAGTACCCTTTACTGACCAAGTCTAACATAGTGCCAGTTGATGGGGAGGGGGGGAGTATCTGTTTATTCCAGGAAGCCAGTGAAGGACAGATTTGGAGCTGAGAGGAAACTACAGTCATTTTTGGGTATTTACAGGGGCTTGGTTGCAGGACCCAAATGGATACTCTAACCTGCAGTTTTTCAAGTCCCTTAAATAAAATGGTGTAGTATTTTCATATCACCTATGCACATGGTCTCACATACTTTAAATCATCTCTAGATCACTATAATACCTAACACAATGTAACTGTGATGTAATAGTTGTCTTACTGTATTGTTCAGAGAATAACAAGAAAAAAGTCTGTACATATTCAGGTAGATAATTTTTTTTTTCTCCTGAATCTCTTTGATCCATGGTTAGTTGAATCTGTGGATGCAGAACCTATGGATATGGAGGGATGACGGTATATCAACTCTCATTCCTCAGTTGAAGGCTACTTCCAGGGCATTAATTCACCATCACTTTTGGCCCTACTCTGCTAAGGCCAAACAAATTTTTGTGGTAATAGGAAACCCTTAATTCATTGGTCTCTGATTAGCAGTCCTCAGTGGGTTCCCTAGGGATGTGGGTACAGCACCCACAGCATCTGCAGCAAGTACTCATCACACACAATCTATGCTTACTCATCTATTGTCCTTATTATGTGTGTTCCCACACTAGAGTGTTGGCTTTATGAGGGCAGGGGTTTTACCTGTTTATAGGCTGCAGCCAGAACAGTGCCTCACACATGTTATTGGCTTAGTTCATTTTTCTTTTTTTCCAAATGAATTTCCCATGGATCTCAAGGAAAGGAAGTGATGTCAATGACTTTGGTGAGACGGGTGTTTAGTTCGTGGACTGTGAGGTTCCATCCATTCCCTTGCAAAATGACTGTGTGCATGCTAGCTTTGAAATTACAAGACAGAGCACAGTTTTTAATACTTCTGGACAACCAACACAAGGCTCAAGATTGTTCATTTTTCAAGGGTAATTGCAAACCATAGCAGCTGCACTGCCTCAGGTGTGCTGGGCATATTTTACTGCAGAGGAAGATGCCTGTGACTGCTGCTGACAAGAGAGGGCAAAGCCAACACAGAGGCTTCCTCGGGGGAGATCAGCTCATCTTCTCTCACCTTGGCTGGCACCATTCAGGCGTCTTCACTCATTAGCTACTTAAGGCACCATCAACATATTCAATCTGTGTTCTGGTTTCAGGGTGAGAGGAGCATGTTTTATTTGCTAGTACTGTTTTGGGTGAGCATCTGTATTTCAGGATAATTTATTTTACTTTGGGATGAAAGTCTGAATAGTTATCCATTTTATCTACCATCCCATCATCTTAAACTGTAATGTAAAAGGCCAAGTACTTATTTTATCTGATATTTTTATGCATCCAGAAATTTTTAAAAATGAAATTCAAGGAACAGAACCTGAGTCAGGATTTTGACTCTGGCATCTCACCAAAGGTCCAGGTAACTCAAGTGGAGACAAATACAAATTCCGAATTAAGTTGGTGATAAATTTACAGAACAGCATGGAATGAATCCCTGAGCCCACAGCTGGGTCTTTTAAAATGATGAAGGGTCTGAATACATGATTCAAACTAATCTCGGGAATCAACACAAAGTTCAGAAGCTTTATCAGTGCTGTAGGGATCAATGGGATTTGAAATGTGGAATCATAAATCAAGTGTGAGTGGATGTTAATGCAAATCCTGCCTCTGGTTTGAGAGCTTATGTGTGAGTAGAGATAGATGCCTGTACAAGGCCAGCAGCAAAGATGATCTGTATTTCAGGAAGAGCCTACTGGGTGGGTCAGGTTCAGGGCAGGACCCAGAAATCAAATCTGCAAAAGGGCATGCCCCTGTCCACACCACAGCATCAGGGAGACAGGCCTTCCCTTCACTTGCTCTAGATTTGGACATAAGAGAGTATAGGGGAATAAGGACATGGTACTCTCAGGCCTGGCTGGGTGGCCAGTCCCAGCCGAATCCTGTTTTGGGAAGGTGGTTGGTATGGTGGCCAAAATCTTGGGTTTTCTCACTGAGTGGAAAAGTAGTGCATCACGTTTGTTGGAAAAATTAATTGAGCTACTCCATACCAAGATTAGAGCACCTAGCACACAGCACAGGTTAAATCATGTCATAGCTTATTATTTTCATTATTTATGAATGAATGTAATGTGGTTTGATGTGGTAAGTTCCTCCAAGCTCTCTTTTTCCCTTTAAATTTAACTTTTCAACTCAAAAGTCATAGGGATTCTTGGGAAATTTCAAGAGTCCCCAGACTCCAGCAAGTCCACTGGATTAGGGTCCAAGATGAAAAACACTTCATCCAACATGTCCAACAGATTTAGTTTATTTTAGGAATCAGGAATAAACAATTTTGTAAATATGCTCCCAAATGATATTGAGAATTTACCACAAAGCATGTTAACTTCTAATATCAGTTTAGCTATAAGCAACAGAAAAAATGTAAAATAATCTTGGCTAAAACAGGTTAAATGTTTGTTTCTCTCTTACTAAAAGAACCTGGCAAGTTGGGCACATCTGTGATTGTCAGCAACCTAGGCTTCTTTAACCTCACTGCTCTGCCATCCCAGGGTTGCTGCCCATGGTCTGAGATGGCTGCTAAGGCTCCAGCCTTTTTGCCCACATTCCAGCAAGCAGAAATGAGGAAAAGACTAAGAGGAAAGATAGCCTCCCTTTTGAGAAGTCTTCCCAGAGCTCGCACATGATATTTGCTCTTACATTTTATTGTCCGTAACTTAGTCATGGGACCACACCTGGCTGCAGTGGTGGTTGTACCAGGAAGGAGAAATAAATACTGGTCTGTCACATGTCTCTTCTCTTCATTTTGTAGAAGATAAAATCAGCATTGCTGAACTATTATTCCTCAGGTGTGTTTCCGCCCTTCTCTGATAGGCATGAGACATGATGACATGATGACAAAGGATGGGGTGCTTCTATTTTACAGCACTTGGAAGGTATTGTTTTTATTTTATAGATTAGAAACCCTAAATTTATAGATGCTCACCTATCTAATCTGCTTTAAGATTAGATAGTAAGTGCTGGAGACAGAACTGGAGTCCAAGTCAGCCTGACTCACAGCAATGCCCACTCTTCCTCCTGCACAGCAAACTGTTGTTGTGGGTAGAAGGGGAGACCGGGCCTGGAAATCCCTCGTTGGTCATGTGACCACGTAGCTCTCCAACATCCACATGTGTGCACCATGCAAATGGCTCTGGAAATAGTGGCAGCTCATTGGTTCAGCCAATTCTCTGCCAGTCTCCTGGCAAGTCAGACACATACCTGCTCAAATGAGCCTGACTCAGGAGCAGGGGATTTTGCCTTGAGATGCTTCCCTTAAGATGCTGAGGGTCACAACAAAAATAAAGGGACATTTTCAAGTATTTATTTTGTTTTTGTCTCAACATAAAGTGGATTATCTTCCAGGATCTAGTTTTCATTCCCATTCTCACTCTGCTTTATCCCCCCTCTACATAAATTTGCTGCAAGGCTCTCTCCTTTCTTTTGTTTTCATGGAGAAATGATAGGAAAAGGGCTAAATCAATTTTGGTGAACTTCATACCACTTAAAACCCAGGGTGGGTTCAATGAAATGATGAAACCAGAAAATCCAGAACACATTCACAATGAAAGAGTTGGCAAAACATCGGGATGATTCTTTTTTTTTTTAATTTATTTTATTGTAAACAAATGGGATGCTTCTTGTTTCTCTCTTTGTACATGAAGTAGAGGCCTACCATTTGTGTAATCATACATTGACATAGGGTAATGGTGTTTGATTCATTCTGTTATGATTCTTGATAGAAGCAGTGCCTGGGCCTTATGATGTGCTCTGCAGCAAAGAAGCAGGAAGAAGGCCCAGGGGAGGGCTCTGAGGGATTGTGGGAAGTGTGGCTTTTGTTGACTTGACAATTTCTTTGGTCTGGCCACCCACTTCATTGATGCATTAGAGACATATGAGTTCATCAGGCCTCTGAGTACTGAAGAATCATGTCACAGTTAAGGGTGGCATGATGCACTGGGAAGAACACAGACTTTGAATTTATAGGTTCAGTACCTGGGTCTATTATTTTCTAGGCTTGTGACCTTAAATTGGTCTTTGTCAGTCTCTTTATCCTAAATAGGGATAATTGTGCCTGGTTTGTAGAGAAGATCTTAGGAAACATATATCCTAAATATATATATTCCCATTTACAATTGGCCTAAGATATAAAGTGTTGCAAAAGCATGTATGATAGAAGGAGATCAATGTGCACATCAAGCCTTTAATTGGAAACCTTCATTAGTTCCATTAGGTATTTGTATCACTTCTCTATTACCACGTAAAAAACCACCCCAAAATTTAACCCTTGAATACAGGGTTAAATTCTACCACCTGGGCAGGGCTTAGTAGTGATGGCTCATTGCTGCTCCAGATGATGTGGACTGGGGCCACTCATAAGACTGCCTGCACCAGGAGTTTGGTTGGGGCAGAAACAGAGTGGTCTTGTTTACTTCTCTGGCACCTCTGTTGCAATGACAGGAACCCCTGGGGGCTGTCCATAGCCTTTCTCTTTTTGCTTGGCCTCTTCAGCAGGGTGGCCCACTTACATAGTGGCAAAGCTCCCAGGGAGCAGAAGGAAAGCCTGCCAGGGTCTGGAGGAACTTGACCTGGAGCATGGCCTGTTACCGCTTTCCAGCTCTGTCTTGACCACCATCCGCAAATGCAGGCAAATCCTATTAAGATGTAAATTCTGCCACCTTCCAGAACAAAAACAGGTGCTACTGTTAACAGACCCAGAAATATATCGGTGGTACTGGAACGAGGCAGAGCAGCAACTTGTCTTTCCTGAGCACCTTCCCAGAAGTGGCACCTTTACAAAACATTTTTAATGGTAAGATGTTAACATGAGGGCTGTTAAAGTCCTTGATGAAAAGAGGTCAGAGGAAGCAGTTTAAAAGCAGCACCTTGAGCCATATAGAAAACACACTTCGAAGGTGGATCTTTCATGTGTTTTCCTACTGTACACACAATAACACAGACCTATCTCTCCATCTCCACCCCTCAGGAAGACATGGCCCCCACTTTGGTGCTAGAACTCACTGGACTCTCACAGGACCAAGGAAATGCTGGAAGCAGCCTCCCTCCCCATATATCTTCTGGGTACTGCTGTGAAGTCACCTGTGAGATTGCAAGTCTGGAGCAGGTGGAGGGGAGAGTGCATGGCCACATGGGTGGGTGCGTATAAGCATGCTATGTGTATAAGCATACTTAGGCTGTGAGTCTGTGACTGTGCAGGTGCCTGTTTGTGAACCTGCACATCAAGGTAGATGTGTGTTTAGAGTTTGGAGCAAACTCAAAACTGGGCAAAGATGAAAGATCCCATGGACTCCTAAGGTTTTCCAGCACTTGGAATGCTGCCTGACTCCAAGGCTCGCAGCAACTTCTGCCATCATGGGTGGTGGTGCCTCAGAGTCTTTTTAAGTGATTGGAATAATCACTAAGATCCTGCCAGCCCAGGACTGAGTATCTGGGGAGGGTGGGGCTAGGTTTGGGGAGGGGAAGGCACAGATGGCCCAGGAATTGGGGATGCCATGAGCAGAGTAGGAGGGCTCTGCGAAGCACCAGGCCCCCTTCCAGGAGCTAAGCCAGCACCCCTTCCTCCTGGACAGTGGGCATCTTTAAAGAGCAGAGGGTGGCATGTTGTGAACTGGCATTTTCCTTTAGCTCCCTGCTGGCCCTTGCAGAACCCTGTTGTGTTCTTTCCAGGCTCAGGCAGACCCCAAACATTCTCCTGTTTTCTCAGTCACTAAACCCTGCAGATTTTGGAGCTGGAAGGAGGAGTAATGGGACAAACATCTTCATCTGTTAGTCTTCCACCCATCTCCTCCTCTTCCTTCCTTCCTTTCTTCCTCTCTTTCTGTCTCCTCTCTCCCTTTCCTTCTTTACTGCCCTGACACCAACACTTCAATAGCAGGGTGAGCTTTGTCTCTGTTGCCTGGATAAATATTTTTTCTCATTCCTTACTTGTGTTGCTAATGTCCCCCTATCTCTCCACTTTTATGTTCCAAGTATGATTATATGGGCTTAAGTTTGATAAGACATAGTGATCATAGTGTCTTTCATTGAAAGACATAGTGATAAAAAAGTAACTCATGGAATACCTTCAAACATGTATCATATTATAGTACAGGAATATTCAGGAGGAGAGGTGATGTTATAAATAGTTTGTTATTTAATAGTTATGTTTTATTTATTTAAGTGTATGCCTTGTGCCAAGCTCTTTTCTAAAGACGACATGAAAATACAATTCTCATTTTATGGATGAAGAAAAAAATATGGTCTAAAGATTGTGGGTAACTTTTCATGGTCCACCAATGTAAATAGTGGGTCAAAGTTCAAACTTGGGCTTTCCATCACTGTGCCTTGCTGCATCAGTTGAATGTGAAATAAACACTGCCAATGTCGCCACCCAGGGAGTAGAAAATGACCTTGATATTGACCTTTCCCTTGGTTCTTACCCTCTGGCTTCTTATCTGCTTCAGATCCTGTCTTTTCCAGCGCCAACTTCTTCAATTATTTCTAGGATCACCCCCTACCCCCCCAGGTGTGCTTTCTCATATCTGTACATCAATTTTGCTTGTTCTTTGCTGGGGCTGTGGAGAGTACCCTCACCCACTTCCTGTTGCATGTCCCAGCGATCTAGTTTTTATGTAAACAGTCACGTGACTTGGTGAGGCAAAACTACTACTGGCCAAGGTCGGCGCATCCATTTCCTCATTTGAGCCCCACCATGACTGGATGACTGTGTCAGGTCGTAGCACAGTTATTACCATCAGCAGCCCCTCCACCTCGACAAGTGAGAAAACAGCTTCAGCGAGGCTATTGTCTGGGAAAACATAGCTATTAAAGAGGAGGGTTGGATTGAACAGGGCTGTGTCTGATCACAGGCGACATATGCTTCCTTATTAACTCCTGGATGCTTTCATTTATACCTGCTGTTACAGGTGTCAGAGCTTTGACACTTACTTTTGTGACAAAACCCCTTATTACTTGTAAGGTAGAAAGAACCAAGCTATGGAAATTAAGAAGCACTCTTCTAAATAACCCTTGATTCAAAGACAAAATAAAATTGATATGACATCGACCAAAATGAGAATAAAATACATAGGGAGGTAGCTAAATATATATCAAGAGGAAAACACATAGCATTTAGATGCTCTCGTCACTTAAAAATAGAAATAAATTAGTTTTCAATGCCAGAAGCCAGAAATTAAGAGAAAAATAAGCTAAAAGAAAATAAGGTGGTGGTAAAGTTTATAACATAGAAAAATGTAAAAGAAGGGATCCGTGAAATTAAAAGCTAGTTCTTTACAAAGAAAACTAAAATAGAATGTTCCTAGCATGTATGCGTAGTGGGGGGATATTAGGAAGAAGCTATAATCAAACTATAGATGGATAATTTAAAACATACAAGAAAATATTATTAGCAGTGCTATGATTTAAATATGGTTTGTCCACACCAGGACTCATGTTGAGGCTTAATTCCCCAATGTAATGGTATTGAGGTGATAGGTCCTTTAAGAGTTTATAGGTTCTTAAGAGGAATTAATGCTGTCTCTTAGGAATTCTAGCTCTAGGATAGTACTCAAGAGAGCAGATTGTTATAAGTGACCTGGACACATCCTTTGAATCTCTTCCATATATGCCCATTTCCCTTTCTAGTTCTCTGCCATGTTTTGGTGTAGTCAGGAGGTCCTTGATAGTTACTGGCACCATGCTGTTTGACTTTTCTGTCACCAGAACTATAAAAAGTATCAAGTCTCAGGTATTTTGTTATAGCAATATGAAACAGAAGAAGACAAGTCATTTTAAAGAAATACATTTAAAAGTGTAAATAAGGTGGACATTTCTCTATCAAAGTATACATTACTAAATTTGGTTCAAGAAGAGATGGAAGACTTGGTGCAGTGGCACACACCTGTAATCCCAGCGGTTCCAGAGGCAGAAGAATTGTGAGTTCAAAGTCAGCTCAGCAACGGTGAAGCACTAAGCAACTCAGTGAGACCCTGTCTCTAAATAAATAAAAAATAGGGCTGGGGATGTGGCTCAATGGTTGAATGTTCCTGAGTTCAATCCTTGGTACCCTTCCCTGCCCCCAAAAAAGAAGAGATAGAGATATAGAGATACTAGATGTGTACCAGACTAAGTCCTGTGCATCTTTTTAATTTTAAAAACTCTTTTTCGTTATATACAATACCAGGATATACCCTGACATAATCACAAAAGTATGGAACACAATCTGCTCCAATTAGGTCCGCAGCACTTCTCCCCTACCTTCTCTCCACTCCACCATGCAGGCCCATACAAAAGTTTGGTCAGGTTCATTCCCTGCTCTTCCCTTTTCCTGTCCCTTCTTCCTCTTCCTTAATCCCCTTCTACTCTACTAACCTTTCCTCTATTTTGATAGAATTCCATCTTCCCTTCTCCCCTCTTTCTTTTTTTTAAAATTTATTTTTATTGTAAACAAATGGGATACATCTTGTTTCTCTGTACATGAAGTAAAGGCATACCATTTGTGTAATCATACATATATATAGGGTAATAGTTTTTGATTCATTTTGTTATTTTTTCCTTCCCCCACCCCTCCCACCCCTCTTTTCCCTCTATACAGTCCCTCCTTCCTCCATTCTTGCCCCCCTCCCACCCCCCATTATGCATCATTCCCCTCTTTCTTTTATCCCCCCACCCCACCCCACTTATTTTGGATCAGCTTCCACATATCAGAGAAAACATTCAACCTCTGACTTTTTGGAACTGGCTTATTTCACTTCGCATGATAATCTCCAGTTCTATTCATTTACTGGCAAATACCATAATCCAATCTTTTATATGGCCAAGTAATACTGCATTGTGTGTGCGTGTGTGTGTGTGTGTGTGTGTATGTGTGTGTGTGTGTGTGTGTGTTTCAATCACATTTTCTTCATCTGTTCATCTGTTGAAGGGTATTTGAAAAGACCAACAGTTAGGATAAATTTTAAACATTTTTGGGTGTAAAGTTTTTTAAGTTCTTTATAAACTTTGGAGATGAGTGCTCTGTCTGAAGTGTGTGTGGAAAAGATTTTCTCCCACTCTGTAGGCTCTCTTTTCACATTATTGATTGTTTCCTGTGCTCAGAAAAAAACTTTTTAGTTTCAATCTATCCCATTTATTGATTCTTGCTTTTATTTCTTGTGCTATGGCGGTCTTGTTAAGGAAGTCCGGTCCTAAGCCAACGTGAGGGAGATTTGGGCCTACTTTTTCTTCTATTTGGTGAAGGGTCTCGGATCTAATTCCTAGATCCTTGATTCATTTTGAGTTGAGTTTTGCATAGGGTGAGAGATAGGGGTTTAATTTCATTTTGCTGTATATGGATTTCCAGTTTTGCTAGCACCATTTGTTGAAGAGGCTGTTTTTCCTCCATTGTAGGTTTTTGGCACCTTTGTCTAGTATGAGATAACTATACTTATGTGGCTATGTCTCCATGTCTTCTATCCTGTACCATTGGTCTACCTGTCTATTTTGGTGGTAATACCATGCTGCTTTTGTTACTATTGCTCTATAGTAGAGTTTAAGAACCCAATCAATAAATGGGCTAAGGAAATGGGCAGACACTTCACAGAAGAAGATACACAGGTGATCAACAAATATATGAAAAAGTCTCATAATCCCTAGTAATTAGAGAAATGCAAATTAAAACCATCCTAAGATTTCATTTAACTCCAATTAGAATGGCTATTATCAAGAACCCTAGCAATAATAAGTATTGGCGTGGATGTGGGGAAAAAGGCACACTCATACATTGCTGGTGGAGATGAAAATTGGTGCAGCCACTCTGGAAAGCAGTATGGAAATTCCTCAGAAAACTTGGAATGGACCCACCATTTGACCCAGCTATCCCACTCCTCAGTTTATACCCAAAGGACTTAAAATTGGCATACTACAGTGATGCAGCCACATCAATGTTCATAGCAGCTCAATTCACAATAGCTAGATTGTGAAACCAACCTAGATACTCTTCAAATGACGACTGTATAAAGAAACTGTGGTATATATACACAATGGAATATTACTGAACCATAAAGAAGAATAAAATTATGGCATTTACTGGTAAATGGATGAATTTGGAAAATATCATGCTAAGTGAAATAGGCCAAGCCCAAAAAAACCAAAGGCTGAATGTTTTCTCTGATAAGTGCATAACAATATAGAACGATGGAGGAGTGATGGGGGGAAAAGAAGAATGAAGGAACTCTGGAAGGTGTAGAGGAAAATGGGGTGGGAGGGCGTGGAGGACAGAAAGATAGTAGAATGAAAGAGACAGTATTATTCTATGTATATGTATGATTACATGAATGGTGTGAATCTACTTTGTGTACTACCATAGAAATGAAAATTTGTATCCCATTTGTGTACAATGAATCAAAATGCAGTCTATAAAAATAAAAAAGATTTTAATAAAAAAATAAAAAAGCATTATATTCCATTGGTTTTATGCCTAAAACATACCTAAGTTTTAAATAATAAAGAATTTATATATATACAAAACTCTTTTAGGTAATGGAATAAGAAATCTTTCTCCTTATTTTACAAATCTAATGTAAGCATAAAGCCAAAAGCTTAAAAAAGACAATAAAAAAAGAACTATAAGCCAATTTCACTGGTGAATAGAGACAGGAAAATTTCAAAGAGAGCAGCGAATTATAAGTCAGTTCATGCAATACAGCAAAGGGAAATGCATCAAAATTGAGAAGAATTGTTTCTAGCAATATAAGAATGGTTCAATACTAAGAGACATATTAATATAAATAATTACATAAAATGTGATTATATTCCTAATACCCTAAAAGTTAGTTAATAAGATTTTGAATAGTCAACCCTAAAAACAATACAAAACAAAACACAATTAAATAAAAGATTCTGGTACAGGATAAAGACTTTGTGCTAGATACCCAGAATAGTCTCAATTCCTGTTGGAATACACTGAAGCCCATGGTGCTAAACACATTCAGAGACATGCATGTGTGCTCTCCTTTCTCCTTAGTGTCTTACTCTAGTTGCCCTTTATGTGCGGAGGACTCACAAGGGCAAACTCCAGAATGAGCTTCTCTCTTTAAAACTCCATTGATGGTATCTAACTGCCTGAGCTGTCTATGCAGCATTTTCCTTGAGTGCTTTTTGCCCTTTGCAGGGTCACACTGGAACTCCCGATCCCCCTCTTCCCCGAGTTGAGGCTTCCCTGCTACCCTCTCATCTCAGGGGCATGGTGCCACTTGAATGCATTCGTTTAAGAAAATGAGACAGACTTGGTCCCTCACCTTTTAGTTTGGCCTATTCATAAATCTGGTCCTTTCTGTCTTTAACATGTATCTTAAATCCACCTCCACTGGAGATTAGTGGAGTGCTTAATCATAGTGCTCAATCATAACCCCTAAGGACAATCCCAAGTGCCATATCAGGAGTACTCAAATACTGAAAGACCAAAATCTTCCATACCCCTTTATGTTTTCTTTTAGAGATGGTATCTTTCTATGTTGCCAGGTTGACTTTAAGCTTGTGGTCTCAAGCCATTCTCCTGCCTCAGACTCCTGAGTAACCGGGACTATAGTCATGTACCACCACATCTGGCAAAAATCTGAAATCCTGAAAGATTAAAATTCCAGATGTTGAAGTCATGGAAACCAAAATCTTGAAAATCATAATTCTTATTTGAAGAAGAATATGAGAAGGATAGAAAGATAAATTCTGGAGAAGAGATTGGCCATGTCATTTGGCAACAAGGAGAACTTCATTTTAAAAATGCATCATTTGTCCTCATTGACATTTCTTCCTGCTGATGAAATTCCAGACACTTTTAATTAATTAAAATTGCCTTTGTCCCTAAAACTCAGTGTTACTCACTTGTTCAAAAATAAGTGGATAACCAACCCATCTTTGGTCAACTTCTGGATCACTGATGGGATTTGGCATCTAGATAATGGAATAAGAAATCTTTCTCCTTATTTTACAAATCTAATGTAAGCATAAAGCCAAAAGCTTAAAAAAGACAACAAAAAAAGAACTGTAAGCCAATTTCACTGGTGAATAGAGATAGGAAAATTTCAAAGAGAGCAGTGAATTATAAATCAGTTCATACAATACAGTTTTGTTGGGGTCCAGGAAAACTTTTTGCCACAGTGAAGGACACAGAGGTGAACGTCTTTCTAGTCTGAGCAGACTCATGGCTGTGACTTGGCAGGAAAAGACCCTGTGATGATTTTTGACCAATTTATTTATTTATTTATTTATTTTGGTACTGGGTATTGAGTCTAGGGGTGCTTCACTACTGAGCTCCATCCCCAGGCCTCTTTATTTTTTTATTTTGAAACAGGGTTGCACTGAATTGCTGAGCTAGTCTCAAACTTGAGATCCTCCTTCCTCAGCCTTACAAATAGCTGGAATTATAGGTGTGTGCCACTGTGTCTGGCTAGTTTTTGACTCATTTTGTCAAACGACTTAGGTTGTCCATTATGGCATTGTAGATGATTGAAGTTATAAAGTTGGGTGCACAGAATTACCAACTTCAGTGATATGTATTTCTAAAGTTCCCTTTTTGGTCTATTTCTTTATGAATATATGTTATCTGCTCACAACCATTATACTGGTGTGAGTGTTGTTAATATTCCTGAGTGTTCATGCTTGTGAAAATACAAATGATATTATTGTCTATTTTATTATGTAAAGAGACCAATGAAGCGTTCTGTCCTGTTTTTATGTTTCTCAAATAGATCCTCTTTTTAAAACATAAATGCCTTTTAAAGAATTTCTAATTTTAAAATTTTTTTCCAGAAGTATATTTTTTGGGTTTTGAACTTTCAGGATTTTAGACTTCAGTGATTTTGATCTTTTGGTATTCAGACATTCAGGGTGATGGTGTCCAGGCCTGTGTCTGTTAGGATTATGGTCCAAACTCTCAGGGGACCAGAGGGGATGTGATTAAATTAGCAAAACTACAAATGCATCGGACAACTTGTTACATGGTACGTGCATGACTTTGTAATTCAAGATCTAATAGAGTAAAAGGTAAAAGAGAAAAAAGTCACTTTGACATTGAGTCATGAAAGTGCTTCTCCTTGCCTTTCAGTGCCACGTTTCAGAGAACACTTTCTGACTGGAGTAATAAATTGTGCTTGAAAAAGAGGAGCAGAGGAGAGGGCAAGGTCACCACGGAAATGGAAAACCAAGTGACACTCGGCTTGAGAACCCTGGGAATCGCTGGCACTGCCTGCTCAGGCTGAGTAGAACAAATCACTTCCCAAACCCAATGTAAATAACCGTTCTTTGAGATGCTGCAGGGAACTTGCTTTCCTTTCTTTCCTATCCTTTCCCCTCGGATACCCTCTTTCCTTCCCTCCTCTGACTCCTTCACCTGGCATCCACCTTCCCCATCTGAAAGTCTCTCTGTAAATACCACCTACACCCTCATGGAACTGAGGTGTAAGTCTCAAGAGACTAATCACTTTTCCAGATCCTCTCTCTAGAGCTTAGATAATTGATGAGCTTACTCTGTTCCAGTGGTCTGTACCCCTAAAATTTCTTCTAGTGTCTATAATAGCATTCAAAAAGCAATTTAAATTTCCCCAGTGCACATCACCTTGACTTGCATTTGTGGATGTTTGGCACTAACCAAACCCCAAATATAAATATGAATTAAGCAAGGAGCACCTGCCTGGAGATGGAAATAGGTACTTAAAAATTCAGCCCCACAAAATGGCTAGTTCTGCAGCAGTGCCATGTGCTGAGGGTGCTGGGTGAGAAGAGAGATAGATAGTTCTGCCTGGGAGGGGGCTTCTTCAGCATGGCTATTGTGCAGGTCTTCAGGGATAGGAGGAGCTCTGGGAGGCTGGGGAAGAGGGGCTGGGAGAGAGTGGGGAATGGAAACATGGAAGAGAAATCTGATCAAAGAAACGGTATTTCATAAGATAGAAGGAAAATTTTCTAGAAACATGGAGGGTTCTGTGTTTTAAAAGCAGACATGCAGAGCTTCTGAGCTAGCTGGGAGCCCGACAGGAAAGCTGAATTTTGCAAGCTGAATTTTGTTGAAGGCGGGTTTTTGGACTTGGCCCTACATGTGGTGAGGTCCTCTTACATACACGCTTGCCCCAAAATTCACAGTCCCTGGCCCGGCAGCACTGGCAGTCCCTGAGAGTTTTCTGAGAGGGCAGGTTCTATCCCAGACCCATTTAATCAGAATCCACACTTTGATATTATCCTTTGATATTATTGTATGTGCACTTTAGAGTTTGAGGATCACAGTACTACATGGTTTTAAGCAGATTAGCAGTATGAATAAGCACGTTAGGAATAGCACTCCAGCCATGATGCTGAGAATAGACTGGAGGGAGCAAAACAGGGTTAAGAAGACTCCCGAGGAAGCCACTGCTATGGTCCTGCTTAGAAGACCACCGTCATTGTCCAAGTGCAAGGGCAGTACCCTTCACCAGTGGCCAAGCCCTTTGGTGCTGTGCACTGCTGTTATGAAGCAGAGCTTAAACTTGAAATTTTAACCATAGTTTTCATTGTTAAATGCCTTTCAGTTCCCTAAATAATAGTATCTATTTTTGAGTCTTTATGATGATTAAATGAAACTGTACCCATAAAGTACCAAAATCATATGTGCCAGTCATGTGCTAAGTACTCAGTAAATAGAAACTTTTTACTGTTACTATTAGAATGAGCAAGGGTTTGATTTTCTTCCAGTGGTTTACAAATGACAAGTCTCCTGAATCCACTTTTTAAATGATTCTTAGGCAATGAATGTAGTAATTAAGAGAGTACTACCGTCCAAGATCAATTCCTTATTGGTTTTATAGTACTCCCGCCAATCTATTTTAATTCAATTCAGTTCAATACATTATTAAAAAAGCCCTTTTGATTGTAAAATGCTTCACAAAGTATTCATAATTTGGTTTAGTTTTCACTATAACCCAGAGGGTTAAGCTGCCACCATCCCCATTTTATATAGCAATGAACTCAGACCAAGAAAAATTCAGTTATTTGTCAAAGATCACACCCTTAATGATCAAAATATGTGTGATTACAAGTTATCTTTATTTCTGGTTTAGTTTCCTAGCTATATAGTACAACTGGTAATGCTGGGTGACTTGTCTCAAAAAGGCAGGACTAACAACCCAATGAAGTGGTGACCATATGTTTGTGACTGCTGGTATAAAACAAAACAAAACAAACAGCTATCTGTTTTAGTCACTGTTCCTAGAATAGTACCTGATGCTTAGTAGTGCTGAATATGTTTGTCGAGTGAATATGAAAATGCTCTGTGAAGCATAATAATAGCCCCCGAATGTGGGGGTATGTTTCATGTAATTTGAGAATAATCTTCCATTTGGTATGTTAGTTCCCTGTTGTGGCTAATTCCTGGATACATTTTTGTATTTCTGAGTAGGAATCAGTATTTATAAAACCTTTAACATTAGTAATTACAATGAGAGAGCAATTATATTCTTGGTGATAGTGCTTGCTAAAGAGTCTGTACATTTCTAGATAAATTCAAGTGTTATTGCTATTGAAGAGAATAAGAATATGTGGGATATAGATATTTCAAGCTGAAGGCTATTGAGAATCAACAGATGCAGAAAGAAACCTTCTTGGGTTCCCTTTATTTAAGAACAGAAACTTGTGAGAAATTTGGACTACCATAAATCCTCTCTCCTAGGGAGTTTTATAGCCTTGAAGAAGATGGAAAGTCAGCACTGAGATGGGCCCGCACAAACAAATTTTACTCAAAACCTTTATCTTTCATTAGTTTCCCCATATATTTACTGTCCCAAAGTCCACCACTCCCAGAAGCTCAAAACCCATTTCCTTTGTTTTATCATTTCTCCACGCGACTTCATTATCCTTTGTTAAAATAGTATATAAACCTCTGGTTCTGACCACCTCTTTGCAGTTTTCATTTTATTTATTTCACATCACAGGAAATAGTCATTTTCTCCTTTTAACCTGTCTTTCATCTGTTCATTTTGCAGGGCTCTCGCCATGGAACCTAAGAGGGTAGAGGAAAAAATTCTTTTTTCTTCTTTTTCTTTTCATTTCTACAATAGTTTTAGTCATTACTAAAACACAATGAATTAATATCAGACAATGCATACCATATATAAAAATACCTTTGATGGAACATATTTCATTTTTATAATTTCATTTTCATTTTTATTATTTACATTCAATTTGGATTTGCCTGGTGCCCTCCTGTTTTCAGATTTGACTCTTTCTGTCTTACCTTGATGATAGAGGTTCTATTATCTGTGCTGTTCCTCTAAGAGCCTGTGTCCGCTCTACTGGTGCTGGTGAATACTCCCTCTTACTCTATCATGTGCTTCTACCCTCTCTATTTTTGTCTTGTATGTCCACAAAGATCAGAGCTGGTGATTCCTGCCTGAGAGTAGTATGATTTCCTCTTCAAACTACTCCTGGTTTTGAAAGCTGTGTGGTGCTTTTACCTCAGTCAAATTTATGTTTGAAATTCCCACTGAGCAGAGTCACCCAAGCTGGGGCAACAGGCAGGCCACGGTGGTCCAGAGAATTTTGTGTTTCTTTGTAAAGGGTTTCTGAAGCCCCTGGCTTCAAGATTGTCAGGGAAGTAGCCTGATGGCTGATCTTCTAAAAAAGGGAATATGAATGATGGAATACACCTGCCTTGTTCAGGACCCTGCAGCACAAAAAGACTCTGTCAGCTTTAGTCTTGCCCGAAGATGCTCATGCAGTCTCTACTCATGGTCCTGGGAGACCCCCACTGGAGGAAGAAGCCATTTAACAATGTTAAATATGAGGGAAAAACTGCCAAAGTGATAGTGAGTGGAACAATATCAGAGTTTATTTGCCATTTATTTTGGCAAGACATTTCTCAACATCAGTTATCAGTGAAACCTAGATTGTGATAGTTTTTATGTTGCCTCTTTCAAACTGAGAAGTCTAGTTTTAATAATTTCATGAAATATGGTGAGGTTGCTTTGAAATAAGTATCAACTGACAGAAAGCCATTTGATAAGTTTGATTTCATGTATCCCTAAGGTTTTTTAAAGCTGTACTTACCTATCTTTGAACTAATCAGATATTTTCCGGAAAAGTCTCAAACAAAGTCTGGAGAAGCAACATCTCACTTAATATCACTGGGCAAGGGATTGCAGAAAAGGTCTACCACTTAGGGTCTATTCAGCAGATAATCATACAGTAATTTGAATAAGGAAGTTTCATATATAGAATTAATTCCAGGAACTTTACTAAGAAAACAATTCAAAACGTACTCTGTGGCTGTAAGAGAGTATGCAATGGCTTTCAGAGACTACCCAAAGAAAGACAGACTCGGGAGGGTGCCCTTCCCCAAGGCTGGGATTCAGACCTCATTGCAGGTGTGGATATAGTTCACTGAATAGTGGAGAAATTTCCCAGGTTGTGTGGGCAGACCTAGATTAACAGGAAGCTGCTTGCCAAGGTGCTGATGGAATTTTCTGGGAAGGTACCTTTAGGAGAGTGCTGTTATAGTTTGGATCTGTAATGTTTCCCAAAAATCATGTTTTTAAGACTCAGTCTCCAACAGGTGGTTATTGGGAGGTGGAGGAGACCTTAGGAGGTGGGACACTGGGGGAATGTCCCCCTCCTCCTCCTCTTCTTCTTTCTATCTCTATCTCTATCTCTATCTCTATCTCTATCTCTATCTCTACCTCTATCTCTCTCTCTATCTCTATATCTTTGTGCTTCCCAGCTGCTGTGAGGCAAGCAACTTTGCTCTTCCAAACCCTTCTGCCATGATGAGCCTCACCATAGACCCAGAAACAATGGAGCAAGCTGATCATGAACTGAAACCTGTGAAACTGTGAGCCAAAATAAATCTTCTTTCTGTAAGGTGTTTTCCTCAGGTATTTTGTCACAGTGATAGACAGCTGACTAACATAGATGCTGCTGAACTCACTAGCAGGAAACCAGGTGGGGCAGCCAAGGATCTCACAAGAGTCTACCTGTCAGGCTGTCTGGGATGCCTTGCTGGGGCAACTGCAAAATTCCCTAGGAAACTGCTTGTGGAGGATGTTTACTGAGCTTGCTTTAGGAAGCCATCTGGAACAACCATGGACCTCACTGGAATTTCATCTTACTTTGCTAGGAGAGAGCTTCATTTGGTGTTCCACACACCAACCCAGGAGCCAGGAGGAAAAGTCTACTCTGCCAATGTCCTTACAGCACCTCTTCACCTACTTAACATTGTGTTGGTATGCTGGCATTTCAGGCAGGGCAATCGAGTTGAATCAATAAATTGACAGGCATCATAGGGGACATTGAGACTCAATTCTTTTACCTTCCAGTATGTGCACCCCTTTACTACACTTTACAAAATTATCATTGTTTTTCTCCTTTATATAATGGTACATTAAGAGGAAACAATTATAGTAGAGTTTTGGTACCTATTGATGAACTAAGAAAA
Organism: Sciurus vulgaris; assembly: GCF_902686455.1. Taxonomy (NCBI): domain Eukaryota; kingdom Metazoa; phylum Chordata; class Mammalia; order Rodentia; family Sciuridae; genus Sciurus; species Sciurus vulgaris. The sequence goes on from NC_136464.1 coordinate 43,735,800, forward strand.
GAACTGTAGGATTTAGAACTTATTCTAAGTTTTGGAACAATGTCTGATCTGAATATTTCAGGCAGTGATCAAAATTTAGCACCATATACCTGGTACCAATTCTGTACTCACCAAAGATATACCTGGAGACAATTAAATGGGAAATTCATCCCCCTTTCCCCCCACCCTATTGCATCAAAGCAAGGTAGAGAATTTGGAGGGAAAACAATAATAGTGAATTTATAAAGATCTATGCCAGCTAATAGAATAGTACTAGCCACATGTGGATTTGAGCACTTGACATATGGCAAGTGCAATTAAGAAACTGAGTTTTTTAATTTAATTTAAATTCATTTAAATTTAAAAATTAAAATGATATTTAGTTTAGTTATTGGAAAATATTTCGGTTATTTGGATCAACTTAGAGGACAGTGTGGAGGTTTTATGCCTGAGCCTTGAGGCAGGTGTATTTTGTTTCTGCTTCCATTCAATTGACTGTGTCAGGGAGGAAAAACTTGTCCTCTACCCTTTTATGTTTAGTGATTGGAGTGTGCAAATTAAGCTGATAAAAGGCAGGTTAGCAAGAGAAAAATATAGATTTTTATTCATGTACATACATGAAAGTTCATAGAAAAATGTAACTCAAGGAGATAGAATTTGAGGTTTGTATAGTATTTTAATAGGGGTCTGATGGGGAAGAAAAGTACTTACAGGAAAACAAGTAATTTCTTAATGGGGTCAGAGGGAGAAAGGGCACTTATGGGAAAAAAAAAGTGACTTTTAGAAGAGATAAATGGGCCCTTAGAGAATGAGTGGGAAATCTAATAGTTTTGTGACAATGTCTATTTAGGTAGTTTTTATGCTGGTACAGGCCTCTAGGGAGAGGAGTTGATCTTCCCTGGTTTCAAAACTTCTAGGTTGGTCTTATAACAGCTAAATTATTTTGAGAAGCTCTGTTTTTAGGCAGGTAAGAGGAGTTCAGAAAAAATTGTTTTCCTGCATCTGTTGATTCTCAAATACCTTCATCTCAGAACAAATTTTATGTCCTTGTGGTGTATTCGGAACCCCTTCAGCTGCAATTCAGTTATTTGATCACAAGGCAGATCCTAAACATGAGGCAAAAGGAAACAATGTGGGGCACAAGTAACTGAGGTCTGTGTCAGGAGGTTTAGTCAGGACTGAAGCCACCCTGGATGTGAATGAAAGCCTGTGTAGTCTGTCAATCAGTTCATACAATTTCTTGGGGCATCATGATTGGGTCAGAAGCAGGGGTATGATCCAAGCTGATCCAATCAGAGTAAGCCTCAGGACTTTTGCAGAGGATGTTGGGACAAAGACTCTGTCCCCGAGGTAGTGATATGAGGTTCAGAGCTGCTATACACAAAAGGAGAGCCTGGACTATTGGGATTCATGGTCAGGAGTCTGAGTATGGCTCCTTCAGAGGACACAGAACCAAGTCATCAATCCTGGTGATATAATTTGAGGTCTAGACACAAACCTATTTGAATCTAGGTCATATAGTGTGAGACCTAATACCTTTCCTTTTAACCTAGGCCAGTTTAAGTTGCATTTTCTGTTGCTTGCAACCAATGCATTCTAATCACTTCATATGGTACACTACAATAAGTGAGTTCTTTGGTTTTAAAGCCAAGACCCATTCAAGCTATCCCAGGCAGATTAAGGTGGATTACCAAGACATACCTGGAACAATAGTAGAATCCACCAAGGAACAACTCTAGTAACAAGTTGCTCTCTTCACCCTCTCAATATCCTGTGATCTTTTCATTCTGTATCTCTGCCCCCTATAGTCTTCTCTGTGAATCATATTTTTGATTTTTGATTCTGTGAGTCATTATATCAAGGTAACAATATATCTACTGTGCATGGAATAGATTTAATTTACATAATTCATTCTAGTATCATTTTGGATTGTTGTCTTTGGTTTTAATTTTTAACATTATTTTATTAAAAATAGCATTAAAATGAGTCAGGATGGCTTTGGTAAACCTTCACCAAAACTTTGCCTTTAGCAAAGTTTTGTCTAGTAAAATATGAGATGCAAGTACAGTGAACTGGGTATCATTTTAAACCGTGGTTAAATCGCACTCTATTTTTCTTTTCTAGGCTTTTTCTTGATGCAATATAATTAACATCCTTCCCTCAAGGTAGTATTTAGGATGCTCACTCATAAAATAAAGTAGGCTCTTTAGCTTGGGATGACTATAGCTAACCTTTTTTCTGACTGGCTATGGAGACATATTTCAGGATTGTCTCTGCTGACCATTTGATCTACTAGCAAGTTGTGCTATGGTCTGAGCCTTGAGAGGCACAAAGTTATCACAAGGGTATTGAGAAATCTAAATAATTATAGGTGAAGTATGTGAACTAAGTGCAGAAAATAGAGACTGAAAACTGGAATAGAACCTATAGAGAAAATTTTGAATTTTGTATTTTAGTGTGTTGTATAAATCTATAGGTTTTTATTTTCGGTAACAATGTTATAATCTACAGTGATTCTAGTTATATGATTTTAATGATATTTACTGTCTTTTTTAACTCTCCAAAATGTCTTTGTTTGGATGATAAGTTATATGGTCACCCTTATTGTAAAATTCTTTTATTGGTCTTTCTGTTCCAGCTGTCTTTGTTATCTGACTGATTTCCTTCTCTCTCTCTCCCTCCCTCTCCTCTTTGCTAAGATTCCTGAGATAATCTAATGGTTAAGCTTGTGGCAATGACAGATGATTCGTTATTGGTTAACCAATAAGTCTGTGACTCTAGAACCACCAAGTACTCCCATTTGGCCCAATATGCTGCGATGAGATTGTGTGAGTTGGGGTGGGGGTATCCTGTGATGGAAAATACCTCTGTATACAGAGCAGGCAGCTTGGCTTTGAAGTGAGTACGGGCAGGACAGTAATTATCAATTTCTATTCAAAGTACTTGAAAGCAACTGCCAAAATAAGCCACTGAGTCTATAACTGAGTGAAAAAATTGCTTTTTGAAAATGTAAGCAATATAAGCCCTGGGAGGTCCTCACAGTTGTCTTGCCGGCATCTATAAAAGTGATTGATCCATATAATGGATATTCATTTAATATATATTAATAAATATCAATTTCAGGTGCTGGCTTCAGAAATAAGAAAACGTTATGTGCCCTGGAGAAGCTGGGAGCAGTGTTTGATACTGTGTTGTTTCTCTGTTGAGCAGGGACTTCATGGCATGTGGCAGCTGGCTGAGAGTTAGGCACAATAGGGTCAGGGAAACTGATCCGTGTCTTGTCCTTCCTCTGGGATGAGTCCTAGAAAACTGAAAAAAGCAAAATGGTTTGTTGTGAGCTTTCTGTAATCTAACTGTGAAGCCTAAACTCCCCCTCCAATAGAAGAGGGGGACCCTCCATCATCTTGCCCCTCTCTGTGGCTAGCTGTTTCTCACTCTCCCTGTCAGCCGCCCTCTGGACCAGCCCACCTAACTACAGATGGACCTTAACTTATGATGTTTTGACTTATGAGTTTTCAACTTCATGATGGTATGACTACAAACCCACACCACCACTCTGTTTTCTCACTTTCAGCACAGTATTCACTACCTTACTGGAGATGCTCAATACTTCATTGTAAAAGAAGTTTGGCGTCAAACATTATCCAACTTGAGTTTAAGGTAGGTGTTCTGACCATGTTTAAGGTGGGCTAGGCTAAGCTATAATGATCGGTAAGGTAGATGTATTAAATGAATTTCCAACTTAGGATCTTTCAATTTATGGTTAACCCCATCATAAGTCGAGGATCTTCTTTACTCACGATCTCCCAAACAAGCCGTCATTCCCACGTCCCTTGTGCTACTGACTCTTGTCAGAAGACTCTTTCTCTCTTCCCACTTGGTGAACTCATATTCAATCCTTGAGACTTATCACTTGTTTTGGCTTATTATTGTTGCTGCACAACAAATTCCCACAAACTTAGTAGCTTGAAACAATACTTGTTTATTATATCACAACTTCTGTGGTTAGTTATCACTGCATGGCTTAGTTGGGTTTTTATTAGGGTCTCCAAGTCTTTAGTTAAGGTGTTGGCTGGGCTGCAGTCCTCTGTCACTGGGTGGCAGGCAGGCAATGAGTTCTGTCAGTTTATCCTTACCTGAGGTTTAATCCTCTGGCGTCCCAGACTAATATTAGGAAAGACTTTCTTAAGACATCCCATCTGAGGCTTGGATGGACATCTGTCTCCTTTGCTTCTTATGCCACTTAACTGAAGCTCAAATGCAGTTTCAGCAACACTATGGCTTTCAACCTTCCAATAATCCACTTACCTTTCTAACTTCAGGACTTCGTCCAGAATTTGGACTATCTTTTTAATTGTCAAACTAAACTCTTAAACTGGCATGATTCTTTTTTCATATTTTATCCAGCATTTTGCACTGCTTTTAGTAGAAAGGTGCCTTAGTCTATTTCCTGTTGCTACAACTAAATACAAAGAGAGGGTAATTTATAAGGAATAGATGTGTATTTGGCTCATCGCTCTGGATGCTGGGAAGCCCCAGAATGTGGCACCAGCACCTCCTCAGCCTCTGGTGTGGGCTTCATGTTGCATCTTAACATGGCCGAGGGCATCACATGGTGAGACAGAGTGAGTATGCTCTCAGGTCTCTCTTCTTACAAAGCCACTAAAGCCATCACGGAGGTCCCACCCTCACAACTTCATCTAATCCTTGTTGACCTTTCCAGGCCCAACCTCCAGATGCCATTAACCTATGAATTTGAGGATTATGTTTCCAACACATGAACTCTTGAGGGATGTAGTCCAACAGTAACAAAAGATTAGTTAGAATAAGCGAGTTCACTTACTAGAAAAAAAGAATCTCTTCCATAACTCATAATATTGAATACCCCAGGTGTGGACCTCTCCTTTTCCATCTGGACTCATTATCTGGGTGATCTTATCAAGGTTCATGGTTTTCAGTATCATCTGTATGATCTATATGATGATTGTATGTATATGTGTGTGTTCATATGTGTATATATATATAGCATATATAGTGTGTGTATATATGTATATGAATTTGTAAATGTGTGTATGTGGGTTTGTATATATATACACATATTCACATATATGTGTATATGTGTGTGTGTGTGTGTGTGTGTGTGTATGTATCCCTGGATGTTGCCATATATGTATATGCACATATATATAAATATACACACATATATGTATGTGTGTATATGTATGTACATATACACATATACACAAACAAGTGTGGATGCATATGTTTGCACATGTTTACTCCACATCTTTATTTGGATACCTAAAAATCCCTCAAACCTAGCATAGACCCTTCCTACCATTCCTTCCACCCTTTACCCTCCCTAACTTGAATGCTCTCTCCATCGTGCAAAAGATGGTTTCCAAATCTGCCATGTTACCACATATCTACAGACCTTCGTACACTCCCTTCATCCTCTTATTCATGTAACTTCTATTTGCTTTTTTCAAAATTCTATTGAGGAACCACTTGCACCAAGAATCTGACTGAACCATGTATTCATTTGGGTTGGATGCCTCTGCTATTTGCTATTTCTTTCCTGCAGCATGTTATGCACGAATTTGCCACTGCATTGATTGAACTCATGTTGAAAACACCTGGTTTTCTCATCTGTGATCCTTCACTAGCTGGTAAATATCTTGGGGGAGCTAGACCAACTTACTTGTCATTATTTCTTGCACAGTATTCAACACATGACATTCAACAAACTTATATAAACTAATGATTGAGTGGTACCTAAAGAACAATTAAAAACCAAATAAAAAAAAAAGAAGTTCTAAAAGTTGTCAACATAGCAATTCTATTTTGATAAGTTTACAGTCTCTCTGGAAACTCCTTTGAAGAAGACAAATAATATGGCTGCTTGCAGATGTCTGCAAGTGTCTGGTTTTTTATAGTTCCCCCTTTTCCACAACAAACCTCTCTAAGGTTTAATCTGTAGTGCAGAGAAAAAATAAAAACCCAAACCTAACAGACAGCAGGGATTGTAAATAACTTGTTTATACCTAGGCAGTGTGAAAGGTATTATTTGTGATTTCCACTCTTCATCCTATCATTTCCAAAGACAAACAATTGGCTTGACAAATAGAATAATCACTGTCCTTCCTGTGGCCCCTTGGATAATGTGAAGGGGTAATACATAGGCCTCGAGAGCTTTTCTCCCCCTCATCTCCTCTATCAACTTCAGCATTGCCTCTGCTGATCTTCACAGGGAAGCCTCAAAGGACACCATAGATCATAGGACTTCTACCACGTGCTCCACACAAGCAATTACTAAAAGCGTTGATAAAGGGATTTCTTTATGGGAAAAGATATATCATTTAATACATGAAGTTTATCCTAGTTAAATGAAGTACCTCCAAACACAGTCTTTGTGACTTACAGAGGAGGTGAAGCAAGCAGTAGAAGAAACAGAGTTGGGAGTGTTCATTTGAAGAGATGTTGAATCCAGGTAGAAAGTGACCAAATCAGTTGGAGTGAAGGAGCAGGTGTTTGGCACTCTTCTCTGCTCATTTTCCAGCTTCTTATGTCTAGGGGCCATAAACACTGGCTCTACAGAGTCATTACTTCCTGGAAAAGAGATCACATAAAAAAAGAAGAACAGAAGAACCAAAAAACAAATTTATTTCTTGTCAACAAAGGCTCTCAGGTCAGTCAGGAAAATGTTGGAAAGAACCTTGTCCAACCTATTTTGTATATACCTCAGAAGATTTGAAAATATGATCATTAAATTACTTAGTGGATGAGTTGAAATATAGTCACCCTGGCAAACCTGATTTTCAGTGATTGTATCTGTCAGGATAAGCTATCCTAATAATCCCCAAGCTCAGTGCTTAAGATAATGAACATGTATTTCTCACTCACACTATACATCTAATGTAGGTCAGAGACAGAAGAAGGGGTTGGAAAGATTCAGTTACTACAGGATACAGCCTGACAGTGAATTTTTCCTCACATGTGCTTTTCAACCACCACATCAGGAAAAAGAGAACACGGTTGGCAATTCAAGCTACTAAGCAACTAATAGACAGGTAGGATATGTAGTGTGGATACTCTGAGAAAAGGGATGATTCACATCCAGGGTGGGACAGGGTGGATGGCACCAGATTTCATCATGCTTTTCAGAACATCATGCAATTTAAAACCATTCCAAGAATTTTTCACTTAGTATTTTCAGATCATGGTTGACTGAGCATCACTGAAACCATGGAAAGCAAAACCACAAATATGGGAGGACTACTGTATTTGCATATGGAAGGAATGAGAATCCTTGGAGGCCAGACAGTGTACTATGGTAGACACCTCCTCACATAACTCCCAGTGAGTCACCACATATAATCCCTATCCCTTAGGTGAACGTGTGGAATCTGTGACTTGCTTCTAGCCAGTAGGATATGTTGAAGGTGACAAGATGGCAACTTCCTTAATGATCCTTAGCAGATTAGAATGGAGGATTCTCTACTGGTTTTGAAGAAGAAAGTCACTATGTGGTGAGAGGGTCTGTGAGAGTCTCACATGGCAGGGAACCACCAACCCTCTAAGATCTGACAGTGGTCCCAGCTGACAGGGAAAAAGCAAGAACTTCAGTCCTACAATCACAAAGAACTGAATTTTGCTAATAACTTCATAAGCTTAGAAGAGAACCCTGAGCCAATACCTTAACTGAAGCCTTGGAGACCCTAATGAAAACCCAGCTAAGCCATGCCCAGATGACTGACCACAGAAGATGTGATATAATAAATGAGTGTTGTTTCAAGTTACTAGGTTTGTGGGAATTTGTTGTGCTGCAATAATATAAGGACATGTCCCTTGTGACTTAACTTCCTTCCACTAGGCCCCACTGCCTGAAGTCACCAGGTCTGATTAGTGTCACAGGCTGGGGACCAAAGCCTTCAATACTTGGGCCTTTAGAAGACAGTCCAGATCCAAGTTATAGCAATAGGAACACTCTACAGGAGATGGAGAAATGGGGATTGCTAGGAAGAGATGTAGCATAAAAATATACACATTTTTAAAGGTGGAATATTGAGAGCACATTTGTATATTGATAGAAATACCCAGTAGAAAGAGGCACAGTTGATGATTCAGGATGGAGAGGGAATCATTGCTTGAGAGATGTGGTGGAGTGGGTGAGAGGGTGAACAATCCATCACCTAAGTGGGAGTCTGAGCCTAGGAGATGAACGAAGACAACATCCTGGTAGCATGAGGGCAGGTAGACAGCCAGGCATGGATGGGGGCAGTTGGTTAAACACGGTGATCCACGGTGTGGATGTTGTCTTTTATTTGTTTCTGTTTTGTCAGGAAATAGAAACAAGCTAATAGGAGGTTGAGGAGATGGTGGGGTTTGCCAGGGAGGAGAAAGTGTGATGTGGTCTTATGATAATGAGTTAGAAAAAATGCAGCAGAATGACCAGGACACACTATGGTCTTGCTTTAGATTAGTAGTTGTGAAATTAAGTCAGTGTGTTGTGAGCTTGTCTGAGCCCTGGTTAACTACATGGGTGCAGGTACAAAGCATGTACAGAATTGGGACTCGATGGGGGTTGTTTTTGCCAGATGAGTACTACAGAGTGAGAGAGCAGAGTTGAGGGAATTTTCAAGGGAGAAATTAGATGATGGACCACAGAAGCCAAGCTGGATAAGGAAGGAAGGAAGACATGGTGGATAGACACAAAGACAAGGAGGTGGATCAGTGAATGGAAAAGATTCTGAGAATTTTAGTACTGTGAAATTCATTGGAAAGATCACAGTTCTTCTTTTTCAGCATTCCCATTGCAGATGCAACTAAAAATAGGGATAGTCCTTACCATGGCCTGTCCCTCACCTACTTCTCCAGCCTTCTTTTCCACTGCTGTCCCCTTCAGTCTTCTTCAGACATGCAGGTCGATTCTGACTTTTACTTGAACACTCTAGATAAGCTCCAGTCTTGAATCCTTCATATTTTTGGTTTGTTCTTTCAGGCACACTAGTTTTCCACATATCTGCCTGGCTTGGTTCCAGGCCACTCAGGTTATTGCCAAAATATCTTCTGTGTGTATGTGTGGCTAACACCTTTTTAAGAAGTGGACCCCCTTTAATATTTTCCAACCCCCTTTCCTGCTTCATATTGTCTACCATCTCCCTCTAGTGAGTAAATTCAATAAGGGTGCAGATTTCTTTCTTTCTTTCTTTTTTTTTTTGCCATTTTTATCAGTCCTATCTCACCAACATCTTGAATAGTGTCTGGCACATAGTAATTTGTTGAATGGATGTTTGGATGGATCCAGGGATGGTGCAAAGAAAGTGTAGGGCTTGAAACTGAGCTTAGAGAAGAAGAATGGTTGTAGATAATGCATGCCAGTCTTGAGTAAGACATTGTGAGTACATGGCAGAAGTAGAGGAAGAGTAAATCACTGGAGAAGAGGATGTCAAAAGAATTGTGAGGCCAGTGGGGGTTACATCTAAGAATTTCATAGTTATGTTGAATAGGGTTAGGAAATGACCAGGAATGAGGAAATCAAACCCAGGGATATGAGGTTCCTTGATGACTTCATGGGGAGAATGATAGGCTGTGTAATGGTAAGGCTTCAAGGCTGGAATTTCTAGGGAAGAGAAAAGAAAGCTGGCTTAAGATCTGCAAAAAAGAGCAAGGAGGATACCTACCCTGTGGGATGAACCATGTGGTTGAGAAAATGACCAGCACTGCAGAGACTATTACTGAATCTCCAGTGGCACTGGAGAGGGCCACTTGGAGGAGTAGAGTTCTCAGGAAGGATAAAATTTTAGTAAAGCATAAAAATAAAGGCAATTTTAAGGGAAAAAAGGATTATTGAAATAATTGATAATGCCTTATGATTTTATAGGCTATAGAGGAAGGGATTTTAGGAATTTGGATAAAATTGGAGATCAACAGAGCTTTGAGAAGGGTAGAATAGGGGCGACGAGGACTCTAGGATTACTGGGTTTCTGGTGATGACCAGATGACAACTTATCACTCTGGAGTGCACACATGCCTCCCTAGGAGAATGTTTTGAGGTCATTGCTGTAATTACTCCCTATTGGAAGAGGAAGAAATTGAGACCCAGAAGGTTCAGTACTATCCTCCATCACTCTGCCAGGGCAAATTCTAGAATTCACTCAAAAGCATCAAGCCTTTCTGCCCTGCCCAGACCTGGACCAGAGTCTGGAATATAGTAGGCACAATAAGGAATTCACAGGTAAGTGACTTTTATTCCAAATCCCTTCTATCTGTTGCTAAAAGTGAAAATTTTTGGGAAAACCAAAGGGGGGGGTGGAGAGAGAGAGAAAGAGAGAGAGAGAGAGAGAGAGAGAGAGAGAGAGAGAGAGAGAGAGAGAGAGAGAGAGAGAGAGAGAGAGAGAGAGAGAGAGAATGAGAATGTGTATCACTTCTGAAGGAATAAGACATCGATACTTATTGATTTTCTATGAGTGACAATTTCATGAGCTTTTAAAAGACATCATCCCAACATTGTTATGATGTGGGTATTCTTATTTCTGTTTCCACAGATGAGGTTACTGAGATTCAAAGAAGTTGCTGCATATCACAGATAACAAGAAGTAGGGCTTATAATTTAAAATCAGTACAGTTTCCATATACCAATTAATGACTTGATATTTAGACATTCTGTTTGCTCCAGAATGATGTATATATTCAGATTACAGCATATAGAGACCAAATGAATGTTAGGAACTTTCAAGATGATGATTATTTAATTCCAAAATATAATTCCTGAGCAGGCTTGAGAATAAATGCACTGTTTTCTAAGATGGTGACATTGAAGGAAAGAGTGCTCATTTGGTTAGTTTTTTAATCAACTAAAAGAAAAAACATTTTGTGGCTTCAGTTCACATATTTCTATTTATATTACTGTAAGCAGACGACTATGTTTGGAAAGGTCAGTTCTTAAGACCCCTCTTTCCACTTAGCAATTACTTCAATGTTTTATACAAGCAAAATAAAATGTATTTCAATTACTTTGAATATTTTTTGTTTTGAAGTGTTTCTTTTTTGTTTTCTCTAAAGAAATTCCCACAGTCCATTTTATTAGTCTTAGAAAACCCTTCTCATTCTATCTTCACATCATCCAATTTCAAGCTCTTCAAAGTTGGCAGGCATGGGATAGGTCTTTACTGGGGAATCACATAAGGACAAATTTATTTGCTTTGATTTTAAAAGACATCCAAGGGGGAAAGTGGAAGTGAATGTTTGGTTATTTATAACAGTCCTGACTCTAAATATGGTTTCTGACTTCAGCATCCTGTCTTTGTTGACTGTACCTTCACATTTCAGTGCTCCTTCAAGGGGGTTGTTTAGCTCCTGGAACTATCTGTCCATCAAATCAGAGGCAGCTCCTGGAGCCTGAGCCTGAGCCCAGGCGTGTCCAAAAGATGTCTCTATCTCGGCTTTACTAAACAGGTGGTTCTTTCATTCTGCCATGGGAAGCTGCTTCAATACAGCAGGCACCTTGGACAGAGAAACCTAACTTCCCTTAGCTCTACTGTACGGGGGTCTGGATAGCTCAGTCTTTGGGCTGTGTGTCTCTCTAGATGAGATGTGTTCATAAGACACTGGGCTCCATGAGGGATGTAGGAGGCTGCACAGCACCATACAGGTGGGCACCAAGCCCAGTGGGTGGCCATTTAGCTCTTCCCACAACTTAACAGATTCCTGATTTCTTTTTTCTATTAGAACATATTATCCATTGCCTTTAGAAATTCTATTGAGATGAAAGTCATTTGGGGTGTATAATTCCATGATATATTTCTTTGGCAAATGTATATACCCATGAAACCACCACTGTGCTCATCAAACAGATGTCGTCAGCATCCTCCAAAGATTCTGCATGCCACTCCACCTCCACCTGTAGTCCCAGACAGCTATTGATCTGCTTTGTGTTTTTATAGATTAAGTGACATTTTCTAGAAGTTTATATACATAGAATCATTCAGTGGGCACTCTTTTGTGTCTGACTTCTTTCACTTAGGATAATGATGTAGAAATTAAGTGTGCCATTTCTTTTTGCTTATCCCTTTAGTTTATTATTCCTTTGTTTCTCCTTTCCTGCCATCTGTGGGTTATTTAAATTATGTTTGAATTTTATTTGAATTTATCTCTTGAATTTTTATCTCCTTGCATTATTTTTTAGTGGTTTACCTAGAGATTATGTTATGCATCTGGGCTAGTTATCAATTTATTTATTTATTTATTTATTTTTTTCTTCTTGGTTTATGATAGTGGAGCTGGAACTTTGCAGGCTGGCACAATGTTAGGCTTTGCCAGTAGAGGGCATGAGAGGGCTGCAAGTCTATGGCAAAGGCCAGGGCTTCTCTTCCTGGCTCTTGGATTCTTTTCCTTCTCATGGTATGATTACAAGCATTCAGAAAGTTCTGAGGTCCTCACTCTTCAGAGAGTCCCTTTGCTCCCTAAGAAGAAGACTAGTTCAGGCCCCCTGGTACCCCAGCAGGTCATGCCCTATAGGCCAGCTCCAACTAGTGAGTTTCTGGGGCATCTTGTGGGCTGCTCCTGCAGGCCATCTCTTTTGCATATGTGGTAGCAAATTTCTTTGCCTTTGGAAGAGACAGCATGTTCCTGTGGTGACCACAGCATCTCCAGTGAAGACTTAATCCCAGTCTTGAAGGCAGAAGCTATTAACAACTCTCTGTATCATCATCTTTCTCTATTCTAGAAATGGTAGCTGGCTTCTTGGGTTTGCAATTCCTTAAAATCTAATTTTATGCCTCTAAAGTTAAACACTTTTTACTAGTAATAAACAAATTTTTCTATTAAATTTTCTGTTCAGATAAATAGTATGGTTTTTGTTTCCTGACTAGACCCTGACTGACACAGTATCCTTAGCTATATGGAGTAAATATAGCTAAACACAAAATGTACAAACCATAGGCGTCCATTTAGCAGTATCCTTTATATTATAATTGTCATGTACACTGCCTCTACCTTCATCATAAACCCAACAAGGCAATGCTATAACTATTTAACAGAAATAATGAGGAAAATTTTATATTGTCTTTTATATTTATCTAGACATTTGCTATTTAGATTCTTTATTTCTCTATGAAGATCTCAATTTCCCACTAGCATCATTTCTTTTAAGCTTGATGAATGCTCTCTAGCATTCCCTATGTAGGTGTGCTTAGTTTTATGCCATCTGTATTGGTTTTCATGCTGCCTTTCTCCCTGAGAGACTTTTTCACTGGATAAAATACTGTGGGCTGATGTGATTGTGCCCTTCATGGTTTCTGGTGAGAAGTTTGCAGTTGTTCGAGTCATTTATTTCTCTGCATGTGATCTCAGATGTTTTTCTCTAGTTGCTTTCAAGACTTTTATTTTTAAATCTTTGATTTTTAGCAGTTTTACTATGACATGCCTAAGCATGATTTTCTTTGTTTTTGTGCTGTTTGTAGTTTGCTGAACTTGTTGGATCTCTAAGTTTATGTTTTCCACCAAGTCTGTGAGGACTCTAAACCAAAACTCAAAGCAAGCCCAGGTCCCAGGCCTCTTTAGAGTTGAGGCGAAGTGTGGGAAGAACACTCATTGGAAGTGGTGCCAGTCATTATTTCTTAGGTATTTATATGCCTTATTCCCTTTCTACTCTCCTTCTGGAGATGGGTGAAATTGCCCTTCAAATTCACAGGCTCTTTTAATTTTTTTTCAGACTTTTATCTTTCTGTTCTTTAAATTTAATATTTTATTCATTTTTTAACCCTCAAGGTCTTTGACTTATTTTTCTATCCATTATGATCCCAAGTCCATCAAATGGATAAGTAATTTTCAGGTATAATTTGTATTTCTCAGTTAAAAAGTTTCCATTTGGATTTTTCTTATATTTTCTATTCTTCTGCGAATATTTCTTTCATTGTGACCACACTTTTCTTGACCTTGTTGAACATAGTTATAATAGCTGGACTGCAGTACCAATATCAGTTTAACTTCAGCTTGTCTCACATTGGAATATTTGCACTCCTTTATCACCCAGATCCCCATATTTGTGACTCAGAAATCACTCAGGGAGTTGGGCAGAGTTTAAACAGGACAATGGGCTGTCTTCCTTCGGTTCTCTTTTTTATGGAATGCTCCCTCACTTTCCAGCAACTTTGGAAGTCCTGACTTTTCCCTCTCTGGACAGAGATATGACAGGTTTTCTCTCTGAAACCACTCCATGACAATGACATGGTTACAGTTCACCCAGCCATCAAGGTGGTGCCAATCCCTTTTCCAAATTTCAACTACCTTGCAAATTCCACCAGCAGAGGTTTCAGGTAGTATTTTAGCATTGTGTCCAGAGTTTATATTAGGTATTTGCAAGAGGATCATTCATTCTGTTGGGAAATTAAACCACCTTTCCAGGGGTGAGGCTCCCTTACCCTCTGGTTCTCATGATCTGGGTATTCACTATGAATCTCAGTTTATAAATGCAGGCATATGAAAATGTATCTATTTTCTATACTTAAATTTTATTTCTGCATAAAGCCCCTAACTTCAGACTTGTTCACCCCTCCCAAAGTCAAGTGACCCACCATAATTATTGGTTCAAATAAATCACTATAGAGTCATCTTTTGTCCCTTTGTAAATGACCCCATCAAATCACTTAGGTCTCTGCTGATCCCAACCGTACAAATACCTAAATTCCCAGATGCTGAGACAGATAAACTGCCATTTCCCCTCAAGGGTCACCCACTTTCCTGGTGGTATCATTGGGAGGGAGACATGGGACCTCTTCTCTCCCAAGACCCCTTGACTCCTTTCTTCTTCTCTTCCTTTCCTCTGAGCACAAAGAGGCTTTTGGTCTAGTCTGGGACAAATTCTTCCTTCAAGTTTCTTCTAGACATACCCCCCCCCCCTTTTTTTTTTCTTTTCCTGTAATGTTCAAGGTTTTCCTAAGAATTTAGGCATTTGGAACATTACAGCCAGAAAGATGTATGAGCTACTTTTGTTTTTACCATGCCAAATGTTTTCCCTGAGGCTATGAGTTCAGAGCTGGCCAACAGCTCACATAAAGCAGAACGGGAGAGGCTGGGAAAAAGAAAAACATGGGAGGAAGAAATCCCATAGCTTTATATCTCTAAATATTACTCAGACAGAGAAATGTCTTATTCAGCCCTGGTTCCCCAATATGTATCTCAATGCCTGGCACATGACGATTTTTCGATAAATGCTTATGAAATGAATGAGCTAATTCTTCTTATAATATGGGGGAAGTCTTATGTCTTATAACCTCTGTTCTCTGAGCTAGAAAATGAGGATAATAATGCTGATGTCATAGTGTTGTCCTAAGATTAAATGAAATTATGCACACTTGGTGAAGAGTTTTCTAATTGTAATGTTTTATCACTGTTATTATAAATGTTCATTGAGCTGAGATAGTTCTTGGCATCTTCCTCTAAACTCTGGGTGATTCCAGGCAAACTCAGTCAACTGGAAACATGAATTTATCTTTTTCTTAGAGAAGCTGTACAATTTCAATGTATTTTTTCTGTACAAATTATTTATCCTCCTGATGACAGTTTCTAAGTCAGTTTGTTTGATGATTACTGGATGATGAGAATTGATTTTGAATTAGATTCTACCCAGCATGGAGTAACTAATGCAGTACTGACAAAATGATAATATTGTATCTCATTTTAAAGGCATGCTTTAGTTATTTGCATATTTTGGTTAGAATTTAAACTGGATTTTAATCACATGACATGCTAGGTACACTTGTAGTATGTAGCTTTTGAGTTTCCATAGAAAACATTTCAAGAATGCCTGATGAAGTAAAGATTGAAAGAACTATAACTGTAGTTGATACCTTATATGTAGATCCAGTGTTTAATAAGAATTTATAATTTTTCATGTTCTTCATGTATAAAAATGACTTCATTTTTAAAGAAGTCATCAATAGGAAGGTCTGGTTAGTAGTTAATGACTTAGGGTCTTTCAAGAAGCTCATAAGATGTGGAAACTGAACGTCTTTTTATTTTTGAAAATCCTGTACTCTGGCAGATACCCTCTACCCCCTCAGACTAAAGCTTAGAGTTCAACCATGGGAGAAAGGCTAAGATCAGAATTTGAGGGATGTCCTTATGGGCACATGAACTCTAAGTAAGACTGGCAGAAAGGTGGACCCAGAGTATGAGGGTTACTAAAGGGTTACTAACCAAGCTTCAAAGCAAGCCTCAGGTCTCAATTGCTTCTACATGTGGAGGTGGATTGGTGGGAATGACAGGAGGAGGTGTTGTGAGATTAAGAGGTCAATCTGCAGGCCTTGCAGAGCAGAATCCAAGGACAAGTGTGTTCAGGAACAGAGAATCTACTCCCTGAAGAATCTAGATGCCCTGTTTTGGAGCAAGATGCCTTATCTTGAGCAAGATGTCTTTCAGTTACTAGGGTTGATCTATTAGTAAATATTTTTCTGTTTATATGAATTAGGAATTGTAGTAAGTACCTCATTCACACAAACTCTGTGAGTGAATGATGTTATCCCCATTTCTCAGATAAGAACATTAAGCAGAGGACTTAAGTGTCTTGTAAAGATCACTGATTAATAAGTACCAGATGGTCTGATCCCTGTTCTAAACTACTTAATATACTGCCTCCTAAAACCTGGAACAGTTGCCAGAAGGTGAGAGAAAGACCAAATATAGTGGAGTTGTAGGAATTCAACAACTTGTGTCTGGCAGAGGTCAGGCAGAGAATGAACACCACAGGAAGAGACCAGCAAGTCCATTCAGTTACTATATGATTCAGACCCAAGAGTGTTTGGCTGGAGAACAGGGCTCAGTTTCTGATTGCTTTTCATGGGGGAAGCTTCTCATTGCACTGAGAGTAATTCTAGCATTAACACACAGTCTTTGTACCATGTGGCCCTTACATGTGAGCCAAGTGCTTTACCTTCAAGTTCAATGGAAGAAACTGTCATCTCTTTCAAAGTGGGAGGAAAAGCCAACTGGGTTGGGTGTCCTAATAGATGATCTGTAGATCTCCAACACAGTGCTTGCCTAGGAAATGAGCAACAATGATTATGATTGTAAATGATTTTTCTTTGGTGCTGTTGAACTCTGGGGTTAGGGAAATTCTTATTTTCCTTATCCCAGGAAGGAGTGGGTAGGAGCTATAAGAGAGTCTGTGTTCTCTGTTTTTCATGTATAGTCAGACAGTCCTCCATATTTAAGAGTTTTACATCTTTGGATTCAACCAACTGCTGATCAAAAAGATTTTAAAAAATTGCATCTGTACTGAACATGTATGGGCTTTTTTCCTTGTCATTATTCCCTATACAATACAATACAGCAATTTACATAGCATTTACATTGTATTAGGTATTATAAGTAATCTAGAGGTGATTTAAGTATACCAGAGGATGTGCATCTGTTATATGCAAATCCTATGTCATTTATTTAAGGGACTTGAGCATTCCAGGAGTTTGGTATCCCCAGGGGGTCCTGGAACAAATCTCTTGCAGATACTGAGGGATGACTGTTTTAAAAGTGGAGCTGATTAGATTGCTGCCAGATTAAGGTCCTGGAATCCTTTGTTATTTAGATTGCAAATTTTCTGCTTGAATTTTGCTGTGCCTGTCCCAATCCTTATTTAGTTTAAATGCATTTCTTTAAATGTGAATTTTTCCTACACACAAAAGAAATAGAAGGTGGAAAATGCAGCAGAAATGCTTGCAGAACTCTCCCCAGCATTGTTCAGTGATTAGATCAGTGGAGAGAGAGGTCCATGAAATTTCCATTTCAATCAAGTTTTCCATTAACAAAGAGATTGACATATTTCCTACTTTAAGTTCTTTTAAACACAGTGCGTTACTATGCTATGGATACCAGTAAAGAATTTGTTCTATGATAATAGAGAATCTTCACTCATTTTCAAGAGAATATCTTTTAAGAGGTCTGATGACATTAAGGTTAAAACAGCATCAGATGGTAATTGGGCTCTGCTACTGTATTGAAAGTCCTAGAGTCCTGATAGAGTTTTATTGTAACTGGTGACACATCAGTGTCCCTCATGAAAGGGAATAGCTTCCCTTAAAAGCTGAAACAAACTCAGGACACTGGAAAGTTACTGCTGAGGTTGTTTTAGGGAAGACTCTTAGGTAGAAATAGAGGAAAACAGGATTCCCAGGCTTCAGTGTTTCCTGTGTGCTTTTCCAACCCATTACCAATGCCACTGTGGGGTGTGTGTGTGTGTATACATCTGCTCATGGGTTTGGAGTAGATCAGGGCAGTGGGCATTGCTTTCATTTTAAAACCTCCAAGTGAAATGGGGAACACCTGTTATTCATTTGACTTGGCTGAGAGAAGGAGGGAAGTTCACAAAAACTATAGGAAGTACAAATGGAAATAGGAGGGAATCAGATAAAATGCTGGGAATGCAAAGATGGTTTACTGAGTGCACATATGATAGATTACTTTGTGCCTCCCAGTGCACCCCACCTCTCAGGATTCATAATCTTGTTATTCTAAGTTTGGCCCTTACACTTGATTAGGCCAATAGCATCAACCAGTGGGATGCAGTCAGACAGTGGACTTGTCCTCTTAGAGTCGTCATCCTCAGGATCCACGTAAAGAAGCCCACACAGGGAGATCACAAAGTGAGAGACAATCCATCTTTCCAGAAAGATCTGTGGGAGAATGCATTTTTGGGAGGTCCAGCCCTAGTCACCATCTGACTGTAGTCTCCTGAGAAACCCTAGGAAAGGAGAACTGAGTCATGTCAAGAGTTGGCCAGTCTGGATTCTGGGGGATTCTTCTAATGGTATTGGATCTGAGTGGGGCAAATCTGGGTTTACCTGTTGTCAGAGTTGGTAGAAGTAAAGGTCAAGACCAGGTGGTGTGAACTGGGATATGGGTGCTCTTCTTGTGAATTAAAGCTTTTTTTGGCTGGGTTCTTCTGAAAATCCAGGGGATCTAATAGCCTCTTCTGATTGCTTGACAACCAAATATTCACATACACCCATACCAAGACTTTATATCATCTATTCTAAATGTTTAGGATGGTATGTCCCTCTGTCTTTGGAACTATGAAATAAAACCCAGTCCAAAGACCATTTGGACAGATGTCTCAGACAAAGATAAAGGTCAAAGAGTTAATGTGCTCTTAAGAACTTGCTTTTCTGTGTCAATCTAAACTCTCTCACTATTTGCTGTGGCTTGGTATGTTTGTCCCCCAGAATTCATGTGTTGGAAACTTAATCCCCTAAATTATATGTGTATGGTACTTGGTGGTGGGGGCTTTTGGGAGATAATTGGGGGTAGATAAGGTCCTGAGTGTGGGCCCTCATTCTGGCATCAGTGGCTTTATGAGACAGAGAAAGACCCAAAGTATCATGCTTGCTCTATGTTGCTACGCAATGTTCTTTGCCATTGTTATGATACAGCAAGAAGGGCCTCACCAGATGCCAGCCACCATGCTTTTGGACTTCCCAGCTTCCAGGACTGCCAGTGAAATTAACCCCTATTCTTTATAAATGAGTAGACCTCAGGTATATTTCTATAGCAACAGAAATGGACTAAGAACCATTGTCATTGATTCTGTTGCAAATGGTGACTGCCCACCTACGCTGTCCTTGCTGTCTAAACTCTAGGCATTCCCAGACTCCACAACCTATTGAGTTCCTGACTTAGACTTGGTCAGAAGACTGTGGGCCATTTGAGAACAGAAGTCACTGTTAGTTGTATCATTTTTTTTTTACTGCCTCCTGGGAAGGTGCATTTGGTTATCAGAGTTATTGTGATCTCCTTTTTTGGTTCCTATCACAGCCCATGGCCCAGACTCTGGCCTTGCCCCATTGAGCTGTTGGGTCTGAGATACTAATGACTTTTGTGAGATAATAATTTTATCAAAATCTTCCAGGAATTAGAGGACAAGGAGGGTTGCTAATCTTTTCTGTTATCTGGGTTAGTTCTTTGAGAAGTCCTAAGAATATGCTTGGACTAGAATTTGTTGCTCCCCTATGGGGAAGCAGGCTCAGAATATCCAAAATTAACAATAAAGCACAGGGGGAATTTCCTTCTGTGTCTTCCCACTGACTCAAGTAGAAACCTCTTTCATGTTATATATACCTTTTTAAATAAAAATCTCAATGAAATATAAAAATCAAAGACTCTATCCCCATTGTATTACAGGAAAGAATGTAAACCCCAAACTCCTTAGTTCCTTAAGTGGAGAAAACAGAAATATGGGATGGGGATGGGGAAGGGAAATAAGAATGGGAGCAATAGAGCAAAGGAGATCCAGAGAAAGGGAAAGGTCAGGAGAGCATGATAAAGGATTTAGCAAGGTGAGAGGAGACATCAAGAGGCCAGATAGGCTGGGGTGGGTGTGGGGCACTTTTTATCAGCTCCCTCCTTTGTATACAACCTGCTGTTCACTTATACTGCGGGATTTGAGTTTCCTGTTTTCTTATCTCTGAAATGCAAATTAACTGATGAACCAGTATCTTGTTATATAATTGCTCTTTATTTTTGATCCTTCAGAGGCACAGCCTTGTAGTGAGTGGCCCTAGGGATGTGTGAGTGGAAAGTGTTCACCAGGCCAGATGGAAGGGTACTGGCAGCTGGAGCAGTCACTGAGTGTCACCTTTCTCACCTCCACAGAGATGGAGGAATCTTAGATTCATAGAGTGTCTAGTACTCCTTAGGGGCAGTTATATTTGCTTGACTATATTTTAGTCATCATGGAAACCCTGTGAACTAGCAAGTAAGGTTCAAATGAGTAGCTGTGCAGGTTTTGTATCCCTATCACTGACAAACATCAAAACTTTCATTGATTCCCTGTACTCTCTCTAAGGTGGATGTGAACATGAACTTCAAAGAATGCTTATTGTGGAAAACTTATTGTTAAGTACTTAAAAGTGTGAAGAAAATGAAACCTCTAATTATCCATCCATTCAAATTAGTCCCTATTAATGCAGTCATTTTTAGTTATGTTAGGTTTACTTTGATGTTAATGTATTTTAATCAACTTTCTTTTCCATGTCATATTATTCAAATTTATGTATATTTTAAAACATGGCAACTAGAACCATAAATTATTTTAGTACAATGAAGAAAATTATGAAATAAACTTAATTATGAAGTCAAAAGTCTGAATTGTCCAAATTTGACTTTGGAAATTGTGTGTATATGTGTGTGTGTGTGTGTGTGTGTTTGATATGGTTGACCCAAATTAAAACACAACTTCAACTTGATCAACATTTGATAAGTTTATATTTTGTAAATTATGCTATGTGTATGTAGAATATATTATAGTACATTCCAATTGTATATATAAGTGTAATACACCAATTAAAAATAATAGAAGAAAGACCAATAAAGGAGAGGGAAGGGATTAGGGGGAGGGAGGGAGGGAAGGAAAGAGGAAGTACTGGGGATTGAAATGCAGCAAGCTATGTCATTTGCTTTTATGAATATGTCAAAACAAACCCTACCATAATGTATGACTTTAATGCACTAATAAAAACATTTTAAAAAATTCTGTAATCATATGGCTTATGCTGGAAAAAGCAGCTGCTATTCCACCAGAAATTTTGGTTGATAGTAGTTTCATTGAGGGAAGAGGCCCATAATAGTCTTGCAGAGAATGACTTGGAAAATCAGGATGTACAGATGCCATGAGGATGTTCAAATTACTTGATAATGGGAATATGATTTCTGGGATTTTTACCTAAAGAAATTAAAGAAACAACTTAAAAGACACAAACAAAATTACATGGTGAAGATGCTCATTTTTATGAGATCTTTAACAGTGATTAATTGGTAACAACTTTTGCGTAAGAGAGAAGAAGGCAGTTAAGTAAAATAATGCAACTGTTTGTGATGATGTAATATAGCTTGAGTCTTCCTAATCTGAAAATGCAAAATTCCAACCTTTTTTGAGTGCTGACATGATGCCACAAGTGATGCTTTCTGATGGTTCAACATGCCCAATCTGTTTCATGCATAAAATTATTAATATATTACATAAAATTATCTTTAGGTTATGTGTATAAACTAGGGTATGATATAAATGAATTTTGTGTTTAGATTTGTGTTCCATACCCAAGATACCTCATTACGTGTATGTCAATATTCCAAAATCTGAAACAAATCTGAATTCCAAAACACTTCTGCTCCCATGCATTTTGAATAAAGTGTACTCAACCTGTATTATGCAACCATTAAATAGGCTAGCTAGATCCAACATGTCAATAGACCAAGGATGAACTGAATGCTATTAATCATAATAACTCTAATTTACTTAGTGCTTGCTAGGTGCTATATACCCTACACATGCTATCTTGTTTAATGCTCCCTAAACTCTGGCATCAACAGTATGAGGATTTCTCAAATCTTAAAGAAACTCAGGCTTCACAACATTCCTGGTCTAAGGTTCATGTTCTCTCCCAGAGGCAGTCTCAATTGACTAGCAGGTTGATGCAGGATGTAAAGGCAGGCACCTGCTTTAACTTGGGTCAACTCTGAGGGACCATCCAAGTTTCTGAGAGGTCCTAGGATGGGCTGAGGTCTCCATAGTTATCTTTGCAATCTTATTTCTCCCTTCGACCAATTCTGCTTCCCTTGCTCCTGATGGATGCTATCTATACCCAAGAACTCTCTCCAATGGCTATCCAGCATAGACAGAGTATGTTTTTCTGGAGAACTGGGGCTAAGAAATATATTCCGATGAGAACTCTATAATGAGCAACCCAAGTGGAGGGCAAGGTTAGCAGAAAGTGTATAAAAACGAAAGCTAATTGTGCTAGGATGCTGCAATCGTGGGTGATTTGCTCTCATCTCAAATAGATTTCTTTTAATATTGTATATTTTTTACAATTTAAAGTGCAGGAAGGGAAAAAGGCATCACATAGATGTGTTGCAGGAAGGGTCACTGAGAACGTATGTGCTGTCCTTGCTTGCTTTCTCTCCTACCCTCTTGCTTCTGGAACCCCACACACCTGTTCCTCCTTCCTCCTTAGGAACCTGAAGCCTTTGTTCTAGAGGGCATATATGGTTGATAATTCCAATATCCTTGTGTAGAAAAATTTTTCGATGAGTTGCCTTTCAAGGGCATGGAGGCTGGATGTAGAAACCCAGTGAAAAACAGGACTCTGCAGAAATGAATCACAGTGCCACCTTTCTGAGATTTATCTCACAGCTTGTCCCACAGTCACCTCTTCTCCTGAAAGAAACACTGTGCAACAGTCATAAACAGACTTTTTATCTCATGGCATCCAGTCCACTTCTAGAGACATGAACATTCACGACAGTTTCCACCCAGGTTTGCACACACTGGTTCTGTGCAGCATTGCCCTGGGAAAATGGAGGTCCAAGGTTTCCATTCAGATGTTTTTAAAGGAATATTATTTTTCCCAGTAGAGAGGCAACCTACTGGTGAATCTGCTGTGTTTCTTCTTTCCTGATTAAATCAAAACCTCAGCAGAACAAATCAATCTGCTCTCCCCCTCCGTTTTAATCACCAGGGCTTCTTCTTCGATCTTGTTATCTCTCACCTGGATGACTACACCAACCTCCTAATAGCTCTCCCTGCCCTGGTAGTCTCTTACCCTGCATTCAGTGCTCCACATTACTGACAAGGGATCTTCCTAAAATGCAAATATGATATTGACAATCTCCTGCTTCAAGTCATTTAATGACTTTCTATTTATTCGGTATACAAATGCCCAACTGAGGCATAGAGGAAACATCATGATCTCTGCCTACATTTTTGGCACCATCATTTGTCACTTCTTTTATGCTCCAAATACTTCAACCACAGTCACCTTCATTTCCTGAACAGAGCATGCTCTCATAAGCTTCTGGGTCTTTGCAGAGACAATTCTTGTTGTCTAGAATGTCCTGGGATGACTCATCTTTAATATCACTGCCTCTGAGAAACTTTCTTCTGTCATTTAATCCTAGGTAACAATCTTTACCTATAGTTAAGTTCTAAGTGGAAAACAAAAGAATTCACTCTAGCTAGTTTAAGTTTAAATGTAATTTAATGTAGTTAAATGTAATTTAATGTAGTTTAAATGTAATTTAATGAATTAATTGAGGAAATTAGAAAGTTTACCGAGTTAGAAGGCTCCAGATTCACTTTCCAGCAGCAGCTTCAGGAACCGCACTGATCCAGACCTGGTAAGAAAACCACTGCTGCCTCTGCTCCCATACTCCTCTGCTACTACCTGTCCCCACTTCGTGGTGGTGGTGGTGTGCAGCGTCCTTCTCTGACCCCACACATAATTCACTTTCAAATCCAGTTCTTTTGTAGTTTTTCCTGATTGGTGGAAAAAAAAAATCCACACACCTATGTTCTACAAGCAAGGAGATAGGAACTATTTTTTCTTTTTTTACTTAATATTGAGAAGGAAGAATTTAAAATGTGGAAATTTATCAACATATCTTGAAGGTTTCAAAAGATTTGAAGCAACATGAATGAAAGAGCTTTCCACTCAGTCCCTCTCTTTTGCAAATCAGTCTTGTATTCTGCTATTGCTATCTTTATACAGATGCTTCCCAAGATCCTGATAAACTCATCATCAGTTGAAAATATCCTAAGTGGAAAATGCATTGAGTACATCTAGCAACACAGTGCACACACTGTATAGTGCTGCTTGTTCACTCCTGTGAACAAGCATGGCTGACTAGCAACTGCAGCTCATGGTCACTGCCCACCATCACAATGTTATGCTGCACATTCATAGCCCAGGAAAAGACCAGCATTCAGAATTTGCATTATGGTATACAATGAATGCACATCACTTTTGCACCAATGTAAAGATGAAAAATCATAAAGCAAACCATTATAAGCCAGGGACTGTTCAGCAGGTTAAAATAATTGAAGTAACTTCTTGGCTACATAGAAAAAATGATGAATTTGGGTTTCTGGGTCACATCTCACATCAGAAAAAATCTTGGAAGTATAAAAATGATAATGTAAAAGTTGAAACACCAAAGAACTAAGAGAAAAAAATTAAAAAATGTTGTCTTACCCATTTCTGTACCCATAGCCTTCTAGCACAATGCCCAAAATAGCATTAATTCTTTGTTCATTAATAAAAGAACAGAGCTATGAGAACTACTTTTCCAAAAGTTTTCACATGATCAATCACCTAAGATGTTAGTCCAGTATTGAAAAACTGCACCCCAGTCTATATACTCTGAAAAACATTAAACTAAACCTAAACTCAAGCTTCAGGGAACAGGATTTTAAATGCTATTTTAAGTTTGGCCTCTGGCAAGAATGAAGGTTCGCTCATATTCTGTGCCACCCTATACATGATAGGCCATAATAAATAGCAGGCAAATGATGGGTAAGGCAAGGTTATCTTTAGTGCTCTTTGTCTCTTCTCACCTCTGTCATACATTATTGTCTACAAAGGATTGGCATGCCTTTATTCATTTAATGCCCACAGCTATTATTTGTGTGTTTTTAAAAATCTCTACGTAAAAGTATAGGCCAGAGGTTAGCAAACTCCTGCCTCAAAGCCCCAACCAGCTGTAGCCTGTGCCTGTAAATTTTATTTGCAAATAGCCACACCCATTCATTTGTGTATTGTGTATGGCTTCTTTGGGGTTATAATTTCAGAGTAATGCATTTTCTATGAACTATAAAGCCTAAAATATTTATTAGATGGCTATTTATAGAAAAGTTGATTACATCTTCATCTAAGCCTCCAGAGCACAGGTAAAATTGTCCATGCAAGTCAGGACTTGAAGCTAGGTCTTCTGATGATAGATTCTATTCTTGAAAATGTGTGGAACTATTTGAAAGTAGACGTCTTCAACTGTCATATTCCTTATGTCTCATATTCCTTTTGTCTCAGTTGATTCATACTTTTGACCAAGGAAAACAGATGTGGAGTTATAGTATGTAGGCACATGGCTCTTCAGCCTTGTGTGTGTGTGTGTGTGTGTGTGTGTGTGTGTGTGTGTGTGTGTGTGTGAAATACATATCACAAAGTATTAATTGGAGTGGTGTATGATTTGAGCAGTCAACATATGTAAGTTACAAGTAGCATACGAGAATCCTGCAGATACAGATAATCAATCCTGATTTCCATTTGGAAGCTTCTAGGGTATAATATTGTGCTGATTATTTATTACTGTATAATAACCATTCTATTTTTAGCAGCTTAAAACAACTATCTCATTATATATCTTTTTTTTTTTTTTTTTGGGTATGGATTTGAGAAGTGCTCTTCTGGGCAATTTTTCTGTTTTAATGTGGTATTCACCAAGGCCACTTGTGGGTGGATGGAGTGGTCCGAATGGTGGAAGATGGCTCAGTTTCTCAAAGCCTAGAGTTACTCTTGCTCAGTATAGTCATAAGCCAACTTAGATTTAAGAGGACAGATCATAGATTATTCCTTTCAGTGGGTGGTATGTGCAAGAATTTGCAGCCATCTTTAATTTGTCTAAGAAATGGATCAGGGAAAGTGTAAAACAAACATAAGAGAGTGCTATGTCAGCCTATAGTCAGTGAGGACCCACTCTACTTAGAGTAATGATCAATTCAAAAAGAAGGTAAGAGTTGAGTTAGTTAAGAGTTAAAGTCAGAGATTTAAGGAAATAAAGCAAATCTTGGTGTCATAAAGGAGTTGATCATATTTTGGGAAAAGAAATTCAGTATGTTAAAGAGGAGGGAACATGGAAGAAGGGGAGGGAGTTGATGATGACCATGGTGTTGATACAGTGGAGATAGAGTAAAGGTGATGATAGTGTAAATAAAATCATCCATACATTGTTTGTTTTCTTAGATCTGCAACATGAAGTCCACATGAAGGAGGTTGGAGACCCTTTCAGGAAGGAGTGGGAAGACAACTGAAGTATTTAAGGGTAGTGGGGGAAATTCAGTTTTGATTTCTAAGAAACAGTTCTAGTGGCAGTGTGGAGAGCATGGAAGAGAAAATAATGGCTGGAAGACTGGGTGAAAGACTTAAACAGTTCATCTGAAAGCAAAGCAGCCTTGGTAGAGCAAAGGCAGAGGAAAGAGAAGAGGTTGAAGTCATGACAGAATTGGCTGGACTTGGTGACCAAGTGGCTAAATGGGACTTGAGAGGTATAAGGATGAGATAAAGGTTGAAAATAAATTTGAATGATCTGGTGTAAAAAAATCTCGGATTACTTGGAGTTTCTGTTTATCATAATTTTCATTTCCCATGGGTTTGGCTTGCTCTTGTCTCCTCTTGACTCCTCATGGACACTGATCTACTTGGAGATGTCTCAGAATCTGCTTTTTCTTCTTTCTTAAAATCACTTCCTATCATGAGCTGCTTGATTTCTCTGTATCTGACAACTTAAATTCCTAAGAATTCAAATCTGATTAGCTGAGTTCACCCCATTTTGGGCAGAATGGGTGGTACTAGGTCTTGTAAGTCATCTACTGGGACCAGGACTCCTAAAATTTGTTGATTATGAATTTGTCAATATTAGTTCAGAAGCCCAACTTAGTATAATAAACCATGACTAAGGATTGGGGGAAAGGGCCAGTGGTTTAATTTTCAGAAATTATGTGCCAGGCCATTTCATTCATAAGGGAATAAGGGCTTAGCTTCTGCAAATGAAATAGTAAAGTTGAGTCCAGCTCAACTTATTAACTCTCCTCACCCTTACTTCCCACATCCTGTATTAATTACCTCTGGGGCAAAGTACTGTGGCCCACATAATGCAGTAGAAGAGCAAGGGAAGGTGAGGATGTAAATACAGGGGGAATTTCACTGAAACAATTGATCCTAGGGTTCCAAGGCCATGGACATAGGAAATCAAGGGAGGTAAGGTCATGGTCAACAAAGGAACAGAGAAGTGATTGTGGAGGGGAGGTCTGGAAAAAAATAAATATCATGCTTAGTGAGAGAGAATGACTAAGCTAGCAAGGATACAATCGTAGAATTTAGGCATCAGAGTCAATATGATTCTAGATGAAGAAAATTCAAGATACTGCCATGGAAGGGGATCCCCACAGTGGGAAAAAGGTTAAAACTTTTCTTAGAGCAGATCAAGGAACCTTGATTTTGGCTGTGTACTCCATGTGGATGGTGTGAGTGGATGAGTTTAGGCAGCCACATGGATGTTGAAGTTGTACAGGATGAAGGCACGTTTGAGGAAGAAAGGACACAGGAAGCCAGGCTCCAAATGTCAACTCAAATAGAGCAGAATAATTAGGATATGACATCAATGGACTAGAGAATGGACAGGAATAATTGGGGTTGGGAACCCAGGGGAATTTTGATTAAAGAGGGAGAGTCATGGCCTGAGAATGGGAAAATCAGCACGTAGAAAAAGATATACTCTTTACCTTCATCTACTACTATACTGGAAAGGAATCACATTTTCTCTGGAAGGAGTAAAGAGTATAGAGTTAGGGAGGAAGCTGTATTGACCAGGAATACCCATGTGAAGGAGGTTTGGGAATCATTTAGGGAAAAGAACAAGGGCGAAAGTGGATAGATCATAATTACACAGAGACTCCACTGTGCTCTCAAGAAAGGATTAGGACATTGGCAAGAAGGTGAAGTTCTGAGATTCAAGAGAATGAGTAGAGAGGGGAAGGCTGGGGACAACTATAGAAGACTCTGGGACGTTATGATCCCCCTTGACCTTAAGGTGATAGACACAAAATAAGAGGGAGGAGAGGACTTACTTAATTACTTGATTTCTGAGCCTCTCTCATAGGAGGGACAATGGAAGAATTAGGATAGAAGTGGAAAGGGAGAATGACAAAGAGTTGCTCTCCATGAGTTGGGATAAGGCTCCAAGGAGAGCATGGGGCAGACAAATGTTTCTCAGAATCAGATGGGAGAGTGGGTATAAATGAAGTTCTCTCCTTTTTCTCAAAGTCATCTCAACTTATCACTAGGACAATGTTGTGAAAAGGACACCTTTGAAAACCCCAAACAACATTTTTTTTTAGAAGATAAACTAAATCCAATTTGTTGAGATGTTTCTGCTGTGCTTGGCGATAAATCACATTATTGTATTTTATCAGCAGATTGGTGGGCAGTTTAACAGCTTAAAACTGGCAGCAAAATGGAAAGGTCTCTGAGTATCTATGAAGAATCCATTATTTTATGCAGGTTTCTGGACAGTGTCAATCAAGTATGTGCAGAGAAACACAAAGTGATTATGTAAATCAGGACAACTTGATAAGAAGGGTTTGCAGAGGAAGGAGAGGGAAGAAGGTAGGCTGGGTAGCAGTAGGTATGGTAAGGAATTTCCCTCCTTGGGTGGGCACTGTTATTTCTTTTTATGTGGAGGGACCTAAAACCATGAGGGTCAGGGTTGTGCCTCTTGTAGAAGTGTCTACTTAGTATAACACAGTGATCCATTGTGTAGGCTGTGAGGTTACATTGCCTGCCTCCATCTCACATCTACAATTTATAACACTGGGTGATCTTGGTTCCTCTACACATTAAATGGGGCTGATAATTTTACTTGTCTTAACCTGATTGTTGTGAGAATTAAATAAACCAAATGTATAAAAAGTACTCAGAATATTTCTGATACATAGCACACATATAGTGCTCCTATTACAGTTTTCTGCATTTTATGTGTTCTCTTTTCTGTGCAGATACAGATGTTTAGGGACTCATATAGTCAGGGCACACCCTTCTTGATGTAAGAGACAGAACTAAGGCATGGACTTCTCCATCACTAAGTCAAAATCATGCAGTTACCTTCATGCCAGTGAAGAAGAAGCATCCTAAGACTTATTCCTAGAGAACCAGGTCATCGAAGTTGCAGACCAACTGCCTGGGTCTTCACTTTTCCTTGAAATGAGAAGGCTTGAAAGTTCTAGTACAGCAATGTCACCAGAGCATGAGGTCCAATTGGGAGTTATATAACAGTTACAGCATCATCTCTGCCACAGTAGAGCTGGGTGCCCTTGGCCTAATTATAGACACGGTGGACAGAAAAAAGGTGGACAGATGTGAGGTACACAGACCCCCTGACTGGGACCAGGAAACCTTTGTTGCTGCAAAATGTCTTATATATTCTTCAAGGTTATCTTTCCAAGGATTTCCATAATTAGGTTTATGTCTCTGTCTTCTTCACTTGATGATTAGCTCCTCAATATGAATAATAATAAAAAATAACATTTAATCAGCATTTATTTTGTCTCAGTTATCTCTTTGGTGCTAACATCTTTTAGCTCTTATAGTATTTTGTACATAGTAAAAACCTAGAAAATGTTCAACAAGAATAGATGAAATCTATTTAAATAGACTAGTTAGATATTTACTTAGCTTAGACTTTGACCCAATTACTTGGCCTCTCCAAGTCTTAACTTGCCCATTATTCCTGGAACATATTAGGACCTTTAGTAGATTTCATTTAACTGAAATGAAACTCTCTTCACCAGCTTAAGGATAAGAATAGGTTATGATATACTATTATTTAAAGATCTTTACACATGGCTCCGTGTTTCTATATGTAGTGATCTATTCAGCTATTTCTGCTTAGATTTGCAGTGTGCACCCTCAGGCTTGTGTTCAAACACTACCTCTTCAAGGCCACCTCTTGCCAATTTCTTCCCGGATTCCCCATCCCAACACATGACATTGACATCCACCCAGTTGCTCAAATTAAGAATGTAGGACTTCTCATTCTACTTTCTTCTCAGTCAACACCATCAGCAAATACTCTAAGTTCTCTGGTTCTGGTTCTTTATCACCCACTTCACTAATTCGACCCTTGTCTACATCATCCTC
This sequence comes from Sciurus vulgaris, assembly GCF_902686455.1. NCBI lineage: Eukaryota > Metazoa > Chordata > Mammalia > Rodentia > Sciuridae > Sciurus > Sciurus vulgaris. The sequence goes on from NC_136464.1 coordinate 43,766,516, forward strand.
ATTTCTTGCACGAAGTATTGAAATTGTCTCCTAAATAGTTTCTGTGCTTTCCCTCTTTTAAACTAATTGCTTTTTTGGGTGTCAGGATTTCAACCACTTCAGCTCCTTCCAGGAACACAATGGGTGCAATGAAGCGATGACCTATTTAGCTGAAAGACAAGGCAGAAGAAAAGGTATGAAGTGTGTGTGCATGTGTGCTTGCATATGTGTGTGCATGTGTGTGTATATGCATGCATGTGTGCATGAGCATGCACATGTGTTAGGGTGGCAAGGAAGTTTAAGAGAATGAAAGTCCTAGGACAGATGAACAGAGAGAAAATCTCAAACAGGACTAGGCAGTCCTTGGGAAAAACGGCAACCACCTAGGTAGAAGAAAGGAGTCCTTCAGGTGAGCCCAGAAGGGAGATGTTCATGATTATGTGCTCCAAATGGACTGAAAAGGCTGCTCACCTGTGTTTAACTGAACAACTAATGCTAAGCACTTTCTGATTATTGGCTCTACTATTCCACCCTACCGATGAATCGTTTAGGGCATGACAAAAGGTTTATAATAAATTTATCTAGCCTCAAGAAGGACTGGAGTTTAGGTCTTGACACTTTCTCTCAGGTCCCTAGTCACATTCACCTGCTTTCTTCCAGTAAACCTGGAATTCTGGATGTGGGCATTTGGTGGCACTTGTTAAATGAAAACCTTGTACTTTATTCACATGAGGCTGGAACACAGGACTGCCAAAGAGAGGACTCTGGTATATATCTACAGAGGCTAAGGAGCATCAAGAATTACTGACTATTTTTTTTACCTATCATAGCTTCCTTTTGAGATCTCAAAGAAGCATAAGACAGTCTTTTTATTTGCAGTCCCAGGGCTGCAAGATGAACAGTACTGAATTTCTACAGTTTCTTATTATGCTGTTATATGCACGGATTCCCAAAATCCTTCCAATTGAAGATAATGTGTCAGCCTGATCCTCTTATAGTGAAAACAAAATACAAAAGAAAATCTAGGATTCCCTGGCTGCAGACTTGTGGTCAAATGTGAACTTCCAGTTTTCACAGTATATTTAATTGAGAGCTGTGGTTTATTTTGTTTGCTGAGCTAAATTGGCGTCAGTACAAATAAAAATGTGCAAAACCATAGCTGCAGGCTTAGGAGAGTGCCAGTAAGAAAGAAAGAAAGAAATTGTCATATAAAATCATGGGCTTCAGTTAGTCTTCCTCTTTTATGATTATTCTCTCATTTCTCTGTCTTTCCTGGCTGCAGTGCCAGGGCCAGTGATATTTCCAAGCCATCTGTATGGAGCCACAAGGCTGCTAGTACAGCCTCTCCTGCCTTTCTTTCTTGGTATTGTTACAAGCTCTAACTCAATGCACATAATTTGTCCAAAACCACAAGAAAGGCAATCATTCATCCTTTCTCCTTTGGGTGACAATTGTGTCTGCCTTTCTTCCCCTTGGCCTCTTGTCAGAACCTGGGAGCTAAAAGTGTAATGCTGTTTCAATTTGTGGCTTTGGAATGTGGACCAGGCCATGCTGTTTAGGTGACAGAAAAGCTTACACTCCTGAGAATAATCTTAGGCATTAGGTAAAAATACCTTCCAGAATTCGGTGCTTAGAAACTTTGTGTTGGAAGCCTGTGGCCTCTATTTTCTATCAAATATAATTACTGGGATGCTTAAGTTTCAGAATTGGGAGTAATTTGGAGTCCATCATGTATGCATTTATAGAATAATATATATCATTTGTAGACACTTTTCCCCTTTTGTAAATTGGCATCATTTCCCCCAGTTTTTAGTCTTGATTAAAAAAATAAAAATCCACAACAAGGAATTCTTCCTAGTTTGCTCTATTTCTTTGCCAGACAATCTTAGTACCATGAGAGATACAGGTAGTGAGGGAAATCTGCCTTCTATCGGGAATGCTTAAAAATGCCAGGTAAATCTGCTGAATCCATCAGGGCAGTGCTGTACTATATTTTTTATGCTCATCAGTTTCTCTGCAGCACTCAGTCTCAGAGGTCAAACGAGATTCCAGGAGAGGAGGCTGAACCATGACAGTCCACCTACAGAGTAGGGAGAACTCTTTGATATTCATGTGCTGTGGCCCTTCCTCCCACAGAGACCACTGACAGCCCTTCCTGGCAGGGCTCAGGGCTGCTTGGATGTGCTGTACACTTTTGTTCTGTAAACAGGCAAGAGCATGAGCAAACTGCTTTCCTGCATCTGAATCAAACCTCCTCCTAGGATAGTAGACCCTGCTCTGTCTGTGACCTAATTACCCCTTCGTTTCTGACTGCCTTGGTGAGCCTCCAAGGAAACCAAGCTGAGACAAGAAGAGGAAGCCCACAGGTCATGAAGAGTTGATCCAGCCCTTCACTCATTTCTCTTCCACTCCTTCCTCTTTCCCCTTTCACCAGTACATTTGAAAACACAGTGCAGTAAGAAACAGCCAAACCAGATATCTGTAAAGCATGCCCTTTGTAAATCATCAGCATCTGCAGTCACAGTGCAAGGAGGACACTGGGCACAAGTTGCTGCCTGCTCTTGGAGATGAGTCCCAGGAGGCTGCAGGCAAAGGAGAAAAGAGGTTCTCTTATCGTGCATGCTGGCAAGGACAGGCAAATGGCTGTTGAATTTGTTGAGATGTGGGGCTGATCCCAGCAGCTGTTCAGGCCCTCAGAGGACTGTTCAGAATGTGCTGGACCCTCTAATCAAGCTGGACCCTCCTGCCACTGCTGCTGGCTTTTTACAAACTACCTGCCTATCTTATATTTCTATGCCATTTGAACAACTATGAAGTCCTTCCTGTGTACATTACTGCATTTCATTCTCATGGTAGCATGTTTTATTGTTAAACACTATTTTGTAGGCTGCAAACAAAAATAAAAATGAAGCATTATGGAAAGAATAAATGAAATGCCCCACAGCAAAATCAGTAAGTGGTAGACATCCCGTTGTTCCATGATCTGGCCCCACCTTCCTGTCCATTCATATGATTTACTGTCCTGGTCACTTTTCTAGTGTATAAATAGGCAGTTCTCAAACGTGAGTGTGCCACGGAATCATACTGGACAGTTGTTAAAGCACAGCTGACTGTTAGCCTCCTCTACATTTTCTGAGGTCTACAGTGAGCCTGGGAATTTTCATCTCTAACCAGTTCTTCTGAGGCTGATGCTGGTCCAGCAACCACAATTGCATGCATGCACACACAAATATTTTAATCTTCTTCTTCTGGGTCCTATAAATAGTTGGAAGTCTATGTATTATTTATTTTGAGGCTTACAAAAAGAAAGTAATACATTCCAAGCCCCATGAACACGTGGGATGGGTGTGAAGTTGTGGAGAGTCAAACGGTTGCAGTGTGGGGAGGTGAAGTGGTAGGACATGTGCAGTGGATGAATAGGGGACAGAAAAGGACTCATGACCTGGAAAAAATATGGGGGGAAAAAAAGGAATAAGTGTACTGTTCTCCAATGTCCCCCACTCTTTAGACTTGAAAAGGAGCACTTTGGTTTAAGGGTGTGTGTGTGTGTGTGTGTGTGTGTGTGTGTGTGTGTGTGTGTGTGAGAGAGAGAGAGAGAGAGAGAGAGAGAGAGAGAGAGAGAGAGAGAGATGAAGCGAGAGCATGGATATGGATACTGCTGGATCCTAGAGAGAGCGTACCAGGACCTTTCTACTGGGGCCCTAGAGAAGAAATGATGATATGTCCTGTTAACAGCCGGATGATTTCAGCAAGCAAGTAGTCCAGACAGGCTCTGAACCTGAAGACTGTGGAGGCATGGCCCGGGGTGACCCAAGAGCAACTCACATGGACCCCAAATCTAGGGCCAGGAAGAGTTAAGGACTTCTCTGCTTACACAGATAGATGACTTTGAGAACTTGGGGTTCCACCACTGTTGCTGCCTTGGTAGTACATAAGCCCTGTGGAAATCATGTCATGTTTAGCTGAAGCTGAATTGTACAAAAAGTAAAGAAAGCTTGACCTCAAAGTTGCATGTTGAGATTCAATCCTGGGACACGGGCTATCCTGTGAGTGCCAGGGCCATGTGGAAGTAGTAACATAGAATAGGCAGTGACAAATTCTCAGGCAAGGTCACTTCTCTGGGTAAGATTTGAGCTGGGGGATGATAGATAAATATATGATTAATGATTATTACCATTTTTAAACATGTTTTTTCTAAATGCAATTTTGCCAATTATAGTATTTTTACCATAAGCCTATGTTTAGCAAGAAATTACTAGAGATTCATTTCATATATTAGACAATTCCCTTCTTTCTAATATTTTTATGCATCATTAAGGCCTGGATCAAGACCTTTTCTCAAACACTTAACTGACAGGCCCAGGCTGGTCTATTCTGTCCTTTCCCTGTATACTGTTTGGGAAGATTGTCAGATTTTCACATTTTAACATTTTTGATCATACATTATGTCACTTGGTCCTCTGTTTGATTCATTTGAGTTATTCATGTCTTCCTGGATTGATGGTAACTCTGGGCTATTATTTTGTTAATCTAAAAATTTTCCCTGATGCAAAGAACCTGTGCATGTTGAAGCTGCTCTCAATGTTCTGATGACAATATTGTACACATGCACAGTAGATGCTATTCTTCCCATTTTATAGATGAATACATTTTGTATAAGTCAAGAGCCCACTAAAGAGGATCATCAGACCTGGGGCAATGAAAACAGACAAAGATATGGGTGTAGTAGAATTAGAGTAAAAGCAATTTGTCTGGTTTCATTTGACTAAGCATCTTTTAAAATTTTTTTGAATAAATAAGGATTGGAAATTAACATCAGAACCTCTATGTAGGTTGGTTTTCATTTCTTCTACATGGGTTATTTTGAAGTTAATGGTCTAGAAACCACTTGATGGTTGGACTCTTCATTTTCAATGAATCATTTTGTACAAGGCCCCAGCAGGTGGTGTAATAACTATGAGCAGGTTCAGCTATGCCTTGTTGCTCTTGCAGTGAAATTTCCCATGTCCCCACAAGAGCCTGGGGAAGCATTCCCTTACTGAGAAGGCTCTTGGGGAGCTGTATTTGTCTGCCTAGGCACATGTCACCCATATAGCCCTTCCCTGGGAGATCCCTGTGCTGCTGTGTTTGAATTGGCTCCTATTTACCCCAATGGGGAACCATTTTAGCGTTAAGGGAATGGACAAATACGACACCCAGCACAGATCAAAGCAGTTTATTATTTATCATCCATACTCATAGCCTGGGGTTGGAAGATACTGCCACACCAGGCATTAGCGTGGTTGAGCTTAGAAACAGAGTGACTAGCCAGGGCCTGGGGGAGGTAAGATTTGTAGTATCCAGATAATACTCTGGTTCCTTAGGGAGGATGTATTTGGTTTGTTTAAAAATTCCATGGTCTGGCAGAGAATTGAGATCCTTCTACTCAGGGATGAGGAGGGACTGTACCTGGTCCTTTTAGTAAGAAGGGTGTTTGACTGTAGGTCCTAAGTTTGGGCATTCAAAGTTCTCCCAGTTTTACTGTATCAAGAAATGTTACTATTAGGCCTTCAACTACACAAACGTGCTGTAGGACATGAAGGCTCTTGCTTTATCTGGCTACCTTTAATCACCACATCAAAAGCATGACCTCCCACCTCATCATGGCTGGCAGCTCCAGGATATAGACATTGTTCAGCCAAGAACACAGAATGCTGACTTTTCAGATTCTTGCCTGAAAGTTACTTTGGAATAGTTTTTTAGTTTCTTCCAGACTGAAAGCAGAGATTAGTGGCACTTGGGAGGAGAGAATCTGAGGGATGCATTCATTATTTCTCCCTCAGTTCTCCCCTGGACCCATGGTGTGTTCCTTAGAATAGACCGATAGGAAGCTCTACTGCTTTGATCAGATTACCCTGAGCAGTTAGGGTTGTTTTGGTTCCAGGAAGAAGGAACTCAAGATTTTCTTTAAGCAGAAAAGGAGGATTTGTAAAAAGCACATAAGTCGGTCTCAGAGAATGTAACACAGACAAACAATGGGAAGCAGAACCCTATACCTACTGACCTTTTAGAGCTCACCCACCTCTCTCTCTTCTTGAGGCCATGTCATTTCTCTTTCTTTGCAGACAGATTGTATCTGCCTCCAGGTCACATGGTAGAAACAGTGGTAAATCCACAGCACAGCACCTGAATGTTCACTGGGCCAATCTAAATTCTCTTAATCTCAGGTTGAAATTGCTGGAGAAGGATTTTTGATTTGTGTCTTGGGTGACTCAGACCAACAATCTGGAACCCAGAAATATTAGTCAGGGCATTCCAGAGAAACAGAATAAAAGGATATGATTATGTTGGCAAATTCCATGACCTATGCAAGCAGAAGCCCCAGGAGAGCTGGTGTTGTCCTTTCAGCCTGAGTCTGAGGCTTGAGAACCACAAGAACCCATGGTATAAAGTTCAGTCCAAAACATGTTCCAACTCAAGCAATCAGGCAGGGAGGGAGAATTCTTCCTTATTCTGCCTTTTTCTTCTATTCAGGCCTTCGATTGATTGAAAGAGGTCCACCCACACCAGGGAGGGCCAGGTGCTTTACTCAGTCCATTAATTCACATTAAAATCTGTTCTGGAAACACCCACACAGATGCATCTAGAAATAATGTTTAACCAGATATCTGGTATCTCAGACCCAATCAAATTGACACATAAAAATGAACCATCACACCTGGGGTCTGAACCAGACAAAGTAAAGTCAGGAATCTTAGTATGTCCATGTAAATTAGGAGAGTCTTTTAGGAGGAGTTTTTATAGGAAAGACTGAGCAGGCAAGCACACAATATTACTCTTGATATCATAGAACAACTTTTACGGAACACAGCTTTATTGTCAGGGCATGATTTCCAAAGCCACATATTGCAGGATTCTTCTCTATGGTGCCAATATTTCTACTGAGGATATCATTTGTTATGTTCTTCCACAATCTGCATGAGATTCATGTGGGTTAGTCTTGCAACTAGCTTGAATTAAGCAAGTTATTTAACCTCTGTCAATTTGGCTTCTCATTAATAAAATAGGGATCACATACAGAATTGTTGTAAGAATTAAATAACATACTGCTTTCAGAGTGATTGCACTTAGAATAGAAGGTACTCAATGAACAATAATGATTATTATCATTACTAATTTAATACTAATCATTATTTCATGCAGCATGTTCTCAGACCCACATTGACAAAGGCCATTCAAATAAATAGATGCTTTCCTTTTGACTGATCATGACAAGAAGATTCCAAACCAATAGGTGTGCTGACAGGCATGACCTTCATTTCTGAGAAACATAAAACACATAATTATGTTTTCATGCTAACAAGGATTGAGAAGTAGCAATCTTTAATTTTAATTTTTTATTTTTTATGGTGACATCTACTAACCTTCATCTAGTGTTCTGTGGTAGGAAGATCACGTAATGACACTTCAGTCTGTGAATTAGATATGAACCTGTGGTCAAACCAAACCTGTTAGTTCTGTCACATAAACACAACTGGGAGACAAGCATCAATCTGAGCTGATGTGTGATTTTTTTTTTAACACCTTTTAAGGAGAATGTTGGGATAATATAAAGAAAAAAATTCTGATGGAATTTGTGATTCAATATGGTATTGAAAGAGAACAAGAGGAAATATGTTAGCTAACTTTCTGTCCCTGTGACAAAACACTTGAGAAAAACAACTGAAGGGAGGAAAAAATTATTTTGGCTCACGTTTTCAGAGGTTTCAGCCCCTAGTCATGTGACTACCTTGTTTCCAGCCTATGGGGAGGCAGAACATTATGATGGGGAGCATGTGGTGGAACAGAGCTGCCCACCTCATGGCAGCCATGAAGCAGAGAGAGAGGACAGGCCAGGGACAAGATATCCCCTTCGAGGTATGTACCCAGTGACCTAACTCCTCGAACTATGCCCTGCCCCCCTCAAGTTTCCAGCACCTTCCAAAAGCATCACCAGCTGGGGACTAAGCCCATGAGCTTTTTGGGGACATTCCAAATCCAAACTATTCCTGGAGTAAAGGCAGTTTTTAATAATCAACTAAGATATGAATTTCAGTACCCTTGTTTTCTTTTTCTTTTTTAAATTTTATTTATTTTATTTTTATAGACTGCATTTTGATCATTGTGCACAAATGGGGTACCAACTTTTTGTTTCTTATTGTGCATGATGTAGATTCATACCATTTGTGTAATCATACATGTACATAGGGTAATGATGTCTGTCTCATTCTGCCATTTTTCATACCCCCACCCCCTCTTCCCTCTCATTTCCCTCTATGTAATCTAAAGTTCCTCCATTCTTCTCTTATCCCCCACCCCCTTACCCCATTATGTATCATCATCCACTTATCAGGGAAAACATTTGACCTTTGGTTTTTTTGGGCTTAACTTATTTCACTTAGCATGATATTCTCCAATTCCATCTATTTATCTGAAAATTCCATAAAATTATTCTTCTTTATGACTGAGTAATATTCCATTGTGTGTATACACCACAGTTTCTTTATCCATTCATCTGTTGAAGGGCATCCAGGTTCATTCCACCATCTAGCTATTGTGAATTGAGCTGCTGTAAATATTGATGTGACTTGTCAATATAGTATACTGATTTTAAGTCCTTTGGGTATAAACCAAGGAGTGGGATAACCGGGTCAAATGGTGGGTCCATTCCAAGTTTTCTGAGGATTCTCCATACTGCTTTCCAGAATGGTTGCACCAATTTGCAACCCCACCAGCAATGTAGAAGTGTAGCTTTTTCCCCACACCCTTGCCCTCATTTTCTTTATCCACCCAAAACAAGTTTCTTTTAAAGAGCATACCCATAGAACACATATTGTTTATTTCAGAATGTAGAGAAAATTTGTTGTCCTTAAGCCTATCATGTATGTGCCATGTTAGCTTTTCATTTCTGTAACAAAATTCCTGGGATCATTAATTTAAAAAGAGAAAGTGTTAATTTTTGCTCATAGTTTTAGGGGTTTCAGTCCATGGTCAATTGGTTCATTGATTTTGGGGGTATGGTTGAGGCAGCTCATTATGGAGGAAAAGGATGTCATGGAAGATCTGTTCACCTCATGGTGGTCAGGAGGCAAAGAGAGAGAGGAGCAAGGTCTAAATATTCCTTTCAAGGGTGTACCTCCAATGACAAACTTTTCTCACTATCCTCACCACTTAAAGGTTCCACCACTTTCCAATAGCACCACAGGCTAAGGACCAAGCTTTTAACACAAGGCCTTCAAAGGACACTCTTACAAACCTTTGCACACATTTTTAACCTCCCTACTGGTAAGTTATTCATTTTTAGATATGAATTTTCTGAACCAAAAATATTTTGTCTCCTATTTTGAGAAAAATCTTATACTTCTTTTTAGTTGTTCTAATTTTTTTTTCTCTTTTGGAAAATAGCACAATTAAAATGAATTAATATAATGATAGAATCAAAAATTAAAAGCTAAATAAGGCAAAAGGAACAGAAGAGTACTTTTTCTGTAAAAATAACAACTTTATGTATATTTTGTTGTCTTGAAAAGCTTCTTAGTCCTCTTCTTCAATTCTGAATGACAGCTTTACCTGGTATAGTACTCTCAGTTGGCAGTTTTGTTTTCTCTTCTTTTTCTATTAGTACTTTGTATCATTTCACTGCACACTGATCTGTGAAGTTTACTAATATACTAATATACTAATGGCTTTATGAAGATCTCCTGTATATGCAGAATCACTTTCACCTTTTAATGTTAAAATTTACTCTGTCTTTTGATACTTTAATTATAATATGTCTTGGTGAAAACTTCTTTATGTTCAAACTATTTAAATTTATTTGGACTATATGGATGTGAATATTTATTTCCCTTTCCTAATTTGGAAAATATTCTGTCATTTAAAAAAAATATATGTTTTAGCCTTTTTCTTTTTCTTTGCTCCTTTTGGAACTTCTGTTAGTTTGCTTGATGGTATCCCATGAGTACTGTATTCTCTATTTACTTTTTAATTCTTTTTTCTTTTTTGTTTCTCTAATCAGATAATTTTAAGTGATCTGTCTTCTCATTTTCTGACTCTGTCCTCTGCTTGATTGAGTGTGCTAGTGAAGCTCTCTATTTATTGTAGTTTTTAGTTCAAACATTGCAGTTTTTAAGCTTCAGAATTTTTGTTCGGTTTAGTTTTGGGACTTCTCTCTCTATGTTGAACTTCAAATTTTGTTCATGTAAAACTTTTTCTCAATTATAAAGATTCATCTGTGTTCTCTTATAGCTCCCTTAGCTTTTTAAAGACAATTATGATGAATTATTTTCCAGGCAATACTTTAATCTCTATTAAAGTGGTCAGCCAGCCACTGGAGCTTTATTGTGTTACTTTGGTGTGCAATATTGTCTTGACTAATTATGTTACTTGAAGCTTTGTTTTGCTGTCCTTGCATTTGAAGAATCAATGACCTCTTCAGGTCTTTACTCATTGGCTTTGGAAGAGAAAGTACTTCAGTATTGAGCCCTGCTAGACATTTTGTGGGTCTCTCAGACATTTTATTTGACTATGTCTACTATACTCCTTGTATTTCCCTTGGAGGGGAAATAATAGTTACAAACTTTGTTTCAATTCTGCAAATCCAGGACAGGTTATGAGAGTTTCCTTCATTTTTTATTTTTTTTCACCTGGGGCAGTGCTCTGAAGTGTTCAGTGTTTTGCACCATCTCCATAGTATCAGATTCAAGCTGGTTTCTATATGCTCATCCTTGTTTGGGATCCATGTACTGTCTATGGGAATGTATATGTTGTATGCACAGGATGTTCAGGGCACTGTCTATTTTGGAAGTATGTTAGATCTGGAGGTGTGCCCCAGCTGATTCAGTGGTTCTAAAAGCAATTTATACTGCAGGGTTTGTGGGAAGAACGCTTGCTAGAGCCAAGGGTTAGCTAACTAACAAAACTTACCACTGGATGTTGAGAACTACATGTCTACACCTCTACCTTTTTGCCCTGTCCCCAGATAATTCATCTGTGCTAATCTCCTTGTCATTCTAGGTGGGGGCAAGATGGATGTGGGCATCCTGGGCAGTGTCCCACAAGATCAGGAATGCAGACATTCCCTTCGTTCTCTCTTTCCCTCATGGAAGAAAAATTGCAGGCTGAGGGGTCCTATCTCTGCATAGAGCCATACTGCCTTAGGGTTGGGATGAAACTCTTCTTACCTCTTTCAATACGTACACTTTAGAATGCTTTTGCTTCATTTTGGTGCTGAAAAATTTCAGTTCATCATTAGAGCTCCCACAAAGGTATTTTCATCTGTGGATGATTGCCAACTAAGAATGAGAGCTGGAACCTCCTATTGCACACCATCTTCTTGGACCCTCATTTTTGCTGATTAGACATTTAGGCTATATTTGGAAGCTGATGACTTGAGGTATGGAGGAGATTGGAGAGGTGTGCAGTGGAAGAGGAAAAACTGGGAAAACAAGCTACATCAACGAGAAGAATTAAAAATTATGTTTTTTCTTCAGTGTGTCTCCATCTTGAGAAGATTGAAATTTAAATTTTCTCAATCTTCCCAAAAAATCTTTAATAAAATTTAATGCTTATTACTTGTACATGTGGAGGAGTATCTGCTTCTGGGCCTGAGGCAAAGTACTTATTATAACCTTCAGAGTAAGAACTGACTTCCCTGTGTGAAGCTCACCACCTCTGGATGACATCAAGAGTCAATATTACTCAGCCATAAAGAAGAATGAAATTATGGCATTTGCTGGTAAATGGATGGAATTGAAAAATATCATGCTAGGCCAGTTGCCAAAACCAAAGGCTGAATTTTCTCTCTGATATTTGAATGCTAACCCACAGTAAGGAAGGGTAGGGAGAGGAAAAATAGAAGTTCATTGGATTAGACACAGGGGAGTGAAGGGAAGGGAGTGAAGATGGGAATAGGAAAGGCAGTAGAAAGAATTGGACATAACTTTCCTATCCTGTGTATGAATACATGACCAGCGTGACTGCATATCAAATACACGCACAAGAATACATGACCAGCGTGACTCCATATCAAATACACGCACAAGAATACATGACCAGCGTGACTCCATATCAAACACACGCACAAGAATGGGATCGTAATTAGAATAAGTCATACTCCATGTATATATAATATGTCAAAATACATTCTACCATCATGTATATCTAAAAAGAAGAACGACAACAAAAAACAGTCTAGGTCCATCCTCCAGTGCCATCTCTTCCATGCAGTCTCCTCAATAGCCCCAGGGAAAGTGGAAGGTCCTCTTCTGAATTTTGTAAGCACTTAATATGTCAGAAGGCAGCACTATAAGTCTGTGGTCTGGAATTATTAACTCATATACCAGGCTCATCCAGTAGATTGAGTTAGTAGAGTAGGTCCCTGAACTTCCTGGCTCCTGTATTCCTAGAATGAACAGTTGCTACACCTTGAAAAGGTGCTTAGTAAATGGGGAAAATTATTTGTCATGTCAAGATACATTTGCCATTGGAATTGGCATAGTGTAGTAACAATCCTATGAAGAGAATTTGAGGAAGCTGCACTATGCGGTTTTCAGGTCTCCTTGGCTGATCCATCTAACATCAGAATGCTTTTGGCTAAGATTTTCTAGGATTTGACATTTTGCTTATAGGTCTAATAAGAATGCTCACTTCTCTCTTGCAGCAGCTAGGAAGCTGTATTTTTCTTGGCTGGTGACCTTTTCACCTCACTCAAAAAGCAGGCCTGAGGATGTGCAGACCAAAGAGTAGGGTTATAACTAGGTCAGCCTCTCTCTTGAAATAGTCATGAAAACGAGCTCCCTAATAAAATAACAATGAAGAATGTTTTAGGGCCTAGTGGAATAAACTAAAGGGAGAAATAGATGTTTAGCTACAAACAGTAGTCTTAAGTAAGCAAAAGAGAGGAAAAACTAGGTGTTCAGAAGGATGATGGTTGAGTGGTGTGTGTGTGTGTGTGTGTGTGTGTGAGAGAGAGAGAGAGAGAGAGAGAGAGAGAGAGAGAGAGAGATCACTTTCCGGTATCTTCAGTAGAATGAAAATAATGCTTCTTCCTAGTGTGAGATTTCCATAGTAGTTCATGATTGAGCATGTTTCATAATTGAGCTATCTTCTCCTTGGCTGGTTTGTAGGTTTCCCCAATTCTGTAATTTCTCTATCACTGTTCACTGAATTGAGTTACCATGAGAGGGTGAAAGTGGAGTGAGTGGTTAGAACCAGGGCTTTGGCATCAGACAGAAAGATTAGTGATACGATGTTTACTTTTCCAGAGAACTTGGAAAAGTTAAAGAGCAATTCACATATCACCTTAGACATTCACGTTAAGTGGAAACTTCATAGAGTTTGACATCAGGACACATTATTAATAATAACTCTACTTTCCAGATACATATTTCACTTTTGTGACCTTGTGTATGTTCCTTAGCTCTTGGGAGTCCCCATTTCCCAACCTATAAAGTGGGGAGAATCACACACTTCCTTAGGTTATTGTGGATGGACTGAGTAAAGCTGTGTAGCATAGAATATCCTCAGTAAAAAGTGGTCGAGATGGCAGTGGGTGGTGGTGATTGCATCAGACGCAGCTATAGTCTTTTTTTCTTTTTTTTTTTTTTTTTTTTTTTGCGGTGCTGGGGATTGAACCCAGGGCCTTGTGCTTGCAAGGCAAGCACTCTACCAACTGAGCTATCTCCCCAGCCCGACACAGCTATATTCTAACTATTATCTTTATTTTCTCTTTTTTTCCTTAGGATGAGAGTTCAGGTAAAAGTCAGGATGTCAATGTACCCAGTATAGATAACATTTTCCAGACTCCCTTGAAACTCACTGTGACCATGTTGGTATTGCAAGCTGAAGTTGTCAAGTAGAAAATTTTAAGTGGCTCCTAAAGAAAGAGGTAGCCAACATTTCCTTCCCAGTTTGCTTCTTCGTGTTGCTTGGTATTCAGAGGTGATGCCAAGTGCTCCAGTAGCTGCTTGAACCATGAGGTAACATTGTAAATTGAAGCTACACTTTGGAATGACAGAACTAAAAGAGAGAGGGTGAGTAGGTAGATAAGGCTGGGTTCTTTATCTATGTTGGAGTGCTTTACCAGAAATTGTTTTGAGTGTGAGAATTGTCTGTTCACATCACAGGGTTTCCTTCCCTCCCTCTCCCTCTCTTTAATCTTTCTTTTTCATTTTGAGAGGGGGTCTCACTATTTTATCTAGGCTGACCTTGAGGTCTTGGACTCAAGTGGTCGTCCTGTCTCAGCCTCCCGAGTACCCGTGTGCCACCATGCCCTGCTTAGGTTTTTAATTTTTTAAAAGTTTTTTAAAAATTTCAACTGAAGGCAACTGTTTCTAATTGGTAGTGATAGTGAGAATTTATATTTGTTTTTTAAGAGATGTGTATCAATTTGCAGAAAGTTTTCAAGCGTTACCTTGTGGTTTGTTGATTCCCAACTGGGTCAAATCAGTTGGAGCAAGGTTCTGAGGGAACAGGATATAAGGCAAATACCCGGAGGGGGTAGAGAGTATATAGAAAAAAATTATAAGGAAAAGGAACTCTGAAAAGGGATCCAGGTAATAAACCTCTAGTTCTCTACTTTGCAGTTCTGCCACTTTGGGAGGTCAAATAGCAGTGTTGATTTTAGGCTTTTCCTACCCCAAGGGCTGCAACAGGAATCAAATGGGATCATTATTACATGATCTGGCTCATAGTAATTTTCTAAATATTTTTGTTTATTTCTACTGATTTATTAAAATGTGCCTAGGAAAGATCTGTTCTTTGAAAATTGAAAATTAGGTGGAAATATTTTTTCCTTGCTTAACTTTGCACAGTGTGAGAAGCCAAAGACTCCCTCTATTTCTTCACTACAATTGTTCACCCACTTCACATTCTGATTGTTTCACTCCTGTTTGTGGCTCCTGACAGGCCCTGGCCCTGCCTAAGCCCAAGCTTGTCTGGCTGTGGGGGAGACTGGAAGAGAGAGTGGACACCAGCCTTCAACCTTCATTCTGGTGCACCCTGGCCTGTCTTGGCCCATCACAGAGTGGATGGCTTTTCTCTCCCCCTGGGATGTTATGCTAAACACAATTACATGCAGCATTTGACAACAGAGCTGGTAATTTATGTGCTGCTGGAATGAAGAAAGAGGAGGGGACTCGGGATGAATATCAATGTGCTCTGAGATGACACTGTATTTTCTTATCCGTTGCAGGAAGTAGGAGCTAGTTATAGAAGGGAGGATGTTAACTGGTCACTTGACAAATTGATTAAAGACATGTCTGCATCTAGATGCATCTGATGTGTGAGGGAGATGCCTTATCCCTCCAGAATGGTTTGGTGTTAGGGTGGTGGTATGTTTGGTGGGGGAGTGGACAGAAGTCAGTATCGGATTGTCAACTTGCAGATGTTTGATAAAATCTCTGATTTACTGCAAGTGAGATCTTGTGAACATTATTATACCTCTCTGAATCTTGATTTTGTTACCAGTAAGTAAAAGATAACAACATTATCCCACTGGGCTGTTCTGAGGGCTAATGGGGACAAATTATCTATAGAGCACCTGGGATGTTACTTGTATCAGTGATAGGTGATCAAAATTTTGTACATTTTCTCTTTTATAATTGAAGAACCATACTTCATTCCTATCAATCCTAGTAAAAAATACCTTTTTAAAGTTCTAACAGTGACAGAGGGATCCTTTCATTATATTATTAAAGAAAAACTGCTTTACTATTTACCTTCATCACAAGTCAAGTTCATTTTGGGGAATAGGGGTGTGTGTGTGGGTGTGTGTACATGCATGAATTTAAGTTAAAAATATTATAATTTCTGATTTTAATTTCTATTAATTAAAAATACCATGACCATACTATTATCTCTTTAAATATGGTCTCATCTCCTTCCTGAGAGCCAAGCCATTTCACTTCAGTCCTGGAGCTGGGTCTATCCCTCCCTGTTTTACCTTAAAGGCAATATGAAAGAAAAATCCAAACTGTTCCAAATCTCAGAAGGGTGAGAAATAGGGTTCTCAGATTTTCCCTGACCTCTGGATGAAAGAGGTGCTATCGCAAGGCTTCCTACAGACAGATCTGGGTTATTTTTCCTGTTTGGGCCACTTGAATAGCCTTTCTCTATGGGTGGCACATAAACACCAGGTCAGAAAACAAAAACAAACACACAGACTCTCTTTGAAGAATGTCCCCAGGGAGGCCCTTCTCTTACTCTCAACCCTTGTTTTTCCACCAGCTTCTCAGGCCCCAGAGACTCTCACTGCTCTGTGGCCCAGGGCTGGGGTTTCCCTGGGCTTTCTCTTCTCTCCCTTGGCTCCTCTTTGGCCCTCTCCCAGCAGTCTGAGGTCTAGGGGGTTTTAGTTCTGTTCTGGTGAAACCTCAACTGTCCTCCAAAGCCCAAGAGAAGGGAAGAATTTGGACAGCTCCAGTCCTGGGACTGCCCGAAGTCCTTTATTCTACACAATGATGGATTTCTCCTCTCCACCTCTGGCCCCAGGCCCAGCCTAGAGGAGGTGAGGGTGGCTGAGCCAGCCATGGTCTGGCTTGCTTTCTCTTATTAGAAATTGGCTGCCCCTCATGCTTTCCTTTAAACTGTGCAAAGTCAGTGCTCACTTATGTTTCTTTCCATGGCTGCTTTGCCTTAGTTAGCACGTAGCAGGTGCTTAGTCTGTCTTAGTCTGTTTGTGGCAAAAAATAGAATGGAAAAATCCCCGTGCTCAATTCCAATGGCTCCAGTCTATGCTTCGTCATTGGAACTGAAGCCTGTCCACACTCCTGCTCCTTGATTCTGGGTTAAAGCCAAGGCCATTGGACCCAGTGGCATTACTGGCTAACTAGATTTGCTGAAACTTGTTCTGGCTCATCTGGTGTGACCCTTGTGCTCCTGTCAGTGTTGGTTCTGTTTTCTACAGCCCCTAAACCCCAATGTTTGCCTGTTCTACTTGTCTGAGTGGGAGGACATCCTGTTGCAAACACACCCAAGGACACTTCATTGCTTCACCTCAGGGGCTGTCTTCTTTGCTACAGAGGTCGTACCTTTTGGCTTCCAATCTTCCTGGCTGCTCGCAGTCTTCCTTCTCTCACTTTTCTAAGCTCAACCTGATTATTGTTCCAAAGTGTCCTATTGGGCTTCCTCTGCATAGCAGCAGAAGTCATAAAGGCTGTGGACATGGGACTTTGATGCCTCTTCTTCCCCTTCTGGTCATACTTTGTAAGTCTCTGATTTGTTTTCTGGGAAATTTTGGTGAGAACTAATGAGTGCATCTATCCTGCATTTTGTAAAGTCTTTAGGAAATTACAGAAATTTTCTAAAGACAGAGTGGGAAGTTATGTAATTGCAATGTGTGTTTCTTATGCCTGTGCTTCATTTATTCCAGTCAACCGTGACCTAATCAATCAACTGACTCACCAATCACTCAATTGGATAACAGAGATTTATTGAGCTTCCACTGTGTGCTCAGTCATGTATTAAGGGCTCCAAGGAACAAGGAACAAGAAAAAGGCACGGCCCATGCTTGGAGGCATTTTATCAACCAGTGAGAAGAAAAGATGGATACTCAATTACTATAGGAAACCCTTCTCTGGTGGTTGTCAACTGATTGCTGCATTTGTGTGTGTGAGTGTGTGTGTGTGCATGTGTGTTGTGCAGGGGACAGGAAAACCTTCCATGGGGAGAGGTGGTGTGGTAACATGAACCAGCCTGGTTTTAGGAGAGCAGGCACCAGGTTTGAGTCCCTGTTTCCCCTTGTACTATTTGTGCACCTTTGAATTCTGAATCACTGGCGGAAAACATTTGTTAAGGACTTCTTGCACACATCCACAACTGCGAATGAGATTGCAGTGGGATTTCTGGGGAAAGGAAGCTTGCCACCCACCCTCAAGTTACAGTCTCAACAGAAGCAATCAGACAAAACAGCAGATGACAACATCCTTATGTGTTGGCCCTGGAATGGATGAAGGGGAGTCTACGACTGTGAGCATATGCCCTGCCAGACTGATACTGGGAAGGGGTTTATGGTGCTTTGGTGTGCAATTTGAATTAAAAATTATCCCCCATATGGAACTTTTGCTGTATTTTAGGAAGCAAGTAAATGACTGTCCATCACTACCTGCTCCATGTGAGCTCCTTAAAATGCATCACCTGGGTCACCTTCTCCATGACCAGGTATGATTATGCGTTGTTTGTAACAGGTGAGTAAAATGAGGTTCCAAGAAGGGAAAATAAATTTCTCACGGTTGAAAACTGATCAGTGAACCTGAGATGCCAACTCACACGGCTCAGACATCATCTTTAATTTTGCATTTCACCTCATTTCTATGTGATTTCCCTTTTTGCAGGTTAGACCACTGAGTTCCGGCAAGCCTAAGTTATTTAAAATGATTATATCTGGAGCTGGGATCCAAACATGATCTGATTCTAAAATTTGAGACTGTTCCTATCCTCAAGCTTGAGAGTTGTGGGGACAATTTTGGGTGTGAAAGGAATGGTTACTGTGTATGATGAATCCAGTCTAGAGATGAAACTGATGGCTCTGCCTGACATTGTTACCTCACGTACATGTATGCTGCATGACTGATGTGATCCTGCAATATGTATAATCAGAAAAATGAGAGATTACACTCTACTTATATATCATCTATCAAAATGTGCAAATGCATTCTACTGTCATGTACAACTAATTAGAAGAAATAAAATTAAAAAAAATTTTTAAACAGTCCTACAATAATTTAAACTAGGGCTTCTAAAATATAATGTGCACACAAATCACCAGGAGTTAAAAAATGTTGATTTGGATCCAGTAGACCTGGGGAATCCTGAGAATCTGCATTTTTAACAAGCTGATGTTGTAAATTATAGGCATCCAATTGAGGCTTCTCAACCTGTACACTGTCAGCCTTTGGAGTCAAACAGCTCTTTGTTGTGGATATTAAGCAGCATCCCTGGTCTCTACCCACTAGATGTCAGCAGCACCATCCCTCTTGTGACTACCAAAGATGTCAAATGCTTTTTGACAAGATGGCCAAATGTTTATGTGGGGTGGGGTGGGGTGGGGTGGGATGGGCAAAATCTGCCCCTGCTAACAACCGTGGGTCGTACAGTGGTTCTGAAACTTGTTTGGACATCGAGATCACCTGGAGACCTTCTAACCCCTGGTACCTGTGTCCTCAGACATATTGTGGTTTACTTGACCTCCAATGAAATCGGGTCTTGGAACGTGTTTCAAAGCTTCCCCAGGCGATTGTAATACTCGGGCATGTTTGGCAGCCTCTGGGGGAAGCTCAAACTCTGGACTGATTGACTTCTCACCATCCTTTAGTTTTCTGGAAGCTGCCAATTCTAATATGAAGAGCTGCCTATGGCTGACCAGACACCTGATTCTGAGAAAGGAAGGGAGCTTTCCAGACTCACTCATCACACACAGAGACCAGCTCTGAGTTGGCTCACATCCTCCAATAAGGAAAAGCGGAAATAATTTCAGCAGGGCTGGAATATATTTAGCCCCCATCCATCATGCTGTCTGGGCCTGCTTTGCATATAGAAGCACTGTTTGTTTTAATCTCCAAGAATCCCATTTTGAGCTGGTGATCTCCTGTGGAAAGGCTGCTGTAGTTTTAGATCCCTTCCTACCTCCATAAAACCCTTGATAGAATTATCCTCTATTCCCCTCACATTTAGAGGTCAGGAGAACAGTCTGATGCTTGTCTGAACTTTGGATGGAATGGGTGGCTGGAGGTAGAGAATCTTTGCTGGGTTTGCAGGTAGGATATCTCCCAGGGGACCCTGCAAAGAACACCTATTCATGTCAGGCGAGTGAGTGAGTGAGTGAGTGTGTGTGTGTGTGTGTGTGTGTGTGTGTGTGTGTGTGTTGTAGAACTCATTGTGCTAAAGTTATTCCTATCCAAAGCTAAGTATTTTACCATCTGATGGGACATACTGTGAATATAGATGAAACAGGCCCACACATGGGTCCTTGGATAGGACCTATCAGATGAGTTTCTACTTCTAAGGAAATTAACAGAGAAAGGATCAACTGTTAGGGCCATTATTCTCATTACCTGTTGCTTGATACCAATTTTTACTTTCTCTTCCTTGGTAGTGTAGGAGAGAAGAGGCTGAACTGTGATGGCTGGAACCATGGAGGACAGAAGCATACACACTCATCAGAACACATACCTTCCTAGGCGGCAGCCTGGTGTGGCACTGCTGTGTGGCACTGCTGTTGGGTCTGTGGGGACAGGTTGTCTGAGATAGGTTCCCAGGTCTATCTTGCTGTGCAAGTGACTAGAAAGTTACCTGAACACCTAGGCCTCAATTTCATTATTTGTAAATAGAAAGAATAATAAATACCTCCTGCCTTTTCATGAAGATTATATGAGACAGTTGTAAAATCTAATGTTTACCAAGCAGTACTATATGTCAGGAAAATGTACTGGCACAATTAATAGCTGCAATACATTCCATGAGGTTGATCTTACCATCATCCCTTTGATTTTACAGCTGGAGGAATTAAGGCTCAGAGAGGCTGAGTAATTTGTCTGCGCACACACAGATAGTAGTATTGCCAGGCAGTCTAATTCTGGAATGTGTGATTTTAAGAACTTCAATTCCACTAACAAACTTAGAGTGCTGCAGATAGCTGTAGTGTCCTACAAATGCTTCTGTTTTCCTTTCCTGCTCTATGCAACACATTTATTTTCCTGATTACCAACATTATCAGTGGGTTGGATAAAGATAAAGGAGACAGATTTAGTAGAAGAAGAAATAATGTGTCTTTGGGATGGAAGAATCAAACACCTACAGGATCAGGGCAGGCTGAAGTGAGAGGCTGAATCTAACCTGGAGGAAGGAAAGATGAATGGTCAACCGAAGATATTGAACCCACTGCAGACATGAAGCAAGTTGTATCAGGTGCTCACAAAGAAGGGATTTAAGTGTGAACTGTCTGTGTACCTACCCAGATTTCAGTAACTTTATGACAGAGTGACCCTAGGCAGGAGATGGGCGTGGTTTGGCCATCAATCAGTCTGCCGTTCTCAGTTCTAGAAGGCCAAAAAGGCTCAACCCAAATTGGCAGGTAATTTGCAACCCAGTTTCTCAATCAAGTACTTGTGTTTTCACCAACGCTTTTGTTCTAAGCCTAGGGTAATAAACTTGAAGATATAGCTTAATTTCTATTTAAGTTCCTCTGTGTGAACTACCATCAGATGAGAAAATGCACACTAAAATGGCAATGACAATGATATCAGCAATCATTTCTTGAGAGCCTAATACACACTAAGAGCTTTACTGCATGTTTTGCATGCATTATTTAGTTAGGTGCTCATAACCACTCAACGGGGTGGGTCCTTGTTTTGCTTCTCTTTTATAACTGAGGAAACAGGGTCCAGAAGGATTGTATAATTTATGCAAGATCACATGCTTAGTATGAGGATTTAGGATCTACACCCAATCACATCCACAAAGTCGGACATCAGGAGGAACTGGTGGACTTAGGGCCTAAATGATCTGCAGATTGGTTAATGGGTCCCTGGCCACCCACAGCCAACACCTGGGAGACAGCTTTACAAAGTGGTTCTGACTGGATCTCCATGCATCTCTGCACACCCCATTGCTGCCTGGAGATAGATTTTCTATCCCAAAAATGTGACAGCTTCTCCTAAGTGTAACTGTCACTGGCTTGGTGATGAAAAGGATGATTTCCATAGTTTTCCCAGCATGGAGAAGATGAGATAGTGTCACATGTAATAAAGCTCAGAAAGCCCATAATAACCCAAGGTTCTGCTTCATCGTTCTTTCAGCTCTTCTAAACAAGTTCAGATCTGCTCCCATTTTGCATTTATCAGAACATGATGTGGAGGTGAAAATTCAGGGGCTATACTTTAGCGAATTTCCCTAAATGTGTCAGCAGAGCTTAAAGGAATTGAAGAATCATAGTGTCCTGCCCCACCCCACTCCATTGAGTCAAACCCCTAAGTTCTTTTCTCTGATTAAACTGTAAAAATAGTTTGTTGTTTCTTCTCAGCCCTGAGGGGATTGTGCAGATTTTCTAATCCAGGCTTCAGGTGGATGGGACATTCACACCTCCCTTCTGGGGTCTTTGGGAATTTACTCTGCCCCTTCCTGTTTCCCTTTCCCATGGTGCCCTGAAAAGATCCTCAAATCACTTTTTAACCTAAAATAAAATTACCCTCAAAAGGGTAAATTATTTGACATTCTGGGTCTTTGTTTCTCCATTGGAAAATTAGGAGCTTTCTTTCTTTCTTGGTGCTTATTTTATATAATTATTATCTCTAATAATTATAGGATTATTGATCATTCACAATTTCAAGGATTCCAGAAATGATGTTGAAATTAAAGACAAAGTTGGAGTTTCATTCTTTCAACAAAAACTTTTCAATGCTCTCTGTATAGTGGGTGATTTGGGACAAGTTCCAGAGTTGTGTCAGTGAGCAGATCTAAACATGGTCCCTGCCCATCCAGGGTGGTGGGAAAACATAAACCAAAGGACTCTGGGTGATTTCCTAGTGCTTGTGAGGGGTTCACATGCACCACTCATTGTTAGTCACCACCCCAGGAGGCAGGCATTATCATCTCTATTTCACAGATAAGAGACTAAGGCTCAGAGATGGTAAGTGACTTTTCCAACCTCTCACAGAAAAAAGCTGTAGAACTGGAACTCGATTCTGGTTCAGTCTGATTCCAAGGCCCACTGTTTCGTCCGCCACTGTCACCTTCCTAAAGAGAAGGAAATTAATGCTTCCTGAGTGCCCTACATTCCAGGACTCCTAGGTATATAGCCTATGTTCATTCTCACACCAACCACCTGAGAGAGGAATTATTGCCTCCATTGAGTGGGTGAAGGACTTTAGGTTCAAAAAGGTCAGGACCTTCCTGTGTCACAGCTTGCGGAGGCAAGAGAAGGTGGGGACTCAGGTTTATTTTCAGAATCTCTCACAGATCAGTGTGGGCCCTCTAATCCCTTAGCCCTGACTCCCTGTGTCTGCAATAGAGCTTACCAACGACTATGTAAGATGTTCACTTCTCTATTATTTTTTATTTTCCTGTGTCTTAATCATCCAGCCCAGGAACCTCATGTATTCTGACATGGTTAGCTGCGTCTCCTCTTGCCCAGCACATAGTCAATGTTAAGGAAGCAATGGGTAAATAAACTTTTACCAATGGCTGATTATCCTCCAGAAATCAAGGTTTACCTCCGGTTCTAAATGTTCTTTTTTCTAGTCTAAGAAATAGAAGCATAATCTACGACTAGTGTCAATTCCTCCTGAGCTCACATGACCTGAAAAAAGCAACCACATTTGAAAGATGCCTTCTTCAAGGGAACCTGGAACTTGCATTCAGATGCAAGTCTTTGTTTATGGGATAAATAGAACAGTCAACAATGAGTTCTGATCTGGATTAAAGCAAACATCATGTTGCACGAGCAAGGGTGGGTTTGTACTGACATACAGCACAGGGAAAGCCCCAGATGATCTTATGGGACCCTGTTTGGTATTTTTCTCAATCTCACCTGGGTCCTGTGGATGTCCAGATGGCTGGAGAAGTGTGTAGGACCTCACTCACACCCACGCTGGCTTCCATAGGACTCAACCTCACAAGCTCTGTGTGGGCTGAGCTGTGGAAGGCAGAGAGGAGAAAAGAACCCAGATATTGCAGGGGCCTGGATTTGGAAGCGAAGTAGGAAAGATTCTCCATCTGCAGTGGCAAACATTTGCAGGTTCACCATTTTCCTAAAGAGCAGCCTTCATCCTCTCCCAACTTCTGCCATTCTATTCTTCTGTGCAAACTCAAGTTTAAGAGAAAAATAATGCTAACAGCACAGAGACATTGTTGTATTGAAAAAAAAAAAAAAAAGTAGGCTGTGCTCTTAATGCACAGATTCTGGAATCTCAGTTTCTCAGAACATAAGGCTTTTCTGGCTCCACAGCTGTTAGCAGAGATGGTCAAGCATTTGTTTCATTTAATTGTGCAGTCCAGGTTCTTACTGCCCACTGACAGCCCATTATATGAAGCTGCACCTGCATTTGTTAAAAGAGACAGAAGGAAAATTCCAGCCAGGTGGAGGGGTTGGACTCTCAGCAGAAGAAGCTGAAATCAGGCAATAAGAAGAGGAAGACTCACAATCTGGTGAGAAGAGGGCCAAGTGGGTGTTGAAGGATTTTACTCTGAATCCCATAAGGGATGCAGAAGTAGTAGTGACTCTTCCTTACATTCCTTTGACTATTTTAATCATCACAGCAACATTAGAAGGCAGACATTGCAAACACTGTTTTCCAAATCACACCTGAGCTCCAAAGTACAGAGTAGGTCACTTTTGGAGATTTCTTTACAGAGTCTTGGCTCCGAGGGTGGTTTGTTCAATTCCACATCCTGGTTTACCTCTCCCATCTGTCAGACTCTGTATTAGAGAGGGTGAGACCCATCCCTGGCCTCCAGGGATTTGGTTTAGGGAAGAACAACCTGAAAACACACTGTACCATCATTGCACTGTGGAGTCTGGGCTTGGGGGAGCTGAGATTCGAAAGATGCCTAGGAGTTTGCAAGGAGCCATGTTGGCTATGGGAAAGGCACTTACTGCTTTAGACGAAAACACACTGGCAAGGTCACTGAGGCACAGAGGTGGACTTGTATGCCTGGGGGTACATTCAGGATGGGTAGGAAATAATTAGAGGGAACATTTACTCAGTGCTTCTTATTTCCCAGGTATGGCTATCACTGCTTTCCCCACAGTGATTCCTTGAAGCCTGAGGAGTTTTTCAGATGGCCATGGGGAGTCCCCACACTGAACTAAGGCCCAGAGAGATAAGGTGACTTGCTATGTTAGGTCACTCTGCTAGTAAGGGGGAGCCAAGATTCGCATCCCACTGGAGATCTAGCTTCTGTCTCCTCGGGCCTGCACAGAGGGGGAAAGTAGGTCCAGGGAGGGGCGGTGCACACCTTGTGTAGGAGGCTGGCCTCGGACAGCACTGGGCTTCACGCCTGCTGTCAGCCCCTGTTTGTCGCTTGTTAAAACGTTGTCCAGTCTCCTGTGCAGGGACTGTGAAAAGCAAAAGCAAAGGAAAATAAGTTAGAATCCAATAGAGAAGAAATGACCTTCAAGAACAATAACGGAGGAGGAATCTGATTAGCAGCCTGAGGGAGGGAGCAGCCGTGCCCACTCTCCTCCGCCTCTTGGTTGACACTCAGCCATTTTTTCCCTTGATCCCAATTCTTTCCTATGCTCAGCTTATAACTGCTCACCCTTCCAGAAGGATTCTGCCTTGTCTCTGTGATGCCTGATGCAGGATCCAACACCAGGAACATATCCTAGCAAATCTTTTCTCTGGACGACCCCCCAACTCCTTTTTTGCTGAAAATTCTCCCCATCCCCTGCGCCAGGGGAAATCTGCCTGCAGAGGATTTCTCTGCCTAACCCATGTTGTCCTCCTTTGGGGACCACAAGAATCAGTCAGCTTCCACTTGTCATTCCTTCTGATACCTGAATAAAGGGATCCTGTTTGGCTATCTATGAGCTACTAGAGAGCTTTCTTCTGTGGTGTGGATTTGAAACTATCTGCGGAGTCAAACTCACTTGCTCAGTTCTCCCTCTCCTCTCTGGCTGCTCTGTCTAGTCTGTTCTTCTGGCTCATTTGCCTCTACTCAGTCACTAAGTGATGAATTTCTATAAGATGAGGTTTATGCTTCCTTCGATATTTACTTTATCCTTTCTGCCTGGGAGATTTTATCCATGTCCAAGGCTCTAATGACACCTTTAAATGTGTGTCATCTAAATTTATAGCTCCAGGTTGAGCCTTTCCTCTTAGCTCCAGACTTATATATGTACATAGAAGAAACACTGTTTCTTTCTGTACAACTTTAAACATATGGCAAAGTAGAATAACTTAATGAAGGACCAGTGCTTACTATCTGGCTTCAAAACCAACTTGGCACCATTTTTGTTTCATCTGTCTCATTGCTCCACCTCTAACCCTGTGCTGGCATATTTTAAAACAAACCCAGCACATCATATCATTTTATCTGTAAATATTTCAGAATCCAACAGACTTCTACATATTTCTCTTTGGCTTTCTCAAAAGTATCTCAAGGTCAACTCTTGAAATCAAATGCAAAACTTTCCTCTTTAGAATCTGTCCTCCTCCAGAATTCTTCTGCTCAATGATTGTCACCACCCTATCCTATGAGTCATTCTCCTTACACTGGCTTCTACACCTCCTTCCTGTGTATTATCACCAAGTTCCCTTGTCTCTAAATGTATTTTTTTTTTTTTTTTTTTGGTAACCAGGGATTGAACCCAGGGATGCTTAACCACTGAGCCACATTCCCAGCCCTTTTTCCATTTTCTTTTGAGACAGGGTCTCACTAAGTTGTTAGGGCCTTGCTAAGTTGCTGAGGCTGGCTTTGAACTTGTGAGTCTCCTGCCTCAGCCTCCTGAGCCACTGGGATTGCAGGCATGCGCAACTGCACTCTGCCTAAAATGTATCTTGAACTCCCTCTCTCTGCAACCATACTTTCTCACCAGGATGAGGGCAATAGTCTTCTAATCACTTCTCCCTTCCTTCACTCTGGTTCTACTCTATTTTTTTTTGCCTCTATATTACATCAACTAATGTTTTCTGCATTTATTTAACAAATATCTACTGAATACTTATTTTGTCCTAGGTATTAGATACTGGACACATTGGTGAATGGGATGCAAATTTCCTATTTGTGAAATACACATGCACATGTGTATGCTATTGGAGACAAAATTATAATTTGCAGTGCAATCAAGAAAATAAAGGGCTGGACAGTGACATGATACTGGCTCACATAGTGATTTAAGAAAGTCTTCTTGGATGAGCTATAATATTTGAACAAAAACTGATGGATATGAAAGTGTGAATCATACAGAGTCCAGGGTTACAACTTTCCAACCAGAGAAAATAGTAAGTGCAGGGACCCTGTATATGTCATCTAGAAATCTATTCATTTATTTATTTTTTTGGTGGGAGGGATTCTGTATTAATTTTTTTTTCCTTAGCATTTTTTTTCTTTTTTTTATTGTAAACAAATGGGACACATGCTGTTTCTCTGCTTGTACATGGCGCAAAGGCATACCATTTGTGTAATCATAAATTTACATAGAGTAATGTTGTTTGATTCATTCTGTTATTTTTTCCCTTCCCCCCACCACTCCCACCCCTCTTTACCCTCTATACAGTGCTTCCTTCCTCCATACTTGCCCCCTCCCTAACCCTAACTCTAACCCTAACACTAACCCTTCCCTCCCCCCCATTATGTGTCATCCTCCACTTCTTAGCGATATCATTCGTCCTTTGGCTTTTTGAGATTGGCTTATCTCACTTAGCATGATATTCTCCAATTTCATCCATTTGCCTGCAAATGCCATAATTTTATCATTCTTTATGGCTGAGTAATATTCCATTGTATATATATACCACAGTTTCTTTATCCACTCATCAATTGAAGGGCATCTAGGTTGGTTCCACAGTCTGGCTATTGTGAATTGAGCAGCTGTGAACATTGTTGTGGCTGTGTCTCTGTAGTATGCTGATTTTAAGTCCTTTGGGTATAGGCCAAGGAGTGGGATAGCTGGGTCAAATGGAGGACGATTTTTTAAAGAAACATTTTAGATTTACAGTGAAATTGAGAGGAAAGTAAAGAGATTTCCTACATGGCCCCTGCCCTCATGCATGTATATCCTCCTCCATTATCAACATCAAGCAGAGTGGTACCTCTGTTACCATTGATGAACCTATATATCATCATCATCCAGAGTCCTAGTTCATGTTAGGATTCACTCGTGGTGATATATATTAAATGATTTGGACAAATGTAAGACAACATGTATCAACCATCAGAGTATCACATAGAGTATTTTTTACTGCCCTAAAAATCCTCTGTTAACTTAGTTTGTACTTTAAAAAATATTTTCATATTTTGAAAAATCTGTGTAAGTTGCACAGTGAAAAGCCTGATGTTTTCCTCATTATTACCAGTTTTTGTTACATCTTTCCAAAGATGTTCTATATATAATTCAGCACATATATAAATATATGACCTTTTATTTAAAAAAAAAAATATATATATAAAAGGGTTCTTCCTCATAAGGACTTTTAAACACCCTTCCTGAAACACTTCACACAGGACAAAGCCTGCCTTCCTGATGGGTGTCACTGGGCCCTTCCCCCTCTGCCTTTGACTTGGGTCTTTATTTTAGACCTGTCCCCACCACCATGGAGTCCTAGGCACTGAAGGCTGCTTCCAGGCACTTTGGACAACCTCCCTGCTGCCACAGACACTTTGCACATGTTATTCCCTCTAGAAGACTTCTTTCCCCATGCCACTTTTGCCTCCTGTTAGTTTAGGTGTAGAATCCTTGGTTCTTCCTATCTTAATTTGCTCAGGCTGCCATAAAAAAAGTACTGCAGCCTGGGTGGCTTCTAAACAACTGATTATTGCTTAGTGTTGAGGTTGGAAATCAGGGATCAGCATATAGGATGGTCTGCTCTGGTGAAGACCCTTGTTCAAATTGATGATGATTGATTTTGTGTCCTACTTGGTGGCAGAAAGAGGGCTAGAGAGCCCTCTGAGGTCCCTTTTATCAAAGGCACTCATCCCATTCATGAGTTCTCCCTCTTGTGACCTCACTGACTCCCAGAGGCCCCACCTTTGAATACCATCACCTTGAGAGTAAGAACTTCAACATATACATTTGGGGGAGACACAAATATAGCTCCTCCCACAGCACTGGTGAAGCCTCTCTCACTCCCCTGATCCTGATCAAACTTGCCTCTCTTCAGTCACAGCTTTTCCTGGCTCTTCAAATTCTCCAATCATTTTATTATCCTTGGCCTCTATGTTAGCAGTTTCACCTGCCCAGGTTGGACTTGATGGTGATCTCACTTTTGGTGTCACTCAGACCTCCACTGAACTGTCTCAGAGAGGCCTTCAGAAGCCACCTAACCTAAAGTGGCCATGCAATCTCTCTTTTCTCATATGTTTCTATTCTAGTTCTCTGCTGATATTTTTCTTGATTGACTGATTTGATTGATCTCTCCCACTCCACCCCAAAGATAAGCTCCGAGAGAGAAGAAAATTGTCTCCTGTATCCTAATGCCTGGAGCACATGGTGTGTGCTAATGTCTGTAAAGTAAGTAGAAGCATTATGTATTTGGGAGTGGGGAAGGGCAAGATGAGAGTGGTGCTTAAGGAGAACTCAGATCAATAAAATTCAGGGGGATCAAGGACACCTTAAATGTAGAAACGATAGCAAAAGGAAGCCAAAGGAGAGAAGAGTTCATGGAGCTTCTGTTACATCCCTCTGCCAATTGAATCAGAGTCTGTGAGGGAAGGGCACTTAGATCTGTGTATTTTCAAGCTGCTCAGGAGAGTCTGATATTCTTCAAGGCTGTGAATGATGGACCCATAAGCTGTAACTGTGTTGCCTACTGAAACAGAATGATCGCATATATAATTTAAAAATTTCTCATGTTTGCAATAAAAAGTAAAAAAAAGGTGAAATTAATTTTATAATTCATTTAACCCAATTTTTCTAAAATATTTCTTCCATGTGATATAAATATAAAAATTATCAAAGAGACAGTTTATGTCCTTTTTAAAAATGAGTGAGTCTCTAAAATCATCACGTGGCTTATACTTACAGCACATTGGCATTAGGACTAATTACATCCTAAGAGCTCAATAGCCTCATGTGGCTGGGGCTGAGTATTAGATGGTACAGAACATAGGTCCCTTCTGGCTCTGGAGTCTGATAATTGATTTTGTGCACGGTGAGAAGACCTCTGTGATTCTGAAATCCAAAGCAGGCCAACAAGTATTGGGATTTGCATTCTTTCTCGTTCTGATTAATATCTGTGTTCTCCCATGATCTGCTTTCTCTTGGCTCTTGGCTCTGGATTCCTTTCTTTTAGCTGTTTGCTACTGGAGAATCCCAAGCCTGTCTCAAAGCTATCTTGATAAGCTGTTTCTCTTCTTCAGTGAAAACGACACAGGATCTGATTTTTAGCCAGTGGATGTCACTGTTTACTCAGGAGGATCCTGGGAGGAGACAATCTGTTCTGGGGACAAATGCAAAAACAGCAATCAATGCCTTCTCTTTCCTTATATTAGTGTTTCCCTTATTTAGAGGTGTGACAGAGTTTTAGGAGGTAAACTGCCAGGAGTCACTCACTGTGTTGGTTCTCCAATACTGTCTAGAACATTCCTTGGTCTTGGAGATTTGAGGTCCCAGTTAATAAAAGACATTGACCAAAATTATAAGGCTATCAGCAACAAAGTCAATTGTAGTCCAAAAAAACCCCTGAGTTGCCCTTTTCAAAAGAGAATTTTTGGTCTAGTGCATAGCTTAGCATAGAGCACTGGAGTAGCATGCACAGGCCTTAGGTTTAATCCCCAGCAACATTAAAGCAAAAAAAGAAAAAAAAAAGAAGAAAAAAAAAAAAGAAGAGTTCTATATTTCTACAGAAATCACAAACTTTGGCCTACAGATGTGTGACTCACAGGTGTTTGGAAAACAACTGAGCTAACATCTACTCTTGGAGGGGATTACACACGAACATTTGGATTTCTGGCTTCACAGAACATCTGGCCATGTTAGACTCATGCCCCGCAAACCACAGCTGGAATGACTCTCAGTTGCTTCTTCCAAGTTGTCGTGTCCTCTTCTTTGTCCATAGACATCCCTGCTCCCAAACCAGGTCACTCATTCAGGTTGTCAGCCTAATTTCTGTTGGCATTTGCAGTTTTGATTTCTGTGTCTTGGGGCAAAAATACAACTGGAAACACTGACCATTTTTGCAGGCCTCTGAAGATGGGATGATTTGGAAACAAATACAATGGGAAACAAATTTTGTAAGGTGTTTTTCCAGCTTTAGCTTGGGCACTGGAGAATTCGTGGCTCAGGGTTGGAATAGGCAGGCTGTTGCTTAGATCTAACTTCAAAGATTATGGATATCCCTGGTGGTTAAGAGCTCGCTAAACCAACCTAGATGCCCTTCAACAGATGAATGGATAAAGAAACTCTGGTATATATACACAATGGAATACTATTCAGCCATAAAGAAGAATAATATTATGGCATTTGCAAATAAAAATGGATGGAATTGGAGAATATCATGCTAAGTGAAATAAGCCAAACCCAAAAAACCAAAGGCCGAATGTTTTCCCTGATAAGTGGAGGATGATATATAATGGGGCTGGGGGTGGGGAATGAGAGAATAATTGGGGAACTTTAGAATATGTAGGAGAAAATGAGAGGGAGGGGGTTATGAAAAATGGTGGAATGAGACAAACATCATTGCCCTATGTACATGTATGATTACACAAATGGTATGAATCTGCATTGTGTACAACCATAGAAATGAAATTATGTACCCCATTTGTGTACAATGAATCAAAATGCAATCTGTAAAAAATTAAAAGCCAAATTAAAAAACAAAAAAAAGAGCTCTCCAAGATAGCCAGGGCATGAGAAGTGGAAGGAGGATGGACTGGGAAGCAGGATCTCTGATGTCACTCTTGAGGGTGGGCTGAGGATTGACCCCAATGACTTCTCCCAGCCTTCACTCCAGTAAGTCGTAAGCTGGGGCCCCTCTTTCACCTTTATGTACCAAGTTGGTATCAAACTTGAGTGAGCATTGGAATAAACTTGGAGGGCTAGTTGATCACAGGCTGGAATCAAAACTTCAGATTTAATAGGTTTAGAGTGGGGTTTGAGAATTTCCATTTCTCACTCTCAGGAGACTCTGATGCAGCTAGTCCTGCGACCACACTTTCAGAACCATGATATAAGGTGTTGAAGCCAAAGTGAGATTATTTCAAAGGTAAAAGAGATGTGTATGTGCATGTGTGAGATGAGATGTTGGTTGAAAACAGGCCCTTGAATTCTATTTCATAGTAAGTCTATGGCATGAGTCAATCCATTACCAAAGCCTGAGAAGAATGAATTCATGCATGAGCAACACTGTGGAGAAGGTTCTGACTTTTTGCTCTTCAATGTATTTCTCAAAAAAAAAAAAAAAAAAAAAAAAAAAAAAAAGGACCAAATATCATTGTGTGGCCTCTAACTCTGAGAGTGGTTACATGGCAGTGGATGAAATATGACCTTTTTCTTAAAAAAACAAAACAAAACAACAACAACAACAACAACAAAAACAACAAAAAACAAGATAGCAACCACAGGTTGGCCTTCTTCTGCCTGTGAAAGCCCTATGCAGAAGCAGGGAGAGTAGCGTCAGAGCAAGGTGAGTCAACATTTTCTAAGCACCTACTGTCTGCCAGGGCTTGAACTGTATGCTTGCTTACAGTATCTAATTTCAATATTCCTACCATTTCAGTAGATAGGTACTATACACATTTGCATTTTATAGTTGAAGAAATTGCTCAGAGTTATTGAGTTTCCTAAAACAACACAGCTGATAGGCAATGACCAAGATTTGAGGTATGTTCAGCTGACTTTACAGCTGGAGCTTCTAGCCCCTGTTTCTCAAGTCAGAAGATTTTTGAAGTATAGGAGCATCTCTAAGATTCTACAGAAAAAAGAAGTTATTTTGCTTTTTTGTATCATGAATGTCTGCTGCAAAATGGAAACAAGTACACCATTTCCTGGGTTGTTGTATAAATTAAATAAGATAAAGTCTGTATATTCTATGATATATGCATGTCTCAATAAATGGAGTGGAAAACCATTACATTTAAGATAATATTGGACCAAACTACTTACTTGTGCTAAATAGTTACTTGTACTCATTAACCTGTCTTCAAAAGTTGCATGTAGTTACAGTAGTGTATAAATTAAATATTGTGAGAAACCAGTTAGTCTTGTATTTTTCTGTATGTGTGTATATATACATATATATATATATATATATAATTATGTACTTCTGGCAATTCTATCTATATTTAAAGATGTGACAATCTTGACACTGATTTTAAGACTTGTCGTGAGACTGAATTAAAAATATTCCTACCAAATAAAAATTGATGTGTGTTAAGAGGGTACAGAATTATCGACTGATTTGGTCAGTTGCTTCCAATTCTGGTTGATTTTCCTCATTGTGTAAACATTGGCAGGTATGTGACAAATGGGAAAATAATCCAAATAATAAAGTAACATATTGGTGTTTAGCAATTAAAAAAAATGTTAATACACTTCCTCCCTTCCATCCTGTTCTGTCCTATACCCCAAAGCATTCATTTATTAGGTACCTCCTTTGTGGAATGTGAACAAATCAGATGTGGCTTGGAATGTGGGGGTAGGAAGGAGCTAAGGATTTATAAGCCAAATATCAACTTCCATCTCTGAATGCAAGTCTCCCAGACCTTGAAATTGATCACACCTCTCCAGTTGTGACTCTCCTCAGGTGCTTGTATTGTCTATCATGAACCATCTTTATTCTCTTTGGGGTCAATAGCCTACCTGACTCCCTAGGTATGTCCCTTTCAGACATCAAATTTCTTATTTAGCAGGCTGTCTGTTCCAGGGTTTCTACCTGCAGAATCTCATGAATCATCATGACTTGTCTAATCAGGGCACTGTCACTTCTCACCTGGACTTTCTTTGCCTCTTCCTGGGTTCTCCTTTTCTGCCAGTCTTGACCTTTCTGACAGTCTCTACATGGCTACCAGACTGCATGTTCTAAATGCACCTCCAAGCTCATGGCCACCTGCTCTATGATCTACCGCACCTCCTACCTGCCCTCAGGTCAATACTCTGCTTTTGGAGATGCTTAGGCTATTGCCGTCTCTTAATCCTCTCCTTAATCTCCAGCAACCTCAATGCCTTGGACCCTATCTGCTCACTCTACGGCTTCAAATCTTCATGACTTTTCTCAGAATAGCTTCTTTGTTGGAAATACCCTGCCTGCCCTCCTCGTGGGTCACTCCTACTCATACTTTCCCACCTAGCTTGGGACCCTGCTTTGGCAGAATGTCTTTTCTGCTCCCCAGTTTGGGTGAAGTTCCTCTTCCGTGCTCCACGTGGCTTTACTGGTACATCTGAGTTGAGAACACTGTGTTATGACCTGGGGCCATAAGAGCTGGGAGTGTGGAGGTGGGCCAAGGATTGGGGTGGGGCTGGGTGGAGGTCTCTGGGGTGTGGGAGGTCCAGAGGTTTCACAGCTGTCATGTCACTTACTTGTGACCACCATAGCTCAGCAGGAACAGCCTCTGGGGGGGCCTTTGGAGCTGCAGGGCTCAGGTGCTTAAATAGCTGCTGAAGAAGTCAGCATCTTTATTTTAAGACCTTTCTCTCTGACATTTCTCCCTTGAAATGCCACTTCTACTGAACCACACAGAGACACATGTCCAAGGGGGCTTGACCTATTCAGAAGCTTGGTGATCAATCAGAGGGAGATGAACTGATCCTGATTCCCAGTTGGGGGCCTCTCAACAGAAAGTAGCAAACATCACTGCTGAACCTGACCCACCTGCCCTTTTCCTGTCTGCTTGCTGGCCATTCCTTTTCCTCAGCTTTCTTTTCTATGCCAAGACAAGACGTTAATTAAGCCAGGCCCCATGTGCAAGGCCCTGGGTTCAATGCTCAGCATGAAAAGGGGCGGCGGGGGGAAGAAAAAAGGAAAGAAAGAACCAAACCAGTCTCTAGTTTCCTGAGCTCCTCCCTCTGGCTCCTTCTTCCCCACCAGGTGTTGAAATTTTCCCTTGGTGGCTCAGTGATGATTCTGGTGACATGGGGATGGAGCATGATGGGGTCCCCAGAAGAGGCTCCTGATTTCTTATCTGTCAGGAGTTTCAGGAGATCTGAGAAAAAGCTGAGGGGATTCTGATTTTTAGAGATCTGGGAAATGTTGGTATATTTTTCTGACAAGGGTTTCAGTTTCCACAGTCTGGTAAAAATGATCCTAAGATTCCTTGGAAGGAGCCAGGGAGAATCACAGGAAACAGCTTTCTATTTCTTGAAAGGGTAATTTTTTCTCCCCTGAAAGCAGCTCCCTGCTGGTTTGTATCAGGTTAACAGAACCAAAGATGATACCTATTGTAGAGTGAACCAGTTCCTATCCCTCACTTACACGGGTTCTTTACCCTGAGAGGTAGGGAGCAAGGACTGGCAGTATGCTCCCTCTTGTACAGAAGAGGAAACTGAGGCACAGAAGGCTCAAGAGTCATTAATGAGATAGTTGTCTTTTATATTTGCCAAGTGCTCTGCAATTTACATGTAAGGGGTTGCATTTGATTCTTATAACAAAATTGAAAGGTCATTAATGGATTGTGAATAACAGTGTCTTCAAAAACTATTATTACCTTTCTATATGCTGGGCTCTATTCTTTGTGATAATGAAATGTTATATCCTTGGATGGTAACCCTATTGTAAGTGGTATTTTCCCCAGCTTGTACTGGACTTAACTGAGGCTCACATAAATGAAATAAATAACACCTATGATACAGGGGGTCAATGTCAGAAGTGGTATAAGAACTTAGACTATGAGATCTTTAGTGTGTCTCTCTACTACTGGTCCAAGGTCATGTGTCCGTGCCCCTTTCAGAATTCTTTCTGGTATGTCTTTAGTCTTTGAGCATGAATAAGACCTCCAGCTATTGTAGGAGGAGGACCCCCTGGACACCCCACCAGCCTGGAGAGGTAAGTCGGTGACCTAGGACAGGAGACTTTTGTGCACTGTTGCATGTGAATGATGTAAAATCTGGACACACTCCCAAATGGAGTAGTGAAACGTCCTCACAGAGCAAATCGTTCTGCTCAGGGAAATACTTTAGTTTTCTCCCAGATTTGTTTCTAGGAATTAACAATTTATTAAGTACCTAAGCCGATTGTGTTACACTGGCAAATTCATTTTTAACTCAGGTTTCAGAATTTCCTGCTGAGACATGTAGTATTATCCTAAATTTATAAACAAGGACTTTTGAAATGCTGAGAAGCCCAATACAGAATCTTAAGGCTGTAAGTTGCATAGCAGGGTTTTGAATCTCAGCCTGGTTGACCTCGAAGCATCCTAAATTATCTGCTTTAGTGAGCTATGGAGGGAGTAAAAAATTCCCAAACTGAACTATTTAGTGCCTTTGAGCTATTTAGGAAAAAGTGTGTCTCCTCTGCACAAGGCATTTAAAAAGGCACCAATTCCAGGCAGAGTCCTGGGACATGGGGTTCAGGGTGCCAGACCTCCCCTGGGCTCAGCAAATAAGGAATCTCTGGGGAACAGGCTAGATTTCAGCCCTACTGGCTCTTTAGTAGGTGCCTTTTTATAGTGGACAACTTTGCACTGGGAATGATATTTTCTCTGGACCTTTAGCTTGTGGTGGTCAGAGTTGGGAGGTTGTCCTTACTCACAAGTGATACGCATGTCAGTACTGCAGTGAAAATCTGTGCTCTGTCATCAGAGTTTCTGGGTTTGTACCCTGGCTCTTCTTGGAAGCCCTATGAATAGGAATAAGTCATCCATACTAGTCAGCTTATTGTTACTGTAACAAAATACCTGAGATGGTTTGCTGCCAAAGAGAAAAGGTTCATTTTGATTATTAGGTCTGGATGCTCCAATTCAAGATCAGATGGCCCCATTGCTATGGGTCTCTTGCAAGTGCAGAATGTTCACTCTCTGGCAGGAATGAGTGGCAGAACAAACTGCTTCTATCATGAGCCAGGAAGCAAAGTGGTAGAGGAAGAGACCAGATTCCTACAATCCCTCTCAGAGGCATGCTCCCAGTGACCTAAGGACCTCCCAAGGTCTCACCTCCAGAAGGTCCACAGCAACTCCCAACAACACCAACCTCTAGACAAGGAACAGACCTTCAGGGACAGTCATCTAGACAGTAGCATCACCCAATCTCTGTGCTTCAGTTTCCCTCTAAAATTATAATTGTGTTCAATAAGATCTGGCTCATCACATGTGCACAGTGCCACCCCCCCACCAGCTTCCAGTGTTGCCATTGAGGTACAGTATTGCCTGGGCTCCTCTCAGACCTGTCTCCTGCGCTTTGTCAATGAGCCTACTTTCCAGACTCTATTTCCATCTGTTGCTTTGGTATGGTAATCAGAAGCCTGTGAGGATTTAATTAGACAAAGGTAAGCACATCAGGAAAGAACATGGTACTCGTTATCAGCAAGTGCACTCAAAGTTCTACAGTTTGAATGTGAGGTGTCCTCCAAAAGCTCACATGTGAGATAATGTAGGAAGGTTCAGAGGAGAAATGATTGGGTTTTGAGAGTCTTAACCTAATCAGTGAATTAATCCCTAATGGGATTAATTGAAGTGGTAGGGTGTGGCCGGAGGAGGTGGAAATTGGGGTGTGGCTATGGGGTATATATTTGTATCTGGCAAATGGAGTCTCTCTCAGCTTCCTGATCACAGTGATGCGAGCTGCTTCCCTCTACCACCCTCTCCTGCCATGATGTTCAGCCCCACCTGGAACCCCAAGAAATGGAGCTGGTCTTCTATGGACTAAGACCCCTCAAACCATGAGCCCTCAAATAAACCTTTTCTCTTCTGTAATTGTGCTGGTCAGATTATTTAGTCATAGCAGCAAAGAAATAGCTGACTAAAACACAAGGTAAAGTTATTACAAATCTCAGCTCTCCACTTTAGGTACAAAGTACAGGTGAACATGTCTAAGAAGCAAATTCTTCTGCCCCTGATCCCCATAGGAAGCTCCTATTCATCCTTCCAAGCCCTAGCTCAGCTGTTACATTCTCCATGGTGTTATTCTGTAGATACCTTAAGCTTCTAGTTCTACTTAAAGAAAATTGGCACATATATCCAATGCCTACTTATTCATTTGCTATTTAATTAATTGAAAATTTTATGCAACTAGTACTTAATGAGCACCCACTACATGTAAGATGTGGTACCAAGTATGGGGAACATCCAAAGTGGAAGATTTTAAATCCTCTTCTTTTTCCTTAATATTTTTAATGGTTGCCTTAGGCAACCATTCTGTTTCTACACCCAGTCCAAATCCTGGCACTGGATCACCCCTGCCCTACCTCTCTCCCTTCCCTCCTAGAGTGACTTCTATGACATGGCTGAATCTGGCCAAAAGAGCCCTGTGACAAGAGTGATCACCTTACTGGTTGAATTTGTGTGCAGGAAGCAGTAGAGACCATAAGGTAAAGACAGAGGGAATGCATGTGTATGATCCATGTTGGGATGGTCAGCAGGGCAAGGACAGGGACTCTGAGCTGAGACCTTCTGCACTGGTGTGTGTGAGTGGAGAGTACGGCAGCTAACTTTGCCACCCTCCCTACGTAGTAGAGCTTCCCCAGACTGGGGAGGCTTGAGGGTGGCTACTCATACAGTTCTGCCCGTAAGTATCTGTGCACGGAGGAGAAGGGGGAAAGAAATCTATAAAACCAGAAATAGCTGGTGAAGGAGTCCAGCTCAGCAATAAGGGCATTGCTGAAGCAACCGACAGCCTTGACCTATAAGGTACATTAAACCATCTTGACAGCAGTTATTTTGTGCTGCAAAATCCAGCGACACTAGAGAGAAGGCAGCTCTAGCAGAGACCTGACACTAGATGGGTGGAGAGTTCCTGTGTACCATCAGGAGTTTTATTAGTAATTATCTTGTGAGGAGAATACCAAGGTTGGAGGCAGGCCAAAAAGGCTGTTTGGGAAGGTCTGTGAAGGCTGTGGTATGATGTGGTAATAACTAGCCCTGGATGAAATTTCATTTCCTTGTGCAGATAAATCTCCATGGATCTGAACTCCTTGAAGTCCCAGCTTCACTCTTGTCTGCACTAGAATACACCTGGTTTGAATTTTAGCTCTGCATGGACTAGAGGTGGGATCCTGGGGGGTTGGTTCTAGGACCTCTATGAATACCCAAATCTACCAGATGCTCAAGTCCCTCAAATGTCTTAGTACTTGCATATAACCTATGCACAATTTCTCATATACTTTAAATCACCTCTAGATTACTTAGAATCCTTAATATAATCTGAAGGTTATATGAATAGTTGCTTTACTGTGAGGTTTAGGGAATAATGACAGGGAAAAATTCTTTGTATATTCAGTACATATGCAATTTTTAGAAGATCTTTCAATCCTTGACTGGTTGAATCCAAGGATGTGGAAACCATAGATATGGGCAGCTGACTGTATTTAATCTTTCTGGATCTTTGGTTTCTACATTTGCAAAATTAAGGTCTTGATAGATGTGCATGCACATAAAACATCTTGCACAGTGCTTGGCAGGGACTAGCCATGATTAAGTAAAAGGTAGCTATTATAATTTGGAGTACACTGTAATGGTGTAACACTAGTTGCTAGAAGAAATTCCATAGTTGCAGTTGCATAAATGAACAGAAATCTGTTTCTTGCACATGCAACATTCCAATGCAGGATGAAAGGTTGAGGGCAGTTTTCTCTCATATGTTGACTGAGAGACCCAGGTTTCTTCCATCTGTTTTTCTACCATCCACTGGTATTCCACAGTCCAAAGACAGCAGATGGAAAAGAGTGAAGAAGATGCCCACTTCCAGAAAAGTCCTGACCTGGATGTGATCCCTGTCATTCCTTCCCTGTAGATAAGACCCAACTCCATGGCTACCCCAGGAAATTAATTTGGGGTGAGTGGCAATGAAGTTTCTCCCAAGAATAACTGCATATGGTTGAAGGAGGTACACACATTTTTGGTGGATATTTATTGGCCCTGCCCCAGTATCAGATGAGTGACAGTTTGGGTTGGAGCAGATGTTTCAGAACAGAACGAATTGTAGCCAGGCTATTATTCTGAAGGCGGGGGTTGGGGGTGGGTCAGGGTTGCTAATCAATTAAGTAGAGCCTGCCTACTCAAAGTGAGGTCTGGGGCCAACCACACTGGCATTCCTCAAGCATTGGCTTGTTTGACATGCACAGTCCCAGGGCCCACCTCTGATCTCCAGAGTCAAAGTTAGCATTTAAGATTCCCTGTTTAGATTCAGAATCTGGGGGGCTGGAGTGGGGCTTGGGATTTTGCTTGCTTCCAACAACCTCTCAAACAATGCAGATGTTGCTGGTCCAGGAACTACACTTTTGAATATGGAATATACAGAGGACACCAATTTCGGATGAACTCAGCTTCTCTCTGGACGAAATGAAAATTTTCAGTGAGTATGTGGAAGTAGGCCTGGGGTTCTCACTTTCCCCTTCTGGGGCTTGTAGTCGTTTACTGTATGAGGTTGGGTAGCATTTCTGCCAGAAGAGGATTAAAGAGGATCCTAAGTTCTTGTTTCTTCTGGGGAAGGAAGAAATTCAGAGACCACCCACAGAAGCCCTGCAGCTGTTTAAATCTATTGGATGGCTGAGCAGAAAGATACTGGCTCTTTTCAGATGTGTAGTTAGAATCCGTCTCCAGTGGACATGCATCTCTGTCCAGCTGAGTTTTACTTGCAAGTGTCTGCTGCGAGCAGTGTTAGTTAATGAAACCTGTGCTGGAGTCACACAGGTGGTCCCCTTCTTCCCTCTTCTCACCCTCCTTCCCTCCTCAAGAAAGTTCATTCCTTTGGAAAAATTCATTAACCTACTGCAACACTTTTCAATGGTGACAACTCTTAGGTAAAAGCAGACTGGGGTTTCCTACTCTTCACAGACAATTCTCTCAGCTGAGAATCACACACATTGTAGCAGAAAAAAATTATTGCCTTGACTTGGGAACAGTGCCCCTTGTTTTAAAACTGCCTAGAAGTGATTCCAGCCTATGTTACCAGCTGATCTTTAAGACTTCCCAGAAGTTAAAGGGTGAAGGCTAGGAAGGGATGTAATGTATGTTCAACACCTACTAGTGAACAAACAGAGCTCCTTAATCTTCTACACCACCCTGCAAATAAATAGGAGAAGGAAGTGATACAGATGGATCATAACTACTAGGTGCTCTGCTTTGTTCTAGGCATTATCACATTGGGCTTGTAATTCAATCTTTTGCAGACTGGACGTGTGTGTGTGTGTGTGTGTGTGTGTGTGTGTGTGTGTGTGTGTGTGTTTGTGTGTGTGTGTGTTATCATTTTATAGATAAATAAGGTGAGGATTGGGGAAGTTTTTAGAAACTGCAGAGACAGAGTTTGGATTCAACTCCATGCACACTGCAGCTCACATTTTTCCAAATTTGTTGCAATGTCACTGTCAATGAGAACCAAGCTGTGGACTTTTAACAAGGTGGCTTGCTTTTTACAGCTTCCAGATCCATGAAATTGCTGGGTGCAGTAACCAAGGAGAAGTTGAATGTGACCACAGAGTGTGGACTGAGCTGGTCCACTTGTGTACAATTCCTGCCTCAACTGGGAGTTCAGAGACTCAGTTTCCTCAAATGTAAAATGGGATAACAATAGTTCTGCTCTCATGGGAATAATGTGAAGATTAATGAGACCTCAATGTAAAAGTTTTAGTATAGAGCCAGAAAGAAAGTGTCTGATAAGTGTTAATTGTGATTAATAATATTAACATCATTGAGACAAGGACCTTTTGGCTGGAGGGATGAGCATCACTCAGTTCAGATCATGTGAACAGAGCAGGGTTGTTGCAAAACTATGAAGAGCAGCCTGAATGGAAGGCCGTGGTTATTTTTGTTTTTTTTTGTTTTTTTTTGTTTTTTTTTTTTCAGGAATCATCTCAGCTCTTTATTCAGGAACAAAGTTTCACACAGGAACAGGAGATGCAGGGATGAAATGGTGCTGGTGGACCCACTTTCCTGGTGGAAAATGAGCCACTGCAAAGAAAGGGACTGGGTTTATATGGGTTATTTTGAGGGGTGGTCTGTGAACATATCAGTTGCCTTGGACACTCAGGAAGTTGAACTATTTGGGATCGGGAGTCTGTGGGCAGTGTCTGGAGAGGATTTACTTTGGAGGAGATTAACGCCTCCTAGAAAGTGTTTCTTTAAGGGTTATAAGACCCTTCCCATCAGCGTCACCTGGAAAACACTTGTCCTGGGAGATGAAGGCTATCAGTGTTTGGCCTTCTTTTTTCACTCCCTTTTCCCAGGCCACATAATTATCTTGGGAATTTTTTCATTTTCCATTAGTTGTTCTATTAGTACAACTCAGGGGTCCCCCACCTGGACCCATAGACTCTGAGGGGTGTTGGTGGATATGATCCAGGTGTCCTTACTTTTGACCATGATCTCTGCTCAAAGTTGAGTGTCCTTTTCCTGTGCAAGTAGGTGACACCATGTTGAGCAGTGTATCTCAGACTCTGCCCCAGTAGGGACCGAGGTGTCCCCCAGCACCACAGCACAGAAGCCCCACAGTGCTGCTCCTGCTCTGGTCAGCCTTGCAAGTCCGAGCGGCTCCTTGTGCTGGGTTCGCATCAGTGTCCAGGGTGTTCTTCACTGGGTGCCAACACTGTTGCTTCTCCACCTGGTCCCATCACCCGTGCACTCTTAAGCCTTGTTCAGAGAAGGCATCATCCACAGCATGAGGACAGGCAGGGCCTGAGCTGGTGCTGGTGCCCTCAGCGCCTGGGTCACTTCTCCATCTGGTGGTCTGGAAGGCTTGTCCCCAGCCTCAGGGGCCAGCTGTCTGACTGGACGCCTCTCTCCCCAGGACTACCCTTCTGTGGGCCAGCACACACTCCGGCTGAAAATAACATCCAGCTCATCTTTGCTGGAATTTAAACCAAGAGGATGGTGCAAACTTACGAGGTCAGTGGAAGTCCCCGTTTTTTAAGTCCTCAGGGACCATATCATCCTTGCATCGGCTCCTGTGGTTGGATCTGGATCAACTTGCTCTTGACTAGCATCCTCTGTTTACTTCCCTTGCTCAGTGTCCAATCAGGCCACCTAAGGCCTGAGTCTGCACATCGTTTTACCCTAAGTATCTGCCATTGATTACCTATAGATTCTCAAGACCTAATTTAAAATTAATGACAGAGCATCTGGATAATTTAAGGCCAGCCAATGAACTGACCTCTTTGGTCTGGGGTTTGCTAGATGAGGTTTAACTTTCTGCTCTGGGGACTGGTTCTCTGTGACGGGGCTAAGTTTGAGGCAAACAATAAGGAACCTAGAACCAGGATATGGATAATTTCTTTCAATATGTTTCCACATCTTCTATTCTTGCTCTTCTGATCTTTCAACTCGTCCTTCTATTGGACACTGGTAATTAAGTAGTTTACTGAGGGATAAGAATTTGAAATATTATTGGAGGTGATGAAATTGATTCTCCAGAAATGGTGAATTAGTAAGAGCAAGCATTTGTGAGTGGACCTGTTCCTAGAAGGACTGTTGTGGGTTTTAAGCTTCAGCAGCTTCTTTGGAACTTTTGACTATAAATTGTCTCAGCAGACCTTGATAGGTGTTTCTCTGTGTCTCTCTTTAGACATATTGCTGCTATTTCTCATTAGAGAAAAATTTGCTTGGAGAAAATTACTTTCTTAATCTTTTGCTTTTTTTCATGGTCTATAAGTTATTTGCAAATTCTGGAGCCAATATAGTGTCTTTTGTTTCAGGACCTAATTCCCTGATTGATGCTGGATGGTAGAGCATCAGAGAGTAAACCAGGGGAGGTTAGCTGCTAGCTCCAAAATTTAGGGATGACTGACTAGGAACGTCAAGTTTTCTTCTTCAAGGAGAGGAGCCAGTCATGTGGCTAATCCTGGAATTTAAAATGGGATTTCTCATTTCTTTTTGTACCTACTTGAATGTATTAAAATGGTTACAGCAATTTAGATATTTAGAATTATTATACTATAGAATATTTGAATCTCTCAAGCTTTGGCAATTTGTTTAGTTATGATTAGAGTCAGCATGATAATTAAAGACATGAGATTTAGAGTTGGATGTTTTGAAATTGCATATTTACAGTTAACCAGTTCTGTGACTTTGGGTAAGTGTTCCATCCTCTCTCTGTCTCCCTTTTCTTATTTGTAACATGATGATAAGCCTGTGGTAACTGATAATACATGCTCAGTCCAGTGACAATACATGCTAAGTACATAGAATGTTCCAGGCATGCTGTAAATGCTGAGCTGCCTTTAGCTACTATTCATACTTTTAAAAGCATCATTCAGTACATTTCTGAGGAGTTTGTTTTTCTGTTGAAAAATTGCTTATTATATTATTTGGTTTTGCATCTGTGACTTTGGGTGAGAGAGAATGCCACCTGCCCTGTCCCCTTATCATCATAAAAACCATGAACCTATTTCCAGCCACAGACTTTCAACTGTTCCCAGCTACAGACTTCGTTATATACTGTGGCCTCTAAGAAACTTCTTTCAGACTTAAGGAAAACGTCCTCCTACTCTCCCCTCTTTCTTGCATTTGTTGCTTTCTGAAAATAAGTGGT
This sequence comes from Sciurus vulgaris, assembly GCF_902686455.1. Taxonomy (NCBI): domain Eukaryota; kingdom Metazoa; phylum Chordata; class Mammalia; order Rodentia; family Sciuridae; genus Sciurus; species Sciurus vulgaris. Next base: position 43,810,773 of record NC_136464.1, read on the forward strand.
AAGAAGATTTTCCCTCCCCTGTGGCTCTGATTGCCAATTTCAAGCTCAGTCACAGCAACCTATTAGCACACATAGGCCCAATTTGTTTTGTCCTTTTTTTTCCCCCCGTCTGGGTGTTCCCTGTTTATTTTTCATTAAACTTTATTTAAGAAAAACACACATAAGATCAGTTAACATTTACTGAATGTTTGCTATGAATCAGTCACTGGGGTAAGTACGTTTTAGGCTTTATCTCGTTTAATTATCACAGAAGCACTGTGAAACAGGAATTAGGATCATCCTGTTCTTCAAGTGCAAAAACTCAAGCTCACAGAGATTACATGGCTGACTGATTTGAATCTTGGTCAAACTCAAAAGCCCATGTTGCAGCTCCATTCCACTCCCCCGATCCACCACCATACATATCCCTTCGGTGTGCTTTCCAACCCTTTTGAACCCAGTATGTGATTTTGAATACTTTTCACCAAAGTAACTGAACACTGTCATTTGCCCCCTCTCCTTCCAGCTTTGGTGCTCTTTCTGCTTCTTCTTCCTCTATATATTCCTTCTCCTCCTCTATATATTGGCCCTTTCTCCTGCTCTTTGTTTCTTGGCAGAAAGTCTGCACTGGCACCCAGCCAAAGGAGGCAGGGCCTGTGTTATCATGAGTGTGTGCCATTCTCCCCTGCCATCCTTTCCCAGTCACTATCTGATCCTCTGAGACTAGTCACCATGTTCTCCTACCTCCTGATTCCCCAAAGAGGCACTCAGCCCGTGTGCTCAGAGATGATGCTGTTGCCCAAGGAAGAGGCCGCAATGCCATGTAGGTGAGGTTATAAGTGAAAGTGTGGACCAACAGCCAGGCAGAGACTCAAAGCTAGTATCATAGCTTTCCAAGTTTGGGGTCCAGATTGACAGTCACATACACTAAAGCTCAAACCAACTATTTTCTAATTTTTTTTAACCTTGGGCAAATATTCATGTGAGCAGTGGGCATGGGAATGATGCCTGCCTTGAAGCCTTGAGAGATGCTAATGAGAGGGCAACTGGAGAGCCTGGCATGGTGCCTGGCACTTGGTAATTCCATGCATGCTGCTGCCTCTGCAGCAGGTAAGTGCCAAGGAGCATGTTCTCTGGACAGTAAGCTTCTTTTCCCTTCTTTCATAAGAATTTAGGATATTAACTTAAAGGTGCTGGGTCAAGCACAGTGCTGGCATTGCCAACTGTATGAACTTGATCAAATTGCTTTGTGTATTGGGCTTTTGTTTCTTCATCTATTTTATGTCTAGAATAAAATATTGTGCAACTTACCTGGGTGAGGAATTTTGAGAAAGTCTTTTTGACATGGTCGAAACTTAATATTTCTCTTTGGTGCCACCAAGAAATGTGTACCAAAGGTTTTCCTAACACTCACCATCCCATCCCTCATCCTGTCTCAGATTCCTCTGTGTGTGTGTGTGTGTGTGTGTGTGTGTGTGTGTGTGTGTAGTGGAGGGGACGTCAGCTGTGGGATATTGCCTATGAATTGAAGCTCAGAAATAGGGAGAAGATCCCTATTTTTTCACATAATTTGATAATGAAATAAAATTACTGTGTGAAAGCTTTTTAGTTTGATGTAATCCCTCTTGTTTAATTTTGCTTTTGTTGTATGTGCTTTTTGATGTCATATCTGTGAAATCATTACCAAGATCAATACAAAATAAACCATCAACAGAGTGAAAAGATAAGCTGCAGAATAGGAGGAAATATTTGTAAGCCATCTGTGTGATAAGGGGTTAATATTCAAAATATATAAAGAATGAAACTCCTATAACTCAATAGTGAAAAACCAGATAACCCGATTTAAAAATGGGCAAAGAATTTAAGTAGACATTTCTTCAGAGAATGTATATAAATGTGTGCAAAGATGTTCAACATCACTAATCATGAGGGAAATGTGAATCAAAAGCACAGTGTTAGGATGGTTACTACCAAAAAGCAAAACAAAAACTCAAGATAACAAGTGCTGGCAAGGAGGTGGAGAAAGGGAATCCTTATACACAATTGGTGGGAATGTAAACTGGAAAATAGTATGGAGACTCCTTAAAAAATTAAAAATAAAACTACCATACGATCCAGCAATTCCACTTCTGGATATATATCCAAATAAAATCTGCATGTCATAGAGGTATCATCCCCTCTGAGTTGTTATAGCATTATTCACTGTAGCCAGGACATAAAAGCAACCTAAATATCCATTGGAGAATGAATGAATGAAGAAAATGTGGCATGGACATACAATGGAATATCATTAAGCCTTAAAAAGAAGGAAATCCTGTCATTTTTCAACAACATGGATGAATGTGGAGAATATTTTAATAAGTGAAATAAATAAGATGCAGAAGAACAAATACTCCATGAGTCCACTTTTATGATAAATCGGCAACAGCTAAACTCAGAAATGGAGATTAGAATGGTGGTTGCCAGGGGCTGCAGTGGAAAGAAATGGGGAGCTGTTATTCAATAAATATAGATTTTAGTTACATAAGATGAATAAATTCTAAAGATATACTATACAACATGCTGTCTACAGATAACAAGATTATATTTTGCACTTAGTAATTTGTTAAGAGGGTAGATTTCATTGTAAGTGCTCTCACTACAATAAAAAGAACCCCCAAAGATATTAGTGATTTAGTTTTAAAACATTTAGACATATCTTTTCATCAAAAAATCAACATTGCGTGACGATACATAATGGGAGTGGAGGGGTGCAGGGTAAGAGAGGAATGGAGGAACTTTAGATTACATAGAGGGAAATGAGAGGGGGAAGGGGGCAGGGTATGAAAGATGGTGGAATGAGACAGACATCATTACCCTATGCACATGTATGCTTACATGAATGGTGTGAATCTACATTGTGTACCAACACAGAAATGAAAAGTTGTACCCCATTTGTGTACAATGAATCAAAATGCAGTCTGTAAAAATGATAAAAAAAAAGAATTAAAAAAATCAGCATTAAAGATACTACAACCATTTATATATGACATGCAGATTTTATTTGGATATATATCCAGAAGTGGAATTGCTGGATCGTATGGTAGTTTTATTTTTAATTTTATTAAGTCTACTTAATAAAATATGTTATGTTCACCCATCCACCTTGTAGGGCTGTATGAGAACAATAAACTGAGACAATCTGCAGGACACAGCACACTAAGAGTGACTTTGATGGAAAAAAATGCCATTTGAGACTACCATGCAATATTCTGACCTCTCAGAGTTGACGAGTGTATTGATTCCACATAGAAGGAGTACCAGCATACAGGGAAAATTAATAAGTGCCAGGTGGAGTAAGTCAAGGATAGCTTTTGCAACAAAGTCTTCACCATCTTTCCAAGATGGTGATCCACATGGACTTGCAGAGACTAGGGTGTGCAGAGGACATGGGACCTGGCAAGCTGGTAGCAGGGTCCAGGCATCCCATCTGTGTACTCCTCTACTGTTGACAGGGGCATTTCTTGCTTTTTGTGAGAGAATATGAATGAGTTCTATTAGTTCAGCTAGTGGGGAAGAGCCCTCTCCCTGCAATCCATTCCCATGCTGTCAGCAAGCAACTGAGATGTTTGAAGCAGATGGGCAGCCAATGTCTCTTCCTCTTCCCGCCTCTGCCTTCATAGTCAAGAGCTGAAGGAGCCCGCTTTCCATAAATCATCAGCCTGACCCCACCCATTTGGGGAGAAAGCAGTGTTTTCTCTTTTCATAATTTTTTTAAAGCCACTCACACTATCATGCTTTGTAAGCATCCTTAGATTTCAGTGAGTAAATCATTAATATCCAATTTGGGAAAGTCAGTGGTATGTAACTGCAGCATTGACAAAGTAAATGGAAAGTGGAAGGCTATGAGCAGGGTATTAATTATCCTGTGCTGCAGACAGAACTCGTGCAGGTGTTTATGGGTTCCATCTAGCTGGCTGCCATGAGGTGCTGGCTGTAATCAGAAAGATTCATGCCCAAGGGGCACATCTTCCAGCTCCCTGGTGAGTAGCTCTCCAGCCCAAGCAATATTCTTGCTTCAAATTAAAAGAAAAATAGAATCTCTATAGATAATGTTAAGGTGGATAGCATCTGAGCCACATATTTCCCCCAGGCAGGTTTTGTTAGGTTAACCATTCTGGACGCTCTGAAATAAACACTGAAGGAAAATGAGAAGAGACATCACCTTAGGGAATTACACCAAATGAGTCTGGGATGGGAGTCTCCCCTCTAACATGGGGATTGATAAATGCACCCTTGAGATGAGTATTAATTGATATATAAAATAGTGGGAATTTAAAAAAAAAACCCTAAGATAATTGATATTCTCACATTCTTCCTGTGGTTCTTTTGACATTTTTCACCTAACTCTGAACCTCGTGGTTCTCAATCTGCTTTCTTTTATTCATTTGGCTTCCTGGAAATTTCCATTCTCAGTTCAAAAAACTGTTATTGCTGCTAAAGATACTTTGTGTGTGGCATTGTTTTTATGTAATTGTGTTGAGAGGCTTCTTCCTCCACAGTAGGGGTGAGGGTGGGCAGGCGCAGGGGCAGTGGAGCAGACCCTGCCACTCTGCTGTGGAGACTTGGCTCAGAGGGCAGGAGTCATGAAGACACTCCCCAGGTGGTGCCCAGTTCATGGCTCTCCACTGGGCCAGGGCAGATCTGGTTCTGTTGCCATGTGGGCTGAGGCTGACCAGCTTCTATGCAAGAAACAAATTTTCTGTTCTGGGGAATGAACTTGAGGGCTTGGGGCATGGTGGTGGCTAGCTCTCGTTTTTCAGGAAGTCTATTCTCTTTTTTGCCATGTTCTCTGGGACTGTAAAGTAAACTCCTGTTCAGTGAATAGCTGGGCAGCCACGGGTGTTTATACAGTTTATTCATTACTCCATGGTGGCACTGGGCACCTAGATAAACAAAACAAATTATGAAACAAAACAATGCTTTGCTGGGTAAAGATGATGCACATTCCTGAAGTGAGGACCGAAATCTTAAATGAAAACATACCTGTGTGTATGCACACTTGCACACCCAGCTCGCTTCCTATTCTCAACTTCAAGGATGAAGCTTCTGACTTAATTTGGCATAGAATGAAAAATTTAATATGATTTTATTTCCTTTCTCCCTATATTTTCCGTTCCATTCTTCCTTTCCTCATCGCCTTTCTTCAGATTTTATCATATATTTTGGAACTTTAGATTGAGATTAACACATTTATTTCTTTGTAATACTAATAGCCAATTGTATGCCAGTTACTGGTTGAAGCATTGTATCCTCAAAACAATGTTTATTTTTGACATTTATATAAGTTTTATAACCACGTAAGTGCTTTGGAAAGCTCAATTTACTGCTTGTATTGTTTTTGTATGCTATGACTTTCTTGGTTCTGATTTTTAAAATTCATCTGTTGGCAAAGTGGAATGTGTCTATTTTCAACATGTATGATATATAAATTCAAGCAAGTAGACTTGGAACAGCTCTGAGATACTTTTTATGCCCTCATACATGAGATAAGCTGCCAGGCTCAGAATGCTGAGGTCATAATCTTTTCTTTTTAAAAAAAATTATTTTATTTTGATCTAATAAATTGTACATGACAGTAGATTGCATTTATACTTTTGATGGATCATACATAAATAGAGTGTAATCTCTCATTTTTCTGATTGTACATATTATAGGATCACATCGGTCATGCAGTCATACATGTACCTGAGGTAATAATGTCTGTTTCACTCTACCATCATTCCTTCCCCCATACCCCTTCCTCTCCCTTCACTCCCCTCTGCCTAATATAAAGTCATTCTATTCTTCCCTATCCCCTTCCCACTTATTGTGAATTAGCTTCTGCATATCAGAGAAAACATTTGACCTTTGATTTTTGGGGTTTGCTTATTTCACTTGGCATGATATTCTCTAACTCCATTCATTTGCCAGCAAATGCCAGAATTTTATTCTTCTTTAAAGCTGAGTAATAATCTTTACTTTAAAAGATCTTGTAGAATTTTTGTTGTGAGATTTTAAGAAGTCACTATCTGTTCTGGTTTTTGTTCCACTGAAGTAATGATTTAATCTTGTAATATGCTCACAATTGATTTCTTTGACTTTGAAATTAAAAACAGCAATAAGACAAAGTAAAAGGTCACTAGGATCATCAGCTGTGAACATCATTTTATTATTTTTGTCTTTCACTTGGAGATTTCATTTGATTGCTTAAGTTAGCATGAAGCAGGCAAGTAGTTGGGATTTAAAGGACATGTGGACTCTGCAAGGGAATATGTGACAAACTATAAAATCCAAATTGGATTAGGCTGAGAGTCCATGGGTAATGCTGTTGTTATAGCTTAGATATAAGTTGTCACCCCAAAGTCATGTGTGTGACAATGTAAGAATGTTCAGAGGTGAAATGATTAGGTTGTGAGACCTTTAACTTAGTCAGTTGGTTAATTCACTGATGAATTAACTGGGTGGTAACTGTAGACAGACAGGGTGTTACTGGAAGAAATAGGTCATTGGGGGAGTGCCTTTGGGCTTTATATTTTGTTCTTGTTGAGTGGAGCTCTCTCTCTGCTTCCTTGTTTCCTTGTTCTGATTTGATTTCCTCTGCCATGTTCTTCTGCTTTGCTGTTCTACCTCGCCCTGGATCCAGACCTATGGAGTCAGCTGACCATGAACTGAACCTGTGGAACTACGAGCCAAAATAAACTTTTCCTTCTTTAAGTTGTCTTTTGGTCACAGCGATGTAAAAGTTGACTGAAACAGTTGTTGTGAAGGGAGTTGATGAATTGGAGACCTTGATAAGGATGAATGATGAATAATTATGTCACTGGGAAGTGCCAAAATAAACAAACTGGAAGAGAGGAAGGGCCCCTGGGAAAGTAGAGTAGCTAGAGTTGGGGCTTGGTGATGATCCTGTTTCATATAGGAAATGCCTGGGGGGTGGTGGGGTAGGAAGGATGGGGTGAGATGGTATGGAGGTCTAGGAAATGATTGACTAGGCTGAGTTTGGGATAAGTTACTCACTTGAATGTTAGATTTGCTGAGAGAATGATGAAGTAGAGTAGAAAGATAGACTGTAATTCTATCTTGGAGAGGAGGTGCAGGGTATGACCAGAAGGTCAGGTGGCTACAAGCTTCACGGGGGGTGGATGGTTGTGGGGCACGGCCTCTAAGCAGGGTTGGGGATGGTCTATATGGAAGCACAATGGGGGCATGGCAAGGGGGACTTCAGTCTATTCCCATCACACGGAGGAGGTGAGAGGAGCAGGCATTGGAGGAGGCTGTGACTTCAGAGGAGAGCCTGGTTAAAGAAGGGGAAAAGGAAGTTCAGGAGGGATGGGGGTGTTTCTGGCTATAGGTCATGTATTCCATGTATTCAAGCACAGGCTGTGCCAGAGAGGACGGTGACCAGATTTATATGAGGGATGACCTGATTGGTACAGGGCAACCATGACAATGAAATGTTTAGTAGTCACTGAGGCAAACAGGTGTGTACAGGAGGCCAGGCTGGTGTTAGTTAGTTGCACAGGGTTCCATGTTCAGGAGGGCTCCAGGCTTGGTGTAAAACTTCATAATTGCCATCTTAAAATTCTTAATACTTTTTGAATGAGGAGCCTGGTGTTTTGCTCTGAACCCCAGGAATTATGTAGTTGATTTTGGGAAGGAATTTAGGTGTAACCGTGTCTGGGAGGAAAATGGTGTCCCATATGAACTGACTGGGCTTTATCAGATCTCTGTTCCCTTCCCGGCAATGCTGATACAAACTCTTTGTCAATTAACTCTTTCAAGACCCAGCCTCTCTTCCTGCCTCTAAATCCCTCACTTGGTGCATTTGAGGGCTTCTGTTTGGTTTTGTCATTCTAGCTTTGTGGGTGGTGGGTGGAAGAGTTTTAGCATCAACCTTTTTTTTCAATCCAGACTATTCTATAGAATGTCTTATAGAAGTTCCTAAAAGTTTCTAATGTGAGAATGTCCTCATTTCTTTGTCTCCATCACTGATAATAGGTTTTCCTCTAATTTTACAGACATTGGCCACTTAATGAGAATTGGGGTATAACAAGAATGGAAAAACATGTGTGTTCAAAGTGCCATTATAAGGAAGATTTTTTTTTTTCTATTTCTTCTAACTCTTTAAAGGATCTGGGCACATATATTTGCTTTCTAAGTCCTTTTTACTCTGAGGGGCACTTGTATCTTTAGACATAACTGATGGCTGAGCATATAATTTAATTTTGGTAAGTTGCCAGTATTCTTTGTTACCCAACTATTAATGCAAGGAAAAAGAACTACTGACTGCATGAAAATCAATTCAGGTTTGACCCTGCAGCAACCGATTTAGTATGAATAGGTTACTTCCTTCTGAAAATAGTTTCTTTCTTTCTTTCTTTCTTTCTTTCTTTCTTTCTTTCTTTCTTTCTTTCTTTCTTTCTTTCTTTCTTTCTTTCTTTCTTTCTTTCTCTTTCTTTCATTTTCTTCATCTTTATAACCTGTTGCCTCTATTGACCACATACACTTGCAAACACCAATAGCATCAATTACTGCTTTATTTCACATTAAGAGTGTGAGGGGAAAAAAAAATCCCAACATAACAGAGATGAGTTTTCAGCTCATTCAACATAAGAGCTAAATGAGCAAGACTTACCAGGGAAATGACCTTATTTATCTTGTTAATTCTTTACATTTTACCTCACTTAAGGAGGATGGAAATCAAATCCTTTTTACTTTCTGACACACAATGTAGCCCACACAGCCCATGACAGTTATGTATGTGAGGAGGAGGATATGTGGGGGCTTTTGAATGTCATTGGCTCAGCCAAATACCAGGGCTTTCTGTTCATTTCAGCAAAGAGTATGCATGCCTAATAAAGATGCTAACAAAACATTAAACAGATGAGCCTACTATGGGAAAGGAGTGGGGGCACTGGAATTTATTATATGTTCACTGTGTTTGTCATCAGTGCTACTTTCATTTGTCATTTCAGCAGATGGAATGGCAACTCATGTGGTTCCTTTCTCATTTCTTCTACAACACAACCCATACACAGAGAGATTAAGGATGTTGGTCTGGTGTTATAAGTCATAGGCAGAGGCCAAAGCAGATCAAGAAGGGAACCATAGACTTTTGCAATTCTCTTAACGATATTTTCTGGATTCTAATATGCAGGTAGTAAAATTCTAGTTCAACAGTGAAAATGTATTTTGAAGCACATTGTTAATAGAGGTTTCCTGGCTGTTTGGGGTAGGGTGCATGTGTGGATATCACTGGTATTCTGAAGTAGTGTCTGGTACATCCTGATCTACGAGTGTTCCCAGTATTTCTTTCCAGTTCAATTCCTCATCTTTCACTCATGTGAAACGATGTGTGTGCACATGTATGTGTGTGTGTGTGTGTGTGTGTGTGTGTGTGTGTGCAGGAGGTGAGATGAAAGGTATTAAGATACTTTACATTTGGAAGATTAACACTTATGTCCATGGACATTAAACTTGTCATTTTCTAGGAAAAGTATAAGCCCCAACCCTTATCTCAATAGCGTCTCAGTTTTTCTTTGTGATTAAGAAACATGTGTGTCTTCACTTCCTGTTTGTTTCCTGTTTCCAGCACATTATGTTTGCTCCTTTAACCTCTCCCATGCAAATGCCCTTGTTGGAAGTTTGAATCACATCGTCTTGGTATGATTATCTTCTGGGGAGCCTCCCTCTGACTCAGGTGAACAATGGGAGTACATCTTGGCAAGATGGAAATGGGAACCTCCTGCCAGTAATCTTTTATCCCTATTGAACTTGGAGCTGGTTGGAGGACTTAGATTTGTGGGGCAACTATAATTTTCTAATAGAGCACCCAACTTCAATGCACATGAAGCCATTGCCCAACTTGTGGGAAATTCCATTTGGTTTCTCAAAGAGAGGTTATATTTCTATGATATCCATTAAAAAATGCTTGGACTCCTGTTTTCCTTAGCAATATGGGATATGTACCCACTTAAAGGATATAAAACCAAAGGCGGGATGTTTTTCCCGATAAGTGGATGATGATATATAACAGGGGTGGGGGGCCAGGGAGTAAGAGAAGAATGGAGGAACTTTGGAATATGTCGAAGGAAATGAGAGGGAGGGGGGTATGAAAAATGGTAGAATGAGACAGACATCATTACCCTGTGTACACGTATGATTACATGAATGGTATGAATCTACATTGTGCATGACCATAGAAATGAAATGATGTGCCCCAATTGTATACAATGATCAAAATGTAGTTTGTAAAAAATTTTAAAAAAAGAAAAAAGGATATAAAACATGATTTATTCTTTCTTTATACTCCATCCTTATAAATTAAACATAAATACACTCCTTTCCTTCCTCCTGGCTTTCTTTCTTCCCTAAATATTAGTGAGTAGAGACTATGTGGTGGGGACTAAAAATTTAGATTAAGAGAATCTTAATGACCATAGGCAATTGGTATATAAAAACTCCAAATGTAAAGAAAAAAAAAAAGAGAGAAGAAACTATAGGTAAAGGGCATCAGGTATCGGAGAAAGTTGTATTTGAGTGGTACCTGGAAGGTGGGTATGGATTTTCCATGCTAGGAAGGCAGAAGAAAGGGCACCTCAGGCAGAGAAGAGTCATGAAATGGCATTTCTTGATTGGCAAAGAGTAATTGGGGGTGAATATAGTATAAGGATGTGAAGAATGGTAGAAAGTGAGGTGGAAAAATGAAGGGGGCTATTGAAGGTCACAGACCCTAAAGGGCATGCCAAAGAGTCTGGTTGTTGTGTTATAGGAATGGATATCATTGCAAGTCTTAAATAGGAGGAATTCCATGGGCAGATTTGTATTTTAGGGTAAATCTAATGATGTGTTGTCTTAATGTGTTATGTGTTGCTATAATAAAATACCTGAGGCTAGGTAATTTATAAAGGAAAAAGTTTATTTGGCTAATGGTTCCATCTAAGGTAGTTACATCTGATCAACTTCTGGTGAAGGCCTTATACTCTATCATGTAATGTCAGAGAAGAGAAAAGGGGAAGTGGGTACTTCACTAGAAGCATATGTGCAAGAGTTACTGAGGGGAGGTACCAGTTTCACAGATATCAACCCATTCTTGTGGTAGCTAATCTAGTTCCAAGAGATCTAACTTTCCCACAGATCTCAATCCAGTCTCTCAAGTAAAACAATTCTTTTGTGAGGGTGGTTCTCCCATGTCTCGATCACCTCTCAAAGGTCATGCCTCCTGGCAATACCTCACTGAGAGATAAGCCTCAGCATATGTAGGGTGGATTGAGTTGGATGGGGATGAGGAGGATCTAGAGACCAGGGGACTGCAGCTGAGGCTATATTGCTAGTCTAACTGAACACCAGAGTTAGGTTAACTGGTGATGAGAATAAGGATACATCCAAGGGTCATTGTGGAGACTGACTAGGTGGGACTTGGTTACTTATTGGGGAAGTGATAAAAGCACTGAGAATGGCCCCCTTTCCTAGTTTGGACAACTGAAGTGGTGATGGTACTGCTTACTAAGTGGAGAAGTACAGGGGAAAAAGTAGGTTGGTGGAGGGGATAGTGGGGAGGAGGCAGGCAGGTTGTATTTGAGGCTCTGCCTTTTCTGGCCCCAGTAACATCAGTTAAAGACCTGGATTAGTCCAGTGTGACACTCAATGTATCCCAGGGTGAATACTTCCTGTTTTACACTGACCTTCAAGACTCACCAGGATGCTGCCCCATGGAGAAGCATGGCATTCTGAGTTCTCCCATTCTAATGGATGCAGGCAAAGCTAGTTGGCAACCTCAGAAATCCATGAGATGTAGCAAGGAGGTGTTTGAAGCTCAGACTGAATGACCAAGGCAAGCCAGAACTTTCTATAATGCAATGTGACTTTGGTATCAGGCCAAAGCTTACTGTTAATAAATTTCAGCATTGTCCCTAAGTCATAATCACTCAGTATTCATAAAAGGTACCTATAGCAGCTTATAAGTCCAAGCCAAATGCCCAGAGTCATTATGCAGATGCTCCCCTGATGACAATTTGCATTCCTCAGTGCCTGGCATTGCCACTGGTGATTAGAACACTGACGATGTTCTGGCCAAAATGTTCTCTTGGGGAGTCACTCTGCACCTGTCTGGGTGAATAGATGTGGTGAGTGAAACAGACAGATACTGACTACCCAGCCAAGCACAGAACAGATAGAACAGAAGCTCTAAAACTTTGTTGAACCAGAACATTGCATGAAGGAGAAACATTTTCTGCTAATTACTAACTAACCCCTGGTTTATGCAAGCCATTCCAATGGAAAATACTCTTACTGACTGATTTGTCCAAAAATGTTTACAGCACATTCAGGAGGCAAAGTCCTGGGGTTGGCGAAATGCCCTGATGCTATCTTCAATGATCTGTTGAGGGTCAGGGAGTATAAAATAAAATAGTTATCCTGTGCTCCCTATCAAGAATCACTAAACAAGCCGCCGGAGGAACATTCTTTGCTTGTAGGTCCTGCAATCTCCCGTTGACACAAATCTAGGGAAGAAGCTAAAAAGAAGAGACATAAATGATGGATGAGGTCTCAACACCACTTTCTGCAACATGGAGTTTCACCAGCTTCCCATGATTTGTGACATTCCTGCCTGTCCTCTGTGCTCATTGTTACCAGTGTGAACGGAGGCTTTGCAGTTGTCCGGCCCAGGGCCAGCATGGCCCATCAAATTTTATCTGTGTTTTCTGAGTAAGGAGAAAATTACCAACCACAAATCCAATTGAAGGCAGGAGCAATTAATGTGGAACATGTACAGCTAAATAAGCTATTTAAATGTATGGCTACAAATTCCCAGGTCTGCCCATTTGGAGTGGGACCAGCGATTGAGCCCCCAAGAAACATTTCAGAACTGACTGCCAAGCAGGCATCTAAATGCAAAATCCCAGAGGAGTTGTCAGAAGATGTTTATGAAATATCTTTATAAGACATTTGTGAGGTTCAGAGGTGGGGAGTCTCCATAAATGTGCTGGGTAGACAGAATTCTGGAACTTGGGGCAAAGCATTTATCATTCTCCAGATTCCCAGATGCATTGAAGTTTGGTGAGAAAAACACAATAGTAAATGGAACATGAGTGTTAACTGAGTGACCAGTAACTTGGCATTTTGATTTCTGGGTAGTCTGTGAATGGACCCAGTTACCCCTCTTCCTCAAAGTCAAAGGAAGGTCAGACAAAACAGATTCATAAATATCACATTCCTCTTTCTCAGGAACTTTTTAGATCACACCATATTGCATGACTCATATAGTTATATACAGGGATGTTTGACTTCAAACAAAAGTTGGAAGGAGACTTGGAAATGGGGTTGGCTAGAATAGCTGAAACCGCAATTACAACTTCTGACTTGGAAATTTTTTTAGCTACATGAACAATGCTAATGGTTTCTATCAGGGAGTCAAAAAGAGTCCATGTATTTTTCTTCTTTTCTTCTAGACTTATATTCAGTCATCTTGTTTATGGGAATAACTCTTCATCCATGGCATTTTAAATTATTCAAAATCAAGGACTATTTGTGATAAGAAATTATTCAAAAAATAGGAAATTTGGTGAACATTTATGAGGCTGACCTCTTGGTTTCCTGGCACTGTCCTGGAATCAACTGAATAATAAAATGTTATAGGGTTTCTATGGAATCACCAATAATTAAAGTTTCCTGATTTGGAAATACATCTTCACACATATGAAAAAGAAAGTCTTCAACCAGACCACCCCCAAACCTACAACCAAAAATTCTCCGACTTTGGTTTATCTTTGGAATCTTTTACAGAGATTTTTAAAGAGAGGTAAAATACATTGGAATAAGTGTCAGGAAGCTTTATCATTAACACATAACCTAGGTTGTGCCAACCACTCCACCTTCCTGGCTTCCCTTTCCTCATCTGTGTCATGCCAAGTTTGGATGGAGTGATTCCTAAGGGCCGGCGTCTAGGCCCTGCACATCACTACTCAACTGTAACTACTGAAGACTTATGGCCTTGCTACTGTGGTGCTCAGGTGTATCCTGGGACCAGCACCATCTGCATCACATCTTCAAGAGCTTGTGAGAAATGCAGTTACTCAGTCTCCACCCCAGGCCTACTAAATCAGAATCTGCGCATGAACAAGAGATCCCAGACACGGACAATTGTGCAGCACTGGTCACAACATGCTAGCTGTTTTCTTTTGAGGTTGATGATTTTGTTTGGCTCTATCAGCCTCCTTATCCCTTGCTGCACTATTTTTTTTTGCTGATTGAGTGGGTGTGTCCCTTCCCTTGGTACTTTGGTTTCCTCTTTTCTCCTCCATACACTTTTTTGAGCTCCTGCTTCAAACAGACTGAGTTCCTAGAAACCAAGGTACCACAATCTAGCTTGTATGTATTATTTTGCTCAAGTCAACTGTATGTAATTTGAGTCTTAGGTAACTGATACTGTATGTTGTCTCCATAGAGTCTTTCAGGAGTTTTGCACATAGCTATCTGATTTGTCCAATATATAGTTGTCATCTCTTTAGTATCTAGAGGGATTTTTTTCTAGACACTACCTCCTGCCAAGGACACCAAAATCTGTGGACCCTTAAGCTCATTATATTAAATGACATTGTATTTTTATATAACTTATATACACTATATACCTTAAATCATCTTTAAATTACTTAGAATATCCAATACCATGTGTTATGTAAATAGCTGTTATACCATATACTGTTAGGGAATAATGACAAGAAAAAAAGTTCTGTATATATTCAGTACAGATGCAATTTTTTCCTCCTAAATATTACCAATTTGCAATTGGTTGAATCTGTAGACACAGAACCCAAGAATATAGGTGACCAATTGTATTTACTGGATTGGTTGATCTGGTGCCCAGACTAGATAAAAGACACAGGGCTTTCATCTAAATTCCTCCTTAGCAGCCTTACACTGGTCAGGGAATGTTGCGTATTACAAGCACATCAACAGTGCATATTTGCTTTCCTTCAGTGTAAACCGTCTATGGCCTGAATATATCAGAAATTAATAATGCACAATATCTTCATTCAAAGGTGACTAAGAAACATGTATTTGCTATGTCTGAGTTGTTCCACGAGGTTAAGACTAATTACTGTATGAATTCCAGCTCTGAGAACTGATTCGAGTTCTAGTTTCAAGGACAGACATTACCAGACAATTATGCTATGATTATATAGCAGTTGATTTTCAGTTTTGAAGGTCAGGATTAATAGAATAAATATAGTGCAAATATAACATTGGTGTTTTAAAACTTCTTTTCTACTGGAAGAGAAAATCATTTTCTCCTGAGATTGCTGAACCAGCTCTCTTTGTGCAAACAAAGGCCCCTCCTGTTATTAGTCGTTGCTGGAAATGGTAGAGGTGACTGCCAGGCCACAACCTGTGTGGCTACCATCAGAAGTGGAACTGCTATTAGCTTGGAAAGTCACTCTTTTGCTTGAAGAGTTCAGATTTATAGCTCAAAGAATTTGTCTAGGATGGGAAAGAAGAGCAGGAGGCTCAGGACCAAGTGGAACAGAGCCATAGGCAACACCTGTTTTGGATGAGACATTTTTTTCACATTCCTGGTTAAGAGTGTGATAATCAAACCCTTCAAGAAGGCAGCTCTAGGATTTGTGAAGCTTGTCACTCAAATAAAGGGTTGCAAACTATGGCCCGTGGGCTAGATGCTGCCAGCTGCCTATTTTTATTAAATAAAGTTTTAGTGGACCACGACTACCCTTATTCATTTATATACTGTCCATGGCTGAATAAGGTCCCATAGAGACACTATAGTCTGTAATACCTAAAATATTTATTATCTGGTCCTTTACAGAAAAGTTTTACTGGCTCTTGCCTTATATCCATTTCATTCCCAAGTTGTAGTATTAGGAAGGAAGGGTTGTGAATGGATTTCAATTAGGATCAGCTTTTCTGATGAAACCTGATCCTACCATAGTGCAAACTTTGTCCCTGAACAATAGCCAAAGTTTATGATCCCTTGGGTTTTTTCAATAAAATATTCTCCCTGGGGTGAAATACCTTAGAATCCATCCTCCTAATAAATCGAGCTTCTTAAGTCTCACGCTGTAGCCACCTCAGAACTTGATTCTTTTGATAATCATGCAACATACAGTCATTTTACTCGCTCTTGTGTCTTTAGCCTCACCCAATTCCTGCTTTCAGAAATCCCAGAGACATTTAGTTAGTTTGCTTCAATTTGGCACAAGTATAACTCCCACTTTCTGGCTTTTAGGTACTGTGTACACAAGGTTAAGGTGTGGTGGCGGGGGAGGGGCCCTGGAACAGCCACCCAGCAGCCCCAGATACTATGGTCTTTATTGCTTCTCCCCAAATTCATATGTTAAAATCCTAACTCCCAAGGTGGTAGTAGTAGGATGTGGGGCCTTTTGAGAGGTGAATGAGATTATTGCCCCTATAAAAGAAGCATCGAGGGTTTCTTGTTTCTTCTACCACAGTGAGATACAGCAGGAAGGACCCATCTGTGAGGGATGGGTCCTTACCAGACCTATCTGCCAGGACCTTGATATTGGACTTGCCAGCTTCAAGAACTGTGGGAAATAAGTTTCTGTTGCTTATGAGCCACCCAGTTTATGGCATTTCATTATAGCAAGCCCAAATGGAGTAAGGTACTAGGGTATCTTGGAAAAGTATGCTGGTGTCTACCTTTTTGAATCACTCTGAGGTCCTCAGGATCCTGAATGCAGAGCTCAGACCACTTGTGGATCATGCAGCTTTTCTTTTTTTTTTTTTTTTTTTTTTTTTTTTACAGACACTATCAATAGGTCTTTTTTCTCCACTCAGGCTGCAAAAACATTTAATATTTTAAGTAGAAAAAGAACACCAAGATGTCACTAAAGGAAACTAAGAGTCCCCTTTTTAATTTAGAAAAGGAAATGCACAAGTATCTTATAAATTTTAATTGTCAAAATTTCAGGGGTATTACCTTGTTATGGTTTTATTAGTCAAAAGTCAGTTAAAAATATAGAAATGCTATGACATCTTTTTGGTCCAGACATTTTGAGGTGAGCCCTGGAAGAGATTAAATAACTCCCCCTCTTCTCTCTTTATGAAAAAATTGCTTAGGGAAGCAGGGGAAGAAAGTGTTAAGATGTCCCAGAGGACATCATGGCTGGCAGGAATTATTTTCAATATTTCACCTTGATGACTCCTGAGTATCAAAAGCCTTTAATATATCATTGGCACAGTATGAGGCAATTAAGAAGAGAAAGCAAGCTTTCAATCATGGCCTGTGGAATTCCAGGTTGTGCTGCAGCATTGGGTAGCTAAATGCCAGTAATTACATTATGATAAGCTTCCAGATTCAGATTCCCCATCAAGAACAACCAAACTCTGATAAGTGTTCGGGGCAAAGTCAAAGCAAAGTCAACCCAAATGAACACTTGCAAAGGACATGTTTTGACTTCTTCAGTTTTTTTCTTTAAAATTTTTTGTTCATCTGTAAGATCTAGATTGCCCTATAGCATAAGAAAGCAATTGAATAACTGCATAGAATTTACAGTCAGAACAGGTTTTGGCTCCTAGCTCCATAGTTAGTGTACTAGCAGTACACTCTTGGACAAATCCATTGGTTTGAGTCTCAGTTTCCTCATTCACACCTTATCTGTTAATATATGTGAAATTCATGAAATACAGTAATCCTCCCCTCCATCACTGGTTTTACTTTCTGCAGTTTAAGTTATCCACAATCAATCAGGGTATGAAAATATTAAGTGGAAAACTCTAGAAGTAAATAATTCATCAGTTTTAAATTGAATGCTGTTCTGAGTAGCATGATGATATTCTGCTAGGGCTTGCCCAGGACATGAATTATTCCTTTGTCCAGCAGATCTACACTATATCTGTTACCTGCCTGTTTGTCACTTCATAGAAATCTGAGTTATCAGATCAATTGTTATGATATTGCAGTTCTTGTGTTCAAGTAACCCTTATTTTATTTATTAATAGCCCCAAAGTGCAAGAAGAGGGTGATGGTGACAATTTTTTGACAGTATATTGATATAATTGCTGCATTTTGTTATCAGTTGTTGTTAACCTCTGTGCCTAATTTACAAATTAAGTCAGACCAAGTGAACATGATAGGTATGTATATTCAGAAAAAAATAAAGTAATTATGGAGTTTAAAATTTTTTTATTTGTTCAAATTTGTTGTACATGACAGTAGAATGCATTTATACATTTTGATAGATCATATATAAATGGAGTATAATTTCTCATTTTTCTGATTATATATATTGTAGGATCATATCAGTCATGCAGTCATATATGTACATGAGGTAATAATTTCTGTTTCACCTACTATCCTTCCTATCCCCATACCTTTTACCCTTTCTTCACTCCCCTCTACCTAATATAAAGTAACTCTCTTCTTCCCTATCCCCCCTTATTGTGGATTTAGCATCTGCATATCAGAGAAAACAATAGGTCTTCGTTTTTTGGGAGTTTGACTTATTTCACTTAGCATAACATTCTCTAACTCAATCCATTTACCAACAAATGCCATAATTTCATTCTTCTTTAAAGCTGAGTAATATTCCATTTTGTGTGTGTGTGTGTGTGTGTGTGTGTGTGTGTGTGTGTGTGTGTAGGTATGTATATATTTCACATTTTCTTTATTCATCTGTTGAAGGGCATCTAGGTTAGTTCCACGCAGTTTGGTACTATCTATGGTTTTAGGCATCCACTGTGGGTCTTGGAACATAACAGGGGACTCCTGTACGGTCTATAACATTTCAAGCAATATGCTGCACATTAATGTTAGTAAATTCACTTACTAATAAGTAAATGAATAGGTGAGTGAATAGCTTAATACATTTTTAAAACCATATTCACACTAGTACTTAAAGGAGATGATATCAAATACTACATTTTGTTTTGAATTAAAGTAGCAGAATTGGCTGCCATCTTCATTTGAGGGACTTATTTTGAAAGTTGGGTGGATGTTTTCAAAACAAAACTATGAAAGGATCAGGAAAATGGGAACCTAAATCACAGTTTAACTGCTCCCTATAAAATCCAGTTCATGTCCCTCCCCAGATCCACCTGTGCCTGCATGCCTCTGGGACCTAGTCTGATGTCCTGGAAAGCTGTGGATATGCTTTTAGTTCCTTGTTTCCTAATACCCCAGATTGTCTCAGCTGCTCCTAGAGGCTAAGGCTGGGCTTCTGCATTTCTCCATTGCTGTGGAATCTCCAATCTCCAATTCCAGGTCCAACTTGACCAGATGAGGAGATTTTACCTCCCCAGGAGGTTGCTTAGAGGCACCTGGGTGACAACCTGGGAACAAGGGAGATTTAGAACACTGGGGGCAGCTATGACCAAGAAGACCATTGCACAGGGGATAGAAAGGAATCATTGGATAAATTATTCACCCTTCTTTCCCCTGAAGGATTTTTGGAGACATAGTGAGTCCACAGAGGGTCTTCAGAGGCATGCCAAATGACCATCATCCAGCTGGGTTATCTTACAGAGTTGTTTCTGCTCTGTGGTAAACTATTGTATGTTTCATGGGTTCACTTCATTTTCCATCCATGGTCCCCATTCTTGCTTCCCTGGGATTGCTTGGCTTAGTAAAGAATTGGCATGTAAATTTTGCTTCAAGTTCAGTTTTCTGAGACCAAGATAATTGGTAGGGGGTATGATCCTAGAAAGCAGACCACCAAAATGGGATTTTGGAGTTGAATTTCCCAGTTTATCTGAAGTCACAATGGACACATTTCTAATAATACCTGGTGTGTGGTGGTGCCACAGTGACTGTTGGCATGAGGAGCAGTTTGGGAGCAGAAGTGGCGGATGAGCCTGATTAGTGTGAGGCAATGATAATTACAAGCATTTTGGTTAGTTTGCCGTTCAGGGTAGCATTAGAGGCCTTGCAAAAAGAGAATTAATAAAGTAAAGAAATGAAAATTTAATTTAACAGGACAGTTAATGGACCCAAAGGCATACTCCATGGCAGGTAAACCTCCATGGTGGAGATGCTCATATTCAGCAGCTGTAGTGCAGACTGTGCCTGGACATCTAGTTATAAGAAGCTACAGAGGAGGCTAATTATGCATCCTTGACAATATCAGTGTTTTGATAGGGTAAGACAGGATTTCTGAGAACTAGGCTTATTTGTTTGGATGAACCTAATACCTTATGCCAAGGATATTCCAGAACCATCTTGACTAGCAGAAGCAGCCTCCTCTGTTTTGCCAGAGGAAAACAGTCTCCCCTTGCCTGCAGATCTGCTTCATGCCTCACCTGAGGCAGGTATCTTGTATAATGATGCTTGGTCTGTTCGAGGTCTGGTCTCACTTTTACATATTATCTCCAGGCTGACAGCAAGAGTCATGACTTGGCATGACTTAAACAAAGAGAGCAAAGGAATTATAGGACTCTACTAATAATATAAGAATGAACCACAAGAATACATATGGAAATAGATCCTACATGTAATAGATGAGGGGGTATGACCTCTGCTGAAAGGAGAGAGTATATTAGTATGCAGTTTGTATCCAGTTCTGCCAAGGACATTGGGGTCAACTCACTAGTTTTCTAGGCTGTTTTTTTATATATATATATTTTTATTGTAAACAAATGGGATACATGTTGTTTCTCTGTACATGGCGTAAGGGCATACCATTTGTGTAATCATAAATTTACATAGGGTAATGTTGTTTGATTCATTCTGTTATTTTTTCCCTTCCCCCTACCCCTCCCACCCCTCTTTTCCCTCTATACAGTCCTTCCTTCCTCCATTCTTGCCCCCCTCCCTAACCCTAACTCTAACCCTAACATTAACCCCTCCCTCCCCCCATTATGTGTCCTCATCCACTTATTAGGCTGTTTTTTGAAGTGTGGATGTAACATGGCATGTAGTGAATGAGGCAGAAATGCAAGAACTACCTTGACGTACTTGAATTGAATAAGAAGGTCCAGGGAGGTAAGAATGTTAGGTTAGATTTACTGAAGAAGACCTGAGAATCTACCACCTATGCTCCAAAATAGACCTGAGGAAAGAGCAAGAAATGTCCTAGTAAGGAAATCACCAGTATCTCTGAGAAGCCTAGTGGTGGTTAATGACCACTAGAGACAGTAGGAATTTCTGTCATGAAACTGGGATACTCACTGGCAATAGGAATGTTTATACAGAGAGAAATTACAAAACATAAAGTGTTTTGAAGTACAGATTTAGGGTAGTGCATATTTTAGTGTGTTGGTCACCATTCTATAATTATACTGAAATACCTGAGATAACTAACTTACAAAGATAAAAGTTTTAGTGTAGGTTTCCAGTTTTGGAGGTTCCAGACTATGATCAGTTGACCTTGTGACTTTGGCCTGAAGTGAGGCAGCACATAATGGTGGGAGAGCATAATGGAGCAAAGTTGATCACATGGAGAGCCCAGGAGCAAAAACAGAGAAAGAAGTGTCAAGGTCCATAATTCCATTTGTGGTTCACAGTGACCAATGGACCACTAGGCCCACCCTCAAAAGTTCCATTACCTCCCAGGAGCACTACACTGGGGGACAAAACATTTAACACATGGGGGAACATTCAAGACCCAAACTTAGCACTTGGGTACTGAGTGAAGGGTATTAAGAAGAGTGTTTCAACTTAATTGATAGTATTTTATTTTTATAATCACTAGCTCATGCTCACAAGTCCATACATTCCATTCTATCTCTTTAGTCTTACGTATAGGTATATAATCTCTTATGTTTAAAAAAGAGTCATAAAGGCAATTTTTACACTGGTTAATAATACAGGATAAACATTTTACATGATAATGAAGGAATTCAGGGTGAGAAATGAGTGAAGCAGAGCCAATAAGCTGACAGGTGGCAAGCCTGACCCATGTGGGTCTTAATCTGAGCGTTGAATCTTCTCTGAAGTACAATAATGCTCCCAGCCTGCATTCTGCACAGGATGTGCATCATGCACAGCATCCTATAAAGCAAGGGTTGGCAACATTTTCTCTATAAAGGGTCAAATGACCAGTATTTCTCGCTTTTCAAAACCATGTGATCTGTTGTACTACATGACGGTGCCATTTTAGTATGGAAGCAGCTGTAGATCACACATTAAAAAACAAGCATAGCAGTGTTCAAGACTTGAACATAGATGGGGAGTTGTGCAAAATGAAAATCTGGGCCCCTTGTTGAATAATTTTTAAGAATTTCAAAATGGCAATAGCTATACATTAAAACAAATTTGGGCCCTTCTAAGGGTGCGGTCTTCTGCAATGGCATACGTTAGCATGTCTATGAGGCCAATCCCGACTGTGTTCCAACAAAACTTTATCTTCTTCAATAGGTGAAAGTATGGATTTGGACCAGAGGCCTATTTGCTGACCTCTGCTATAAAGGATCAAATGACAGGATATATTCTTTTTTTTTTTTTTTGCACCAATGATTGAACTCAGGTGTGTTTTTAACCACTGAGCAACATTCCCAGCCCTTTTTATATTTTATTTTGTGAAACAAGGTCTTGCTAAGTTGCTGAAGCTGGCTTTAAACTCAGGAGACAGGATGTATTCTTGACTGATCAGGAGGATCCTAAGCAGGTGCATGCTTTGGATTCTAGTACTTAGCCATCTCTCAAATTTCTCACCTGTATAGGCCATAGAGGAAAGTCCATATATTCATCCTTGATCTAGAATTTTCCCTAGGGAAAGGCAGCCCTACCTCTGGCGGTTGACAGTAAGGTAGCAGTGGGTTCTTTCTTAAGCATATTCCATGCTGCTCTTGCCTGGTTACCTCTGGGAAGACAAAAGAGGGCTTTTTTTTTTTTTTTTTTTTTTCTGTTCTTGTTTACTCTGGGTAACTTTGTGTTGACTTCCTCTGTAAGTGTCCTTGACTTCTAAAAGATCTTCAAAGATCACTTTTGAAATAAACATACAGGGACCCTTTCAGAAGTCTGTCAGCCTTTGATTAGCTCTTTCTGACTTTCTAAGAACATGTCTTGTTGCTTCTCTTGAGTTTTCAGGGAAGCCTTTGTAGTGTCTAGATTTTTTTCTTTTGTATATATTTTCACTTCCTGAAATTAGAACTTTTGGTGAGTCCCTGGCTGGGCCTATTGGTTTCCATCTCCACCTGCTTTGGTCTCTTCTGCTGGCTTGATGATTTATGATCCTCAACTCTTTCGGGTGTTGATATTTCTCCAAGTGACTGCAGAATTTCAAAAAACTCCATGGTGACATCATTCAAACTGCTACCGAGGGAAAAGATTTACTCTGCATTGGAATGAACACTTTGACTCTTATTCCCTTTGCCTATCTTAGGATTTTCTTTTACACTGGAGGCAAGCAATGAACTTATGTGATACATTCCATGTGATATCAGAAAACTGATCAGAAACATGTATTTATGGGAAGTACAAGGTGCATAGTTATAAGTAGAGTTCATACCAGGCCTGGGTTGATCTATACCTAGCTATGAGGACAACCTCTGAGCTTCTCTTTTTCCAATCTTATTCTTTTACAAAGTGCATAGTTAGAATACATGTGAGATCCTGTATCTGTTTTGTCTGCCATGGGGACTGTGCTTGGTCTGGGGGAGTTGTGAGTTGGCATGTAAGCCTCAGGACCAGGTGACTGGAAAGATCGGTGAGACACTGAGGTTGCAGCTTTTCTGCATCAAGGTGCCGCCCACAGCTTGGCCCTTGTCCAGGGCAGTGGTACCCATGCCATATAAGTGAGACAAAGGTAGCTGCCAGGCCTCCCAGGGAGTTGAGAGGACTACCTGTTGTATCTCCTGTCTAGTAGTGTCCTTTGATAAATTAAAGTCAGTCTGGCATTACCTGTGTTTCTCCTCAATTCGACTGTCAGCCTGTACCCACAGCAAACACTGAGGTGGAAGACCTCAGTTTTTGACACCTGTTTAACCTTGGATTCAGCATAGCATGGTAGTTAAGTGCTTGGACTTTTTGAGTTTGATGACCTGGGTTCAATACCTGGTCACATCACTTACTTCTCTATCTCAGTGGGGATGTAAATTAACCTCTCTGTGCCCTAGTTTCCTCACTAGTAAACTTGGGGTACAGAGAATGGGTTAATGCCTGATGGATCTAGAGCAATGACTGGCATGGAATGGGGCAGATAGAGCTACTCAGTAAGTCTTGTTTCTCTGGTTATTTCAGAGAATAGCCTCTTTTATGTTATGAGAGTTTTTATGTCAAAAAGTCTTCATTACCAGCACATGTGATGGGCTGATTTGAAAGTTTGGATTCATTTTCTATTAATAAAGAAGGACCTAGTAATTGTATTCTACAATATATTTTGACACTGATTTCTGTATCAAAAATTTCCAAGAACCCAGTGAAGCACTTTTCTTTCCCCCTTAGATTTATTAGGGTATAACTGACAAATAAAAAATTATACATTTTTAAAATATACAAAGGGATGCTTTAATTTATCTTTTAGTCTATATTATTTTTCAATTTCTGAAACATTTTCTTCAATTATAACTTTTGATACTGACCTATAATTGAAATATTCAAGAATTCAGAAATTGTTGTCAATATTTATCTTATTTTCCTTTATTCTCTCATAATTTCCTTATTACTGTTTATTTTACTCAATATTCTATTCCAATAATCATCTGGTAATTTGCAGCTCTTTTATAACTTCTAATTCTCATTGGTTTTACCATGGAAGTAGTTTTCTGTTCTTTTTGTTTTAAGGTTGCAAAACCTTCTTTAGTGACTTGTTGCTGTAGTTCAGAACTTGAGTGTACCCCAAAGCCCATGTACTGAAGGCTTGGTCTGTGGAACTACAGACAGTGGCACTACAAGGGAAGTAGTGGAATTTTTAGGAGTTGGAGACTAGAGAAAGGAAGTTAGGTCATACAGCGGTGTGCCCTTAAAGGAGATATTGGGACTTCAGCTTCTCTTCCTTTCTCTTTGCTTCCTGGCTGCCATGAGGTAAACCATCCTCCTTTGCCACACAGCCTTGCCATGATATACTATGCAGTCAAAGGCCTAAAGCAACAGGACCAAGTGCCCAAGGGCTGAAACCTCTGACACTGTGAGCCCAAATAAACCTTTTCTTCAAGTTTTTATTATCTCAGGTGTTTTGTTACAGTAACTCAAAGTTGACTAACACAATAATGCTTTACTATATAAGATGACTTTTTTTAAAAAAAATCTTGATTTTAGATATTTCAGATACATTTCAGATATTAGGTTTAGCTTAAAACTTTTCTTGCCTATTTTAATCATAGTCATTTTCTAAATAGAATTTTCTGATTGTGGTAGTCTTTTTGTTTTTGTTTACTTGTGTTTCCTGGTGATTGTTTTGCACATTAATTATCAGAGAAGGAATAATAGAAACATTGATGTGCCATTTCCTCCACCTAACGGATGCCAGAGGGGGCTTTCCAAATTTGATGGGGCACTTCCCCAGCTACCTGGATATAAGAATACTAGAGGGAGATTCCTGACAGAGTGCTTCTCTTGGATTTGGGTCTGAGAAGTGCACCATGTAGAAGTGGTCCTACGATTTGCCCAAATTTTTCAGCCCTTTTATTAGCAGCAGATTTCCCTCTATGGAGTTGATCAGTGAGACCATTCTCTTCTGTTCAACCCCAGTCATACAGGCTCTGGCAGAGAGGGAGCCAGAGCCTGAATATTCGGCAAGATTGAGGATGTCTCATTCATGGTCGAGATTGTAACCTGGCTTTCAGGGTGCATGCATGAGTAATGTAAGTGGTTACAGACCTGTTTTGCTTGCTATCCAGGCAGTAACACTACAACACAGCTGCCTGGGTCTGACTGGGAATTCAGAGGAATAAAGCCAATATCTGAGCCAACACTCATAAAAGCACAAAGAAATAGCTCTGAATTCCAGGGGGAGATTGCAGGGCCTTGACAAGGCACATTTGCAAGTCAATCTGTGAGCCAGGTTAGAAATGTTATTACATTTGTATTCCCTAGACAATCTGGATACAGAGGAGGTAAATTTCTTGTGGCTGCTGTTTGGTGACTCTTGGTGTTTCTGCAGTGAACAGTTTCTTGCTCTCTGAGGATTTTAAAAATTTGGGTACAGTCTGGGCTGAGAATGGAGAGACAGGACTCACTCAGGATTACACACGGAGTTTAGACAGATTTTATTTGCCTGCTTTTGTAGGATCACATCATCAGGGAACAGCCCGGAGAGAGTCATGCTCTGCATATTTGTCTTTCTCTCCAGAGCATGTGAGGTTGGCAGCCATTTAAGTCCCTGGGAGGAAACATGTTCATTTCAGGGATGAAAAGCAACAGGTTTTCTAACCCTGTCTTTTGGAATGGGCATTATCTTCAACGTCCTGTCTTGTTGTACCACCGGTAAGTTTTAAGGGAAAGCAGGATGAGAGATCTGACATGCTGGAGGGTTAACAAAATTGTATTGTGCAGGTGCTTGTGGAAGCAAGAGCCTGGAGTGGACTTTTAGTAATGGGAGTGGAGAGGCAAAGAAATGGCATGGAGCCAGTGTATGAGGGCATGTGGGTGGCAGAGGGAATGGCTTGGGACCTTTGTGCATTAGTGTAATCAGTGCTCAACTTTGACAAGAAGGACTCAGGGGATTCCAGGTTGTCTTGGAAGAATATTCAGTCACTTCAGAGCACATCTGGAGCAGGAAGGTAGCCAGGTGGCTTGTCACATTAGGCCAAGATGGGAGACAATCTCCTGGAGACCAGTAGGCAATAGAGAAGGGAAGAGCATCAATGAGATTGGGGGTTAGCCTTTCAAAGTCCTCAGGAGACCTTCACATGAACTCTTTTTTTTTTTTTTTTTTAATTGGACTACACAGACACTTCTCAAAAGAAGAAATATGAATGCTCCACAAATATTTCAAAAAAAGCTCAATATCACTAGCAATTAGAGAAATGCAAATTAAAACTGCACCAAGAATCCATCTCACTCCAGTCAGAATGGCAGGTATCAAGAATACAAGTAACAATACATGTTGGCAAGGATGTGGGAAAACAGGTACACTCAGACAGTGTTGGTGGGACTGCAAATAAGTGCAGCCATTCTGGAAAGCAGTATGGAGATTTTTCAAAACACTAAGAATGGAACACCCATTTGACCCAGTTAGTTATCCCACTCCTTGGTATATATCCAAAGGACTTAAAATCAGCATACAGTGACACAGTCACATCAATGTTTATAGCAGCACAATTCACAGTAGCTAAGCTATGCATCCAATTTAGTTGCCCTTCAACAGATAAATGGATAAAGACAATATGGTATAGATATACAATGGAGTATTATTCAGCCATAAAGAATAATGACCTATGACATTTGACTGTAAATGGATGAATCTGGAGACAATCATTTGGACTCCTATGTCCTCTCTTTTCCACATGCCAAGCTGAAGAATGCAGGAATGTCATCATTGTCATCATGACAATAGAATTGGTGTCACGAAATCCTGTGATTATCTTTAATAGACATATTCCTGCATGCAAATCAAATAGGTTTTGAGGTGTAAAGAAAAGATTTTAGGCAGAGAGATTAAATTGCTTTGTTTTCCCTCTAAGAGGTAGCTCTGCTTTATGTAGTGAAAAACTCATGAAAAGTGGTATAAAAAACTTCTAACAAGGGGCTGGAGTTTTAACTCAGTGGTAGAGCTCTTGCCTAGCATGTGAGGCTCTGGGTTTGATTGACAGCACCACATATAAATAAGTAAAATAAAGGTCCATTGATAACTGAAAAAAAACAAAACAAAAAAAAAAAACCTTCTAACACCAAAGCAATGGGGGTGTGATTAATTAGACTAACACACACACACACACACACACACACACACACGCACGCACCATGTGGTACTCCAAGTTCTTTTCATATTTAACTCATTTAATCCTTATAGATAATAAGTACATTTATTTCCCTGTTTTTTATCTGTGAGAATCCTATTTTATATCTTTTTCATGTCTGAGGCCCAGAAAGGTTAAACACCATGTCCAAGTTCACATGAATTTCAGGGGGAGATGGAATTTGAGCCCAGGTATTCTTCCTCAAGAGGACATACTTTAACCACTGGACAGTACTGCCTCTCCTGCTCCTGCTGCAGGTTGTTCCACCTCCCATTGGACAGGTTCCTTAGGCAAGGATGTCTTCTCTTTAATGGGGACCCTGAAACTGACACTGCTGGGATTTGAACATGGAATGTACCTGGTGCAACAGGTGCCTGGCTCACAGTAGGTTAAGATCTACTGCCCACTCCCTCAGCATTCCTTCTGTGACTCGTGCTCCATGGTGGTAGAGGAAACCGAAACAACAAAAGCCTGGGATTGCTGGATTTTAAAAACAGGACAATTAAAAATGATTTACTTAAAAAATTGTGGTAAAATATACATAACACAGTATTTGCCATTTTAACCATTTTCTGGTTGTGTTGAGTATATACATGACCACTTTCCATTCCACAAAACTGTTTTATCCTGCAAAACTGAAACTCTGTACTCATTAAACCACACTCTCCATCCCTTCTCCAACTCTGGGCAACCACCATTCTAGTTGGCTTCTATGAATGTAAATACTTGAGGTATCTCTTTTAAGTAAAATCATACAGTGTTTGTCTTTTTGTGGCTACCTTATTATACTTGGTATAATGTCCTCAAAGTTCATGTAGGCTGTCACGTGAAAATTTCTTTATTTAAGCCAGAGCAATATTCCATTGTGTGAATCTACACATTTAAAAATTTTTGCTCATCCATTGATGGACATTTGGGTTGCTTTCCCCTTTTGTCTGTTGTGAATAATACTGTTTTAAATGTCGGTGTACCAATATACGCTTGGGTTCATCCTTTCAAAACTTTTGGGTACATACACAGAAGTGGAATTGCTAGACTATGTTATAATTCTACTTTTGATTTTTTTGAGGAATCACCATATTGTTTTCCATAGTGGCTCCACCATTTTACATTCTTACCAAAAGTGCACAAGGATTCAAATTTTTCCCCATTGCCTCTGAACTGAAACGGTAATTTTGATGATTGTTGATCACAGCTGAGATATATTGGTCTCTTAATTTTCAGGAAATTAAAGGAAGTAAATGCATTATATGCATCCCAACAAATCCTTTTGTAATGAAAACCTGGGATGAATGAATTGTTCCTCCAGAAACACCTTAACAACAAGCTGAGACAATTGCAGAGTAAAAGGAGGAAGGACCATGGACCTATAGTGGGATGATGTGGGCACTGGCCTTGCACACTGTCTATGTAGTGTTAACATGTATAGTCACTTCTCTCTCTGGGTTTGCTGTGGTTTTGATGTGGTTTGTCATCTAAAAGTTCATGTGGTGAAAGCTTGGTCCTGAATTGTGTCAGTCAGCTTTTCGTTGCTATAATAAAATTCTTAAGAAAATAGGCTTAAGGGAGGAAATATTTATTTTGGCTCACAGTTTCAGAGGTTTCAGTCCATGGTCATTTGGCCCCACGACTATGGGCCTGTAGTGAGGTAGACTGTCACGGTAGGGGGCACGTTGTGGAGCAAACTGCTTACTCTGTGGCAGCCAGGAACCAGGAAGAGAGTGTGGAAGGGGTACAGGGACAAGTTAGACCCTTTGAGAACATGCACCCAGGAACCCACCTCCTCCCACCAGTCCCCACCTCCAATATCCATCACTCCAACAGTACCACCAGCTGGGGACCAAGACTTCAACACATGAGCCTTTGAGGGTTATTCCTGATCCCAACTATAATAACAGTGTAAAGGTATAGAGAGGGAGGGACCAGTGAGAGGTGACTGGGTCACAGGGCAAACCCCCATGAAGAGATGAATGTTTTTCTGGAAGGCCTGCATTAAGTCTCATAGGACAGTGTTATGGACTCTGAGGGGGCTGTTTTAAAGTGGGTCGACCTCTCCCTGGTCTCTCTTGCACAGGTGTCCATCCCATGCACCCACTTCCCTTCCACTCTTCACTGTGAGACCCAGTGCGAGACCCTTACAGAAGCTGAACAAGTGCTGGCACCATGCTTGTGGCTTTCCACAACTGTGAGTTGAATAAACTCCTTCCTACATATTTTATTTTCATAGCAACACAAAACTGTCTAAGGCCTCTGTCTCCTTGGTAGTAAGTGATGGGGCTTGGGTTATAGGGCATCTCTGACCCTTTCCTAACTGGAGAGTCTATGAGAGGTTGCGAGCTGTAAGTTCTAAAGATCTGTTAAATTTGGAGGCTGGCTTTCAGACTGGAGATGCTCCGGGAGCAACAATAGATGGGTGGGTGCATCCTTCTAAAGACAGCCACTGCCTGTTCAATCTGGCTCCTGCTTTTTAGAAATATTAGCCCAGAGAAGTCAGATTTCTGATGTTTCAACAAAGATCAGTTTCTGTATTTTAAAAAATGCTTTTATTAGTGCATTATAGTTATATATAATAGTTGGGTTCATTTGACATAATCATACATGCATGGAACTTAATTTGCTCCATGTTAGTGCCCAGTGACTTATTCTCTTTCCTTTCCTTCCCCTTCCCCCTATTTCTCTTCCTTTCCTCAACTGGTCTTTTATATATCTATATATGTATATATATATATATATATATATATATATTTACTTGTAGATAGACACAATATCTTTATTTTATTTATGTATTTTTATGTGGTGCTGAGGATTAAATCCAGCCTCACATGTTTAGGCAAGTGCTCTACCACTGAGCTACAACCCCGGCTTTATTTATTTATTTTTAATTGGTTCTTCATAGATATACATAAAGGTGGAATATTTATGCAAGCACATACCATAATATCAGACATCCATATATATTTTTTTTTTGGGAGGAGGTACCCAGGATTGAACTCAGGGGTTCTTGACCACTGAGCTACATCCCCAGTGCTATTTTGTATTTTATTTAGAGACTGGGTCTCAATGAGTTGCTCAGTGCCTCACTTTTGCTGAGGCTGGCCTTGAACTTTCGATCCTCCTGCCTCAGCCTCCCGAGCAGCTGAGATTACAGGTGTGTGCCACCACACCCAGCTCAGACAGCCATATGTTTAAATGAGATTTTTTTGATTATCAAGTATTGAAAATTGATTTAGAGCTAAAAATGCACAGTGAGAGTCAAACAAAATATTCTCAGGCAAGATTTGGCTTGGCAATCATTGTTTGTACCTCGTGATATCAACCAGTAAACCACCAATGCTGCTCTGGGGATCCAAGAAGGCTCTGAAGAGGATTCATTAATCACCACTCTTATTTGCAGACAAGATATTTGCAAAGCTGTAGAATGGGTGGCATAAAATTCAGTGGATGCCGAGGGAAGATCTTCCAGGAGCCTCCACTTATATCCCTCAGTGTATTTCTGGGTCAGAAGAAGCCAGGGCCTGCTACGTGGAAGTTCAGTTTCCTGGCATAGTTCAACTCCCTTGTAGTATTCCAGGGTAGTAAAATAGCATTGAGTGTTTCTCAGTTTTGATTATATATATGTATATGTGTGTGTGTGTGTATATATACATATATATATAAAATCCATTTTATATTTATGTATATATTAACCAATGTACCCCAGTGTTTTGACAAGCATAATAAAGTCAATATGCTGCACCAAGTTGTCATTCTAAAGGCCCTTCCTATTGTATTATTGAACATAGATCCCGAGGCGGATAAATTCATTAGCATATCTGATACAAATCAAATCTCTCTTATCCCAAATGCTTGGGACCAGAAGTTTGAATTTTGATTTTTTTCATACTTTGGTATATTTGCATATACATAATGAGGTATCTTATGAATGGGACCCAAATCTCAACAAAAAAATTAATTTATGTTTCATGTACATTTTATACATGTAGCCTGAAGGTAATCTAATACTCTATTTTTAGTGCACTGTGTTTCGACTGTGACCTATCACATGAGGTCAGGTGGAGAATTCTTCACTTGTGGCATCATGTTAATTCTCAAAAAGTTTCAGATTTTAGAGCATTTCAAACTTCCTATTTTGGGGTTAAGAATATTTATCCTACATACACATTTTTGTGCCCTCGATTTTAATATCCTGCCTCTTTTTCTTATAAGTGTGTTTTATTAATAGCACATATAGAGGGATTTTTAAAATACCAATTAATTAAATGTTTTAAAATTAATTTTTAATTTGTTCTAATTTGTTGCACATGACAGTAGAATGCAGTTATACATGTTGATAGATTATACATAAATGGAGTGCAATCTCTCATGTTTCTTTTTTTTTTATTGTAAACAAATGGGATACATGTTGTTTCTCTGTACATGGCGCAAAGGCATACCATTTGTGTAATCATAAATTTACATAGAGTAATGTTGTTTGATTCATTCTGTTATTTTTTCCCTTCCCCCCACCCCTCCCACCCCTCTTTACCCTCTATACAGTACTTCCTTCCTCCATACTTGCCCCCCTCCCTAACCCTAACTCTAACCCTAACACTAACCCTTCCCTCCCTACCATTATGTGTCATCCTCCACTTATTAGCGATATCATTCGTCCTTTGGCTTTTTGAGATTGGCTTATCTCACTTAGCATGATATTCTCCAATTTCATCCATTTGCCTGCAAATGCCATAATTTTATCATTCTTTATGGCTGAGTAATATTCCATTGTATATATATACCACAGTTTCTTTATCCACTCATCAATTGAAGGGCATCTAGGTTGGTTCCACAGTCTGGCTATTGTGAATTGAGCAGCTATGAACATTGATGTGGCTGTATCTCTGTAGTATGCTGATTTTAAGTCCTTTGGGTATAGGCCAAGGAGTGGGATAGCTGGGTCAAATGGAGGGTCCATTCCAAGTTTTCTAAGGAATCTCCACACTGCTTTCCAGAGTGGCTGCACTAATTTGCAACCCCACCAGCAATGTATGAGTGTACCTTTCTCCCCACATCCTCGCCAACACCTGTTGTTGCTCGTATTCTTGATAATCGCCATTCTAATTGGGGTGAGATGGAATCTTAGGGTAGTTTTGATTTGCATTTCTCTTATTACTAGAGATGTTGAACATTTTTCCATATGTTTGTTGATTGCTTGTAGATCTTCTTCTGTGAAGTGTCTATTCATTTCCTTAGCCCATTTGTTGACTGGATTATTTGAATTCTTGGAGTAGAGTTTTTTGAGTTCTTTATAGATTCTGGAGATTAGTGCTCTATCTGAAGTATGATTGGCAAAGATATTCTCCCACTCTGTAGGCTCTTTCTTCGCATTGCTGATAGTTTCCTTTGCTGAGAGAAAGCTTTTTAGTTTGAATCTATCCCAGTGGTTGATTCTAGCTTTTATTTCTTGTGCTATGGGAGTCCTGTTAAGGAAGTCTGATCCTAGACCAACAAGATGAAGTTTTGGACCTACTTTTTCTTCTATAATCTGCAGGGTCTCTGGTCTGATTCCGAGGTCCTTAATCCATTTTGAGTTTAGTTTCGTGCATGGTGAGAGATATGGGTTTAGTTTCCTTCTGTTGCATATGGATTTCCAATTCTCCCAGCACCATTTGTTGAAGAGGCTATCTTTTCTCCATTGCATATTTTTGGCCCCTTTGTCTACTATGAGAAAATTGTATTTATTTGGGTTTGTGTCCGTGTCCTCTATTCTGTAACATTGATCTACCTTTCTATTTTGGTACCATGCCGTTTTGGTTACTATTGCTTTGTAGTAGAGTTGAAGATCTGGTATTGCAATACCCCCTGTTTCACTCTTCCTGCTAAGGATTGCTTTAGCTATTCTGGGTTTCTTATTCTTCCAGATGAATTTCATAATTGCTTCCTCTATTTCTGTAAGGTACGTCATTGGGATTTTAATTGGAATTGCATTGAATTTGTATAGCACTTTAGGTAGTATGGCCATTTTGACAATATTAATTCTGCCTATCCAAGAACATGGAAGATCTTTTCATCTTCTAAGGTGTTCTTTAATTTCTTTCTTTAGTGTTCTGTAGTTCTAATTGTAGAGCTCTTTCACCTCTTTGTGAGATTGATTCCCAAGTATTTTATTTTTTTCGAGGCTATTTTGAATGGGGTAGTTTTCCTAATTTCTCTTTCTGAAGATTCATCACTTATGTATAAAAATGCGTTGGATTTATGGGCATTGATCTTGTAACCTGCTACTTTACTGAATTCACTTATGAGTTCTAAGAGTTTTCTGGTGGAATTTCCAGGTTCCTCTAAATACATAATCATGTCATCAGCGAACAGGGATAGTTTGAGTTCTTCTTTTCCAATTCGTATCCCTTTAATTTCTTTGGTTTGTCTAATTGCTCTGGCCAGAGTCTCAAGAACCATGTTGAATAGAAGTGGTGAAAGAGGGCATCCCTGCCTTGTTCCAGTTTTTAGGGGGAATGCTTTCAGTTTTTCACCATTTAGAATGATATTAGCCATGGGCTTAGCATAAATGGCCTTTACAATGTTAAGGAATGTTCCCACTATCCCTATTTTTTCTAGTGTTTTGAGCATGAAGGGGTGCTGTATTTTATCAAATGCTTTTTCTGCATCTATTGAAATAATCATGTGATTCTTGACTTTAAGTCTATTAATATGGTGAATTACGTTTATTGATTTCCTGATGTTGAACCAACCTTGCATCCCTGGGATGAAGCCCACTTGATCATGGTGCACTATCTTTTTAATATGTTTTTGTATGCGATTTGCTAAAATTTTGTTGAGAATTTTTGCGTCGAAGTTCATTAAGGATATTGGTCTGAAATTTTCTTTCCTTGATGAGTCTCTGTCTGGTTTAGTTATCAGTGTGATATTGGCTTCATAGAATGAGTTTGGGAGGGTTCCCTCCTCTTCTATTTTATGGAATACTTTGAGAAGTATTGGAATGAGCTCTTCTTTAAAGGTTTTGTAGAACTCGGCTGAGAACCCATCTGGTCCCGGACTTTTCTTTGTTGGTAGGCTTTTGATGACTTCTTCTATTTCACTACTTGAAATTGGTCTATTTAAATTGTTTATGTCCTCCTTGTTCAGTTTAGGCAATTCATATGTCTCTAGAAACCTGTTGATGTCTTCGAAATTTTCTATTTTGTTGGAGTATAGATTTTCAAAATAGCTTCTAATTATGTTTTGTATTTCAATCATGTCTGTTGTGATATTTCCTTGTTCATTCCGAATTTTAGTGATTTGGGTTTTCTCTCGTCTTCTCTTTGTTAGTGTGGCTAAAGGTTTATCAATTTTGTTTATTTTTTCGAAGAACCAACTATTTATTTTGTCAATTTTTTGTATTGTTTCTTTTGTTTCAATTTCATTGATTCCAGCTCTGAGTTTAACTATTTCCTGTCTTCTACTACTTTTGTTGCTGTTCTGTTCTTCTTTTTCTAGGGCTTTGAGCTGTAGTGTTAGGTCGTTTATTTGTTGAGTTTTACTTCTTTTATTAAATGTGCTCCATGAAATAAATTTCCCTCTAAGTACTGCTTTCATAGTGTCCCAGAGATTTTGATATGATGTTTCTTTGTTCTCATTTACCTCTAAGAATTTTTTAATTTCCTTCCTAATATCTTCTGTTATCCATTCATCATATAATAGCATATTGTTTAATCTCCAGATGTTGGAATAGTTTCTGTGTTTTACTCTTTCATTTATTTCTAACTTCAATCCATTATGATCTGATAGAATACATGGTAGTGTCTCTATCTTCTTGTATTTGCTAACATTAGCTTTGTGGCATAATATATGGTCTATTTTAGAGAAGGATCCATGTGCTGCTGAGAAGAAAGTGTATTCGCTCTTGGTTGGATGGTATATTCTATAAATGTCCGTTAAGTCTAAATTATTGATTGTGTTATTGAGATCCATGGTTTCTTTGTTCAATTTTTGTCTGGAAGATCTGTCTAGTGGTGAGAGAGGCGTGTTAAAATCACCTAGTATTATTGTGTTGTGGTCTATTTGGTTTCTGAAATTGAGAAGGATTTGTTTGACATACATGGATGAGCCACTGTTTGGGGCATAGATGTTTATGATTGTTATATCTTGCTGATTTATGCTTCCCTTAAGCAGTATGAAATGACCTTCTTTATCCCTTCTGACTAACTTTGTCTTGAAGTCCGCATTATCGGAAATGAGGATGGATACTCCAGCTTTTTTGCTGAGTCCATGCGCATGGTACGTTTTTCCTTTCACCTTTAGTCTATGGGTATCTTATTCTATGAGGTGAGTCTCTTGCAGGCAACATATTGTTGGATCTTTCTTTTTAATCCAATCTGCCAGTCTATGTCTTTTGATTGATGAATTCAGGCCATTAACATTCAGGGTTATTATAGAGATATGATTTGGTTTCCTGGTCATTTGGTTCATTTTTTAAATTTTATTTATTTATTTGTTTGACACAATTTGTTTCCTCCTTTATTTGACAATTCCTTTAGGATAATTCCTCCCTTTGCTGATTTGCTTCTTTGTTTTTCATCTCTTCCTCATGGAATATTTTGCTGATAATGTTCTGTAATGCTGGCTTTCTTTTTGTAAATTCTTTTAGCTTTTGTTTATCATGGAAGGATTTTATTTCATCATCAAATTTGAAGGTAAGTTTTGCTGGGTATAAGATTCTTGGTTGGCATCCATTTTCTTTCAGGGCTTGAAAAATGTTGTTCCAGGCCCTTCTAGCTTTTAGGGTCTGGATTGAAAAGTCTGCTGATATGCGTATTGGTTTCCCCCTGAATGTAATTTGGTTCTTTTCTCTCACAGCCTTTAAAATTCTGTCTTTATTTTGTATGTTAGGTATTTTCATTATAATGTGCCTTGGTGTGGGTCTGTTGTAGTTTTGTATATTTGGAGTCCTATAAGCCTCTTGAACTTGATTTTCCATTTCATTCTTCAGATTTGGGAAATTTTGTGATATTATTTCATTGAATAAATTGTTCATTCCTTTGGTTTGTTTCTCTAGGCCTTCCTCAATCCCAATAATTCTTAAATTTGGCCTTTTCATGATATCCCATAGTTTTTGTCGATTTTGTTCATGATTTCTTACCATCTTCTCTGTTTGTTCAACTTTGTTTTCAAGGTTAAATATTTTGTCTTCAATGTCTGAGGTTCTGTCTTCCCGGTGTTCTATCCTATTGGATATGCTCTATGGAGTTCTTAATTTGGTTTATTGTTTCCTTCATGTCAAGGATTTCTGTTTGTTTTTTTTTCAATATCTCTAACTCTTTATTGAAATGATCTTTTGCTTCCTGTATTTGCTCTTTTAACTGTCGATTGGTGCGATCATTCAATGCTTGCATTTGCTCTTTCATCTCATTGTTTGCTTCTCTGATCATTTTAATTATGTACATTCTGAACTCCTTTTCTGTCATTTCTTCTGCCATGCTGTCATTGGGTTTTATTGATGTAACATCTAGATTTGTTTGCAGCATTTTCTTTCCTTGTTTTCTCATATTGTTCAGGTATCAGTGGACCGCTGAGATATTGCAGATTTCCTCTATTGACTTACAATGTCCCTGAAGATTTCTATATATATCCCCCCTTAGCCTTCAGTAGGCTGAAGTCTTGGAGGAAGTTGATAATGCGGTGCTCCACAAGGAAGCTGCCTCTCTAGGAGTGGTGGCCTTCAGGTGGGGTATAATCCCTGCTAGTGGGCAGAGGTGCCTCCACTTGTTCACCAATGGTCATCCAAAGGGGACCTAGGCTGCGGGCTGAGGCAAGGCCTGTTTGGGCCTGAGTCTCTAGTTTTACCGTCCTTGTGGGGAAACCTCACCCGGCAGGGAACTCACCCGGTGGGGAGGTCTCGCTGGTCAGTACCCTCCTAGAGGTTCCCCTCAATTTACAGCTACCGCCTGGGCTGGGCTGCCTTCCTCTGCAAAGTTCCCAGGGGCCCGGCCCTACCTCCTGGGCCTGGGAGCCTCACCCTTCGCAGATGAATCTCCTTAGGATGCCCCTCCTCAGAGAATCTGCCCGCAGGCCTGGAACCTTTGCTCTGCCCTAAGCCTGTCTCTGTGCGGCTCTTCCACCCACAAACCTCCTAGATCCTGGGACCCCGCTCTACACCTAATTGCCTGGCTATGCGGCCCCTCCTCTGAGCAGCCACCTGGGGCCCCGTACAATCGCTCTGAGACCCAGAGACCTGCCACACACCTCTTCCTCCAGACAGCCGCCCAGTATTCCGGTGCGGTCACTAGGATTCCAAGAAACTTAATGTGTGCCTCCACCTCCCACCAACCACCCGTAGCCCTGGGCAATCAATCACTCCGATTTGAAGTGACCCTCCCCGTTCCTCCTCCTTCTCCAGATAACCCCCCGAGTGTTCAGAAGCGGTCGCTCTGAGTGGCTCTGAATCCACGTGAACCGCTGCACTGGTCCTCTGAGCAACCGCCCGGAGCTCTGGTGCGGCCACTCAAGACCAAGCGACCCACCACGCTTCTCCTCCAGGCAGCCCCCCTGTGTTCAGGCGCTGTCACTTTAAGTCCAAACAACTCACCACTCGCCTTCTCCTCTGAGCAGCTGCCTGGAGCGCTAATGTAGTCACTGCGAGTCCACATGACCCGCCGCGCTCCTCCTCCTCCTCCTACTCCTCCGGGCAGGCCCCGGGGTTCAGAAGTGGTCTGAGTCCAAACAGCTCGCCACGCAGCCCCTCCTCTGGCAATCGCCAGTAGCTCTGGTGTAGTCACTCTGAATCCAAGTGGCTGCTCTCCTCTTCCTCCTCCTGGTCCTCAGGGCAGGCCCCGGTGTTCAGAAGCAGTCGTTCTGAGTCCAAACAGCTCGCCGCGCAGCTTCTCCTCTGGCAACCGCCTGTAGCTCTGGTGTAGTCACTCTGAATCCAAGTGGCTGCTCTCCTCTTCCTCCTCCTCGTCCTCAGGGCAGGCCCCAGTGTTCTGAGTCCACACAGCTCTCCTTGCCACTCCTCCCCTGGGCAGCCGCCGGAGCCCCAGTGGTTGCTCCGAGTCCCAGCGCTGTGCCGAGCGGCCTCCTTTTCCGCGCTCCCAGTTGTCCGAGTTCACTGCTCCAGCGGGGGGAGGGGTGTCTCACCAGCAGCTCTACTTCACAAAGTTCCCTGCGTTCCGGGACCACCGTCCCATCCGGGACGCCTTCCCAACGGGTGAGAGTCACCCGGCTGCTTTGAGTTGGTCCCAAGTGTCTCAATATCTCCTCTTTTGAATCCTGAGTCCTGGAGCAACACGAAATGCAGCACCCTCTAGGCCGCCATCTTGAAAAAACCAGAGATGGATCTCTCTCATGTTTCTGATTGTACATATTGTAGAATCACATCGGTCATGTAGTCATATGTATATGAGGTAATAATGTCTGTTTCACTCTACTATCAAAAAGTCAGTTTGGAAACACATCTGGCACAAAAAATTTTGGATAATAATTAATAACTCTACTTTTTCTTAAAATACCAAAGACTTCTGAAAAATCACTGGGGATGGTAGCACATGAAATCTTCCATCTCTGATGTGGGTGGTTAGTTGTTCTCAATGCTGTGTACATAACTATAATATAATGCTTATAATAATGTAGGAATAGTTCATTTTCCATCTTTCAATTTGGACTAGACTTACAACTCTCCTAGAGAGAAATTGTCTTTAAAAACAAGGTTTATTGTTTCTGATTATAACACAAGAAAATTGTGTTGAAGAAATTTTGTAAAATACTTAAAAGTCTGAAGAAAATAAAAATCACATATAATTGTACTTCTAAAAGACAACCTGAATTGCTATTATATTTCATTGTCTTTTTTCCTATGCATGTTCTCAAAGTAAAACTGTGATAATACTAAAAAAAAAAAAAAAAAAAAAAAAAAAAAGAGTGAATAGGAGAAGAAAAGCCAAAGTTTAAACTCATTTTTGCCACCTTCCCACCACCCCCAATCACTTTCCCCCCTGCTCTGCTTTAATTCCCTTGAAAAGTCTGTGTGTTCTCTGTCTCTTTTCCCGCCTTTGGATCTGTGTCCTTTGAAGTCTGTCTCCTGACCTCCCTCCCCTGGTCTAACATGCTTTTGCTTGCTTCCTTTTCTGTCAGGGCTCTTCTTCAGCCCCATATTTCATTTTGAGATTATCTAAGATTTTAACTTTAGATAGTAACTTAACCTTTTTGGAATTTTGTGCATTTTGAATGAATGGCTATTTATACTTAATCACAGGTTTTAGGTTCCTCTTTTCCTTTATTCCTTGTATCTCACATCTCTTTCTTACTTGTAGTCATTTTCCTACTATGTACTCAATTCTTCAGAAATGTTGCATGAGCAGATACCTTTATGAATCCATGCATGACCAGATGCCTCTCTATTTCTTCCTTCTTTATTATTAGTTTGGCTGGTTATGAGATTTCAGGTTCAAAATAACTTTCCTTAGAATTTTGAAGAATTGTTTCTTAATTATTATCATTTTCTTGGTATCTAATGTTTTCATGGAAAGAACTAATGAAGTTTGATTTTAATTCCACTCTGGGTGGCATTCTTTTAAATCTATGGAAGTTTTTGAGGGTTTTCCTCTATATTTATCACTGGAGTTCTGAAATAGGATCATTGTGTTCTAGATGCACATTTTTTCCTATCCAATCTGTTTAACATTTGGAGGGTCCCTTTAGAGTGACATATTCTTTATCTAATTCCGGGAAACTTTCATTTTATTTTTTTGGTTACTCTATCCCCTCCATTCTCTTTGAATTCTCTTTCTGAAATTCCTGCAGGACTAATGCTGGAATTTCTAAGTATAAGCTTCATGTTTTGGTCACACATGCTTCCTTATTTTGCATTCCCTTCTAGTAATATTGCTACATGACAAACTTCTGCAAAGTTTAGTGACTTACAATTATGTTTCATGATGCTGAGATTGACAAGGTTGTTTTTGTCCTATGTCACATTGGCTGGTATCTGTTAAGTGGCTGCATTTGTCTGAGTCACTGGAGCTTATTTTCCCTGTAGCTTCCCTCTTCATGCATTATCATTCTCCCCAACCTCTCCACATGTCTCTTTTCTTCAACAGAGCTGCCTAGGCTTTTCTACCATAGACCAACTGAGTTTCAAGAGGGATCATTCTAAGGTGACAAGACCTTGCTTGTATCAACCTGCTGATGTCCCATTGAATAGAGCAAGCCACATGGCCAAGCCTGAGTCCATGTGGGAGGTTACTGTTACATGTTCAGTCAGTCTTCTGTTGCTGTGACAATACCTGAGATAAACGTCTTGAAAGGAGGAAAGACTTATTTTAGCTCATTATTATAGAGGTTAGGTTTCATTCCGTGGTTGCTTGGCCCTGTCACCTTGGGAATATGGCTGCAATGTACAGCATAGTGGTGGGAACATATAGCAAAGAAGACTTCACCTCATGGTGGACAGGGAGCAGAGAGACAGAGAGAAAGGACCGGGGTCCAAATGGCCCCTTCAAAGTCACATCCCCATTGACCTAACTTCCTCCCATTAGATCCCACCTCCCGAAGGTTCACCATCTCCCAAAAGCTCCACAGCCTGAGGACCAAGACTTCAACACATGACCTTTGAAAGACAGTTGATATCCAAACCAAACTGTAGAAGGGCAGAAGGGCTATGAGGTAGGGGTCTCTTGGAGTTACATTATGTAATATCCAATCAAAACTGGGGTACTGGTAGTTCATCTTTTGAATATAAATTTTTACTGTCTCTTCTGAGATTTAATGCCTTCCTGAGATGCTGCCCAGTTTCTCCTAGGGCCCACCTTCTCTGGTCTCCCCTGGGGGGAAGTGTCTTTGTCCCTCACTGACTAGCTTGGGTGGGGTGGAGGTTAGGAGGGACTCGCCCTCTTAACTGCTGGAGTTCAGCATGTCAGTCAATCTT
This sequence comes from Sciurus vulgaris, assembly GCF_902686455.1. Lineage (NCBI taxonomy): Eukaryota > Metazoa > Chordata > Mammalia > Rodentia > Sciuridae > Sciurus > Sciurus vulgaris. The sequence continues at coordinate 43,852,474 of NC_136464.1, forward strand.
GCAGCGTGCTCTGTAGCCCTTAGCTCATCTGCTGTCTTTTGTTTCTCAGCCCCACAGTGTTTCAGTCCTTACCAGCATTGTGTCATGTGGAAGTGTCCTTCTTTTCCTTGGCTAGTCACTTCTGAATCTTTTCCTCTCCTTTTCTTCCCTACTGCAGATGTAAGGCTGTCCTGTGAAAGAAATAAATTGGATTTTCTACTATAAATAGGTTTACCTTTATCTTTGATCCCCCCAAAAGGTGTTTCACTAAGTCTTTGTGATTTAAATAATCATTTTAATTACATTTGGCAAATATTTGTTGAATGACTCAATTAATGGGCAAGAATTTATTGGTTAGGCTTAATGAAATCTGTTATTGCAAGCATTAGCGTTGAGACTACCCTGGGAGGTCACCTAGTCTAGTGATTCTTAAAGTGCTTAAAATTCATCAGTGGTTTCTCCAGGCACCAAGGAGAAGCCCAGATTTCTTAGCATTTCACAAATGACCTTTTGTGATCTACGAAGTTAATTCACTGTCCCATCTCTTACCCTCAGTTGTTTCTTCTTTTATATTTGGACCAACCTTTAACCAGCCCTTGAGAATTCTTGCTGTCATAATTCTGGCCCTCTGTATGTGTGAGGCTTTCTACTGGGAAGAGTCTCCTCTCTCCAGTGATGAGTTAATTCTAACACAACCTATAGATCCAGTTTCTCTGGAACCTCAAATCCAACTTTTCCATAATGCCAAAGCTGGGTTGAAATCTTTTCTGAAATATTTCAAAAATCTGCCTGTTTGAACACTTATCATGCTGCATTATAATTGCATATGTTGTGTCTGGTTTGCCCAAATAACTGTAAGTAAATCTAGGAGGGCAGGGACTGTGCTGGTATGCAACTGGTAGTGCATGGTTGAACACCTTGCCTACTACTGTGCCTGGCACATGGTAGTCACAAAGGGACTATTTTCTGAGTAATTGATTGAAATAACACCTCTTAACAGACTTTTATAAAATTTGGAGACAATTTTTTGATCATTGGTGGGCATTTAAATATTATGAAGTAGTTGGGTGCAGTGACACATACCTATAATCCCAGATATTTGAGAGGTAGAAACAGAGGATCTTGAATTTGAGACCAACTTGGGCAACAAAATGAGACCCTGTCTCCAAAACGAACAAGCAAGAAAACCCAAACTCAAACCAAACCAAACAAAGCAGAACAACAACAAAAACCAAATGTGGTATGAGGAATGTGTTTAATGTCATATACTAGAGTTTGAAAAAAATTTCCAATTAAAAACAGACTTCTGCTAGTATGAGAGTTTGGAACTTCTGGCCTGGTGCTGTGCTTTCATTTCACAGATATAGAATGGATTCCAGTGTGGGAGAAGTTTATAAAGCCTTACTTTTTCATGAATGACAAAGCCAGAGCTAGCTTGCCATCTTCTTTAGTGCCAAAGCCTCTATAATGGACTGGGTGGAACTGCAGTCCTAGCTGACCCTCTATCACCAAGCTGATCTCAGCCTTCTGTCCATAACCCTCAAGGTGGTACCTGCCCACCTCTGACCCCTCTTTCCCCACCAAGAATGAACAATATTTATGAAAAAGTGCATTCATTAGTGCTCTCAAGGTGCTTGATCACCAAACTCTGATGAGTCTTGTCCAGAAAAGGCTAACCAATTCTATTAATACTATGTTAGTACTTTGAAGAAGGGCCCATTTCTTTGTAGTAGATTCCAAAGCTCTTGCTTTGTGTGTGTTAGATGTCTCATGAGTATCTCACTGTAGTTAGAGAGGTAAGTAGAGTGGTATTTTGAAAAATTCTCTCTTATAAGCTAGGGAAATTAGACTAGAGGACTAGAGGGGTGATATGAATGCCCAAAATGGACAGAGTATGTAAGACAGAGTCAGGTAGAGCAGGAGCTCTTCACTATCCCTTCTGGGAATCACTATGCTCCCAGAAAAGTAGCTTCATAAATAAATACCTGATGTTTTCCTTGATCAGAGACAAACCACAGCAGAAGACAAATTAGCACAAGGCAAAATGTGCTCATTTCTGGATTGGGATGTTAAATAGGGCCTTCCCTGTCTTTGACACTCAATGGGGGATATCATGGGTGCTATGCTGCACCACCCAGATTTCCCCTTAAGGATGAGACACTGAGTACCCCAGGTATAGGGAGTGTTTGCTCCTGTTGTTTCAGAGCAGTGGATGCTTCTGGGAGCCTCTCTTGGTACAGTTCCCTTTCTTGTCCAAGCTCCTTCCTTCTCCTCAGTGTTGAGTAATGCAGAGGAACAGAGACCTGGCCTCCTTGCCTGTTTATGGAAAAGGCCAACCCAGCTTGCAAATTCCCAGGTTTATTGCTTGAGGGGCTATGAAGCCCCACTTCTCCATCTACCTGCTCCTACTCCTTCACTGCTTTGGAAAATCTCCATTTTGCAGCCTATATCCAGGAAACTCAACCAACACAACTGTCAGTGAGCTGGGCCCTACCCATTTCCCATGGTGGAGCAGAGTTCAAACAACAAGTTGAGAGAGGAGGAGGGACTTCAATTGCAAAAAGAGCAGGAAATAGGTAGATTTGGGACAATATGGAAACTGACACCCAACTCACACCTGAAAAAGCTTATGGGTGCTAGGGTTGTCCTAGTTGTGCTGGAAGATAGGAGAGGGAATCAGTTGCAGATGTGGGTCCCCTGGAGAAAAGACAGACTTTGAGCACCTTTAAGATTCTTCACTCAAAAGACACCACCCAAAGGGGTTAGATGACCTCTCCCTGATGGACTGTGGAGGCCAGAGGCTTAGGAAATAGTCATATAGGCTAGTGGAAGAGGTGCTATCACCTCTGGCATTGTGGCGGGGGGGGGGGAGGGTCTCTGAAAAACTCCTGAAAGTGCCCCACAGGTCAAAAGACCCAGTATTTGGGTGTCTGCTCATGACTAAGGGCATTTAAATACCCATAGAAGATCAGAGAAAGCAGAAAGTTTTCTCTGGACACTTGGACAACCTTTACTTCTCTCTTCCCCAACATCAGAAGAGATGGCAGTAGCATAGTGCATGGGATGGGTGGGCAGGGATAGCGGAAAAACCATGATTAAAATACGAAAAACAAAAAGACTGCCCTCCCCCAGCACCACAAAAAAAAAAAAAAAAAAAAAAAAAAAAAGACTGCCCTCCTTTCCTATAGAGACTTTCTCTCTGGTTCTGATGTGGTGGTGACTTAGGAAGAGAAGTTTTCAGTGGAATAAGAAACTGGAATTTTGATATTTAAGGTGATCAGATTCTGTTCTTCCTGCACACGAGACACTAGTCAATACCTAAGAATGACTGAGAAAGCTCTGGGAACTGACTGAGATTTTTATTAAGGGACAAAGATGTATGGTTTGACTGAGCAGGTTTGGAACTGATCTGGTGAGAAGGGACAATTTTGCTTTATTCTTGAACCCTGCTGAGTTCCACTCATTCAATAAAACAGGGCATGCTTAGAAACCTTTTTTTTCATTAATTTCCTGCTGGGACTACACCAAGGACAGAATGTAGTATGGCAAACCCTTTGATCTGGAAAGTTTTTTTAGAGCAGTATTTCTGCAATTGTATTTCATATTCTGTCTGATGTTAATGAGTATTTATTGAAAAAGGTTCTTTGTGGACAAATAATCTGAGAACAACTGAGCTAAAATTTCAATGATATTCCTTCTTTATTTCAGACCCTCTCAGAACCTTTAAGAGCATAACAGACCTTGTGAATTTCCAGGATAGATTTTCCCATCTGAAACTCATTAGGTCACTAAATCATTTCTGTGATGACTGTTTCTTAAGCCTAGTATTTCTGGGGACACTTAGGAATAGATGAGTTTTAGGAGCATGCCTCCTGATCCTAGTGTGTTGGAGCAGGGCTTTCTGGTTACACATGTGTGGCAGGATATGTTAAGACATTGTCACAGTCAGTTTGGGCTGCTGTGACAGAAATATCATAGACCTGGTGACCAAACAACATTTACTTCTCATAGTTGGAAAATTCAAGATTAAGACATCTGAAGATTCAGTGTCTGGTCATGGGCTCATGGATGGTATCTTTCCACTGTGTCTTCACATGATGGAAAAAGAGTGCTCTGAACTCTTCATCCCCTTTTATGGGTACCAGTCCTACATAGGAGTCCAGACTCCTGGCCTAGTCACCTTGCAAAGGCCCAACCTCCATGACCCCACAAATATGCATTTTGGGAAAACATAAACATTCAGTGTATAACTGATACTAACTGAGATTTTTGACCTTGCTTATTGGCGTAGACATGTCAGGTAACAACTTCAGGTTTACTCTGAACTCACCCTGCCTGTGTATGGGGCTTGCTTTTGAGGGAGTTGCCACACAGGTCCTCATAGCTGTGCACTGCAGAGCACTAAGATATGTGGGAAGGGATCCCTGTACCTGGGCAAGGTCACAGCCTGTTCCCTTTGAAGTTATTTTCCTGTGGAGCATCTTCTGAAAAGCTATTTCCTCTCATGCCCCTACACCTGTCTAGGGATTCTGTTACCCACCATCCTGAGACCAATGCCCTTCTTGACCAGGACTCCCTCTGCCAGCCTTGGTGACATCTTCCTTTCATTCACTCTTCTTCCTGATAGAAGTTTCAAAGGTCCTGTAGCACGGTCATACAGCCTTTTAGTGTAATATTTACTCGTGGAGAAAGTAGCTTAGGGCATGAAGCAGTTCTGATACTAGGCACAGAACCTTCTGGACTCAGGTGAGGACTGAGGCAACACTCAGAGCTGGGCATAGATGAGAACAGCAACATCTGTCATTGAAACACAGAACTCCAAGGAGAACATATTGTACATCTAGGAAAATTCTTATCAAGGTTCAATTTATTATTTCCTCCATCTCATGCGTGTAACTTTTGCCCTTGCTGTAGAAATCCTATTGATTTATAATAAACCCCTGCTCATGGAAGGGAAATGAGAGTGCAAAGCCCACGGCTGTGTTATTGTGCTTGCAGCTAATATTCCGTGCAGGTTGGAATATTACTATGGATAGCATGACCCCCCTGCATCCGTGGGGACCCAGAGAGCTTATTTCAGCACCTCCCTCATCCTACCACGTGGGATCTCACCTCCTCTGGGGAGTCCCTGGGCTCCTCCTGGAGCCTCTGGGAACTAGGAATCTGAGGAGGATGAAAAGAATATGATGAGACTTACAGGGGTTAAAAAGTGTCCTGCAAGCAACTCAACAGAAGAGTGTCTACAAAGGAAACAACATCCATTCGCTTCAGATTTCACTGCAACATGGAACTGCAGTCTCCAGAGGTTTAAAGGAAGAAGGTTGTGACCTTAGAATTCTGTGTTCAGCTAAATTGTCGTTGATGTGTGAAGCCATAAAAAAGACACTTTCAAAAATGCAATGGTTTAGAAAGTGTACTTCTTTCTTATGCTTCCTGGAAACTGTTGTGAGACGTATTTCAGCTGACTAAGAGATAAATCAAATCAAGGGTTCAGAAGCTGATGATATTGTATGCTGCAAAGAAAGTCTCAGTGTGTCCAAAGAGTATAAATGACACAAGCCACATTTTCCTGACTGGATATGATAGAATGAGGAGGAAAATCTCCAAAACTCATAATAAATGGGCTAAAAAATAATTTTCATAAATGATTGCTAGAGGAAAGATGAAATAGAAATGCAATTATAGTATATTTCAAAAATGAGGAGTTTGATACAAATGAAAATATTTTAGAATTTATTAATGATCATTCCATTTATAAATGAGAAGTTATTGCCTAGGCTGACTTGTGCCAGAGGGAGGGATAGGGTCAGGACAGGTGTCTGCATCTTCTTCTGAGATGAAAGTGATGGAAGGAAGAGCCACTTACCTGGGAGAAGCTTTTGTCACCTAAATTGTCCCTTGAACAGGGAATCCTTCCCTGGGAGGGTAGATGAACTCGTCTGATAGAATTCTTCAGAAAAAGAAACAGAATATTAGGGAGTTCTTCCTTGAGGACAAGAAACAGGAAGTGGAATCAAAGGCAGGAGCAATAGAGTCAAAAGAATGACATCCAGCAGCCCTTGAGATTCAGATAAAACCACTCGATCCCCAAATATCTGTTCCTAGCCATTTCCTGGTTTGCCAGTGCCTTTTCAAGAAGCAGATCCACCTGCTGGAATAACTGCAGTGGTACACATGAACTGGGGTTGGAGAATGTCCCCTGTCTCCATTGGTGTGACTGCTGCAACGTGGCCATTGGGCAGGTGGAGAAGCATACCCATCCCTGTTGTGTCTTCACTTGCCTCCTGCTTCAGGAGGTCACCAAAGTCTGGTCAAAGCCCAGCCTTCATAGGCCCCTTTGGAGCTCCTCAGAACTATGCCTATTTCTTGGGACAGGAAGCCCAGTGGAGTGAAATGCTGTCACAGAGGCCATTGAGTTCTTCCAGTTCCCTCCTGGCAGGCTGTCATCTGCAGTTTTGTCTGCTCTAACTAGCACCTCTTCCCCAAGCTCATAGAGCAGCAGCGGTCTTTCCACCCTTTGCCTCTTAATTCCTTTCCTCATCCTGTGATCACAGGAGCATACTAATCTGTCTGTGGTTAGTGTACCCAAGTCTGGCAAGCACCCTACAAGGGTGGATTGTGCAACCTTGTGAGATGAAATGTGAGTTTTGTTTACACATGAGGCAGATCCATCAAATTCCCAGGTCTATTAATGCTCAGAATGTGGCCATGGCCCCTAGGGGAAAAGTTGCTGCCTTTAGGGAGTGTTCAGGGAAGATAGCACCTTGGCATTCTGAGACACACACAAGCAGAATTCTTGTTTGCACAGGATGTGCCAGCTGCAGAAGAAGTGGCCCCTGAACTGGCATGGTCAGAACCACAGACCCCTTCATCCCACTGTGGCTTCAGCAGCTGGAACTCCTACTGGCAGGGCTCCTGCAGTGTGACCTTTGGGTGTCAAGGGGCATCTCTATGCCTGCTATGTCTTCCTCTGCCTTTTGCCCTGGGCAGCTGGAGCTGCTGTGGACCCAACTCCTCACTGCTCTTGTCTTAAGACTGATTGCCTCTCCTTGACCCTCCAGATATCAGAGAATGATCATTCTGAAATAGCAGTCTGTGTCTTCATTCTTTAAATTTTTCAGAGCCTGCCCATTTTCCCGCTGGATAATATCCACATACTTTAAGGAGACTCCAGGATTGTGCATGACTTAGCCAGGCTTATTTCACTCCCTTTCCTCTCTAATGCCATTCTGCAGCATTGCTCAATGACGCTGTCTTCCTCACTTCAGGCTGTTGCTCATGATTTTCTCACTGACAGTGTGGGTGAGCAGCTGCTTCTCCTACTACAGGTCTCTGTTCTGACAATGCTTTCTGCAAAGCCTTTCGTAGTGCCCAAAGCGTGAAGTCCCCTTCTGAGCTCTGGAGGCATGTTCTACCTTCCCCAATACAGCAGGCATCACATTGAATTGTCATCGCTTATTTTCTGATATACTCCTCTCCCTCAGCCTAACAGGCCATGTATTCTGCTACAGTGACAGCTTTGTAAATTGTTTTTGTTTGTTTATTTTGATGCTTCTATCAGTTCACATCCTAACCTATAACTGGTGTTTAATAGTTGCTTGTAGAATCATATGACTAATGGTAGATGCACTGCAGACTTATTGGCTACTGCACTTGCCACAGAAGAATGGCAGCATGTGAGAGGTTGCCCGACTCCTTTGGGTTTCAGAGCCTTCAAGTGAGGGTGCTGGTTATATGGGAGTTTCATGTCCACCTGAGAGAGTCCAGTTTTGTCGAAGGACCACCAGACGCATGCATGGAGAGGGAGGGAATGTGAATTATTCCCTAGGTTTACTCCCCTTTGCAGAGTTCCTGAATGTGGCTGCGACTAAATCCAAATGCCTTTGGTGTATAACTGGAATCCACAATCATGCTATTTTCAAAAATTGCAGAAATTTTGTTTCTGTTTGTGTCAGAATTCCAAGGTTGTGGTGGGTGGTTTGGACTGTGCGAGGGAGAATATGGGTTGGAAAAGTTAGTTCCTGCAACCTTTTAAATTACATCTGGTCAGTAAATACCTAAAGAAATGGAAAAGCAGATAATCTTAGGGTTTCCATAGATTCCATCTCCCCTCCCCTGCTCCCTCTGGACATAAAACCTGATATGTCTCAGTCTCCCTAGCAGGGAGGTAGGAATTTTGGAAAGTGGAATGTGGATGGAAGTGATATGTATCATTTCCAGGACTGGTAGCTCAATGCCTCTTATATGATACCCCTCACATACTTGTTCTTGCCTTGTTGGCCAAGCAGATATAGAAGATCCAGCACAGATCTCCAAAATCTCCAGGGCTTCAAGGTATCTAAGAGATGAAGGAGCAACTAAATAGAAGGTGTCTGGGCCCCAAATGACTGCATGAAACAGAACAATTAACACTATCCTTCCTTTCTCAGTGACTCAGTGTGGTCTGTGATGTGAATAAGAAACAAATCTTTGCCTTATTAAGCTACTGAGGTTTGAGGGTTATTTGTAAAAGGACTAAGCCAACACAGCAACCTTCTAGGCTCAGTTATCCCCAGATTATTGTTCCTGAATCAGCTTCCTGAATTTCCAATTTTATTCTAGAAACCTTAGAAGACAAGGTTATGAGTAGGTAGAGGCCTTGGTGCAAAAGAGTTAATGCAGATACTGGCCATTCAAGAAGACTGAGGGGCCTTGAGTGTTTGCTGGCTATATTGCTCCTGTCACTGGGATGTTCCAGGGCCTATGGGAAATTGCCTGCTCAGAGTGTGGTTGTGGTTTGCATTGGCAGGGCTGGTGTAATGCCTATCTTGAGCAGATGTTCCAGATGTTCAAACAACTTGCAGTAGCTGACCCCTGCTAGTCCCACAGTAAATGTATGCCCTTGAACATCTGATCGCTGCGGACCATGAGTAGGGAACAGACCCAAACCATGTTCTAGGGCACTTGCTGTCCAAGTTACAAAAGAGAGCAGCTGATTCTTCTGCACTGTAGTGGAGAACTCCAGCTTGGGAGTCAGATTTGGACTTGAATTCCTGCTGTAATATTTAAGTAAATATGAGCAATCTTAATATCTTTGAATGCCACATTTTACTTCTCTATACACACACACACACCTTTATAGATATTTCTTTATATTTACATAGAAATGTCTATTGAGAGATAAAACTGATACCTCTTACACAACCCTCAGTATAGTGCCTAATACATAATATCTTCTAAATACACTAAATACATGCTAGTGCTATCCTGGGTTAATAAGTATATATATGTATAAATTATATATATACACATGTATATAAGCATAATATACATGCATATATACATATAAATATAGATGCATATAAAAATGGCTACTCATTGAATGCTCCTGCCACACAGACACTTTTGGGTTGATTCACTTAAATTTTGCAACAATCCTATGATTTTCTCAATTTTATAGGTGAGGAAACTGAGGCAGAGTAAAATATATTCTGCAGTTCACACAGTTATAGTTTTAGAGGTGATGCTCAAGTTCACACCATCAGGAGTCCCTGCTCTTATCTACAAAGTGGTCAAGAAGATGAGGATGCTGGGAGGTGAAAGATGAGAATGTTGATATCGCCATCGTCTGGCTTGTCTGCACTTTCCACAGGTCATTTGCTTACAAGAAAATTTCAGTGCAGCTGTTTGTTCCTTTCCCTCTGGCTTTCATGGTTCTCACTTGGACAGCTGAAGCATCTTCAGATGCAAGCAAAGAGGTCTCTTTCAGTTCAGTGAAGTGTCCTTGAGCACCAGTAGCCCCGGTGCATCTCAATAGTAGAGCCAGGGGCCTGGCTTGGGGAGAAGACTGCAGACACATGTGGCCCTAAAAGGAGCACAGCTTATCCCGTGCAGTGCACTTTGCCCCATAGGTTCTATCAGGAAATGCCTGCAGAGCTGTTGGGGAGGGCCTGGAGCTGTTCTCTGTCACTGCCTTTCAATGTTATCTGTGAATACAGCTGGAGAAGACAAAGCTTCCACAGCTTCTGCCACTGCCCATGGTTCATGGCTCTCTTGCCCAGCTCCTCTAGCAAATAGCAGCATCAGAAACTTGACATTCTGGGTGAAGCCTCACTAGGGACTAACTGGCACCATCAATGGTGCTGCCCATTGAAGTCTTACTGGTTCCACTCTTTGGTAAGGGTCACTTTACATATGGAGCCTAGTTCTAGACATATTAAGGAAAACTACAGTAAACCTGGGCTATCTCTGGAGGACAATGGTGTCCATCTGGGGCTGTGGTCACTGTCTCAGTCTCAGGATCACCCAGCAACACACCATGGGGACAGCCATCTCCTGGGGATTGACCTTCCCCTTTTCCTGGTGCCATGTTCAGTTTGGCTAAGAGGCTACTGCTGGAGAAGTATATGCCAAGGGCACCAGATATGCAGTCATACTTTCTGTTGCATACCCATCTTCCTTCTCATAGTAAGGCTGAGCTACTGAAGTTTCTGCTATGCTAGGACTTCTCTCTATTCCTATGACCATAGGTAGAAGGAAACATGTCACAGTGCCAATGACGTTTCAGAATCTCCTGAGTTCAACCCTCATATATTTATTGAATATGAGCTTTTCATGTAGGTGTCATTGTTGGTCCTGGTGAGATAGCTATGAATTGGAAAAGTGAGGTGTCTGTTTCTGTAGAACCGATGTCTTAGAAGTAGAGACTCTTAGGAAAAATAAAAAAAATGCAAAAATGCAGCACCAGATGTTAGGGGCAGTTGTGGCTGGCCGATAGCTCCCAGAAAACGCTCCGCAGACACGAGGTCTCACACAAGGGACTTTATTTATGCATCCCACTCAGGAAGAAAAGAAAGGGCGAAAGAGAAAGATGGCGCATGGCTTCTCCCAGATATTGGAATCTCCCGGGCTGGGAGGAACCAGTAGCATGTTAGGACATAATGTGGGAGGTGGGAAGATGGCGGCAGCATAAGCCGGAAATTCCTGTAACGTAAGAGGCGGGCAGCTTTATACCTTACAGAGACAGATAAGGCACTTGTTTGCAAATATAAGTTAGCAGGATAATTTGGATAGTGATAAGTGTTAAGAAAAACAAAATAGAGTCATGTGATAGAGTAACTGAGGGTCTTGTATCTCAGGTGGTCAGAGAAGCTTCCCTGGAAGAAGTGAAATTTGAGCTATGACCTGAAAAAAGAACCAGAGTTTGGGAAAAATGATCTAGGTAGGATAGGGAAGAGCTTCATATTCCCTAAGGTCAGGATGAGCTCAGAAAGTGTGAGGCTGACCTTTGACTTCAACCATAGCATACAGGGATCCTCCCTTTGCTGTGCTTGTGCAGGATCTGGAGTTGAAACTTTCATCTCCTAGCTCCTTTTGCTGAAAAAAGTTTTCACAAGGGATACTGAGGAATGGCAGTCTTCCTCCAAACACAGGGTTCAAGGGGGCCAGGAATCCAAGGGTAAGGATGAGAACCCCAAGTCACTGGGACTTGAGCATGTGGTCTCAGTCTGATTCCTAGGATCCAGTCTGAAAGAGATAAGTGTAACTTAAAAGAAGAAAGAACTAACTAGTTTTTTCTCTTAGGAGGCCATTAATAAATTGAGCTATCACGCATCATTGGTATCAATCCAGTGTACCCAAGGACAAAGGTAAGACCTTTGAGAAGTTTCCATGAATGTCTGAGTTTTCCAAAGCACAAAGTAAGTGGATCCCCAGTCTCTGCCTCTTGGTTCCAGCCAGTGAAGTGCACTGGAGGCTGTATTCAGAAGGCTCACTTTTGGGAGGGTTTCTCTGAGTCAAAGAGGACCTGGTATTTGCTCTTCTTGCTTGATATCTATGGTGCTAGAATGAAATAAGTTACAAGACACACAAAGAAATTCTGGCTGTAGCCCCTTAGCTTATCTTCAATAGGCTAGACTTTCACTTGCCTGGATCCCTGTTTCCTCCCTCCATGTTCATCTCTTTAATGGAACTGCATTATGGTCATGAACCAAGCAAGATCTGTCACCATCTTCTTTTGGTTCTTTATATGTACCATACACAGTCAGGGTTCCTAGGTTCCCAGGTTTGAATTCTTTCTCTGAGTAGCTGTGTCATCTACTTGTAGCTTGAGCATGACATGGAACTTCTCAGAACCTCAGTGTCTTTCTCTGTCAATTGGATAGTAGTGTGGATTCTTTGAAATTGAGTTATCTAATGTTTTTAAACCACTTAGTACTGTGCTTAGCACAAAGTAGACTGTATCTTCAGATCTTCCCTATGCTTCACTTGCACTTCACTGCTATGGACCAGGCCATTGGCACAATACCTGATTCATCCTGCTAATTAAAAATGTCTTCAGTTTCCCACAAAATAGTCATCCACCTGATCACAGCATGAATTAGCTACTCCTGGTGAATCTGAGGATATGGGCTCCAGGGTCACCCTGGCTTGTTCCTAGGTGACATATCCAACTTGCCACTCTCCCTCCTTCTTGCCTGTTGCTTGATGCTCCTGGGGAGATTTGTGATGTCAAACCAGGTCACTTCCCTGCCAGCTCAGTCCTGTGACATGAAGTGAGAAAGATATGGATTCCACCCTTCGATACAAGGTGAGATTGAGGTTGGAAATTAATGAGGCCAGAACCCAACATCCTTCTTTCAGGTGGCCTTGTTGCTATCACTAATGCCTAGGGCTGTCTAAATAGGGTTGGGGAACTGGCCTCCACCCATTGTCTGGGAACATCAGAGTAAGTCTGTTGCCTATGGTGACATTTAGTTCTGGCAATTACCCAACACAATGCTCATCCACCCTCAAATTTAATACAGAAATCAGGTGTGCTGTGAAAGGGTCTGAAAAGCCTTTAATTTTCTCAGCCATCTAGGGCTCCGTGCTGACTGGAGTGTCCCTGGTATAAAAGCAATGTCCATCATGTGCTTTGCTGAATACAACACTTACCCAGCTGTGCAATCTTACCAGACAGCTCCACAATGGGGCTCAATCAAGGCCCAGACTTCTCCCCCGATCCCCTCAGACCTGCTCCGCTTCCTTCTCTTTGGGTAAAAGAATGAGTTCATTGTTGGGTGTTCCTTTGATGCTTATCTTTAGCTGACAGGAAGTATCTGCTGCCACTTGTGACCCTTGAGGTGCTGCTCCTTAACCTCACAACCCAGTTTTCTTGGCACAGGGGTTAGCAGACTGTCATTTTCTCTAGCTCTATTTTCCCTTCTAGCAACTGAAATGACAAAGCTATTCCTTTGGCAAATTCAGAAATTTCTGTTTAAACTGCCAACCTGTGAGACTTTGAGGTCCATTAAGTCTTTCTCTTAGTCCCAGAGCTGAGTTAACTGGAATTCAGCTCCACAGGTATTAACTGACAATCTGAACTTGAATGCCCCACTTAAATAAACAGCTCTGTAGAGGAGAGCTTGCATTACAGGCAGCCACAAGTAAATCAAGGAGGAATGAGCTGGCTTATGTCTTTGACTCTCCTCAGTAGTTTTTGAGGAATCACTGGAGAAGGTACTTAAAAAGAAAGAGGTTTCACAATGGATCCAACCATCTGACGTTTGGTCTATTGTCAGAATGTTGCACTTTCTGCAAGAGTTATCACAGCATTGATGGCTTCACTGCAAGGTAGTCTGCAACACTGCAGAGCAACACCAATCTGGTAATAGGATTTGCAAGACCTGCCCAAACTTTGGGGTAAATTTTCAAGAAGGGCTAGGCATCTGTCTTCTTTATAGACATTCCAAGAGGCATGGGACCTCTGGTCCAACTCTATGGAAACATCTGTTCAGGTAGTATGTCTAGTGCATGCAAGATGGCAGCCATGAGTTGGAGTGAGGCAGGATCCAGTCCAAGTAGGTGAAAGAGTTCCAAGATCTCAGAAAAGCGTTGAGATCTAATACTCAACTAATCTAATACTTGTCCCATGCTAGACAGGATATCAGGTAGATTGAGCTCTCAAGATATGGATCAGCTCTGGAGCATGGAGGTTCACCAGAACTCAGGGCCTTCAAGGTCAGTGAATTCCAACTTCCGATCAACAGGGTGGCTTACAGAATATCACCAAGAGGTTTTGTGAGACTGGTGCTGCAGGCTGAAGTAGGACTGGGTAGGGTAAAGTCTGGGAAAAGAGAGCGCTATTCCTCATATGTACAAGAAAAAACTACCAAAAGGTCAATTGGCATTTCCCTGGAGAATAATCTCACGCTGATTAATGTGATTATAGCAGTTTATACGTGTTGCTGGCACCCAGAATTGGGTTTGCAGCATAGACTAATAGTCCTTAGAAGCTAATGTTGTTTCTTACCATTGATTTTTCCTTCTATGATTTGGCTGCATTCTTGGGCCATGTTTAGCTCTACTTCCTGCACAGCCCCTATACTAAATGTACCTCTTTCACCGTCTATTTTCCCTTTATTTTCACCCTGTGTTCTAATTATTGATGCACAACAAATTGCCTCAAAACTTAGTGACTTAAAATGGCAAACTTTTAAATTTGGTAATATACTATAAGAAACATTATAATATAATGTTACATATATTACATGTGTAATATAATATAAGAATAATTTTGTGGCTGCAAGATTAATGGCAGCTGTAAGGCCTACTCAAGCATCATGCCAATATAACCTGTCACTTATCAGTGTGGTGATTTCCAGGAGATGAGACCATATCAGCACAGATATAACTCACATACACCTTATAACAAAAGCTCACTCTTACAAGAATGGTTTACACTCCTTTCATCTGATAATTGACTTGGGAAAAATATAGGACTAAGAAAGGGGAAAGAATCCCCCATACTTTCAGAATGAGGTCTAGATGGAGACTCTCCTGTTTAGGTGGTTAGCTAATCCCCTGACTGCATCTAGCTCATATTGCCAACTCTGGTTCCCGCTATCCATCTTATAAGAGTGCTATTAGAATATACTGCTTGAACATTAGATGGTACTAAGACTTATCATTGTCATGAATCTGACCAATGGTGAAAAGTTGTCCCTGTGGAATCTGGTTACCAAGACCATTTAAGACCCCAGAAATTGACAATATACTATTGGATTCCATCCAGCTGGTATTTAGAAAGGATATAGCCTAAATATGTTTTCTCTGTGCCATGATGTCTTAGTCCTCAGCTGGGAAGAATAATTTGGGGTAGTTAGAATGTCTGGGGTCTGGAAAAGTCTGAAAACTTCTTCATTCACAAATACGACACTTGGACTGGAATGGCTAGAAGACTGGGATTGTTTGGGACTCTCATCAGGGTTGTTCGTCCACACCATGCTCAACCAGCATGGTGGTTCAAGACTGTAGGGGTAAGAGTTTGAGCTTGGTCTTGCTTTGAAAGATATATAGCACTGCTACCACCACAGTCTCTTGGCTGAAGTGGGCACTGACCCGTTAAACTCAAGGGAAGTGAATGCAGGGAGGATGATCCCAGAGTCTGTGGCCATGATTTAAAAAAAACACAATGCCCTCTCTATATTTGCTTGATTGTTGCTGCTTCTAATGCTGAACCTGCTTTCTTTTCTCTCACTCGTCTCAAACAGTCTGCCTCCCTATTCAGGCAGTGTGCTCCCACTTATCTGTCTGAGCCCATCTATTTTTTAGTGTGTTTTCCTGCATGGTTGCAGGGATGGAATTTTTCTTTATCTATCCCCCAGGAAAACCTGTCTTTTGACTGGGTTTGTAGCAATGACGCCAGGAAGATCAGGAACAAGGAAAGCATTATTCATGGTGCTATCAAGATGCTTCTGGTTCTTTCTCTTCTCCCAGTAGTTTTGTCAAAGGTCATACTTCTATAGGCAATACAGACTACAGAATAAATCATTATATCTTCAGTGTTTCAACTTTCTCTGCACTCTAATAGCTCTCCTCCATGCAAATCCACACAATTGAGATGTTTACCATGTATGTTAGCATATTATTTTCTGATTGTTTAAAAATATGTTGTTCTGGTCTCCTAGCCTACATAAAATTTGTAGGGGTGAGAAAACGTGTGTTGTGGTTACTTCATACCATACCAGCCTCAGTGCCAGCAAAGTAATCTTCTTCAAACTAGATATTACTTGATTAGAAAGGTCATATTCAGTTTTTCCTCCATGAGATTTGAATTCTTGTTTTGTCTGAATGTTTGATTGGCCTGACAAAGTAAGTAACATAGTGTAGGTGGAAGTAAGTGACAGCTGAGGGAGTCCATGAGACTTTTTTTCACAAAAGACATTCATCTATCAAAACAATGCAACTTTAGATTTGTGGCATTATTTGTGGAACATTTTCATGGTCTTCTCTGCTATTGGGGGTGAGTTAAGAGCCCTGGAGCTGGCAACTAAGATGAAGGTCGAATCCCAACTCTGCCACTAAATAGCACCATGACCTTGGGATGTCTCATCCCTCATTCTGAAACCAAGTCTCCTGAGCTATAAAAGGGTAGTAATAGAACCTATTATTTAGAATTAGGACGCAATAGCCCCACTTTTTATGGCAAGGATTGAATAAAGGAATTTATGGGAAAGTGTTTGTAAAGTGCAGATATAAAGGTTTGTGATTGTTCATTAGAGGGCTAAGTCAGGGTTTGTTAACTCCAGGAGCTAGACTGGTGATTTAAATTCTCATGGAAGCTGGATCTATAGAAAAGGAGAATGTTACAAATGCCATGTCAGAAGTGGATGTTTCTCTTCATCTTCAGGTGACAGGTGCTCAGTTCAGTCACAGGTAACCAGATTTCATTTTCCCAGAGGATCCATTAATTTAGCATATTTTAAGAGGACCCTTTTGGTTTCAAATATTTGTTACTCATTTACAGCACAAGCACACGCATTTTTTTTTAAAAGCATAATGTGGGACAAACAGAGTAGCCTGCAACTCATTTCTGTCCTACATATTGACAACTTAAGACCTTGTCTAAAAATGATGCTGTGGGCATAGAAGTGGCATAACATAACTTCCTCTGCTCTTTCCTACTCAGTGCAATGATAATACCTGGAAATAATGCCAGAAGTAACCAAGGGAAACTCTGAACAGAGGAATGTGAGTGCTTAGGGGTCCTGGGATGGGAGGAACAACATAGTGTGTGCGCATCTTAGTCCTCCTCACCCAAAGGGAGAAAAAGACCAGAACAGGTGTCTTTCTACCTTCAACCTCAGAGCAGAAGGTGATCCAGTTAGGGTCACTGGTAGAACTATCCTTAAGAGTGACTAAACAAGTCTCTTCAAGCATAAAGAAAATAGTAAAAGGAGGCATTTGGGAGTATTTCGAAGAGAGAAGGAACAATGGAGAGAACAGATACATAGATAAATAAACTATTCCCATGGTTTTATAAATCAGATGCGATGATTAAAAGGAAAATTATAATGCTACTGCTCAAGATAATGATGTTTAAAAGTGGGGATGGACTGGGGATTATTGTTCAGCAGTAGAGCACTACTACTGAGTAGTGTGTACTACTACTGAGTAGAGTATGTGTGAGGTCCTGGCTTTAATCCCCAGCACCATAAAAAATGGGGGTAGCTGAAGTGACCTCAATGAAAGTGAGGTTTCCACACTTCAATTCAAGTGACAAAACATCAGTATGCATAGTCTGCAATAAGTCATAGGTGCCTGTTGTGACAACTACAAAATTATGCACAGCAATATACATAAAAACATGATAAATAAATCTTGAAGATTTAAAAACAATGTTCAAGAAACACACAAGAAAGAAAGAAAAGAGAAATAGAGGAGTGAAACCAGAGGGCAAAGGAATCCGTAAAAAAGACATTCAGCATTGCTGGCCATTAGGGAGATTTAAATGGAATCTGTAACAGGCTTTTGTTACAGACTTAAAAAATACTTATAGTAAAAAATAATGACACCAAGTGCTGGTGAGGATGCAAGGAAACATGATCACTCACACATCGCGGGTGGGAAGGTAAAGTGTAATATCCACCCTGAAAACAGTTCTACAAAATCAGAACCAAACAAAACCAAAAACTTAACATGTAAACATTTATTTACCACAGGACCCAGAATTACACTTTTGGGTATTTATCCTAGAAAAATGAAAATGTGTATTCATACACAAACCTGTACTTTAACATGCATAGCAATTTGATTTTTAGCATCCCTAAGTGGGAAACAATCAGTGTTTACTGTAAGTGAGTGGTTAAACTGTGGCACATATATACCATACTTCTTAACAAAAAGGAACAAATGACTGATATCCACGACAACATGGGTGAATCTCAAAGGAATTTTGCAGAGTGAAAAAATCTAATCTTGCCAGAAGGGCAAGACAGGAGATGTCATAGCTCAGATCAGGAATATCCCTCACAGGCCATGTATAAAAGGCTTGTTCCCACCATGGCACCATTGGAAGGTGGGGAAACCTTTGAGGTGGGGTCTACTTGGGGGTCTTAGGTCAGTGGGAATGTGCTAGTGGGACCCCAACCCTTCCTCCCTCTCTTTGTTTCTTGGCCACCACAGGGGAATGGGCTTCCTCTGCCACCCACTCCCACCATGATGTGCTGCCTCATCACAGATCCAAAAGCAACAAGTTCAACTGACTATGGACTGTGACCTCCAAAACTGTGAGCTAAAAGAAGCCTTTCTCTTATAAAGTTTATTTATCTCAAATATTTGCTACAACAATAGATAACACAGGAGATTTGTAGTGACAGCACTATTTGTTTTCTTTACTGCGCTGGTGCATACACATGATAACTTACACATGTCAATAAGATTACATAGAAGTAAATAAACTGGGGAAATCCAAATAAGACCAAAAGACTATATCCATGTGAATATATTGATAGTAATCTTGTACTACAGTTTTGAAAAATGTTATCACTGATGGGAACTAAGTGAACAGGGGATCTCTATTATTTCTTAGCATGCGTGTGAATCTACAATTATCTTAAAATAAAAAGCTTAATTCAAAAAAAGCGATGGGCAGTTGAAGGATGCAGAATTGGTCTCTGTCATTTTCCAACATTTTGTGAATACAACCAGACCTCGAATCAAATTCTGTATCCGAAAACTTACAAGAGGCAACCAACTTTGACTAAGTTTAAGGCTCAAATTTTGCAATAATTTAAATATTCTTTTTGGTGCTGGTAGGAGATTGGAAAGTTTTTAAAATTCTCTCTTTTGATTTCTCACAAGTTATTTCAGCAATCCCTCCTTTAGAACTGATGAGATAGGACTCTATTTCTGAAAAGCAGATTGTTTATTATCTGTCATCTTCAGAGATCTTGGTTTGGACAAATTACAGGAATGAGTAACCTTTCAGTTTGATGCGAGAAACTACTTGACGTGGGTGGCGTTGGCAGGAAAAACTGTTTCCTACCAAATTTTCATTAAAGAGATGACTTTTTCATCTTCTGTCCCCATCAAAGGTAGTGGTAAGATAAAAGTTTGGAAACCTCTGTAGCTCAGTAGAACCAAGAATTGAAAGCAATTCATGGATTCATATAAAGGGATGGATTGAGGCAAACCTGATAGTTTGTGTCACATAGATGTTTTATTTCCACCTATACTTTATAGAAAATGCTGCTCTATTAGATCTCATACTCAAAAATGATTGTGCACATGTTTCTCCATCTCTTTTCTTGTTGTGTGACTTTGCCCATAAAAGAAACCTTTTGAGGGGATGAGCTGGTGATAGGAGGGAGGTGAGAGACTGAATACTGAATCAAAAACAGAAAAATCAAGAACTGGATTTTGTGTGATATTACTTACTAGATTTTGGCATTATTTAGTCCCTCTAACAGTTATAGGGGAAAAGTTTTCAGTATTTCTTGATTGCCTACTATGTGCTAAGCCCTGCCTTGTTTGAAAAGGAGACTAGAAAAATTGGAAGTAAATCCCCCAGTAAGAAAATTTATGGATTGCAAAGTTTTGAACTGCATCATCTCATCTGGCTTTCACAAGCCCTTGTCAGGTAGGAATTATTACTTGTCCTCATTTTACAGGAGAGAAAATAGAATCTTTGTTAGATTAAGTAAATGACCCATTTTAAGCTTTCTGTCAATCATAGAACTTGAGCTCTTTGTAATTTGTAGTCCTTTTGTGTATGTTTCAAAATCCCAGTGAATGCCTGAAACATCGGGTAGTACCCAACACTGCATATACCATGTTTATTTATTTAATTTATAAATTAGGCACGGTAAGAGATTAACAACATTACTTAGGTTAATTTATACTTGCAATTGCTTTCCACATCTTTGAGACTTTTAAATTATTGGGGTAAATTTTATAGTTTTCTTCTTTTAGATTCTGTTCAATTTGAAGTGGTTGTTTTTAGATATATTACATGTAAAACACTTTTAATGGTATTTTTTGTTAATTGCATTATTAACTAATTCTAAGTGTGCACAAACATTCTTTGTATATTTATTTTATGACAGTTATTTTATAACTGAGAACTCCTTTGAACTAACAGTTTTGCAGTTGATTCTTGTTTCAAGCATGCAATTACAACTTTAGTTTTAAAATTATTCTTTAAAAGTCATTGCATTTAATAAAATGCATGCCAGTTTATCAAACAATTATAGAAAAAGTTACCACTTTGATAAAATCTAGCAATCACATTCACTGTAAGTATATATAATTTACTATTCAATGTTTATAAACTCCTTTAATATATATTTAGTCTAATTGCATTAAGTAATAATCTCAAAATGGTTTTAACTTTAATTAATGTACCTATCCCTCTTTTGTTGTTAATTGTAATTAAAATGCTTTCTTGAATTTATCATAGAACATGATGCTGACAGTTGATTTGAAAGACTTTAAGAAAGTAATTTCTATTACAAGCTTTCTCAAATATTTTGCAATAGTCATAGATTTTGATTTATTAAAATAGTAGCTGCTGAGATGTTTATATGATTTTTAATTAAACCAATAATGTGATTAATATTAATAGATCTAATAATGAGTAGTCTTTACTTTTTGTAGTAAATCTATTTTGCTTTTTAAAACTTATGGCTAAATATGTATAACATAAATTTATTATTTTAACCAACTTAAGTGTACAGCTGTCTGACATTTAGAATATTCACGTGCTCTACAGTAAATCTACTTTTGTAATATATATACTCTATCTTTCCTGGCTATTTTGATATATTGCTAATTTCTATTTGCTAACATTTTATTTAGAATGCTTTTATATTTGTTCTTTTTTTGTTTTTTTGCTTACATTTCTTCTTTTTTATTTATCTATTAATTTTTTACAGAATGCATTTTGATTCATTGTACACAAATGGGGTACATCATTTCATTTCTATGGTTGTACATGATGTAGATTCATACCATTCGTGTAATCATACATGTACATAGGGTAATGATGTCTGTCTCATTCCACCATTTTTCATAACCCCTCCTCTCATTTCCTTATTCATAATCTAAAGTTCCCCCCTTCTTCTCTCACTCCCCACACCCTCACCCCCATTATATATCATTCTCCACTTGTCAGGGAAAACATTCAGCCTTTGGTTTTGGGGATTGGCTTATTTTGCTTAGCATGATATTCTCCAATTCCATCCATTTATTTGCAAATGCCATAATATTATTCTTCTTTATGGCTGAATAATATTCCATTGTGTATATATACCACAGTTTCTTTATCCATTCATCTGTTGAAGGACATCTAGGTTGGTTCCACAATCTAGCTATTGTGAATTGAGCTGCTATAAACATTGATGTGACTGTGTTACTGTAGTATACCGATTGTAAGTCCTTTGGGTATAAACGGAGGAGTGGGATAACTGGGTCAAAAGGTGGGTCCATTCCAAGTTTTCTAAGGAATCTCCACACTGCTTTCCAGAGTGGCTGCAACCAAATTGCAACTCCACCAGCAATGTAAAAGTGTGCCTACTTTCCCCACATCCACACCAACATCTGTTATTGTTTGTGTTCTTGATAATAGTCATTCTAATTAGAGTAAGATGAAATCTTAGAGTTGTTTTAATTTGCATTTCTCTAATTACTAGAGATGTTGAACACTTTTTCATATATTTATTAATCGCCTGTATGTCTTCTTCTGTGAAGTATCTGTTCTTAAATGAGTTCGTTTTGCATTATTTACCTTGAGACTTTTGGGTCAGCATTTACTAACTTTCCTGAAAAGATTTTGTAGCATTTTCACTTTTGAGTAGTTTCAATAGGATGGGAATTATTTGTACATTAAACTTTTCTGTAAAATTATCCTCAAGTCATCTAGACTTATGACAAACATTTTTCTGTGTCCTGTAGTGGGTCTCTTCAGTTTCTTCTTTAAAAAATTCATTATACTAATTCATATTTTGCTAGACAATTTTATTTTTCATACCATGTGTCATATTTACTATTTTTTAGTTTTATATTTACCTATTAATATTATATAATAAATCTGAATTCTCTTCTTCCTCATTCCTAATATACATTTGTATTCCATGAACATGGGAACAGAATATTTTTTGTTCTCTAAGAATTTTGTTGTACGTTACTTAAAGGGTTTAACATGTCTTAATTTTCTTCAAGACTTCCCAATCTCTCATTTGCAAGGCCCTGCCGTATGTCTAATCCTACTTCCCCAGCCCTCAGCTTTCAACTAATAAATACTAATTAGTGTTTCAGGAGGAAAGGAGGTAGTGAATGGAACCAAAAATATATTTTAAGAAATAAAGACTGGAAAGTTCCTACATCGGGAGATATACTCAATTACAGATTCAGGAAGCTCAGGAAACTCCATATAGGAAAAATACAAAGAGCATTCAGTCACACATAATAGTTATACTGCCTAGAATGTAATATGAAGAAAAAAATCTTGAAAAAAAAAATGAAAACATGATGTATTAGGTTCAAGGGAACAACTTGTAGATAAACTTTCATCAGAAAAAATGGAAACCGAATGACAAAAAATGGCATATTTAATGTGAATTGAAATTAAATATAGAGTTTTACATCTAGTGAAGTTCTTCAAATTTGAAGGGAAAATACAAATATTTAAATTAAAAAAAATGAGCATTCATTGCCAATAGAATAATGTTTAAAGAGTTCTTTGACTCTAAAGGGAAGCAATAAAGACCATAGAAACAATACATAGGATCACCCTCCACTTCCGAACCCTGGCTTGCCCAAGACTGGGCCGCGTGCCTCAGTGACTCCCTACCCACCCATGTGTTAAGAAGCTGGTGCAGCCATCTTGGATTATCCCCAAAGGGGAAGTTGCCATCTTTAGGTGGGGGCAGCTCTGATCCTGAGATGCCTGCTGGAGACTGGAAGCTCTTTGTCAGGTACCTCTCTTGCATCAGGATACTGAAGACAGGGAGGTTTGAATAGTAAATGACTGTTATACTATAGATTTTTTTTCAGATTTTTAATTTTTTAATTTCTTATTTTTCTCACTTCTATTTTCCTTTTATTTACCTGTTTCCTCAGAGTCTCTTTCTCCCCTTTTTCATGCTAACAACCAACTTCTTTTGATCTAGCTCTCACACTTCCCATGATCTAGTATCTCTTCTCACTTATCACCAAATGCACAAAATTACAACAGATCCACACCAAGGCACATTATAATGAAAATGCCTCACATACAAAATAAAGATTTTAAAGGCCATGAGAGAAAAGCATCAGATTACATATAGGGTGAAACCAATACAGATATCCGAAGATTTCTCAGCTCAGACCCTAAAAGCTAGAAGGGCCTGGAACAACTTGTTTCAAGCTCTGAAAGAACATGGATGCTAACCAAGAATCTTATACCCAGCAAAACTAAATTTCAGACTTAATGATGAAATAAAATCCTTCCATGATAAGCAAAAGTTAAAATACTTTACAAATGGAAAGCCTGCACTATAGAACATTCTCAGCAAATATTCCATGAGGAGGAAATGAAAAACAACAAAGCAAGTCAGCAAAGGAAGGAACTACCCTAAAAGAAAAGCCAATCAAAGGAGAAACCAAGTCAAGTTAAAAACCAAAAATAAGCCAAAATGACTGAGAATACAAATCATATCTCAATAATAACCCTGAATGTTAATGGCCTAAACTCATCAATTAAAAGGCATAGACTGGCAGATTGGTTTAAAAAGAAAGACCTAACAATATGCTGTCTGCAAAAGACTCATCTCATAGAAAAAGACATCCGCAGACTAAAGTTGAAAGGATGGGGAAAAAATATACTGCTCACATGAATTCAGTTAAAAAGTGGGGGTCTTCATCTTGTTGACTTAGGACCAGACTTTTTTAACAAGACTCCTAAAGTGCAAGAAATGAAGCAAGGATCGATGAACAGGATGGATTCAAACTACAAAATTTTCTTTCTCTGAAATGGATACAGTCAATAATGTGAAAAGAGAGCCTACAGAGCAGGAGAAAAATCTTTTCCAAATGCACTTCAGATAGAGCACTAATCTCCAAACTTATAAAGAACTTACAAAACTTACACCAAAATACAAAGAATTCAATAAATAAATGGGTTAAACAACTGAGAAGATACCTTGCAGAATATATACTGGTGATTAAAAAAAATATATGAAAAAGTGTTCAACATCTCTTGTAATTAGAGAAATGCAATTAAAACCACCCTAAAGATTTCATCCTCCAATTAGAATGACTTTTATCAACAACACAAGCCAATAATGGGTGTCGATGTGGATGTGGGGAAAATGCAGCACTTGTATATTGCTAGTGGAGTTGCAAATTGGTGTTGTCACTCTGGAAAGCAGTGTGGAGATTCCTCAGAAACTTGGAATGAACCCACATATTGACCCAAATACCTCACTCCTCTGTCTATACCCAAAGGACTTAAAATCAGCATACTAGAGTAAAGCAGCCACATGGATGTGTATAGCAGCTTAAGTCATAATAGCTAGATTGTGGAACCAACCTAGATCCTTTAACACGATGAATGGGATAAAGAGAAACTGTGGTATATATGCACAATGGAATATTATTCAACCATAAATATAATAATATTATGGAATTTGCAGATAAATGGATAGAATGTGAAATAATCCAAGCCCAAAAAACCAAAGGCTGAATGTTTTCTCTGATAAGTGAATAAAAGATACATAATGAGGATGGGGGTGTGAAGGGTAAGATAAGAATGGGAGGAACTTTGACTTATGTAGAGAAAAATGAGGTGGGGAGGGGATGGGGGTATGAAAGATTTGGAATGAGACAGACATCATTACCCTATGTACATGTGTGATTACCATGAATGGTGTGAATCTACATTGTATACAATCATAGAAACTAAAAGTTGTACCCATTTGTGTACAATGAATCAAGTGCTGTCTTAAAAATAAAAAGAAGAAAAAATAAGATAATTGATCTTCTAATTTCTTTTAAAGATGTAGAACTCCTTAAAGCCAAAAGTATGTATATGTAATATTATATTACACACATGTAACAATAATATTATATATGACAAAATATACATATATGATAATGACATTAGAAACTGATAGTCTATGCAATGGCATCTTTGAGAAGTTTTTTTTTTGTTTTTTAATGGCAAGGGTAGCAATTCATTATAGTAGATGAAAATCATTTTATGTGCATATTATATCATAAGAATAATAAATTAAATATATCCAAAAAAGAGAGCAAGGCTAAAATAATTAAAATTTGATATAAAAATCATACTATAAAAGAAGGCAAGAAAGAAGTTACAGAGGGCGCCAAAACAGAGGTAAAAAAATAGCAACAATAAGATGGTAGATCCAAATGGCTATCATATTACATTAATACAAATGGGATAAACATTATAATAAAGTGAAAGAGATTGTCAGACTGGATTTTAGGAAGAACAAACCTGGTATATTATTTTCATGAGACATAAGTAGAAGGGCACAATTGAAGGTAAAATAATGGAGTAAAATTTATCGTGCAAGGGGGAATGGTAAGATAGTTGGAGTGACTATATTAGCATTATGTTAAATAGATGTCAAGATAAGGAGTATCATCAAAGACTTTCATAATTGTGAAAGTACCAATTAGTCAGGAAGATATGGCAATCATAAATGCATATATATGTCTAATACCAGAGCTTCTAAATACACAAAGGAAATTGTGACAGAGAAGGAGAGAGACAAATCAACAATAATGGCTGGAACATTTTAAGGTCATTTTCTCAATAACTGATAGAGCAACTAGAGGAAAAAAAATTAAGAGGACATGCTAGATAAAGGTCAGGAAGATGAGGAGGGATCAGCAGAAGAATCTGAGAGGGTATGGCCAGTGGCATAGAAGGAAAATCAATAGTCAATGATGTCCTGGGGGCCACCATGTCAGAAACTGCTGAAAGTATGGAACAAGAATCCTGAGAATTGATCTTATATTGTACCTTGAGAGAGGTTTCATTGAGCTCAAGGAGAAAGGATTGATTGAGGAGAACTTGAGAAGAAATGGGGGACAAAACCTTGAGAACTGTGAATCTAGTTGCCTTTAAGGGGAGCTTTAATTTAGACAAGCAGAACAGTGTACCTGGTGTCTATAGGGGAATATGGATTTGTGGGAGGGAATTTTTAAAGCATGCAAGGTTTTTCAGGATATTTTAGAGGACAGGAAGCATCCAGTAGGTTTAAGATGAGCACTTGTGGAGTTCGTCTTCTGGTGGCTTCTGTTTTACCATGACATGAGGATTTAGGCAGTCAGTTGAGGGGAGGGAAGAGACAGAGGACCTTTGATGTAACTGGGGAAGGTGTAGACTTCTTCCTTTTAAAGCACTGATGATTGTTTTTCCAATTTACTTAGACTCTGTAGAGAAATTTGTGTTCAGTATTGGGTTTAAGATTGGTCCTATGACAGGTTATATGTAACACCATTCATTTAATGATTCAGGGACTGAAAGGTCAAAAAGGACATTGAGATAATTTGCAATGCTTTTATTTGTTGTTTTCATTGGGAAATGAAGAGAACAGATTCCAAAGAGGCAGTCACACGGGAGGAAAATTTTCTACTTTTTTCAGACCTTTGCAAGAATGACTGAAGGAATCGATAAGCTCATCCTTAAGTGTTCAGGGTAGATTTAGAAAACATTATGAACTACTTTTTGCATTGGAGTCTCTTCATGACCTGGGGACATTCCACACGGACATTGGAAACACACTTTCCTTTGGCTTGCCATTTTCCTGTATGCTCTGGCTACATTAGTATATATCTTCACACATCGTATATATCTTCACACACACCCCTGACCCATGCCTGGCTCTGTGTCGTTGCCTTCCCAACATCACGATCTTTGAAAAGCCTTTCTTTTCCTTCCCGTTCAGGTTATCTTCTCACAATGTCCCCATCACCTGTTCATCCTTCCCTTTCTCCCTGTCCCTGTTTTCCCTACCTGCCTCACAAAATGGCCAAATACACCTCTGCAAATACAGAAAACAATATAATGTTACTTCTCTGAATTGTCTATTTCCTTATGTATTTTTTTAAATTTATTTTTATTGTAAACAAATGGGACACATGTTGGTTCTCTGTACATGGAGTAAAGGCATGCCATTTGTGTAATCATACATTTACATAGGGTAATGGTGTTTGATTCGTACTGTTATTTTTTCCCCTTCCCCCACAGCTCCCACCCCTCTTTTCCCTCTATACAGTCCCTCCTTCCTCCATTCTTGCCCCATACCCCCATTATGTTTCATCATCCGTTTATCAGAAAGCTCATTCGTCCTTTGGTTTTTTGTGTTTGCCTTATCTCACTTAGCATGATATTCTCCAATTTATCCATTTGCCTGCAAATGCCATAATTATATTATTCTTTATGGCTGAGTAATATTCCATGGTATAAATATACCAGTTTCTTTATCCATTCACAATTGAAGGGCAAGGTTGGTTGGTTCCACAATCTGGCTATTGTGAATTAAGAAGCTATGAACATTGATGTGGTTGTATCTTTGTATTATGCTGATTTTAAGTCCTTTGGGTATAGGCCAAGGAGTGGGATAGCTGGGTCAAATGGTGGTTCAATTCCAAGCTTTCTGAGGAATCTCCACACTGCTTTCCAGAGTGGCTGCACTAATGTATGAGTGTACCTGTTTTCCCACTTTCTCACCAACACCTATTGTTGCTTGTATTCTTGATAATCGCCATTCTAATTGGGGTGAGATGGAATCTTAGGTAGTTTGATTTGCATTTCTCTTATTACTAGAGAAGTTGAACATTTTTCATATATCTGTTGATTGCTTGTAGATCTTCTTCTGTGGAGTGTGTGTTCATTTCCTTAGCCAATTTGTTGATAGGGTTATTTGTATTCTTGTGTAGAGTTTTTGAGTTCTTTATATATTCTGGAAATTAGTGCTCTATCTGAAGTATGAGTGGCAAAGATTTTCTCCCACTCTGTAGGCTCTATCTTCACATTGTTGATAGTTTCCTTTGCTGAGAGAAAGCTTTTTAGTTGGAATCTATCCCAGTTATTGATTCCTGCTTTTGTTTCTTTTGCTATGGGAGTCCTGTTAGGGAAGTCTGACCCTGGGCCGACATGTTGAAGATTTGGACCTACTTTTTCTTCTATAAGATGCAGGGTCTCTGGTCTGATTCCAAGGTCCTTGATGCATTTTGAGTTGATTTTTGTGCAGGGTGAGAGATAGGGGTTAATTTCATTCTGTTGCATATGGATTTCCAGTTTTCCCAGCACCATTTGTTGAAGAAGCTATCTTTTCTCTATTGCATATTTTCGGCACCTTTGTCTAGTATGATAAAATTGTATTTATTTGGGTTTGTGTCCGTGTCCTCTATTCTGTACCATTGATTTATCTGTCTATTTTGGTGCCAATACAACGTCCTTTTTGTTACTATTGGTTTGTAGTAGAGTTGAAGTTCTGGTATTGCAATACTCCCTCCTTCACTCTTTCTGTTAAGGATTGCTTTAGCTATTCTGGGTTTCTTATTCTTGCAGATGAATTTCATGATTGCTTGCTCTATTTCTGTAAGGGATTTTAATTGGAATTGCATTGAATCTGTATAGCACTTTTGGTAGTATGGCCATTTTGACAATTATTCTTTCGGCCTATCCAAGGACGTGGGAAGATCTTTCCAATCTTCTAAGGTTTTCTTTAATTTCTTTCTTTAATGTTGTGTAGTTTCTCATTGTAGAGGTCTTTCACCTCTTTTGTTAGATTGATTCCCAAATATTTTCTTTTTGAGGCTATTGTGAATGGGGTAGTTTTTCCTGAATTCTCTTTCTGCAGATTCATCATTTATGTATAAAAATGCATTGGATTTAAGAGCATTGATCTTATATCCTGCTACTTTACTGAATTCACATATGAGCTCTAAAGTTTTCTGTGGAATTTCCCGGTTTCTCTAAATTATATAATGTCATCAGCAAATAGGGATAGTTGGAGTTCTTCTTTTCCTATTCATATCCCTTTAATTTTCTTTGGTTTGTCTAATTGTTTTTTGGCTAGAGTTTCAAGGACAATGTTGAATAGAAGTGGTGAAGAGGGCATCCCTGCCTTGTTCCCGTTTTAATAGGGGAATGCTTTCAGTTTTTCACCATTTAGAATGATATGCCATGGGCTTAGCATAAATGGCCTTTACAATGTTAAGGAATGTTCCCACTATCCCTATTTTTTTCTAGTGTTTTGAGCATCAAGGAGTGCTGTATTTTATCAAATGCTTTTTCCTGCATCTATTGAAACAATCATGTGATTCTTGTCTTTAGTCTGTTGGTATGGTGAATTATGTTTATTGATTTCCGAATGTTGAACCAACCTTGTATCCCTGGGATAAAACCCACTTGATCGTGGTGCACTCACTATCTTTTTATATTTTTGTATGTGATTTGCTAAAATTTTGTTTGAGAATTTTTGCGTCAATGTTCATAAGGATATTGGGTCTGAAATTTTCTTTCCTCAATGTGTCTCTGTCTGGTTTAGGTATCAAGGTGATATTTGCTTCACAGAATGAGTTTGGGAGTGTTCCCTCCTCTTCTATTTTATGGAATACTTTGAGGAGTATTGGAATGAGCTCTTCTTTAAAGGTTTTGTAGAACTCGGCTGAGAACCCATCTGTTCTGGACTTTTCTTTGTTGATAGGCTTTCGATGACTTCTTTTATTTCTTTACTTGGAATTGATCAATTTGAGTTTTGTACGTTCTCCTGGTTCAATTTAGGTAATTCATATGTCTCTAGAAACCTGTTGATGTCTTTGAGATTTTCTGATTTGTTGGAGTATAGATTTTCAAAATAGCTTCTAATTATATTTTGTATTTCACTCGTGTCGATAGTGGTATTTCCTTTTTATGAATCCGAATTTTAGTAATTTGAGTTTTCTCTCTCCTTCTCTTTGTTAGTGTGGCTAAGGATTTCTCATTGTGTTCATTTTTCAAAGAACCAACTATTTATTTTGTTAATTTTTTCTATTGTTTATTTTGTTTCAATTTCATTGATTTCAGCTCTGATATTAACTATTTCCTGTCTTCTACTACTTTTGGTGTTGCTCTGTTCTTCTTTTTCTAGGCGTTGAGCTGTAGTGTTAAGTCGTTTATTTGTTGATTTTTTCTTTTTTATTGAATACGCTCCATGAAATAAATTTTCCTCTAAGAACTGCTTTCATAGTGTTCCTGGAGATTTTAATGTGATGTGTCTTTGTTCTTCTTTACTTCTAAGAATTTTTAAATTTCTCTCCTGATGTCTTCTGTTATCCATTCATCATATAATAGCATGTTATTTAATCTCCAGGTGTTGGAGTAGTTTCTGTTTTTTATTCTGGTCATTTATTTCTAATTTCATCCACTGTGATCTGGTAGATTACAATGTAGTATCTCCTCTTGTATTGCTAACATTAGCTTTATGGAATAAAATATGGTCTATTTTAGAGAAGGATCCATGTGCTGCTGAGAGGAAGGCATATTCGCTCTTGGTTGGATGGTATAATTCTATAAATGTCTGTTAAGTCTAAATTATTGATTGTGTTATTGAGATCCATGGTTTCTTTATTCAATTTTTGTTTGGACGATCTGTCCAGCGGTGAGAGAGGTGTGTTTAAAATCACCTAGTATTATTGTGTTATGGTCTATTTGATTTCTGGAATTGAGAAGGATTTGTATTGATGTATATGGATTGAGCCTCTGTTTGGGTCATAGATATTATGATGGTTATGTCTTGCTGATTTATGCTGCCCTTAAGCAGTATGTAATGTCCTTCTTTATCCTTCTGACTAACTTTGGCTTGAAGTCCAACATTATCTGAAAATGAGGATGGATACTCCAGCTTTTCTTTGTGTCCATGTCACCTATGTTTTTTCCCATCCTTTCACCTTTAGTCTGTGAGTATCTCTTTCTATGAGATGAGTCTCTGGCAGGCAGCATATTGTGTGGATTTTCTTTTTAATCCCATCTGCCAGTCTGTGTCTTTTGAATTGGATGAGTTCAGCAGGCCATTAACATTCAGGGTTTATTTTTGAGACATGATTGGTATTCGCCAGTCATTTGGCTCATCTTTGTTTTTTGACATGACTTGGTTCTCCTTTATTTGGCTATTTCCTTAGGGTAGTTCCTCCCTTTGCTGATTTGCATCATTGTTTTTCATCTCTTCCTCTGGAATATTTTGCTGAGAATGTTCTGTAATGCCAGCTTTCATTTGTAAATTGTTTTAGATTTTGTTTATCATGGGAAGTATTTTATTTTGTCGTTAAATCTGAAAGGTAAGTTTTCTGGGTATAAGATTCTTGGTTGGCATTGTTTTCCTTTCAGGGCTTGATAAATGTTGTTCCAGGCCCTTCTAGCTTTTAGGGTCTGGATTGAAAAAAATCTGCTGATATCCGTATTGGGTTTCCCCCCTGAATGTAATTTGATTCTTTTCTCTCACAGCCTTTAAAATTCTGTCTTTATTTTGTATTTAGTATTTTCATTATAATATGCCTTTTTATTTGGGTTTGTTGTAATTCTGTGTATTTAGAGTTCTATAAGCCTCTTGTACTTGATTTTCCCTGTCATTATTCAGATTTGGGAAATTTTCTGATATTATTTCATTGAATAGATTGTTCATATCCTTTGGTTTGTTTCTCTGTGCCTTCCTCAATCACAATAATTCTTAAATTGGCCTTTCATGATATCCCATAATTCTTGTAATTTCTGTTTCATGATTTTTTAACCATCTTCTCTGTTATGGTCAAGTTTGTTTTCAAGGTTAATATTTTGTCTTCAATGTCTGAGGTTCTGTCTTCCAGGTGGTTCTATCCTATTGGTTATGCTTTCTCTGGAGTTTTAAATATTGGTTTATTGTTTCCTTCATTTCAAGAATTTATTTTTTTTTTTCAGTTTCTCTAACTCTTTATTGAAGTGATTTTTTGCTTCCCATATTTGCTCTTTTAACTGTTGATTGGTGGTACATTTAATGCCTGCATTTGCTCTTTCATCTCATCCTTCAATGCCTGCATTTGATCTTTCATCTCCTCATTTGCTTCTCTGATTGTTTTAATTATGTACATTCTGAATTCCCTTTCTGACATTTCTTCTGCAATGCTGTCACTGGGTTTTATTGATATAGCATCTAGGTTTGTTTGGGACATTTTCTTCCCTTGTTTTCTCATATTGGTCAGATATCAGTGAGACTCTGAGATATTGCAGATTTCCTCTATTGGCTTATAGTGCCCCTGTAGGTTTGCAGTATATCACCTCTTAGCCTTCGGTGGCCTGAAGTCTTGGAGGAACTTGATAATGCGTGTTTCTGAAGAAAGCTGCCCCTGGCCTGTCTCTGGGTGTGGGGCTGGGGGCTGGGTGTGCTCGAAAACCCTCTCACTGGGCAGGTCTGCTCTGAGAAGTTGGCTGTGGACCAGGCCTGCTGCCAGATGGAGCCGGGCTGCTCCGGAAAGCCTCTCACCACCCTGCCCTGCTCCAAGAAGCCGCCCACTGTCCCAGTCTACTGGCCTGACCAAGCTTCACCCAGTGGGAGCAACTCATCCAGCATCTCTGAGTTGTTCGAGTCAGTACCTCCCCTTCTTGAATCCTGAGTTCTGGAGTGATAGGAGATGCAGTCACCCTCTAGTCCTGCCATCTTGAAAATCCTCTTTTCTTATGTTGAATCCACAAACTTGCCACCAATTGACAGAAAGGAGCTCAATGAGAAGGTCATTTACCCAGTTTATTTGTTGTTAAAAGTAATAACTGCACAAGAGATTTCCAGAAAATTCTGCTCCATAGCACTGAATCCTCAGCGATGTGACATTAAAACATTCATAAAGATGGATTTTATATGTAACATCAGTAAAAAAAATCGAGCAATCCTTTGTCCTTCTTGGAGGTCTCTAAAGCATACTTGAGTATTAAAAGTTCTTAGAAGTTTTGCAGAAAAGAAATCTTAATTCAGATTTATTTCACATGTGCGTTTGAGCGTAGCATCTGGTTAACTTCCCGTAGGGCAGAGTGTGATAGAAATTGTTTTGGAAGATGCTGAGTTTGAAGGAGACGCTTATTCTTCTGATCCTGCAGTACTTTATCTCCTGCCTCTGGTAATGCTCTTTCTACTTTGCTACATAGGTAAGTATTTAGTGTTCACGACAAAACTGGGTGTAGCCTTAAAAAGACTGCTAACGATGCTGTTAAGTCCTATCTTGGGTGCCCAGCGTTGTGCCTTGCACAGGACAGGGGCTCCCCAAATGTAGGTTTGGAAGTGAACTGATGTGCCACAAAGGGACTGTGCGAGAGGTAGTAGCAGGTCACACTACCTTTATGGTTACAACTTCCATTTGTAACTGCATATATGTTATTTCATGTCTTCATTATTCACATTGTGAAATAAACAATGAAGTTAAGTAACCTCTCTGACATTACACAGTAAGTACGTTTCAGAAAACTAGATAAAATCCAGGTCTTCTTACTTTCTTAAAAAAAAAAAAAATATATATATATATATTATATATATATAAAATCTATTTATCTATATCTATAGATATATATTTAGTTGTTGATGGATCTTATTTTATTTATTTTTATGTGTTGCTGAGAATCGAATCCAGTGCCTCACACATGCTATCCAGTGCTCAACCACTGAGCTACAACCCCAACCCTTCCTACGTTCTTGATAAGATCTCCAACATCTTAATTGAACAACTTCTGAACCCTTCTTGATCATACCCATTCCAAAAACAATTGTGTCCCTACCACAAAATACTCAGTCCTTTCAGCAACTGAAAACTGATTCTGAATGATCTCTGGAAAAAAAATGATGGGAAAAGTAAAAACCTTAGCAAAAGCAAAATTTCATATTTGACTCTAGAAAGCTTACTTGGAGTGGTGGAGAGATATTTAATTGCAATAGACTTTCTAACATTTTCTCCTGAGGAATCTATTGCGAGGCAACTGGAGGACTCAGAGCTCAATACAGACAACCTCTGTTTCTTCAGTAACTTTCCCTGATGTCTTTATATGTAAAATGAAGGGAAAGTGAGAGATTTTCGATACTTGCTCTACTTGAGATCTTTGTGATTAAATGGCCTTTTGTCAGATAATTAAGATGTTCATCCCTGATGTAAATGTTCAAAGGATTTCGTTTTAAATAGTGTTTATTTCATAGATACAGATCCTGATCCTTTTGTCTGTCTAGGATCACCCAATATACTCTTCTTTCAAAAAGGATTTTGTTCGCTAACTGATATATCACCCAGTTTAATTTTGGCCAAAGTGAGAAGGCAAAGCAAAGCATTTTAGTGTGTGTCTGAATTTGTGCTCTTCCTAATAAGAATGGGAAAATACAATCCAACCACCCCAAGTCCTTTCATTACTTTGTTCACAGGCTTCCACCAGATATAAAAGCTACATTTATAATTAGAATGCTAAGGTTTTTCTCCTTAGATTTGAATCTACTTCATGAATAAAAATGCATCTGAGGCCAGATAAGATAGCTTGCACCTGTAATCCCAGTAGCTCAGGAGGCTGAGACAGGATTGCAGTTTGAGGCCAGCCATAGCAACTTAGTGAGACGCCTAAGCAACTCCGTGAGACCCTGTCTCAAAAAAGGACTGAGGATTGTGGCTCAGTGGTTAAG
Organism: Sciurus vulgaris; assembly: GCF_902686455.1. Taxonomy (NCBI): domain Eukaryota; kingdom Metazoa; phylum Chordata; class Mammalia; order Rodentia; family Sciuridae; genus Sciurus; species Sciurus vulgaris. Next base: position 43,887,372 of record NC_136464.1, read on the forward strand.
GCCAACCCTGGGTTCAGTTTCTAGTATGAAATAAAGAGAGAGAGAGAGAGGGAGAGGGGGGGGGGGGAGGGAGGGAAGAGAGGAGGGAGGGAGGGAAGAGGAGAGGAAGGAGTGAAGGAAGGAAGGAAGGAAGGAAGGAAGGAAGGAAGGAAGGAAAAGAAAGAAAACAAAAGTACCTGATCCACTTTGCAAGGTGTAAAGTAGGCTTGAAACTTGTGCTTAGAGCGGGATAATTTAGTCATTATTCATGTCATTTAGAAGCTTCCTTTCACCTTGGGCTTGGTGTCCTCTGCACTGTGGCATTGTTCAGATATTAGGTTTCTGTTGGAGGACACCTTGTCCCTCAGTTACATTGGAGTGGTCAGTTTCTTCTGGCTGAGGCCTGGGCCATTTCATCATCAGCCTCTTGTCTTAGCACCAATTATGCAGAATCAAACAAAGTCTGTTTGGGGCGGGTTATTCTGGGGAATGGCTTTTCTGAGGCAATGCTCTTGGTGTTTGCCACACAGCTCAATAAACACTTTTGCTTCATTTTGGAGTCCTTACCACAGAGTTTTTCATTCACGCAGTGGTTAGTTCTTATTCCCCTACTGTGTCTCTACTCCATTTTTCTTCAAGATGTTTTATCCTTTTTTTCTTTAAAATGGCTATCATATGCAGTTGCCTTATATTCAACGTTGTGAAGATCTATTTATGCCCAAGTCATGCATTCTTCCCCCTTGCTAGCTCTGCAAAATAGTCTTATACAGTCATCAAGTCTCAGCTATGTTCCTTCTCATTGAAGTTTCCCTGTGAATTCCTAGGTTGCAAACTTCTTGGTGTTCCATTTCCTCAGATTTCAGGACTCTGCTACCTTGGGAGCCAATCTAACTTTTGTTTTTGTATGATACCTCCTCACATACAGGGTTTGAAGACTCTACCATGATTATAGCCCTAGAAATGATTTATGCAATTGCTCAATATTTTTTAAAATGCAGAGTTAAGGTTCCAAGAAAGAAAGGATAATTGGTATGTGCTAGAAATTAAAAGGTTTCTGGAAACCAGACTGGTGAAGATAGGAGTCAGTCCTTCAGTGGCCTTGGTGGATGGAGTTCAATGAACTTGGGAAGTGGGTTTTAACACCTACCTGCAGGATTAAAATGAGGCATGCCAAAGTGCACCCTCTGAGACAGACACAGGCAGACAGGGAGAAAAGTCCTCTCTCTTGCTGGAACCTGGTAGGAAAAACATTTCCTAAGATAATTTGTGCTCATGGGTCCTACCTTTAGAATTGAGAATCTAATTTTTACTACTGGTTGATCCAGGGACCCTCGAGCTGAAGGGAATAGAGATTTTAAACTTTTATGTGAGAGAAATCATGAATAAAAACATGCTAACTAATTTGAAAGATTTAATAAAAAAGGAAAGAATGCTAGAAAACTGTAATTCAACAAAATGACTTATAAAGAAATAGCAAATTCCCCTAAAAAGAGGTGAATCAGATATTAGAAATTTACCCAGTTGCCCGAAATGTTAATGAAAAATAGATTCATACTATTTACAGACATCTTCTTCCAAACCTTTGAGGAAAAGATAATCCTTTTACAAATACTTTCAGAGAATAGAAAAGAAGGAAAACATCCCAATTAATTTTATGAGGTTATTATAACCTTGATTCCAACATCAGGCAAAGGCAGCATGAAAAAAGAAAAACTACATAATAATTATGATCAGAGAGGCAAAAATTCTAAATGAACTCAGTGAATTGAACCTAGGGAAGTACACACAAGTGTGTGTGTGTGTGTGTGTGTGTGTGTGTGTGTGTGTGAGAGAGAGAGAGAGAGAGAGAGAGAGAGAGAGAGAGAAGAGAGAGAAAGAGAGAATATCAAAACACATAAAACACATTAATGCCCTGAATGTGTTCATGCTATTTAGACATGTAGATTTCTCTCAGGAATGCAGGGGTAGTTTTAATTGAAAAACTGTAACTGAAAATCTTTTAAAACAGAAATGGAAGAGAGTATCTTCTAACTAAAAATAATATCTACTGAATGCCTGCTTAATGGCAAAATAGTAGGTTCGCCTTAAAAGTCAGCAATAAATCTAGAAAACCCCCAATTACAATTCTATTTGGTATTGCAATGGAAGTATGAGAAAGTATGCTAATATTAAGATGAACCACATAAAAGTGATGATATTTAACTATTCTTGACCAATAGTATGACAGAAAAAGGGAAAGAGAAGATACAACATTTAAAAATGAAGAACTCAAAGTAACATTATTCATGGAAAATGCATAGAAAATTTAAGAGATGTCACTGAGAAGTCATTTCAACAAGAGAGCTAGCTAGGCATGAGATTAATACTCAAAATCAACAAAAAGTATCAAATATTTAGAAAAAATTAGAATGATTTTCTTTAATACAGGCATGGAGACAAATCCGTGAGGTTAGAGACAAAATGTAGAGATAAAGTAACAAAACATGCTTGAAAGGCTTAACAGAAGATCTAAGTTATAAGAAAGGTCAGCATTATAAGGATGGCTTTATTCTCAAATTATGAACAGTAAGATTCTAATAAAAATCTCAAGTAGGTATTTCTGGAAATCAGCATGCTCTTCCTAATATTCTAAGGAAAAAGGAGAAGAATAAATTGAAATTTATGCAACCAATTTTTAAGAAGTTATAATAAGATAGTTTGATATTTGCATGGGGTTATTCAAAGAGAATGATATAGAGAATTCAGAAAAAAATTGATACTACTCTCTGTTTGTCACATTAGTGGCATCACATAAAGGGGAAAACATAAGACTATTCAATTAATCTTTTTAGGGCAATAGGTGAACCATATGATAAACCCAGATAAAATAAAACCCTGTACTATGTTCACAATTATTCTAAAATAAAGTCAGGAAAAACTAACACTGAGATGTAAAAGGAAAAAATGAGAAAGCTTTTGAAGAAAATACAGGAAAACATCATTGTGACAGTGAGTAGGAGTATACTTTTTAAACACAAAATACAACCTACTTTAAAATTAAAACATGTACGAGATATTTTAAAGGTGAAAAGGGAAATTACAAAAGGATTTTTATGCAGAATGTATGATATATCTATGAATCAAGAAATACACAACCCCACAGGAAAAAGATAGGCAAAATATATGAAGGAATGTACAATTCACAGAGGAGGAAATCCAAATGGACCAAAACAACAACACACAACAAAACAAAAACAAAATAAAACAAAGCAAAGGGGGGGAGGGAGAGAGAGAGAGAGTGTCACAGAGAGAATTCTTAATCTCTTTGGTAATCAAGGAAATAAAAATCAGAGCAAAAATGAAATATCATTTACTAACTATAAAATTATTAAAAATTATTGACTGGTCACATACTTAATGAAGAGGTAGAGAAGATGAACTATACATTGCTGATGTGAGTGCAAATTGTTACAAGCAATTTAGAAAATGATTTGTCAATTCCCAAGAAAGTTGAAAATACATCTATCCTATGACCCAGCAATTTCACTTCTTTGCTAGAACCCTCCAGTGGGAATAAACAGGACACATAAAAGCCCCTCCATTTCAGCAGTGTTTGTAATTGCCAGACAAAGAGAATAGATTGATGCATTATGAGTTTCATATCCAATGGAATTCTATCATATGGTAATTAAAATAAATCACCTACATCTTACAATTAGCATCAGAAAATCTGAGTAAGGATTTAAAACTGTAGCCTTTGAACAATAGAGAATTCAAAGGACTTTAAGTGGGAATCATGATATGCCTAAAACTTATTTCTGGAGACTATAGTTTGTGTATGTGTGTGTGTGTGTGTGTGTGTGTGTGTGTGCGCACGCGCGCACGCTGTGGTAAGAGGTAGGAAGTCAGCAAGAGTAAATAACTCTAAGTAAGAGAGGACTAAATAACTCTAAGTAAGAGAGGACTGGCATATATAAATCGAGTGTACCAGTACTATATGAAGTTAGACCCCATCTGGGGTATCCACTATCCATTTTTTTTTTTTTTTTGAAAATGCAGATGGGAGATATTGAGCAGTAACTATTAACTGAGAGAACTGCTCAGAAACATTTTGTAAATTACAAAATGCTGCACACATGCCAGGAGGTTTTGGTCTTTTTATGTAGATAATCAGCCAGGATTTCTTTCCCAGAGAGACCAGAATTTGGCAAAACCCCCTCAGCTCCCACCCAGCAGCTCCATTGGAAAAGCACCTTAACCCAGTGGGCTGGACATGATTAAGGAATGTTGGTGGTTGTCTCTGCAGCCTAGCAAACAAACTGAGTTTTTTTTTTTTTTTTTTTTTCCAACTGCATTATTAATTGCCTGGGTAAAAGAACAAGGCCAATTTAAGTCCCCAATTTCACCAGGGAGCCTGGAGGCTTTGCATGAGAGGTGAATGGCATGGACTTCAATTTCAGGAGCTTGGAGCTGGCTCACTGCTCACCATTGCTGTAGGAAGGGAAATACCCGAAATCAGATTAATTAGCATGTCTTGTGCCAGAGGGAGGGATAGGGTCAGGACAGGTGTCTGCATCTTCTTCTGAGATGAAAGTGATGGAAGGAAGAGCCACTTACCTGGGAGAAGCTTTTGTCACCTAAATTGTCCCTTGAACAGGGAATCCTTCCCTGGGAGGGTAGATGAACTCGTCTGATAGAATTCTTCAGAAAAAGAAACAGAATATTAGGGAGTTCTTCCTTGAGGACAAGAAACAGGAAGTGGAATCAAAGGCAGGAGCAATAGAGTCAAAAGAATGACATCCAGCAGCCCTTGAGATTCAGATAAAACCACTCGATCCCCAAATATCTGTTCCTAGCCATTTCCTGGTTTGCCAGTGCCTTTTCAAGAAGCAGATCCACCTGCTGGAATAACTGCAGTGGTACACATGAACTGGGGTTGGAGAATGTCCCCTGTCTCCATTGGTGTGACTGCTGCAACGTGGCCATTGGGCAGGTGGAGAAGCATACCCATCCCTGTTGTGTCTTCACTTGCCTCCTGCTTCAGGAGGTCACCAAAGTCTGGTCAAAGCCCAGCCTTCATAGGCCCCTTTGGAGCTCCTCAGAACTATGCCTATTTCTTGGACAGGAAGCCCAGTGGAGTGAAATGCTGTCACAGAGGCCATTGAGTTCTTCCAGTTCCCTCCTGGCAGGCTGTCATCTGCAGTTTTGTCTGCTCTAACTAGCACCTCTTCCCCAAGCTCATAGAGCAGCAGCGGTCTTTCCACCCTTTGCCTCTTAATTCCTTTCCTCATCCTGTGATCACAGGAGCATACTAATCTGTCTGTGGTTAGTGTACCCAGTCTGGCAAGCACCCTACAAGGGTGGATTGTGCAACCTTGTGAGATGAAATGTGAGTTTTGTTTACACATGAGGCAGATCCATCAAATTCCCAGGTCTATTAATGCTCAGAATGTGGCCATGGCCCCTAGGGGAAAAGTTGCTGCCTTTAGGGAGTGTTCAGGGAAGATAGCACCTTGGCATTCTGAGACACACACAAGCAGAATTCTGTTTGCACAGGATGTGCCAGCTTGCAGAAGAAGTGGCCCCTGAACTGGCATGGTCAGAACCACAGACCCCTTCATCCCACTGTGGCTTCAGCAGCTGGAACTCCTACTGGCAGGGCTCCTGCAGTGTGACCTTTGGGTGTCAAGGGGCATCTCTATGCCTGCTATGTCTTCCTCTGCCTTTTGCCCTGGGCAGCTGGAGCTGCTGTGGACCCAACTCCTCAATGCTCTTGTCTTAAGACTGATTGCCTCTCCTTGACCCTCCAGATATCAGAGAATGATCATTCTGAAATAGCAGTCTGTGTCTTCATTCTTTAAATTTTTCAGAGCCTGCCCATTTTCCCGCTGGATAATATCCACATACTTTAAGGAGACTCCAGGATTGTGCATGACTTAGCCAGGCTTATTTCACTCCCTTTCCTCTCTAATGCCATTCTGCAGCATTGCTCAATGACGCTGTCTTCCTCACTTCAGGCTGTTGCTCATGATTTTCTCACTGACAGTGTGGGTGAGCAGCTGCTTCTCCTACTACAGGTCTCTGTTCTGACAATGCTTTCTGCAAAGCCTTTCGTAGTGCCCAAAGCGTGAAGTCCCCTTCTGAGCTCTGGAGGCATGTTCTACCTTCCCCAATACAGCAGGCATCACATTGAATTGTCATCGCTTATTTTCTGATATACTCCTCTCCCTCAGCCTAACAGGCCATGTATTCTGCTACAGTGACAGCTTTGTAAATTGTTTTTGTTGTTTATTTTGATGCTTCTATCAGTTCACATCCTAACCTATAACTGGTGTTTAATAGTTGCTTGTAGAATCATATGACTAATGGTAGATGCACTGCAGACTTATTGGCTACTGCACTTGCCACAGAAGAATGGCAGCATGTGAGAGGTTGCCCGACTCCTTTGGGTTTCAGAGCCTTCAAGTGAGGGTGCTGGTTATATGGGAGTTTCATGTCCACCTGAGAGAGTCCAGTTTTGGTCGAAGGACCACCAGACGCATGCATGGAGAGGGAGGGAATGTGAATTATTCCCTAGGTTTACTCCCCTTTGCAGAGTTCCTGAATGTGGCTGCGACTAAAATCCAAATGCCTTTGGTGTATAACTGGAATCCACAATCATGCTATTTTCAAAAATTGCAGAAATTTTGTTTCTGTTTGTGTCAGAATTCCAAGGTTGTGGTGGGTGGTTTGGAACTGTGCGAGGGAGAATATGGGTTGGAAAAGTTAGTTCCTGCAACCTTTTAAATTACATCTGGTCAGTAAATACCTAAAGAAATGGAAAAGCAGATAATCTTAGGGTTTCCATAGATTCCATCTCCCCTCCCCTGCTCCCTCTGGACATAAACCTGATATGTCTCAGTCTCCCTAGCAGGGAGGTAGGAATTTTGGAAAGTGGAATGTGGATGGAAGTGATATGTATCATTTCCAGGACTGGTAGCTCAATGCCTCTTATATGATACCCCTCACATACTTGTTCTTGCCTTGTTGGCCAAGCAGATATAGAAGATCCAGCACAGATCTCCAAAATCTCCAGGGCTTCAAGGTATCTAAGAGATGAAGGAGCAACTAAATAGAAGGTGTCTGGGCCCCAAATGACTGCATGAAACAGAACAATTAACACTATCCTTCCTTTCTCAGTGACTCAGTGTGGTCTGTGATGTGAATAAGAAACAAATCTTTGCCTTATTAAGCTACTGAGGTTTGAGGGTTATTTGTAAAAGGACTAAGCCAACACAGCAACCTTCTAGGCTCAGTTATCCCCAGATTATTGTTCCTGAATCAGCTTCCTGAATTTCCAATTTTATTCTAGAAACCTTAGAAGACAAGGTTATGAGTAGGTAGAGGCCTTGGTGCAAAAGAGTTAATGCAGATACTGGCCATTCAAGAAGACTGAGGGGCCTTGAGTGTTTGCTGGCTATATTGCTCCTGTCACTGGGATGTTCCAGGGCCTATGGGAAATTGCCTGCTCAGAGTGTGGTTGTGGTTTGCATTGGCAGGGCTGGTGTAATGCCTATCTTGAGCAGATGTTCCAGATGTTCAAACAACTTGCAGTAGCTGACCCCTGCTAGTCCCACAGTAAATGTATGCCCTTGAACATCTGATCGCTGCGGACCATGAGTAGGGAACAGACCCAAACCATGTTCTAGGGCACTTGCTGTCCAAGTTACAAAAGAGAGCAGCTGATTCTTCTGCACTGTAGTGGAGAACTCCAGCTTGGGAGTCAGATTTGGACTTGAATTCCTGCTGTAATATTTAAGTAAATATGAGCAATCTTAATATCTTTGAATGCCACATTTTACTTCTCTATACACACACACACACCTTTATAGATATTTCTTTATATTTACATAGAAATGTCTATTGAGAGATAAAACTGATACCTCTTACACAACCCTCAGTATAGTGCCTAATACATAATATCTTCTAAATACACTAAATACATGCTAGTGCTATCCTGGGTTAATAGTATATATATGTATAAATTATATATATACACATGTATATAAGCATAATATACATGCATATATACATATAAATATAGATGCATATAAAAATGGCTACTCATTGAATGCCTCCTGCCACACAGACACTTTTGGGTTGATTCCACTTAATTTTGCAACAATCCTATGATTTTCTCAATTTTATAGGTGAGGAAACTGAGGCAGAGTAAAATATATTCTGCAGTTCACACAGTTATAGTTTTTAGAGGTGATGCTCAAGTTCACACCATCAGGAGTCCCTGCTCTTATCTACAAAGTGGTCAGAAGATGAGGATGCTGGGAGGTGAAAGATGAGAATGTTGATATCGCCATCAGTCTGGCTTGTCTGCACTTTCCACAGGTCATTTGCTTACAAGAAAATTTCAGTGCAGCTGTTTGTTCCTTTCCCTCTGGCTTTCATGGTTCTCACTTGGACAGCTGAAGCATCTTCAGATGCAAGCAAAGAGGTCTCTTTCAGTTCAGTGAAGTGTCCTTGAGCACCAGTAGCCCCGGTGCATCTCAATAGTAGAGCCAGGGGCCTGGCTTGGGGAGAAGACTGCAGACACATGTGGCCCTAAAAGGAGCACAGCTTATCCCGTGCAGTGCACTTTGCCCCATAGGTTCTATCAGGAAATGCCCTGCAGAGCTGTTGGGGAGGGCCTGGAGCTGTTCTCTGTCACTGCCTTTCAATGTTATCTGTGAATACAGCTGGAGAAGACAAAGCTTCCACAGCTTCTGCCACTGCCCATGGTTCATGGCTCTCTTGCCCAGCTCCTCTAGCAATAGCAGCATCAGAAACTTGACATTCTGGGTGAAGCCTCACTAGGGACTAACTGGCACCATCAATGGTGCTGCCCATTGAAGTCTTACTGGTTCCACTCTTTGGTAAGGGTCACTTTACATATGGAGCCTAGTTCTAGACATATTAAGGAAAACTACAGTAAACCTGGGCTATCTCTGGAGGACAATGGTGTCCATCTGGGGCTGTGGTCACTGTCTCAGTCTCAGGATCACCCAGCAACACACCATGGGGACAGCCATCTCCTGGGGATTGACCTTCCCCTTTTCCTGGTGCCATGTTCAGTTTGGCTAAGAGGCTACTGCTGGAGAAGTATATGCCAAGGGCACCAGATATGCAGTCATACTTTCTGTTGCATACCCATCTTCCTTCTCATAGTAAGGCTGAGCTACTGAAGTTTCTGCTATGCTAGGACTTCTCTCTATTCCTATGACCATAGGTAGAAGGAAACATGTCACAGTGCCAATGACGTTTCAGAATCTCCTGAGTTCAACCCTCATATATTTATTGAATATGAGCTTTTCATGTAGGTGTCATTGTTGGTCCTGGTGAGATAGCTATGAATTGGAAAAGTGAGGTGTCTGTTTCTGTAGAAACCGATGTCTTAGAAGTAGAGACTCTTAGGAAAAATAAAAAAAATGCAAAAATGCAGCACCAGATGTTAGGGGCAGTTGTGGCTGGGCCGATAGCTCCCAGAAAACGCTCCGCAGACACGAGGTCTCACACAAGGGACTTTATTTATGCATCCCACTCAGGAAGAAAAGAAAGGGCGAAAGAGAAAGATGGCGCATGGCTTCTCCCAGATATTGGAATCTCCCGGGCTGGGAGGAACCAGTAGCATGTTAGGACATAATGTGGGAGGTGGGAAGATGGCGGCAGCATAAGCCGGAAATTCCTGTAACGTAAGAGGCGGGCAGCTTTATACCTTACAGAGACAGATAAGGCACTTGTTTGCAAATATAAGTTAGCAGGATAATTTGGATAGTGATAAGTGTTAAGAAAAACAAAATAGAGTCATGTGATAGAGTAACTGAGGGTCTTGTATCTCAGGTGGTCAGAGAAGCTTCCCTGGAAGAAGTGAAATTTGAGCTATGACCTGAAAAAAGAACCAGAGTTTGGGAAAAATGATCTAGGTAGGATAGGGAAGAGCTTCATATTCCCTAAGGTCAGGATGAGCTCAGAAAGTGTGAGGCTGACCTTTGACTTCAACCATAGCATACAGGGATCCTCCCTTTGCTGTGCTTGTGCAGGATCTGGAGTTGAAACTTTCATCTCCTAGCTCCTTTTGCTGAAAAAGTTTTCACAAGGGATACTGAGGAATGGCAGTCTTCCTCCAAACACAGGGTTCAAGGGGGCCAGGAATCCAAGGGTAAGGATGAGAACCCCAAGTCACTGGGACTTGAGCATGTGGTCTCAGTCTGATTCCTAGGATCCAGTCTGAAAGAGATAAGTGTAACTTAAAAGAAGAAAGAACTAACTAGTTTTTTCTCTTAGGAGGCCATTAATAAATTGAGCTATCACGCATCATTGGTATCAATCCAGTGTACCAAGGACAAAGGTAAGACCTTTGAGAAGTTTCCATGAATGTCTGAGTTTTCCAAAGCACAAAGTAAGTGGATCCCCAGTCTCTGCCTCTTGGTTCCAGCAGTGAAGTGCACTGGAGGCTGTATTCAGAAGGCTCACTTTTGGGAGGGTTTCTCTGAGTCAAAGAGGACCTGGTATTGCTCTTCTTGCTTGATATCTATGGTGCTAGAATGAAATAAGTTACAAGACACACAAAGAAATTCTGGCTGTAGCCCCTTAGCTTATCTTCAATAGGCTAGACTTTCACTTGCCTGGATCCCTGTTTCCTCCCTCCATGTTCATCTCTTTAATGGAACTGCATTATGGTCATGAACCAAGCAAGATCTGTCACCATCTTCTTTTGGTTCTTTATATGTACCATACACAGTCAGGGTTCCTAGGTTCCCAGGTTTGAATTCTTTCTCTGAGTAGCTGTGTCATCTACTTGTAGCTTGAGCATGACATGGAACTTCTCAGAACCTCAGTGTCTTTCTCTGTCAATTGGATAGTAGTGTGGATTCTTTGAAATTGAGTTATCTAATGTTTTTAAACCACTTAGTACTGTGCTTAGCACAAAGTAGACTGTATCTTCAGATCTTCCCTATGCTTCACTTGCACTTCACTGCTATGGACCAGGCCATTGGCACAATACCTGATTCATCCTGCTAATTAAAAATGTCTTCAGTTTCCCACAAAATAGTCATCCACCTGATCACAGCATGAATTAGCTACTCCTGGTGAATCTGAGGATATGGGCTCCAGGGTCACCCTGGCTTGTTCCTAGGTGACATATCCAACTTGCCACTCTCCCTCCTTCTTGCCTGTTGCTTGATGCTCCTGGGGAGATTTGTGATGTCAAACCAGGTCACTTCCCTGCCAGCTCAGTCCTGTGACATGAAGTGAGAAAGATATGGATTCCACCCTTCGATACAAGGTGAGATTGAGGTTGGAAATTAATGAGGCCAGAACCCAACATCCTTCTTTCAGGTGGCCTTGTTGCTATCACTAATGCCTAGGGCTGTCTAAATAGGGTTGGGGAACTGGCCTCCACCCATTGTCTGGGAACATCAGAGTAAGTCTGTTGCCTATGGTGACATTTAGTTCTGGCAATTACCCAACACAATGCTCATCCACCCTCAAATTTAATACAGAAATCAGGTGTGCTGTGAAAGGGTCTGAAAAGCCTTTAATTTTCTCAGCCATCTAGGGCTCCGTGCTGACTGGAGTGTCCCTGGTATAAAAGCAATGTCCATCATGTGCTTTGCTGAATACAACACTTACCCAGCTGTGCAATCTTACCAGACAGCTCCACAATGGGGCTCAATCAAGGCCCAGACTTCTCCCCCGATCCCCTCAGACCTGCTCCGCTTCCTTCTCTTTGGGTAAAAGAATGAGTTCATTGTTGGGTGTTCCTTTGATGCTTATCTTTAGCTGACAGGAAGTATCTGCTGCCACTTGTGACCCTTGAGGTGCTGCTCCTTAACCTCACAACCCAGTTTTCTTGGCACAGGGGTTAGCAGACTGTCATTTTCTCTAGCTCTATTTTCCCTTCTAGCAACTGAAATGACAAAGCTATTCCTTTGGCAAATTCAGAAATTTCTGTTTAAACTGCCAACCTGTGAGACTTTGAGGTCCATTAAGTCTTTCTCTTAGTCCCAGAGCTGAGTTAACTGGAATTCAGCTCCACAGGTATTAACTGACAATCTGAACTTGAATGCCCCACTTAAATAAACAGCTCTGTAGAGGAGAGCTTGCATTACAGGCAGCCACAAGTAAATCAAGGAGGAATGAGCTGGCTTATGTCTTTGACTCTCCTCAGTAGTTTTTGAGGAATCACTGGAGAAGGTACTTAAAAAGAAAGAGGTTTCACAATGGATCCAACCATCTGACGTTTGGTCTATTGTCAGAATGTTGCACTTTCTGCAAGAGTTATCACAGCATTGATGGCTTCACTGCAAGGTAGTCTGCAACACTGCAGAGCAACACCAATCTGGTAATAGGATTTGCAAGACCTGCCCAAACTTTGGGGTAAATTTCAAGAAGGGCTAGGCATCTGTCTTCTTTATAGACATTCCAAGAGGCATGGGACCTCTGGTCCAACTCTATGGAAACATCTGTTCAGGTAGTATGTCTAGTGCATGCAAGATGGCAGCCATGAGTTGGAGTGAGGCAGGATCCAGTCCAAGTAGGTGAAAGAGTTCCAAGATCTCAGAAAAGCGTTGAGATCTAATACTCAACTAATCTAATACTTGTCCCATGCTAGACAGGATATCAGGTAGATTGAGCTCTCAAGATATGGATCAGCTCTGGAGCATGGAGGTTCACCAGAACTCAGGGCCTTCAAGGTCAGTGAATTCCAACTTCCGATCAACAGGGTGGCTTACAGAATATCACCAAGAGGTTTTGTGAGACTGGTGCTGCAGGCTGAAGTAGGACTGGGTAGGGTAAAGTCTGGAAAAGAGAGCGCTATTCCTCATATGTACAAGAAAAAACTACCAAAAGGTCAATTGGCATTTCCCTGGAGAATAATCTCACGCTGATTAATGTGATTATAGCAGTTTATACGTGTTGCTGGCACCCAGAATTGGGTTTGCAGCATAGACTAATAGTCCTTAGAAGCTAATGTTGTTTCTTACCATTGATTTTTCCTTCTATGATTTGGCTGCATTCTTGGGCCATGTTTAGCTCTACTTCCTGCACAGCCCCTATACTAAATGTACCTCTTTCACCGTCTATTTTCCCTTTATTTTCACCCTGTGTTCTAATTATTGATGCACAACAAATTGCCTCAAAACTTAGTGACTTAAAATGGCAAACTTTTAAATTTGGTAATATACTATAAGAAACATTATAATATAATGTTACATATATTACATGTGTAATATAATATAAGAATAATTTTGTGGCTGCAAGATTAATGGCAGCTGTAAGGCCTACTCAAGCATCATGCCAATATAACCTGTCACTTATCAGTGTGGTGATTTCCAGGAGATGAGACCATATCAGCACAGATATAACTCACATACACCTTATAACAAAAGCTCACTCTTACAAGAATGGTTTACACTCCTTTCATCTGATAATTGACTTGGGAAAAATATAGGACTAAGAAAGGGGAAAGAATCCCCCATACTTTCAGAATGAGGTCTAGATGGAGACTCTCCTGTTTAGGTGGTTAGCTAATCCCCTGACTGCATCTAGCTCATATTGCCAACTCTGGTTCCCGCTATCCATCTTATAAGAGTGCTATTAGAATATACTGCTTGAACATTAGATGGTACTAAGACTTATCATTGTCATGAATCTGACCAATGGTGAAAAGTTGTCCCTGTGGAATCTGGTTACCAAGACCATTTAAGACCCCAGAAATTGACAATATACTATTGGATTCCATCCAGCTGGTATTTAGAAAGGATATAGCCTAAATATGTTTTCTCTGTGCCATGATGTCTTAGTCCTCAGCTGGGAAGAATAATTTGGGGTAGTTAGAATGTCTGGGGTCTGGAAAAGTCTGAAAACTTCTTCATTCACAAATACGACACTTGGACTGGAATGGCTAGAAGACTGGGATTGTTTGGGACTCTCATCAGGGTTGTTCGTCCACACCATGCTCAACCAGCATGGTGGTTCAAGACTGTAGGGGTAAGAGTTTGAGCTTGGTCTTGCTTTGAAAGATATATAGCACTGCTACCACCACAGTCTCTTGGCTGAAGTGGGCACTGACCCGTTAAACTCAAGGGAAGTGAATGCAGGGAGGATGATCCCAGAGTCTGTGGCCATGATTTAAAAAAAACACAATGCCCTCTCTATATTTGCTTGATTGTTGCTGCTTCTAATGCTGAACCTGCTTTCTTTTCTCTCACTCGTCTCAAACAGTCTGCCTCCCTATTCAGGCAGTGTGCTCCCACTTATCTGTCTGAGCCCATCTATTTTTTAGTGTGTTTTCCTGCATGGTTGCAGGGATGGAATTTTTCTTTATCTATCCCCCAGGAAAACCTGTCTTTTGACTGGGTTTGTAGCAATGACGCCAGGAAGATCAGGAACAAGGAAAGCATTATTCATGGTGCTATCAAGATGCTTCTGGTTCTTTCTCTTCTCCCAGTAGTTTTGTCAAAGGTCATACTTCTATAGGCAATACAGACTACAGAATAAATCATTATATCTTCAGTGTTTCAACTTTCTCTGCACTCTAATAGCTCTCCTCCATGCAAATCCACACAATTGAGATGTTTACCATGTATGTTAGCATATTATTTTCTGATTGTTTAAAAATATGTTGTTCTGGTCTCCTAGCCTACATAAAATTTGTAGGGGTGAGAAAACGTGTGTTGTGGTTACTTCATACCATACCAGCCTCAGTGCCAGCAAAGTAATCTTCTTCAAACTAGATATTACTTGATTAGAAAGGTCATATTCAGTTTTTCCTCCATGAGATTTGAATTCTTGTTTTGTCTGAATGTTTGATTGGCCTGACAAAGTAAGTAACATAGTGTAGGTGGAAGTAAGTGACAGCTGAGGGAGTCCATGAGACTTTTTTTCACAAAAGACATTCATCTATCAAAACAATGCAACTTTAGATTTGTGGCATTATTTGTGGAACATTTTCATGGTCTTCTCTGCTATTGGGGGTGAGTTAAGAGCCCTGGAGCTGGCAACTAAGATGAAGGTCGAATCCCAACTCTGCCACTAAATAGCACCATGACCTTGGGATGTCTCATCCCTCATTCTGAAACCAAGTCTCCTGAGCTATAAAAGGGTAGTAATAGAACCTATTATTTAGAATTAGGACGCAATAGCCCCACTTTTTATGGCAAGGATTGAATAAAGGAATTTATGGGAAAGTGTTTGTAAAGTGCAGATATAAAGGTTTGTGATTGTTCATTAGAGGGCTAAGTCAGGGTTTGTTAACTCCAGGAGCTAGACTGGTGATTTAAATTCTCATGGAAGCTGGATCTATAGAAAAGGAGAATGTTACAAATGCCATGTCAGAAGTGGATGTTTCTCTTCATCTTCAGGTGACAGGTGCTCAGTTCAGTCACAGGTAACCAGATTTCATTTTCCCAGAGGATCCATTAATTTAGCATATTTTAAGAGGACCCTTTTGGTTTCAAATATTTGTTACTCATTTACAGCACAAGCACACGCATTTTTTTTTAAAAGCATAATGTGGGACAAACAGAGTAGCCTGCAACTCATTTCTGTCCTACATATTGACAACTTAAGACCTTGTCTAAAAATGATGCTGTGGGCATAGAAGTGGCATAACATAACTTCCTCTGCTCTTTCCTACTCAGTGCAATGATAATACCTGGAAATAATGCCAGAAGTAACCAAGGGAAACTCTGAACAGAGGAATGTGAGTGCTTAGGGGTCCTGGGATGGGAGGAACAACATAGTGTGTGCGCATCTTAGTCCTCCTCACCCAAAGGGAGAAAAAGACCAGAACAGGTGTCTTTCTACCTTCAACCTCAGAGCAGAAGGTGATCCAGTTAGGGTCACTGGTAGAACTATCCTTAAGAGTGACTAAACAAGTCTCTTCAAGCATAAAGAAAATAGTAAAAGGAGGCATTTGGGAGTATTTCGAAGAGAGAAGGAACAATGGAGAGAACAGATACATAGATAAATAAACTATTCCCATGGTTTTATAAATCAGATGCGATGATTAAAAGGAAATTATAATGCTACTGCTCAAGATAATGATGTTTAAAAGTGGGGATGGACTGGGGATTATTGTTCAGCAGTAGAGCACTACTACTGAGTAGTGTGTACTACTACTGAGTAGAGTATGTGTGAGGTCCTGGCTTTAATCCCCAGCACCATAAAAAATGGGGGTAGCTGAAGTGACCTCAATGAAAGTGAGGTTTCCACACTTCAATTCAAGTGACAAAACATCAGTATGCATAGTCTGCAATAAGTCATAGGTGCCTGTTGTGACAACTACAAAATTATGCACAGCAATATACATAAAAACATGATAAATAAATCTTTGAAGATTTAAAAACAATGTTCAAGAAACACACAAGAAAGAAAGAAAAGAGAAATAGAGGAGTGAAACCAGAGGGCAAAGGAATCCGTAAAAAAGACATTCAGCATTGCTGGCCATTAGGGAGATTTAAATGGAATCTGTAACAGGCTTTTGTTACAGACTTAAAAAATACTTATAGTAAAAAATAATGACACCAAGTGCTGGTGAGGATGCAAGGAAACATGATCACTCACACATCGCGGGTGGGAAGGTAAAGTGTAATATCCACCCTGAAAACAGTTCTACAAAATCAGAACCAAACAAAACCAAAAACTTAACATGTAAACATTTATTTACCACAGGACCCAGAATTACACTTTTGGGTATTTATCCTAGAAAAATGAAAATGTGTATTCATACACAAACCTGTACTTTAACATGCATAGCAATTTGATTTTTAGCATCCCTAAGTGGGAAACAATCAGTGTTTACTGTAAGTGAGTGGTTAAACTGTGGCACATATATACCATACTTCTTAACAAAAAGGAACAAATGACTGATATCCACGACAACATGGGTGAATCTCAAAGGAATTTTGCAGAGTGAAAAAATCTAATCTTGCCAGAAGGGCAAGACAGGAGATGTCATAGCTCAGATCAGGAATATCCCTCACAGGCCATGTATAAAAGGCTTGTTCCCACCATGGCACCATTGGAAGGTGGGGAAACCTTTGAGGTGGGGTCTACTTGGGGGTCTTAGGTCAGTGGGAATGTGCTAGTGGGACCCCAACCCTTCCTCCCTCTCTTTGTTTCTTGGCCACCACAGGGGAATGGGCTTCCTCTGCCACCCACTCCCACCATGATGTGCTGCCTCATCACAGATCCAAAAGCAACAAGTTCAACTGACTATGGACTGTGACCTCCAAAACTGTGAGCTAAAAGAAGCCTTTCTCTTATAAAGTTTATTTATCTCAAATATTTGCTACAACAATAGATAACACAGGAGATTTGTAGTGACAGCACTATTTGTTTTCTTTACTGCGCTGGTGCATACACATGATAACTTACACATGTCAATAAGATTACATAGAAGTAAATAAACTGGGGAAATCCAAATAAGACCAAAAGACTATATCCATGTGAATATATTGATAGTAATCTTGTACTACAGTTTTGAAAAATGTTATCACTGATGGGAACTAAGTGAACAGGGGATCTCTATTATTTCTTAGCATGCGTGTGAATCTACAATTATCTTAAAATAAAAAGCTTAATTCAAAAAAAGCGATGGGCAGTTGAAGGATGCAGAATTGGTCTCTGTCATTTTCCAACATTTTGTGAATACAACCAGACCTCGAATCAAATTCTGTATCCGAAAACTTACAAGAGGCAACCAACTTTGACTAAGTTTAAGGCTCAAATTTTGCAATAATTTAAATATTCTTTTTGGTGCTGGTAGGAGATTGGAAAGTTTTTAAAATTCTCTCTTTTGATTTCTCACAAGTTATTTCAGCAATCCCTCCTTTAGAACTGATGAGATAGGACTCTATTTCTGAAAAGCAGATTGTTTATTATCTGTCATCTTCAGAGATCTTGGTTTGGACAAATTACAGGAATGAGTAACCTTTCAGTTTGATGCGAGAAACTACTTGACGTGGGTGGCGTTGGCAGGAAAAACTGTTTCCTACCAAATTTTCATTAAAGAGATGACTTTTTCATCTTCTGTCCCCATCAAAGGTAGTGGTAAGATAAAAGTTTGGAAACCTCTGTAGCTCAGTAGAACCAAGAATTGAAAGCAATTCATGGATTCATATAAAGGGATGGATTGAGGCAAACCTGATAGTTTGTGTCACATAGATGTTTTATTTCCACCTATACTTTATAGAAAATGCTGCTCTATTAGATCTCATACTCAAAAATGATTGTGCACATGTTTCTCCATCTCTTTTCTTGTTGTGTGACTTTGCCCATAAAAGAAACCTTTTTGAGGGGATGAGCTGGTGATAGGAGGGAGGTGAGAGACTGAATACTGAATCAAAAACAGAAAAATCAAGAACTGGATTTTGTGTGATATTACTTACTAGATTTTGGCATTATTTAGTCCCTCTAACAGTTATAGGGGAAAAGTTTTCAGTATTTCTTGATTGCCTACTATGTGCTAAGCCCTGCCTTGTTTGAAAAGGAGACTAGAAAAATTGGAAGTAAATCCCCCAGTAAGAAAATTTATGGATTGCAAAGTTTTGAACTGCATCATCTCATCTGGCTTTCACAAGCCCTTGTCAGGTAGGAATTATTACTTGTCCTCATTTTACAGGAGAGAAAATAGAATCTTTGTTAGATTAAGTAAATGACCCATTTTAAGCTTTCTGTCAATCATAGAACTTGAGCTCTTTGTAATTTGTAGTCCTTTTGTGTATGTTTCAAAATCCCAGTGAATGCCTGAAACATCGGGTAGTACCCAACACTGCATATACCATGTTTATTTATTTAATTTATAAATTAGGCACGGTAAGAGATTAACAACATTACTTAGGTTAATTTATACTTGCAATTGCTTTCCACATCTTTGAGACTTTTAAATTATTGGGGTAAATTTTATAGTTTTCTTCTTTTAGATTCTGTTCAATTTTGAAGTGGTTGTTTTTAGATATATTACATGTAAAACACTTTTAATGGTATTTTTTGTTAATTGCATTATTAACTAATTCTAAGTGTGCACAAACATTCTTTGTATATTTATTTTATGACAGTTATTTTATAACTGAGAACTCCTTTGAACTAACAGTTTTGCAGTTGATTCTTGTTTCAAGCATGCAATTACAACTTTAGTTTTAAAATTATTCTTTAAAAGTCATTGCATTTAATAAAATGCATGCCAGTTTATCAAACAATTATAGAAAAAGTTACCACTTTGATAAAATCTAGCAATCACATTCACTGTAAGTATATATAATTTACTATTCAATGTTTATAAACTCCTTTAATATATATTTAGTCTAATTGCATTAAGTAATAATCTCAAAATGGTTTTAACTTTAATTAATGTACCTATCCCTCTTTTGTTGTTAATTGTAATTAAAATGCTTTCTTGAATTTATCATAGAACATGATGCTGACAGTTGATTTGAAAGACTTTAAGAAAGTAATTTTCTATTACAAGCTTTCTCAAATATTTTGCAATAGTCATAGATTTTGATTTTATTAAAATAGTAGCTGCTGAGATGTTTATATGATTTTTAATTAAACCAATAATGTGATTAATATTAATAGATCTAATAATGAGTAGTCTTTACTTTTTGTAGTAAATCTATTTTGCTTTTTAAAACTTATGGCTAAATATGTATAACATAAATTTATTATTTTAACCAACTTAAGTGTACAGCTGTCTGACATTTAGAATATTCACGTGCTCTACAGTAAATCTACTTTTGTAATATATATACTCTATCTTTCCTGGCTATTTTGATATATTGCTAATTTCTATTTGCTAACATTTTATTTAGAATGCTTTTATATTTGTTCTTTTTTTGTTTTTTTGCTTACATTTCTTCTTTTTTTATTTATCTATTAATTTTTTACAGAATGCATTTTGATTCATTGTACACAAATGGGGTACATCATTTCATTTCTATGGTTGTACATGATGTAGATTCATACCATTCGTGTAATCATACATGTACATAGGGTAATGATGTCTGTCTCATTCCACCATTTTTCATAACCCCTTCCCTCTCATTTCCTTATTCATAATCTAAAGTTCCCCCATTCTTCTCTCACTCCCCACACCCTCACCCCCATTATATATCATTCTCCACTTGTCAGGGAAAACATTCAGCCTTTGGTTTTTGGGGATTGGCTTATTTTGCTTAGCATGATATTCTCCAATTCCATCCATTTATTTGCAAATGCCATAATATTATTCTTCTTTATGGCTGAATAATATTCCATTGTGTATATATACCACAGTTTCTTTATCCATTCATCTGTTGAAGGACATCTAGGTTGGTTCCACAATCTAGCTATTGTGAATTGAGCTGCTATAAACATTGATGTGACTGTGTTACTGTAGTATACCGATTGTAAGTCCTTTGGGTATAAACGGAGGAGTGGGATAACTGGGTCAAAAGGTGGGTCCATTCCAAGTTTTCTAAGGAATCTCCACACTGCTTTCCAGAGTGGCTGCACCAAATTGCAACTCCACCAGCAATGTAAAAGTGTGCCTCTTTCCCCACATCCACACCAACATCTGTTATTGTTTGTGTTCTTGATAATAGTCATTCTAATTAGAGTAAGATGAAATCTTAGAGTTGTTTTAATTTGCATTTCTCTAATTACTAGAGATGTTGAACACTTTTTCATATATTTATTAATCGCCTGTATGTCTTCTTCTGTGAAGTATCTGTTCTTAAATGAGTTCGTTTTGCATTATTTACCTTGAGACTTTTGGGTCAGCATTTTACTAACTTTCTGAAAAGATTTTGTAGCATTTTCACTTTTGAGTAGTTTCAATAGGATGGGAATTATTTGTACATTAAACTTTTCTGTAAAATTATCCTCAAGTCATCTAGACTTATGACAAACATTTTTCTGTGTCCTGTAGTGGTCTCTTCAGTTTCTTCTTTAAAAAATTCATTATACTAATTCATATTTTGCTAGACAATTTTATTTTTCATACCATGTGTCATATTTACTATTTTTTAGTTTTATATTTACCTATTAATATTATATAATAAATCTGAATTCTCTTCTTCCTCATTCCTAATATACATTTGTATTCCATGAACATGGGAACAGAATATTTTTTGTTCTCTAAGAATTTTGTTGTACGTTACTTAAAGGGTTTAACATGTCTTAATTTTCTTCAAGACTTCCCAATCTCTCATTTGCAAGGCCCTGCAGTATGTCTAATCCTACTCCCCAGCCCTCAGCTTTCAACTAATAAATACTAATTAGTGTTTCAGGAGGAAAGGAGGTAGTGAATGGAACCAAAAATATATTTTAAGAAATAAAGACTGGAAAGTTCCTACATCGGGAGATATACTCAATTACAGATTCAGGAAGCTCAGGAAACTCCATATAGGAAAAATACAAAGAGCATTCAGTCACACATAATAGTTATACTGCCTAGAATGTAATATGAAGAAAAAAATCTTGAAAAAAAAAATGAAAACATGATGTATTAGGTTCAAGGGAACAACTTGTAGATAAACTTTCATCAGAAAAAATGGAAACCGAATGACAAAAAATGGCATATTTAATGTGAATTGAAAATTAAATATAGAGTTTTACATCTAGTGAAGTTCTTCAAATTTGAAGGGAAAATACAAATATTTAAATTAAAAAAAATGAGCATTCATTGCCAATAGAATAATGTTTAAAGAGTTCTTTGACTCTAAAGGGAAGCAATAAAGACCATAGAAACAATACATAGGATCACCCTCCACTTCCGAACCCTGGCTTGCCCAAGACTGGGCCGCGTGCCTCAGTGACTCCCTACCCACCCATGTGTTAAGAAGCTGGTGCAGCCATCTTGGATTATCCCCAAAGGGGAAGTTGCCATCTTTAGGTGGGGCAGCTCTGATCCTGAGATGCCTGCTGGAGACTGGAAGCTCTTTGTCAGGTACCTCTCTTGCATCAGGATACTGAAGACAGGGAGGTTTGAATAGTAAATGACTGTTATACTATAGATTTTTTTTTCAGATTTTTAATTTTTTAATTTCTTTATTTTTTCTCACTCTATTTTCCTTTTATTTACCTGTTTCCTCAGAGTCTCTTTCTCCCTTTTTCATGCTAACAACCAACTTCTTTTGATCTAGCTCTCACACTTCCCATGATCTAGTATCTCTTCTCACTTATCACCAAATGCACAAAATTACAACAGATCCACACCAAGGCACATTATAATGAAAATGCCTCACATACAAAATAAAGATTTTAAAGGCCATGAGAGAAAAGCATCAGATTACATATAGGGTGAAACCAATACAGATATCCGAAGATTTCTCAGCTCAGACCCTAAAAGCTAGAAGGGCCTGGAACAACTTGTTTCAAGCTCTGAAAGAACATGGATGCTAACCAAGAATCTTATACCCAGCAAAACTAAATTTCAGACTTAATGATGAAATAAAATCCTTCCATGATAAGCAAAAGTTAAAATACTTTACAAATGGAAAGCCTGCACTATAGAACATTCTCAGCAAAATATTCCATGAGGAGGAAATGAAAAACAACAAAGCAAGTCAGCAAAGGAAGGAACTACCCTAAAAGAAAAGCCAATCAAAGGAGAAACCAAGTCAAGTTAAAAACCAAAAATAAGCCAAAATGACTGAGAATACAAATCATATCTCAATAATAACCCTGAATGTTAATGGCCTAAACTCATCAATTAAAAGGCATAGACTGGCAGATTGGTTTAAAAAGAAAGACCTAACAATATGCTGTCTGCAAAAGACTCATCTCATAGAAAAAGACATCCGCAGACTAAAGTTGAAAGGATGGGGAAAAATATACTGCTCACATGAATTCAGTTAAAAAGTGGGGGTCTTCATCTTGTTGACTTAGGACCAGACTTTTTTAACAAGACTCCTAAAGTGCAAGAAATGAAAGCAAGGATCGATGAACAGGATGGATTCAAACTAAAAAATTTTCTTTCTCTGAAATGGATACAGTCAATAATGTGAAAAGAGAGCCTACAGAGCAGGAGAAAATCTTTTCCAAATGCACTTCAGATAGAGCACTAATCTCCAAAACTTATAAAGAACTTACAAAACTTACACCAAAAATACAAAGAATTCAATAAATAAATGGGTTAAACAACTGAGAAGATACCTTGCAGAATATATACTGGTGATTAAAAAAATATATGAAAAAGTGTTCAACATCTCTTGTAATTAGAGAAATGCAAATTAAAACCACCCTAAGATTT
This sequence comes from Sciurus vulgaris, assembly GCF_902686455.1. NCBI lineage: Eukaryota > Metazoa > Chordata > Mammalia > Rodentia > Sciuridae > Sciurus > Sciurus vulgaris. The sequence continues at coordinate 43,910,602 of NC_136464.1, forward strand.
CATCTCCAATTAGAATGACTTTTATCAACAACACAAGCAATAATGGGTGTCGATGTGGATGTGGGGAAAAGGCACACTTGTATATTGCTAGTGGAGTTGCAAATTGGTGTTGTCACTCTGGAAAGCAGTGTGGAGATTCCTCAGAAAACTTGGAATGAACCCACATATTGACCCAAATATCCCACTCCTCTGTCTATACCCAAAGGACTTAAAATCAGCATACTAGAGTAAAGCAGCCACATGGATGTGTATAGCAGCTTAAGTCATAATAGCTAGATTGTGGAACCAACCTAGATCCTTTAACAGATGAATGGATAAAGAAACTGTGGTATATATGCACAATGGAATATTATTCAACCATAAATAATAATAATATTATGGAATTTGCAGATAAATGGATAGAATGTGAAATAATCCAAGCCCAAAAAACCAAAGGCTGAATGTTTTCTCTGATAAGTGAATAAAGATACATAATGAGGATGGGGGTGTGAAGGGTAAGATAAGAATGGAGGAACTTTGACTTATGTAGAGAAAAATGAGGTGGGGAGGGGATGGGGGTATGAAAGATTTTGGAATGAGACAGACATCATTACCCTATGTACATGTGTGATTACATGAATGGTGTGAATCTACATTGTATACAATCATAGAAACTAAAAGTTGTACCCCATTTGTGTACAATGAATCAAAGTGCTGTCTTCAAAAATAAAAAGAAGAAAAAATAAGATAATTGATCTTCTAATTTCTTTTAAAGATGTAGAACTCCTTAAAGCCAAAAGTATGTATATGTAATATTATATACACACATGTAACAATAATATTATATATGACAAAAATATACATATATGATAATGACATTAAGAAACTGATAGTCATATGCAATGGCATCTTTGAAAGTTTTTTTTTTTGTTTTTTAATGCAAGGGTACAAATTCATTATAGTAAGATGAAAATCATTTTATGTGCATATTATATCATAAGAATAATAAATTAAAATAATCCAAAAAAGAGACAAGGCTAAAATAATTAAAATTTGATATAAAAATCAACTATAAAAGAAGGCAAGAAAGAAGTTACAGAGGCCCAAAACAGAGGTAAAAAAATAGCAACAATAAGATGGTAGATCCAAATGCTATCATATTACATTAAATACAAATGGGATAAACATTATAATAAAGTGAAAGAGATTGTCAGACTGGATTTTAGAAGAACAAACCTTGGTATATTATTTTCATGAGACATAAGTAGAAGGGCACAAATTGAAGGTAAAATAATGGAGTAAAATTTATCGTGCAAGGGGGAATGGTAAGAAAGTTGGAGTGACTATATTAGCATTATGTTAAATAGATGTCAAGATAAGGAGTATCATCAAAGATACTTTCATAATTGTGAAAGTACCAATTAGTCAGGAAGATATGGCAATCATAAATGCATATATATGTCTAATACCAGAGCTTCTAAATACACAAAGGAAATTGTGACAGAGAAGGAGAGAGACAAATCAACAATAATGGCTGGAACATTTTAAGGTCATTTTCTCAATAACTGATAGAGCAACTAGAGGAAAAAAAAATTAAGAGGACATGCTAGATAAAGGTCAGGAAGATGAGGAGGGATCAGCAGAAGAATCTGAGAGGGTATGGCCAGTGGCATAGAAGGAAAATCAATAGTCAATGATGTCCTGGGGGCCACCATGTCAGAAACTGCTGAAAGTATGGAACAAGAATCCTGAGAATTGATCTTATATTGTACCTTGAGAGAGGTTTCATTGAGCTCAAGGAGAAAGGATTGATTGAGGAGAACTTGAGAAGAAATGGGGGACAAAACCTTGAGAACTGTGAATCTAGTTGCCTTTAAGGGGAGCTTTAATTTAGACAAGCAGAACAGTGTACCTGGTGTCTATAGGGGAATATGGATTTGTGGGAGGGAATTTTTAAAGCATGCAAGGTTTTTCAGGATATTTTAGAGGACAGGAAGCATCCAGTAGGTTTAAGATGAGCACTTGTGGAGTTCGTCTTCTGGTGGCTTCTGTTTTACCATGACATGAGGATTTAGGCAGTCAGTTGAGGGGAGGGGAAGAGACAGAGGACCTTTGATGTAACTGGGGAAGGTGTAGACTTCTTCCTTTTAAAGCACTGATGATTGTTTTTCATCAATTTACTTAGACTCTGTAGAGAAATTTGTGTTCAGTATTGGGTTTAAGATTGGTCCTATGACAGGTTATATGTAACACCATTCATTTAATGATTCAGGGACTGAAAGGTCAAAAAGGACATTGAGATAATTTGCAATGCTTTTATTTGTTGTTTTCATTGGGAAATGAAGAGAACAGATTCCAAAGAGGCAGTCACACGGGAGGAAAATTTTCTACTTTTTTCAGACCTTTGCAAGAATGACTGAAGGAATCGATAAGCTCATCCTTAAGTGTTCAGGGTAGATTTAGAAAACATTATGAACTACTTTTTGCATTGGAGTCTCTTCATGACCTGGGGACATTCCACACGGACATTGGAAACACACTTTCCTTTGGCTTGCCATTTTCCTGTATGCTCTGGCTACATTAGTATATATCTTCACACATCGTATATATCTTCACACACACCCCTGACCCATGCCTGGCTCTGTGTCGTTGCCTTCCCAACATCACGATCTTTGAAAAGCCTTTCTTTTCCTTCCCGTTCAGGTTATCTTCTCACAATGTCCCCATCACCTGTTCATCCTTCCCTTTCTCCCTGTCCCTGTTTTCCCTACCTGCCTCACAAAATGGCCAAATACACCTCTGCAAATACAGAAAACAATATAATGTTACTTCTCTGAATTGTCTATTTCCTTATGTATTTTTTTAAATTTATTTTTATTGTAAACAAATGGGACACATGTTGGTTCTCTGTACATGGAGTAAAGGCATGCCATTTGTGTAATCATACATTTACATAGGGTAATGGTGTTTGATTCGTACTGTTATTTTTTCCCCTTCCCCCACAGCTCCCACCCCTCTTTTCCCTCTATACAGTCCCTCCTTCCTCCATTCTTGCCCCATACCCCCCATTATGTTTCATCATCCGTTTATCAGAAAGCTCATTCGTCCTTTGGTTTTTTGTGTTTGCCTTATCTCACTTAGCATGATATTCTCCAATTTTATCCATTTGCCTGCAAATGCCATAATTATATTATTCTTTATGGCTGAGTAATATTCCATGGTATAAATATACCAGTTTCTTTATCCATTCACAATTGAAGGGCATGTAGGTTGGTTCCACAATCTGGCTATTGTGAATTAAGAAGCTATGAACATTGATGTGGTTGTATCTTTGTATTATGCTGATTTTAAGTCCTTTGGGTATAGGCCAAGGAGTGGGATAGCTGGGTCAAATGGTGGTTCAATTCCAAGCTTTCTGAGGAATCTCCACACTGCTTTCCAGAGTGGCTGCACTAATGTATGAGTGTACCTGTTTTCCCACTTTCTCACCAACACCTATTGTTGCTTGTATTCTTGATAATCGCCATTCTAATTGGGGTGAGATGGAATCTTAGGTAGTTTTGATTTGCATTTCTCTTATTACTAGAGAAGTTGAACATTTTTTCATATATCTGTTGATTGCTTGTAGATCTTCTTCTGTGGAGTGTGTGTTCATTTCCTTAGCCCATTTGTTGATAGGGGTTATTTGTATTCTTGGTGTAGAGTTTTTGAGTTCTTTATATATTCTGGAAATTAGTGCTCTATCTGAAGTATGAGTGGCAAAGATTTTCTCCCACTCTGTAGGCTCTATCTTCACATTGTTGATAGTTTCCTTTGCTGAGAGAAAGCTTTTTAGTTGGAATCTATCCCAGTTATTGATTCCTGCTTTTGTTTCTTTTGCTATGGGAGTCCTGTTAGGGAAGTCTGACCCTGGGCCGACATGTTGAAGATTTGGACCTACTTTTTCTTCTATAAGATGCAGGGTCTCTGGTCTGATTCCAAGGTCCTTGATGCATTTTGAGTTGATTTTTGTGCAGGGTGAGAGATAGGGGTTAATTTCATTCTGTTGCATATGGATTTCCAGTTTTCCCAGCACCATTTGTTGAAGAAGCTATCTTTTCTCTATTGCATATTTTCGGCACCTTTGTCTAGTATGATAAAATTGTATTTATTTGGGTTTGTGTCCGTGTCCTCTATTCTGTACCATTGATTTATCTGTCTATTTTGGTGCCAATACAACGTCCTTTTTGTTACTATTGGTTTGTAGTAGAGTTGAAGTTCTGGTATTGCAATACTCCCTCCTTCACTCTTTCTGTTAAGGATTGCTTTAGCTATTCTGGGTTTCTTATTCTTGCAGATGAATTTCATGATTGCTTGCTCTATTTCTGTAAGGGATTTTAATTGGAATTGCATTGAATCTGTATAGCACTTTTGGTAGTATGGCCATTTTGACAATATTAATTCTGCCTATCCAAGGACGTGGGAGATCTTTCCATCTTCTAAGGTTTTCTTTAATTTCTTTCTTTAATGTTGTGTAGTTCTCATTGTAGAGGTCTTTCACCTCTTTTGTTAGATTGATTCCCAAATATTTTTCTTTTTGAGGCTATTGTGAATGGGGTAGTTTTCCTGAATTCTCTTTCTGCAGATTCATCATTTATGTATAAAAATGCATTGGATTTAAGAGCATTGATCTTATATCCTGCTACTTTACTGAATTCACATATGAGCTCTAAAAGTTTTCTGGTGGAATTTCCCGGTTTCTCTAAATATATAATAATGTCATCAGCAAATAGGGATAGTTGGAGTTCTTCTTTTCCTATTCATATCCCTTTAATTTCTTTGGTTTGTCTAATTGTTTTGGCTAGAGTTTCAAGGACAATGTTGAATAGAAGTGGTGAAAGAGGGCATCCCTGCCTTGTTCCAGTTTATAGGGGGAATGCTTTCAGTTTTTCACCATTTAGAATGATATTAGCCATGGGCTTAGCATAAATGGCCTTTACAATGTTAAGGAATGTTCCCACTATCCCTATTTTTTCTAGTGTTTTGAGCATCAAGGAGTGCTGTATTTTATCAAATGCTTTTTCTGCATCTATTGAAACAATCATGTGATTCTTGTCTTTAGTCTGTTGGTATGGTGAATTATGTTTATTGATTTCCGAATGTTGAACCAACCTTGTATCCCTGGGATAAAACCCACTTGATCGTGGTGCACTCACTATCTTTTTAATATATTTTTGTATGTGATTTGCTAAAATTTTGTTGAGAATTTTTGCGTCAATGTTCATTAAGGATATTGGTCTGAAATTTTCTTTCCTCAATGTGTCTCTGTCTGGTTTAGGTATCAAGGTGATATTTGCTTCACAGAATGAGTTTGGGAGTGTTCCCTCCTCTTCTATTTTATGGAATACTTTGAGGAGTATTGGAATGAGCTCTTCTTTAAAGGTTTTGTAGAACTCGGCTGAGAACCCATCTGTTCTGGACTTTTCTTTGTTGATAGGCTTTCGATGACTTCTTTTATTTCTTTACTTGGAATTGATCAATTTGAGTTTTGTACGTTCTCCTGGTTCAATTTAGGTAATTCATATGTCTCTAGAAACCTGTTGATGTCTTTGAGATTTTCTGATTTGTTGGAGTATAGATTTTCAAAATAGCTTCTAATTATATTTTGTATTTCACTCGTGTCTATAGTGGTATTTCCTTTTTTAATCCGAATTTTAGTAATTTGAGTTTTCTCTCTCCTTCTCTTTGTTAGTGTGGCTAAGGATTTCTCAATTTTGTTCATTTTTCAAAGAACCAACTATTTATTTTGTTAATTTTTTCTATTGTTTATTTTGTTTCAATTTCATTGATTTCAGCTCTGATATTAACTATTTCCTGTCTTCTACTACTTTTGGTGTTGCTCTGTTCTTCTTTTTCTAGGCGTTGAGCTGTAGTGTTAAGTCGTTTATTTGTTGATTTTTTCTTTTTTTATTGAATACGCTCCATGAAATAAATTTTCCTCTAAGAACTGCTTTCATAGTGTCCTGGAGATTTTAATGTGATGTGTCTTTGTTCTTCTTTACTTCTAAGAATTTTTAAATTTCTCTCCTGATGTCTTCTGTTATCCATTCATCATATAATAGCATGTTATTTAATCTCCAGGTGTTGGAGTAGTTTCTGTTTTTTATTCTGTCATTTATTTCTAATTTCAATCCACTGTGATCTGGTAGAGTACAATGTAGTATCTCCTCTTGTATTGCTAACATTAGCTTTATGGAATAAAATATGGTCTATTTTAGAGAAGGATCCATGTGCTGCTGAGAGGAAGGCATATTCGCTCTTGGTTGGATGGTATATTCTATAAATGTCTGTTAAGTCTAAATTATTGATTGTGTTATTGAGATCCATGGTTTCTTTATTCAATTTTTGTTTGGACGATCTGTCCAGCGGTGAGAGAGGTGTGTTAAAATCACCTAGTATTATTGTGTTATGGTCTATTTGATTTCTGGAATTGAGAAGGATTTGTTTGATGTATATGGATGAGCCTCTGTTTGGGGCATAGATATTTATGATGGTTATGTCTTGCTGATTTATGCTGCCCTTAAGCAGTATGTAATGTCCTTCTTTATCCCTTCTGACTAACTTTGGCTTGAAGTCCACATTATCTGAAATGAGGATGGATACTCCAGCTTTTCTTTGTGTCCATGTGCACCTTATGTTTTTTCCCATCCTTTCACCTTTAGTCTGTGAGTATCTCTTTCTATGAGATGAGTCTCTTGCAGGCAGCATATTGTTGGATTTTTCTTTTTAATCCAATCTGCCAGTCTGTGTCTTTTGATTGATGAGTTCAGGCCATTAACATTCAGGTTTATTTTTGAGACATGATTTGTATTCCCAGTCATTTGGCTCATCTTTGTTTTTTGACATGACTTGGTTTCTCCTTTATTTGGCTATTTCCTTAGGGTAGTTCCTCCCTTTGCTGATTTGCATCATTGTTTTTCATCTCTTCCTCATGGAATATTTTGCTGAGAATGTTCTGTAATGCCAGCTTTCATTTTGTAAATTGTTTTAGATTTTGTTTATCATGGAAGTATTTTATTTTGTCGTTAAATCTGAAGGTAAGTTTTCTGGGTATAAGATTCTTGGTTGGCATTGTTTTCTTTCAGGGCTTGATAAATGTTGTTCCAGGCCCTTCTAGCTTTTAGGGTCTGGATTGAAAAAATCTGCTGATATCCTTATTGGTTTCCCCCTGAATGTAATTTGATTCTTTTCTCTCACAGCCTTTAAAATTCTGTCTTTATTTTGTATTTTAGGTATTTTCATTATAATATGCCTTTTTATTTGGGTTTGTTGTAATTCTGTGTATTTAGAGTTCTATAAGCCTCTTGTACTTGATTTTCCCTGTCATTATTCAGATTTGGGAAATTTTCTGATATTATTTCATTGAATAGATTGTTCATTCCTTTGGTTTGTTTCTCTGTGCCTTCCTCAATCACAATAATTCTTAAATTTGGCCTTTCATGATATCCCATAATTCTTGTAATTTCTGTTCATGATTTTTTACCATCTTCTCTGTTTGGTCAAGTTTGTTTTCAAGGTTAAATATTTTGTCTTCAATGTCTGAGGTTCTGTCTTCCAGGTGTTCTATCCTATTGGTTATGCTTTCTCTGGAGTTTTTAATTTGGTTTATTGTTTCCTTCATTTCAAGAATTTATTTTTTTTTTTTCAGTATCTCTAACTCTTTATTGAAGTGATCTTTTGCTTCCCATATTTGCTCTTTTAACTGTTGATTGGTGGTACATTTAATGCCTGCATTTGCTCTTTCATCTCATCCTTCAATGCCTGCATTTGATCTTTCATCTCCTCATTTGCTTCTCTGATTGTTTTAATTATGTACATTCTGAATTCCCTTTCTGACATTTCTTCTGCAATGCTGTCACTGGGTTTTATTGATATAGCATCTAGGTTTGTTTGGGACATTTTCTTCCCTTGTTTTCTCATATTGGTCAGATATCAGTGAGACTCTGAGATATTGCAGATTTCCTCTATTGGCTTATAGTGCCCCTGTAGGTTTGCAGTATATCACCTCTTAGCCTTCGGTGGCCTGAAGTCTTGGAGGAACTTGATAATGCAGTGTTTCTGAAGAAAGCTGCCCCTGGCCTGTCTCTGGGTGTGGGGCTGGGGGCTGGGTGTGCTCGAAAACCCTCTCACTGGGCAGGTCTGCTCTGAGAAGTTGGCTGTGGACCAGGCCTGCTGCCAGATGGAGCCGGGCTGCTCCGGAAAGCCTCTCACCACCCTGCCCTGCTCCAAGAAGCCGCCCACTGTCCCAGTCTACTGCCTGACCAAGCTTCACCCAGTGGGAGCAACTCATCCAGCATCTCTGAGTTGGTTCGAGTCAGTACCTCCCCTTCTTGAATCCTGAGTTCTGGAGTGATAGGAGATGCAGTCACCCTCTAGTCTGCCATCTTGAAAATCCTCTTTTCTTATGTTGAATCCACAAACTGCCACCAATTGACAGAAAGGAGCTCAATGAGAAGGTCATTTCCCAGTTTATTTGTTGTTAAAAGTAATAAACTGCACAAGAGATTTCCAGAAAATTCTGCTCCATAGCACTGAATCCTCAGCGATGTGACATTAAAACATTAATAAAGATGGATTTTATATGTAAATCATTAAAAAAAATCGAGCAATCCTTTGTCCTTCTTTGGAGGTCTCTAAAGCATACTTGAGTATTAAAAGTTCTTAGAAGTTTTGCAGAAAAGAAATCTTAATTCAGATTTATTTCACATGTGCTTTTGAGCGTAGCATCTGTTAACTTCCCGTAGGGCAGAGTGTGATAGAAATTGTTTTGGAAGATGCTGAGTTTGAAGGAGACTCTTATTCTTCTGATCCTGCAGTACTTTATCTCTGCCTCTGGTAATGCTCTTTCTACTTTGTACATAGGTAAGTATTTAGTGTTCACGACAAAACTGGGTGTACCTTAAAAAGACTGCTAACGATGCTGTTAAGTCTATCTTTGGTGCCCAGCGTTGTGCCTTGCACAGGACAGGGGCTCCCCAAATGTAGGTTGGAAGTGAACTGATGTGCCACAAAGGGACTGTCGAGAGGTAGTAGCAGGTCACACTACCTTTATGGTTACAACTTCCATTTGTAACTGCATATATGTTATTTCATGTCTTCATTATTTCACATTGTGAAATAAACAATGAAGTTAAGTAACCTCTCTGACATTACACAGTAAGTACGTTTCAGAAAACTAGATAAAATCCAGGTCTTCTTACTTTCTTAAAAAAAAAAAAATATATATATATATATTATATATATATAAAATCTATTTATCTATATCTATAGATATATATTTAGTTGTTGATGGATCTTTATTTTATTTATTTTTATGTGTTGCTGAGAATCGAATCCAGTGCCTCACACATGCTATCCAAGTGCTCAACCACTGAGCTACAACCCCAACCCTTCCTACTTTCTTGATAAGATCTCCAACATCTTAATTGAACAACTTCTGAACCCTTCTTGATCATACCCATTCCAAAAACAATTGTGTCCCTACCACAAAAATACTCAGTCCTTTCAGCAACTGAAACTGATTCTGAATGATCTCTGGAAAAAAATGATGGGAAAAGTAGAAACCTTAGCAAAAGCAAAATTTCATATTTGACTCTAGAAAGCTTACTTGGAGTGGTGGAGAGATATTTAATTGCAATAGACTTTCTAACATTTTCTCCTGAGGAATCTATTGCGAGGCAACTGGAGGACTCAGAGCTCAATACAGACAACCTCTGTTTCTTCAGTAACTTTCCCTGATGTCTTTATATGTAAAATGAAGGGAAAGTGAGAGATTTTCGATACTTGCTCTACTTGAGATCTTTGTGATTAAATGGCCTTTTGTCAGATAATTAAGATGTTCATCCCTGGATGTAAATGTTCAAAGGATTTCGTTTTAAATAGTGTTTATTTCATAGATACAGATCCTGATCCTTTTGTCTGTCTAGGATCACCCAATAATACTCTTCTTTCAAAAAGGATTTTGTTCGCTAACTGATATATCACCCAGTTTAATTTTGGCCAAAGTGAGAAGGCAAAGCAAAGCATTTTAGTGTGTGTCTGAATTTGTGCTCTTCCTAATAAGAATGGGAAAATACAATCCAACCACCCCAAGTCCTTTCATTACTTTGTTCACAGGCTTCCACCAGATATAAAAGCTACATTTATAATTAGAATGCTAAGGTTTTTCTCCTTAGATTTGATCTACTTCATGAATAAAAATGCATCTGAGCCAGATAAGATAGCTTGCACCTGTAATCCCAGTAGCTCAGGAGGCTGAGACAGGATTGCAAGTTTGAGGCCAGCCATAGCAACTTAGTGAGACCCTAAGCAACTCCGTGAGACCCTGTCTCAAAAAGGACTGAGGATGTGGCTCAGTGGTTAAGCAACCCTGGGTTCAGTTTCTAGTATGAAATAAAGAGAGAGAGAGAGAGGGAGAGGGGGGGGGGAGGGAGGGAGAGAGGGAGGGAGGGAGGGAAGGAAGGAAGGAAGGAAGGAAGGAAGGAAGGAAGGAAGGAAGGAAGGAAGGAAGGAAAAAGAAAGAAAACAAAAGTACCTGATCCACTTTGCAAGGTGTAAAGTAGGCTTGAACTTGTGCTTAGAGCGGGATAATTTAGTCATTATTCATGTCATTTAGAAGCTTCCTTTCACCTTGGGCTTGGTGTCCTCTGCACTGTGGTCATTGTTCAGATATTAGGTTTCTGTTGGAGGACACCTTGTCCCTCAGTTACATTGGAGTGGTCAGTTTCTGGCTGAGGCCTGGCCATTTCATCATCAGCCTCTTGTCTTAGCACCAATTATGCAGAATCAAACAAAGTCTGTTTGGGGCGGGTTATTCTGGGGATGGCTTTTCTGAGGCAATGCTCTTGGTGTTTGCACACAGCTCAATAAACACTTTTGCTTCATTTTGGAGTCCTTACCACAGAGTTTTTCATTCACTCAGTGGTTAGTTCTTATTCCCCTACTGTGTCTCTACTCCATTTTCTTCAAGATGTTTTATCCTTTTTTCTTTAAATGGCTATCATATGCAGTTGCCTTATATTCACGTTGTGAAGATCTATTTATGCCCAAGCATGCATTCTTCCCCCTTGCTAGCTCTGCAAAAATAGTCTTATACAGTCATCAAGTCTCAGCTATGTTCCTTCTCATTGAAGTTTCCCTGTGAATTCCTAGGTTGCAAACTTCTTGGTGTTCCATTTCCTCAGATTTCAGGACTCTGCTACCTTGGGAGCCAATCTAACTTTTGTTTTTGTATGATACCTCCTCACATACAGGGTTTGAAGACTCTACCATGATTATAGCCCTAGAAATGATTTATGCAATTGCTCAATATTTTTTAAAATGCAGAGTTAAGGTTCCAAGAAAGAAAGGATAATTGGTATGTGCTAGAAATTAAAAGGTTTCTGGAAACCAGACTGGTGAAGATAGGAGTCAGTCCTTCAGTGGCCTTGGTGGATGGAGTTCAATGAACTTGGGAAGTGGGTTTTAACACCTACCTGCAGGATTAAAATGAGGCATGCCAAAGTGCACCCTCTGAGACAGACACAGGCAGACAGGGAGAAAAGTCCTCTCTCTTGCTGGAACCTGGTAGGAAAAACATTTCCTAAGATAATTTGTGCTCATGGGTCCTACCTTTAGAATTGAGAATCTAATTTTTACTACTGGTTGATCCAGGGACCCTCGAGCTGAAGGGAATAGAGATTTTAAACTTTTATGTGAGAGAAATCATGAATAAAAACATGCTAACTAATTTGAAAGATTTAATAAAAAAGGAAAGAATGCTAGAAAACTGTAATTCAACAAAATGACTTATAAAGAAATAGCAAATTCCCCTAAAAAGAGGTGAATCAGATATTAGAAATTTACCCAGTTGCCCGAAATGTTAATGAAAAATAGATTCATACTATTTACAGACATCTTCTTCCAAACCTTTGAGGAAAAGATAATCCTTTTACAAATACTTTCAGAGAATAGAAAAGAAGGAAAACATCCCAATTAATTTTATGAGGTTATTATAACCTTGATTCCAACATCAGGCAAAGGCAGCATGAAAAAAGAAAAACTACATAATAATTATGATCAGAGAGGCAAAAATTCTAAATGAACTCAGTGAATTGAACCTAGGGAAGTACACACAAGTGTGTGTGTGTGTGTGTGTGTGTGTGTGTGTGTGTGTGAGAGAGAGAGAGAGAGAGAGAGAGAGAGAGAGAGAGAGAGAGAGAGAGAGAAAGAGAGAGAATATCAAAACACATAAAACACATTAATGCCCTGAATGTGTTCATGCTATTTAGACATGTAGATTTCTCTCAGGAATGCAGGGGTAGTTTTAATTGAAAAACTGTAACTGAAAATCTTTTAAAACAGAAATGGAAGAGAGTATCTTCTAACTAAAAATAATATCTACTGAATGCCTGCTTAATGGCAAAATAGTAGGTTCGCCTTAAAAGTCAGCAATAAATCTAGAAAACCCCCAATTACAATTCTATTTGGTATTGCAATGGAAGTATGAGAAAGTATGCTAATATTAAGATGAACCACATAAAAGTGATGATATTTAACTATTCTTGACCAATAGTATGACAGAAAAAAGGGAAAGAGAAGATACAACATTTAAAAATGAAGAACTCAAAGTAACATTATTCATGGAAAATGCATAGAAAATTTAAGAGATGTCACTGAGAAGTCATTTCAACAAGAGAGCTAGCTAGGCATGAGATTAATACTCAAAATCAACAAAAAGTATCAAATATTTAGAAAAAATTAGAATGATTTTCTTTAATACAGGCATGGAGACAAATCCGTGAGGTTAGAGACAAAATGTAGAGATAAAGTAACAAAACATGCTTGAAAGGCTTAACAGAAGATCTAAGTTATAAGAAAGGTCAGCATTATAAGGATGGCTTTATTCTCAAATTATGAACAGTAAGATTCTAATAAAAATCTCAAGTAGGTATTTCTGGAAATCAGCATGCTCTTCCTAATATTCTAAGGAAAAAGGAGAAGAATAAATTGAAATTTATGCAACCAATTTTTAAGAAGTTATAATAAGATAGTTTGATATTTGCATGGGGTTATTCAAAGAGAATGATATAGAGAATTCAGAAAAAAATTGATACTACTCTCTGTTTGTCACATTAGTGGCATCACATAAAGGGGAAAACATAAGACTATTCAATTAATCTTTTTAGGGCAATAGGTGAACCATATGATAAACCCAGATAAAATAAAACCCTGTACTATGTTCACAATTATTCTAAAATAAAGTCAGGAAAAACTAACACTGAGATGTAAAAGGAAAAAAATGAGAAAGCTTTTGAAGAAAATACAGGAAAACATCATTGTGACAGTGAGTAGGAGTATACTTTTTAAACACAAAATACAACCTACTTTAAAATTAAAAACATGTACGAGATATTTTAAAAGGTGAAAAGGGAAATTACAAAAGGATTTTTATGCAGAATGTATGATATATCTATGAATCAAGAAATACACAACCCCACAGGAAAAAGATAGGCAAAATATATGAAGGAATGTACAATTCACAGAGGAGGAAATCCAAATGGACCAAAACAACAACAACAACAACAACAAAAACAAAATAAAACAAAGCAAAGGGGGGGAGGGGGAGAGAGAGAGAGAGTGTCACAGAGAGAATTCTTAATCTCTTTGGTAATCAAGGAAATAAAAATCAGAGCAAAAATGAAATATCATTTACTAACTATAAAATTATTAAAAATTATTGACTGGTCACATACTTAATGAAGAGGTAGAGAAGATGAACTATACATTGCTGATGTGAGTGCAAATTGTTACAAGCAATTTAGAAAATGATTTGTCAATTCCCAAGAAAGTTGAAAATACATCTATCCTATGACCCAGCAATTTCACTTCTTTGCTAGAACCCTCCAGTGGGAATAAACAGGACACATAAAAGCCCCTCCATTTCAGCAGTGTTTGTAATTGCCAGACAAAGAGAATAGATTGATGCATTATGAGTTTCATATCCAATGGAATTCTATCATATGGTAATTAAAATAAATCACCTACATCTTACAATTAGCATCAGAAAATCTGAGTAAGGATTTAAAACTGTAGCCTTTGAACAATAGAGAATTCAAAGGACTTTAAGTGGGAATCATGATATGCCTAAAACTTATTTCTGGAGACTATAGTTTGTGTATGTGTGTGTGTGTGTGTGTGTGTGTGTGTGTGTGTGCGCACGCGCGCACGCTGTGGTAAGAGGTAGGAAGTCAGCAAGAGTAAATAACTCTAAGTAAGAGAGGACTAAATAACTCTAAGTAAGAGAGGACTGGCATATATAAATCGAGTGTACCAGTACTATATGAAGTTAGACCCCATCTGGGGTATCCACTATCCATTTTTTTTTTTTTTTTTGAAAATGCAGATGGGAGATATTGAGCAGTAACTATTAACTGAGAGAACTGCTCAGAAACATTTTGTAAATTACAAAATGCTGCACACATGCCAGGAGGTTTTGGTCTTTTTATGTAGATAATCAGCCAGGATTTCTTTCCCAGAGAGACCAGAATTTTGGCAAAACCCCCTCAGCTCCCACCCAGCAGCTCCATTGGAAAAGCACCTTAACCCAGTGGGCTGGACATGATTAAGGAATGTTGGTGGTTGTCTCTGCAGCCTAGCAAACAAACTGAGTTTTTTTTTTTTTTTTTTTTTTCCAACTGCATTATTAATTGCCTGGGTAAAAGAACAAGGCCAATTTAAGTCCCCAATTTCACCAGGGAGCCTGGAGGCTTTGCATGAGAGGTGAATGGCATGGACTTCAATTTCAGGAGCTTGGAGCTGGCTCACTGCTCACCATTGCTGTAGGAAGGGAAATACCCGAAATCAGATTAATTAGCATGGTCCTGGGAGATCCTGAGGGTTGTTAATGATTTTATCCCTTGCATGAAAAAGGGAAAAAAAAAAAAATCTAAAGAAATAAAGCAGTTTCTGGAGTAAATGGACAAGGCCAAAAAATGAATCATTTTTTCTCTCTCTCTTTCTTTCTTTCTTTCTTTCTTTCTTTCTTTCTTTCTTTCTTTCTTTCTTTCTTTCTTTCTTTCTTTCTTTCTTTCTTTTTTCCTTTCCTTTCCTTTCTTTTGCTCTGGAAGCAAGTACATTCTGTGAGACATTTAAAAGGCCAGTTTCCAACTCACCTGCATTTTATCACCTTGTTGGGAATTGGGGTATCTTTTAATTCACTGCCCTTTCCAGAAGTAGCCTATAGTCCTACTTAATAGTCCTAGGGAACAGTGGGAATCATGTGGCCTAAGATGATTCTATGCTCTTGCAAGATTAGAGGGCTTCTGTTTCTCCTGGAGAAGCAGGAAGTGTGGTCATGAGGAGAAGGGACTGTGGGGAGAAGGGACCTCACAGTCTCACTGCTGAAAATCTGGTCAGATCTGGTCAGGTGGCTCTAACTAGAAAAATAAATGCTGAATGAGTCAGTGGGAGGGTAGAGGGAGAGAAAGGAAAAGTTCTGAGGAATGAGATTGATCCATTTGTTTTGTGCATGTACAGATATAGCATAATGAATCCCACTATACGTACATATATAAAGCACCAATAAAAAATAATAAAAAGGCTGAAGCCCTTGGTTTTAGAGCTTGCCTCTGTTAATAAGAGAATAACCTACTTCTTTCCTCTAGTTTTATTGTAAATAATTTAGAGTCCTGCATGTCATTTTGTGTCACAGGAAACTATGACAACCAAGACGGGAGCTCTCGGTTTAACACTGCATGTCCTAATCCTTCTTAGAAAATGTAGCCGGTACTACTATCTTTGTGGCCCTAATAAAGGCATCTTTAGGCTAATGAGTTAATGTGAAGTGTAGATGACATTCAGACCCTGTAGCCACTAGGACCAGCATTTCCCAAGTATGCGATTTGTTCACAAATGATCTTTACTGAATATTTTCACCTAAAGGTTTGCCTGATTACAGAGGGAGGAATGCAAGTAAGCTTCCTCTGTCCAGTTCTCAATGGCTAGGATAATAAAAACAAACATAATCATAGTAAGTGGCTGACGATTAGAGTTTGCGATGCTTGGGAAAGCCTGAATGGAATGGAAGACTTGGCAGAGCTGCCTGAGGATTGTCATTGGCAGCAAGCACACTCACCCTGAGAGTGACATCTGGGTGGTGAGGCCTTCTTAGCTGGCAGTGCAAGTTTTCTGACACCTGTAACGTAAGAAAGGAAGATGAGGTCTTCTGTGAATACGTTCGGCTTTGTGTGGCTTGCCATGTGGAAAGTCCTTTGTGTCCAAGATACATTTTGGGTACTTTTCCCAGGAGTGAATTACCAAGCTCCTTGCTTCCCATACCCTCTTATCCTTATAGTGAGTGCCGAGTGCTGCTCTAATTATAACCATAATCTTTGCCTTACTTGATACCAGCAGGTGGGCATTACAATAAGACTAGGCTAGAAAGATCTTAGAATTTAAGGCTACTGTCCTCGTGTGGGGCTTCAAATTTTTTGGAGAGAAAGTGAAGGGAGATACGTTGCCTTGGTGATGAGCCTGGTCATTTGGAGGTATTTATAATGTTCTGTGTGCCATGGTGGGTACATTTCTACATTATCTCACTAGACCCTCCAATAACTGTTCACATCATAATACCCATTCAATGGATTAGGAAACTAAAGGTGAGTAATGTTTCCAAAGTTACCCAGCTTGGAAGTATGGGCAGCTGTGCACACCAGGACTTGCTGTATTGAATTCTTGTATCACTGCCCCCGTACTGAAATATATATATATATATATATATATATATATATATATATATATATATATATAAAATTTGGCTAATGAGATCACTCACATCTTTCAGCAAATGGGTCATGAGACAATATGCTGGATAGGTCCTGAAGTGGGTGCATATAGGCGTGGCCTTGCTGGAGAAGCCACTATGCAGAAGGGAAGGTGACGGTGAAGGTGAGCTTGAAGAACCTGGCAGACGAGGTGGGTGGGATCCTCCCTCTAGCTCGTCCCTAGTTTAGAAATACATGGGTAGAACTCCATGACCTGTAGTGGCAGGAAAGAGAGATGGGTGGGGTTGGAAAGGAGGGGGAAGAATTGAAAGGTGATGTGGAACTGGTATAGAAGAGGTGAAAGGTAAAAAGCAATGTGGGGAGTAGAGAGAGGTAAGGGAAGTTATGTGAGTAAAATGTAAAGGAAATAATAATGGAAACCATAACAAAGAAAATAGAAGGTAAGAAAAAGGAGAGAATAGCAGCTCTGGACTTGGAGCTCCAGGCCTCATGGTGACATAGAACATCTTTGCCTGCTGGCGGTGGCATTTTTCTTTGCTGTTGAACTTGAAGCCATCACTATATCACTGTATCTGTCAACCTTTGGCAGTAGAGACTCAGATGAAGGGTTGATTTCCACTTCCAAAGAGAGCTGACCTCCCTCCAGGGAAATGTTCAGTGAAGTCCAGCTTCTGTTCCAGGAGCCTGGTGCAGAGGAGTTTCTCTCTGCAGGCTTAGCCATCAGAGTCTCCAGGCCAGTGTTTTCCCAGCCAGACTCAGAGCAGGTGGGCTCTACATTTATTTGACTGCCCAGGACATGACAGTGCTTGTATTTTCCTAAACTCTCAGCACCTGTGGACTGCTGCACTTGGACCTTGCTGAGCTTGCTAGATGTCTGGCTTGAGTACCAGGCTGATCCAACCCACTTGATGGGGCTCTATCATGCTGCTTGACAGTTGCCAGCCCAGAATCCTGGCCAGGATCCTCATAGAAACTTGTATGTTCATGGGAGCCAAGATTCTGCTGCCAGGAGACACCTGTGGTTGTCTACTCTCTATCAACTCTTCCTTCTGCCCCAGATCTGATGCCCAGGGACTCTGATACCAGTTGGAACCATTCTTTTCCCTCTGGACTGACACTAGAGTGGGGAAACTACACATTTGTTTGAGGCTAGTCTTATATTTGAACAAAAACAAACAAATCCCCCAAATAAAATGAAACTTATTACCCACTCTTTTTTCCTTTACTCTTATCCTGGGGATATTGGGGACATAGCAAAGTTATGTAAGGTCCTAATTATAATTAAAAAACATTTTATAAAAATATAGGCTATTATTGAAAGATCACGAACAGGCAAATGCCACAATTGGTTCAGCCAGTGCTCCAACAGCAAGTGCTCTAGGCGTACAAGAGGCAAGAGAGAAGACTGGAAGCTAGGAGACAGAGTCTTGCTAAGTTGCTGAGGCTGACTTTGAACTTGGCAATCCTCCTGCCTCAGCTTCCCAAGTCACTGGGCTTATGGGCATGCACTACTGTACATGGCTTCTTCCAGTTCTTTTGTAAGAGATCTTGAATGTCTATGAACCCAGAATTCAGGCTTTAACAACTAAAATACTAGTCACTTTTTTATCAAGAAGAAAGGAAAGCTTGATCTTCAAAATCTGCTGGGATATGAGGGAGATGTATTTACATTCAATCCTTCAAGAACACCAGGAAAAGGAACTTAGAAGTATCCCTTATATTTGTTTTCCAATCTTTTGAAAATGGCTTTCTGACTATGTTCTGCTGTGGAGGGATGGGAAAGCACAGGAAAACAGAGTGAGTGACACATTCAAGGGATGGACACAAGGGTCCTGCCTTAGTATGTTTAGTGCTGTTATAACAGAATATTACAAAGTGGGTAATTGATAATCAGAAGTTTATTTGACTCACAGTTCTGGAGGCTTGGAAGTCCAAGGTAAAGGAGTTGAGGGGCTACATTTTAGGAAGGCTTTCTTGCTACATTGTCCCATGACAGAAGTCAGAAGGCAAGAGAGCAAAGCCCTCTTGACCCGATCCCTTCTTAAAGGTGTCACCCCTCAATACTGTTGCATTGAGGATTAAATTTTCAGTACATGAACTTTAAAGGGCACATTCAAACTATAGAAGGCACCAATGTAGAATATCTAGAGAAGCAGTTTGGAAAAAGAAACCAATGAATTAAATTGGCACATTCTGAACAAGAATTGGGACAGTTTAGTAAGGGATTGATGATGCTGGAGATTTCTTGAGGCAGTGGGTTTGGAGATGTGTTCAGAGCACTGATTGTATGAGGAGCCTGGTTAATAGTGCGCACTGCCTCCGCATGAGTTCTTACCACCGTCACACATCGTGAAACAAGCTCCGCCCTACGCCAAGTCCTATCTCAGTTGCAGGGGATGCAGAATCCTAGAGCCTCTGACAGGGGCTTGTTTCCCAGTGAGGGAAGTGACTTGGATGTAGGCAGTGAATGCTTCGCCATAACAGACATTGTGGTATGCAGGTAAGTAACGTCCTCTTGAAACTCGGGGTGGGGGAGAGAAAAACAGTAAGGGAGGGTTCAGAGAAGTGCTGCCAGCGAGACTCTTAGAGAGCTATGCAGTGGAGGACATGCTTAGTTTCTATTGCTGTGTTTGAATGGGGGCTCATCGGTGGCCGCTACAGTGGAAACCAACATCCCATATGTTTTTACTTTTTTAGCCTAGCGAAGGAGATGAAAACTACTGACCCCCCAAACCCATGTGGATCCTCATGACCTAAATCAAGTGACTCAGACTGGCAGCCTCCACCTTCTTTCCCTGAGTCTGGAGCAGTTCCATCAACACAAGCTCAGAATCCCTGGGCCCTGCTGAAATAGCAGCTTCTTCCATCTCCCCCTTGACTACCCTCTTCTTCAGTTGCCTCATCTAATCCTATCAAGTTTTTTTTTTTTAAATTTCGTGAAGGCATTTGTATGTTAATGAACAAAAATCTGTAAGTGAAGATAGCTTTATTTCCTCTGCTTTGTCTTTAGAGATGATTATTTATCTTGTTAGGGCTTGAAGAGAGAAAAGCATCCACAAAGCTCTTGTTAGGAAAAAAAAAAAAAATCATCTTGTGCTCTGGTGGCTAGAGTAGCACTGCAAGAAATAATTAGCCCAGCTGCCGCCATTGTTCAGATCACAGTAGAGGCAGCCACACCCCTTCTCCCAAGTCTTCTTTTCTTTTCCTGCCCTTTGAGCAGCCCTTAATGAGGCTTCCAGGATTTAGGCATTTTGAAATAGACTTTAAGAATCTCATGGGTACAACCCTCTTTCCCATCTATCACAGTAAAGAAGGATTGCCCCCCACTACATCAGAAGACAGCATCTTGGGTTCCAGTCTGGATTCTGCTGGTCTTTGGGGATGCTGTTGGCCATTCAGTCCCTGACATGGTAATTTCTGACTAGAATTCCTACTCTAGTCATCCTCTTACCAATTTTTCCTCTTCAACAGCCACATGGAGACATAATAAGTTGCTGTCCAGTTTTCTCTGCCTGTGATACTCCAAACTCAAGGGAAGGAGAGGGTGACGACTTTGAGCAAGACCTCCAGTTGATCTCTAGTGGAAATTGTATTTTCTTATGATTCCTCCTGGGATTCTTGGGTCACTTCCCCTATGAAGTCTACTTGACCACCAGCAACTGGGTTAATGTTGCCCTAAATGTGTCCTGTACATCTATAGATGAACACAAACTATATTGTCATTCCCTTTTTCGATGTGTTTGTCTATTCAAATAAATAGGATCCACAGACTTGGAATATTCTGAGGAGCAGAGCCAGTATCCCCTTGTTTGCTTTATTCAGAGCCCCAGGCCCAGAACCTGGCAGAGAGTTCGTGATAATTAAGTATTTTCAGATGAATCGATGAGCTCTGATAAATCCTAAATGTATGTTTTTCCTACATTCTCCTGGCCTTGACCAGAGTCCCCATATTTTCTCTCCTGGGAGTGGGGGTTTCATTTGTGAAATTTTCATTTCTACAGCACTGACTGAGTCCATCAGAAAGGGTATTTAGTGCTCCTAGAGCTGCCTGTGGGTTGGTAGCACCAGGTCTTTGCTAAGAAATGAAAGGTTTGAGCAATTATTATGGTTAGTGATAGATTAGGAGATACTTGGTCTTCGAGCTCCAGTAAGGATGGGAACGTTAAGAAAGGGGTCATTTGAAAACCACAACAGATCAGCAAGCAGAGAGTCTTCTTAGCTGCAGACCTTTTGGTATATCTCTCACACAGAAGAGTAAGGTGTGCCTGCCCTCAGATAAGAAGGCAAGAATTCAATCAGTTAACTCGACATTGACAACTCTCCATTGGGTGCCACCTGGGTCTAGAGATAGCAGCTTTCTCTTCCAGCCTGGAACTGCGGACTTCTGAAATACCAGCACTTAGAAGGAAATGTGATTTTTCTTCTCCAGTTCAGTCTGAGGTTTGGGCACTCATAAGAATTAAAAAAAAAAAAAAAAAATTATTTCTAGTCAAACAGAATTCCTAGCCTGACAGAGACATTAGGAATGTTATCCCACACAGGATCGGCTCAAGTTCGCATAAAAGCCTCAATTTCACATTTGCTGGAAGGCATTGCAGGCACAAGCATGTGCTTTTGACTCTCAGAGACAGGAGGGTTCATATTCTGATTGGGCCACATGCTGGCTGTGAGGTCTTTGGCAAGGGATGTCACATCCCTGAGCTTTGATTTCCTTCAGCTGTTAAGAATGAATGATGTTAATTTCTACCTCAGGGTGTCATTTTGAAGATCCAATGAGAGTACCTTTAAGATAGCCCTGGAACATTGTAAGCTTAATAAAAAATAATGATGATGAGGAAGAGGATGATGTGCAGGCCTCCTGCTGTCTCCATTCTTGGTGCTGGTGCTGAGTTTGGACTTCATTCCAGATCTTAGACATAATATGACCTCTTACACATTTGCAGTTGTAGTTTTAAGATCTACAGCTCACTTCCCCCCAAATTTTTGGAACATTTATAGAATAGTGCCCAGTTGCTATCAAGGTATTTACTTTCATGGTGTCACCCCATCTTTTTCTGTTTCTTTTTTCTGTTCTAAAATGATTTTTATATTCAATTTATATGTGAAACACAATGGATGAGGCAGAATCAGGAGTAAGACTTAAGCATCTTGAGCTCAGATCTCTTAAACAGTTTACTGTTCTTTGTTCATAAAATAAAAGAAAGTACAGATAATGATTCCCACTTAATTAAGTAATAGATCTTCATTAAAGATGTTATCCTTTGAAATAATAGATTCCAGTGAGATAGCTAAGAACAAAATGTTCCTGTCTTTGGAACACTCCCAGGCCCTAAACCAAGCTTATATGCTCTAAGAAATTTTGACATCTGAGCCACAGACAAATGGAGGGTTTATAGCACTGGGAGGATGGTGGGCCATGTGATTTGGAAAGTTCCAGGTGGGCCTTTATGAGGACTAGTTTGCTGGAGCCAAATGCCATGATTTTTGAAGGATGGGCAGTAAGCATCATGACCATGGTTCCCAGGATGATTGCTGTCATGAATGTTCTCTAGGTCCCTATACTTAGTGTGGTCCATATATTGCCTGGGGATTTGACCATATAACCCAGGGAGGACCAAGGTGAGTCTGCTGAGGAGACCTAGAGCTGTGATCAACCTACCTATTCAGAGAGCTTCCCTGTGCACATGTAGTCTGTTGTTTTTCCCAAAACACACACACACACACACACACACCCATCCACACACACACACCCTAGGCTTGATTTCCTTGGTCCCTTGTCAAGGGACATTCACTGTCTTTGCCATCATCACTGGATTTCTTCATTACTTCTCTGAGCCTCCTCTTTCCTTGGCATCTCCATTGCAGGGCTCCATTTGTGACCTTGAATTTCACAGGTGGTCTCCGCTTCTGGCTCACTGTGATTGCTCTTTCCACCCCGTGTGGCTGCTCTTCTACTTCATCATCAGAGATCCCCATGGGGAGTCCACCTGTTTCAGGTGCAGAAGCCACTTAAGCCCTGACTTTGGAATCAGGGACTGCTCTCCTTCATCACCAATCCATCTCCTGGTGGTTTCTGCTCATTTGTTATTTCTTGAGAACTGGATGGTCACAGCATGGTCTTGACTATTTTCTCCACCCCCTGCTTATTAAGATGCTTCCCAAGGAAGTACAAAAGCTAGTGATGCATTTTAGTTTTTAACAAATGTGCTTAGTTGATCTGTAGTTCTGCTCCAGATGGAATTCTAACCCGTTTCTCTTTTTGTCTCTTGCTGATGTTGGGACCCTGCTCCATACTATTAAACTTCCTTTGCCTATGAAAAATTATTTACTTGGTCTGCTTCACAGAAATGTGAGTAATAGTTAAGATAAAGGGAAAATCTCAACAGGACAGGGAAAAGAGAGCACCAAGTTTGAATTTTAGGCCAATTTCTTACTAACTGTGTAAACTTGGCCAAATTAATTAGCAGCCTTAGACCTTCATTTATTAAATGAAAATATCAACTTTTTAATTTAGGACTAAATGTATGAGCTATGAAATGGACCTGGCTCATAGTACATGCTTGTTAAAAGTCATAGCTCTTTCCTTCCAACTCATGATAATGCTTTTGTATGTCTGAATAAAACTGTCGAACAATGGATGATGTCATGGAGTAAGAGCACCATTTGTAAAACCCCAGCAGATCAATGAACAGAGACTCTACTTGGGCAGGACTTCAGCATTCAGTTCCACTGACAGAAAGTCAGACTACAGTATCCAAGTTAGTATACCGATTTCTGTTTGGAAAAGAATCCTGTCAGCTGTTTCTGGTGGGATGCCAGGGTCTTAACGGTAGATGAAGAGCACCTAGCATCAAATCTGGCACACAGGGGACACCCAGTGAATATTAACTCCCTTTCCGTTTGTTTGGAGCTGGCAGGAAATGAGACCATTTAGGCCTATCGGTGTGAACTAACCTGGAAGTTGGGGGTCTGCATTGTGCCTGGGCATTTATTTGTGTGGATCCCTGAGTGGAGGATGGCTGTGCCATATAGCTGCAGTGTGAGGCCAGATCCAGCAGGTGGCTCTGTGATACAGGCATCCTCAGCCCAACGTGCTAGCCCTAGGGATCAGCCTGTGGATTCAAGGAGCAGAAATGCAGGCTGTGACATTTGGGCACATTGTCTGCCTCAAGAATATTATTTACAGAGGCTGAGAACAACAAGCACTGGTGCTTGAGTTA
Source organism: Sciurus vulgaris (assembly GCF_902686455.1). Lineage (NCBI taxonomy): Eukaryota > Metazoa > Chordata > Mammalia > Rodentia > Sciuridae > Sciurus > Sciurus vulgaris. The sequence continues at coordinate 43,934,603 of NC_136464.1, forward strand.
TGTTAAAGGACAATGAATAAAGAAAATAAAAAAGAGAAAGTCATCCCCCTTTTTTTTTCAGGAAAAAGAGGAAATTCACTTCTCAAGAACAGAGTGAATAATAGTAAGGTAGCACTTATAGATAAAGGAAGAGCACATACTTGGTCTGGTTCAGGGCCTGAGAGCTTGGAAGAAGTTCAAATGGACACAGACATTGAATACAAACTCTTTCCATCATCTATTGTCATCTACACTGTTAATAGCCTTTTAGTCTTTTTATGTCATGGGAAGACCATGGCATATATTTCAATGCCTTTCCTCTGATCCTTTAAAAAGGAATAAGTACAGCTAGGCTTGAGTGTTTTCTTTAAAAGGGAAAGTCCTTTAGGTGGTTTTAGAATTCGGAGAAACTGTTGGCAGTTGCAAGATCAACTTGTATCTTAAATAGCTCTTGACACAGTTTTCTATCCTGTGTGTCCTAGGTTTTCTAGTGGAAGGTCAACACAGCTACTAGAAGTTCTGGGTGATGACATTAGGACATTCACTGGTTAAGGCAATTATAAGATTCTTCTGGGATGGGGACCCAGAACTGTAACCATGCAGATGGAAATAGAGATTTTGGCTTCAGAACCAATGCAATTCTGTTGCTTTATGATCCCAAATGTGGTGGTAGTTGGTCTTTGCACTCAGCTTCTGATAGAGCAATTCATTAGATCCTTTGCCAGTTCACAAGTTGAGGACTTTTAGTGAGTCTTTGTTGCAGGCTCTGAGCTCTGCAGGGCTGGGTGAGATACGAGGGAAAAAGAAGCAGACTTCCTATGCTTCAGGAGTGTTCCATCTCCTTAGCTTCTTGAATTGATTAGTAAATGGATTAGCAGGTGGTTAAAAACCCACTGAGGAGATCTAAGTGTAGGCTAATTGAGCTACAAGAATCATCCTGTATTAGATGGCTGGGGGTGATCTGGAAAATTTGGAAGAGACTGAATGGAAGGGAGAGCAAAGGTTAGGCTTTCAAGTACATTTGGGTTTGGTGGGTGGAAAAGGCAGGGTGAAATTCCTTATAGGTAAAGGTATATTGTATGAAAGAGGCAGGAAGTGTGGTGTGAATGGAATAGTACCTGGAGCCGCCCAGCTATGGGCTATGGACTGCAGAGTGAAGTTTACATTGGTAGCAAGTAAACTAAGGCTTCTAACCAGATTGAAAATATAAGACCCAGCAATTACTTTTCAAGGCAGGATGGTACCATGTGAAAATTCATTGTCTAAGAAGTTGCTCTGCTGTGTTCCATTCCAACCTATGTTCAAGAAAGGTCCCACCAACCCATAGCCCAAGTGAGATTCCCAATTTATTCCTCTCTCACTATCTTTGGCCCATATTTTTGAATGATCTCTGACTTCAAATGATACCAAAATATTTGGACAGGTCAAAGCGAGCAATGTTATTGGACAAAGCAGGGATTCAGGTGAAAGACTCCAACAGCAATTTAGGTATAATATAACTTGAACCTGCTCCAGGGAATTGGGAATGGCTACAAAAAGATGGGAATCCCTCCAGGAAACATTGTAAAAGGGCATTTGGAAGCTTGGGACCAGATGATTGCAGGAGATGAAACAGAGAGGAGTCAGTGATGATTCTAGATAAAATTTCCAGCTTTGCTGCCTGAGGTCATTGTTAGGTCCCAAAAAGATGTGAAAAATTTGAAGCCAATTTAGAATATTAAGAAAGATAATGAGGATAACTTGAAATAATGAACAGCACACATGTGGGCATCAAACAGGCATTCGATAAGATGGACATGTGTCTCTGGGGGCTAAGGCTCAATGTTTGGAGACTGCTAAGGTGTAAGCCACATGCTGTAGGCATGGTGAAGACACACAACAGAGAGAAGGCAGAACACAGGTGGAAGGCTTAGTCCCATGGCCAGAAAAATCTGAAGAGAGATATCCTTCACTTTAAGATGGGTTGCTTATTTTCTGCCTTTATTTCATTGGTGCCTTGAACATTTTTCATCAGGGAAAGTGATATAAAGGTTACACAGCAGTGTTCTTAGCCCAGCAAATATTTATAGCTTATCCAGGAGGTTCCTAGTATGTCCTGAATGCTTGGAGATCATCTATTCCATCCGCTTGCTGCTGACAAGCAGGGACACAGGCCTACGGCCAAAGCTGTGCATTTAATCAGTGCGGTCCAAGGACTTAAGACTTAATGCTTGTACTTGTTCTCCTTGCAAAAAACAATGTGGTTCATTGTTCAAGAACAACAGGCAGGCCTGAGTTCAAATCAACATTACTACTTTCTAGTCTGAGACCAGGAGAAGGTTAGTAAATCTTTTAGACCTCAGATCAATGCCCTGTTGAATGCAGATAATGAAGTCACAACTGCATTAGATCCTTGTGTGTTTTGGTTGAGATGACACACCAGGATGTCAAGCACATTGCCATTAGCATAAGTTAATTCATGATTAATTAATTCATGCATTAACTTAAGAAATAGTTGGTGTAGACCCCTTTGACCCACAGGGGATATGTTCCAAGATCTCCAGGAGATGCCTGAAACTGTGCATAGTACTGATGCCTATATACACTATGTTTTTCCTACACATGCATTCCTAGGATAAAGTTTAATTTATAAATTAGGCATAATAAGAAATTAATAACAATAGCTAATAATAAAATAGAATAATTATAATAGTATATTGTAACAAAATGGCTAGCTTCACTACTTTTATGCTTTGGGGTCATTATTAAGTGAAATAAGGGTTATTTTCACCTAAGCTCTGTGATACCATGACAGCTTATCCAATAAATGAGATGGCTACTAAGCAAATAAGGGGTGGGTAGTATATTCAGCATGGGTACTTTGCAGGATGGTGCAAGATTTCATCATCCCACTCAGAATGGCATGCCATTTATAACTTTGGAATTGTCAAGTTTCTGGAATTGATATTAACATTGATACTGTTTTGGGACCAAAATTGACTGTGGATGACTGAAGCCATAGAAGGCAGAGCTATGTATAAGGGAGACTATTATACACAACTGTACTCCCACTGTCAATTATAAAACAGTAAGCAATACTCATACTGTCTCCGCCTTGTGGATCTTATGAAATAGAGGAGACAGATATTAATTAAATGACACCAGAAATCTACTGTGGTAAGGACTACTGAGGGAAAGACAGCCTAAGAACAAGCATCAGGGCGAGCTGGTCTAGACTAGGGTTCAGGGAAGAGCTGAAAGCTGAAGGATTACCAGGGATCCCTTGTGTGGAGAGAAGGGTAATTGAAAAATCTTTCTAGCTATCTAGGGAAAAAAAGAGTTGACACCAAAGTTATGAGAGAGATCCAGTGTGGTTAGAGCTCAAGGAAGTGAAAAAACTCTGGGTTACAGCCCCTATTAGTTAAGGCCCCCTCCTTCTTTAGGCACATCTGAATTTAAATTATTCCCATTTCTACTATTCTACGAGTAATTAATCAGGTTTCTAAATGACTTGAGAAAGTCCAGGGCACCCTTAGGACCCAAACTCCAGTTTTTATTAACTTTAGGCCCTCCTTACCTTCCTTTCCCCTGCTAAGTTAGAATCCAGCTGCAAACCCAGCCTGTACTCCTATCTACCCTCATTGCTCAGAGGACTGGATGTACAAGGGCACCCTAGGCTCTACCTGGGGTGCTACCCCAAGTACAATAATAACCCAGGATACTGAAGCCATCTTGTAATATGCTAGCCCCTGGAGAGAGGGAACATGGAGGCTAAGGCTGGTTTTGAGGCATGAATGTTAGGTGAAACTGAAGAAAGCATTGTTCCAAGACAGCCGAAGACCACTTCTTAGGAGAGAGGTAGCCTTGTGTTCAAAACAGAAGCCATTAGTCATGTCTAAGAAAGAGAAAAGAGTGAGAAAGGTTTTTCAGGCAGCTTTTTCACTCCTGTGACCAAAAGACCTGACAAGAACAATTTTAGAGGAGGAAAAGTTTATTTTTGTGTTCAGGATTTCAAAGGTCTCAGTCCATAAACAGCTGGTTCCATTCCTTGGGGCTCGAGATGAGGCAGAATATCATGGAAGAAGAGTGTGACCGAGGAAAGCAGCTGGAAACAGGGCACCAGGAAGCAAAAAGAGAGTCTAAGCTCAGTTCACGAAATAGGTACCCCAAAGGTATGTCCCAATGACTCATCTCCTCCAGACATACCCTACCTGCCTACAGTCACAACTCAGTTAATCCCTATCCAGGGATTAACACACTGATTAAGTTAAGGCTCTCATAACCTAATCATTTCACCTCTAAACTTTCTTGCAATTGTCTCATACTTGAACTTTTAGGAGATACCTAATACTGAAACTGTAACAGAAGGCAAGTAGCAAGCAGAGTGACCAGAGGCAGAGCAGGCCAGGAGGAAAGAAAAGGTCATGTTAGGTTGTTTTAGAACCAGGACCGAGAAAGACACATGGTTGCTTGACCTTTCCTGCTCCTGATTATGGCATTTGTCTGGGAACTTCTGCAATTTTGCTTCAACCACCAGTTTGAGCTCCTCCGAGAGCAAGATCTGAGGGTGGTAGATATTAGTTATCACATCTTTACATGCAATGCAGATTTGCAAGTCAAAATTCCCCCTACTGGGACTTGCTCCAATAGAGATTTATTGCTTACAGTTCTTCAGGCTAGGCAGTCCAAGAGATTGGCATTGGTCTGTGGTGAATGTTTATTTGCTGGGCCATAACATGGTAAAAGAGCAAGAAAGCTTGCAAAGTAGACAAAGCTCACTTTTATAACAAAACCACTCCCATGATGGCCAACACACTCCCATGATTACAGTATGAATCTTTTCATTATGGCAGAGCTCCCATGATTGAATCACCTCTTATATTGGTCCCATCTCCCAACAATATCACAGTGACAATTCAATTGCAATCCTTTTGGAAGGTGGTATGCAAGCCATAGCTTATGCTAAGCTAATATTATACATAGGTACCAAATAACCTCAGCACACCTTTAGATTTGAAATGAACACTAAAGTATTCTGTCCTTGGCTTCCTTGGCAATTCTCCAGAACATTTAGCTGAATAGGAAGCACTAAGTATAATGAACTTTTTCAGAGATATTTATGGCATTATGTGAAATTTATTTTGAGGTTAAGAAAAAATGATCTTCTGAGACTGGCATAGCATTTGACAAAAGAGATCAGGGAATACTCCCTGATACAGAAGGGGTGGGGGGGTAGACACTCACTGAATGCATAATACAAACCTAGATAGGGATTAGGTATATTACATTGATTTGTCAATGATTTTTACATCTCTGGGCTATAGGATAATGTCTCAATTTTATAACCTATCTCCCCTCTTCCCCATTAAGTTGGAGAGTTGGAATTAGAAACTAAATCTGTTGAACCAAGTCTATGGTTCTTCCACTAAATCAAATTTCCTGGTTTTTATTTATTTATGCAGAGAGGTAATGAAATCAGAGAATATTTTTCATAGGTACTGTCTTCCAGAGTTAAAAAATGACACCCAGATGTGACACACTTCACGCCCTGAGTTCTTGTCATTGTTCATGGATGTTCCTCAATGACAGCCAGTTGCACCTGTCATGATCATATCTTGAGCAAAGCACAGATGAAAATTTCTATGAAAGATTTACAGATGTAGGCTGTGATCAAAGAAGTTGTCAGGGCAGAGTTCAAGCTGCAGTCCCCAAGGTCCCTTTAAGTTTTTGTGCCAATAAATTCCCCCGCCATACTCTGTAGTCACACTGATTTGTTTCCAACAACTGGGAGGAGTTCACACATCGCTTCCTGTGTCCTTTTGTTCATATTTTCTATCTTCCATGAACTGGATTCTGTGATAGGCACTGGAAATTCAAGGAGATGGTCCCTGCCGAGTAGCAAAAATACAAATAAAATTGAGTCATCATGGAGCTCTGTGGTGTGTGTCTTATTGCTGGACACATGAAGGAAGGAGTCACTGATTCTACTTGGGTCAGAAACTGCTTGGAATTTGGTTTAGTTTAATGCATTCATAAGGTGCTCATGAATGACAGGCAGAACCTGAGCTTCCAGGGCTTTTGTGTATCAGTTTAGTGAATTTATAATTTATCCTTTAGTTGTGAAAAGCCATCAAAGATCTGGCTTAGTCCCAACTCTGTGTCCTGTATACTCACATCCAATCTTCACGTGCAGGATTAGCTGCAATCTTATTCTGTAATGTGTGTAGGATCAGCACCGAATGGAAATAACAAATCCTGAGGGCACCCCTGATAGGAGACTTACCTCATCAGCTGTCCCCATTGCTACTATCAGTCTTCTTCCTAGTTTTGAAGCTCCTGTCATGATCTGCCTTGGACTAGAAAGAATTCATCTATCTTAGAAACTAGAAAATGACCCCTAAAGACCAGCTCAGTGCCTGATCTTACTGAACAATGACTTTCAGGAGCTGAATATCATGGAGTTTGAATTCTTGGGCTCTAATTAACTTGGAATGAGTAGAGGCAATGGAATAGAGAAGGGTTGGTTAATGGCTACAAAACTACAGTTAGATAGGAGGCATATACTGCATAGCAGAGTGAATATAATTGAAAATAATTTATTATATATGTCAAAATAACTAGAAGAGAGGATTTTTGAATGCTTTCAACACAAAGGATAAATGTTTGAGGGGATAGATATGTTAATTATCTTGATTTGATCTTTATATATTGCATATATGTGTTGAAATAGCACACTGGATTGCAGAGCGAGCTGCCTGACCCGGACACCTTGTCCATTGCCATTGTGGAACTAGCCAGTCAGTGAGCCAGCCCGCCCAACCCCCCCAACCCCTACAACAAGGTCGGATGCCATCGCAGAGCGATCCAACAGGTGAACCAGCCCACCCGACATCCCCACGAAGGTTTGATGCCATCGCTGAGCCTTCCTGCTTACCCCTCCTACTGCTGAGGGACACTGAACCTGCCTCTGTGCTGACTCAGCACAGAGCCCTCACTGGGGCTCCCCAGCTTCTTTGGAGGCTGGTGCAGGCATTATTAATTATTCCTGAGGGCTTGACCATCATCATCAGGAGGGTGGCTCCCGTCCTGAGATACCTACAGGAGACTGGAGGCCCTTTGACAGGACTCAGGATTCAAGAAGAGGAGGTATTGAGAGACTCGGGACCAACTTAGAGCAGATGGGTGAGTCTCTCCCACTGGGTGGGGATGAGATGAAAGAGCAAATGCAGGCTTTGAATGATCTCACCACTCAACAGTTAAAAGAGCAAATGTGGGAAGCAAAAGATCATTTCAATAAAAAGTTAGAGATAATGAAAAAAAAAAAAAACCCAGACAGAAATCCTTGAAATGAAGGAAACAATAAACCAAATTAAAAACTCCATAGAAAGCATAACCAATAGGATAGAACACCTGGAAGACAGAACCTCAGACATTGAAGACAAAATATTTAACCTTGAAAACAAACTTGACAAAACAGAGAAGATGGTAAGATCATGAACAGAATCTACAAGAATTATGAGATATCATTAAAAGGCCAAATTTAAGAATTATTGGGATTGAGGAAGGCTTAGAGAAACAAACCAAAGGAATTAACAATCTATTCAATGAAATAATATCAGAAAATTTCCCAAATATGAAGAATGAAATGGAAAATCAAATACTAGAGGTTTATAGGACTCCAAATATACAAAATTACAACAAACCCACCCCAACGCACATTATTATGAAAACACCTAACATACAAAATAAAGACAGAATTTTAAAGGCTGCGAGAGAAAAGAATCAAATTACATTCAGGGCGAAACCAATACAGAGATCAGCAGATTTTTCAACCCAGACCCTAAAATCTAGAAGAGCCTGGAATAACATTTTTCAAGCTCTGAAAGAAAACAGAGCCAACCCAGAATCTTATACCCAGCAAAACTTACCTTCAGATTTGACGATGAAATAAAATCCTTCCATGATAAACAAAATCTAAAACAATTTAGAAAAAGAAAGCTGGCATTACAAAACATACTCAGCAAAATATTCCATGAGGAAGAGATGAAAAACAATGATGTAAATCAGCAAAGGGAGGAACTACCCTAAAGGAATAGCCAAATAAAGGAGAAACCAAGTCTTGTAAAAAAAAAAAAAAACGAGCCAAATGACCGGGAATACAAATCATATCTCAGTAATAACCCTGAATGTTAATGGCCTGAATTCATCAATCAAAAGACATAGACTGGCAAAATGGATTAAAAAGAAAGATCCAACAATATGCTGCCTGCAAGAGACTAATCTCATAGATACCCACAGACTAAATGTGAAAGAATGGGAGAAAACATACCATGCACATGGACTCAGTAGAAAAGCTGGAGTATCCATCCTCATATCAGGTAATGTGGACTTCAAGCCAAAGTTAGTCAGAAGGGATAAAGAAGGACGTTTCATTCTGCTTAGGGAAGCATAATTCAGCAAGACATAGCAATCATAAATATCTATGCCCCAAACAGTGGCTCATCCATGTACATCAAACAAATCCTTCTCAATTCCAGAAATCAAATAGACCACAACACAATAATACTAGGTGATTTTAACACACCTCTCTCACCATTGGACAGATCTTCCAAACAAAAATTGAACAAAGAACCCATAGATCTCAATAACACAATCAATATTTTAGACCTAATGGATATTTATAGAACATACCATCCACAAAGAGCGAACACAGTTTCTTCTCAGCAGCACATGAATCCTTCTTTAAAATACACCGTATTTAATGCCACAAAGTAATGTAAGCAAATCAAGAAGATAGAGATACTACCTTGTATTCTATTAGATCATAATGGATTAAAATTAGAAATAAATGACAGAATAGAAAACAGAAACTACTCCAACACTGGAGATTAAATAATGCGCTATTGTATGATGAATGGATAACAGAAGACATCAGGAGGGAAATAAAAAAATTCTTAGAGTTAAATGAGAACAAAGATACATCATATCAAAATCTCTGAGACACTATGAAAGCAGTACTTAGTGGAAGATTTATTTCATAGAGCATATTCAATAAAAGAAGAAAAAATCAACAAATAAAAGACTTAACACTACAGCTCAAAGCCCTAGAAAAAGAAGAACAGAGCAACACCAAAAGTAGTAGAAGACAGGAGATAGTTAAAATCAGAGCTGAGCTCAATGACAGTGAAACAAAAGAAACAAAAAAATGACAAAATAAATAGTTGGTTCTTTGAAAAAATAAACAAAATTGAGAAATCCTTAGCCACACTAACAAAGGGAAGGAGAGAGAAACCTCAAATTACTAAAATTCAGAATGAACAAGGAAATAGCACAACAGACATAAGTGAATTATAAAACATAATAAGAAGCTATTTTGAAAATCTATACTCCAACAAAGTAGAATATCTTGAATACATCAACAGGTTTCTAGAGACATATGAATTACCTAAACTGAACCAGGAGGACATATATAACTTAAATAAATCAATTTCAAATAATGAAATAGAAGTAGTCATCAAAATTCTACCAACAAAGGAAAGTCTGGAACCAGATGCATTCTCAGCTGAGTTCTACAAAACCTTTAAAGAAGAGCTCATTCCAATACTTATCAAGGTATTCCATGAAATAGAAGATGAGGGAACACTCCCAAACTCATTCTAAGAAGCCAACATCACCCTGATACCTAAAGCAGACAGAGACACATCAAGGAACGAAAATTTCAGATCAATATCCTTAATGAACATCAACACAAAAATTCTCAACAAAATTTTAGCAAATCACATACAAAAATATATTAAAAAGATAGTGTACCACGATCCCAGGGATGCAAGGTTGGTTCAACATCCAGAAATCTGTAAATGTAATTCACCATATCAACAGACTTAAAGTCAAGATTCATATGATTATTTCGATAGATGCAGAAAAAGCATTTGATAAAATACAGCATCCCTTCATGCTCAAAGCACTAGAAAAAATAGGAAGAGTGGAAACATTCCTTAACATTGTAAAGGCCATCTATGCTAAGCCCATGGCCAATATCATTCTAAATGGTGGATATTGAAAGCATTCCCCCTATAAACTGGAACAAGGCAGGGTCGCCCTCTTTCACCACTTCTATTCAACATTGTCCTTGAAACTCTAGCCAGAGCAATTAGACAGACCAAAGAAATTAAAGGGATACGAATTGGAAAAGAAGAACTCAAACTAACCCTATTTGCTGATGACATGATTACATATTTAGAGGAACCAGGAAATTCCACCAGAAATCTTTTAGAACTCATAAGTGAATTCAGTAAAGTAGCAGGATATAAGATCAATGCTCTTAAATCCAATGCATTTTTATACATAAGTGATGAATCTGCAGAAAGAGAATTCAGGAAAACTACCCCATTCACAACAGCTTTGAAAAAAATAAAATACTTGGGAATCGATCTAACAAAAGAGGTGAAAGCTCTCTACAATGAGAACTACAGAACACTAAAGAAAGAAATTAAAAAAAAACCTTAGAAGATGGAAAGATCTCCCATGTTCTTGGATAGGCAGTATTAATATTGTCAAAATGGCCATTCCACCAAAAGTGCTATACAACTTCAATGCAATTCCAATTAAAATCCTTACAGAAATAGAGCAAGCAATCATGAAATTCATCTGCAAGAATAAGAAACCCAGTATAACTAAAGCAATCCTTAACAGGAAGAGTGAAGCAGGGGGTATCTCAATAACAGAACTTCAACTATACCACAAAGCACTAGTAGCAAAAACAACATGGTATTGGCACCAAAATTGACAGGTATGTCAATGGTACAGAATAGAGGACACGGACACAAACCCCAATAAATACAATTTTCTCATACTAGACAAAGGGGCCAAAAATATGCAATGGAGAAAAGATAGCCTGTTCAATGAATGGTGCTGGGAAACTGGAAATCCATATGCAACAGATTGAAACTAAACCCCTGTCTCTCCCTGCACAAAAATCAACTCAAAATGCATCAAGGACCTTGGAATCAGACCAGAGACCTGCATCTTATAGAAGAAAAAGTAGGTCTAAATCTTCAACATGTCAGCTTAGGATCAGATTTCCTTAACAGGACTCCCATAGCACAACAAATAAAAGCAAGAATCAACAACTGGGATAGATTCAAATTAAAAAGCTTTCTCTCTGCAAAGGAAACTATCAACAATGTGAAGAGAGAACCTACAGAGTTGGAGAAAATCACTCATACTTCAGATAGAGCACTAATTTCCAGAATATATAAAGAATTTAAAAACGCTACACCAAGAATTCAAATAACCCAATCAATAAATGGGCTAAGGAAATGAACAGACACTTCACAGAAGAAGATCTACAAGCAATCAACAGATATATGAAAAAATGTTCAACTTCTCTAGTAATAAGAGAAATGCAAATCAAAACTACCCTAAGATTCCATCTCGCCCCAATTAGAATGGCGATTATCAAGAACACAAGCAACAATAGGTGTTGGTGAGGATGTTTGGAAAAAGTTACACTCATACATTGCTTGTGGGGTTGCAAATTAGTGCAGCCTCTCTGGAAAGCAGTGTGGAGATTCCTTAATAAAGTTGGAATGGACCTACCATTTGACCCAGCTATCCCACTCCTTGACCTATACCCAAAGGACTTAAAATTAGCTACTAGAGAGATGCAGCCATATCAATGTTGATAGCTGTTCAATTCACAATAGTCAGATTGCAGAACCAACCTAGATGCCCTTCAATTGATGAATGGATAAGGAAACTGTGGTATATATAATGGAATATTACTCAGTCATAAAGAATAATAAAATTATGGCATTTTCAGGACAATGGATGAAATTGGAGAATATCATGCTAAGTGAGGGAAGCCATTCTCAAAAAACCAAAGGACGAATGATTTCACTGATAAGCAGATGATGATACATAATGGGGGGTTGAAGGGGGTATGAATGGAGGAAGGAGGGACTGTATGGAGGGAAAAGAGGGGTGGGAAGTGTGGGGGGGAGGAAAAATAACAAAATGAATCAAAACTATTACCCTATGTAAATGTATGATTACACAAATGGTATGCCTCTACTTCAAGTACAAACAGAGAAAGAAGATGTATCCCAATTTTTTACAATAAAAATCAATCAGGAAAAGAAAAAAAATAGCACACTGTACCCCATGAAGAGGTATAGTTATCACTTATTAACTGCTAATAAAAAGAAAGGAAGAAAAAGAGAGAAGAATATCAAAATAGCAGTGAATGCAATAGATTGTGACAAGAGTTGTAATAAATGTTAAAAACAAAACAGAGGAGAACGGGAAGGTGGGAAGAATTGGAGATAGAGGAAGAACCTCTCTCTCTCTCTCTCTCTCTCTCTCTCTCTCTCTTTCTAGTTTTTGGTGCCAGGGATTGAACTCAGCAGTGCCTAACCACTGATCAACATCCAAGCCTCTTCCACCTCTTTATTTTTTATTTTGAGACAAGGTCTCACTAAGTTGCAGAGGCTGACTTTGAACTTGCAATCCTCAAACTTCAGCCCCGTGAGCTGCTGAGATTACAGACATGTGCCACTGTCACCTGCCATTTGTGCTTCTCTTATGCCCAATCATGACTCTCTATGCTGGAACAGCATGCTTGTAGATTTATTTTCTTTTTTTCTTAATGAGTGGTGAAGATGAAGGGAAGAACTAGTATTCAGGGTGCTTTGGAAATTACCCTACTTTAGGGTTATACTGTTTGCCTTCTAAGTCATGTGTGGTAGAGGGAGAGAGGTCTTTGTACTTATCAGCCAACGGACCAGGTAGGCCAGCAAGTACATTTTAAAAATTTGTTTTAATTAGTTATACATGACAGTATAATGCATTTCAATTCATGTACAAAAATGGAGCACAACTTCTCATTTCTCTTCCTGTCATACCATTCGTGCAATCATACACGTACATAGGGTAATTACATCTGCCTGTTCCACCATCCTTTCCACCCCCACACCCCTTTTCATCCCCTCACTTCCCTCTGCCCAATCTAAAATTCCACCATCCTTCCCTAACCCCATCTCACCTTTAAGGATCAGCATCTGCATATCGGAGAAAACATTGGGCTTTGGTTTTGGGGATTGACTTATTTCGCTTAGCATGATATTCTCCAACTCCATCCATTTGCCTGCAAATGCCATAATTTTATTCTTCATACTACATTCTCTTTATCCATTTATCTGTTGAAGGGCACCTAGGCTGGTTTCATAGTTTAGCTATTGTGAATTGAGCTGCTATAAACATGAATGTAGCTGCCATCACTGTAGTATGCTGATTTTAAGTTCTTTGGGTATAAACCAAGGAGTGCAAGAGCTGGATCAAATGGTGGTTTCATTCCAAGTTTTCTGAGGAACCTTCAGACTGCTTTCCAGAATGGTTGCACCAATTTGTCGTCCCACCAGCAAAGTATGAGTGTACGTTTCCTTCCATATCCTCTCTAACACTTCTTGTTGCTTGTATTTTTGATAATTGCCATTCTTCCTGGAGTGGAGTATTAGAGTAACTTTGATTTACATTTATTTAATTGCTAGAGATGTTGAACATTTTTCATATTTTTTGATGGAGTGTATATTTTATGAGATGTATCTATTCAGTTCCTTAGACCATTTATTGATTGGGCTACTTGTTTTTTTGGTGTTAAGATTTTTGAGTTCTTTATGTAACTCTATCTAGTATGCATGTGATAAAAATTTCTCCCATTCTGTAGGCTCTCTTCATGTTATTGATTGTTTCCTTTGCTGAGAAGAAGTTTTTTAGTTTGAATCCATTCCATTTATTGATGATTGATTTTAATTGTGTTTTAGGAGTCCTATTAAGGAAGTCAGGTTCTAAGGTGACATGATAAAGATTTGGGGCTTCTTTTTCTTCTATTAGGCATAAGGTCTCTGGTCCTATTCCTAGGTGCTTGATCCGCTTTGAGTTGAGTTTCATGCAAGGTGAAAAATAAAGGTTTAAGTTTATTTCATTGCATATGAATTTCCAGTTTCCCCAGCACCATTTGTTGAATAGGCTATCTTTTCTCCAATGTATGTTTTTGGCACCTTCATCTAATATAGGATAACTGTATTTATGTGAGTTTGTCTCTGTGTCTTCTATTCTGTACCATTGGCCTACCTGTCTATTTTGATGCCAATACCATGTTGTTTTTGTTACTATAGCTCTGTAGTATAATTTAAAGTCTAGTATTGTGATGTCTCCTGCTTCACTCTTCTTGTGAAGGATTGCTTTGTCTATTCTGGGTCTCTTATTTTTCCAAATGAATTTCATCATTGCCTTTTCTAGTTCTATGAACAATGTCATTGGGATTTTAATAGGAATTGCATTAAATCTATGTAGTGCTTTTGGTAGTTTGGCCATTTTGACAACATTAATTCTGCCTATACAGGAGCATGGGAGGTCTTTCCATCTTCTAAGGTCTTCTATTTCTTTCTTTAGTGTTCTGTAGTTTTCATTGTAGAGGTCTTTCACCTCTTTGGTTAGATTAATTCCCAAGTATTTTATTTCTTTTGAGGCTATTGTGAATGGTTTCCCTAATTTCTCTTTCATAGGACTCATCACTTATGAATAGAAATGCATTTGATTTATGGGGTTAGTTTTATATCCTGCTACTTTGCTGAATTCATTTATTAGTTCTAGAAGTTTTCTGGTGAAATATTTTGGACCTTCTAAATATAAAATCCTGTCATCAGCGATAGTGATAGTTTGAGTTCTTCTTTTCTTATCCATATCCCTTTAATTCCTTTGGTCTGTCTAATTGCTCTGACTAGAGTTTCCAGGACTATGTTGGTTAGAAGTGGTGAAAGAGGGCATCCCTGACTTGTTCCAATTTTTAGAGGGAATGCTTTCAATATTTCTCCATTTAGAATGATGTTGGCCTTGGACTTAGCATAGATAGCTATTACAATGTTGAGGTATGTTCCTACTATCCCTAGTTTTTCTAGTATTTTGAACATGAAGTGGTGTTGTATTTTGTCAAATGCTTTTTTCTGCATTTATTGAGATGATCATAAGATTCTTATCTTTAAGTCTATTGATGTGATGAATTATATTTATTGATTTCCAGATGTTGAACCAACCTTGCATTCCTAGGATGAATCCCACTTGATCGTAGTGCACTATCTTTTAAATATGTTTTTGTATGTGATGTGACAGAATTTTACTGAGAATTTTTGCATCTATGTTCATCAGGGATATTGGTCTGAAGTTTTCTTTCCTTGATATGTCTTTGTCTGGTTTTGGTATCAGGGTGATACTAGCTTCAAAGAATGAGTTTGGAACGGTTCTCTCCTTTTCTATTTCATGGAATAATTTGATTAGTACTGGCATTAGTTTTTCTTTGAAGATCTTATAGAACTCAACTGAGAATCTGTCTGGTCCTGGGCTTTTCTTTGTTACGAGGATTTTGATGGTTTCTTCTATTTCAGTTGTTGAAATTGAGCTGTTTAAATTGTGTATGTCCTCCAAATTCAGTTTGGGTAGATCATATGTCTCCAGAAATTTGTTGATGTCTTTAAGATTTTCATTTTATTGGAATATGAATTTTCAAAATAGTTTCTAATTATCTTCTGAATTTTAGTAGTTTCCATTGTGATATTTCTTTTTTCATCACAAATTTTAGTAATTTGAATTTTTGTCTCTCTTTCTCTTCATTAGTGAGGTGAAGGACTTATCAATTTAATTTTTTATTTCAAAGAACCAACCTTTCCTTTTGTCAGTTTTTTAAATTCTTTTGTTTCAAGTTCATTCATTTCAGCTCTGATTTAATTATTTCCTGTCTTCTACTATTTTTGGTGTTGATTTATTCTTCTTTTACTAGAGCTTTGAGATGTAATGTTAGGTCATTTATTTGTTGACTTTTTACTCTTTTAATGAATGAGCTCAATGCAATGAATGTTCCTTTTAGCACTGCCTTCATAGTGTCCCTGAGATTTTAATATGTTTTATCAGCATTCTCATTTATCTCTAAGAATTTTTTTATATCCTCCCTGATTTCTTTTCCTATGTATTCATCATTCAATAGTGTATTGTTTAGTCTTCAAGTGTTGGAGAAGCTTCTACTTTTCATTTTATCATTGTTTTCAATTTTTTTTGCATTATGATCTGTTAGAATGCATGGTAGTATATTTATTTTTATTTTTATTTTTTATATTTGCTAGGAGTTGCTTTGTGCATAACATATGGTCTGTTTTAGAGAAGAATCCATGTACTGATGGGAAGAAAGTGTATTCACTCGTTGATGGATGGAATATTCTTTATATGTCTGTTAAGTCTAAATAGTTGATTGTATTATTTAGCTTGATAGTTTCTTTGTTTAGTTTTTGTTTGGAAGATCTATCCAGTGGTAAAAGAGTTGTTTTAAAGTCACCCAGTATAATTGTCTTGTGGTCTATTTGGTTCTTGAAATTGAAAAGGGTTTGTTTGATGTATGTAGAAGTTTCATTGTTTGGGTAATAATATTTATAATTGTTATGTCTTGTTGATGTATGATTTCCTTAAGCAGTATGGATTTACTTTCTTTATCACTTCTAGCTTTGACTTGATGTTCACGTTATCTGATATGAGAATGGAAACCCCTGCTTATTTACACAATCCATGTGAGTGATATGTTTTTCCCATCCTTTCACCTTCAGTCTGTGAATGACTTTTCCTATGAGATAAGTCTCTTAAAGACAGCATATTGTTGGGTCTTTTTTAAAAAAATACAATCTGCCATTCTATGTCTTTTGATTGATGCATTTAGGCCATTAATATTCAGGGTTTTATTGAGATATGATTTGTATTCCTGGTAATTTTTGTTTATTTTGATTTTTTAACTTGACTTGATTTCTCATTTGATGGTCTTTTAATTTAGTTTGGTTCATTCCTTTGCTGATTTTAACTTTTTTTTCATTTCCTCTTAATAGAATATTTTGCTGAGAATGTTCTATAGTGCAGAATTTCTAGTTGTAAATCTCTTTAACTTCTGTTTATCATAGAAGTGTTTTATTTCATCATTAAATCTGAAGCTTAATTTTAGTGGATATAAGATTCTTGGTTGGCATCCATTTTCTTTCAGAGCTTGATATATGTTGTTCCTGGACCTCTTAGCTTTGAGGGTCTGGATTGAGAAATCTGCTGAGATTCAAATTGGTTTCCCTCTATATGTGATCTGATACTTTTCTCTTATGATCTTTAAAATTCTATCCTTATTCTGTATGCTAGGCATTTTCATTACAATGTGCCTTGGTGTGGGTCTATTGTAATTTGTACATTTTGGGTCCTGTAAGCCTCTTGTATTTGATTTTCCATTTCATTATTTGGGAAATTTTCTGATATTATTTCTTTGAAAAAAATTGTGCATTCCTTTGGTTTGTATTTCTGTGCCTTTCTGTATTCCAATAAATCTTAAATCTGGTCTTTTCATGTCATCCCAGAATTCTTAGAAGTTCTGTTCATGATTTCTTACCATCTTCTCTGTGATCAACTTTATTTTCAAAATTACATATTTTATCTTCATTGCCTGAGGTTCTGTCTTCCAAATGATCTAGTTTGGTGATGCTTTCTATTGAATTTTTAATTAGGTTTATTATTTCCTTCATTTCAAGGACTTCTTTTTTTTTTAGAATCTTCTCTCTTTATTGAAGTGATCTTTTGCTACCTATGTTTGTTATCTTACATCATCCTTTGCAGATCAGTTTGATTATGTACATTCTGAACTCCTCTGTCATTTCTTCTACTGTGCAATCACTGCATTCTATTATTGTAGCATCTTGGTGTGTTTGAGGTACTTTCTCCCCTTCATGTTGTTCTTGTGTCTTCCCCTCTAAGCAGTCCAGATCAAAGACATTACAGTTTCTATTCTATAGACCTATAGTGCTCCTGCAGGTTTCCAATATCTCATCTTTAAGGGGGAGATCAATATTAACAGCATCCAATGCAAACAGTATGCAACCTTAAACCAAATAGTTTCTATTAATACATTTACAATTTTGTCCCAATAAACAGAAATAGTGTGTTCAATTATTGTCTACATTAGGTTTGCAAAAGAGTCTACAATTTCTAATGGCGGACAAAGAGAGAACAGGGGTGGTGAAGGATGTGATGTTTATAAGGTGGGGAAAGAAGATAAAGTATTAGATCATAGGAAGAGTGAAAGAGAAATCAATAGAAGTTGACTATTAGCAGGAGAAAAGACAGAATCTGGGGAAACAGATAAGTGAGAGGAAAATAGAAAGTAAAAGAAGAAAATAAAAATAAAAATAAAAAATAAGAAAAAATTACAAAGAAAATGAAAAAAAGTAAAATTTAAAGAATATACAACAAAACTGCAATATACTATCCAGACATCCAATCCTCAATAGCCTGATGTATGAAAAGTACTTGGTTTCAAAAGTGGTGGGGATGTGAGACCAGGAAAGTTGAACAATTGTTTCTGTTGGAGTGCAAAAGTTTCTGTGCTTCCATTCTCATCCAGTAGGTGGGTTTGTCTGGCATTTGCTGGTATCTCTACCTTCAGGATGGTGAAGGTTACTAGGAGGGTTAGTCTTGGAGTTAGAACTCCTGGATATGGGGTATAGCAATTGCCTGTCTCCATTGGAAGACTGCACTTCAGGAATCTCCTTTGGGGTCCACTCATGTAATATAGGAGATTATTCTTACCTCCTTATGTTCCTTGCAGACCCCAAATTTCTGGTCTCTAAATTAGTCTCTAAACTATCTCTCCTGCCCCTGTCCTTTTGATTTTCTAATCAGGCACCTCTCTCTTTGGAGGTCCTGAGGTCTGGGCACCAGGACTTGTGTGCCTGTCATGGAGAGATATTCTGTATCAGGCAGATCAGGACCAGGCATTTTTGAGAAGTGTAGGCTAGCCACGTTGCTACAAGTGCTGGGGCAGATTGGTGACTAGAGAGGGGTTGGGAGTGATTGGAGAGCTGGAGGGCTCTGTTGATTGCCAAACTGGCAGGGCTAGGGGATTGGTGAATGCCAGATTGGGGAGGGAGTTAGGGACCAGGCTTGTGTCAGGTCCCAGAAAGTGCTGGCCCAAGTTGGCCCTAGAAACCTGGTGGATGCTGGACTGGTTGCCTGGGTAAGCCAAGAACAAGATGCTCTCACACCCTTTTCCTAACTACCAATCCCTTGCAAGGCTCTCTCATGCCTCTGCAGCAAGATGGTGGCTTTTAGCACACCCCACAGGGAGATGTCAGGTGTAACCAAACCTGCAGGCACCTTGATGATGGTCTTCCAGGTCCTTGCCACTGTCCCAAGATGGAGGCTGCCACAACTTGAGATGGCAATGGCAGTAGTGGAGGTAACACAAGATGGCAGTAGAGATGTCCCAAGATGGTATCACCACTTTCAGAAATGGGGCAGCAAAGGTGACCGTGCCATGATGCCGTGTGGTCACATTCAGAGACGTAGCACTGTGGTGGTTGGTGCTGCAGTGGGCAGCTGCCTCCAGGGCCTGTCCAGTTTCCCAAGGTGGAGGCTACCACATCAAGGTGGCTATGGCTGTGACTGGGGTGTTCCAAGTTGGAAGCAGCAGCATTGGGAGATGAGGCAGTGGTGACAGGTGGCTCAGTGATGGTGGTCAGCCCCATTGGTAGATGGGAAGTCCAGAGTGTGGTATGTCTGTGTAGCATGATATGTCTGCACAACACAGTAAGTCTCACAAGTACATTTCTGAGTCTATTCCTTTCAGTTTTGTATTTAAGCATTACTCTCATCTTCTGGTAATTGGTTGACTCTTAGATAAAACTTGTTCTCAGAGATTTTTAATGGTTTCTTAGTTTTCTCAGTTTGTTCATATATATTTTGGAATATAGGAAAGGCTGATACAGAGGCTCTTGTCAGATGCCATCTTAAGCCAAATCCAATAAATGTTAGACTGAAGCAATCCCAGACTTTATGCACTTCTTTCAATACTGGATATTGAACTTTGGGCCACCCACTCTAGGACACCAGGGAGATAGACTAGTGCTTCCAGCCTCATTTCTACTTGCTCCTTGTTTACTCCCTTTTTCCAGCACATAACTGAATCCACTGAGTCCAACAAGCCCATTGCAGATAATGCCAACATGATTTTAATGTTTTTTTCTGAACATAGAACCCCTGTAATATTTCCTAGTCTTAAATCATCTCTTCTATATTGGTTCCCCAGTTCCAGATTCCTATTTTATTATTTGGTGAAAAATATTTAATCTTTAATAATTAATAGTAACTCATGGGGCATGGGTTTATCCAATATTGTTGAAGGGAATCTCTCAGCTTTGAGTGTTATTTTTCCTTTGGTCATAAAATTTTTGACAAGATAGAATGGTTTGGAGTGCAGCATCCTTATTTGGTGAGACACAGTTATGTATTCTATCTCAAGGTGGGAGCCTGGCAGCCCCCCTGCCTTTATTCTGAAGGAACTGCCAGGCCTGGGGTGTACATAATTGCTTCAGGTTTTCAGGGCCAAATCTGACATCTCCATAGCTTCCTGATGACTGGTGATGTGTACCTGCCAACCAGTCAGTATCAGCAGGTGTAGCCAAGTGAGGTGTCAGAGCCAAGACCTAGAGAAACTGTAAACTAGCAGAATCTCTCTGTAGGATGTGTTTGAGGTGATTTGGAGTAGGAAACTGGAAAAATGAAATTTTCTGTTTTAGAAGATTTCTGGGGAACATCATGAACTATTTCCATGACTTTAAATATCTTCTACATACTGATGACTCCCAAATCTCTATCTCAGATCTAGACCTCTCTTGAATTCCAGGCCTGTTGTATTGAAATCCTTATTATACTTAAATCTCCTAAAATGATTTTCTAACCTTCTCATCACACCTACAAATTTCTCCATCCCCTTTCTTTCCTGTCTAGGGTGTAGCTGTTAATCCATCTTGCTTTGCATAAACTCTTTGTAGTCATCTGGACTCTTTCTCCCACACCTCCATCAAAAACATCAGTACATTGCATTGACTCTACCTTCAAAATTCATCACTAACCCAAATATTTGCCACTTCTACCACTCTGAGGCTATCCACCATCATTGCTTCCTCAGACTACTTCAAAAGCATCCTAACATATCCTTGCTCAGGGGAAGGCTTTCAAAATATAAGCCATCACCGAAGTGATTTGTTCTAAGCCCCCCAAACCTTATATCTCACAGTAAAAGCCCAAGGGACTTTGTGATCTGGTCTTGGACCACTTCTCTTTCTAGTCCTTATCACATTTGCTTTGAAATCTTATTTGTTTTTCTCCAGTGGCACAAGCCTATGTGATTTCTCAAGCATTCTAAGCATACATCCTTTTAAGGTATCCACGTGGTTCACTTATTTGTTTCCTTAAAGCTTTTGTGCAATACTGATTCTCTTCATGAGAGTGTCCCTACTTGGAATTACAAACTGTGGTTTACCACTGATCTTATTCTTCATCTACCTCCCTTGATATTTAAAAAACATTCAGTGTAACCATTGCCTTCTAAAATGTAATATAATGAATTTGTTTATTGTATCTATGGTTTATTACAGTGCTCTAGCCCCTCCACTCAGTATGGATTCTATAATGGCAGAGATTCTTATTTTGTTTGCTGATGCAGTCCTATAATATATCTTTAGTTGGCATATAGCAGATACTCAAATATTATTTTAATGGATAAGTACCCTATTAAATTCTGAGAACAATTCCTCCTTAGTATCAAAGTACACTTAGAGCAATGGAAATTGCATTACTGAGGAAGTCTAGAGCCCCAGGTTTTGTTAGGTTAGGTTAAAGTCTGGTCATGTAGTCTTTGTCAATTTCAAGCTTGCATAATCTATTGTAATGAAGGTATGTAAATAAAATCTTTTACTAATCGTTTAACAATTTTTTGTAGCGAGTATTTCATTTTTTTTTTTTTGGCGGTGTGTAGCAAGTACTTCTTGATGAATGAAGCAGTGTGTCAATTTACATTATGACTGGAGCTCTGTATCTTGCCATAGATGAGTGCTTTGAATAGTCTTGGTCTAGAAAGGCCACGTTCAAGTTCAACCTGCAGTTAACATAAGAGCTGAACTAGGGGTTTCAAGATGGTGGCCTAGAGGGTGGCTGCATTTCATGCTGCTCCAGGACTCAGGATTCAAAAGAGGAGATATTGAGAGACTTGGGACCAACTCAAAGCAGCCAGGTGACTCTCTCCCGTTGGAGAGGCGTCCCGGATGGGACAGTAGTCCCGGAACGCAGGGAACTTTGTGAAGTACAGCTGCCAATGAGACACCCCTCCCCCCGCTGGAGCAGTGAACTCAGACAACTGGGAGCGTCGGAGAGGAGGCTCCGGTGGCTGCCCAGGGGAGGAGCGGCGAGGAGAGCTGTGTGGACTCAGAACACTGGGGCCTGCCCTGAGGAGGAGGAGGAGGAGCGCGGCCACTTGGATTCGGAGTGGCTATACCAGAACTACAGGTGGTTGCCAGAGGAGGGGCTGCGTGGCGAGCTGTTTGGACTCAGACCGTTTCTGAACACCGGGGCCTGCCCGGAGGAGTAGGAGGAGGAGGAGGAGGAGCCCGGCGGGTCGTTTGGACTCGCAGTGACTGCATTAGCGCTCCAGGCGGCTGCTCAGAGGAGGAGGCAATTGGTGAGTTGTTTAGACTTAAAGCGACTGCTCCTGAACACAGGGGGGCTGCCTGGAGGAGAAGCGCGGTGGGTCACTTGGTCTCGAGTGGCCGCACCAGAGCTCTGGGCGGTTGCCCAGAGGACGCCTGCAGCGGGTCACATGGATTCAGAGCCACTCAGAGCGACCTCTCCTGAACATCCGGGGGGTTATCAGGAGGAGGAGGAGGAACGGGGAGGGTCATTTTGACTCAGAGTGATTGATTGCCCTGGGCTACGGGTGGTTGGTGGAAGGAGGAGGGACGCAGTGAGTTTCTTGGACTCCTAGTGACCGCACTGGAATACTGGGCAGCTGTCTGGAGGAAGAGGTGTGTGGCGGCTCTCTGGGACTCAGAGCGATTGTTCAGGGCCCCAGGTGTCTGCTCAGAAGAGGGGCTGCATAGCCAGGCGATTAGGTGCAGAGCAGGGTCCCAGGATCTAGGAGGCTTCTTGGTGGAAGAGCTGCACAGAGACACGCTTAGGGGCGGAGCGAAGGTTCCAGGACTGCGGGCAGATTCTCTGAGGAGCGGCAGCCTAAGGAGATTCATCTGCGAAGGGTGAGGCTCCCAGGCCCAGGAGGTAGGGCCGGGCCCCTGGGAACTTTGCAGAGGAAGGCAGCCCGGCCCAGGTGGTAGGTGTAAATTGAGGGGAACCTCTAGGAGGGAACTGACCAGCGAGACCTCCCTACCGGGTGGTCTTCCCTGCTGGGTGAGGTTTCCCCACAAGGATGGTAAAACCAGAGACACAGGCCCAAACAGGCCTTGCCTCAGCCCACAGCCTAGTTCCCCTTTGGATGACCATTGGTCAACAAGTGGAGGCACCTCTGCCCACTAGCAGGGAATATACCCAACCTGAAGGCCACCACTCCTAGAGAGGCAGCTTCCTTGTGGAGCATCGGACTATGAACTTCCTCCAAGACTTCAGCCTGCTGAAGGCTAAGAGAGGATATACATAGAAATCTTCAGGGACATTGTAAGTCAATAGAGGAAATCTGCAATATCTCAGCGGTCCACTGATACCTGAATAATATGAGAAAACAAGGAAAGAAAATGCTGCAAACAAATCTAGATGTTACATCAATAAAACCCAATGACAGCATGGCAGAAGAAATGACAGAAATGGAGTTCAGAATGTACATAATTAAAATAATCAGGGAAGCAAATGATGAGATGAAAGAGCAAATGCAGGCATTAAATGATTGCACTAATCGACAGTTAAAAGAGCAAATACAGGAAGCAAAAGATCATTTCAATAAAGAGTTAGAGATATTGAAAAAAAATCAAACAGAAATCCTTGACATGAAGGAAACAATAAACCAAATTAAGAACTCCATAGAAAGCATATCCAGTAGGATAGAACACCGGGAAGACAGAACCTCAGACATTGAAGACAAAATATTTAACCTTGAAAACAAAGTTGAACAAACAGAGAAGATGGTAAGAAATCATGAACAGAATCTACAAGAACTATGGGATATCATGAAAAGGCCAAATTTAAGAATTATTGGGATTGAGGAAGGCCTAGAGAAACAAGCCAAAGGAATGAACAATTTATTCAATGAAATAATATCAGAAAATTTCCCAAATCTGAAGAATGAAATGGAAAATCAAGTTCAAGAGGCTTATAGGACTCCAAATACACAAAATTACAACAGACCCACACCAAGGCACATTATAATGAAAATACCTAACATAGAAAATAAAGACAGAATTTTAAAGGCTGTGAGAGAAAAGAACCAAATTACATTCAAGGGGAAACCAATACGGATATCAGCAGATTTTTCAATCCAGACCCTGAAAGCTAGAAGGGCCTGGAACAACATTTTTCAAGCCCTGAAAGAAAATGGATGCCAACCAAGAATCTTATACCCAACAAAACTTACCTTCAAATTTGACGATGAAATAAAATCCTTCCATAATAAACAAAAACTAAAATAATTTACAAAAAGAAAGCCAGCATTACAGAACATTCTCAGCAAAATATTCCATGAGGGAGAGATGAAAAACAAAGAAGCAAATCAGCAAAGGGAGGAATTATCCTAAAGGACTTGTCAAATAAAGGAGGAAACAAATTGTGTCAAACAAATAAATAAATAAAATTTAAAAAATGAACCAAATGACCAGGAAACCAAATCATATCTCAATAATAACCCTGAATGTTAATGGCCTGAATTGATCAATCAAAAGACATAGACTGGCAGACTGGATTAAAAAGAAAGATCCAACAATATGTTGCCTACAAGAGACTCACCTCATAGAAAAAGATAACCATAGACTAAAGGTGAAAGGATAGGGAAAAACATACCACGCACATGGACTCAGCAAAAAAGCTGGAGTATCCATCCTCATTTCAGATAATGTGGACTTCAAGCCAAAGTTAGTCAGAAGGGATAAAGAAGGTCATTCCATATTGCTTAAGGGAAGCATAAATCAGCAAGATATAACAATCATAAATATCTATGCCCCAAACAGTGGCTCATCCATGTATGTCAAACAAATCCTTCTCAATTTCAGAAACCAAATAGACCATAACACAATAATACTAGGTGATTTTAACACGCCTCTCTCACCACTAGACAGATCTTCCAGACAAAAATTGAACAAAGAAACCATAGATCTCAATAACACAATCAATAATTTAGACTTAATGGACATATATAGAATATACCATCCAACCAAGAGTGAATACACTTTCTTCTCAGCAGCACATGGATCCTTCTCTAAAATAGACCATATATTATGCCACAAAGCTAATGTTAGCAAATACAAGAAGATAGAGACACTACCATGTATTCTATCAGATCATAATGGATTGAAGTTAGAAATAAATGAAAGAGTAAAACACAGAAACTATTCCAACAAATGGAGGTTAAACAATATGCTATTATATGATGAATGGATAACAGAAGATATTAGGAAGGAAATTAAAAAATTCTTAGAGGTAAATGAGAACAAAGAAACATCATATCAAAATCTCTGGGACACTATGAAAGCAGTACTTAGAGGGAAATTTATTTCATGGAGCGCATTTAATAAAAGAAGTAAAACTCAACAAATAAACGACCTAACACTACAGCTCAAAGCCCCAGAAAAAGAAGAACAAACCAGCACCAAAAGTAGTAAAAGACAGGAAATAGTTAAACTCAGAGCTGAAATCAATGAAATTGAAACAAAAGAAACAATACAAAAAATTGACAAAATAAATAGTTGGTTCTTTGAAAAAATAAACAAAATTCATAAAACTTTAGCCACACTAACAAAGAGAAGACGAGAGAAAACCCAAATCACTAAAATTCGGAATGAACAAGGAAATATCACAACAGACAGGATTGAAATACAGAACATAATTAGAAACTATTTTGAAAATCTATACTCCAACAAAATAGAAAATTTTGAAGACATCAACAGATTTCTAGAGACATATGAATTGCCTAAACTGAACGAGGAGGACATAAACAATTTAAATAGACCAAATTCAAGTACAGAAATAGAAGAAGTCATCAAAAGCCTACCAACAAAGAAAAGTCCGGGACCAGATGGGTTCTCAGCCGAGTTCTACAAAACCTTTAAAGAAGAGCTCATTCCAATACTTCTCAAAGTATTCCATAAAATAGAAGAGGAGGGAACCCTCCCAAACTCATTCTATGAAGCCAATATCACCCTGATACCTAAACCAGACAGAGACTCATCAAGGAAAGAAAATTTCAGACCAATATCCTTAATGAACATCGGCGCAAAAATTCTCAACAAAATTTTAGCAAATCGCATACAAAAACATATTAAAAAGATAGTGCACCATGATCAAGTGGATTTCATCCCAGGGATGCAAGGTTGGTTCCACATCAGGAAATCAATAAACGTAATTCACCATATCAATAGACTTAAAGTCAAGAATCACATGATTATTTCAATAGATGCAGAAAAAGCATTTGATAAAATACAGCATCCCTTCATGCTCAAAACACTAGAAAAAATAGGGATAGTGGGAACATTCCTTAACATTGTAAAGGCCATTTATGCTAAGCCCATGGCTAATATCATTCTAAATGGTGAAAAACTGAAAGCATTCCCCCTAAAAATGGAACAAGGCAGGGATGCCCTCTTTCACCACTTCTATTCAACATCATTCTTGAGACTCTGGCCAGAGCAATTAGACAAACCAAAGAAATTAAAGGGATACGAATTGGAAAAGAAGAACTCAAACTATCCCTGTTCGCTGATGACATGATTATATATTTAGAGGAACCTGGAAATTCCACCAGAAAACTCTTAGAACTCATAAGTGAATTCAGTAAAGTAGCAGGTTAGAAGATCAATGCCCATAAATCCAACGCATTTTTATACATAAGTGATGAATCTTCAGAAAGAGAAATTAGGAAAACTACCCCATTCACAATAGCCTCGAAAAAAATAAAATACATGGAAATCAATCTCACAAAAGAGGTGAAAGACCTCTACAATGAGAACTATCCAACACTAAAGAAAGAAATTAAAGAAAACCTTAGAAGATGGAAAGATCTTCCATGTTCTTGGATAGGAAGAATTAATATTGTCAAAATGGCTATACTACCTAAAGTGCTATACAAATTCAATGCAATTCCAATTAAAATCCCAATGACGTACCTTACAGAAATAGAAGAAGCAATTATGAAATTCATCTGGAAGAATAAGAAACCTAGAACAGCTAAAGTAATCCTTAGCAGGAAGAGTGAAACAGGGGGTATTGCAATACCAGATCTTCAACTCTACTACAAAGCAATAGTAACAAAAACGGCATGGTATTGGTACCAAAATAGAAAGGTAGATCAATGGTACAGAATAGAGGACACGGACACAAACCCCAATAAATACAATTTTCTCATACTAGACAAAGGTGCCAAAAATATGCAATGGAGAAAAGATAGCCTCTTCAACAAATGGTGCTGGGAGAATTGGAAATCCATATGCAACAGAATGAAACTAAACCCATATCTCTCACCATGCCCGAAACTAAACTCAAAATGGATTAAGCATCTCGGAATCAAACCAGAGACCCTGCAGATTACAGAAGAAAAAGTAGGTCCAGATCTTCAACATGTCGGCTTAGTACCAGACTTCCTCAACAGGACTCCCATAGCACAAGAAATAAAAGCAAGAATCAATAACGGATAGATTCAAACTAAAAAGCTTTCTCTCAGCAAAGGAAACTATCAGCAATGTGAAGAAAGAGCCTACAGAGTGGGAGAATATCTTTGCCAATCATAGTTCAGATGGAGCACTAATCTCCAGAATCTATAAAGAACTCAAAAAACTCTACCCCAAGAATTCAAATAATCCAGTCGACAAATGGGCTAAGGAAATGAATAGACACTTCACAGAAGAAGATCTACAAGCAATCAACAAACATATGGAAAAGTGTTCAATAGCTCTAGTAATAAGAGAAATGCAAATCAAAACCACCCTAAGATTCCATCTCACCTCAATTAGAATGGCGATTATCAAGAATACAAGCAACAACAGGTGTTGGCGAGGATGTGGGGAGAAAGGTACACTCATACCTTGCTGGTGGGGCTGCAAATTAGTGCAGCCACTCTGGAAAGCAGTGTGGAGATTCCTTAGAAAACTTGGAATGGACCCACCATTTGACCCAGCTATCCCCCTCCTTGGCCTATATCCAAAGGACTTAAAATCAGCATACTACAGAGATACAGCCACATCAATGTTCACAGCTGCTCAATTCACAATAGCCAGACTGTGGAACCAACCTAGATGTCCTTCAATTGATGAGTGGATAAAGAAACTGTGGTATATATATACAATGGAATATTACTCAGTCATAAAGAATGATAAAATTATGGCATTTGCAGGCAAATGGATGAAATTGGAGAATATCATGCTAAGTGAGATAAGCCAATCTCAAAAGCCAAAGGACGAATGATATCGCTAATAAGTGGATGGTGACACATAATGGGGGGGAGGGAAGGGTTAGGTTTAGGGGTAGAGTTAGGGTTAGGGAGGGGGGCAAGTATGGAGGAAGGAAGCACTGTATAGAGGGAAAAGAGGGGTGAGAGGTGTGTGGGGAAGGGGAAAAATAACAGAATGAATCAAACAATATTGCTCTATGTAAATTTATGATTACACAAATGGTATGCCTTTATGCCATGTAGAAAGAGAGAAACAACATGTATCCCATTTGTTTACAATAAAAAAAATAAAAACAACAAAAATAAATTATAATGTAATATACTGCAAAAAAAAAAAAAAAGAGCTGAACTAGAAGCTAAGTCTGTCTAACTCTAGAGTATAAATTAGATCATGAATTGGGATATTGTCAGTTTGGCAGTGATAACATAGCAGACTGGATCTTCCTGACATGTCTCTTCTTTTTCTTTCTTTCTTTTCTTTTTGCTGTATCTGTCATGTTTATTTTTAATTTTTTCATTTTATTTGTTCTAATTATTTGTACATGACAGTAGAATACATTTATACATTTTGATAGATCATACATGAATGGAGTGTAATCTCATTTTTCTGATTATACATATTGCAAGATTACATCAGTCTTGAAGGCATATATATACATGAGGTAATAATGTCTATTTCACTCTACTATTCGTCTTACCCCCATACTCCTTCCCCTCCCTTCACTTCCCTCTACCTAATATAAAGTAACTCTATTCTTGCCTATCCCCCAACTCCTTACTGTGAATTAGCTTCTGCATATCAGAGAAAACATTTGGTCTTTGGTTTTTTGGATTTGGCTTATTTCATTTAGCATGATATTCTCTAACTCCATCCATTTACCAGCAAATGCCATAATTTCATTATTCTGCAAAACTGAGTAACATTCTATCATCTATCTATTTATCTATTTATCTATCTATCTATCTATCTGTCTATCTATCTATCTATCTATCTTTTTTTTCTTTATCCATTCATCTGTTGAAGAGCATCCAGTTTGGTTTCATAGTTTAGCTATTATGAATTGAGCTGCTATAAACATTGATGTGGCTGCATCACTGTAGTATGCTGATTTTAAGTCCTTTGGGTATGAACTGAGGAGTGGGAAAACTGGGTCAAATGGTGGTTCCATTCCAAGTTTTCTGAGGAATCTCCATACTGCTTTCCAGAATGGTTGCACCAATTTGCAGTCCCACCAGCAATGTATGAGTGTACCTTTTCCCCCGCATCCTTGCCAACATTTATTGTTGCTTGTATTCTTGATAATTGCCATTATGATTGGAGTGAGATGAAATCTTAGCGCAGTTTTGATTTGCATTTCTCTAATTGCTAGAGATGTTGAATACTTTTTAATATATTTGTTGATAAATTATATATCTTCTTCTGTAACATGCCTGTTCAGTTCCTTAGCCCATTTATTGATTGGGTTATTTTTATTTATTTATTTTTTTGGTGTTAAGTTTTTTGAGTTCTTTATATATCCTAGAGATTAATGCTTTATCTGAGGTGCATGTGGTAAAGATTTTCTCCTAATCTTTAGGCCCTATCTTCACATTATTGATTGTTTCTTTTGCTGAGAAGTTTTTAGTGTGAGTTCTTCTCATTTATTGACTCTTGACTTAACTTCTTGTGCTGTAGGGATCTTGTTAAGGAAATCATATTGTAGGCCCATATGGTGAAGATTTGGGCCTACTTTTTTTCTCGTTGTTGCAGGGTCTTTGGTCTAGTGCCTAAGTCTTTGATCCATGATGAGTTGAGTTTTGTGCAGGGTGAGAGAAAAAGATTTAATTTGATTTTGTTACATGTGACTTTCCATTTTTCCCAGCACCATTTGTTGAATAGGCTATCTTATCTCCAGTGAATGTTTTTGATACCTTTTTCTAGTATGAGATACCTGTGTGTATGTGGATTTGTCTCTGTGTCTTCTATTCTGTACTCTTGGTCTACATATCTGTTTTGGTGCCAATACCATGCTGTTTTTATTACTATAGCTCCGTAGTATAGTTCAAGATCTGGTATTGTGATGACTCCTGCTTCACTTTTCGTGCTAAGGATTACTTTGTCTATTCTGGGTTTCTTATCCTTCCAAATGAATTTTATGATTGCTTTTTGCTAGTTCTATGAAAAATGTCATTGGGATTTTAATATGTCTCTTCTTAATATCCTGCTAGATACCAATGACAATTCAAAAAACAAATATCGACCACTGTTCTTTAAATTAATAAAAAATACAATATATTAACATTTTAGTAAAAGTTGTATTTGTGAACTAATGAGATCCATTATGATTTGCATTTGGGTTGTCTCATTTGATGCTTATGTTGAAATGAAGTATCCATTATGAAATATTAAGAGGTAGTACAGGCTAGAGTCTTTGATTTATGAGTAGGGCTCTCTCTCTCCGTGAATGGATCAGTCCATTCATATGGTTAATGACCTAAAAGATTAGTGGGTCATTCAAAACCACATCCAGTTTGGCTTGGTTTCTTGTGTCTTCCTTGACTCTTGCCTTGTGATAACCTTGCCAGTAAGAAGGCCATCACCAGGTTAGCCTCTTGATCTTAGAACAGAACTCTGAGTCACAAATAAACCTCTTTTCTTTAGAATCTACTAAGCCTGTGGTATTGTATTATTAGCAACAAAAATTAAAAGACAAAGGTATGGATTATGAAGTTCATGTTTTTGATATGTTGTATACTTCATCTTCTAATAAAACTAGGACAAAGTGCTTCAAAGAATGTGTGAAGATCATTTGAATCCCCTCTAGTGCTGGTGAGCAGGGGCTTGACTAATCAGTAAAAGGGATATTATTCTAAGGTTGTCTGAGAAATGTTTAAGAAATCATCTTTATCTGCTCTGTCATGAATCAAAATTTTTAAAGATCCAAGTTAGCAGTACATATAAGAATTTTAGAGAAATGCTGCATTTTAGTTTTGGAGAAAGCACTGTCTACAAGAAGAAAATGCACAAGATGTTGCAGGACGTGAGTGTTTTCATGGCTAAGGTTTGCGTTAGTATGGATAGGAAACCTGATATTTGGAGAAACCTTGGATCAATGCCTATAGACTTTGAAATTGAGTACAAATATGCATACGTATATGTATTACTTAATTGGACGTGAGAGGAAGATACTTCAAGAACCTAAATGGAAAGGTAAGAAAGGTCTAAGAACTTTATAATCACTGTTTTAGCAAATGTTAGATCTAGTCATATGTCTCTTCATTTGGAGGTTATGAAAAATAATAGTCATGATGGGGAGAATAGTTGAAGCTCTGCTAATAGTACTGTTCATCTAAGATTTTCCTGGACTGAATCTTTCACAGCAATAACTATAAACAATGATGTAATTCAAAGAGAAGCTACCTGAGGACACTAGAGACCACCTGGGAACGCACACTCAGAAGGAAGTTTCATGAAGCAAATTACTATTTTCATGGTTCTTAGATTGGGGCCAAGCACAGTTGGAAAGATGCAGAAGTTATGGGGGTAGGGCTGTCAGAAAGAAAGAAAAAAAGACCTGAAATATTTTGGTCTGAGAAACAAAAAGTTAAACCAGGGAAACTGGTCACTGAAGAGCTTGAGAATCCTGGAGAAGAAGAGTTAGAGGATCCCCAAATCCTGTCTAATAGATTCAACATGACTGAGGTAAAACTAACCTGAGCATAGACTTTGTAGTTCAAGTTCTTCCAAGATAATTGCTTACTAAAACAACAGGAACAACCCTCACCAGGGAAAAATAAAAGACTCCAGATTCTTCACAACTTAGCACTCATGCTGTCTAGGATGCAGTCCAAGGACTACATATGAAGAACCAGGAAAAGGAAGCATATTTTCAGGAACAGGTGCTAACTCCCTCCAGTCTCTGACCAAATTTACCCCACAGACTATTTTTGCATGGCTCACCATCTAGAATTTTGTTTTTCCATTTTTAAAGGATTGTAAAACAAGCAAACATTATCAACAAAAAAAGAAAATGTGTATATATCCATACATATTCCAAAATCTTACTTTATCTACTCTCTGCCCCTTCATGAAAAGATTACTGAGGTTTATGCTAAAGAAAAGAAATATCAGGGAACACAATTTGGAGGTCATACAGATGTTGGAACTGGCTGATAAATTTTTAAAGTGATCATTACATCTACAGTAAGGAATGTAAAAAAAATAATATGCTCAAAATGAATGAAAAAATGGGGACATTAGAAGAGAAGTAGAAATGATAAAAATAATAAAACATTCTAGAACTAAAAACATTCTTATTAGAAAATAAGCATGACTATAGTAGATAAATAGAGATGGTAGAGGAAAGATGAAGTGACTTTAGAGATCAATCAACAGAAATTACCTGATGTAAAGAATAGGGGAAAAAAGATGAAAAAATAAACTGAGTATCAGGGATCTATTAGATTACAATAAATGGCCTATTATATTGTATAATTTGTGTCACAGAGGGATAGAGAATGATGTAGAGAAATATTTAAATAATAGCTTTGAACGACCCAAATTTGGTGGCAGTCAAACATTTACAAATATATAACGATTAACAAACAGCAAGGAAGATAAAAACAAGAGAGATTGCCATGCATAGCAGCACATCCCTATAATTTCAGCTACTTAGAAAGCTGAGGAAGGAGGATTATAAGTTTGAGGCCAGCCTAGACAACTCAATGAGACCCTGTTTCAAAATTAAAAAGCCTGGAGGATTTCCAGTTTTCCCAGCACCATTTGTTGAAGCGGTTATCTTTTCTCCATTGTATGTCTTTGGCACCTTTGTCTAGTATGAGAAAACTGTATTTATGTGGATTTGTCTCTCTGTCCTCTATTCTGTACCATTGATCTACCTGTCCATTTTGGTGCCAATATGACGCTGTTTTTGTTACTATTGCTCTGTAGTAATAGTTGAAGGTCTGGTATTGTGATACCTGCTGCTTCACTCTTCCTACTAAGGATTGCTTTAGCTATTCTGGGTTTCTTATTCTTCCAGATGAATTTCATGATTGCTTGCTCTATTTCTGTAAGGTACATCATTGGGATTTTAATTGGAATTGCATTGAAGTTGTATAGCACTTTTGGTAGTATGGCCATTTTGACAATATTAATTCTGCCTATCCAAGAACATGGGAGATCTTTCCATCTTCTAAGATTTTCTTTAATTTCTTTCTTTAGTGTTCTGTAGTTTTCATTGTAGAGGTCTTTTACCTCTTTTTGTTAGATTCTCAAGTATTTTATTTTTTTGAGGCTATTGAGAATGAGGTAGTTTATCTAATTTCTTTTTCAGAGGATTCATCACTTATGTATAAAAATGCATTAGATTTATGAGTGTTGATTTTATATCCTGCTATTTTACTGAATTAATTTATGAGTTCTAGATCTAAACCCCTATCTCTCCCCTGCACAACTCAACTCAAAATGGATCAAGGACCTAGGAATTAGATGAGAGACCTTGCACCTAATAGATGAAAAAGTAGATCCAAATCTTCATCATGTCATATCAGGACCAGAATTCCTTAACATGACTCCCAAAGCATAAGAAATAAAGCAGGAATCAATAATTGGGATAGATTCAAACTAAAAAACTTTTTATCAGCAAAGGAAACAATCAACAATGTGAAGAGAGAGTCTACAGAGTGGGACAAAATCTTTGCCAATCATATTTCAGATAGAGCACTAATCTCCAGAATCTGTAAAGAACTCAAAAAACTTTAAACCAAGCATACAAATAACCCAATCAGTAAGTGAATTAAGGAAATGAGCAGACACTTCACAGAAGAAGATCTACAAGCAATCAACCGATATATGAAAAAATGTTCAACATTTCTAGTAATAAGAGAAATGCAAATCAAAACTACCCTAAGATTTCATCTCACCCCAATTAGAATGTTGATTATCAAGAATACAAGCAACAATAAGTGTTGGCGAGGATGTGGGAAAAAGGTACACTCATACATTGCTGGTGGGGTTGCAAATTAGTGCAGCCACTCTGGAAAGCAGTGTGGAGATTCCTTAGAAAACTTGGAATGGAACCACCATTTGACCCAGCTATCCCACTCCTTAGCCTATACCCAACGGACTTAAAATCAGCATATTATAGAGATACAGTCACATCAATGTTCATAGCTGCTCAATTCACAATAGCCAGATTGTGGAACCAACCTAGATGCCGTTCAAATGATGAATGGATAAAGAATCTGTGTTCTATATACACAATGAATATCACTCAGCCATAAAGAAGAATGAAATTATGGCATTTGCAGGTAAGTGGATGAAATTGGAGAATATCATGCTAAGTGAGGTAGGCCAATCTCAAAAAAGCAAAGGACAAATGATCTCTGATAAGTAGATGATGATACGTAATGGGGTGTTGAGTGAGGCAAGAATGGAGGAAGGATGGATTGTATAGAGGAAAAAGAGGAGGGGGGAGACAGTAGGGGGAAGGAAAATTAACAGCATGGGACAAACATCATTACCCTGTGTACATGTATGATTATGTAAATGGTGTGAATCTACTTCGTTGTACAATCTGAGAAGCGAAAGTTGCACCCCATTTGTGTACAATGAATAATAATAATAAAAAAAAAGTCTGGAGGATTCTCAGTGGTAGAGCACTTGTCTAGTAGGCCCAAGATCCTGGTTCAATCCTCAGCACTGCAAAACAAAACAAACAAACAAACAGGAAACCAAAAAGGTCCACACTGAGACATATAATGAATGGTTGAAAAACAAAGAGAAAACCCAATAGTAAGTGGGAAAAAGTATTACATGTAAGAAATAGTTATTTTGAGCAATTCTAACTATACATCAAAACTGTGGGAGCCAGAATATAGTCACATCTTTAAAATGCTGAAATAATCTACGTTGTCCACCTAGAATTCTATATGCAATTTTTATATCCTTCAAGATTGAAGAAAACATAGAGGTGTTTTGGGCAAAACGAAACTAAGAGAATGTGTTGTTAGTAGATGCACATTACAATAAAACATAAAGAAATTTTTTAGTGTGAAAGATAATGATACAGGATGAAAATTTGTGCATTAAAAGGAAAGAAGAGCATTTTAAATAATAACTGTAGAGTAAACACAAAACCAATTTTAAACATTTCCTGTGAATTTTCTTATAAGGCATATAACTTTTTAAAATTGTCACTCTCTCCTTCCCTGCAGGATATGTAAGGTCTGTATCCCCAATATATCACAATCTAACCTAAAGGATTATAATGTTAAAATATTTAATATGAAGAGATAACATGAATTATAAGTAGACTGTGAAGAGTGTAGAGTATACATTATAATCTCTAAATGCTAAAAGTTAATGTAAAAATATGCCAAAAATTTAATAAGAAAATGGAATTCTAAAAGTACTAATTCTAAAAATTCTGTTTCTAAAATAATTCAAAATAAAAGGGCACAAAAGGAGAAAAGAATGACAAAAACAACTACAGAAACAAAACACAGAGAATGAGTAGAAAATTCTCAAAAATGGTAGAATTATGTATGCCTTAATAAGTCACTAATTATGTTCCATTTTATTATAATAAACATTCCATTTAATAGGCAAAGATTGC
Organism: Sciurus vulgaris; assembly: GCF_902686455.1. Taxonomy (NCBI): domain Eukaryota; kingdom Metazoa; phylum Chordata; class Mammalia; order Rodentia; family Sciuridae; genus Sciurus; species Sciurus vulgaris. The sequence continues at coordinate 43,970,657 of NC_136464.1, forward strand.
CAGAATGGCTTAAACAAATCAAGATTAAAATATATGTGGATTGTAAATGATTCGCCTTTACATATGAATTGCAGGTAAACTGAAAGTAAAAGGGAGAGAAGGGAAGAAGAGATGTTTGGGGGATTAGACAAAGGGGAACAAAAAGAAGGGAGGGGCATAGGAATAGGACAGGCAGTAGAATAAATCTAATGTAATTTTTCCTTTGTATACATGTGAAAATACCTAAGTGAATCCCATCTTGCCCACCCACAAGAATGGGGTCTTAGTTAGAATAAGATATATTCCAGGCTTGTATAATTTTATTATAATGGATTCTATTGTCATGTATAACTAAGGAGAACTAATAATAAAAAAATAACTCCCAGGTCAAAGTGAAGATTTTCAGGGTTGTTGTCAACAAGCCCTGTCATGTCTACTTATATTCCTACTGGTGTTGGGGGCGGGGAAGTAAATGAATGGGAAAATATATCATGCAAACAATAAAAATTTAAAGACTGGCATGGATGGCTGCATGTTTTATCAGCTCAAATACATATCAAGACTAAAATACTGGTAGAAATGAAGAGGAAAATTATAACGATAATTGATCAGAGCTTCAAAATAATGAGGCAAAACTTTTACAGTCATAGTTGGAGATTTTAAAATTCTTTTTTTCCATAATTAAACTACAGAAAAATATCAGGAAATTCATGAAAAATCTAAGCTATAAAAAACCTTGTCTTAACTGATATGTATAGAAAATGTTGCACCTCCAAATGATGAAAGTGATTATTTTTAACAGGATGGTAAACTTTATGTAATGACTTGGTTGGGGCATAGTGCCCAGTCAAATATTATTCTGGATGTTTTTGTGAAATCATTTTTTTGGGGGAAGAGATTAATATTTAGATTCATGGACTTTGAGGAAAGCAGATGACCTCTGTGGTTGGAGCTCTCAGCTAATGGTCCTAGTGAGAAAGAATTCTGCTAGCAGACTGTCTAATCACATCTCTTGCATGAGTCTCTAACCTGCTGGCCTATCTTGTGCATTTTAAACATACTGAGCCTCTCACAATTGCAGGAGCCAATTCCATAAAAATAAATCTCTCCCTGCATGTGTGTACATATTCTCTTCCTTCTGTTTCTCAGGAGGCCCCTATACTAGTTCTGGATGGGAAGTGTGCAATGATAGCCTGTATACTAGTGAATGAAACAAGACAATGAATTCCAGCAGATTGAAATAGAACACAACATAATTCCTGTGCAATATTTCAAAATTGAAATCCTTAACAATAGAATAATTTAGTTCATCTTAAGTATTTGAACACTATTAATAGCAAACGTTTAAGTAATGTAGGTAGGGCAGAAGGAGATCTCACAAGGAAAATTAGAAAACATTTTAAACTGATTAAGACTGAAGAATTGAAGACAAAATTTGTGAAATGAAGCTAAAAGAGTACCTAGAAGGAAATCTATATCTTAGAATGCTTACATGAAAAATGAAGATTCAAAAATTAATTACCTGAATTCTCACCAGGTAAATAAATTGAATGAAACCATAAAAAATATCAATTTAATCGATACATCTCTGGCTAAACTAAAAAGACAAAATAAGAGATGGCTAAGATTAACTATTAGTAGTTGTAGAGGGGACATCACTGGAGATTCCACGGACTCTTAAAGGAATACTGTGAATGAATATATATGAATAAATGTTATCCCTTTGAGGAAATAGAAAAAATTCTTGAAAGATATATTATTAAATCTAACCTCCAAAGAAATAGAAAATCTGAAGAGTCTGTATGAGTAAGATAAGTCAAAATCATAGTTAAAAATTTGCTACAAAACTTCAGACTCAGATGATTTTAGTTAAGTCTAGAGAACATTTTTTAGAGGAAATAATTCTACCCTTTCAGAAAATCAAGGAAAAGGGAATGTTTCCCAAATCATTTCAGGAGATAAGTATTCCTTCTTACCAAACCTAGAAAAACACACAATTAAAATCAATGGATACTAATATCTTTGAAGAATAGAAATTCAAAAAGTCTTAGAATATCTTAGGAAATTAACAAAAACATATTAAGATAATTATCATTATCTTATCATTATCATGACCAACTGTCATATATCTTCATAATGAAAACTAGTTTAAGTTTAAAACATCAACCAATGTAATCCTTCCAACTGACAAACTAAAGGAGAAAAACTAACATAACTATTTTAACGAATGCAGAAAAAGCATCAAAAAAACATCAACTTTAAGAAACGTTATCTTAAACAACCAGTACAAAAGAGTTTTCTCAAACTGATCAAGAACAACTCTGGGGAAAAAAGTGAAAAATAAACCAACATTATGGCTAACAATGATAATAATCTCAATGATTTGCACCTAAGACCAAGAACAAGGCAAGGTTGTCTGCTCTTTTTACTTTTGTTCAATATTATCCTGGAAGTCTTAGACCATGGAATAATGTAAGAAAGAGAAATAAAATGAATAACAGTAAAGAGGAAAAAGTGAAACTGTTATTTTCAAACTGCATGTTTATATATATATATATTTAAAATTCTATGTTATTGATAAATTGGTAGCAGAATAAATAAGTGAATTTATCGATGTCAAAGAACAAAATTAATTGTATTTCTACATATAAGCTTTGAGTAATTAAAATATTTAAAAAACCTATTAATTACAGCAGTTTACAAAATAATATACATAAAAATAAATTTAATAAAAATTGTTTAAGACTTGTACTCTGAGAACTTCAAAGTATTGCAAAACAAATTTAAAGAAGGTATAAATAAATGAAATGGATATTGCATTTATGGATTGGAAAAATCAGTATGAGTAAGATGGCAATTCATTTTGAATTAAAACTGATATGTAGCTTTAATGCAATTTTCATCAAGAGACTAACATCTTGTTTTGCATAAGTTGACAAACTTATTTTAAAATTTTAGTAGAGAATCAAAGAACCTAGGATAGGTTTAATAACTTTGAAAAACAAAAATAGATTAGATGATTTGTATTACTTGATACAAAGATTTACTCTGAAAGTATAGTAATCCCAGAAAGGTGGCACTAGGGTAAAAAGACATACAGTGGAAGAGATTAGAGAGGGTGGGAAATTACCTACACTACATAGCTTACTCATTTGTATCAAAAGTGTTAAGGTAATTTAGGGAGAAAAAGCCACTCTCTTCAACAAAGTTCCTAGAGTAACTGGGTATCTATTTAGGAAAAATCAAAACTTGACCCTTATCTTAAACCATACAAAAGGTAACCTGAAATAAAGCAAGACATAAATCTATGAAACATCAAAAACAAAGAGCAGGTAAAATCTTTGTGATTTTGTGTTAGGTTAAGACTTTGAAAAGTGCTCCATCTATTTCCTGCCACTCCGACATTTGACAGGGTTCTGTTGGAGTAGAGGATCTGACACTTGACACGGTTCTGTTGATCATCCTCCCTCTTGGGGGCCATAAGTGTAGCATGTCTCCATGTTTAGTTGCTTTTTAATATTAATAATTAATATACCATTAGAAACTTATTGGAAAAACATTGGATAGGTTTTACTGTATTGGGACATAAAATAGTGCACGATAAAAATTTAGCAGTAACACATAGATAAAATATATGAAAATAAACAATTGTAGCTGTGCTCAAGTTAAAAGGAGGCTGTGATTGCTTTAGTATAATAATAGATGGATAAAGAGGCATTCCTGAGTTTGGATGTAGTGTTTAACCTTTGTTGCTTTCCTAGTTTTAGCAGTTGATTCTAGAGATACTTTACATAATAAAAATATTTAGGTTAGTCATAAATATAATCTGTGTTTTTCCTATGTTTAATCTAATTCTTTGAGAATCAGAATAAGATTGTAGTCCACCATTGTATGAAATAGAATAGACTAAATATTTACTATAAGTTGATTTCTTTGCTCTTCAATAATAGTAAAAACTTTTCACTGTTAAAACACTGGAGTTTATGATGGGGTTGGTTTCTCAGAAAATCTAGTGATGTGTTTGTTCTGAAGGTTAAAGGCTGGCAGATCATGGTGCCCTCAGTTTAGCTGGGAGACAAGGTTGTTTTAATCCAGCTGGGAAATAAGGTCTGGGCTGTCATACAGAGAGAATGTGTACTTTGAGAAGAAGCATAGACTGTACTTTTGAAGGTTTTTCTTATTTTAAACTAACTGTAAAATGATATAATCATTAGTAAGGAAAAATATCTATAAAAAGGCTGGCAGAAAAAATAAAGACAGATTCAGCCTCAGAACACTTGGTGTCTCTGTGCGCTGTTTCTCCACTGCACCGACGCCTCCCATCTACCTAGGACCCCCGACCCCTGCTAGGCTGGACCTCAGCAGAAAAGTTCACAAGAACATGAAAGATAACAAATGTTAAAATCAACTTTATCAAAATTACTTTTCTTCTTTGAAAGATATGATCAAAGAAATGAAAAGACAAGCCATAGATTAAGAGAAAATAGTTGCAAAACATTTTATGGTCTTATATACAGAATGATTTAAAAAAACCTCACCCATTCAATGGTCAAAAGATTTAACAAAAACTATTCAAAAAGAAGATATGTGACTGGCTAATAAATACATGAAAAGATGATCAACTTTACTAGTTGAAGAGAAACGCAAATCAAAATCAAAATGAGATACCATTATACACCTACTATCATAGCTGAAGTTTGAAAGACTGACCTTACCAAATGTTGCCAAGGATGTGAAACAATTGAAACTCTCGTACTTAGCTGGTGTATTGAAAAATGGTGCAATAATGTCAGAAAATAGGATAGAGCGAGTAACTAAATAGGATAGAGTGAGTAACTAAATAACTAAAATAGGATAATTTATGTAACTAAAAATACACTTTTACTATGATCCAGTACCCCACTTTTTGGTATCTACACAAAATGGAAACAGAAACATAGCTACCCAAAGATATTGTGTGAATATTCATAGCAGTGTTATTTATAATAGATTAAAATTGAAAACCCAACAATTTTTCAACTTATGAATGGATAAAGAAAATGTAGAATTGTGGAATATCACTCAACAATAAAAGTATACAATATTAATTAAAAACTAAATAATCTCCAAAACCTTATGCTGAGTTTTACAAGTGAGACACCTACAAAAATCATACTGTTTTATTCTAGCTATATGAAATTTCAGAAAAGGCAAACCCATAGGCATAAGAAATCAACAGTGTTTTACTGGGGACAAAATTTGGTGAAGTAGATGGCAAATAAGGAGGAGGAGAAAATATTTCAGGATGGTTCTTGTGTCAATTAGCTTTTTTTTCCCCCATAGTAAATACCTGAGATTATCAACTTATGAAGAGAAAAGGTTTGTTTTTGAGCTTATGGTTCATTATAGGTTGACCCCAATGCTTTGGGCCTGTGGTGAGGCAGCACTTAATGATGAGAGTACAAGATAGAGCTAAATCGTTCACTTCTCAGCCAGGAATCAAGGAGAAAAAGAAAACGGGACTGGAATCCCATAATCTTCAGCAACAAACCACCCATGCTCTCAAAACCTCCCAGGAGGCCCCTCCTCATGAAGGTTTCACTACCTGCCAATAGCACCTGTCCTAGAGACAAACCCTTTCACTCATGGGTCTTTGGGAGACATTCAACATCCAAAATTATAGCAGTACAAATGTTATCTATCTTGATTATACTGGAGGTACTTGCTCTTATACAAAATTCATCACACTAAACATTTAAAATAGACAAATTTCACTATGTGTAAATTATAATTCAATAAAGTTGAAAAAGTTCACTATAGGTGCTATAACCTGTTCCAAAGTTGTAACATAATTTCTGACCCTACATAGTCCAAGGAAAATAGTTATCACCAGAAGTGATGCTTTCTTTCTCTGGCAAAGTAGGAATTATTGTAAACATAACTTGATTGTCTCAAAAGTTTCAAGAGGTGATAGTCTAACCACAATAGAGGAAACTGTAATCAGTAGGCTAGTATTGAGGTATGGGACAATACAATAGGTAAAGGACACTTGGTTGAATAAAAAACAGTTCAAGACAAACCATGCAAACAGTGCAAATAAATACACACAAAATACATAGAGCGCTGAATTGGCATAACACAAAATAAATTTACTAATAGCAATAGTAAAGTGGAAAAATAATCCTCTCCCAGAATAAAGTGGAAAAGGCAAATGATAGGAAGAATGACAGAAATGAAAGGTAGGTATTAGAGATCATGTCAAAGTTTCATTTATTCCAAAGGAATAAACTCATATTCTGTGAACAGAAGCAAATATTGAAAGTGATACAGGAGTTGTCCTTGAACTAGAAGAAGGTGTGACTTGATAACTCAAATAAACGTATTGAATAGTGAATAAAAGTAATGGAAGAGACTACTAGTCAGGTTGTGTCAAGGTTTTTCATTTTAAGGAGCAAGGAGAAATGCATGACAGCAAAGTAAATCAGTTTCATAATGTGAACTATAATCAGGCTTATTTTTTCTTAAACACTTGTCTTCTCAAATATTTCTTTCCTTAAATACAAAAAGGATTCCTTGCCAAGTCAAGTTGTTCTTTATGTCAAAAGGCAACAATAAAATATTCTCTTTCATCTTAAAAAATAGTCAACTACTATTAAACTGTCCTAAAACAAACAAGTAATTTAAAGGTGTTATTCAACATTTCCAGTCTTGAGTTTTGTATGAAAGACTGAAAAGCAGGATGAAATGACAGCAACCTACCCAAAATGTATGACGTGTGTGTGTGTGTGTGTGTGTGTGTGTGTGTGTGTGTGTGTGATTTTCTTGATACCATGGCTGCAGGTATGTATTAGAAAAACTAAAATTGTTGCTTAGCAAAGATGATTTTTATTCTAAATCTATTATCATAGGCTAATAATATAGTTCCACACTCAGTGATATTAGTGGTTCATAAGTCATGAGATCTGAGAATGGACACCTGCCATACAGGAGTCTGCAGGATAAATATTGGCCCATTTTATTATTTAGGAGATAATCACAAACGATAGGAGATACAGAACTGGAATGAATAAAAAAAAAAGTGTGAAAGTTATTATTTGTTCCTGATTCCCAACTGCAACTTAATTATTTATTTTAAAAATCAGATTATTTATAAAACCAAATTAAAATAACATTTCTATTTTCAAACACTGTAAAAGAATATAGAAGCAAAACTCCATAAAATAAGAGATGAAGCATGATACAATGGCAAGAAAAGAGTGTAGAGCATAAAAAAAATCACAAAAATAAGAACATTCTTCATCAGTCACTAGAACAAATAGAAAGGGATTATTCTGCTCCCCAATTAAAAACACAAATTCTACAATTTGATCAAAGTCATAATCAATATTATTGATTGTTACTGTGCAATCTGTAATGTTAATAGTATTTCTAAAAGAAAGGATAAATGAAGATTCATAAATCAAATCAGCATATCACCATAAAAAATCTGAAAGAAATCTCAAGTAGAAAAATTCCAGTGTTTTTATAACAACTTCCAATAGAGTACATTTTTATATTTTATATATATTTATTTGATCATATATGGATCAGTTGTAAACAATTGACCACATAATTGGTCACTTAAAAATTTGCAGGAGAAACTTGTAGGTTAAACTTAAAAACATGAAAGCAAACATAAGTACATAATAAGAAAATGATAACATAAAAACTAAGTATCTTGTATTTACTCGAAATCTTAAAATTCCAGTTAAAATTTGCTTGGAATTTTTTTTGGCTGTAAGTATTACAAAATCTTGATATCCTCAATATTTAAAATCTTGTAAGAGGAATAGCTATTAATTACAGTAAAATGGAAGCATGAGAAAATTCATTTAAGATGAAATGCATATGACCTAGAAAAATATAGGAAAAGTTCACACCTCAAATAATAAAAAATATTATATTAAATCAGAAAATATTTTCATCTATTAAATTCGAAGGTATTAAAATATATAATATTCATTGTCGACAAGGATGCAATAAATAAGTTGTTCTTCTAAATAGCATGAATATCTGAAGGTAGTATAAATTGATAACATTTGTTAGTATCTGCCATAACACATTGAGTTCTCTTCACAGAATGTTTCCTAAGAATATTGTTAGAGATATGTACAAGTAATTTTATGCTAGCATGATCATTACTTAACTAACTATAATAATTTAAAATGTCAGCAAACCCAATCTCCAATGTTGCAAGACTGGTTAAATTATTGTTGTATGATCTGTAAGAGGAATATTATCCAGACATTAGACTACATAATTTTGAAGAATACTTATGGATGAGGTTTAATGAAGGTTAAACAAAGCATGAAGAAAGCAAAAACAAGGCATGAAAAAAAAAGCACGACACAAATTTGCATATTTACCACCTGCCATGACACTCACATTTGCCAAATCCATCTCTTCTTTCCTTTTCACTAGAAGAAGTCTAAAAGATATTTATGAAAATAAACCCATTCTTGGAAATTAAAGTAAAATTTAGATTAAAAAGATAAATAAAAATCTTGGTAGAATAGCAGATTAGACATAGCTATCAACAAATTGATGAACCGAATTAAACAGAAAAATTCAGAGTGTAGCACAATAAGGAAAAGAAGGGAAAAAAATGAGACAGAAGAGGAGACATGAGGATAAACCCAGAACAAAGAGAAAAATATTGAAAAACAGAACAGCAAACAGGATGGATATTAAAAATGAAAAGACACTTGAGTGTTCACAAAACATGAATTTTTTTTCAATTTTTATTGGTGGCTTATAATGGTACATGATGGTGGGATTTATTGTTACATATTTGTACCTGTACACAATATAATTTGGACAATATCATTCCCCAATATTTTCTCTTTCCGTCTCCTCCCTCCACCTGGTCCCGTTCCTCTACTTAACTGATTTCCCTTTAATTTTTATGAGATTTCCCCCAACTTTCTCCTCCTTTTTTCTCTCTGATTTTCTCATATGAGAGAAAACATACAATCCTTGATTTTTGACTGTTCATTTAACATGATGTTCTGAAGTTCCATCCATTTCCTTGCAAATGACATAATTTCATTCTTCTTCATGACTGAATAAAACTCCATTGTGTATATATATCATTTTATTTATCCATCCACCCATTGACAGATATCTAGGCTGGTTCTGTAGTTCTGCTATTGTGAATTGTGCTGCTATGCATGTAGGTATGCATGTGTTGCTATAGTATGCTGATTTTAATTCTTTTTTTTAATTTTATTGTAAACAAATGGGATACATGTTGTTTCTCTGTTTGTACATGGCATAAAGACATACCATTTGTGTAATCATAAATTTACATAGAGTAATGTTGTTTGATTCATTCTGTTATTTTTTCACTTCCCCCCACCCCTCCCACCCCTCTTTTCCCTCTTACAGTGCTTCCTTCCTCCATACTTGCCCCCCTCCCTAACCCTAACTCTAACCCTAACACTAACCCTTCCCTCCTCCCATTATGTGTCATAATCCACTTATTAGCGATATCATTCATCCTTTGGCTTTTTGAGATTGGCTTCTCTCACTTAGCATAATATTCTCCAATTTCATCCATTTGCCTGCAAATGCCATAATTTTATCATTCTTTATGGCTGAGTAATATTCCATTGTATATATATACCACAGTTTCTTTATCCACTGTATAATGGTTCATACATATGGTGGTTCCAATCCCAGGCTTTTTTTTTTTTTCTTTAACTTTTCTTTTAGTGCATTATAGTTATACATATTATTGGGGTTCATTTTGACACAATTCTAAAAACATGGATTATAATTCGCTCGAATTCAGTCCCTAGTACTTCTGCTTTCCCTCCTCTCACTGCTCCCCATGTTCCTTTTTCACTATTCTAGTCATCTTCTTTCTGTTTATAGATTTTTTTAAGCTAGTGTTTTATAGATATAAAGGTGAACTTCACTGTGATATATTCATCTATGTATACAGGACAGTTTGGTCAGTTTCATTCCACTGTTTTTCTCTTTCTCCATGGTTTCTCATATATTTTGGACATTACACATTTATCAGATATATGGTGTGTAAATATTTTCACCCTTCCTTTAGATTGTTTTTTCACTCTCTCGACAGATTCCTTTGCTACTAGAAAGTTTTCAGTTTCATAGAGTCCCGCTTGACTACTTTTGCTTTTGTTACCTATGCTTTTGGTATCATATACAAGAAATCACTGCCAAGACTAATACCATGAAGTGTTTTCCGCATTTTCTCTTCTGGGAGTTTTATGGTGCCAAGTCTTAAGTACTGAGTCCATTTTGCATTGATTTATGTCTGTGATCTAAGGGTCCAGTTTTATTCTTTCATATAGGGAGACGGAGTTTTCAAACAGCATTTGTTGAAGGGATATCCTTTCCCCATTATGTCATCTTGGCACACGTTTCAAGGATCATTTGATCATATGTGTTGGGGTTTATTTCTGATCTTTCTTGTTCGGTTCCATTAGTATTTATATCTGACTTTATGCCAGGCTATGGGGGTTGCTGTATCTTCAGAGTAAATCTTCATATACTATTCTGATTACTGTAGTTATACAGTATATTTTGAAGTAAGAAAATGTGATAACTTCAACTTTGTTCTTCTCAAGAATACCTTGACTTCTTGCTATTCAACTTCCTTTGTGGTTCCACATGAATTTTAAGGATTTTTTCTATCACTGCAAAAAGAGAATTCATTGGAATTTTTAGGCATTGTATTGAATGTGTAGATTGCTTTGAATAATATGGATATTGTAATAATATTGTCTGCAGTTCAAGAACAGGGTATGTCTTTCAATTTCCTTTGTACTTTTTTATTTGAGTAATGCTTTACAGTTTTTATTTTGTGTTTAAGTCTTTCTCTTCCTTAAGTTTATTCCTAAGCATTTTGCTCTCTTTTACATTATTATAAATGAAATTGCTTTATAAATTTCCCTTTTGGTTTCTTGTTGTTAGTATATAGAAATACATCTAATTTTGCATATTGAGTTTTTTTTAAGTTTATTTTTATTGTAAACAAATGGGATACATCTTGTTTCTCTGTACATGAAGTAGAGGCATACTATTTGTGTAAACACACATTTACATAGGATAATTGTTTTTGATTCATTCTGTTATTTTTTCTTTCCCCCACTCCTCCCACCCCACTTTTCTTTCTATACAGTCCCTCTTTCCTCCATTCTTGCCCCCCTTCAATCCCCCATTATGTGTCATCATCCGCTTATCAGTGAGATCAATCATCCTTTGGTTTTTTGAGATTGGCTTATCTCACTTAGCATGATATTCTCCAATTTCATCCACTTACCTGCAAATGCCATAATTTTATCATTCTTTATGACTCAGTAATATTCTGTTTATATATATACCACAGTTTCTTTATCCATTCATCGTTTGAAGGGCATCTAGGTTGATTCCACAATCTGGCTATTGTGAATTGAGCAACTATGAACATTGATGTGGCTGTATCTCTGTAGTATGCTTATTTTAAGTCCTTTGGGTATAGGCCAAGGAGTGGGATAACTGGGTCAAATGGTGGTTCCATTCCAAGTTTTCTAAGGAATCTCCACGCTGCTTTCCAGAGTGGTTGAACTACTTTGCAACCCCACCAGCAATTTATGAGTGTACCTTTTTCCCTACATCCTCGCCAACACTTATTGTTGCTTTTATTCTTGATAATTGCCATTCTAATTGGGGTGAGGTGGAATCTTAGGGTGGTTTTCATTTGCATTTCTCTTATTACTAGAGATGTTGAACATTTTTTCACATATCTGTTGATTGCTTGTAGATCTTCTGTGAAGTGTCTGTTCATTTCCTTAGCCCATTCGTTGATTGGGTTATTCATATTCTTGGGGTAAAGTTTTTTGATCTTTATATATTCTGGAGATTAGTGCTCTATCTGAAGTATGAGTGGCAAAGATTTTCTCCCACTCTAAAGGCTCTCTCTTCACATTGCTGATAGTTCCCTTTGCTGAGAGAAAGCTTTTTAGTTTGAATGTATCCCAGTTATTGATTCTTGCTTTTTTTTCTTGTGCGATGGGAGTCCTGTTAAGGAATTCTGATCCTAAGTCGACATGTTGAAGATCTGGACCTACTTTTTCTTCTATAAGATAAAGGGATTCTGGTCTGATTCCAAGGTCCTTGATTCATTTTGAGTTGAGTTTTCTGCAGGGTGAAGAGATAGGGGTTTAGTTTCATTCTGCTGCATATGAATTTCAAGTTTTCCCAGCACCATTTGTTGAAGAGGCTATATTTTCTCCATTGCATATTTTCGGCACCATTGTCTAGTATGAGAAAATTGTGTTTTTTTGGGTTTGTGTCCATGTCCTCTTTTCTGTACCACTGATCTACTGTATTTTTGGTGCCAATACCATGCCATTTTAGTTACTATTGGTTTGTAGTATAGTTGAAGTTCTGGTATTGTGATACCCCTGCTTCACTCTTCCTACTAAGGATTGCTTTAGCTATTCTGGGTTTCTTTTTCTTCCAGATGAATTTCATGATTGCTTGCTCTATTTCTGTAAGGTACGTCATTGGGATTTTAATTGGAATTGCATTGAATCTGTATAGCACTTTAGGTAGTATGGCCATTTTGACAATATTAATTCTTCCTATCCAAGAACATGGGAGATCTTTCCATCTTCTAAGGTGTTCTTTAATTTCTTTCTTTAGTGTTCTGTAGTTCTCATTGTAGAGGTCTTTCACCTCTTTTGTGAGATTGATTCTCAAGTATTTTTTTTTTTCAAAGTTATTGCGAATGGGGTAGATTTCCTAACTTCTCTTTCTGAAGATTCATCACATGCATAAAAATGCATTGGATTTATGAGCATTGATCTTATATCCTGCTACTTTACTGAATTCACATATGAGTTCTAAAAGTTTTCTGGTGGAATTTCCTGGTTCCTCTAAATATATAATCATGTCATCAGCAAAAAGGGATAGTTCGAGTTCTTCTTTTCCTATTCATATCCCTTTAATTTCTTTGGTCTGTCTAATTGCTCTGGCTAGAGTTTCGAGGACAATGTTGAATAGAAGTGGTGAAAGAGGGCAACCCTGCCTTGTTCCAGTTTTTAGGGGGAATGCTTTCAGTTTTCGACCATTTAGAATGATATTGGCCATGGGGTTAGCATAGATGGCCTTTACAATGTTAAGGAATGTTCCCACTACCCCTATTTTTTCTAGTGTTTGGAGCATGAAGGGATGCTGTATTTTATCGAATACTTTTTCTGTATCTATCGAAATAATCATGTGATTCTTAACTTTAAGTCTGTTGATATGGTGAATTACATTTACTGATTTCTGGATGTTGAACCAACCTTTCATCCTGGGGACAAAACCCATTTGATCGTGGTGCACTATCTTTTTAATATATATTTGTATGTGATTTGCTAAAATTATGTTGAGAATTTTTGCGTTGATGTTCATTAAGGATATTGGTCTGAAATTTTCTTTCCGTGATGTGTAATGTGTCTCTGTCTGGTTTAGGTATCAGGGTGATACTGTCTTCACAGAATGAGTTTGGGATGTTCCCTCCTCTTCTATTTCATGGAATACTTTGAGGAGTATTGGAATGAGCTCTTCTTTAAAGGTTTTGTAGAACTCAGCTGAGAACCCATCTGGTCCCGGACTTTTCTTTGTTGGTAGGCTTTTGATGATGTCTTCTATTTCATTGCTTGAAATTGATTTATTTAAGTTGTGTATGTCCTCCTGGTTCAGTTTAGGTAATTCATATGTCTCTTGATACCTGTTGATGTCTTCGAGATATTCTATTTTGTTGGACCATAGATTTTCAAAATAACTTCTAATTATGTTTTGTATTTCAATCGTGTCTGTTGTGATATCTCCTTCATTCTGAATTTTAGTAATTTGAATTTTCTCTCTCCTTTTTGTTAGTGTGACTAAGAGTTTATCAGTTTTGTTTATGTTTTCAAAGAATCAACTATTTATTTTGTCAATTTTTTTGATTTGTTTCTTTTGTTTCAATTTCGTTGATTTCAGCTCTGATTTTAACTATTTCCTGTCTTCTACTACTTTTGGTGTTGGTCTGCTCTTCTTTTTCTAGGGCTTTGAGCTGTAGTGTTAGGTCGTTTATTTGTTGATTTTTTTTCCTTCTTTTATTGAATGCACTCCATGAAATAAATTTTCCTCTAAGTACTGCTTTCATAGTGTCCCAGAGATTTTGATATGATGTGTCTTTGTTCTCATTTTCCTCTAAGAATTTTTAAATTTCCTTCCTGATGTCTTCTGTTATCCATTTATCATACAATAGCATATTATTTAATCTCCAGGTGTTGGAGTAGTTTCTGTTTTTTCTCTGTCCTTTATTTCTAATTTCAATCCATTATGATCTGATAGAATACAAGTAGTATCTCTATCTTCTTGTACTTGCTAACAGTAACTATGTGGCATAAAATATGGTCTATTTTAGAGAAGGATCCATGTGCTGCTGAGAAGAAACTGTATTTGCTCTTTGTTGGATGGCATATTCTATAAATGTCCGTTAAGTCTAAATTGTTGATTGTGTTATTGAGATCTATAGTTTCTTTGTTCAATTTTTGTTTGGAGGATCTGTCCAATGGTGAGAGCGGTTTGTTAAAATCACCTAGTATTCTGTGTTGTGACTATTTGATTTCTGGATTTGAGAAGGATTTGTTTGATGTACATGAATGAGCCCCTATTTGGGGCATAGATGTTTATGATTGTTATGTCTTGCTGATTTATAGTTCCCTTAAGCAGTATGAAATGTCCTTCTTTATCCCTTCTGACTAACTTTGGCTTGAAGTCCACATGATCTGATATGAGGATGAATACTCCTTTTTTTTTCCTGAGTCCATGTGCATGGTATGTTTTTCCCATCCTTTCACCTTTAGTCTGTGGGTATCTATTTCTATGGGATGAGTCTCTTGCAGGCAGCATATTGTTGGATCTTTCTTTTTAATCCAATCTGCCAGTCTATGTCTTTTGATTGATGAGTTCAGGCCTTTAACATTCAGGGTTATTATTATGATATGATTTTGTATTCCCGGTCATTTGGCTTATTATTTTTTTTTTTTTGACAAGACTTGGTTTCTCCTTTATTTGGCTATCCTTTAGGCTAGTTCCTCCCGTTGCTGATTTGCATTGTTGTTTTTCATCTCTTCCTCATGGAATATTTTGCTGAGAATGTTGTGCAATGTTGGCTTTCTTTTTGTAAATTCCTTTAGCTTTTGTTTATCATTGAAGGGTTTTATTTCATTGTCAAATTTGAAGGTAAGTTTTGCTGGGTATAAGATTCTTGGTTGGCATCCATTTTCTTTTAGGGCTTGAAAAATGTTGTTCCAGGCCCTTCTAGCTTTTAGGGTCTGGGTTGAAAAATCTGCTGATCTCTGTATTGGTTTCCCCCTGAATGTAATTTGATTCTTTTCTCTCGCAGCCTTTAAAATTCTGTCTTTATTTTCTATGTTAGGTATTTTCATTATAATGTGCCTTGGTGTGGGTTTGTTGTAATTTTTTGTATTAGGCGTCCTATAAGCTTCTTGTATCTGATTTTCCATTTCATTCTTCAGATGTGGGAAATTTTCTGATATTATTTCATTGAATAGATTGCTCATTCCTTTGGTTTGTTTCTCTGTGCCTTCCTCAATCCTGATAATTCCTAAATTTGGCCTTTTCATGATATCCCATAATTCTTGTAGATTCTGTTCATGATATCTTACCATCTTCTCTGTTTGGCCAAGTTTGTTTTCAAGGTTAAATATTTTGTGTTCAATGTCTAAGGTTCTGTCTTCCAGATGTTCTATCCTATTGGTTATGCTTTCTATGGAGTTTTTAATTCTGTTTATTGTTTCCTTCATTTCAAGGTTTTCTGTATGGTTTTTTTTTATTATCTCTAACTTTTTATTGAAATTATCTTTTGCTTCCCGCATTTGCTTGAGTGGTGCGATCATTCAAAGCCTGCATTTGCTCTTTCATCTCATCATTTGCTTCTCTGATCATTTTAATTATGTACATTCTGAACTCCCTCTCTGACATTTTTTCTGCCATGTTGTCATTGGATTTTATTGATGTAGCATCTAGGTTTGTTTGGGACATTTTCTTCCCTTGTTTTCTCATATTGTTCAGGTATCTACCCCTCTAGTAGTAAAACTCTATTGACTTATAGTGTCACTGTAGATTTCCAATAATTTGCCTCCTAGCCTTCAGTAGCCTGAAGTCTTGGAGGATGTTGATAAAGCATGATACACAAGGAGGCTGCCCCTTAGGGGTGGTGTCCTTCAGGTGTGGTATATTTCCTGGTGGGAAGAGGTGCCTCCTCTTGTTTCCGATTATAAGTCAAAAGTGGGTCTAGACTGTGGACTGGGGCACGTCTGGTCTGGGCCTGTGTCTCTGGTTCTACCACCCCTAGGTGAGAAAAGCCTCGATGTGAGAAAGCCTTGCCTGGTGGGGAAGACTCACCCGCTGGGGATGTCTCGCTGGGCAGCTCTCCTCTGAGAAGTTCCCTTCAGTCCAGAACTACCACCTGGGCTGGGCAGCCATCCTCTGCAAAGTTTCCAGTGGTCTGGACCTACCTCCTGGGCCAGGGAGCCTCACCCTGTGATTGAGACTCTAGCTGGGCAACCCTACTGTGTGATGTTCCCTGGGGTCCAGAACTACCACTTGGTCTGGGGGCCTGGCCCTGAGAGGGACTCTCTCTCTGAGCAGTCCTTCTCTACAATGTTCCCTGGGGACTGGACCTACTGCCCAGGCCTGGGACCCTAGCTCTGCGCTGAAGCCTCTTGCTGGGTGGTCCTCCTTTACAATGCTCCCGGTTGTGTGTGTTCTTGGCTCCAGTAGGGGAGTCTCACTGGACAACTCTACTCCATGAAGTTCCCTGCATTCCAGGACTACTGACTCATCCAGGGAACCTCGCCCAGTGGGAGATACTCACCCAGCTGCTCTGAGTCTCCAGTCTCTCAATACCTCCTCTTCTTGAATCCTGAGTCCTGTCAAAGGGCCTCCAGTCTCCTGTAGATGTCTCAGGAAGGGAGCCACCCTCCCGATGATAATGGCCACACCCTCAGGAATAATTCAAAATGCCTACACCGGCCTCTAAAGAAGCTGAGGAGCCCCAGGGAGGGTGTGCTGAGTCAGCACAGAGGCAAGTGCAGTGTCCCTCAGCAGTAGGGGACAGGCAGGCAGGCTGGCGTCTGACCTCAGCTTGGGTGTTGGCCAGTCGGCTAGCTCTGCTGGATGGTGTCCAACCTCTACTTGGGTGTCAGGCGGGCCCGCATATTGTGTTTTTATCCTGCAACTTTGTTGTTACAGTTTTGGGAGGATGTCGTTAGGGTTTTCTATACATATGATCACATCATCTGAGTACAAAGATAATTTAGTTTTGTCTTTTCATTTACAATTTTGATGTGTTATATTTCTTTCTCTTGCTTTATTTCTGTGTCTACAACTTCAGGTGCTAATGTTGAATAAAGGTCATAAGTGGTCATTCTTATCTTGTTCCTGATCTTAGTAAAATAAGTTGCAGTTATTCACTAATGAGTATCATGTTGGTGTGAGCTTTTCATAAATAGCTTATATTGTGATGACACAATTTTCTTCTGTTTTTGGTTTGTTGAGTTTTATCCTGAAACAATATTGAATTTCATCAATGCTTTCTGGTATCCATTGGGATGATTGTGTGATTTTTACTCTTTATTCTGTTAATTTGATATATTTCACTTGTTAATTCTCATATGTTGAACTATCCTTGGATCTCAGGGATAAATCTCAGTTGATCATGCTATATACTCTTTATAATGCACTATTGAAATCATTTTGCTTGTAATTCGTTAAAGGTATGTGCCAGGAATATTTGCAAGAGGGTTTTCATCAGAAATAGTGACCTATCGTTTGTTTTTTTCATGTTCTTTGACACATGGTGTTGAATTGTTAACTTGAAATCTCTTTTTATTTTATTTTTTTGGGTACTGGGGATTGAATTTGGGGCACTCGACCACTGAGCCACATCCCCAGCCCTATTTTGTATTTTATTTAGGGACAGGATCTCACTGAGTTGCTTAGCGCCTTGCAGTTGCTGAGACTGACTTTGAACTTGCTATCCTCCTGCCTCAGCTTCATGAGTTGCTGGGATTATAGGCATGTGCCACTGAGTCAGGCAAGATCTCCTTTCCTCATATAAGTATTTACCTCTATAAATTCCAAAATTTTGATATGTTGTGTTTTTGTTTTCATTTGTCTCAAGATACTTTTTGTTTTACCTTTTATTTCCTTTTTCTCTTGTTCAATAGTTGCTGCTTATTTTCCACATATTTGTGAATTTTATTTTTCTGATTTTGGTTTCTAGTTGCATGCCACTGTGGCCTGAAAAGATACTTGGTGTGACTTAAATCATAAATTTGGCAAGCATTGTTTTGTGACATAACACATGATCTGTGTTGGAGAATGTTCCATGTGTGCTGGAGGAGAATGTGTATTCTGCTGTTGTTGGGTTGAATGGTCTGCAAACATCTGTTGGGTCCATTTCATCTCTCTTTTTTTTCCCGTAAGTAAGTGTAACTTCAGATGAAGAGGTTATGGGCCCAGTTTGAGGAATGTAGAAAATGGAGGCAGGTCAACGGGACAAGGGATAGAGCCATTGATAGGAACTTGGTCAATGAAAAAAAAAAAGTTACAGTTAGATAGGAAGAATAAGTTCTGGTGTCTTGTTACACAAGGGAGTGACTATAGCTAGTGATAATGTATTGCTTATTTCAAGACACCTAGAAAGGAAGATTTTTAATCTTATCTCCAAAAGGAGATGATTAATGTTTGAGAAAATAAATATGCTCGTTACCCTCATTTGATCATTATATAATGTACACGAGTTAAAACATTATACTGTACCCCATAGACAATGTATTTATTATATTCCAATTATTTTCAAAAAACCAATGAAAATTGAGAAATAGAGGATAATAGTGTTTATCAGGTCCTGAAGGGTAAATTGGGAGATATTGGTCAAAGGGTACAAACTTTCAGTTGTTAAGAGGAATAAGTTCTAGCAATATAATACATAACACAGCAACTATAGTTAATAATAATATAGCATATACTTAAATTTTGTTAATAAAGTAGATTGCAAATAATCGTATCCCACACCCTCACAGAAGTAACTATGTGAATTGATTCATATGTTAATTAGCCTGATGGTGAAAATAATTGTAAAAGGTATATTATATTTATTTATTTATTTATTTT
This sequence comes from Sciurus vulgaris, assembly GCF_902686455.1. Lineage (NCBI taxonomy): Eukaryota > Metazoa > Chordata > Mammalia > Rodentia > Sciuridae > Sciurus > Sciurus vulgaris. The sequence continues at coordinate 43,989,848 of NC_136464.1, forward strand.
CTTTTTTTAATTTATTTTTTATTGTAAACAAATGGGATACATGTTGTTTCTGTTTGTACATGGAGTAACAGCATACCATTTGCATATTCATACATTTACATAGAGTAATGATGTTTGAGTCCCCCCACCCCTCCCACCTCTCTTTTCCCTCTATACAGTCCGCCTTCCTCCATTCTTGCCCCCCTCCCACCCCTCATTACGTGTCATCATCGGCTTATCAGTGAGATCATTCATCTTTTGGATTTTTCAGATTGGCTTACCTAACTTAGCATGATATTCTCCAATTTCATTCATTTGCCTGCAAATGCCATGATTTTATTGTTCTTTATGGCTGAGTAATATTCCATTGTATATATATACCACAGTTTCTTTATCCATTCATCAATTGAAGGGCATCTAGGTTGGTTCCACAGTCTGGCTATTGTGAATTGAGCAGCTATGAACATTGATGTGGCTGTATCTCTGTAGTATGCTTATTTTAAGTCCTTTGGGTATAGGCCGAGGAGTGGGATAGCTGAGTCAAATGGTAGATCCATTCCAAGTTTTCTAAGGAATCTCCACACTGCTTTCCAGAGTGGCTGCACTAATTTGCAACCCACCAGCAATGTATGAGTGTACCTTTTCCCCACATCCTTGCCAACACTTATTGTTGCTTGTATTCTTGATAATCGCCATTCTAATTGGGGTGAGATGGAATCTTAGTGTAGTTTTGATTTGCATTTCTCTTATTACTAAAGATGGTGAACATTCTTTCATATGTTTGTTGATTGCTTGTAGATCTTCTTCTGTGAAGTGTCTGTTCATATCCTTAGCCCATTTGTTGATTGGGTTAGTTGTATTCTTGGTGTAGAGTTTTATGAGTTCTTTATAGATTCTGGAAATTAGTGCTCTATCTGAAGTATGAGGGGCAAAGATACTCTCCCACTCTGTAGGCTCTCTCTTTGCATTGCTGATAGTTTCCTTTGCTGAGAGAAAGTTTTTTAGTTTGAATCTATCCCAGTTGTTGATTCTTGCTTTTATTTCTTGTGCTATGGGAGTCCTGTTAAGGAAGTCTGATGCTAAGCCAACAAGGTGAAGATTTGGACCTACTTTTTCTTCTATAAGATGCAGGGACTCTGGTCTGATTTCAAGGTCCTTGATCCATTGTGAGTTGAGTTTTGTGCAGGGTGAGAGATAGGGGTTTAGTTTCATTCTGTTGCATATGGATTTCCAGTTTTCCCAGCACCATTTGTTGAAGAGGTTATCTTTTCTCCATTGCATATTTTTGGTACCTTTGTCTAGTATGAGAAAATTGTATTTATTTGGGTTTGTGTCCATGTCCTCTATTCTGTATCATTGATCTACCTGTGTATTTTGGTGGCATTACCATGCTGTTTTTGTTATTATTGTTTTGTAGTATAGTTGAAGTTCTGGTATTGTGATACCCCCTGTTTCATTCTTCCTGCTAAGGATTGCTTTAGCTATTCTGGGTTTCTTATTCTTCCAGATGAATTTCATGACTGCTTGCTCTATTTCTGTAAGGTACGTCATTGGGATTTTAATTGGAATTGCATTGAATCTGTATAGCACTTTTGATAGTATGGCCATTTTGGCAATATTAATTCTGCCTATCCAAGAACATGGGAGATCTTTCCATCTTCTAAGGTCTTCCTTAATTTCTTTCTTCAATTTTTTGTAGTTTTCATCGTAGAGATCTTTTACCTCTTTGGTTAGATGGATGCCCAAGTATTTTATTTTTTTTTGAGGCGATTGCAAATGGAGTTTGTTTTCCTCATTTCCCTTTCAGCTGTTTCATCGCTTGCATATAAAAATGCTTTAGATTTATGCGTGTTGATTTTATAGCCTGCTATTTTGCTGAATTCATTGATGAGGTCCAAAAGTTTTCTGGAGGAGGTTTTTAGATCCTCTAAATATAGAATCATGTCATCTGCAAATAGTGACAGCATAAGTTCCTCTTTTCCTATTCGTATCCCTTTAATTTCTTTTGTCTGCCTAATTGCTCTGGCTAGAGTTTCGAGGACAATGTTGAATAGAAGTGGTGAAAGAGGACATCCCTGTCTTGTTCTCGTTTTTAAAGGGAATGGTTTCAGTTTTTCTCCATTAAGAGTGATGTTGGCCATGGACTTAGCATAAATAGCCTTTACAATGTTCAGGTATGTTCCTACTATCCCTATTTTTTCTAGTGTTTTGAGCATGAAAGGGTGTTGTATTTTGTCGAATGCTTTTTCTGCATCAATTGAAAGAACCATATGATTCTTACCCTTAAGTCTGTTGACATGATGGATTACATTTATTGATTTACAAATGTTGAACCATCTTTGTATTCCAGGGATGAACCCCACTTGATCATGGTGCACAATTTTCTTAATATGTTTTTGGATATGGTTTGCCAATATCTTGTTAAGGATTGTTGCATCTCTATTCATCAAGGATATTGGTCTAAATTTTTCTTTCCTTGATGTGTCTTTTCCTGGTTTGGGTATGAGGGTGATATTAGCTTCATAGAATGAGTTTGGTAGGGTACCCTCCTTTTCTATTTCCTGGAATACTTTGAGAAGTATTGGAATGAGTTCTTCTTTGAAGGTCTTGTAGAACTCAGCTGAGAATCCATCTGGTCCTGGGCTTTTCTTGGATGGTAGATTTTTAATGGCTTCTTCTATTTCATTGCTTGATATTGATCTGTTTAAATCTTCTATGTCCTCCTGGTTCAGTTTGGGAGGAGCATATGTCTCTAGAAATTTGTCAATGTCTTTGGTAGTTTCTACTTTGCTGTAATACAGGTTTTCAAAGTAGCTTCTCATTATGTTCTGTATCTCAGTGGTGTCTGTTGTGATATTTCCTTTTGCATTATGCATTTTAGTAATTTGAATCTTCTCTCTCCTCTTTGTTAGTGTGGCTACGGGTTTCTCTATTTTTTTACTTTCTCAAAGAACCAACTTTTTGTTTTGTCAATTTTTTGAATAGTTTCTTTTGTTTCAATTTCATTGATTTCAGCTCTGATTTTAATTATTTCCTGTCTTCTACTACTTTTGCTGTTATTCTGTTCTTCTTTTTCTAGAGCTTTGAGCTGTAATGTTAGGCCATTTAGTTGTTGACTTTTCATTCTTTTCTGGAATGCACTCCATGCAATGAATTTTCCTTTTAGTACCGCTTTCATAGTGTCCCAGAGATTTTGATATGTTGTATCATCATTCTCATTGACCTCTAAGAATTTTTTAATCTCCTCCCTGATGTTTTTTTATCCATGTTTCATTCATTAGCATATTATTTAGCCTCCAAGTGTTGGAGTAATTCTGTTTTTTATTTTGTCATTGATTTCTATCTCAGTCCGTTATGATCTGATAGAACACAAGGCAGTGTCTCTATTTTTTTGCATTTCCTAAGGGCTGCTTTGTGTCATAGCATATGGTCTATTTTTGAGAAGATTCCATGTGCTGCTGAGAAGAAAGTGTATCCACTCGTTGATGGGTGGAATATTCTATGTATGTCTATTAAGTCTAGGTTATTGATTGTGTTATTGAGTTTTATGGTTTCTTTGGTTGGTTTTTGTTTGGAAGATCTATCTAGTGGTGACAGTGGTGCATTAATGTCGCCCAGAATTATTGTGTTGTGGCCTCTGTGATTCTTGAAATTGAGAAGGATTTGTTTGATGTACAGGGATGCACCATTGTTTGGGGCATAAATATTTACTATTGTTATATCCTCCTGATTTATGGTTCCCTTAGGCAGTATGAAATGTCCTTCTTTATCCCTTCTGACTAACTTTGGCTTGAGGTCCACTTTATCTGATATAAGGATGGAAACCCCCACTTTTTTACTGAGTCCATGTGCGTGGTAGATTTTTTCCCATCCTTTCACCTTTAGTCTGTGGATGTCTTTTTCTATGAGATGAGTCTCTTTCAGGCAGCATATTGTTGGGTCTTTCTTTTTAACCCATTCTTCCAGTCTATGTCTTTTGATTGATGAGTTTAGGCCATTAACGTTCAGGGTTATTATTGAGAAATGATTTGTATTCCCAGACATTTGGCTTATTTTTGGTTTTTATGTTGGCTTGGTTTTTCCTTTGAGTATTTTTTCTCTAAAGTAGTTCCTCCCTTTGCTGACCTCCATTGTTGTTTTTCATTTCCTCCTCATGGACTATTTTGTTGAGAACATTCTGTAGTGCAGGCTTTCTATTTGTATATTCTTTTAACTTTTGTTTACCATGGAAGGATTTTATTTCATCTTCAAATCTGAAGGTTAGTTTTGCTGGGTATAGGATTCTTGTTTGGCAACCATGTTCTTTCAGAGCTTGAAATATGTTGGCCCAGGCCCTTCTAACTTTTAGAGTCTGGGTTGAGAAGTCGGCTGCTATCCGTATTGATCTCCCCCTATATGTAATCTGATGCTTTTCTCTCGTGGCCTTCAAAATCCTATCTTTATTTTGAATGTTGGGCATTTTCATTATAACGTGCCTTGGTGTGGATCTGTTGTGATTCTGTGCATTTGGTGTTCTGTAAGCCTCTTGTATTTGATTTTCCATTTCATTCTTCAGACTTGGGAAATTTTCTGATATTATTTCATTGAATAGGTTGTTCATTCCTTTGGTTTGTATCTCTGTGCATTCTTCAATCCCAATAATCCTTAAATTTGGTCTTTTCATGATGTCCCATAGTTCTTGGAGATTCTGTTCATGATTTCTTACTATCTTCTCTGTTTGGAGGACTTTATTTTCAATATTAAATATTTTGTCCTCATCGTCTGCGGTTCTGTCTTCCAAGTGGTCTAGTCTGTTGGTGATGCTTTCCATTGAGTTTTTTATTTGGTTTATTGTCTCCTTCATTTCAAGAATTTCTGTTTTTTTTTTTTTTTTTTTTTTTTTGAGAATCTCTATCTCTTTGTTGAAATGATCTTTTGCTTCCTGCAGGTGCTCTTTCAGCTTATTGGTATTATCATTCATTGCCTGCATTTGCTCTCTTATCTCATCCTTTGCTTTGCGAATCATCTTAATCATGTATAATCTGAAGTCCTTTTCTGACATTTCTTCTAACATACTGTCATTGGAATCTATTACTATAGAATCTAGATTTGTTTGGATCATTTTCTTCCCTTGTTTTTTCATGTTGTTCATGTATCTTCTCCTCTAGCAGTTCAGATCTGGGGTATTGCAGATTTCCCCCTAAAGGCTTATAGTAGCCCTATAGGTTTCCAAAACCCTTTCTTTAAGGGGAGATCAATATTAGCAGTGCCCAAATCAGACACTATGCAATCCTAGACCAGATAGCCCCTATGGGGACAATAACAAAATTGTCAAAATAAACAAAGTGAGTTCAAATATTATCTTCGGTAAAACAAACAGTTTGCAATAAGGTCTGCAGTTTCTAATGGAGGACAAAGAGGGTGCAGAGGGATGTAGAATGTGGCTGTTAATGGGATAAGAAAAGAATATACAGAAGTTCTAAAAATAGAAAGGGTGAGAGTGTAATTAAAAGAAATCGGATATTAGCATGCAAAAAAGGGAGAAAGAGACTGAGGGAACAGGTAAACAAAAGGAAAAGAGAGCAAGAAAAGTAAAGAATAAAAACTTAATTTTTTTTAAAAAGGAAAAAAAAGAAAATCTACTGTATAGCAGTCATATACTAATGAATCCTCCCAGTGTTCAGTAGCCTGATGCATGAGAGGTACCTGACAATGAGCTTCAAGCCTCCAGCAGGCATTGCAGTATGGGATTTGCCCCACCCAAAGATTGGAGCTATGGCTTTCAGGATTATCCAAGATGGTCCCTCTGGCTTTGAAATGTGTTGGCAAATGGGGAGCTGCAGCTCAGGGGTGGATGTGGTCAGCTGGAGTTCCTGGAGACGGGATGCAGTTGGTCAGGCAGGAGTCCTGGAGGTCCCGTGTGTTTGGAGTGATTGTGGGATCCTGGAGGCCAGGTGCAATCAGTCGGTCTGGGGTCCCGATGATAGGGCGCAGTCAGTGGTCTGGGGGTCCTGGAGACAGGGAGCAGTCAGTCGATGTGAGGGCCCCAGAGGCAGGGAGTGATCGGTCGGACTGAGGGATCCTGGAGATGGGGCTCAGTCAGTCTGGCCAGGGGTCCTACAGGGCCTGGCTGTTGTCTCAAAATGGCAGCAGCCACGTGTAATCAAACCTGCAGGTACTGTGACAGTGAACTTCCAGGCAGCAGCAGGCAGCTGGTTCTCCACTGGCGGTCTGTGGTCAATCTGCTGGCAGCTGTCGGACGATCGGGAGGTGAACCTCGAGCGTTGGGTGATGGATAGGAGTAAGGCAGGCGATGGACAGGCGAGAGGCAGCCAAATGGCGGATGATAGACGCCTGACAGTGAGCAATCTGCTCTCAAAAAAGGTCTCGATATGCTGGCAGACTGCAGGTCATCACAGCAGATAAATGGGTAAAACACCAGGGAATCGATAAGCAGCAAAAACTGCCCCACTGAGAAACAGATATCCTCTGCTTAATCTCGGCATTATGGAGCGACAAGGAATGCAGCCTCCCTCTAGTCCGCCATCTTGGATCCAGTGTATATTATATTTAAAGAACATACTGTACATCTTAAATATACACAATTTTAAATTTTCCAAAAAAGAATCAATTTCACAGAAAAGATAACTCTGAATTGAGGGGAGACTGAGTTTCTTCCTTCACCCTAATGTACCCTGTCTTTTAAAATGATGAACCCATCTTTATAGGGGTGAGCTATCCCTTCTCACATCCTGCAGGGAGATGCAAAATTCTGAGCTGATATTCTATTGGATAAGACCTCCTAAGAGCAAAATTCTCAGAGTTAGTCTGTTTTTTTTTTTGTAGATATAAATACTATTAATGATCTAGATCATAAATTTTATGAGAAATGAATCTTTGAAAGCTGAAAGAGGAAAGGGATGCATGCTCAGATTCCTTTGATCAGTCCTAAATTGCCACAGTGGTTTTTGCTTTATTATACATTATTTACAAAATTGTAACAGTACATCATGATTATGGTCTATTGTAGAATGTAATTATTATACAATAATAGAACTATTCCTTAAATATTAAAAAAGCAAACAAAAATAGGGGGAGGTTAAATCATACAGAAACTATCAAAACAGAAAACTAGGGAAGACAAAATGGTCTTTATTGATGTGTGGGAGGAGGGAGTTCAAAGTGCTCAGACTGGCAATTGTTCTCTACCCAAATCTGCTATCACTGTCTGCTGTTCAAGCCTTATATGAGGGCTCAGAGTCTTCACAGCAAAACAGGTCTCTGTGTACAGTTCAGATGATGCTCCACTCCCTTTCAACTCAGCTATCATTTCACTTTGTGGTTGAAGACCTGTTGGGCCAGAGTAGCTTTTTGCAAGAACCTCAAAGATCTGGTCACCTAATTCATGAAAATAAAACCTTCCAGGAAAGCTAGAAAAAAAAAAAAAAAACATATAGCACAAGGGGATAATTTGATTTATTTCTATATGCAAAGAGATAGTCCATGTTGGGGCTACAGGGTGCTTTGGGAATATCATATAAGTCTGTTCTATTTTATCTAGAGATTCATTAGGAGGATTTGCAGAAAGTTGGGGGCCCTGGATGGATTTTGCTAGAATCTTTGCAGAATGTCAATAGAGACCCTTTCTTATGAAACCATATGCAAAACACAGGAGGCACCCCTTAGGAGCTCCTCATACAAAATTTCCATTTTTCAAAACTGACATTTTAGTTCCCATGATCATTAGAGGATTTGCCTCTGAAAGCTAAACAGACTCTTTCCCTGATGTTTCTTTGCTAACCAAATACATAGGAGAATGAATTTCTCTGGAGTGCTTGGTGTGGCTCACACATATATGAATGTGAATCATTTGCATTCAGTTTGTGTATTTGGTAATAGCTACATCATTAGTGTCTGACTTAAGTTTTAATCTCTTCAAAGGCAGAGACATCAGCAGATTTGAGTGGGCTTTAGGGTTCTTTGATGGCTGATTTCATTAGGGAGGAAAGAAATATAGGAAGCAATTAGCAGACGGTGAGAGCCTGGACTCAGGATACCCAGCCACAGACACATCCATGAGGGGAATCTACAAGTTTCTTGGTTCAGATCCATTCAAAACACCTGGAAGAACAGATTATGGTAGGTGAATATCCAATGGCAACTCCTTCTCTACACAGAGATCCTAAAGGAGTTGCTGACAATGGAAAGTCAGCTTTAGGTTTGCAGTGACCCCGGTGACGCAGGCACTGCACGGAGCATCTTTGCTCCTACCACAAGGGTTCCCTTGTTCCCTCACAGCCGTAGATGGGAAGATGCCTCTTCCTGAGTCTACTCAGCTCCATCTGTATTTCTCTTCCAGGGCCTGCAGCCATGGGCTTACAGCTGTGCCTTTTCCAAGTTGGAAACACCTATATCTCTTCTTACACATGCCTGTTTTCTCTGTGAAATCCGAGGGGCTAAAGAGTGATGTCTTTAAGATACTCAAGCTGGGGCTGGGTCTGTGGCTCAGTGGTAGAGTACTTGCGTAGCATGTATGAAGCACTGGGTTCAATTCTCAGCACCACATATAAATAAATAAGATAAAGATCCACCAACAGCTAAAAAATGTATTTTTAAAAAAAGATAATCTAGCTGGTTTCCCCCATGCTTACTGCACTACTTGGTCTGGCCTGGGGAGGGATCCTGTTTTCAGGGTTCCTGTTTCTGGTAGTGTGCTCTTGATTACGGCAGGCCTGGGTCATTTCTGATGTCTATAACACTGCATTCTGAGGTTTTTCTCACAGGGCCATTTTCCCTTAATTTTAAAATGTATTAGCTTAGCCTCTCAGAAGGCAGTGGTTGAATTACAAATGTGTGGCTGTCCCCACTCACAGGCCCAGATTTATTTAGCTTGTCTTTGTGCTTCAGTGACTTTTATACATTGTTAAACTTCATAGCAAATTCATGGAGAGTATGGGAAAATATTTTTATCATGAGACAATCTGATGAAATGGAATCTATTTAAATAAAATCAGCATCCAGTCTTTGCTTTGGCAGAAGAGGTAGTGCCATCTATCTGGAGCACGGGGCTGCTAGAAAGCCTCCAGGCAGTGTGTTCATAGTCTCTGGCTTTGCCATTTGCTCATCAGGTTGTAACAGGAACTTGTTTGGGTTCCCCAATCCTGAAATTGTATACTTTTTCACTTTAAATTCTGATATGTTTTCATCATGAGAACAATTTCTTGTGTGTGTTCAGCCTTTAATAATTTAGAAAATTCTTTCATATATCCTACTTTAAGAATCATTTTTATCTTTTTATAGGTGAGTAACTGAATTCACAGAAGTCTGATGGCTTCCTGAAGGTCACACTGTCAAGAAATGAGAGCTAACTTCTTTTTTTTGCATTTTACCTTTACTGTTCTTTCTATTATAACACACATCTATGGATTTGAATCTACCTGATAGAGCCTAGCTAGATACCAAGGTAGAAATTGCACAGAGATTGTCAGATTGGAGAGTCATTTAAAACTGATAGAAAGTTTTATTTCTAAGTTAAGAATGAATAGACCTTGTTTCAGCAGGCCTTCAGAAATCAAAAACAAGTTCTACCCTCTCCCTGTCTCATACTTTCTATTGGATTGTGTTTTCCTCATGAATTATGAATCCATTTACTTATTCAAAAGTTATTAAGTAAATGCTATGTGACTGGCTGTGTTCTAAGAGTCTTGCATAAAGAGATAATCAAGACCAGTATGCTTGGTGGTTTTATAGAACCTATAGTCTGGTGGGGAAGTCAGATATTGTATGGGAGTTCACAATTGCAATGAAGTGATGTGTTTTGGGAACATGTCACAGCAGGACCTAAGGTGGCCTGGGGATTTATTGGAGGTATCTTTCAGAAAGTGCTATCTCTATTGAAACCAATACAGACAAGACAGCAACATGTGGGAAAGAAGGCCCTGAGGTCTTCTTTGAGGAATGAGGAAAAGTCTAGTGTGACTGAAAAGCAAAGATGGAGAGAAGCAGGATATGAATCATTCACCAAGTAGGGAAAATCTGGTTATGCCAGATGAAGCTCAGGAGGAAGGTGTGGAGGTCAGAGGTTGGCCTATGTGGGGTCACCCTTTGTTCACAGGTCACTTGGAGCTTGACTCAGGACAGCTATACCATGCCAGAGTTTTCCTGGGGAAGAGCTAGATTCCATTCCTATGGTCCACATTTTGTAGAATTGGATTGACTATCGATGTGATTAAATTAGCCTACTGAAAATTATTGGTCTCACTGGCAGTCAAGAATGGGAACCCTCCCATGATACTGGAGGGTTCCTTGAGGGTTCTTTGGTTTTGAAATAACTAATTAAAATGTGATAATTAAATTATTTAAGAAATACCTGGGACCAGTTTACTGAGATTTATGGCAAAAACTCTGGGTCTTCATTATTTTTATTTTTTATTTTTGCTTTATGTTGGACAATGTGTTTTCCTCCCCATACTAGGGAGACCTGTGACTCAATAGGCACTTTGGAGTGGAAGTATATAATAAACAGGACTTGGAAGGATTCTGTAGGGTTCTTGGGCTTAGGTAGAGAAGGTCTGTTCCCCTCTGTGGTCCATGTCAGACATCCAGTCTCATTATAGCTGAGCACCTAGACCCCAGTAAATACCAGGTATTCCTTCTGTTATTCTCTGGTCATTGCCTTGCTCTCAGGGATATAAAAGAAGGAAAGTGAACTGAGGTCAAGATTCAGGAATTCCTGGGTCCCTGACTACTCATAACATAATGTTGCTTACTTTAACCCAAACTACATTTGTAGATACCATTGATTTTCTGGTTAAAAAACGCTAGCTGCCTCTTGCTAAATATAAAAATTATTAGTCGTAGGAGTTTGGAGCAGTATTTTAATAACTACCAATACTGGAAAGACTCATGTGATTTCTGTTGACTCTGCAATAAGCTCTTTAATCTTGGACAACATATTTAGACTCTTTATTGGTGGTGCAACACTTTTCAACAATACTTTCATTGTGGTGTTATTTAGGTTGCAAAGCAGTAGGATGAACTCATTGACTCTTATGTGACTAGGACCAATGATAAAATCTCACAAATTTCTATTTATGAATTGAGAGTCAAAGGAAAAATGACTTAAAAAAAGTCACATATTAGGGCCAAATGTGAACAAAATCCTTGTAGACATTCTTTGTTTATGTGTTTCCCTTTCAGGAAAATAAGTTTGACTTTTAAAAATTTTTAGAAAAAAATATGTTTTCCTCCCTGGAAATGCTTGTATAATGTACAAGGAAATTGGAAAAGTTGTTAACAAAGCATCTTATGAATATCAACTCTTGGCCCAGCTATATATAACTCATTTTACTGCAGTAGGGGGTGGGGTGTAGACTGGGAGGGACCAGGACTTGGAACCAGACCTGATTGCTGGTAAGGGACTCTGAAAACAGACCCAGCTACAGAACCTGGGAAGGTGTCCAATCTAACAGACACATGTGGATATCCAAAGAGAAAGAAGCAGTCAAAGAATAGGCATGAAAATAATCTAAGGAACTTGCAGGGAGTCCAGATAATGAACAACCTCAGTACTGGCTCTCTCCCAAGTGCAAGTGAATGGTAGAAAACAGAAGAGTTTTCACTAGGTAGCAATGCTCCTGCTGGTCAGTGAGGATCAACTGGTATGACTTTGCCTCTCATAGAAGGTCAGAAAGAGTAAAACCAGGCCAACACTTAGGGAACCAACTCCCCAAAAGGAGAATCAAGACACAGATGCAAATTCAAGGAAGCAGGGTGGGGACATGTTATGAGATCCAAGGTGGTGAACAAAGCAGAGAGAGCCCAATAATATCAAGGACACTAGGTCAGAGTGTGATGGGCTGAATCTATTTAATTATCTTACCTATTTAAGAAATATTCATTGCAAATTTTCCATATGCCAGATACTGCCCTAAGCATAAAGGTCACAACATAACCAACATAGTTTTCATCCTCATGGTATTCTTATTAGATTAGTCTAATAATGACTGAAAAGAAAAAGAGCACATATGTATTATTAATTATTAACTGATTTTTTTTCTTGGCTTATATTCTTTTCTTTTTAAATATATTTTAATTGACATAATTGCACGTTTGTGGGAACCGTGTGAAGTTTCAAAACATGCATACACTGTGTAATGATCAAATCAAGATATTTAGTGTATGCAGCACCTCATACATTTATCACTTTTTGTGGTAAGAACATTCAAAGTTCTCTCTTCTACTTATTTTGAAATTTGCAAAGATTTTAATTGGGAAAAAAAAGTAAGGAAAGGAAAAGATGAAGACAGAAGCAAACATAACCTTAGCCCTTCTAAACCATATCAGGTAAAAAATAGAATCCTCCTGCACCAATTCTAACCCAACCCAAACATGGTTTATTCATTTTCAGTAGCCTTTCAATTTACAAAAATATTTTAACATGCCTCTGTATTTTGGAGAAAAGTTTTGAATTATTACTAAATAATAGGTTAAGGACAACTGTTCAAGTCAGTCCATATAAATCTACTCTATTATTTTTAGTTGTCTTGCAGCCCAGAGCATGGATGTACCAAACATATTTAACTATTTCCTTTGTGATGGGCATTTAGATTGTTTCCAGATTTTTACTACAGATAACTAATATTGCATCTTAAACCTCTTACATAATATTCTATCTGGTTCCTGAGCGTAGGAGAAAACCCAGAGGTTGGGTTTGAAGTGTGGAATCACATGAGAGCAGAGATGGGAAGGAAGCTTCAAAGCAAGCATTTGAGGGCACGTATCTTTCTCCCAAGTCATCCATGGCACATGAACGATCAATAAATTAGGTCATGATTATTGATGAAGTCCCCTCTCTGCTAGGGGGCCCTTCTTTCAGATGTAGAAAGGTCTCATTCAGCCTGTGGTTTCTTTGTCTAAGCACCAGGAGATCACCACTGAGGGAGGTTGCTGGTGTTGGAGGGGGTCTCCTATCGGAATGCAGCTTCCTAATTGTAGGAAAAAATCTATTTCAGTCAAAACATAGAAATGAGGAGAGCAGAAGAAGAGGAAACAAATATTTTTACAAGGGTTATAAAAACAAGCTATGAAAAAGTTTGGTGCTGTAACTGAAAACAGCCTTCTATTAAGTTGGAAGTTCATGAAAAATGTCCTTTTGTGGAATGTTAGAGCCAATTTCTGCTAATTTTCTTTCCATGGTCCTTTTAAGAGAGGACAGCCTGTGGCAAAAATTAAGCTTCAGGACTCCAGAAATTACATGTCTCTTTCAATATGCCAGCTCTTCCATTCCCCAGCCGATCACCCTCCATGGTACAACCACATGCTTGACAGATTTTTCATTTCAGATTTTGGATGTATTTCCTGAAAGAAAAAAAAAAAGCATTATTTTATTGCAGAAAATGTTAGCAAGAGTGGTGCTCCAAGAATCTCCTTGAAAAGGCAAGGTAAGCCGTTCTCATTATTTTCCTATTATATCCTTCTCGCTGCTGGCTTTTTCTTTATGCTTATTGCCACGTAGGTCATCCTGATTCTCCCATACCCCCCATTGTGTTTTATTATACTCTTCTATGACTTTGAACATTTAGCAGGCAAAAGAATTATTCATCACTTCAGGGTGTCATCAGGGGCATGGGTAACCGTACCAAACATTTCCTGCCGCAGCCTGACACATTACACATCATCTTCATTTGTACCTTGTTGTTTTCATTGAATTTGCTACTTTCTGTTTTTTTGTCGCAAACTGTGGAAGAGTTTTCCTGGAATTCACTCTAGAATCCCTCACTGTGTCTCACATACAGCTAAGGGGAAGGAGAAATTCAATTAATGTGCATCTTGAGTGTGGTCTTTTTTTGCGGGGGTGGGTAGTACCAGGGATTGAACTCAGGGGCACTCAACCACTAGGCCACATTCCCAGCCCTATTTTGTATTTTATTTAGAGACAGGGTCTCACTGAGTTGCTTAGCACCTCATTTTTGCTGAGGCTGACTTTGAACCCACAGTCTTCCTCCTTTAGCTTCCTGAGCAGCTGGAATTACAGGTGTGCAACACCGAGCGGGACCTTGAGGGTGGTCTTGAGAGGACATTGAAGCAAAGCAAGGAGATGGGTGCAGAAGACCCAAGCATGAGAGGTTCTATCACAAACTACACTTGTGGATGGGATTATGAGACTGGCTAGGAAAGTTCATTTGGGCAGGACCCTCATGTTCATCAAAGAGCTCAAATTTAGACTTCATATCTCCAATGTGTTTCTACTTCCTGTCACAGAGAAATACTGTTCAGAATGAAGAGGATGCAGCTATGAAGTTTGCATCCTACTATGAAACTGTACTATCTGCAATGAATATTAAATTAATTTTTTAATAAAATTGTATTTGTCTTATTGTCAGTATAATAAATTGCATGTGTGTTTGTGTTTCAAAATTAAGTAGCTTTATGGTGGTATAGTTGATGAACAATACATTGCGGGTATTTAAAGTTCACAATTTGTTCAGTTCTACTACATGTACTCCTGAGAAGCTATCTCAATCAAGATAATTGCCCTAAAAATCACAAGGAAGATGATCAACCTAAGTTTTCCCTTGTCTCTTCTCTAATCCCTTCCTCCTTTTCCCTCTTGCCTTTGCCTCAGGCAACCACAGATCTGCTTTTTTCTGTTATACATCAGTTTTAATTTCCTAGGCTTTATATAAATTGAGTTATATAATATTCACTCTCTTTCATCTGTCTTCTGTCACTCAGCATAATTATTTTTTTAATTTGTTAATGGATCTTTTATGTATTTATATGTGGTACTGAGTATGAAACTCAGGGCATGCCAGGCAAGTGCTCTATCTCTGAGCCACAACTCTAGCCCTGCATAATTATTTCTGAGATAAATACATGTTAGCATGTATCAAAAGTGTATTCCATTGCATTGCTGAGTAATATCCCATTGCATGGATACATGAATATGTTTCTCCATTCACCTGTTGGTGGACATTTGAGTTGCTTCCGTTTTGGAACTACTGTACAAATATCTACCATGAACATTGTATACAAGTATTTCTGTAGAACTACGCTTTCATTTATTTTGGGTAAATATATAGGAATGAAATGAATAAATTTGAAGGTAGGTATTTGTTTAGCTTCTTAAGGATTTTTTTTTTTCAAAAGTAGCTAAAGTTTTCTAAAGTGGTTGTTTTATTTCACAGCCCCAACACCATGTATGAGAATTCAGTTCCTCAATATGCTACCCTGTGTTTGGAATGATCAGTTTTTATTATTTTGTCATCCTAATATATATATATATATATATATATATATATATATAATAATTTCATTTGTAAAAAATTAAATTCTTTATGTTAATTATTAATAATATTTAGTTTCTTTACATATGCTTATTTGCCATCCATATATGTCTTTGGTGAAATGTTCATTCAAATATGGGGTTTAATAAAAATCTCTTTATTATTGAGTTTTAAAAGTTCTTAATAAATTTTAAATAAGAGCGTTTTTTTATCACCTATAGTCTTTGTAAAAAATTTTTTTGACTTTGAATTATTTTAAGCATATGTTAACAGTATATATATTTTTTTCTTTTTTGAGGTCCCAGGGGTTGAACTCAGGGACACTCGACCCCTGAGCCATATCCCTCAACACCATTTTGTATTTTATTTAGAGACAGGGTCTCTTGGGTTGCTTAGCACCTTGCTTTTGCTGAGACTGACTTTGAACTTGTGATCCTCCTGCCTCAGTCTTTCAAACTGCTGGGTTTACAGGCATCCGCCACCAAGACCAGCTATGAACAATAATTTTTGAAGAGTAGAAGTTTTCAGTTTTGATAAAGTCCAATTTATCAATTAGTTTTTCTCTTTGAAATCCCCAAGATCACCCTCAGATTTGGTGATTTGCTCGGGAGAACTCAGGGGACACAGTGTATAATAGAACTCATGGCCCAAAGGATGCAAAGGAAGATCAGCAAAGGGAAAGGCACACAGAATAAAGTCCAGGGGAATAAGGCATTTGCTTCCAAGAGTTCTTTCATGTGGAGTCACAGAGAATGCTCTTAATTCCTGAAGCATCTTAGTGGTATAAGGTAAGCAAAGTGCTGTCTACCAGGGAAGCTCTTAGAGACTCAGTGCCCATGGTTTATTGAGGACTTGTCACATAGACACCCTCTTCTTGTCCTGTGTCCATAATGACAGACTCCTAGAAGGAAAGACCGTTTTGTATATAGAAAGCATAGGCTCAGTGAGCTACTCCTCCCAGTTGAGAATGGTGGGAACTCTCCTGAAGTCAAGGACAACCCTGACACCATTCAAGGGTGGACCTTTCTAATAGACCTTTCTAAGGATGGTAGCCTCAGATTTGCTGCGTTAACTCTTTTCTATACCTTCTGGATCGTGCTTTGGGGTTGTATCTAAGAAATATTCCCATTAATCAACATCATAAAAATTTTCTCCTGTTTCCTTCTAGAAATGTTGTAGTTTAAGTTTGTACCTTTATGGCTATATCCATTTCCAGTTATTTTTTGAATATGGTTGTTGATAGGGATTGAAATTCACCTTTTCATGTATGGATAGCAATTGTTCCAGCATCATTCGTTGAAAAGACAATCTGTTCTTTACAGGCTTCCCTTTGCATTTTTATTGAAAAGCATTGTCCACGTAGATGTGGGTCTGTTTCTACTGTTCTGCTTCATTGATCTGAGGGTCTTTACATAAATGCTGTACAGTCTTCATTGATACAGCTTTATAGTTAATATTGAAATCAGTTTGTATTATGTCTCCAACTTTATACTTTTAAAATTGGCTGACTTTTCTAGATTCATTGACTTTCCATATCAATTTCAGATTTAGTTTATCAATTTTATATAAAAAAACTCCCAGTATTTTGATTAATATTACTTTGAATTTATTAGGGAGGCTGGATATCCTAACAATATTGACTTTTTTGACCTATAAACTTATCTGTTTATTTATTTTAATTTTCTTTAATTTTCCTACACAATGTTTAATCATTTTCACTGTATGGATCTTTCATATCATTTCTCAGACTTAATTCTAAGTTGCATATTTTTGGTGCAATTTTAAGTGGTATTTTGGAATTTGATTTTTTTTAAAATTAGTCCTTTCTAATAATAGGAAAAAAATATTTTTGTATATTGATCACACATTTTGCAAGCTTGATAAGCTCAGGTTTTGCTTTTGTTGACTTAATCAGCTATTCTACATAGATGATCATTTTGTCTGTAAATAAAGTGGGGAATATATCCCAAATCATTCTCCTTTCTAATTGGGAGATTTTTAAAAATTTTCCTTTCTTTATCTTTTCTCCTTTTCTCCCTTCCTCCCTTCTTTCCTTCTTCCCTTCCTTTCTTCCTTATTTCTTAACCGTCTCTACCCATCCCTTACTCTTTCTCCCTCCCTTATTTTTCTGGATGGAACCTCTAGTACAATGTCTAATAGAAACAGTAGAAATAGACATTCTTGTCCTTGTCTTAGTCTTAGAAAGGAAAATATTCACTTTTTTAGCGTTCAGTATAACAGTTGTTCAAGGGTTTTTGTGGATCTTATTTATTAGTTTTGGGAAATTCTCTTAGGTTGTTGAAGTGGTATTTATTTATTTATTTAATCAGGAATGAATGTTGGAATTAGTTAAATGCTTATTTGGCATCTATTGATGTAATCATATGAGTTTTCTATTTTTAGCTTTTAATATGATGACCTATATTTACTGCTTTTCAAGTGTAAAACCAACCTTGCATTCCTGGAGTAAATTTCACTTGGTTGTGATGTTTTTCTTTTTATGTAATACATTTGATTTTTTATAATGTTGTCTAGATTCTCCATCTACGTTAATAAAGAATATTAGTCTACAGGTTTTTTGGCAATATCCTTACCTGGTTTGAGTAGAATTAACATTAATTGTTTCCCAGATCATAGAATTCACCAGAAATGTCATCAGCCCTAAAGTGTTCTTCCCTCCCCCCCAGGGGAAGTGTTAGACACAACAAACTTCTCTTGATAGATGCAGGACTATACAGGTGAACTATTACTTTGAAATTACCCTAGAGTTTGTTTCTTTCAAGGAAATTGTCTATTTTATACAAGTTGCCAAATACATTAGTACAAAGTTTTTTCTTGATATTTTCCGTATTTTTAAAATACATTTTAATCCTGTATTGATTTTATGTCTCCCCTTGCCAGTATTGGTAATTTGTGTTCTCTCTCCTTCATTCTCTTTCTCCTGATCAATCTGGCAAGAGCTTTATCATCATCAAGCATTTTAAACAACCAACTTTTAGTTTCATAGACTTTCTGTTTTGGATCTCATGATCTCATTGATTTCTGCTCTTTTTCTGCTCTTCATTATTTTTCCTCTTCTATTTACCATGGTTTACTATGTTTTCTTTTTAGTTTCTCAAGGTTGAATATGAAACCCATTGATTTAAATCTGTCTTTGTTGCTATTATAGGTGTTTAGTTCTGTAAATTACCTCCTATACAAAGTTTTCATTTTCATTCAACAAAATACTTGCTAATTTCTCTTTAGATAGCTTCACTGATTGTAAAATGATTTAAGTTTTGTTTTTCAGTAATCTCTCTGTTACTATTTTATAATTTCAGTTTATTGCGGCCATACCATATACTTTGTGTGACTTGAATCCCTTTAAGTTTGTGACCAGTTTTTTATGGTCCAGAATATGGAATATGTTCTGTCTTCGTTGATATTCCTTTTGCTTTTGAAAAGATTGTATATTCTTTTGGATGAAGTGCTATGTAAATGTTCATTAAGTAATTCAGGTCTTATGTATCCATTCTGATTTTCCAATTATTTTATCAATTATTAAGAGGAGGGTATTTTGGTTGTATTTATAAATTTATCTATTTTCCCCTTGTACTTCTATCAGTTATTGCTTCATGAATTTTGAAACTATTAGCTGCATAAATGTCTTCTTGATAAGTTTACCTAATTTTCATTATAAAATGAAGTAGCATTATTTGCTCCATAACCTTTTGTCTGATATTAACGTAGCCTCAGCCGCTTTCTTTATGTTACTGCTATTTTGGCTTATCTTTTTCCATTTTTTAAAATTTTACCTATTTCCATCTTTGTATTTAAAGTGCATATTATGAAGACAGTATCTACTTGAGAATTGCTGTTTTATCTAGTCTGAAACTCTGTTTGTTAATGCAAGTATTTAAACTGTTTAAATACTACTTGTTTTCTATTCACCCCTCTGTTCTTTCCTTTTTTGCCTTCTTTTGGATTTATTAACTTTTTTTTTTATTCTTTTTTTTTCCTTTCTTGGTTTTCTAGACATGACAATTATCTGTGTTACTTTAATGACTGCTTCAGGCATATATATCTTTAACTTATCACATTTCTATTTCAGGATGATATGATACCTGTTCATGTACTGTATAAAGGACTTTCAACAGTGTACCTCCCTTTATCCACACCTTTCTTTCATTTATTATCCTCACATATTTTATTTTGAAAATTGTTATAAACTTCATATTAAAACATTATATTGGTCTAATAATGATCTTCTAATGACATTTAAATAATTTTTAAGACCTCTGACATATTTGCACATTTTGTATCAATTTCAGTGATCTTTATTCCTTTGTGTAGAAGAATCTTACCTTTTGTTATCATTTTCCTTCTGCTTGATGAACTGAGTTTGACATTGTTTTGTAGTAGAGGTCGGCTGGTGATACATTTCAGATGTTGGATAACTGAAAACATCTTTACTTTGCCTTAATTCTTAAAAGAAATTTTTGGGGAGAGTGTAAAATCCTAATGGGATACTTTTCTTTCAATACTTTAAAGATGTTATTTTACAGTATTCTCACTTTCATTGTTCAAAACTGGACATTTGTTGACTTAAAAAAAAAACACTTCGTTTATACATACATAAAACATTTCTTTTCTGTTTGCTTTCAGAATTTTATCCTACTCACTGATTTCCAGCAACATGATAATAAGGTGCCTTTGTACACTGTTGTTTGTTTCTTGTGATTGTGTTCCTTGAACTCTTTGAAACTTGTTGATTTGTAATTTTCATCAAAGTTAAAGTTTTTGTATATTATTTCTTGAGATAGATTTTCTTCCTCTTTTGGAAAGGGGAGACTCCAATTACATATATATTAATTAGTACTCTTCAAATTAATCCAGACCTAATGATACACTTTACATTAACCTTTTTCCATATCTGTTTCATTTTGAATAGGTTCTAGAACATTGTCTTCACATTTACTGATCTTTCTCCCTGTATGTCTCTGCTGTCAACCCACTAAGTGCACATTTCATAAGAGACTTTGTAGATTTTGTCATTTGTAGTTTGATCTGTGTGTGTTTAAAATTATCTTCAGTTTCTCTACTTAACTTTTTCAATACTTGGTATTTAGTTATAGTACTAATCTCCTTGTCTATTAATTCTAACATCTATGCCAGTTTTTGTTTGGTTTCAATTGATTTTTCTCCTCATTTTATGTTGTATTCTTTTCTGGTTTTTTTTTTTGTTTTTTTTTTTTAACGTGTGAGGATTTTTGATTAGATGTCAGTCATTAAGAATCTTAGCTTGTTGGAAGTTGAATATTCTTTTTATATTCTTATAGATATTATTGAGTCGTATTCTGGTATACAGTTATTTGGAAACACGTTGATCAATTCTGGTCCTACTTTTTATTTTTAATAATTTTAACTGGCACATAATAATTATAAAATTTTTTGAGGTACAGTGTGAGGTTTTGATACATGTATATATCAGGTAATGGTTAAATCAGAGTAATTAGAATGTCCATCATCTCAAACATTTATCATTTCTTTGTGGTGAAACATTCAAAATATTCTCTTTAAATTATTTTTAAATATACAGTATGCTATTCTGAGTTACGGTTACCCTATTGTACAATAGAACACAACTTACTCCCCTATATAACTGTAATCGGGTCTTGTTTTTAACTTTTTAGGCAAGACCACAAAAATGATGCTTGATTCAGGGATAGTTGTCCCCATTGCTGATGCAAATCATTTGTGTACCCTATCTGATGTTCTTGAGGTTTTTCCGGTAGATAGGAGCAGGAACTTTCTTGGTGTGAAGCCAGTGCTTCTAACCCAAGAGTCATTCTTTTTCATCCTTATGGAATTTTCTCACAAGCATGTACTAATCAGTAGTGAGATAAATATGCCATAGTGAATACAAGAAGACCTCCAGAACTGTGTCACTGAAAAGCTCTCTGCTCTTCAGTACCTACTTTCCAAAGTCTAGCTGCCTTGGAATGCTGAGACTCTGAGGTCAGTATCCTCAGCCCAGGGAGCAGTTGAGCTTACCTACCCTGTGTTGTGGCTTAGAAACTCTGTAGAGGAAATATGTTGGGGTAATCTTAGGACCATCCAATTTATTTCCTGATTAGCAAAGGTCTCTGCCCTTCCTTTCCTAATGGCCAGCATTGAGTCCATTTTTTTTTCTTTTTTATACAGTGTGTCTGTATTTTGGTAGTTTCAAATGAGAGGGAGGATAAATCTGGTCTCAGTCTTCACTGAAGGCAGAAGTAATTGTATTCAGGAATGTTCGGATCCTTCCAAGCTTTGGTTTGGCCTCAAGCAATGTTAACAACAATTTGTAAATATCATAATCCTAAATTATTTATTAGGAGTTGCTTTTTGAAAACAAGAAATGGATGTTTACTAATGCATACTTACTAAGGGACGAGGGAGAGAGAGTGGACCAGCACACAGGGTATCTGTGCATTCAAGAGTTGATCAGAGGGAAGTTAGAAAATACAATTAGTTGCTATGTGTTGACACTAGGATGCAAATAGGTCATACAGTGAATTAAAATGCAAGGAGAAGAGGGGACAGTGCTGCTTAGAGCGTCCTCAGCTTGATATATGGCACCTTCCTGGAGCTCATTTTAATAGTCTCAAAGAGCCTAGGTGGTCTAATGTAATCTGATGAATTAGAGCATTCCATCTTGATTGAGCATCTGTATGTGCCTGGAAAGATATTAAGAACCTGAAATTTTGATGAATTTTGACCCTTAACCTATATCCTTTAAAAGAATCTGCAGTTCTTTAAAAATGCCGCATAGCAAGTCTTTTAAGCAGAGTGGAGGCAGCATTGTGGTTGGGAAGTCCAGACTTAGATGACAGACGCTATTTGGTGTGAATGTGAGCTAGCATTATTATCTACACAGTGTGAGGCAAGTTGTTTTTATCTCCTTAATCCTCTGTTTTCTCTTTTGTATAATGAAGATCACACGTAAATTGTTGTGGGCATTAAATGAAATATAAGTGCATGAAGTTCTTATTGTGTAGACAGGCTTTGTATGATGTTTTTATTAATCAGAATTCTCCAGAGAAAAGGAACTAATAAAATAGGTATGCGAGTGGCTCACATGATTATGGAGCCTGGCGAGTCAAAAGTCTGCTGATGGGCTGATAGTTTGGAAGAGCTGGTGTTGCAGTTGAAGCTCCAAAGTTGGATTTCTTCTTGCTCAGAGGGGTCATCCTTTTTTCCTATTCAGGTTTTAGATTGACTGAATGACCCCCACATTACTAAGGGCAATCTGCTATACTCAAAGTCTACCTGTTTAAACGTTAATGCATCCAAAATCCCCTTCACAAAAACATTCAGGACCATGTTTGACTAAACATGTGGGCACTCTGATGACTCAGCCAAGTCAATACAGATAATTAACCATCACAGTGTTTATGTAATTAGTTCATTTAACTCTCATCAATTCTTTGAAGTAGAATTTTTTCCTGGATTTACAGTAGGGAGACTGAGGCTTAAGTAACATTTGCAGGACTGAAATTTGAACTCATATTAATCTGACTACAAAGACCATGCTCTTAAGAACTCAGTTAAACTGTCTTCTAGCACAGTGCCTACTGCACAGCAGGTAATCAGTCAAGGTTAGTGCCCAGTTCTTGCAGTTTGGAGTGCTGATTTTGACCTCTGTTTCCATGACTAAGCCATGAGCAACTGAACCACTAAGTCCAGTTCTTCTGCTCTTGAATTCTCAGTGCACAATAATCACTCAGTAAATTGATGTCTCAATATCAGACATCGTATCAGATGGTATTTTTCTTTCCTTTTTAAAAAAATATTTATTTTATTTGTTCTAATTAGTTGTACATGACAGTAGAATGCATTTATACATTTTGATAGATTATGCATAAATAGAGTATAAACTCTCATTCTTCTGTTTATATATATTGCAGGATCACATGGGTCATGCAGTCATTTATGTACATGAGATAATAATGTCTGTTATACTCTACTACCATTTCTTCCCCCATACCCCTTCATCAGATGATATTTTTCTTGAATGATGATTTTGTATAAAGTGGCAGAAGCTTAGAAAGAAAACAAAACTAGATATGTCCTGGATCCTGCCCTCAAAAGTTTTGGTTCTATATTGGAGGTGAGAAATCCATCCTTTCATTCTTCATTCAATAAGTACACATTTATTTTCTAGCTGTGCCAGGCATTAGATTGGGAGCTGGGAATACACTAGTGAATAAAACACACTGTACCCTACATTACTATCTAGTTGCTGCTGAAACAAACAAATTGCCACAAATGTAAAACAATAGTTTTTTATTGTTATTGTTGTTTTACTTTACAGTTCTAGAGTCGAAGTCTGAAATGAGCCTCGAGGGTCAAATCAAGATGTTGGCAGGACTGGTTCCTTATGGAGATTCCAGGGGAAACTATTCTTTGCCTCTTCCAGCTTCTAGCTGCATTTGTTGGTTTGTAGTCCCACATCATATGGCATTTTCTTCCTCTGTTTCTTCTACTGAATAATCTGACTCTTGTGATTCTATCATGTGCATGTGAGTAAGCCAGGGTAATCTCCATATCGTGACAGCCTAGTTTAACCACATCTGAGGTGCTGAGGATCAAGGCACGGGCATCTTGGGCGGAAACCTTATTCAATCTCCTATGGACTACATACAGACAGGGGATACAGACACCAAGACACTTAGTGTGCTCTATGAGATTATGAGCATATGTGTTAAGTTCAGTAAAAGAAAATTAATCATGATAGAGGGATAGAGAACGAAGAAGCAGGAGTTTCTCTTGGAAGAGCTTGGTCAGGGAAGGCCTGTCTGATGAGGTGACACTGGACAAATGAATTGATGGAGGACCCAGGGTAGAGGCATCATCTGAGGGAGTCAGGGAACCTTGATGACAGGCACAGAGGCTTAGGGGAGGACAATGGGGATGCATGTATCTGGCAGAAGAGGTCAAAAGGTTGTTCATAGAAGAGGTGGCATTTGAGAAACACCAACAGCATGAACAGATCTCAGACATGTGGGTGGGCTTGTAGTGAAAAATACAAAACAATGACTATCATTATGATTATTTTTGATTGGCAAATAATATTTGTATGCATCTACAGGGTACAAGCAATGTTTTGATGTTTCCAATGTGATGTGATTAAATCAAACTAATTAAGGTATCCTTTACCTCACATACCTGTCATTTTTTATGGTGAGGCATTTGAAACTTACTGTGTTATTTTGAAATGTATAATACATTACTTGTTGACTGTAGTCACCCTACTTTGCAAAAGATTTAAAAACTGTTCCTCCTGTCTATCAAACTTTGACCAACAACTTTCATCCCAGCCTCTGCTATCCTTCATTCTATTCTCTATTTCTATGAACTCGACTTTATTAGGTTCTACATGTGAGTGACAATGTGTAGTGTCTATCTTTCTGTGTCCAGCTTATTTTCCTAAGCATAATATACTTCAGGTCTGTTCAGGTTGTTCAAATGACAGGATTATTCCATTTTTAACGCTGATTAGCATTCTGCTGTATTTTCTTTACACATTCAACTGTTGATATATGCTTTACCTTGTTTTTGTCACCAATAATTCCAAGGACCTTAGTCTCTTCTAGGACATTCACACTGTCCTCTCTTCCTGTGTGTGTCCAGTTTTTAGATTTGGCTCTAATCTCAGTCATCTTTGCTCATATATGACTCTTTGCCCAAATTCGTTCCTGGGAACTTTATTACTGAAGGGTTCTCTCAATATTGCCTCTTGACTGAGATCTTACCACAGAGCAACAGTTTGCCACCTGGAGCTGACAACATCCCCTTGCCTAAATTCTCTGCTACAGAACTCCATGCTGGTGGTGTCGTTCTTGGTTCTGATCAGTTCTCCACTTGTTACTCAGACAACTGTGCACAGGCTCCAGCTTAGTACCAGGTATCTCAGAGATTGACCAGTATATGCTCAGGGCAAAGAGAAGCACCACCTCTATCAGAAAAGGAGAAACAGCTCAGTTTTAATTGATTTATATAAAATTTTGCAATTAATATATCTAGAAAAAAAGTAGTTTTAATTTAGCTAATAGACAAATTTAATGTCATTTTGAAAAAAATAAGTGTTCTTTGACTTGCTTATGGAGAAGAGTGGACCATCACCTTTTATCTACTGCAGGTCTTAAGGTGGCCCTTGCCTTGCCCATGTGGGCTCAGTTTGGAGCTGGCTGCATTACCCTAGTGTCTATGCTGCCTGGGTGGGCTGGCCATGTGTCAGGAGCTAGCCTTCACTGTCCTGACCTCTCCCCAGCACACTACAACAAATTGCCTCCTGCTCCAGTCTCCATTTTTTTTTTTTTTTTTAATGTACTTGCTGTTTTTCTTATTTCTCCCAGACTGCGATTAACATCTAGAAAGGCAAAGATCCCTACCAGTAAAGCTTTGAACCATCACCTGGAAATATCCCCAGCTGTTTCTGTGGTGGAAGTTAAGAGCATTTAGCTAATTACAGTCCTCAGGAAGAGAAAGCTTCCTAATGGAAGCAGCAAGATCTTTTCTGCCTTACAGTGGGAGCTAGTCGCCAAGAGATAAACAGGAGTTATGTCACCCCTCCCCGTTTGTGGCCTCACAGGGGAGGGCGTCGTAAAGTGCCTCCTCCACAGGCCCAATGCTACGATGTGTATTTTGACAAAGATGCTTTTTCAGAGTCGTGAAAGTAAAAGCACCATAAAATCAGAAGGAAGCGGAGTATAAATTGAATCTGAATGAGTCCCAGCCCAGCTTCACCTCTGCACCTTGGCTGGAATGGGCTGACTCCTCTGTAACCTCCAGCTGCTTCAGTGGCTGGACCTCCAGGAATCTGACACTGGGCAGTCGGATGGGCTGGGTTGGCTTGGCGAAGGCAGGCAGGGAAGGGTAGAGGCCCTGTTTGAGTGTGTGAATGCACCGGCCCAGTGAACCAGTGTGCATGTGTGTAAGTGTGTACGCATGTGTCTGTCTGTGTGTCTGGTGGTGGGGTATGAGTCAGTCATGGACCAGGAGCGGGTTCAGTGTTCCTGGAGCTTGTGTTCTAAAGTGTGGCTGCTCACTCCTTTTACGAGGCCTTGCTGACAGCAGGTTTGCCCTCATTAATCACAGTAATAGCAATAAGCAGGCAATTAAGCTCTCCCAAGGAAGCATGGAAGATTCCTTGGCTCTAAGAAAACTGTAGTAGTTGTGGAGTTAATGGCAAGGAGCTCGTTCTTTATGTTTGGGTCAAGGCTTATTTTCAGGTTCAAAGAGATAAGGACAGGCCTAGAATCATCCAGTTTTGTCTCCTCAGAGAGGTCACCCACAGGCCTGCTAAATGGTAAGTTCAGCATCTAGGGGCCATGACTTTGTCTCTTTGATGAGAAGGTTTTGCTGGGTAGTTACTACTCCCTGAGCCCTCTGCTGAAGGGTCATGCTCACAAGCTTACTCCGCATCCTGGAGACTCCAGTGCTGGGCTGTTTACAAACTCTGTCCTAGAAATGAGTCCTCACAGTCCATCAATTATTTAAACCCAAACTTAAAATGCCCTAGATGGGATGAGTTCTGGTATCTTAACAGCCGACTCCAAATCTGCCTCTTATGAGGATCATTCCAACAGACTCATGGGGTGGGGAATTTCCTTGAATTCTCATTTACCCACCTTCAGGTCACCCTGCTGTCAGGTAACCTTCTCAAACATCAGCTTCATTATCTGATGCCTCTGCTCAGGATCTCTTCCTTGCTTCTTCATTCCTTCCATGCAAAACCTGGACCCCTGCCAGGCAATTCACCCTCATATCCAGCTTGTGCCCCAGGAGGATGTTTGCTTTCTGTGCAGAGGTTCTCCCAGGCACTGGGTTCTCTCCCTACCTTATGCCTTTCCTGCTCTGTTTGGCTCATTTCAAAGGTTCCCTGCTTTCTTCTCTTAAACGAGTCCTACTTAAGAGTGATTGTGGGTCCTGTACTCTTCAGGAAGGCCTCCAAGAGTGATCCCTGGCTGCACCGAGCACCTGTTCTCTGAGTTCCTCTTAGATCCATTAAACAGATTTGGGCAGCTTCACTCAGTTTTGTGTGTGCCCTGTACCAGTTTTTTGTACAGCTTCATTGGAGCAGCTTGCAGTGGCTCAGTGGGACTGTTTTGAACATGGAAAGGGCACCAAATATGACCACAGAAAACCAAAAGGCACAGTTTTGCCACTTCTTACGTAGAGGTGTTATGGGGCGCAACTTAAGAATAGACCGATCACCACTGAGAAGTCCAAATTTGAGAGTCTTTATTAAGCTGGCCAGCTGACTGTCTCACACAATGCCCCAAAAAATGGCTGTTGGGAGAACAGCCCCAACCACAGGGTTGTAGGAGTTCTTATACCAAAAATCACATCAATCATAAGTGTCTGTTGCTATGATTCAAAATTATACATTAACATCATGAGGTCATCAACAGAGGGGGAAGTGGGTCAAAATGACCCTTACCTAGGTACAAACTAAAGAATGGTTGCTAACATCCACCCAATCACTGTTCACATGGTACATTGTTTAGGAGCAATAGGAATCAAAAGAGAGCAATTCTTTACTACACAGGAGTTGCCATTGTATATTGTTAAACATGTCACACCACGTAACTGATGATGGGCACAGAGGCGGGGGTGTTCCCATGGGAGAAGCTTATTTCCTACATAACATGGAGTCTCAGAGCAAAATGGAGTCTGTTTAGTCATTTCCCTTAGACTCTGGCCTATAACATTCTCATGGAGTCAGATCTGTCAGCCCATCACAGAGGGAGTTTGGGAAGATAAATCCTCCTATCTAAAAGTTTTCCTACCACAAGTATAAGAACACTATGCAGATGGGAACCACCTTTTCCTGTTTGAGTGTTTGCCTGCAAGGCAAGATGCCCACGGTCTGGCCTGCAGCTCTTCCTTGACCTTGCTTTTTCCTCTCCCAATTGCAGTAATATTCAGAACTGTGATGAATTCATCTCTCCCATTCTGGGACATAGTAGGATTATACTTCCCTGCCCATTCAGAGGGATTATGTGACTAATATTTGGTTGTCAAAGAATATTTTCAGCCAAACCAAGGTTTAGGCTTTGAATTTGCAGATGGAGAATCATTGCTTCCCAAACATATCCTTTTGATGTCCAAATCAAGGTGCTTCAGAAGCATGTAGAGTGGTAGAAGTGCCAACATTTTTAAAAATATGTGTGGTAGATTTGCACTGCTATGATCTCTCATGGACCTTTGTGCATTTTTATAAGTCACTTCACTAATCTTTTCTAAGTTATTATAACCTCAAAACATCTCTGTCAGATCAGGATCTAGGAAGGTGAATCTTTTCTGAAACAGAGCCCATAAAGCTGATTTTATTTTATCTAATAAATGTGTACCCCCCCCTTTTTTTTTTTTGAGAAATAGGAGTACAGATATCCTCAGGATTTCTGAAATAGATGTCTGAGGGTCCCAGAGAAAGTCAACATCCTTACAGAATTAGCTGATGTTTCCTATATTCTTTTCCTTCTCAGCTTCTTAAAACACCTATCCATCTTTGTAGTCAGCATCTCTGAGAGACAGGCCAAGAAGAAGAACAAGGGAGAAAATGGCGTTTTGCATCTGAGCAAGAAGAACAATATTGTGTAATTTTGTTCTTCAGTCATGGTTCACCTAGACTTTTCTTTAATTAACAGACTTGGCTAATGCCATGTTGTTATCTAACAATGTGCCTGGGAAACAAGAGCCCTTGTTTTTCTCACTGTGTGATGAGGCCCAGATGTATTCAAATCAAGACTAAGTGTGAAATCCAATTCCCAAGATGGGATACATGGTTTAGTTAAAAATCTAGTGAACAAGACAGGAGCAAAGGAAAGAACTGTAACTGTTCCCAGGTTCTCAGTTGTTTTGCTGCATCGGTCATTGTGGGAGGGACAAGATGGGCACGAAGGACTTAGAGTAATTTCTATCCATAGAAGATCAGGCATGGAGAATCCAGTCTGCAGGATGGTACAGTGGTTCCTGGAAAAGAATTCTGGGCAAGTGTGATTTTTGAAATTTTTTTTTTCAATGGCAACCAAATGCCATAAACTGTGAAAGTTACAGTGAACTGGTTCATTTTGTAGAAACAGATGATGGAAATTATCCACCCCCTTCTCAATTTGGATGGTGGGCCCAGATGTTAAAGTTATAATTTTATTTTTTAATGAAAGAATCCCTGGAGTACTGGAGAATAAAAATGGCCAACTCATATTGTTCTATTGTGTGCACGTATGAATATGTAACAATGAATCCCACTGTTATGTATAATTATAATGCACCAATAAAAAATTTAAAAAAAAAGAATCCCTGGAGACAGTGATGCAGTGACCAATTTATAGATGTGAGGGTTTATGCAGTTAGGACCTAAGAGAGTTACAGCAATGTTGACACATTGACAGACGCCCTTTTCTCTCCAACTCAGCATGAGCGAACACACTAAATACAGAGATTATTCAGTTTTACGGGAAAATCATAATGTTGTATGAATACTGAGGAGTGTAACAAGCTTTGGCAGACTGGAAAATTCTTCAGAGTGGATTGCCTGCTAATGAAACTATTAGGGGAAAAACTGAGGAGGCAAGACCAAGTGAATGATTTTCTGTTTCAGAATGACAAAGGAGGCTTGAATGACTTCATGCTTACATATTTATCCAGGTTGGAGGAGGGAAAAGAACTGGATTGGGTCCAGAAGACATTGAGCTGAATCTCAGTTTGGTTACCTCCACTTGTGTTATAAGAGACAGATAACTTGACTTCTCTGAGGCCAAGTTTCTGGATCAGCGAAGTGACTACAGAAGGTTGTTGGAACAAACAAATAATATAATTGATTTGTTTGAAATGCTGTACACTTTGTAAAGAATACCAGACATGTGATATGATGTTAACGTAATCAACATGGGCATGTAATCATTATCTAAATGGGTCATTTGAGTTTTTTTCCAGAAGGAATATGTGTAGTCTTGGTACACAGATTATGTTACTGCATTGTTATACATTAAGTTACAGATGTTAAAAACTCAAGAGCATACTTAACCAATACCAAAGATCAAGTAATCTCTCCATGAAATTACAAAAGGTATTAGAAACCCAGCAGAGAAGCTTTTCCCTCTCCTCTAAATGCAACATGGGTTTCCATATCTCAAAGAAAAAGTGAAGATAATGTTGAGAAAGGAGAGAGAGAGAGAGAGAGAGAGAGAGAGAGAGAGAGAGAGAGAGAAGAAGAAGAAGAAGAAGAAGAAGAGGAGGAGGAGGAGGAAGAAGGAAAGAAGAGAAGAGAAGAGAAGAGAAGAGAAGAGAAGAGAAGAGAAGAGAAGAGAAGAGAAGAGAAGAGAAGAGAAGAGAAGAGAAGAGACCCAGAGAGGGTGGAGATGCTTTGCTTGCATGGGAAGTCATGTTACACAGGGAAGCACTCCTATCTGGAGTGGGTCAACCCATGCATATGATTGAAGTCCACAAAAGCTTAATGCAAAGATGGACTTGTCTTTCAGGTCCACAGAGCTCCATTTATTTGATATGTGAGTAGACAGACAACTTCAGAGCTTGAGAAACTTGGAACAAATACTTAAAATATGTGCATACACAAAGAGTAGAGAGCTTTTAGGATCAGTACCTCAAATTCCTACCCATTGATCTCTCTGGCATTTATTTTTTCCATTCAATTCACCCTTCATACTGTGACCACTGATCATGCAACCCCATATTCAAATTTTTCCTTTGTGTAGTCTTATCAAACTTATGTATGTAGCTTTCTCAAACTATTTATAAAGGGGTGGTGGTAGAGGAAGCTGAGGACATGTTTTACGCCTTCAGCATTGTAGAAACAAGACTACCAGGAATTTGCTCTAACCACAAAGGGAGCCAATAAGTTGTTTTACAATCTAACTACCCACAGTAATCCTTGGATCTACAGAACAGTAAAGAGAAACACTAAGTTTCTTCTAGAAGTCAGTATTTTCACACGTTTTCTTCCTTGATATCACAGTGAATGTCAGAGCCAATTTTGTGGTCATCCTGAGGCTATGACTACTTGCTTTAGAGAAAGAGACAAGCAAATAAAAAAAATCTAGCAGTATAGGCTACCCTTGCTTCTGCTTCTGTCATCTTCTACTTGGGAGGGAGAATAGGGTGGCTCACATTCCTAAGATCATGCAAACCTTTTTTGTTGTTTCCCAAGAAACCTCTGCATGGGTCTCCTAAGGCATTGTGTGACTACAGGCCACAAGTTAAAGCAGGCTAAAAGTTGTTCATGATTCCCTCTTTTCAAGTTAGATTTTGCCTCCTCATATAGATAAGCACACCAGAAACTAAAGGTGGGCATCAGATGACAACATCTTTTGCATAATAAATTGTCAGCAAGGTCACATGCTTGAAATTTGCTGTGTCACTTTAAAAGTAAATTGAGCCTCTGCTCCCCTGTGAAGCCTCCACCTATGTAAAATCCATTTATTGCCTCTCCATAGAACCCTGTCCCAATTCCTAAACTACATAAAAAGTATCTTCTCTCTTCATGTCTTCCCATGCATTGCTGTTGTTACAAATGCAGGACGCTGGGGTTTTTGTGAGAGAACTGCCTGGAGCTCTGTCATTGGATCCTTTCTCCAACTTTTGTCTTCCCTCAGCTCTCATGTTCTAGAAGCTCTGAGTAACTTTCACTCCAGGAAGCCAAAAACTACAGTGTGTCACATTCATGTCAGCCCCCACTCCCTCGGGGTCCTCTTCTCATTCTCCTCTGTTAAGAGTTTCCTTCCTTTAAGCAGGCACAGCCACACTCAAGCCTGCTGCCTAACTTGAACTTCTGCCTGAACTGTACATGGGGCCAATGCTGCCATTTGCTGGGTTGAAAGTTTTTTTATCTTTTTTTTTTTTGTTGTTGTTGTTTTTGTTTGTTTGTTTGTTTGTTTGTTTAAACATTAAATGGAAAAGGGTTTTATTTAGTTCCCAGTTTTGAATATTGAGCATCCAACCGCATGGTATGGGCACTGAGCAAGGGCCCCTTTTGGCTGTATCACCTCATAATAGATGGCAGTATCAGGAGCATTTGTTTTCCTAAATTATTGATATCTGAGTTTCAAAAGTCCAAGTAATGGTTTCCTGTTCACAGACAAAACTTAAACACTCTCACTTTCTTTCTGAGACTTTTTCAGCTGCTCTAAACAAATTCACCCATTTCTGTTTATTGCTAACTTCTTCCTTCACACCCAGCTTGGACCTGGATTTCAAGTTTCTGGAATCCACAACCATTGTTCAGTGATTACCTACTCTTACTCTTCACTGAGTCAATTTGAAAATACATGGAGTAGGGGTCCTAAAAAGACTATGGAAAGCTGTAGAGAGTTCTAGGTTAATCCTGCCTCAATTCTCTTTCTGGACCTGGATGCAAGCATTTTCAAAAAAAGTTAAGAAAAAAATAATATAGGGTAGCAAATTTGTTCATTTCTTCCTGACAATTCTAGAATCAGAAAATCCAAATCCAGTAACTCCTATGCAATTGAAATCTGTATTTTGGGACAAAAAGGTGGAAGATAATTTCAGAGCACCTGTTTCTCAATTTCTTTTAAGATACTGGGAAAACTTATAAAAATTATGGTGATATTGGGGATACGGAAGAGGAGTTGTAGGAGAAGTTCTAGGATTACATACCTATCATTAAGTAGACAGTCATATCTAGGGAAGCCAGTGGGGTGCAGTTGAGTCATAATTACTGCATCCTTGATCTCTTTGCCTCACAGTAACATGTCCCTGAAGAATATGACTTCTCAAAACAGCACCTTTCCCAGTGCCCCTTCCTGACTGCACTTAGAAACCTCAGGCATACAGATGAAAGAGACCCACATATCTATTTGCTGCATTGAGCAAAGCACTGTCATTATAGGTGGTGCTGAGTAGACCAACATTTCCAGGAGGGTGATCACCTGTGCACAGCCATACCTGAAACACTGGAATACAGGTTTCTGAAAGGATATTGCCTAATGGTCCTGGGGCTTTGGAAGTGACAAGATACTGAAATTCAAGAATGCAATAAAGTTGGTCATATACCCTGGTGTGAGCTAATGTCCTATTTATTGCAACTGTTCTTCCACTATGGGTATTTCAGGGAAGGAGGGACATAGAAGAAGAAATCCCTCAAAGTAAATTTCCGTGTTAGGGAATTAGTCCTATTGCCAAGCTGGAGATGTTAGTCTTTTTCAAATATGACAGATCTGAGACAAAGCTAAATAAAGACATTAGCTTCTTAAATGCTAATTAATGAGCTCCCTTATTAAATCTGTTGTATCAAAAATTAACCAAGAGTTAAATAAATTAAAATAATGAAGTAATTGGCTTCCTGGGGTTCTAATCCCAGTGTCCTCATGGCCCAGTCAGAACTTGGTCCAGAAACCCAATCACCCCTATGCAATGGGTTCTATAATGCCTATCTTCTTTGAATATTTATATACCTGGTAGAAGAGAAATCTGCAAAGGTAGTTGTAACTTCCTGGCCCAGAATTTTTCCTAGGAAAGCAAGGAGATTGGTATTAAAAAAAAAAGATAGGGTGTTATGTGAAAGAGAAAACCTATTGAATCTTTCTGAGGGGTTTTGTGGAATGTAGGCCATGAGCGTTAAGAGGATTTGGCAATATGAAGCTTGTTGGTGATTTTTGACAAGAATACTTTTGTTTAACTGATAAAGGCAGAAGCCAAGATGATATGGAATGAAGAGTCAATGGGAAGTAAGTAATTAAACATAGTACACCTAGAAAACCAGATCTTCAAAATTGGTATAAAGAGAAAGAGAAATGGAACAGTAGGTGAAAAATGAAGAATTATTTTTAAATTCAAAGTGAAAAATAATAAGATTTGCATGATGATGAAAATAATGCAGGTAAGAGGGAGAGATAGACAATGTCAGAGAAGAGAATGGGTAATTAAGGAAGAACATTCCTGAAGTCAGAAAGAAGTAAAAGAACTCAAAGGACAGGTAGAGGAAGTGGTATGTAATAGGAGTAAGGAAATTCCATCATTTGTTATAGGATTGAAGAAGAAGATGGACTCAAGTAGTCTTATAAATTTGGTCCTGAGAATTTGAGGGAATTTGAATTTCTGTATTATTTTTTTAAAAAAAATAATGTATGAAAAGTGTTGTTAGGTGAGAGCAGGCATGTGAAACTGGAGGTGGTTAGAAGAGAGAAGGTGTGAGAGGGTTACTCTGTACAGCAGGAAAGCAAAGCTCATAAGAAAACCTGGTAGAGTTTCTAAACAGCACCAAGAGCCAATCTAAGATCTGTGTCCACTAACATGAGAGATTCAGTCAGGTTGGATAGAAGATATCCTTCTGCTAGGATCAGGAGACCAGGGAGGTGACTTGCATGGGAAGAGGAAAGGAGAAGACTTTCAGAAGTAATGAATAGTAAGATGAGAGTTCTGCATAGGAAGAGGAGAGGGACTGGGGGTTCTAGGACATCAGGACTTCTGTCCTAGAGAAATGCAAGTCGCTGGGGAAATGCTGTGGCATTCCCCTAGGGACGTGCTCCCAGAGATCTGTGGATCCCAGCATGGAAGTCAAGCAGTGTCTCTGGAAACAGAAAATACTGATGACAGGAATTTAAATGGTGAGCATCTCAATGCTAAGCTACATGCACAAGGTGTTGAGGGTCAGACACATTTCTTGTACTCCCTGGTGCCATGTAGTTACCCTAATATTGATATAACTCCAGGTTCAGAATATCTTATGGATTACTGGAACTGAATTTTTTTTTTGTCTATGAGAAAAAATCAATTTAATTTTGTCCATATTAAGAAATTTAATAAATACATCCTGTCCAGCTCTCTTTCTGAATTTTGCATCATCTCTGGTACTGTATGGTGAAAAAGTTAAGTGTAATGAGAAGTTATAGCAAAGGACCTGATTTCCAATAGGTAGTCCAGGAAAGTGTCTCAGAGAGAATGACATTTAAGCTAAGAATTTGGAAATGCATAGGAGTTAACCAACTAAAGAAGGAAAGGGAAGAATGAAAATCTCTGATGAAATAACTTGATGTCTTCTATGATCTTAACAAAAAGGTCATGTTGGATGGCGCCTAATGGACAAGTGGAAGAGTGTCCTGATACTAATGAAAGAGGTGCATGTAGGGGTTTGGTTATATAGAGCTCTTCAGTGAGAAGCATGAGAATCATATAAAATTATCTCTGGCAGACTCAGGAGAATTATTTGAACAGATGTTAGAAATAGGTATTTGTTTAGAATATTGCTAGAGCAGTAGGTCAATGGAAAGATGTTAGTAGCTTGCAGAAATGATGTAGTGATGTAAAGAAATTGAGTCAGGATCTATCCTGACAATGGAATTGACAGCATGGAATTGAGGAAGAAGTTTTCAAGTACAACTCCTAGTTTTCTAGGAGCTAACAGATCTATGAACTTAGATGAAAAATTCAAGAGAAACAGATTGTGTGTGTGTGTGTGTGTGTGTGTGTGTGTGTGTGTGTGTATAGGGGGTGGTGGATAGTAGAGTACAATTCTGGACTTATAAGTTTGAGAAGCCAGTGAAACATTCTATATGCAGTTGGCTAAATGTGGAGCACAGGGGAGAAGTTTGAATTGGTGATATGTGATTGTGACCTGTCAACCCAGACACACTGCTTTAGACAGAGAAATAGATGATGCTACCGAGAGGTGGAGCATATGGGGAAAGAGGGAGACTCAAGATGGAGCCCAAGGAACTCTAATATTTGAAGACTGGTAGACTGGTGACAAGGAGGAGCCAGAACAGGAGACAAAAAAGGAGAAACCAGAGACTCAGAAGGAAAACAAAGGGATTGTTGTAAGAAAAGCAAACGAGAAAGAGTGGCTCAGGAAGGAGAGAGTATTTTATTCTTACAACATTAAAACAACTGTGGGTAAAATATAAATGAATGAATATGGAGGCCTGCCGATTTTTTCATGAAATGTGTGACAGGCTGTCTTACCCAATCCCTGGTACAGAGGATTCCTGGTAGTTCTAGCAGGGTGAGAACTGAAATTTGTTAGTTTGATTTAGCTGCAATAATATCACTATTGCCCTTATGAAAACACCTATGGGTGTCTACTGAAGAGAGAATGGGAAGTTAGGAATTAGAAGCAGTTTATAATTAGCTCTCAAGAAATTTAATTTTGAGAGGAAGGTAGGTAATTAGGGCAGTAGCAAGGAAGTGATTTGGGCTAGGAAAAATTTTCGTCTTGTTCCTTTTTGTAGAAACAGAATGATTCAGAAGGTTGGGGTACTAGAGTGAGCAGAATGATCCAGAAAGTTGAGGTGGAATGTCTCCTGAGAAAATGAAATAGAAAGAGGGTTCTATTTGTTTTTGAATACATCTTCCTTTGTAATGGCAGGAAAGGACAGAGTGACCACAAGTGTAGTAGTTTTTAAGTCTGATGAGAAGATGTGAATATTTGTTTCTAACAATTTTGTTTATGTTTTCCATTTTGAAGGACCACAAGAAATTCAGCATCCATGGGGAGTAGGTAGGAGAAGGAGAGAAGCAACAGAAATCCAAGATTTAAGAAATGATCCTATGTATACCATAATTTTCTTAATTGTACTTCTCTCCTTAGTCATTTAGGATGGTCCTTGATTTTGCTATTTTAAAAAATGATACATTGAACATCTCTGAAAGAAAATGACTCCACTTCAGGCCATATTGTTTGAATATATTCTCAGAGTAGGAGAAAAATGTTCTCTAATTTCTGTTCTTTCTATTCCTTAGTGATTTTCAATTTTTAAAAATGAATACATTTACTGCTAAAAACTAAATTAGTAGAGGAAAACTTATAATGATGCAATTTACTATATACTTAATCCATTTTAAATTATTGAGTTGGGGTTAAAAAAAATAAATCCTTGTATTTCCTAAAGTTGAGATACCACAATCATCAGAGGATTATATAAAGTATGTATAGCTGTGGGTAGAAGAGGGTTTAGGACACAAACTTCAGAGACTCAATGTTAGTCTGAAAAAATTTGAAGTAGAAGCAGCAATGTGATTTAATTAATCTTCCTTACATGGATTCTGGATTGATGAAGTTTGGATGAATTCCTGAGATCTTTGGGGACTGTCTTCCCTAATATCATTTAGAGAGCTGTCAGTGAGAAAATTAGAAGGCAGGATTCAGTGACTAATTCTACAAATAATTAGTATTTTCATTTCCAGAGGAAATTAATAAATCTAAAAAATGTTTACAGTTTTTGCAAACTAAAGCATTCAATCAGGCTTGATGATTTAAACCAATCTACGTGTTCATTAATTAATGAGAAAAACAGATTTTGTGGGTTTTTTTTTCTCCTGCCTCCTTGAATCCATTAAGACCTTTAGTCATTCATTAAGTTAACATAGAGCCTTTACCAAGTGCTGGACCCTGCACTTGGTCATGATAGAACAGATGGGGAAAATTGATCTTCCCTTTAAGATGCCTACATTTGTGAATAATAGAGGTGTGCAAACAGAAATCTTTATAGCAGCGTGGTAAGCACAGTGGTAGAAATCTGCAAGATGTCATTGGAACCCTCAAGGAAGGGGTCCAGGAGAATATGGGTCAGAAAAATACTCCCTAGAGGCAGACACTTGTGGGCTGAGTTTACAAGTTGGAGAGGAGTTTACCAGTTGAGAAGTGTCACCGTGCCAGAATGCAGACCAGCCTGGGTTTTGTTCTGAGCAAAACCTCTCTTTTTACTTACCTTGTGCACATTTATCTAGATTTATCTAATGCCTTTCTCACTTCACAGAGCAAAATAAAGTCGGAGAAAATACCTGTTAAAGAATTGATGAGTGAGTGATTTGGCCCCCTAAAATGGATGGGCTTTCATCAAACAGTGCTTTTGGGCCTTAGGTCAATATTTCCAACTAAGTCTCTCTCAGTTACTTGTTTTCTGCCTCTTCAAACATGGGCACTGATGTATGAGGATATTAGTATCACACTCTTAGACTTAACTGAATAGAATTGCAAACAAATTTGCCCTTGCTATTAACATCACAATGTAACTAGAACTCTACATTTTCTTTTGTTACAGAGTTCCCAGTTTTACTTCTTCTTCTTTTTTTTTTTTTTTTTTATTATTTTGTAATGGGGATTATTGAACTCAGGGGCACTCAACCACGGAGACACATCCCCAGCCCATTTTTTGTATTTTATTTAGAGACAGAGTCTCACTGGTTGCTTAGGGTCTCACTAAGTTGCTGAGGCTGATTTTGAACTCGAAATCCTCCTACCTCAGCCTCCTGAGCCACTGGGAACTTTCGGGACCTAATCCATAAGGTAAGAGTACTGTGTATTGATGCATGGTGTCAGCAGGGATTGTCTCTAGAATTCTGAGTGCTTGAGAAACTACAGCCATGAAACGTGTTTTGGTATGAGTCTCTATCTTTTGTGTTCCCACACATACTGCTCCACTCTAGAGTGGAAAATGTTTTATTATTCAATAAAGACTTTTAAATTAGACAAAAACTTCAGAGA
The DNA here is from genome assembly GCF_902686455.1 of Sciurus vulgaris. Taxonomy (NCBI): domain Eukaryota; kingdom Metazoa; phylum Chordata; class Mammalia; order Rodentia; family Sciuridae; genus Sciurus; species Sciurus vulgaris. The sequence continues at coordinate 44,028,578 of NC_136464.1, forward strand.
ACTCTATGGGAGCCAAATTATAGTTTATCATATTCTAGGGAGTTTATACACTGAGAAGGGCATTTCATTGTAACAGTGCAAGAAAGGAGTATGGACTTAGAGAAACTTGGACAAGTGATTTAAACATATTCCATCTCAACTTTCTCCCCTGTACAATTCGATTGATAATGATCTATTCCCTTCTCAAGAAAATTCTGAGAATAAAATGGATAGGAAAAACCTTTGGGAATTATAAAAGATGATGGAGTAGGAATTGTTTATATATCACCCCACAAAATACACATGGACTACCATCTGCCACCTTACTTCTGATGCAAGTTTGTGTTGATGAGATGCCAACAGCTAATGAAAAAAGGCATCATTTTTGTTTCTGGAAATTTTATTTTTCCACAAATAATAAATATATGAGTCTGGGGACACTTAGTTACCTTTCAGTCATTATTATCTTCATTGACAATGTCTTTTATGTGGTTTTTGCTTTTGTTTTGCATGTGTATCTTCCCCTCAAAGAATATCTGTGCAGGACATGAGATTGTGGTTGTTATATTGCCATTTCTAATTACCAAACAAGTGCTAAAGGCCCCAGTTGTGGTCTCAAGGGTTACCCTGGGTCATTTGTTGGCTTATTCAACAAACATTTCTCAAGGAAGAACTCTGTACCAGGTGTGCAGTGGTAAGTATAATAAACTCTGTCTTTATGGAGCTTACAGTTTGATTTAGGGAAGATGAAGGTAATCATACAAAGAAGGAAGATCATTCAATGCAGTGATGTGTGCTATAAATAGAATGTGATCACAGAAGGGGAAAATTTTAAGTCAGGAATTTTCTCTCTGAGGAGGAACATACAAGTTGATACCTAGTAGTGCAACAACTTCACAGAGAAGTTGAACAACTTCACAGACAAAGAACAGCTCAAACCCTTGGCACTTTATTTATTTTTGGATGTATTGGGAGGGAAACAAATGGTGGGCAGTTTTGGACAATGTATCAATTCAATGGCAGCATCAAGAGCATAGATGGCTTATCATTTTGATTTTTTATTTTTAAATGTTGAATTTCCCTCCTCATGATTTCAAAATGACCATAATTTAAGTACCATCCAAGTCATAAAGAAAGAGAAGGTAGTGTCATCTGGTCAAGGCTAATAACTGATGAGAGTGGTAAAAATAAAAATGTGAAGTTCCTTGTTCATAAAGCAGGAAAAAGTGATATCAGTAATATAAATACATACAGGCTTTCTTTTAAAATATTTTGTACTTATAAAAGTTAAGACTGCTACATGAGTAACAAATTTACAAAACACACAATATTTTGGTTCCATAAATGTATGTGAAGCAATCAAAAATATTTCATGTGCTATCTTAATTGATCATATTCTTTTTCTGACTTGTTTTTATTCAAGTTCATTTATTAGATCATCAAAATTTATAAAAATAAGTTTCATCTTAAATCAACATATTTGAAAGCAATACCAGTCATTCTTGGCAAATGCAAGATTGCAAATGCATTTCGTTGTAATTTTGACAAGGATCTTTCTCTGATGCTACTACTGTAGGTGTGAATTGCATAGACTGTGACAACGCAGGGAAGATTTCTGACCAATTATTGAAAAATATAAGTTTTTACATTTTGAATTGAGTCTCATGAAAGAATTTTTCTAAAATTAGTTTTGTGTGTCTGAATTTTCTTTTAAATGTAAGTTCATACAATGGCATTTTAATGTCTCCTTTGATATTTCCTGTAGAGTGCAGAGGTTGAACAAAGAACTGAAAGTGAATTCATGCTTTCTATATAGTTCAAAAACTTGTTAATGCAGATTAACACAGTATCTTCAATGAAAAAGGCAACAAAAATCTTTCTCATTAATAATTGGATCATCCCAAGGTTCCTTGGAGAATTTTGTTCTTTTCTGTAAGATTCTATAATCTTTAAATTTAATTTCTATTTGCTTTGCAATATGGCAGTTGTTTTCAAAACTGGAGATACTAAACACTTTGAAAAATCCAAATAACTCCCTAGAATGCTCTACTGCAATGTCCGTGGCAACACTTTTATTTTGTAATAATTTACTGACAAAATTTATAACTCAAGTACTGGTGTTCCTGTCCTGAAGCTCAGGGTGGTGAGTTAATGTTGGTTCAGAGGCTGCAAAGAAGGATGCATGGATAGAAGGCAAGCTGGCCTTCTATCATGTCCCAGGCACTGTCCCTTAACCAAGCTCCTCACTCCTGCAGCTTCTGCACTTGGCACAGGCTGGTGCTGCAGCCATTCTGTGCTCAGGGGCCTGCCCACTGCCTTGGGGCCTTGTCCTCCAGGCAGCTGAAGTGACTTGTACTTGGGTCAATTACTGTATGCCTGCACTGATCACCTTTCCTGCAGAGTTTGTGCCGTTACCTGATGAATATACCATTGGTTATCATGCTCCACTGTCCCCTTGGACTTCACTTATAAAACAAGTAAAGAATAAAAGCATTATGATTTTTGGAACCACAATAACAGAGCATCATGCCACAGGGGATAGAGTGGGAAGGGAAATTCTAAGTTCAGGGACCTCTGACTACACACTTTGGAGTCAGTCCTGGTGTCTGTATCCACTTCTTGCTGCAAGGCGCTCTGGGAAAATGATTATTTTCTAGCTGCTATAGTAGAGGCAGGCAAAGGACAAAGGGCTTGGAAATGGGTGTTTGTTTATCCAGTCAAGATAAACAAACTATAGTTGCTACAGACAACTGCAAAACCATCTGTGTTCAAGTGAACGAGGCTGAATTAACAGTGGGTATGGCATCCTGAGATGAAAACATGCTTGTGTGTGTGTGTGTGTGTGCACATTAGAATCATGCGATTGGAAGGCAGAAAACAAACTGAGGGAGGGGGAAAGTAGTTAGAGTGAGGGGGCAGGTGTCATACAGCCTTCAAGCCCCTTGTGGCTTCCAGAAAGTATGTTTGTTTTCCTATCATGTTTATTCATGTCACTGGCTCTTCATTCTTCATTAAAAGTCCAAGATATAAGAATCAAGTGGACAAACCTAGACCACATACCTATGTGCTAAATAAAAGCAAGACTCAGAAAGAATATTTTCTTCAATTTCTATTGTTGGAAGATGACTGCCTTCCTTGCCAAACTCTGAGTGAGTGATTACATGCAATGACCCCCATGTTCATTATGGTGCACCCATTTGGCAAACCCTGTTAATTTTGAATGTATTCCCATGTTTATGTTTATGTGTTCCATGTTTATTCCCTTCCTCAAGTGTATTCTCAACTAATGTAAAGTAACTTAAGGTTCATTGATTATAACTTGCCTCATCCGCCAAGGAAGACAATGCCACATTTCCCCCAGTTGTGTGTTCCCATATCAGGATAATGCAATATTTACAATTCAGTTACCTGTAATAGAATCTATAAACAGGAGTAAAGATGAAGAAATATGAGGAGAAAATTTTGAAGCATAAAAAGTATGACATAGGAAGAAAAATGACTAAAATCCTAATCTCAGTGGAGATGGGACCTTAGGTTTTATTCATAAATCCTCTTAACTGATCCACAGTACTCTTTTTTCCCCTCTTTTCAGAAAGTCTTTCAGCTGATGAAGCTGAAATGATGTGATTGAAATGTTTATTCTTACAGTAGCTGGTCCTCAGTTATCCTTCATGCATCTGGTTAGGCAATTTTCCATCAATGTTTACCGAAGACATGGTGGTATGAAGAACCTCCCAAGGAGATTCTTGGTCATTCTGCATGCTTATCTACCCATGTTTCCCTTTTCTCATTAATGGCCAGGATTGATTATCCTTGCTGAAAACACACATTTTCTTTTTGTACTGTGATCCAGGGCACAAGCAGTCAAAAATTGGCCACACGTGTCAATTTTAAATTTTAATTAAATAGAAATAATTTTATGTTCTCCAGAAGAAGCACTCCTTTCTTGAGTTTCAAAACTTCTAATCAAGCCATGGTACTTGAAGCACACAAATAGTATGAGTGAGTGGGAAATTAGTTGTAAGAATGAGATATTCAATTCCAAATTCCATCTCTTGTTTCTCCATACAATTATTTAGGACATGGCAGAAAAATCACCATATCCGTTATTATTGTTTGACAACTTATTTACTCTTATACAACTTACTCTTTAGAACAGAGTCCAGCCTGCCAAATTATTGCATCCCATCTCATGTCTTATCTGAATCTTCTATAAATTATGCTACTTGGTAAAGAGGTGTGCAATAATACCAATAGATCCCAGTGAGCTTACAAGAAATGCCCTCCTTATCTAACTGAAAAATGAATTTTTGTTGAAAATGTGATGTTGTGTGTAAAACCACAGCACTGGGTCCATTGGCTTGTGTGATCTGGGAACCCTGCCTTGTTTTAAGTTCTACTCAAAGCTGATAATGTCTGTTCTCAGGTAAGCTCATCAAAGCAGTGTGCATCCAAATGTATACATGTTACCATAAAAATTAAAATGGGATCGTCAAGCACTATGCCACTTTCTTTGTAGCAGGAAGTTCAGTGCATGTGTAGACACTTTTCTTCAGCTTTGGAAAATGTGCTTAGATATATCCCAGATCACTGGATACTACAGCTCTGTTTGGGTGGCCACCCCAACCTTGTACTATTATGTGCTTTGTTCCTCATCCTTTGGTGTTAGTGAATCTTACTGTGTGATCTAGAATGTCTGCTACTTCTTGCTCTCCAAGCCCCTTCATGAGATGTCTTATAGTGGCAAGTGTGATGAATTTTCTTCTGTAAGTAAAATTTTGATGATTCTCTACATGATCTATGCCCTTAGGGGCTGAGCTGAGTGCTGTTGCTGCCTGGTTTTAAGTTGGGCTTGACTCCTTGGGAATTACTGTCAGAAACTGAAGATTGGGTGGAGTCTGCTATCTCTCTCTCTCCAGACCTTCCCTAGGCAGGGGCTGCTTCCCACTTTCCTGTACTGAAAATCATCCCTTCTATGGGGTGCCACCCTCATACAGTTACAGAACTTTTTTGGTCCTGTTAATTTCCTGTGTTTACCCTTCAGATCTAAAGATGATAACAATTTTTCTGCTGTTTTTCCCAAGGTACTTCAACACCTTTCTTTTGTGTCCTTTATCTTGTGTAGATCTTTTTAAATAGCCCCACAGGTAAAATATCTTTAATCACTTATTTTGAGAACATTATCAGTTTTTTGCCAGACCTTGAGATACAGAATGAAGGTCATTTTCTGAGCAGTGTTCCATAACAATTTTGTTAGGGGTAAATTTCTTTGGGATCAGAAATTAAATCTCAGATTTCAAGAATGACATTGACTTGTTCTAAAAATAGTCCACACTTAAAGCAGGTGGCTAAAATTATAGTTGCTAGCTGATAGTGGTTTTTGTAATCCATTATCATTCTTTAAGACATCTCTTGCAAAGACACCTGCATTCTTCAAGTTTTAGATGGAGGAATATACTTCTGCAGTTCCTCAGGGACAGGGAGTTGGATTTTGGATTCAGATGCTTCCTATTGGCCTTACTCTTTGTGCCAAGAGGCTAATATGAGGGTTTTAGTAGCTCTTGAAGATAACCATTTCCAGTAAGCATGTTGGAAATGGAATATGTACAGGATCTTATTGGTTATGTAATATAGAATAATGAAATAGAAAAATAGAAAGTTATAGATTACTCTAAACGGTGGAATGTAATGGAATTAAGGAGCTCAAAGAAAGGGTATTAACCCAGGATCCAGAATCGACAACATTCTGAAGAAGCTGGGTATTACTCTTTGCCCTGGGCACTGCTCTCCTGGAAAATGGCCATGGGCCCCTTAATGAGAATCTTAGAGTAAGATCCACAATTATTAATGTTGCCAGAAATCTGTTTCCAAGGTTATCCAGTCTACACTTATTGATAAATACTGGCATCCTTGCACTGGCTCAGATGAGGGTTTAGGTGAGGGATTATGACTCTCTTTTGGTTGCCCTGTGTTCAGAGGACTTTGCCCTTGTTTGTTTTGATTTCTCCTGGTTACTGAAGGAACTCAGTGGGCCACCCATTATTTATAATTACCCTCCACTAAGATTATTTTATAGCAGATTATTCTGATCCCTAATGCTGCTTTTTTTGCCCCTATGCTTCCCTGACTCTCATAGTCACTGCCTGGCCTCAGCTCTTCATAATTTTGCTATTCCCACTGCAATTAAGGAAACTATTTTAGTCTCCGTAAAACCAACCGGCCAGTATCTCTGACCTTCAGAGAAGAGCTTAGTTTGGACAGGAGATTGCACATGTTAAATCCACTCCCAATAACTGTTTCTCCCTATGTCTCTGGAGTTCTACTTTAATAGTGCATTAAGAAATTGCTGGCATCTGAACTTCATTTAGTGTGGGCCTTTGTTGAACCCATGTTTCAGTTAATCAACCAAGCAACCAATTAGAACTACTCCCTGCTGCTTATGCTAACACATTAAATCCAGAAATGCTTCCAAGTGCATTATAGATACATTAAATGGAATTTAAAATTATGCTGTCTTTTTTCTTGGACTGGCCCCTTCAGAATCCACTCCTACATGTATTTCCAGAATGTGGCAGATACATGTAAACAAAGCTTTTGAATTCTTTTGGAGGATAAGTTTCCTTTTTAGGTCTGATGTTGTCATTGCCCTGGGGAATTTTGACATCTAACTGTGCCAATTTTGTAGATACCATGACGTCATAGGGAATATGGAATAATAAGATGTAGGTCATACAAAGCAACACAATAAAAATAGCCTTACTGTGAGAATCTTTGCAGGCTCTCCAAGAGTGCCAGGAAGAATAGTGTTCAATAGGAGGGTAGCAGGGAGATCGACCTTAGGGGTTACAATCTTTTGGGTCAATTGATACTGTACCAACTTCCCATTCTGATTCTTAGTATACCATGATTTCCCAGCTAAAATACTAATTACCACACAGCAGATCTGGTGAGATTATAGACTTTAACAATTTTAACTAAAATTGTAATGTGCACTCCCTCTTTCAAAATCTTAGTTTTAGTGATTTCAACCCCAATTTTTACTTTCGAAGTACACACTAGTCTTAAGTACATGCCTTATATTGAGAATTTTATTTTTAGATTTTTCCATTTATAAGCAAATTAATATTGTAAGTAATAACCATTCTACCTCCTACTCATTTGTTTTTTAATGCCTCTCACAGTAGTCTAAGACTGTGGCTATTCAGTCTCCCCCAGTTTTGCTTTCACTTGGTGCTTTAACTGAAATTATCACAGATTGCAAATGATCTGTTTCACTAATATCTGTTATCAGATGACAAAAAAACCTTATCCTTTATTCCTGTCTGAATTTTCATAGTGTTAAGTCTAAACAAGGTCAGATAATCTACCCAGAGTTTGGAATTGGAATTTTAATCTTCTGGAAAATGCTTACAATTAAGAAAGAATTGGCATGGTTTTACTGAGAGACCAGTTTTCCCAGCAGTGGGAAGGTGATAGGGGTTTTGTAATGTCTCTGTGTGTGAGAACCATTTTCCATTCACATGATAGATGCTAGCACCTTTGATTGACAGAATGTGGCTGCTGGGGCTACTGCACTGGATACTCAAAGCTGTGTCCTTCAAATCTTGTTGAATGGTATCGGCTCTTGCTTTGAATTAGGGAGATCAGGCAGAAAACATCCAGCTTTGATGATGGGCTTGATCATGAGCTTCTCAGTGGTAACTATGACAGGCAGAGGACTGGACTTCCTACCCCTATTGTCTTTCCTTTTTTGTTTGTTTTAGAGATTAATTCCCTTTTATATATGTATTTTATTTTATTAACATCTATTAATGGTACATGTTAATGAGGTTTAGTGTGATGATTCCTTACATGCACATAGTGTGCATTTACCAAGTCGAACTACCCTTTTCTCACCCTCCCCAATCTCTATTGATCACTCTTGCACTTTCAGGGGGACATGTTTTAGCTTCTACACATGAGAAAGAAATGTGGTACTTGTCGTTCTGTGTCTGGTTTATTTTTTTTAACAAAACCTCCTCCAGTTCCATTCATTTTCCTGCAAATTTCAGATTTTATTCTTCATTATTGCTGAATAAAGCTTCATTGTGTATATATACCACAGTTCTTTATCCACTTGTCTGTTGATGGGTACCTAGGCTGATTTCATATCTCAGCTGGTGTAAACAGTACCACAATAAACTTGGGCATGCCGATATCTCTTCCTGTGCTGATTTCATTTCCTGTGGATACATATCCAGAAATGGGATAGCTGAATCAGATGCCTACCCCTATTTTCTGAATATCAGAGAATGTAAAAATGTATATAATATGAAGTAACAAGATCCCCAAATATAACCAAATAACATTAAATTATATATCAAGAGATAACTAAAATCCTATAAAGGCACTTAGTAATTATTTGCTCATTGATTAAATTTTTTGCCTATAGAAAGCAACCAGGGACATAGTTTAGGAAAAATAGTTTGCTTGGGTTGATGTTGAAATGAACTCTTTTTTTTAATTTCAAACCTGATGGATTATTTATTTTCTTTTTTTTCTTTTAATTAAAAATCATAAATTTACATAGGGCAATGTTGTTTGATTCATTCTGTTATTTTTTTCCCCTTCCCCCCACCCCTCCTACCCCTCCCACCCCTCTTTTCCCTCTATACAGTCCTTCCTTTCTCCATTCTTACCACCCTCCTTATCCCTGAACTCTTTGATTCAGTTTGTGATTAGCTGTAAGAGTATATTACTTCTTGGTGTCAAAACCTACAGCTTTTATTTAAAAATACAAAGTATTTTAAGATTCACTGGATAGTACTCTGCAGTAGGGATCACACAGTGCATTTTGGTATATATCTTGCCAAATTTTAGACTTATTTAAAAGTAAAACACACACACACACACACACACACACACACACACATGCACATACCACACAATCCAGGGGGGATGAAGCTAATTCTGTTACTGAGACTCTCCTTTTCCTCTAGGAGATACTAAAGCAGGCAGAACCAAACAAGTTAAGAGACTTTGGGGACTTATTGCACCCAGCTGGAAATCAACATATGCAGAGATACCTGCAAATTTTTCAGTTTGATAATGTTTTCAAAAAATAATAGTTTCAATGTTTTCAAAAAATAATTTCTATTTCTTTTTTAAAAATTATTCATTTATTTTTTAATTTTTTACAGACTGCATTTTGATTCATTGTATACAAATGGGGTACATCATTTCATTTCTATGGTTGTACAAGATGTAGATTCATACCATTCATGCAATCATACATGTACATAGGGTAATGATGTCTCTCATTCCACCATTTTTCATACTCCCCTCTCATTTCCTTCTACATAATCTAAACTCCCCCCATTCTTCTCTTACTACCCATATCCCCACTCCCATTATATATCATTCTCCACTTACCAGGGAAAACATTTGGCCTTTGGTTTTATGGGTTTGGCTTATTTCACTTAGCATGATATTCTCCAATTCTATCCATTTATTTGCAAATGCCATAATATTATTATTCTTTATGGCTAACTAATATTCCATTGTGTATATATACCACAGTTTCTTTATCCATTCATCTGTTGAAGGGCATCGAGGTTGGTTCCACAATCTAGCTATTGTGAACTGAGCTGTTATAAACATTGATGTGGCTGTGTTACTGTAGTATGTTGATTTTAAGTCCTTTGGGTATAAACCGAGGAGTGGGATAACTGGGTCAAAAGGTGAGTCCATTCCAAGTTTTCTGAGGATTCTCCATACTGCTTTCCAGAGTGGCTACCCCCATTTGCAATCCCATCAGCAATGTAAAAGTGTGCCTTTTTCCCCACATCCATGACAACATCTATTATTTCTATTCCTTTATTGAGATTTTTTTCTTTTTCATTTGTTTCAGGAGACTTTATAATTGAAGCATTTTCTATCATGGTTGCTTTACAATTCTTTTAAAATAATGCATCATCTGATACAACTTGGTGTATAGATTGAATGTCTTTTCTCATTCAAGTTGTGCTTTTCCTTGAGTTTGCATGATGGGTGAGTTTTTATTAGATCTTGGATACTTTTTCTATTATGTTAGGAGACTCTGAGCCTTACTTAAATCTTTTGTCTTTGTACAATTTGCAGGTTCTAATAGCAGTTTATTTCTCAGAGCCTGGGTGCTATTTTGGTTATCTGGTCCAGATGGGTTTGGTTATCTGGTCCCTGCTGTGCTGCCTGAAGGGGCTGAATGGGTTTTCCCAGGCCAGACTGCTGGTTGTCCTGTTGGGAGAGGTGGTGAGAGTCCCCCACTGATACTGGTTTCTGCTCCCACTATTGCCCAGCCATCTCCAGCTGAGTGAGATACAATAAGTCCCCGAAGTCTCTTATTGTGGCCTCTTATTGTGGACTTGGAATTAACTCATTTGGTTCTGCCTGCTTTAATATCTCCTGGAGGAAAAGGAGAGTCAGGCTTGATGGAGAAGGAGTTTGGTGCTGTTGCCAATTCATCCTCTTTGCTGATGGTGTTGTGCTCACCTGTAGTTGTGTCAATCTAAAAAAGATAATAATCAGAAAGTTTCTCCAAAGCATAATTGTATTTTTTTGGGGGTAGCAATGTATTGCCATGGGACTAGCAGAGCACTATAAAGGGAACACAAGTGACATAGTAAACAGTGGGTATATCCTAAGAGGTTGAGACCAACAGAAATTTTAAAAGACAAAGATTAAGAGGACTATATCAGATTTTTTTTGAGATCATAATATTTGGCCAAAATGATTAATAACCAGGATGATATTTGCCTGAAGTTGAACAGATAGTTGCTGGACTGATATCCTTGTAGAAGTGGCTTTTGTATAAGGTTGCTGTGGTGGTCTATGGTTCTGAGTGGATCTTTTGTGCTCTTTAATATCAGGCAATCATGCCTAAGAACATTTTCTTCAGAACCTCCTAGCTTTATTTATTTCGTTTTGTTTAGGTTGACATAAGCAACTCCATTTTGATTTTGACAGCTTTCACATTCCTTCTGAAAGGGACTCGTTGCCAATATTGTGAAGGAATGACCCACTTGAGCTGCCTTCTGGTGCTAGGTTGGGGGTCAGGAAACAAAGCCTGGGACACCTTCTGCTGTGTGTGGGATGCAATATGCGTGAGCTGGTTGCCTTCAGCTCACTATCTCCTTAACCATCTTTCCAAGTTCTCCTTTGGTTTTCTATTTAGTTGTCCCAGGGTTTATAGTGGCACTAGCAAGAAGTATGTCCAATCATTCTTCTGTACCTGCACTCCTGGAACTGAATTTATTAAAATGAGAAAATTTGTGTAACTGTGTGAGGACATGTGGCTATTAATGACACAGTCGGGACTCAAATCCAGGTCTGTCTAAGCCCCAATTCTGTACTCTTTCTTCAATTGCCAAATTTTAGGGAGATATTAAAGGAAAACATCCACTAACAAACACTAAAAGAAGTTTCTCCATCCAAGATCCAAGATTCCCATAGAATTTATGTTATTTAAATGGTGCCTATGCCCCAGTGCCCCTACTTTGAGTGATAAATAGGCGGAAGAATAGACATAGACGTGGTTGTTGGACAGAGGAATGTTATTTACCTGCTCACCATTTGCCAACACAGTCACCCTCTGTTTTTCTAAATGCTCCTTTCCCTGCTTCCTCAAGTTGTGTTGCTCTGCTAGGCAATTAACACTTTTTACCCAGATCTCTTCAGGAGGCCCTCACCTCTCAAAATGACACTGGCAAGAAGATATCTATTTTTCCCTCATGTAACCTTAGAAAAAAGAAAGTTGATTGTCATCAAGGTGTTTAAGATTCCCACTTAGCTATACATAGAGTAACATCAAGTCTGTTGTAGGTTTGGTTATATAAATAGTCCAGTTTCAGGATTTCTCTTTTTAAGTGATTACATATGAAAAAAATAAATAAATAAATAAAAACGATGCAAGTTATAGCCAGTAGAGAAGGGCAACCTTTCCCAGCAAGTCATTCTCAGTTCCTAGCTTCATGCATCATGCCATGAAAGGAAGTGGTAAAATGGATTAGGATTAAGGCGACCTTCAAAAACAGTCCTTTGCTAAGACTCTATTTATCCTGACTTTAAGACCCTTTTGTAGAACACTATAGGATAGATATCTGACTCTCTGGCAAAAGAAAAAGAAAAGAAGTTTAAAACCGAAGGCAATAGATTAGTGCTGATGGAAGCAGAACTGAGATAATCCCACCCCTTCTGTGAAAATGCTAATCCTCGGGAGGGAGGACAGCTATAAATCCTGATACAGTTGGTGTGCCTGGTCCCCCAAGCTGACCAAGAGCACTGTCTCCCCAGGAATCTCTATTTGACTTGTTTCCCCAAAAGACAGAGTTAAAGTATCTTAGATAAGAGAACAAAGCACATGACTGAGCAAGTCCTGACCTTGGCCTCCCTCCAGAGAGGCAGTTTAGTGCACAGTTTAGCAAGTTCAGGGAGGACTCTTGGAATCAGTGGATAAACAATATGGGAAGGATTTTCTTCATCTGATGGGATCTAGGTGTCTCCCATCCCGGTCTGGTTCCTGTGTTTGTATCTAGAAAATATGTTAGAAAATGGCAAAATCATATTTCTATTCCCTTGGTTTGGAATGCCCCTTCCTTATTTCACATTTCTAGACAGCCAAGTTTTAGTGTGAATGCTGACTTGTGAGCTCTAGAGCCCAGCACAGAGTCTTACTCATCTTTGTGTAGAAATCTACACAGGGAAGAGGCTCCACTGGATGCATACAGCCCATATTTAAAGGTCAGCACTAGCCTTCCTGGACCTGGTCCTCTTAAGCAGGCACTATCCTTTTCAACAGAAACGAGATGTCACGCTTTTCAAGAGCAGATTTTCATGATTGACTCATTAGTATGTCTGTCTCTCACAGTCTGTTCCGTTTTTGTTATATACTCAAAATAAGACATATTACCTGAAAGATATTTTGCAGTAGAAACAAACAAGCAAATAAACAAATATTTATTGAACATTGAATCAATATATTTTCAGGTCAAACTGACTTAACTAGCAGATCTTCAACAACAGATCCTTACTGGGTCAACTGCATAGAGACACACCTGAGTTAGCGGCCAAGGAATATTAATGAGAGCTCAAATGGACCAAAGTATTCTTGTGACTGCAGTGGTCCTTGTGTGGACATAACTTCTTCCCACCAAGTATGGTGGACAAAAAAAAAAAAAAACTTAACCAGAAGTAGTGTGAATGAATGTTCATGACGTTTTAGAAAGAACCCTAAAGCTCCATCAAGTTCATGGACAAGGCCTTTGTGTTTTTGGACCTCTCCATCAACAGGACAGGTTTCATAGGGTGCCTGACAGAGATTGCTGAAGGATTTCAGTTGCTTTCTTGGAAGAAGAAGAGGGGGCCAGTTTCTGTGCTTTCTGACCCCAGCAATGACCACTCACCAGTCAATAGGTTGAGAAATAAAAGGCATGAGTACCCATGCATTATTTAGCCTGGTGGTTCTTGTTCCTTAAATTGGGATTTTTTTTTTTTTTTTCCTAGCAAAGGTTTCCTGACCCTGACTTAGACCTCTGGGTGATGTTCACAGCTATACTGTGGGAAAGATCATGCGGGTAGAAAACTCAGAGTTGTCTGCTGGGACACTAATTGTGTGAATCCTGGGACACTCCTGGGCTTAGAAGGGATTCTGAGAGAATGTCCCCAATTCTTCCTCTCTTTCAGTGCCTGAGTCTCCATATTGAAAACAAATATGAGAAAGAGGATCATAAACTTATCTTCTGACTTCATTTTCTTTCCTATTCTAACCTGATTTTAATTTAATAATAATCATATTTCAGTGACAAAATGTCCTTAGTTTCTTGTTTTCTGATGTACCTTCAGTGTTTCCCATATATTTTTATTCTTGCATTGATTTCAACAGGAAGAGAGTTAAAGGGATGAAAGGAACAGTTAGATACTGTAAGGCCCCCAAAAAGGAAATTCCAACTCTGTCCCATGAATCCACGGCAACCCCAATCAACCGCAGGAGGCGTCACTTGATGCAAACCGCAAGAGGTGTTTATTCCAGCGCGCTGGGACCCGACTCATGACTCACGCAGGAGTCCAGGAGTCGAGTCCCTAGCAGAAAATCTTGCAGGTTTATAAAGGCAGAGACCACACATCCGGAGGGGTCGCACATGAAAGGGAAAAGGGGAACAAAGCTGCCGGGAAATTTCAAAGGGGGTCTGGAAGGGGGTCTGGGTTTGCTGATAACATACAACATGTTTCACAATGTTTTACAACAGGGTTTAGATTCTGGTCAATAGTTTCTGGTAATCCTACTGTTTGAGCACTATCTGGCTATCTGGCTCAATTTACCCTTTTACTCCCTGTTTGGGGCTGATTCCTGGAACAGGTTTAAGGGCTTTGTTCCCGTCACTGGGAGGGAAACCTTAGGGAGTTGAGATAAAACAGACAGCTTAAAAAAATGTCCATTCTTTCAATACCTGGCGCAAATTTTGTTATTTTTTAAAAAAAATTACCCTCTGCCTTCTTTTCTGGCTGTTACATAACTGGAATTAAAAAAAAAATATTTTGAACTCAACTTTAGAAATGATATTTTATTCCTTGCCATCTTTTTTTTTTTTTTTTTTTTTTTTAGAGCTTTATAGTTATACATAGTAGTTGGGTTCATCCTGATAAATTCATACATGCATGACCATCCCTACCTTTATAACTTCTAGGAGCCTACAGGTTTGGTTTCAGTAAAAGTTAGAAAAGTAAGAATTTATTTATGTTAGCTAATTAGGAACAGATCAATATAATGAGCAAATATTCCTTGTGATTTCCTTTTTATCAAAAAGTATTTACCTCATAAATAGTTCATGTGAATTGAAGGTAATAATATATCTGAAAGTACTTCGTAATGCAAATGGTTATTTGATAATAGTTTTTCAACAATTACTTCCAAATTAGCAAATGAATGCAATCGATCTTCTGGGAATATTATTTATTGCCTATTTTCTTTTTAGCAAAACCAAAAATATATAAATAATGATGAACAAGTACAGAACTATAGGTCTGAGAACCCATATAATCTTTTTTTTTAATCATAAATCTCAGTGATTATACCAGAGGCTTAAACACTGCCAGACCTTATTAAAATTATGAAGTGGATGAAATTTGTCTTCCCTTACAACCTCCTTCCCTCATTTAATACCTGGCAAATTCCCTACTGGGGAATGTCTTAACTCCCAGGCAAAAAAGATTAGATTTGTTTTGTTTTGTTGTTGTAATCAATAGAAATCAACTCTGTTTGGCTTAAGGAAAATAAGAGATGTTATAGAAAGCATCCTGGAGTGTCAAATTCATCAGAACAGAGCTGGATACAGAGAGCCATGAGAAGGAACAATTCTGGGAACCTCAGCAGCAGAAGTTTATCAACCTTCTTTCAGACCATTGCCACTTATCTGGTAGGAAATGATCTTGATGTCTCTTTCAAGTTTCAGGCTTCTATAAGAAAGAATCCCAAGTCAGCCAGCTTGGTCCAGGGGAAAGGTGTGGAGCCAGCAGAGGACCCAATTTCTAGGTCTCATCTGTTCTGGAAAAGGTTTCAGCATCCAGATTTGTGGGTCTTAGTTTCCCATTTTAAGATCACTCTGAAATGTTAGGGAAAAAGTCACCTGAAGTGTCCCCTCACAACGAGTGCCCTTGTCAAGAGAATGGAATGAGCCAGCCGGCCACTTCAAGGCATAACTTTTCCATGAAGACGCAGGGTCAGTCAAAGTTAGCCAATTCTAATCATAGGTTATATTTGGGAAGTGCTTTATCATTTTTTTAAAATACTGTCACAATTGCAATAATAAGATAACCTCCAGAGACCAACGAAAAAAATAAATGGCAATCAAACCACTCTTGTAGATACAGGAAGGGATTCTTTGGCTACGAGAAACATCTGTGATAGAAGACGAGACCTTCAGGGTTCTGCTGCTCCTGGAGGTCCTAGGTTAAGCCAAGTAAAAGATTTGCTACTTGATCCTTGGAAATGAGACAACCCTAGCCCAAGTCACCCAAGTGAGAACACCTCTGCTAGTGTGGAGGATGGTGGCATGGATGCACCCTTCCTGAGCACTATGAAACCAGGTGGTATTTCAGGTCCTTTTTTCATTCAGTCTTCACAATTTCCCAATGAAGTAGTGCATGCACAATTGTCACTTCAGTTTTAGCTACTTCCATTGTTCAGCAGGTACACTCAAGTCCCAGGAGATAGGAAACAGCACAGGAGAAAATCCCCAAGTCTCACCTGTTCTGGAAAAGGTCTAGCACCCAGATTTGTGGATCAGATGAACTCATTTCCCATTCTAAGGTCATTCTGGAATGCTCAGTTATTACTTTATGAAGATGTAAAAGGAATGTAAAAGAGTTCTTTTTCCATTAAACATACATTTTTCTTTTACTATCTGTGTGATAAGATTTTTTAAAAATATTTTTTAAATGTTGATAGACCTTTGTTCATTTATTTATATGTGGTACTGAGAATTGAACCCAGTGCCTTACACATGCTAGGCAAGTGCTCGACCAAGCCTGCAAGACTGTTTTGTTTTCTAAGTATTCCCAGGAATAAAGGAAATGCAAGAATATGATACAATATTCACATTTGAAATAATAAGATAACCTCTAGAGACCCATGAAACATAGGGTACATTTCAGAAAATAATTGCAAGGGTAATGTAATAAAATCGAAGAAACATGTTCAGGACTTGTATGCTGAAACTACAAAATGTTGATGAAAGAAAATAAACATATAATGTCCATGGATTGAATAATGTAAATATGTTAAAGATATTAATTTTTCCCTAATTGATATATAAGTTTAAGGCAGCTCCTATCAAATTCCCAGAAAATATTTGGAGATACAGGCAGAATTATTTTAAAATTTATATGGAAAGATGAAATAACTAGAATAAAAAATTAGGGGAGAGTATGTGTACCTAAGTGTAAGACTTATTGTATAGCTACAGTAATTAAGACTGTATGGCATTGCTAAGTTAGACTATATTGGCACATTAGACTTCATTAAAATTAAAAACTTTTGAAGAGATATCATGTTGGGAGGACACAAAGATAGGCTACAGTATGGGAGAAAAGATTTGCAAACAAACTATCCAACATATTCAATAGCATCTAGACTATATAAGGAGATCTCAAACCTCAACAAAATAAAACAAAAATCTGATTAGAAAATGGGCAAAATAAGTGAGGAGACATTCCATTGAAGAATATATAGATGAAATAGAAAAAGAAGTTCAATTCACTCACAATTAGGGAAATCACAATTAAAACCACAATCACTGTGCATCTACCAGAATGCCTAAAACTGCAATGAATTAACTAATATCAAAAGGACAGCATCAAATGCTAACAAAGGATGCATAGAAGCTGAACCACTCAGACATTATGCTGGGAATATGAATGGTAGATTTACACTGGGAAACAAGTTGGCTTTTTAAAAAAGTAAAACTAAACATGCAATTTCTGTACAATCTAGCATGTGCATTCCTGGGCATTTATCCTAGAAAAAAAAAAAAAAAAAAAAGAAAAGAAAAACTTAGCTTAAACAAGCACATGTGCATGAATGTTTATAGCACTTTTATTTTTTTAATTTTATTGGTTCTTTTTAGTTATACACAACAGTAGAATACATTTTGATATAATTGTACAAGGATGGAATATATCTTAATTCTAGTTAGGACCTCATTCTTATGGATGTACATGAAGGCAGAATTCACTATGGTGTATTCATTTAAGTACATAGGAAAATTTTTTCAGGTTCATTCCACTGTATTTCTTTTTCTTACCCCCTTTCCTTCCCTTCATTTCCCTTTGTCTAATCTACTGAATATATATGCTTCTCCTCTCCCCACTTAGCTTCCACATATCAACAAACATATTAGACCTTTGGTTTTTGGGGACTGGCTTATTTCAGTTAGCATGACAATCTCCAGATCCATCCATTTACTTGCAAATGTCATACAGTCATTCTTCATTATGGCTTAGTTATACTTCATTATGTATGTATACTACAATTTCATTATCCATTCATCTGTTGACCGGCATTTAGGTTAGTACCCTAGCTTAGCTATTGTGTATTGATACATGACAGCTTTATTTATAATAATCCTAGTGTAGATGTGATTCCTGTGTCCTTCAACAGGCAAATGGTTAAACAAACTGTGATACACTCATTACATGGACCACTACTCAGCAATGAAAAAGAGCAAAATATTGATACACGCAACATTGTGAATGAATCTCCAGAAGGCTACACTAAGAGGGAAAAAACAGTTTTAAAAGTTTCCATACTATATGATTCTACTGGTATAAAATCATTGAAACACAAAATTATAGAGCTAGAGAATAGATTAGTGATTGCCAGAGATTATGAAGATGGCAGGGGCCAGAGGGAAATGTGTGAAGGGATACTCTGTGATCGAAAGGTTGTATTATGATTATCAATTTCAATATCCTGATTATGATATTTTACAGTAATTTTGCAAGTTTTTATTATTGGATGAATGTTTTAGTTAGCTTTTTTGCTTCTATGACCAAAAGACTCACTGAACAAGAACAATTTTAGAGGAGGAACAGTTTATTTGGGGGCTCATGTTTTCATGGTTTCAGATGTCTCAGTCCATAGATGGTCAACCCCATTCCTCAGGGCCTGGGATGAGGCAGAACACCATGGTCAAGGAATCTGGCAGAAGAAATCAGCTGGAAGCATGGGACCAGGAGCAGAGAGAGAGAGAGAGAGAGAGAGAGAGAGAGAGAGAGAGAGAGAGCGCTCTCCTTACGAAGACAAAATATTATCACCAAAGGCATCCTCCCCAGGGACTCACCTACCACACTCTACCTGTCTACAGGTACCACTCGGTTAATCCCTATCAGGGGATTAATTCACTGGTTAGGTTAAACATTTTATAACACAATCATTTCAAACCTTGTGTTGTTTCACACATGAGCTTTTGGGGGACACCTCACATCTAAACCATAACAAGGAACTAAGCAATGTGTACATGAGATCTCTCCATATTATTTCTTACACCTGAATGTGAACTTACAATTATTTTAAAAACAGCTTATTTAATATAAAAAGAAAACTTGGTTCTTTAATTCAAGGAAAGAAATCACAAAATCTCAAAATTTACAGTCTTAGAGTTAAGATAGGAGAGTCATTTTGGAGCAATTGGACCCAAATACTTTCTTTTTTTATGGTGTTAAATAAATACTAAAATTTACCTTTTTAACTCTTAAGTGAATAGTTCCCTGGCATTAAGTACATTCATATTGTTGTGCTACCATCAATATTCATCATCAAATTCTCCATCTTCTCAAACTGAACCTTCATTCAACAATAATTCCCCATTCCCCCAAAAGTGGAATGCTGCATGAATTTTTAAGCCGTCCTGTGTGGGGTCCATGTTATATCTGTATCTTTTCAATTTCAGTAGGGGTGCTACCAAACTGGGACTCCCAATCCTTTCTTTTTGGTGACTGTTTTTCCTACCTACATGTGAGAATATCAGGTTGGTAAGACATAGATATCAACAGATGTCTTTCTTGGTAGCCTTATGATTTGCTTAACATTCAGTGGTTAAGAGAGAGAGTCAATTCCTTTTTTTTTTTTTTTTTTTTTTTTTGTGCTGGGGATTGAACCCAGGGCCTTGTGTTTGTGAGGCAAGCATTCTACCTACTGAGCTATATCCCCAGCCCCAGAGAGTCAATTCCTTGATTTGATTATTCTGCTGTGATACAGTTTCACAGATATTTTGAAGATTTGGTCTATAAATTGATTCAATTTGAAATATCTATCTCCTCTTTCTATCTTAAAATGTTGTGCCAGGATCGTATAGACACGGAATTTCTGAAGGAAGCTCTATTCTTTCATAATGCAAGAAATCAACTATTTCAGTAAGTTGTTCATGGTAATCTTTGTTTTTCCCTTTTTAAATGCATAGGATTCTAAGCCTTCTGCCTTAAAAACTTTCCTCTATGTATAATTCTTTTCAAAAGTAACTTGAATTCTGAAAATATTTAGTAGAATGTGTTCTATCTAATTTCTTCAATTTAGTTGGGGATAGGTATTTTTAAACCTGGACTAGAAATTACAGCACACTCTTCTGGAATATTCTGAGTGCTTAACATTTTACCTTCCTGTGGAAACTGGTTGAATTTTATCTTAAAAATAAATTTTAATTTTTTTTAAGAGATTTGGATTTACATAAAAATTGAGAAGATAGTATTAAGAATTCCTATATATTTTGTGCACAGTTTACACTATTAACATATTAGTATGACATATTTATTATAATTAATAAATCTGTATTAATACTTCATTTATTATAATTATTATTAATACTTCAAAATTATCATTATTATTATTAATCATAGTATTATTAATAGTAGTACTTTGGTACCAGGAATTGAAACCAGTGTTTAAGCACCCTAGTCCTTTTGTGTGTGGGGGGGGGGGCGGGGCAGGAGTACTGAGGATTGAACTCAGTAGCACTTGGCCACTGAGTCACATCCCCAGCCTTATTTTGTATTTTATTTAGAGACAGGGTCTCATTGAGTTGCTTAGCACCTCACTTTTGCTGAGGCTGGCTTTGAATTTGTGATCCTCCTGCCTCACTCTCCTGAGCTGCTGGGCTTACAGGTGTGTGCCACTATGCTTGGTTTAACGCATTATTATTAATCTAGGCCTGTAATTCAAGTTTCTTAGTTTGTTCCTAATGTCTTCCCTCCACCCCAGGATTCAATCCAGTAGATCACACTATATTTAGTTATCATGTCCATTTGTCTCCTCTTGGCTGTGAAGTTTCTTAGACTTTCTTGGTTTTCATTATCTTGACAGCTTTGAGGGTTACTGATCAGTTACTTAGTAAGGTGTCCCACTATTAGACTCCATATGATTTTTTTTTTAAATGAATGCAAACTAATTGCCATTTTAATCATCCACGGAGTACTAGCCTATTGTGTTAGATAAAGGAGGTCATTGGAAGCATGGGCTCTGAATTGCTAGTTTGCAAATGAGAGGCATGTTCTCAAGTAAGCTGTTTTCTACCTCCAGGAACTCCCTAACCTGGGGAGAAGCAATTCCTCTCTGAGTCCACAATGTACAAAAATGTTAAAGCATCAAAAAATACAGGAAATAAAAAGCACAACTAGTACACAGTCATTGATCCTCTTACTTCTTTGTAATGCTGCTTTTTTCAGAGTATCATGTCATTAGAATCATGGAGACTACCAGATTATCTTACTTCACTTAACAATGTGCACTTAAGATTCTTCCGTGGCTTAATAGCTCATTTATTAAAACTGTCCAATAATGTTCTATTGCATGGATGTGCCAATTTTTTAATCCAATTACTAAAGGAAATCTTGATTGCTTCCAGTTTTTGACGATTACAAATACAGCTGCCATACACATTCATGTGCAAGATTTTGCATTGAGGTATTTTTTTAATCAATTGGGTAAATATCTAGGACTATAATTGTTGTATCAATCTAAGACTATCTTTAGCTTTGTGAGAAACTGCCAATGTCTTCCACAATGTTTGTACCATTTGCGTTCCCAGCAATGAATGAATTTCACATCTTTGTTGGTGAAACATTTGTTTAGATCTTTTCCCCATTTCTTAAGTGACTTTTTTATTTTCTCAGTGCTAAGTTTTAAGAGTTACCTGTATATTTTAGGTAAAATTCCTTTATCAGTTAGGTAGTATATTAGTCAGGGTTTTACAGAGAAACAGAACAAATCCTGTGTGTGTGTGTGTGTGTGTGTGTGTGTGTGTGTGTGTGTGTGAGAGAGAGAGAGAGAGAGAGAGAGAGAGAGAGAGAGAGAGAGAGAGAGAGAGAACACACCAATGAAGTTAGTGATTATCTCATTATCTCTGTCTAAACCCAAAGGCCTTTGCTTTAGCTTTTCTACTGCTGTGACATAACAAAAACAATTAGAAGAGGAAACCTTTATTTTGGGCCTCATGGTTTCATAGATCTCAGTCCATAGATGGCCTGCTCCATTCCATGCTTTGGGGCTTGAAGTGAGGTAGAACATCATGGCAAAGGGTGTGGATGAGGAAACAACTGGGAACATGGCACCAGGAAGCAGGGACAGAGAAAGACAGCTCCCCTCACAGACAAAATACAAATGCACCCAGTGCACCCCCAGTGACCTACTTCCTCCAACCACACCTTACCTGCCTGTAGTCACCACTCAGTTAATTCCTATCAGGGAATTAACATACTGATTAGGTTAAGACTCTTATAACTCAATCATTTTACCTCTAGACTGTCTTGCATTGTCTCACACATGAGCTTTTGAGGGACCACTAATATCTAAACCATAGCAGCTTTGGAACCTAGGAAGCTGCTGTGCAAATTCCAGAGTCAAGATGATCAGAAAACCTGGAGTTCTGACTTTTAGGGCAGAAGAAGTGTGCTCCAGCTCCAGAAAAGAGGAAATTCACCTTTCCTCTGCTTTTTTATTTCATTCTGACCCTCAACTCATTATTGTTACCACCTTATGGTAAGGTGGTTGGTGGATCTTCCTTATTCAGTCCACTGATTTGAATGCTAATCTCTCATGGAACCACTCTTGTAGATAAACTCAGAATAATGTTCTATCAGTCTTTTGGTTGTCTCTTAACCAAGGCCAGTTGGCACCTATGATTGACACCTGGTTTGCAAATATTTTCCTCCAGTATGTGGCATGTCTTTTGTTTTTCTAAAAAGTTATTTTTCATAGAACATAAGTTATTGCTTTAATAAAGTTGAGTTTAGCATTTTCTTCGTTTGTGAATTTTGAGTTTCCATCTCACTGCTTACATTATCCATCTGCTTTTGCATGCTGTCTAGCTCTTGTGTTAGATTCCTTAACATATTAATCATAGTTATTTTAAATTGTTTATCTGAAAATTCAAAATCTACACCATATCTGAGTCTGGTTTTAATGCTTGCCTTTACTTTTCAGACTGTTTTTCTTGTGTTTTAGCCTACTTTGAAATTTTTTTGGTTGTTCAAAGATGGACAACTTTATTTCTGTGATATAAATGATATATCCAAAACATATATATTTAGAAGTATAATAATAAAATATACCAGTGAATACATCACCCAAGAAACAGAAACATGCTTCTTGATCTATTTATTTTATTCCTTCTACAAGGTAAGCCATTCTTTGTTTTAAACTTCACAAACTTGGTATGATGCTGCATGTGTCTAAACTTTTTTGCTCAAATATTACGTTTCTAAGATTTATTTGTATTGATCCACAAAGTTGCAACTCATTCATTTTTACGTGATTTTTTACATATGTCAGCATACCACTGTGTGTGTGTGTGTGTGTGTGTGTGTGTGTGTGTGTATGTGTGCATAAAATTTGGGGTTATTCATGTTTTACTGCTATTACGATACTTTTATGAACCATTTTATACATCTCTCAGTAAACTTGTGTAAGAAACTAGTCTGTTAGGGAATGTGACCCTTCAAGCATATAACACATCTTTCATTTTTTATTCATTTATCTGTTTTTTTTTTTTTTTTTTTTTTTTTCTGTTCCTCAGACTGGGTAATTTCAATTGACCTATTTTTGTGTTCACTGATTCTTTCTTCTGGCTGTTTGAATCTGCTCCTAAAGCCCTCTAGTGAATTTTTTAGTTCACTTATTGTATTTTTAAACTCCAGGGTTTCTATTTGGGTTCTTTTTTATATTTTCAGTCTTCTTGTTAGGAATTTTGACTGGTGAGACTTTGTTCACGTGTTTGCCTTTATTATTTTTGCACGTTTTTTGTTAAATCTTTGAACATATTGAAGTAGTCGATTTATAGTCCTTGTCTAGTAAGCTCACATCTAGACTTCCACAGGAATAGTTCATAATTTCTTTTTGTCCTATTTATGCAGCCTACTGTCTGTCTTTGGATACTTCTTAATTTTTGTTGTAATGGACATTTTGATAATTATTTGGTACTTTGGAAGTGAGATTTTCATCATTCATTTTTGCTAATTGTTACAGTAGTAGTTTGTTTAGTGACATTTCTGAACTAATTTTGTCAAGTCTATTCTTCATTGTGTGTCCACTGAAATTCCTGTCTTGTTAGCTGAGTGGTCATCTAGTTATTCAACAGACACTTCCTTTAACACCTGAAACCAAATTAAATATTCACTCAATCTTTGCAGGTGAGTCCTATGTTTGTATTGGGGTTTGACTTCAACTTTCTGATAAGAATTTTGCTATTTGGCCTTAGTCTTCACATCCTAATCATTCTTAAGTCTTCAAGGCAACCAAAGAAATAAATCATGGACCCTCTTGGGTATATCTGAGCATGTGTCCAGCTCTAAGCCAGTAACCTTCTAGATTCCCAAAGATATGTGAGAACTTTCAAAGCCCTCATCCTTTAAAGCATCTCATTCCCCAAACGATTCCTTCTAAACAATTTTAGTTAATCTCTTGTTTTTCCAACTGCTATCCCAACTGTTTTTCCAATTGCATTTTATATATATATATATATATATATATATATATATATATATATATATATGTAGGCCAATGATCCATAGGAAGGTGTCTCAGCTGTGGGAAAGTTCCTAGTTGGTCACAGAAAAAGATGCAAGACCTGTGAATTGATTATTCAGGGAACCACAAAACATAGGAAACAGACACAATTCATGGAGAATGACACTCTTCCTGCTTTCTATGGTAACCTGATGAGCACCTGCACTGGGAATCTAGGCTGCTCGCCAAGGCTTCCTCAGAGCTAGGAACTGCCACCAGAGTAAGTTAAAGCTCTCCAACATCTTTTACTGAGATTTAAATTTGTTTCTTGATTAGCCATTCCCTTGGGTGCAGTGAGTTTTTGAGTAGTTCTAGAATTTTGAAATACAATGATTATAACAGTATTTTCCAGTCTATTAATTTCTTTCTGTGAAGGAGACAGGCTTTTAGAGTTCCTGACTCCAACATTTTCCTGTCACTCCCTTGGTGATTTTTATTTGCTTATTAAATCAGTTAATGAGAGAAACTTGTCACATTTTCTTTTCTATTTTTAGGTTTGTTCTTTTTTTTTTAAATCACAGTTTGCTTCGTATATTTTGGGGGATATAGTGCTAGACACATTTAACATTTAAGATATGATATTTTTAATAATCTCAATGCATTGACCTTTTAATCATTATGAAATATTTATTATTCTCTGGGAAAAATTTATACCTTAAATTCAACTTTCTCTGCTATTACTGTAATTTTAGCAGCTTTCTTTTTGTCAGTGTTTGCGCCCATATCAATTTTCTTTTCAAATTTCCATACTTTTCCTGATAATACATGCACCAGGAAAAGTACTGTAAACTGTAAGCAAGCAATTATTATTGGGTTTGATGTGTTTCTTTTTTTTTTTTCCTTGCAAATATATTAGAGCATCCTTGCCTTTCACATGGTTTATGTAGCTCATTTGTTTTCAAGGGGAGTTGCAAACATGTTTGGGTTTATATATTCCATATTGCCATTTATTTTCTTTCTTTCCCACTTATTCACTTTTTCCTGCTAATTTTTTCTTCCACAAAATTAAACTTTTAAATTATTTCTTTGTTTCCTATTAGTCTGTTCATTATAATTCCTTTTACTTTAGTATTTGTATTAGATGTTAAAATGTATTTGACTTAGGAATCTTTAATATACCTTTCTACTTCTAACTTAAGTCAAAGGCTTAAAACAATTTACCCCTTTCTTTTTGTATTATTGTTTTCATTTATCATCATCTTCATCATTATTATCATCATGCTATTACTATTATTATTTTCTTTAGTGAATATTAGAATTTACTCTTCTTATTGCTTTTTATTTTCTTCTTGCATTTTTCAGACTTCATTCAGCATTAATAGTCTACCTATAGAAATTCATTTAGTATTTTCTTACTGATAATTTTTGGTAATTAGTTTTCTTAGTTTTGTTTAGCTGAATGGTCTGTTTAGATTATCCTAGGTTCTTTGGATTTCTATGTCAGTTTCAGAATCACCTTGTGTATGTCTACAAATACTTTGTAGATATTTTGATAGGAATTTCATTGAACTTGTATTTCAATTTAAGAATTGGCATCTTTATTTTGTTGAATATTCCAAAGATGAACATTGTATGTCTCTTCTTTTATTTAGGTCTTCTTTGATTTCTTGACCAGAATTTTAATGTTTTAGGTGTAAATCTTATATGTGTTTTGTTGAAAATAAACAAGTGATTTTTATTTGTAGTGATTATAAAGTGGTCTCATGTTTTCAATTTTGATTTCTAATTATCCACTGTTAGCATGTAGAAATGCTTGATTTTTACTGTTTACCTTTTATTCTGTGACCTTGTCAATCTCATTAGGTAGAGGAGTTTTCATTTATGATTTTCTACATGGACAATCATACCTTCTAAAAGTTGGAGCAATTTTCTTTCTTTTCTATCATTGGGCACGAATTCCAGCACTGTGTTAAATATGTGTGGTTACAATGGAAATCTTTGATTTCTTCCCAATCTTCAGGAAAGATCATTTAGTATTCCAACATTAAGTTTGATAGTATGATGTTGGCTGCAGGTATTTTTTTTTTTTTTTTTTTTTCTTTTTAGATGCTTTTGGTCAAGTTGAGAAAGTTTTTACTATAAACTTTTTGGGGGGATCAAATACCTTTTCTGTATCACTTGATGTAATTTTGTGATTTTTTTTTTTCCTTAGAAAGTTAATATGATTAATTTTTAAATTGTAAGTCATCCTTTCATTCCTAGGATAAGGACTCTCTTGGTTGTGGCATACAAATTTTTTATATATTCTGGTTCATTTGGTTTGCCAACATTTTATTGGGGATTTTGCATCTTTGTTCATGAGGTACATTGATCTTTAAAAAATAATAGAATTTTTTTTTCATATGAGGATAACCTGACTTTATAAAGTGAGTTGAATTATGTCCCCTCATTCTCTATTATTTTGAAAATTGTGTAAAATTAGTGTTGTTTCTTCTTTAAATTTATATTAAAAGTCTTCAGTGAAACCATGTGATCCTGGAGATTGTCTTTTAGAGAGGATTTAATTACAGATTCAACTTTTTTTTTTTTTAAATTTATAGAATTACTTGCATTACTTGTCTGTAGAATGTGTTATTTCTCTCACTGGTAATTTGTATATTCCCTCTCTTTTTATCAGTATTACTAGAAATTAATTTCATTCATCTTTTAAAAAATTTGGTTTATTTTCTCTACTGTTTTTCTGTTTTTCCATTTTACTAACTTCTCTTTTTATCTTTTTAATTTTCTCTCTTTTGCCATTTTGGGTTTACTTTGTTCTTATTTTCCTTGCTTTTTAGGTAGTAAACTAGATTCTTGTTTTGAGACTTTTCTTATTGTCTTATATTTATTTCTAAAGCACTGTTATAACTGCACCCATTTTGATATGTGGTTTTTCCACTCCATTAACTATGTTTGTTTATTTCCCTTGAGACTTTCTCTTTGATCCACAGGTTTCGTACAATTGTGTTTAATATTCAAGTGTTTTGAAAAAAAAAATATTGTACTTTTCTATCATTGATTTCTAGTTGGAACCCATTATGGTCATAGGACATTTTTGTCTTACATTTAACATTTTGGTCGGTGTGTACCATGGATTGATCCCAGGGTGCTTAACCACAGAGTCACCTCCCCAGACCATTTTATTTGTTATCTTGAGACAGAGTCTTGCTTAGTTGCTTAGGCTTTAAGTTGTTGATGCTTGCTTTGAACTTGTGATCCTTCTGCTGTCAGTCTCCTGAGCCTGTAGGAACATCATCTACACTATGTTGTTTGGTGGTGTTCAGTTGTTCTCAGTTAAAACTGATTTGTTGTTGTTGTTATTTAGAGATTGTATCAATAACTGAGATAGTAGTGTTGTGAACCTACTTGTTTCTTATTTCCTTTCTCCTTGCTTTACTTCATAAATTTTGCAGCTCAGCTATTTGGTAGATGCACAGATTCACATTTAGGCTCACCATCTCTTGTAGATGAATTGACTGCCTTATTTTGCTAATATATCTATTTGCTCTTCGTAATTTTCTTTTCTCTGAAACCTATTTCACCTGATGTTGCTATAAACACTCCAGCATTCTTTTGGTTAGTATTTCCATGAAATATATTTTTTTTTTACCTTTACCTCTGACACACCTGTATCATTGTATTTGACGTAAGTTTCCTGTAGACAAAGATTAGTTAGGTAAACTCAAAATATTCTATTCTGCAAATCTTTATAAATGGGTATGCATATACTGTTGGAAATTAACGTACTTATTTTTATGTTTGGATTTAAATCTACCAAACAATTAATTGTTCTTGTGTTACTCTGGCAAAATCTAGCAATATTTGTATTTAAACATTTGCATGGGTTCGCTCTCATTTCAAAAGCGGAGGCCATTTGGGGTCTTAGGCTTATATCTTATCAGGCTTTATGTGTGGGATGACCTGGGGCTTTGTTCCCCTGTGACGTGTTCACAGAGGTTTCAGGACATGTGCATCTGAACATGATCCATAATCCAGATAACCTCTAAGCTTGCTTACCCCTATAAGCTAGCATGCCCTATTGTTCCTAGTCTTAATGTGTTCCCTTTTCCATTTTTGCTTTTATTCTTTTCAGGATTATCAAATACATAAAATTTGGGGGTCTTATTTTTTAATATTCTGTCTTGAGTCTTCATAATAATACCAAGTATACATTGCTTCATTTACTTCTCCTAACAATTCTATAAAGTAGATATCAATATTCCTATTTTACAGATAAAAAACAGATAAGGAGTCTTTCAAGCTATTTGCCTCCTATAGTGAAATACATTTTCAGAATTCAGAAGAATTTAGAGAAGGTATACAGGTATAGTCTGTCAAGCAGAAGGCAGTATTCAGTATTGGAAATATAAAAAATAGAATTTCAGAAGACCCTGGCATTGGTCATTTAAATTTATCAGAAATGGGGCTTGAGTACGGTGATTTTTAGTTTCTAATTAAGCTGCCGATTCATCTGGAATGAATGTACCCATCAATCATATCCCCCATGTCTACATTTCTTAGCTTATTTTAACAAAATAGTGTGGCAGAACTTCTAGCTATACAGAATGTCAAATATTTTACTAACTTCAATAGTTTAGATGTATATAACTAACAAAAGACTGGTATCCAGATCATATAAAGAACTCCTATAAATCAATGTGAAAGTTATGAATAAACAAATTTTGTAAGTGGTTAAGGGGTGAGAATTGGCAATTCACCAAAGAATTTAAAATGAAAAAAAAAAATCCCTAAATTTTCCAGGAACCAAGAGGTAATAGTATTTCATACCAATCAGATTCACGCAAAACAAGAAGTCTGATAATAACATATGTTAGTTTAGAGCAAAATAGGAAAACTCACACATTGTTATTGCACCACTCTGGGTAGCATTTTGAAAGTATCTAATATTAAATATTTGTATTCCCTGTACCACACTAGCAAAATCACTCCAAAGTACGATTTTGTTTGTTTGTTGTTTGTCTTGCTTTTGGCTTGTAGTATTGGGGATTGATTCCAGGGGCATTCTACCATTGCAGTACATCCCCAGTCCTTTTTATGAGTCAGAGTTTTGCTGTAAATTGCCCAGCCTGGCCTGAAACTTGTGATCCTCCTGTCCCAGGCTCCTGAGTTGCTGGGATTATAGGCATACATCACTGCACCTGGCCCAAAGTATGTCTTAAAGAATCTGTAAGGCAGGAACCAAAAGAGGTTGGTTGAAAATGTAATGAATTTTCCTATTTTCTATATTAATTCTTATTGGCTGATCTTACCCAGACTATCAAAGGCAGGTTGCTGTTCCAATTCTTCTTCTTTCCTCAATCTGAGACCCTTGTTCTAGGTTTAAATGTCTGGGCAGGCAAACCAGAAATGCAGTAATTGAAATAGCAAGCATTACAGCCAAACCTGCATCTAGGCAATTTTTCTGTTAACTATGTTGAAAGAGAAAATGGCAAATTATTTCAGAAGCTGCTTCAGGAACAATTCCCATTCTCTCGTGGCACACCATCCGTATCACTTGGCAAAGCAGGATAGAATATCCATCATAGTAGTAAATACTCTATGATGGCATTGAAAACTTGTACTAAGACACCGTGGAAAACTGGAAATACCAGATATTTTCATGCTACATTAATGTTGAAGGGACTTATGGAAACAAACTAAACTCCACTGAGAGCTCCAGGCTCATTCTGCTTTGCTTCACAGACATTTTTAAAAATGCATGGCTTGGCCAAGTGCCTGTGCAGTTTTTGGAATAGGGCATTTCTACATATTTTAACCTTTTAGAAATTTAATCTTTTTGAAATTCAATTTCTTTGTAAATACAATGAGTCTAAATGATGACCATTTTATAGAGAGATTTTTGTGAGGAATATGTAAAATTGTAAATGAAAACTTTTAGCATCATGATTGGCAGACTAAGAACCTGAGCTCAGGGAATATTAACTGCTTTCCAGTTTCTCTGAGGATAATACCAATGTGAAAAGAGTTTAGAGAATAATAGAACAACCTGCCATGTTTCTTTTAAATGTAATGTCTTGTCAAATTTGCCTTGGATTATTCTTTAAGAAATAAATCTTCATAGGCACAATTTAAGTCTCCCATGTCCTATCTATAATTCTATTTACCTCCTTCCCTAGAAATAAATTTTGCTCACATTTATCATTCCCATACCTTTAAAAATATTTAATTAAAAAATAAAAATTGTCTTTATTCACTCTTAGACACTTCTATATGCTTCATATGTCTACAGATGAAAACAAACAAGTGGTAAGCAGTAGTGTGTGTGTGTGTGTGTGTTTTACCTTTAATAAATAAAAATGGTCTACATTTTATGATTTGAATGAACTTAAAATCAACTTCGTGTTTTCCCAAGCAGATAACAAATTGTCCCAGAATAATATAGTAAATAATTCATTCTTTTCTATTGATTCATAATGCCATTCTGATCATATATCAAGTGTACTTACAGGCATGTGATTGACTTTTGAATTTCCTTCTGTTCTACTGGTCCCACCATGTATCCCTGTGCTAATTCCACACTTGTCTAAATCATAACAGCTTTGTAATAAGCTTGATATTTTCTGAAGCAATTCCTTCTATATTCTTTTTATGATAGTGGCTATTCTTGAATTTCTTATTTTCTGTGTTAACAGAATGTGTTCAATTAAACACACATACATTTTAGATATTTACTTAGAATTTGTGGAATTATCTGGGCAGAATGGACATGTTTGTAATATTGCATCTTCTAATTCATAAACATAGTGTATCTTGGTGCATTATGTTGGGAGTATGGAGTAGGAAGGACAGTAGAATGAATCTGACATTATTACCCTATGTACATATATGGCTGCATGACTGGTGTGATTTCTACATCATGTACAACCAGAAGAATGAGAAATTACATTCCATTTATGTGTGATGTGTCAAAATGCATTCTACTGTCATGTATAAGTAATTAGAACAAATTTTTAAAAAAGAAAGAAAGTGAGACAGTTGTTAAAGGCGGGAAGGCAGATTTTACACATTGCTGCATTGGAGAGGGTCTAGGATAAACGGAACTCAACTTGGGTAGTATAGAGATGACTGGGCATTGTAGAGGGAAATTGAGGGTATAGGGAGAAGTCAGTGGAGGCTTGAGTGGAGAGAGGGAAGTGGAAAGCTACAATGAGCAAATGGTGGTGGTGGGCTGATCAACATGATTTGGCTGTCTGGACTTGCTAATTGGGGCTTATCAAAGCTCAGCTTCCACCTTCACACAGAGATTACAAGATAAGAGCTCTATACTGAGGTGTTGGTTGGAACAAACAGTAAATTCTTTGGCAGCTTTGAGCTATCCCATGGTGGATTTTTAAGAGAGAGCTAAATGTTTAACAATCTTAACAGAAAACCAGTCAATAGTATCCCATATCAACAAATCAAGAATTGCATGTTTGTATATCATATCAAATAAGTGGTCTTTGCTAGACAAACTGAGACAGTTTAAGAGTCACTTAGGTAAAATGTAAGGTCATGTACATAAAATAAAGGCAGTTACATTTTTATTGTTTTCCTGCTCTGTAGATAGATGGATGCAAAATAGTTAAAAAGAAAAAAAAAATGTATTCATGGAAAAAGTCATTGACAATCTCCTAACAGGTTGAGATATTGTGTTTTTTTAACCACACATTTCAATGTGTTGCTTAATTACCTGCAATGATGTGTGAGAAAGTTGGCATTTCTTTCAATGCTTCTTCAAATTCATACAAAATTCCTACCTATTTATTATTTTTACTGTCATATGTATATAAAATCACCTTGTTTTACAAACATAATTTTCATAGTTGCTATATCTCTAACTAAATGGATTTAATGCCTATCACAAATACTTTCAACAAGGCTTTTTTTTTTTTAAATGGAAGTTAAATAACTTTTTTAGTTTTATATAAGCACTTAGTTTGAATAAGTGTTAATTCAAATTCAACCTAATTCCAAGTTATTTAAGTTATATAGGATCATATATATTTTCAAAAAAACATTTACCAAATGTTAATAACTATATATGAATGTCAGAATTTTTTAAATTATTTTTAATTGTCTTTATTCTTCTCTTTATTATCAGGATGTAGTAGTTCTGCAAAAAAAAAAAGTACACTTACAAATCTGATATAATAATACTAGGAACAATTTAAAAAATCATGAAGGAAAGGTATTATAGATTGAAGCTTTGATGTATAATAAACCTGAATGTTAGTTTACAACATCATCTCTTATGTGTAGCATATTTCTGACTCTCATAACTAATAGTGATAGTAATTATGATAATAGCACCACAGTTTACAGAACTTCCTATTTGCTTATTCCAGAATCAGTGTATTCTGAGTTCTGGTAGATACATTGCTAATTTATTAAGAGTTCATTTCTATATGATGAAGTCCAATATTCTTTACATTATCCTGGACTCTTAGATGTCTTAAGTGGATTCTCTTAGAACATCCTTACTTATTTCTGACCTATTCCTATTTATATCAAACTCATACATAGTTTCAAAACTTGGCTTTTGATTATAAGACATCGTTTCCCCATCTGTTCTACACAACTGCTATCTCCAACTTCCTTTTTAGGGCTTTATTTGAACTTTTTTCTCTACTGTTTTCTTTTTTTTTCTTTTTTTCGGCTTCATATAACAAACCTTGCCGGTGGTTAATCCTCAGTAGCCCAACTCCCTGCAGTAGCCCACCTGCAGACTCTGGCACACTGTAGAAGTCTTCTGATAAAGAAGCTTCAGTTTGAGGCCAAGTAAGATACTGGTTAAGTGCCTCATAATTGAGATAATCTGGCTTTGGTCCCAATCCAAGTTCTGACTTTCACTGGCATATGATCTAAGAGCCATACTTAAGTCCCCTGGTTCTCTATTTCCTGGTCTGTTTGCGGAGATCAGTGTTCTTTCCACTTAAGGTTGTTTTAAGGATAAAACGAGATAACTTACATAAAGTGCTTTCCATAATGTAGGCTATAGGGAAAATGTTCACTGAATGACTTTTATTTATTATCAAATAGCAAAAGCAAAGTTTTTTTTTTTTTTTTCTTTAGGAAATTGAAAGTAGGGCACATTCTGGGCTGAAAATTGCTCTTTTCAGACTAATGACTTTAAAATATGCTTTTACTTCTATGTTCCTGAGAACGCAGTGGGCGGCACTACCCATTTCAGTACCTACCACTATCTTAAATTGCATTTTCCTGCCTGAAAAGATATTTTAAATTGCCCTATGGGTAATTCTCATTTCTCGGAAATCTGTTTTATTCTGTTTCCCTAAGACACTTCCTCTTCATCCCCAAACTGTTGGATAAAGAAGCTTTCCCATCACAGAAGAACACGAATCAACTATAAATTGGGAGATGCCGTGGATGGTGCATATTTCTTTTGGAAGAATCATTGTTACATATCTGACTCAACACTTATTTCTAGGAGAACAAGTTGTTCAGGAAGGAAATCTATTTCCATAGCTAAAATGGAAGTTTTATTTAAGAAGTGCAATTGGAATAAATCGCTCAAGAGAAAGTGGTTAAAGTGCACAGCTGCTGGTTTCAAATTTAACACTATTTGTATGTGAAAAAGTGGCTGGGAAAGTTTTTCTTTTACTGATGGGTAGTCTTAAGGCACGTGAAAGTGTTCTCCATTCCCCGTGATGCCAGAGAAGGCATAAAGCTGAGGCTCCTTGGCTTTAAAAAAAAAAAAGGTGGGGGTGGATTTCTAAGTAACCTGAGTGTTGCTGCTACAAACAAAATATTTTAAAAAATCCTTACCCAAGTGGATCTAGAACTCACGGAATTTTATATCCGACCCAAGGCTGTGTACTCAGGGAGTATGCGCGACCAAGATCCACAGCCCAGTGACTCTTGATGCTCATATGCAGAGTTCCATCATCTCAGCAGGAACCTCTTCATTTTATGTTTCTCCCTGTCTCACTACCTTGTTTGGTAACTCAGCTTCTCTCAGCCTTTTCACCTCCTTTCCTTTTTCTCTCTCCTATTTCTGCTTCCATTTTCTACCTTTTCTTTCCCTTTGCATATCTTAGCAATAATGATTTATCTCCAGGTTTTCTGCCACCTCCTTTTCTTCCCTTCCCCGATCACTTCTTCCTATTTTTCTGTCCTTTCTCTACTTCTTCCTAGTTTTCTTTTATTCCTATTTTCTCTCTTGTCACCAACCAAATGAGAGGTGGAAAGTATACTAACCACGGCTGTCCAAACACTTCTTCATGAAACCATACCTGACTCTGCAGTTAGGAGCCAACTTCTGCTTCTCTGGATTTTCCTGACAACTCTATTCATCTCTGCCTTATCCCTGCTTCCCTAGCAACTGAGCACCTACCGACTGTCCTGTGTCACAGTGGAAGCTCTTTGCACATAAGCATAGTGACTTTCCATTATTTTCTCTTCCACAAAGCATAGTATAAGGGCTTGCAATTGGTATAATATTTACCCAATAGATATTCTGAATATATGTACAAAATGGTCACAATGACAATTTGATGTGTTATCAGAGATTGCATGTTTTGTCTGCTGTGAAAATTCTATACTCTCTATAGGCTGCTAAGAAGATATTAATCTGCAAGATAAATTTCCAAAGGGACGATATTTTAGAAAAATACTCAGTGTTTAGATATCACAGGTTTTGAATTGGAGTAATCACTGTGTTTACCATTGGATCTAAATGAAATGTACTGGGTATTGTGTGGGCGAGAAGAGAATGAGTCGGTGATAGTTGTAGAGACAAGGACATGTTTAGGCCCTGAGGGAACTCCTTATGATAAATGTTCTACAGCACAATAATAACATCTAACAGACCTCAATGAATCCAGAATCTACTTTATTGTTTGATTTCAGACTTCTAAGAGGGACTCAATCAATATCTCTTCTCTGCCTCCTTTCCTTTCAAGGTCAAGGGAGAAGATAAATTGGTAGGTCTCCATGATAAGGTTTTAACTTTTACTGTGATAAACAAAGAATGTAAAGCTAACCTGGATTTGAAGGATTTTGTGTGATCTCACCACAGTAAAAGCCAAGTCTTACGTGATGTTTGCCTTTCTTCTTTCTCCCCAAAGTCTTTTATTAGTCTCTGGTATATATATATATATATATACTTTTTTTCCCTCTCTCTCTCCCTCTCTCTATACCAGTCACTGATTCCTTCAGTAGGCTGGACATATATACTTCCAACTGGGTTTTGTTTTGTTTTGCCAAGACTGTTTTCCAGATGTCCCTGTGACTCCCTTCCTCTGTACTTCTATGTGATTAATTAGAAATATGTTTTTTTTGTCAGAGAGAAATTTCTTCTCCACCTTCTCTATAAACTGCAACCTCCTTACTTTTTACCCCTCCTCTTCCTCTTTTTCTTTTTTATGTTTATTACAGTTACTCTAACATTATATGCCAACTTCTGGGCCACCTTCATGGCTCCACACTTGGTCTTATGCTCTGCTCTTACCAACTTGAAATTCTTATAACCTTGAACATTTTTTGTTATTATTGGACCCTCAGATTAAGTAGCCAGTCCTAAGTTTACTTATCGTTTGTACTATCTGTCTCTCTTTTAAAATATAAGCTGGTTGAGGGTTATAATTTTCATCTTCTTGGAGCATGCTACCCATATTGAGAAATCTTTGTATATAAATAAGTGAGTGGAGCAATGGGCTGATGATAGAAGTAACTTAGGTGAATTTATTGCTTGCCTTTTTATTCCCCACATTTTTCTGCTCTGGTATAAAAATATGTGATGGAACGGAGATTTGTTTTTTCCATTTAGGTAGCAAAAGTTAATCACGGTTGACAAAATTAAAAATCCCAAACATGGTGGGCTCTGAGAAATGTAAACTGGAAGTCATTGCATTGCATTGTGGGTCTCTGAAGGTGCAGGTTCAGGAAGTACTAGGGAAGATCTATAAAACACACAAGAAGGCCTGGGCTTTGCAAGGCCCACAGACTCCACAGCACCCCTCATTTTGAGAGATTGCTCCCACTCCACATGAAGCGCATAGGTATAGAATCTGAGAAGCTTGGAGCCTCCTGGCAAACCTGGAAAGAAACTGCAGCTGCTTTTCTCATTTGCTCTCTTTCTTTGTTAATAAAGAATATATATATATATATATATTTAAGAATATATATATATATATATTTACATTTATATTTTTATGATTGCAATATGTACCTAACATAAAATTTACCATTTTAGCCATGTAAGTGTTCAATCTGTCAACAGTGAATGCATTCATATTGTTGTGTAAACATTACCACCATCCATTTCCAGAAAATTTTCATCTTTCCCAAATGAATTTTTGTACCTGTTAAACAATTTTGTTTCCCCTCATCCAAGCCCCTGATGAGCACATTCTACTTTTCATTTCTATTAATTTGACTACTCCAGAGATCTCATACAAATGGAGTCACATGATATATGTATTTTTGAGACTGGTTCATTTCATTGAGCAGGAGTCTTCAAGATCCATCCGTATTGGAGTATATATCAGAATTTCCTTCCATTCGAAATACTGAATAATATTCCACTGTATGTATATTTCACATTTTGTTCTTTAATCCATCTATTGATAGGCACAGATTAATTCCATCTTTTAGCTTTTGTAAATAATGCTGCTATGGGATTGGGTATGCAAATATCTGCTCCAGATCATGTTTACCAATGTTTCTGAGAAAGAAGTAGAATTGTGAGATCATAATGTTAAGTATTTTAATCTTGTGAAGAATTTTCATACTGTTTTCCAGAGAAATGGAACCATTCTATATGCTCATCAACACTACACAGGGTTCCACTTTCCCTATAACATTGTCAACCTCTTTTCTTCTTCTTCATTTGTAGTCATTTTAATTTAGTTTGCATTTCTCTATTGATTAATGATTTTGGACATCTTTTTGTGTACTTGTTGACCATTTGTATATTTTCTTTGGGGAATATATATATTCAACTTCTTTTTCTATTTTTATTTTTTTGTGTTTAAATAAAAGATAGGGTCTTTGCTATGCTGCCCAGGTTGGTCTAAAATTCAGTCCTCCTGCCTCAGCCTACAGACATTCTCTGGTACACCCAATGGAGGAGTTCTCCATTTAGGATGTTAATTCCATACCAGGTATGTGATTTACAAATATTTTCTTCCATTCTGTGAGTTGCATTTTTCCTCCATTGATAGTGCCATTTGATACACAAGTTTTTAATTTTGACGTATTCCTGTTTACCTGTATTTTCTTTTGTAGTCAGTCAAGGAATCATTGTCAAATTCAATGCCATTAAATTTGGAAATGTTTTCTTCTAAGGGGTTTATAGTTCTACCACCTACATCTAAGTCTTTAATTCATTTTTTAGTTGATTTCTTATATGAAAGGTTCCAACTTGATTCTTTTTCATGTGGACATCTAGTTTTCTCCACACTGTTCTTTGGAAAGACTTTCCTGGATTGAATGATCATGAATCCCTACTGAAAATCATAATTTGATCATATACATGTGGGTTTATTTCTGGACTCTCTGTATTCCTTTTGTCTGTATGTCTGTCTTTATGTCAGAGTACCACACTATTTTGATTACTGTTTTGAAAATAGAAATTATTTGACTTCAACTTTATTCTTATTGTTTGGTCTGTTTGGGCTCCCTTGAAATTTCCTGGGAATTTTAGGATGGCCTTTTCTATATCTGAAAAACAAACAAACAAACAAATCTCTGTTAAGGATTGCATTGAATTTGTGTATCTTTGTGTAGTGATAATGTCTTATTTTGAGTTTTCTAATTTTTGAATAAGGATGTCATTTCATTTATTTGCATCTTATTTAATTTCTTTCATCAATATTTTGTAGTTTTCAATGTAAGAATTTTTCTTAACCTCTGATTATATTTTAGTATTTTATTCTTTTTGTTGATATTGCAAATGGAATTGATTTCTTATTTTCCTTCTGAATTGTTATAATTTTAGTATATAGAAACATGAATGATTTTTGTATGTTGATTTTGTATATTGTCACTTTGTGGAATTATTTCATTTAGTTATGTGTCTATGTAATTTCTTTGCATAAAATATTCTACATAGACATTATGTTGTCTGTGAACAGAGGTAAATTTACTTCTCCCTTTCCAATTTGAATGCCCCCCCCCCTTTTTTTTTCTTACATAACTTTTCTGGCCAGGACTTCCAGCACTATGCTAAACAGAAGGGACAAAAGCAGGACTTTCTTTTGTTTCTTCTTTACAACAATTACAAAGTGCTATGATATATGACTGGATATTATTGGAATTATCTTTTGGGTTGTGAAAACCTACTTTTGTAATAGATGTATTGATTCTACATCCATAATTCTGTTGTCTCAGGTGAATACATTTTAATCTTATGTGTCTTTTTTAATTTTTATTTTTACAGACTTCATTTTAATTCATCATACACAAATGGGGTACAACTTTTCATTTCTATTGTTGTACACAATGTAGATTCACACCATTCATGTAATCATACATATATATAGGGTAATACTGCTTGTCTCAGTCTATTATCTTT
Source organism: Sciurus vulgaris (assembly GCF_902686455.1). Classification (NCBI taxonomy): domain Eukaryota; kingdom Metazoa; phylum Chordata; class Mammalia; order Rodentia; family Sciuridae; genus Sciurus; species Sciurus vulgaris. The sequence continues at coordinate 44,067,637 of NC_136464.1, forward strand.
CCTTCCTCCACCCCTTCCCGCCTTATTTTCCTGTACACCATCAAAAGTGCCTCCATTTTTCTCTTGCCCAGCCCTGCCACTCCCCCCACCCCCCACATTATGTATCATCATCCACTTATCAGAGAAAACTTTCAGCCTTTGGTTTTTTGGGCTTGGCTTATTTCACTTAGCATGATATTCTCTAACGCCATCCATTTACCAGCAAATGCCATAATTTTATTCTTCTTTATGGCTGAGTAATATTCCATTGTGTATATATACCACAGCTTCTTTATCCACTCATCAATTGAAGGGCATCAACTCTACTGTAGAGCAATAGTAATAAAAGTGGCATGGTATTGGCACCAAAATAGACAGGTAGACCAATGATACAGAATAGAAGACACAGAGATAAGCCTACATAAGTACAGATATCTCATACTAGACAAAGGTGCCAAAAATAAACAATGGAGAAAAGATAACCTGTTCAACAAATGCTGGTCAAACTAGAAATCCATATGGAATAAGATGAAATTAAACCCCTATCTCTCATCCTGTATAAAACTGAACTCAAAATGGGACAAGGACTTAGGAATTAGATCTAGACCCTTCACCAAATAGAAGAAAAAGTAGGCCCGAATCTTCATCATGTTGACTTAGGACCAGATATCCTTAACAACAAATGCAAGAAATAAAATATGCAAGAATCAATATGCAATAAATAAAAATGCAAAAAATAAAAGCAAGAATCAATAAATGGGATGGATTCAAACTAAAAAGTTTTTTTTTTTTTTTTTTTTTATCAGCAAAGGAAGCAATCAATAATGTGAAAAGACAGCCTACAGAGTGGGAGAAAATCTTTTCCACATGCACTTCAGACAGAGCACTAATCTCCAAAATTTATAAAGTACTTAGAAAACTTTACACCAAGAATACCAAGAACCCAATCAATAAATGGGCTAAGGAACTGGGCAGACACTTCACAGAAGAGGATATACAGGTGATCAACAAATATATGAAAAAGTGCTCATCATCTCTAGTAATTAGAGAAATACAAATTAAAACCACCTTAAGATTTCACCTTACTCCAATTAGAATGGCTATTATCAAGAACAAAAGTAATAATAAGTGTCAGTGTGGAGGTGGGGAAAAAGGCACACTTGTATTTTGCTGGTGGAGTTGCAAATTGGTGCAGCCACTCTGGAAAGTAGTATGGAGATTCCTAAAAAAACTTGGAATGGACCCACTCTTTGACCCAGCTCTCCCACTCCTCTGTTTATACCCAAAGGACCTAAAATCAGCATACTACAGTGATGCAGCCACATCAATATTCATAGCTGCTCAATTCACAGCAGCTAGATTGTGAAACCAACGGAGGTGCCCTTCAATTGATGAATGGATAAAGAATCTTATGTGTCTTAATGCATTAAAGAGTGAGACTCATTAAGGACTGTGGGATTGCAATAATTTGGAATTGCTTAAGGATTTAACCATTCTAGCAAATGTTGAGAGGCCATTGCCAAATTTATAATAAAATGTTTAATTTTGCTGCCAATTTTATAATTAATATTTAATGTTGCTGACTCTTTTGAACTAACTCACATGCTTTCCATTGATTTAAGAACATGCCCTCATGAGGTCCTCACTCTGGTGCCTTACTGGAATACCTAGTTTGGACATTAGATTGAGGCATAACTTTAGTTGAAAAATAGAAAAAAAAATAAAGATGATCTTTTTTGTTGTTGTTGTTCCAGAGTACATGGCATCGTGGAGTAGATATACTTGATTTTTTTTGTGTTATTAGAGACTCCTATGGACAACAATTAATTCCTCCAACCCCCCATCTCATTGGTCCAGAAAGATTCAAGGGGTGCAAAGAGTTATTGGGGGTGTAGCTGCAAAAAGTCAGAATTACCTGGAGCTGGGAAGAGTACTACCATTCTAATTATTATCAATAAATTTTGGGGTATGTCAGGCAAGAAAATATTCCTACTCTCTCAGCATTCCATGTATCTTTCCATAGACGTGAAGCAACTTCCATCCCATAATGATTTCCTCTTTTCATCCCTTTCTTGCTTTCAGTCATAGAAGGAGGAATTGATGTCATTCAGGTGACAAATCCAGCAATGGAGGTTTATCTGGCTTTATCATAGTTTATATTGTGCTTTTTGAATAATCTTTGAAATATTTTCTGAGATGGATTTGTCTCTTGAAGCTACTGATGTTTTGCTGAGTTTCCCCTAACAACTGAGGAATGATAATTCTGTGATACAAAATATACTGAATATCCTACCCATAGAAGACATTGTTAATCAACTAAATTACTTCTCCTAGCTGAATCTTGACTTTATTATTTTTTTTAAATAGAGAAACTCCAAGCACCAGTCACCATTTGAATTTGAATGGACCACAGAGGGAAAACTCATTGCTGCTCAAATGTCAAGTGCATCATTTAAAAATAACCTTTCCTGAATATGTGTAGGTAAAATATATCTGGAAAATATAAAAGGATTTAATAATACAGCTTCTCCAAGGAAGGAAATTGAGAGCTGAGATAGGGATGGAAAGAAGGCATTTTACTTTATACTGTTTTATTTTGAGCCATGGTGACTACTTTGGTCATTCAGAATGAAATAAAATGTGAAAGTATTAAAAAACATTCTTTTCTCATTTGGATACATTTTATTCTTTTTACTTGACTCATTTCAGTGGCTAGGATTTCCAGATAATATTGAAGAGCAGTGGTAAAAGTAGACATTTGATCTTGCACAAGGTTTGGAGTATCCCCTGATAGTTCTAGGTAGATTTTTACATAAGTTATACTTTGGAAAATTTTCTATTGTTTATAATGGTTTTCCTTTAAAAATCTCTCAAGTGCATCAGTATTGTTGATAGTAAAATGAATAAGACAGGTAGGACAAACAGTCCTTTACTTTAAAAATCTTTCCTGGGAGAAAATATTTGAATATTTCTGGTTCACTTGTTTAATTATTTTTAGACAATGAGAAGGAAAAATGACCTACCACTGAAAAAATTAAATAGCTAAGAGAAAAAGTTAGTTTTTCTAGCTTCTTGGTAATGGCTTATCAATCTAGGGTGGATGGTTTCAAGATGGGAAGAAGCCAATGAGGTGACTGAGGCCTACTCTCCTTCACTATATTTCACCAAATAGTTTTTCGATCATGGTACTGTATCATGGTGCAAATTGCTTTTCTAACACCGAATAAAGTAGTATTTTGTTTCTTATTGGCTATTACTGTTTGTGGGAAGCTTCTCAAGACTTTCGAAATGAAGGAGATATAAGGGATGGATTTGGTTACTAATACTCATGCAGAATTTTTACTAGTTAAGCCCTAGTACATCAAGGAAATAAATCAAAGAAAAGCATTTTAGAAAATATTTCCATTGTGGGCATAAATATTAATCAAAGACCCAGAAATCAAAAACAGGAATACAGGCTTTTGAGAAACAGTACTTTGCAAAAATCGTATTTTTTTGGTCTTTGGTATGTGAAGACCAAATTAGTGTAGATAGAGAAATACACAGAAAAGAGAAGTAAAGCGATTGCAGAGCCAGGTGACAGGAAATGCCGGATAAGTGAAGGCAGGGGGAGAGAGAGAGAGAGAGAGAGAGAGAGAGAGAGAGAGAGAGAGAGAGAGAGAGAGAGAGAGAGAGAGAGAAGAGAGAGAGAGAGAAAGCGCACACGCACTAGCAAGCCTGCTTTTAATGAGCAATTGGCAATTGGTTGCCAGGGGAATGGAAAGAAAATCAATATGCATGAGACAAGTACAAAAGAAAAAAAAATATATACATCGAGAAAACCCGGAAAAGCATAGTATTGCAACTGATATATGATCCAGCTTTGAATATCTGCCTGCAAGAGAGGAGGAAGTCTATAAGAGAGGTAGTTCCATGCCAAATTTCCATTCCTTGGTCCCATACTGAATATGCAAAGCTTAGTATTACAATTAAACTTGATTGCTAAACTTTCTACCTATTGAGTTTGTTTTAAATTAGGCATTTTACTTTGAGATAATCTTAGATTCATGTCATTATGAAAAATAATACAGATCCTTTGTACATTTTACTCATTTTTGTCAGTGATAATATTTTGTATAACTAGAGTCCAATATCATAGCCTGGTGTTGCCAACGCTACAGCCAAGGTTCAGTGTTGTATCAGCACAAGCATCTGCCTATGGTCATGCCCACAATCCTTCAAACCCCTGTGCCTCCTAAATCCTCCTCCACTTTTATAATTTTGTTTTACATATATATACATATGTGTATATATATACGTATATATGCATATATACATAAAACCATGCATATATAGGATCATATGTATAGAAATAATCATAAATACATGTAGTCATATATATGGGTGTATGTTAATGTGTGTTTATGTACACATACATCCATAAATTATGCAGCTTAAAAACTTTTGGGATTGGGTTTTTTTCACTCAACATGATTCTTTAGTGATTCATTCAAATTGTTGCATATTTGAATAGTTTAATTTCTTTTTTACTGTTGACTAATATTTCAACAGTAAAATAGGTGTGAACCTATTACAGTTTCTTTAACCATTTACCTGTTGGAGGACTTATGGGGTAGTGTTCACAGTTTTGAGCTATTACAAATGCAGTTATAAACATTTATGTGTAGGTTTTTGTGTTCATGAATATCAGTATTCATTTTTCTAGAATAAATGTCCAGCAGTGTATTTACTGGGTTACAAGGTAGTTGCATGTTTTATAAGAAACTGCCAATTATTTTTTTCCCAGAGTGTCTATACCATTTTTCTATCCATACCACAAATGTATGAGTGATCCAGTTTGTTAACATCCTTGTCAACATTTAGTGTTACACTATTTTTTATTTTAGTGATTCTGACATGTAGGTAGTGATATCTCATTTTGGTTTCATGTTCATTTCTTTAATGGTTAAGAAGTTGAACATTTTGCAAGTGTTTATTTGCCATCTGAATCTTTTTTAGATCTTTTTCTCTACATGTTGTTCGCTCATGTTCTAATTGCATTGTTTTGCTTTTACTGTTGAGTTTTGAGAGTTCTTTTTGTTTTCCAGAGGCAAGTCCTTTATCATTTATGTGGTTTGCAAACATTTTCCCCTACACTAAAGCTAAACTTTTTACCATCCTCACAGAGTCTTTCAGAGAACAAAAGTTTTATATTTGAAGAAGTGCAATATATCAATTTTTTCCTTTTTGGATCATGCTTTTGATTTCAAGTAGAACTTTTTGTGTGACCCCAGGTCCAAAGATTTTCTTTTTCTCCTGAAAGTTTTATAGTTTTAGGTTATAAATTTAAATCCACAACCCATTTTGAGTTACTTTTTATAAGGTGCGAAGTGTGAGGTTCATTTTTTTTTTTTCCTTTTTGTCCATTTGGTCCAACAGCATTTGTCGAATTGTCAATATTTCCTCATTAAATTGCTTTTTCACTTTTTTTTTCAAAATACAGGCATACTGTGTGGCTGTTTCTGATATCTGTATTCTTTTCTATCAATTTATTTGTCTATGTCTCTGCCAGTGCCATAGTCCTGACTGCTGTTGCTATGTAATGTCTTGAAATTGAGTGAACTGATTGCCTTCATTTTATAAAAAATTTTGAAACTGATATGGCTTTTCTAGTGCTTAAGTCTTGCCATGTAGATTTTAGAATAATTGTGTTCACATCTAGAATATTCTGCAGCTGGGGGTTATCAGGATTGCATCAAACCTACATATCAATTTGAAGGAAAACTGACATCTGTACTATGTGAAGTCTTCCAATTCATGAACACAGTATAGCTCTTTATTTGTTTAGACGTCTGGTGATTTTAAAATCAAATTGGTGTTTTGTAGTTTTCAACATGAATGTGTACAATATGTCTTATTAGATTTTCATTTATATATTTCATATTTTAAGATATTTTGAATGGTATTGTGGTTTGTAATTTTGATATCAGTGTAAACTATCTCCATATCCTTAGAATTAATACCTCTTTGTCTTTCTATGTATTGTCAATATATATTTGTTAATATTTTGTTAAGAATTTTTGTATATTTATTAATGAAAGTTATAGGACCACAGTTTTTTTTCTTTCTCTTTCTTTTTCTCTTTTCTTTTCTCCTCCATCTAATCTTCCTTTTCCTCCTCCTTTTTATTTCTTCTTTTGTACTCTTTTTGTCCTGATACTGTACTTGATCAAATACTAGCTTTGCAAAATTGAGCATTGTTTTCTCCTCTTTTATTCTCAGGAAGAAGTTGTGTAGAAATGTTTTCATTCTGTAAACGTTTGGTTGATTTCTGCAGTGAAACCATTTAATTTAATAGATTTCTTTTTTTCAAGAGAGTTTCAGTTAGAAATTCAACTTTCTTAATTGCTACAGGCTATCAACATGTTCTAATTGAGCTGACTTGCAGACTCTCCTATTTTTCAAGGAATCAGCCCAGTTTTATAAGTTGTTGAAATTTGCACATGGAGATTAGGTGGTAGAGTCCTCACCGAGCCTCACAGGGGTGAGGTCTGGGATCCCCGCTTGGGCTTTACAGGCAAGAGTGGGGAGGCCGTAGTTTTCTCTATGCTATTTGACAGAGAGCAGTTGTACTGACAAGGTTTCTGTGTTGCTGGACTGGCCTTTTCCTGGTCCTTTTGCCAGAGTGAGTTAGGTTTCTGCTGTTTTGTTGTCTCTGCCTATTAGCATTTCTCCTGGCTGCTATAGCTCTGACTTTAGGCTATATAAGGCAAAACAAACCAAATAAAACAAAACAAACCAGAGGAAACTGTCATGTTGATCCATGAATGTTGTGGTCCTAGCCAGTCTGCATTCCTATACCCATCTTTCAGAGTCTTGTTTAGTATATAATATGCAAAGTTTTTATTTGTATTTAGCAGGCAGATGAAGAAATTTTATCTATTCCATCTACCTACCAGCAGAAGTTTATGATGTATTTTAAATGAAAGTAATACATTACCAGTGAATCTTCACATCATGTTTAACCACAAGAATGGGATCCTAAAAAGTTATACTCCATGTATGTATATATATGTCAAAATACATTATACAATCAATTTTTTTTGTATCTAAAAAGAACAAATAAAAAAAGAAAATACTATTAGAGAAAAATGTGTATGTTACAAACCTGATTTTGTGTAGACAAAAATTAGCATATTATATATAGGATATATATTAATTATATTGTATAATTATATAAATAAACACTACACAAGTTAACATGAGAATATCTAATTTTGATACTTTCTCTCCTGAGGTAGAGAAGAGGTAAAGTTGTGGCATACGTTTATTTCCTTCTCTGATACTTCTACATAGTTTTCCTATAAGGTACATTTATTTCCTCCTTTCCTTCTCTTTTTGTTTTCAAATTAATTGTTAGTTGGACAATTTTATGCCAAATGAGACTTCAGGCCTTGACTACTGAAATCTAACTAGTATGGATGGTATGCCATTATTATTGTCTTTCTGTGTAGAAATAAGTACAGACTTATGCTCATGGATTGAAATGCTTCATTCTCGTTTTAAAATGTTTCCTCCATTTTTATCAAAAATTATTGATTCTTTTTAGTTATACATGACAATAGAATCTATTCTGATATAGCATGGTATTTATCTTACTGTAATTAGGATCCCAGTCTTGTGAATGTATTCAATGGTGAAACTCACTGTGTGTTCATTCTTGTCTGGTCTTCCATGCTCCTCAATCATAGCACCCGGTTTCTCAGTTCCAACTATTTTCTTAGTAACCCGTAAGATCTTTCAAAGGGTGTCCCGTGATATGTGATCAGAGCAATTTTGCCATCTTCCTTAGATATAAGGTTGAACAATAATGTGAAACTGTGCCTCTATGGAAAAAATAATCTGCTTAAATGTTCTTTCAATTTGAAAATTAAAATCATTACAACTTCTTGAACATTATCAGGGAATGAATTAGGACTATGATTAATACCTAACTGAATCTGATTTTGGCAGCTTTAGGTGTTGTGTTAGACATCTACATCATTTCCTTCTGGATATTAGTGTTTTGTTACTTGACTGGGAAAGACTGGATTCCCTTGCACAGGATACAAACTGAATTTGTTCATTGGTTTTAATGGCACTGTTTCCTGTTACTTTAGACATTCCATAGATCCCAGGAGCTCACTTTATGGAACAACTCTTGTATTCAGATCTAGTTCAATTTGTTTGTTAAGTCTATCCTTGATGTGGAAATTACTGGGTATACATTTGCAAAAGATAAAGAAAAAGTAAAATTGATTATTACATATGAGAAATTTGAAAAGAAGAGAAATCTGCTCAACACTAATGGGAGATCAGTAACCTTGTCACAACAAACATTTTCAAAATGTTCAGGTATAAGATTAAAACAACATCCTCAAGAGGATGTATAAGGAAATACAAGTAGAGATGAGAAGGGATCCATTGACAAATTCTCGATTACCTAGTCAGAATCTTAGCCTTTACCTGCAATTCTTCCTAGAGTCTAAATTGTTTGTTAATTGATGTGAGATTGAGGAGATGCTGACAGTATAGAGAATATGTCATGGCACTCAATATGGTCCTATTTCAGTGTGATTATTCAGAAGAAACTTTGTTAAGTGTCTAAGTATATGTAAATTGAGTAATACAAGATGATCCTGTTTGAAACACACATATTTAGGAATCAAACTAGTCTAGTTTAAATTTTTAGTGGAGAGGGTGGTGGGGTTTACTTCCTTAGAAAGAAACTTACTGGCAGCTTGGGCAGCTTGGAGTTGGTCTTGTCAGTTGTTACTATTAGGTCTTCTGATAAGATCATGTGCAGACCAAGAGGCCAACTAGCTGCGTCCATTGAGTTTCTTGCAGTGGCAAAATGGTATCCTCAAGAAAGGTGCTCACCTTTTTTTCTTCCGGTATTTGCTTATCCTCTGGGGCTTTTCTCTGTTTTTCAGTCAATTCTACCAACTGCCACCTCTATCTGCACAATCTTTCCTTGATGCTTAAACCACTTAATGTGAAGAACTGATGAATGAGAAGTCCCACTTGTGGAAGTTCAGGTAGCAACTTTTAAGAACTACAAGCTATGGGTCAACTCCACCTGCACACCTCTGACCATGGGGTTCTATAAATATTGTTTATATGTTTTTATTCAGAAAATAAAAGTATTTCCAGCTTGAATAAAGTAAAATGGCTTGTCAAAAAAATCTTATCCTATAAGGATATATGTATTAGCATGATTTAGGATTTGACCAAATTTCTTTTACAAACCTATAAAAATGGTATATTTTTTTAAAGTACCTATATATGGTGTTTTTTTTTTTTTTTTTTTTTTTGTTTTTTTAATACAGGAGAAAAAGTTTATTTACGACTAACAGTTTTGGGAGTCTCAGTGCATAGATGGCCAACTTCATTGCTCTTGGCCCAAGGTGAGACCAAACATCAAGGCAGAGGGTACAATAAAGCAAAGTAGTCCATGACAATGACGATCCTGAAGCAGAGAAAACACCACTCCCAGGGACAAAACATATCCCAAGAGGCATGCCCTCAATGACCCATATGGTGTGTTATTGATGATATATATATTTTTTCATATTACATCAGGCTCAAACTCGCAGTCTGGTTTATTAAAGTACTATTGTACTATTGTACTGATTAACTCACAGTAGTTTATTATGATTTTCATACCTATGTATATATAGATGACTATGACCAATTCAATGCTAGTTTTGTAAAAACTTTATCAGCTTTGGAGTTTGAGGTAGTTATTATCCTATAGCCATACCCTGGGTAACTTTCCTCTCACTCCATGTCTTGGAATAGATGAATAAATGATACACTGTGAAATCTTCAAAGAATAATATGGAAAGTCCCTCTCACACTGCTGACCTTCATTGCTGTGGGTAATCGTTAACAATTTTCTTTATTCTCTCTTTTGCTTTGTTCTGGTTTTCTACATCTTATTGCATTAATTTTGCATTAGTTTTGCTGTTATTGTAGGTCTGTTGGTCTGTTTTAAAGGACATGATCCATTTTGCCTGTATTTTATCACAAAACTGTGACAGCATTCTATTATAGCTTAATCATTTCAGGTATTATGATACTCCTTTCTTAATGTGGTTTATGTTATTGGATTAAATTTTTTACTTGATTTCTTTAATCAAACACATTTTGGATTATTCATCAATTTTACTAATTCTTTTTTTTTTGTATCTTTTTCTCTATTTCTATGTATAGTTTTTCCTTTCTTTAAATATTGTTTGTATTGATGTTCTCATTTTCTTAATTTTAGCTGGTTTACCTTTTCAGAAAATAAGATTTTAGTGAGTATTGTTCATGGTAGAAAAATAGTTTCATATCTTTGTTTAAAAATGTATTTGTTCCATGTGGGAAATCTGCATTTAATTAAGAGAACAGTGAATAGAAATGGTGTGGCTACCTCTGCCATGTTCAGTCCCTCATGGCCTTGCACTGCAGGCAGTTTGGGTGTGTGTCTCTGACTAGTTTTTGCTACATGGCTACAATATAACCAGACATGTGTGATGAATGGTTTTGAAATAGCACCCCTACACAGTACAGCAAGATGATGCCAGGAGTGACTGACAGTCAGAAGCTAGATCAGAACTGGATGCAAGTTGCAGGAAGCATAGCTCAGTTAAAAAGTTTCAGGTAACATGATCAAGACGGCTGGGCCACCCCTGGGCTTCTTGCACTTTGGCAGAGCTTCATCCTATAAAGGTAGAATAGCTGAGTAGTTGCAATTTGAGTATTTCTCCCTGAAGGAAAACCTGAAAACCCATGGTTCTTTAGCTTCCTCGTCTTTTGACACATTTGATATCATTTATTGCAGTGTATCTTTGAGATGATTATAGTAAAAATTTAACTACCAGTGGTACATTTATACCAGAGTAGTCATTTTCACCGAGCTTTAAATCCAATCATCTACAAGTCTATTTCAAATAAATTATTCAGTGGACAGTGTTAAAATGTAATTTTCATAAATGCAAATCATGGCAAATACAAAATAAGTTTGCCAAAGTTTTTAACTCATTAATGAATGAAGGAACTAATAAGATGATGCAACTGGTTCAAAGTGCATTTAAGAAGCAAGAAATTTATAGGAAATTTAACATTGCTGAGTTTGATATTGACTCTTTAATGTCCAACAGACCATAAATCATTGAGGTGATATATTCTTTTGAACAGAAGTTATTTGTATCACTACTGAACTAGTCTGTAAATTTTAAATTATTATAAACTTCTAAAATTTTTATAAACTTTTAAATTATTATAAACTTCTAAAATTTCACAAATAAAAATGTATATACTTATGGTATACAATGTGTTGTTTTGAAATATGCATTTGTGAAAAGGTTAAATATGCTAACTAACATATGTATCACTTCACACACTTATCTTTTTCTTTTTTGGGTAAGAACTCTTAAAATCTGCCCTCATCATTTTTCAAGGGTACAATACACTTTTTAAAATTATACTCACCATGTTGTACAATACAGTGCATGTCTAATTATTCTGTTGTTTGAGTTGAACTTATTCCTTCTGTCTAAAGGAAAATTTGTATCCTGTGTAACTTACAATTGATCATAATGAAAAGAACTACGTGTCTTCACCCCTGAGTGATCCTTGACTGCATATGTTATTGAAAGGATGTAATGTGCTTATTTTAAATTTCAGTTCATTTTTGTTTCTGACAATGGACAGTCTCCTAAAAAAGTCTACAAGAAGACACATGATAAAGACTTTGAATATAAAATCTTGCCATTTCTACCAACAGAAAACTGATGTGAGCTAGAAGCATGTCAAGACTTAGATGGATCAAGTTGCTTTAATAATCATGTGTACCTTTATTTTTAAAAAATAATTGCCAACCTCACTAAATCTTGAGATAATTACGCTGAGTGAAAACTTAAAATAAAATTATCATATCATTCAGTAATTTCACTTCTGAGTATATCTCCAGAAAATTTGAAATCAGGATCTTTAAGAGACATATGCACTCCTGTGCTCATTGAAGCACTATTCACAATAATCAAGAATAGAAGAAAACTACATGTCCCACAATGACGAATAATGAAAATGTGGTATCTGCTTATAATGGAATATTATCCAGATTTTTACACAAAATGGAATCCTGCTATTTGCAGCAGTGTGTATGATCAAACATGGAGGCCATTGTGCTAAGTGAAATAAGCCAAACCCAGAAAGCCAAATGAAAAACGATTCTCCTTATGTGTGTAATCTAGAGAGTGGGATGGTGGCTGCCAAGGTTAAAGGAAAGAAGACATGGCAAGATGTTGGGATGCCAACTTTCAGGTATGCAGGGTAAGTTTTAGAAATTTTCTGTACAGTGTAGTGCCTATAGTTACCATCCCATGTTACATACTAAGAGGATGGGACATATGTTAAATATTCTTATAGCATATACACAAAATAAAATAGTAATTAAAGAGGGCAGGAAGAAACTTTTGGAGGTGATGGATATGTTTACAGCAGAGAATTTGGTGATGGTTTTACATTTTTGTATACATATCACCAAACTCCATAAGGTGTATTCATACAACATGTGTAGCTCTTTGTAGCCAATCGAACTTAAAGAAAGCAATTTAGAAAAGAGCCAATTCCCAAAGGTTGCAAACTGTGTACAATGAATCAAACTGCAGTCTGTGGGGAAAAAAACAAAACAAAACAAAACAGATTAATGATTGCCAGGGGTTAGAGACTGCATTATTTTTACTGCCATATTTTTAAATGAGGAAAATAAAGTCTCATAGATTAAACAACTTTCATAGTTTTTTCTAGTAGGTAAATGGTAAAATTAGGATTCTCATTTGTTCCTCTTTCTCTCAAACTCTCAGTATAGTGTTTCATATGCTACCTGCCAAACTGCCCAGGAAAAGAGCAAACTTTTGGTTTATTTTGTTCAGTTAGCTTTAAATGTAAAAATCTGCCAACCCATTTATCTGTGGAAATCTACTTCTGAGGTAAATATACTTCCATGACTTTGTCACTTTGAGTCTCTCTGCTCAAGCAAAGACTGGTACTTTTCTTGAGGATGCAGAGAAGCCCAGCTGTTTAAATATTTATGTAACAGAATTGCAAAATGTATGCCTAGCTAGGAAAGCTCTTTTGCATGTAGACATAATTAAACAGGCAGATGAGCCCATGAAATATTTAGGACTCTCTTACAAGTCTCAAAGGAATCCTTTTCAAACCAATAAGATGTTAGGAGAAGTTCCATTCCCAGTGCGAGTGAGAAAGGTCTGGAAGAATCTGAATGCTCACAGAAAGTGCTCTTATGGTCATGGCAGTAGGAATCTGAGTACATACTAAGACCCAGCAACCTAATCCTCAGAAAGTTGGCCTTACAATAAAGCCTCCAGCATCTATCCCCCAGAAGTCGACCCTTCAACTTGCAAACAGCATTTTGCCTGGGTTCCAGAGAATGCATTGAAGGAATTCACCATGGAAATTCAGTGTAACAAGATATGACTGATACGTTTTTTGTTTGGTCAAATTCTTCCAATGCCATTGACTTTCTCCTGGATGGTAATGGGGCTACATTAAGGTTAATCACATACTTGTTGGTTTTGCTAAATTCTTAGCTATAGATTCTGGTTACTTACCTTGATTTTAAAATAGATAATAAGATTGCTTTAATAAGACAAAGTCCAAGATGTGGTAACAACTACAAAAACAACAGCAAAATTAATCAGAATATAACAATTACTACTATTACTGAACTCTTAATCCATGCTAACTTTTTTTGCACAAGTCCCATGTATGATCATCACAACATCCTCCAGCCTGCCTGTGTGTGTTAGTTTTCTAACTAACTCACGATACAATCAACTGGGAAGAGGAAATAATTATTTTGGCTCATGGTTTCAGAAATTTCCACCTGTAACCACTTGATTCCATTGATTCCAGGACTTTTATGAGGCAGAACATCATGACAGAGAGGGCATGGCAAAGCAAAGCTACTCACCTGCTTTGGTGGCCAGAAAGCAGGAAAGCTGGGGTTAGGGGAGAGTGAAAGGAAGGGGCCACCACAGGATATAGTCCCCAAGAGCATGCCCCCAGTGACACACTCCACTTAGCTAGGCCCTATCTCCTACAGTTTTCACCACCTCCCAATACCCTACCAACTATGAATCACCCATCCATGGATTAATCCACTGATGAGGTCAGAGCTCTTATGATCCAATACTTTCTAATTACCCCACTTCAGAACTCTGTTGCATTGGGAACCAAGACCAACACATGAGCCTTTGAGAGTCATTCCGGATCCAAACTATAACACCACCTGATGTAGGAAGCATTTTTATCTCCATTTTCTTATGAGGAAATTGAGAGTAAAAATCACATAGAGAGTAAGTGGAAAAGTTGCATTTTATCTGAGTCTGTTATCTTGGAAAACAGTGAAATTTTCATTTTTCACCTTTTTGTATTTCAGGAAGTGACGATTGAAAAGAACCATCCTTTCCCTTGTGACTTACGTAAGACTCCTGGATTATGTCCTATCTGGCTTACATGTCATGAGGCTAGGAATATGCTCTCTGAATCTCGCTGCCCTCCCACTTTTTCTTTTGCCCCATAAATGACTAACTGACCAGTTGGTACCCACAAAATATCTGCTACCACAACTGAAACAAATTTTAGTTGAGCAACTTTCCTTCCCCATCCCCTGAACTTTGACCTACCCTCAACCTGAGCAGGGAAATAGCACTCTCTACTGTCCCCTGCAGAGAATAGTTTGATCTCAGCGTATGACATTCTGCGTGTCTGACCACATACTGCCACATACTGACCACATACTTCATTTTTCTCCCCACTACAGAAGAAAAGCACTTTCTGCCTTACCTCTGCGACACATCCAGTTCTCATGTTGGGAGACACCTCCCTGTTACACACGCTCCTCTTTCCTATCGCGGTACTCCTTTGCAATGACGTTTCTCCTTAGCTGCATCCAGACTTGTTTCATTTCAAGTAAATGATAGAACTAATGAAACCAGAGGTTTGTCTGAATCAAAATATCATACTCACTCCCACATATCTGTACAGAAAGCTTGTACCGATATCTACTTCTGGAACACTCTGAATATAAGCATCACATCTTAGCTACTTCCTCTCTCTGCTATTGCACTGTGAGCCCCTCAGATATCAGGCCCTTGCCTTTGAATCTATCACAAGAGCAGAGAATCTGCCAAAATGAGGCTTTCTGAAAGAATACATAGTAATTACTACTTAGGTTTAAATGACTGCTATTATAGAGGAAGGGGAAAAAAAAAAAAAAAAAAAAAACTTTTCATCTACCTTCTTAGGTTCCCTGGACAGGGATGGGCAAATTAAACTGACAAAAGACAGGTTAGTAAGAGAAAAACAGTGTATTAACATGTACAGTGCACAGACACATGGAAGCTCAGCAATAAGAATCTCAAAGGGGTAGTTAGAACCTGAGCATGTGTGACAACTTAACAAAGAACAATAAATTTGTAGAAGAGTGATAAGACAAAAGAAAAGGTTTGTAGAATTCCAATGCCAGAAAACTGTAAGAAGTTTAATATGTGAAGGAAACAAATGCAGGAAGACTCGTTTGCACAGATTCACTTCCATCTTCTTCATGGCCTTAAAACTTCCTGGGGGAGGGGATTTATGGCAGTCCTCATTTTTTGGAAGTTTCTGCTTTTAGCCAGATAAGGAAAGTTCTGGGACGCTTCTCTCTGCATCTGTTAAATCTTGAATGCCTTCAGCTAAAAATAATGCTTATGCCAGTGTTCTTTCTTAGAGTCAGAAGGCAGATGTCGCCCCCACCCCCAGCCCCCAGCCCCATCTACCTCCGGATCAAGAACTCAACTGACTGCTTTGTCCTCAAATTGGCTCTAATGACCAATCCTGTAGCATTTTAGTGTCACTTCCCAACGTACCAGGAGAGGCTTGGGGTAGACAAGAGACCACAGAGTTGGGGGCATCACGATTACAGCCAACAACCTGGAAAGGTCCAGATGAAACTGAGTGTGCACTAGTGTAACCAGCAGATAAGATAGGAGACGAGAGAATGGATAAGTTCTCAGTGCTAGTTTATTCACTGCACACAATCACAACTACTTATCCTAACCTAAGCTAAGTCTCACACCAACATCCCAGGGGTTACCATGTGACATGTCTTAAGGTCAGCTTGGCTGAGAGTCCATCCAACCGGGAGGGCACTTGGAGAATTTGTCACAGGGAGTAGTGGAGGCTGGCCTCTGTCTTCTCGTGTGTCTTGTCTGGTTCTCATCTCAGCTCTCAGACATTGGGTCTCCTGCTGGTAGACGTTCTTATAGTTCTTCTCTGCTCTGTCGTGGTTCGATAAGGTGGCTGGCACTGGGTGTGTTGGGTGTGGTTGTTCTAAATTGTCTCTAGTTAGTTACACCTCTTTTACACTGTTTCTAATTGGTTATACCTCTTTTTTGAGTTACATCATTAGTTTTTCATGCAGTTACATCATTTGAGTTGCATATCACACATAACACTATTCATAATAATACTCATAACAACTAGCACAGGAGGCCCGATCACCGGGCAGGATAGGAGGTCATGAAAACCTTGAAGAAAGCAGGGACAAGTCACTCCTTGATCTGTTTGTGCCCTGGGATGAGTAAATCTTTTCCTATTCCCAAACTACTTCTTAGAGAGGGTTTGGGGAGGGGAGATACATTTAGGAGAACAGAGAAAGGCCCAATAGAGAATTAGATAATTTTTAGAATTTTTATTATTGGTGCATAATTATATACAACAGTGGGCTTTATTGTTACATATTTGTACATGCACATAACAAAATTTGGTTAATTTTGTTCTAACTCCCTTTTCCCTTCCCACCTTTCTTTCCTTGGATCCTCTTCCTCTATTTTTGGCCTCCCTTACATTTTCATGAGATTTCTCCTGTGGGAAGCCATCCTTATTTAGCAGAATCAGACTAGGTTGAGCCATGGGACACAGAGACCTGGCTTCTAGGAACTGCCGGGAAGCATGTGGTGCTGTGTGGGAGTGGTTCCCTGTCTCCTTCTGGAAATCTCCCCCTAGGACAATGGCTTCCTTAACTCCACCCTATCCTGTCCATCACAGAAGAAACTCTTCCTGGTCCTTGCCCCCTTTACTTGTATGTTATAAGTAAAGGAGAGTTGGGCAAGTTGTCGTTATAGGAAGCCAGAGCTGGTACGGTCAGACCGGTTACACCCCCTCTCATATGAGAAGAGTATTGGTTCTTGTGTGTTTATTGAGTAGATAAATCTTTTGGGTAATAGATAGAAAAAATGCCAACATCCTCCTCCTGCAGTTAACCCTTTCCTCTTCCACATGGGATGTGGCAGAGAGGACTTCCACAATCCCCCGATTATTTTTTCTTTTTTCTCTCTAGCTTCTTCATGAGAGAAAAACTTAAGGACTCTTTTAACTTTCTGATTTTGGCTTATTTTATGTAACATAATGTCTTCAATTTTCATCCACTTTCCTGAAAATGACATAATTTCATTCTTCTTTATGACTGAATACAACCCCATTGTGTATATATACCACATTTTCTTTATCCATTCATCTGTTGACAGACACCTAGAATTGTAACTTCAACTCTCTATCAAAAAGAATATTTTAAACTTTAAAGGGACCAAGATAGCTTTGGTCACATTTTAAACTCCACCTTAAATCAACTAGAGTGAGATTTTCAGCACAAGAAAATAATACACTTTGGGATCCAGAAATTTTGTATCACCATGACTAGGACTCTGGTTGGCCCCATACATAAAAAGGCACTTAGTAGGAGGGTCTAAACTGAAGAAATGAGCCCAGGTCAACAGAGTGAGTTGAAGAAACAGAGAGGGAAGTTCATTTTGGGCAGATGAAACAGTAAACACAAAGTCACCACTGTGACCTGGGTAGAGCTTGAGAGTATCCCCCAAAAGTTAATGTGTTGAAAGCTTGGTCAGCCAATTCATAGTCATTGTATGTTATTTTAAGAAGAACAAAAAATGTAATTATACATGTTATAGAGATAATTTCTTGTTTCCTAGATTTGTAAATATATAGTTGATCTGATATTTCAACTGACTTCTTGGAAACATCCATAGCTTTTATATTTTTAATTCATGCTGAACTGAAGAAAATCAGGATATGTTCAGGGCCTCCCTATTGCTGGGAACTAGGGAACCAAACTACAGCATAATATCCATTGCCCCTGACACTTGCCCAGGCAGAATGGAAATGAGGCCTGCTAGGCACAGAAAGGGCAGAAGTGTATCTGGATGCTGCTTTTCCTCTTTCCCCATGTTGAATTGTGAGTGGGATTAAAAGCTGTCAAACAACTCAATAAAAAATGTCTCACTGATGGTTCATGGGGACCCCTCCAAATGCCAGGAAACTGGTGATTTTCTAACCATCCCTTGTGTCTTCAGTGATTTCTTCTTCTCTGTTCCTCTGTCACTGGCTTCCCTTCCCCATCCCTTCACCAGCTTCCTGTGCATGTCAGGGTGTTGGTGACACAAAGCTTCCCAGGGAACTTCTATGAGAATAATCAAGGTTTAACAAGATCTGTGATACCTGCCATAGGTGGAGGATCCACTTCCTCAGACTAGGGCCTTGACTCCCTACCTGGAATTAAGTAGTCTGGATGAAAAGTTGGTAAAGCTCTACCCTTTCTGTCTTTCCCACCTCTACACATGCACACCCATGCACATGACACACACACATGCATATGTTTATATGCCCACAGAGATATATGCACATATGTGCACACACATACATGCGCACACATGTGGAATAATTTATTTAAACAGCTGTACAGTGTGGGAATCCTTGTATCTAGGACTGGCCACACTGTAGCCATGCTGTTAACCAGGTTATTTCAAGGCAATTTGCTTTTTCCCATCATTGGTAGTCAATGATCTTCAATATTGAATATGGGGAGAAAATTTCAAGGAAAGCAGCACAGAGAATAGGGAACTGAAGGATGGAATGGATAGTCCTAAGTCTCCTGCCAATGGTGAGCTTGTCATGAATTAATGTTCAATATCTCACTGATGGGGAGTACTAAGAAAAGTAATTAAAAGATAATTGTAAAGGTGCTACAGAGGAAAATGAGGAACAAGAGTTCAATATAAAATGTGCAGCTGAGTGGACATGAGGCAGCAGCTAGTCTGAGGTCCTGGGAGAGAAGTAGGTGAATTGTAAAGCACCCAGGTGCTACCAAGAAAAATCTTAGGAAAACCAGTCATTCTCCAGGGAGGTTTTCTGGAAGATCTAACAGCCACCCTAAGAGGGAAATGGGCATGACCAGATATTGTGATGTTGAACAGGAGGAATCACAAGATTCTTATTGGTGCAAATCAAGTTTAACTTTCTTGTGGACCATTCTTAAAAGTCAAACATTCCCTTTGCTTTTCTCTATGGGGATTCTTTAAAAACAAAGCATTCTATTCACCATAAACGTCCATTTACTGCTCAGCCCTCTATGCTCAAAGGGGCCTCCATAGCTTACCAAATCGCAAAGGACTGAGAATACCCCCAAGCTTAATGATCTCCATTATAATTCCAGGATGAATGCCTGGAAGAACTGACAGCACATGGTAGATTTTCAGCACAGAAGGAGAGATTTTAACCAGTCAGGGCACAAGGATACCCTTCTCCATCCATTTTTCAAGTTACCAGTCAGTCATATTTCAGAGCCAGAAAAACAGTAATAGTGAGCCTGTTTAGGTTTACCCAGAGATGTTAATAAATAAAAGTTGGCTGGTTCAAAACATACCCATGCAGGTTGGAGTTAGTTATGATAGATTGTTCATTTTCATAAAATATAAATTGTGCATTAAAATCTCATGATGTAGAAGTCAGCAGAAAATAACTGAGGTTTAGTGCTCAAATTTATCTAGATTCAAATCCCAACCCTATGCTTTGTGAGCTGTGGGAAAAACATTTAATCTATTTGTTCTTCTCTGTTTTGATTTGTAAAGTGGGCACAGTAATGAGACATATCTTAGAATGGTTCTTCATGAGAAAGTCCATTCTGCTGAGTAAGGGACAGATCATACCTATAGAGACAGATTATTCAAAGAATCTGTCCAGGTGAAAAGGCATGCCCCAATACTCTCTTGAAGACCATGGCCCTAATGATCTAACTTCCTTCCACTTGGCCTCAGCTCTTAAAGGTTCCACTACCTCCTGATAGTGCTATAGTCTGGGGACAAAACCTTTAGCACCATGGGACTCTGGGGGAATACTCCAGTTCAAAACTACAGCATCATGGAGAATAAATCCTGGAGTCTTCTTGTCTTTCACTAGGGGGTTAAAAATTAAGGGACCAGTACTGGAAGGGTGAGGAATACCCAAAAAGGTCTAAAGGTCAAGTTGAATTGTTCAAGGCGCAGATTTAGGTCTCCAAACACTTTGGGAGTAATTTTAGTAATTTTAGTAATTTTAGATCTTCTAGGGAGTCTGGGCTAAGATAGAACAACTGACAAGGAGTCAGAAGGAGGATGAGGGGAGGAAAGACTGAAGAAATGGAGACCAAAGCAGAAAACTTTCTTCTCTGGGAATGAAATGGGCTAAGTGATACATGTCAGATGTAAAGCCATCAGGCATATTTATCATACCACTCCCCAGCTCTGGGAGGGTGAAGTCTTCAGGGAGGTAAGGACTAGAAGAGGGCTATGAAGTGGTCACTGTTTATTGTCCAAGAATTCCTCCAAGCCTCACACATTTAGCATTTTACTTTCGACAGATGCTTAATCATTTGTGATGACCTGATGCTGGGAATTATGGTAGCATTTTCTGAGATTTGGAGTCTAAGCTAATATTCAATTCAAATATTAGTTCTGCTGCTCCTCTGTGTAATTTGGCTATGAATGCAGTAAAAATAAAGATTTTCCTCACTGTAGAAAAGAGACTTAGAAAGTCATGCCATTGGCACAGGGGCATAGTGGCACAGGGGCATAGTTATACAGTCATAACTGCCCCACAGGATCTGACTCTGAGGCACATGCTAACACCACATGGTTAGGTGAGGATGCTTGATTTTTTTTTTTTTTTTTTTGTGGTTCTGCGCAAAGTCCCTAGTGCCTGAGCACGTTCCATGCACAAAGAAAGTCAGCTCTGCAGACTTCCATAAGCACACATGTCTGGCCCTGCGTTCACTGTGGGGCACTTAGACAAACTTAGTATCCATGATCTTAAATGACCTTGATCTAAATGACTGGTGACCATGATGGTCAACTTGCTGCCTTCATCTCCAGACCTCCTCATGCTCTTCAGTCTTGGGATTCTCTGTCAGCCCTTGACTAGACCTTTGGAGTAGAAATGTATCTGAAAGAGGAATAAGGGAATGGATCACAATATCCCTCATTCATACCAGAATCAAACTGTCTGCATTAGGTCCCAGTTCTGACACGTGGGACTATGCAACTTAGCTTCCCTGAGCTGCAGTTTGCTCCACAATAGCATGGGGACGGCGATGGTACCTTTCCTCATAATGTGAGATATGTAATTAGCATCAGTCTTGACACATATTAAATAGTCAGTGAATGCTCACTTCTTTCATTAAATAGGTGTTTATTGTTCACAACATTTTCTACTTATTTTTTGCTTAAACTAAACCATAAAATATAATGTCTCAAAATACTTGCAGATGCCATGTGACCTGAGATCTAGCTATATTCTTCTGGCCAACAATGTGTTCCCAGGAAAAGATTTTATGAGCAACATGTATCTATTTGAATTATCCTAGAAAAGAGCCTGCATGTCCTTACTCCATTACAAACTATTCTACTGAGGTCAATGTAAACTTAACTACATCAATTCTTTAGTGAATCCATGATGGTTGGTTAGAAGATCAATCTCCATCCCCTAAGAATGGTTTTGGAAGGCAAATCTGCCCGGTACGTGTGCATTTCATTTGTTGCTGTCTGGAATACACACAGAAACATCTTCTTCTTGGATTCACATAACCAACACTCATGCCAATATGGGATACCTACCTATTTGTTTTGCCAGAGTGGTACTGCCCTATTTATTATCACTCTTTTGCAGTAGGTAGAAAGATCTCACATTATTTTAACAAGCCTGGATGGGGGCATTTCTCATAAGGAGAGAGGAGTGTCCCTTGATACCCAATGGCAGAAATGTAGTATTGGAAGTGACACTTAACAGTTTCTCTGAATATGTCTTTCTTATTTCTCCCCTACACTATAAACAAATTTCCCACACTTTCTGCATTTAGATATTAGTATTATCCAAACAGAGAGATAGGACATATTACTCAGCCTTAATTTTCAATATTTAGACATAAGCATCTGATTGGCCCAGCTTGGTCATAATGCTTAATCAAAAATAGATGGGACAGGATTGTTATGACAATTGTTTGGTTAAATCAAATTTATGAGGTCAAAAATTCATGAAATTGAGTATTTGTTAGAACTTGCAACATTTTATTCTAGCCATGGCAAAAATAAATTTCAGGTAGACATTTCAGTTTTGATGTGCAGGTCTCCAAACCAGCTGAAAAAGTGGATCAGATGTATGAAGGTATCTACACAGCAAAGTACAATGTTCAGGTTAAAAATCTCTGTAGATATTCTTCCCATAGATCTTGGAGACTTCTAGAAGTGGTCTTCCACCTAAACTGGATTTGCAGTTTTCCCAATAACCACTCTTGTCTTTTGATATGTCACTTGTGATCATTGAGTGCTCCAACTATCTGCTTTCCCGCCCTGGAAATTGAGATGGACAAGAAAACAGACAGTTTCATGATCCCAGGACTTGCCTGTACATTCCAGAAGCGAGTTACCAAGCAGTCAGCCTTGCTTCCTTTATTCAGCTTTCGTCTTAGTTTTCCTTTAGTTATCAAAGGGTAAAGACACCTCCCAAGTCAAGGACATCCCTGGCCAGTGAAATCCTACCTAGGGGCTAACTACCCTGTCATTACAGAAGGGAGAGGATGACTTCTAGAGTTCCTTCAAACTTCACCTAATAGTTTCACTCTGAAATCTTAGAAAAAGATTCCCTAGGGACAGAGGGCAAGAGCTGATCAATTTTTACAAAAAGTGAGAATTGTAATTTTGCATGTGGAGTTTCACACTCAATGAACAGGAAACAAAAGGCCAGGGCAGAGTAGACAGAAGAGGGAGTTTAATGTGGTTGCCAATCCTTCAAATCTCCTGCCACTTATGAGAAAATAAATTGAACTGATAATTTAGAAATATATTAAAGTTACTGACAAAATTTCATTCAGCCACTTAAAATTCAGCTTAATTTTTTTCTATAATAAGCATTTTAAATGCACATGGAAAAAATGGGCAAACCATGAGTGCATAGTTGGAGCAGTTTTCACAAATAAAAGTAACTGTACTTCTCTCATTCACTTACCATCCAAAGGTAATCACTATTCTGACTTCTGATACCACTGGATAGTTTTTACTGTTACTAAAATTTATACAGTATATACTCTCCAAGTCTATCTTACTTTGCTCAAAATTATCCAGGGGTATTGCCATTGTTCACATGTTTATTGTATGAAGTTTATAAATTTTCCATTCTGTATGCAATTGCATAATATGAATATATTCATGCATTCAAATGTTGATGAACATTTGTGTTGTTGCCATTATAAGATTATTACAAGGAATGCTACCACAAATGTTATACACACATGTGTATTGGGAATCTAAAGAGTAGAATTGCTCTGCTGAAGCATATAGGTAACATGAGCTTTAGTAGATAGTGCCAATATTCCTAAGTGGTAGTGATGGCATGGACTACTGATAGAAAACTGTGAAAGTCTCTATGATTTCACATCTTCAAACAAATGTTATTGTTAGTCTTTAAAACCCTGGCAATTCTGATATTTTTATTGTTTTTATTTGCAATCTGATGATCAATGAGATGAGCACATTTTCAAATGTTGACTTTTGGATACCTTAATTATCATATATGAGATCAGGAACTTTTACCATTTAATACTGGTGTTTATTGTTTGGAGGGTCAGTTCTTTAGGTAACTGTTCGACTTGTCAATAAAAGACATCATAAGAAAAGTCATGAAATGAGTTATTTTCCTACTATCTCCCAACCTAAAGGACAATAACACTACTCTAGGAAGAGTAGGCAGAGGTGTCTAAAGGTTTTATCACACACAGATTTATCCATGAATGTATACACACACACACACACACACACACACACACACACACACACAGTAGGGAGAATAATTTTGAGAAAATAGCTAGGTATGTACAAATTTTCTCCATTTATCATGTGTAATTTTTCCATATAAGTGATCATATAAATTTTATATATAAATGCATATATGTATCTATCTACATACTATATATATATATATATACATGCACATACATAAATATGCACATACTATTTTTTCCAAAGTGTTTTTTCTGTTGTGTGATGCTTCTGTTAACAAAAGTGGTTAAGGATGAACATTTCCAAATTGTCTGCTTTATTAAGATAAGAATACATTTTAAACACAAACTCAAATAACTGTTTTGTTTTCTATAGTTTCTAAGTGGCAGTTGAGATTTATTCTCTTAAGGAAGAGAAAGGAGCTAACGGATACCAAAGAACCACAGCTAAGTCTGTCTCCAAGTAGGGCTGTAGACATTTCATCACTGGTCAGGCTCCAGGGACACTTCTATTACTGGTTGTCCAAATGGGCCAGTTATTGTCAATTCACGTCACAAGCACTACTAGACATTTTTCAAAAGATGCCTCCACCCCTCCTTGCCATTTTACGTAGTGACTATTTTCACCTGCTCATTTACCTACCCTAATCTGTATTGGTGACTTGAAGGCATAATCTTCATCGGCTCCTCTGTTCCATCCACCCACATCCACCCTGCTCTGAGGCCCAGATGCTGAACTGTCTAGATTATATTAATGGCTTTAATCAGCTAAGGCAATGCCAAATGAACCAGAGGAGGGCTGGCCCTCATTTCCCACTCTTTTAAACTATAGATTCTTGAGAAAAATTAAATGTGGTAGTTATTTTTTATGAGATAATTATAATTACACAGAGTATTTGAGTTCGTTTTGACAAAATTATACATACAAGGAATTTGCTTCTAATTCCCCCGTTCCCTTTTGTTCACTCCTCCTTCCCCTTTTCTCCCTACTCTAATCTACTTATCTTCCTTTCACTCCTTTATTTATATGTTTTTGGTTGGCACTTTCTACATATACCTAGAGGTGAAATTTCTTTTGTACATTTACATATGTATATAATGATCTTGTTTAATCCATTCCATATTTCTTTCCCTTCCTTCCTCTCTTCCTCTCAGTCTCCTACTTATATTCCATTGATTTTCTACATATCTTCATGATATCCAATCCTAACCTCCCCTACTTCTTTCCCTTATTTTGCTCTAGTTGCCACATATGAGAGAAAAGATTCAAACCTTGATTTTCTGAGTCTGGCTTCTTTCACTTGACATGATTTTCTCCATTTCAACCCACTTACTGGCAAATGCCATTATTTCATTCTTCTTTATGACTGAATAAAACTTCATTGTGTGCATATACCATGTTTTCTTGATCCATTCATCTATTCATGGGTATCTGGGTTGATCTGGGGGAAAGGTACGCTCATACATTGTTGGAGGGACTGGAATTTAGTGCAACTACTTTGTAAAGCAGTGTAAAGCAGTTTTTTTTTCCCTCAAAAAAAAACAACAAAAAAAAAAAACAACCTAGGAATGGAATCATCATGTGATCTAGCTATCATACTCTTCAGTATTTATCAAAAAAATTAAAATACTATAGCGATACAGCCATTACAAGGTATATAGCAGCACATATCATATAGCTACAGTGTGGAATGTGATACTTATTTTAAGTCACTAAGTTTTCGAGTGGTTATTCTCTACTAAACCATCCTACTCTTTGCTACTATTAAATAATGTTCTTACTTCCTGCATCCTCATCTGTGAATCCATAATAAGGGATGAGAGTACATCCCAGTGAATATCCCAAACTATAAAGCCATGTAAAACTCCACCTTAAATAATCCTGGGGATGCCCCAGATCTGCCCTACTCAAAGTCAAATGCGAGGACAGAGCAAGAACAAAAGATGTTGGCTAGGACAGTCAGGATCAAGTAGATGCTGGCCCGAGGAAACTGATAAGGTGAGCTGTTCAGAGGTAGGAAGATTAGAAGTTTCCTATTGTAGGTATTTAGTACATGCATGAAGTTGGATGTGGCTTGCTTACCAAGAGTCAGGTGTAAAGAGTGAGACTGGGCTGTTATTATGTCTGTGCTGAGCTCAAGGTATGTATGACCCAGGTCTGAAGTATGCAGCATTCGTTGGCTAGTTTCCCAACACTGACCTATATTTTTGTTCCCACAGCTGTTTAAAAAACTGCCATTTAAAAAAAAAAATAAACAACACTGTTAACGAGTCAATGCCAGTCATTCAGATTCTTCTAAGAAACTGAAGTTGAGCCATTTAAAGCAATACACATTCCTTTCTGACAGTTTATTTGCTTAAAATCTTAATCATATTTCTTGATGGTGAATGGTAAATGGCGTGTGTGACCTGTTGACTACTATTAACCTTGCATTTCATGGCATCACAGTCAAATACTCTACAGTACACTATTGGCAAATGAAAAGCAGACACAATGCTATCAGCTGCCGCATATGAATCATGAATATAAACAACAAGCATGACTATCATGGAAATTTTCTATAGAATTAAATTGTAGGAAAAGAGTTAATCTTCCTTTGACAATTTTATCCTGCCTGGAAGCATATGGTCCCTTAACTATCCTATATATTTTGGAAGCAATGACTGGAAGTGTCATTCAACAAACGGATGTCTTAAGCAATGCATAACTCAAAAAATATATTAAAAAGATAAAGAGAGAAGAACAGAAGAAAGTTAATGATCCTTGTAATTTGATGGTCAGGAACTCACACAATGTTGGATTCTAACTTTGCATTGAGAGCTTTGTTCCCCAGATAGGAATTTGCCTGTGTTAGAGAATGATGTGCAGTAAGAAGCAAGGACCAGTGTCAATAAGTGTGACCTATCTGCCACCTGAATAGCCAAGAGTGAGGGAAATAAGTGAGAAATAATGGTGGGAGAAGAAACCAAGAATGGCAGTATAGGAAATCAAAAGGGAATATAAGACAGGAACTGCTAGATCTTGTCCTTTTGAGAGGTGCACTGTGGTAGAGTGGAAACTGGTATGAATTTTTTCTTTCAGAGTCATGCATTTAAATCCAATCTCTTTCTTTTAACAGCTTAGTAACCTTGGGGAAGCCACTTGAGCACTATGATCTACTCTCCACTCTTGTCAAATAGGGTTAAAGAGGTCTTACAGGACTGATGTAAGAGGAGAACACACAGCCCTGACTGACTCCAAATGTGGGATAAATAAATGTTGACTCCCTTCTTTGGATTTCCAATATTTGTTTTCTTTAAACTTCTGACTGTAGAGGGGAAAAACAAACTAGCCAAGATGACTAATATTTTCAGCAGAAATTCCTAAGTGAAGCTAATGTATGATCTCTCCAGCAGCACAAAGTCTCTCCTGTGGAAAGTCCTTCTCTTGAGAAGACTCTAAGGAAGTGTCTGGAAATGAAGGAGGACCATCCTTCCAATCTGATGGCCAAAGTAGATCATGGAAATAGCATTTGACCCATTAAGCCAGGTTGTCCAGGTGTCTCAAACAGATCAGGTATTTGCCTAATTTTTAGCTCAAACTGGCCCATGTCAATGAATGTTAAGAGAGTAGACACAAGTTTTCTGATTCTAAGGCTCACATCCAACACTGAAATACAATTCACTAGAAACTAATATTTATTTCAGCTGCTTCCCAAACTGGTTCTCCTTGATGGCAAATTCTGGATATCAGGGCAATTGTCAGCAGGCCTCCTCATGGTGGAAATTTGGTCCTACTTCCAAGAACAAAGGCTCCATTTTATCTTGAAACCTGAAAGAGCAGCAGGTCTTCAAATCTCATGGAAAGTTCATTTGGTCTGAGGTTTAAGACAATTCCCTCACTCATGCAACTCCAGGGTTCTAATCTGGAGCCCTCTAGTCAGGGATAATATTCCTTAGCCCATGTTCACAACTCTCTTGCTTCCTTCCCAAGACCTGATTTGAGCTTTTTGAGGATCAACTCCCTGAAACTTTTTTTCCTCTAAATTTGTTGTCTTTGATATGTGGTGTATATTTGCAAATTTATAAAATAATTAAATCCTCTAATGAAATGATGGGTGCACCTTTTGTTGAATAAATTCTGGTCATCTTTATCTTCTCAAGAAATTATTGGCTGTAGACACTGAATTATTCAAAAAGACAAGAATGCCCTCCACCAATCACAGAAAAGCAAATTGTCATCTTGGTAAAGAAAATGGAAAAAAAGACAAGGAATCTCATTTTGTTGAGCATCTACTCTGTTCCAGTTAAAATTCAGTCATCCCTCAGTATCCATGGGGGATTGGCTCTAGAATATCCCAGAGACACCAAAATCCATAGACACTCAAGTTCTTTATCACGAAACAGTATAGTATTTGCATATAACATATAAAGCTCATCCTATATATTTTAATTCATTTCTAGATTACTTAAAATATCTAATACTATGTTAATGCCACATATATATAGTTGTCATACTTTTTTTTTTTTTTTTTCTTCTGTACCAGGGATTGAACCCAGGGGCACTTAACTGCTGAGTCACATCACTAGAACCTTTTTTATATGTTATTTAGAGACAGGGTCATGTTGATCTGCTTAGGGCCTCACTAAATTGCTGAGAATGACTTTGGACTCACAATCCTCCTGCCTCAGCCTCGAGAGCTGCTGGGATTACATGTAATCCCTGTGCATGCTTTATTGTTTGGGGGATAATGAGAGGAGAAAAGACTTGGACATGTTCTGTATAGATGTGAGCATCACAGGCCCAACTGCACAGTAAACAAATGAGAACCAAGGTGAGTAATTCTCAAATAGCTCATTCTGGAGAAAGACAGATCTTGACATGGCAGTACCTTCTCATCACTTCATTAATGTAGCCACAGCATTGTGCTTGGCACCTGGAAAGGTCATGTTTTGCTTTTTGAAACTTTCTGAATTTTTTTTTCTGAATATTTTTGATCTGTGGTTGGTTGAATCTGAGGATGCAACATTCCTGGCTAAGGAGGGCTAACTGTATAAGGAACTTCAAATATGTATTTTCATTTAACTCACAATTGTAGTAAGGATGTGTGGTTGGAAATAAAGAATAGATGGACTATAGAGATGAAAATACAGGTAAAAATGAATTTGTTCTTTGAGTCTCCAGAGTCTGACATTGTCTATTTGGAAAGACCTGCATTACAGACAGCATATAACATAGGGTGTGTTCAATAAGCACAGAGCTCATATCACAAGTGTGGTTTTAACCTTTCAAGGAGAGAGCCTTGGCTACCTCTTTTATAGACAAAAATCGAATGAGGTTAAGGAAGGTACCCAGGACTAACACTCTCATTACTCATGCTCTAAAAGCCATTTTTCTATTCATCATCCTCCTCTGCCTCCTTACATCTATGAAGAAGATACCGATCCTATTGAAAAGAGATAACATGTACCTTTTCTCTGTTGTGTGAATAGTGGCCAATCCTTCTAAAAAGTGAGAAAAAGAAAGTAATTCATTTTCCAGGATGTAGTGCTATGCATTACACATGAAATGCTCCAGGCAACATCAGTTCTATCCTCTGTTTCCCTAGGTATATATTTTTCAAAGACCAGCAATTCTGAAAATAGGTTGCAGTGATGAGCCCTATACTGGACTAGAAAAAAAATCTCGGACAAAATATTGGCCAGTTGTGCAGGCAGCTTTTAATGCTGTGTATACTTTTACACAGGTGCAATGTTCTCTACTGAGCATAAAATGACCAAGCGATTAAGAGGCAACTGAACAGAAAGAAAAAGAAATGGTTTTGCAATTTGATAACACCAGGCTCACACAATGAATCAGATACTTACTAACTTTGTGACTTTGGGCAAAATACTTAGCTTTGCAAAATGGGGAAATCTCAGTTGCTTCATAGAGTAGCTAGGGAGAGGAAATGAGATAGCATATGTTAAGTGACAGGTACTGGGTTTGAGGCGGTCATTTATGCACTTACGTTGTTTTTCAGATTGAGGATTTTGACTGTTTTGACAAATCCATTCTGTTCAAACTGCAGACTGACTTAGTTCAGGTGAGAATGACAGAGGTAATTACCATCCTAACAGGTGTGAGACAATATCTCATTGGTACTTTTGACTTATATTTCCCTGAAAATGTGACAAACAGACCCATATACTTGGTTGATGAGAATGTAAATTGGTACAGCCTTTATGGAAAACACTGTGAAGATTCCTCAGAAAATTAAAAAGAGAACTTCTGTGTGATCCAGCAATCCCACTTCTGGGTAAATATACAAAGGAAATGAAATGACTATCTTGAAGTGATACTCACATTCCCCTGTTCATGGAGACATTATTCACAGTTGTCAAGATTTTGGAAGCAACCAAAGTGTCCATCAACAATTGAACAAAGAAAATGTAGTATGTATATACATACATACTTATGTATGTAATATTAATATGTTTCTTTCTTTGTGCAATATATGCAGTAGCATGCTACTCAGTCTTAAAGCAGAAGGGAATTATGTCATTTGACAACATAGATGAAACTGAGAGGCATTATGCTAAGTGAAACAACCAGATGACAACACTACCTGATCTCACTTACATGTGGAATGGTAAAGAGTTGAACTCATATAAACAGAGTAGAAGGGCTCTATCAGGGGTCAGAGGGTGACATGCTCTGGAGATGTCAATGTTATATTGTTAATGTTATATTATAATGTTATATTGTTAATGATATATTGTATATTTGAAATTTCCTAGTACAGTAGACCTTAAGTTTTCTCATCTGACATGAAAAAAGAAAAACAAAAACCAAACAAAACAAAACCAAGGAAATGATGCGAGGCAATATATATTAAGTAGTTTGACTATGAAAATAATTTCGCTATATATATGATTATCAGCACATCACATTTCATACCTTGAATATATTCATTTTTTGTCAATTAATTATATATCAATAAAGTTAAAAAAAGAAGGCATGACAAAAATATCTATACTAATAAGGGAGGATTTACTATTATATTTTGGAGTAGGAGGAAAGTAATGTGCTGATTATTGCTGTTTTCTATCAACTAAATCATTCCATAAGCAACTCTATTGAAAACAGAAAGGGGGTTTTCACTTTTTTGTATTTTTTTTAATCCTAAGAGTAAAAATCAGGAAGAGTATGTATTCAAGGAAAGGAGAGGATACCTAACTGGAAATAGAGGTTGAAAAAATAAAACAAAAGTACAGGGGAAAATGAATGTGTGTGTGAGTCTCAAGAGTGTGGCAGGGCCTGATATTGCTGAGCATGTCTGTAGGGTGGACCTGACAGCACAGGCCCCACATCACAGGCCTGACTGTAGCCCTTGCCCACTGAAGACCTGGTATTTCATAACCCACGCCTTCACGAGGTTCACCTTTTCCTCTTTGTGGTTCTGAAGACATCTGCATGGAAGCAGAGACTCTGCCTCCTGCTGCTTTATCACTACCTGAAGTCACAGGATAGCTGTAGCCATAGCAACACCTTCAGTTCTGCTAACCTGGGGTTACAAACTCTCAGGTAGGAAACAGGAGACAGGCACATATTGAACCAAAAGAAACCTAAGGAAAAGGACTTCAAAAGTAACTCCCCTTCAAACTCCAGACCCCAACAGATTATATATCATCTGCAAGGGAGTAGAGAGGAGGGTACAGTGCTTATTAATCATCCCTTGTGTTCCAGAGGTTGTGCTAGGGGACTTGCCTAGATTTACAATGTGACTCTGGAAACAATCCAGGGAGGAAGATATGATTATTAACTGAGGAAGGTATGATTATTAAACTCAATTACTTTTGTGCAAATAGAGGTAACAAGCTGTTAGGTAACTTGTCCAAGTGTAGAAGTCTGGTATGTGATAAGGTTGGGATTTGCATCAGCTGTGGAATTCTGTCTGCACCATGAAAGTTTGGTCTCCAGATTGTGAACATTTTCCTATGATGTTTTATTTTATTAGATACCATTCCCCCATTCTGCCATGCAAATCTCTCCTCCAGTGAACCTTTTTTTATCCCTGCCTATTCCTCTCTTAGGAAACCAGTCTTCAAAACTCAAGTTTCATGGCCATTTTGGCCAATGTCCCAGAGGCCTTTGTCCTGCAATGAATATCTAATGATGTCTTCACTGAATAAGCATATTTAAAATTTTTCCATTTTGTCTTTTATATATAAAGAAAAGAAATGAGGACTTAGATGTGAAGATGCAAGTCAAAAATCAAGGATCCAGAGTTGAAAGTATTCAGTGTCAGCTTAACCTTGGTAACAGTAGATTATTCTAAGAGAGATGAGACAGAGCAAAATAAATAGAACATGGGCATGTGTGGTGACCCTTGTTCTCTCCTCCCAGTACTGAATTTCAGTATCTGGAGACCCCTAGAATAGAACTGTTTTATAAGATGGAATTATGAGACATTTTAACATTCCTCTTTGTGTTATTCTGTATTTCCTTAAGTATTTTAAATCACTATGCATCATTTTATTATTATAGAGAAAAGGTATATTTTAAAATAAAAAATGTTGAATTTCTACTAAAATAAGAGATGGTGTATGCACATACAGAGAAAATCTCAGCAAATCATCTTCACATTTGGTCTCTGTTTAAATGTACAGCAAGAAGGACTTAACTAGTATTTTTAATTAGTCACCACTGAGATCCTTATCAACATTGGCCAAACTGATGTGATTTCAATGTGATTCAGTTTGGGGACATGTAGAGATGAAGGTTGATTCTGGAACTTGGCACATTTGAATTTTTTCCACTTGTGCAATCCTATATGGGACAGTTGAGATTTCTCTGTTCATCACTTCATAAAACCTGTTCTTGTGAAGAACAAAGCCCAGGACTGATGATATGTTCTGCTTCTAGATCCATTGGGAAATCCAATCAGGACATCATTTGCAACATGTAGGTGACAATATTGAGTTCTAGAAGAGGCCATTAAAAAGACACTCAACCTACACTGCCTCTGCTTCCTTAGCTGTGATATCTTTTGCTGTAATCAATACTAAGCATCGTGTTTCCCAATGAAAACATTGGGAATTTGACACTGATGATTCTTTGTCTATGATCCAACCTTTCTGTTTAAGGAAATATGACTGAATAACAAACAAGAAAAATGAGCAATCTCTCATGAAAAGCAACAAGAAAATATGGTCTGCTATTCTCCATTTTGCTTACTGTCTGCTCAGTTCTTAGTGTTCATAATTCTGCATGGCATTGGGAATCATTTCCAACTAGGAAACTAAAATTAATGTTCTACCTTTTCCACTTCTATTCTTTATGTAAGTTCTTGTGCTTTTTGATCCCACTAACTTATACTTGAAATTAGTTTATTTAAAAATTTAAGTTGTGAGCATTGATTTAACCCCAAATTATTCAAATTTATTGGCATGTTTGCCTTCATTAACTCTGTGGGCCCCTCAATAGTGTTCTGGTTTCTGGAGCCCAACTCATTCCTTACGCTTGCAGAGCCCTGAGATGTTTATAAACAACGCTGGATCCTTAAAACTGTAGCTGAGAGATTGCAATGCTGTGCCAACCCTTCCAAAATCATTCTCTCCTTTTTATGTCAATCCATATCTTCCATGACCTCATCATGTTGGATAGGAAGATGAACACCAGACTTTACCCTCACTCTTTAGTGAATTTTTCCCTACCTCAGAGACTGTGGAATCAAAGAATATTGGGAAGAGACTAGAGGGAACTATTCAGGGATCAGAAACCATACGTGAATCTAGTCCCAGTGATAAGATAGGAGGAACACCAGGGGAAGACAGAGAGCAGATGAGGAGTAGCAAAACCAGCAGTTTGGTGGATCTCATGTAGTAAGGACTTTGAGGGTGGTCTATAGGGAACAAATGGTATGCACAGAAATAACAGGTTCCAAAAACATTCTTCCACTTCTTTGGACCCCAGGCAGAATAACATGAACAATCAAACATGTCCCTTTGAAGGAATTTGTGCTGTTTATCAGTTTATTGCCTCTCAACTTATAATTTACCATTTAGCTTGCTCTGTGAAAACAGACTTTGCACCTGCTTTCCTCTGTTAGCAATCATATACTAAGCTTTGACAGTAAAGGGTGCTGGAGAGACATTTCAGGGGGAAGAGAGTTTTGCTGCCTGGCTCCCATGTGCTCCGTGGGCAGGCTCTGGTGCATGTGTGACTTCTTCAAGTTTAGCTCCTGCAGCACACAGGACTTCCTTGGCAGTGTCTGCATTTCTGCAGCGTATGGGTCCTGCGGTACACAGCAGCTGGCAGCACATGGTGGTCAGCAATTGCCCCCAACACCTTCCCCAGGTGAGATAGTAGCAGAGTGCCTCCAGTGAGACACCTCCCTATGAACCGCTTTTTTGGCAAGTTCTGGAATTCCAGCAAGTTTCACCGCAGGGAATTCTCTTTCCCTTAGTGAGCTAGGCTGAGCCTTTGTAACAAAGGAAGAAATAAGATGCTTTTATTCTCTTCCAGCTTCCCTTTTAAGATAAAAACCAGGTACTTGAGTTCAAAATTTATTATTTAATTTAAAATTTAAATGAATGGAAATACAGTAAAAATTAATTCAATTTTTCTGTCTTGGGATCAGGACATGGTATTTCCTTTTGGGGGAAAGAAATGAACATGTGTAAGAGAATAGCATCAGAACATCTGAGTCAGAAGGGAGCTTGAGATCATTTATCCCAATGATTTCATTTTGTAATAAGGAAAGGGAATGAAGCGGCTTACACCAGGGCTCACGGAAGATGAGGTCAAAACCTCCAAACTCATTACAATGCTCTTTTGGGGAGATATTTAAATTCCTCAGGTATTTTTCGTATGCAGCCAGTATTAAGAACAATAGGCCCAAGTGGAAAAGTCAAACCATACAGAAGTGCCAAAGAATGATGTTCAAAGGATTTCCCTGTATCTCATTTACTTCAAGTTTCCAAAAACTTCTGATTTTTAAAATATAATCTACCCTTCCTGGGTTTCACACACCAGAAACACTCTTGAAATAAGGCTGCAGTGGTGGTATAAAAGTATTCTTTGATAACTAGAGTTGTGGCTTAGAAAACACCATACCCCAAAGTAAAGACCTCAGAAGCAAAGTTTGTCTCTGACCTTCTGATGCCCTCCTGTTGCTTGCCCTTATCCTGCTCCTGAGGCCAGCCACACAAACTAGAATTCCTTTTCCCCAAGGTGAGTCATAGAAACCAGAACTCTTTTGTCTCCAAGTTTGTTCATGAACATAAAAATATTACTTTAACTTTTGCCCACCTTATTGGGTAAAATCTGGTCATAAAGATATACTCTGAACTACCTTGTTTGGTTGTAGGTATAAAGCCCCCCATTTCATAAAAGGTCAGCCCCAACACCCTGGAGGAAGGAAAACTGCACAGAGAGGCCATGAAGAATCTGAATGTACAGGCCTTGCTGGGTTTCCCCACTCAGTCTGTTAGCATTTTATTATACCCTTTTGCTTGATCATATTTCTACTCAGACATCCATACTTCACTGAATTTAAGAAAACAGTGAATAGTTCACCCTGGGTCTTTGCATCTTCAATGTGAAGATTTCTGTGTTACATAAAATTATGATGAAATGAGTTTGTTATGTTTTTCTCTTGTTAAATATGTCTTTTGTGACATTTCATGATGGACAAGAAAAGGATTGCTCTTTTTCTTTACTAACACACACACACACACACACACACATATACATATATATGGATTAGATTAAAGTTTTAGTAAATAAAATTCAAAAGATTCTTTTGAATTGACATATGGTGGTCAATATCGTATTAGGTCAAGGGAAGATGCTGGTAAGGAAACAGTATTTAATATTATTGGCATTTCATTTTAAAAAAGGATATTTGGATTCCAGAATATACAAAAGATGAAATATTTAAACAAAGACTACTTTTTAAGTTTGGTAATTTACAGTCTATAAAAATAATCATAAAATGTTTTTTTTTTTTTCCTCATTTTTAGGCAAATCATTATAGATGGACTCTGGTCCAGAAACTAGTGTTTGGGAGATACCACAGTATATTTCTAGAAATCCATAGGGAATTTGGTGGGAACATTATATAAAGATACCTGTCCTTTTGGTGTTTCATAATTCAACCCCTTCTGATTCCCACACAGTTCAGCCCAGGTTTACAATGAGCAAGAAAATTTTATACACTCAGCATTAAGGGTGATCAGAATTTCTCAATTTATTGGGTTATGTATTAGCTTCATCTTTTGGTTATAAGGAACAAATCACCTGCACGTTTTCCTAAAAGAGAATATTGATTTTAAGTACCATGAGCTTATGCTAAAATTGACCTGGAAAGTATGAGTTCTGTTAATTTCATGATCTTTGTACTTAAAAAAATTATGAACACACCCAAAACAAGGGGGAAAAATAGAAAGAAAAAAAGAGAAGATTCCATCAAATTAGAAAAATGGTCAGTGAAGGAGATGAAGGGGATTAAGAAGAGGGAGAAGGGATGGAATAAGGGAAGAAAAATGGAATGAATCTGACCTCAATTTCCTATATGTAAATATGCCACAGTAAATCTCACCATCATGCATATTTGGAAGATATATAAGATTTTTTAAAAGCTATAAATAAATAGCAGAAAGATCAATAGAGTAGAGGGAAGGGAAATGGGGGAGAGGAAGGAGGAGGAAAGGCAAAGGGGAAGCACTGAGGACTGAATTAGAGCAAATCATATTCCATGCATTTATAATTATGTCAAAATGAATCCTAAAGTTATGTATGACTAAAAAGAACAAATAAAAATTGAAGACACACAAAACATTGTTGAGCATGGTAACAAGAAGTATTTTTACTTGAAATGTTCAGTAAAGAGAGAGCCCAGCCTTTTAAAACAAAAGCTATAGTATAATTCCAAAGGAAAAGGAAGTTATAAACAGCCTGATAATTGGCAGAAAACAGAAGTTTTCTCTTAAAATATTATATTTATAAGGCATCTGTACAGCAAAGCTCAGAGGTAATGTCATTTCATTAGGCAATCAGAAATATACAAGAATGGGACTCAAGCCAGAACTAATTTGGAGGAATAGTGATATGATATTCTTCTAATTTGAGATTTACCTTTAAATGCCAAGTTTTTTGTTATGTTAAATAACAAATATTTTTGGGGGGTGGATGCCAAGGTTTCTGTCCTGCATTTTTATCTTTCTGGTTGCTGGTTTTCCTTACTATGAACCAATTCTTTCAGAATTTCTTAGTTCAGATTCCTAGCAGAAATCTAGATTGATCACATTCACCTATTCATGTTAAGTTATGGATACTGGTCTTTATCTTTCTGCCCTTAGTAGGAGTGCTCATCTTTTGTTAAAAAAGATGCAATGAAGAGAGAACATCGTTCACTTAAGGCAAAGGTTAGGAATCAGGAAGATTCCTTGAGGAGGGGTGCGGGAAGGTGAGTAACATAATACTATGGTCTAGCACAGTGGTCTTCTCCCTGGTTGTCAGTTATTGACTTAAATTCATTTAGTCCTTATCTGTGAGAGCCATGACTTCCTCACACAGATAGAATATCTATTAACTTACCCTGCTAGCTGGTCTAGGCATATTTGGAGTCCCTTGGAGGTAATGGTGAAGGAGAAGAAGTTGGGAAAGTCTACCTTAGATATACAGAGTAGAACTGAATTAAAACTATGTGACCTGTTACATCAGACAAACTTTTAACTGATCAATTTCTTTAAAGCAATTTTGGTTAATCTAGGCTAGTTAAGGTAATGATTGTTAATACTTGAAGTACAGACATAAAGGAAACTAAATAAAAGAGATTTTCAAAGTTTATGTAAATTGAGAAGGATGCACTAATGATGTGAAATCTGTTCATTAATGTGATAGTAGTTGTTGGAAATATACTCTCATGCTTTCCCAATTAGGATAGTATCTATTTTATGAGACATCTCAACAAAAAACCCTGACTTGATAAAGTTGAAACTAGTTCTTAAGTCTTATCATTAAAATTTTTGTGAGTTCCTCTTTTAAAAATTTAGAAGTTAAAAGAAGCAAAAAGGAAAATTTGTTTTTGTAGGTATTGAAAAAGAAAATTATTATCATGTTACCATTAATACAATAATAGTCAAAGCCCACACCTCTTAACTACCCTGAAAAAAAATGTAGTAGATATATATACATCTGACAGTGAGAGTGAAGGAAGCCAAGTTTCAGCTTCAGCATGTTTCTGGAGATCTATGCAAACATAGACAAGATACTTATCTTCTCCGAGTTTCCATATTAGAAGCATTGGAAACAGAAACAAATAAACAGATGCATGAAGAATATTCTTTCTCTTTCTGTTAGAGGAGAAAAGGCAAAAGTACACGAAATAAAAAATAAGGAGAAAAAATATTAAATAATGAATTGAATGG
Organism: Sciurus vulgaris; assembly: GCF_902686455.1. NCBI lineage: Eukaryota > Metazoa > Chordata > Mammalia > Rodentia > Sciuridae > Sciurus > Sciurus vulgaris. The sequence continues at coordinate 44,106,185 of NC_136464.1, forward strand.
GATACTGAAATAGTAAAAGAGAAACAAAAGGAGAGGAGGAAAAAAGGGAGAGAAATAAATTGAATCTTACACATATGTGACTTTCCCCAGACACTACAGTAGGGAAGCCCAAGTCCAGAAATCCTGGTGCACATTCTGGAACCTGTCCTCGTTAACTTTGTAAACACAACCAAGTCTCACTTGTGCCCTGAGACATCAGTTATCTCATTTATAAAAGTAGTAGATGAGATGATTTATAAGCTATCTTGCTGATTTGTGTGCTAGCTTTATATAATTATAAAAGAAAATAATTTAATTTTATTCGTTTTAAGCTGCCAGATACCAACAGTGCCTCTGCAGTAAACTCAAAATGCTTTTATGCCATAAATATGCATACTTTCATGGATATTCCTGATACCTCATGCAAGCTCATTCATTAATAAAATATCAAACCCATAATTTCTGTAATTACTCTGTGTGCTTGACTGAAAAAAACACTTGCTGTGGAAGCACTGCCTGGAGGTGGACATCAGTTGAACTCTGTTCAGCCCTCAAGTTCATCCCGACAAAAACGACACCATTCTTACCCCAACTGCATCTGGCTGGTGTATCAAAGCAAGTTCAATGGAGTCTCATGACTGTGCCTATTAGAGTTTTGGGAATTTTTGTGCCATATGGAGGGTCCTCTGTATTGCTCCTAAGGCCTGGGGCAGGTGAGCCGACTATGTGTCAGCATCAACACTGAGATAGCAGTTTGGCATAAACAGATCTGGCTCAGCCTCCAGCACACATCTGCCCCGCTGTTTAGCTTTATGGGAATTCCCACTTTCATGAGGCAATGTTGTTTAAATATCTATTGAGCTGCTTTGATAGCAATATGGTAGAATGGAGGGGGAGCTTATGATAGGGAAAGCAGCTAGGTTGAAATCTCAGTCAGCCTTTCATGATCTGAAGGATTATGAACTGATCTCTAGATATTGCTGAACCTTCTCTTCATCCATAAAGGCAGAGCTATAATTATAAATCTCAGCTTGTCTACTAGAAGTTTTATACTCACAAAGTCCTTTCCTGAAGGCAAAAAGTGAAGCAAAACTCCAAGTAGCAAAGGAAACAGATTAAAATACGTGTTCATTTCCAAAAAAATTTTGGGAAAAAAAAAAAAAGAAAGAAAGAAAATAACCTGTCAGTGACCTGACCATCATGGACACCATGAGCACTAACATGTTTTTGTATTATGTCCTTTTTTTCTCTATACTTCAATTTTTTTCCATTCCAGTTTTTCTTTTGTGACTTAAACTCCACATTATCTCTTTTGGAATTTCTTTTGAAAAAAAAACAGGCTAACATGACATGGCCTGCCATGATGGTGTGGGCCTGAGGCAGGCAAGCCAAGGCCAAGGCAGGACATGAGGCAGGACATACTGAACTGTTGCACTGGTGGTGATCCAGCCCAGCCAAGTGAAGACATTCCATACAGCACTGCAGCCCTGAGCCCCTGAGCATTCAAAATCCAATAATCTCAACCTCCTGCTTCTCAACAAGTGTTGGGAAACAAAAGTGAGGCAGACCTGAATGGGATTACCAAAATCATTAGGATTTTTCCAAACCCTGATTAGCATAAATGTGGACGGTTAAGGGGCACAACTTAAGAACAGACTGATCACCACTGAGAAGTTCAAATTTGTGAGTCTTTATTAGCCAGCTGGCTGACTGTCTCACACCATGCCCCAAACATGGCTATTGGGAGAACAGCTCTGACCATAGGGTTGTAGGAGTTTTTATACCATAAGTCAGTACATCAAAGTATCTGTTGCTATGATTTAAAATTACAAACTACTATGAGATCTAAAATCATTAGCAGAAGGGGGAAGTGGGTCAAAATGAATTTATTTAGGTACAAATTAAAGAATAGTCACTAACATCTAGACAATCACTGTTGACGCCACTGTTGACATGGTACATTGTTTAGGAAAATGGAAATCAAAAAGAACAATTTTTCATTACATAAGAATTGCCATTTTGTGTTGCCAAACGTGTCATGCTAAGCAACTGATAATGGGTACAGAGGAGGTGTGTTTGCATGGGAGAAGTATATCCTACATAACGTGGAGTCTCAAGGTAAAATGGAGTCTGTTTAGTCATTGCCCATATAGCCTGGCCTATAACATTTCCATGGAGTCAAATATGTCAAACATCACAGGACCAATAGCATTGACCCAAGTGCTTATAAACCCCAGACTAGCACACTCAGAGGGCATCCCCTATCAGGTCCACTCCTACCCTTGCACAAATTCTGTTACTGTTCTTCACACTTGTATAAATCCTACTTCTTTCACTCTGACTTTATTTTGTTGTGTGAATTTTATTCTTTGGAGTTGTGAGACAAAAACCTGGAAAGAAGTAGGTGGTGAGCTCCTGGAGTCTGTTGCAACACTCGTGGGCATGACCCACATTTAGAGCTGCAACACTGAGAACCTCAATAAACTGTTCACTAGTAGTGGAGAATAATCAGGCTTTGCCTGCTGCGACCCTTGGAGCTGATGCCAGTAGGCATCCCCTGCTGTGATTAGCTGCTAACACTAAACTGGGCTTTCTGGGCTACAGATGCCTGCTTATACAGACTTCACCCAGCAACAGAAACAGAGAATTGAGTTGCATTTCAAACTCTGCTTTTAGTATCAGGTATGTTCTGAATATGAACCATACAGAGACCTACCAACACTATCAGCTGACCTTGACCAAGGTCTGTTCTCAGTCCGTCACTGTGATGCATATTCACATGGATGGTTATATTATAAAATCTTGCTATCATTCCCATGAGTAATGTAGTGTCAGCCAAATTCATAGATATAGAAACTTTCCCAAAATTACAAGTGCTGCCAATTTTCTCAGATCTCTGCTCCCTTCCTTTTCATTAATAGTCTTCACTTCCTTAGTTCCTGGGCCCATCTATATTTTCTCTAGCACCCTTTCTTTATTTCTTTGGGCAAGTTAACATCCACAGACTTCTTTTGACTGTTTGGTCACTATCTTTCCTTTCAGGTGTTTACTCCATTCTTCACTCTGATTTCTAGATTTCACGTAATCCAAGATCGAAAAAAAATCTATTCCAGTAGTGGGTTCATAAAACTTAATAGAAAGTTTGTGCACTAGATCTCTTCAATCAGACTTTTCCCTCATTGTCCAACCAAGAATTACTACCAATTTTGAGACCTTAGTGTGTGTCAGGAAGTTTTTTGAGAACATTTTAAACCTGCATCATTTCATTTAGGCATTATGATTGCAATTAGACATTGCCAGCTCCATTAGCAAGACACTAATATTTTACGGAAGCTCCTTAACTAATTCAGTCAGTAAATGACAGAACCAGAATCGCAATCAAGGTTCATCTGACACCAAATTCTCCCTGTTACCTTTACAATATGCTGTTCTTACCTGTTTATCCTGATTGCATATATCATGATTCCTTGATTTTATTCTGGATCCTAACTAGAAACCAGCCATTAAATTAATCCTGTTTGCTGAAGTTGTTCCTCCTTCACTTAACACTTTTATCCTTCTTCCTCTACCTACACAAATTCAATTCATAAAATGATTTCAGCTCCAAAAAGTATCCAGTACCAAGAATAATCATTTCCTAATGTTCTATGGGATGAGAGACATTCTCCTGATCTTGAGTAGTGACTGTGTGGCCAACCTGAGTTTACACAGCATGTCTAAGGAGACACATCATGAGACAGAGTTAGACTAGAGGTGGGGGAAACAGAAAAAAAAATACCCTTAAATTAGGAGGCTTATCCAAGTTAGGCTACTCTGTTGCCTCATATATTAAAGGAACTATTTGTCACTCCATGTTTCTAAATATGTAGTGATTTCCCATGCCCAGTGGTTGCAACCACCAGTGTTTCTGTCCTACACCAAGTAAGCTTTTTAATTTGGAGTAAGTCCATTGGATTCTGTAGTAATATATTAACAAGGGCAAGAATTCCACTTTTTGAACATTTGAATTTTGAATGTTGAAAGGTTGATAAAAACATTATAACCAGCTGGGCATGGTGGTATATACCTGCAACCTCAGGGACTTGTAGGACTGAGGCAAGCTAGGAACAAGTTTGTGGAGAACTCAGAAACTTAGATACCCTATTTCAAAATTTAAAAAAAAAAATGAAAGGGTTGGGGAACTAGCTTAGTGATAACGTGTCCCTCCGTTCAATCCTCAGTACCAACAAAATAAAACAAAAACAACATCAACATCACATAAACACATGCACACATATACACACACAAAACAAACATTATAACAAATGTTTTAAGAAAGTCAAGGAACCTCAGGCACAAGAAATATGTACTAAACAGATCCAGGAATATAATAATTAATGTGCTTAAATCAGTGATTATGAGTAAAATTTTAAATGCACCAGAGGAAAAAAGATACCTGATATACAGAGGGACAGATTTCATGATTTCTGAAGATTTACTATCAGAAAACAATGTGAGCAAAAAGACTATAGAAAATCATATTTAAAGTGCTGCAAGAAAAAAAGAATCTGGAATTTTATACTCAAAGAAGATGACTTTTAAATGTAAAGGTGACTATTATGTATATATTGGAATGACTCAAATCCCAAAAGTTGACGGTACCAATTTTGGGCAATAGTGTGGAGTGACAAGAGACACTCATCCATTACTGGTGGGAATGCAAAAGTGGTACAGTTTCTTTGGAAGGCAGTTTGCCAGTCTTTTATGAAGATAAACACAGTCTTGCGATATGATCTAATGTCATGCTTCTAGGTATTTATCCAACTGATTTGAACATTTATGTTTACAAAAATACCTTCAAGTAATTTTTATAGCAAATTTTTCATATCCCTATGCCCTGGAAAAAAAACATCAAAATATCCTTCACAGGTAAGTAGATAAACTGGGGTATACAATAATATAATAATGGTCAGTGATAAATGGAATATTTCCAAATCTCACAGTGACATAGATGAATTTTAAATGCATATTTTAAATGAAAGAAGTCAGTCTGAAAGTACTACATACCATATAATTCAATATGCATGATATAATGAAAAAAGTAAATTATAGAGATGGCAAATAAGGGTATGGGAGAGGGAAAGTGGAACATGGAATTTTCAAGGCAGTGAAATATTCTGTGTTATATTGCAATGGCATATACATGGGAATATGATTTTGTCAAAACCATAGAATTTTACAAGAAAAATTTTATATATGTAATTTGAGTATTAATATTAAAAATATCAAGAATACTAAATGAAATTTAATTTTGTCATTTCTAATTGAATTAATCAATAACCACAAAGAAATATCTCTTGAGAAATTATTCTAAGAAAGTTCCCACATCTAGCATTACCCAAGAATTTGATTTCATCACTGGTTTTTCTTTTTATGAGTTAAGTAAGATCTTATTTTATTTCTTGTATGTAAGAGGAAATAAACATATTATTGCTCCCACCAACCATTAATGGCTAGTATAGGAAAATGGGAAAATTCTGTATTCATTCCCAGATGTTAAATCCTCATTAAGATGCTCTTGTGCCCTTGTACTTAACATCCAGTCAGGCTGTGCTGGCTTCAGATTATCTTTTAATTTCTTAGTGAGCAATCTATAGTTACAAAGACAAAATTTAAATGAAAAAGTCTCAAGATAGTAATGAAGGCTTACTGCTGAAGAATTGAATTTTAATTTCATTGTTATTTCTTCATATTTCCAAATAAACATGGTAGGAGGAATTCTAAGATGGCCTTCAATGTTCTCTTTTCTTGGGTACAAGTCATGCATTATCTTCTCCTCTTGAGTGTGGGTGGACTAGTAAATATGGTGGGTTATCACTCCCATGTTTTGGTTACTCGTCAGTGTACTTTAATTCATAAAACATCAGCTGATCATCCTGAGTGGTTCTGACCTAATCTAGTGAGCCCTTTAAAAGAAGGCAAAGAATCTGAGAGAAACTCTCCTGCTGGCTTCAGGGTAAAAGCAGCTCTTAGGTTATGTGAAGAGGTGGCCACTTGCAAGGACCTGAGGGTAACATCTCAGCACTGAGAGCAGTCCTCAGTAGGGAGCCAGCAAGAAAATAAGAACCTTAGTCACACAATCACAAAGAATTAAATTCTGGAAATAGGATAGTGACATTGCTTAGTCACCTTGCTATTATACCATGATTAATATACAATATTCCTCTTAAGCCTGAATTAGGATCCAAATCATCCTACTTCTAGAAATTATTACTTATCCTTCCTTTTAGAATGGTATCTTCTCTCTCTGAAACCTGCAAACACAGTGATCTATTTCTTTACTGTAAAAAGGGAGGGGGCAGAGAAGTGAATTTAGGTGCAATCACTTGGACATAAATTCTCATGCCAGTTCCTCCATCATGTTAACTTAATTATTACCCTCATTGAGCCTATCTTATAGGGATTGATGGAGGATGAGGTTGAGTTAACATGCAATGTTAGAACTGAGTTGTCTTAGTAAGCTTGGGCAGCTATAACAAAATACCATACACTGGATAACTTATAAACAACAGAAATCTTTATAGTTCTGGAAGCTGGGAAGATCAAGATCAAGTGCTAGAAGAGTTTATGTTGGCTGAGGGATCATTTTCTAGTTCAATAAATGGCCATCTTCTTGCTATAATTTCACATGGTGGTAGAGAAGAAGGAGCTTTTGGGGATCTTTCATATAAATGGCCAACCCAAACTCCTAATACCATCACATCAAGGGTTACAATTTCAACATATTAATTTTGGAGGGACATAATCATTTGGTCTGTAGCACAACATATGCCAGAGTAAGTGTACACTAAATGTTAGTTCGTTATTATCTATTCAAAGTGGATCTTAACTTCTTGTGGGCCAGGACAGTATCTCCTATTTCTTCTGTTTCTACCATAGCATTTAACAAATTGATGAATTTAAATGGTTCATAATATGAATAAAGTAATGAATAAGTAAGTATAAGTATATTCATTTCCTAATACCATATAATTAGTGGCTTAGTTACAACGCAATTTTTTTTTTTTTTTTAATCTTAGAGTTGTGAAAGACAAAAGTCCAAAATGAATTACACAGTGTTAAAAAAATCAAGGTGTCAGCAGGGTTGTTCTCCAGGAAAGCATCCACCTTCTTACCTTTTTCTGTTCCTAGATCCTTTCATGTTCTTTATAATTCCTTCCACCTCCAAAGCAACCAATTGAGTGTTTGTCACACCGCATAACTAATTCATCTGCCTACTTTCTCCACATTTAAAGGAACTTTGTGGTTACACAAGGCCCACTGAATAATCCAGGATAATACTAGGGACAGCTGCTCTGCAACTTCAGTTCCTTCTGCAGCCTTAATTCTCCCTTGCAAGGAGGCAGCATACACCTAAGTTGCAGTAGACACCTTTGATGCACATTATCCTGCCTATGATGATAAGTACTTTCTGATGGTATATTGGGAGCAGGGAAAGGCCACTTTTGCAGGTGGGAATGCAATTTGCAGCTTGAGTGCCTGAATTTATTCTGATACCACTTTCCCAGTCCTTTTTCCAGCGCTCCCTTCACTTTGTTCAAATAAGCAACTATTGAGCAGCATAGTTGAGATTTCCAGGCTAAGTCACAGATGCTGCTGCTGAAGGGTTAGAAGACTGTGAGACTCTGTGTGCATCCACCATGTGCATGGGTGTAACAGTCAGGGTTTTTCTCAGCTCCTAACATATCCCATCTCCCAAACCTCTTGCCAGTGATAACCGCCTACTTATTTTGTGAATCCAAACTTTGAGTGATACATTTGTCTTTTAACTGCTGGGATATTTTAAGTGCCCAGTGCACTCTTCATTCAGACACTCCATGCTACTGTCAAGTAAAAGCTGTTTTTTATTTTTTTTTTTTCAAGGTAAAGAGCTAGAATGAAGATTTTAGACATAACAGTAGCAGCACTCAAGCTGCCATAAGAAGATATCATAGGCCGGTGGCTTAAAACCAGAAATTTATCTCTCACGATTCTGGAGGTTGAAGATGAAGATAAGGTTCTGGCAAGTGGCTTTCATTCTGAGGCCTCATCTCTTGGCTTGTAGGTGGCTGCCATGCCACTGCTCATAACACCTTCTTTTCTGTTTGTCCATAAGAGAAAGATCTCAGCTACCTTTCCTTGAAAGTGCACTAATATCATCAGAAGGGACCCAACACCTTGACTTCATCTGACCCTAATAATGTCTTTAAGATCTCGTCTCCAAATACTATCTTATTGACAATTAGAGCTTCAACATGTAAATTTTGTGAGGAACACAGCATTCTGTTCGAAACATTCACATTATTTTCTCAGTAATATCAGAGATTCAAGGAAAGTCCCTAATTATTAACCTTTATCACCCAAATGTACCAAATATATGTGTGTGTGTGTGTGTGTGTGTGTGTGTGTGTGTGTGTGTGTGTGTAATTTCTTTCTCTGATCATTCCGTATGACTAGCCAGTTAGTGATGGAGACCGTTCATTGATAACCTTCCTATTTCTTATAAAGAACAAAGCTTTGATGAGGCCTCGGCTTTCTCATTTTTCTTTGTAATCAACAGATGTATTGGTCATTCAATAGAGCAGGAATATTTCAGTTCTATTTAGCTATGGAGGCTTTATATACCTACATGAGCTTTCTTGCAATAAGATGCAACTGAATTTTAAATATTGCAAAGACCTACCTTGCTACTGTGCCTGCCTGAGTTTCTGGACTAACATCAGAAAGATTAACCATTCTGGTTCTCAGAAATTATATTAACCTCATGGTGTCCATGGATAGAGAATAGGGCACCTCTGGAAGGACATAGTTCATAGTTTTCCTTTCAGCATAATAACCACATTCTTGATCAACTGTGGCTTTATCTGGGAAGATGAAGTAGTAAGTAAGACATTACAGTTTTACTTCTATTCAAAGTGGTAGATTTGGGTCCTTCTCCTTTCCTGGCAAACTACGAATATTTTATGGTCCCTTGCTCTCCAACTAAACTTATAGTGTTGGATGTACCTATGTTCTACATTGGCAGGATCTCAGATTTCTTCAGTATTGTACCTTCTTGCAGCACCCCCAAATCCCTGCATTAAAATTGGATCTTATGTAAATTTCACATAATTTATACATAGAATATTTCTTCCTATAACTTGCTTACAATCATGTCATTAAACCAATTAACAGACTTTATTTTAATTGAGGTAAATCTATGATAATAGAGGCAATTTACATAAGGTGATTGTCCTCGGCAGTAACAAACACAGTAGGTGTGCAGCTCATGCCAATCTTCTTTTCCTTCAGTGATTATCATCCTTTATTATCTTCAACTGGATCTGCTCATCAATTACAATATGAAAAATAATGTACACAATCTCTTGATAAAGGACCCAGTGCTTTAATCCTGCACCTCAATTGATTCATTAGCAAGGATTCACTTTTATATCTCTTCTTACCCAACTATTCTGACCAAGTAATTTTAAATACAATATGGTAAACAGGATAAGAATTCCTTCCAGTTTATAGAAATAAAGCCACCTTCTACTATAGGTATTTTTGTCTGCACTTTTCACGTGAAATTGGCTCAGAGAGGTTATCTAACTTGTCAAAGTCACCCAGATCCTAAGTATTGAAGCCTCTAGGATTCAGTTTACAGGGAAAAGAGCTAAAATTAAAATTTCTCTCCAAAACTTATGATTTTAATAGCCACCTTTTCATGGTAGCCCAAATGACTCACATGACACCTAGGGAAATCAAAAACTGTTTCAGTTCTGAACTTACAGGAAGAAGGCTGACAGGTGTTACATGGATTTTATAAACTCTGGGTGGGTATAGATTAAAGTCATTGATCAACATCAAAGAATAAGTCCATTGGTTGCCTTTGCAATGAGGGAAGAGAAATTTGCATTTCTTATTTCCAGGATAATAATTGTACTGTTGTCAGAATGCTGTCTCAGGCCTGGTACTGATTTATAATGCTCAAGCAACATGACTCTCATGTGGCCTTTCTATGAAGCAGAGAGGAGCCTGCCATGTGTCCACCTTTGGAGAGGAGCTAATTTCAAAAAGTTATCCATGATTTATGACCCTGAGTCTATGCAGCATTCCTGAGAAACTGCAAATTGAGAATAGCAAGGAGAGAGATGCTGAAGAACCCAATGTCTTGCGAGGGAATGTGGCCACACACTTAGAATGCATGCTGTGCACATCTAGTGGGGACACTTGAAACACAGTAATTAAAGAAAGCCTCTGGGTCACACCTAGTCTGCCCAAATGCAGCATCTAGTGAGAATACTACAAACACAAGGGTATCAAGAATCATGCAATTCAAATGACAATGGTGACAATTAGTTCTATAATTCCTATATCCATGTTCTGTATAGCAATATACACCCCATGAGAAATGGTCAGATGGTAAGTTCATTTGTCATTGGCCTACATACAGTGTAAATCCCTGACCAGCTTTGTGTTTAGATTTTATTCCAACAATTAAGAGATAAAAAATGAGGGAGATCATTACACCTTGTAGCAGAGAAACAGTAGAGAGCAAATGGGACTGTGTGGTGTTTGAATCCTAGCCACGTGGCTTCCTCAGCCTTGTGACTTTGGCCAAATTCCTTAAATCTTTGTGTGTCCATTCATCTGTGCAGCAAAGATTATTGTAATGATTAGAAGAGAAAATAGAAGAAAGAGCATTTTCCAACTACTTTCCCTTCAACAATGGCACCCATATCTACTGCTTTACACCTACACCTTAAGAACCAAGACTGTATCTCATATTTCCCTTGTTCCTCCTGGAGCCCTCAGCCCGGCAGAGTGACCCACACAGAATGGACAGCTCATCAGTATTAGCATGGAGCTGATCAGAGAGCAGTAGCTGAAAGAGCTCTGTCCAGGTCCATGTGAGAGGACAGTGGATCACTGCCACATTCTTCTGTGACCATCATGCAAGATCTTAACAAGAAGCTGGGAATGAGTCTTTTAAAATCACCTGCTCTAGGATTAAAAAATTGAAAGAATTCAAATGAATTGATGATGCTGTTTATAAGACTAAGACCAACACTTAAACCATCTTAGGAAACTGAACTAGAAGAAAACAAGGAAAAATAATAATCATTTTATAAGCACATGACAGCATGATATGTTCAAGAAACATTAATTCAAAACTCAGCTATAAAATTTTGGGCAAGCTCCATTTATTTCTCTTTTAAAATAAAAATGATAGCCATTATACCATTGCATAGTGATATAAGGAAAGAAATGCCTGGTAGATAGGGAAAGGTGGTATTACCATTTGTTGCTATGGTTAATAGCATCATTATTATCATCTTTACTAGATGCAGGGATTAAGCTAAACATTTCTAATAAATTACACTTTTTTTGGTAGCCCTAAGCTTTCAATGATGGTGTTAGTCTCAGTCAAAAGCATTTCCTAAGTCTTCATGGCAGACTTAATTCATCCATCCATCCATTCACTTATTGAATAATTATTAAATCCACTTATCCAATAATTATTAAATCCATGCTTGATTCCAGGAGATATTGTCAGATCTAAATGCAATGGCATACAATATTAATGATATTAAATTTCACTGGTTGTTTACCTAGTGCTAGGAACAATGCTAAGTGCTTTATACATGTTAATTCAATCTTAATAATGACTCATTGAGTTATATTCTATTTTTATCCACAATTTACAAATAAGGAAAAGTTAAATAACACATAATGTTACCAGGGTTGGTGCCAGAAATATAATCAAAGCACTTGGCCTAATGAATCTGTGTTCTTAACCATCTCACTTATTCTCATGGAGTTATACAGTCTGGAGGAAAAGATGAATGATAATGAGGTTAAGAAATGCATACATAATAAAATTTTAGGGGGCATTAAGTATCACTAAAACAATGAAAACAGAGAGCCTATGAGAAGGGAATAGTTTAAAAAAAATCTGAATAAGCCAGGCATGGTGGTACACACCTGTAATTCCAGTAACTTGGGAGGCTGAGGCAAAGCCAGCCTCAGGAACTCAATAAGGCCCCAATAACTGAACAAGACCCTGTCTCTAATAAAATATAAAAAAGGCTGGGAATGTGGCTCAATGGTTAAGGGCTCCTGAATTCAATCTCTGGTACAAAAAAAAAAAAATCTGAATAGTGAAAAAGAAAAACTATGCATAAGTCAAGGAAAAGCATTTCTTAAGTACCATGAACAAGTAATACCAGCATGTTTAAAGGATAATTAGAAGGTCATAGTGACTAGTATAGTGTAAGTATATTATTTAGCCCTGCTACAATTATAAAAATTATAAAAACAACCCCAAGCCTCAGTGACTCACAAGAGTTTACATGAATTCTTCGCTCATTTTAGATTTTGGTAGCTGCTCCTATTTGAATACAATATTTGTGAGAGAAAGAAATAGGTAAAGACTGCTGCTAGGAAGGCAAGATGTATCATAAAATCTATGCTACAACATGGTATCACATCTGGTAACTTTCCATTGGTCCAAGAATACTTTGTCAAACCTAATGGTGGTGAAAGCTGATGTGTTTTGCCAAGACATGTGGCTGTCATAACAAAATACCAAAAACTGCATGACTTGATCAACAGAAATTTATGGGTTTGGTATTCTAGAAGTCCAAGATCAAGAGGTCAGCAAAGTTGGAGTCTCTAAAAGCTTTCTTTTTGGCTTGACAATGAACACTTCCTTCTGTCTTTGCTACAACAGCCATCTTACCCAGAATCTATAAATGGACTGAATGGTGAAGAGTTTTCCCTGCCAAATTCAGTCTTCAAATACTGGAAGAGATGCTAGTTCCTCAAATGTGGAGACATCAATGTGAGACCACAAGAGATACACATAATTAGGAAAACATGACACCACTGAAGGAACAAAATTAAGTAACTGAAACTATGAACTGCTTGACAAAAAAAAAAAAAAAATGAAAATAATCATCTTTAAGAAACATGGTGAGCTACAAGAGGGCAAAGACAAAAAATTTCAGGAAACCAATTCAAGAACAAAATGAGAAGTCGAACAAAGAGAGACTATGAAAAAAGAACCAAGCAAAACTTATGGAGCTAAAGAACACAATGACTGAAATAAAAGATTCTATAGAGAGCTTCAATAGCAGACCTAATCAATCAGAAGAATCAGTGAGTTCAAAGATAGGTCATTCGAAATTACTTAATCATAGAAATATAAACAAAAAAAATGGGAATAGAATGAAGAAAGCCCACTGTACTTAAGGGATACCATCAAATGATCCAATAAGTACATTATGGAAATCCTAGAAGGAACAGAGAAAGAAGGGGTCAAAAGCTTATTTACAAAGAAATAATAACAGAAATATGTAGAGAGAAATTAGCACCTGGATACATGAAGCCCAAAGAACACCAAATAATTAAATATAAAGACATCTTCATTGAGGCACAAAATCAAATTTATAACTCAAAACCAGTGATAGAATTTTGAAAGCAAGAACAGAAAAGCAAATTATTATATATAAGACAAACCCCGTGAACCAGCTTGCAGATTTGTCAGCAGACATATATGAGGCCAGAAGAGTGGGACTGTATATTAAAAATTTGAAAGAAAAAAGAAAAAATAAAGGCAATTGAGAATACTCTGGCAAGGTTGCCCTTCAAAGATCAAGGGAGAGACAAAGACTTTTCCAAACAAAATCTGAAGATATTCACTGCTACTAGACCTGCCTAAAAAATAATAACAAGAAGAAGTTAGCAGGCGTTCTTTCAGTTGAAATTAAGGATGCTAACTAACATAACAAAAACATGTGAAAAGTACAAAACTCACTAAAAATTAAGAACATGCTAAAATTCAGAATACTAGTGGTGCTGCATAAGTCATCCTAACTCTAATAAAAGTTTAAGTACAAAAGTATTAAAATAACCATAGCTATAAGAATTTGCTAATGAATACACAAAATATAAAAGATATAAATTATGATATTGATAACTGAATAAACTAAAAATCATACCCACAATTGTATTAGTCATTGTTCCATCAGTATAACAAAATAACCTGATAATACAGATTACCTATGAAGTAAAAAATGATTTATTTTGGCTCACAATTCTGAAGGTTCAAGTTCAAGACTTGCTACCTCCATTGGCTTGGGCCTCTGGTGAGGTCTCATGGTGCATACTATGGCAGAAGTGTGTATCAGGTGCTCACATCTCAAGCCAGAAAGAGAGAGAGAAACAAGAAGAGATCAAGGTCTACCATCTTTATGAGGGTAGTATTCCAAAATAACCTCGGGATCTACCACTAGTTTCCAACTTTGAAAGATCCACAACATTCTCATTAATGCCACCATGAAGACCAAGCCCTTTCCATATCAGCCTTTGGGGGCTATTCAACATCTAAACTAATAATATCTTTTCCTGGTATGCAAGGTTGATTCAATGTTAGAAAATCAATCATTGTTGTGTATGGTATCAATAAGATAAAGAAGAAAAATTCAACTCACATAAATAGTTGCAGAAAAAGCATTTACAAAATCCAAAATCAGTTTGTGATAAAAAGTATCAGTAAACTGGGAACAGAGGGGAACTTCCTAAACTCATTAAATAGTGTTGATGAAAAACTTACAACTAATATCCTATTTAATGTTGAGAAATTGAATCTTGTCTGCCAACATCAGAAGCAAGGCTTTAGGAAGTCCTCTCTTACCACCACATTTTAAACATGATACTGAAAGCATAACAATATTATGTACATATTTCCTTCATCTTTTAAAAATTACCTTTATTGTTAAATTACATAGATGTATCATAGTCTTTCAAATAAAACTATTCTTTGTGTGCCATGCATTGTTCATTGTTTTATGACAAGAGATATCACAGCAAACAATATGGAAATATAATTTATTCTTTTTGAAAGGTAACATTGTATTAGGGAAATAATAGAGAAAATATGCAAATAATGAATAACAGAATGATAAAATATACTGGAATATAGAGTGAATTATCTTTGTGGAACATGACCATATATCCAAGGAAGAACCTTTTTCCCTTTCTAGTGTGGAGTTGTCATCGGTAATCAGCTCTCCAGCCATGAGTTATATTTTCTAGTCTGCCTGGCTGCAGCTTGGTAATACTTGATGCACGCAAGCATAATGGCTACTTGCTGCCCATAAAACGAAAATTAATATGAAGTGGGGCATTTCCAAGAAGTATGTAAAAATCCATGGTTAGTTCTCTGTCCTTGATTTCAACTTCCTTGATAATCTTAGAATCCAAGTGTTGAAGTCAGAATCACAAGTTTCAAAGACACTGGATTCTTGAATCTCCTACTAAATATACACAATTACTTCCTATGTATAAGAAATCATCTTTACTGTGTCAACAGTGGGATCTGGGGTTTATATCTAACAGTCATCCTTGCTTTAATAGGAAAATAGGAGACATTGAAGAATCTAGTAGGGAAAGAAGATGATTATAATTTAAATAGAATGACCAAGGAAGTTGTTACTGAGACTGATGTGTAAGGAAAGATATCAGCCAAGACAGGGAATGAATTGTGAATTTCTTGAGAAACAATTTTTCTAGACTGAGAAAACAGACAAAGGTCCTAAGGCAGAAACTAGTTTTTGTTTTTTTTTTTATAAAAAAATCATTCAAAGATCTAATGAAAGATCTAATGTAACTGGAAAGGTTCAAAACATTGTAATGACCTTGAGGCCTAGGTTTTATTTTTTTTCTTTTATGAAAATGCTGTTATAAAGACAAGTCCTTGAAATAGTCTTAAATCTAAGTGCTTTCAGGAAAAGATGCATCATATACATGTCTGCAAACTGGCTCTCCAGAAAAGATGCTGTGATTTCACATGCTCGCCATCACTGTTTTGCCATCTGTGTCACCACAGAGTCATGTACATTCTCTCATCTTTGCCAAAAGCAAGTAATGATAACAATAGTTGACATTTTCTGGGAGCTGGTCATATGCCAAGCAAGTCAATAGTACACTAAGAATATTAATGAAGATCTTTATATAAATACAAGTGCTACTGGCATTATTTTCGCAGTATGCACAAGAAACTGAGTCATAGAGAACCGTATGATTCCAGAGCCTAGACCAGGGAATACTAAATCATAATCAACTGAATAATTAAAATGCTTTCCTATTTGAATTTGTTTCTTTGATTACTGGTGAGATTATACTAATAAATTTTTCATACTTTAAATTGGATATTTATATTTTATTATAAACTGTATTATATCAGGTAATTTCTCACTAATTTGTTAGTCTATTTCAAACTGATGTCTAAGTTCTATACTAATTTGGCAATATTAAATAGTATGAATATATTATCTTGGTTATTTATTTGCCTTTTAAGTAGGTTACAATATTCTTTATTGGAGAAAGATATTGTTTTATAGTATAGATTATACATTTTCAATCAAAACTCATTTCATAATTAACATTAAGTAGATATAAAACTTTACAAATAGAAAAGGTAATGTTTTTAAAATTCTGGCAATTAAAATTAAAGATATAAATAAAATAAGAGAAAAATAATGCAGAGCATTATTATCTCATACTAATAAAATTCAAGAGATGAAAAAATAACTTCTTAACATCAAGATTTTTTTATTGAAATAAAGATATATGAAGTCAGTAAAACTGTGCATCCAGCTTGATGCATTGTAACCTATGTTGACACATATCCACCACTCAGATCAAGAACCTTTGCACCAACCCAGAAGTTTCCCTCATGCCCTACCCTGGTCATTGTCACCCTATTCCCATTAGATTAATTCTTTCTGTTGTTTACATGTGTGTTTTAATAAGTTATGATTTTCATATACCAAAATAGACACAAAAGTATAGCATCTATGTATACACCTATGAAACCACTATCCAAATCAAGACACAGAACATTTCCCTTACCCACAAGTTGTCTATTGTCTCTTCCCAGTCAACATCTCTTTAAAAAGAAAAGTATTTTAACTATGATCACCCTATATTATTTTGCCAGTTCTTCAATTTCATGTGAATAGACTCATGCAAGATTTGCTCTTTTGATCTGGCATCTTCATCCAGGGTGCATTTTAGCAGACAATTGGGTACTTCTCCTTTACAACTGTAGCATTAAAATGTGTGAATACACCAGAATTATACTTTCCTATTTTTCTGGATATTTGATTTGCTTCCAGTTTTGACCTATTATGAATACTGATGCTGTGAACATTCTTGTAAATAGTAAGAGATTAATAAAGAAACCAAAATAAGATTAGCTATAATAAGTAAAATCATCCCATTATGGCATCAGCAATAATGGAGACTCCATTCAAAATAGAACTAAAATATCTATAAAAGCTAGGGATGGACTCCAGAAGAGGTATGTTAGATCTCTGTAGAGAGAGCTGTTTCATCTTGTTGGGATAAATAAAGAAAAGGAATTGAATGAAATGAATCATGTACCTGGATACTTCAGCTAAGTGTTATAAAATTGTTTACCGGTTCTGGTGTACCATATGAAATTAGCACAAAAATTGCAGCAAATTGAAACATAATTTTGAGTTCGATAATTCTAAAACTAGTTTTGAGAAAAATGCAATGGAAAATAAAGAAGGATATTTTTATCAATAATAGTATAATGAGGGCTGGTGTTTATGGAATTTTAGATATATAGAGCAATGGGAGACAGCTGAGAGATGAAAAAAAAAGATTCCTGATATGTAATTAGATAAATATTCCTAAAAATTGATTAAGAAAGAAATAGTTAACAAACAATATTGCTGTGACCTTCAGAAGTTAACAAGATTGGGCTGTAGTTTTAACAAATACTTAGTCTCTCTACCTGGTAATCAAATATAATTAACAAAGAACCACTATGGTGAAGACAAAGAAATTTTGCAATGAAAGCATGTATTTTTACTCCCATGTTCTGATGTTCTAACAAATCAATTGGATAAACTCATTAGAATAAGGAGAATTCTGATAGATATAGTACTTTGGAAGTGCCAGGTGTATTTATCAGGATAGATTAGGTTATACAGCAGAAACAAAAATCAATATCTTGAACCAGTAACTGGATTCAATAACAGTTTATTTCTCATTCACTCAAAGTCTGCTGCAGGTCTGAGAAGCAATACAGAATTTCTGTCCTCCATGTGGTACACATGATCCAGGATACTTTGATCTTACAGGGTCTCCATCTAAACATAAACTTCTGTGACCAATGCAGCAGAGAAAGAGAAGATGGATAACACTATAAGATATAGTACATAATACATAGTACATGGCTCATATTTCACTGCCCAGAAGTACTCATGTGAGCATGCTTAACACAGGGTATTTGGCCAGATGAAGATAAATGAATATTAATGAAAATTCCTGCACACTGACTGATCTATGTGAAAGAAGGATAAACTAACTACCAGTTTCTTGATTCATTGCTGGTGGAGCCCAGCAGTTCACATGGGAGGACCTTTGACTTGTATTTATGCCTCCACAAAGAGTCTCCTTGGGACTTTGTAGAATTGTTCTGCTGAGTGAGGAAAAAGAGGGACTTATGGTTCATGAGAACCATCTCATGATATTTTGGTGCTCTTCTAGACAGAAGTCAAACTCAGATTCTGTGAGCACTTAATAAAGTTCCAGAGTAACCACCTTGGTGTAAGTTTAGAGAAGTTCAGAAAATATCAGTCACAGAAGATGGATTGACATATGTTCCCTGTCGACCCCCCAGACATAAAGTTTTACAGTACTTAACATGAGTTAAATGTACCATAAATATACAACCCAAAAGTCTGCATAAGACTGAGCCCAAGTCAAAACCAGCGTACCTTCTATAGTGTCTTCTATGCCTCCAAAAGTTGCATATTTGCATATGTTACCTACTTTGTTAGGCAACTTTTTGTTACTGTGATAAAATATCTGAGAAAATCAACTTAAAGGAGTAAAATTTTATTTTGGCTTACAGTCTTGGTCCATGTTCCTCTGATTCCTTTGCTGTGGACCTATAGTGAAATAGATCTCACCACGCGGGGGAAGGGCATGGCAGAGCAAATCTGCTCACCTAAGGGCAGCTAAAAATCAGAGGGAGAGAAGAAGAGAGGAGGGGAGGGAGGGGAGGAGAGAAGAGAAGAAGAGGGGCCAGGGATAAGATACACCCTTCAAGGACACACGACCAGTGACACCCCTCCTCTAACTGGCCCCACCTCCTTAAGTCTCCATCACCTCCCCACAGTTTGGTCCTAGCTAGGAACCAAACCTTCAACACATGAGCCTTTGGGAACATTCCAGATACAAATTATAGTATAATTATCTTTTTCCATAACTCAATAAGAATATATACACATACATCTCATTCATTTACTGAATGTTTTGACTTTCACACGAATTCTGAAGAAAACTGTCTGACAAATAAAATCTAAAAATAATATCTAAATTTTTAAAGCCCTGATTAAATAAAAAATGCTTTCGGTTATTTAAAGGTACATATTATACATTGAAGCTGAAAATTAACCTAGTGTAGGTATGAGAAGAGACACAGAAGACAGAGCTATACTTTAATTCCAGTTATGCTTCACTACAATTCTAAGAACTTAGCATTGCTGACTCTTCTTTTATAAAACTGGCAGATAAGGTGAAAAAGAAACTTTAGATATTACAAAGTTGTTTTTTTAATAAAAATCTAATAAGTAATAAAATAATTCTTGAAAACATCAACTTTAGACTTTGCCAGATTGAATTAGGTTTGAATCCAGGCTCTGGCTATTACTAATCATGGAGTTTTGAGAAAATTGTTTGACCTCACTAATCCAAGTTTGATCAAGGGTAAAATGGGGATAATACCTCCTTCATAAGATTCTTATAAAGATAAATGAATAATGTATGTCGTGCTACCACAGAGAATACAACAGGGTTTCAATATTTGCTCTCTTCCCTAGAAATAGATATTTTTTTAAGTGAAGATTTTTTGTATATTTATGTTGTACTCATGTTTGGTCTTTGATCTTCTATGCTTAGTCAGCGAAGTCATTAAAATTCTGATGAAGCATACTTTGTGTCTGAGTTTATACATATACAACACACACACAAACACATATGCATATATAATTATTTGTTTTCTTTTCTTCTTAATTTTGAACATTTAGCTTTGTGAAATTTATTTAATTGATCATTTTGATAATTTACTGTTATGTTACAAATCATCACAGTTTTTCGTGATCCAAAATGAGGAATAGCAGACTATTCCCTATAAGACAAATGTAGCCCATAGCCTATTCTCATATGGCTAATAAGATAGGAATTTCTTAAAATTATTATTTTTAAGCTATATTTTCTAAAAAGGAACATACAACAAAGACTGCTGTGGCCTTCAAAGCTTAAAATATTTGCTATTTTGTCTTTTATGGAAAAAGTTTGTTGATGAGTGGCTTACGACAATGATAAACCTATAAATCTATAATTTGGGCTTGGCTTGGTGGGAAAGCTCATTACTTTTCTACCATATTATCAGCTACAGGTGTGCTTGAAGTTAGTCTGTTTCCAGGAGGAAGAGCTCACATGACTGGCTGGTAAGTTGATGGTAGCTTCTGACGGGGCTCTCAGTTGTTTTGTTTTCATATTGTTCGTACTTCCTCAAGTCATGGTGGCTGGGTTCAGAGGGCAAGTGGACTAAGAATGATTTAGGCAAGAGCTGTGTTGCATTTATAATCTCACTGCAGTGGTCACATAGGTTCAATTTCTCTCAGAGCTTTTAGTTAAGCATCACAGAACCCTCCAGTACCAAGTGCCCAGGTGCACATGGACAGAGGCTGTAGTTACCTAGAAATTCATAGGTTCTAATGACATTACCTACACATCATCTACTCAGGACCCTAACCTACAATCTTGCTATGCATGACTTCTTTGATTTCCCAAGCTCTGACTTACCTGTTCACACCAACACTTCAAAAGGACTAATTCTTCCTAACTGTGATCCCCCAGTTCTGCTTTCTGGACTTTCATTTCCCAACCCCTTCTCAAAACTACAGGAGGCCAATTCTTTTTCTTTTATCTCATAGACTTATAGTCTGCTTCTGTGCCTGATTTCTGGTTGATTTAATTACTAATATCAGAAGTGTATTGTGGCACACACAACTTTAGAGATAAAGATCTGAACTTCTCTTATTGGACTAGATTTGGAGGCATGAATGACTCTAAGATTAGTCAAATGCACTGATAACCTATAAAATGCTGTTACTTGAGCTCACTTGTGGTCACCTGGAATTAAGTGTCAATAAAGCTTTTTAGAGCCAAATGGCAGTTGATGGGAATGAAATATTGAAACTGTGGTATTGTTAGGTGGCTTCTACATTACTGAAAAAAATGTGCAGAAAGAAAGTTTTGAACTCAAGATTTTTAATTCTTGCCTTTAATTGCGAGAATAAACTGGCCATCTCTGTTAGCTATAGGATTGAAGTTTCTGAAAAACGAGGCGAAGTAGGAAGGCTGAGAGTGGCCAGATTACAATATGAATGAATTTATAACCTTGGAAGGTCTTTGTTGTTAAAGTTAGGGTTTTGAGGGAAATAGCAGAGCCTTGAAAATTGAGAAAGTGACAAATGGTTAGATTCTTTTCATTGAATCTTTGTCTGATAGAAGCAGCCCCCTTTTCCCTGAATTTAAAAAAAGTTAAATGGTCTTTTTCAATATGTCTTCAAAGAAAGTACTGCTACTTCATATGACCTATTCACAACAACAAAGTTAGAGGTCTTGATCCTGCACTTAAAATCAGGCTTAATTTTTAGCAAGTTCTATGGATTAGGAACAAAATACGTCCCATGAATAAATACCAGAATCTCCCAAATTTTTTTCAAAATTTTACTGATTTGTATTTATAGAAATCTAAAGGATATATTTGGAAAATGATTCTAAGGCTATTGAAGGAATGTGGAAGAAATGCAACTATCTCAGCTAAATTTATTTATATGAATAATTTAAATAAAGATCCTTGATTAATTGTATAAGCTGGGATAGGCTTATGCATGTGCTTTGTTGATTGATTGAAACATGAACCTAAATGTAGCCTACAACTATGGAAGCTGAGATGCCAAAATTTACCTGGTAGTGAAAGAGAAATATCCATGGGTTAAGAGAAATTGAAATTCTAGGGTGAAATACCATGTAAGATGTGCTCATTCACTCCCTAATGGTCTCATAGGATGGTGCAGAGGACCTTCTTCTATAGTCTTTGAAAGCACATTCATGAGATAAATAATCATTCTCGAAGTGGTCTAGAGTGCTATTATTTAGGCCCAAAATGACAGCAGGAAATGTTGCTATTGACCTTGGTTCCCTGAATCCATGAAGATGATTACTATTCACAGTGGTGGGGTCAAAGGGTTTCATTTAAGCATCACAGACTTCACCTTTAAAAATATTAAACCAAAAAAATAGCAAAATAGTGTACTTAAAATAGTCATATATATAATTACCTGTAAATGGACTAAAATGCAAATAAAGAATTTGTCAGATTAAATAAAAAGCAAGTTCTTCAAATATATGATCTTGACAGCAAGCAGTTTAATAAACAAGGCTAGAAAAATCTTAAAGCAAATATAAGACAGATATGCACCATAAGAGTAGTCATAATAATAAAACTGTAATGACTGGATTAATATTAAACTAAATAGATTTCAAGAAGAGGGATGTTTCTAAACTATAAAAGTCATATAATGATAAGAGATCTAAGCTTCAAATGACAGAAGTAAATAACAAGAGAGAAATAGACAAGTCTGTAATCATCATTGATAATGTGAACTTTCCTCTTTCAATAATATATTTTGAATTATATATATATATTATATATCAAATAAAAATCATTAGGGATACATAAGAATTGTTTATAAAACACTATGAACAATGTTGAACTGATGGATATTTAGAGACACTGAACAACTTCAGAGTAATAGTTCTTCCAAGTGTACATGAAACTTTCAAAAAGAAAAACCTTATAATGGTTTTTAGAGTGTAAAAATCTGATTGTTTATATATATATATATATATATATATCAGAATAGAATGAAATTAAAATTTTCAGTAAGAAATCTAGGAAGTACTATATTTTTTGGTAATTAACATTATCCTTCTAAATAGCATGCAGGTAATAAAAAGGAAATAAGACAGACTTCTAAAAAATTTTGAACTTAAAGTGAAAATACAACATAGGAAGATTTGGTGGATGCAGCTAAAACAAAGTTTAGAAGATAATTTATAGATGTATATACTTATATTGGGAAAGAAGTCAGTTCTAAAAATAAGTGAGTTAAGTTTCCACCTGAAAAATTTAGAAAAAAGGAGAAAATTAAACAAAAGAGATAAAAATGAAGTAAGTAATGAAGAAGAATAAATCAAGAAATAGCACAAAATAGAGAAAATTAGGAAAGGTCATAATCTTTGGAAAAAATTAATGTAATTGATATGACTTTAGTGAGACTAATCAGAAAAATACATGTATGTGTACACATGTAAACACACCACCCATCTCCCCAACCTCCACACAGAGTGAAAGGGAGACACAGAGAGAGGCAGGGAAAATCGATATCCAAAATAAACAAGGAATGTAGCAAAATGATGGAGTGCATGTTTAGCATGTAGGAAGCCCTGGATTCCATCTCCAGCATGTATACACACACGCAGAAAAAAAAAAAAAAAAAGGACCAAAGAAAAAATGGGCTATCATTACAAGTCATACAGATGTTAAAAGAATAATAAGTGAACATTCCAGGTAACTGTGGGTTAAGACATGTACAGTTTAGATGAAACAGCCAAATTCTGAAAACTAAAGGAAGAGTCAAACCTATTGGACAAACTTAATTCTGGGAAGTTTACTTCAGCACTTGCACATCAATCAATAAGTGTTCCCATTGCAAAGATTACAATAGCAATAGATAATAGAAAGGAAACACAATGTTCCACAGACAATATGTGAAGCAAAATTTATGATCTAGCAGCAGAAAAAGGAGAAAGAGTGTGAAGGCAAAAATACTTTCAGCATAGACCCCTAGCATCATTCTCATTCACATGAAGGTATGTTTCAGTGATGAACTGAAACATTAAAATTTATGCACTGAAACTTGGCTTCAGGAGAGTTCTCTAAACTTTGCAGCAGTCTTTTATACCTCTCGGCCCATGTGGTCAAACAAGGCTATGCTACTCATCATGCCAAGTGAACATCAATAACAAACATATCATCTTCAGGTGCTGCCAGGGAAGTTTCAAATACCAAACATGATATAAAATTATTTTTTTCACACTGTCTGTATTTTGTTCAAGTCTTTCCCAAACTTCCAGGCATCCATGCACATTAGCACAGTACTGTAAAGCAACCTATTGTTTAAACCCATATTAACATAATGAAATTAAACAGCACAGTATCTACCAATTGAGGCAGAAAAAGCATTTGGAGAAGAACTTTTATTCAACACAAAAATATATAAAGAATTTCTACAAATCAATAGTACAAAAACATGCAAAAACTTTCAGGGACCTTGAACATAAACTTCTACAAGAGATGAATATATGCCCAAAAAGCACATAAAGAAGCATTCATTAAAATCTGATGACCCCAGTATTGAATGAGATGTAGAGCAAGTTGAACACGCATGCATTATTAGTAGTTCACTAAAATAGTCCAATCACATAGGGAATAAAAAAAAAACAAACTATATAGCAGTTTCTTACAAGAGTAAACATACATATATTCTATGATCCGGTAGTTATAGGGATTTATTACAGAGAAATGAAAAAATGTATCCACAAATAAACTTGCATAAAAATGTTTAAATAATCATATTCATAATGAGCAAAAATTTGAGGGTGGGAGGGGAATCAATGGGTCCTTTAACAGGAGATAAACAATATACATAATTTTACAAAACAATTTTTGCATAAACAATTTATAGTACATTGGTATACTGAAATATTTCTCACCATCATCAGAGATTGCACCATTGATACACGCTAAAACAGTGATGCATCTACAAAATATTAAAAGAAAGAAGCTATACAAAGGAATACATACTATATAACTCCATTTGTATAAATTTAATGAAGAAGCAAAAGTAATTTACATGATACAAATCAGAGTAGTGGTTGCCAAGTGTTGCATTGGGGCCTTCCTCAGATGATAGATCGTTCTATATCTTAATTGAGAAGATGGTTATGCATTTGTCTAAAAGTCATTTAATATTTGTTTTTTACTGTTTCCAAATTTTATTTCTATTTTAAAGAGCAAACATTTTAAAGATAATGAATGCAATACTTGGAAAGAATGAATAAAGACACAAATGGTAGATAGTCTATAGTTCTACTTATCCAGAATTTGAACAAGCAAAATTTATGGAGTTAGAAATCAGGATAGTGGTTGTCTCTCAGAGTTTAAGAAATACAAGAAAAGAACATAAGGAAACTTTCTCATGTGTTAGAAACAATGTTCTATATCTTGATTGTGATGATGGCTACATGAGTAAAACCAACTATCCATGTGCCTCAAGACATAATCAATATCTGTGACTTTTTAAAATTTCAGTTTTACTACAATAAAAGAAAAAAAATGTTCATGTTAAGTGCATATAGATAAGATAAAGACTTAAAAACAATGCTCTATTTATTGATCTCAAGCAGTTAGAGTAGCAAATTATATTCATATAATGTAGAAGGAAGAAAGAAAAAGAGATAGATAAGAACAGAAATGAAAGATGCAGAAAACAACCTATAGTAGAGATAATGAACAAACACGATATTTTTTGAATGAAAAGAACATTGAAATCCAAACTCTTGATAAAATTGATCAAGAAATAAGAGAAAAATTATCAGTATCAGGAATAAAGACATACATCATATTGATCCTTTGGATATTAAAAAAGATCATAAAAGCATTAGTATAATACATTTAAAATCCAGATAAAAAAATTTCTGAGGGAATACAATTTACAAAGTGACCCAAGAAGAAAAAGATACTATAATAATTTATAAGTAAGGTATAAATTAGAATCCCTAATTTATAAACATTCCTACAAAGCAATCTCCAACTATGATAGAATTACTTGTGAGTTCCTTCCAATGTAAGAGGAAAAAACATGACACCTAAATAACTCTTACTAATTGATGAAAAAATAGAATTCACTTATCAACTTATTTTATTCAATCTGGATAATTATGATACAAAACATGACAAGGATATAATAAAAGAAAATGAAAGGTTAGTCTTTCTCATTTACCAACATCCAAAATCCTAATAAAAGTAAAAGAAGTATTTTCTTTCTTCTTTTTTATTTTATTTTTTAGTTTTATAAACTATATTTCGATTCATTGCATACAAATGGGTGCAACTTTTCATTTCTATGGTTGTGCATGATGCAGATTCACACCATTCATGTAATCATACATGTACATAGGGTAATTAAGGATGAACCATTAATTTATTGTATCCATTGTATAGATACCATAAATTTCTTTATTCATGCACCCACTGAAGGTGGGTTGAAATTATGTTGTTTTCATACTTTGGCTTTCATGAATATGAGGTAGTGCACATAGAAGTGCAGATATCTCTCTGAAATTCTGATTTCAATTTCTTTGCATGTATTGTCAGCTCTTCATATCTGTGAGTTCTGCTTCAGATTGGAAATATTTAAAAAAGTGCCAGGAATTTCCAAAAACCAAAACTTGAATTTGCCACATATTACCCATGATTCTAGTGAAGGAAATGATTGATGAACAGGCACACCGGTTGTAGCTTCTTACCATTTCACAGATTCTAGTCTGTCTCTCCAGCACTTGTTGGAACATTGCTCACCTTACGTCTCATTTGTGTACTTATAGATGGGCCTATGACGTTTGCATCTGTACTGATGCCATATGCCATTTTTTCCTTTTTTTTTTTTTTTTGGCTAAACAATGAAATATGCCCATGATTTACATTGTATCAGGTATTTATGTAACCTAGAGATGATTTAAAGTATACAAGAAGATGTTCATATATTATATGTATTATGCTATATGCCATTTTATATAGGGGACTTGACCATCTGCAGATTTTGGTATTGGAGGGGTATCCTGGAATCACTCTGGCATGGATACTAAGGCACAACTATGTGCAAGTAGTTGCATTGCTGGATCATATGGTACTTTAATTTTCAAGACACTTTCACACTATTATTCATAATGGTTGTACTAATTGGCATTCCCACCCACAGTGTATATGAAGTCCCTTTTCTCCACATTCTTGCCTTCTTTTTATTGTTGTTATTGTTAATAATAACTACCCTAATAGGTATGAGGTGACATCTCATTATGATTTTTATTTGCATCACCCTGATGATTACTGATGTTGAACACCTTTTCCTATTCTTGCTGGTCATTTGTATGTCTTCTACAGTCTGGAAAAATATAATAAAATGAAACAAAACAAAACAGCATCTTCCATTTTATCCTAGTCTATCTGGAAAAACACAGATGCTTCAGTCTAGGAAACAAAATTCAATTTTCTTCTCAAATAATTTGTTTGCTTGTTTTCTCCTGCTGAGTTCAATACAAAACACTTTGTACATGCTCAATTTCCCAAATGATAGTAATAACTATTATTATAGTTTTTTTTTTTTTTTTTTTTTTTTTTGTTGATTCTGACAAAGTATTATAGGAAGATTCAATGTAGGAAGAGAGAACACCAGAATATCCCTAAGAAAGAAATTCCTTTATGTGGGCACAGAAGTATGGACATGACAGGTAAAATCCCAGAACTAGAAGGACAAGAACTCAGCCTTTAGAAAGAGCTAAATCTTACCAGGTGGAAGAGTTGCATAGGAATTCCAGACCCCAGGGGTTTGCAAGGGTTGGAGGTGAGTGAAAGCTCAGGGCTTACAGGGATTGGTGGTTGCCAGAAATACAGTAGGGCAGGACTAGAGGGTTAGAAAAGTAATGCCACAGAGAAGTTTGTTTGAATTTGGTTTGCAGAGGACATGAATTCCTTGTTGAATTACTTAGATTTTATTTATTTACATTTTGTCAATCGGAAAAGGGGAGTGGTTATAGAATACATTTGAGAACCAAGCAGACATAAGAAAATATTTGTTTTTAATTGATTTTTCTGGGAGTACTGGTTAAAGGAGCTCTCTATTGAAAACACTTATTTCTACCTCCTGAAAAAGGGCTCATCCAGTATGTTGGAGGTTTATTTTATTTACTTACTTATTTTAGGTAGACAGCAAGTAGGATTTATTGGTGGGCATGATTAAGGAAAAAGCAGCACAGTGGAAGACCTCACAAGTCCAAGACCAGCCAAGGCCATGTGTCTGTGGGACTGGGATTGAGATTGTATTTAATCCTTCAACTGTTGGGATGGGCCATTTTTCAGTCACTATCTCTTCAAATTCAACAGAAATTAATTTGGAAAAGTCCTACTTATTTTACATGTGGCTCTGGTAGCAGCTATAGAATGGGAATGTATCCCTACCTAGGGACCAAATCCCACACTCCATATTCTGCAGCTTGGTGCAGACAGACATAATGACTTTATCAATGTTAATCCTGGTCGCCCTGTCTTGGAGTTTTCTGAAGACATACAAAATAACCTTATGTAGCCTAGATTGGGGGCAGAGGGAGACCAGAGATGTCCATTGGAAAGGGCTGTCCAGGTGCCTTTGTTTCACCTGTGTAAGAAACAGGCTGCATACTCTCCAGGGGAGGCTGCAGTTTGCACTCATGCATACCACCTCACCACAAGGGTCTGAACCCAGTTAGGTTAATTGAGTGCAGATATTTTGAAGTTTTAAATCACAGTGAATAACCACATTACTGAACAAATAGTTAGGAAGACACAGAACAGTAAGATATTTGGAAATAACACAAAGGAGTATTTTTAAGTGACTTTAGTTGCTTGTGATAAATCCTCCTTCACTGAATTAAGTTTGCAGGTTAGTATTTCTCCTCCTAGACCATTTCTACAGTTATTCTGGTATAACATAAAATTTATACTTATGTCTGAGTTCATTTTATGGACTTCAGGTTATAATTTTAAAGCCAATGGATACCATTGATCCAATCAGAGTTGCCAAAGATTTTGAAAGCAAATATACTCAACTTTTTTTTTGACATGCTCCTTTTATCATTATTTATAGCTGTATTCAAGAGAAAAGGAGTTTCTCAATAATATTTCAACATACCACTTGCAAGCACTGACTATATTCTATAAGTGTGCTAGCTGATGGAGATATAATAATGAATAAATTATGAGTATTAATCCCCTGTTCCTATTTAAAATCTGTCCCCACCACACTGATACTTTCTTGCCCCAATAGTCTCCAGGTTCAACTTTTGGTCTTCTCCTCTTATTCCAGTAAATCATCTACTCCCTCTATTCTAAACAAACACAGCTTTCTAGAACCTTCTTTTTCCTGTGCAACTGAAGAAAATTAGTTGAAACTATTATGTTCCTGATCATGGCCCCCCTACTCAAGTACCTCTCCCAAGATTAATCTCAATCTTTTACCTTCCTCAAAATTCTAGTTACCCTATACTCTCCTAGGTCTCTAGGCTTGAGGCTTGAGATCTGTAGATGTGATCTTTACCAATTGTAAGTCATCCATCTATAAACCAATCTCGATCTGCAATCTTTACCAATTCTCTCTCTCCTGGTAAATACCCATCCTTCTCACTTTAGTTAGTTCATTGTTCATCTCTCTTCTGAGTCCTTCTCTCTTCCTACTCAGAAAATGTATACCCATATCATTTCTTCTCTTTGTTTTCACTCTTTCACATGACCTTGGATAGTAACATAAACCAAAGCAAGCATATTTAGACTCCACTGCCTCTCTAGCTCTTTGTCCTACCTACGTCCATGTTTCTTGAGAGAGGTATGCTTTTCCTTACACTTAAACACTTTTTATTCAGATATATGCCTGTAATTTATTAGTTTTTTACTTAGTTAAGGTCATCAGTGACCCCTGCACCAATTCCAGTAGTTATGCTTCAGTTCTCATCTTACCCAACCACTCATAGAATTCTGTAAATTCAGTATGAACCTGCTATTTGAACTTGTTTCTCTTGAGTATTCATTCTTTAGGTCTCTTTAAAATTATTCTGGATTATCCTCAGAAACTTTAACCAGCTAGCTATCACCTACATGAGTTTTATATATGAAATTTTTCTCTGGGTTACTCTTAGGCTCAAGTTTCCTATCACTCAGTCTCTTTTCCCCTTGATTCAAGGTTTCAGATAGTAATTTGTATGCTGTAACTCCTAAAACTTATCACTAACTTGAACTTTTGCCCTGAACCACTAACTCATATATCTAAATACTTCCTTGACATTTTTACTTAGAGATCTAACAAGAATCTCAAAATTTTCATGGTCAAAACTGAACTCATGATCCTGTGTCCCAACCTGGTCCATCTCCCGTTCTCCCTTTCTTAATGAGTGTCCTTACTGAATCCACCTTCCCCTCACTCCCAATACCCCAAATATGAACCACCTTTTAGTCAGTGAGCAAATGATTCCATCCATAGTTGTACTGACACTCCAAAGGCCTGAAGGAGTCTACAAAATGCTTGAGGCTGAGACAAGGAAATGAAATGCAGTAAAATCTAGCTTTTAAATAAGTAAACATGGATTTTTTTTTAACTTTGTTTTTAAAGTCAGCCTTGGAGATGCTTATATTTATTCAGTTTTTTAATTTTCTTTTGTTTTCTTTTCTCTTTGGCCTTGAAAAGGTCCAATTCCTACACTGTAATCTTGTCTTCTGTATTGCTCAGAGGCTCTGAAGATCACCTTGTAGTTTTGTTCCTTAATTGTACTTACTGATATTTTAGATCCCCTTATGCTGTAGAAATAAATGGTATTTAATCCTCCTATAGAATTCTGCATCAGAAGCTCATTAACTGAAAGGAAGGCATAGAGGAATGGTTTCCAGGCAACCACAGCATATGCTTATTTTACAAAGTGATGGCTCAATGACAATTTGAATGATCTGACAATAGAGTAGCTTATAGAGTTCTAAGCTCTGTGCTTCTAAAAACTTTCTCAAAAGAACTATGTTCTTTGATCTAAATGATTATACAGGTGAATCCTGTTTAATGGTGTTTTCATGGACATCAAAATTGCTCTTATATTCAAGTTTTAAAATAGAAATCAATTATAATGGTTTATTGAATATGTGCACCATTTTATTGTTATTCCTACTTCAAGTAATGTTTGAGAGACATGGTGCTTGAACAATATTTTATATATGATTTCTATGAGAGGAACTAGAATTACATTTAAAATTATCTAAACTTATAACTACCACTTCTGCGCTTCTCTTCAGAGTAAAATGACTTGAAAGTTTATTACTGTTAATGACTTTAAAAGAAATAGCAGCAGTTAGCATATTGAAGGCTTAATATATGCAAGGTACTTTACTAAGGGGTCCACACATGTTACTTCGTTTAATTTTCACAAAACACATATAAAGTAGGTACTAATGATAGCTCCATTTTCTAGATGAGAAAACTGAGGCTTAGCAAAAAGAAATAATACTTACAATACCAAAGCTGTAAGTAGAGCCATAATTTGAATTCAGTTAGAGCACACTAATTTCACAATTAATAGTTCTTACCTACCTATCTTGTCTGCAAATAATTGTCCATTCAAGGTGGCACTTGCTTATTTTCCTTTCTCTCTTTATCTTCTATTGGATCATATTCATAAAACCCTGTTGAATCTGCTGACTTTAACATGAACAATGAGGTCCATGTTGTTAGATGCAATATCTTCCTCAAATTCCTCAACTTTAGATAATTTAAAATACAAGATAAACTTTAATAAGCAGTATCCTCACTTAACTTCCATGATACAGCTCCTCCTTTGTTGTCCTCTCTCCTTTGCTCATGTGTCCTCTTCTGCCCAAATTCTAATTGTTGGAATTTCCTAGGAGATGGTTTATCTTCTCTTCAGTTGACTCTCTTTTGGTGATTTGATCAATTCATAGATTTTATACAGCATCTGTATTCTGATAAATTCCAAATCTGTGCCTCCAGTCTTCATCTCATCTAGACTCTCTGAAAGTCCATATGCATATCACCAAGTACCTCTGTGAGTTTTTCACTTAGAAATCTGATATCTCATGCTCAACATGCCTAAGTAGAATTTTTGATTCTGCTCCCAATCCCACTCCCAGATTCGCTTCACCTGCAGACTTCTCCACCTTAATTAGTGGTAACTTTATCTGTCAAGTTGCTCAGGCTAAAACCTAGACATCTTTCTCAACTTTCATTTACACCCACATTCAAAGTGACGGGAAATCTCACTAGATTAACATTCAGAAATATTCAGCATCTGACAATTTATTTGCACCTCCTCTGCTATTGTTCTGACCCAAGACAACATTATCTGTGGTCTGAGTTTCTGCAGTCAGTGTTCAAATTGGCTTCATGATTCCAGTCTTTCTACTGCATGATCTAATCTAAACACAGCAGCTGGAGTGATGCTTGTAAAAAGTCAGTGAAATGAAGACATTCTTGGCTTGATTTCTTCTGACATTTCCTTCTCTTACTGAGAATAAATAACGAAGTTCTTGCAATAACCCTGTGTGATCTGCCGTCCTCATCCTCTGCTGACCTTACCCTCTCACATATCTGCCTTGAACCTGCTCCAGCTGCATGCACATACTTCCTTGCTACTCACTGAATATGTGGAGTATGCTAATGCCTTGGTTTCTTTGCACAGGCTTTTTACATTTCCTGAAACTTTCCTCCACAATATCCGAAAGACTCATTCCTCCTTTCACTTTATATATTTTCTCAAGTTTCATCTTCTTAATGTGTTCTACCCTAACCACCCTAATTAAACGTGCAACTTGCACCCCCATTCCTGTCTCTTCAGACTCCTTCGTGCTGCCCTATTCCTACTTCCCATAACACTTTTAACTTCTAAAATATTGTGTGATTTATTATTTTTTGTTCATTCTCTAATATCCTTGGCAAGAAAGCAATCTTCACAAGGGCAGGGGTTTATGTTAGTTCTAGTCATTAATGTGTATAAAATACCTCGAATGAATGGTACTACAACATATACTTGGGTGTGTGTGTATATGTATATGTGGTACATACGTATACATATATGTATGTACCTACTAGTTCACGCTTTTCCAGTAAGTCAAATCATTTATGTGTAAGTAATGTATATAAAATACATATTTTAAATGAATGACTGAATGTGTTATTAAGTTAGGAGAGGAAATAAGTCAGACAAGGGGGGAAAATAAAGAAAACTACAGATGTATCAAAACTATTAGCTTCAAGCACATATTTTAACAGTTTTAAAATAGTGGAACTGAAGTTCTCAGATGCTGTGTATGTGCCTTTATCCTTTACGGGTCATTAAGATATAGTTAAAGGATAACCAGAGCTAGAATTTGAATGGGAACTACCACATGATGCTACTGTGGAGTTTGGTCTAGGGGTGGGTTGGCTTCCGATTCTCTTTCACAGTTCTGCACCCTCTTTTTTGGGGGAGGATTAAGTAAAGCTTAGCCTCTAGGACTCCAGTGTGTGACTCTACAAGTGATGTTTGTTAATGAGTTACCTAAGAAGAAAACACTCATACATGCATGTACACACACACACACACACACACACACACACACACACGCACACACACACTGCACACATTCCCACCCATAATCAAAGCTCAAGTAAAATTTAGTAAAATCTCTCTAGAGGCAAAGAGTCATGTCCAGGAATAAAAAAAAGCGTGACTTGAAGTCACATTACTTGGGGACAAACAAACACAAGCACAAACTCACTTGGTCTTAGAAGAGAAATTGGACAAAAATTAAACTTTCCTGAACCTCAGCTTTAGTGAAATAGGCCAAGCCCAAAAAACCAAAGGCCCAATGTTTTCTCTGATCAGTGCATGACGATATATAAGGAGACAGGGTGGTTGGGGGAAGAGAAGAATGAAGGAACTTTGGATGGTATAGAGGAAAATGGGGTGGAAGGGGGTGGAGGACAGAAAGATAGTAGAATGAAACAGACAGTATTACCCTTTGTGTGTGTATGATTACATGAATGGTATGAATCTACATTGTGTACAGCCATAGAAATGAAAAGTTGAACCCCATTTTTGTACAGTGAATCAAAATGCAATCTATAAAAATAAAAAAGTTTAATAAAAAAATGACACTTCAGCATGAAAATTATTTTGAGCTAAAGGTAATAGAAAAGAAGCAGATGTAGGGAAAAAAATTCTGCTCCCCATCCCCCAACTTCCAAGAATCATTTAGTGTGGTAACAAACCTTACTAACTGACTCTTATCTGGAGTTAGGGCCTTTTAAGGAAGGAAATAAGGCTAAATGAGGACATAGGGGAGGACCCTAATCCAATAGGATTTTTGTCCTTAAAGAAGAAAAGAATGAGAGGGAGGAGGGGTATGCAAAATGGTGGACTGAGACAGACATCATTACCCTATGTACATATATGATTACATGAATGGTATGACTCTACATCATGCACAACCATAGAAATGAAAAGATGTAACCCATTTGTGTACAATGAATCAAAATGCAGTCTGTAAAAATAAAAACAGATTTTAATAGAAATAAAATAAAAAAGTCAATAACAATAATACTAAGATTACTGGAAATTTAGGAAGATTAAAGCAGATCTTGTATAATATCTACTATAGATAATGTGTATAAAATAATATTTATGGTATCTTAGTTTGAGAAATTCTTCCTAGTTTTGAGATAAAGCCTGTCAAGAGGTTGGCATATAAATTTTTCACTTGCATCCATCCCTGATTTTCAAATCCCTGGAGCCAAGAGTTGCCCTTACAATATGATCAACAAAATATACTAAGAAAACTATTCAATATTTAAAAGTCAGTGTTTCAATAACTCAATTCATTAACAAAGTATAAACATTACAAATTTTAAGTAGTATTCTATGTGTTTTCCTTATGTTCTTCTGTGGGTCAAATCATTTAGTGTCTAATAAACTTAGGGAAAAAGAGAAAAAAATAACATCCAGTGAAGTTAGGTAAAATGGAAATTTCCTCATACAAATTAGCAAAGTTATTCTGATGGTAAATTAATAAAGGTGGATCACAAATCTCACACATCAAAGAGACATGTGTTCTAATCCTAGCTCTCTGGTTATCATCTGTGTGATTTCTTGTATGCTGGAGCACATTTCAGATAAGGGATTAGGGATTGCCTTTTTTTCTTAAAATGGGTCTGTTCAGAATTCTATTTTCCCCAGTGCACGATGGGTTTCAACCTTTGTTTTGACATCAAAGACCTCCCAATAAGGTTGTGCTGCATCCAGCATGCCTTAGTGGAAGGTCTTAAATGGGAGGACAAGCACACCATCCTCATTCAGAATGGACAGATGCTCTGCTTTAGTACTACGTTGTGACATTCTGGGGACAATGAAAACCTAGAATCTCATGGCCACTGTTTGACTAAAGGAAAAGGGCCTTGCAAAAACCTTTGTGTCATTGGCAGTGTTGAACATTGCAAATCAGAATGAAGGGTAGCAAAACGCAGCTCAGAAATTTACAGGGTCTGCCTGGAAATGAGACAGGCTTTCAGCGGATTTATCATGGCACTCACTATCTTGCTTCAAGGCAGAAGGAACCATAAATACAGGGGATGAGAGTGAACCTGAAGCTTGAGCATTTTAATTTAGAAGAAATAAATATGTGGGACTCATAGGGGCCGTTGTCTCCTGGCGATTTCTGTGATTGTCGTTTGTCATCTTCCTAGCAGCTGGTGAAAGTGTAGGGTGTAAAGGCACAGGACTGAGCATGCAGAGGAGCACAGGACCAAGCTTCCTCATAAACTTCAGATTTACAAGACCCTGGAAGAAAGATCTTCAAGATCAACTTGCCTAGCTCCTGATTTCATTCAGGTAAAATTAAATCATCAGGGATATTTGGTTTTCTGTTACTCATGTGACTGAAAACTCTCCTTCATTCTTTATTATGCTGCATTTTTGTTGTGCTGTGCAGCAGGTTCAATTTGGTATTTGATCATAGATTCTTTTCTTTTATTTTACAGATAGTTTTTGAAGGACACCACAGAAATTGTTTATAGGGGACGGAGGTAGAGAGCACACATTTTTAAAGTCAGCCTGAGGTCTCTTTCACGTTTTTTTCCTTTAAAATCAGTAGACGTAAAGTTAGCTCTTGTGTTTTCCAGATGTTATTTGAAAGACAGAATTCTACAATAAATCTGTTATGATATGGATTCAGAATTTAGATAGTCTAGCCACTTTGGAGAAACATAGGAAATCCAGTAACTACAACATCAAATAACTGTAAACAGGATTCTATGGTATGTCAGCGGAGCAAACTACTAACCACTAAGCCCCCATGGTCCAGAAGCAGGTGGGAAAGGAGCACATTTTTGACACAGAGGCTATGATAGAGCTAAATTGATTACTTCTTTTAACCTTTAGAACTGATGTGGTCAACTGACTAATTCACAATGTGAAAATATTTTAAAATATTACAAATTGGTGGTTATGTTAGATGACACTACATCTCATATTTCTTGAGTTCACCCATGACACATTCTCAGATTCATCCCTCCCTGGAGGCAAGGAAAGGATGGTAGAATTTGAGGATGGGCTGTGATACCCTACTGGTGAGTATTTTTGCATTTTAGATTCTTGCATGTGCACACACACAAACACACACACACACACACACACACACACACACACACACAGAGTAGCCCCCTCTTACCCATGATTTCATGTTCCATGATTTCAATTATCTTCAGTCAACTATGATCCAAACATATTAAGTGGAAAATTCCAGAAATAAATAATTCATAATTTTAAAACTGTGCACAATTCTGAGTAGCAGGATAAAATATCATGCCATCCCAATTTGTCACACCCAGAACGTAAACTACTCCTTTGTCTTGTGTACCCAGGCTGCGGATGCTACCCATTCTTTTAGTAGCCATCTCAGTTATCAGATCAATAGTTGGGATATTGCACCTCAACCCCTCCACTTACTATTGTTTAGTATGAGTAAAACCACTGTGAAGTTCATCAGTAAGTTTATGAAAGCTTACTGATGGACCTTAATATTGGTATTCACAAATTTTCCTGAAAACATGCTTTCATTTGTCTTAGGCATATACCTAAGAGTAGAATTATTGATGAATATGATAGTTTTATGCTTAGTATTTGAGTAAAGTTATTACACATATATATGTGTGTGTGTATATATATATATATATATATATATATTTACATACTGATATATATATGCATAGCTGTAACAGGACTTGAACCCAGGGGTGCTTAGCCATTGATCCACATCCCCATTTCTTTATTTTTATTTTTAATTTTGGATACAAGGTCTTGGTAAGTCACTTAGGGTCTAAGTTGTGAGGCTGGTTTGAGGTTTCAATCCTTCTGCCTCAGCCTCCTAAGCCACTGGGATTGTAGGTGTGTACCACTGCCCCCAGCTAAATTATTATATTTTTAATATAAAAAGTCTATTTACTTTTAAAGTTTATTGGAATATCAACATAATGCAGCCAAGTAAATAAGTTACATACTTACTGTATTGGTTCTTACAAAAGAATAAGAATCATGATGTTTTAAGGAAAAACAACGAACACACAGCTACCACAGAAAGCTCATGACTTGGGAGAAAGACCACGTCATTGCTAGGTGCTAGGAAACAAAGAGAACAGGTAGAGTGGAAGTGGGTAGGAAGGTCAAGGAAAACTTCTTGAGGAGATAGAATATTGTTAGGAGAAACTGGTGGGGTAAGGGAAAGAAGGAAGAAATGTGTGATACAGAAAGAGATCTTCACACCCCAGGTGTGAGCTTTGAAAAGGGGCAGCAGATTCACAGGAAACCAGATAATACAGCACACTGGGACACTGACTTGGGAAGAAGTGACAGCAGGTGTCTGAATATCTTCAGACCTTTGCAGCAAGCTTCAAGGGAAGCATTCGTTTACTCTCATTTATTCCTGTATTTCTATCACTAGGCTAAAGCATGATTCTCAGGAAGCCTTTTTAAAAAGTCCCAGTAATAATAAGTGATGGGCTGGAATTTTAATGGTCATTTTTTATGACTTTAAAAGCAGAATGTCTGTTCTTCCTGTGTGACTAAGAGCAGAAATTTCTCAAAAAAAAAAAAAAAAAAAAAAAAAAATTACTTCCTCACCTGAAAGCAAAAGCCACTGGCTTCCTAACCTTACTATAAATTGACAGCTGGGACCTCTCCACCAGAAGGATGAGTTGGTGTTCCAGGGAGATGAGGGTGGGAGACAAGCAGGGTAAGGTCAGAGGTCTGGATCTGTTAAACTTCCCTGAGGAAGTGGGTCCAGCTGATGGGACCACCAGCAGGTGGACTCTACTGTGCTTTTAATGGTTAAATACTCTGCTTGTATCAATCAAAAGAAGACCTTCTGAGATAAATGACATACAACCAGAATGGAAAATAGTATGTGATGTCAGGAAAACTTAGAGACATATTTTACCTTGAGGCTTAGGCTATCCAATACAAACAGAAAGTGTGTCAGATAGTCATTATGCATTTTCTAGTAGTCACATCAAAGAAGTAAAAGACAAACATAGGTGAAATTAATTTATCAGTTTTGTTTGCTTTATTTAACTCAATATATCCTATCAGTTATTATTTCAGTATGTAGTCTCTATAAAAATTATAAGTGAGATATTTTACCTTCTTTTTCTCAGACATCATCTTTGAAATGTGGCATGTGTTTAGAGTGCATCTCACTTTGAGTGATGTACATTTCAAGTGCTCCTCTGTGGAAAGTGGCACCTCTCTTACATAATGCAGATCTAGACTTCACAATTTGCTCTTGAAAACTGAAACCCGGGATTCAGACTTACTTGGGGACCCAATATAGTTTGGGCTGTGCAGAAGGCCTTTGTGGATGACCTGCATTTTTTTTGTCACTCTGCATGTGTGTGATATGCTGAATTGAAGTTCAAAAAGCTTTTACACACACACAGACACACACATTATCTCAATTAATCAATGCATCACAGATATGTATGTTTTATAGCGTATATAATACTGATGAAAAAATTACAGCATATTTGTTTCCTGGGGCTGCTGTAACAATGTGTTGCAAAAATGGGTGGCACAAACAACAGAAATATATTGTCTCCTGGTTCTGAAGGTTGAAGGTATGAGATTAAAGTGTTGCAGATCTGTTATTTCTGAGGGCATCCACTTCTCTCCTAGTTTCTGGTAGTTCCTTAGTTTGTGGCAACACATTTCCAGTCTTTGCATGGTATTCATGCTGTCTGTGTGTGTGTGTCCAAGTTTACCCTATTTGTAATGAAACTGGTCATATTGGGTTAGGGGCCCACCCTTCTCTTGTACAACCTCATCTTAACTAATTGCATACAATCTACCACATCTTTATTTCCAAATAATGCACATTCTTAAGTACTGGGGTCTGGACCTCAACATGAACTTTGGAGGGACATATTTGGTGCATTACCCAGGATTTGAAAAACCAATTGTCAATCACGTTGCTTTAGACCAACGCATTTTGCACCTGGTATGTCTGTGTATATGTGTTTGTATATACATAAGTTTGTATCTGAGTTTATACACATGTGTTTTTCCTCATTTCTTTGGAATTGTGCTCATTGTTCCAGCCTCCAAGCTTTCCTCAACAACCAGTAGGCACTCAGTCAGTCTTTGCTGGAAAAAAGAATATAAAAAGTCGATTTCTGCAAAGTAGGAACCATGTTGGTGGTGTTATTGTCACACTGGGGAGGTGCATACCTTTCAAGGCTTCTCCTTGCTTTGGCTGGAATTCCTCATTTTCAGGGCTTTATAACACTTATTATAAATTCCATCTGGATGAAAACTGGGCTAAGCTTCTTGGCCTTGAGCTTTTAATTGATGCTATGCTTATTGGAATGTGAAAAATATGAGTTGTAGTCTTTATGATGCTCTTTTATGCCCGTATAATTTCCAAATTGTTTGGTACCTCAAAAGTCTGTCTCTGACTCATTATTGGTTTTTACAGAAATGAAATCTAGATGCCCTAAGGATAGACCTACAAAGTAAGAGTCAGAGGTTGTGCAGTGGCATTGTCTTGAGCAGCCAACTGCCTTGTATGCAAATGTGCTCTTGCAGGTACTCATAAGAAGAGCCCTCATCCTGCTATAGATTGAGCTAAAGACACTCCACATGTAGCCTCAAAGTGCTGCCTCCTCATAAAGGGGCTCCAGGCCATCTCGGGCCCTGCACCACCTGTTCAGACACACACTTTCAAATCTCCATCCAGCTGGCTAGATTTTATTTTGGATTCTGTAGTGAGGAACACACACATTTTCAGCATTAGAGATGCTAATGTGTGTTTTGTGATTTAGAGATGTAATATACCTAACTTCACCGTTTATTGAACTAATGTTTATCAAGGACCTATTGTGCGCTCTGTGCTGGAGATACACACAAATAAGAGAGACTATGAGGTTTCACTTGAGGACTTCACACTCTAATCAGTGAGGTCAACATAAAGCTTCACAGTGAAGTGAGTACAGTGAAGTGGAGTCAGGAAAGGACGTAAAGAAAGAGGTTTGCATTGTGGACATTAAGATGACACAGATGGAGAACTTGGTCTAGCACTACATGAATTTCATGCAGAGTAGTCGGTTTGGGAAAATATTGGAAAAAATTAGTAGAGCTTAATGTTAAGCAGAGAGCACTACAGAAAAATAATATGAATCTTCTTGGCTCTGATGGTGTCCCTTGAGAGGGGGTTGTTTAAATCCTATGTAAACACCTCACAGTAACAGCAAGATCCTTCCTGGGTCAAAGAGCTCCTACAGTGATAAATGTAGAAGTCCCTCTTTCTTTTCCCCTTCTTCAACAGGACAGGAATAATCCATCTGTGCATGTTGTACACTGAACTTTGAAGTAATTTTACATCATTTCCCCCTGTACATATCATCCTAACACTGATGTTAAGTTTACCGTCAGCATCGTACAAGCTAGGAGACTGAAGTTTGGGGAAATTGCTTGACTTGCCCAAGTTCACATGGTATTTTGCTGTTATACTGGACAGCATTCTTGCTTTTGAGGGTGATAGAAATCAAAACTCCCCCAAAGAATAGACAATATGCTGGTCAATTGTCTGAGAAGTACAGGGGTAAATGTGCTACCAGAGAGAATTAGAAATAGGGATAAAGATATCATTGAGACTTTTCCTGGGGTAAATCTGTCACTTTTGATACACTGACTGTATTTTCTCAAGCAATTTCTCCACAGGATAAGATATCTTCCCCTGGAAATTTTAGAATACTTTTTAATGAATTTACTACTAAAGGACACAGGGATCTTCACAACCATCTTTAGATACTCAATTCCACAGGACAACTCTAATGGGTTCACTGACAGCCAGATAACCCCTCAGTGCAGCTGGAATCAGCAAGGTTCACCACTCATACAATAATGTGTTTTGCAGCATTTCTGAGAAAACAGTGTTGTTCTAGACAGTCAAAATAACAAAAGAACACTACAATGGTAGAACTGCTCTTGAAATTCATCTTTAAGGCTCCAAGCTCAATGACACGTGATTCTTTTTAGACATTGAAAATCCCATGGAATTTTTAAAAATTGTATATTTAAAGGATTTTATTTTGTTTAGATGGTTTACAGAAATCTCTGATTCATAGCGATGTCAGAACTGGCTTGTACTGTGCTGCCTTGGCCCTCCCTCCAGCCCCATGTTTGTCTGGTCTTCACCCCATTTTCTCAATCAGTGACAATGGACCCAGGGATGCTTCGTAACATTTGTCTGTTCTAAACACTTTTGCTTCTTCCATAAAAATATCAAAATTTTTTTACTTTATTGATATAAATGAATATATTAGAATTATATGTTTAAGCACTTGCTTTGTTCAAAAGATTCTTTTCATTCTTTGGACTAAAACAATATTGAAATACTTTCCTGGACCCCCAAAATATTGTAAGCTCTAGGAAATGTGGTTACTGAGTCTAATAGAAAGGTTGCCCCTGTTGCAGCCTGAATTGGGCAAGCCAGAGAATTGGAACTTATCCTTAATAGTTTTTTCTTTCCTACCCAGATCTGAATCACTATCTCCCATCAAATTTACCACTTAATTGTCCCCCCATATTCCAAATTCCCTTTGTTTTACCCCCTCGCTCCACTTTCACCTCCATGGTCTAAGCAGCCACACCATCTTACCTGGTCTCCCTGCATCTTTACATTTCTCAGGTATGTTATCATTCCTGCAACCAGATGAACTTTATTTTTTTAAATAACTTCATTTATTTATTTATTTATGTGGTGCTGAACCCATAAATAAATAAATAAATGAGGATTGAACCCAGTGGGGCACGTATACTAGGCAAGCACTCTACCACTGAGTCACAACCCCAGCCCCAAACAAACTTTTAAAAACAATTCTCTGGTTTACAACCCTCTGAGAGCTTCCTCATCTCCTTGAGATAATGAAAAGCTGAGTTCATAGAAGCAGAAAACAAAATAGTGCTTACTAAGCAAAGGCTGGTAAGTGAGGGGGAGGAGAGATGGGCCAATAGGTACAAAGTGCATCCTGGTGTTCTATACATGGAGGGCGATTAGGGCTAAAGATATTGTGTTGTATAATTTAAGTGGCTAAAAGACAGGATTTTGAAGGTTCTTAAATATTTGAGAGGCTAGATAAACTTAGTATCTAGAGTTGATAAATACACTCTAAGTACACTGTTTAAGTCTACCAAAACACACACTGTACTCCACAAAGACCTATAATTATTGCCTGCCAATAAACAGTAATGAAAAATACTGTTAACCTCTAAGCTCTTGGAAGAGCTAGCTCCTGTCTCCCTTATTAAACCTATCACACAGGACTCTGACTCACTCTTTCTACCTTGGCCACACTGGGCTTCTCTCAGTTCCTTGAATTGAAGCTTTAGACTGCATCTCAGGACCTTGTGATATATTCTTTCCTCTGGAATGTCCTTTTCCCCCTCTAGCATTGCTAAAAAATTACTAGCCATTCCTTACTTCTTTCTTTAAGAGCTTTGTCAGGGAATCCTTCCCTGAACTTCCTTATATAGCTTCGATCAGTAATATATTTTCTTAGTAAACTGTATTTCTTCTTTGTAGTGTTTTAAAATTGTACTTAAATATCTAGTGGTGTAACTTAAATTACAGTCCATTGAACCCACCAGAGGGTAAAAGTTATGTCTGATCAATTTATCATTGCTTCTCCACTGTGCCTGCCACACAGTAAGTCCTCAATACTTGTCATTTGAATGAATGAATAAGTGAAAAAGGTATGCTGATATGTCATCAAATATTTCAAATTTTTAAAGTTGCTTAGGGACTTGCTAAGTTGCTAAGACTGGCTTTGAATTTGTGATCCTCCTGCCTCAGCCTCCCAAGTTGCTGGGAGTGCAGTTGCTTACTTGGCTAGAACAACATAGTTTCTAATATTCAGGACATATCTTTCTCCTCTTCCTTGAATTCACTATGAGATGTGCTACGTATTGAAGAACCCGTATCCCAATGGCTCTCTCCACTGCCCACCTTAAATCACTGAGTTCATGTCTGTGACTTGGACACCTAGTTGCACTGAACGAAACTCTAACTGGAAATGTGAGGTTTCTCATTCATTACATTAGAATTCTTCTGTTTTTGTTGATTTGGTCACTGTCCCTATGGTTATTCAGTTGTGATTAGGTTATGTGTTATTTAAGTAGGACAAAGCTCTGAAAAAGGGAAGTTGGATTTCTCAAAATAAATACATTAAATGATTGAGCTAGTATGGAAAGGCTACCACTGACATGCTCTTCATTATGGAAATCATGGGTACGTCATCTTCCAAATTTTATAAATCAGAAAGCAGCTATGCATTCTGGATAGATGGCTATTATTTCAAGAGTATGGGCCAGACAGAAGCTTTGGTGAATAAACTGGTGGACAGAGAAATTGTTAAAAATTTCCATCTCAGGTTAGAGTGATTCCATTCTCTATTTCATATACTGATTTCTGGCATAAAAATTAGAAATAATAACCTCATTTTATAGTTGATGCAATGGAGACACAGTGAAAGGATGTAATTTATCTAACATGACAAAATTTCTTAGGGATCCTATTCAGTCTAGGATTGACTAGAGGTTAGTGACATGCCTGTTTTATC
This sequence comes from Sciurus vulgaris, assembly GCF_902686455.1. Taxonomy (NCBI): domain Eukaryota; kingdom Metazoa; phylum Chordata; class Mammalia; order Rodentia; family Sciuridae; genus Sciurus; species Sciurus vulgaris. The sequence goes on from NC_136464.1 coordinate 44,150,350, forward strand.
ATACTCCTTTACCTTTTCAAGTGTCAATCGATTCACCATCAACTCTTATTTGCACATATATTAAGCACATTGTGATCTGTGCAGAGTGAGTCATTTGTCACAATTTATGTGATACATACCACATACCTCCTTCTCTTCATTGTCAATTCCTCTGCATTCTGAAGTCTACCTGGTAAAAACAGGCTGAGAAAAACAAGTAGGAAAGTAAGTGAAAAATGTTCCTACCCAAACACAGAGGCAGACTTGTGAAAGAGGGAGAGCCAAAAGTGATCAGAGAATATCCTTAAACTATCACAGAGAAATGAGGTACTGCAGTGAGAAGATTTGCTCTTCTGAGTCAGAAAACTTTAGAAACATAGCTATAGTGATTTTGTCAGAAATTCAATTGCTCTGTAGGGTCTTGGGTATTTCTCCTGTAAATCTGAGATAATAAAACCTACTATCATTGTGGGAGAGTCCCTTCCTCTCTTTCCAAAAGCTTACTGGAAGGGAAATGGGAATCTGCAGCATTGCATCTTCACTTATCTCCTGCTTATTCCACTTTGCAGAGGGGAACCATTTCTAAAACAATGGTTTAGCTTGTGAGGAAATTATCAGGCGAGGAAGGGATCAATGTTCATTAAAATGTCCTAGTGCATGTGTCAGCATATTGGCCACTACACAGACTGTCTGAGTCACGCAGCTTGCTAGAAGATGCTATCTTCCCAAGATATAGAGCAGGATGCAGGGAGGATCAAGGCTCAGAACCTAAGCCCCAGGTTCCAACCAGATGTTTCAAAGTGTCCTACATTGCAATTTGGCCATTACTCCACTTTTAATAACATGGGACATTACTCTGATTTCATCACTTTCAAAACAGGGATAATAATGGTATCTATTTTGAAGATTATTGGTGGGTAGAGTTAAAGCAAGTGAAGGACTGAGTGGAATCCCTGACATAGAGTGCTCAAAAACTTAGTATAGACTAAATGAATATTTTTTATAAAGCAGCATTATTATGATCTCCATTTTATTTATTTATTTTAAAATTACTTTGGGTACTAGGATTGAATCCAGGGGTGGTTAACCACTTTGCCACATTCCCAGCATTTTTTAATTTTATATTTTAAGACAGGGTCTCACTAAGTTGCTCAGCAACTCACTCAGTTGCTGACGCTGTCTTTGAACTTGCAACCCTCCTGCCTCAACCTCCCGAGCTACTGGGATTACAGCATGCACCATCATGCCCAGCTGCAATTGCCATTTTAAAGATGAGGACACTGGAGGACAGAGAGGTCATGCCACAGGTAGAAGATACCACAATGAGCATATAGTAAGGCCAGCTTACTATAAACTGCATTACCAAATGTCAGACATTCCTATCCTCTTCTTTTCTCTTTTCTCCTTTCCTTTCCTTTTATAGGGCTAGAGAGCTAACCCAGAGCCTCCTTGCATGTGTTAGGTAAGCGCTCTAGCATCATGCATTTCTTAATTGAGAGGGTCTAGGAAAAAAAAAAAATTGTTTCTTTCTTGCCTGCCTGTTGCAAAATTGAAAAGAGAGGGAGGAAAGGGACAGTTTGATTCTTTTATTTATTTATTTATTTTTTTATCATTATTATTTATTTATTTTAATTAAAAATTATAAATTTACATAGGGCAATATTGTTTGATTCATTCTGTTATTTTTTTCCCTTCCCCCCACCCCTCCCACCCCTCTTTTCCCTCTATACAGTCCTTCCTTCCTCCATTCTTACCACCCTCCTTATCCCTAAGCCAATCTCAAAAAACTCAAGGACGAATGATCTCGCTGATAAGCGGATGAGGACATATAAGGGGGGGTAGGAGGGGTTAGCGTAAGGGTTAGGGTTAGGGACAGTTTAATTCTGAGTAACACAGTATGACATCTGCTGACTCATTTCTACTTTTTAGTGATATGTTATCAGAGGATACAAAGAGTGGAGTGGATCTTAGGGTGAGAACTGAGTCTGCGAGATCTTTGATGTAGGTAGTCTACTGACTATTGATTACCAAAATTATACTTATATTTATAAAACAGAAAGTTAGCTCTTACCTGAAAGTGAAGAAGAGGAAGTGAATTTGGGAGCTTAAGAATTATGAAAGGAGCCACTCAGTCTCTGGGGAGAGAAATCAAACACTGCCTGCAGTCCCCAGATGCAGGACTGATTGGGTGTCATCATTCATGGTACAGATGCCAATGAAGGGGAAAGGATGTAGTGAGGAAGAGGAAAGAGGGAAAGAGAGACAAAGACAGACACACACACACACACACACACAGAATCAGAGAAAGACAGAGGTCTAGAAACAAGGAGACAGGAACAGAGAGAAAGACAGAGAGAGAGAACTAGCAAAAGAGGGATTTTACAAAGTCATCAGTAAAATGTCCTTATGAAAACAATGCTTCCATCTGACCAAAATGCATTAAATGAAAGGTACTCACCAAAGAGAATCCAGTTCCCACGCTTTGGTTTTGTCTCCTGGGATACCACTTACTGCTAACAATTTGCCATGAACTCAGAGGTTCACAGGTGAGCTGCAGCCTTCTCATTTGCATCCTGTGCCCACTTCCTCACCTCAGAGACACACCCACTTGCCCTTTTTTTTTTTTTTTTTTTTGACTGATACGGTTGTTATTTAGCTCAGCCAAAGCAAAAATGTACTTGATATTTTTCTAAAAGCCAATTCCATACAGCTTGGTTAATCCTACTCTACAATCTAAAAGAATAATATGTGCCATGTCAGGGAAGAATTTTAAATTTCAGCAGCGGTACTTGATTCACACAGAACACGTGCATCTTTGTATAAATGAGTCAGGCCAAGGCATTTCCCTCAACTCCATGTCATAACAGACAAATTCCAGTATGTTAAAATACGGTGATTGTGGGAAAAGATGCAAGTGCAACCTGAACCATGGAGCTATCTGCAGTACCTAGAGGAGTTGTGCTCACCCAGGTTTTCATATAAAGAAAAGCATTATGAGGAAATTGATGCACATAATGTTGAACAGGCTCTGCTCATCCTGCCAGATGGAAAGGTAATTCAAAATGGTTTCCAAAGTTCCTCCCTGCAGATTTTACAGACTTCTGGTGTAAGTCATTACCCTTTTATTCCTTCTTTGTTCTTGTAAGGTATATTGATGCAAGGGCATGAATTACGTAAGCAACACACAATAATATTGTTGAAATAAATACTTATTAATGAATGGGTATGGCTTTGTATTGGTCTTATGCATGAGGAACACGCACACCTAAAAGAGATCTGTGATGCCAAGTTTAGCAAGATTCAAGTCAAGGTACACTCATACATTGCTGGTGGGGTTGCAAATTAGTGCAGCCACTCTGGAAAGCAGTATGGAGATTCCTCAGAAAGCTTGGAATGGAACCACCATTTGACCAAGTTATCCCACTCCTTGGCCTATACCCAAAGGACTTAAAAACAGCATACTACAGAGATACAGACACATCAATGTTCATAGCTGCTCAATTCACCATAGCCAGAGTGTGGAAACAACCTAGATGCCCTTCAGTTGATGAATGGATAAAGAAACTGTGGCATATATATACAATGCAATATTACTCCGCCATGAAGAATGATAAAATTATGGCATTTGCAGGCAAATGGATGAAATTGGAGGATATCATGCTAAGTGAGATAAGTCAATCTCAAAAAACTAAAGGACGAATGATCTCGCTGATAAGCAGATGAGGACATATAATGGGGGGTAGGAGGGGTTAGCCTTAGGGCTAGGGTTAGGTTTAGGGTTAGGGATAAGGAAGGTGGTAAGAATGGAGGAAGGAAGGACTGTATAGAGGGAAAAGAGGGGTGGGAGGGGTGGGGGGAAGGGAAAAATAACAGAATGAATCAAACAACATTGCCCTATGTAAATTTATGAATTTTAATAAAAAAATGGAAAAGAGAAAAAATAAATAAATAAATAATACAAACCAAAAAAAAAAAAAAAAAAAAGATTCAAGTCAGCAGTAATAGAAATGTACTGGTTAATGTCTCTAAGAAGGCCTCAAAGACAAGATACCAAGATGAAAAAACTGTGGTCAATGGTCAGAGCCTCATATTTTTGGCCCTGAAATTAATTTTCTTTAATACCTCAGAGATGGACCTGGTTAATGACTTGAGTCACACTAAAGGGACTTCTGCAGTACTTATATATAAATTGGTCACTGATCCATGACTTTATTGAAAAATAGATCCATAAGAAAAGCATATTTCCATATAAGTACATTTTCCTGGTAGAAAAATCAACATGGGAAGCCAACTCTTTTATAATCTGCTTTTGAACATACTGACAAAGCAAGAAGAAAGGTATATTTTCCTTAAAATTTCTGTCATTAAATGATAATAGCAACAATCTCTACAACAATTATTTAGTAGCAATGCTAAGGATAACATAAATAATAAACACAAAGCCCCTTTTCTTACTTCATGTAATGTCTTCTAATAAAGTTATTATGAAATGTGTCTGTCAGTTAGTCAAGTTGTTATTTTCAAAGTGTGTTCCTGGAAACAAACTGATCTTTGTATTTTGGACATCTTTTATCTTGGGCTCTGATTCTGTATTTCCCTTAATATGTTAATATTATTAGTGAGAAAAATATTGATATATTTCCTTATTTGGATTCCAAAGTTTGCACTTCATTTGGCTATGGAGATTACATAGTACTGAGAAGGATGGTTGGCTATTGCTAAAATCAGCAATGGTATGTTATTTTCTAGATTTATTCACATTAGTCATCTTTTTATCTGAACTCCTAGTTATTGACTTCATCTGACCAGAAGTTTTTCCTTTAAAGATATTTTAAAACTCTAGCTGTTCCACAAAGCACACAGGGAATTTGGAAACCCAAAGACAAAAAGCCAGTGATTTATAAACTTTAATAACATTTTGGCCTTTAAAATGAAAACTTGATGAAATTAATGTTTTTGCCAAGTACATAATGAAAAGCATTACATTTGTTTTGCATATGCATGTTTGTTTTACACTATAACTCAACTGAGTAAGTCTTATATACTTAAAATATTATTGCTAATAATTTATAAGTCCCCAATAAGTAAATTAATGTCAACAAGATAGCAGAATAGAACTTTTCAACCACCGTTTCCTTAAAAAGCATTACTTTACAAAGTACATATAAATGAGACTGCTGGGAGTCCAGGAGTTCAATGGGGAAGTTCTAGTACCCCACTGGAATAAAACAATTCAAAAAATTGATGAACTAAAGAGGCTAAAGAAGAAAAGTTTCACTATACCCATGTCACTGTTCTTCTAAAAGCAACATTGCTCTGTGCAATGAGACCTAACCCTGTTCATGAAGAATGCTGCCACAAGGCCTACTCCTTTGTTGCTCCAGCCTGAATATTGAGATAATTAGCATGACTGAGTGGTTGGAAGAGTCTGTGAGCAGAAAGGAGAAAGCATGGATCCTATTAAATGCTCTAAGGACCCCATCATTAAGATTACCCATAAGCAACTTGAGGGCAGCTCATCGATGGAAATCTACCTAGCTCATAGGCACAAATGCTTCATGTTTTTCACTCATCCAGTAGGTGTAAGCAGTTCACACAGATAGCTGGTTTGATTGTGGGACTGGGAGAAGGCACACAACCTTATGCATTTCAGGGAAAAGCCCTAGGGAAAACAGACTGGAGGCTCTCAGTCCCAGAGTTGGCTTTGCAGGATCAAGAGAAGGCATAAAATCTTAAGAATCCCCTCTCCATAAAAGAGTGCAAAGGTGTGGAATGGATTGCACTTAACAGAAACAAAAGTCTGAGAGAGTTTCAGAATTCCTAGATTAGATGTTTAGTGAAGATGTTTTCATCCTGAAGCCAGTCAATAAAGACTGGGGAAGTCACTGCTTTTTCAAATGTGAAGACAGCAACACAAAATTTCAAGGAACTTGAAAAATCAAGGGCATATGACACCACCAAAGGAATTCAATGATGTTCTAGTAACTGGCCCTGGAGAAATGAATATCTATGCATCACCTAACAAATAATTCAAAATAATTATTTTAAAGAATAACATCAAGCTATAAAAGAACATACCTTAGTGATATCAGAAAAGCAATATGTGAGCATAAAGTTTAATAAAGGAATAGAAATAGAAAAAGTGAGCCAGAAAGAAAATTTGGAGCTAAAGAATACAATGAATGTTTTGAAAAATGTGATAGAGAAAATCAATAGCTGACTTGATTAATCCAAAAAAAAAAAAAAAAAACCAAAATGAATCTGCACACACACAGACAGGTCATTTGAACATATATCAGGTCAGCAGAGAAAAATGAAATAACATGAAAACAAACTGAAGAAAGCCTACAGGGTTTATCAGATACCAGTGAAAGGCCTAATATTTGCATTATGGGATTTCCATATGAGGATAAGCAGAGAAAGGGATAGAAAGCATATTGAAAGAAATAATGACTGAAAATTTACTAAAGCTGGGGAGAAAGACTCATGAAGTTCAAAAATCACCAGTGATGTTCAGCCCAAAGAGGACTTTGATAGGAGATATGTGTAAATCCTGAGTAATGAAATGAATTATTCATAAACCTTAATTCAAATTGCTGCCATGATACTTATTAGTAACGTAACACTGGTCAAGTAACTTTCTTTCCTTCTATTTTTAAACTCTTAATTGGAAAAATACACACAAAATAAAAGAATAGTATTAAGTATGCTCACATTGTTGTAACATATTCTTCTATCTGTCTTGCTTTCTTTATTTAAAAAGTAATTAACATAATAATGATTCTTACTTGTAATGTTGGGTCATTTATAAAGAAAAGAAACTTGTTTTCTCACAGGTCTGGATCTGGGAAGTCCAAGATCAAGGTGCCTACAGATCTGGTGTCTGGTAAGCTTGCTCTGTTTCCAAGATGGCACTTTGTTTCTGTGAGGAGATGTATACTGTGCCCTCAGGTGGCAGAAGGGATGAAGATACAAAAAAAGGGACCTATATAATTTCCTAAAACGCTTTTGTAAGGTTTCTAATCCTTCTCAAGATGGTAAAGCCCTCATTCCCTATTCACCTCCTAAAAGCCCCACCTCCTAATACTATAACATTAATAATTAACTTTGAATACATAGATATTAATTAATTTTGAATACATGGATATGGGGCAACATTTGGGTCAGAGAAGTAATAAATTTTGAATGTGATTTATCCTGGAAACTTGATTTTTCCAAGAACTCCTCAAAAGAAGAATTATCTACTCTTTTTATTATACTCTGAACCCTCTTGTAGATGCTTCCTCCAAACACAAATTTGGTCTTTCCAGTATGAACCCTCTTGTAGATAATTCCTAAATTATTTGCTAAAAGGAAATCTTTCATCAAAAAAGAAGTTGCCTCAAAAATGACTCTGAAATTGTTTTCTAAGTGATGTATTCCAATATTCTTGGGGACTTCATATTGTTCAATTTGGCTGAGAAAGTATTTTCCTTTGTTTGAAAGGCGTTTGCAACTAGTTTAAGTGTGAAGGTATACCTTATTTGTTTATTTATTTATTTAAGTTTAAATATAGCTACTGGAGTATGGATGCTAAATGGAAAAAGATTGGATTATAACAATAATTATTCATCTTTCAGTCCGGAATATCCTATAGGCATTTTCTTTTGTGATCCTGAATCTAGAACTCTTAAAACTATGTTACCCTTTGCCATTTGTATAATATATTGCCTTTAATGAAATATCACTAAATTTAGTGGCTTAAAACAAAACAAAACAAAAAAAACACTTGTTTTCTGAATTTCTGTGGGTTATGAGTTCGGGTGCAGCTTATCTAGATGTTTCTGCCTCAAGATTTCTCAAGGTGGTAATCAAAGTTCCAACCCAACTTGCAATTTAATTTCATTTCTTGACCCAGGGCAGAAATCTTTCAAGTTCAGTCACAGGCTGTTCAATGTGGCCTTCTCTACCAGTATTATTAAGTGCTTCAGACATGGCAGCTAACTTCTTCCAGAGTTGGTATCCCAAGAATAAAAGCAAGAAGAAAGCCTTAGTGCCTTTTATGACCTAGTCACACACCATTATTTACATTAATTCTTTTTACCAGAAGTGAGTCAATAAGCCTAGCCTACTGTCAAAGGCAGGGAATACAGAAACTACTTCTTTTTTTTTTTTTTTTTTTGATACTGGGGGTTGAACTCAGGGACACTTGACCACTGGGCTACATCCCCAGTCCTATTTTGTATTTTATTTAGAGACAGAGTCTCACTGAGTTGCTTACTGCCTTACCATTGAGGGGGCTGGCTTTGAACTCTTGATCCTCCTGTCTCAGCCTCCTGAGTCACTAGGATTACAGGTGTATGCCACCTCGCCCAGCTAGAATTTGCTAGTTAGAGGGAAGTGTAATGAAGAATTTGAGCTTCAAGTATAAAACCACCACACTGTATATGCTACTTAGTAATTGTTTACATTCTTCTCACATATAAAATGCACATATACTCCCTCCCAAGTTCCACAAAGATCCCATCTCAAAAATCATCTAAACCAGATTTTCATATGGACAAGGTTTTGGGTGGTAGTTCCTTAGAGTATAATTCATTGATTATAGTGTTTTTCAACCTGGAGACCTCTAAGGTAAAAGACACATTACTTATCTCATACTCTAAACATAAAACAATGTTCAATAATGAAAAGGTAAGACACAAAGGCATCACTGGACCATAACAAATCTGAAGTTCAGATAGAAATTTCTTGATTCAGACTTAGCCTACTCTTGCTCACCCAAGAACATTTTTCCATGGGTTTAGGCTGTCCTCTGAGTGAATCTCCCTTTTCCATGAAATGTCTTTGAAGTTGTATACCATCACTCTCAACTTTATTCTGTTTATTGGGAATGAGTTGTTAAAGATGTCTACATGGAAATGGAAGAAAATTAGGATCACTTCTTCAAGTGATTTGTGGGGATAATTCAAATACCCACATTTTCTGTTCTTTTTCTGCCAATTAGAACTAGAGGAAAATGGAAACAGGGGAGCAGGGGAATAGCTGCTTCTTGTTTGCTTTCTATTCTTCTTAACATTGTCCTAGTAGCAGCAGTTAGTTTTAACCACCAACTTCTGCTACTCCCTGTACCTGCTTCACTGTTCTCTTTAACAGTAATAGAAAGAAAATGTCAGAATCTCCTCCAAAAGACCACAGAGCCAGGTCTGCTGGGATTCTCAACCATGCTCCTGCAGTATCAATACCAACTGTGAGCAGAGATTCCAAAAAATCCTAACTCCTTCTCTTTATTTCCCTGCCCTGGATCATAGATTGTTTCCTGTAATTATTATATCTCAGTGTTGATTTTTCTTCTTCCTGTCTTTCAACACCTCTGTAACCAATGACATATATTACCTACCCTCTGCCGAAACACCTCACGTGTTTTCTGTATGGACGCTGATAAACATATCTTTGTTCCTTTTTCTTATCAACTATTTGATATTTACAGTGGAAAACAAAAGGTGGTTCTTGATTATGATGACCTTATACTTTAAATCAGGATTTTCTGTGCAGTAAGACACTACTGCTTAAGAAATGAAAATGTTTGTTCTCTTTTAAAAATGGATCAAACTCCTGGACTCAGCATAGTAGATATGCTTGTAAGTGAACTAATAACATGAAAAGAAAAAAAAAGAAGGATCCCAATTTTACCAGATTTTCAAATATATCTATGTCCCAAAGAAGACCAAGAGCCCCTAGGTTAAGTTCCCTAAACCAGCTCATCATGGGAGACATTTGTTGGTTTTTCTGAGTCTATCTCCAATCATAATGAGTCTGAGAAGGTTAACTTGTGAAAAGTTCCCCAAGTGATTCTGCTGAATTACATATCTGGAACCACTAGACACACACATAGCTGATATTCCTTCTCATTTCCAATCCTTTGATGACACTGTACCTGTCTACCTTGAGGGACTGTCATGTGGATGTGCTGGGCAAGACTATTTAGGTTAAAAAGAACAGGAACTCATTCCAGCTAATTCATGAAATTTCCTCTTAGTTATTATTAGATGATGAGGAGCATATTTCATTGAATTCCAAGGATAGAAACAGCTTTATAGAAAATAGCAGTTGGGAAGGTTCCTTTCAGGAACCTAAGTGTCTCAGTTTTGCTTTTCTCTGATCACCTGTTATGATATATTTTACCTGCTTCTGCTTTCTTCCTGTCTTCCTGGTATATCAACTTTACATCTAACTCTAGTTTGTTCTTTAAATTCTTAGTTAAATTTTTGGATGAGAAATCTGATTTACTCATTGATAGTTATTTGACCAGAGATCATGCTATAGTACATAGTCGGGTAAAGCTTACCTGAATTTATAACATATGATCAAATAAGCATGTTCTCTTGGGAGGTAGAGTCGTATGGAAATGAACACCAAGTTGAGGATATAGCTACCAGGGTGATTTAGGATCAGAACAGGCAAGATATATAAAATGTTCTGAGTAAATTATATAAAATAAGACTTAGGAAAGTATAATGAAACATTAAAATCACATAAAATTATAATGATTTTTAATATCAACTTGAAGTACGATTATTGTTACAGGTCTATTTCACCGAGGACTTTAACGTGAACTAAGATGAGCTCTAATCCTCACTTATTCTATCCATGAAACGTTATGTTGATTATGACATAAATCTAAAGAATTGTAGTTGTTATACTGAAGAAGTAATACTCTGATCCTTCATATCCCTGAACTTCTGTTGTAGGATAACAAATTGCCTAGGACTTTAGGATATTCTGAGATGTTGGTAACCCTACCTGTGCAGTGACATTGGCCAACCCATTTGACACTTCTATCCACCTCTTCCCCAGATGAATAATGGACAACTCAAGAATAAATCTTTAGGAGCCTATAAAATTGACAATTCTCTGATGAGAATATCTTCAAAATGTGATAAGAGACATGAAAAATAATTTATATTCTCTATGGCTATATGCTGGCATTTTCCTTTAATATCAACAGACATGGATAAGTTTTATCAATCAGGGTAAAATTTCAATCATCAAGAAGATTTAAGAAATGTTATAGTTTAGTTAATGGAATTTTCAGGTTAAAGTGAATTTAACAAGACAATCATTTTTCCCCCTTGTTAAAATGTTTTTGGCAAGGGAATAAAGGGCCCAATTCCCATCTTTTCTAAAGACTCATAGATTTAACTATTCTATTATTCCTCCTGTTGTTCATGCTTTCCAAGAGCAGCAGAGGTTGAGAAGACTCTTGGTTTAGAATAGAGAAGTAAGGGGTCTGACCCATCTTTATTCTTTCATTCCCACCATTTCATGCTCCCTTCCCACATAAGGTACATGGGAATCCTTATCCCAGAGTCCTTCAACTCTCTTTGGATTTTACTTCTAGACTTTTACAAAAATAATTTTGCCGGGTGGTGTGGGCTAGGCATACTTATCGTCTTCCATAAACTATACCCTCTGCCCTGTCAAAACTGATACTTTTTCAAGCTTCTGAGTTACTTACACTATTCAATTTCTTTATCTTTACTTATTCATTTTTTAATAATTTTCTGTAGAATTAGATTGAACACCCTTCTTTTCTGGGAAGATGGGGTCAGGAGTCCAAAGTCTCTGGTAGGAAAAAATGAATCCTGGAATGAAGCTGTTAATGAGAATTAGAGAACTGCATGAGAGGTGACAAGTGATGAGGGGCATCATGTTGAGTCTATAGGAACTTGAACTTGAACTGAAGGGAGCATACACAGAGAGACGACTGAAAGAGGAGACTGCACGACAGTAAGGTTCCCAGGGAGAATATGAAACAAGGAAAGGGGAAGGGCTTCATATTCCCTAAGAGGAGAGACAGACCATCCTCCAAGTCATCAGGATGAAAGGAGAGATGGTTGGCAGCACAAATGAATGTGAAGGGGAGGAAAACTGCTTTTCAACATCATGTACCTGCTTTTCTCAGAAAGGAGGTGGGGCAGGCAGGGTAAGAGTGATAGGAGAGACATGTTTGTGTACCCACATTGCCTGAAACTGCTCATTTATCAATGGTTAGGTGAGAATGAAATAGAAAAAATATTAAAAATGTATTTGTTATATGCTACATTCTTATATAGGACTAAATATGTTTCGGATACTGTTAAAACCATTTATGAATAGTGTCTCAAGTAATCTTAAAAACTTTAGGTGGCAGCTACTGTTACTGAGCCCACATTATAGATGGAGAAGCTAAGCTACAAAGAGGAGTTACTGGCTCAAAATCACATGACTGGTACACATGAACCAGAATTCACACCAAAGCAGATGGGTTCCACACTCCCATTATGCTGTGTAGCAAAAAAGTAAAACTAGTGCCCCAGTATAATATTCGTGGTTATATAAGAGCAAGGTTCAAAGTTTGAGCCTGTATCAGAGTTGCTTCTGCTAACTCTTCTCTCCCAGTCTAGACACTGAGTAGCACCTTCTTACTTTGGGTCACATGGAATATAAAAACACAACATATACTGGAAATGCCCAGAATTGTTATTCAAAGTAGTATTGAATGTTCTTGCTGGATGATGTCTTAATCTCCTACTATATTTTTATAAACAAACACATTTTTATTTCTCTAAAGCTACAAATTAGCTTTTTTCAACTCACTTGCACCCCTACCCTCTTTTAATTTATCCCTAAATATTATGGTCTTAAAAAGTCCTCCACTGGGGAAACTCGATGATGGTCTCAGGAAGCTGGAGACCTGCAAGGACCAGTTGGTTTCCTCTGTTTACAAGGAGCAGAGTAACTTGACAGCTTTCTCCCTTGCTGAAATGAAATCCCAGGACTCAGAAGAGAAGCCTCTAGTTATGGTTATTTCTTGCATGGATTTATTCCTGATACTGTCTGGTTCATGGCCAGGTTCAGTCTGAAATCCTGGCCAGCCTTTGCTGGCCCTCCAACTCCACAACACATTGCCGGCAGCAGTATCAGCTGCAATCTTTGTTTGAGAACCTGTGAAAGGGAGAACAGAATTGACTGGCATTTAGGGAACTAATTTCCTTCAGTCTAATCATGCTTGTTAATTAAAACTGCTCAAACTGTCACTGTGGGAAGTTCCAGAAAGATCCAGGTTGCCAGAGAGTAAAATGCTGCCATTGGGTTGATGGATGTGCTTGGGCATTATCTGACAGGGACAATCTGTTTGAGGGGTCATGGTTTATATATAAATATATATATATACACACACACATATACAAAACATTGCACATATATATGATATATTTGTTTTCATGCAATTAGCAAGAGCCAAATTACTTTGAACGCTTTACCTGTATGCCCAAATAGTCCATATAAATACTCTGAGATGTATACAAATGATAAGAGATGAAACACATATTTTGTAACTACCATCATACTTCTGTTGAAACCATTCAGTTGCTGTCACCTGCTACCGTATGAAGTATGGAGTGGAATTCAATACTCTGGCCTCAAAATGTAGCTCAGACATCACTTAGTTATGTGACTTAAAATAATGACTTAGACTTTTTTAAATGTTTTACTTGAAATGCTAAAAATTAGTGGCACAATATTACATGTTATGGAATTTCTAAGACTAAATTAGATAATATATATTATAAGCATGGTATGTAGCAGATATTTAATAATTATTCCTTTTTAAAAATTATCCTGCTCTGTCTTCTGGAGTAGATTATATTTTGGAGAAAGCACAAAGCATTCAATTCAATTTAGCAACATCCTCAGTAACTCTGCGAGACCCTGTCTCGAAATAAAAAAATAAAATGAACTGGACTAGTGATGTGGCTTAGTGGTTTAGAGCCCTTTGGTTTAATCTGTGTTACCAGGAAACAAAAGAATTATAAATAAGAAAATATTTCTGTTTTATTTCATAGATAGTAGCCATCATAGAAGTAGATAGTTTGATATATCCATGTGACAGAATATTTTGAAACTATTTTAAATATCACATTTTAACTAATATTTAATGGTATTCATGCTTCTGTGAGAGTTGTGGAAAAGTTCAGATATTAAGTTGTGCACAAAATATGATCAGTTTTTATTTTTAAAAGAATATCAGAAAAGACTATAATGATATTTAGAAACAAAATTAGCACTTGTATATTTTAAATAAAAATGTATACATTGAAAAAGAGAGAAATGAAATTTTAAAATAATTAAAAAATTAGAGATGTACCCAAATGCCAACAATAGTTTCTCTCAATTTCTTAGAAACTAACTTTGAGAAGGAGTTGGTCCAAAGTTATGTAAGCAAGGACAGTGCTCTTTAAACATGGTCATTGGTTTGAAAGAATCAGTCATTTTCACAAAAAAATTCTGATAGTTTTGTTATAAAATCCATCTTGTTAATCTATAAGGGCCTTTCACAAAACCCCCAGCAGTGTCCAAGAGGGAAAAATGTAAATTCAGGGAAAAGGGTCATGCTTAAATTTAAATAAATTTAAAATAAATAGAATAAAAAACTAGTTATCAGGTACTCTAACTACTTTTTAGTTACTCTGTAGACATGGGTAGCTAGAGACTACTGTATCATTGAACATGGGCGTCATCTCAGAAATTTCTGGACAACACAGCAAGTAAAGGGATTCCCTGACCAGAGAAATGACCTGGGGTTGATCAGGGAGTCAGAGAAAGCTGCATGATGAAAAAATAAGAATCAGTCAGGATAAGGGACAATAAACTCTGTTTTCAGTATCCCTGCTTCTCCCTTTTAGATTCCTTTACTGATCTTCATAATGCATGTGGTACCCCAAAGTCTGATATCTACTCTCAAATTTCCATGACTGCCTAACCTGAGTTTTGCCTTAGAGGTCCCCACTTTAACCCATTGATCTCCCGCAGATCACAGGTTATTACGAATCTTTCCGTAGTGTTCAACTGGTAACATTGAGTGAAGATGGTCTTCAAATTTAATGAATATAAGATAATAGATAGAATTGTTTCATTATTTTTTTTCCTCTTAGCTGTCCTTAAGCATCAATCCTTGCCCCTGATTTTCTGTCGGAGTGCTTGCAGTGTGCAAAAAGAATGATCCTTCAAAGACCTCTTTGCACCACAGTAAAGGCTAAGTCTTCTCTATTCGTTATTACATCAGTGTTCTTACCACTCTGTTGCAGGGATTGCATCTCTGAGGCCCCTCACCACTGGCCTCCAAAGGGTGACACTGATAAGACTGAAGAGTAGAACAGGAGAAGCCAGGGCACATCACCCCTCTCTTTCTGCCACCTGAGGGTTTTCTGGTAGCTGCTGTGTGGTTCTAGCTCTTGCCAGGCAGGTCCTCTGTGGTTCCCGGTTTGTCACCTGACCCAGCCCTGGGGCTCCAGTAACACTAATTTCTGCATTTGCTCCTTCAGTCATATGAACATACAGGTTCCTGCCCTTGCTAAGCTCTATGTCCTGTGTTTGAGTCATAGCTCTTTACCCCAATGAGATCAATTCCCTGTATTACCTTCTGTCCAAAATGAAATATTGGGAGTGGTTTCTGTTGCCTTGATTGGGTGTCATTGAAATACTTCATGGTCTGTTCCCTGCTACCTCATGTGCCACCTTTTCCCTGTCAATTCCTGAGCTCCAGTTATATTGATCTTTGTTATAGATCCTGATTGTGCCTGTCTCCCCTCATTTTGATAATTTTTTCTCATCCTCAAGAGCTTAGCTTTTCTTTCATAATAACCATTCTGATGCTGTTAGACCACACTTGGTTTGCTGTATTTCCCATAGAAGTTTGTCCTACCACCTAACGCTATTTTGACATACCTGCTCTGTGTATGAATGTGCTTTGTGAGAACATAGGCCATGACTTTCTTTTACACCACTGTCCCCCAGGTTTCTGGTATAATTCCTGATACCTAAAAGATAGCCAAAACTATTTTTGAGTGAATGAGTAAATGGCAAATGTTAAGTGACTTTTAATGGAAATCACTATGGTCTCAACATTTGTGTCTCTTCAATTGAAATTAATCACCAATATAATAATATCAAAGCACAGAGAATATGGTGATTAGTGTCAATGGATAAATTTGAAAGGGACCCAAGCACCAAATTATGTGCATATACATATACATCATAAGAAATTCTATTATATATAATTACAACATACCAATTAAAATAATAAGTGAAAAATAAATCAAACTCTGGGCTTTTGGGGGTGATTAGGTCATGAGGGCAGACCCTAGATGAATGGGATTCATGCCTTATTAAAGAGGCTCCAGGGGCGTTTCAAGATGGTGGACTAGAGGGTGGCTGCATTTCATGTTGCTCCAGGACTCAGGATTCAAGAAGAGGAGATACTGAGAGACTTGGGACCAACTCAAAACCACCGACTGAATCTCTCCCATGGGAGAGGTGTCCCGAATGGGGCGGTAGTCCCGGAACGCAGGGAACTTTGTGAAGTAGAGTTGCCCAACGAGACACCCCTCTCCCCGCTGGAGCAGTGAACTTGGACAACTGAGAGCATCGTAGAGGAGGCCGCTCAGCACAGCGCTTGGACTCAGAGCAACCACTGGGGCTCTGGGTGGCTGCCCAGAGGAGGAGATGCAAGGAGAGCTGTTTGGACTCAGGGCAACCGCTTTTGAACACCAGAGGAGAAGGAGGAGGCGTGTGGTAGGCCGCTTGGACTCAGAGTGACCGCTGCTGAACACCTGGGGGGCTGCCTGGAGGAGGAGGAGAAGCGCGGTAGGTCACATGGACTCGGAGTGACTGCACCAGGGCTTCAGGAGGTTGTCAGGAGGAGGAGGTGCACAGTGAGTTGCTTGGACTCCTAGCAACCCCACGGGAACACCGGGTGGCTGCCTGGAGGAAGAGGAGTGCGGCAGGTCGCTGGGACTAGGTGTGATTGTACAGGGCTCCAGGCGTCTGCTCAGAGGAGGGGCTGCATAGCCAGGCAATTAGGTGCAGAGCAGGGTCCCAGGACCTAGGAGGCTTCTTGGTGGAAGAGCTGCACAGAGACACGCTTAGGGGCAGAGTGAAGGTTCCAGGACTGCGGGCAGATTCTCTGAGGAGAGGCAGCCTAAGGAGACTCGTCTGCGAAGGGTGAGGCTCCCAGGCCCAGGAGGTAGGTCCGGGCCCCTGGGAATGTTGCAGAGGAAGGCAGCCCAGCCCAGGCAGTAGTTGTGAATTGAGGGGAACCTCTAGGATGGGAACTGACCAGCGAGACCTCCCCACCAGGTGAGTCTTCCCTACCGGGTGAGGTTTTCCCACAAGGACAGTAAAACCAGAGACAGGCCCAAAGAGGCTTGCCTTAGCCCGCAGCCTAGTTCCCCTTTGGATGACCATTGGTCAACAAGTGGAAGCACCTCTGCCCACTAGCAGGGAATATACCCTACCTGAAGGCCACCACCCCTAGAGAGGCAGCTTCCTTGTGGAGCACCGCATTATCAACTTCCTCCATACATCAGGCTACTGGAGGCTAAGAGGGGATATACTAGAAATCTTCAGGGACATTATAATTCAATAGAGGAAATCTGCAATATCTCAGTGGTCCACTGATACCTGAACAATATGAGAAAACAAGGGAAGAAAATGCCCCAAACAAATCTAGATGTTACATCAATAAAACCCAATGACAGCATGGCAGAAGAAATGACAGAAAGGGAGCTCAGAATGTACATAAATAAAATGATCAGGGAAGCAAACGATGAGATAAAAGAGCAAATGCAGGCATTGAAGGATGAGATGAAAGAGCAAATGCAGGCATTGAATGATCACACCCATCGACAGTTAAAAGAGAAAATGCAGGAAGCAAAAGATCATTTCAATAAAGAGTTAGAGATATTGAACAAAAAACCAAACAGAAATCCTTGAAATGAAGGAAACAATAAACCAAATTAAGAACTCCATAAAAAGCACAACCAATAGGATAGAACACCTGGAAGACAGAACCTCAGATATTGAAGACAAAATATTGAACCTTGAAAACAAAGGTGACCAAACAGAGAAGATGGTAAGAAATCATGAACAGAATCTACAAGAATTATGGGATATCATGAAAAGGCCAAATTTAAGAATTATTGGGATTGAGGAAGGCTTAGAGAAACAAACCAAAGGAATGAACAATCTATTCAATGAAATAATATCAGAAAATTTCCCAAATCTGAAGAATGAAATGGAAAATCAAGTTCAAGAGGCTTATAGGACTCCAAATACACAAAATTACAACAGACCCACACCAAGGCACATTATAATGAAAATACCGAACATACAAAATAAAGACAGAATTTTAAAGGCTGTGAGAGAAAAGAACCAAATTACATTCAGGGGAAACGAATACGGATATCAGCAAATTTTTCAACCAAGACCTTAAAAGCTAGAAGGGCCTGGAACAACATTTTTCAAGCCCTGAAAGAAATGGATGCCAACCAAGAATCTTATACCCAGCAAAACTTACCTTCAAATTTGACGATGAAATAAAATCCTTCCATGATAAACAAAAGCTAAAAGAATTTACAAAAAGAAAGCCAGCATTACAGAACATTCTCAGCAAAATATTCCATGAGGAAGAGATGAAAAACAAAGAAGCAAATCAGTAAAGGGAGGAATTATCCTAAAGGAATTGTCAAATAAAGGAGGAACCAAGTCGTGTCAAAAAAATAAATAAATAAATAAAATAAAATAAAAGAACCAAATGCCCGGGAATACAAATCATATCTCAATAATAACCCTGAATGTTAATGGTCTGAATTCATCAATCAAAAGATATAGACTGGCATATTGGATTAAAAAGGAAGATCCAACAATATGTTGCCTGCAAGAGACTCACCTCATAGAAATAGATACCCATAGACTAAAGGTGAAAGGATGGGGAAAAACATACCATGCACACGGACTCAGCAAAAAAGCTGGAGTATCCATCCTCATTTCAGATAATGTGGACTTCAAGCCAAAGTTAGTCAGAAGGGATAAAGAAGGACATTTCGTACTGCTTAAGGGAAGCATAAATCAGCAAGACATAACAATCATAAACATCTATGCCCCAAACAGTGGCTCATCCATGTACGTCAAACAAATCCTTCTCAATTTCAGAAACCAAATAGACCATAACACAATAAAACTAGGTAATTTTAACATGCCTCTCTCACCACTGAACAAATCTTCCAAACAAAAATTAAACAAAGAAACCATAGATCTCAATAACACAATCAATAATTTAGACTTAACGGACATTTATAGAATATACCATCCAACCAAGAGCGAATACACTTTCTTCTCAGCAGCACATGGATCCTTCTCTAAAATAGACCATATATTATGCCACAAAGCTACTGTTAGCAAATACAAGAACATAGAGACACTACCTTGTATTCTATCAGATAAGAATGGATTGAAGTTAGAAATAAATGAAAGAGTAAAAACAGAAACTACTACAACACTTGGAGATTAAACAGTATGCTATTATATGATGAATGGATAACAGAAGATACTAGGAAGGAAATTTAAAAAAGTCTTAGAGGAAAATGAGAACAAAGAAACATCATATCAAAATCTCTGGGACACTATGAAAGCAGTACTTAGAGGGAAATTTATTTCATGGAGTGCATTTAATAAAAGAAGTAAAACTCAACAAATAAACGACCTAACACTACAGCTCAAAGCCCTAGAAAAAGAAGAACAGACCAGCACCAGAAGTAGCAGAAGACAGGAAATAGTTAAAATCAGAGCTGGAATCAACGAAATTGAAACAAAGGAAACAATACAAAAAATTGACAAAATAAATAGTTGGTTCTTCGAAAAAATAAACAAAATTGATAAACCTTTAGCCACATTACCAAAGAGAAGATGAGAGAAAACCCAGATCACTAAAATTCGGAATGAACAAGGAAATATCAAAACAGACAGGACTGAAATGCAAACATAATTAGAAGCTATTTTGAAAATCTATACTCCAAGAAAATAGAAAATTTTGAAGACATCAGTAGGTTTCTAGAGACATATGAATTGCCTAAACTGAATGAGGAGGACATACACAATTTAAGTAGACCAATTTCAAGTAATGAAATAGAAACAGTCATCAAAAGCCTACCAACAAAGAAAAGTCCAGGACCAGATGGGTTCTCAGCCGAGTTCTACAAAACCTTTAAAGAAGAGCTCATTCCAATACTCCTCAAAGTATTCCATGAAATAGAAGAGGAGGGAACCCTCCCAAACTCATTCTATGAAGCCAATATCACCCTGATACCTAAACCAGACAGAGACACATCGAGGAAAGAAAATTTCAGACCAATATCTTTAATGAACATTGTTGCAAAAGTTCTCAACAAAATTTTAGCAAATCGCATACAAAAACATATGAAAAAGATAGTGCACCACAATCAAGTGGGTTTCATCCCAGGGATGTAAGGTTGGTTCAACATCAGGAAATCAATAAATGTCATTCACCATATCAGTAGACCTAAAGTCAAGAATAACATGATTATTTCAATAGATGCAGAAAAAGCATTTAATAAAATACAGCACGCCTTCATGCTCAAAACACTAGAAAAAATAGGGATAGTGGGAACATTCCTTACATTTAAAGGCCATCTATGCTAAGCCCATGGCCAATATCATTCTAAATGGTGAAAAACTGAAAGCATTCCCCCTAAAAACTGGTACAAGTCAGGGATGCCCTCTTTCACCACTTCTATTCAACATCGTCCTTGAAACTCTAGCCAAAGCAATTAGACAGACCAAAGAAATTAAAGGGATATGAATAGGAATAGAGAACTCAAACTATCCCTATTTGCTGATGATATGATTATATACTTAGAGAAACCAGGAAATTCCACCAGAAAACTTTTACAACTCATAAGTGAATTCAGTAAAGTACCAGGATATAAGATCAATGCTCATAAATCTAATGCATTTTTATACATAAGTGATGAATCTTTGGAAAGAATAATTAGGAAAACTACCCCATTCACAATAGCCTCAAAAAAAATAAAATACTTGGGAATCAATCTCACAAAAGAGGTGAAAGACCTCTACAATGAGAACTACAGAACACTAAAGAAAGAAATTAAAGAAAACCTTAGAAGATGGAAAGATCTCCCATGTTCTTGGATAGGCAGAATTAATATTGTCAAAATGGCCATACTGGCTGGAGCGCCATAGAGGAGGCCGGTCGGCACAGCGCTGGGACTCGGAACAGCCACTGGGGCTCCGGCGGCTGCCCGGGGGAGGAGAGGCCGGGAGAACTGTGTGGACTCAGGACACCGGGGCCTGCCCTGAGGAGGAGGAGAGGAGCGTGGCCACTTGGATTCAGAGAGACTGCGCCAGAGCTGCAGGCGGTTGCCAGAGGAGAAGCCGCGCGGCGAGCTGTTTGGAATCAGAACAACGCTTCTGAACCCCGGGGCCTGCCCTGAGGACGAGGAGGAAGAGGAGCAGCCGCTTGGATTCGGGCGACTATACGGGAACTACAGGCGGTTGCCAGAGAAGGGGCTGCGTGGCGAGCTGTTTGGACCCTGACCACTTCTGAACCCCGGGGCTTGCCCGGAGGAGTAGGAGAAGGAGGAGAAGGAGCGCGGCGGGTCCTTTGGACTCGCAGTGACTGCATTAGCGCTCCAGGCGGCTGCTCAGAGGAGAAGGCGAGTGGTGAGTTATTTGGTCTTAAAGTGACAGCTCCTGAACACAGGGGGGCTGCCTGGAGGAGAAGCGTGGTGGGACGCTTGGTCTTGAGGGACCACACCAGAGCTCCGGGCGGTGGCCCAGAGGACCCGTGCAGCGGGTCACGTGGATTCAGAGCCACTCAGAGGGACTGCTCCTGAACACCCGGGGGGTTATCTGGAGAAGGAGGAGGAACGGGCAGGGTCACTTCGACTCGGAGTGATTGATTGCCCCGGGCTACGGGTGGTTGGTGGGAGGAGGAGGCACGAAGTGAGTTTCTTGGACTCCTAGTGACCGCACCGGCATACTGGGCAGCTGTCTGGAGGAAGAGGCCTGTGGCGGGTCTCTGGGACTCAGAGCGATTGTTCGGGGCCACAGGTGGCTGCTCAGAGGAGGGGCCACGCAGCCAGGCGATTAGGTGCAGAACAGGGTCCCAGGATCTAGGAGGCTTCTGGGTGGAAGAGCCGCACAGAGACAGGCTTAGGGCGGAGCGAAGGTTCCAGGCCTATGGGCAAATTCTCTGAGGAGGGGCAGCCTAAGGAGATTCATCTGCGAAGGGTGAGGCTCCCAGGCCCAGGAGGTAGGGCCGGGCCCCTGGAAACTTTGCAGAGGAAGGCAGCCCAGCCCAGGCAGTAGCTGTAAATTGAGGGGAACCTCTAGGAGGAAACTGACCAGCGAGACCTCCCCACCGGGTGAGTCTTCCCTGCTGGGTGAGGTTTCCCACAAGGACAGTAAAACCAGAGGCTCAGGCCCAAACAGGCCTTGCCTCAGCCCACAGCCTAGGTCCCCTTTGGATGACCATTGGTCAACAAGTGGAGGCACCTCTGCCCACTAGCAGGGAATATACCCCACCTGAAGGCCACTACTCCTAGAGAGGCAGCTTCCTTGTGGAGCACCGCATTATCAACCTCCTCCAAGACTTCAGCCTACTGAAGGCTAAGAGGGGATATATATAGAAATCTTCAGGGTCATTGTAAATCAACAGAGGAAATCTGCAATATCTCAGCGGTCCACTGATATCTGAACAACATGAGAAAACAAGGAAAGAAAATGCTGCAAACAAATCTAGATGTTACATCAATAAAACCCAATGACAGCATGGCAGAAGAAATGACAGAAAAGGAGTTCAGAATGTACATAATTAAAATGATCAGAGAAGCAAACGAGGAGATGAAAGAGCAAATGCAAGCATTGAATGATGAGATGAAAGAGCAAATGCAAGCATTGATTGATCGCACCAATCGACAGTTAAAAGAGCAAATACAGGAAGCAAAAGATCATTTCAATAAAGAGTTAGAGATATTGAAAAAAAACCAAACAGAAATCCTTGACATGAAGGAAACAATAAACCAAATTAAGAACTCCATAGAAAGCATATCCAATAGGATAGAACACCTGGAAGACAGAACCTCAGACATTGAAGACAAAATATTTAACCTTGAAAACAAAGCTGAACAAACAGAGAAGATGGTAAGAAATCATGAACAGAATCTACAAGAACTATGGGATATCATGAAAAGGCCAAATTTAAGAATTATTGGGATTGAGGAAGGCCTAGAGAAACAAGCCAAAGGAATGAACAACCTATTCAATGAAATAATATCAGAAAATTTCCCAAATCTGAAGAATGAAATGGAAAATCAAGTTCAAGAGGCTTACAGGACTCCAAATACACAAAATTACAACAGACCCACACCAAGGCACATTATAATGAAAATACCTAACGTACAAAATAAAGACAGAATTTTAAAGGCTGTGAGAGAAAAGAACCAAATTACATTCAGGGGGAAACGAATACGCATATCAGCAGATTTTTCAATCCAGACCCTAAAAGCTAGAAGGTCCTGGAACAACATTTTTCAAGCCCTGAAAGAAAATGGATGCCAACCAAGAATCTTATACCCAGCAAAACTTACCTTCAAATTTGACGATGAAATAAAATCCTTCCATGATAAACAAAAGCTAAAAGAATTTACAAAAAGAAAGCCAGCATTACAGAACATTCTCAACAAAATATTCCATGAGGAAGAGATGAAAAACAAAGAAGCAAATCAGCAAAGGGAGGAATTATCCTAAAGGAATTGTCAAATAAAGGAGGAAACAAGTTGTGTCAAACAAATAAATAAACAAAATTTTAAAAATGAACCAAATGACCGGGAAACCAAATCATTTCTCTATAATAACCCTGAACGTTAATGGCCTGAATTCATCAATCAAAAGACATAGACTGGCAGACTGGATTAAAAAGAAAGATCCAACAATATGTTGCCTGCAAGAGACTCACCTCATAGAAAAAGATACCCATAGATTAAAGGTGAAAGGATGGGGAAAAGCATACCATGCACATGGACTCAGCAAAAAAGCTGGAGTATCCATCCTCATTTCCGATAATGTGGACTTCAAGCCAAAGTTAGTCAGAAGGGATAAAGAAGGTTATTTCATACTGCTTAAGGGAAGCATAAATCAGCAAGATATAACAATCATAAACATCTATGCCCCAAACAGTGGCTCATCTATGTATGTCAAACAAATCCTTCTCAATTTCAGAAACCAAATAGACCACAACACAATAATACTAGGTGATTTTAACACGCCGCTCTCACCACTGGACAGATCTTCCAGACAAAAATTGAGCAAAGAAACCATAGATCTCAACAACACAATCAATAATTTAGACTTAACGGACATTTATAGAATATTCCATCCAACCAAGAGTGAATACACTTTCTTCTCAGCAGCACATGGATCCTTCTCTAAAATAGACCATATATTATGCCACAAAGCTAATGTTAGCAAATACAAGAAGATAGAGACACTAGCATGTATTCTATCAGATCATAATGGATTGAAGTTAGAAATAAATGAAAGAGTAAAACACAGAAACTATTCCAACAACTGGAGATTAAACAATATGCTATTATATGATGAATGGATAACAGAAGATATTAGGAAGGAAATTAAAAAATTCTTAGAGGTAAATGAGAACAAAGAAACATCATATCAAAACCTCTGGGACACTATGAAAGCAGTACTTAGAGGGAAATTTATTTCATGGAGCGCATTTAATAAAAGAAGTAAAACTCAACAAATAAACAACCTAACACTACAGCTCAAAGCCTTAGAAAAAGAAGAACAGAACAGCACCAAAAGTAGTAGAAGACAGGAAATTGTTAAACTCAGAGCTGAAATCAATGAAATTGAAACAAAAGAAACAATACAAAAAATTGACAAAATAAATAGTTGGTTCTTCGAAAAAATAAACAAAATTGATAAACCTTTAGCCACACTAACAAAGAGAAGACGAGAGAAAACCCAAATCACTAAAATTCGGAATGAACAAGGAAATATCACTACAGACAGGATGGAAATACAAAACATAATTAGAAGCTATTTTGAAAATCTATACTCCAACAAAATAGAAAATTTCGAAGACATCAACAGGTTTCTAGAGACATATGAATTGCCTAAACTGAATGAGGAGGACATAAACAATTTAAATAGACCAATTTCAAGTACTGAAATAGAAGAAGTCATCAAAAGCCTACCAACAAAGAAAAGTCCGGGACCAGATGGGTTCTCAGCCGAGTTCTACAAAACCTTTAAGGAAGAGCTCATTCCAATACTTCTCAAAGTATTCCATAAAATAGAAGAGGAGGGAACCCTCCCAAACTCATTCTATGAAGCCAATATCACACTGATACCTAAACCAGACAGAGACTCATCAAGGAAAGAAAATTTCAGACCAATATCCTTAATGAACATCGACGCAAAAATTCTCAACAAAATTTTAGCAAATCGCATACAAAAACATATTAAAAAGATAGTGCACCATGATCAAGTGGGTTTCATCCCAGGGATGCAAGGTTGGTTCAACATCAGGAAATCAATAAACGTAATTCACCATATTAATAGACTTAAAGTCAAGAATCACATGATTATTTCAATAGACGCAGAAAAAGCATTTGATAAAATTCAGCACCCCTTCATGCTCAAAACACTAGAACAAATAGGGATAGTGGGAACATTCCTTAATATTGTAAAGGCCATTTATGCTAAGCCCATGGCTAATATCATTCTAAATGGTGAAAAGCTGAAAGCATTCCCCCTAAAAACTGGAACAAGGCAGGGATGCCCTCTTTCACCACTTCTATTCAACATCGTTCTTGAGACTCTGGCCAGAGCAATTAGACAAACCAAAGAAATTAAAGGGATACGAATTGGAAAAGAAGAACTCAAACTATCCCTGTTCGCTGATGACATGATTATATATTTAGAGGAACCTGGAAATTCCACCAGAAAACTCTTAGAACTCATAAGTGATTTCAGTAAAGTAGCAGGTTACAAGATCAATGCCCATAAATCCAACGCATTTTTATACATAAGTGATGAATCTTCAGAAAGAGAAATTAGGAAAACTACCCCATTCACAATAGCCTCGAAAAAAATAAAATACTTGGGAATCAATCTCACAAAAGAGGTGAAAGACCTCTACAATGAGAACTATACAACACTAAAGAAAGAAATTAAAGAACACCTTAGAAGATGGAAAGATCTTCCATGTTCTTGGATAGGAAGAATTAATATTGTCAAAATGGCCATACTACCTAAAGTGCTATACAAATTCAATGCAATTCCAATTAAAATCCCAATGACGTACCTTACAGAAATAGAGCAGGCAATTATGAAATTCATCTGGAAGAATAAGAAACCCAGAATAGCTAAAGCAATCCTTAGCAGGAAGAGTGAAACAGGGGGTATTGCAATACCAGATCTTCAACTCTACTACAAAGCAATAGTAACAAAAACGGCATGGTATTGGTACCAAAATAGAAAGGTAGATCAATGGTACAGAATAGAGGACACGGACACAAACCCAAATAAATACAATTTTCTCATACTAGACAAAGGGGCCAAAAATATGCAATGGAGAAAAGATAGCCTCTTCAACAAATGGTGCTGGGAGAATTGGAAATCCATATGCAACAGAATGAAACTAAACCCATATCTCTCACCATGCACGAAACTAAACTCAAAATGGATTAAGGACCTCGGAATCAGACCAGAGACCCTGCAGATTATAGAAGAAAAAGTAGGTCCAAATCTTCATCTTGTTGGTCTAGGACCAGACTTCCTTAACAGGACTCCCATAGCACAAGAAATAAAAGCTAGAATCAACCACTGGGATAGATTCAAACTAAAAAGCTTTCTCTCAGCAAAGGAAACTATCAGCAATGCGAAGAAAGAGCCTACAGAGTGGGAGAATATCTTTGCCAATCATACTTCAGATAGAGCACTAATCTCCAGAATCTATAAAGAACTCAAAAAACTCTACTCCAAGAATTCAAACAGTCCAGTCAACAAATGGGCTAAGGAAATGTATAGACACTTCACAGAAGAAGATCTACAAGCAATCAACAAACATATGGAAAAATGTTCAACATCTCTAGTAATAAGAGAAATGCAAATCAAAACCACCCTAAGGTTCCATCTCACCCCAATTAGAATGGCGATTATCAAGAATACGAGCAACAACAGGTGTTGGCGAGGATGTGGGGAGAAAGGTACACTCATACACTGCTGGTGGGGCTGCAAATTA
This sequence comes from Sciurus vulgaris, assembly GCF_902686455.1. NCBI lineage: Eukaryota > Metazoa > Chordata > Mammalia > Rodentia > Sciuridae > Sciurus > Sciurus vulgaris. The sequence continues at coordinate 44,177,495 of NC_136464.1, forward strand.
GTGCAGCCGCTATGGAAAGCAGTGTGGAGATTCCTTAGAAAACTTGGAATGGAACCACCATTTGACCCAGCTATCCCACTCCTTGGCCTATACCCAAAGGACTTAAAATCTGCATACTACAGAAATACAGCCACATCAATGTTCATAGCTGCTCAATTCACAATAGCCAGACTGTGGAACCAACCTAGATGCCCTTCAATTGATGAGTGGATAAAGAAACTGTGGTATATATATACTATGGAATATTACTCAGCCATAAAGAATGATAAAATTATGACATTTGCAGGCAAATGGATGAAATTGGAGAATATCATGCTAAGTGAGATAAGCCAATCTCAAAAAGCCAAAGGACGAATGATATCGCTAATAAGTGGAGGTTGACACATAATGGGGGGGAGGGAAGGGTTAGAGTTAGGGTTAGGGAGGGGGGCAAGTATAGAGGAAGGAACTACTGTATAGAGGGTAAAGAGGGGTGGGAGGGGTGGAGGGAAGGGAAAAAAATAACAGAATGAATCAAACAACATTGCTCTATGTAAATTTATGATTACACAAATGGTATGCCTTTACGCCATGTACAAACAGAGAAACAACATGTATCCCATTTGTTTACAATAAAAAAAAAAAAAAAAAAAAAAAAAAAAAAAAAAAAAAATGGCCATACTACCAAAAGTGCTATACAGATTCAAAGCAATTCCAATTAAAATCCCAATGATGTGCCTTACAGAAATAGAGCAAGCAATCATGAAATTTATCTGGAAGAATAAAAAACCCAGAATAGCTAAAGCAATCCTTAGCAGGAAGAGGGAAGCAGGGGATATTGCAATACCAGATCTTCAACTCTACTACAAAGCAATAGTAACAAAAATGGCATGGTATCGGTACCAAAATAGACAGGTAGATCAATGGTACAGAATAGAGGACATGGACACAAACCCAAATGAATACAATTTTCTCATACTAGACAAAGGGGCCAAAAATATGCAATGGAGAAAAGATAGCCTCTTCAACAAATGCTGCTGGGAGAATTGGAAATCCATATGCAACAGAATGAAACTAAACCCATATCTCTCACCATGCATGAAACTAAACTCAAAATGGATTGAGGACCTTGGAATCAGACCAGAGACCCTGCAGATTATAGAAGAAAAAGTAGGTCCTGATCTTCAACATGTCGGCTTACTACCAGACTTCCTCAACAGGACTTCCATAGCACAAGAAATAAAAGCAAGAATCAATAACTGGAATAGATTCAAACTAAAAAGCTTTCTCTCAGCAAAGGAAACTATCAGCAATGCGAAGAAAGAGCCTACAGAGTGGGAGAATATCTTTGCCACTCATACTTCCGATAAAGCAATAATTTCCAGAATATATAAAGAACTCAAAAAACTCTACACCAAGAATACAACTAACCCAATCAACAAATGGTGTGTAAGGAAATGAAGAGACACTTCACAGAAGCAGATCTACAAGCAATCAACAAACATGTGGAAAAATGTTCAACATCTCTAGTAATAAGAGAAATGCAAATCAAAAACACCCTCAGATTCCATCTCACCCCAATTAGAATGGCGATTATCAAGAATACAAGCAACAACAGGTGTTGGCGAGGATTTGGGGAGAAAGGTACACTCATACATTGCTGGTGAGGCTGCACATTAGTGCAGCCACTCTGGAAAGCAGTGTGGAGATTCCTTAGAAAACTTGGAATGGAACCACCATTTGACCCAGTTATCCCACTCCTTGGCCTATACTCAAAGGACTTAAAATCAGCATACTACAGAGAAACAGCCACATCAATGTTCATAGCTGCTCAATTCACAATAGCCAGATTGTGGAACCAACCTAGATGTCCTTCAATTGATGAATGGATAAAGAAACTGTGGTATATATATATACAATGGAATACTACTCAGCCATAAAGAATGATAAAATTATGGCATTTGCAGGCAAATGAATGAAATTGGAGAATATCAGGCTAAGTGAGATAAGCCAATCTCAAAAAACCAAAGGACGAATGATCTCGCTGATAAGTGGATGATGACACATAACGGGGGGTGGGAGGGTTTAGTGTTAGTGTTAGAGTTAGTGTTAGGGAGGGGGGAAGAATGGAGGAAGGACTGTATAGAGGGAAAAGAGGGGTGGGAGGAGTGGGGGGAAGGGAAAAAACACCAGAATGAATCAAACAACATTACCCTATGTAAGTTTATGATTACACAAATGGTACGCCTTTACTGCATGTACAAATAGAGAAACAACATGTATCCCATTTGTTTACAATTAAAAAAAAAAAACATAAAAAAAGAAAACATCCAAATCACAGAAAAAAAAAAAAAAAGAGGCTCCAAAAGGGAACCTTGCTTCCCGCAACACATGAAAACACAGATCACACCACCCAGTAACTAGAGAGTGACCCGCTCAGAAGATACTGAATTGGCTAATGCCCTGATTCTGGACTTCCCAGCTCCAGAGCTATAATAATTTTTTGTGTTCACATACCACCTAATCTACAGCATTTTTTTGTAGCAGCCTGAATGGAATAAAGCAGACACCAATCCATGTTGGTGGCTATGATTTTGTGTTGCAAATGTCAAGTTTTAAGCTCTTACAATCAATCTTTATCTGTATGGTGCATTTGAATTTGTGAATTTCATTTCATGGTATCCCACCAAGACTACCTTGTTCTCTAGGAATTCTGCACCCATAGATGCCTTCAGACCATGGCTTCATCTTCTACATTCCTTATCCCCTTTCTTGTGCCTTGTTGTACTGATTCTTGCTTTGGTGTTTCTGCTAGTGGGGTTCACATTCATGTACTGTTAGGTAGATGTATGAAAGGAAAGGAACCTTTTGGACATAAAAACTTTTTTGAAAATAGGCGAGAAAGTAATGGGATTTTTCAGGTATCAATAAAATAGCACAGGTTTTAGAGTAAAAAATGCTTTTTGATCTTTCTTATACCATACTGATAACCCTTTCTGGATTGTTCAAGTGTAACTGTGTGAGTGTATGCGTGTGTGTGTGTGTTGTGGGGATATATGTGACAAGGAGAGACCAAGAGATTGGAAGAGATAAATGGCTTTTTAAAAAACTCAATTTGTAAAAGTGTGCCTTTTTCCCCCCATCCACGTCAACATCTATTATTGTTTGTGTTCTTGATAAATAGCCATTCTAATTAGAGTAAGATGAAATCTTAGAGTGGTTTTAATTTGCATCTCTCTAATTACTAGAGATTTTGAACACTTTTTCATATATGTGTTATATCTGTATATCTTCTGTAAATTGTCTATCCAGTTCCTTGGCCCATCTATTGATTGGGTTCTTTGTATTTTTGGTGTAAAGTTTTGTAAGTGCTTTATAAATTTTGGAGATTAGTACTCTGTGAGAAGTGTGTGTGGAAAAGATTTTCTCCCACTCTATAGGCTCTCTTTTCACATTATTGATTGTATCCTTTACTGAGAAAAAGCTTTTTAGTTTGAATCCATCCAATTTATTGATTCTTGCTTTGATTTCTTGTGCTTTGGGAGTCTTGTTAAGGAAGTCTGGTCGTAAGCCAACATGATGGAGATTTGGGCCTACTTTTTCTTCTATTTGGTGCAGAGTCACTGGTCTAATTCCTCGGTCCTTGACCATTTTGAGTTGAGTTTTGTGCAGGGTGAGAGATAGAGGTTTAATTTCATTTTAGTGCATACGGATTTCCAGTTTTCCTAGCACCATTTGTTGAATAGGACAAAAAATTGTACCCCATTTGTGTATAATGGATCAAAATGCAGTCAGAAAAAAGAAAAGAAAAAAAAAAAAAAAACCTCAATTTGTTTCCTTTAGCCTTAGTTTGTTTCTCTTTGTCCAGAAAAAAGGTGTGGATAATGCCATACAATTTTAAGAATCTAAATTTTGGAGTTAGAAAAATTATGTTTGAATCTTAACTCTCATCACTTAATAATCAAGTGGATTTGTGAAAGTTACTAAACTATGACCCACTTCTTTTTTTTTTATGCAAAGTGTAATAACTCTCTAACAAGGTTGTTGTGAAACTCAAATTATGTAAAGGTTGTTTTAAGTGTTGTTAAAATGTAAAGTGTACTACCATATTAATTATGACTAAGAGGTTCATTTAGAGAAGAGACTCATTTATAGGCACAAAGGTAATGCTAAGTAGTGGTCTCATTTCTTAGCTGCCCAAGGAATGGATGACACCAAAGGGCAGTGGGGGAAGCATTCTACCTCTGAGTTCTCAAATCAATAATTTAGAGTAGTCAAATTCATCTCAGGTGACTAATACCAACGTAACTTTATAAGGTCTACCATAAATATAAAGGAAGTATTGGACTTGCTCTGTACCACGGCTTAAAGAGACAGCACTGGAGTCTGTCTGAAATATTTGATGCAGTTGAGATGTAGCTTCAGCTCATCCATCCACAGTGCTTGAGTAAGTGTGAACTCTGGATTCTATGGGGACATGAGTGGAAGCTGGCGAGTGAATGATGACAATGCTGTCTCCATACTTAGATACTGTCTAGAGTTTGGGCTCTGAGGATTACTTCCACCCTGGGTTTCTGTCAGTCTGTGCCCTGATCTCAGCATCCACTTGCTGTACTTTAAGGTAGAGGGCATAAGATCCCAGTCTCCTGTTTCTGGAAGTCAGTAGTGGTTTTTCTGGGATGGAAAGAGTAAGACGCTCATGGAAACACTTCTTACATACCAAAGTCTGCACTAAGTTTTTTATATACATTTTCTCCATTGTATCTTACTGTTATAAGCCATAGCTTTGGATTGTGAGCTTTCCCCTATGACAATGTGCAAACATAAGACTCGTTGTGTATCACATGAATATTGTCCTTTTTAAGGTAGTGATATGAGTTTGGAGATAAGAACTATTCCTTTATGAAGAGACATCTTGCCTTTTTCCTTTTTTTTTTTTCTTCAAGTTCTGACAACAGTCCATATTTTGATGCCTGCTTCACTACCAGAATCACACCCTGAGTCTATTTAGGTTTGGAATGCTCAGCCTCAATTTTATTTCTAAGAAATTTTTTTTCCTGAGGATTATTTTTTTTTCCTTTTGGAGGTTTCACTTATAAATATCCCATGGAATAAATATCTATGTGCTATGGATATTTATGGAGCTTGTGAAAGATGACAGAGAGCAGAGGGAACATGCACACACCCTCCTCCCCAACCATGTGTCAACAAAACTTCACCTAAGTAACTTAAAAAACATGGTGGTTAATGAGGATCAAACAAGGAGCTCAATTAGATCTTCTAAAATATGATCGCCTTTCCAGTGCAGCTAGTTGGTGGAAGCACAGGCATTGCACAACCCACGCATGTCATTCAGGGCTGGAGAATGGCTGCAGTCTCTTTTTAAAAGGAAATGTCTATTAAAATTGACCACACAGGTAGATGGGAACAGAGATGGTCTTAATGGTACATTAAGTCTCAAATCACTTGAGATTATTTATCAGAGCTCAGTTGTATGACTTTAACAGCACAGATTTCAGATTTCACACTCTCTGGGTTGAAGTGCCATTTAGCTTTCAAATTGTCTTACAGAAAATGCAAAAATCAAAGAAGATTCACATATGGTAATTTACCAACTAAGCCTTTTTATTGCAGATTTCTGATTTGCTCTCCCTTCAATTCTCTCTGATAAACAAGGCTACTTGGACTAGAACCTGAACTGATAACAACATTGTCATCATCACTGTTTATCATTTTTGTTATTTTACCCCAAAGGATCACTGTAAAGAAGTCATTGTAAATGATAGACAATCCAAGAAGCATGTGGAAATGCCAGAAATCTGAAGTGAAGAAGTTTGAAGCAATTTTCTTACAGACTGGGTCTTCCTAGTCAGGAGCTTAAACATAAGGCTATGCCTAGGAACTTCAGGCACCTGGAGGCAGAACATACTTCATGATGGGCACATACAGTTCTGTGTTTTTAATCCTAGCTTAGGAGTAAAGTGCGAATTTTCTCTCTGAATCCTTATTTCCTCCTTTCATAGGAAGATGAATGTGTGGTTAAAAACACAGGACTTGGAATAAGTTTCAAATTAGTTTCTGTGTTCACTTAAACTTTCTGTTGTTCACTTTTTGTACCCATGAAATGTAGATAACAATAGTGTTTTTTAAATGGTTGAACAAGGCCAAATATGCAAAAATCTTTATCACCCTGCTTGATATAATTTTGTGGTTGATGTCTAATAAAAGGTAGTTCTTGGTTTTATTAAACTGAGTATGGGTCAAAAATCACAAACATCTTGCACAATGCTGATACTCATTTCCATTGTGAGTACTTTGTGAGTGTGTGTCTCATAGGTAGGATTTAACTTGCAATCAGTAAGATTATGAAATCATAATCTTTGACATTTAAAAATGTGGTCCCTAAAATATATAAGCAGTAAATACCATAAAGGCAAACAGGAAGCATAACAGATTTTTGCCCATTGGTTGCTGGTTTGACAATGCATGGTCTTTGGCAACTGTGGCAACATGATGCACTGGAGAGAGAGTTGGTCTCTGTACTTTGAGGAAGGTCACAGAGCACCTATCCTGTTCTGTTGTTTACCAACTCCATGACCATGGACAAATCATTTGACCTCTCTGAGCTACTGCCTTCTCACTGGAAAAAATGTACATGCTTCATAAGTACTGTGTGGTTCTTGTGAATTTATATCACATTTATTTATGATATAAATGAGGTAACTGAATGCTGAGCCCCTGAGCAATGCTAGGGGCTTGTAGATATTTTGTGGATATGCAAAAATTGTCTTAAACGAAGTCAAGATAATTAGGAAGTGAGATGTGGGAAAAAAGGTGCAAAAAATGAACTTTAGACAAATGGTTTGAAGAATGAAGGTTTGGGGAGGTGATAAGGCATACTCTAGAAGACAAAACTGTATTTTAACTCCATGATTTTCAAGGTATTTCTTAACTTCACCAAATTGACTTTCTCAACAATAATGATAACAGCATCTTTGGTTTTCATAATATATTTTGTTTTGACATTTTTTTCTTTTTTTGTTTGTTCAAGGAAGTTTGGTCAAAAATGAAATTTTGATTTTAAAAAATATATTTTTAAAATGCTTTGGCTCTTTAAAATTTTTTTCCAAACAAGTACTTTAAACAATTATTTGCCTTGAAATATTACTTTGCTAATTTCTTGGGATTAGAATGTTGAATAATTGTAGAGAAACCAAGATTCAAGTTATAAGAAAAAAAAGACAGCATGAGTGGAATATCATCTAGCACTGAGGGAGGAGTGAATTCTGGAATCCAGAGCTCTAGCTATTTCTAGATTAAAAGTTGAGCAAAAATACCTAGTGACCAATAGGAACTTGAACTTTCACCATGAACATTTCGGAATGGAAATGAGAAGACTTCTATTTCATACATCATTCATACATGTCTATTGAAATTCAAGTACATCTAAAATCATGACAGAAATAGAGCACGAACCCATGCATTTCTCTTACCCACAGAAGTCCACAAATTAAAATGTCCAACCCTCATCACCCACAGAAATTACAGATCTGGTCTTAGGGTTGGTTGGGGAAAGACATGGGAAACCTGTTTTCCATTGTTTCATGAATAAGTTGCCCAACATTCCAGAGGTTGACTTTTTTCAGTAGACCTTATTTTTTAAGAGCAGTTTTATGTCCATAGCCTGAGTGAATGCACACATTGTGATTTCCTTCAATTTTCTGCCTTTCCTCCCCTTCCCTTTCTCTCCTCCCTCCCCTCCATCTCCTACTCCATTGATCTTCCTTATATTTTTATGATATTTGATCTCCCCACCTCTCTGTTTTCCCGCATTTTACTCTAGCTTCCATATGAGAGAGAATATTTGACCCTTGATTTTCTGAGTTTGGTTTATTTTACTTAGCATGATGTTATCACTTCCATCTTATTTACCAGAAAATGCCATGATTTCATTCATTTTATAGCTGAATAAAACTCCATTGTGTATATACAGCACATTTTCATTAGGGATATCTCACTTTTTTGGTTAAATTAATTACTCTGGTTTTGTTTTTATGTTTGTTTTCTTTTGTTTTAGGTTATTATGAATGGGGTAGGTTTTCTGATTTCTTTCTCAGCAGAATTACTGTTGGAGTGTAGATTCATGAATGTTGATATTGCTTCCTGCTAGTTTGCTGAATTCCTTTATCAGCTCTACAATCTTCTAGCAGAGTTTTGTGTCTAGATATAGGATTTCTTGTCATCAGCAAACAGAGATTATTTGACTTAGTATTTTCTATTTGTATTCTTTTAATTTCCTTTTTGGCCTGCTTGCTCTGAGTAGTTTCGAGAACTAAATTGTAGTGACATCCTTGTCTAATTCCTGATTTTAGAGGAAATGCTTTCAATTATTCATCATTTACTATGATGTCTTTGACTTTGTCATATACAGCCTTCACAATATTGAGGCAAGTTCATTCTATCCCTCATTTCTCCAGTGTTTTTAATATTACTTGGTGCTGGATTTTATCAAAAGGCTTTTCTGCATCAATTGAGATGATCATATGATTTCTGTCTTTAATTCTATTTATGTGGTAAATTATATTTATTGATTTGCATATGTGGAAACAACCTAACATCCCTGGGATGAAACCAACTTGATCAAGTTGTACAATCTTGTTAATGTGTTTTTGAATGTGGATTGCTAATATTTTATTTAGAATTTTTGCTTCTATATTCATCAGGGATATTAGTCTGTAATTTTCTTTCCTCAATGTGTCTTTATCTGGTTTTGGTATCAAGGTGATATTGGCTTCAGAGAATGAACTTGGGAGTGTTTTTTTCCTTTCTATTTCATGGAATAATTGAAGATATTTTCACTAATTTTTCCTTAAAGTTCTAATAGAAACTCAGTTAAGAATGCATGTGATCCTGGTGATGAAGCAGACTTCAATCTAAAAGTAATCAAGATAGACAAATAGGTAGCTTCAAACTGTTAAAGGAAACAATTCAACAACAAAATATGATTGTTTATGTCCCAATGTTTGTGTGCTTACTTATGTAAAATAAACCCTTTTCAATATAAAGACTCAGATAGACCCCGATATAATGATGATTTCAACCTACCACTCTCACCAATGGATCGGACATCTTGATAAAAACTAGGATTCTTTAGACCTAAAAATGGACATACACATCTATAGACTATTTCATCCATCAACAACTGAATTCATTTACTTCTCAGCTGTACGTGGAGTCTTCTCCAAAATAGATCACATTTTAAGACACAGAGGAAGTCTTAGCATCTACAAAAAATAATAGAGATACTTCTTTGCATCTTATCAGATCAGAATGGAATGAAATTAGAAATCAATATTAAGATGAAAACCAATTTTAACTCAAGGAGACTGAAGAACTTGCTTTTTTATTATGTTTTTTACAGACTGCATTTTGATTCAATGTACACAATTGGGGTACAACTTTTCATTTCTATGGTTATGCACCATGTAGGTTCACACCATTTGTGTAATCATATATGTACATAGGGTAATGATGCCTGTCATTCCACCATCTTACATACCCCTGCCCCCTCCCCCCTCTAATTTCCCTCTACTTAATCTAAAGTTCCTCCATTCTTCTCTTACCCCCGACTCCCCCACACCCATTCTGTATCATCATTCACTTATCAGGGAAAACATTTGGTCTTTGGGTTTTTTGGGGATTCATTTATTTCACTTAGTATGATATTCTCCAATTCCATCCATTTACTTGTGAATTCCACAATATTATTCTTCATTTATGGTTGAATAATACTCCATTGTGTATACATACCACAGTTTCTTTATCCATTCATCTGTTGAAGAACATCTAGGTTGGTTCCACAATCTAACTATTGTGAATTGAGCTGCTATAAACATTGATGTGACTGTGTTACTATAGTAGTATGCTGATTTTAAGGCCTTTGGATATAAACCAAGGAGTGGGATAACTGGTTCAAAAGGTGGGTCCATTCCAGGTTTTCTGGGGAATCTCCACACTGCTTTCCAGAGTGGCTGCACCAATTTGCAACTCCACCAGCAGTGTAAAAGTGTGTCTTTTCCCCCACATCCATTCCAACATCTATTATTGTTTGTGTTCTTGATATCAGTCATTCTAATTGGAGTAAGATGAAATCTTAGAGTGTTTTAATTTGCATTTCTCTAATTACTAGAGATGCTGAACACTTTTTCATATATTTATTAATCTCCTGTATGTCTTCTTCTATAAAATCTCTGTCCAGTTCCTTGACCCATTCATTGATTGGGTTATTTGTATTTTTGTTGTAAAGTTTTGAAAGTTCTTTATAAATTTTGGAGAATAGTGTTCTATCTGAAGCGCTTGTGGAAAAGATTTTCTCTCACACTGTAGACTCTCTTTTCACATTACTGATTGTGTCCTTTGCTGAGAAAAAGCTTTTTACTTTGAATCCATCCAATTTATTGATTCTTGCTTTGATTTCTTGTGCTTTGGGAGTCTTGTTAAGGAAGTTTGATCCTAAGCCAACATAATGAAGATTCGGGTCTACTTTGTCTTCTATTTGGTGCAGGGTCTCTGGTCTAGACAGACCAAAGAAATTAAAAGGATACCAATAGGAAAAGAAGAACTCAAGCTATCGCTATTTGCCAATGACATGATTCTATACATAGAGGATCCAAAAATCTCCAGTAGAAAACTTCTGGAACTAATAAATGAATTCAGCAAAGTAGCAGGGTATAAAATCAATATGCATAAATCTAAAGCATTTTTGTTCTTAAGTGATGAATCCTCTGAAAGAGAAATTAGGAAAACCATTCCATTCACAATAGCCTAAAAAAAAAAATACTCAGAATCAATCTCACAAAATAGGTGAAAAGACCTCTACAATGAAAGATACAGAACACTCAAGAAAGAAATTGAAGAAAACCTTAGAAGTTGGAAAGATCTCTTACGTTCTTGGGTAGGCAGAGTTAAAATTGTCAATGGCCATTCTACCAAAGCTCCACACAGATTCAATGCAATTCCAATTAAAATCCCAATGACATTCCTCATAGAAATAGAGAAAGCAATCACAAACTTCATCTGGAAGAATAAGAGACCTCGAATAGGCAAAACAATCCTGATCCGAAAGAGTGAAGCAGGAGTTATCACAATACCAGACATTAAACTATACTACAGAGCAATAGTAACAAAAACAGCATGGTATTGGCACCAAAATAGACAGGCAGACCAATGGTATAGATTAGAAGACACAGAGACAAACCCACAAAAATACAGTCAACTCATACTAGACAAAGGCACTAAAAACATACAATGGAGAAAAAGGCACTAAAAACATACAATGGAGAAAAGATAGCCTGGGAAAACTGGTGCGGGGAAAACTGGAAATCCACATGTGGTAAAATGAAATTAAATCTCTACCTCTCACCCTGCACAAAACTCAAAACAAAATACTTCAAGGACTTAGGAAGAACATGCTTTTGAACAAGGGATATATTATAGAAGAAATCAGGGAGACATATAAACAATTCTTAGGAACAAATGAGAACAGAGATACAACATATCAATATCTTTGGGTCACAATGAAGGTAGTTCTAAGAGTAACATTTTTTTTAAGAATTCAAAATTAATTTTTTCTTTGAATTTTTTTATTTTTACAGACTGCATTTTGATTCATTGTACGCAAATGACATACAACTTTTTGTATCTATGGTTGTACATGATGTAGCTTCATACCTTTAGTGTAATCATATGTACATAGGATAATGATGTTTGTTTCATTCCATCATTTTTCACACCCCTCTCCTCCCTCTCATTTCCCTCTATGTAATCTAAAGTTCTTCCATTCTTCTCTTACTCCCCACCCCCACCTCCATTATATATCAGAATCCACTTATCAGGGAAAACATTTGACCTTTGATTTTTTGGGAATGGCTTATTTCACTTAGCATGATATTTTCCAATTCCATCCATGTATCTGAAAATGCCAACATTTATAGCATTGAGTACCCATGTAAAAAGTTGCTTTGGTTTTAAAAACAAAGGCAGTGGAACTAATATTACTAAGGACTGGGTTCCCTAAACCTAACAAGCTAGCACATCATCTATATTCTCCAGAGATTAACAGAAGTCAAAGATGGGACAAGAGAGAGGATGAAGCTGAATTGCTATATTATTCAGGGTTCTCTAGAGAAATGCAATTAATAGGAAATACAATTGGCCCTTTGTATCTATGAATAATTGGTTCTAGGAACTCCTTGAATATGAAAATCCAAGGATGCTCCAGTTTCTTATGTAGAATGGCACAGGATATAGGCAAATCCTCCTGCTATTTAAATCATCCCTAGACTACTTATAATATCTAATACAACATAAATGTTTTGTGAATAGTTTTTATAATGTATTAAGCAATGGTCAGGAAAATAAAAAATAAAAATATGTATATGTTCAGCACAGATGCAACAATCATAAGTGTTATACATTTTGAATCCATGGTTTCTTGTGTCTATAACTATGGGAAACACAGATACAGAATCAATGGCTATATATATATATATATATGTGTGTGTGTGTATATATATATGCATATATATGGATATAGACATGGATATATACAATGGATATTTATATAAATAAATATATAAGTAAATAGATAAATTTATATAAATAAATATATAAATATATAAATATTAAATAAATTTATATAAATAAATATATAAGCAAATAAATAGACAGGGATAAAAAATATCAGCTTCAGTCATGGGAGGACAAGATTTATATATATATAAATTTATTTATATAAATAAATATATAAGTAAATAAATAAATTTATATAAATAAGTTTATATAAATTTATATATAAATAAATTTTTATAAATTTATAAATGGATATTTATAAAGAGAGAGAGAGAGTGAGTTAAAGAGAGATAAAGAGAACGAATTAATCTGAGTTCTTTAAAAGCCTGAGAATGGGTTGGAGTGGCAATGGTGTAAGGCATGAGAAGATAAAGTGAGATGTGCAGCTTAAGTATTGAGGCAGTAAAAAAGGGAATGTGTTCTTTCCTCCTCTGTCTTTTGTTCTATCAGGACCCTCAGTGGAACAGATGATACCTGCCGACACAGGGGAGAGAAATCTGTTTATCCAGTATATTGATACAAATGCTAATTTCATTGGAAAACACCCTCAAGGACATACCCAGAAACAATGTTTAATCTAGGCATCCCATGACCAGTCAAGTGACACAAAAATTTAACCATCAGAGCTGTAGCTGCTACTTCTGAAGGTGAGACAGGGATAAAAAATATCAGCTTCAGTCATGGGAGGACAGGATTTTTCAGAACCATAAAATCCCAAGAACCTGCTGTGATCCCTAATAGTTTAACAGTTATTTCCATCTTACAACTGAGGGCTGGAAGTGAAGCAGGGCTAAATTTTACTTAGATTTTTCTGTTTGGTGAGTGCTTTTGATGGGGTACTAATAAATATAATCCAGTGACCTAAACTGCCTCCATCCCAAGCTACCCTTAAGAATGGCAGCTGATCACATCCTGAAGATAGAATTGTGAGCAGCAAACCAATAAACAAGATTTAGTATTCTGTTTTATTACAGTTTCGAGGTATGGAAACAGTACAAAGGTTGAAATGCCAATTTAAGCATTGTTCCCTAACTCAGGTGGTCTTAAGCTCAATTTCCCAACATAAAAATAGAGATGATAATTCACAACTCCTTGGAAATCCCCTGACTTTACCTAATATTGATAGATAAACAAATTTCCTGGTCTGGCTGTAATATTCGGACAGATTAAGTTGGAAGCTGAACTTGAGCATTGAAAACTGTTTAGAATTTGGCTAAGAAGGTGGGTAGAGGACAGTTTAAGTGGAAGAACACAACAGTATACACATTGGCATAATCATGCTGTATTGAGAAAAGAGAACAAATAATTTGATTTTAATGCTATTTTTTCATTTTGGAAAAAAATAGTAATATTTGCTTCTAGACTGATTGTAAAATAGATTCTTGAACAGTTTCTTCTAATGAAAACAGTTAAAAATATTGAATTGAAAGAATATAGTGTTGGGAGAGGAGAAAACAGCAATTTTCAAAACACAAAATCTATGTCAGAGTGGGAACTCAGAGCAGTAAGCAACTTTCACATATAAATTATTTGCTGAATCCTCATTATAACAGGGACTTAGAGAAACTGCCTTTGCTAAACATAGTGACTCTTAGGCCTGGAGATGCCTGATGGGTAGCTGAGAGCAGGATAAATCTTGGCATCTCTGCCTTCATTCTTCATTTAGTATTGTTCACCTAAAAACTAGTAATATACAATTTACTTAGCCCTAAAATTACCTTATCTATCTTATCCCCCTTGAAGACTGAAGCAAAATTTGTAAAATCCTGTTTCAGACACCTGGAATCGTGGCCAGAAGTCTTTGGTCCTTGTTGCACACCTTTGAAGAGGCAGGCACATCACCCCGTGATGAGATCGCACTCTAAATAGGAGCAATCATCTCCTGGGAACTGAGTTTCCCCCTTTCAGTATCACAGGTCTGATAGATAAACATCCTGAGTAGCAAGTGGAAATTTTCCCCTCAAGCAATAAAGACTTCTTTGGATCTCCCTTGTGGAAGCAGAACTGAGAGAAGGTTCAACCCGACCACAGCTTGCCCAAGATTGTTTAGTTATGCATGCCTCTCACGCACTGCCCTGATTCTTCCTCTTTTAAACTTAAAGCTCCTGTCAGTACCCTGAAGACAGGACGGACATGCTGGATCTCACTTTGCCCTCTCAGTATGGCCATCTTGATTGCAGTTTCCTATCCTGCTTTTCAACCTTACATTTCAAGCTTGTTTTGGGGGGCAACTAGCCAAACCTGGTTTGTTGGGACCCAGGAGTCAAGCCTCTGGCCTAGGACTCCAGTAACATAGTGAGCCTTATTGTCTAGAGTACAGAGTTTAAAGGGGGAAATAAAAAAGGAGCAGAAATCTATTCTCTTACACATATGAGAGTCTAGTGAAGGACCCTTCAGAATGTTATCAAGGTAAGCCCCCAAAATTCAGCTCCTCTAAGGTAGGATAGAAAAAATAAAGATAGATAAAAAGGAGTCAAAAGAAATGACACTGTAACTTTAAAAGCTAAAGATTCTTTTACTTATAATCCTAAAATCATATTACCCCCAAGCCTGACACTCCCCAAGTCAGGGATCATAAGTTCAAGACCACCTGCAGGAATTAACTGAAGCCCTAAGAAACTTAGTGAGCCATGTCTAAAACAAAATAAAATAGACAAAAAACACAGTATCTGAGGATGGGTGTGGAAAAGAGATTAACTGCAGATAGGCAGGAGGGATTTGGGCAGTGTGACAAAGGTGTTCTACAACTGGATTGTGATGATAATTGCACAACTCTGTAAATGTACTAAAAACTATTGAATCAGACCTAACATGGGAGAATTTTTAGTACATGAATTATACCTCAACAAAGCTTAAGACCTTAGAAATTGAAAATACATATAAACCTAAAGTTAACTAAAAAGTAGAAAAAGAACAAAGAATGCTATTTCCAAAGCTAACCAAAAAGTTAATAAAAAAGAGGTATTTTATAGTGGCAAAATATACTGTCAAGGTTATGTTGTAACAATGGTACCAGAGTGATAAAACATATATTGTATAATCTGTTTGAAATGTAAAAGTAAACTGACAAATCGATGATTGAAGTGAGTTTTTTAAACACACTTCTTTCAGAATTGATATAGATATAATAACACAAATATAGAGCACTTGAATAACATAGTTGTCCAGAGTTATCTAATATATAAGATAGTACTTTACATACAAAAAAGGTAAAAAGAATAAACTTCTTTTTCTAAACACACAAGAAATTCACTAGACATTGTATTTTAGGTCATAGAGAAAGTCTTGTAAATAGCCAAAATTTTATGTCTATTTATGTACCTATGTGTGTGTGTATGCATGCATGTGTGTGTGGCTACATTTATTGCACAGTAACACAATTAAGAATTGTGCTACTCAAATCTACTCATTTGCATATTAAGAGACCAATTACAGACTATCCATTCTCCATGAATGTTTTCAAAAGTATATGTAATAGATGGAGTTGCATATTTGGTATGATTTTCTTAAAAACTTCACCAAAATAACAATGAAGCAACTTTCAACTTTTTGATTCATAAAAGAAGCCACAGGACAAAAACAGCTAGAAAAGACACAAGGGGGAAAAGGAAGTTGGAAAGCACAGGAAGAAGGACTGACGATTTTTAAAGGTCAAGTCAGGATTATTTCCCTATAATAAGCATGGGGTCATAAGATAATATCTGCCTCACCATAGTAACTATAACTAGCTGGAGGTCTGAGAAATCACAGTTGTTTTATTCCCATGAGAAATATAAGGTCACAGGGAAAACTGATTAAATTAAATCCAAAAATTGCCAGCCTTTCCTAGACAAGTTGGGATTCTGCTTCCATGTTTGGCAGAGTAGCATGAGGAGAATGAAGCCACGTGGTCATGGGAGTGTGGCTGTGATGGGATTTTTAATTAAAATTTAAAGGCCAAGTGGGGCTTAGAGTGAGAGGTATTCTAGAGCGTTCCAGGCACAAAGGAATTTGCAATCACCTACCAATTCTTTCCCAGACATCCCAGATCCTAAGCCGACATGTTGAAGATCTGGCCACCTGCCTGAGATGAAAGCATGCAGGGCCTGCTATTATCAGAGGAAAGAGGAGAACCAAGATACACTCACTTTCCCTCAGGATGTTATACAGATGAGGAGGTAGATGTAGTCGGCCACAGGCAGTTTTTGAGCTAGTTCTGGTGCTCTACACTTCCTGGAAGTCATGCCTTAGAGTGAGCCCTTGATGTGCCCAGTGGCTCAAGACCCCACAAAGACCACCAGAGACCACGATCAATGCAAGCAACAAAGAGTCATTTAATAGCAAGCTCGAGCCTGGTCCTCCGCGCCCTTGGTAACCAGTGACGCTAAGAGGCCCTGAGCCTTTGTTCAACAGGCCTTTTATAATGAAAAGCAAACAGTTTTACAGTGCTCTTTTTAATTGGTTAACATTTGAACAGCTAAACATTAGTCCTCCTCTGATTGGGTCCTGCCAATCTATTTGATTCTCATTGGGTCCACCAGAACTGAACAGTCCTAGAGGAAGAAGGGAGGAGGGAAGGGGTGAACTATGCAGGAGATGAGTCGGAGTTAGGCCCCCCTGTCCTTGATAGATAAGGTTTCTAGGCAGCTGCACATTCCTCAGACAAATGTCTCTTAACAACTTCGATAAGCACGGGGGCCCAGCAGTCCTGTTTGTGCTGTATTGGCTCTTGAGGGTGCAGTCGCAACTGCCTGCATCCTGGTGCTTAAGACAGTTAGCTGCACAGATATCACCCTGTTCTCAATACCCTCCCTTTGAATTTGGCTAAAATCTGTTGAAAGGAAATAGAATATGGCAAAAGTAACACAATGCCACGTCTGAGCTTTTGTATGTAAACCATGGCTTCCTTTGACTCTCTCACTCTGCAATGTTCATGAGACAACCCTGCAGAAACTCAAGTTAGTGAATTTGGAAGATCTTTAGTGATTTGCCAATAGAGAAAAAAGGGGAAGTTTTCTCTCAGTCAGATCCTGAGATGTCTCCAGCTCAACTTTTGATTACAACCTTCTGAGAGTTTGAATGCAGCCCCACTAAATTGACTCAGAGAAACACTGACAAAATAAATGTTTGATGTTTTAATCCATTACATTTTGGGAAGTAGTTGGTTGTGTGGCAATAACCATGTAATACACAGTCCTATGCTGGAGGGAAGGCAGACCATCAGGGGGAAAGATCCTAAATTGCAGGATATATTCATAGAAAAAGTTGGAGAATAAAGAGAAATCCTAAAGTGTTCTGGGTCTTACACAAAAACCAAAGAGAAGGAAAGTCGCTAGAGAAATTAAGAAATGTTACATAGAGTGAACTGAGATCACAAAATGGCTGCACTTTGCTTCAGGACCCCAAACCAGAGAGAGGGAGTCACAGGGAATAGGACCCATTCATGTTTGCAAATGATATTTTAAAAGTAGGTCAATCCACCAGAAACACAATATCCTGGACCCTCACTGACTTACTGCACCCACAACTGGTGAACAGCAATAACCAATAGATTTTGAACCAATGAGTGGACCATTTCACCTCCACCAATCATAATTTATACAAAAGAACTACTTTCACAGTTGAGAGATTTCCTGAATTTTTGTTTTCATACATGCAGTGTCCCTGATTTTTTTTTTATTTTAAACAAATGGAATACATGCTGTTTCTCTGTTTGTACATGGAATAAAGCATACCATTTGTGTAATCAAAAATTTACATAGGGTAATGTTGTTTGATTCATTCTTTTTTCCCTCCCCCAACCCCTCCCACCCCTCTTGTCCTGCTACAGTCCTTCCTTCCTCCATTCTTGACCCTCCCACCCCTATTTATGTGTCATAATCCGCTTATCAGTGAGATCATTCATCCTTTGGTTTTGTGAGATTGGCTTATCTCACTTAGCATGATATTTTCCAATTTCATCCATTTGCCTGAAAATGCCATACTTTTATCATTCTTTATGGCTGAGTAATATTCCATTGTATATATATACATATATATATGCCACAGTTTCTTTATCCATTCATCAATTGAAGGACATCTAGGTTGGTTCCACAATCTGCCTATTGTGAATTGAGCAGCTATGAACATTGATGTGCCTGTATCTCTGTAGTATGCTGATTTTAAGTCCTTTGGGTATAGGTCAAGGGGTGGGATAACTGGGTCAAATGGTGGTTCCATTCCAAAATTTCTGAGGAATTTCCATACTGCTTTCCAGAGTGGCTGCACTAATTTGCAACCCCACCAGCAATGTATGAGTGTACTTTTTTCCCCACATCCTCGCCAACACCTATTGTTGTTTGTGTTCTTGATAATCGTCATTCTAATTGGGGTGAGATGGAATCTTAGAGTAGTTTTGATTTGCATTTCTCTTATTACTAGAGAAGTTGAACATTTTTTCATATATCCATTGATTGCTTGTACATCTTCTTCTGTGAAGTGTCTGTTCATTTCCTTAGACCATTTGTTGATTGGATTATTTGTATTCTTGGTGTAGTGTTTTTTGAGTTCTTTATATATTCTGGAAATTATTGCTTTATCCAAAGTGAGTGGCAAAGATTTTCTCCCACTCTGTAGGCTCACTCTTCACATTGCTAATAGTTTCATTTGCTGAGAGAAAGCTTTTTAGTTTGAATCTATCCCAGTTGTTGATTCTTGCTTTCATTTATTGTGCTATAGGAATCCTGTTAAGGAAGTCTGATCCTAAGCCAACATGTTGAAGATCTGGACCTACTTTTTCTTCTATAAGATGCAGGTCTCTGGTCTGATTTCAAGGTCCTTGATCCATTTTGAGTTGAGTTTTGTGCAGGGTGAGAGATAGAGGTTTAATTTCATTCTGTTGCATATGGATTTCCAATTTTCCCAGCACCATTTGATGAAGAGGCTATCTTTTCTCAATTGCATATTTTTGGCCCCTTTGTCTAGTATGAGAAAATTGAATTTATTTGGTTTGTGTCCATGTCCTCTATTCTGTACCATTGATCTACCTGTCTATTTTGGTACCGATACCATGCCATTTTTGTTACTATTGCTTTGCAGTAGAGTTGAAGATCTGTATTGCGATACCCCCTGCTTTAATCTTCCTGCTAAGGATTGAGTTAGCTACTCTGGGTTTCTTATTCTTCCAGATGAATTTCATGATTGCTTGCTCTATTTCTGTAAGGCACATCATTGGGATTTTAATTGGAATTGCTTTGAATCTGTATAGCACTTTAGGTAGTATGGCCATTTTGACAATATTAATTCTGCCTATCCTAGAACATGGGAGATCATTCCATCTTCTAAGGTTTTCTTTAATTTCTTTCTTTAGTGTTCTGTAGTTCTCATTGTAGAGGTCTTTCACCTCTTTTGTGAGATTGATTCCCAAGTATTTTATTTTTTTCGATGCTATCATGAATGGGGTAGTTTTCCTAACTTCTCTTTCCAAAGATTCATCCCTTATGTATAAAAATGCATTGGATTTATGAGCATTGATCTTGTAACCTGCTACTTTACTGAATTCACTTATGAGTTCTAAAAGTTTTCTGGTGGAATTTCCAGGTTCCTCTAAATATATAATCATGTCATCAGCGAACAGGGATAGTTTGAGTTCTTCTTTTCCTATTCATATCCCTTCAATTTCTTTGGTCTGTCTAATTACTCTGGCTAGAGTTTCAAGAACGATATTGAATAGACGTGGTGAAAGAGGGCATCCCTGCCTTGTTCCAGTTTTTAGCGGGAATGTTTTCAGTTTTTCTCCATTTCGAATAATATTGGTCATGGGCTTAGTGTAGATGGCCTTTACAATGTTAAGGAATGTTCCCCCATCCCTATTTTTTCTAGTGTTTTGAGCATGAAGGGGTGCTGTATTTTATTGAATGTTTTTTCTGCATCTATCAAAATAATCATGTGATTCTTGACTTTAAGTCTATTGATATGGTGAATTACATTTATTGATTTCCTGATGTTGAACCAACCTTGCATCCCTGGGATAAAACCCACTTGATCGTGGTGCACTATCTTTTTAATATATTTTTGTATGCGATTTGCTAAAGTTTTGTTGAGAATTTTTGCATCGATGTTCATTAAGGATATTGGTCTGAAATTTTCTTTCCTCAATGTGTCTCTGTCTGGTTTAGGTATCAGGGTGATATTGGCTTCATAGAATGAGTTTGGGAGGGTTCCCTCCTCTTCTATTTCATGGAAGACTTTGAGGAGTATTGGAATGAGCTCTTCTTTAAAGATTTTGTAGAACTCGGCTGAGAACCCATCTGGTCCTGGTCTTTTCTTTGTTGGTAGGCTTTTGATGACTTCTTCTATTTCATTGCTTGAAATTGATTTATTTAAGTTGTGTATGTCCTCCTCGTTCAGATTAGGTAATTCATATGCCTCTAAGTTGATGTCTTCAAGGTTTTCTATTTTGTTGGAGTATAGATTTTCAAAAAAGCTTCTAATTATGTTTTGTATTTCACTCGTGTCTGTCATGATGTTTCCTTGTTCATTCCGAATTTTAGTAATTTGAGTTTTCTCTCTTTTTCTCTTTGTTAGTGTGGGTAAGGGTTTATCAATTTTTTTTTTATTTTTTCAAAGAACAAACTATTTATTTTGTTAATTTTTCTGATTGTTTCTTTTGTTTCAATTTCATTGATTTCAGCTCTGATTTTAACTATTTCCTGTCTTCTACTACTTTTGGTGTTGGTCTGCTCTTCTTTTTCTAGGGCTTTGAGCTGTAGTGTTAAGGCGTTTATTTGTTGACTTTTTCTTCTTTTGATGAATGCACTTCATGAAATAAATCTTCCTCTAAGTACTGCTTTCATCGTGTCCCAGAAATTTTCATGTGATGTGTCTTTGTTCTCATTTACTTCTAAGAATTTTTTATCTCCCTCCTGATGTCTTCTGTTATCATATAACAGTGATATATGATTATAACTATCATATAATAGTGTATTATTTAATCTCCAGGTGTTGGAAAATTTCTTTTTTTTTTATTCTGTCATTTTTTCTAATTTCAATCCATTATGATCTGATGGAATACAAGGTAGTATCTCTATTTTCTTGTATTTGCTAACAGTAGCTTTGTGGCATAAAATATGGTCTATATTAGAGAAGGATCCATGTGCTGCTGAGAAGAAAGTGTAGTCATTGTTTGTTGGATGGTATATTCTATATATGTCCGTTAAGTCTAAATTGTTGATTGTGTTATTAAGATCTATGGTTTCTTTATTCAATTTTTTTGGAAGTTCTATCCAGTGGGGAGAGAGGTGTGTTAAAATCTCCTAGTATTATTGTGCTGTGGTCTATTTGATTTCTGGAATTGAGAAGGATTTGTTTGACTTACATGGATGAGCCACTATTTGGGGCATAGATATTTATGATTGTTATGTCTTGCTGATTTATGCTTCCCTTAAGCAGTATGTAATGTCCTTCTTTATCCCTTCTGACTAGTTTTGGCTTGAAGTCCACATTATCTGAAATTAGGATGGATACTCCAGCTTTTTTGCTGTGTCCGTGTGCATGGTATGGTTTTTCCCATCCTTTCACCTTTATTCTGTGGGTATCTCTTTCTATGAGATGAGTCTCTTGCAGGCAGCATATTGTTGGATCTTTCTTTGTTGGATCCA
Source organism: Sciurus vulgaris (assembly GCF_902686455.1). Lineage (NCBI taxonomy): Eukaryota > Metazoa > Chordata > Mammalia > Rodentia > Sciuridae > Sciurus > Sciurus vulgaris. The sequence goes on from NC_136464.1 coordinate 44,199,721, forward strand.
ATCTGCCAGTCTATGTCTTTTGACTGATGAGTTCAGGCCATTAATATTCAGAGTTATTATTGTGATATGATTTGTATTTCCAGTCATTTGACTCATTTTTGTTTTTTGACATGATTTGTTTTCCCCTTTATTTGGCTATTCCTTTAGGCTAGTTCCTCCCATTGCTGATTTGCATCATTGTTTTTCATCTCTTTATCATGGAATATTTTGCTGAGGATGTTCTGTAATGCTGGCTTTCATTTTGTAAATTCTTTTAGCTTTTGTTTATCATGGAAGGATTTTATTTTGTTGTCAAATCTGAAAGTAAGTTTTGCTGGGTATAAGATTCTTGGTTTGCATCTGTTTTCTTTCAGGGCTTGGTAAATATAGTTCTAGGCCCTTCTAGCTTTTAGGTTCTGGATTGAAAAATCTGCTGATATTCTTATTGTTTTCCCCCTGAATGTAATTTGATCCTTTTCTCTTGCAGCCTTTAAAATTCTGTCTTTATTTTGTATGTTAGGTATTTCCACAATAATGTGCCTTGGTGTGTGTCTGTTGTAATTTTGTATATTTGGAGTCCTATAAGCCTCTTGTACTTGATTTTCCCTGTCATTCTTCAGATTTGGGAAATTTTCTGATATTATTTCATTGAATAGATTGTTCATTCCTTTGGTTTGTTTCTCTAAGCCTTCCTCAATCCCAATAATTCTTAAATTTGGCCTTTTCATGATATCCCATAATTCTTGTAGATTCTTCATGATTTCTCACCATCTTCTCTGTTTGGGCAGTTTTATTTTCAAGATTAAATATTTTGTCTTCAATGTCTGAGGCTTTGTCTTTCAGGTGTTTTATCCTATTGGTTATGCTTTCTTGGAGTTTTTAACTTGGTTTATTGTTTCCTTCATTTCAAGGATTTCAGTTTGTTTGTTTTTTTTTTCCAGTATTTCTAACTCTATTGAAATGATCTTTTGCTTCCCGTATTTGCTCTTTTAACTGTTCATTAGTGTGATCATTTAATGCCTGAATTTACTATTTCATCTCATCCTTCAATGCCTGCATTTGCTCTTTCATCTCCTTGTTTGCTTCCCTGATTGTTTTAATTATGTACATTCTGAACTCCCTTTCTGACATTTCTTCTGCTGTGCTGTCATTGTGTTTTATTGATATAGTATCTCGATTTGTTTGGGACATTTTCTTCCCTTGTTTTCTCATATTGGTCAGATGTCAGTGGGACTCTGAGATATTGCAGATTTCCTCTATTGGCTTATAGTGTCCCTGTAGATTTCCAGAATGTCACCTCCCAGCCTTCAGTAGCCTGAAGTCTTGGAGGAACTTGATAATGTAGTGCTTCCAAAGAAAGCTGCCCCTAGCCCGCTATTTGGTCCAGGGCTAGGGGCTGGTTCTGCGTGGAAATCTTCTCACTGGGCGGTCCTGCTCCCAGAAGCTGGCTGTAGACAGGGCCAGCTGCCGCAGGAGGGAGTCAGGTGCTCGAGGAAAGCCTCTTGCTGTCCTGTCTTGGTCCCAGAAGCTGCCTGAGGGCCCGGGCCCGCCACTGGGTTCAGGGCTTGGGGTTGGCTCTTTGCGGAAAAGCTCTCACTGGGCGGGCCTGCCTCGAGAAGCTGGCTGCGGATTGCGCCTGCCGCTGGAGAAGCAGGGCTGCTTGGGGAAGCCTCTTGCTGCCCTGCCCTGCTCCGAGAAGCTTCCCACTGATAGGGTCTGCTGCCTGGGCCGAGCTTCACCCGGAGGGAGAGACTCACCCCGTGACTCTATGTTGGTCCTAGTCTCTCAATACCTCCCCTTCTTGAATCCTGAGTTCTGGAACAACGGGAGATGCAGTCACCCTCTAGTCTACCATCTTGGATCCCTCAATTTCCTGGATTTTGTTTGCTTGTTTTTGTTTTGTATTTTCTTGTGTTTTATTTGTGGTTTTTTTTTTTTGTTTGTTTGTTTGTTTTGTTTTGTTTTGTTTTGTCCATATCCTGGGAATGTAATTCAGGGCCTTGCACAAGCTAAGCTATCAATTCCACCCTCGTGGAACACAGCCCAGTTGCCACTTTACCCTGTATCTCCCCGTATCAAAATTCCTTAAAAGATTCCAAATAAATACCCTTTATTTGAGCCTGATCGTTGGTTTCATTTCCTGTTTGCTAACCAAAAAAAAAAAAAAAAAAAAAAAAAAAAGGCTCTACGATAGTAGAGTATCACATTTAAAGCCCTAGAAAGAAAACAGAAATGTCAAACTGTAATTATATATATCTTATCAGTCAACACACACATAGAAAGGGAGATGTGAATGTGAGAGAAACGACTTTTTAAAATCATAGAACCAGTTCAGGAGACCCAGTAAATTAATTTCTAATCCTAAGTAGAAGGTACAAAGAGAATTACTACAAGGGGAGGGAAGGGTATCATCAACAAAGTAATGTAAGAAAATTTCCCAGAAATAAAGAGAACAATGTTTCAATGGTGAACGGTCTCATTAATCAACTGGCACATCAAGTGAAAAGAAACACAAAAAATGCCTCATCTCCTACTACCTGAATACTTTGTAAATGTGAGGACAAGAAAATATTCCGAGGGGAGGGGGAGAGAGAAAGAGAGAGATCGGTTCATAATACGAATTAATAATCAAGGGTCATTAGTCATTACACCTTCTATTCACACCCTTGGAAGTTAGAAAACAATGGAGCACTTCCTTCAAAATTAATTATTTCTAATCTAATTCTATTCCCAAAGTATTAATTATGAGAGTAATTAAGAAATAATCAGAACCGTTCATATACTTGCTTCCTTGGGAATCCAGTAAAGGATATGCTCTGCCAAACTGGTGGAGTAAAACAAGAAGGAGGATCCTCATCCAAGAAATGGAGGGTCCAGTGCAGCAGAAGCAGAAGGAACCCTCGGGATGATGGCAAGATCCTAACAGGACAGTTGCTGAGCAGGCTAAGAACTCTGCTTATTCCATTTGAGGCATCTAAGACACTGTGAGGACATCTGCAAGCAGATGAAGCTGGTGGGGCACCTAATGCCTCTTGACTTCTAACCAGGAGAACCACACAACTATTGCACTTGGTAGTGAGGTAATGACAAGCTCATAGAAAACAAGCTACCAAGAAGCAGTCTATTATTAGGTAACTTTGATATTGAGAAATACATTTTGGGTCTTTGTCTTTCTGTTCCCTGGCATATGACTTCTAAAATCTTTGGAATCTGCAAAAGGATAAGTGGTTTTCTTCTATGCTAATGAGCTGATTAATAACTGTTAATGTTAGGTAGCTTCCGGATGGAAATTGGTGACCAGAAAGACCAAGACAGAATTAGAAGGTTGGGACTTTTAGACTCAAAGGCAATGACTTGATCAAGCTTGCCTATCTAATGAAACTCAAATGGACAGAGCTCAGAGAGTTCCTAGATGGCTTTTTGCCAGGGTCCAGTCCTAGCAGCAGTCGGGGATCCGAGGTGGACGAAAGGTGTCGGCGCGGTGGAGAAACAGCACACAGAGACACCAAGTGTTCTGAGGCCGAGTCTCAATCTTTATTGTTCACAGTCTTTTTGTATGTTTTTTCTTTGGTATTGATTACATCATTTCATGGTTAATACAAGGAAATGTTAAGTAAAAGATCTTCAAGAGTATAATTAATGATCTTATTTAATAAACATGTTTTTACTGTATGATATAAAAAGAAAAACAGTTCCCAGCAAGGTAGAGGGCAACATGCTCTGTTTAGTTTTAATTTCCCTGAAAGAATACGACATTAAGTTTCTGTAGAAGTTACCCCTTCCAAGAACTCTGATGTTAGTTATTAACAGTGGAATGTTTTTTGTCATTACTAACAGAGAATAGAGGAATCAGCTTATAGTTAATATTTATTCTATTTCATGTACTCAATGACAGACTAAAACTCTAACTAGACATAGGAAGAATACAAATTGTACTTATGATTGACCTATTTATTTATTAAGTGGGAAAAACTTCCTTAAACTTAATCATAAACACTAAGAAAGGAATGAAGACCAAACACTACATCAAAGCTCAGAGGAATATCTCACATACTTATATATAACTTTTAGAGAATTTGTATACTAAAAGAAATCATAGACTCCTTAAAAATTTGAGCAAATCATAATTGCTTATTTATAATTTCATCTAAGTATTAATATTAAACTTTATTGTGTGTTATTTTGTGTCCCAGCACCATGAAATCTCCCCAGTATTCTCTGTAATCTGAATCTAAGGATATATTGATTGTTAGTATTAAAAGCACCTGCACATGGAGATATGCCATGTCTATGGCACCCAAGAGACAGGATGAACTTTCAACAGAACCGTGCCAAGTGTTGAATCCTCTACTCCAACAGAACCATGACAAGTGTTGGAGTGGTAGGAAATAGATGCAGTAGCTTTCCACCTGAGAATTCCTGACCTGGCTTAGCTCGAGAGGGCATGGAAGCCCAACCTTTCTCCCCTCTCTCCACCCTACTCTATACTCTGCATCTGTTCATCTGTATCCTTTGTAATATCCTTTACCAAAAACCAGTAAACATGTTTCTCTGAGTTGTGTAAGCCAATCTGGTGAATTAATCAAACAATCCCAAGGAGGAGGTTGTGGTCAGAAGGACAGATAACCTGTGGCTTGTGATTGGCATCTGAAGTGGAAGAACAGCCTTCAACCTGTGGAATCTCATGCACTCTCCAAGGAGAAGTTAGAGTTGAATTGAATTGGAGGACACCAGGGTGAGTGCAGAATTGTTTGCGTGCTTGCTTGTTTGATGGTGTGTGGGGGAACAGCCCCACACTTCTGATATCAAAAGCAGGTTGGAAAACTAGAGTGGTAGAAACTGTTTTTTTTTTTTTTTTTTTTTTTTTTTGTACTTACCAACAAAGCAGACATTGGTGAATAGGGTCTACATGGACATAATTAAGTAGGTAGGACTACTGACCTAACCATACTCAGAGTACATTTGGAAAATTCTTGACCTTTGCATAAATGTTTTTACCACATTACTCATAATTTCATTTAAAAATTAGGCCTAAATTGATTAAAAACGTATCACTTATTTGCAGAGAATTTGAAAGACTCTTCAGAAAGAAAGGGATTCAGAATAAAAAGAGGAAGTTTTAAATGTCTACACTGCACCAGCATGATATAGTCAATTGCATATTTCATCTCACCTTATTTCAATGATAAAAAGACTTAGTTGACTGGTGTGGAAAGAAATAGGGTCTAGTTTATATATGTACTTTAACTTTGAGGCTGCTCTGCAAACTCTCACCAGGGAATTATTATTTAACTTTAGAAAACTACTTTCTATATTAATTTACAAAACCCAAGTGCATTTTGAAAGAAAATCAATTTTAAAATGTGTATTCTTAGTTAAATGAAATGAATTCTGTAAACAGTGGCTCAGCAACCCCAGAATGACAAAGCCTTGGGCTGGTTAGTGTTAGTCTCTGCGGAAGGCAGCTGGGCCACAGTAATCACCTGTTTCTTGGGGGCCCAGGCGACCTATTAGTGAGGCTGGCATGCAGATCCACCACACAAGATGAATTAATTAGCCAAAGGGAGGCAGCAGGTAGATGTGGCTGCCTGACTGCTTCTATAAAGTATCTAAATCCTCTGCCAGCATATTAATATCTTAGTGATAAGGTTATAAATAGATTTGAATGTATATGCCACTTCCTATTGATCAATGGGTAACAGAGAGCTGTGTGTTTCGGTGCGGGGGGAGGCAGACACAGGGTGAGGAGAGGAAGATTCTGAAAGCTTCTATCATTAGCATGAAAGAGTGTGTCAATAATTAGCTACGGGAACAGAGTTCAGGGACCCTGATGCCAGAAGCATTCATCTTCACTAGCTTTGTAACCTTGGGCAAAGCACTTAACCTTCTGCTGGTCCAATTACCTCATTTCTAAAATCCTACCCCATAAGGTTGTGGAAAAGACTAAATGAGATAATGCATGTAAAACTACACTAAAAGCTGTTCAGTAAGCATACTTTTCTCCTTATTAGATTGATCTATTTATTTTTAAATAATTTTCTACATAAAATATTATAGCTTTAGCCATAATTTAGTTGATTGTTTCTAAAACTGACAAAGGAAAATAGGGGGAAATTCATATTTTTTTCTATATTGTTTATAATAAGCCTGGACACAAATTAATATAAATTTATGACAACACTTAAGGTAGTGGATATAAAATTAACATTTCTAAACCTGCAATATAAGCTGATGCACAAATATAATTAATATCAAGAATTCCAATATTGTTAAATAATATTTAACATATGGTCAAATATACAAATAATTTGAATCTTGACCTAAGTTCCATATACCTATCTAGCTCCCTCCACAGGGTCCCTGGTCTCAACATCTTAGCCATTCACATGAACAATCAGCACAAAAGGCCAAACCTTCAAGTCTCCTGAGCTGGGATGGATGGGACTCTGATAGAAGTTTGCCTGTTGAAAATGGGAAAAAAATAACTAAGAGTTGTGGAAAAGAGTGTAAAGAAAATGGAATTTGAGGTTACATAGATCTAAGTTTTTATCTCTACTCATTTTATGGCTATGTGATATTGGAAAAATATTAGTTAAATCTAAGCCTTAGTTTTTCATTGGTAAAGTGGAGCTGATAACAGTCTTTTGGGCCTATGTGTGGACTATATTAATGTATGTAAAGCATTTGATACAATGCCTGGCACACAATTAGTGTATACAGAATGGAGAAACTGTATGGATCTTAGGTTATAGAGTGCATTATATGATTTTTCATTTTTATGAAACTTGATAAACGAGTTTCATATTAGATATTATCATTCTTTGGAACAACAGTTTCATGCTGAAATTTCATTGCATATGTAAATCTGAGTTATGTTTTTCTACCTCCCAACATGATTAGTGCTTTGCCAAGTCACTAATTACTGAATTAGCAAAAACAGCTGGTTTAAATCAAATCATCGATGGAAGTTAAGGTGAGAAATAGCAATGTCAGAGCAGCATTGATTTAAACAACAGACAAGCTTGCCATGTTTAACCTTCAAGCTCAAATCACAGTGTTAAAAACCCACCATTGATGCTAATTGGGATGAGGAGAAAATCAAATAATCCATTTGCTGAGTGAAAAAAAAAAAAAGCATAGATCAGCATTATTGGACAACGACCCTTTTCAAATGAATTGTGTAACACAATTTAGAGTCTATGAAGCCAAAATTTCAAGGTCTTTAAGAGGCAAATGGTTACTCTGATACAGTCAGTCTGGGCAGGTAACCAAGAACCATGGAGCCTCTCCTGATTGTCAGGCCCTGACCCTACACAGTGGGAACAGCCCGATCCTGGAGATCCTAGGGTGATGGTGGAGCCTGTCAATGTATGAGCTTTGGAGAAGGAAGACATTGTTTTCCTAGTTCATAAAGATATAAAAGAAAGTTTAGCAAGCAATTAATTCTTAAATTTCCAGTGATCAGATTTTATTATTTTTTTTCAGACTTTATTTTTAATGTTGTAACTTGAGGACTTCTGTTCTTTCTCTCATTTAAACTTGGGTTGAAGAAGACATCCTCTTCAAAAGCCCATGAAACTAAAAATAAATGAGAATCACTCCACATTTAGCAAGATAAATGCAGACTGAAAGGATAATAACAGATTAAGAAGCTGTTCTTAAGGACAGTGTCCTGAGAATATTTGATCTGACTGGAGATTCATAGTTGCCAGATGAATTCAAGGCTCAATGCCATCAGACAGACCATGAAGTCTAGATTAATTAGTTAGAGATACTCTCCAGAATTTCTGCTATCATGTAGATTCCTGAAGGATTGTAATGTAATGCTTGAATCTGGAGTACGAAGTGTGTGACAGTTAATTTTAGCATCAACTTCATTAGACCATAAGATGTCCAAACATTTGGTCACACGTTTTTCAGGGTTTGCTTATGAAGGTATTTCTCAATGTGATAACATTTTAATTGGGTGGATTGTGTGAAGCAGATAGCCTTCCATAATGTGGGCATGCCCCATCTAGTTAATTGAGGGTTTGAATAAAACAAGTTTGGCCATGGAGGATAACGAAAACTCCTTGTCCCTGACCACTTGAGCTAGGACACTGGTCTTTTCCCACTTCCACCTCAAATGGAATAATTGACCCTTCTTGGATCTTGAACTTGCTGCCTTTAAGAGTAGAAGTTATATTATCAGTTCTCCTGCTTCTTAAGTCTTAGTACTTCAACTAAAACTATATCATTGACTCTCCTGGGTGTCTAGCTTGCTGATTGCAGATCTTTTAACGGGCTCGCTGCCATATTCACTTTGGCAAATTTCTTCCAATAAATCTCTTTCTCTTGATAACCTTAATACATAGTGATTCCCAGGATTATCTATACAAGAGTCAATGCAAAAATAATGCTAATCTCAAAAACCAAAGGACGAATGATCTCGTTGATAAGCGGCTGATGACACATAATGGGTGGTGGGAAGGGGCAAGAATGAAGGAAGGAGTGTATAGAGGGATAAGAGGGGTGAGGGGTGAGGGGTGGGGGTGAAGAAAAAAAATAACAGAATGAATCAAAAACTATTACCCTAGGTAAATGTATGATTACACAGATGGTATGCCTCTACTTTATATACAAGCAGAGAAACAAGACATATCCCATTTGTTTACAATAAAAATGAATTAAAAAATAATAATGCTAAGGTCATTTTATCATGCTATCTTTCCTTCACTCCATAATGAGTCACAGACACAGTATCACATAGTCTCCACAACCATGGTGTGAAATAGCTGTTATTGTCATTTGCAGGTGGGGTACTGAAAATCCAAGGAGTCAAACTAGTTTTCAGAGCCACATAGCTATCAAGAGTCAAGGCTGAAACCCATGTCTTGGGGTTGTATTTTGCTGTATGCAACTGTTAGCCCACAACAGGCTTCTGTCCTTTCTTATTTATTCCACCCACCATTTATTGCTTTTAAAAAAATGAACCTACTCTTGACATTTTTTAGCTTAAAGAGATTACTCCTCGCCTACTCTTTTATTTATGTACTTCCAACTCTGTGAATGATGCCATTGCATTGGACACTGTGACTTTCCTCTCATATCCTTCTGTGAGACTAAAGGATTTAATCAAGCTGTAGGTAAGGCAGCTGGTGATGAGACAGTGCCTCATCACCAACACTTCTCAGGAATTGACTTGACTCAGGAGAACTAACCACCCAGTTGTCCTTTCTTCTCAGGGCAACTTGCATGGAGAAACTGGTTCAGATGGAGATAAAAGGATCTGAGTCCTTTCTCCCACCTCAGGACAACTCCAAACTCCCAGGACAACTGCTAAACACTAAGTAAAGTGTGTGGAAGTCTCAACTGGGACTTTACTGCAGCTCAATTTTTCTCTTCTTCTGATTAGCTTCCTTTTTTTCCCGTAGATATCAATGCCAATAGTACATCCTACTGAACTCCCCGTAACTTGAAGCTCTACCTCAGGTTCTCTTTCCCAGGGAACCCAACCTGAAAGAATCATAATGATATGAACTGAATAAGTAGGATAAATTATCATTTTTGGCTGTTCCACAGTTCAATGTCCTGTGCAGAACATGCCAATATAATGTAGGAATTGAGAAGCTTGAAGGAACAGAAAACAGGTGAGGAACACAGGGAAGTATTTGCTGATAGGCCTCTGTAGCAAGTGTTTGGACACAAGGTAATTACTATTTCTATACATTCAGAATTTTTCTGTATGTTACAATATTTAATTTTCAAAATAACTCTGTAGAGTAGTTGTAAATCTTCTTATATTACAAAGAGACAGAGGATTAGGAGTAAAATACTTTACCTAAGTCAGATATCAGTTATGCTGTGCATATCGTACAATTGTCCCCACCCCACACTCTGGGTTATGAACGGATAATAGAAGAGGCATGATTTAGTCCTTGGTTAATCTTCCATTTTGGTTCCTATTTTTGAGCCTTTTTATTCTTGATTAATCTATAATCCAGGCAGTAATGAAGAGAATGAAGACAGTAGAGAAAATATCTACTCTCTGGCGAGCAGGGAGTTGAGACAAATAATAAATCCATTTTGGTTTTCTTCTAGTGCAACTTACCTTAATCTCTTTATGGTCAGAAAATGGGTTTTTATTTTGTTTTTCTCTATTTGTATCTCTTTATAAGAACAAACTTAATAAGGAATATTTAATTCTGCACACTAAAGAAAACAAAAATTCAAAAAAAGAAAAATAAGAAAGTGAAAGACTTGGAACATGTGTATACATGCATGCGTGTATGCATACATGTTCATACCTTGGCAAATATTAATACACCCTTGTGTCATGGCTTCGGTAAAGATGTGAAGCTCAGAAACTACTAAAGGCAGTCAGTTTGCTGGGAACACAAGATGAAAAGAATAGAGTCAGCTCCTCAACTTAATGCCAGGGGATGGCTCATGACCTCCATCACTACAGAAAAGTGTCTTGGTTGTATTGGAAATATGTGCAGATTTATGTGGAATGACAGTCTAATTTGAAAATTTAGAAAAGCATTTCTGCAAAGGATGCATTTAAATTGGACCTTGAGATGAGTTGTCCAGGGGAAGAGTAAGGTGAAGAATATTCCAGGGAGGAAGATTAATAGTAATGGATGCCTAGAGAGAAGAATCTGGGTCAGGTTGTGAAAGGTCATTTAAAAAAATTCAAGGAGTTGGGCTCCATATGAAAGTCCCCAACTTGTGATTATTTGACAACATTTTCCCACTATGTGAGTGTGAAAGAGATAAGCATTCAGTAGAAACTGTACTTCCAATGGTGACTTTTGGTCTTTTCCTGGCTATGGACATGCACTACAATCTTCTCTCTCAATGCTGGGGCAGCGGCAGTGAGCCATAGCTCCCAGCTAGCCAGGCGATCACAAGAGGAAACAATCAACATCCTACAGTACACTGTGTTGCTAAGCTAGGATATGTGGTAGGCTAGGTTACTAAATATATTTTAGACTTATGATATATTTGGCTTACAATAGATTTATTGAGATTGAATCCCACTGTAAATCAAGGGGCATTGTAAATACCATGACCAGGTCTGAGCAGATCTTGTTTCAGAAAGATGATTCTAGCTGTAGAATGGAGGAAAGCTTATATATTAGGGATGATGGAGAAAAGGGAATAGGGAATCTTCCAGGAGTTCCAATTAACTGTCCTTTGCTTTGTTTTCCTAACACAACTCATGTCTATCCTGTGACAGTGGCAGCAATTTTCAAGAGCTGCAACAAATAATATCATTGTGATAACCTTAACTCAAGGCACCCGTCTGCTTTTATTCTCTATAATCTTAATATCAATACTTGATGGTTTTATTAGCAATGTAGTTAAGAATGCTAAAATTTGAACACGATGAGATGTTTACTCTTAACCATTTAGTCTTGGTAATGGAGCATTTCAGCGTTGAAACACTCACCCCTGTCATGTTTATGTATACTGAGTGAGATACAATAGATCTTCTCTTTTTTTTTTTTTTTTTTCTGTAAGGAACTCCATTCATTTATGAAAGGACTCCGACTGTTATAGGTTTCTCCCTGACATTGAACCTGAATTCTTTCAAAACATGTTTTCTAGATCTAAACTTTGGAGACAAACAGTTCAGAGGAGTTATCTGACTTTGGCATGATAGCATCTGGGCTACTTGCCTTGGTTCTCTTCTTCTTCCCGTTCAGCCTTGTACACATTCCACCCAGCACTGATTACTATCAATGTGCATCTTCAACCTGAGTGTCTCCATGATCGTGAAACTTGAGTATTTAATTATGCTCTGAATACTTCCACATACATTTCAAACATCCCACACTACTGCTCTTTCCTTTGTCTCAAAGTGTCCTTTCATCTCTTTGCTCTAATTCAGTGTGAGGTCGCCCAGTTTACACACCATCATCATCTACTTGGTTGGCCATCTACCAAGCTGGCATATAGTATTTTTAAAATTTATTTTTATTGTACACAAATGGCATATGTACTGTTTCTCTGTTTGTGCATGAAGTAAAGGCATATCATTTTTGTAGTCAAACATATAGGATAAAAATGTTTGATTCATTCTGTTATTTTTGGCATATAGTATTGATGGATATTCTTTCCCATTTAAAGGGCAGAAAATCCACCTGAGTGGAGATACTTTCTAAAATACTAATGCTGAGTAGGGGTTGAAGAGTCTGTATTTCTAACGAGTGTCCAGATGATACCAGTTCTGCTGACCCTGACCTCGCTTAGAGTAGCAATATCCTAGACTTATCCTTGCCTTTTAGTTGCACATAGATTTTAGGAGCTTGGGGTGTAACACAAGCTTTGGAATTCACATTGAGTTTAAATCATGGACCTAATCAATAATAGTAATAAGTCCATGGACAAAACTTTTAACCTCTGTTCGGTTATCATCTCCTCTTGAATTGTGGATGACCTGTCTTCTATAAAGAAGGTAAAATGAGGAACCAGAGTTGTGACTTAGTGGTAGAGTGCTTGACTAGCACATGTGAGGCACTGGGTTCAATACTCAGCACCATATGTAAATAAGTAAATATAATAAAGGTCCATCAACAACTTGTATAAAAATTTTTAAAAGAAGGTAAATGAATAACTCAGTATCTGCAGTGTTGTTGAATAAGTGCTAATTTATTAACCTTGTTCAAACCTGGATCCTAACAAAAAATAGACTGATAGTCAGTAGGTGACAAAATTTCCTTAGGGGAAAGAGACTTAGTCTTTATCAGAAAGAAGACTCTCAGGCTGGACTGAACTGAGGTTTCAGCAAACTTATTAGAAGATGAACTCAGTGAAGATAACATTCTGTGATCCAGGACATAAATTGAGTTACCCAGGAAAGAGGTGATTTTCTTCTGAGAAGGAGCACAGTGACACCACTTTTGGGAGCAACTCAACATGACATGGGTCCTCAAAACTGTGGGCTATCATGTTAAAGCTGTGGGTTTCTGTGATCATTGTCCAGATGAGGAAGGAAATTCTGAGTTCCCACTAAAGTATCAGTCCAGGATTCCCATGGAGACTGGTAGTATCCGAGTCACTGCACCGTACAGAAAGCAGAATAGGAGGGAAGAAACTGAGGGTGTGGAACAAGAATTGAGTGAGGATCAAAACTAAGTCCTTTTACACAATGTAGATGAGGATTTGCAATTGGGGAGTTAACTGGACAAGTAAAATTGATTTCCATATGGACAGAGGTAAGAGGAGATATCACGTAGGGGAGTCTTAGGGGATAAGAAAAGTTTGGGGGAAGAAATGACACATTACTTCACAATATTTCATTTAAAATGTATTTGTGTCAGGATATATAGATCATCGCTTTTCCATCTGTTGCAAATGCTCCATGATGAGGATGTACCAGTTTATTCAATGTTGTTCCATCAGTGAATTCTTTTAATTCTCAGTATTTCCCTATTGTAAGTAATGTTATCCTGAACAACATTTTGCATTTCTCCATATGGGTCTATGTGAGTATTCTTCTAAGACACACACTGTATTTGAAAGAAATAAACTAGATTTCGTTTTTAATAAAAAGAATCATTTATACTTTTTAAAAAATGTACACAGGGGCTGGGGTTGTGGCTCAGTGGTAGAGCACTTGCCTAGCACATGTGAGGATTTGATCCTCAGCTCTGCATTAAAAAACTAATAAAATAGAATTATAAAAAAATTTCAAAAAAGTATATATAGGGTACTTATTTTTACCCCATTACCATTTTATATTATGATCTTTTTAATGTTTTCTAATCTAATAAGTAAATATAGCTCTTCTTTTTATTCTTCTTTATGAATTACTTGTTGGTATTTTTTGTCTATTCCCTGCAAGACTGTTGTAATTTAGATATTCAACACACGATTTCTTTGTTCCTTATATATATATTGATTGGTTATATAAAAACATCTTCTTTGATAGTTTTATTTTTTCAAGATGAGTTTTCATACTATCAATCTACTTTTTACTCTTCGTTATTTTTACTTTATCCCTAATTTCCTGCTCCTAGTATTTTTAACTAAACTTATTACTTCTTTTCTATCCTATTGAGTTAAAAAAAGTCATTTCACTTTTCATATGTGTTTCAATAATGTTTCATATACCCATATCATTTTAGTTTCATCTATGTAACATAGTTAATTTTCACCAATTTGAAACTATTTTTAAATTTGTATTTGATTTCAAATTTAACAATTATTTACAAAGATATTTTGAAAAACTTTTCAGAATAATTGATATTTCAGCTATCATTTTCACTTACTATTATTTAGTTTGTTTATTGGGCATTTTCTTTGTAAACTGATCTTATATCTACTCCAAGGACATTAACCCAAACATCATTATGTAGCACATAACTCTATGTATTATTTCTCTGGAGAACCTTGACAAATACAGTGGTTCAGGAGAGAGATTTAGAATAGACACTGATTGAACCAAACTTATGGAATCTGACACAATTATTATGTCCCCTTTTTGAAAATTAAAAAAAAATTAAATTGAAAATAATCTATGACTTTTCTCCACATAAGATGTTCAAAGATCAGAAATTAAATTCAAATATGAACATATTACAATACCATAGCTGTCTCTGGATTTTTTTTAGATGTTGATAATGAAAATCACCTCTGAAGAAGTCAGATAACAGAGAAGAAAAATATGAATTAAAAACCTTACCAAAAATAAAAATAAAAAATAAAAACAGAAACAAACCTTATTAACTTTTTTTCTCTTTCTTACAATTTCCCCACATTCAAAAAAATACGACTGAAAGTTTTAAGAAACATTCCATTGTTCTTTGCCTCCCCACCACTTGATATGCTCTGGACTATGGAAGTTTTGATTGGAAAGCTTTTGCAACTGGACTGAGGTGGGGAAATGCTGACTGACTTCAAATAAAGACAGGGCTGATGAACCTGTCGGCACAGCTGCATAGTCAGATGCCCTTGTATTAAAGAGTGGAGAATGGATTTTCTGTAATGCTATTAAAGCATGAAAATCAACTGCTCGGGGGAGTGAATGGTGGATTGCTGTCTTTCACAAAATAGATGACTCTTTGGAAACTCATAACCTTATTGCATGTTATGATGGGGCAGAGTGAAGTGTGTGTGTGTGTGTGTGTGTGTGTGTCATAAAGCAAGAGACAGCTCTGTCTACACAAATAGGAAGAACTAAGCTATCTCCGCATTGTCAAAGGTAAGATAAGCTTGTTTCTAAAAATGCCTGTCGTACTTGTTCTGTTAGGCAGGAATTTCCAGTACATTCTCCTTGTTTTTGGCTCATTTGTCTCTGAGGAAGGTCTATTGAACCACTTAACCAGGAGAGGAAGAAAGTAAAGGTGACTTAAGAGTAACCTCAAGTTCTTGACAGCTTGTCAAACAGAGAATAGTGGCCAGCTGCTGTCCATCATTATATTAGGTACACCTGATTTCTTTTCCTTACAAGCAACAAGGAAAAATGTATAAATGTAAGACTTCCCTCATCTACACAGAGGCAATTCTATTTTATAATTGCTTCTGACCCCAAAGATCTTGATTGTATTTGTATTGGCATGTTCAATAATGTCTTTCTAGATAGCAGTCCCATGGATACTTTAAGGAAAAAGATGACAAGAATGAAAGACGTGTCAGATGTCAGATCCTTCTTTATTAAATTTATCAAGTACATAATACCACACATTAGAATGCAAAAGACTGTGCAATCCTTCTATGAAGAGAAGCCAGTTAATTTTTTAACTCAGTAATTCCCAATTTTATTTGATCTTGAATCCCATTTTTACACTTAATACTTGTGTAAATACTGTGACAAACAAGCTCTACTAGACACGCTCTGCATATGTGCTCAGGGAAGAGAAGAAATCAGGTTTGAGACACACATTAATTCCTGGATATCTTAGAGTGTTTTACAAATGTAAGTAGTATATTTTCCTTATTGTATTTTCTAAATAGTATTTGAGAATATACTGTTTACATAATGCCCCATATGCTTAAACACATCAGTGTATAGTTTCTAAAAACTAAAAAATATTATATTCCATAACCATAGTTCCTTTAAAAGTTCCAAAAATTTATATTGGTGGATGTTATTGTTTTCTCTTAACTTAAATGTCACCAATTGCCATAATAATATATTTTATAGACAAAGGTTCAGAAGACAGGGAATGAAATAACTTTTTGTACATCAGATTCAAACAAGCCATTGTAGGATCATACATTACATTTAGTTGTCATGTTCTTCAGATTCCTCCCAACTAGGGAAGTTCTGTAGTTTTCATAAAATTGTCATTTTTAAAAAAATCAAGTTATTTATTTTAAAAATATTTAATTGACAAGGATTGCATATATTCAAATGTACAATTTGATAAATGTGGACTTTGTATAATAATTATCAATCAAATTAACACATCCATTGCCACCCATACTGCGTCTGACTTATTTCATTTAGCATAGTATCCTCTAAACTTGTCATCTAATGCCAAGATGTCCTTTACTGTGACCAAATACTATTCCACTTAATAAATGTAACACTATCCATTCTTTCCTTCAGGCCATGAATTTTGTAGAACATTCCTTCATTTTATTTGTTAAATCTTCAAGATTTGGTTAAAATTTTGCATTTCTGGCAGAAATCTCATAGAGATGATGTAGTAAATATACTTTTCATGATGGCCTACCATTAAGAACATTCTGTACACAACTGATAAGTTTTATACTTGGTTAACTTGTGTCTTCCAGGTTTCTCAAAGCAAGATAACTATACATTTACAATTAATAAACTTACTTGTGAATTTAGTTCGAGGTCATGTAAATATTCTAATTCTCATCATACTTTCACCCATAAACATTCAAACCTATTGATGATTTATGCTTTACTAAGTTAATGGTATGTTTGTCATGAAAAACTGATTTCTTAATAGCATCACCCCTTCTACCTTTACCAGTTAGCATTCTAGTAAAAGAAATATATTCCCCTTCCATCTATTTACTTATTTGTTTATATCACCACAGACTAAGGCATTATTTTAGTCTATGTTGTGCTGACATTCCTCACTATTCTTTGAGCGTTTTCTTCAAATATTTTTGGAAGGATCCCACATTCCTGTTATTATAGAATGGTGTTTCAGAAAGTAAGAACTGGGTGCTGGTATTGCTCCTTACAACTGGGTGTCCTCGTTGCTGGATATAAAATCTTCAACAAACAAAACTAAGAAATATATCCCCTACTTCCATCTTATAAATTGCTATGGAGTGGACTGTGTCACTCCCCAAATTCATAGGAAGAAGCCCTCACCCCTACTCTGATAACATTTGAAGATTTGGTCTTTGGAAGGTAGGTAGGTTTAAGGGAGGTTATGAAGGTGGGGAGCTCCTGATGGAATTGGTGACCTCATAGGAAGGGAACCTGCTCTCTCTTCTCCATGATGGCGCATCAAGGAGGTAGCAAGGCAGCAGGAAGACACTGATGATGGGGCATTCTCATCTTGGACTTCCCGTTCCTAGAATTGTGAGAAAATAAGTTTCTGTTGTTTAGACCATCAGGTCTATGATATTTTTGATGGTACTCTATGCTGAGTCATCTGCATTAAAATTCTAGTTTTTGGCTGATAAATCCATTTGCAACACAACACTGGTATTTATTTCAGTTTTCCACATTTCCACATTTGTAATTGCCTTCTTTCCTCTTTTCTGACATAACAATGGCTTGAAAGTTAGATTTTTGGGGGATATTTTCTCATATATTCCTGCATCTCTTTTTTTCTTTTCTTTTTCCCTCCAGTTGTTTTATCAGATAATTTCTATGACTGTCTTCAAGATCTCTTCTTATTTCTGTCATTTTATTATTGAGCCACTGTTTTTTTAAATCATGTCAATGATAATTTTCAGTTCTCCCATTCAGTTCTTTGTTAATAGCTGCTATTTCTTTGTTGGGAAGTTTTATCTTTCCTTCTCCATCTTAGAACATGGTTTGGACAGCTTCTTTAAAATCTTTGTCTCATACTTCGCTTCCAGCTTTTGTGTCATCCAGGAACTTGTTATCTGAGAATAGCCAGGGCAACCCCCCTGGTGAGTGATTCTGGAGAATCCTTTCTCTGGGTTGACTGGCTTGAGTCAGGGAGCCTGAGTCAGTGTCCAGCTGTCTAGACTCATGTCTTGAGGTTGAGGTCCCATTACCCCTGGCCTTCTCCTCAGTCAGTGACAGGACACTATAAGAAGGACCAGCTGCTTGGTGCTTAGACTCCCAATCCTTTTCTGCACCAGCTTGCCTGCTTCATTTCTTTCCTTTCTCTCTTGTCTGACTTCCTGCTCCCTGCCCCTCTCCATGGCCTGCCATGCCACTAGGCTGTTCTGACTGAATCTTCTGAAATATGTAACAAAGTCTTTGAACATTAAACACAGGTTTTAGTATTCTTTGCCATGATTTTGTCATTTTAAACTGTGTAGCAATATTTACATGTAAAACAGTACTTTTTAAATGATAATCTGTCTGTTCTTGAATCAAGGATTTTTCAAATCAACCCTTTTGAAAGTAAATTCTCTATAAAATAAAGGCACCTATTTGAAATATACAGTTGGGTAAGTTTTCACAGATGTATACACTCAAGGGCCCACTGACATAACTAAAATGGAATCATTTCAATCAACCCAGAAGAAGATTGGTGTACTTTGCCTCCTAGCTGCAAGGAAAGAGGTCTGGGAATCTCAGCATGGTCACAACATTCTGCTGGGGCTGGGCCATCTGCCTACCTTGCCCTTTGGCACATTAGCTTCTCTCTTTGCCCCACACTCTTTCTGCTTCACCCATTCAATGACATAGTTTAAGCATGCAGCAGATCAGAGTGCACTTTTCCTTGGAGGAGGCAGCTGGTGGAACCCTGTGAGCTTTGTTCTGTACCCCAAAGATCACATCATACACAAATTGCTTTTTCATGAACAACTTCCTCAGCAAGACAGGCACTCTACCTTCTCCCCACTTGCTGTGTCTGCTGTCTAGCTGGGATCAGCCTGCTGTCCTGGGGCCTGCTCTAGGCTCTGTTCACAAGTCACTGTGCCAAGATGTGCATCTTTACTACTTTGGTTTGATATTGCCCTTTAGGGAAGAATCTCAATCCACAGGCTCAGTGCTCCTCTTAGGGGTCATTCCAGTACCATCTATTGGCAACTGTATGGTGTTCAGCTGCTTAAGAAAAGTAGATTCTTCCTCCAGGGAACAAAAGGACTTTCCTTTTCCTTATGAATTGCTGAAGGTCTCTCTGGGACTGGTGCTATCTCACTACCTCCTTGCTCTTCCAGATCCTTGATCTGAGAGGGCCCTAGGAGAGTGCTGGAAGGACATTTCAAAGAAGGAGAATAATCAGAGAAGCAGCCTTATATAGAAATGGAAGGGTTCCAATGGTATCTAGGCCTCTGGAGACCACTGGAGTTCTCAGTTTCTTCCATGTAGTTTTGGGCCTTTGAAGGGAAATCTCAATTTCCATCTTCAGATGACTACTTAGGTCAGGAAGGAAGTGCTACCCGAAGGCCATGGATCCAGGAGCTCCTCTATGAAAGTCAGCACCAGTTCATGCAGCCCTGATGGAGGTGCCCCTGAGTTAGCAGAAGGGATCCAGGTGCAGCAGAGCTCTCTGACATACCACATCCTGTTCCCTGTTGCCCAAGAGGCAGACACAGGAAGTGCTGGATTCTCGTCAAATGCTCACTCTCCAGTTTGATGAGTGAGGGAAGAAGAAGACAGGGGTAAAGGCTTTCACAGTGTCCATCAAAGAGGAATTCTCCCCCCACATTTTCCAGTTGAGAGCCTCATAAGTAGAAAATCTCAGAGTTGCTTATGTTGTCCCAGCTGTTAATGTGGTTGCAAAGTGTGCACCTTTTTATAGTTAGTGCCTGGACTTGGAAAAGAAAGGCAAGGGATAGCAGAGCCACAGGGTCTTAGAGGATAGGACAAAGCCCACTTTGGACTGCAGTGCCATTCAGTTTTCAGGTTCTTTCTCTCTACTTGCAGAGGAGACTGTACACCTGCCTTTGGCCACTTCCACTTGCAGAAGCACATTTCCTGTCACTGATGTGGCTGACTTACCTGCCCCTATATCTCCCTCTACACCCAATATTGACTGTAAAATGATATGCCCAATTATTAGTTTCCCTTATTTCCTTCTTCATGTGGAATATTTCTGTTTGGTCCCAAGCCCACATTTTTTTTGGATTCTACTTAGAATTAGCAAGGAGGTCTTTTACATTCCATTCCCCTGTCTTTGCCACAATATCTCCTACTTCTGAACTCCCCACACTTCCCAGAAACTTGGCTCTCTCCTTCATGCCTTCCTCATGAAGAATGCAGTCACTTACACATGTGTGTGGATTCCTCTCTTTTGCCCTTACAGCTCTTCCTGTAGTCTTCTACATATACTCACATCTTTACCACCCAGTCCATCTTAGCTGTCCCAATCACATCAGCAAACCTGAGTCACCAGCCTGCTTTAGACCTTGATATAACCAACCTGGACACACTCCTCCTTTCCAGACTTTCCTCCTGAGATCTCCCCTAGGATCTAGGATAAGCTTCCTCCTGTTAGACCAGGCCTAATGTAGTATGGAGCAGATAGCGCAAGGCTTCCTGTATTTATGGTCAGCAGCCCTGACCTACCTTTCAGTCTTTCTTTTGGCACAGAACTGACACTTCAGCCCACCTTTGACATCCCTGGTGGGCAGCAGCCAGGAACCACTCTCCCTTGTGTGCTTGTTCTGTTGGTTTTCCTATCACTGCTTCCCAGGTACCTCCACTCTGGTTGTCAGCACTTCTACTGATTCAGCATCCAGGTCTGTCTTTGAGGCTGAAGAAATTGGTATGGATACCTTATTCCTTTTGCAGTTTTCCACCTCCCTGTCTTCCCCGGTTTCTAGTAAGAACTTCCATTTTCCATGATACTTTCTTCCCTTGAGGACTTGCCACCCAGAGTCAGCATTGCTCAGCCTTTGTTAGTGTCTTCCAACTGCCTGCACAGTAAGTGGGCTCAAGAAAAAATGTCAACCTTTCATTTAACCCAAGAGCCACCCTTAAACTCACACTTGAGTTTCCTGATGGGCCACAGCCTGAAGCCACTAGACATGACACCTCTTTCACCTTTGGAAGCTTGTTAGTCCTAGCACAATCTCCAGACAGAACCTCTCTTGCAGCCCAACCACCTGCTGGCAGCACAAGTCCATCAGCTTCTTCAGGATTTCCCTTCCAGTGTTCCACCTTTGATGATCCTGTCACTATCTGGCTGACATCTGTGACATCCAAGGTATTTTTTTTCATTGGTCTAGTCAGTTACTACTTCTGGCTTTGGAGTCCCCATCATGATGCTCCCAATGGGGACAGTAGCTGACCTTTAGCCAACACTACTGCAGACCCAGTTGTACTTATGCTTTTGGTATTTCCAGTGGGTAGGGGCAGCTTTGGGGAATCAGTGCTACCCTAGATCCCAGCTTTATGTCAGGGGCCCTCAGCTGCATTGAGGCTGAGGGAGGTATCCAGTACCACTGCTCATGTTGCAGGAGCTTAACTTGAGCACTCAGGTCCTATCCCTGTTGCAATTGGAGAGGCCAGCTCTGTGGAAGGCAACTCTGTCCTGGGAGATATTTTCTCCTGACTTATGGTCAAAGCACCCACCCAAGACCATCCAAAGTATACCTGTTACTATTGGAGGAGATAACACCACTGAGAAGAAACAAGTTCTGGGAAACAGTTCTGTTCCTCCTTTTCATCAGATCACCTAGGAACATTCTGGTCAGAGGAGCCAGCATTATACTGATGTTTGGAGATGCTTCTCTTCTTTCTTTGTGTCAGAGTACCTGGGGACCCCACAGGACAGGTCCACTCTGCTGCTGTTATACAGCCTGGCACTATACTTGTTCTTGGACTCACTACTTTTCTCACCTGTAGTCAGAGCACCTGGTGCCTATCTGTCCAGAGCACAGGTGATACAACAGGGAGAAGACATCATGCCTGTACTTGGAGATATTTCTGTTCTCACCTTCGTTAAAGCTCCTGAAGGCTACCTGTTCAGAGTACCAGTTATGTAATGGGAAATAGCAGCACTCTATCTTTGATGGGAGGTACCTGTGTCCCTGCCTTCTGTCAGTGGACCTGATGTCCACCTAGCCACAGTATACTTTTGCACCAGGAGATGCTGTCACTGTATTTGTACTTGAAGATACCACAATCCTTGCCTAAAATCCTTGTCTGTAACTTGGGATCCATCTACCCACAGTATAGGTAGTACGATAGGAAAGGCCAGAACCACACCTGTGCTTGAAGATGCTACCATTACCAACAAATTCAGAGCACTTAGGGAGTTTATGGCCAGGACACATTTGTTGCATTCAGAGGGAAAAATACACAACAGTCTTACAGAGACAAGTCTAGTTTCACTTTTATTTAGAACATAAGACCCCCTAGCCACTGTACCTACTTCAACTTTAGAGGAACTAAAGCAAGACTGAGAAAATACATGTATGTGGAAGTTTCTTTCCTTCCTTCCTTCCTTCCTTCCTTCCTTCCTTCCTTCCTTCCTTCCTTCCTTCCTTCCTTCCTTCCATCTTTTCCTTTTTTTTGGTACCAGGGATTGAACCCAGGGGCACTTAACCACTGAGTCATATCCCTAGTCTTTTTAATTTTTTTAAATTTTATTTTGAGGCAGAGTCTCACTAAGTTGCTTAGGGCATTGCTAAGTTGCTGAAGATGGCTTTGAACTTGCCATGATTCTCCCACTTCAGTGTCTCCAGTTGCTGGGATTACAGGTGTATGCCACTATGCCTGGCCATGGAGGCACTTTTGCCACTCCCTTTGGTCAGAGTAACTGTCCTTCTAGCATGCACACAGCAAGCACTGGCCTTGCACTCAAGTTGTTCTTGTTACCTCCTTAGTCCTTCATTAGAGGCAAGTGATGGACACAACCCATTCATCTTCTTCTAATGCAAGATCCAGAATCTCAGAAAATAAGGAAGAGATACCTCCAGGAAGAGCAGGTCACCATAGTTTTCCAAGAATGAACCTTACTCTGCTTGAGAGAGGCTCTATCCCTGCAAGTTACATCAGACTTTGTTTGCTTTCCACCTTCCTAGAGTAAATTGAAAGCCCAGTGCCTCACTGTCTGTGTTAGAGGACATGGGGCAGGCAAGACAGTCAGAAGTCAACTGAGAACTTTGGAAGTTCCACTGTGCAGAGAAGAAGAGTCATCTATTCACATCGTCTCCAGTGCCATCTCTGGCTTTCACCGTTAGCCTGGCAGACCCAAGCTGTGGACCAGGTTTCCTCTAGTCTTAGGTATGGCTAGATGCCCACTGCTTGGATCCCACTGGCCCAGTGGGCTCATAGCCTTCTTTTCCTTTTATAAATAATAAAACTTGTTCTTGTTAATTTATCCTTTGCTCATACATCTTTTACTCTTTGACTCAGCTGTGGAGGAAGAACTGACTTGCAGAGTGACAATGTATCAAGTCACACTTAATGATGAGCATTTTCTGGAGCCCAGTGACTAGGATGTGGAGATGATCATGCTTTATCACTGCCTGTGCTGACCTTTGCCATCTGGGTTTCAAGTGGAGAGATGGAAACCCAGAAGGAAGGAAAGTCTAGAGAAGCGGAACGTGGGATAACTGGTTCTGGTCTTTCTTCTCTCTGCTTCTCTACCACAATTTGATCTCACTAGAGGCTAGATCACCCCTGAGGTGAATTAGCAAACCATGCCTCAACAATTTCAATATTCAGAAAATGCTTAAATACCATTTTTGCACCCTTTTTAAAGGTTAAAGCTTTAGACCATCGCCTGTATATTCTTGCACCAAGAGAGGATGGACTTGGCATCCAGAGTCCTGAGGCTGGAGACACAGAGGAAGAAAGAGCTCATACCTTTCCTGTAAATTACTGAATTTTTTAAGGCTAGGATGTAACATGTTACTTGTCATCATGTTGCATAAAATATCAGGAACTATCTGTATGGAGCCTATTTGGAAAAATAACCTGTCTGACTTTAGTTAAAACCACTAATTATAAATTGTAAAAGTTACAATTTCTCCCAGATTCAGCTGACTCTAGAGTTCTGCTGTGTCTCTGCTAGACTTAGTTGCTAAAAAGTGATCTTTTTAAAACATATTTTAAAACCCATAGAAACCACTATAAGTTGGGTAAAGAGAAAATTCAAGCATATCTTGTCCCAGAGTAATTAACCACTTAGTGGGGGATACAATTAATAAACCAAAAATTACAACTGGAGCAGTAAGTTCTAGGGTGATGAGAGCAGTTTAAAAGGTCATAAAACTAAGTTTGAAAAGATGAGATTAACTTTGGGAAATGACTGCTATACCAGAAAGTAGGTGGGGAGGGGACATGCATTATAAAACTCCAGTCACTCTTAAGATGGTTCTATAAGGAGAGGGTTTGAATTAATTCCAGAAATATACTGCACAAAACTGAGATATCACATAGCTTCTCTCAATCTCACCTTTCTTAACTGCAAAATGTAAAAATATTCCTTGCCTTCTAAAGCAGGTAGATTAAATGCAAGTGATTTGGGAAACATAAAATGCAAAAGTAACACATTAGATAGACTGAGTTTGAATCCTGTCTCTAATATTCAGTTCTGTGATCCTGGTGAGGTACTTAATCTTTCTGTAGAATGGAACTAATAATAGTGCCAGACTTATTCAGTTGTTATGAGAAATGACTTATTAGACTTAAGGCACTTAAAACACTGCTGGGTACATTGAAGTTGAAGTATAGGGGTTTGCCATTTATTTCAAAATGTGAATTATTCATAAAATAATTATTCATAAAATTACTAACATAGGTATTATTAATGCATGATCTTTTCAAAATTTATGATTGTGCGTAAATATGAGTGTCTAGTAAGGATTCAATAGGTTAGTATGAGACGGTGTTTTGGGAAAACAGAGGTGATCAGTATCACTTTCTTTTCTATAATTATCAAATCCTTTAAATTCTCCAGGGAGTAGAATAATTACAATTATTAAGAGGTGGTGGGGAAGCCAAATGTTGCATTCTGAAATATTTCTCTATTATAGAGAGTTCCAATGGCAATTGAGTTTGTATATGAAGTCTGAGGGAAACCTGCCTCCAAGTATAGCTGAAACAGTACCCAAGTGGGATGCTGAGGCCTGAGGGGTGGAGCTTCCACAGTGAAAGCTGCACTGGGACCTGATTTATCATTTCTTCTCCAGGATAGGCTTGTTAACAGAGCTACTTGCTTTTCACTAAAAGGTCAAGTGCAGATGGACAGATTTGACAGAAAAGAGTGATTTGACATTAAAGGCCTAGAGTGGAAATGTCTGTCACATCTCCCAATAGTTGCCAGCAGCCATCTGGTGCATCTGTGACATGTCTCTGAGCATTTCAGAGCTGAGTTGTAGCCTGAGCTCAGGAGGAGACCTCTTGGGTTGGAGGATGGGAGAGGTTAAGAAGAGATAATTTTTGCCTTTAATCAGTTAGTGGACATATGTTGTCCCCATCTCATCTTCTCCCTTAGTGACAACTGACAAAATGAGGAAAGAATGTGAAAAGCGGGGTGGAAGACAAGACAGATCCCGTGGTTGGCAGTATGATGGGATTAGCTTACTATTCCCTATTTTATAATAAAATTGCAAATGTATTACATTTCACTAAAATGTAATTGAGGGGCCCTGGGAAAGAAGGGAGAAACACTCAGGTCAGAAGGCATATTCCAGCAACTATCTCATAGAACCAATTCAACTTAACAGTCTATTCGAACTTTAAGATTATTTTTACTTCAAAATTGTGGACAGAACTGTCAAGTGTGACCTTTAGATTTGCTTTACATGGTAACAACTGTTGCTCACCAATCAGAGCTTCTCAGCTCCTACAAACACCAAAACTGCCAATGGATTTTGTATAAAATAACCTGCATAGACTTCTCTGTCCTGTTAAACTACTTACTCAACATTTCCCTTGCTCTCTAGACATGACAGAGGCCACCCTAGCCTGTGCACCTGTGACCCAGATTGCCATCAATTATTTGTTTCTTTTCTTTTTTTTTTTTTTTTTTTTAGAGTAGTGGAGATTGAACTCAGAGGTGCTCTATCACTGAGACCTTTTTATTTTATTATTTTATTTTATTTTTTGAGAAATGCTACCCACCTGCCCTAGCCTCTGGATTCTCTGGGATTACAGGCATAGGCCATCATGCCAGGCTGACATCCTCTTCTTAATTCCCCAATAAAAGTTCCTTGATGAGATTTCTCTCTATATTTTTGTTTGATTTTGACACCTCCTATTTCTTCTGAAGAGGATGGTACATTTTTAAGAAGCATTTTTATTGAATTATGTTGTTTAGTCTAGTTCTTTGGGATGGAGGATATATGTGGTTGCTAGTCTGCAAACATGCCCCTCCAGTGAACTATGCCATGCAATATCCATGCTCTCTGTATGCCCTTCCACACTGTTGATTTGGGGCAAGGGAAATGCAGCTTTCAGTCAGAATGTACAGTAGTCAGGAAATTGGAGCACCAAAGCAGAAGACGGAAGAGGAAGGTGATGTGAGAAAAACTGTAAGATTGGAAGAAAAATGCTCCCAGGAAGCCAGAAAAATGTGTAATTATAGTCATATCCAGTCAGGTAAATCACATGAATATGAAATTCTACATCATGATGGTCTTTTATTTACAATTTAGAATAGTATAGTATTGGTCTTGCCTCAAAACTTATTAGTTCTGAACTTATTAGTAGATTAGTAGTTCAGTAATATCAGCAGTTCAGAACTTATTAGAACTTACTAGAACATACTCCTGAAGTGGGGCCTGACTGTCCATTTTTAGCCAGTCAAGTGGACCTGATGCTCACTTAAGTTTGAGAAATGTGGATTAGAGGTTTGTTACTCAAAGTGTCATCCAAGCAGCTTATTAAAAATGCAGACTCAGCCTGAATAAAAATTTACTTAATAATATTCCCATGTGATTCTTATGTATCTAATATTTGATAAGAACTAGCTTAGAATGTGAATGTCAGACTATTCATAGTACCTCTGAGCATTAACTGATTTCAGAGCAGATGGGATAGAGAACTTGGATATGCTTCCATCTGCAGAGAACATGATCCTAAACAGCACTGAACTGTGGTTGAGTTGGCACTTAAACCTCCTGATCTTAAAAACTATACCTTTAGGATCTGTGTTCTCATCCATCCCTAAGATATAAGCCAGATGCAGGCTTGCAACGTTGGAATGGCCTGAAGATGCTTGAACAATACCATCTTTCAAATGTGAGAAGGACGTCTCTTTCTTGCTGCTGGACTTGCTTACAGCCCCCAGATAAACGGGCAGATAACAGGCATGGTTTCTTGGCAGGGACCCTCAACTTTATCTTAGGAGTGCAGTGAGGGAATAGCAAGTCATGACAATGCCTTCTTTCCCATCCCATGGGCCTTTTCTCAACTCCTCTTACAAGTCATGCCAGTCCCTATTGTCCTGGGGAAGGAGAAAACACGTCTGTTATGGTTTGGATTTCGAGTGTCCCCCTCACAGCTCATGTTTTTAAAGTATTATCTCTAATACACAAGGTTCAGAGTTGGGCCTTTTAGGAAGTGATTATACCTGTAACCTCATCAATGGATTGATCCATTTGATGGATTAATAATTTGAATGGACGACTGGGTGGTAACTTTAGGAAGTGGGTATGACTGGAGGAAGTGGACCACTGGAAGATGACCCTTGGGACTATATATTGTCCCTGATTCCTCTCCCTCTCTGTCTCTACTCCTCAGCTGCCTGCCTAGAAGCTTTCCTCTATCATGCCATGATATTCTCCCTTGACATTCTCCTTCACCCTAGACCCAGAGAAATGGACTTGGTTGGCCACAGAGTAAGATATCTGAAACTGCAATTCCAAAAGAAACCTTTCCTTCTCTAAGTTGTTCTTAATCAGGTATTCTGTTCACAGTGACAAAAAGTTAACTAACACATCTTTTTATTTGCTAAGTTCTGCATGTGTAAAACATTAGGCTCTTTATGTATTATAACCTTATTCTATGCAACCATGATAGAAAATGGACATATTCAAGAGCTTGCCTGCATTCTTGCCATTAAAAGTGTTTTTTTCTCTGGCATCTTTCATCTCTTGACCTGACTTAAATGTTTCTTTGTCATTCGATAACTCAAGAAAGCAGAATCCAGCCTAAAAGGTAGGGCAGACTATGAACCAAAATTGAACTCTCTCTATTAAGATGTTTTATTATCCCCTCAAGGAACATCTATAAGGAAAAAATAAAAATGATCCGTAACTCTCTTGAGATGCATCTGATAGGCTTTCAGTTTGGTATATTCTAACAACTACATAGGCTTTTGAAAGACACTGTTAGTGCTACATTACCAGGTTTCCTTATTTGCCAGTACAGGGAGAAGAAGGAGGCAGCATAGACCAGGAAGGAAGCATTGCATTTAGACATATGCTTGGAGCTGTGTCCTAGTTTCCCAATTTATTAGAAGAGAGACTTTGGTCAGGGTCAAGGCTAACTCCCTTGAGCCTCAGATTTTGTTTTTACACACATAACCTGAGATTGAATGAGTCCAAAAGAAAAAAACGTTAGCCTTCTTCTTTTCCCTTTGTAGTCTTGCCATTGTTTTATACTCTAGAATGGGCCCTGGAGCAGAAACATAAAACCTTGAGCTTGATCTTATTACTTCCTGACATTTTTGTCAAGCCAAGAGACTTGGAAAGATAACACAAACTTTCTCTTAATATCATCCTTTATGATTTACAGTGGTATCTACACATGTACTTATTTTTCCTTTCAAGCATTTGTTTGATTTCCATGAAGCATGCTGTTCTATACTCAAGGACACATTGGTAAGCAGAAATAGACCCCAAGGAGCTATAGTCAAGAGGGTTGGTAAACATTTAGCAAATAATCACACACGTACAATTATGAACCAGAGTAAATACAGGTTGAGTATACTTTATTCAAAATATTTGAGGCCAGAAGTGTTTTGGATTCTGGGTTTCTTCAGATTTTGGAACATTTGCATATACCTTATGAGATATATATTGGGGATGCAGAATGAAAAACTCTGTCTTATAAAGATATATACTGTGAAATTCCATTTATATGATATTGCAAAATAGGGAACAATAATGTACTCTGGAATATATTTTTAAGAATTAAAAAAGGCAAGCATGTAAAACTGTAAAATCACAAAGGATTAAGTTACAAGATAATAAAAAATGTGTAAAGAAGTATGACCTAAATAATAACTTACCCCTTTCCAACTATTACTCTTTTCTAAGCACTTTACATGATTCATGTTGTTTAATCCCTATGAAGGAATTTTCAAAACTATTGCTAACTTGTAGTATCTTTTTAAAAATATTTTCAGAACTTGGGTAACTAAGGATAACTGAAACCATGGAAAAGAAAACAGCAAATGTATAATTCCATGAAGCCATAAAAGGAAAAAAGAATAAATGAGGGTCAGGGAGGACTGAGGGCAGAATCCCAGGGAACAGCAGTGTTTGAAGGTCATAGAAAAGTATGACTTTCCAAAGGAAAATGATAAGTATTAAAAAGAATGGGAACAAGAAATTCCCAAGTCTTGTGACACAAGGTTAAAAAGATGAGGGCATAAAAGTAACCTTAAGGACATGAAATATCCATAGTGCAGATTTCCAAGGTTAGCTATGGAAACATAATGTCAAAAGTGGTGGGATTAGGATGGGTTTAGGAGGAGCACATAGATTC
This sequence comes from Sciurus vulgaris, assembly GCF_902686455.1. Lineage (NCBI taxonomy): Eukaryota > Metazoa > Chordata > Mammalia > Rodentia > Sciuridae > Sciurus > Sciurus vulgaris. The sequence goes on from NC_136464.1 coordinate 44,229,437, forward strand.
CCTAGCCCCCTTCAGAAATTATTTTAGGCAACTGACAAAACTCACATCAGGAGGGCTCATGATTCTGATGAGAATATATGCAGAGAGAAGGTAAATTCATTGAATATGTATTTTCTTTTCCCTAATTCATAAACTGGTTCTGTCCCTGAAAACCATAGTTATATGAAACTTGTTAATTCAAAAAATGCAGAGGCAGAATATAGCCAGCCACTTCCCCTCCTGTGTTCTAAGAACAGGTTAGCTGTCCAGACCCATGAGAGAATCAAGGAAGAACAGAGGTGACATAGCTTACATAAATTTTCCTGGAAATGTCCTCCATCTGGTTCTTCTATGGGTGACACTAAAGAAAAGGTGTGCATACAATTTAGCATTTCTTAGAGTTAAAGGACTCCTTAAACCTCATTTTGTTTAATAGCTTTCAAAATTTTTACATGTACTAGAGTTCATTTAAAAAAAAAAAAATCTTCCCTGTAACTTAAATGTGCACACACACGCACACACACACACATACACACACACAATATGATTTTGCTCCAAATCACTGGAATGTCTCTAAAGGTAAGGGGTAAAAAAAAGTAAGTGACTCATTCAGAATTCCTCAGCTATTAGGTACCTTAACTAGAATTCGAAATCCATTTCTTCTAACCATCATGTACTCTGGAATTTAAAATAAATTGTGAAGCTAGAAACTCTCCCAGATACCTAGGACCAAAAGAAAGACAAGTGCAAAGGAAAGGGAAGCTCTTCTTTATCATAATTGTCTGCAACAGGACATGGCTGGCCCTTTCTTGTAGGCATCTGGAAGGCAGCTCCTCTTAACAAGATTCAAAATGTGAATGAAGACGACAGAGGCATAGTGAAGGCAGACATACCTAAACAAGATTCTTTTCTTCTTTAGAGTAGTATTTCTCAGTCCTGACTCAGGAGTGCTTTAGTGGTTGTTTGGATTAAATCACAGGTGCTCAGTACTTAATGTTTGAGAAGACAATGAACACTGACAAAAAGTTATGAAGATGTCAACACTTTATCCAGGAAAAAAAATGCCAACATGTTCACAAGCACAGTATTTTTCATATCTTGTGGGTGTCTTCCTTAGTCCCCCAGATACACAAGTAGGACATCCCTGGACTTCATTGTAAATTCCCTTAATCTGGAATGAGGGACATAATTTCATCAATATTCTCCAACTTCAGCCATGATTTAGTTTCTAAAAGTTTAATTGTTTAAAAATGGTTTTAAGGACATGGGTTATTGGATATAATAGTCTGAAGAACAGGTCTGTCCTCCCTGGCCAGGTATCCATTGTAATTTAGAACCAGACACCTTAGTGTAAACATAGGAGTTGAGTCTCCAGTTATTAATGATGGAAGTGAAGATTCTGTTGAATTGAACATTACAGGAAGAAAATCTGGGTATATGTTAAGTGTCCCTGATCTCTGCAGGTGTTCCTAACACTAACCACCTGGAGTTCCCATCCCTACCTCAGCCAATGACACTGTGTAGAAGTGAATGTAGATCATGGGCCGGAGTCAGCCTTCCCAAATGTCAAAACCTAGACCTGCTGCCTATTAGCACTGTGATATTGAAGGACTTGCATATCAATGTCCCTTTTTAAAAAAATAGTATTGCTGTGAAGATTAATTTGAAACTATGCTACCTGGCATTTAATATAAGACACTGAATATGCAAACAGAAAAGATATACAATGGACAGGATATGACGTGACAGGTAAATAAAATTTGTGGCCACACACCCCTGAACAACCACCTCATTGGCTAGCAGACTAGGAAGCCAAACCATAGCCTCTGCAGAAACCTGTCTGGGGTGGTCAGGGCTTACTCAATGTCTGCTAGCTTCTCTGGCTTTTTCTTTTCTTTTCTTCTCCTTTTTTTCCCCTCTGCTTCCAACTCAAAACAAGTCAGAAGGAAAAAAAAAAAAATCAATTGTGCATCTCAAATCAATCATACAGGACACACCCACTTGCAATTAGCCATCCTCCAGCTTCCCCGTGCTAAGACCCTCAAGTCAGGGTGTACCTATAGTCTTCCCTTTTCCCCCACTGTAAAGCTTTTCCACCCTCTCACCTGTGCAAATACAAATGATGGGGGCCCCCTCCCTTGCTTTAGCAATCTCTGATTAATGAGCTTCTTCTTGTTCTCCTTTGGTTAGACTTTGATTTCTTGTACAAGTAGCTACTTAATAAATATTAGTTTCTTCCCCTATATGTCCATTTTGCCTCAGGTGGGTACTAAAATATCCCCCTTGATCTTCCTTTTGCCTTTTACAAATGATTCCGAAACACTTCTGGAGATTAAATGAAATCTTTAAAGATACATCCCTAATATGTGTCTTATTTTCCAGACAGGGTGGTATTTCCCAGGTCACTGCTAAGTAAAGAATGTCTTGAGATTCTTGGTATTCCTGGTTAAGAGAATTGTGACAGTGACCAGAGTGAGGGAGAGAGGACTTTGGCTTAATAGAGACCAAGTGGTATGTGTGTGTTATACTTAAGGCCCAACTTAATCTCTTTCTCTTTTATAAGCTGTCACTGGTCAGTGGGAGGTGGGGGAGAAGAGGTTCCCAAATGGAAAAGCTGACATTACTTCATCCTTCAATAATATAAAAAAAAAAAAAAAAAAAACCTTCCATTAAACAACCATAGAAAAAGTGTAAGACCTGTGTGAATCTTCTGTTTCCATGTCTGTCTTCCTTTCTAACTTCAAAAATAAGCAATTGGGAAAAAGCTGTCGGGTGGAACTGATCTCTTTGGCATCAGTCTGTTCAGTGTGGCCTGGATGTTATTCACCAAGGGGTTCTGCAGGTATTACAAACACTGGCAAGAATTCTTTGGAGTCTATTGGGCAGAAGAGATGTGCATGCATCATCCCTTCCAGAGCTGAGCAAAAGCTGGGAAGAGGGATGACTATTCACAGGGGCCCAAATTATCTGGAAAGCAATTTGCTAGAGTCCTGCGATTAAGTTAATAAGATATGAGCCATATGCTGGCTTGAACATGCTAATTCCCTGGGTCCCCTGAGTGTTTTAAGAGGATAATGGCACAGGCCACTCCAAAAACAAAGTTCCAAAGATGGGGTTTCTTGTTTGCTATTCTCTGTGCCTTTGAGAGAGATGATCTGTAGCTACCCAGGCTGCCTGACCTTAAAGCTCCCTTTAATTTGGAAAGCAAATGATTCATTTGTCCTGTTAAGCAGTATCAAGGTGTTGTGAATCAATTGCGCACCTATTTAGAATGCAAATTACACAGACAGAACCTTTCACATCAGGACAAGCAATAAACTCTGAAGGACAGTTTCTATGCCTGCGTGGCAATAGAAACAGTCTTTGGAACACACAGAGTGATAATAGACAAAGTTGGTTTGGGGTAGGCAAATTGTCTACTAACTTGACCCTCTCTCTGCCCCAGCACACTATCTAGTTGCATGTCACAGCAGGTCTCAAACATCAGGTCTTCCCTAGTAAGTCAGCCCACCTTATAGCACTGGCTCTCCAATGGCCACATTGGCATCTCTCATGGAGGAGAAAGTCATACAAGACAATTAACTATATGTGGAACTCCAGTTTATCTCACTTGGTTCTGGATTATGGGCTGTGATATAAAAGAGAAAAATTTCTTCCCTAAGGTTTTTGCTTTGCTTTGGTCAGAATGACAACAGTGTGGGCAGTAGACTTGAGTGATCATTCCTAAATATGCTTCTCCTACTTTATTCATAGATTCAGTCATTCATTGAAAGAAGTGCCCTTATTAAATGTTCACTACATGCCAGTCACCAGGTCAGATGAGTGGTTCAAAGGAAAGAAACGACTAGAGTTTCTGCTGGCAGAGAAGATGCATGACCTAGAACAACTATCCCATCACTGAAGGTTCTAGTAGGGATAAAGATTGGAGCAGGACCATAAATGTGGAATTGGTCTATCACTCGTAATTTGTTTATCTATAGATAAGGTAATGCACGTGTATGTGAATCTACTTAAACTACACCCAGAGGACCATCTAACACTGAAAGACTTCAAAAGAAGAATCCAAGTCCTAAGTGTGGTATGTTACCTCAACCCAGAGGGATTCACAATCTAGAAGTATGCATATCAAATATTATATCAGATTATGCTCAAAGATTTTACCAGTTACACAATACACATTAGAACTAATTTTTTTTCAAAATCATTGTAATATTTATTTCTTTAAATATTGGATCATTTCTTAGCATGTTTAAGACTTTCTCAATTTGTATCTTTATAATCTTTGCCTTGAAATATACTGACGATCATAACTTCGCACAAAGAAACATTTTTAATATTCATTAATAGAACTTATTTCATGAGGCCTAAGAGGAACCTGCTTGTAATTTTTAATAGCAAAAAATTAAACTGCTTAATACATGTGCTTGGCTATTTGGGTAGAATAAATAGGACCTCATATTCACCCTTGTGTAATTCATAAAATCGGAATAAGAGTTTGATGAACCAGGCACTTGAACCCCTCACAATAGTGTCCTAGAACTAGAATTCCATTTGCTCCTGTATCCTTCACAATTAAAAAAAAGACCCTGCCGCTGGACCTTACAAGAATAAAAGTCGCTATGAAAATAATTGTTGCAATTGCCTTTGGGTAAGTCTTTCATGCAGAGGCTTCACGTCAAATTTCTGTTCTTGACAGAGAGGGCTTCCACAAGCTCACAAGAATTGTGATTGGCATAATCCTGCTTAGCTAATGAATGTCCCTGTAGGTGGCAGTATTTAGTTTGAAACCTGCTTTCATTGTGTATCACCCACTACAGCTCATGGTGAGAACAGATTTAGTTTTCCCATGCTTCAATTTGGGGGAAGATAGCAATATTTATCAAAGAGTCTAAATACAAATGGTCATGTTGAGGTAGATCAGCTTGGGACAGACAGGTTCCTGAAGGAAATGATGCTCCTGTGAGGCTTCGAGGTCTCTCCAATTGTGCTCCAGTTTTTATGGATTTGAAACTGAATCAGTCATTTCCCAAACCTACCTTACAGTTCCATGGGAAGAACATCAGCTCAAGAACGAAGCATGTGTCCCTGGAATCCAGTTCCCTCACTCTTTCACTTTCGACCTCAGGAAATGTTTGAATGTCTCCAATGCTCTATCAAGTCCCTCTGTAATTCTTTGATGGTAGAGAATGAAACACAACTGGGTGAAAGAAATATGACCTTTTGAAAAAGAGAGAAGCCCATGATATGGATGAGAAAAGAACAAAAGAACAAGGGGAAGACTTTTCTGAGTCATTCAGGGCTTTGATGAAGAGTTATTTACTGAGGAACAGCGCTCTTACACAGTTATTTAAGAAATACAGTTTACTTAATAAAATGATATGAGGGCTGGGGATGTAGCTCAGTGGTAGAGCACTTGCCTAGCATGAGTAAAGTCCTGGGTTCAATCCTCACCTCCTGTCAAAAAAGCAAAAAGGGGCATATGGATTTAGCTGTATATTATGGCAACATCATCCCCCTTTCACTCCATTTTCCTTATCTGAAATGCGGGCTACATATCAACAACTGTAGGATAATTTTGAACAATAAGGATAATGTTTGTGAAGTAAGTAATACAGTATAAAATAGGCACTTAAAGAATAACAGCTATTATTATCATGATTGTTAATGATAAAATTCCAGGGTAGTAATGGGACTGTGTTGTGGCAGTGGTACCCCTGGGCAGGTAAGGAGAGAAGGAACAGCCATATATGAAAGAAAGGGGATGAGGGGGAAGGTGTGAGGGTTTTACTTTACGAAAAGAAAAGAAGAGCATCAATTTTCAGACAGACTGTACATGAAGAGACACACAGAGACTGAATATGAACACTGAAAGATACTCGAGGCATTTGAGCGGTTTGAATACCAGGAGTGAGGAATTACAGCAGGAGATAAGCCTATAATGTAAATAAGTACCAGGTCAGGTCAGGCAAGGGCAAGAAGATTCCTTTCTGACCTGGTAATTCTTAAGTACCCCAATTTATTATGCAAAACCTAGGCATATTATAGGTTGGATGTCCTTCGTAAAAGAATCCAAAATCTAAAATTCTCCAAAATTCAAGGCCAACATGAGTTTTGAGTACCAACAGGACAGCCAAATTGGAAAATTGCACAAAACAAAAACTGCTTTATGTACAAAATTATCACAATATTGGATATAATTACCTTTAGTCTTTGTGTACAAGGCATATATGAAACATAAATGAATTTTGTGTTTAGGCATGAGATTCATTCCCATGAAATCTCATTGCATACACCAATATTTCAACTGAAAAAGTCTGAAAATTGAAACACATCTGGTTTCACACACTTCAGGTAGGAGATATTCAACCTGTAGATCATTTAATTTTCAGAGCAAGCCTGCATGTTAGGTATTAATATCCCCATTCCACAGATGAGAAAACTGGCATTGTGGGTCACATTAAAAGTGTGCATATTATTCTTTTAGTGACAGAGAGCTTATGAGAAGGAATGACATAAATTAATGCAGTCGCCAGGAAAGCTGGCCTCCCAGGAGACTCAGAAAAGTGAGACCACAGAGCTACCTTGCAGGTCTTTTCAAACGGTATGTCAGGAGCCACATGGCTGAAGCAGGAACCAGAGACATCTGTCAGCAGAAAGGCTAGGCTTGGCTGGCTCCAGCTGGGGAAGGTTCTCCTGGGGAGACCTGTCATCCAGGGGCTGCCAGCTCGTTCCATATCCTCTCCTCCCTCTGCCCACATACTTTCCCTTGCCAGATGCAGGTACCAAGGGAGGACGACAGCAATCTCATAATTGTGGGGAGAATAGGTAGCCTGAGCTTAAAGCACTGCTGTGGAACAGCAACGACCTTGACTGAGAGCAGCTATTTCTGCAAAGTGCACTCAGCTTTCCGAACAGTTCATAAGCACAGCCCACAGTGAAGAGATGGAAACAAAAAGAATAGTGGACCACAGATGTGAAAATGGGATCGTGTGATTGAAACCCAGAATTTCTGAGTGGAAACTAAAATTACTAATGGGAGGTACTGAGACTCTGAAGGAAAGACGGATTTCTGAAAATGTGGTGGTATGTGACTGACTAGCAGATGCCAAGAGGAAAGAATCTTAGAATTGTCTTTCTGGATCTACCCCTAGGTGCTTGGCGGTGGCTGGAAGTCCTACTTGCTCTTACAGAATATTAAACTGGTTCCAGGGGCTGGAGTTGTGGCTCAGTGGTAGAGAACTGGTGTAGCATGTGTAAGGCACTGGGTTTGATTCTCAGTGCCACATGTAAATAAATTAATAAAATAAATAAACTGGCTCCATCTGAAGAAGGAGCTGTGAATGGGGACAAGAAATCCTAAAAGTTCTCAGAATTGGTCCAACATTAAGGAGCTCATCTTTTCTTCTCCCTTTCCTAACATTTGAGAAAAATGAAGCTGAGAAAGTGAATGATTTACTCCAGGTCAGATACATTCACTGATCACTAGACCCCCCACTAAGATCCCAAAAGTTTTGCCATAAAGACAAGTCAATGAGTCTTAAACATAGCCTATTTATCATGGTCAAAATCACCTTTCCATGTCTCGGAAAGCATTTTAATGAGGGATTAATAACGAAGAAATGTCAAAAGTCCATGGTTATCAGAAAAAAAAAAAAAAAAAATCACTACAGCCCAGACTTCTATTAGATAATCATGGGGTCAGGGGATGGGGCAGTGGGATGGGAGAGATGAAAAGATTCCAGTTCTCAGCTGGGCCAGGTGTTTCCAGCATGTTAACACAGCAGCTCTTCAGCTGAACAGAGGTATCTTTTTGCCATATATGTACACCCAATGTACAGACTGCTTCTACCAAGAATCCTGCAAATTATTTGTGATATCTTAATATTCAAACTCTATAACTTTGATGAATGAGACTAACAACGTGAGACCGTATGACAGGATGAATTTTGAAAGAGAGACCAGGGTCTTTTGCCAAGTTTACAGAAGGTTGCTAATGGGCAGAATTTTCTTCCTTTTATTTTTGTAAACAATCTCTTTCTACTATTGTTTGTTGGCGCTGGGAACTATAAAATTATTTTGACATAGACCTGAAACATATATAGCACTTTTATAAATTATCAATTTTATTATTCATTGACAAGAATATTCATCCCAGACAGCAATAGCAAGCTTAAGGTCTAGTGCTTAAGATTTCAAGGAACAACTTCATCCAACTGATTTTATATTTACTAAGGGATTCAGGAAAATGAAAATTACAAAGCCCCCATGTTCAAATAAAAGAATCAATGTTGGAAATAAAGACAGCTTTTTTATTACTTATTGAGTATCTTCCATTCTATCAGCCAGAGCAATAGTGGAAGAGACATAATCTTTGCCTTACAGGTGGAAAAGTACTGATATTTTTTGAGCATGTGATATAGATTATACATGCTGACATTTTTCTATTTTTTTTTTTTCTTTACAGTGGTGGGGCTAGAACTAAGGGCCTTGCTCAAGCTAAGCAAGCACTTTACCACTGAACCATCTCAAAGACATTTTTCTTATGCATAAATGTTACTTACTTGTGTTACTCATATTAATTCATTGATGTTTAAAACAACCTTATGAACTATTTTCCACAATGAACTGAAATTCCAAGAGGTTAGTTCACTTGAGCAATGTCACACAGTTTGTGTCATAACCAGAATGAAACCCACTTCTGTTTTATTCCAAGTCAATAGAGTTTTTACTTCATTACTTTGAGAAGTATAGGACATCTGCCAGAGCCCAAGCAAGAACAAGAGTGCGTGCCAGGGCTGGATACCAGATACATCTGTCACCTATTGGCAGATTCACTAGATGCAATATACGAATAGCTCTGCTAAGGGGCCTGCAAATTCCTTTGATATCTTCATATCTGACATCTGTAACTTTGATGAATGAAGCTATCCCAGGGTGAGAGTTTGTGACAGGGTGGAAGAGGGCTTATCTTTCTCACCTATGATTAAAAGGACAGGTGAGAATACCATTGGTCCCCAACTGCTGATGGTTTGACTTACAATTCAACTTTACAAGAATGTGAAAGCACACACATATACCATTCTGTTTTTAACTTTCAGCACAGTATTCTATAAATTACATGAGCTATCCAATAGTTTATTATAAAGTATGCTCTGTGTTAGATTATTTTGCCCAACTGTTGGTTAATGTAAGTGTTCTGAGAACATTTGCTTTTATTTATTTTTAATTGACAGAGAGTTAATCGTACATCTTTATGGGGCACAGTGTGATGTTTTGGTGTACTTACACATTATGTATTGATCAATTCCTCAATTCAGAATATTATATTATGCATCATTGCAAACATCTGTCATTTCTTCATGGTAAGAACAGTTGAAATCCTCTCTTCTATTTTGAATTATGCCATGTTGCTAACTATAATCACTGTCTGTGTGGTAAGACGCTAACATATTCCTTCTATCTGGCTCCAATTTTGTACCTGTTAAGCAATTTCCCTTCAACCCCTTCTCCCCTACGCTCTTCCCAGACTCTGTAACCTCTATTTTATTCTCTACTTCTATGAGATCAACTTTTAAGCTCCTTATGTTTTAAGTGAGAGCATGCAGTATTTGTCTTTTTGTGCCTGATTTAGTTCACTTAACACAACATCCTCCTGTTATAAGTTGCCACAAATGACAGGATTTTATCCCTTTTCATAGCAGAGTAGTTAGTATTTCATTGTGTATTGATGAGTTAATTATGAAGTACTGAAAGACACCTAGGTTGATCCCATACCTCAGCTATTATAAATAGTGCCATAATAAACTTGGGAGTGCAGGTAACTCTTTGATATATTGATTTCAATTCCTTTAGACGTATATCTAGTAGGGGATCTATGGATCCAATGATACTTCTATTTTTAATTTTTGTCAAACTTCCATACTGCTTTCTGTAAGGACTGTGCTGATTTACATTCCCACCACCAGTGCACGAGAGTTCCCCTTTCTCCACATTCTTGACAGCTTTATTTTATTTTTTTTTAACATTTTGATTATAGTCATTCTATCTGGGGTGATACGGAAACTTATTGTGGTTTAGATTTGTGTTTTCTTGGCACTTAGTGATATTAACCCTTTTTTCATATACTTGTTTGAAATTTGCATGTCTGCTTTTGATATATATATATATGTATATATTCAGATCATTTGCCCATTATTTAATTTGATTACTTGTGCTTTTTGCTGTTGAGATGTTTTAATTCTTCATATACTCTGAATTTTAATCCTGTTTCATATAGATAGTTTGCAAATATTTTCTCCCATTCTCATTCTATAGGTTGTTTTCTCACTCATTGGTTATTTTCTTGCTGTGCAAAGGCTTTCTAGTTTTATCTATTTTTAGTTTGGCAATTGTACTTTTGCATCCTTGTTCAGTAAAATCCCTGCTCAGAACAATCTTATAGTATTTCTCCTTGTTATTTTATAGTTTCAGATCTTATAATGAAATTTCTGGTCCCTTTTAAGTTGATTTTTTAATATGTTGAGAGGCAGGGTCTCATCTCTCTTCTAAATGTAGAAATCTAGTTTTTTCAGCACCATTTATTGAATTGAATGCCCTTGCCTGCATGCATGTTCTATATTCCTTTGACAAAACTCATTTGACTGTGGGGTTTGCTTCTGGGTTCTTGTTTTTGTTCCTTTGTATTGCGTGTCTATACTCATGGCAGTTCCTTGCTGTTTTGGTTAATCTAGCTTGGTAGTTTCGAGTTGGGTAGTGGGAGATCTCCCAATTTTGTTCTTTCTCTTCAATATTGTTTTGGCTATTTGGGATCTTTTATGATTCCTTGGGAATTTTCTTTTTTTAAAGAGATTAAAGTTTATAATTTTTTGTTGTCAATGGATCTTTATTTTATTTATATGTGGTGCTGAGAATTGAACCCAGTGCTTCACACATGCTAGGCAAGCACTCTACCACTGAGAGACCACCCCAGCCCTCCTTGTGAATTTCTATTGCAGTGAAGTATGACATTGCTGTTTTGATAAAGATTGCATTAAATCTATAGATCACTTTGGGTAATATGAACATTTTACTGATTCATCCAATCTATGAACACGGGATGTCCTTCCATTCATCTGTGCCCTTACATTTCTTTCATCAATGTTTTAGAGTTTTTATTGGAGAGGTCATTTACTTCTTGGTTAAATTTATTCCTAGGTATTTGGGTTTTTGTAGCTATTATAAATGTGATTGTTTTCTTAATTTCATTTTTAAGATATTTCATTATCAATGTATAGAAATTCTATTGATTGTTGTAAGAAAATTTTGTATCCTGCAACCCTACTGAATTCATTCATTAATTATGATAGCATTTTTGGATTTTCTATGTTTATGGTCACATCATCCTTCAAACAGGGTCAATTTCACTTCCTTTATTTCCAATTTGGATGCCTTCAGAATGCATTTAAGGCAGGCTTGGCTAAGATAATGTTCAGTAGGTTAGGTATGGTAAGTGCATTTTCAAATTATGATGAGTTTATCAGGACATAGCCCCCCTTGTGTGTTGAGGAACTTCTGTAATATGCTTAACTCTTTGACTCCAGAGTTCATCCCATTCAAGTTTCAAAGCTCAATAATACATTTTGTTATTCTCTGAGGTGAAGAGACCTTAGATGAATCCCTGGTCAAAGTTTTCTCTTGTCATTCCCAATACAAAAAAAATTATTCATACTCAGAGGAAATGAGATGATATCTACTGGTATCCAAGTTGTTGAGTAGGTTAATATACTATATTAACCCCTTTCACTTTGGAGCCTCTATATTTGTCTTTTGGCCAAATGAGGTCAATTTTTTGCAACATATTTTTGAGGACACCACAAGAGATACATGTAAAAATTGACATTTCTTCCACCTTTAACATTTATCACCTAAAATCAACTTGACTTTTCCCATGGGTCTCTTCTTGTTTCCACCTACCCCAAAGTCAATAATTTTCCAGAAGCCCCTCCCTTACTGCCTACCTTGAACACTACTAGTGACAGGGTGACACTCAAATCAACCAGCAGCCAGCACATTGTGGTAACACAGTATCTTCTTCTTAACAGATGACAGACCATAGTATGTCTTGGACTAGTAGTACTGCAGTATTCCATGGTATCAACATGTTCTGCTTAAAGGGAGAGAAGGAGGGATACAAACTCTTCATTCACATCTCCACTTTTTTTCTTCTCTATCATATGCTTCAAGCAGAGTGGTAAGAGGTCATAGGAGAGCTTATTGATGACTTCACAAAACTTAAGTTTCCTAGGAATAATATCTCTATCTATAAGATTAATTGTTTATAAAAATGATTAGACAGTAGCAATTTCCTGGGCTGCAATATATCAAAACTATACATGGTTATGGTGAAATTTAGAATAAATTTAATAACTCAGAATAACTCAGAAGACAAAGGTTAAAACCTTACATGTGCTGCTATGTTTCTGGATGACTTTCCAAAATACTGTCTCTCTCAAAGCCCTATTTTCTTATTCAAAAATATGGAGTGGAAAAACCAAAATAGAAACTACTTGTGTACTCTACACCTAATTAGTAATTCAAACATCAATAATTCTTTTGTTTTTCTAGACAGATGTAACTGCACAATCTTTCATAGCTCAGCCCTCAGGTAGTGGTCAGTATTCCATGGGATTTTACATAAAATATAAAAATCCACGTATTGTCTCTGAAAAGCAAATCTCAAATATACCTCTTGCATTTTATGATTCTTTTTCTTAGTGCTTAAGGAAGACTATGAGATGGCATTCATCTGGTCTGTTTGTTCTATTTTGCAGTACTTTTCCTTTTTCAATGATCCTTTAAATTCATTAGCTGATTTACTTTTCATGATAAAAGAGGAGAGAATTAAATTTTGTTCTCATGTGTATCAACTAACAATTCCTACAACAATTCCTTCAAAAAGCCAATCTAGAACTCAGTAATTTAAAATAATAAGCAGCTATTATTTCTCAATAGCCTATTGGTCTATTTCATGATTCTGGTCTCAGCAGGACTCAGGTGTCTACAATGAGCTGGGAACTGACTTGCAGGGACAGTCTAGGAGTACGGTTGCTATTTAGAAAGTTGGAAAACTTAGGGTGTCTTTCAAATGACATTTCCCTTTCTAAAGTCTGATCTGGGATTCCTCAGATAACTGCTATGGGACTCTGTGCAATGCCTCTTGAGGCAATGGTCAGTAATGTTACCTCCTTTTATTAGCCAAACTGGATAATGAGGCCAACTTGGATTAAATGAATGGGAAAATAGACTTCTTAGACACCCTGCTAAAAATCATACAATTCCTGGTCACCTTCCAAATAATGCCTACAACCCAGCAATATTTCCTGTGACCCTTTCCTGCTGATTCTTTTTCTTATCATCCATGCCCTACTCCTTCAGAATAATTACTTTCTGATTCTTAGCATTAGATGGCATATAAGTATATTTTTTAATAAATGAAATCATAAGTGCATTTTTCTGCTTCTCTGGTCTAACACCATGCTTTTAAAAAATCTTTTCAGTTATCTACAATTGCAGGATCCATCCTGACATTATCATAAAGCATGGAATAAAACCCACTCCAATTCAGCCCCCAGCACCCCCTCCAAGTCCCCTCCCTCCACTCCACAATCCCTCTTTATGTATGGTTTACATTTGTTTTTTAAATTAGCGCCCTGTAGATACACCCAATGCCAGGACCCAATGCACCACATCCATGCATGCACTTAGGAAAGTCCAATCAGAATCATTTCACTGTTCTTCCCTTTTCCTGTTCCTTTTTCCTACTCCTCAATCCCCTTTGTCTATTCTACTGATAATTCCTCTGTTTTGATGAAATACCCTCTCCCTTTCTTTTCTTTCTCTCCCTCACCCTGAATTTAGATTATCTTTCAGGTGTCAAAGAAATAGTTCCAACATTGACCTTTTGAGGACTGACTCATTTCACTTACCCTGATAGTCCCCAGGTCCCTCCATTTACCAGCAAATACTCATTCTTCTTTATGGCTGAGATATATACATATATATATATATATATATATATATATATATATATATATTCATTTATCTGTCATAGGCACCTAGATTGGTTCCATAGCGTGGCTATTGTGAATTGTGCAGCTATAAATCTTGATGTGACAACATCACTGTAGTAGGCTGATATTTAAATCTTTTGGATATATACCAAGGAGTGGGATAGCTGGGTCATACAGTGGTTCCATTTCTAGTTTTTTAGGGAATCTTCATTTGCCAAGTTGTTGCACTAATTTGCAGTCCTACCAACAATATATGAGTGTACTTTCTTCCCCATATTCTCACCATAATTGCAATTGATAATTGCCATTCTGATTGGAGTAAGATGAAATATTGTAGTTTTGATTTGTATTTCCCTAATTGCTAGCAATTTTGAGCATTTTATTCATATATTCATTGACCATTGGTATTTCTTCTTTTGAGAAGTGTCTGTTAAGTTCTTTTGCCCATTTAATGATTGGGTTATTTGGTTTTTCAATATTAAATTTGTTGAGTCCTTTGTTTATTCTGGATATGAAATCCTTATCTGAGGAGCAGGTGGAAATCAATATTCTCCCATTCTGTAGGTTTTTTTATTCATGTTCTTGTTTACTTTGGTGTCAGGAAGTTTTTTAATTTGATGCCATCTCATTTATTGATCTTTTTTTATTCTTGTGCTGTCAGAGTCTTATTAAGGAAGTCAGTTTCTGTGTCAACATGCTGGAGTGTTGGGTTTACTCCACATTTTCTTCTATCAGTTGCAGGGTTTCTGCTATAATTCCTAGGTTTTTGATCCACTTTAAGTTGACTTTTGTGCAGGGTGAGATATAAGGGTTAAATTTCATTTTTCTATATATGGATTTCCAGTTTCCCCAGCACAGTTTGTTAAAAAGACTATCAATGTATGTTTTTGGAAACTTTGTCTATTATTAGATAACTGTTTATGTGAATTTGTATCTGTGTCTTCTGTTCTATTCCATTGGTTTTTATGCCTCTTTTGGTGCCAAAACCATGCTGTTTTTGTTACTATAGCTCTGTAGTATAATTTGAGGTCTGGGATTGTGATGCCTCCTACTTTGCTCTTCTCACTATATATTGCATTGGCTATTCTTGGTCTCTTATTTTTCCATATGAATTTGAGAACTGATTTTTCTAGTTCTGTAAAGGATGTTATTATGGTTTGTATGTAAGCTATCCCCCAAAACTCATGTGTGAGACAATGTGACAGGGTTTAGAGGAAAAAGGATTCACTCAATCAGTGAATTAATCACCTTATGGGATCGAGTGGTTATTGAAGGCAAGTAGGGTGTGCTTAGAGGAGGTGGAACATTGGCAGCATGGCTTTAGGATATATATTTGTATCTGGCAAGTGGAGATCTCTCTCTCTCTCTCTCTCTTTCTCTGTCTCTGTCTCTGTCTCTCTCTCTCTCTCTCTCTCTCTCTCTGCTTCCTGATCATTGTGTAAGCTGTTCCCTCTGCCACACTGGTCAGTCATGATGTTCTCTTGCCTCATCTTGATCCCTGAAGAATGGAGTCTGCTGTGTATGCACTGAGACCTCTGAAACCATGAACCCCTAAATAAATTTTTCCTTCCCTACAATTGTTCTGGTTGGGACCTTTATCACTGCTGAAAAAAAGCTGACTAAAACAAATGTCTTTGGAACTTTG
This sequence comes from Sciurus vulgaris, assembly GCF_902686455.1. Taxonomy (NCBI): domain Eukaryota; kingdom Metazoa; phylum Chordata; class Mammalia; order Rodentia; family Sciuridae; genus Sciurus; species Sciurus vulgaris. The sequence continues at coordinate 44,245,109 of NC_136464.1, forward strand.
ATAAGGATTGTGTTGAATCTCTATAGATCTTTTGGTAATATTGCCATTTTGACAATATTAATACTGGCTAACCAAGAACATGGCAACTTGAGAGGCCATTTAACACAATGTCCTCCAGTTCATCTGTGTTGCTACAAATGACAGGATTTTATCCCTTTTCATAGCAGAATAGTTAGCATTTCATCGTGTACTGAGCTTTCCATGAAGTGTTGATAGGACACCCTCATTCCATACCGTCACTGTTGTAAACAGTGCCATAAGAAACATAGGGGTACAGATAACTCTTTGATATACTGATTTCATTTCCATTAGATGTCTACCTGGCAGGGGATCCCTGGATCCAATGATACTTCTATTTTTAATTTTTGTAGAACTTCCATACTGTTTTCAGCAATGACTCTACTAATTTACATTCCCATTAGCAATGCATGAGTTTCCCTTTCTTCACATTCTTGACGGCAATTTTTTCTATTTTTGGCTTTTTGATTATAACCATTCTACCTGGGGTGATATGGAACCTTATTGTGGCTTTGATTTGTGTTTACTTGGCACTTAGTGGTGTTGACCCTTTTTTATATACTTGTTTGGGATTTGTGTATCTGCTTTTGATAAATATCTATTCATATCATTTTCCCATTATTTAAATTGATTATTTGTGTTTTTGCTGTTGAGATGTTCTTTATATACTCTGAATTTTAATCTCTTTTCATAAAGATACTTTGCAAATATTTTCTCCCATTCTATAAGTTGTTTCCTCATTCAGCTGGTTATTTCCTTTGCTGTACAAAAGCTTTTTAGTTTGATGTGATCCTATCTATCTATTTTTAGTTTGGCAACAGTACTTTTACATTCTAATTGGCGGGTTGCTTCTTCATTTCCTTGCTGATATATCTTGAAAATCAATTTTAATGTAAAACAGTTTATCAGTTATTACCATTGCATTAAGTGCTTTCTGTACACTGTTTTTACTCTTATTCTCATAGTTACAAAGTTTTCCCCCAATATTTCCTTCTAGAAAAAAATTGTTTCAATTTTTACAGTTATATGTATAATACACCTTGAATTTATTTGGGTGTATGAAGATTCACATGTCTTTAAAATATTCATATACACCAGACCCAGGACCATATTAGAAAGACCAGAAAGACCATGGCTTCCACTTATCTGTAATAACATTTTTGTCTCAAATAAAGATCCATGCATTCATTGGTATATTTCTAGACTTTATTTTCTTCCATTGAATGTTTACACTTGTTCTAATATTATACTGATTTAATTGCTACAACTTCATATCATTATATCTACTATTGCAATTCCTCTAAACTTCTTCAAGATTATTCTGAATATTTCTTGGCTTTTGTATTTCAATGTCATTTTGAATACCAGGTTGTCAATTCTATGACAGCCTACTTGCTAGCTTTATATTTAGAATTGTGTTGAATGTAGAGATCAATTTTGGGAAAATTATATAGTATTATTTACAGTGTTGGGTCTTCTAACTGATGCATGTTATAGTCCTCCATTTCTTTCTTTGTACTAATTTTATTTTTTTCTTTTTATTTGTTCTGATTAGCAGAATGCACTTTCAATACATGAGTGGATCCAGAGACTGTGGTATGTAAACTTAGTACTTTTCAATAAATGGTTTATAATTACTCTGTGGAGGACTAAAAAGAAAGCAGATTTAAAATTTCTACAAAGGTATCATGAGGTATCACCTCACTTCAGTAAGAATGCTTATTTGGAAAAGACAAAAAAAGATAACTGGTGCTAGACAGTAAAAGGAAATCCTTGCACACAATTGGTGAGATTGTAAACTAGTATAATCATTATAGAAAACAGTGTGAAAGTTACCCCCAAAATTAAAAGTAGGACCATTATATGATGTAGCAGTCTCACTGTTGCAGGTATATCCAAAGGAAATGAAATCACCATGTCAAAGAGATATCTGTTACTCTCACATTTATTGCAGCATTATTCACAACTATCAAGAAATCAAAACAGCATGAGTTCCATTCAGATGATGAATGAAGAAAATATGGTACATATACACAATGGAATACTATTCAGTTATTAAAAAGAATAAAATCCTGTTACTTGCAACAACATGGGGAACCAGAGATCATTACATTAAGTGATATAAGACAGGAACAGAAAGACAAGTACTTCCTAATCTCACTAATATGTGGAATATGAAAGAGTTGCTCTTATAGAAGTTGAGAGTAGAATGGTAGTTGACAAAGACTGGGAAGCATTAGTCAGGGAAAATGAATGGGGAACGTTTGATCAGTGGGTACTAAGTAGAAGGTAGGAGTAAACCTTCTGATGTTAACAGTAGGATGACAATAGATAATGATGTGTATATGGTATATTTCAAAAAGTTGGAAGGATTTTGAATGTTGTCACCAGAAAAAAATGACATGTTTCAGGAGATTAGTACATTTAACCTGATTTACACTTTACACAATACATACATAAATTGAAATATCACATTATCCAAATCTGTTTCCATGAACCAGTTAACATATATTAATATAAAATTAAATTAAATTAAAATTTAAATAAAGAGAAAACTTCCACACCTTGCTTTTTCATGACAAGCTCCATGATGCTCTTTAATAGCTCTGTGTGTGCATAGATGTCTGTGTGTAGCAAAGAGTATGAGGTAGAGCATTAAAATCATCATGAGGTACATTTAGGACACACACACACACAAATATCAAGGAAATATCAAGGAAGAAGTTTGAAATATCTGGAAGTACTGAACTTAGGGAAAGGTTTATTTGTGTATTAATTCCACATGTATTTAGGGACCAACTGTTACATTCTAGCAACTTAACTAGACCCTGGGAATGACATGGTGAACAAAATGCCTACAAAAAGCAAATGCTTCTACTCTGATGAGTCAGCTAGTAAGTTAGATTTTTGTCACTGTGACCAAAATATCTGACATAAACAATTTAAAGGAGGAAATACTTTTCATAGTTTCAGAGATTTTGGTCCATGATCCATTTCTTTGGGCCGGAGACAAGGTGGAACATCCTGGAAAAGGCAGAACATCACACATGCTAGGTGAGGGCTCTACCACTGAGCCACAACCCAGCCGCAGTATTCTTTTTTCTTTTTGGCCAGTGCAGGAGATTGAACCCTGGGCCTTGTGCTTGCAAGGCAAGCACTCTACCAACTGAGCTATACTCCCAGCCCCCTCATGAACTATTTTTTAAAGGGAAAAACATAAGCATAGTCATGTGCCAGTTGGGAAAATGTATTGAGGAACGGAAAATAGATTCACAAAAGAATTTCAAGATAATTTGAGGTTTCAAGAGTCTTAGGAACGTTGGGTTTTTATTGGAGCCTACGTTCCCCTCAAAGTCACTTTCTCCAGGATGTCTCGGTACGCTAGGAGTGTTGGGTGGGAATGTAAGATAAACAGGGTCAGTTTTAGGGCTTTATGGCAGCGTCAGCAGAGGATTATTATGTAAGGAAAGTGATAGGAGTTAAGAAAGGGAAGTTCTAGAGCTAGTTCTTGGGAGGTACGGAGGAAGAGGTAAAATCATATATTTGTGAAGACTAGGAGAAATAGAGGGAGTGTTGGTGTGCTGGAGAAATAGAGGGAGTGTTGGGGTGCTGGAGAAATAGAGGGAGTGTTGGTGTGCTGGAGAAATAGAGGGAGTGTTGGGGTGCTGGAGAAATAGAGGGAGTGTTGGTGTGCTGGAGAAATAGAGGGAGTGTTGGGGTGCTGGAGAAATAGAGGGAGTGTTGGGGTGCTGGAGAAATAGAGGGAGTGTTGGGGTGCTGGAGAAATAGAGGGAGTGTTGGTGTGCTGGAGAAATAGAGGGAGTGTTGGGGTGCTGGAGAAATAGAGGGAGTGTTGGTGTGCTGGAGAAATAGAGGGAGTGTTGGGGTGCTGGAGAAATAGAGGGAGTGTTGGGGTGCTGGAGAAATAGAGGGAGTGTTGGTGTGCACGTGTATGAGTGAGGGAGAGAACTGAAAAGATGAGAAGGCTCAAAGTAAAACATTGGCGTTTGAAGATCTAAGGTGGAGCATATCCAGATGCTGACACATCAGGGAGTTTCTGAGGGTGAAAGACAAAAGTGGCTGTATTTGAGAGGTCAAAGGTTTATAATGGTTGGGTTTGAGGGCAAAACACATAAGCATGGTAATGTCTCAATATGATGTCAGGAGTGGAGGCAAAAATGAAAATTAACAGTCCTCCAAAGCCCACAGTGTATGATGGAGATGATGATGCAAAAACCTAATGAAACTCTATTCAACATGAACAGGTTGTGGTCATGAGTCAGCTATTATCCTCAGTAAGCCTCAGATTTTTCCATTATAGTATGGAAATCGTATTTTCTCTCAAAGGACATGGACATCAATGTGTGCCACATTGCCTTTATACTATGTCTGATGAATAGTATGTACTTAAGAAAAAGCAGTTTTCTCTTGTCCCACCATTTGTTGAAAAATGTCAAGTTGTTAATGTTAAGAATGTATCAGGTTTAAAGCCAGAGGTGGGGGTGCTCACCTGTAATCACAGCAATTCTGGAGGCCAAGGCAGGAGAATTGCAAATTTGAGTCCAACTTCAGCAACTTAGTAAGGCCCTATGCAATTTAACAAGATTCTATCTCAAAGAAATTTAAAAAAAATTGAAATTAAAAACGGGTTGGGAATGCAGTTCAATAGTAAAGTGCCCTTTTGCCCTTTCAATCTCTAGTACTAAAATGGAAAAAAAAAAAAAAAAAAAAGCACTTATGAAGTTTACTTAAAGACGGAGGCTAACATACGTCTAACTCAGGCTAACATACATCTGTAACTGATAGAAGGAACTTAGTATTATCTTGCATCGTTCTGTAACAATCAGAGTGTTGGTCTGGGACACTAATTGTTCCCTCCAATTTCATAGAAATGGCATAACTGGTGAATGGTACCAGATTACACCAATGGGTGTGTTTGTCAGCTTTCTGTCACGATGACAAAAATACCTGAGAAAATCACCCTAGAGAAGGAAAGAGTTAATTGAGATCATGGTTTGAGAGACTTCAGTCCACAGTCGCTTGGTTCCATTATTTCTGGGCCTGTGTTGAGACAGTGCACTATGGTGGGGAGGGCACAGCGGAACAAAGCTGCTCACCTCATGGTAGCCAGGAAACAGACAATAGAGAAAGAAAGCAAGAAAGGGGCCTGGCACAAAATATCCCCTTCCAGAGCACACCCCCAGTGACCTCCTTCCTCCATTTAGGTCCCAAGACCTGAGGTTTCCACCATGTCCTAATTGCACCACCAACTGGGGACCAAGTCTACACCACATAAGCCTTTGGGGAATATTCCAGATACAAACTGTAATAGTGGGTATAAGGACACGTCTCTTTCTTTGGTAGGCAAATGCTTGAGCAGTTGGATAGCATGATGATTTGAAGAAAACTAGTGATGTATCACTACCGAAGCTTCAATCACAGGGCTGGGCCACCAAGGGTCATGCCTCAGAGGGATCCAGAGAGAGAAAGCATGTGCCTCAGCATCTGGGAAGGCATATTTCTAATGTGAGCTCATGTCTCTGGGAAATCGATCAAGTTCAAAACCACATGGACAGCATTTTATAAAGCAAACCATATCTCGTCAGCAGAGACAAATCAGCAGGGAGACAGACTTGAAAAAGCTGTACCTGCCTGGCACAAGCCAGCACTCTAATGTACTGAAAAGTTTGCTAATTTAAAGGATGGACGGAGGGTGTGCACAGGAAGACAGGAAATTTGAGAATTAAAGAGTTTTACTGTAAGTCAGAAATATGGCTCCATGGATTTTATTGGGTCATAAGCAAGATTTGTTTGCATTTTTCTGATGCAGTAGGCGATCTCATAAAGAATTCCCCCCTTGGATTCGCATCTCTTAAAGTCACATCTTCTATCTCTGTAAGTCACCCCTACTGTATAAACCTGACATACTTAATTGTCTGCAGAACACATTTATGACAAGTTGGCTAATTAGGTATTTGCTGGCTCTTACCACAAAGTTATTACTTTAAATCATGAAATCAGATGGGAGTCTACTTTCCCAAATAAGGAAGATTGACTAGCCAGCGTGATTCTGAAAAAGCACTTAGCCCTGAATTTTATGTCTCATAAAACTAATTCCAGAAATGTTTTCAAAATTTTATTTACTGCAAGATTAGTATCTGTTGTTGTAAGAGCTATTTAGCTGAATAGATGGTTGGGTTCAGCAGAAAGCAGTAAGGAAATAGAGAAAAATGGAACTTTTCATAATGAAGCTATTGCTCTGAAGTTTTTGTAGAAATATTTTTGATAGCATAGTGGAGACAGAAAACATAATGAAACAATTTTATCCTGTATCCTATGAAAATTAGTGAATTGACTCTCTGTTGCAGATACTATTGGAAAAGTTTGCTTTATGTGCTAATCTAGTCATCCAAATGCAATTGCAGGTAAGCCTAAAAGAAAACTCAAGTTATGGAGGCTCATCGGGAGAGAGAAGAAAGGAAAGAACAAACTGGCAGATAAGAATTCACAGTATAATAATTTTGGAGGATGTGTCAGATGTACACTGAATCCAGATAGAAAGTAAGGAGATCAGAAAACAGAGAACCAGGAGACTGACTTGGTTGGTGTCTGTCTTTCTGACAGTAGTCATGTCCCATATTGCCCAATCCTAGTGAAGTAGTCTTTCTTGTGGCCTCCTTGAGACAGGAGATAAGGTGAGGCAGGGAGAGAAAGAAATTTGACACAGTTGCTGTGAAAATATCAGTAACATATTAGAACATATTAGTGGTATTACTAATTTCAATTTTGCTTCCACTGACTTCAATTTTTTTAAATGTTTTTAACAGTGCATTATAGTTGTATGTAATAGTGGGGCTCACTTTGATATAACCATACATACATAGAGTTTAAATTTTAATCCCCAATACTCTTTTTCCCTCCCCTCTCCCTTCCTCTGTTAGTCTCACTTCTATTTATTTATTATTTTTAATAATAAATAATAAAATAATATTATTTTATAGATTTATACATAAAGGTGGAATTCACTCTGGTATATTTATATATGTACATAGTATTATTTGGTCAATTTCATTCTGTATTTTCTCCCTTTTCCTATCCTTCCTTCCTCTCCCTCATTCCCCTTCCTCTGCTCCACTGATCTCCTTCTATTTTCCTGGGATCCCCACTCTGCACTGCTTTTTTCTGCTTTTTTTTTTTTTTTTTCTTTTTCCTCTAGGTTCACATATGAGAGCAAACATCCCAACATTGAGTTTCTGAGTCTGGCTTATTTCACTTAGCATGATGTTCTCCAGTTCTATCCATTTACCAGCAAATGCCATAGTTTCATTCTTCTTTATGGTTAAGTAAAACTTCATTGTGTATATACACCACATTTTCTTTATTCATTCATCTGGTTGACAGGCACCTGGGCTAGTTCCATAACTTGGTTACTGTGAATTGTGCTGCTATAAACACTGATGTGCCTGGAGCACTGTAGTACTCAGCACTTTAAAAAAATACATATGCTGAGTTCAACTTTTGACTGAGATCTCCATTTTTTTCTGTTCAAGACATACCACATGGTGCTAAGGGTATTTTACTGAAGAGAGCAAAACATTTAAAAAAGTTCAAAAAGCTCTATGAAGATGTTAAAATCCTCATGGAATAGCATTGCTAATTAGGCTCTGATATGGAGTTCCATGAATGACCAAAGAATCAATGTTTTGAGCATACAGAATGTGTTTTTCATTAAAATAATATTTCAAGGAAGGCTCAACCTTATACTGGAGATTACATTTTAGTTATTACTGAATAAATGTACATATTTATGTTTAACAAGTAAAAAAATTAACAGACAAGAATAGGAAATCATTGGTATGACATTGATATATGTATTGGTATACCATTATATATTGTTTATCTTTTCCTTTCAGAAAATTTATTTTCAATCATATTTTTCCTGTGATTGTTTCCAGGTTCTAAAGTAGTATCTCACAAGTCCCTCCTGTCTTTGCTTTTGCAGTGCTGTGTTTCAATCATGGTTTTCTGTTCTGAAGTTGGCCACCAGATGCAAGCATAGTGACATTAGCTTCGGCACTCACTGTCCACCTAGATGTTGTCACCTTTTCCCACTCAGATTGAAGTTGGAAGGTTATATGAATATATATTCTATCCCACTTTGCTTTGTACGTCAATGGTTATTTCTATTCATTTATTTTATTTTTTTGGTGTGTGTAGATGTGTTAGAATTTCAGTTGAAACAACTTCGCTCTGTCAGTTCAATTTTATGAGTAAATCAAACAGCCAAAAGCTATTTAGAATTCTTTGTATCCTCTTAGTCAGCTTTCCAACACTATAATGAAATACCTAAGATTATTAACTTATAACAAGAAAAGTTTTACTTTGGCTCACAGTTTTAGAGTTTTCAGGCTGAGACCACACAGATCCACTGTCTGGACCTCTGGTAGGCCTGCTGGATGGCAATGGGAGGGAGCCCATGGCAGAACAAACTGCTCAGTGCATGGTCAGAAAGCAAAGCAGAAGGAAAGGGGATGGGATTCCACAATCCCTTCAAAGACATGCCCCTAAAACACCTAAAGACCTACAACTAGGCCTCACCTTTTGAACATTCCACCCTTCCCCAAACTAAAGCAATCACATAGGATATGAAAATCTAAACAACCCAGAATGAATTGCTCCTGAATTTTATCATCACAAACTGCTTCTACTTGTTAAGTGGCAATATATTATTTTGCATTTCTCCATTTTTCCTGCTATATGAAATCTTGGAGGTTTGGAGTCAAATATATGTACCGGAAATAGTTGAAAGGAAACTGAGAAATGGTTCTTGTTCTGACTGGCCCAAATGATAGAGCTATATAGTAGTTTTTCCTCTGGATAGTGTAACCCCTGTGTCACTGAATACCCAGTGATGAGGAAGGAGGCTTGCCTACTCTCTTTGGAAGCTGCCCATGATGTTATCATCCAAAGGTCAAATAAAACATTTGATACATGGTTCAAAAACATTTTCTATCATTTCCAAATAAGTTTACATTTAGCAATGATGATAATACATGTTTATTGAGAACTTATTAAGTGCCAAGGGCTATCCTAGATGTTGAGCATACTACTAAACTGAAACAAAGAATTACTTACCTTTGTAGCATATAAAATCTAGTTAGTATAAATTAACTCCAGATTCTGATAGGTTGGCTCATATTATTTTGGTTTATAGTGTGATTGTTCATCTTTATATTATATTTTAGCATGCTTTCATGGAAATATTAATTAGAAATTAGAAGACATACATGTTAGTTAATCTATTGCTATATTTATGTAGAATTTTTCTTTTCTTCTTAGATCCTGTTGTAAGCATTTTATTTCATGCAATTGTTCTCCACTATTGCAAAAAAAAAAAAAAAAATGGAAAAGGTCATAGGACATTTTCCGGTTTTTCCCTTTCCTTCTGCTCTTAAATACAATTGCATAATAGTCTTAGGATTTTGAAATCTGCATTGCCACTTAGGCTAAACCTATAGCCACCATAGGGTTGGAGATGTAGCTTAGTGGAAGTTGCTTGCCTGGCATGTGTGAGGCCCCAGGTTTGATGCGCAGTACCAGTCCCCCCACCCCTGACTTTCTCTCTCTCTCTCTCCCTCTCTCTCTCTCTCTCTCTCTCTCTCTCTCTCTCTTTCCTCTCTATCTCCCTCTCTCTCTCTCTCTGTCACACACACACACACACACACACACACACACACACACACACACACACATACACACACAGTAGCCACAACAGCAAACATGCAGAAGTTATAAATATTTAAAATTCTTTATAATCTCAAGCATTGCTTTATAGTTTCTTACTTCCATTTTGAGATATAAATTGAATCCTTGTTGAATCTTGCTCTTAGGTTGTAGTTTTGAGCATGGGAATCACCTGTTCTTTCCCAACATCTGACCTCCTCCACCAATTTCTAAGTTGTATGTGGGGCCAAAACCTTTCACTGAAAGTTTTAATTACCTTTGAGACAAATTGGCAGACAGAAATATTGGTATTTTACCTGAACATCTAAATTTATAAAACTTAAATTAATACATATATAAAGGTTTTAATTTGTTTTTGAGAATCCTACATTTTATTGTATTTTATTAAATGCCTTTTTTTTTGGGGGGGGGGGTAATTACATGTCTTTATACTTTGGCATAAGATTTGTTCCAAAAAACAAACCTTCCATTTCTTTTCCTATGTGCAGGCTGTTTTGTGTCACTAAATTGTTTTCTTTATATGCTGGCTGATTACCAAGTGTTTGGAGATGAGCAAGAAGGGACTTGACAAAGCATTTGGAACGGAAAATTCTCACAGTAGGACCTGCTAACTTGATTGCCTCATCACCATGGCAACACTCATCGGTCAGTATAGCCAGGTAATGAGATAGCTTAGTTCAATTAGGGTTTAAAATATTCTTCTACCACTGTGTATGAAATTTACAAAACCATTTGTCTAAAAATAGGTCACACTCTCTTATGACTCATAAGATATTCTGTGTTCAACAGAGCACATGCACAAATGGAAGTGAGCAAATCCATCTGTAGGCTCTTCCATTTATTTTGTCCTTAAAAAAAGTGGAACACTTAAATTTTAAAAATTTTAAAAATGCTTGTAAATTCATAAAGCTATTAAATGTGATTTGGGAAATAAGTCAAGACACTTATACATAGCCCATTGATCTTCAGTTAAGGTTAGCAGAAAGCCTGGCTCAGAAGAGACAAGCATCATTTGGATTTGGAGATGCTGGTATCAAAGTGAGGAAGAACACTTCATGCTGCCCACCTGGTGACAAACATCTAAGAGGAAAGGGCATATGCTGATGTCTCAATTTCTATACTATTTAATAGTTCCAGGATATTATTTTTAATCAACACTTAGAACTGTACCTATTTGTGGGGTTCCATGTGATGTTTCCATAAATGTATGCATTGTGTTATGTTCAAATAAGAGGAGGTTTGTTACTTTATATTCCAAATTTGAGACCTAATCTCATCTCCATTCCTTCTCTTCTCCCCAGAGCATAGTCCACCTTCCACTTAAATGAAAAATAGAGGCCATCTGGTAGACACCTACCACTCCACCTACAAGCATCTGCATCCATTTTACCTCCTTAAGGTTCATTTCCATATCTATCTTTTGTCTTTTCCCCTGGGTTTTTAATCTCTCTCCCATCCCTGTTGGCTCTTTTTCTTAGTAAAGAAGTACATGCAAGCTTCTCACACTTTAAACTACAAAAAGAGCATCGTATAAAATGTGCCCTTGCCTTTTAACATTTTTTGTCTCTTACCTTCAGGACCAAGCCTCTTAAAAAGGGGTCGTTCATTTCCCGCTTCCTTTTCACTCTTGACTTACTGAAATCTGTCCACTGCCTCATCACTGTGCTGAAATTGCTTTTAGGGAATTAGCATCAGCTTTTAATAAAGCATTACTATGCACCATAGGAGACTATGCTTTGGTGACACAATATTGAGTAAAAGATGTCTTTGTCCTCAAGGCATTCACAAATCAAAGTTCTGATACACCTTTCAATGAAGAACACAATCTTCCTAAATTGTGAAGTTGCTGGGTTTTGTGTCTTTTCTAACTGTGGATGGTGCCTTCCGAAACCACACCACACTCTGCCCCTGCACCCCATCACACTTCCTTAAAGCATCCTCAGAGAATCCTGCTCTTTACTCTTCTGCCCTCTAATGCTGCTTTATCTGTCCTCTGATCTTTGTTTGTCAGGGTTGTGCAAATCCCTCCAGCAACCTCAGAGGTTAGCTCCTCAGTGATGCCCTCCCCAAACCTTGCCTATTAAGTGTCATAAGATTTTTCATCTCAATAATACTTTGTTTTTATAGTTCTTATTTCACCATCATATGCTCCTTCTAATTTGCTATGTGGGCTGTCCTCTATTTTTAGTTAAAATTTTGTTTTGAGATAATTGTAGATTTCCATGTGACTGTAAGAAGTCATATACAGACAATATACATAATATTCTGGTGAAGGATGTGGACTGTACCCACTTTTCTCCCATAATAAATCTTCCAAAATGATAGTGCAATATCTCAACTGAGACATTGACATTGATGGAAATTTTCCATCACACTGGGATTTGTCAAGTCATTCTTACAAAGTCACATATACTCTCTTGCCCCCAAACCCTGATTAAACCCTATTAAACCCTAGTAACCACTAATCTGTTCTCCACATCAGAGTATTATCGTTCCAAAATTTTGGCAAAGGTAGAATTATGCTGTAATTCTTTTGAATTTTTTTTTTCTGGTTCCTTTTCCTTGGTTGGTTGCTTTATTTGTTACTTTTCATTTTTCTACTTGTCAGTATTCCCAGATTTTCATCCAGGTTGTTTATTCCCCCACTGAAAGATATCTGGGTTCTTTCCAATCTATAGGTATTATGAATAAATTCCTGTTCAAGAACACACAGGCTTTAATTTTTTTCTTTAGTTCTTTTTTTAACACAGGTTTTTGTGTGGACATTTATTTTTCATTGTTCTGGGCTAAATGCTCAAAAATTCAGTTGCTGGGTGATTATGGTAGTTGTATTGTTATTTTTTTAAGAAACTGCCAAAATGTTTTTCAGCATGGATGTACTGGTTTACATTCTGAGCAGCAGCATGAGTAAGACAATTTCTCCACATCTTCACCAGCATTTGGTGTCATAATTTTTATGTTAGTTATTCTAATAGGTGTGTAGTCATAACATATTGCGTTCTTAATCCACAATTTCCTAATGGAAAATGATGATGTGTCTTTTCATGTGTTTATTTGCCATCTTGATATCTTTGGTGAAATATTGACTTAGGTAATTTGCCCATTTTCTTTCTTTCTTTCTTTCTTTCTTTCTTTCTTTCTTTCTTTCTTTCTTTCTTTCTTTCTTTCTTTCTTTGCTATTTTGAGTCCCTTATATATTCTTTTTTAAAAATTATTTATTTGTTTTTTACTGACTGCATTTTGATTCATTGTACACAAATGGGGTACATCATTTCTTGGGGTGTCAGATTTTCTTGTGTTCTTTATTTGAAGACATTTTCTTTCACTCTGTAGTTTTCTACCTGACTGAAGCTTAATGTCTCTTCTTAAAAGGGTCTTTAACAGATGTAGACACAATTTTCATTAGACTTGATTTATCAAATTTCACCTTATTCATCATGTTTTCAATATAAAAATTAGATTTTTTGTTTAGTCTTACATCTCAAAGAATGTCTCTTCCTTTTTATTTCTAAAGGATAAAATTTTACTTTTTTTAAATTTCATGTCTAAATCTGTAATACATTTTGAGTTATCCGTTGTGTAAGGTATAAATTTAGGTCAGTTTTTTGGCTTGTAAATATTAATCAAGCACAATTCTATTGAAAAAGTCTTGTTTTCCAATTTGATTATTTTTATATCATTGCCAAAAATCAGTTGCTATATTTGTCAGAGTCTATTTCTGTGTACTCTATTCAATTCCACTGATGTATGTTGCCATCAGTCTGCCAATATCATGTGGTTTTGATTACTATCACTATGTAATAAAAGTCTCAGCACCAAGTGCACTGGTTGCTCCTGGTTTATTCTTTGCCATTTTCAGATTATTTTTTTCCATTCTAGTGCATTTACTTTTCCATGAAATTTGACAATAATCTTGTCTTTCCCCCAAATATATCTTAAAAGATTTTGGTTGTAATCATGCCAAATCTCTGTATGGAATTAGAGAAAGCTGACATCTTTACTAGTTTGAGTTTTCTAGTCATGAACACACTATGTCTCTCACTTAATTTCTTAAATCAATGTTTTACAATTTTTTGGAATTGAAGTTCTGTACATGCTTTGCTAGTTTTATATTCAAGTATTTATCTCTTTTTGCAAGTAGTTGTAAATTGTATTTTCTTTCGATTTTAGTATCCACATTTTCATTGCTAGTACATAGATATGTAAGTAACTTTTGTGTGTTTATTTGTATCCTGATCATTTGCTGAAGGCATTTTCATTTCTGGGAACATTTTGAAAATTCCTGGGAATTTTCTACAGAGATAATCATGTCTTTTATTTATTCCTTTGTAGTCTGTTTGCCTTTTGCTTATTTTTCTTGCTTTATTGTATTAGTTAGAACTCCTACGATTATATTGCAGAAGAGCAGTAAGAATGAACATTCCTGTCATGTTCCCAAATTTAGAAGGAAAATATTCAGTCTTTCATCATTTAATATGTTAGCTCTAGGTTTCTTGTATAATTTCTCATTCAAGTTTGAGAATTTCCCTACTATCTTGTTTTCCAAAATTTTTTAAAATTATGAGTAAGTGTTGAATTATGTCAGATGACCCTTCTGCAGAGATTAATGTGATCATGTGAATTTTCTTCCTTAGCTTTTATCTTTCTCTCTCTCTCTCTCTTTTTTTTTTTTTTGGTGGGGGCGTACTGGGGATTGAACTCAGGGACACTTGATCACGAGCCACATCCCCAGTCCTATGTTAGTAATTTTATTTAGAGACTTCATCTCACGGAGTTGCTTATCACCTTGCTTTTACTGTGGCTGTCTTTACACTCAAGATCCTCCTGCCTCAGGCTCTGGAGCCACTGGGATTACAGGCATGTGCCACTGTGCCAGGCTTCTTTAGCTTAATAATATGTTTGTTTATACTGATTGATTTTCAAAATATTATACCAACCTGGCATCCATAAAATAAACTCTTCTTGGTCATATTAACTTTATATCATTTACATCTCATATACATATGTTTTTTGGGTATTACGGTGAAGAATTGGAGTTTATTTTTCTTTAAACATTTGGTAGAATTCACTGGTGAAATAATTTAGGGCTGTAGATTTCTTTTTCAGAAGTTTTAAATTAGCAATTTAATTTCCTACTAGTCATGGGGCTACTCAAGTTATCTTATGTTGAGTCAGTTGTGTGTGTGTGTGTGTGTGTGTGTGTGTGTGTGTGTATTTGTGTGTGTGCGCTATGATCTGTTAAGTGAATTTTTACCCTAGGTTCTGTGTAGTCAAGTGTGACACCGTGAGGGATATTCAGATTGGGATGGAGAAAAGATTGAGTTGTTACTCAGCGCCAGAGAGGAGAAGACCACACACCCGAAGAGCCAGCAGAGATGGAGAAACAGAGCCATCTTGAACATGGCTGCCCAACCACAGGGAGCAGCAGGAGAGAGGAGATCCCGTGGGCCAAGTCTGTAACAGGGTCCAGGCAGTACCTATGTGGGTTTCCCACATCTATGCTGCACTGATTAACTTGAAGGAGTACAAAGCTAAGTGGAAAAACTCAGGGCTAATTATTGAGTTCACCAGGCTTACATCAGAAGTAAGATGGTCAAAAAGATCAGGATATGGGGCTGTATTTATGAAAACAGGAGTAGACTGCCTCAAAATATATAGGTCAAGGAAGACCATCCTGGGACAGGATAAAAAGATAGATGTCAAAGCAGAATTAATATGAACAAGAGTTTTGACACTATGAATTTGTGTGTGTTTCAAGATATTAATCCATTTCATTGAAATCATCAAATTTATGTGCCTAGAGTTTTTTTGTATTGCTTTCCTTTTATTCTTTGAATGTCTGATTGATCATTCTCTGTTTAACCCTAGTATTTGCTTTCTTTCTCCTTTTTCTTTGTCAAGCTAGAGTTTCATCAATTTCAATGATTTTTCTCAAAGAATCGGTCCTTAGTTTTATTGAATTTATCCGCTGCTTCCACTTTTAGTTTATATGATTTATATTCTTTACAAGTTTCTTCTCTTGATTTGGATTTTTGTGCTCTTATTCTAGTTTCTTGAGATGGGTGCTTAATTTATTGATTGGAGACTTTTCCTCCCTTCCAAAGAATTCATTTAGTGCTATAAATTTCCTAATCAGTACTGTTTTAATTGTGTCCAACAAATTCTG
The DNA here is from genome assembly GCF_902686455.1 of Sciurus vulgaris. Taxonomy (NCBI): domain Eukaryota; kingdom Metazoa; phylum Chordata; class Mammalia; order Rodentia; family Sciuridae; genus Sciurus; species Sciurus vulgaris. Next base: position 44,261,037 of record NC_136464.1, read on the forward strand.
ATGTTTTTCATTTTTTTAATTCCATTCAATGTAGTTTTTGTTTTCCCTTGATATTTTCTCTTTATTCCATGGATTTGTTAATGAGAAGTGTGTTGTTTAGACTATGTGTGTTTTCATATTTTCATGCTTTGTTTTCGTTGTAAATTTCTAGTTTGATTCTCTTATGATGAAAGACCACTCTCTGTATGACTTCAATTATTTTAAATTTACTGAAGTTTGTTTTACAGTGTTTGTGGTGTTTTTAGAATGTGGTCTATATTTGTATATGCTCTATGGAAAATTGAGAATAGTGTGTATTTTGCTGTTATCAAGTGGAAGGATCAACAGATGCTGATTAAATCCTAATGTCTGCTGGAGCTGCTGATTTCTTCTACATCCCGACTGATTTCCATCTAGTTTTTCTATCAATTGTTGAGAAAGAGGAGTTGTAGTCTTCAATTCTAATTGTGGATTTATTTCTCCTTTTAGTTCTGTCTGGTTTTGCTTTTAAATTTCCATTTTTTTCTGTGTATCTTCTATTTATTTGCTCAGACTTTCCATTTCATGTTTTTTAATTATGTGTTCATAATTGCTCTTTGAAGCATTTGTGCAATGGTTGCTGTAAAATATGAGATAATTCTAATTTCTCTGCTATGTTGGTGTTAGAAACTGATTATTCATTTAGTCTGAGAACTTACTCAGACTTATTGGTATGTTGAGTGAATTTTTATATTAAAACCTGTGAATTTGGGGTGCTGTGTTATGAGACTCTGGGTAGCATTTAAACCTTCTTACTCCCTGTGAAACCATTCTGCTGGGAAAGGAAGGTCTCATTTTATTACTGCCGGCTGAGGAGAGAAATCCTGGTCTCCTATTTTCTTGCTATTGGAATCCAAGTTGGGGATCTTTATTAAACCTGGGTGGGGGCAAGAGTCAGATTTCCACCAGTTCTTCAGGGAGACATTCCCAGCTACAGCTGCCTTAATATTGCTCCCATCTTGGCCTGCTTCTGGCAGGTGCTATTGAAGTGGTGTGGTGATTGACTTTGCTTATAGCTAGGTGGTTTTCCACTTGACATCCTCAGAAACTACTCCACTAAAAAGGCTGAGGAATGCCTCAGGACTGCTGGGTGGTGATAGAAATCCAGGTCCCCAACATTGTCACTCCTGGCCTCTCAATGGGAACTGGTGGCTCATTAAAAATATACACATTAGGTATAAAATTACTCTCCATACTTTCATCTGACACCACTCTGATGGGAAGGAGGTGTAGTAACCCCTCGTTACAGTTCCTATACATAAGTTTAGGCTTCTCATTTGGACTTTGCTGTGTCCAAAGGCATGTCTGGTCACAGTCTTTTCCATTGAGTTTGGCATCAATAGAATGGTCATTTCTTCAGAGTTTTCTTGCTTGCTGTGCCGGGCTTGCAAAGTAAAGAGGGAAGGCTCCCTCACCGTACCCTGCTTTCATTTTAGATTTTGAAGTGATTGGTATATCCAGGTTGTTGGCTTCTTTACTCCAAGTCTGGATTCTATAAAGCCAAAATAAAACCCAGAGAACTTACCACCATATTGTTCTTTTAGGTTTCGAGATCCCAAGCCAGTCTACCACTTCTTTCACAATGTGCTATATGTTTGTTTCAGCTGTCTAGTAGTAAGATTAGGGGAAATTATACCCCCATCTTCCAAGAAGGGAATCCTCCCTGTTTATGTTTAATTAATAATGCAAAGCACTCTGATGTCATCTTTTCCTTATAGAGAGCTCTATTGCTTCGAGGTCACAGCATTTCCCAATAAACACAATAAATTTGGGTGGACAGTAGATGTTGACTCCTGAGTGTTCCTAAGGGAGGCTGCCAATATCAAAGTCTGACAGGTGATTTGGAGGTCTTTCTAAATGAGAAAGTGAAACAGCTCACATTGGTGTGCCCTTAAAAATAAGTTGTGCTTGTTGGATTGCATTTTGGGGAAATGACATAGACTAGTTGATCTGACATTTGACATTTTCTACAGGAACCCATCCCAGACTACAAAGAATACAAGTGTACAAATATATTCAGAGGGCAGGGCCCATCTCTTTTCCCCTCTGAGAATGTCTACATGCCCTGTTCAACTCCTACCAGGATGGCCACTGAACAGCTGGTACTTAATGTATCTCATATTGCCTTAGATAAAATTTCCCTGTTAGACAATTTAATTCACTCAAATTTAATTTGAGTGAATAGGGCTTTCTATTTTTGTTCCATGTATCTTTCTTTCTTTCTTTTTTTAATTTTAGCTGATGTTTTGTTTCACTCTGGAATCCTTAGTGTATAGCTTAATAAAAATTTTGGGGTAGATTATATTCATCTTTGCATTTTATGAATTGGCAGTTGTTTTTAATAAAAAAGAATATGAAAATAATATTAAAAACAAATGACAACCTGCCACTCAAACATAAATATGAGTCTCATTTTAAATCAAGCTGTTGATTTAAAGCCATCTGCATGAAACATAAAAATAGTTTAATGATATCCACACTGTGTCATCAGCAAACACTGAATTAATCAACTGTTAGCAACATGTAAATCTGCTAATGAGAGAAATTCTTTCATTTGAGTATTTCTATGCTAAAAGGATGTTCTTATTGGTGTCTCTGGACCCCAGAGAAAGACCATAACTTCAGAGCTCTGAGATAACCCACACCAAAATACACAGGACTCATTTTCTTTTTAATTTTTTAAATTTGTAAAATTAAAAAAAAATTGTTTTATTTGTTCTGATTAGTTGTACATGACAGTAGCATGCATTATACATTTTGATAGATCATACATAAATAGAGTGTAATATATCATTTTTCTGATTATACCTATTGCAGGATTATATCGGTCATGCAGTCATATATGTACATGAGGTAATAATGTCTGTTTAACTCTACTATCATTCTATTCCCCATACCCCTTCCCCTCCCTTCACTCCCCTCTACCTAATATATAGTAACTCTGTTCTTCCTATCCCCTTCCCCACTTACTGTGAATTAGCATCTGCATATCAGTTGGAACTTTTGGCCTGTGGTTTTTTGGGTTTGGATTATTTCACTTAGTATGATATTCTCTGACTCCATTCACTTACCAGCAAATACCAGAATTTTATTCTTCTTTAAAGCTGAGTAATATTCCATCATATATATTATGTATACATATATGCATATATATGATGTATATATATGTGTGTGTGTGTGTGTGTGTGTGTGTGTGTACATAAACCACTTTTTCTTTATCCATTCATTTGTTGAAGGGCATCCAGGTTGTTTCCATAGTTTAACTATTGTGAATTCAGCTACTATAAACATTGATGTGATTGAATCACTGTAGTATGCTGATTTTAAGTCCTTTGGGTATAGGCTGAGGAGTGGAATAGCTGGGTCAAATGGTGGGTCCATTCCAAGTTTTCTAAGGAATCTCCACACTGCTTTCCAGAGTGTCTGCACCATTTTGCATTCCCACCAGTAATGTATGAGTGTACCTTTTTCCCCACATCCTCGCCAACATTCATTGTTGCTTGTATTCTTGATAATTGACATTCTGATTGAATGAGGTGAAATCTTAGAGTCATTTTGATTTGCATTTCTCTAATTGCTAGAAATGTTAAACTTTTTTATATATTTTTGTTAATGCATTGTATATTTTCTTCTGTGAAGTGTCTGTTCAGTTCCTTAACCCATGTATTGACTAGGTTATTTGTTTTTTGGGTGTTCAGTTTTTTGAGTTCTTTATATATCCTAGAGATTAATTCTTTATCTGAGGTGCATGTGGTAAAGATTTCATCCCAATCTGTGGGTTCTTTGTTCACATTATTTACTGTTTCTTTTGCTGAAAAGAAGCTTTTTAGTTTGAGTCTATCCTAATTATTGATTCTTGATTTAACTTCTTGAGCATTAGGGGTCTTGGGAAGGAAGTCAAATCCTAGGCCAACATGGTAAAGGTTTGGACCTACTTTTTCTTCCAGTAGGTGCCAGGTCTCTGTTCTAGTGTCTAAGTCTTTGATCCACTTTGAGTTTTGTGCAGGGTGAGAGATAAAGGTTTAATTTCTCTTTGTTGCACATGGCTTTCCATTTTTCCCAGCACCATTTGTTGAATAGGTTATCTTTTCGCCAGACAATGTTTTTGGTGCCTTTCGATTATGAGATACCTGTATTTATGTGGATTTATCTCTGTGTCTTCTATTCTGTACCATTGGTCTACGTCTGTTTTGGTGCAAATACCATGCTGTTTTTATTGCTGTAACTCTGTAGCGTAGCTTGAGGTTTGGTATTGTGATTCCTCCTGCTTTGTTTTTCTTGCTAAGAAATGTTTTGACTATTCTGGGTCTCTTATTTTTGATGATTTCTTTTCTAGCTATAGAAAGAATGTCATTGGGATTTTAACAGGAATTGCATTAAATTTGCATAACAGTTTTAGTAGTGTGGTCATTTTTACAATATTAATTCTGCCTATCCAGGAACACAGGAGGTCTTTCCATCTTCTAAGGTCTTCTTTAATTTCTTTTTTTAAGAGTTCTGTAGCTTTCATTGTAGAGGCCTTTCACCTCTTTTGCTAGATTGATTACCATGTATTATTTTTTTCTGAGGTAATTATGAATGAGATAGTGTTCTTTATTTCTCTTTCAGTGGATTCATTACTGATATATAGGTATGCATTTGATTTATGGATATTGACTTCATATTGTGCTACTTTGCTGAATTCATTTATTAGTGCTTAGAAGTTTTCTGGTGGAGTTTCTTGGATCTTTGAAATATAGAATCATGTCATCTGCAATAGTGATAATTGGAGTTCTTCTTTACCTACTTCTATGCCTTTAGTTTCTTTCTTGTCTCTAATTCCTCTGGCTAGCATTTCAAGGACATGTTGAATAAAAGTGGTGAAAGGGGTCATCCTTGTCTTGTTCCAGTTTTTAGAGGGAATACTTTCAATTTTTCTCTATTTAGAATTATGTTGGCCTTGGGTATAGCATATAAGAGGTATGAGGTATGTTCCTAATATCCCTGGTTTTTCTAGTATTTTGAACATGAAAGGGTGCTGTATTTTGTCAAAAGTTTTTTCTGCATCTATTGAGATGATCATATGATTCTTGTTTTTAAGTCTATTGATATGATGAATTATGTTTTATTGATTTCCATATGTTGTACCAACCCTGCATCCCAGGGATGAACCCCACTTGATTATGGGGCACTGTCTTTTTAATATGTTTTTGTCTGTGAGTTGCCAGAGTTTCATTTTTACATCTATGTTCATCTATGTTCACGAAGGACATTGATCTGAAGTTTTCTTTCCTTGATGTGTCTTTGTCTGGTTTTGGTATCGAGGTGATATTAGCCTCACAGAATGAGTTTGGAAGGGTTTCCTCCTTTTCTATTTCATGGAATAATTTGAGAAGTATTGGTGTTAATTCTTTTGGCGGTGCTGGGGATTGAACCCAGGGCCTTGTACTTGTGAGGCAAGCACTGTACCAACTGAGCTATCTCCCCAGCCCGGTGTTAACTCTTCTTTGAAGGTTTTGTGTAAATGGGCTGGGAATTCGTCTGATCCTGGTCTTTTTATAATTGATAGGTTTTTAATGGTGTTTTCTATTTCATTACTTGTTTTCCATTTCATTCTTTTTAAATCATGTATGACCTCCTGATTCAGTTTAGGTAGGTCATATGTCTCTAGAAATATGTCAATGTCTTCAATATTTTCTATTTTATTAGAGTATAAATTTTCATAATAGTTTCTAATTATCTTCTGTATTTCAGTCGTGTCCATTTTGATAGTTCCTTTTTTTATCAAGTATTTTAGTATTTAAGGTTTTATCTCTTCTTCATTAGTGTGCCTAAGCGTTTATCAATTTTATTGCTTTTTTCAAAGAACTGACTTTTTGTTTTGTCAATTTTTTCAGTTGTTTCTTTTGTTTCAATTTCATTTATTTTGGTTATTATTTTAATTATTTCCTGTCTTCTACTATGTTTGGTATTGATGTGTACTTTTCCTAGGATTTTGAGATGTAATGTTAGGTCATTTATTTGTTGACTTTTTATTCTTTTAATAAACAAGCTCACCACAATGAACACTCCTCTTAGGATTGCCTCCATAGTGTCCCAGAGATTTTGGTATGTTGTATCAGTATTCTCATTTACCTCTAAGTATTTTTCATTTCATTCTTGATTTCTTCTACTATCCATTTATCATTCAATTGTGTATTATTTAGTCTCCATATGTTAGAGTAGATTCTATTTTTTGTTTTATCATTGTTTTGAAATTTCAGTCCATTGTGATATGATATGCAGGGTATTCTCTCCACTTTTTTACATTTACTAAGAGTTGCCTTATGGCATAAGATATGGTCTATTTAAAAGAAGGATTCATATGCTGCCAAGAAAAAAAATGTGTATTTGCTAATCGAAGGATAAAATATTCTATATATATGTCTGTTAAGTCTAAGTTATTGATTTTATTATTATTTAGTTCTATAGATTATTTATTTAGTTTTTGTTTAGAAGATCTGTCTGGTAGTGACAGAGGTGTGTTAAAGTCACCCAGTGTTATTGTGTTGTGGTCTATTCAATTCTCGAAATTGAGAAGGGTTTGTTTGGTGTATATAGATGCCCCATTGTTTGGGGGAAAATTATTTACAATTATTATGTCTTGCTGCTGTATAATTCCTTTCAATAGAATGAAATGTCCTTCTTTGTCCCTTCTGATTAACTTTGACTTGAAGTCCACTTTATCTGATGTGAGAATGGAAACCTCTGCTTGTTTGCACAATCTTTAGGAGTGACATATTTCCCCCCTCCTTTCACCTTCAGTTTCTGGATGTCTCTGCCTATGAGGTGAGTCTCTTAGAGACAGCATATTGTTGGTTCTTTTTTTTATTATTATTATTTTTACAGACCACATTTTGATTCATTGTACACTAACTTAACTTTGCTGGATATAAAATTTTTGGCTGGTATCCACTTTTTTTCAGACCTTGAAATATGTTGTTCCATGACCTCCTAGATTTGAGGGTCTGGGTTGAGAAATCAGTTGAGGTCCGAATTGGTTTTCCCCAATATATAATTTTCTTTTTTTCTCTCACCACCTTTAAGATTTTATCCTTATTCTGTACTTTAATCATTTTCATTATAATGTGTCTTGGTGTGAGTCTGCTGTAGTTTTGTACATTTGGGATCCTGTAAGCCTCCTATATTTGATTTTCCATTTCATTCTATAGGTTTGGGAAATTTTTTTGACATTATGTCATTGAAAATGTTGTGCATTTCTTTGATTTGTATCTCTGCTTCTTCTTCTATATTAAATTTGGTCTTTTCATGTAATCCATAATTCTTGGAAGTTCTGTTCATGGATTGTTACCATCTTGTCCACATAGTCAACTTTATTTTCAATATTAAATATTTTGTCTTCATTGTCTGAGGTTCTGTCTCCCAAGTAGTGTAGTCTGTTGGTGATGCTTTCCATTGAATTTATAATTTGATTTATTGATTTCTTCATTTTGAGGATTTCTGCCTTTTTTTGCCACAGTCTCTAATTCTTTATGGAAGTGATCTTTCACTTCCTTTATTTTCTCTTTGATTTCATTCTTCATACCTTCCTTTAATTCACAGATCAGGTTAACTGTGTACATTCTAAACATCTTCGTGGATATTTCTTCTATTGTGTTGTCAGTGGCTTCTCTTATTGGGGCATTGGTTTATTTGTGGTAATTTGTTCCCTTGTTTTTTCATGTTGCTTATGTGTTTTCCCATTTAGTAGTATGAATCTGAGGCAATACAGAATCTACCATATAGACCTATATTGTCATTCAAGATTTACAGTATCCCACCTTTAAGAGGGAAACCAATGTCAACAACACCCAGTGCAAACAATATTCAGCCTCAAATCTAATAGCTTCCAGCAAGGTGTCCACTGCCCTCTCCCTATAAACATCAATTATGAGCTCAATCACTGTTCACAATAAAAACAGAAAATTTGCCAAATGGATTTACAATCTCAAATAGTGGACAAAGAAAGAACAGAAACATTGCAGGACATGGTGTTCATGAGGGAGAAATGGAAAAACCAGAAAATTCACGGAAAGAGTGAGAGAAGAACTAACAGAGATTGGCTGTTATGTGGCAAAAAGGTAGAAAGGGAATCTAGGAAAACAGACAAGTGAGAGGAATACATATAAAGAGAAGAAAAAAAAAATACTTAAACTATAAGAATACACAGAATATATAGCAAAACTGCAAAAACCATGCATATATTATTGTCTCCCAATGCACAAAAAACACCTGCTCCAAATATGGTGGAGAAAGATGCCAGAGAAGAAAAAAAATAAAACTAAAAGAAATTTTGGTGGAAAATTAAACAACTGTCTCTGCCAGTGTCCAAAAAACCTCTCAGCCCTGTCTCTAACTTCCCACAAGATTGTCTTGCCCAGACAGGCCCTGGCAGACCCAGTCATTATCACACCAATCTGGGCCTCAGATATCCTGGGTTTGAACAGGTTGCGATCCCAAGATCTCAATGCCACTGGATTTTGGAGAGAGATCACCAGGAATGAGCATTCCTGAGAGACAGTAACGAGATGGTGGCAACTCACACTCCCAGGAGGAAGACCCCAGGTGCAGCCAAACCCACAGACACCCCGACACTGAACCTCCAGTTCCTGACTGGTATCCCCAGACATGGGTGGCTGTGTCCCAAAATGGCAGTGGCAGCAAACCCACTGGCACCCCAACCAAACCCCAGGCTCTGGCCTGCATCTCAAAATGTATGTGGCAGCATGCAACCAAACCTAGAATCTCCCTAGTAGCTGACCTCTGGGCAGTGGTGGAAGTGGTCCTAGCGGGAGTCGTTGGCCGCAGGCAGGGCGTCAGCAGCAGCGGCAGACATCGGTGGTATTGGCAGCTGATGGGAGGACTGAGGCAGCAGTGGTGGCAGTGGCACCTGTGGCTGCAGCTTCAGCAGTACCCACGGAGAAGACCTCCAGGTGACTTCTAGGGAGTGGCAGCAGGTTTGGCATTTGCAGTGTCAGCGGCAGCAGCGGCAGCAGCAGCGCAATAATGTATACGGCAGCCAGGCGTCCGAGGCAGTGTGGAGGGCAGCAGATCTCAGGTGGATGTCGACCGCAACAGCATCAACAGCAGCAGCAGTGCCTGGAGGAAAGACCTCTGGTCACCTACAGCAGTGACATTAGGGGCAACTGTGCTCCTAGAGAAAAACCTCCGGACAATGGCAGCCGCAACCCAGGGAAAAGACCTCCGGGTATCTGGGCATCTCAGGACTCGTTTTGTTAAAGGTGGTTCACTACCCTGGAGAAAGCTGAACTATCTAAATTATGTTGCTCATTAGATTATTTTTTCTGAATCTATTAGATGTATAGTAGTTACACAAACTATATTTCTAAAAAACTAACCCAACTTTTAATAGGGAAGATATATTGCATTCTATCCCCATAAACACATGCATTTTAGTTTTTAGAAAATTCTTAATTACATCTTTTGTTTGTATGTAACTGGTATTAGTATAGAAAACATTTGATATTGCATTTCTCAATGAGTAAACATTCATGGAATTCAGTGGTTGCTAGATGATCTGTATGTACATTTTGATTATGAGAAATTTTAAGCATCTGAGAAAGATAAGTGATGGTGTAACCACAAAAATGACCATGATATAGAGTTTAAATTTAAGATATTTGTAAGATGTACTTCTGGTCAATATTAAATTATTATTGAAAATAAATTAAAAGTTACCACTTATTAAACTCTAGTTTGGGGCAATATAATTTATGCAAAGAGTATACAAAATATAAGTATAAAGTTTATTAGATAATTGTGAACTGGACATTTTCTAAAGAGAGTATTTCTAAAATCAGGAATTTTAATTTTGACATAGTATAATTTATCATTATTTTTCTTTGGTCACATCTTTGTGACTTAAGTCAACTTTACTCGAAAGTCATAAAAATTATTTTTCTGTGTTTTCTTTCAGAAGTTTTAGAATTTTGCCCTTTTAAAGATTTTATGTTTTTATATTTAATCAGACTTAATTTTATGTACACCATGAGGTTAAGAGTCATTTATTCCCACATGTATATGTACATGTTATCATACTATTTGTTTAATGCATTTTCTCCAATGAATTACCCTTTTCAAAACTCAAATTACTCTCCATATAAGTGTATTCCTGGACTCTTTTCTGTAACATTTACCTATAATTATTTTGCCAATAGCTCAATGTTTCAATTACTTACTGTAACTTATGCAAAATTGTGCATATTATGCTTCCATTTTCATTCAGTTCCAACTTGTGACTTCTTATTTGCACCATGGTTAGAGAGGGGTGTTTGCTTAATTTCTAGTTACTAGGAGCCTTTTCAGGGAGCTCTTTGTAATTTATTTCTAATTTAATTTTATTGTAGTCAGAAAATATTCCCTGCATAATATAAAGTATTTCTAAAATTAATTGACTCATTTAAGATCTTATCATTTGGTCTATCTTGATGAATACTTCCCATGAAATTGAAAAGAATATGTATTCTGCATTTCTTGAGCAAGCCTTGTAAATATCAATTAGATGTTCCCGAATCTTCCATTTCTCTATTGATTTTCTGACTGCTTCTATCAACTACCTAGAGAGGACTGTTGAAATCTTCATCTACCATTGTGGATTTGCCCATTTCTCTTTTCAGTGAAATAAGGTTCTTGTATTTTAAAACTCTAATTTTGAGCTTTAAATGAACGTTTAGGAGTTTTGTGTCTTCTGGACCCCATTATTATTATGAAATGACTTTTTATCCCAAGTGATAATTCTTGTTCTGTAGTCTACTTTGTCTGATATTAGCATAGCAACTCCAGCTTTCTTATGATTACTATGAGCATATTACTTATTTTTCTAACCATTTACTTTTAGCCAATCAAAGCCTTAGTATTTAAAGCCAATTTCATATACATAGCATATGGTTGATTCTTGCTTTTTAGCCAGTCTGAAAATATAAGATTGGAGTTTTATCATTCATATTAAATATACATTTTAATTTTCCATTTCTTTTTCTACTTTTCTTTAACATATTTTTAAAATTTCTTTTCTCTTTCTATGTTTTCATTTCATTATTTGTAGGGTTTCATTTTAGTGTTGAAAATGTGTACTTTGACTTTACAGTTATCTTCAAATAACATTCTAACACCCACATATTGTATAAAACGCTTATAGCAATAAACTTTCTTATTTTATGTAGTAGTGCTTCATAGTTATGCACAATGGGGGGCTCAATTTGCTGCCTTCATGCTCTTTGTGTTTTTATTATCACTTATTTTCCCTTCATGTTTTAATCCACTTGACACATTTTGTGACTGTGTATTTGTGTATGTGTGTGTGCATGTGCTGGGTGAGTGGATACTGGGAATCCAACCCAGCAGCACTCTATCCTGAGCTATACCCGCTGTACTTTTTATTTTACTTTGAGACAGACTCTCACTAAGTTGCCAAACTGGCCTTAAACTTGCAATCCTCCTGCCTCAGCCTCCTGAGTAGCTGGGATTACAAGTGTGCTCCATTGTGCCTGACTGACATTGTCATGCTGAACATATTAAATCAGCTTCTAAAGAATATTTATTATACTGATATATTTTCTCATTTATTTACCATTTCTATTTTTCTTCCTTTTGGAAGTTCAAGTCAGGTCAAGTCAGGTTTCCTACTGATCCTGTTTCCCTTCTTGCTGGTGAATGTCTTTTAACATGTCTCATAATATAAATATATGGAATTCTCTTGGCTTTTTCTTACCCCAAAAGGTTTTATCTTACCTTTGTTGAAGAATATATTTGTGTGTGTGTGTGTGTTTCCTTTCAGCATCTCAAACATGGCATTCCATCAAACCATGACTTTCATAATTCTCATGAAAAACAGTTTGAGTTCTTTGTTTCTTAGGACATGTATCTTTGATCTCTTAAGATTTCCTCTCCTGTTCAGTGCTCAGTCATTTGTATTTCATGTGAGCTCTGTGTGTGTGTGTGTGTGTGTGTGTGTGTGTGTTTGTGCATGTGTGTGATTATTGTGGTTGGAATTTGTTGAACTTCTTAACCTGTTATTTTAGAGTTTCTATCAAACTTGAAAAGTTTTTGCTATTTTTTGTTCTGTAACCTCTATTCTTCTTATACTAGGGTTCCAATTACATACATTAGACTGCTTATTTTGTCCCTATAGACTCTGAAGCTCTATCTAATTATTTTTAACTCTCCTTTTTTGCTCTTGGTCTTCATTTTAAGTAGTTTATGTTGCTAAGACTTCAAATACACTGTTATTTTCTTCTGAGTTATCTACTCTGCTTCATTTTCGTCCAGGAAAACTTGACTTCAGAATTTGGATTTTTTTATCCCTAGAAGTATATCTAGTTCTCTTTTATGTCTTTCATTTTTAATTATATTCATGTTTTCCTTTCAAATTTGTGCATAGTGCATGTTTATGATAACATTTCCAATGTTGTCTGCAAATTCCCTTTTATCTTTTATTTCTGGATCTTCTGTTTTTTTCCTCATTATGGGCCAGATTTCCTTGCTATATATTAAGCCCCATAATGTTTGATTAGATGCCAAACATTGTAAGTTTTATGCTGATTAGTGCTGTGCTTGTAAAAATTTGTTTAAAGAGTGTTAGACATTGATCTGGAGGGCAGTATAGTTATTTGTGAATCAGTTTGCTCTTGGTGAGGTTTGTTCTGAAGCAATTTGGAGGGAGGCATTCTTGATAAGGAATGATATTTATGTTGAAAATTCCTTTGAAAATTAAAGATGTCATTTATCTTCATTTTTAAGTCAGTGGTCTGTCTTATTTTTTATTTAAAAGGTATAATTGGCTACCAGGTGTGGTGGCACATGCTTGTAACCCCAGCTACATGGGAGGCTGAGGCAGTAGGATTGCTAGTTCAAGGTCAGCCTACACAACTTAGTCCCCAGACTAATAATAATAAAAATGGCAACAACAATAATTAAAGAGTTGGGGATGTAACTCAACTGGTAGAACTTCATTGGGTTCAATCTCCAGTACCACAAATAAATAAAACAAAATAAACAGAATTATTTTCACTGAGCAGGTTTCCCATGATGTAAATGGTATGGTTTTGTTTCAATGTATTTTGTTAGAGGTTTAGAATATTTGAATTTATGACTTAACATCTTTTATAAAGTTTATAAAACTCTATTTCATTATATCTACCAATAATCATTTCTGTCCCACTATGTTTTTACTCTTCTTTGTGACTCCAATTAATATGTTAGACCTTTCTTTTGAAAAAAATCATATTATGTACAATTTTGCTTTCCCATTGATTTTACTCTCTAGTGTCTTTAAACCTATATTCCAGGTTCTTTATCAGTTATATAACAGTGGAATTTCTGGGTCATAGCCTAGTAAATATTTAACTTCTTATGAAACCACCAAATGGTCATTTAAACTCTTTTTGCATGTTGGGTTCCCATTAGTGGTGAATTAAAATGTCCCTGGCACCAAATTCTTGCCAACATTTGATATCATCAGTCTCTTTAGTATACTTATTCTGGTGGTATCTAGTACTATTCCACTGCATTTTTAATTTGCATTACACTAATAACTGATAACTTTCACATAATTTGTTGTCATTCCTATATTTGTTTATAATTGATTAGATTGCCTTTTCATCATTAAATTGTTTCTCCATATGTTATGAAAAGGAATATTACATTTGATTATGCATTACCAATTTTTCTCTATTAATGAAACTAATCTTCATATTTTCTTAAAAATATTTTTGAACAGAAGAAAATTTTAACTTTGAAGAAATTTAATTAATCTTTCTAAACTGCTGTGACATTCTTATTCTAAGAAATCTTTGACAAAAGTCATGGAATTGTTCTTGTAATTTTTCAAGATATTTAAAATTTAGATTTTACTTTCAGGTCTCTAGGTAATACAAAATTAATTTTATGTGTGATGTGAATTCATTTTGTGAGTTAAAGTTCAAACTTCACACTCTTCCATATAGACATCAACTGCTGTAGCACCATTCTCTTAAATTAAACCAACACCTGGATCAAATATCAAGTGCACATACATGTTTATATTTCTGTACATTCCTTTCTATTCCATTGATAGACTTTTCTATTTTTTGTAAATATCACATATTTTTAGTGTAACTTTACAATGAGTTTTGAAATTCTTTATTTCAGATCTTATTACTCTTTTAGGTCCCTCATACTTACAAAAAGTTTTGGAATACTCTTCAATTTCTACAAAATAACCAAAATGAATTCTTAATGTATTGCATTACTTCTGTAGTAGAATTAAGAAAACATGGACAAATTATAATTTATGAGTCTGCCAATCTATAAGCCCTCTTTTTAGACCCTTTAAAACGGTATTTTGTAAGACCTGACACATTATTTAGATATTCTATTCTGCTTCTGATGCTGTAATAAAATACCTGAGATTGGGAAATTTCTAAAGACAAGGACTTGTGCTATTTCATAGCATGATAGGAAAAAAAAAAAAAGCAGACAGAAAAGTGAAAATGTTTTGTCTAAAAAACGAAGGGTAGAGTAGCTGTATTACAACATGCTTTCACAAGGACTAATTCAGGTTTTTAGTCCATTTATGAGGGCACTGGTTCCTTGAACCAACACCTTCCCTGAGTCCCCCTCCAACATTGCTGCATTGAGAAATTAAGTTTCCAAACCATAACATTTTGGGGAACACATTCAATCCATAGCATTAGGCTTCACTTTATTTCTCAAAGGTATTTTTTAGTTTTCAGTGTACCTAATCTGAACTCTGTTTTGCTCAACTTATTTCTGAGTATCTGATGTGTTTGTGGTATTTTAAACTTTACTTTGTTACATTTTATTTCTATATATTAGTACAAAAACATATTTATATGTTAACTTTGAATCCTGTAATCTTGTTAAATTCACCTATTATGATTATTTCCAGTAATTTTGTGGGTTTTTTGGACTTTCTGTATTCATATTCAATTCCCTTATTATCTATCTTGATGTCTCTAGATCTGTAGTGTCAGTCACATTTTCATTCTTGAGATTGATGATTAGCATTCTCTATTTTTACTTTATTTCTCTTTTTTCAGACATTCTAATTCTAAAAATATTTTCAGAGTTGATGTTCATCTTTATCTCAATCCCTGTTTCTTTTCTTTCCCTCTCACTAGATTCTACTCTTTTATTTATATTACTTTCACTTTCAGCTTTCCTTTCTGTATTTTTGAGCTTTCCATAATCAAGATCATTTTCCCTTTCTATAATCAAGAACACAATTAATCAGCATAGGTTTTATGATGTGGCAAAAAAATTCCCAAATTTGTTCTTGAGAGAATGCAATTTTTATTTTTTGCTCAGGTAAATATGAAGGTTTTCTTCCTGATTGTATAGCTTCCAGGGAGATCCTCAAACACGTAGTTATAAATCGAGACTTATCCAGTTGATGATGCAGGAATTTAGAATCCTTCCAAATGATGGCAATTTCATTAAAGATAAGAAGTCATTCAGGTACTTTGGTCTTGCAGTTAATACAACCCTGAAATGAATATTTTCTGTTCACATTTTATTGTGCTTGTCCCTTATGGTTTCCTTCCATTTAGATGAAGGAAGGAGAGGAATGTGAATTGGAGAATGCTTTGCAGACAACATTATAGAGGGGGGCATAGTGCTTGTTGACTAGCTCATCTTCTCTGCGATATCACCATTTAAAATCTTCCTTATTGTGGATCTCCTGGGGAAAAAGTCCAATTTTTTCATAGACATATGATTTTTCCTATTGTACATATAGCCTGGAATTTTTTTCTCTCAATTTGTTGATTATGGACAATACTGTCTAGTCAGTGCTATAGACTGCTAATATTTCCATTGTAAAATACTAAATATAAGTTTAAGCTAATGCTGTTTAGCTTAAATGACAGAAATGAATTTTCTTACAGTTTTTGAGGATAGGTGTCCAAGATCAATGTTCCATCAAGTCTGTTTTCGAGGGAGACCATTATGGTTTGGGTCTTAAGTGTTCAACTAAACTCAAAGTCTAAAAGTTCAGTCTCCAGATCTGGGTCATTGGGAGGTGGTAGAAACTTAAAGAGATAGTCTAGCAGAAAGTCTTTATGTCATTGAGGGCATGTCCTTAATGAGGAGTGTAGGGGTCCAGTCTTTTCCTCTTTCTCTCTTTTCATTTCCCAGCCATGAGGTGAAAAGATTTGTTCCACCACCAGTTCTGCTATCACCTGCAGCTTTCCAAATGCCAAATTGCTCATGGCAACAGGACCAATTTCCCACGGACTGACACCTCCAAAATGTGAGCCAAAATAAACATGTCTCCTTGTAAGTGGATTATCTCAGGTGTGTGTTAGAGTGATGAAAAACTGGCTAACACAGAGAACTTCTTCCTGGCTTATAGATTGCCACATTTTTTTGTGTGTCCTTCTTTACATGACCTTTCTTCTAGGAGCACTGATCCTATTGGACTGAGGTTGCACCCACACAATCACATTTAACATTAATTATCTCCTTAAAGACAATGTTTCCCAGTACAATGACATTTATGGTTAGAGTTTTAATATTTGAATTTGGGGGGTGGGGAGGTCACAGTTCAGTCCAAAACATCACCATTTTTGTTTTTCAAAGAAAGTTGTTTGATTTAACATTTTTTTTGAAGGAAGAATAACTAATTTCCCCCTCTTTCTGCCTTATACATTTTCTCCTTGTATTTGCTTTCAAAGATTTTAATGACTTTCTACTGTGTTGTGTTTAGGTATGGATTTTTTTTTCCATGTATCTGGATTTGGATTTGTTGGGATTTGTTGAATCTGGCGATTGCTGTCACTCATGAACTGTGGTATAGTCATAGTAATTTAAAATATTATCTATTCTCTTTCTCATATTCTGGAACTCCAATTAAGCATTTACTAGTCACTTCCCCCCTGCCTAAGATATTATTTGTATTTCTTATCTTTGTTCTGTATATTCTCTTTCTATCCCTCTTAAATTCAGTCCAGAAAATTACCTTTTAATTTAGATCAATGAAATATTCTTCTTAATTCTAAGTTCAACTTTAATTAGGCACATTTGGAGATAATTTATTGTTTTAACCCAGAAGTGGGAAAACTTTGTCTTAAGGGGCAAAATAGAGAACATTTTGTAGATACTTATATTTTCATTGATGTTGTAAAGATTTGAAAACATAAAAGTTATCCTTAGCTTATATCTGATACAAAAACTTATTGGCTAGATTTAGCTCAGAAACCATCATTTCTTAACTTCTGATTGAATCCATATTTTGAGTTCTCAATTTTATCATTCACTGTTCTGTTCTCAAAATTTCTACTTAGTTCTTTTTCAAGGTCACATTTCTAATTCCTGTTTCTTCCTAAAATTTTCAGTGTTGACTCTAATTTCCTTGAACAAGATAAGTTTTGTATTTTCAAAGTCTGTCTCATAATGTTGATAAATTGACTCAGTTTGAATTATTTGTTGTTTCTTTCTTATAATGGCTTGTCTCCGTGTATGTGCAGATAAACACAAATTTTTAGTTGATGCTACTTTGAAAAATTATTTCAGAAATAATTTGAACTCTCTGGTAATTATATCTTCCTCCAGAGAAAGTATTTCTGCCAGGTGTCCAGATATACCAGCAATCTGCCTCCACCTGATGAATTTTAAGCATGTTTGCCTAAGATGATGTATAAAACCTAAAGCTCTACTCTATAGCTCATCCAATCCATTCTCCCTCCTAGGATTCAGCTCATTGTAAGAGGTGTCTACCAGGGTCCCTAACCTTGGCCAGCCTGTCATTAGCCGCACACATTATCAGAGTGCAGCTTATCCTCTATCATGTCTTCCTACTGGGAATGGCTCCCAGAGTAAAAGCATCCCTAGTCTTGGCCTCAGATCCCTCAGTTCCCATCATCTGTTTAAATTTGTCATCTCAGAGCCTGCTCTAATCATTCCTTTATTTTGGTAGCTGTGTGATGATATGTAAAGTGAGTGAATGTCTTCCATTTTTTAAAATATCATTTTCATGCCAGGGTGTAGCTCAGTGGCTGAGTACTTGCTTAGCAAGTGGAAGGGCCTGGGTTTTATTCCCAGTAATATATTAAATAAAGGAATAAATAAATAAAATAAAAAGTCAATTTCAGTTCCAGGTTTGGTCTGAATTAATTACTCCCCTTTATCACAAGTAAAATACCAATGCAAACATAATTTTTTAATTTCCCCAATCATTCTCTTGCTGCTGAGATCACAGTCCAGTTATGTGACCTTCCCTTCCATTCCTATTTTTATATTCTTTGAACATCCATTTAGACCATACACATAAAGTCTTTTGGAATTGTGCTTCCTAATTTATATACATATTATAAAGCTCTACTTTTCCTTTTGTAGCATCTCTGTTTTACTTGCTTTATGTGTTTTAAAACAAGTTGGATATGAATATATTTAATCATTTGTTGAAAAAAAATTTTAATACCTTATTATGTGGTTCACTTAAACACATTACAAGAATATGTCCTCAGCTCTTTAAGGTAATGCCCCTATCTTTCAGTCCCTGGGGAAGTGTAGGAAACTAACTCCTTTGGGCACACTGATTAGCAAATAAATGTGTAATCACAGAGGCACTGGATACACCCTGTTGGTCAACCTCCATCTGACTCTGGCCACTAGTTTATTACTGGGTCACCCAGTACTTCAAAGTCTTTTGCCGGGAGCCAGCCCCAGCAACTTGTGGTTCCCGAAGGATGGGTGGAGTCAGTGCAGAGGAACAGAAGAACCCCTGGAGCAACTTAAAGCAAGTGCTGCTCGGATATATGTAAGCTCTTCTTTTATAGTATTAAGTAAAGCAGGATTAAACAAGATACAAGTTATAGAGAAATTACTACAAGATTTGATATTGACCACACTTTCCAGCAGGTGTCTAACACAGAGTGGGTACATTAAGGTCAACTTTCTATATTTACTTAAAGTTACTCACATAAGCGTATTACAGTGAAAGATATTTTCCTCTTCTCATCCTACCGGCCTTTGTTTACCCTTTGGTGTCAGACCTATTGTCAGCATAATGACTCTATTTTGTCTTAAGCTACTTTTACTGAACTGCTAAGCATAACATGCACTAATCATTAGCTCATATTATTATATTTTCGATTTAACCTTAAAGGTCTACTCTATTACCTAAACAAGCTCAGTTAAGACTAAGTTAGGTTACTTTATTGCCAAACAATCGATGTGAGTACTTAATTGTATCCTTTTACTTTTGATGTCCTTGGTTTTTCCTCTACCTATTGTAATACATATGTGAAACCTAAGCCAGCATGAACTACTCACAACCACTTAACATGCAATGAGGGCATTTGATTTTAAGATAATATTTTTCTAGTTGTTTGTGTATGCTCTTTCTTTGTTCTTTTGTCCTACATTTCCAGGGTGGCCCTTGATGTCCAAGCCTTTGAAGGAAGGCCAAACAGTGGACATTTTCCCATTTACTATTAATATTAATTATTTATTCATCATTTTCATTGTACACTACTGTATAGGGAAGAGGTAGATCTGTGAAAGGTGGGTCCTTATCCTTATTTACTTGTTTCCCTCTAGGTGGATACCACAAATGTCCCCCAATCTTGTAGGCTAAGTAGGGCAGTCCTAGTACTATGGGGACAATATCTCCTGTTCTTTTTCGGGCTATTTACTGGTAAAGCATTAACTGGGGCAGGTGTGCTCAGCATAAGAGCAAGCAATTCCTGTAACTGTGGTTTTCTGAAGAACTCTTCAACCTCTGTACTTTCAAACTTATGTGTGATATGGTACATTTTTTAAAGCATTCCTCATCCTCCCCCAAGCTCCGCAGACTCATCGAGTTTAAATTCTTATCACAACCATCCAGGGAATATGATTCGCAATTGCAAAGTTATAATAATTACAAGAAAACACCCAATTCCCAGGAGAGGTGACTGGCAGTTTCCTGAAATGGTGGCCTTGCAAAGCCCTTCCCCATGCTCAGAACTTGTCAAGCAGCATGGTGGAAACAGTCCCCATCAGTCTCTCACCTTTCATTTCCGCTCAGTTGAATTTAGTGTTTCTTTCTTCTTGCAGTAGTCTTGACTAAAGTCTTCCTTGTCTAATTTTCTGCAGTGCAACTTGTACTTTGAAACTTACGATGATTATTAATAGCTAATCATCATAAACACCTCTCTCCATTTCATACCATTTGTCTCCATTAGCCACAGACTTTCAAAACTAGAAATCTGGATCTTTTAAAAAATTTCTATCAGAAAGTCCTTTAATGAGTTTTCGGCACCTTCATACTAAAATTTAAAGACTTTGCCATGGCAAACAAAACATTTTGAAACACACACACACACACACACACATACACACACCCCTACCTTTTGAAACTAAAGACTAGCTTTCAGCATCATGTTACATTTGATAATATATTATCAAATTATATATTATATTATATATTATATTATTATATAATATAATAATTATATATTATATTATCAAATTTTATTATATATTGGTACCGTAGTTTAATGTTGGCTTTCTATGCTTAAGTCCATGAATTTATGATGGAGATGATGAGCAGCATTGTCTTATGTAGAATAGATCACATGAGGTAGAAAAAGAGATGGAAACAAAGAGAGAAGAGAAATAAAACTTGTTAGGTTATAAATCTAGACCACCTAGACCTAGACCAAGTCCAGCATTTGCAATCCTGCAGTCATCATTTCTCCATGGAATCTTATAGTTGTAGGGTCAGCATGCTCTCTCTGATGTTAAATGAAATAACTTTTAAAGTTTTACTTTTAAAGTTTCTGATATCACTTTGGAAGAAAGAGGACAAGGTTATTAGTCCCAGTGTTTGGGATAGGTAAGCCACCTGAAAATTGATTCAAAAGTAAGTTTTGAAATATGAGGAAAAATAGCTAAAAACTCAAGAGATGAAACCAGAAATTATCCTCTCATTTCTGGGATTTTTGATTATTTTCTTTTTTCAAAGTATGGTTGAAACACATATATAAAATATATATATAATCTTTGAATATCTTTTATATTGGAAAATATATGAAAATAAAAATATGTGCATAGTATATGCATGAATGTTTTAATAATACACATAATAAACCTTTTGGATGTGTCAGAGATGTCTCTGTTAACTGCTTTATAGCATTAAGAATGCCCTTCAGAAAGAATCTCTGAGACGTGAAGACCAATGGAACAGAATAGAAGACACCCACATAAATACTGTTACCTCATCCTAGACAAAGTTGCCATAAACATACAATGGAGAAAAGATAGCCTCTTCAGCATGTGGTTCTGGGAAAACTTGAAATTCATATGTGCTATAATGAAATTGAACCCCTATATCTCACCCTGCACAAAACTCACCCTGGATCAAGGACCCCTAGGCATTAGACCAGAGACCTTGAACTTATTAGAAGAAAAGGTAGGCCCAACTCTTCATTATGTGGGCTTAGGTACTAACTTCTCCAACATTACTCCTAAAGTGCAAGAAGTAAAATCAAGGATCAATAAGGGGGATAGTATCAAACTGAAAATCTTCTTCAAGGCAAAGGAAACAATCAATAACCTAAAAAGAGACCCTACAGAATGGGAGAAAATCTTTACCACATGCACTTCAGATAAGGCATTAATTTCCAGGATATACAAAGTCCTCAAAAAACTTACCACCAGAAAAATAAATAACTCAATCAATAAATGGGTTAAGGAACTGAACAAACACTTCACAGAAGAATAAATACAAATGGTCAAAAGATACGTGAAAAAATGTTCAAAATCTCTAGCAATTAGAGAATGCAAATTAAAACTACACTTATATTCCATTTCATTCCAGTCAGAATGGAATTATAAAGAATACAAGCAACAATAAATGTTGGCAAGGATGTGGGGAAAAAGGTACTCTCATACATTGTTGGGACTGCAAATTGATGCAACCCCTTAAGAAAGTAGTAAGGACATTTCTCAGAAAAAACTTGGAAAGGAACCACCATTTGACTCAGCTATTCTATTTCTCGGTCTATACCCAGAGGACTTAACAACAGCATACTATAGTGAGTGACACAGCCACATCGATGTTTATAGCAACTCAACTAACAATAGCTAAACTATGGAACCATCCTAGGTGCCCTTCAACAGATGAATGAATAAAGAAATTGTGATATATATATATATATATATATATATATATATATATACATACACACATACACACACATACACAGAAGAATGAAATTATGGCATTTGCTAATAAATAGATGGAACTGGAAAATGTCATGCTAAGTGAAATAAGCCAATCCCAAATAACCAAAGGCTGAATATTCGCTCTGATTTGTGGATGCCAACCCCAAAGAGGAGAGGTTGGAGAGTGGAATGATAGAAATCCTTTGGATCAGACAAAGGGAAGTGAACGGAGGTAGGATGGGAATAAGAAAGACAGTAGGATTAATTGGACAGAACTTTCCTACCCTGTGTTTGAATACACGACTGGGTAATTCTGCATCATGTATAATCATAAGAGTAGAATCCTAACTAGTGTAAGCACTCTATGTATGTAGAATTTGTCAAAATACATTCTACTATCATTTTTAACTAAAAGGAACAAATAAAAATTAAAAAAAAAAAAGGAATCTGTTTGATCACAATGAAGTCAGATTCCTGGAACTTCTCAGAGTCCCATGTGCACACGCCCTTGTAAAATCCACTTCTTGTCAGTTTAACAAGAACATGTCCCCCTGCATCAAATCACCCCTTGTGTATGATCATGTTCCTCATCTTCCATTTTCTCCAGATGATATCTGATCAGTGTGGCCTTTTTCCAGCAAGAATCCTCTTAAGTCCCTCTAACCAGAATCTCCTTTATCCATTCACCCTTGCCCCACTGCAGGCCTATAAATCCCCCACTTGCCCATGTTGTAATCAGGGTTGAGCCTGATCTTTGGGTGGCTCTTATATCTATTGTGACAGTCCCACATGAAATTGGCCTTACCATGCTTCAACAAATATCACTGAATAATTTTTTTCTTCAATATCCTCATGGACGAAATGTGTGTGTTCTTAGTATTGTAGCTATTATTGTCATAGAATATTTAGGAATCCAAAAACTTATCCAAATAATCCTTGATTTTCAAAGAAGTCGGTTTTCTTATAGAGTAAAACTTGAATCTTCCTCAAGATTAAGACTGCCTAGAAGGATCAGACCAGAAGAAATCACAGTGGGGCTGCTGAATGTGGATGACAGTGAAAGATAAAGTAGTGCAGACTGAGCACCTGGGACTGCAGGTAGGGTTGGAGGCATTGCTCCACTTGGGCACCTATGTTAGTTTCCTAGAGGTCTTGTAACAAAACACCACAAAATGCATGACTCAAAACCACAAAATATATTCTCTCGCAGTGCTGAAGGCTGGAAGCCTGACACCAAGATATCAGCAAGGTTGGTTCCATCTGAGAGTTGAGGGAGAATCTGCTCTGCCTCTCTCCTAGCTTGTGATGACAGCTGGCAATCCTTGATGTCCTTCACTTATATATCCTCTCTCCAGTGTCTGCCTCTGTCTCAGGATGGCACCTGTCTCCCTGTGTCTTCACATCATCATCTCCCAACAGAGGAATACTTTTCTTAAAAGAGTCATGGATTAAAGGACCACCTTACTCCAGACTGAACTCAACTACATCTGTGATCCTGTTCACAAAGAAGGTCACATTTTAATTGACCCGGGGCTTAGAATTTAAATGAGTCTGTTTTTAAAGAACACAATCACAATTCTAGTCACAAAATGTCCTCTTTCCAATGATTATATGGACTTCAGAAAGAGAATGATAGTTTGAAAGGAAAGCTTCCCTTACATTTATGGGACACTGAATATTCTAGCAGAAGCATTTCTCTATTGGTCTTGGTTGGACATAACCCCTGCAGTTAGTGGTCTCGATAAAGTCTCATTTGTAGGATTAATGCTTTCCATAAAAATGTAAGATGATGGAGAAATGTCCCTATAAACAACCTGTCCGAAAGAATGATAGCAATAAGTGGAACTCAAAGGGACCTGGAAGAAATTATTCAGAAGGTCATGGCACACCTTCTATTTATTGTCCTTACTGAAAATTATATTTCTTTAATGAAGAACCCATTTCTATTTCTACTTTTTAACTTTTTAGTTTGGGTTAAGTATTCTTCATTCACTTTCTAAGTGTCTCTGATGACTATCTTTATACCTTCTTGCTTTTCATTTTTGCCTCTTCTTTTCCCCACAGGCATGCCAGTGTGAAAAAACAAACACTGGCAAAAAAGCATTAGGTTAACAGATAAGTTTTTCATATGTAAAATGTTGCTTTTGTTCTTGTTAATCATTATTGAAAGATTAAAACACAAACTGAGGTACTTTTCCTCTGATGCACAAGGAGTGAATTTCTCTTGTCTGCACAGCTCACCTGGGCAATGGCCAACTCCCCTTTCTCTACATCTTAGCAGACTTTTTATCTTCGTAATATGCAGCTCTGTTAGACTAATGTTAGACCCTCTGAAAACTCTTGTGCCTAGTTGTCAGGTTTTCTGAATCCATTTTAAACATCTAAGAAACCGATACTCTTAGTTGTAGCATGTGAGTCTATTCTGTTTTCCTTCATTCTAATGAGGGGGATCATGTTTCCCAATATTTTGTATGCCATCAGTACCTCCCATTTATTTGATGTATTTGTCTTTGGATTTCATGGTTTCCATATGTATGTAATAGAGAAGTCTCAAGAATGTTGGGAAAAAACAGTACTCTGTCCACCTCTCAGAGGACCACTCTTGCCATAGAAATATAGTCACCATGTTTTCTGATCAGTGAAATCTTGCATATCTGAGTATGGGGGAAAGAGAAAAGAAAGAAACATCATTTTACACAACTGTCTTGGTTCTTGCAGACCAGACCACACTCTTTCCTGTGGTTCTGTGCATATAGGACACAAATGGAGTTCTCTATGGATTGGGGGTAATCCATTGTCTTTCAGTTAGTTAACATAGCTCTTTCTTTCTAGCAATATGTTGATAACTTCATATTTTCCTGTTTGCTTTATTATATGTAAAGTAGGGGTATATTGCATCAGGAAGTATTACTTGGTTGCATTTTTCCCTTTATTATTATTTTCCACAGATAAAGATGCTTTAATTCTTTGGGAACATAAAGTAAATAAATAGTGTGCTTGCTAGGAAGATAAAATTTCTCAAGAGAAATAATAAATTCAATTAAATGTACTTCAAAACAGTAGTCCCAAGAAGATATTTAAATCAAGTATGTTGTAAATTATTTTTATGGGCATAGGCTTAAAAAGAAATTTAAGTAGAGCAAAAAATAAGATTTCCAGAGATCATAAGGAAAAGGGAGCTTGGAGTCATACAGATCAAACATTTGAACAAAGTAAGCTGCTTTACTAGAGAAGTCAGCTTTTGGGCAACACTTTCAAAGTATTTTGAAAAAATGCAAGGCAAGTTCACACAAATATTATAGTGACAGGAAAAAAGATGCTTCTGAATCTGAAAAAAAATGTCTTTGATTTAGCCTTGATAAGTATTCAAAAAATAATTCAACAATCTCAAGTAAAATATTATATTCTAAAGTCACTGAACTGAAAGAAAAGAGTTGTGTTTGTTTTTATGAATAATCAACATCACACTCCCAAACTGGTTGGATAACTTAGAGTAAATTTAGGAATGGTCAAAATCCCAACTGAAAGAGCCCAGAATTTTGACCTTTGGAGGGTTCTTCCATTATAATTTGCAATTGCAAAACAAGAGACAATTGAGAGTGAAAGATGATTTCAAATGTTCATATACTGCTGCATCTTTTTAATGATGTAGAAATTTACATGAAACATGACACGAAAATTAGTAGAAAATGTACAGTTTTCTATAAAGCATAATTATGATGTTAACAAAAAAAGGAGATATTTATAACTACTGGAACTTTTGATATGTCACTAAAGCAGGTATCTATTGTCATACTTTATAAGTCTTTCTTTTTCAGTGAGAAATAAAAGTCCACTGTATTTCCTATTTCAATTGCCTGCCTGAAAATTCTAAATAAAATTATGTATTATTTTATAATAATACATCTACTCTGTTCCTAACAACAGCTTCTCTGCTTAACATGTTTTGTTCCTCCATATTTAGTAGGCATTTTTCATTTTCATGTGCATTCATTTTTACAATAACAAAATTGTTTAAAAAGTAGTAACAAAAATCTCACAGTAGCTACAGCTCAAAGATACTTTCCAAATTGTTTTCAGGTTCCATTTATTGTTACTATTTTTAAATGTATTTAGACCCTAGAGCTCAGTCAGTACATTACTCATACTATCTTAAAAAAGATAAAACAGTAATGATGCAAGGCACATATTATATACATATTATATATTTCTTCTTACAAATAATTATTTGACCAAACAATTTGACCAAAACAAATACAATAATAGTAATTTGACCAAGAGAGCATAACTCATAATTGATAACAACTGTTAAAACTGCTTTCCTATATTTTAAAACCACACCTATTAAATTAGACTACTATCCTTGAAATTGCCTGTTTTACTTTGTTACATTTCGTTTATTACCACCTGAGACTGTTTTTTACCTTTACAGAGAGAAGAGGGTGAGAAAAATATATTCAATGTGTTTAAGTGCTATATGCAGCAAAACGCTTTTGAAACCAAAGGAGAAATAAAGAATTTCCTAGATAAACAAAAGCTATGGGAGAACATTACAACTAGCTCTATTTAAAAGAAAGGCTAAAGGGAGCCTCTCAGTTTGAAATAAAAGTGGTAGTTAGGAACACAAAGCCATATAAAAATATAAAGTTCTTTAATAAAAGTAAACCATGGGCAAATATAGCAACCTGTGCCATTGTCATTATGATGCATAGGATTTAAGTGGCAAAACCATTTTTAAAAATACAAGTTTATATCAGTAGTTACATACAATATATAAAGATGTAATTTGTAACATTAATAATTAAGTTGAAGGAATGGAACTGTAAAATCGCAGTTTTTATGGGCAATTGAAGTTATTATCAGTTCAAAAAGAACACTATAATTTCAAGGTATTTGTATGTGTTGGCAATGGTGACCACAACAAAAGTATCTATTGAATATACATAGAAGGAAATGAAAATGAAGCCAAAGTATATTACTATAAAAAAATCAGTGAAACACGGTGGAAGAAAGGAAGATTAAAAAAGAGGTATTAGAAAAGAAGTAGAAAACGCAAAACAATTACAGAGTGATCATAGTGAAGTCTTCCCTGTAATTACTTTAAATGTAAATTAATTAAATTTATCAATCAAAAAAAAACCAGATTTGCTGAATGGACAAAACAAACAGGTTCTAATTATTTTATGTCTTTGAGTGATTTTCTTTGGATATAAGACCAGCTATAGACTGAAAAATGAATGAATAGAAAAATACATTCCATGCAAATGGTAATCAAAAGAATGTAGGCGTGGCTATTAATTTGAGACAAAATAGACTTAAGTAAACAACCGAATTTTACACTAGCATCCAAAAGAATAAACTTAGCCAAGGAAGTGAAATACTTGTGTACTGAAAACTGTAAAGTATTACTGAAAGAAATTAAAGAAGGTCAATTAATGGTGAAACATTCAGTTTTCCTGCATTTGAAGACTGAATATTAAGATTTTAATAGAACCTAAAGTATTTCACAGATTCAATGTAATCCGTATAAAAATCTAAATTATTTTTATTCAAAAAAAATTTTTTAAAGACTTATCCTAAATACATATGGAAATCTCAGGGAACTTCAAATATTCAAAATAATTTTAAAATAGAAATAATTAAAAGTAGAAAACTTAGACAATTCATACTCATTTCAAAACATATTACTAAGATACGTAAATTAAATCCATATGATATTGGCATTAAGACAGAAAGATAAACCAATAGAAGAGCATAGCAAGCTCAGAAGTAATCCTCCAATGATCTTCAATGAAGTTATCAAGACCACTGAATAAGGAAAGTATAATCGCCATCAAATGGTATTGGGGGACAGAAATTCACATGTAAAAGCAAGATAGTAAACCATTGTCTTATATGATATACAAAATTAACTAAAAATAAATTAAATACCTAGTTGTGAGACCTAAATTATACAACTCCAAGTAAAAATACACGGATATATTGGATTTTGCAATTCCTTGTATGTGACACCATGAAACACAGAAAACAAATGCAAAAGAACATACGCAACAACATCAAACTTAAAACGTTTATACATCTGAGGACAAAATTAAAAGAATGAAATGCAACTGTTTAAAATGTTTAAAAATCATGTGTCTAATCGTGTACTTAAGGGGTTAATAACTAGAATATGTAAAGATCTCCTCCAATTCAATGACAAAAAAAAAACAATCTTTTTTTTAGAAAAAAAGGAAAAGATCTGGAATAAAGATTTCCTCAAAGATGGTATACAAATGTCCAACCAGTACATGAAAGGATGCTTGACATCACTAATTATTCCAAAACCAAATCATATCCAAAATGACATAATCAACTTAACCTATCAGAATGGCTGCTATCAACAACCACCAAAATCTAAGAACAAAAATTAGCATGCACACACACACACACACACACACACACACACACACACAACACAGATAAAATTGTAAAATTGAGTGGAAAGTATGGAAAGTTTCAATACAGCCCTCTTCCAACGCTTATATAAAGCAGTACATTTGATAACACCATAATTCTCTATTGACATCAAACAGACTATTTTTAAAAAGGGAAAGACTTGAATAGAGATTTCTTCAAAGATGATAGAGAAATGTTGATAGTTTTCATTAGGGCTCACTCTTGGTTTTGACAATATGAAATAGTATGTATTTTCCATTTGAGTATTATAAAAAATGTTTCAGTGCTATAAAATCCTCTGTATTTTATTTATACTCTTCTCCCTCCTCCCAAACTCCTGAAAAGCACTGATCTTTTTCCTGTTTCAGTGTAGATTTTTATTTCTCAGAATGTCTTACAGTTGGACTCTCAGCCTGTAGCCTTTTCAGATTGGATTCTTTTACTTAAGGATATGTATTTAAAATTTCTCTATGTCTCTTCATGACTTAATAGCTCATTTCTGATAAGAGCATAGAAAAAATAGAACTCTTATGTATTATTGGTGGAATTGTAAAATGGTTCCGCTACAACTGAAAATATATGGAAGTTCCCAAACAATCAAATACCATATCGCAGCAAGCCCACTTCTAAGTATATATCCAAAAGAATTGAAAGCAGGTTCTCATAGAGATTTGCACATTCTTGTTCAGAGCAGCACTATTTGCCATATATAATATATGGAAATAACCCTGATGTCCATTGATGGTTGAATGCAAAAAGAAAATATGGTATAGATATATAACTGTAGATTATTCAGACTTAAAAATGAAGGAAATTCTGTCATATGCTACAACGTGGATAAAACTTGAGGGCTATTCTACAAAATAAAGTCCACTTAAAAATTATTTTAAAGACAAGGAAATTTTCAAACAAAGATTGAATAGTATATCTAGAAACAAAGACATAGACACCAATAATGATAATAATAATATATGCTTTAGTGGCATTGATAAGCTGATTGGGGTTAATAGGTTCAAGGGAAGTTTACACTGTGATTTTGATATTTTGGGATTTTAGAAGAAATAGAGGAGGAAACATGCAAAGAGAGCAGCATAAGAAACACAAAGAAGGAAGAACATTCATTTCATATGCTTGGGGCAGCTTGTGTGTTCTTAGGGGTATGAAAGCAAGCTCTAAAGGTGGACCTGGCAGTAATACCTAGAGAAACAGGAGAATATAGAGCAAAGTATAAGAAATGACTATCATTATTCTACACAATACTTTGGGGAAGGCACTGTATATTTCCGAGACTCAGATTTCTCATCTGTAAAAATCAAAAGAAGGTAAAGAGGGAAAGAAGTCCAGACAATTCACCTAACCTTGAAACTGAGCTTGTTCAGATTCTTTCCTCATGACATTCAGGAAGAAGGGAATTCTTGAACAAAGTTTTCATTGTTGTTCTGTTTTGTTTTGTTCTTTTTTTCCCACTAGCCAAAGCAGGATGTATAACAGACTGCTTGCCTAGTGGTGAGAAGGGTTGCAGCTCTTTAAACTACAACACAGTTTAACAGTTCCTTTAGATAACAGTGGCTTATTTTCAAATTTTATTAATTAATTACTCCATAATTTTAACGAAGATCACACAGAATTTAATTTTTTAGTAGTTTTGGAGTTAGTGTTTCATAATTATTTTCTGAGAGATAGGTTAGTATGGTAAAACCCTTTCCCAGTAGGATTTGGTGGGAACTAAAGGGAATGAGCCATATAATTAAGTAAAGGGGGCACGGAGGACGGAAGAGGATAGCAGTTTAAATAAAAAGAGCCTTTTTACAAATGAAAACACACACATGTGGAGTTTAGAAGTTTTAAAGGGATGAAAATGCAGAATAAACACCAAGTTATGAGTATGCAGTGCAAGATGAAATAATCCTGTTGTTAAGCAAGTAGGATAAGACAAAAACAATGAATGAGTAAAATATATTATTTGCTGTGCTTAAAAATAATAGTGGAGATAGTTGATTTTATTAAGACTTATTATGTGTTAGATACTAGGACTCATAATTTTTAGGTGTTATCCTATTCTATTCCTAAAACAATCCTTTGAGTTAACTACTACTATATATCATTATCTTAAAGATGATGAAATGTGATAGAGCAAGATTAAGTAAGGGATTTACCCAAATTCATACAACTGCTAAACAGGAGAGAAAGACTTGAATCCAGGTAGTTTTTTGGTGATTATTATTCTTATGCATTAAAAGAAAAACTCTGGGCAAATAAATATATCACAGTTTATTTAAGCAACACACAATTCACAAATTGGGAAACAGAAACCAAAGAATTCAGAACAAACCACCCAGCAATATGGGTAGGCAGTACTTCTAGGCAGAAAATTGACGTGATATACAGAAATAACTTACTTGGTTACAGACTAGTATTTGCCCACTTAGGAGTGGTATGATGAAGCATTTGCCTTATATAGACATGGTCTGATAAGTTAACAGTCTGTGATTGGCTGAAACTCAGCTGTTTCAAGAATATACCTTTGTTGCAGTTTGTTTTGCGTACCAAGTTAGGGTGCAGTTGACTACAAATGGAGGCAACTTTATATCAAATTTAATTTAGCATGTATGTTACCCCATTCTGTTGATTTGTTTTCTTCAAAGTTTAAATCTGTGTTATTGGCTAGGGCTTATCACATGACAGAAGAAATCAGAAGTGAAATTATTTCCCACTAATATGTGACATGTGTTCATTTGTATCTTGTAAGATGTAAAGATACAAGTCATGTCATACCACTGATATTTAAATTATTTCCAAGACTACAGTCTACATTCATCAAATTCACTGAGTTTTTTTTTTTTTTTCATTTCAAAGTTGCAGTTAAACCCTAACCAACTATGCTCACTGAAGATTGTATGCTGAGTTCCACATGACAGCATAAGCCAAATAAAATACCTGCAATATAGAACTGGCTCAAATTTGAACGATATGGGAACATCATCAAACTCCTATCAAAATTAAAGTCTAAAACTAAAGTTTATTTCTTACCTGAAAATTTAAATCTCCAAACTCCAAACACCTTCTTCTGAATTTTTTACTCAGCTCTATCTCCACCATAAGTATTAGTGATATAACTTTATAGAAGTCAATATCTTTCAGTAAATTCGACCTGGAGTTGTTTTTTCTCAAACAACAATAACTATTATAGAACTTTAAATGTTACAGCTATCTAACCTACATTACTGATGTGTTCCAGTTCCAATTTTCCAAAAATCAGTAATTCACATATGAACATAAATATATTAGGGTCATACCTATAAAATTTAGAAATGTAAGTAATTACTTAGCCTCTAAGCTGCTTACCCTTACCCAAGTAGTATTATTAAAATCAAGTGCATGTTTTAATCTAAGTACTACTATTTCCAGGCAAAACCAGTAATGCCTTGGTAAAAGAATTTTGATAGAGTAAGAAAGAAGTAAAGTTTTCTTAGTTTTCACATCATTAGGATGTCTAGTCAATAGTGCCTATTTTTAAAATTCTATAATTTGCATTTAAAATTGATTGTAAGAATACTCCTAACAAAAAAGTAATTGTTCTGTGTGTTCTTTACAAAACCTTGAAGAATTCCAAATTTTATTGTCCCTGTGGATATTCTCTTAGTTCTACAATTTGCTTGGTATTTAGAAGCCCAGTGAGAATCAATTAGGTTACCTTTGTTTTCCCCCATAAAACTTTGCTTTTTAAAAATTGACTAATGTCTACATTTTATTTGGATCTCATTTCTTTCCTCCTATTTTTTTCTTCTAGGGTTTCATCCAGAATTCAATATTAGATTTAGTTAATCATGTATCCTTAGACTCTATTGCTCTATGAAAATTTCTTAAACTTCCCTTGTGTTTGAAGATCTTAACTATTTTGTAGACTACTGGTCAGGTGTCTTATACAATGTCTCTTCATTTAGGTTTGTATGATATTTTTTCATGGTTAGACAAGAGTTATGTGTCTGGATAAGAAGACCACAAATGTAAAGTATGATTCTGAATGCAACATATCAAGGGTAAATAATATTGACTTATCACTGATGATGTTAACCTTGATCACTTGGCTATGATAGTGTTGTCAGAATTCATTGCTCTTTAGTTACATTTTCATTTATTCTCTTTCCAGGCTGTGCTTTTAGATGCTGGTCACTAAAGGCAATCTACATTTAAGAAGTAGTTATCCTTCATACATTGTGGGGAGAATATGTGTATAAACATTTTGGAATTCTTCTACATGGAAGAATTGTCTTTTCTTTCTATTTATTTATCAAATTACCTATATGAGTATGGAGTCATGGTTTTTATTTTACATTTAGAGTTATCATCTAAAACTACTTTATCAATTTGCTTCATCTATGGTCAATGGAAGATTTCTCACTTGGATCCTATATCACTTTGATGTAATACCATCTTTACTATTTGAGCACTTCCTTGCTTTCTTACACTGAAAAATGTTCTAAATTGATCTTATATAGTACCTGTTCAAGTCCTGCAATATATCATTTCTATAAGAGCCATGATTCTTTTTATTGGAGAATGATATTACAAACCAAGATCTGTGCATTAGATGTACTTACGAGATATCATTACTTCTAGATACACTAAGTGAATAGAACAGGTAACACATATTTATATACAATAACCTGTATATTCCTAGATAGATAGATACATACATATATACATAAATACATATGTACATACATACTTAGGCAGACATAGATAAATACTCAAATATAGTGTTTAGAGCAAGGTAATATGTATGTTCATGTACACTAACCTGTGTATACCTGTGTATATCTGGATGAATATATAGATTCATCATGTATATATGATGAAGAGGTGGAGATATTTACTCAAATTCAGTGTGATTTACTGGTTCCTTGTAGCCTTCTCCCTTTGCTTATATATAATTTCAGGTTCCACTAGTGATAACACAGCACTCACCATCTTCAAACCATTTCCTCATGTTTTAATTCCAGAATCCATGAGTGGCAGTTTCAGATTTTTAACCCTCATTCCTGTGAGAACAACATTGTCACCTAGAGTTTAGCGCTTATCTATAGATCCTTTTTTATCTTTAGTCCAGCGGTTTCCAAAGCATTTCCAAAATTACTTAGAGGACAATGTGTCATTTTTTCCATTCCCTTCAAGTGAGGTTATACCTTGAGTTTGTATTATAGTTTGATTTGTTTTTTTGCTCATGACTGCATTAAATTGTAGAATTCCCCAAACCTTATAGTCAATATTTCTTTTAAAAGTTTATATACATTAATACAAAAAAAATAAAAAATAAAAGGACCCAAAGAAAATTTTTTTAAAAATACCATTCTTTATAGTGTAACGTCCTGGGGTTTAGAAAATGGATAGCGTCATGTACCTACAGTACCATAAGAAGTAGTGTCATGACCTTAAAACATCCTCTGTTCTTAGCTCAGTAAATAACCCCTTTTTCCTAAATGTTTGACAATCCCTGATGCTTTATTTTTTGAAGTTTTACCTTTTTTAGAATGGCAAATAATTAAAAGCATATAGTATGCAGCTTTCTCATAATGACTTTTTAGACTCATGTTATGGTTTGGATGTAAGGTGTCCCCCAGAAACACAGGTGTGAGACAATGCAAGAAGGTTATAGCCTTAACCTAATCAGTGAATGAATCTCCTGTGGTTATCAATTTGCCTCTTAAATAGCATTCTGGTTCCTTCAGATTTTGACAATGATGAGGAAGTTACTACCAACATTTGCATATAGTTCTTTTTTGTTTAGTTTTCAAATCAGTTAGGCAACAATCTAGGAAAATTATTGATGGATTGTATGTTAAGATTACGTTTAAGTTTATAAGAAACTGCCAAACTGTTTCAAAGTGGCTATAAGATTTTGAAAATCCACCAAAAATGAAGAGCTCCTGTTGTTCACTATTTTAACTCTCACCATTATTAGATTTTTGGATTTTAGTTATTCCAATAGAATTGTAGTGGTGTTACATAGCTGTTTACATTTCCATTTCTCTGAGGACAAATGATATTAAATATCTTTTAATATGCTTATTTATGTTATATAATTATTTTTAGTTAAAATGCCTGTACAATTCTTTTTCACATTTCTAATTAGGCTATTTGTTTTCCTGTTAATGAAATTTAAAAGTTATTTGTATATTTTAGATATAAGTTCTTTGTCAAATATATGATTTAAAATATTTTTTCCAAACTGTGCCTTGTCCTTTACTTCTCTTACTACAATATATTTTACAGAGTAGAATTATACAATTTTATACCATTCAAATTCTTTTTTTCTTTAATGGATCATCTTTTTGGAAAGGTATCTAAGAACCTATCACCAAACCCAATATCATGCATATTTTTTCTACTCTCTTTAAAAAGTTCTGTCATTTTTCATTTTATATTTAGGTCTTAGATCAATCTTGAATTAATATTTTGCAAGTTGTGAAGACATGCAAAGTTTTTAATTTAATTTTTGTTTTATTTTTCAGGACATCCTATTTTCTGGAAAAAAAAATTTTATATCTTTTTCTGATTGCCTGAATACCTTTATAAAAATCATTTGACTCTATTGTGTAGGTCTTTTTCTAGGGTATCTAGCCCATTACTTTGAACTTTGTCTATTTGATCACTAACATCAGGCTATCTTGATGTTCTAATCAGTGTTTTTGTGACTAAAAGACCTGATCAGAACAATTGAAGAGGAAGAAAAGTTTGAGGACTCACAGTTTCAGAGGTCTCAGTCCACAGAGAGCCAGCTCCATTCCTCAGGCTGGAGGTGAGTCAGAACATGGCAGAAGAGTGTGGCAGAGGGAAGCAGTTCACATGATGATCCGAAGGCAGAAAGAGACTCCACTGACCAGATACAAATATATACCCCCAATGTCCAGCTCCTCCAGCCATACCCTATCAGTTACCACTTCAGTTACCCTTCGGTTACCACTCAGTTAATCCTTATCAGGGGATTAATTCACTGATTGGGTTAAAGGCTGTCACAACCCAATCATTTCTCCTCTGAACCTTCTGGCATTGTCTCACACATGAACTTTTGGGAGACACCACACATCCAAATCATAACACTTGATTATTATGGACTTATTTACATTTATGTAATGTTACTCATGCAAATTTGTTTTTGTTTTCTTAAATTTTTAAATTTTATTTGTTCTAACTAGTTGTACATGACAACAGAATGCATTTATATATTTTGATAGATCATATATAAAGAGTATAATCTCTCATTTTTCTGATTATACATATTGCAAAATCATATCAGTCATGCAGTCATACAAATAGATGAGGTAATAATGTCTGTTTCACTCTACTATCATTCCTTCCCCCATACCTCTTCTCTCCCTTCATGCCCTTCTACCTAATATAAAGTAACTCTATTCATTAGATTTGGCTTATTTCACTTACCATGATATTCTCTAACTCCATCCATTTACCAGCCAATGCCATAATTTCATTCTTCTTTAAAGCTGAGTAATACTCCATTGCATATATTTATACCACATTTTCTTTATCCATTCATCTGTTGAAGGGCGTCTACTTTGGTTCTGCAGTTTAGCTATTGTGAATTGAATTGCTATAAACATTGATGTGGTTGTGTCACTG
Source organism: Sciurus vulgaris (assembly GCF_902686455.1). Classification (NCBI taxonomy): domain Eukaryota; kingdom Metazoa; phylum Chordata; class Mammalia; order Rodentia; family Sciuridae; genus Sciurus; species Sciurus vulgaris. The sequence goes on from NC_136464.1 coordinate 44,297,319, forward strand.
TAGTATATTGAGATTAAGTCCTTTGGGTATAAACTAAGGAGTGGGCTAACTGGGTCAAATGGTGGTTCCATTCAAGTTTTCTGAGGAATCTCCATACTGCTTTCCATAATGTTTGCACCAATTTGCATTCCCACCAGCAATGTATGAGTGTATCCTTTCCCCCACATCCTTGCCAACATTTATTTTGCCTGTAATCTTGATAATTGACATTCTGATTGGAGTGAGATGAAATCTTAGTTTTGATTTCCATTTCTCTAATTGCTAGAGATATTGAACATTTATTTTCATATATTCATTGATGGATTGTGTATCTTGTTCTGTGAAGTGTCTTTTCAGTTGCTTAGCCCATTTATTGATTAGATTATTTGTTTATTGGCAGTAAGTTTTGTTTTATTTTTTTAATTATTTTTTTATTTTTACAGATGCATTTTGATTCATTGTACACAAATGGGGTACATCTTTTTGTTTCTATGGTTGTGCATGATGTAGATTCATAACATTCGTGTAATCATACATGTACATAGGATAATGATGTCTGTTTCATTCCACCATTTTTTGTACCCGCCTCCCTCTCATTTCCTTCTACATAATCTAAAGTCCCTCTGTTCTTCTCTCACTCCCTGCACACTCCCTACCCCCATTATATATCATTCTCCACTTATCAGGGAAAACATTCAGCCTTTGGATTTTTGAGATTGGCTTATTTCACTTAGCATGATATTCTCCAGTTCCATCTATTTATTTGCAAATGCCATAATATTATACTTCTTTATGGCTGAAAAATTTATGTTTACAAATGTTGCAAAATTTAAAATTTAAACATGATAAAATAATTTAAAATTACACATATAACTTTTATCATTTTAAAATTATCAATGTAAAATGTATTTGTTTAAAATGCCATTTACAACAGCATCCCACATTGAAGTACATAGGTGTGATTCTAACAAAATATGTACATATGTGATCTAGCTGTATGCAGAAAATAATGAAAGATACGTTTTTTGAAAAGATCTAAATGAATGGAAACATTTCATGAATGGTATGAATCTACATAGTGTACAACCAAAGAAATGAAATGATGTACCCCATTCGTGTACAATGAATCAAAATGAAGTCTGTAAAAAAATTAAAAATAAATAAAAAATTAAATTGAAAAAAAAAAAAACTTTATAAAATTTTTGTCCAATTGTTTATTACCAGCTTACAGGAAAGCACTGTCATTTATATCTGGTGAACATGTCCTGTCATCCCTGAAGAAGACAAGTTTTACCTAACTTAGTTTTTTGCCCTAGGGAGTATTTCCAGTATACTGTTGAACAGGAGTCCTTAGAAAGAATATTCTTGTTTCGTTGTCCATCTTAGGAGGAAAGTTTTGAATTTCTCTTTATCAAGTGTTATGTTAGTCATAAGTTTTTCATCTCTATCCCTTGCTAGGTTAAGAAAATTCCCTCCTATTCATAGTTTCAAGTTTTTTGTTTTTAATCACGGAATGTGTTGAACATTGTTGGTTTTTTTTTTTTCCTTCATCTATTAAAGGAATGATTTTTTTTTTTTCTTATTTGGAGTATTGAAGTGGAATATGTTCCTTCCTCTTCTATTTTTGGGAAATTATATACGATTGGCTTTATATTTTCCTTAAATGTGTGATACAATTGACTGTTGAAACCACTCTGCTTCATATGTTTGGGAAAGGTTTTTAAATAATAATTCAATTTCTATCATAAATATAGGGTTATGAAGTCTCATTCCCCAGCACCTTCCATTTCCCTTCCCTCCTCCCTCCCCTGATCCAATACTCTACTGATCTACCTCCTCTTCTTTCTCCTCCTCCTCCTCCTCCTCCTCCTTCTACTACTACTACTACTGCATTGTAATTATACTATAGGGATTTATGCATACAGATGGTTATAGAAGCCCATTCACAATAGGCAATTTATGGAACCAGCCTAGGTACCTTATTCCTTATCCAAATGAATAGATAAATAAAAATGTCATGTATATATACAATAGAGTTTTATTCAACCATAAACAGAAAAACATTATGTCATTTTCTGGTAAATGAATGAACTGGAGAACATAATGCTAATTTAAAACAAACCCAGAAATTCAAAGATCTAATGTTTTCTGCCATATGTGGAAGGTAGGTAGAAAAAGAGAAGAAAATGGGGTCTCATGAAAATAGAAAGAAGACCAACGTAGTACAGGAGGAGGATTGAGAGGGAAGAAGAAAAAGGAGGCATGAGGAAGTACTGGGGAATGAAATCTACCAAATTATGTTATGCACATGTATGAACATACCATAATGAATCCCCATTATATATAACTATGATTCATGTACTTTTGTTTCCTCAATATCCAAGATGAAAGTTTAGGTTATTGAATTTAGAGCTTTCTTTTTTTCCTAGCATATGCATTCAATACCATAAAACCTTTTAAGGCACTGCTTTCCCTGAATCCAGCAGGATCTAATTATTGTCATTTCACTTAATCAAATGTTATAAATAGCTACTGTGACTTCTTCTATTCTTTCATTCTTCCCCTCAATGGGGAATGGAGGGAAGGGAGGGAGGATAGGACAAGGAAAGACAGTGGAATGAATCTGACATAATTTTCCCCTTTTGCATATAAGAAAGCAACACAGTGAATCCCACCATCATGTACATCCATAAAAATGGGATCTCAACTAGAAAAAGATCTATTCTATTCCATGCTTGTAAAATTACATCAAAATAGATTCTACTGTCACATGTAACTAAAGAGAAAAAATAAAGAAAAAAATTCAGATTCACTAGGTTTGTTCTATACTTACATATCCAATGTCAGATCACATTTTTGTATATAATATAAAAATTATAGAAAATTGTATTATTCATATGTTATGTGTTGACAGAATAAATATAATATTTACATTAAAATAGACTTCTTTTATATATTGATTTAAGTATATGTGCTTGAATTTCCAACATTTTGGAATTTTCCAACTCTCTTTCTGTTGATGATTTTTAGGTTAATTCCACTGTGGACTTACAGTACATATGAATGATGTATATATTTTTTTAATTAGTTATTTTCATTTTTTATTTTTTTAATTAATACATGTTTTAGGGCCCAAAATTCTTGAGGAGGATAGTTCCATAAATGCAAATGATAATAAGCTGATTGATGGTACTGTTCAGTTCATCTGTATCCTTACTGAGTTTGTGCCTTCTTTATCAATCGCTAAAACATGGGTTTTGAAGTCTCCAACTGTAATAGTGGGGTCATCTATTTATTTTTCCAGTTCTCTCATTTTTACCTCTTATAATTTTGTACTATTTTATGTTTTGTTTTTACTTTATTTATTCTTTTTAGATATACAAAACAGTAGAGTGTATTTTGAGATGTTATACATACATGGAATATGTTTTTAAATGCAGACATGGTTAAGATTGATACGTCTTCTACAATTGACCCCTTTATCATTATGTCATGCACTTCTTTATCCCTGATAATTTTTTATGTCCCAAATTCTGATCTGTCTGAAATTAATAGAGGTAGTCTGGATTTCTTTTCATTCATATAAGCAGAGCATTATTCTCTATTCAGTTACTTTTAAGCCACCTTAGTCTTTGTACTTAAAGTGGATTTCTTACAGAAAATTTGTAGTTGCTTTTTTTGTCCACTCTGATATAATTGGAATACTAAGACCCTTTTAAGATGTTCTATACACACACACACACACACACACACACACACACACACACACACACACGATCACCATTCCCCTATGGATCCAAGAGACAATGGTATTCCCAATTCCTTCCTTTCATGTATTGCTGTCATTCAATCACCTATATGTTCAATAATTCAATATATTATTACAACTGTTTGTAGTCATCCTTCACATCAGTAAGGAAGAAGAAAAAAGTATACATATTTACTTCCTTTCTGAAAATCTTTTTTTTTTTTTTTTCCTTAAAGACTTAAGGCCCGTATCATTTTACTTCTGCCTGAAAAACTCTTTTAACATTTCTTACAAGGATCTCCTACTGACAATAAATTTCTCGGTTTTTGCCTGTTAAGAAAAATCTTTACTTCTTCACAGTTGAGGGATATTTCCCTCCACTCTCTTCCTGAATCTGTTAAGATTCATCATAATTATTTCTATCAAAGATCCTTTGCTATTCCTTATTCTTCTGAAGCTAATTATCCTTCATTCAGCTTCCTTCAAGATTTTATTATTCTACTCTTGATCTTTAGCATATCTTTCTGATTTTTTTCTTAACAGTTTCCATCTTTCTGCTGGTATTAACCATCTGGTCTTACATGTGCTCTACTTTTTCTTTAGGGTCTATAACATATTAATGGTAGTTAATTTAAACCCTATCTGATTATTCCAACATCTGTGTGCAGCTCCCATGGTTGAAAACTGACACTATTTTATAGGGAGAAACTGAGGTAAGTAGGCTTTAAATATGAGAATTAATTTTAATCTGATGTGGTGATGGGCTGTTTGTTTTTCTAACTTTTAGTATACGATTTTCTTATTCCCATGGTGAGATATTTTTTCTTCTCCTGGCTTTGGCGCTTCCTTTTGTGCTCTTTCTCAGAGTGAGTCTGTGCCTGTGTCTTTCAGTTCTTTCACAAGGTCCCACCATTGCCCTGACTGTAGCTTATTAGTATGATGGCAGTATAGCATGAAGGATTGTTATGTTTTCTAATTTTATTTATCAGTTTGGTTAGATTATAACACCCAGTTACTTGGTCAAGCACTAGTCTAGATGTTGCTGGAAAGATAATTTTTAGATGTGATGAACATTTGGATCAGCAAATTTGTGTGTGTGTGTGTGTGTGTGTGCTTATGCGTGTGCATATTAAAGAGTGAACCCAGGGATTTGTACATGCTAGTCATGTGCTCACCCACTGAGCTACCTCCCTATCCATAAATCAGTAGACTGAGTGAAATATTTCACACCCCCTCATATGTATTTAGGTTTGTTGGATCAGTTAAAGATATTAAGAGGAAAGACTGAAGTCCACCAAGGAAGAAAAAATTCTGCCTCCAAATAGCTTTTAGCCTTCAGCTACAACATCTGTTCTTTCCTCCTTCTTCAGTTTTGCAGCCTGCTCTGTAACTTTCATTTTCCAGCCTATATAATCTGTGACCCAAGTCCTTAAAATCTGTCTCCATGTGTATATAGTATAATCCTGTCTGTCAACATACATATATGTACCACACATATACAATCATGTACGCATATATTATACATCTATATACATATTAGTGTATGCACATATTATTTATATACATGTATGTAATATGATGCATATATATGTTACACATGTGCACACACACAAACAGACACACACACATACAATCCTCTTGATTTTGATTCTCTGCAGAATCCTGACTCATACAAGTAGGGTTTGCTAATGTTCTGTTAGCTCTGCTTTTAGTGGACCACTGTCCCAGAGGAAAGCCTACAGACCTGCCTCTGTCCTGCTTCAGATATGTTTTTTCTACTCCTGTCTCTGAATATGGTACTTGAAAGTCTATTGTCTTGAGGCCTCCCTGTTGACCATCGTTTTTATTTTTTACTTATTTACTGATTTGTTTGTCTATTTATTGAGTTATACTTAAGTGTTGAGCTATCTGAAGAGTTTAGTTCCTTTCCTCCAGCTGAGAGATGATTTTGGAATCGTTCTCTGATTTAAGTTCATCCACTTGGATTCTGGGTCTTTGTTAGGAAGAACTTTCTAAGAGGATATCACAAAGGCTCCTCTTCCCATCCTGTCAGAGCCATAGGGGAGCTTTCTTGGACTACCTGTGGGAACCTGGTGAGGCCCTGCAGTAAAGCATGTGGAGTTGTGCAGGTCCCCTAGGACTCCAGTCTCCTGCAGAATCTCACTCTCACACATATCCTCACTCTAGCACTTCAACACCACTACTATCAACATGTTCCTACTGGCATGGACCTCAGCTGGCATCTGCTCCAGGTAAGCAAATGCCAGGTGCTAAACCTCTTTGGATGTGACTGGCTTCAGAGCTGGCAGTGGTGATTTGCTCGGTGATGTCTGTTCTGTGGTATCTTTTCTTCGATCAGTTTTTTTTTTTAATAGTAATCAATTTTTTATTTTGCAAACTATCTCTTATAAAACAGGAAGAAAACTGTCTGCATTCTTTATGACTGAAAACACAAGTACCTTCTTCATATTTTTAATTCTTCAAAACTTTTAATTTAGCAGTCTAATCATAATGTAAAACAAAACAAAATATAACTCAATATGCTTGTATGTATGATTCCACTCTAGTGATCTTGAGGTAGGACAGAAGAAATAAAAGATGGATAAAAAGCAGATAAAAAGAAAGATAAAGAAATATAACTTGGTTCTAAATAAGTCTTGAGCTAAATTTCTACATGCCTTTCTTTCCCAAGTCAAGGAAATCTAATTTTTGCTCACAATCTTGAAGTTGCTTACCCCTTATGAAAACTTCCCTGTGCACTGTTATTAACCCCTTGAATACATGTATTTTTAGAATCAAATGAGGAAAGGGAGATAAAACCCTTATAATATAGGGTACTTTCCCAATTCTGTCTGTTGGTCAGATAACAAAGAAAGCACCAAGCTAAGGACCCTGAGAATTGCTATACTACACTTTCAAGCCCAGCAAAGGATAGGATAGAGATAATATGGGAGGATATTGAAGTGACCATCTGTGACCTAACAAAATTTTGTGCTCAGCACATAGGATTAAAATCCAAAGTATGTCTCCTTAACAGGAATATAAAGACTTTCATAAATTTTTAAAGGAACCTCTTTGAGTCTCCCCCCCCCTCTCTCTCTCTCTCTCTCTCTCTCTCTCTCTCTCTCTCACACACACACACACACACACACACACACACTCACTCACACATATATCCACACATGACATTCAAGTAAGTACATTTCTAAACTAAATTTCCTTTTGACAAGTTAATTCAGACACTAGCCACTGTCTATTTCTACTGCTATATATTATAAGTTTTATTCTAAAATACACTGGCTTTTACGTTTTTGTCAGTCTGATACTTAATTCATTTGAAATTAAATGAAATTATATGTAACATCAAACCAACTGTGACTTTTTTTTTAATGACCATGGGTTAAGGAAGTAAATGTTGTCTCATTGTCCTTGGACCAACGTCGGGATCATTACCTTTAAGATTAAAGTAAATGGACTGATGGCAGGGTCTTTGGGGAGAGCTGAAGCTCACTTATGTTCAATATCAGGCATGCCCAGAACTTGGCCTGTCATTCAATAGGCCTTGCAGAAAAAGCCTCAGGAATGGGTTGCCCTTATTGCCAGAATCTCTTACAGATAGATGTAAGGAGGGCCCAACACCTCTGAGAGTACAGCATAGAATATATTCCTTAGGCTTAGTCAAACCCTCACTTCCTGAAGGTATTTCTATGAGGAATAATAAATCTCTAAGATGATGTTTGAAGAAATGGAAAGCACAGGTAGCAACCTGTGCAAATCAAAGTGTCATAAATCACTATATCCTCTTTCTTATGGTACGTTGCTGTCCATCATTGTCCCACAGTGACATTTCTGCAATGGGTAAAAATCATTAAGGAAAAATGATCCAACCAGACACTGTGATGAATGCCTGTCATCTGAGATACTCAGGAGGTAGAGGCAGGCGAGTTCAAATCCAGTCTCAGCAACTTCACAAGACCAGGTCAAAATAAAAATAAAAAGGGCTGGGGATGTATAGCTCAGTGGTAAAGCACCCCTGGGTTCAATTCCCAGTATGAAAAGAATGTTTCTGAGGAGAACAGATGTTCCAGGCAGTGAGGCAGTAGATGGGAAAGGGACATGGAATGTGTTGAAGTTTATTCTATTTCCCATTGGGATACCTGTGGATCTTGAGGGCTCACTCCCTAAAATCCTCAACATTTACTCATCTTTTCCCTAAATACCTTGTATATTATTCTTTATCTCTTAAGCTTCATTCCCATATTCTCTCACTCCCATTTTTTTTTTTTTTTTTTTGCAGGTAGTTTATTGCTTGACATAGAAGAATATTAGCATCCATTCAATTATCTCATCCTTTCCCTTCCTTGAATAAATAAGCATAATTGCATTATAAATACTCAAGGCATTATGACTTGTCCAGGTTGCTCCCACTGACTTCCTGTAAGATAATACAGACCTGCATTAAACTCTAGGCCAGAAGATTTTGTGCTGTGAAGAAAGTTACATTATTTCTGGACTTCAGGTTTGTTTTTTGATGAAGGCATTTCCTCCTACTTTGTATCAGGAGAAAATAATGTGACGTCTATGACCGATGTGTCCAACCTTGAAGAGCTGTCTTGAGAGGAGATATGGATGAATATAAGTTTGGAAGGTCCCTTTCTAGAGAGAAGCTGAAGTTGGATTATTTTTACTGACAGGAGGACTAACCCAGAAGCTATAGGCAAACCTGTGATAGGACATGAAGTGAGAGAGTAGAAAGATTGGGTTGATAGGTGTGAAAGAAGCTGAAAAGTCAGGAATCCAATGTGACATTAATGTATCTTGATATTTAATTGGCTGATACTGCTTGGGGCAGTTTAAAGTGAGGAGAATATGGCCACTGTGTAGGATACCAATATGGCATCCTAATTATCTGATACTTTAAAAATCCTATAAGTCATTAGAGAAGACACTAATGGAGAGTTTTGGGGTACAGTGACATTTGGACAGTAAATACACATTTTATTCTTTGAATATAGTGGAAAGTTCTGAAAATCATCTAAAAGGCAATACTCTTTTCCCACAAAAAATGTAATGATTCAACGCATTTGATAAGTATGATTTGAAAGTATAAGAATAATGGAGAAAGCATTACTTATTCTTATACTTATCAAATATAGCAGATAGGAAAAATATCTGCAAAGAAATCCACAGCTCTAATTGATGAGTGTGGGTGTGTGTGTGTACACATGCTCACATTATGTGTGTTTGTGCAAGTGCATAGAGGTGGTAGAAAATTTAGGTCTCCTTTTCAGAATCATTATCCCAAATCTTTTAGGTAAAGATTTTGTGTGTGCTCTGGCACACACAAAGCCGAACTGTCATTGGTAATATCTTTTTATTAAATTCTCACAACAACCATAAAATGGGTCAGGATGAAAGCTCAAAATGATAATTTCACAAAGTCATAAACACCCAGATTGAGTATTCCATTATTTATCAAAGGTTATTTTTGATCAAAATTAGTCACATAAAAACCAAATCTTGACACAGAAATGGGGGCTACATTGGCAACAGAACAAGCACATCCAGTGTGGGGATGAAAGCCTGGTGCACAAGGAGGTGGCAATCGTCATTAAGGTTCTGCAGTAGGTGGGAGGGTTATATTGATGGGAAATCACAGGCAAGTGCTATATGCAAGTCCAAGAAATTATCATCCAGTTATGTGAGTGGGCACAGGGGACTCAAGGGTACAGCTGTTCTTTCTTACATGTAGTTTCAATGTATCACACTGACCCAGTTAAATGAAATGATTATTTATTAGTAAGGATTATAAAAAGTATATTTAATAACAGGACACAAATCTGAAGTCTAGTTACTCAAAATAAAGGATCTAGTGTAGGCCAGAGTCACAGACATGGTGTAAGAGAGGAGGGGAAGCTGCAGTAATAAAGAATCTGTCATGTGTTCCTGGCTTAGAAGTACTTATTTCCTGTTCATGACATATTTCTAGTGGAAGTTGTTTGGGAGTCCAAATCTGTAACGTCATCCTTGTCCTTCTTTTGGAGCCCAGCTAGTAGCACAGCTACCTTTTGGGTTATGGGATACTTTTAGTGGCAAGGAGAGAAGAAAAATTTAAAAATTAAAAAAAGCATGCCATAGGCACTGATTATTAAAACTCCTGCCCAGAAGTGAAATATATCAGTTTTTTTTTTAATTTTATTAGGAAACAAGATACAATGCTTATATGTAGTAAGAATGTTGCACAAAGTATTTAATTCAATTCCTCCAACAATCCTCCAAGGTCCACATGTAAATTTAATAAAAATAATTCTGAAGATGGAGAAAACTGAATCTCACAGAAGACTACAAAGTTGTAGGTTCAGAAGTTTAACCTCACCTATGAATTGTTTTTTCAGCTTGTTAATATGATGACTTCTTATTTCAACCATCTAAGCAGCTCACAGACATTTCCTACACAGAGAAGGAAGAACATAAAGCAATTGCAGATGCGAATCCCAACCAATGGAAACACAGGCTTGAAAGAAAACCCGTAAACTCACTCTGAAATCCAGACATCAAATTAGATGTGCTTTCAAGTCCCATATTGTGGCACACGATTTTTGCTTTTATTTATTTATTTTTTTTGCCCCTAAATGACCCCCAGACTCAAGAAACATGTTTATTCAAATAAATCTGCAGAGATGATATATCTTTTTCAATGTTCAACATTGTACAGGATTTTTCTTCCTTTGGAAGAGATGTTTTAAAGTCTGTGTGTGTGTGTGTGTGTGTGTATGTGTGTGTGTGTGTGTGTGTGTGCGTGTGTGTTTTGTTAGTGGTGGTTTTTACATCTACCAGGTAGGTTGTCTTGTAACTGGCTCTCCTGTGTGAATTTATCCAGATGACCTGCTTTGGCCTTAATCTAAGCACACAGATAAGAGGTACAGCAGGCTCCCTCCCCACATGAATTTCTTATTCTAGCGGAGTAGCTCAAGTCCTGAACCTTGTTAGAGAAAGAGGCAATCTGAAAAGGACCTTGGATGTGAATCATGGCGTTCTCCCTCAGCTTATTAAAGTCGTGTCTATTCTGTTTGGCCTCCAATGTTGTTTTGGTGCTATCTGTCAGGGAGATTTTTGAGTGGTGAATGAACAGTCAGACATTTTGCAGTTTATTGCCGTGTATGGACATGGGCCATTTGTCAGAGAACCAACCACAGCCACCTCAAACAATGCTCTGTCTCTTAAAAGACTAAGCAGATTATTGATAAGGACAGTTTTAGCAATGGAAGAAAAATATATTTAGGTTTCCAAGAAACTTTACCTGAAACGCTACAATAGTACTTAGAATCTAAAAACTCTAAAGTGTATACACACATTTTGTCTAATATAATATACATTCCAATATTTAATAAAGTCAGTTTGTACTACATTAACTGTATGCTGTCCACTAACATAATAATTTATGAATTACATATTTACTATATAATAATTTTATTTAAATTTTCAATAGTTGGAAAGAAAGATAGTGTCATATTCTTACATTCTAGTAAGTTAAACCTTACTAGATCACAGGTCCTTAAAAAAAGATTTTGGAAAAGAATTTTTCTGACAGATAATAAATTTGCCAATATAAAATGGAATTTTCAGAAAACTATTTCTCAAATTTCTCATCAATGAAAACGTCCATTATATTGTTCTGCACAGTTTCTCCTGCCCATAAAACATTTCTGGGGAAATAGCTATTTTAAATAGTTATTTTACCTGTAATAGTTAAGATTACAGGTGCAATCTTCTGAGTATATAAAAAGTATAAAATTTTTGTTAAAAAACACTAAAGAGAAAAGTAGCATCTATTGTTTCACGGAGTTCAATAGGCCAAAGCATTTATTTGGCTTTTAAGGCTGCTATATAAACAACAGTCTGTGGGAGTGAAAATAAAAGGGAACCATAAACCATGAATAGCATTATTCTTAAATTATTAATATTAATTGATTTGTCAGATAATGCAATAAATTGTAGGAAAATTTTATTTTATTTATTTCTGTAATTTTAGATTTTCATCAAGTATTCATTGCTTGTAAATATATATTAAAATATTATGGAATATATATATATGTATATGTATATACACACACACACACACACATATATATATATATATATAAAACATTTTTAAAAGGAAAATGTGTTTTTGTGGGTGTGAGTGTTTGTTTGCTTTGAAATTCTCACATGTGTACAGACTAGATAGAATGAGGGAATTTCCTCACTTTCTTTTTCCCTTCTAGGATTCTTCTGTGTTTACAGAGGCCATGGGATGGGTAGCCAGGCTTGAAGGGCAGTGGTCTTTCCAATGATACCTTTGTTGCTTCCCACACCCCACTAAATGCTCTTGGCCAACCCTAAAATCCACAACAACATCGAATCAATTTGCAAAATCCCTCTCATCAGAGTCTGTGCACCCCTCAAAAGTCCATCTGAGTCTCTTTGCTTCTCAGTGCCTGTGCTGGGTTCATAATGATCTTCTGGGTGGATATCCAATATCATGAAAACAAATTTGCATTTTAATTAAAAAAAAAATGCTCCTTCAATGTTTGACCTTAATGACTACAAAGAAAAAGTCTCTGTTGAGTTTGAGTTGTGTTACTTTATCAGAAACCTCACCTCAGTATCTTTGGAGGTGGATAGATAGATAGAAAGTTATAGGTATATAGATATACATCTCCATTTTACCTAATAAAATATGTGTCATTATATTTGTATATTTTTAGCCTATGCTTCTATCATCTGCTAATTTTGTCCTTTATTTTAACTTAGTTTTTACGTTTCTTCTCTAATTGCTGGGTTCCTTCCAATCTCCTATAAATCTATGAATTGAATCAGTGTCCTAAATTCTTATTTTACACTTCTTATAGATTTTTGTTCTTTTCCTTTACATTATGAAAAACACATCAAAATATCTTTGGTGCTTGCTTTGTGACATTCATAACACTTACTGCCCTCAATATAGATTTTATTTCTCTTAAATCGTTATATGCTACCTGGTTAGTCCTCATTATTCATTTATCTTTTCTATTTATTTTTAAAAATCCCAAACATATAGTGTTTTAAAATATTATTAAGAATACCAATGTTGTTGAAACGGCCATACTACCAAAACCAATAAACAGTTTTAATGCAATCTCCATCAATATACTAATAACATTCTTCACAGAATTAGAAAAAAATAGTCCTAACATTCATTTGGAAGAATTAAAGACCCAGAATAGCCAAAGCAATCATAATCCAAGAAAGCAATGCTGGAGGCATCACACTATCTGACTTCAAATTATATTACAGAGCTATGGTAATAAAAACTGCATGGTACTGGCATAAAAACAGACACACAGAGCAATGGTACAGAATAGAAGATTCAGAGATAAAACCACACATCCACAGTGTGGTTTTGACAAAGGGGCCAAAAACATACATTGGAAAAAAGACAAATTTTTTTAAACAAATGATGCTGGGAAAACTGGTTATCCCTATGTAGAAGAATAACACAAGACCCTTATCTCTCACCCTGCACAAAAATTAACTCATAATGGATCAAAGACCTCAAAATTAGACCAAAAACTATGCAACTTCTAGAAGAAAATGTAAGATTGATATACTTACATAGAGGCACAGGCAAAGACTTTTCCAATAGGATCCCTAAAGCTCAGGAAATAATTCCAAGGGTTAATAAATGGGATGACATCAAATTTAAAAGTTTTTGACATAGCAAAGGGAATGATAAATAATTGTGAAGAGAAAACATACAGAATGGGAGAAAAATTTTTGCTAGTTACTTTTCTGTCAGAAGATTAATATCCAGAAGATATCAAAAAGCTTAACACCAAAAAAACATAACCCAAGTAATAAGTGGGAAAACTAACTAAACAGACACTTTCCAAAAGAAAAATTATAAATGGTCAACAAATATTTGAAAAAATGTTCAACATCAATTAGCAGTTAGAGAAATTCAAATCAAAACTATGCTGAGATTTCAACTCACTCCAGAATATCAGCCATGAAGAATACAAACAATAATAAGTGCTGGAAATGATGTGGATAACGACATACTTATGTATTGTTGGTGGGATTAAAAATAAGTAGAGTCACTAGGTAAATCAATATGGAGTTTCCTCAAAAGATTAGGAATGAAAACACTGTATGACCCAGCTATACCATTGCTAGGTATCCAGCCTAAAGAATTAACATTAGCATTCTAGAGCAAAATGTGTATACCCGTGTTTATGTAAGCACAATTCACAATACTCAAACTATGAAACCTCCTAGGTGTCCATCAATAGATTAGTGGATAGAGAAAATGTGTATATCTACACAAAGGAGCTTTATTCTGCCCTAAAAAGTAATGAAATTATGTCATTTGCAGGAAAATGAATGGAACTTGAAAATATTATGCTAAGCAAAATAAGTCAAACTGAGAAAGTCAAGGGTCACACATATTTTTTTTTTTTCTCATATGTAGAAGCTAGAAAGGAAAAAGGGAAAGAAAGATGGAAAGGAATCTCAGGAAAAATGAAGAGAGTTCAATAGAGTAGAGGAAAGGGACCAAGGGCAGGGAGGAGGGAAGGGAAAGGTGAAATACTGGGGAATAATATTGGCCAAATTATATTGTTATTTTATGTGCATGTACAAATATGTAACAATGAATCCCACCATTGTGCACAATTATAATGCACCAATAAACATATGGGAAAACATCCTATTATTTTATGAAACTTATTTTGAGTTTCTGGGATGAAAATTTTGAAGTAGCATATGGATTTTGAGGATGAGGTAAATATATTTTACCAAGTCATATACTAGTGTGTGTGTGTATGTGTATATGTGTGTGTATTTATATATATATGTGTGTGTTTATATAAAATTGATTAAGTATACTGCTTATGCTTGATTAATGACGACCCAGATTTAGTACAATGTAGCATATGATTTGAACAAAGTAATGGGAAAAATTCCTTTGCATATATGCAAGTGAGGATTAGGTTGATGAGCATAGATCTTGGCAGAATTCCCAGTTCCTAGAGAGCTATCATGTGTTTTATCTTTGTTTGACAGAAACAGAATATTTTCCTTCTTTACAGAGTTGTTTCCTAACATACTCAGCAGATGAATTCTGTGCAAACTTCAACCCCAAAATAAAACAGTCCTCAGTATCTAAGGCCCAATCAGTTCATGAATTGGTGGTGGTGGGATCTATGTATTTAAGAATAGAGTGTTTACCTATTTTCTGACTCAGATTAGGGAATCCATGTACTCTTCTCATTTCAGTCTGAGAGGTTCATTTGTGGAAGATTTCTTTAAAAGTCCTCAGAAACCATAAATGGTCAATATAGCGTGAGTTAGAAAATAGCATTGGCCTAAGAATAACAAGAAAAATAAATTTTCAGTTTCTAATACCTACACCAGGCTATGGACTTTGTCCCTTGCAACACTAATGATGAAGTTACAACAGTGTCATATCTTTATACTTAGAAAAATAGATACATATGTGTACATAATATAGATGAATCACATGATTGTACCCACCTACCAAGTATCCAGACCTACATGTGTGAGTTCTAATGCAGAGTGGAAAGTTATTACTCCAACCAATAAAACAAAATAAAAATATGACACATTCAGAAATTAGAAAAATTGGTAATATCTACATACTTACTCTTAGGAAAACAATGCTCTGAGATTAAAAGAAATACTTTTTATGTATTTGTTGACTTAGAGAACAATATTAAACAAAAGATCATTTTATGTAATACTTTTCATATACTTTTTCAAATATATGAGATAAATTATAGAGATGTGCTATGCACTTCTGTGCTTTAATTAACAGCACATTTAAAAATGTAAATTAAATTTCATTTTAAGTGTTCTTACCACTATATGTGTATATATGCATTGTGAAGTCAAAAGACATTTCCATAATTACGTTACACAATGAATAAATTTGGTCTTTTATTTTTGAAAGTGTTAATTATGTTTTGAAAAAAATTCTTATCTTTGAAGAATTTTAACAAGTGAACTTGAGAAGAGAAATTTAGGAAAGTATGAATAAACATTTCAGGAGACCTCCTGGGATTGATCTCAGCAGGATTTGCAGCAATAGAAATCATTCTCTGTCCTTAGAAGAGGAAAAGAGTTGAAAAAGGCCAAAGTATTTTGACATATGTCCATCTTCTCATGTGATCCGCTATTTTGAATCTGAGTATCATTTAAAGTGAAGAATAACTATTTTGTTCATGTCATCATGAATCCATTAGAAACTAGCAAACTCACATCATTTACCTCTAAGAATAATGTATTCTGGCTTTTGTGTTAGTTAGGGTATTAATTAGCAACTGTTAAAAATTTGAAAATTTCAAGTTTCAGGCAAGACAATTTGAAGGGGCACGTAGGAGTCAAATGCTTTGTTTCCACTGTCTGAAGTGGAAATAGAGACCAAGAATAATGCAGAACTACTTTTTAAAAAGCTGGCCCTCACTGAGCATGGTGGCATATTCCTATAATCCCAGCCACTTGGGAGCCTGAGGCAAGAGGATCAAGTTCAAGGCCAGTCTCAGCAATTTATCAAGATCCTATCTCAAAATAAAAAGGGGAGGGATGTGACTCCATGGATAAATGCCCTTGGGTTTAATCCCAAATATAAATAAATAAACAAGTAAATAGCTGGCCCTGAAGCAAAAACCATCACTGAATTGCCTAAGATTAGTCATAGTAATGTACACAAGGAGTTGGGAAATGCACTTTGTGCCTAAGAAGCTGCATCCCAGCAATAATAAAATGTAGAAAAAATATATGGCTTTAATATTTTTCTTGGTATGGACTTGACTCACTACCCTAGGTGTTAGTGGCAGTGATAGTGTTATATCCTCCCTCCATGTAAGTATTATTTTACAAGGTTCATTTTATTCTATTTTTAAACTAAGTATTTAGATATACTTCAACTCTGGTTCACAAACGAAGTGTACAATCAAATGTTGTTTTAGTATATTGGTAGTTAGTATGTTAGTATAGTGTACAATCAAATGGTTTTTAGTATATCCAGAGAATTGTGAACTACCAAAATCAAATTTTGAAACATTCTTCTTTTTCTGTTAACTCTAGAAAATCATTACTTTACTTTCTCTATTTAAATTGTCTTTTCATATAAATTTAACCAAGTAATGTACACTATTTTGTGACTGACTTCTTTTGCTTGACATAAGGATTCAAGGTTTGTATATCAGTAATATTTTCATTCTGGGCGCCTTTTTTCTTGTTCTCTCCATTAGTCGCTCTGGTTAGAACTTCTAGCACAATGTTGAACAGAAAGGGCAAGAACAATCATCTTATTTGTCTATTTTTTACCTTAAGAGAAAAACATTTTTTTCATCATTATGTACTTTGCAAATGAATTTCGCATAATTTCCTTGATCTGATTGAAGAAGTTCTTTTCTTAGTTTGTTGAATATATTTACCATGAAAAAATATTGGATGTTCATCAGATGATTTTTATGTGTGTGTGTGTGTGTGTGTGTGTGTGTGTGTGTGTGTGTGTGTCTGTAGAGATTATCAGGAAGATTTTGTCTTTTACTACATTAATAGTATTTATTGCATGAATTGGTTTATAAATGTTGAATCCACCTTGCATTCTTGAGATAAGTCCACTTAGCCATGGTTATAATCCTTTTTACATATAGCATGATTCAGTTTGCTTGAGTTTCTTGAGAATGTTTGCAACTATCATCCTTTCTTCTTATCTACATTTTCATTTCCATAGATTCAACCAACTGTGAATTATAAATATTTGAAAGATAAAATGTTATGTTGTTTCTGAGCGTTGCTATGTAGTCAAGCCTATGATACTTGCTCTTTCTTAAACTTGTGACTACACCTTGAACAATATAGCATAACATTTATTCACATAGCATTGAAATTGAATTTGGTATTTGATTAGGTAATCTACAGATGATTTAATGTATACAGGAGAATGTGCATTAATTCCATGTAAATGCTACATAATTTTATATCAATGGATTTGAGTATTCATAGAATTTTGTATCCACATGGGGTCCTGGACCCAATGCCCTGGGGATCAAAAAATGAATGTATATAATCTGGCTTTGCAATTTACCATCACATAACATTACAGCACTTCCATATATAATGTGATAACTTTAAAACTATATACTTCTTTCTATTTTGTTGTTGTTTGACTACTTATTGTGTCCTTGAAAGCATAATAATTGAAACACAGTATATAAGAAAGCATTGTAATTCTATTGATTTTGGAAAAAAAAAAGAAAAAGAAAAATATTGGAAAAAATTAGAAGTTTCTCAGGTTATAGAGAATCATTTTTAAAATATGAGATGACATAAAATAATGAGGGTTACATCTATAGAGGGACACATGGATTTATGCATCAGAAAAAAAATCTGTGGAATTTGGTTTTCCAGTAATATGTTGAAGCAGAATTGCAGAGAACCATATTCACCTAGGACCATTGCCTAAAATTTTGTATAACACAGTCTTAAATTTTGTCTTTTCCTAAATGTCATATTAAAATAATTATATATTTGTAGTCCTATAAGTTTGTCTCTCTCCACCTACTATGATGCATTAAAGGTACTTAATACTCATCATGTTGTATGAATCAGTAGACTGTTCTTTGTATTGGTGAGTAACATCCCACTTTGTAGAAATACTATGATTTGTTGATCTACTCACCAAGAGAAAGATGCACAAATTGTTCTAGTTTTGCTGATTAGGAATAAAGCCACTATGGATGGTCAAAAACAGGATTTTGTAGAAACATCTATTTTCTCATAAATAAATATCTAGAAGTGGGATTATATAGTTAGTAAGTGTGTGAACATTTAACTGTTTTTCTGTTTTGTTTGGTTTGGTTTGGTTTGCGTGTTTGAGGTCAAACCCAGAGTCTTGTATGCTCTACCATGGAGCTTTGACCCCAACCTTTAAGTATGCTTTGAACCCAAGCTTTAGTCAGCTAGGGAGGAACTATGTTCTAAGTGTTAATAAATACCCCCCTCAATAGGCATGAGATGACATTTATTACTGGGTAAAAGTTTCAGGTTTTAAGCAAGCATGTTATTTTCCAGCCTGATTCTGTTAATAGACGTTGATGGATAATGAAATCAACCTAGTTGAAAATCGTGAAAATTACATATATTGGGGGTGAATTAGGATTGGAATCTAGGAAAATGGATTGAAAATGTGCTCTGAAGTTTTACAAAATGTAAGCCAATTTAGACCTTTAAACCATGGGGCACTGGGAATCATAACATTTGTTAGTTAGGAATTCTGATCGGTGCTAACAAAAGTTAAACTGTCTTGTATGAAAGGGATTGGGTGCAGTCTCAGTCTCTGGGTAAGCTGGCAAAGGAGTCCTTGTACAGAAGTTCAGTAGAGGTTGACAATGTTCATGAAACTGCATTTGGTTCATCCAGAGATCAGTTTGCATATCTGGGGCATGTCTGCAGCTCAGTTCAAAAGTCCAGCTATGGATATATCTGACACTAGCTTTTACACTGCCTCCAAACTCTTTAAGTGCCCCAAATAAATGTTGCTTCATTTTGTTTCCTTCTTTGACATAGATCTTCGGATAACTTAATAGAAGTAGCTTACACTGTTTAGAGTTAATAGAGTTTTTAACATTCAAGGAACCTCATTTTTAAAAGTATTTTGAGTTTTCTAGCACAAGCAATAATCACCATAATGTCACCAGTTCAGTGGGCCTGTTAACTCATACAGTATAGAAATCAAATATAGCTAACAAAGAAAGGGTTAGTAAGTATTGTTGCATTTATTCACATAGTAAGGTGGCTATTCCACAGAGAGTGTGGTAAGGAAAGGTGGCTACCCCATAGGCAGAGTAGCAAGGAAATCAAAGGGTGAACAGCATAAACAATTTATGTATGTTTTGGGACTAGAAATTGACATACTCATAAGTTATGTTGCCATATCATTGCATCTATGTCGATTTTCACATGGTCAAAAATATGTCTAAAATTGTGTTAGGTCATCCCTCTTGAAATATCTTACTTTTGGGTTGGCAGTTTTGGTCAGATCTTCCTGCACTGGTTTCATGCTTTCCTAATATTTGTCTTCAACAGTGAATGCAGTAGGTGAGATCTTCCTGACTTTCATCTTAAGTAGAAAGCACCCTATCTTTGTCTTTCAACGGTCACCAACTTAAAATTTAACACTATATTCTTGGCTCAATAATAGTAATATTTCACAGTCTTTGTAGTCTAGTTTTTAAATAAGTATTATTATATCTCAAGGCAATAAAAACCTGCAGTATAGAAACTCTTGTACCTATTTTATGGATAAGGAGGCTAATCCTAAACTGAACAAAGAGAAATGCTATCATTAGCATTTAAGTGTCCATGGATTAACAACAACCAAAGCAAAACATTAATCAATTTAGAAGAAAATTAATTAGGAGCAATGCTTAGTATTATCAGAATGAAATCTTGCCTAAAAGAGAACTAAAAGTGGAGCTCTCTAAAGAATCTAGAACATTAGATTGATATAAACAAGTGGGTAGAAGCGGGTGGCATTGTTTATGGCAACATAATTAGAGCTAATAGGATGAAATTAGGGGAATTATGGAGGAGTTCAAAGTTAACCAAATTGGGGAGTTAGGAGCAATTAGCAATAATGCTGTATTTTCTGTTGATTTTTAAGAAAAACATACTTTATCTGTAAGAATGAATAGTTGAGGGGTCTAATTTCCAATAGAATAGTTTGAGACAATGTTAAAAATTTTTTTTTCAGAAGGATAGCCAGCAACAAAACACCATATATGCATATGTGTGTATGCACATGCAATATACTTTAGGTGAATTAAAAACATATTTTAAAATACCTACACTGTGTAAAAGACATTGCTCATTGAGCTGAAAGATGATGTTTTTTATTTCCTTTCAATTCAGTGCTTTATAATTTGACAATGACAGTAAAATTTTATATTATATGCACAATTAACATTTTCCTTCTTTATATTCTATATGATTATAAAATGTAATGGTGATGAAGTGTTTTCCTAAAATAATCTATTAATGTTTTAAATGGTAGCAACAGAAATTTTGTAAACTTTACAAACTGACTAAAGAACTCTTTACAGTTGTAATTTTTCCCTGTAACAATAATTTTAACAACTCAGATAACCCTAGCAATTCTAATTTTTCCATTTCAAAGCCAATTTATTTCTAATATTGACTCAAATTTTTACAAACTTTAAATTATAAGTAATCACATTTTGCTTAATCATGAAAAACATTATCCAGGAATAGTATTTTTTAAAAACCCTCAATTTATTTCTGATCTATTCAAACATTAAGTGGTATTGAAACAGAGTCTTAGAAGCTGCCTTTACTAAAAGCACTGACTCTTAGGCCTGCAGATGCCCGGTGGATAACTAACAGCAGGATAAAGCTTTCCATCTCTGCTTTCATCTGTCTCCTTTATTATCTTAAACTTTTTGACCTGATCAGTTCTGCACATAGGCATGTGAATCATTTAAGAAGTGCTCACTTCATGCAAGGTTTATTAGTCCTAAATTTACCTAACCTATCTCATCCCCCTTTGAGAATGAGGCAAGATGCCTAACATCCATTTCAGACCCCTGGAGTAGTGCCTTGAAGTCTTCAGTCATTGTGCTATAGCTTCTGAAACAGCAGGATTCATTGCCTTATGGGAACTAAGTTGCCACCTTCCAGTTGCTCTAATGAATACATACTCTGCATCCTGTGAAGCCCCTCAAATGATGATGACTTCCCCAGAGCCCCCTCACAGAAACAAAGCTAAGAGAATATCAGCACAATTTGACAAAAGCTGCTTAATTGCTTAATTATGAATATGCCTTGCCCTGCCCTAATTCTTCCTCTACGTAAACCTAAAGCCACTTATGGTGGGACCCTGAAAACAAGGCTAATTACATGCTGCATCTCACTTTGCCTTTCCAGTATTGAAATTAAGGGCCCCTCTGAAATTAAGGACAACTTCCTCATGCGGATTGTAAAGGTTAAAGGACCACCCCAATACCTGGCCTGGGAGATGCCAAGGGAGCCAAGAATGGAGATTGGTCCCTGGCCTGGCCTATCACAGGTAACTAAATTATATAAGTCCATCACCAGGCATTTAAAAAAAAAATTCAATTTTATTTGTTCTAATAGTTGTACATGGCAGTAGAATGCATTTATACATTTTGATAGATCATACCTAAATAGAGTTTAATCTCTCATTTTCAGAATTTTGTTTCTATAAATTGTAACATCTTCAGTGGGACTGGTCTCCAGTTGGATCAAACTGCTACAATTACTTTTTCCTTTTTCACAAGTTTGCCTATTTCTTAAGTGTGTGGGTAGCTGATTCCAACCATCCAGTATCCAGACAAGGTGCCTGAACTAGGCTATTGGTAACAATATAGCCATATTGGTTAAGGTTCTTTTTCTGATTTTCACCATTACGTTTTCGTTTGTTTTTTGGGGAAAGTAGATAGAATCCCAGGAGTCAGGTGACTGAGGTAGGACGCCAGTAACAGTATTTTCATAAAGAATTCAGGGAAAAGTCACAAGAAAGGCATCATAACATAGTAGAATAATTTTTTTACAGTAATACATGTAGGTATTCAAGATATATACATACTTGAGTTATTGAAAATTAATCAAGTATTTGGGAATAAAGGTATAAAAACACAAATATATGGAGTATATAAATACTTTTAATGGACAAATACTTTTATATGGACATATAAATACTTTTAATTTCTCTTTCCCTTTCCATTTTGTATATATAATCTCTTGCTAACAAGAGGGAACAAGACTGGGAATGTTGATGGTGTCATGAAAATCCTTCCTTCTGCTAGGAAACTTATTCAAAATCTCTCTAAATGCAAGGTTAGTTGCTTTATGCTAGTATGTGAGCATCATATGCCTCTAGGTATAATAATTATTCAAGATTAGAGAATTAAAGCACATGGCTTAACTATGCTCATCAGTACTTCCCATGGAGATGATGCAGGTTTGACAGATACAGAGACAAACCCAGACTGCAAAGAAGTCACCAGTTTATTAGTCTGAAAATGGAGTCCACTAAAAGAGGGAGGGGGAAAACAGTGGTTGAAGAGTCTGGAAAATGAAGGTAATAATTAAGAGCCAGGAGAGTGGCATCCTTGCTCAAGGGGACATTCTGTTACAGGAGAGCACTGGAGGATGAGCCCCACTGAGATTAGGAAGTCTGAGATCTAATGGTGTCTTGTTAGAATCTGAATAGTCACTTTACATGCGCCCTCAGGACATAGGCTGTATTGCTTCTAATGAAGCACAGGACATGCCACCCCAAAACGTGACTGTCAGAGATCAGAATACGCTATCCTTGATATGTCTCTGGCTTAAGGGTTATTTTGAGCTGGTTATTTTGAGAACATTCAAACAGGAGAAGCTCTGAAAAATTATTGCTTTTATGAGGAAAATTTATCTTTAAGTAAGAAATGTTCATTTGTAAAAGTGTCTCCCTCTTTGTATTGGGAAGAAAAGGTCAACTACATCACTAGACCCTTAGTCCACAGAGAAGGAATGGATTTAAATCCACCTACCAGAATGTACCTCTTTTTATGGTTAGCTGGCCTGTCCCCTCACTCTTCTTTTTTGGTTGTTCTTTTTTGATTCAGATCCTCAAGTCTAGGAAAACTCTTTGCAATCTAATCACAATTTACTCATGTCTCTGCATCTTCTCCCATGTATACAGGAGCTATACAAGTTATTAAAATTCTTTTTACTTTTCTCTTGTTTATCTACCTTTTGATGCAGAAAGTCCCCACTAAGAACTCATCAAGGGTAGAGAACAAAATTTTCCTCCTCTACACTACCGCACAGTCAAGCACAATAGGAGTTTTGTACTGGAGGTGAAATACCAGGTTACTTCTCCTTCTGGTACCTGGTATACTAGACAGCTTTGCATCACTATAATCAAAGTACTGAACAAGAACAACTTAAAGGAAGAATGATTTATTTTGGTTCATGGGTTCAGAGGATTCAGTCCATGCTCAGTTGATGCCTAAGCAGAAATATGGTGAAAGTGTGCTGGCAGAGGAAAGCTGCTTAGCACATGGCAGCCAGGAAGCATGGGAGTGGGGGGCATCGGGAAGATGATTAACTTACAGGGTATACCTCCAAGTGACCTACTTCCTTCAAATAAGTCCGCCCCCCTCCCCCGAGTTCATCCAGCTATCCGTAGACTCCAATCAACCGATGAGGTCAGAAACTCATGATCTGATCACTTCCCAAAAGCTCTGCCTCTGAGCATACCAGACCCTGGGGACAGTCCAGATCCAAACCATACCTTTCTGCCCTGACTCCCAAAGGCTCATACCCAACCCACAGTGCAAATGCATTCAGTCCATTTCCATTTGTCCCTGCAGAATTAATGGTTCTGTTACTACTCAAATATCCTAGTGCAAAGTCTCTTCTGGGACTCAAGGCAAACTTAGTTGTGCGCACCTATAAAAATTGATAGTAAATTATATACATCTGATATACAATGACACAGAGTAGACTTTCCCATTCCAAAAGGGAGGAACAGGGACATCAAAGGATTGGGACCAAAGCAAGACTAAAATTCAACTGGGGCAAATATTGAGTCCTGTAACTCCATCTCCAACACCTGGGGCAGGCAGTGGTGTGATGTGGGCCCCCAAAGGGCTAGAGCATCAGTGACACTATGGCCTTGTTGGTTGCAGCCTCTGTGGCCGCTCTCTCCGCTGGTTGTGTTCACTGCTTGCAGCTTTTCTACACAGATGTTCCACATTCCTGTCATCTTGTACTTCCTGGAGTCTCCATTTCATCTTCAGCTTCACCTTCACAACTTCACACTGTGCCCTCTCAGGAGCTACCATCAGGACTTTGACCCAGTACACACTCCCTGGCTACTCAGGCCTTCCTCTGAATTCTTGGTGTAAGTTTCTATGAACCCTTAATCCAGACTCCAGCATTCCTGAAGAACCAGAACCACATGGTTGAGAGTAACTGGAGCCCCTTGAACAATGGCTCCAGCAGCCTCTTGAGTGTCCAGGCAACAGAGGTTGGTGAAATGAATCCTGATAAACAACTTTTTAACCACCATGTCGCTTTCTAAGAGCAACATCTTTCAAATAAGTGTTCACTCTTACATCTTTGAGCCTGCCCACGGGTATAGCATGATTGATTCCTGAGATGCCCTCAAGGTATTTTTCCTATAGTTTCTATGCAAGGTACTTTATTTCTGTTAAATGGCAGAATCTAAGCAGCCACACTTTCCTTGGCCCCAATCTTATGTGCATTTTTCTGATCAATTTGCAAATTAAAAAAAAAAAAAATCTTGCTACTCTGCTTTCTGTTACTGCTTGTCACAGCAGACCTGGCTAAAAATAGTCAGCAATACCCACACCGATGCTGTGCTGCCCTGAAATTTCCTCTGCCAGATGAATTAGTTCATCACCTTTAAATTCAGCCTCATAGAAAGTCTCAGGACATGAACACAATATAGACACATTCTTTGCCAGACTGTAACATGAATGATTTCTAGTTCAATTGCCACGGAGTCCACATTCCCATCTAAAACTTCATGAGCACAGTGTTCATTGTCTGCATTCTTATCAACATTTCGTTCTCCACTCCCCCCAGAACTGCTTATCCAGCTCTGTTTATGACATTTTAGGATTTCTCCAGCATGCACTTCCAAACCTTTCCAAACTTCTCCCACAAACCAATTCTAAAGACTTTTGAACCATATAGGTGTAATCACCTATTGTTATGACCCCTCTTCTCAGCAACAATTGCGTATTAGTCAGTTTTGCATTGCTGTAACCAACGTATCTGAAAAGAGCTCCAGAGAGGAGAACAGATTTATTTGACTCATGATTTCAGAGGTTCAACCCATGATTGACTGGGCATTATTGCAAACAAGTCATGTTCCCCTGAATAAAACAAGTATGTGCATTCTATTCAGGGAGCATGTACATATTCATGTAGAAAAGCACATGGGGACACACGGTTTTGAGCACATTCCATTTAAAGAGTAAATTTATGAGCATTCTGAGTTTAAGGTTATAGTTTTAAAAGGAAATCTGGAGGACACACTCCTGGGAATGCTCAGCTGCAGGTCTTGGGTATATGTTGAAAAGAAAAATGGCAGACATGAATTCTTTTGTGCATACTCAGTTCAATAAAGCAATTGGCCAAATTTACTCTAGGTTGCCTAAAGGAATGAGGCAGAGTAGCTAAAAGACCTTGGCTTGTTTTTGTAAGTTTCTCCAACAGTTGAAGGTTACATACAAAGGACAACTTTGATGGAGGAGTTTTAACCTAAAAACCAATGACCTCACCTTGCTTTTAATATGTTGACTTTAGATAACTCCGCTTTAAAGGACATAACATTTTGAGTCAAATACCAGTGACAATGGGCCAGGAACACAAATTCAAATTACTCTGAATAACATGTTATTTTGTAAGAGAGGAAACATGAGGTATTGTAGCCAAAGAACAAAGAAAGTTATAGACCAGCATTCAACAAACACATCCACGGGGACATTAGGATCCGCAGACTACCCTAAAATGGAGAAATATTGTCCATAGGTTTAAGATGCTATTTTTCTATCATTCTAAGCTTAAGTGTTGGTAGAGGCAAGAGGTTTGCTAAGATTAGTTGTACATCCGAAGAGGTTTACATAATAGTCACTAGAATGTTAGGTCACATACAAAGTTTGAAAGTAAATGACTATTAAAGGGGAAAGATAGCACAAGATAATTTTAGCTCTTGACCTCCAACCTTCCATCTCTTGACAATCGTGATTTTCTAGTCAACCAAGGTCAGACAGGTCTTTAACAGAGATGTATCTACTTCAGCAACACAGTATTATATCTATGTGCTTATGGTTGGTTTGTGTGTATGTGTGTGTGTTTATGTTCATATTTCTTTATCTCAATAATAGTGCCTCTCTTTTTCCTCAGGATATACGAAGCCAGGTGATGAAGATAAAGATGTTCTTTTCTGGAGTAGAATTGTGGTACTAGCACATCAGCTATATGGCTTCCTCATTTTCTTCTGTACGTCTGGTAGAGGGACTGGAGAAGCTCATTCGACTTGAGTCTGCAGGGATTCATTCTGGAGGTCTGGAGATCTGTGGAAAAGGACTCACTGGCCTTTTCTTTTCTTTTCTTTTCTTTTCTTTTCTTTTCTTTTCTTTTCTTTTTTGTTATGAAGAGTCAGATCAGAAATCAGCCACTGGCACCAAAATGACAAACAAAGTACTTGTGATTCCCTCTGACAGCTGTTTAGTGGTTGCCTCAGGCCGTTGGCTGTGGCCATGCTGCTTCTCCAGAGTGTGACTGCACAGTCTTCTGATCTGTGGTAATGAGAGAGAGAGAGAGAGAGAGAGAGAGAGAGAGAGAGAGAGAGAGAAGGATTTCCTTGTCAAGTGTAGGCATGATAAAGTTTCCACATGCCTACTACCCACATGGCATAGGTAAAAATGCCAGTTATGATAATGAGGTTATATGGAAATGTGTGGTAATCCCAAAAAGAAAAGTTCAGTTCAGGAATACCAAGTACCTGGGGGACAGGGTCTATTTGTTTTCAGAGATGGCAGTAAATAGGTGCTGATACACTGAGGTTACAGAGGTGACGGTTGATAAACTTAGTGGAGAAGATATTCATTGTTTTCAAAATGCTTATCAGTCATCTGCTCTACAGAATCAGCTGAGAAATAAAGATGACTAAAGAACAGAAATAGAAAATTAGCCAATAGTAAAACAAAGCACATAGATTGTGAAATAGGACAACACAGGAAGTCCTTTAGGTGGGAATGGAAGTCTTAAAAGAAAATTGTAACTTAATCTGAAGAGTCAAATGCTGAATTTATTCCAACTTCTAGTTGCAGAAATCGAGAGACTCAGTGTAAAAAAAAAAGTGTAGTTATTCCTCAAATAAAACAAAACTCAAGGTTATTTGAGATTGGGAGAAAATGAAAGGTAGCTTCCACATAATTTTAAAAAGTTTCTTGTTATTCCCTAATCAAAAAACCTAGTTGGGTAAATTCTGGTATTTTGTCCAAAGTGTGAACTCAGTTTCTGATTTTGTATCTTCTAGTGTAAAAGTGAATGCATCTTATAAGAGACAGTTGGAGTTGCAGCTATCTTACAGGTAGAGGTGGAATGATGTTTAAATTATTATTATTATTATTTTTATTTTTAAAGCTAATTAAACATCAGTAACTGAAAGGGCTGATGGTACTTACAGAAACCTTATAGTTGACCTGGACCAACTCTTGTTTATAATAAGAGTAAGAAGAGAAGATTATTCTTCAATAAATCCTAAATTAAATCTAGTCTTTAAAAGCTAGTTTATAAGTGCTTTGTTCCATTGTGTAAGATCAAAATAAATAAATAAATAGGCTCTTGAAAGATTTTGAAAAGTCTAGTGGTGGCTTATATGGAAATGGATGACAGGAAATATATAAGAATATTTTACTGATTGTTTGGGATTGTTATAATGATGGACTC
Source organism: Sciurus vulgaris (assembly GCF_902686455.1). NCBI lineage: Eukaryota > Metazoa > Chordata > Mammalia > Rodentia > Sciuridae > Sciurus > Sciurus vulgaris. The sequence continues at coordinate 44,325,610 of NC_136464.1, forward strand.
ACTATTGGCATTTAGTGGGCAACATATAGAGAATAAGCAACCTAATTGTTTGTAAGAGCTCTACATAATTAATTTTCCTAAAAGTGTCCCTGCTGAGAAATACTGGGAGATTTAAGAAAATTTTAGGGACCAAAGAAATGCCTCAAAATACTTCTTTTGATCAGATTATAATAGAAGATGATGACCCAAAGACCAACACAGAAAATTTCTGCTTTATCTAGTTCTTTAGGAGTGCAGGCATGAGGAAAAGGAAAAAAATAAAATAAAATAAAGAACATCTAATGAATATCCACTAGACGTATGTAGGACGTCTTGTCCACAATGCACCCTCATTTGTTTAAAAACTTTGAGTAAAGGGACATTACCTACTTTACTGACAAGAAAACTGAACCCAGAAAAATAAATCATTTGCCCAAGGGCCCAGATCTAATAAGTGCACGTCAGATGAGACGGCAAGAACAAGGAACACATTTCTTGATATCTCCCTATTCTTTTCACTGGGAGTAGCCTCATTTACCAAACTGCATTTCTGTGTTTGTCTTAGCAGGACATACACTAAAACTGGAATGACGCAGAAATTAGTATGGCCCCTGTGCAAGGACGAAGGGAAAACTCGTGAAACAGTACTTATTTTTAAATCAGGAAACAAATTCCATTCACAATGGCCTCACAAGTCAAAATACCTGAAAATAAATCTAACTAAAGAGGTGAAAGATCTCTACAGTGAAAACAATAGAACACTGAAGAAAGAAATCAAAGGAGACACTAGAAAATTTTGTTGAATAAACAAAACTATTATTGTCAAAATGACCATATTGCCAAAAGCATTCTACAAATTCAATGCAATAACCATCAAAATACCTATCAAAATGCAGTCTGTAAAAAATCTGAAAATAAATAAATAAATAAATTTGAAGAATAAAAAGCCAAAAACAAAACAAAACAAAAAATACTATGACATTCTTCACAGAACTAGAACAGTAGTCCTAAAATTCTTATGAAAGAGTAAAATACCCAGATAGCTAAAGCATTTCTGGTCTGTAAGAGCGATACTGTAGGCATCACCATACCCAATCTCAAGTTTACTACAGAGGTATTATGTGCCATCAAACTGGCATAGAAACAGACATGAAGACCAATGGAATAGAACAGAACAGAAAATACAGAGGCAAAACACATAGACACAGTCATCAGATTCTTGATAAAGGGACCAAAAACATACATTAGAGAAAACATAGCCTTTTTAATAAATGTTGCTGTGAAAACTGGATATCTGTATGTAGAGGAATTAAACTATATCCCTATTTCTCACGTTGCACAGAAATCAATTCAAAGTGGATTAAAGACCTAGTAATTAGAAACACTGCAACTGCTAGAATTAAACATTTTCTACATTGCACAGCTTCAACATAGTGGCAAAGGTTCCAACTTCCTTAACAAGACACCTAAAGCTCAAGAAATAAAACTCAGAATCAATAAGTGGGATGTCGTCAGGTTAAAAAGCTTTTGGAGAGCAAAGTGAACAATTAAGGGCATGAACCGAGAGCCTACAAAATGGGAGAAAAAATTTGCCTGCTATTCTTTTAGCAGGGGACCAACACCACAATATATAAAAAATTAAGATCAAAAAATCAAATAACCCAATCAATAAGTAGACAAATGATCTAAAAAGACATTTTACAAAAGATATACAAATGAACAACAAATGAAAAAATGGCCGACCTTCTTAGAAATCAGTGAAATGCAAATTAAAACTACACTAAGATTTCATCTCACTCCAATTAGAATGGCAGTCATCAACAAAACAATAATTTCTTCTGAGAGTGTAGGGGAAGGGTACATCAAATATTATTGGTATGACTGAAAAATTAATACAAACACTTTGGAAAGCAGTATGGAGATCCCTCAAAAGACAAAGAGTGGAACCACCATATGAACCAGCTATCCCACTCCTTGTATTTATCCAAAAGAACTAAAATCAGCATACTACAACAGTACAGCCACCTAAATGTTTTTAGCAGCACAATTCACAATAGTCAAGTTATGGAACCAACCTAGGTGTCCATCAGTGAGTTAATGGGTACAGAAAATGTAGTATATATACCCAGTGGAGTTTTATTCAGCGACAAAGAATGTAATTATGCCATTTGAGGATAAATGAATAGAACTGGAGAATATCATGCTAATTGAAATAAGTCAAACTCAGAATATTGAGGGGGGAATAATTTCTCTCATATGTGGAAGCTAGAGAGAGAGACAGAGGTGAGGAGAGAGAGAGAGAATAAAAAGGAATACCATGGAATGATTCCAAGGTCCTTGATCCATTGTGAGTTTAGTTTTGTGCATGGTGAGAGATAGGGGTTTAGTTTCATTCTGCTGCATATGAATTTCCAGTTTTCCCAGCACCATTTGTTGAAGAGGCTATCTTGTCTCCATTGCATATTTTTGGCCCCTTTGTCTAATATGAGAAAATTGTATTTATTTGGGTTTGTGTTCATCTCCTCTGTTCTGTACCACTGATCTACCTGTCTATTTTGGTACCAGTATCATGCCGTTTTTGTTACTATTGCTTTGTAGTATAGTTGAAGATCTGGAATTTTGATACCCCCTGCTCCGCTCTTCCTGCTAAGGATTGCTTTAGCTACTCTGGGATTCCTATTCTTCCAGATGAATTTCATGATTGCTTGCTCTATTTCTGTGAGGTACATTATTGGGATTTTAATTGGAATTGCATTGAATCTGTATAGCACTTTTGATAGTATGGCCATTTTGACAATATTAATTCTGCCTATTCAAGAACATTGCATCTTATAGAAGAAAAAGTAGGTCCAAATCTTCAACAAGTTGGCTTAGGATCAGACTTCCTTAACATGACCCCCATAGCACAAGAAATAAAAGCAAGAATCAATAACTGGGATAGATTCAAACTAAATAGCTTTCTCTCAGCAAAGGATACTATCAGCAATGTGAAGAGAGAGCTTACAGAGTGGGAGAAAATTTTTGCCATTAGTACTTCAAATAGAGCACTAATTTCCAGAATAGATAAAGAACTCAGAAAATTCTACACCAAGAATACAAATAACCCAATCAACAAATGGGCTAAGGATATGAACAGACACTTCACAGAAGAAGATGTACAAGCAATCAACAGATATATGAAAAAATGTTCAACATCTCTAGTAATAAGAGAAATGCAAATCAAAACTACCCTAAGATTCCATCTCACCCCAATTAGAATGGCGATTATCAAGAATACAAGCAATAATAGGTGTGGTGAGGATGTGGGGAAAATGGTGCACTCATAATTGCTGGTGGGGTTGCAAATTAGTGCAGCCACTCTGGAAAGCAGTGTGGAGATTCCTTAGAAAGCTTGGAATGGAACCACCATTTGACCCAGCTATCCCACTCCTCGGCCTATACCCAAAGGACTTAAAATCAGCATACTACAGTGACACAACCACATCAATGTTCATAGCAGCTCAATTCACAATAGCCTGATTGTGGAACCAACCTAGACGCCCCTCAATTGATGAATAGATAAAGAAACTGTGATATATATATATATATATATATATATACACACACACACACACACACACACACACACACACACACAATGGAATATTACTCAGCCATAAAGAATGATAAAATTATGGCATTTGCAGGCAAATGGATGAAATTGGAGAATATCATGCTAAGTGAGATGAGCCAATCTTAAAAAAACAAAGGACAAATGATCTCGCTGATAAGCAGATGATGATACATAATGGGGGGTGGGAGGGAGGCAAGAATGGAGGAAGGACGGACTGTATAGAGGGAAAAGAGGGGTTGGAGGGATGGGGGAAGGAAAAATAACAGAATGAATCGAAAACTATTACCCTATATAAATGTATGATTACACAAATGGCATGCCTCTACTATGTACAAACAGAGAAACAAGATGTGTCACATTTGTTTACAATAAAAAAAAAGGAGTACCATGAAAATAGAAAGGAGACTAATAGAGGCAGAGGACTGAAAGGGGGGGTGAGGAGAACAGGGTGTAGGGAAGTACTGGGAAGTGAAATCTACTAAATTGTTCTGTGTCCGTATACTAATATACCTTAATGAATTCAGAATATACATACCCCCATACTAATTACAATAATAATAACAGAAGGGAGAGCAGTAGGGTAAAGAAAGTAGATTAGAGAGAGAAAGGAGGAGGGGGAAAGCAAAAGTATTAGGTAATGAAACTGATCAAATTATGCTTTCTGCATGCATAAAAAAGGCTGAAGGAATCTCACCATTATATATAATTATAATGCACCAATAAAAAATGTTTAAATCCATACTGAATTTCTAAGTGAGTGTCATTTAAAGAAGTAAAAGGTGTATCCAAAGTTAAAAACTTACTGAATCATGTTTTCATGACTGTGAACTAGCTTTGAAGTAGAATTGTTCTTCCAATGGGAACGTTATAAAAGCATTCAAACAATTTATATCTCCACCAGGGGATCTCGTTATCATGAAAGTATTCTTTGTACTTCTGTTTCTATGATAAACCAAGGTCTTTTTATTCTCCTTTTCTGTTATTTTGTTCATGTTGGTCTACACTGAATGCTAAGAGAATGGTCTAGTTTTATGCTGATCCTATAAACATAGTTGCTGAAGAATTAGAAATGATTAGCCTAACAGTCATCTGAAAATGCACTGTTAAATAGTGAGAACTAATTCTGAAAGCTGGAAACTCTTATGAACAGCCCATTACTGTAATTGGCTTTTGTGCAACAAATGGAGTATATTCCTCAGGGCTTTGTAGGGAAATGAAATAAATTGAATATAAACTAGATTACCATTCCTCAAAGTACTTTTAAGTACTTTGTATCGTTTAGTACTTCAGAGATACTTGCCACCATTATGGCCTCCCCCACATCTCATTCATTTGTTGATTTTCTTATTAAAATACAGTAAACAGATCACTGAAGAACATAAGAGAGCCCTAACTTAAGTGTCCACATTATCATGGATTCCATTGTGTATTAAATATAACATTGTTTTTGCTTCTTTAGCAGGTTAAACACAAGCCATTTGCTGTATTAATACTTTTTAGAATGACCCTTCAATCTTAGAATTTTAAGACAATGTAATCTGTCTCCAACATAGGTATCTTTAAAATATGTTTCAATATGAGTTATTCTTTCCTTGTAAATATTTCACATATGTAAAACTGATAATTGCATAGCATCATTATTTTACTACCAAGCATTCAAATTGATCTTGATGACTTAAAAATCCTTAAACAGCATTTAGGAATGCTATATTTTTAAAGGTAGTCAGACTATCCTAAAAAGAAGTCAAACCTTATGTCAACTGAGATAAATCCAACCTGATTGAGAACAAAGAAAAATTACCTTTATTTGAGACTTATTAGGATTGCAATCTGGGAGACACCAAATTTAAGTAGTCTCAAAACCTTCTTTGAAGTTTTAGGAAATGGTGGTTATTTTCGTAACTTAAACTTCAAGGGTCATTATTAATTATATCTCTGTGTGTCAAGAATTGTGATGGGTGTAGCAAAGGCTGAACTGTCTTGTAAGAAAGGAATGGCGGGGGAATCCAAGATGGTACACTACAGGGTGACTGTATCTCCCATCGCTCCAGAACCCAGGATTCAAGAAGGGGAGGCATTGAGAGATTCGGACCAACATACAGCCATGGGGTGAGTCTCTCCCACTGGGTGAGCTCGACCCAGATGGCAGGCCCGAACAGCGGCAGCTTCTTGGAGCAGGGAAGGGCAGCTAGAAGCTTCCCCAAACAGCCCTTCTTTCTCCCGCAGCAAGCTCAATCCACAGCCAGCTACTAGGAGGAGGCCCGCCCAGTGAGAGCTTTTCCCCACAGAACCAACCCCAAGCCCTGAACCCAGCAGTGGGCCCCGGCCCATAGGCGGCTTCTCAGAGCAGGACAGGGAAACCAGAGACATCCCCAAGCAGCCCTGCTCCCTCTGATGGCAAGCTTGATCCACAGCCAGCTTCTTGGAGCAGCCACCCAGTGAGAGCTTTTCCACACAGAGCAAACCCCAATGGTGGGCTCTGACCTGCAGGCGGCTTCTGGGACCAGGGCAGGGCAGGGCAGGCAAAGACTTCCCCAAGCAGCCCTGCTCCCTCCAGGGGAGGTGTGGTCCACAGCCAGCTTCTTGGAGCAGGCCCGCCCAGTGAGAGCTTTTCTGCACAGAGCCAACCCCAAGCTCTGAACCTAGCGGAGGCCCCGGCCTGCAGGCGGCTTCTGGGACCAAGACAGGACAGCAATAGGCTTTCCCCTAGCAGCCTGGCTCCCTCAGGCGGGGGCAGGCCCTGTCTCTAGCCAGCTTCTAGGAGCAGGACCGCCCTGTGAGAGGATTTCCACACAGAACCAGCCCCCAGCCCTGGACCAGTAGCTGGCTAGGGGCAACTTTCTTCAGAAGCACTGCATTATCAAGTTCCTCCAAGACCTCAGTCTACTGAAGGCTGGGAGGTGATATACTGGAAATCTACAGGGACACAATAAACCAAAGATGAAATCTGCCATATGTCACAGTGCCACTGATATCTTACCAATATAAGAAAACAAGAGAAGAAAATGTCCCAAACAAACCTAGATACTATATCAATAAAACCCAATGACAGCACAACAGAAAGGTCAGAAAGGGAGTTCAGAATGTAGATATTTAAAACAATCAGGGAAGCAAACGAGGAGATGAAAGAGCAAATGCAGGCATTGAAGGATGAGATGAAAGAGCAAATGCAGGCATTAAATGATCCAACCAATCGACAGTTAAAAGACCAAATATGGGAAGCAAAAGATCATTTCAATAAAGAGTTAGAGATACTGAAAAAAAAAAAAAAAAAAAAAAACGGAAATCCTTGAAATGAAGGAAACAATAAACCAAATTAAAAACTCCATAGAAAGCATAACCAAGAGGATAGAACACCTCGAAGACAGACCCTCAGACATTGAAGACAAAATATTTAATCTTGAAAACAAAGTTGACCAAACAGAAAGGATGGTAAGAAATCATGAACAGAATCTACAAGAAGTTTGGGATATCATGAAAAGGCCAAATTTAAGAATGGCCAAATTTAAGAATTATTGGGATTGAGGAAGGCTTAGAGAAACAAACCAAAGGAATGAACAATCTATTCAATGAAATAATATCAGAAAAAATCCCAAATCTGAAGAATGAAATGGAAAACCAAGTACAAGAGGCTTATAGGACTCCAAATATACAAAATTACAACAGACCCACACCAAGGCACATTATTATGGAAATACCTACCACACAAAACAAAGAATTTTAAAGGCCGCGAGAGAAAAGAATCAAATTACATTCAGGGGGAAACCAAAACGGATATCAGCAGATTTTTCAATCCAGAACCTAAAAGCTAGAAGGGCCTGGAACAACATTTACCAAGCCCTGAAAGAAAAGGGATGCCAAATCAGAATCTTATACCCAGCAAAACTTACTTTCAGATTTGAGGACGAAATAAAATCCTTCCATGATAAAAAAAAAAAAAAGCTAAAAGAATTTACAAAAAGAAAGCCAGCATTACAGAACATGCTCAGCAAAATATTCCATGAGGAAGGGATGAAAAACAAAGAAGCAAATCAGCAACGGGAGGAATTAGCCTAAAGGAATAGCCAAATAAAGGAGAAACCAAATCATATCAAAAAACAAAAATGTGTCAAATGACTGGGAATACAAAACATTTCATAATAATAACCCTGAATGTTAATGGGCTGAATTCATCAATCAAAAGACATAGACTAGCAGAATGGTTTAAAAAGAAAGATCCAACAATATGCTGCCTGCAAGAGACTCATCTCACAGAAAGAGATACCCATAGAATAAAGGTGAAATGATGCGACAAAACATACCACGCACACAGACACAGCAAAAAAGCTGGAGTATCCATCCTCATTTCAGATAATGTGGACTTCAAGCCAAAGGTAGTCAGAAGGGATAAAGAAGGACATTACATACTGCTTAAGGGAAGCATAAATCAGCAAGATATAACAATTATAAATATCTATGCCCCAAACAGTGGCTCATCCATGTACGTCAAACAAATCCTTCTCAATTCCAGAAATGAAATAGACCACAACACAATAATACTAGGCGATTTTAACACACCTCTCTTACCACCAGATAGATCTTCCAAACAAAAATTGAATAAAGAAAACATAGATCTCAATAACACAATCAACAATTTAGACTTAACCGACATATATAGAATATACCATCCAACAAAGAACAACTACACTTTCTTCTCAGCAGCACATGGATCCTTCTCTAAAATAGACCATATTTTATGCCACAAAGCTACTATTAGCAAATACAAGAAGATAGAGATACTACCTTGTACTCTATCAGATCATAATGGATTGAAATTAGAAATAAATGACAGAATAAAAAACAGAAACTTCTCCAATACCTGGAGGTTAAATAATATGCTATTATATGATGAATGGATAACAGAAGACATCAGGAGGGAAAAAAAATTCTTAGAAGTAAACGAGAACAAAGACACATCATATGAAAATCTCTGGCACACTATGAAAGCAGTACTTAGAGGAAGATTTATTTCATGGGGCGCATTCAACAATAGAAGTAAAAATCAACAAATAAACGACTTAATACTATAGCTCAAAGCCCTAGAAAAAGAAGACCAGACCAACACCAAAGTAGTAGAAGACAGGAAATAGTTAAAATCAGAGCCAAAATCAATGAAATTAAAACAAAAGAAACAATCAGAAAAATTAACCAAATAAATAGTTGGTTCTGTGAAAAAATAAACAAAATTGATAAACCCTTAGCCACACTAACAAAGAGAAAGAGGGAGAAAACTCAAATTACTAAAATTCGGAACGAACAAGGAAATATCATAACAGACATGAGTGAAATACAAAATATAGTTAGAAGCTATTTTGAAAATCTATATTCCAACAAAACAGAAAACCTTGAAGACATCAACAAGTTTCTAGAGACATATGAATTACCTAAACTGAACCAGGAGGACATACAGAACTTAAATAAATCAATTTCAAGCAATGAAATAGAAGAGGTCATCAAAGGCCTACCACCAAAGAAAAGTCCGGGACCAGATGGGTTCTCAGCTGAGTTCTACAAAACCTTTAAAGAAGAGCTCATTCCAATACTCCTCAAAGTGTTCCATGAAATAGAAGAGGAGGGAACCCTCCCAAACTCATTCTATGAAGCCAATATCACCCTAATACCTAAACCACACAGAGACACCTCAAGGAAAGAAAATTTCAGACCAATATCCTTAATGAACAATGACACAAAAATCCTCAACAAAATGTTAGCAAATTGCATCCAAAAATATATTAAATAGACAGTGCACCATGATCAAGTGGGTTTTATCCCTGGGATGCAAGGTTGGTTCAACATCCGGAAATCAATAAATGTCATTCACCATATCAACAGACATAAAGTTAAGAATCACATGATTATTTCAATAGATGCAGAAAAAGCATTTGATAAAATACAGTACGCCTTCATGCTCAAAACACTAGAAAAAATAGGGATAGTGGGAACATTCCTTAACATTGTAAAGGCCATCTAGGCTAAGCCCCGGCCAATATCATTCTAAATGGTGAAAAACTGAAAACATTCTCCCTAAAAACTGGAACAAAGCAGGGAAGCCCTCTTTCACCACTTCTATTCAACATTGTTCTTGAAACTCTAAGCCAGAGCAATTAGACAAACCAAAGAAATTAAAGCGATACGAAAAGGAAAAGAAGAACTCAAACTATCCCTGTTCGCTGATGACATGATTATATATTTAGAGAAACCTGGAAATTCCACCAGAAAACTTTTAGAACTCATGAGTGAATTCAGTAAAGTAGCAGGTTACAAGATCAATGCTCATAAATCCAATGCATTTTTGTACATAAGTGATGAATCTTCAGAAAGAGAAGTTAGGAGAACTACCCCATTCACAATAGCCTGGAAAAAAAATAATATACTTGGGAATCAATCTCACAAAAGAGGTGAAAGACCTCTACAATGAGAACTACAGAACACTAAAGAAAGAAATTAAAGAAAACCTTAGAAGGTGGAAAGATCTCCCATGGTCTTGAATAGGCAGAATTAATATTGTCAAAATGGCCACACTACCTAAAGTGCTATACAGATTCAATGCAATTCCAATTAAAATCTCAATGACGTACCTTACAGAAATTGAGTAAACAATTATGAAATTCATCTGGAAGAATAAGAAACCCAGAATAGCTAAAGCAATCCATTGCAGAAAGAGTGAAGCAGCGGGTATCGCAATACCAGATCTTCAACTCTCCTACAAAGCAATGGTAACAAAAACAGCATGGTATTGGTACCAAAATATACAGGTAGATCAGTGGTACAGAATAGAGGACATGGACACAAACCCAAATAAATACAATTTTCTCATATTAGACAAAAGGGCCAAAATTATGCAATGGAGACAAGATAGCCTCTTCAACAAATGGTGTTGGGATAACTGGAATTCCATATGCAATAGAATGAAATTAAACCCCTATCTCTCACCCTGCACAAAACTCAACTCAAAATGGATCAAGGATCTTGGAATCAGACCTGAGACCCGGAATCTTATAGAAGAAAAAGTAGGTCCAAATCTTCAATATGTCGGCTTAGGATTAGACTTCCTTAACAGGACTCCCATAGCACAAGAAATAAAAGCAAGAATCAGCAAAGGAAACTATCAGTAATGTGAAGAGAGAGCCTACAGAGTGGGAGAAAATCCTTGCCACTCATATTTCAGATAGAGAACTAATTTCCAGAATATATAAAGAACTCAAAAAACTCTACGCCAAGAATACAAATAATCCAGTCAAGAAATGGGCTAAGGAAATGAACAGACACTTCACAGGAGAAGATGTATAAGCAATCAACAGATATATGAAAAAATGTTCAACATCTCTAGTAATAAGAGAAATGCAAATCAAAACTACCCTAAGATTCCATCTCACCCCAATTAGAATGGCGACTATCAAGAATACAAGCAACAATAGTTGGCAAGGATGTGGGGAGAAAGGTACACTCATACATTGCTCGTGGGGTTGCAAATTAGTGCAGCCACTCTGGAAAGCAGTGTGGAGATTCCTTAGAAAACTTGGAATGGAACCACCATTTGACTCAGCTATCCCACTCCTTGGCCTATACCCAAAGGACTTAAAATCAGCATACTACAGAGATACAGCCACATCAATGTTCATAGCTGCTCAATTCACAATAGCCAGATTGTGGAACCAACCTAGATGTCCTTCAATTGATGAATGGATATAGAAACTGTGGCATATATATACAATGGAATATTACTCAGCCATAAAGAATGATAAAATTATGGCATTTGCAGACAAATGGATGAAATTGGAGAATATCATGCTAAGTGAGGTAAGCCAATCTCAAAAAACCACAGGACTAATGATCTCTCTGATAAGTGGATGATGATACATAATGGGGGGGTTGGAGGGGTTAGTGTTAGGTTTAGGGTTAAGGAGGTGGCAAGAATGGAAGAAGGAAGGACTGTATAGAGGCAAAAGAGGGGTGGGAGGGGTCGGGGGAAGGAAAAAAATAACAGAATGAATCGAACAACATTATCCTGTGTAAATTTATGATTACACAAATGGTATGCCTTTACTCCATGTACAAACAGAGAAACAACATGTATCCCATTTGTTTACAATAAAAAAAAAGAAAGAAAGAAAGGAATGAGTCACAGTCCTCGTGTAATATGGGTGAGGGATGGTTTCACCAACTGTTAAAAAAGCTAGTGAACTTCATTCCAGAAGTTTGGCCAAGTTCATATGGTCTGCTCAAACATGGGTGAATAGTGGGGACAGCTCAATTCAAAGTTGAACTTTGAGTGATTTAACAAGAGCTGGTTTAACAAGACCTCTGTCTCCATTTTAAGTGCCCCAGACCAATGCTACTCCACTTTGATTTTCTCTTCTGAAATTTCTGTGGGGCTAGTGTGAGCAGTCTTCAATCTTCCCATCAGTCCTGAGAATGCCGGTGTCCAGCCCTAGCACTGGTTGGGGGGTCCTAGGTAGATGGGAGGTGTTGGCATGGTGGAGAGAAACAGCAGACAGAGACAGCAATTGTCTCTGAATGAGACACATTTTTGAGATTTACAAATGATTATCTTTTGGAATAAGGAAGTTTAGTCCATTTCACCTTTTTTCTCATGATTTCTCATAGGCTTGAAACTGAAATCTAGTTCCAATGTGCTATGTCAGTATGATTAAGTTTTAATGCATTCTGAGTGAAGTCATATTTTTGTAATGCTTTAATTATTTTGCTATAATAAAACTTTAAAATTCCAAAACCAGTTCTACTTTGTGATACATATTTACCTTATATTTATCTTGTTACTTACAAAACAAAAACAAAAACAAAATGCCCTAAATATAACAAAAAGAAAGGGAATAGTAAGACAGAAGATATAAACTCAAGGTGGGGATGGAATAAAAAGTACACATCATATTTTTTAATTATTTGCATTATTCCAAGTTGATTGAGCTTCTTGCTGTATCAATAACTGTGTCCCCTGACTTGAAACTTCACAATTGTCATCAGACTCCCTGACATGTGCATCTTTACCTCCCACCCTCATAACCAGAAAAATAAATAGATAGAATTATGCTGCATACCTCCGCATTTAACTTGGTCTTGTCTCTTAATGTGGATCTGTTTTCATATTAATATAGGTAGCTGTTTTTCAATCTTTTCCCAGTACTGTATGATAACCCTGTAGGATAGTTACCCTTTAGTTTATAGAGACATTCCTTTCTTGATGAATATTAAGATGATTTTCAATTTCCCAGAATTAAAAATAACCCCACAACAGACATCTTAGTCAGTATATATTAGTGTACACATCAAAAATTCATACTCCCGGATGCCTTTCTAGAAGCATGTAACTTAGAGTTTACCAAATGATGTTTTATGGACTGGTGGCACAAATACTATCTGGGCACTTTATGGAAAGCTTCTTTGCAAATCATGTCTTTCAAAATCCTGCATTTCAATAGGAAATCCCAGTGATTCATAGTTTGATAAGCACTAATTTTATAGAATCATATGGATATTTAAAGGTGATAGCTATTTCAAATATGAATATTATCAATTTTTAATTTTTTCCAGACTGTTATATTAACTTAATTTTCATTTACCTGATTATTATAAGTTATTTTATTATGTTTATTAAGCATTTGTTTTACTGAATTGAGCATTTGCATAATTTTTTCTACTTTTTAGGGGATCATTTTCTTTATAATCTCCAAATTCTTGATCATCTTTAATATGTTACGCATATTTTATTCATTCTCTTGCTTAATCTTATTACTATTTTTATGTTACCTTTTCCTGGAAATTTTTCAAAATGTTAGTACAATTAATTTATCAGTTATTTCCTAAGTAGATTCTTGGTTTTGTCTCTCAATTCAGATGGCACTCTTTAACACAGCAATCACATATTTTTTAAAAAATATTTTTAATTTCTGAAAGTTAGATTTTTTTTTGTTTTGTGAAAAATTCAGCTTATTTTATCAATTTTCCAAAGTAATTATTGAAAAATTTTTTATTGCTGTGTTGAAAAGACTATTCTGTTATGCATTGAATTCCCACACATAAAAATTCAATTTTCATTCCGTTCCATTGACCAATTGTTACTTTTATTTCCATAGGTTTTTAGTAAGTTTTTGTTTTGTTTTGTTTTGTTTCTGGTGCTGGGGATTGTAAAAAGGGTCTCACTCATGTAGGCAAGCACTCTACCAGTGTTGTATCTCCAGCTACTTAAATGCATACAATGTTTAATTATATTCACTGTTTTAGGCTAATTATATATATGTATGTATGTATATGTGTACATGCATATGAGTCTGTGTGTATGTGTGTGTGTGTGAGTGTGTGTATGTATAATCACCACTAGACCTACATTACAATCAATGCTAAAGGAATTCCTTTAGAGTTCCTTTAGCTGAATGGAAAGTCACTAAATAGCCACCAAAATATAAAACTCACAAATAAATGTAAGCATCACATGAAGTCAAATTTAAAACACATTTTAATAAAGCAATAGTAACATGAAAAACAATTATATCTCTAGTATGATTACTAAAATACAAAACTATTGAAAACAACTATAAATACATAATTTATTACAAGAAGTAAAATATGACATAAAAAATAAAACGTGGGGAGTAAGAGTGTAGAGTTTGTTCAAGTTGTCAAGGTTAAGTTTTTATTAGCTAAAAATAGTCTGCTGTTAAGTTAGTATATTTTATGTAAGTTCATGGTAACCATGACACTACTTTTTAGCAGATACACAAAAGACAAAAGAAAAGCATCAAAGCATACTACAACAGAAAATCATCAAACCACAAAGAAAGAAAGAGAATGACAAAGTGTATATACAAATTATTCAGAAAACAATTAATGAAACTATAGTAGTAAGACCTCAATAATTACTTTGAATATGAATATATTAAATCTTCCAATTAAAATACATCAAATGTGACCAGTGGGATTCTACATCATGTATAACCATAAGAATTAGAAATTATACTCCATTATATATGATGTATCAAATTGCATTCTACTGTCATGTATAACTAATTAAAACAAATTTAAAAATTTAATAAAAAATACATTGAATGACTTAATGAAGTAAAGGAACAGTACCCAACTAAATCTTCCCTGTAAGAGTATTTAGTATTATTCCTGACTAAATATTCCTTGCTTCACCTTTAAGGACACAAGGACAGTGAAAATGAATATATAGAGAAAGATATTTCACACAAATGAAAATCCAAAGTGAGCAAAGGAAGCGATATTTATCAGACAAAACAAACTTTAAATCAAAAACTGTAAAAAATGACAAAGTCATTGTATAATGATTAAGTGCTCAATTTATCAAGAGCATATATCATATATATGCATATTACATTAGAGCATCTGAATAAAATCAATAAAAAATTTAAAAATCTGAAGGGAGAAATAGTCTAAAATACTATAATATCAGGAGACTTTAGTACCCCAGTTTTACATTGGCTAGATTGTCAGGCAGAAAATCAATATGAAAACATTAGACTTGAACTATATTTTAGACCAAATGAACCTAACAACTATCTTCCGGACATTCCATTCAATAGTAAAAGAAAATACTGTCTTTTCAGGTGTGCTTGGAAAATTACCCAGAATAGATTGCATATTTGGTCACAAAATAAGTCTTAAGAAATTTATGAAAATTAAGATCCTTTCAAATACCTATACTGTTCATAATACAATGCAAGCAAAAATTAACAACAGGAAGAACTGTGAAAAATCACAAATATGTGAAAAGTAACCAATACACATTTGAACAACAAATTTGTCAAAGAAAAACTTAAAAGGTAAATTAAAACTACCTTGGAACAAACAAATAGGGAAACATAGCATATTGAAACTCATGGGATGCAGGAAAAGCCGTCCCAAGAGTGAATTTTAACTATATCAAGAAGGAAAGCTATTGTTATAGTTCAGATCTTAAATGTTCCCCCAAAGCTTATGTGTTGGAGGCTTAGTTTCCAGTGTAGCAGTGTTCAGAGGTGGGTCTCTGGAAGATGATTGGTCATGAAAGATGTGGCCTCATGAAGGGATTAATTTGTTATGCAAATGAGTTCTCTTTTTGATATCTAAATGCTGCCAGTTGAACAGCTTTGCTCCACCATTCACTACCTATCATGATGTTTTGTTTCACCATAGGCCTAAAAAAACTGGAGTCAAGTGACCATAGACTGAAACCTTTGAAACCATGAACCAAAGTAAATCTTCCCACCTTTTACGTTGTATTTTGTCACAGCAACAGAAAGCTAACAGAAATTATGTTACTGAGATTGTTTGTTGCTATGACCATTGTGGACCAGAAGCCTTTGGAATTGGTCTGCAGGAGCTAAATGAAATAGTTTGGAGATGCAGGTCAGAGAAGTTCTGGGATTCTGTAAGTAGAACATGATGGGTAATTCTGGTGGATATTCATAAGACCAGAATACTGATAGGAATGTAGACAGTAAAGGTTGTGTTAATGAAGTTTTATATGAGAAGGAGGACTATACTGGGAATTGACACTGGACTGCCTAGGGAATTGTTCTCCTGAATTTTGTTTGCCATATCTAGTCATCCAGACACTCAGAGTCAACTGCAGCTTTGGTCCAAAGGGTTCTGGATACTGACCGTGCTTTGGACAGTCCTTGGCATCACTTAAATGGTATGGGTTTTGTAGTCATGTAGAATACAAGAATCATGGGGTTGGTCATAGAGGCTTCCAATGAGAGTTTCAAAGGAGAGGTTGGGAGGTCAGAAAGTTTGTGAAAGGGTCAGAGTTCATGACAGCAGTCTCTGAATGGGTGATACGATACATGCAGCTGTGTGAATGAAGCCAAAGCTACAATCAGGACTCCAGGAAGTTGGAGATGCCAGGAACATGGAATGTCTTCTGAGAGAAACTGAAGGCAGTAAGTAGAGCCAATACAAGAGAGAGGTCATATGGGCTTCTGCTAGCAAGATCATAGAAGCAGAGCTGCTCAAAACATTTGGAGCTCACATCATTCCATTAAGTTCCTCAGATGCCAGACATGAGACTATAGGATTTAATCTTTGCCCTGCTAGGTTTTGATCTTGCTTTAATCTAATCCTTCCTATCTATGCTCCTATTTCTTCCTTTAGGAATGGAAATGCTTACCTTATGCCACTGTGTCTTGGAAGTATGTATATAACTTGTACTTTGACTTGTACGAGGGCTCACAGCTAAAAACTTGTCTGATTCTCAAAGGAGATTTTGAAGTTAAAATTTTCGAGCAATACTGGAACTGCTGAAACATTGAAGAATCATAGGGAGAGACTAAATGAAGTTTGTCTTACAAGATGGGCATAAGCCTTTGGGCATCAGGGGAAGAAGGTGTGGTTAAGATCTCACATGTTCACCAAAAGTTCATTTGTTGAAGGCTTGTTCTCCAATGCAGCAATGTTCAGAGGCTGGGCCTTCGGGAGGTGATAGATTCATGACAGTTTTGACCTTGAGAGTGGATTAATCCATAGCTTAATGAGTTTAGGGGATGTGCTATGTTATGTTATGTAAGAGAGTTTTCTCTTTCCTTCCTGGTCACTATGAGGTAAGTAACTTTGCTTTACTACGTGCTCCTGGCTTTGGGGTTCTCCCTCACCACAGGCCCAGAAACAATGGAGCCAAGTGATCCTGGACTAAAATCTCTGAGATCACTAGCCAAAATGAAACATCTCTCCTTTCAAGGAGTTTATCTGGAGTATATTGCCACAGGGATGGAAATCTGACTAACACAGAAGGGGAGGAAGAGAGGGGAAAAAGAAAAAAAGTTCTGAAATATACAGCCTAATTTTATACCTTAAGAAACTAGAAAAAGATGAACAAAGTAAGCCAAAACTTAGCAGAAGGAAGGAAATAGGAAAAGATCAGAGTAGAAATGCTAAAATAAAGATTAAAAATACACAAAGATCAGTGAAACTAAAAATTATGTTTTTCATAAAGATAAATACAGTTGACATCTTTACCTAGATTAATAAAGAAAAAAGAAGATTCAAATATCAGAACTGAAAAAAGGAACATTACAACTGATACCAAAAAATACAAAAGTTCATGAAAGACTACTATGAACAATAATATATCCACAAATTGGATAACCTAGAAGAAATGGATGAATTCCTATCAATATGCAACCTACCAAGTCTGAATCATGATAAAATGGAAAATATGAGTGTAATAGTCATGAGTAAGATATTGAACCAGCATAAAAGTCTCCTATCAACAAAAGTCCGGGACTTGATGGTGCTCAATTCTACCAAACATTTACAGAAGAGCTATTGTTGATCTTAATTTTTTTTCAGAAAATCAAAGAGAGGAAACACTTCCAAACCCATTTCACCAAGTTAATATCACTTTTATAACAAAATCTAAGGATACTACAAAAAAGATGAACACAGACACAAAAGTGTTAAGTAAGTAGTAGCAAATCTGTTTCAACAGTATTAAAAGATCGTTAGTCACTATCAAATAGAATTTACCCCTTGAATGAAAGGATAGCATACCATATGTTAATCAACAAATGTGATATGCCATATTAACAAAATAAAGGATTAATAACCACATGGTGATCCCAATAGATGTAGAAAGAGGTTTTGACAAAATTCAATATGTTTGTCATAAAAAAAAAAACTCTCAAAAAAATAGGCATTGAAGAAAGTTACCTCAACACAATAAAGTGGCAAGCCCACAGCTAATATCATACTCAGTGGTGAATAACAGAAATACCAGGAACAAAACAATAGAAAAAGAAGTGTGTTCATGTGATGGAGAATACACAGTTATCAAATGGAATAAAGTGCATCTATATCTCCTATATCAATGACCTTAATATATTTTTGCATTTATTTTTAAGAGATATGGAATTTGGAAAATATTTCAGTGAAAAATGAATAGTACACAATATTCTCTTTAATTTTCCTTTCCTCTCTCCCTTTCTATCTCTGTCCTCCTCTCCACCCCAAAACACACAAACACACACACACACACACACACACACACACACACACACACTCACATTCACATACATCTACAATGAATAATTTGCATTTTTCTCCTGGAAAATGGACATGGAAGAAATGGGTGAAATCACTTTCAATGTGTGCTTTTTAATGTTATTAAATGCTTTTCAATAAATTTCAGATAATTTTGAAATAGAAGAATTTTAAAAATTAGTACATTGGGTCAAATAATTAAAGGAATATTTACCTTGTAACTGTTAAATTTAGTTTCTCTTCAGACACAAATCTTAATACATCATGAATTAAAATAATTTCTTCTTTAATTTATACTTATTTGCCTAAATTTAGTGGAAATTCTTTCCAGGATCTGACAACAGCCCTCTTAATTTCCTGAAGTTGCTCTGAGTTTTCATCATATTCTTTCATTTATTAGATGTTTTAAAAGCACAGTGGGTGATATAATCCTAGCTGTTTGGACCAGAAATAATTTTAAATTTGCAGACTATTCCATGTGTTTTCCCAGATGTTGTTAATATTAATATGTTGCTAAGTGTTTGTTTTAAATGTTGAAGTGAACTTAATCATGAAAAAGGATAAAATTCAACCAGGCATTAAGATCTCAATTATCAGGACAAATCATACATTACAAATGATTAAAGAAGTTACCTCCACTATGAGTTCATCCCCAAGCAAAATTGAAGCCTCCATTGGGGTTCTGAAAGCAAGGAGTAGATAGTTAACTTCAGAACCTCTTTTATGTCATAACTTGATCCTAACTAGAAAGCATGATCACACACAGATGAATCTTCCCCTATCCATCTAGGAATTTTTATATAACATACTCTCAATTTTAGCTGGGAAGATACATATATATCGTCACTCAAACACATCTCAGCATCCTCATGTGTGGTCATTTTGAAGTTTTGCTTAATTTTTTTCTTTTATCCTTGGAAGCTGCTGATTCTCCAATGCATCTATTTTGCTTTTAGAACTTATATTCAAATCACTCTTACAGTGACTACCAAGCAGTATTTAATACTAAACAATTCTTTCTTAAAGTTTATTGAATACCTGAACTATATTAGCCTACTATGTGAAATATATAACAAATAACAAATAACAATGAAAGTTGAATTATATTGGTTTAAGGCCCCATCATAATTTTTTGAGGTCTTCCATTCTTTTGAATAATGACTTATGGCATAGGCTAATTAAGTGAAGGGCTTTTGGTCTTTCTTTTTCCTTTGTCATTTGGGATAAGTTATTGACACTTCAGATATTAACTTTCTAAAACTCTAAACACCCTCCTCTAGGCCTCAGAAGCTCTGTCTCCTGAACCTATTACTTCCCTAGTTTTTCATTCAATCCAACTGTCTCTTAGCCTGAAGCTATTTACTTTCTGTTAGGTTCCTTATGTGGTAACTTATATGAAAAGCTGTTAAGAATTCAAGAGCATTAGTTTATGGAGTTACCTGCCTTTATTCTTTATTAACTTCCCTGGTCACCTTTTACCAGTTAGAGAAGCACAATTTTCTTTTATAAATCACATTTGAGTTATCCTTATCCATCATCCAGTAAAGCAGGATTCTGTGTATTTTCTGGGATTCAGAAGTTACAGAAGCAAACAGGGCAAATAGAATGTGGCGGGGGATAAAAAGAATAAAATGATGGCAACAATAACAACAAAAGGAAGTAGAAACAGATGATTTAAGGGATGTAGGCCAGGAAAGTGTTTCTTCTGCATCCCGTAATTTTTGAGTGTTTCACTGGGGAGGAACTAGTGCTGGATTAGAGAGAATAAAACATGTTGCAAAACAAAGACACTGGAGAAGGAATTCTCTAAACTCTTGCATAGTGGGCTAAGAATCTGCAGGAGAATACACAGAAAACTCTCTTACTAATTCTCTTTAAAATACCCATAAAAACGTCCTGAATTTAGAAGAAAGAAGCAAATTTAGTGGGAACAGAACTTGTCACCACATGGCAGCCAGGAAGCAGGGCAGTAGAGAGGGATATACCCTTTAAAATTATGTTCCTATGACCTGCCACCTTCAACTCAGCCCCACCTCCTAAAGTTTCCATCACCTCCCAATAACACCATCAGCTGGGAACCACGCCTTCAACAATTTGAGGGGCATTCCAGATCCAAATTCTTGATATAATGCAAAAAGAGAAAAAATTAACCAGAGGTAAGAATTCTCAAATTATATTTATTATAGAATTATTTACCACAGCCATGAATTCCCAATCTATAATCATCTAACTCTCTGATTTAATTCTTTATTAATAGGTATATTTTCCCTGAGTAGAGAATCAAGGGTCATAGAACATTGGCTGTAAAGGTCAACTAAATGAATCTGCCTATACTAGAAAAATTCACCTTGAAACAGTTAGGAGTGCAGAAGGTTAAGCTATATCTCTGAGATGGAGTCATGAAGGTTCTTCCTAAGGAGAAGATAATCCTTTTGTGATTTTTTTTTCCTCAGAAGTATGATTGTCGACACCTTGTAGTGATTAAATAAAAATGGAGGAATTCTATGATGTTTTTCTTATATTGTGATATATTGATTCTCCTACTCCCACCAGATTATACATTTTACAAATGTGCAAATCAGACAACCCATACATGTCAACACTGTTAACGTGGTTTTGACAGCATAACATGGCCATAAATGACAAGGCCTTAATTCAGGCATTCATATTCTATGCTTCTGTGTTGATGGGGATAAGCTAAAATTTCTGTAGAAGGAGGATATAGCTGGATTCAAAAGTCATCAATTTCAAATGCTAGCTTAGTGCCTTACCAGATCCTTTGCTTGGGTATATAAGGTAATCTATATAATTTAAATTTCTTCACCTGTAAAATGATACTTTAGCTAGAATATAACATTTTTTAAAAACATATTTATCTTCACTGGCTTTTAGCTATATGCTAAGGATCATCATGCTGCATCCTGAGTTGATGCCAAGTTACAGAAGAAACAGAAAGGGTGAGTTTTACTGGATCTTATTACCATTCTATCTTTATTCAATCATCCTGAAACAGATTTAGAATTAGTAATCTATTAGTCAATGGCAATAGAGAAAAGTTTAAATTCTTACAAAGTCACCACCATAGTTCAAAGGAAATCCTCATCACCGAGGTTCACATTCCATATTATTTCTTAAATTCATAACATTACTTCATTTTATTTTTTTAAATAGAAATACAGTTCATATACCATCTCAAGAACATGATTCAATGGTTTTTAGTATATAAAAATAGTATATAGTATATAGTTTTTAGTATCCATCATAACTATAGAACTCCGGAACATTTTCACCGCACAGAAATTATCTCTATATTCATTATCTGTCACTCCCATCCTGTGGCAACTACTGATCTATTTCCTGTCTGTATTGATTTGCCTATTTTGAACATATAATACCAATGGAATAATATGTGATCTTTTGAAACTAGTTTTTTTTTTTTTTTTTTTTTTTTTGATACCAGGGATTGAATTCAGGGTCACTTAATCACTGAGCCACATCCTCAGCCCTTTTTTTGTATTTTATTTAGAAACAGGATCTCACTGAGTTGCTTAGGGTCCCATTAAGTTTCTGAAGCTGGCTTTGAACTCACAATCCTGCTTCAGCCTCCTGAGTGACTAGGATTACAGGCATGTGCCACCATACCCAGCTGAAACTGGATTCTTTCAGCATGTTTTCAAGATTAATCTCTGTTCTAACACAACTCAGTACATAATTTCCTTTTGTGGATAAAAAAAATTCTATTGTGTAGATATACCTCCGTTGTTTCCTCATTCTTCATTTGGTAGACATTCGAATTGTGTTTATTATGGGTCATATTTCTTACTAATATTCATATATGAATTTGGGGTAAATACGTATTTTCAGTTCTCTTGAATATATATTTAGGGTGGGGATTGTTCTCTCATACAGTAACTCTCTGCTTAACCTTCTGAAAAACTTGCACCTTATCTTTCAAAATGACACACATTTTAGATTTCTACTATCAATTGTGAGAAGTTTGATTTTTCCACATCTTCCCCAATATTTAGTCACAGAGGAAGCTGCTTCTGCCTGTACTGTGTCTAACACTGTATTTTATATGCTTGCAGTTAAGCTAGCCATACATCTCAAAGGTCAAGCCTTGCATAAGCAGTTACCAACCTATTTGACAGATTATTGGTAGTAACAGAAAATAACAAGCAATTCTGAAAACCCAGGAGGTGACATGCTCACAAGCCACAGAAGAGCTGTTTTACCGACCACAGGAGAACATCCTGTTCACAGAACATAGAACAGGGGGAGGGAGCCCTAGTCCCCAAGTTCCTGAGTGGCCTGAAAGGCGAATGCTATGTTGGCCTCCTTCCAAGAGGCAGGGCAGAGTCCTAGTACCCAAGTGGCCTATTCGGCATGTCTGTCTCCTGACAGAATGCCACAGAGGCCTCCCTCCAGGAGACAGGTCCTACAATCGTAATGCATTTGAAATTCTGTATCATTGTGATTTTGAATTCCACTTCCCTAATGACTATTAATGTTGAACATATTTTCATATATGTTGGCCATTTATATATCTTTTTTGGAGAAATGTTTACTGAAATTGTCAATTCATCAAGTCTTTTTTTTTTCTTTATACTAGAGATTTGTGTATGTTAAATATTAGGCAAGTGCTTTCCTACTCAGTCCTGTCCAGTTGCATTCCCAGTTTTTTTTTTTTTTTTTTTTTTTTTTTTTGAGTCAGTTGCCCAGCTTGGCCTCACATTTATGGGCCTCCTGTCTGAGTCTCCCAAGTAGATGGAATTACAGGCATGCACTATCATGCTTGACTGGGTTGTATTTTTGCCATTGCTGTTGAATTGTTAGAATTCTTTCTATATTTTAGAATCTAGACTTTTGTTAGTTATAAAATTTGCAAGTATTTTCTATTTTGTGGGTCATTTTTTTTTCAATTTCTTCATGGTGCATTTTGATGCTCAAAATTTTTGAATTTTTCAATTTGTCTAATTTTTTTCTTTTCTTGTGGTTTAAGAAACCACTGCTTAACAAGTTAAATGAGTATTTACCCATATGCTATCTATTAAATATTCCATAGTTTATTTCTGACATGTTTTTTATTCATTTTGAGATAATTTTGTATATGATATGAGGTAAGTGTCCATCTTTATTCTTTTGCATGTGAATATCCTATTCTCTCAGAAGTATTTCTTGAAAACTACTTTTTTTCTTTTTCTTTTTACATCTAATGGTCTTTGCACCCTTGTTAAAAGTCAATTGGGATCATATGGGTTTATTTTTGGACTCTCATTTCTATTCCAGTGATCTATATGTTTATCCTTATTTCAAAACCACTCTAGCTTGATAACTGTAGCTTTGTAATAGGTTTTGAAATTGGGAAATGTGAATTCTCTAAAGTTTTTATTTCAAGATTCATTGGGCAATATGTTCCATGATTTTTCTTGTACTTTGTTTTGAATTTTAGGACAGAATTGTCTATTTTCTAAGAGTCAGTTGAAATTTTGATAGATATTATACTACTGTAGGTCAATTTTGTACTAATGTCATCTCAACATTAAGCTTTTTAATGTGTAAACAAGGATGTCTTTTTACTTATCAGAGTTTTCTTTTATGAAGTGATATTTGTTGTTTTCATCATCAAATTTACACTTAAATAATTTATTACTTTTTGGTGCTACCACAAATATAATTTTTAAGTTTTATTTGAAGTATTTTTTGGTATTGAGGATTGAACCCAGGGGCACTTAACTACTGACCACTCTACATCCCCAGCCCTTTTAATTTTTTATTTAGACACAGAGTCTTGGTAAGTTGCTCAGGGACTCCCTAAGTTCCTAAGACTGGTTTCAAACTTGTGATCCTCCTGCATAGCCTCCCAAGCCTTTGGAAGTACAGGCATGCACCACAGGGCCAAGCTCAATTGGAGTTTTGATAGTATGTCAAAATCAACTGATTTTTATATGCTGATTTTATATTCTATAACTTTGCTGAGCTCTTTAGTTAGCTCTAAATTTTTTTTGCAAATTCTTTAATTTTTTTCTGAGTAAAACCATATTCTATGCCATCAGTGAATAGAGATAATTTATTTCTTCTAGTCAAACTTAGGTGATATTTTTTCTTGCTTAATTGACTTGGCTACAATATATGGAACAATGTTGAATAGAAATAGAGTAGACATCCATGGGTTGTTTCTGATCTTGGGCAATATTTAATCTTTAACTACTAACTACAATGTTGTCTGTGAGTTTTGTTTGTTTGCCTTTTGTAGATGCCCTTTTTTAGGTTGAGAATATTCTTTTCTATTCCTAGTTTGGTTTTGATTTTGTTGTTTTAAACCATGACATGGTACTGGATTTTGTCATGGTACTGGATTCTGCTTCTACTGCAATAATCATTTTTTTCTTCTTGATTCTATTGCTACACTTTGATTGATTTCATTTTTATTATTCCTTTTTATATTTTTAAATTTTTAAAAATTTTTTTCTTTTTATTTATTTATTTTTTATTGTAAACAAATGGGATACATGTAGATTCTGTTTGTACATGGCGTAAAGGCATACAATTTGTGTAATCATAGATTTACATAGGGTAATGTTGTTTGATTCATTCTGTTATTTTTTCCCTTCCCCCACCCCTCCCACCCCTGTTTTCCCTCTATTCAGTCCTTCCTTCCTCCATTTTTGCCTGCCTCCCTAACCCTAACTCTAACCTTAACACTAACCCCTCCCTCCCCCCATTATGTGTCCTCATCCACTTATTAGCGATATCATTCGACCTTTGGTTTTTTGAGATTGGCTTATCTCACTTAGCATGATATTCTCCAATTTCATCCATTTGCCTGCAAATGCCATAATTTTATCATTCTTTATGGCTGAGTAATATTCCATTGTATATATACACCACAATTTCTTTTTTTTTTTTTTCTGTTTTTATTTATTGTAAACAAATGGGATACATGTTGTTTGTCTGTTTGTACATGGGTTAAAGGCATACCATTTGTATAATCATAAATTTACATATGATAATGTTGTTTGATTCATTCTATTATTTTTTCCCTTCCCCCCCACCCCTCCCACCCTTCTTTTCCCTCTAAACAGTCCTTTCTTCCTCCATTCTTGTCCCCCTCCCTAACTCTAACCCTAACCCTAACCCTAACACTAATTCCCTCCACCCTCCCCCTTATGTGTCATCATCCACTTATCAGCGAGATCATTCGTCCTTTAATTTTTTGAGATTGGCTTATCTCACTTAGCATGATGGTCTCCAATTTCATCTATTTGCCTGTAAATGCCATAATTTTATCGTTCTTTATGGCAGAGTAATATTCCATTGTATATATATACCACAGTTTCTTTATCCACTCATCAATTGAAG
Source organism: Sciurus vulgaris (assembly GCF_902686455.1). Taxonomy (NCBI): domain Eukaryota; kingdom Metazoa; phylum Chordata; class Mammalia; order Rodentia; family Sciuridae; genus Sciurus; species Sciurus vulgaris. Next base: position 44,351,600 of record NC_136464.1, read on the forward strand.
GACATCTAGGTTGGTTACACAATCTGGATATTGTGAATTGAGCAGCTATGAACATTGATGTGGCTGTATCTCTGTAATATGCTGATTTTAAGTCCTTTGGGTATAGGCAAAGGAGTGGGATTCCTGGGTCAAATGGTGGTTCCATTCCAAGTTTTCTAAGGAATCTCCACACTGCTTTCCAGAGTGGCTGCACTAATTTGCAACCCCACCAGGAAAGTATGAGTGTACCTTTCTCCCCACATCCTCACCAACAACTGTTGTTGCTTGTATTCTTGATAATTGCCATTCTAATTGGGGTGAGATGGAATCTTAGGGTGGTTTTGATTTGCATTTCTCCTATTACTAGAGATGTTGAACATTTTTCCATATATCTGTTGATTGTTTGTAGATCTTCTTCTGTGAAGTGTCTGTTCATTTCCTTAGCCCATTTGTCGATTGGATTATTTGCATTCTTGGTGTAGAGTTTTCTGAGTTCTTTATATATTCTGGAGATTAGTGCTCTATCTGAAGTATGATTGGCAAAGATTTTCTCCCACTCTGTAGGCTCTTTCTTCGCATTGCTGATAGTTTCCTTTGCTGAGAGAAAGCTTTTTAGTTTGAATCTATTCCAGTTATTGATTCTTGCTTTTATTTCTTGTGCTATGGGAGTCCTGTTGAGGAAATCTGGTCCTAAGCAGACATGTTGAAGATCTGGACGTACTTTTTCTTCTATAATTTGCAGGGTCTCTGCTCTGATTCTGAGGTCCTTAATCCATTTTGAGTTTAGTTTTGTGCATGGTGAGAGATATGGGTTTAGTTTCATTCTGTTGCATATGGATTTCTAATTCTCCCAGCATCATTTGTTAAAGAGGCTATCTTTTCTTCATAGCATATTTTTGGCCCCTTTGTCTAATATGAGAAAATTGTATTTATTTGGGTTTGTGTCCATGTCCTCTATTCTGTACCATTGATCTACCTTTCTATTTTGGTACCAATACCATGCCGTTTTTGTTACTATTGCTTTGTAATAGAGTTGAAGATCTGGTATTGTGATACCCCCTGTTTCACTCTTCCTGCTAAGGATTGCTTTAGCTATTCTGGGTTTCTTATTCTTCCAGATGAATTTCATAATTGCTTGTTCTATTTCTGTAAGGTATGTCATTGAGATTTTAATTGGAAATGCATTGAATCTGTATAACACTTTAGGTAGTATGGCCATTTTGACAATATTAATTCTTCCTATCCAAGAACATGGAAGATCTTTCCATCTTGTAAGGTTTTCTTTAATTTCTTTCTTTAGTGTTCTGTAGTTCTCACTGTAGAGGTCTTTCACCTCTTTTGTGAGATTGATTCCCAAGTATTTTATTTTTTCGAGCCTATTGTGAATGGGGTAGTTTTCCTGATTATTCTTTCCAAAGATTCATCACTTATGTATAAAAATGCATTAGATTTATGTGCATTGATCTTATATCCCGCTACTTTACTGAATTCACTTATGAGTTCTAAAAGTTTTCTGGTGGAATTTCCTGGTTCCTCTAAGTATATAATCATATCATCAGTAAATAGGGATAGTTTGAGTTCTTCTTTTTCTATTCGTATCCCTTTAATTTCTTTGGTCTGTCTAATTGCTCTGGCTGGAGTTTCAAGGACGATATTGAATAGAAGTGATGAAAGAGGGCATCCCTGCCTTGTTCCAGTTTTTAGGGGGAATGCTTTCAATTTTTTACCATTTAGAATGATATTAGCTATGGGCTTAGCATAAATGGCCTTTACAATGTTAAGGAATGTTCCCACTATCCCTATTTTTTCTAGTGTTTTGAGCATGAAGGAGTGCTGTATTTTATCAAATGCTTTTTCTGCATCTATTGAAATAATCATGTGATCCTTGACTTTAAGTCTATTGATATGGTGAATGACATTTATTGATTTCCTGATGTTGAACCAACCTTGCATTCCTGGGATGAAACCCACTTGATCATGGTGCACTATCTTTTTAATATGTATTTGGATGCGATTTGCTAACATTTTGTTGAGAATTTTTGCATCAATGTTCATTAAGGATATTGGTCTGAAATTTTCTTTCCTCGATGTGTCTCTGTCTTGTTTAGGTATCAGTGTGATATTGGCTTCATAGAATGAGTTTGCGAGGGTTCCCTCCTCTTCTATTTTATGGAATACTTTGAGAAGTATTGGAATGAGCTCTTCTTTAAAGGTTTTGTAGAACTCGGCTGAGAACCCATCTGGTCCCCGACTATTTTTGTTGGTAGGCTTTTGATGACCTCGTCTATTTCATTAATTGAAATTGGTCTATTTAAATTGTGTATGTCCTCCTCGTTCAGTTTAGGCAATTCATATGTCTCTAGAATCCTGTTGATGTCTTCGAAATTTTCCATTTTGTTGGAGTATAGATTTTCAAAATAGCTTCTAATTATGTTTTGTATTTCACTCGTGTCTGTTGTGATATTTCCTTGTTCATTCCGAATTTTAGTGATTTGAGTTTTCTCCCTCTTTTTTTGTTAGTGTGGCTAAAGGTTTATCAATTTTGTTTATTTTTTCAAAGAACCAACTATTTATTTTGTCAATTTATTTTATTGTTTCTTTCGTTTCAATTTCCTTGATTTCAGCTCTGAGTTTAACTATTTCCTGTCTTCTACTACTTTTGGTGCTGGTCAGTTCTTCTTTGTCTAGGGCTTTGAGCTGTAGTGTTAGGTCGTTTATTTGTTGAGTTTTACTTCTTTTATTAAATGTGCTCCATGAAATAAATTTCCCTCTAAGTACTGCTTTCATAGTGTCCCAGAGATTTTGATATGATGTTTCTTTGTTCTCATTTACCTCTAAGAATTTTTTAATTTCCTTCCTAATATCTTCTGTTACCCATTCATCATATAATAGCATATTGTTTAATCTCCAGGTGTTGGAATAGTTTCTGTTTTTTATTCTTTCATATATTTCTAACTTCAATCCATTATTATGTGATAGAATACAAGGTAGTGTCTCTATCTTTTTGTATTTTCTAACATTAGCTTTGTGGCATAAAATGTGGTCTATTGTAGAGAAGGATCCATGTGCTGCTGAGAAGAAAGTGTATTCACTCTTGGTTGGATGGTATATTCTATAAATGTCCATTAAGTCTAAATTGTTGATTGTGTTATTGAGATCTATGGTTTCTTTGTTCAATTTTTGTTTGGAAGATCTGTCCAGTTATGAGAGAGGTGTGTTAAAATCACCTAGTATTATTGTGTTATGTGTCTATTTGGTTTCTGAAATTGAGAAGGATTTGTTTGACATACATGGATGAGCCACTGTTTGGGGCATAGATGTTTATGATTGTTATATCTTGCTGATTTATGCTTCCCTTAAGCAGTATGAAATGTCCTTCTTTATCCCTTCTGACTAACTTTGGCTTGAAGTCCACATTATCTGAAATGAGGATGGATACTCCAGCTTTTTTGCTGAGTGCATGTGCAGGGTATGTTTTTCCCCATTCTTTCACCTTTAGTCTATGAGTATCTTTTTCTATGAGGTGAGTCTCCTACAGGAAACATACTATTGGATCTTTCTTTTTAATCCAATCTGCCATTCTATGTCTTTTGATTGATGAATTCACGCTGTTAACATTCAAGGTTATTATTGAGATATGATTTGGTTTCCCGGTCATTTGGTTCATTTTTTAAATTTTATTTATTTATTTATTTATTTATTTATTTATTTGACATGACTTGGTTCCTACTTTATTTGACAATTCCTTTAGGATAATTCCTCCCTTTGGTGATTTGCTTCTTTGTTTTTCATCTCTTCCTCATGGAATATTTTGCTGAGAATGTTCTGTAGTGCTGGCTTTCTTTTTGTAAATTCTTTTAGCTTTTGTTTATCATGGAAGGATTTTATTTGATCGTCAAATTTGAAGGTAAGTTTTTCTGGGTATAAGATTCTTGGTTGGCATCCATTTTCTTTCAGAGCTTGAAAAATGTTGTTCCAGGCCCTTCTAGCTTTTAGGGTCTGGATTGAAAAATCTGCTGATATCCGTATTGGTTTCCCCCTGAATGTAATTTGGTTCTTTTCTCTCACAGCCTTTAAAATTCTGTCTTTATTTTGTATGTTAGGTATTTTCATTATTATATGCCTTGGTGTGAATCTGTTGTAATTTTGTGTATTTGGAGTCCTATAAGCCTCTTGAATTTGATTTTCCATTTCATTCTTCAGATTTGGGAAATTTTCTGATATTATTTCATTGAATAGATTGTTCATTCCTTTGGTTTGTTTCTCTAAGCCTTCCTCAATCCCAATAATTCTTAAATTTTACCTTTTCATGATATCCTATAGTTCTTGTAGATTCTGTTCATGATTTTTTACCATCTTCTCTGTTTGTTCAACTTTGCTTTCAAGGTTAAATATTTTGTCTTCAATGTCTGAGGTTCTGTCTTCCAGGTGTTCTATCCTATTGGATATGCTTTCTATGGAGTTCTTAATGTGGTTTATTGTTTCCTTCATGTCAAGGATTTCTGTTTGTTTTTTTTTCAATATTTCTAACTCGTTATTGAAATGATCTTTTGCTTCCTGCATTTGCTCTTTTAACTGTCAATTGGTGCAATCATTCAATGCTTGCATTTGCTCTTTCATCTCATCATTCAGTGCCGGCATTTGCTCTTTCATCTCCTCGTTTGCTTCCCTGATCATTTTAATTATGTACATTCTGAACTCCTTTTCTGTCATTCCTTCTGCCATGCTGTCATTGGTTTTTATTGATGTAACATCTAGATTTGTTTGGGGCATTTTCTTCCCTTGTTTTCTCATATTGTTCAGGTATCAGTGGACCGCTGAGATATTGCAGATTTCCTCTATTGACTTATAATGTCCCTGAAGAATTCTAGTATATCCCCTCTTAGCCTTCAGTAGGCTGAATTCTTGGATGACGTTGATAGTGCAGTGCTCCACAAGGAAGCTGCCTGGCTAGGGGTGGTGGCCTTCAGGTGGGGTATATTCCCTGCTAGTGGGCAGAGGTGCCTCCACTTGTTGACCAATGGTCATCCAAAGGGGATCTAGGCTGCAGGCTGAGGCAAGGCCTGTTTGGGCCTGTGTCTCTGGTTTTACTGTCCTTGTGGGAAAACCTCACCCGGCAGGGAAGACTCACCAGTGGGGAGGTCTCGCTGGTCAGTTCCCCTCCTAGAGGTTCCCCTCAATCTACAGCTACCACCTGGGCTGGGCTGCCTTCCTCTGCAACATTCCCAGGGACCCGGACCTACCTCCTGGTCCTGGGAGCCTCACCCTTTGCAGACGTGTCTCCTTAGGCTGCCCCTCCTCAGAGAATCTTCCTGCAGTCCTGGAACCTTTGCTCTGCCCCTATGCGTGTCTCTGTGGGGCTCTTCCACCAAGAAGCCTCCTAGGTCCTGAGACCCTGCTCTGCACCTAATCACCTGGCTATGCGGCCCCTCCTCTGAACAGCCACCTGGAGCCCCGTACAATCGCTCCGAGTCCCAGCGACCCACCGCACTCCTCTTCATCCAGACAGCTGGCCAGTGTTCCGGTGCAGTCACTAGGAGTCCAAGCAACTCCCTGCGTCCTCTTCCTCCTGCCAACCGCCCGTAGCCCTTGGCAGTCACTCTGAGTCCAAGTAACCTGCCCTTTTCCTCCTCCTCCTCCAGGTAGCCCCCCGGGTGTTCAGGAGCGGTCACTCTGAGTTGCTCTGAGTCCACGTGACCCGCTGCACTCCTCCTCTGGGCAGCCGCCCTGAGCTCTGGTGTGGCCACTCGAGACCAAGCGACTCACCACGCTCCTCCTCCAGGCAGCCCCCCGGTGTTCAGGAGCGCTTTGAGTCCAAACAACTCACCAGTCGCCTCCTCCTCTGAGCAGCCACCTGGAACTCCAATGCAGTCACTGTGAGTCCAAGCGACCCGCCGCGCTCCTCTTCCTCCTCCTCCTCCTCCTCCAGGCAGACCCCGGTGTTCAGGAGTGGTTGCTCTGAGTCCAAACAGCTCGCCACGCAGCTCCTCCTCTGGCAACCACCTGTAGCTCTGGTGCAGTTGCTCCGAGTCCACGCGCCTCGCTGTGCTGCTCCTCCTCCTCCTCCTCTTTCGGGCACGCCCCAGTGTTCAGGAGTGGTTGCTCTGAGTCCAAACAGCTCTCCTTGCATCCCCTACTCTGGGCCGCCACATGGAGCCCCAGTGGTTGCTCCGAGTCCCAGCACTGTGCTGAGGCCTCCTCTACGATGCTCCCAGTTGTCCGAGTTCACTGCTCCAGCGGGGGGAGGGGTGTCTCCCCGGGCAGCTCTACTACACAAAGTTCCCTGCTTTCCGGGACTACCGCCCCATCCAGTCGCCTCTCCAACGGGAGAGACTCACCCGGCTGCTTTGAATTGGTCCCAAGTCTCTCACTATCTCCTCTTTTGAATCCTGAGTCCTGGAGCAACATGAAATGCAGCCACCCTCTAGTCCACCATCTTGAAAACCCCCTTTATTATTCCTTTTTGAGACAGGGCCTTCATATGTCGTTCAGGATAGACTTGAATTCCTGTGCTCAAGCAGTCCCTCTGCTCACCTTCCCAAGAAACTGGGATTGCAAGCATGTGCCACTACTCCCTGCTTCTGTTGATTGACTTGAGCACATTTAACTGATGTTACTTTTCTTAAACAAATCATCCTTTTTCACTATGCATACATTTTTTTATATGATCCTGGGTTTGTTGTAGTGTTTTGTAGAAGATTCTTAGATCTGTAAATAAAAAAACAATTTTTTTTTATTATTATACCATTGTCTGGTATTAATATCAGAGTTGAGAAGTCTCCCTTTATCTGTAGGGGATACATTTGAAAACCCAGTGGATGCCTGAAATCTATAACACAGAACCCTACTTATGCTGTGTTTTCCTATACATACGTACTATGATCAAGTTTAGTTTATACATTAGGCTTGGTAATGAACAATGACAACTAATGATACGATAAAACAATTAAAACAATATACTATAACAAAAGTTGTTTAGAACATATGAATTTTTTGATTCTGGAATTTTCCATTTAATAATTTCAGAACTTGGTTAACTATGAATAACTAAAACCATAGAAAGTAAAATGGTTCCAGCCATCTCCTGGAAAGGAGATGGCTACAATAATGTCAGCTTCAAAATATGAGTGGGGAAATGCTCTCTCCTCTTTTATTTTCGTAAGAGTTTTTGAAGGGTTGGTGTTGATTCTTCTTTAAATGTTTGGTAGAATTCACCAGGGACATCCTCTGGAACTAGGCTTTTCATTATATAAAATATTTTCTTTGTTTGAATTTACTTGTGTGATTTTGATTTTGCATTGCTTCTTGCACCAATTTTGTAGATTGTGTCATTTAGGACTTGATCTATTTTATTGAAAAATTCCAATGGTATCTAATGGATTTCTGAAAAGTTTCTGTAATGACCACTTTTAGCATTTTTTTTTTAAAGGCTAGTAATAAGTTCTGTCAGTGTTGTTTATCTAGCAATGTCTTAGCTAACCTTTCAGTTTGGAAGAGTAGTTCTGCTGAATATAACATTCTTATTCATTTCTATTCTCTCTCTCTCTCTCTCTCTCTCTCTCTCTCTCTCTCCCTCTCTCTCTCTCTCTCCCCCCCCCCTTTCTCTTTTTCTTTCTTTCTTCATTTGCAATAAAGACTCCTAAATTCAGACTGCTCATGTCCTTGTTCAAGGTAGTTTTCTTTGGCGGAAGCAATTCCCTAAAAGGATTGTCATCTGGGGGGTGTGCTCTGCATCACTCCAAGTAGCCAGAGGAACACATCTTCAATCTTGATGTGATAACTGGGTATTGTATTATAGCATTCACTATATCACCTTTTATGCATTTAAGAGTAGTGGTGAATGTTTAAGGAGACAGACCACTGCGTATTATTTAAACAAAAATTTGAAATCGGATTTTAGCCTCATTCTTAGAAGTCATGTTGCTAAGCCATCTTTTTCCTCCTGTTCTACTTGCCACTCAATCATTTAAACTAAAATTCCTCCCTATTTTGTATTCCTGGCTGAATCATGGGCCCCATCACGTGTATCCATGAATGGAGTTCTGATGATACAATTCATGGCTGGCACTTTTCTCATGTGCTATGCCAAAGGATGCCTTAGAGCACTCAGGCACGGCGGGTAGCTCCCTCCTGCTCCTTATTGTTTACAGAGTTCCCTGCGTTCAGAGGGGCTAGGCTTCTCTGCCCCTGCAGTAAACTCAAGGTATTCTCCCTTGGTAAGAACCTCCACACTTCTCTGCGCGCAGCCGTCATGCCGAAGTCATATTCACCATACTGTCTTGATTGTTGTATTTTAAGATTAAGGAGTAATTTTGTTTTCTGTAACAGCTGTTGTAAACTTTTCTCATAAGACAGAGGCGTAAATTAATGGGAACTATCAGGGAAGGAATGTAAGGGGTTTGTTTTAAATGATGATAAGTTGATATAAATTCATGGTTTTAGAACATAAATTGCACACCTCAGTCTTACGTTCTTCTGGATGAATTCCTTCCTGTGTGTTTTATTAGTCCTACCTGCACTATCCTGACAACCCAAACCAGTATATTCTGAATCCATGGCTACCTCTGCTGGTCAACGAATGTTCTCTGAACTCACATATCATTTTACAATTGAAACAGACTGAAATTAAGGTCAAAATCCTGATAACATTTTCTATATTCTGCATTTTTTTTTTTTTTTTTTTGTGCTGAGAAAAAAGGCTGAAGTGTTACCCACTTACCTTCAAGGACGTGGGGGACTCCTAGGAAGCTGAGAAGAGAGTTTGCTCCCTGCCCTGGCCTGTCTAGCACAGGCTAACTAATTTAGCATATGTGACTAAAACCACTTGGCTATGTGACGGTTAACATCTTGATTCCAAACTGAGTCCAAACAAGCAAATGTTACCCTTGATTTAAGAAATAGAAAGAAGAATTCTAGTAAAATCCTTCATGCTGGCACTAGAATTTAGTATATATCTGAGTTGCTTATATAACTTTATTGGTGAAAAGGCATATACATTTTTAAGTTACTTGAGACAATCTTCCTTTGTTTCTAAAACTCTCAAGTCCCCTTGACTCATAACATTTTATAATTTTATGTTATAAAATGTTAAAAAATACTATACTAGCACACTTCATGGTGTCATGGGACAAGACATGTCTCTGGAGGAGGCCCTGGGGGTTCTCATAGAGAGTGGGGTAGTTGACTGGGGACCATAAGGGTTCTGTGTCAGCAGAGAAACAGGATTTATTTAGAAAAGCAAGAGATGCACATTGGAGGGAGAGAGCGAGTCATCTTGAGAGCGAGTCAGGCATTTGGGGTTCCAGGCCTTTTTAAAGAAACATGGAGAGGGTCGTGTCCAGGAGGTGTGTAAGGATGACATCAGGCTGGTCCTTCTCAGGATTCTTAGGCTGATATGGTCTCCATTGTCTGATCAGTATATTATATTGGAAAGTTCATAAATTGTAGGGTTCTTAAAATGTTGTATCTCTGCTTATATTGTGGCATACTAATAGCGCAGAAGGTCTTTTCATAAGTGGGTGAATACTTATGATATGGTAACTTTAAGATTGACAGATTTTTCAGAATTTTGGGAGTAAAGGACCTGGCATGGGGATTGAAAACCTGGAAATGTATATGAAATTTTAAATTAAAATTAAATTTCTTTGTCCTTCGTGTTTCCTTTCTACTGATTTTTTTGAATTTTTTTATGTTCTAATTTATTGTACATGACCGTAGAATGCATTTATACATTTTGATAGATCATACATCTGAGTTTTATTTGTTTTGTTCTACTTCAGTGGTATACTTCTTGATGCCATAGTACTCCTTTTTGTTGTTGTTGTTGTTGTTGTTGTTGTTGTTTTTGGAGGGTAGCACCATGAAGAATTCCAGTATAATTGTTTATATATTGACACTAATACAAAGAAAAGTAAGATGTATATGGTATATAATGATGGAGTGTGCAGCAGACTTCCATGTGTGAAGTTAGGCTGAATATTTCCCGTTGTTCCAGCCTTTTGTTGGTATATTATATTTATACATAAAAGTAGGATTCATTGCTACATCTTCATGCATGCACACCACAGAATAGTTTGGTTGATATTGTTGCCCAGTGTTTCCCCTTTCCCTCCTGCCCTCCCTAAATCCTCGTCCTTTTCCTCTACTCTACTGGTAACCCTTGCGTTTTCAGGCAATCATACCTGTACCCTTCCTTCTTTTCCTTTTTCCTCTCTACCTTCCACATATCAGAGAAAACAGACAATTCTTGACTTTCTCAGTTTGGCTTATTTTGTTCAACATTATGTTCTCAATGCCATCCATTTTCCTGCAAATGTCATGATTTCATTCTTCTTTATGGCTGAATAAAACTCCATTGTGGTTCTATTCCTAGACTTTGGAGGAACCGTCATATTGATTTCTGTAGTAGGCATACTAATTCACAGTCCCACCCACCGTGTTAAAGTGTTTCTTTTTCTCCACATCTTCTTCAGCATTTATTATTATTTGTGTTTTTCATGGCTGCCGTTCTGACTGGAGTGAGAAGAAATTTCGGTGCAGTTTTGATTTGCATTTTCCCAATGGTGAAAGATGTTGAATATTTTTTCTTGTATTTGTTGGTAATTTGTATTTCTTGTTTTGAAAAATATCTGTTTAGTTTCCTTGCCCTTTTATTGATTATTTTTTGTTTGCTTGGTTAATTGGTTTTTTGGTGTTAATTATTTTTTTAGTTCTTTATATATCCTGAATATTAATACTTTGTCAGAAGTGTAACTGGTAATGATTTTCTCCCATTCTGTAAGATCTCTCTCCATGTTTTAAATCATTTCCTTTGCTGTGCAGAAGCTTTTTAATTTGATGCCATTCCATTTATTAACTTGGCATTATTTCCTGAGTTTTAGGGGTCTGATTGAGGATTTCCTTGCCTTTACCTATATTTTGGAGTGTTGACCCTACATTTTCTCCTAGGAATTGTAATTTCCTTATTCCAAGGCCTTTGATCCATTTTGAGTTGGCTTTTGTACAGAGTTAGAGATATGGAATCTAGTCTCAATTGTCTACATATGGATAACCAGTTTTCCCAGCACCATTTATTAAAGACTGTCTTTTCTCCACTTAGGTTTTGGGCGCACTTGTCAAGGATCAGATAACAGTATAATGTAGGTTTTCACTATATATCCTGTTCTGTTCCCTTGGTCTATGTGTCTGTTTTTATGCCAGCACCATGAAGTTTTTGTCACTATAGCTCTGTAGTATAATTTAAAGTCAAGTGTTATAATGCCTCCAGCATTGCTTTCTTGACTTAGAATTGCTTTGGCTATTCTCGTCTTTTTATTCTCAGAGAAGAATTTTAGGACTGCTTTTTCTAGTTCTATGAAGAATATCATTGTGTTCTGATGGTAATTGCATTGAGTCTGTATGTTACTTTTGGTTATATGGTCATTTTAACAATATTAATTCTGCTTGTCCAAGAACATGGAAGAGTTTCCCATCTTCTTATGTCTTCAGTTTCTTTCTTCAGTGTTTTAAAATTTTATTGAAGAGGTCTATCACCCCCTTGGTTAGATTTATTCCAGGACTATTTTCCTGATTTCTTTCTCAGCAGATTCATTTTTAATGTATAGGATAGCTAATGGCCTTCGTATCTTCATTTTGTATCCAGCAACTTAACTGAATTTATTAACTCTAACAGTCTTCTGATGGAGCTTTTTGAACCTACTAAGTATAGGATCATTATCATCTGCAAACAGTGATAATTTGATGTCTTCCTTTCCTATTTTTATTCCTTTTATTTCCTTCCTTTGTCTAATTGCTCTGGGTAGAATTTCTGGTAAAAATATGGAATGCTTCGTTAATTTGTGTTTCATCTTTGCATAGGGACCATGCTAATCTGCTGTGTTTTATTCCAATTTAATGTGTGCTACTGAAACAAGCAGTCAGAATGTTTCATCTGGTCATCATATGTGCAATGCAGAGTTGCAAGCTCACTACTTAGATACTATTTGTTATTCCTTTCTGTTTTTCTTCCACTTCTGTATGGTTCGTCACAACTTAAATTTTACATATTTCTAGCAGTTTGCCACACATTTATATATAATTTCCTTTATAAAGAATCCTGTTTGTATTGGATAAGATATACATGAATAAATTTGTATTGAATAATAAAGAATATATATATGTGTGTTTGTGTTTGTGTGTGCACATATATCTATACATATATATTTTTACATACTCTATTTCAATTTTCTTCCCAAAGAAAATTAGTATTAAGTTTGGCTCCTATGCTTTAAACTATTTTTGCTGTGTGTCTGTATGCATATATTTATATAGTCATACACTGTAGTTAAGGAATATTTAATATATTCCTGTGTATTCCTGTATATGCTAAGTAATATGCTGTGTATATATTCTTGGAATACTCTTTCTTGTTGTAAGTATATATTTTGGAGTTATTTGATGGAAGTATATATTAAGACCTTAGTTTTGTTAATTCTCACAAAATTGACATTTAATTAATTTTTATAATCTGTAAAAGCTTATTTGGTATCTTCCAGTTTATTCATTTTTGCAAAAATGTAATGTTGGACATCTTTGTGCTTGAATTTCTGAGTCCCTTAAAATACTTTTCTGCGAATAGGATTATTTGATAAAATTCTGGTTATTCAGAATCTGAATTTTTAAATTTGATGTATTGTACTAAATTGCCTTCTACAATTATCTAAACAATTGGTAAATACACCAACAGTACTTTAGTGAGCCCAAATTATACCCTCCTTTACAATAAAGAACATAATCAATTCTTTACATTTGTTAGTGTGCTATTTAATCACCACTATTTTATTTTTGTCTTTGCATTTCTAGAATTAATGATGAGACTTTTTTCCCCCTCCCACTTCTGGGAGTCAGAGCCTCAGGTGATCTAGGCAAGCATTCTACCACTGAGCTATATCATCAGTCCTTTACATATATTTATCACTTCTAACATTTTTTATTACAAATATAGGACCTAAAACCAATGGAAATCTGTCATCATACAGTGCTGGAGGTCAGAAGACTGAAATAAGTTACAAAAGTTGAAAATCAAGGTGCTTGGAAAGTGAGATTCCATCTGGGGATTTTAGGGGGGAAAAACAACTCATTTCCTTGCTTTCTCCTGTCTGTTGAAGCTGCCTAGATTTCTTGATTCATGATTCTCTTTGGTTTTCAAAGCCAGCAAAAGTGGTTCGAGTCCTCACATTGAATCATTGTGTCCTCTGCTGCCTCAGCTTATTAAATCTCCTTCTCAGACTCTGACCCTTCTGCTTCATTTGTCGCACAGATTACACATTCAGTTTCTGGAGATTTAGGCCATGGACATTCTTGGGGTGCATAATTCTATTTATAGTATCACCTACCAATATAATTTTCTGAATTGCATGTTCATGAATATGTAAATTTTCCATTTTGATGTTGGTTAAACTGTCACAATGATTAAAGGAGATTTCATTCACAGGTCTCCATCATTATCAAAATTGATTCCATTACTAAAATATGTTATATGCAAATCTTTTGAAAGCAGACTATTTCATTGTTTTTAAATGAGGAAACTAGATTGCATTTCAGAACTATCAAATTTTTTCCCAAATACCACTAAAACACCTTTACATGTTCTTTTAATATTTATGAAATACGTATGCATAATTTGAAATATATTTAAAGTGATTACCTAATTATTTAATATAATTAACTCAATATGTACTTTGGATTTATAAATGGACTAAAATTATCAAATATGAATTACACTTTAATGTAATGAACAACTGCTGTGATACAATGAAATATTATCTTAAAGGGGCAAAAAAGCTAATAACATTTAGTAAAGTAAAAATTATAAAATTTTGACTTGCTTTATGAAGAATTGCCTGAATACAGTTGGGTAGTTGGTGAAAGGCAGGAAAGATATCATTATTGTCCTTAAGTTAACTTTCTGTCACTGTGAAAATGTATCTGAGAAGGAGAACTCAAAAGGAAGAAAGATTTATTTGAACTCATGGTTTCAGAGACTGCAGTCCATTGCTTTGGGTTGGAGGTAATACAGAAACTGTGGCAGTGGGGGCATGTGATAGAGGAGTTTGCTCAGGCAGCCAGGAAGCAAAGAGAAAGAGAAAGCAAGAAGGGACTGGGGACTGGATATACCCTTCAGGTCACATCCCCAGTGACTTTCTTCCTCCAACTTTCCCCCTCCTACCATTTTCACCACCTCCCAACTGTTTATTCAATTATGAACTTTTACTGGATTAACCCATTGAAGAGGTCAGAGCCCTCATGGTCCCATCACTTCCCCCAAGTCCCACCTCTGAACATTGCTGCACTGGAGAGGCCAACCCTTCAACACATGAGTCTTTGGAGGACATTCAAGATCTGAGCTACAGGAGTCATCTTTAGAAAGTATAATTTTCAAACATCTATTTCTTTCACTAAATATTGTTTGTGAAAATTTGCAAGTTGCTTCAAGTAGCTTATTCATTGTTACTTCTGCACAACATTTTATTGCATGAAAATTCCACAGTTATTTTAACCACTGTATTACTGATGAACATTTAGGCTGATCCCAGTTAGGAGCTATTATTAATAATGGGGCTATAAAGTTTCTACAATCATCTTTATGAAGCCAATGTATATATTTTTTCAGATATATATACAAGAAGTGTTTTATATATATATTTTACATGCATATGTGTGTGTGTGCGTGTGTGTATATAAAGAATAAATGTCAAATAAGATGTTTCCATAGTGATTTAATTGATTTGTACACAGGCAGTAGAGTCATTCATTTTCTTTTTAATGTCTTTTCTATTATGTGGTAAGTTATTATCAGTGGGTATATGAATTCTAGCATTTTAATCAGCTCTTTCACATTTTGAAAATTTACTTAAATTTGAACATAATAAAAATCACCTATTTTCATGAACAGTTCTGTGAATTTTTTTATATTCTTTAAGGACCACTATAATCAGAAAATAGAATAACATACACTCTCAAAATATTCCCCGTTCTTCCTCTTTATAGTTAGTTCATTTTCTCCCCCTAACCCCTGGCAACCACTAGTGGCATCTATTCCCTTAGAATTTTGTCTTTTTAAAAATACCATTTAAATAATGTCACACACCATATAACAATAGCATCTGAGTCTTTCACTTAGCTTAATGCACTTGATATTCATCTGTGCTTTTTATGTTAGTAGATTAATCTTTTTCATTCTAAATAGTATTTGATTGTATGGCTATATCACAGTTTATCTGTATTTTCACTGAGGGATGTTTGCTATAAAATTTTTCTTGTAGATTCTACATGAAAAAAAATTTCGTTTCTCCAAAGTAAATAAATACAAAGAAGCTGGAGTTGATGGCAAGTATTTGTTTTCTTTATAAGAAACTGCCAATCTGTTTTACACATTTTTAAAATTCTTTAAGTATTCTATGTGTAATTTATTTGTTAGATAAGTCATTTTCCCACATTTTCTCCTAGACTATAACTTACCTTTTAATCTTATCTCTAATGGCTTTCACAGCAAAACATTTCACTTTGTATCAGTGATTTCCTGTTATGGATTCTGCTTTTGGTGTTGATTTTACTTCTTTGATGAGGAAGTACAGTGCCCAAAGATGACCATGTCCTAATGCCTGGAATCTGTTAATATGTTACTTGACAATGCAAAAGGGACTTTGTGGATATGATTAAAGATGGGGTCTTGAGATGGAAGATTATTCTGGAGTATCTGAGTGGGTCCTGTCTAATTACATGGTTTCTTAAAAGCCAAATAATCTTTTCTGGGTGTTGTGCTGAGAAGCAACTGTGACCATGGAAGAATGGACAGTTATGAAGTGTTGCTGGCTTGAAGATGTAAGCAAGGGCCATGAGTCAAGGGTTGCCAGGATCCTCTGGATATTGCAAGAGGTGAAGAAAACAGATTCCCCTCTAGAGGCTTCGGAAAGAAATGCAGCCCTGCCAGTTCCTACACTTCTTCCCAGTGAGACTCATGTCAAAGAATTACAGAACTCAGAACTTCTGAGCTACACAGCTGTCAGGTAATAAATTTGAGTTGTCTGAGACCACTAACTTTGTGGTAATTTATTGCAGCAGCAAGAGAATATGTATGTACTCCTTAAATCATTACAACTTCTCTCAGAACTGAATAATGTGCATTCAACCTAGAAGATATCAAGAAAAAGAGATCTTCGGATTTTGACAAAGAAAATATTAAGTTCCCTATTTATTACATATTTGTTTCAAGAAAATTATTAAAGTCCTGGAGTTTAATCCTGAAAATAAGAATGACAATCTCCAATAACATTTTATATTTCTGGGTTATATTTAGATGATGTACACAAAATGCATACAATACTGCCTGCCACAGAATGTATAATAAAATGTTTATTACCATTGCATATACTTTTTCCCATTTTAATCACTACTTTCCATATACTTGAACATTTACGAGCACTGATATTGTGGTATTTTCAAAGGGTATTGATAATTAGAGCTGTTAGAGACCTATAGTTCCAAATATTTCATTTTGCAGTAAGGAATCTGAGACAAGGATGAGAGGCAATTGATAAACCTCACAGTTTTTAAGTCGCAGATTCAAGAATGACGCTTTTCCTTGTGTGGCTGTGTTCATCTGGTGTGTACAGAACATTATTCTTTCTGTGGCTTGCATTTAGGAAGTTTGGTGAAAAATAAAAGTCATCTACTTCATATGTACTATTTACACAATAATATTAATATTTATTGCATACATAAAATTGTTCATAAAGTGCTGTTACCTACTAAATAATTCTCAGAACAGTTTTTTATAAGATAAAAACTAGTGTTATCATCCTTATCTTACAAATGTGAAAACAAAGGAATAGAGAGATTAAGTAATTTTCACACTGTTTCACAGATACCAGATAGTGAAGCGAAGCTGACATTTGCATAAAGGAAAAGTAGCTGCAAAGTCCAAGTTCTTAACTATTATTCTATAATGCTTCTAAAGGCTAATGTATAATGCAAAGACTCCTAAGAAACACTAACACTATTGCACTAAAGCGCTCATCTTTTCACCAGGTACTATGTAACTTTTTAAAAAATTTTTTTAAAAATATTTTTACAGACTGTATTTTGAGTCATTGTACACAAATGGGGTACATGATTTAGTTTCTATGGTTGAACATGATGTAGAATCATACCATTCATGTAATCATACATGTACATAGGGTAATGATGTCTGTCTCATTCCACCATTTTTCATACCCCTCCTCCCTCTCATTTCCCTCTACATAATCTAAAGTTCTTCCATTCTTCTCTCACCCCCACCCGCCACCCCATTATTTGTCATCATCCACTTATCAGGGAAAACATTTGGCCTTTGGTTTTTTAGGATTGGCTTATTTCAATTAGCATGATATTCTCCAATTCCATCCATTTATTTGCAAATGCCATAATATTATTATTCTTTATGGCTGAATACTATTCCATTGTGTATATATACCATAGTTTCTTTATCCATTCACCTGTTGAAGGGCATCTAAAAGATAGCCTGTTCAACAAATGGTGCTGGGAAAATGGGAAATCCATGTGTAGTAAAATGAAATTAAGACTATGACTCACCCTGCACAAAACTCAACTCAAAATGGATCAAGGACTTAGGAATCACACCAGAAACCTTGTACCAGGTAGAAGACAAAGTAGGCCCAAATCTTCATCACATTAGCTTAGGATCAGACTTCCTTAACAAGATTCTCAAAGCACAAGAAATCAAAGCAAGAATCAATAAATGTGATGGACTCAAACTAAAAAGCTTTTTCTCAGCAAAGGATACAATCAATAATGTGAAAAGAGAGCCCACAGAGTGGGAGAAAATTTTTTCCACACACACTTCAGATACAGCACTTATCTCCAAAATTTATAAAGAAGTTAGAAAACTTAACACCAAAAATACAAAGAACCCAATCAATAAATGGGCCAAGGAACTGGACACTTTATAGAAGACATACAGGTGATTAATAAATATATGAAAAAGTGTTCAACATCTCCAGTAATTAGAGAAATGCAAATTAAAACCACCCTAAGATTTCATCTTACTCCAATTAGAATGGCGATTATCAAGAACACAAACAATAATAGATGTTGGTGTGGATGTGGGGGAAAAGGCACACTTTTACATTGATGGTGGAGTTGCAAATTGGTGTAGCCACTCTGGAAACAGTGTGGAGATTCCTCAGAAAACTTGGAATGGACCCACCTTTTGACCCAGTTAGTTTATACCCAAAGGACATAAAATCATCATACTACAGTAAAGCAGCCAAGTCAATGTTTATAGCAGCTCAATTTACAATAGCTGGATTGTTGAACTATGTAACTTTTTACGGCATTACTTCATTTAATTTCATTCCTATGAAACTATATCCTTATTGTCATTCAGTAGAAAAGGAACTGGAGATTTAGAAAGGTCAAATATTTCCAGATTCATATAGTGTCAGTCAAAAAGCCAGCTAGCTCTGCTTGACTTCAAAGTCCATGATTTCCATTACTTCTCAGCAAGTGGTAAGGTATTTGGATTGGCATTAAAGATTCCATTTGAATTATGTAAAACATAGACTGTGGGCCCTTCACATCTGTGGGTTCACATCTGCAGATTCAACCAACTGTGGATGAAAAAAAGTTTAAAGTTACATAGTTACTGACATGTACTATATAGTTAGGCCTCTGATGGCTGAGTCTACACTAACATGTATAACTTTTTCCTTGTCATTAATACCTAAACAATTCAATATAATAACTCTTTACATAGTATTTGTATCATAATAGGTATTGTAAGTAATCTACAGATGATTTAAAGTATATAAGAAGATATGCATAGGTTATATGAAAATGCTATGCCATTTTATAAAAGTGACTTGAACCCTGCAGATTTTCATATCCAAGAAATATCCTGAAACCACTCTTCACAAATATTCACAGAATACATATTTATATATATATATGTAAATATTATCTATCCAGCTAGCTCATCATCATCACCATTTATCTAACATTAGAAAACAACTTCTTAAGATTAATTTTATATTTTTCAATTAATAATATTTTGTATTTTCTTAAAAATTAAATGTTCATTATTAAATCTTGGGATCTAGAGTTTGCTTTTTAATGTTTAGCAGATATTTCAAAATTGTTACGTTATATAATCAGCAAAAGCAGAGTCCTTCACTCTCATCCTCAGATCTTTCATGCTCTTTATTCTCCATTTAACATCCATAAACACTTGCAAAGCAGAAGCTCAAGCCAGCATGCTGTGTGGACCCTTTAGATTAGGTTCTGGCTGTGTTGCTGGGGGATGTGAGATCTCAGAAGTCATAAGTATTCCCTCTGATTATAAATGTTACCAAAAAATTTTCTCTTAGTAACTTGAGAGGGCAGAGCCAGGAAGATTGGCTGGAAGGCTGGGGTGGAATGGTAACAAAGAGCTCACATTTTAAGACAGTGTTTGTAACTTGGGCTTAGATATATTGTCAAAATATTTCTAGAATCAAATTATTGCATGTAGTGGGAAAGGTGCAATTTATGTGATAGTTCATAAATGATTTAAATGATAGTTCACTATTCATAACTCCTCAAAGCATTCGATATCCATTATTAAAAATAGTATGCTTTGATATTAAAAATGGACAAAAGCAAATTTAGTTTATAGGATAAAAAACTGTAAATTGAGAAATTTCTAATAGCACCCAAGCTTTTTCCTTTATGATATTTTTTTTTTCTCTTTAAAAATCCCACTGGTATTGCTATCCAATTTTTTAAGCCATCTGGATCCCCTTTTAAGTCATGAAACATGTCCTATTTTCACTATGTCTCTATTTTCTGTCCTAATGTTGGAAGAAGAGAGAGGAAGAACAGTTTCAGTAAAGATTTTGACTAGGGAGAAGAACAAGCTGTTAAATAGTTTCATATATCATGTGTTAGAAAAGGGTGTGTGTACATTTAATAAGTATTTATAAGCAAAATCAGGATCCCAGTACATATAGAAAAGAAAGGATCTCTTTGAATTTGCTACAGAATCATGCATTCCCTATTTATAATTATAGTAAGAAATATATAAATTCTTGAGAAGGCAAAAACACACCATTTTAAGGAGAGAACTGAAAGAAAATATGAAGAGAAATGTGAAGCTCTTTTCTGAACTGGAAAACTGAATATATTAAATTGGACATTATTTCCCCAGGAAAGAATTTCTTAAGAAATAGAGCTTAGGTTCTTGAGGGTATCCCCAGAAAATTAGCCTTCTCTTCCCTGCTTCCCAGGGAGCACTGAGAGATGAATTGGGGTTGCTGTGAACTTATTTCTTACACCTGCTGAGCAGAGAGACAGGTGCTCACTCACCAGAACAGTCAGGATATAACATGGACATTAGGGAAAAGCTGACAGAATTGTCACCTTGTATTAGGACTGTCTGCTATAGCTGCACACACCTCTAGAGACAGTTGGGGACCTGGAAAGGGTATCCTTTCCCAATTTACACTGTACTTTCTTCCCTTTTGTGCAATTGACTGCATAACTTTCCTTATCCTATTACCATTTTAAAAAAATCACATCAAATCTAGACTGTTGATACTTTCTTCAATGACATCATCAGTCCATTTTGATAACCACACATTCCAATATTAAATCATGGTATGCAGCAATTCCAATCAATATCTAATTCATTTATTTGGGAACCTGAAATATATGTACATAAACTGTGTTTGGGGAAAAGAAACAAATAAGAGAGATGGCTTCTAGTGTAAAATGACATTTAGTTAGCTGACGATAGATGTTGATTCTGCTTCAATATTTATGAAGCATCAGAGAAAGATAAAAATAAAACAGCCCCCAAAAGTAAGACCCAAATGTTTGCCTAAAACTGAGAAGAATATTGACTCTACAAGCTATGAAACCGAGATTGCAATCAATGCTTTCTACAAGCCTTATGTAGCAAAAATGCCAGCTTGAAAAATATCACAAAATAATTTTTTCCCTCCTTCTGCCTCCACAAGTTGTTTCATCCCCAGAAATTGAGGACTTTTACCAACCAGAAAATGGAATAGCCTTCCTTTCTTGCATGAATGAGTGCTTTAGAGGCTGTTTTCAGTCTTTACCATAGACTCTCATTTTCAATTGAACCATTTTGATATGAAAAACTTGAGTGCACAGTTAGTGACATTAACTGAGATACAGAATATTAGAGGAAGGTCGGAAAGAGGGAAGGGGAGAAAAATAGGCACAGAATAAATTCATCTTGGGACATTCTGTTTTTTAGATGTTTATGTAAAATTCAAAGGTGACATGTAGTAAGATTTGAATACTTGCTCATGGATTTCAGGAAGGAACAGTTGTAAACTCCTCAATTTCTATGGCATGATTTATACATACATTAATCCACTGAATTATCAGTCCTGCCTGTCCTTCACTATTCTGTAATTTCTCTCATCTAGGTTTCTATTACTCTTTATTGACTAAATCCAATGACTATTCCAACTTTTATCTTAATGGGCTCTTATTTTTTTGGAAAAATTGAGATCTTCCTCCTCTCTTAAACACATCACTCTTTTAGCTTCAACAAAATTATATTTTTTGTTTTAAATGTATGTAATGTACACATGTATATATGTGTGTGTGTGTGTGTGTATACACACACACACACACACACACACACACACACACACACATAGTCCCATGTATGTGTGTTTGTGTGCCTGCACATAAACAGTTAACCCTCTTTATCTGTGGGCTCCATGACCATGGATTCAACCAATTTAAAATATTTGAAAAAACTTTGCTTCAGTACTGAACAAGTACAGAGTTTCTTTAATTCTCATCTTTTCCCAAATATTACAGATTAGCATATATTTACATAGTATTTACATCAAGTATTTTAAGTAATCTAGAGATGATATGAAGTATGCAGGAGGACACGAGTAGGGTATATGCAAACGCTATGTGATTTTATATAAAGGACATTAGCATCCGTGTAACAGTGGTCCACCTCATGCTTTAAATATATGTCATTGAGGCTTATTTTTAAATGGACATGTTTTTCTTTTCCTCTACCCCATCTCCTTCCCTAACCTGAGGTTGGGGAACAAGATTACGTTTTCCCATCCCAAGGCCCAGTTATCTATTTATCATGCCGACCATAGGAAAAAGATGGTGCCAGATCTAGGAAATGACTACCAAACCAACAAGTGAATGTCAACACCCCATCAGGGCACACCTGGAATGCAACTTTTGATGACTGTCTCTAAAAGTTTAAAAGCTCTCTCTTCCCCCTTATGGGCATATATATACACAGCTCCTGGATAGAAGTCTTCTGTGCTTCTCCTTTGCTAGCAAAGCAATAAAACTTCTTTCTTCTTCTCAAAACTGTGTCCTTCTTATTAAATTGGGCTGCAGGACAAGAACCAACCTTTCAGGAAAATCCACAGAGTTTGGTAACTGCAGAGGATGTTGGAACCAATTCCCTCATGATATCAAAGGATGACTCTACCTCATAATTTTCTTCTAGTACCTAGAATAGCTGCTCTTCTTGTTATTTAAATTCAGAATTTTCTAATTTTCTCACCATATTTTCTTCTCCTGCTTTATCACAGGTGACTTCTCCATGATGATTTTATTCATCCTCAAGACTTTATCTATGTGTTATAATCTGATAATCCCCCTAGCTTTATCTCAGTATCTTTTAAATTAATAGATACTTTTCCAGTGTCTGTGACATTTTCCTTAAATGTTCATATTCTCTGAGGAGAAAAAGTTATTTGGTTTTATCCCATGTGGGGACTAGATATGAATTTGGTTACATACACAATGAGTCCTGTTTTTATCTTTCAGGGACAGGTAATAAGATACAAGGAAAGTTTCCTGCCATTTCATTCCCTCTAGACTCCATTTCTGGCAATGTGGCAGAAGAGATATCTTGAAAATGCTTACTTTATAAACACATTGAAAAACTGTATAAACTATAACAAAATTATAAATATATAAGTTGAATTCTCAATAAAATGAAAAATTCCAGTGAACAAAAGTAAAGAGGATAGAGAAAGTCAGAGCAGTACAGGAGACAATGACTGGCATTGTGGGGCAGGTAGTTTGGGAGTTGGCTGCCTCTTTCCTTAACAATGGTGCTCTATACAATCTATCCTTTCTCCATTCTTGCCTCCCTCCCACCCTCTGTTAATGTATCATCATCCGCTTATCAGGGAGATCATTTGGCCTTTGGTTTTTTGGGATTGACTTATCTCGCTTAGCATGATATTCTCCAACTGCATCCATTTACCTGCAAATGCCATAATTTTATTCTCCTTTGTGGCTGAGTAATATTAATATTCCATTGTGTACATATATAGAGGGGTAGGAGGAGTGGGGGGGAAGGAAAAATAACAGAATGAGACAAATATCATTACCCTATGTACAAGTATGATTATACAAATACTCTACTTCATGTACAACCAGAGAAACAACAGTTGTACCCCATTTGTTTACAATGAATCAAAATAAATAAACTGTTAGAAAAAAAAAAATGTTGCTGTGCTTCTCACAGCCCCTGTGGATAGGGGAGAAGGCTTCCTAAGACGGAGTTGCCACCAGAGCAAAAGAGGCAGTAGAATTGAAGGATGTAGATGGTTTGTGGTGGATGCTTGAGATTTAGGGTAGACAGGATAGAAAAGAAAAGGAAACCATGGCGTTTTAATACTCTCAACCACTTTTCAGCTCTGGATTAGCACATCCTGCAGTTTTTCTCTGTGCTGAAGTAAAACTCAGGGTTTCTTGAGCACTGTGTGTCAGGCACTGTTGTAAGAACTACACATGTATGAGACCATTGGCATTTATAGTAGTGTTCTCAGGAAGGCACTATTATTATTTCCATTTACCCTTGACAAATCAGAGGCACAAAATGATGAAGTCACTGGCCCACGGTCATGTACATAAGAAGTAAAGCCAGTATTCAAACTGGTGCAGTATTATTTCATTGTTAAAAAAAAAAGTTATTATGGGAAGTTTCAAACATATTTGTGGCAGTTGAAAAAGTAGTACAATGAGTATCCATTCATATACCTAATACTTATACCCAGGGATGCTTAACCACCACGTCACATCCCAGTCCTTTTTATCTTATTGTTTTTATTTTGAGACAGTCTCACTTAAGTTGCTTAGGGCCTCACTAAGTTGCTAAAGTTGTCTTTGAACTTGCAATCCTCCTGACTCAACCTGCCAAGCCAATGGAATTACAGGTGTGCATCATCATGCTTGGTTCAACTACTTTTAACAATTAACTTGTTTTCTTTTCATACACACACACACGCGCGCACACACACACACACACACACACACACACACAGGCATGGTGTTTTTGAGTTCCTTTGCTTTGTGTTTTGATGAGTTTTGTATGTTTTCTGTTGATTAATTGGAGAATACATTTCAGGAATATTGACATTTCAACTCTAAATATTAAAGTATTCAGTCACATATCCTATGATTTGGATTCCTATTTTAAAATATTAAGGCTTACAAAAACCCAGTTCATATCCAAATTTTCCCAATTGCCCTCAAAATATTTTTATAGACTTTTAAAAATCAAGACTGAATCAAGGTTCACACATTACATTAGAGCTGTGTGTCTTCTTAATTTCTTTTCAAATTGAACAATTTCCATGCCTTTTCTCATCTCACAATGTTGACATTCTCTCTTGTTTGTCTGCTTTTGTTTTATTGGTGGTATTGAGGATCACACCCAGGGCCTCACACATGATAGGACAGATTCTGTCACTGAGCTGTACCTCAATACTGACTTTTCAAAGCTTTCAGACCAGTTTTATTGCTGAGTTTCCTAAATTTTGGATTTGTCTTATTTTCTCCTGGTGTTGCATAAATGATTCTTCTATAAACTTTAGGTTTTATCATTATATTAGTTTTGCTTTCTCTTTATATTCTAGGAATGGGATCATTTACCAGGGAAACATTCATTTAAAAATAATGATGTTGTCTCTATATAAAAAGAATGGATAATATCGTAAAATTTAAGATTGACTTGAACAACTTCCATGGTGACTGACATCAGGGACTGATTTTTATTAGGTGCGTTGGGAGCTTCTTGAGGATAGGCTAGCCAGTTAGGGCATTGGCCAATGCACATACTGAAGCAGATGGTTTTGCTGATGCAGAGTGAAGTGAGTCACATCTGAGTCTGGAGTTATAACAGATGAAATGTCTGTGATTCTGATTTTGTGGTGTGTCTGTATATTTGTGCCTGTGTACTTACACACTCATCAATTCTTCATAAAACCCATATAGTATAGATAGTATTATCCCATTTGAGAAATAAGAATTGTTATATAGGTATTCAAATCAATTATTTAGAAGGAATTTGCCTTATTCTATAGAAAACCCTAAGTGGGGGAAATTAAAAGTTTCAATTTTTTATGCTGACTTTGAGGTTGTGCTCTTAGTGTCTAATTTGAGGATAGTCTTGAGGATAATTCTGAGGATATGTTACATCCCAGGAACAAAGGGTACTAAGAAAAACAATGTCTGCCATGAACTCTAACAAGGATGAATGCCAATGCGTGTATGAAATATTTGAGAATGACCCCCGATCCACAAGGAGTAGTCTGGCAATCAAATTCCAGCTTCTCTATGGAAACACCATTTCTTTTCCCTTCAAAGACATTTGTAGTCCTCTATGTTTTACCTACTCAGGATATTGAGATATTGGATTGTCCAGGTAATATGTGGTTTGAGGAAGAGGGGTGACTCTGGAACGTGACTGAAGGACTAAGATGAAGTTTATTTCATAAGCTAGACAAGAGGTTACTATTTACACCTGACTAGAAATAATGACTATGCAAATGGTTGCATAAAGCTTCCTCTGACAAAGATTCTGCACAAGAGAGCATTTAATGTGAAACAGCTTCATGGGCCATTTAGATGAAATCCACATTTTTGTCACTGAGAAGTGCTGAATGGTTGCTTTCTGTTTAGTTCTTCTTAGAAAGCTCCAGACCCATGGAAAGCATGGATAAAAAAGCTACTTTGCAGGCTCTCATCTCCAGGCTTCATTTACCCCACTGTACTGAAGGCATTGTGACACTTGAGAAACAAATGTTAATTAGAAATGGAGGCAGTTGATTTGATTTTGTTATTAAGTCTGATGTAATTAGAGACATAATTTGATTCCTTCTAATATGGCTATTAAGTAAGAAGTTATCAACAACACTTGAGATGCTAGTGTGGAAGGATGGGGAAAATGTTGAAAATTTACTCTCCATCCTCTTTCAAATTCAGCTGCTGTCTGCCATTTCCCAACTCCAGGCATCATTTCCACACCAATAACATCATAGGAGTTTATATTCAGGCATCAGTTTCACTTCTCAATGTGGTATTTCAACAATTACTAACCTGGACTTGACAACAGCTTAACCCAGTAAGACATAGAAGCTCATCTGACACCTGTTTAAAACTGGAAGAAGTTGACATTACTAATGTCAAATAGTTGGACCATTATCACTTAATCTGAGCAGGTGGAATGGTAATTAAGAGCACATAATTTTCTGGGTTTTTTATTTTGTTTTGTTTTATTTTGTTTTATTTATTTTTTCTCTACACTACAGTGATCCTAGAAGACAACATTAAAAAATAAATAAATAAATAAATAAATACCACCTAAAGAAAAGCTGTCAGGTAATCCAACAGAATGTTTTATTCTGTGTCCTACCTTATTAATTAATATCCCATGCATTATCATTATACTAATTGTTGTATTATGTATCATTATATAGCTCCAAAACCTTTTGCCCACTTTCCACATCTTTGTTTTATACATTCAACCACTTCCTACAAGCACTCAAAAGAATATTTTCCTTTACTATAGCAGGTTCTTAAGGATCTAGAAATTTTTTTTTTCCCTCATTAATTCTTCTATCATCTACTATAGTCACTGGTGTCCTGGTAACCCCTCCTGTTACCAAATGACCTTGAAAACAGATAAATCTACAATTTTTAGTTTGTTTTTACCCCTCCAAATAAAGGAGAAAATTATAATCTTGTATGTAATAATCACCTGAGGAACTTAATATTACAGATTCCTAGAATCTTCCCACAAAGAATGAGGGTACATGGTTCTCATTTGGACCCAGGAACATGTATCTTTAACAAGTACTGAAGAAAAATTTAACTCGAGTCTTTTTTAGACCTAAGAATCACTACAATTAGAAGGGTATTGGTAATTCAATGGGAAACATACAACACTTCTGATCTTCAAAATTTTGTAGCCTGTGTCCTTTATCTGTTCTTGCCTATGTTGTGAAAAGCTTTCTCCTCCCTACTATATCTCTGCAATCTGATACCATCTTAGGACAGGCAGTGAAGATGTGGCCAATAATCATCATATTGGACACAGCAGCTCAAGAGTCCAGGGACATGCTTGTCCATTCAGCACTAGACTTTTATCTTCTATGTGATGACTCTCTCTCAGACATAATAGCTCAAATGGGTCCTTCAGTGTAAGTCAGAAATTCACTGCTTTCTCCTATTACTGACTAATAATAATAATAATAGCTTCAGTATTATTGATAGAGTAAACCTTATTTTCCAGAGACATTCAGAGGATCATTTGTGATAAGTTATTTTCTTTTTTAAATAGACTTTAGTTTTGTAGTCATTTTAGACTGATGGAAAATTCAAACAGAAAGTACAGAGTTCCAGTATATGTCCTTCTCCAAATTCCCCTTCCTTTCCCCTGCTAGTTTCTCCTATTAATATCTTCTATTACTATGATACATTTGTTACAATTAATGAATCAATAGTGATACATTGTTATTAAATAAGTTCATGTTGTACATTAGGGCTCAGTTTTTGTATTATATAATTCTATAGGCACTAATTATTATTAGTGGCATAAACAGAATGGTTGTACTACCCTGAAAGTTCCCTGCGCTCCACTATTCATTCACTACTCCCCACTCCCACTAACTCCAGGCAACCACCATTTTTTTTTTACTGCCTCAATAGTTTTGCCTTTTTCAGAATTTCATATAATTGCAATCATACATAATCTCAGAAAGGCCAAAAACTTGCCCAGGGACACAGAGCAGACAGAAACATGGTTCCAGAGCAATGCTCATCTTCCTCTGCCTTGCTGTTTTTATAATTACGGAAGTCTCTTCCCTAAGAAGAGAGTCTTCTGGCACCTTGGCAATGAAGATTAGCTCATTAAAAAAAAAAACAAAATTCTTACGCTGGATGCAAACAGCTTCACTCATGACCTTGACTGTCTCATCTGTTTCATGGTACTTGATAATAAATTATATATCATTACCTGTTATATCAAAAAAACTAGTAGTTTGAGGGGAATATTAGAAATTGCCACAAAGAAATTGTGTATTAAATCAGTGTGTCAGATATCTAAGAGTGTCTGTCCACGTGCTATTTAATAAATGGTATTTGAGAGTGAAAGAATCCAAATGTATTTTGAACTCAGAACATTATTTTTATCCCACTTTCTAGATATTCTTTCTGTTTCTTTCTATTGAAGAGTGTTTGTGCTGTGTTGTTTTCTTTCCTAATTTTTTTTTTTTTATCAAGGCTCTGTCCCTGAAGCTTTTCAGAGATCTATAGGAGAAAATCCAAAGGCAGCTCTCTTGCCATTGTTAGCAGACAAAACTATTGGTGATGATGCAAAAGTAATCATCATTTCAGTTGCTTTTAAGAACCCACATGTGTCATGCATATAAATAACTGTGGCAGCTGATTGAATTGAGAATTTGTGGTGCCCATTTTGAAGCTATGCAAACCCCATGTTAGTTTACCAGGGTTTCCACCAACAGAGTGACCCCAATGTGCCCACAGGTGAGGAGTAACATGGGTATTAAACAGAGAAACTTGGTTATGAAATCCCTTATTTATGATCACATTCAGAAAGCCATGAACCCTTCCCACTGCTATCATATTTTAATTCACTGCCACACTTGTGAGCACACATATAAATCAGTGTGCATCTTTGAAAGATAAATCTCACACCAAATCCAGAGCAAACTAGTGCATCCTGTTTTATAGAATCGATGTGACCTGACTGCAAAGAACATTTTTGATTAATCAGAACTAAGGTTTTAATAAAGAAACAGCAGGTGGGCTAACCACAAAATTAAAACTCCCAACCGTCTCAGAGTAATAAAGTCATAAATATAAAAGTGCTCAAAATATCTCATTTGCATCTTTGAATAATGCCCCTGTTTAACAAGGACAGGACACCTGGTTGGCCAGCAGAGGGCAGATTCCTGTGGATGTTGTCATTTTATGGTACAGTCTTGTCGCAGTATCTTTTTCAATCTTTCACTGCATAATGGAGCAGAGCCTGTGTGGTAATTAATTGCCATCTGCAGTGTGTTTTTACCAGTGATATTTACACCCAGTGGTTCAAAATTGCAACATCCCATCAGCTGCATTTTGACACATCGTGGAGAACAAAAATGTGCCTTTGGTTTCCTAATCAAATTTGGTCAATTTGAGGATCTTTTTTGTTTTGTTTCATTTTTTTGCAGAAACTATGTCAGTTCATCTCCGCAACAGACTCCCTGTTAGCCAGTAAAATTTTATGGCTCTTTGAACAAGGCAGATCAAGGTTTTAAGTCAGGCTGGGCTGTCTAGTGGCCACATAACCCTATATTGGTTTTTTCAATTTAAAAAAAATCAATTTTCTTATATAAAATACAAATAACAATACCATATCCCAAGGCTGTGTTCAGGTTTACGGATCTTAAAAATTCATGAAATATATACTGGAAGATTTTCAGACTAGCTACACATGTACTCAAAACATGGCCTCCTAATAAATATACCTCAGGAATTCTTGAGCACAGTAACTCTGAGCCACGCTAACTCCCTCTATGCAAGCAGTAGAATCAAGAATCCCATCTGTTGTTTTGTAATGATAGTAAACATGGCAAAAGAATAATAGCAAGTCCATTTAACAGTTCACAGCATGCATTTAAGTGTATTATTTTATTTATTCTTCAACTTTCTAGCTAGGCAGGCAGATATTAGGATAGCCCTTTTGCTATGAGGAAACTGAGCCTCAAAAGGTTAAGTAATTTCTCCAGCGCACTGTGAGTAAATAATAGCTATAGAGTTGGGCACTTCACTCTGACACACATTCCACTGTGTTTTCAATACACAATCTGGTGTCTCGGAGGAGTCACGGTACTTCTTTTTTCTCAGTCTCAGCCTCAGTATTTGTAACTAATTAGGCCAACACAGAATTGCCTCCACAGTCTCAGCTCTGGCATTCCAAGAGATCCGAGAATGAGTTTCATGAAAGAGAGAGTTGGAACTCCAGTAGGGAATTACTGCAACATATGTAATCTTCATATATTCTTCAAGAAGCAGGCTT
This sequence comes from Sciurus vulgaris, assembly GCF_902686455.1. Lineage (NCBI taxonomy): Eukaryota > Metazoa > Chordata > Mammalia > Rodentia > Sciuridae > Sciurus > Sciurus vulgaris. The sequence continues at coordinate 44,381,994 of NC_136464.1, forward strand.
CATGACTCAGAAACACAGGAGAAGCTTCTTGAAGGAAAGGGGGAGGAGAAAGATGGTAAGACACTGTGGGTCCCTGGGTCAGTTAATTATTAGGTTCAAAAATATCAACTGTTTCATTCACTTCTTCCAATGCCTGAAAGCATCACAAACTATCATTCTAAATACCACCCCCTAAAGCAGTACACCATTATACACCTATCAAGCTGCTTTCAAAACCCACCAATTATAACAAGACAAAGAAACTTAATCTCCCTACTGCCATTCAAGTACCACCCCTAAAAACCAAGTCAAATAACCTTATATGACAGTAACCATTATCATCATCCTCACCACCACTATCATCATAAATATTTATGTACTCTGTATGGGCCAGAACTGTATTTACTGTTTGTAATGCATAATTGCATATGTTTTAATCATAGAGTCAGTTACTTTTATAATTCACAGTATACCGCTGAGTAATTTACCTCATCTTCCTCTCCCCAACAGCATTTCTTGTCCATCATTTATTTCCTTGTCACTATAATATTCTTTTCACTGACCTTGTTTTTCTGTTCTTTCAAACCAACATATCCATCTATAAAGCTTCTGTACAGATCTTTTAAAGCATGAATTTAATCATGCCATTCCCAGGGTTAAAATTTTTATGAGATTTCCATTGCACTTGGAATGAAAGTTAAACTCCTTTGCATGACTAAGGAGGATTTCTGGCCATAACACACTTTGTCATTTCATATATTCCCTTGCTCCTTCCTTCTTCAGCCAGAATGTGTCAAACCTCTCCATAGCTTAGGTTAAGAATTTTCCCACCCCAACATCTTTTCCCTGTGGTTTTCCTTGCCTGTGTTTCCCTGTGTTATTCCAACATATGTCTCTGAATTCTTGTCATTTCCTCAGAAAGTCTTTCCTGGAGCACCTAGTGTCAAGTACAACAGAACACCTTTGGTTCCTTGTTTTTTCATTTTGATTAATAAGATTGATGATTATACATGTAAGTACATGTTTATTATTGTGGTACATTGTAACTAATATCATTGGTAGCTAAGCATGTATGTAAATGTTAATTATGTGGTTTATTTCATTAGGGAAGGGGTCCATGTCCATTAACTTATTAATAGATTCTCAAAAAATTTGCACACTTCATTATAAGGACCAAAAGTGAATTAAATAATAAAGTCAATAACTTAACTTTTTAATTCTTATTAAATATCCTTATTCATTTCTCTTCAACTCCTTCCCTGATAATGACAAGATCTTTGGACAAACTGTTTATCAGACTAAAAAAGTGAAAATAAAATAATCAGAACACATGAAGTCATAACTAAAATAAAAAACAAACAAACGAACAAACAAAAACTAGATGAGAATAGGGCCAGAACAAACAGTAACTAAATGAATGACCTCCACCATTTTTTATGTAAGATTTTCACTTAACTTTATTTTAAAACTTTATGTATAAGTTTACAGTTATGTCTATAGTATATATATAATATATACATAAATAGTTGTATATATAGTTATATATATGACTTTACTTGATGTTATATATACCTTTATATATAACTTGATATTAATATTCCAATTATTCTGGATCAACTAATAGAAATTAAAATTATTGGGGAAAGGGAACTAGTTGCCATCCAAGATTTAGATAGGTATTCAGAGATGAAATTGAGAAACTACTGGGCTCAACATTTAATTGGACAGCCATATGTAAGTCATAAAATCCTAATTATAGGGAGGAGGTGAACTGTGACTAGTTCATGCAGTCCCAGAATAACACAACTAGTACATATCACCATAACTTTGAATCTTGAAAGAATTACAAACAAAATAAAACAATAGTAAAAATACAGATATGTTTTGGAGATTTGATGTGAACTCAGATATTAGTATGGTTCCACAATAAGGGGAGTAGGACACTGGGGATCTGTCATTTAGCTTTCTTTCCAGATGCCCAGCAGCAAAGGTATGCTTGTTTTTAAACTGTCTTAGTTAGTTAAGTCACTGTGTTCAGAAAACCTGAACAACTTAGGAGAGGTAAAGTTTATTTTGACTTGTGGTTTCAGAGATTCAGTCCAGGGTTGGGCAACTCTGTTGCTTTGGGCCCAAGGTGAGGTAGACTATCATGACAGAAGTTGAGGAAAAATGTTCTGCTCACTGCAGACATAAGAAAGAGATACAAGGGACCTCAGGGAAGATGAACCCTTCCAGGGAATCCCCCAAGTGACCCACCTCTTCCTACCATGACCCATCTGTCATAGTTACCACCCAGTTAGCCTATTCAAACTGGTATAGACAGATTAGGTTGAATAAGTTAACCACTCATTTAACCTGTTCAAACTGGGATAGACAGATTAGGTTACATTTCAAATAATCTAATAATTTCACCTCTGAATATTCCTGCATCAACACAGGAGCTTTAGTGGACACCTCATATCCAAACCAGAATATAATCCATTCATAGCATAGATTCAGTATATATTTGCTACATAATTTTGATGCACATGTTTGATAATAATGCAATTTATTATCTACCATTTCACAGTATTTTAGTCTACATTTTGGTGTCAACTACTTTTTTTCTTATTCTACTAGAATCATGGAGCTGCTTTTCATCAAAGTAGGGCTGGCTTACCATTTACTTGATGATTACTGGACTGAGTTTTCCTCTGGATCACATTGTTACCCACCTAACTCTGCCACTTAGTGAATCAGAGCTATCATCTCAGGAAGGTTGTTTCCTATACTGTGCCCTAGAGGAGACCTGATAGACTTGTACTTACAAGAGTTTTGTTGTCATGTTACGTCATTTATTCATTTACTTATCAATAAATATATACTGAACCCCCAGTACAAACAAGATAGGTGCTGGAGCAATAAAATAGAAAAGTAAGGGAAAAAAAAAAACAAAAAAAAAAACAAAAAAAAACTCTTTCATCACCTGCAGTGCATGAAAGAAAAAGAAAAAAAAAAAAAAAAAAAAACAAGTGATCACATTACAATGTGTGGAGAGCCAGAAGAGGTGCAAGAAACATGGAAACACTGAAGATGGAAAGTCTCATAGAGAAGATAACATTGAGTAAACTCTTAAGAGGAAAATTTCACAGAGAAACACTTGGGAGGTAGAAAGTAAACATTTATCGGAAAGACAAAAAATGTTAGAACTTAATATGTGTAAGAAGATGGAATTTATTTTTGGGGGGGGGATGGATATGTCTGAAGAAAAGCATTTGACTTAAAGTGAAATAAATCTTAAAATGTAAAATTCTGTTTTGGAGGCATTTGGTAAGACAGACCACTGAGGTCTTCACTGAATTTTGAGAGAGAAGAGTCCAGGCAAGCTTTCTAGCCTGTTAAGCCAGATGATGGAATCTGGTGACACTCCGAGGTGGGAAGTTCAGGAGGAGGGGCAGGTGTGCGTGTGAATGTGGGAGGAACAGGGAGGGGGCTTAAGATGTTAGATTCCCCTTTGATGAGGTGCCAATGGGTCCCTTAGGCAGAGATATACAGTAACAACTTTATACACACTCAGGGCGATAAAGACCAGGATTTGGCTGTACATTATGACTCAGAGTCACACAATGGGAATGAAAGTCATGCCAGGGATGGGAATATGCAGGAAGACACAGAGGAGACAGATGAAGTGATGCTATTTAATCAGGAGCTATAAAATGATACAATTTGCTTCAAGGAAAGTTATTGGTTTGACTACGATTGCCTCAGTTTAGCAAATGGTAAATGTGAGCATATTCAGTCAATGACAATATACCACTTGCCAGGCACCAAGAAAGGCACAGGACTTATTTATACTGTCAAAGAATAAAATTATAACAATTTAGTTTAAATATCTTAATGGACTTTATTTTTTCATTCCAGAATTGGGTGGTGATTTATTCTGTAAAAACAGAAGAGATGTCCTCATGAACTGAGCTGAAGAGATTGATTTGATAGAGAAGAACTTGAAAAGAGCAGAAATAAAGAATAAAATAGGCAATAGTCATTTTAAAGTTACTTTTCTTGCAAGTGGGTATGGGGAGATAAAATAATGTAAAAAATAACAGATTGTTCAACTTCAGGTTACTTTTTTGTCAGGATTAAAACAGAAATTCATTATCATGCCAGTTGAAACTAGCCTATTTTAGAAACTTGCTGGTATCTGTCTCTTGTTTTCTCAGAAGGTCAGGTAATGACTAAGTTTAAATTTAGTGATGTGGACTTTCAGCCTAAATAACTCCATTTTAATATTTAGTTGGTCTGTTGGAACCCAGTGAAATAATTTTACACAAATGAGTTCTCATATTATTTTTATTTAATAATATGGAAATTAAGCAAATAATTTTTTTAAGTAAAATTAATCCCTACTGAACTCCAAAGTGTGTTTACTTATAATTGCCAAATGCCAACATTTGGAGAAATAAGCTTACAGTTCTGACTTAGCAATATTAGGAGGAGATACATATGCAAGTATTACATTACCTTTTTGGAAAAGCAGAATGACTATGGGCCAGATTTTTGTTTCCAATAATGGGTAGAGCAAGATGAGAGCAGGAGAACATAAGACAGACTGCTCATAGGACAAGATTCTCATTATATAATCAGTGGACCTGAAATATGCATTGACATCTGTCTCAACAGCTTGGCTTTGAAAGCCTTTGCACCAGGAGAATAGTGGCAGCAAAAGATGACCTAAGAGTAGTTGCTATTTTGCATGCACAACAAAAGCAGCTGCCTGGTATTTAGGAATATTCTTTGGGACTATCTGTGGACATGAGTTTAGGAAATTGGTCAATTCTCCTTTCCGTGTCTATAGTAGCCTGTTAGATACATATACAGTATCTAAGTAAATAGATGATAGGTAGACAGGTGAGTAAACAGAACCACAGGCATAAACTCAATGTGTAGGACTACATGGTCAAGGAGAACTGCAATATAGCACTCTTATTCTTAATCCTCCTCGCCCTGTCCCCAAACTCCACCCCCTCTGATGATTTCCATATCACAATCTCTTTATATCTAAGCATATTCGGAGCTATCAGATTTCTCATTGGCCATTCTAAAAAGTAATTTGAGTAAAGAGAAGCTTGTGCAAGTGGGAAACATCTCAAAGAATATAAAAGGAAGGAGTTATCTGGCTCAAGAATCATTAGAAACAATTGACTATTCATCAAAGTAGACCCATAAGAGCCCCTTAATTTTTGAAAGTTTGAATATACCAAGGAAGTAAAGAGCAGGGATTTAACCAAAGACTTTGGATTCCAATTACTTGAAAAATAATTAAAATTGATTTCTTAATAAATATTTTATTATGCTGGGACTCGGTCATATGTGTGATCCTCCTTTTAACCATTTTCTGAATTAAGGCAGAGTTTTATCCTTATTTCTTTAATAATGCTCAAAGCCCTCTCACGTTCTTTAATTCTTATTAACTCTATTAAAGTGAAACTATAAAGGACATGTTGCCATCTGACTAAGGGACTGAAAATTTAAAGTGAAGGCAAAATTTAGGAAATGAGAGTATGATTTTATACATATAGCTTAGCACGTGGAGAAAACAGGCAATGGTCTGTTTCAAGGGCAGAAAAGTGAATTAATGGAGCATTATTGTCTACCATGTTCTAGTATATATCATTAAAAAGTAACACTCTGGGGACTGGGGAGCTATGTCCTGACATATTTTTCTTACAGCTTTCTCTGTGATCTTGATAAACTACAATCTCTTTGGTCTCCATTTTTCCATCTTTGAAATAAGATGCTAAGACAGTCCTTCAACTCTAATATACTCTGGGTCTATGAATTAGCGTGGGATCTAAAGGACCTAAGCAAAGCTTGGCAAGAGCAAATTATGTCATCTTAGGCTCAGGCAGATCCATACCCAGTTTCAACAAAGTGATGAGCCATGTAGAATCCCAGTAACTTTTCTATGTCTGGATGCAGAGTTATTCAGCTTGTAATTTGAATCTGAGAATTCAGGATTTGGGAACTTTCCCTGATTCGAGTAAGGCTTTCAGGTGAATGGATGCTCTTCTGCCAACTACCCTCAGTTATCTGCACCCTAAAACTAAGAAGAGTAAAAATCTCCATCCACTATCCATGGGCACCTGGTGCCACTGGGAATTGTGTGATTAAGTTTCTAAATAGCATTCCAGTCACAATCAAAACAGAAAGCCTGGATCACAATTGTCAGTGCATCCACTGGCTATCTGTGTGCTGAATAAATACCCTACTTCCTGTGACACAAGCTTGTCAAGCTAATCCTTACTCTTTCCTAGCATTAAGGGCTCCCAACCAGGAACTATGTCCTGAAAGATTGTGAGGAGCTAGCTCTGTCGCACACCAATTCACACACCTGTCTTTGTTTCCATAAATTTGCAATTACTTTTCTCCTGGCTTAGACTGATTAGAGCACTCCTCTTTCCCCTCCAGTTGTTACAGAAGGCAATTCTAATGTGAATCAGCTCAAATGCCAAAACCGTTCAAATCTTTAGCTTTTAACCTCCCCAATAAGACCAGCTTAAGTTTAAAAAGGAGCCTTTAAGCTTTTCTGTGTAATGCTGTCTCTTGGCCTCTGAGCAAGAAACCAGGAGAGTTAATAATGATCACAGAGGAGAATTCACTAAGCTGCTCTAATTGAAGATTGGGAAGAGAAGGAGTGGTTATGGCCCCAAATTCAAACTGATTGAGCCTCGAGTCTGGCGTAGGAAGACAGCTAGCACTTCATCACTTTATGAAGCATTTCGTTTTACCCTCCTTGCAGCTAGGAAAATAATTATCACAATTTTTCAGATGGCTCAAAAATGTTAAGCCACTTGCCCAAGGTCACATATATACAAGTAGAAGAGTCACAATTTGAATGCAGATGTCTGTCTCCTTCACTTTCCTGGTCTACTGGAAAGAAAAGCCAAGGCTTAGGGAAGTAGAAAGCAGAATGAGGAGTGGTATTGTGGGGAATCACTGTGTTCTGGTAGAAGAAGCTGACTGCATGTCACATGGTTGGAGGCAGAAGCATGGAGAAGGAGCAAGTGAGTCTGACTTAATGACAGTAGGGTGACCAGGCTGAGAGAGAAAGCAAACCAAAGACTGGGTTTGCAGAGAATTAACTGAAGTCTAAGGACTTCACACAGAAGCTTCACCGTACAACTTTTCTCACTAGCAAACTAGGCCTTCTAGAGCTGGCCACCCTGAAGGTTCAACCTTGCTAATCATGGCTAACTCTCTCTTTGCCCTGCATTACAATCACATAGCAAGATGACATGTAACTCTTCCATCAATTTCCCACAGGGGAGGGCCTTCCCCAGCCTCCCAGAGTCACTCCCTACATCCACCTTCCTCCTTCCCTAAGACTCAGATTAAATGTCTATAGCCATTTGAGTCCCTAAGGTGAAAACCAAGTCTCCTACAGACACAGATCCCCCCAACCTCCCCAGCTTCCAACCCAGACAGCTGACCTGGGTATTTTGGAGTGGGAACAGCAAGCACTACTGGCCTGTGGCTGCCTAGAGCACACCAAGAAGGCTTGGATGCCTGAGGCCTGCAAGCCAAGACACTCCCACCTGTCACTCTTCAGTGGCTAGGCCTGAACACAGTATGAGTGCCGGCTTCAGAAGCCTGCTCCATGCAGCACAGTAACCCAGAACCTGTGAGCATAGATCATCCTAAAGTGAGAAAAATGGAAGTGGGGCAGACCTCAGTGGAAGTTGGTACTAAAAGTTTACCAATAGTACTTTTCCAAACCCTAATAGCATAAATTTGAACTAATAACATTAGTAACTTTTGCAAACCTTAATTGGCATAAGTTTTCTACCAGTATTAGTGACCCAAGTGCTTTATAAACCCTTAGACTAGCACACTGGGACAATGATGACCTGCTGTCTGGTCCTCTCTTACAGTGCAAGAGTTCTGTTCTTGTTTCTATTTTTCAATGAATCCTACTCATGCATTCACTCATCCTGGTCTGTGGATTTCATTTTTAGAATTCAAGACAAGAACATGAAAGGAAGAAATTAATGGGGAGCTGCTGGGGTCTGCTGCAACGCTGGAGGGCACAGCTCACCATTAAGAGCTGCAATGCTTCTCAGCTGCAGAGGCCTGCAACCTTAGGCAGACCCCACCTGCTAGCAGAAGCCGCGAAACTCCAGTCTTACCTGCCAGCAGACACTGGAAATCAAGTTTCAAATTAAAACTTTGATTTCACTACCATTGAACACCCTTACACATTTATCAAGTCCAAACTGATGTTGGATAGAGGAAGATAAGAGAGAGGTGAAAAGGGGACAGAAAGAAGGAAAAGGAAACTATATTTTATTCTAAAAGTCTTGTGCTAAAGTTCCTTACACCTTCCATCCCCAAGGTCATTCTCTCTCCCATGACCATAACTCCCAAACTTCCCAGAAATCTATAAATCTTCACCCATGATCTTAGAGTTCCTGGAAATTTACCCACTTATGAAAATTATCCCACTAATACATGTATCTACAGACTAGGCTGAGCAGAGGGAGACACAAAGCAGAGGGTATTTCCCAATGTTATCTATGATCATAAAATAGAGAAGATGTCAACCTAAGGAACCTGAGAATGGCCAAACCACCATAAACCATCTTGACATCACCAGGCTGATATAATCCTTACATACTGTCCCATGCCCACCCCTCAACGAACTTGCTTAAGACAAGAGACTGAGAACCCAAAAGCATCTCTCACTCTTGAGATAGCCTGAATTCTCCCTTGACTGTGTTCTCCTAACGGCCACAAGTAAATTTCTATGACTCAATAGTGAACACATGCTAAAATTATTTTTGTCATGTATATCAAGGACCTGGTAATCCTGAGTTGAAGTTCCCCTCTCCAGTAAGTACCTCCTTAGACCCTGTCCAGTGACACTAACCACATGGTACTTTCTATATAAGTTCACATCCTCTGTTAAGATTCTGAGGTCCTTAAAGGTTGGGGCAAGAAATATGGCAGAGAAAACATCTGTTTGAGGTTCAAACATCTTTCTGCTTCTTAATCTCCTGCCTAAGATGACACTCAGAAAGTATGTGTGAGATAAGGGAATTCACTCCCAATGCTATGCACGCTTTTTATATTCTTTTTTGGCTATGAACCACTCTGATTATCCAATGAATGTTTACTAAGCACCAACTGTAAGCAGAGCTGTATGATGGCCCAGGTCACTGTAGTGTTTTCGGTTGTGCTAAGTCACTGGGAGTATGGAGCAGAGAAGTAACATGGTCAGACTTGTTTTTCAAAATGGTGCTTCCTGGGGCAGTGTCAAGGACTGATTGGAAAGAGGTGAGCCAGGCAGCAGGAAGAACAGAAGGATGTTGGCAGCATTCCAGCATGAGATGATAGTAGCTTAAATTGAATTTTTACAATGGAGAGGGGTAGGACTCTTGGAATAATAGAGCCATGAGTTTTCATAGACCCTTTGTAGCCCAGGTTTCATCATCTGTAATCTTTTATAGCTAATATTTACTATCTGATCATTCCCTCATTTCTACTTCATGGAGTTTGACTTTTTGTAGATATGCCAAACATGATAGAAAAAAAAAAAAAAAAAAAAACCTCTTGTTAATAAAAGAGAAAGAAAATGTGTTACTTTTACATAATAGATCATTTACGGCATTAAGCAGAAATGAGTCCTAGAACGTGCTTGGCTTCAGAACACTGTCATGAGATCATCTTGAAACACATGTATTTTGCTATTGTTTCTCATAACAGATGTGTAGCCGACAGAGGGAACCCAGAACCTCATGAGGTGATACGTAGATTCACCTGACCCTGTCTACTCAAAGAATGACCTCGTTAGGCTCAACTTTACAGTTCCAGCCCAAATGAAATCTTTCAAGAGGATGACTTCTGAGAACTTTCTCACTGGCAAATCTGAGCCTGACTGGCACAAGTAGCTTTTCAGCATTATTCGCCCTTATTGGAATAGGAGACTTAATAGGTCCAGTATTGATTTAACCAGGGATAGGCCTATTCATTCCATTAATGCTTCTGAATGTCTAGGACCACATGCCTCATTCTGACATAGGTGACAGTGCCCTGAAGGAGGATTTGTCCATTTTGGGGCCCGTTGGGAGCTGAAGAACAATGAAACTCTTTCAAGCTATCAATGTTCTGGATGATCCTACGGGAAGTGTGGTAATTGTTAAAATTATAGGGATTTCTCATATTGACAAAAATCAACCAATTTGTCTCCCTGGTCTGGGGACTTCAGATGATCCCCAATGAGAGTCTGATAGATGATTTTAGCAGAACATAACTCTATCGTAAGTGATATATATTGTCCCTCTTTGAATGGATGCTGGATAGTATCAGAGGTCAAACTCTGAGACCCAAAATGATAGCTTCCAGTACAACCTCCATGGGTTATGGTCTATGTATGAAATAAACCCTTTATTTACACATATAGCACATGCATTCTTTCCTCCTACATGCATGTGGTTCTGCACTATTTTTTAACCAATATATTTTGAAGAATGTATTATATCAGCATAAAAAGATCTTCCTCACTTTTTGGTTTTAGAATTCTATATTATTTTACATGGAGGCATTTAAATAAGGAACCACCTAGTGATATGTGTTTAGATTTGGGCTAGATTTTTAATAAATGATTATAAAAATGCTCTGATAATATATGCCACTTTTCATGTTTATAGGAATGTACATTTCTGATAAAATATCAACATAGATCAATAAGATCTCTGACAATCTGAAAATTGAAAGAAGTACCTTAGGAAATTTTCATAATTTGTCTTTCTTATTAGGGAGACTGAACATTGTTTTACATATTAAGAGCCATTAACATTTCTTTTTCTATTTTTTATCCTTACTGATTTTATTAATTTTCAGGGGTTCTTCATGAGAACAATTAGAACTTTTGACTTTTATTGGAACTAGTTTGTATATTTTTTCATTTGTATTATGACTGTGTATTGTTTCTTTCCCTATTGATGTTTTCAATCTGTTTTCAGGTTTACAAAACTTTCTGTGTCTAGTTATACCATGTATTTACAATTTTTAGCAGCTTTTCACCAATATTGAATGAAGATTTAATCTTGTTTACCATATAGACCAAAATCTATGGTTTTTTCTTCCATACTTTGAAGGACCTTTCCACTCAAAGATTCAATTACCCACTGTTTGACTTTGCCCTCTTTTTATGGTTTTATTGTTTCCATTTAAATATTTTACTAACTGAAACCTACTTTTCTATAAGGTATAAGATATGAATTCAATTCAATTTCTTTCTGAGGTGGCTACCTAGTTTTAGTAATACAATTTATTAAATAGTTTTTCCTTCCTGATTTGAAAAGCAACCTGTGTCATATCCTAAATTCCCCAGTGAATTGTTCTGCATTTTTTTCTTCATTGCCTGTTCATGTGGCCCTGACATATTATTTTGTTATTAAACTCACTTTATGTACTAGTATTTGATTGGGTTGGTTTCTATTACTGACCTTATTTTTCAGAATTTTCAGGGATCTTCTTTTTTCATTTTTTATTTTACAAGGTGGATGTTAAAATTAACTTATATCAAAAATGTAAAAATAGTAAATATATAAATAATACTCTATATAAGATTAGACATAGTATGAATACTATGCATAAAATAATATAATGTATCACAATACATTAAATATAACATGTCTATATGATATATAGAAATAATATATCAGTATCATATTGAATATACTAAAGAAATACATTGCATTTTATATATATTATGAACAGCATTATGTTGAATTATTAACTTATAGTATTAATGATATGTATATAGTATTACCCATTTATATTGTATATTTATAATTATATATCAATTTTGATATGTAGAAATGCATATTGCATTATTTTGAATGCATAATTTCTGATTTCCTCTAGTTTTTTGTTCATATTTTCTTTTAACCTCTTCGGGTATTTATATACATGTATATATGTATATTATCATATGGTAAATCTCAAAATCAGATTCTTCCTCCTCCCCAGGTTTGGCTGTTTTCTTGAGCATTGAAGGCTGTAATTGTCCATTTGTTTAGTGACATATCCATGCTGTTTTTGCAAAGGTGATATATCATTTCATGTGTGGTCATTGAAGTCACTATTGTTTTAACTTTCTTTCATCCAATACCTTGACAGAGATTTCTTAGAGCAACTCTCCCAGTCTTTGAAGATTGTCTCCATGTCGGGGCATTCCAGTGCTTAGCCAGGTTGGCCCTCAACCTCAGATTCACCTAGAAGTGAAACGTTAAAACCATTTCAGGTCCATTTTTATGTGTGTGTTCTGCTCTGGACGTGCATGTGACTTTCTGAATCCATCATATACCTAAGTAATTTTGGATGTCATAATTTCACAAAGATTCTCCCCCAGACATTCCTTCATGGTTTCAGATAGTCTAATATATGCCTTTAACTGTACTCACTTACCCTAAGAAGCATTAGTAGCTTGTTGGCTCACCCTGTAATATTTCGAGCAATGCCTATCACTTTGTTTCACAGAGATTCTGGTTATGTAAAACAAACATGAACATCTCCTAGCAGTCTTTCAGGCAGTCTCCAGACAGGTTAGAACAGATGTATATGATAATCTGAGATTAGCCTACCCTGCTGCCTCTGGACCCAGGACTCTAGTCCAACAGTGAGTCATTGCTGCTTTCAGATCTACCACACACTAGAGGGATGAGCAGGGCAAGTTCACATACTGTGATTCTCGGGCTTTTCCACCAGAAGCCTTTCCTTTTTCTTGATTCATCATTTGCTTGTTGTAAACCTGTGACTATTTTACAGAGTTCTGAAAAATTGATTCTGAGTTTCTGTTTATTGTTTCTGTGAAAGAATAAGACTTTGAGTCTGCCTATTTCACAAGATTGTTCACATTACTCTCAATTTTTTCTTCTTTGAAGTAAAGTTTTGTTGAAGTGAAACATAGCTTCAGAAGAAGCACACTGCAAAAGTAAGCACCTTGTTTTTTTTTGCAAAGAGATTATACCTATTTAACAAGGACTCTGATCAAGAGAGAGAGAGATCTGCATTATATCATCCAACCTAGAGTAACTCTAGGATAGCACTAACCTTAATATATTTTAACAAGAGTTAACTATATGATATTGTTAACCCTACAATATTTTGAGAAGATATATCTCACTGTAAGTGTTCTTTCAAGAAAGGGGAAATTTTGGAGATAATGGATAGGTTTGGTACATTTTTGTAGTGATAGTATCTTAGGAGTTATGCTTGTATCCAAACTCCTCAAAATAAGGATATTAAATATGTGAATTATTTTGTATATCAAGTATACCTCGCTATAACTTAAAAAAGAGAATATTAGTTGCTCTCCAAATTTCCCTTTTATGTGTACTTCACCAGCACTCAGAAGTGTGGCCATCCTCTAACCTTTAACAACTTAGGTTATTCTCTTTTTTAGTTTATTATTTTATTCTCTTTTAAGGTTTGTAAAAGTGAAATTACATGTATTCTTCTGTGTTTTAACATATTTTGCCTAATCTTGTGTTTATTTGTAATTCATTAATTTTTATTATTGCATATTTGTTCAAATTTTTTTCCTTTCTCTTCTTAATGGACATTTTTATTTACAGATTTTTATCAGTATTACTATTATGTGAATTTAATACACATTTTTTCAGTTTTCAGAAGATATATGCTATTATGGTTTGGCTATGAAGTGTCCCCCAAAAGTTCCTGTGTTAATGCAGAAGGTGAAATGATTAGATTGTTAGATTATTAATCTAATCAGTGGATTAACTCATTTGATGTGTTAATAATTTGAATCATAAAAGTAGGTAGGAGGGGTGTAGCTGGATGCATTAGGTCACTGGAGGAGTGTCTTGGGAATGATATATTTTGTCCTTGTCTCCTCTATCTCTCTCTGCCTCCTGACTACCTTGAGCTAAGCAATTTTCCTCTACCATACCCTCTTCCATGATGCTCTGCCTCATGCAGACCCATAACTACAGGGTTGGCCAAATACGGACTGAACCTCTGAAACTGTGAGGGTGAAGTAAACTTTTCCTTTTCTAAATTTTTCTTATCAGGTATTTTGATCATAGGGACAAAACTAACACATGCGCCTATTCCTACGAGAGAAATCTCTGAGTCTCCATACGGAAGTTAAGATTCAGTTTTCCAAATTGTTTATACCAAATAACAAACCCACTAACAACAGAGGAAAGCTCTGTTTGTGCCACATTCTGGTTCAAATCTGCTAGTCTCTGTGATTGATTATTTTTTACTTTTCCGATGTCTGAGTTACAGTTTTCTAGCATTTTTCTACCACAATTAGCAAAGAATGAAAGCTTGGATTCTGTTCTACCTTACTATCCTTTGTTATTGCAGCCTTTATAAATATTCTACCAAATATGAGGTAGATCTCCTTGTGTTATAATGTGCATTTCAATTAAAAATAATACAACTCAAGACTGGAAAGTTTTCTTGACCAATATCTTTCAAAATGGATTTTATTCTATTTTTTCCTTCAGTTTTAGTTTAGTTATGATTTATGCATTTTTGTATTTGTCATGATCCTTTTAAGAACACACCTATCTCAATTTCATTTTACTTACTTTTTAAGTGCTGTTCTTTATGACCCTTCCAGGGTAGTTAGCTATGCACATTCTCCTGTTATCACCAGCAATTGTGCCTTCATTTCTTATCTGTTTTGTCTGCCCATTTCTTTGGTGAGCTCTTCTGTTCACATTTGATTCTATTCAAGTCTTAGCATCTGTTATGGTTTGGATGTGAGGTGTCCCCCAAAAGCTCACATGTGAGGCAATGCAAGAAGTTTCAGAAGATAAATGATTAGGTTGTGAGAGTCTTAACCTAATCAGTGAATTGATCCCGGATAGGATTAACTGGCTGGTGACTTGAGGCAGGTGGGGCGTGACTGGAAGGAGTGTTTCACTGGGGCGTGGTTATGGGGTGTATAGTTTGTATCCGCTTCCTTCCGCCATACTCTTCCACCATGATGTTCAGCCTCACCTCCATCCCCGAGGAATGGATCCTGCTGCCTGTGGATTGAGACTTCTAAAACTGTCAGTCCCCAAATACACTTTTCCTTTAAAATTGTTCTGGTCAAATATTTCGTTACAGCAGTAAAAATGCTGACTAAAATAGCATCTTATTCTAAATTCATATATCTCTCCCTGTGTCTGATAGATTTTATTGATTATCTACATTTTTAATTTTTGGTCAAATACTTGTTTAGGACTTCTCATGTTGTTATTATTCTGAATATTTTTATTGTGAGTATGCTTCCTATGCATTTTGGCTTACTTATTGTTTATTTATGACATCTTTCATTCTGTGATCATTCCTTTTTGATTACATATTTCTGAAGGAAGTAATTTGTTTTCAGAAGCTATTATTTTAGACAGACCATTAAGAAAGGAGCAAGGTCAATGTTATACGGAAAGAGTGATTTTCCAACAAGGAATCTTAGGAATCAAGATATTTCATGTGACTCCTTTTGCTTTTTGTGTCTCATTAGTAAATATATGTGGGACAGGGGTGGGTTGAAGAACCGATCATATATTCTTTTTTTGTGTGGCAATACATTTTCTCACTTTCATTTTGTCTTTATTTTATTTCATTTTATTTTATTTTTTAATTATTTATTTTTTATTTTTTACAGACTGCATTTTGATTCATTGTACACAAATGGGATACATCATTTTGTTTCTATGGTTGCACACGATGTAGATTCATACCATTCGTGTAATCGTACATGTACATAGGGTAATGGTGTCTGTCTCATTCCACCATTTTTCATAGCCCCTCATTTCCTTCTACATAATCTAAAGTTCCTCCACTCTTCTCTCACTCCCCCCCCACCCCCATTATATATCATCATCCACTTATCAGAGAAAACATTTGGTCCTTAGTTTTTTGGGATTGGCTTATTTCACTTAGCATGATCTTTTTCAATTCAATCCATTTATTTGCAAATGCCATAATGTTATTCTTCTTTACGGTTGGCTGAATAATATTTCACTGTGTATATATACCACAGTTTCTTTATCCATTCATCTGTTGAAGGGCATCTAGGTTGGTTCCACGATCTAGTTATTGTGACTTGAGCTGCTTTATCACTTCTTCATTTCTTTGAGCTTACTTTCTGCACTTGTCAAAGTTTGGGAAGAAAATGGTAAGGTGCTATTTATCATTCATCTTGTTTTCATATGATGTCTATTAGACAATGAAGAAAAGGCAAATTTTTATACATCCAACTACAAACTAGAAGTTTACAAAATCATTTCTGGGGGAAATTAAGCTATATTCTTACAAATATTCTTTTTTATACTTAGACCAAATGGTTAGCAAATAAAAGCCACCATTTTGATATTATAGTTGTTTAAGTCAGTTTCTCAATTCTGTGACCAAAATACCTCACAAGAACAATTTAGAGGAGTGAAAATTTATTCTGAATCACAGTTTCAGAGTTTCAATTCATGGTCAGTTAACTTCATATCTCTGGACCTAAGGTGAAGTAGAACATCTTGGTGGAAGGTCATGTCTGTGGAAAACAGCTCAGGAACCAGGAACAACCAGGAAGCAAGAGAGAGCTTTGCTCAGCCGGAACAAAATACAAACCAAAAAGACAAACTCCCAGTGACCCACTTCCTCCAGCCACACCATAACTGCCTGCAGTTACTACCCAGTTTATCAACATCAGTGGATTAATCCTCTGACTAGGTTACACTTATCATAATCCTAGTATTTCATTTCTGAATATTCTTACATTGTCTCATCCAGATTTTTTTGGTGATACCTCATATTTAAATCAAAACAGTGGCATTCTGGATTTTCTGAGTACCCTATCTAAGAGAAGGGAAATGACCTATTGGCCTATCTAAGTAGCAACAAGTGTGAATATGATTATGATTTTGTTCATACTTTAATGTAATTTGTTCACATGACTTGAGAATGCTTTTCCAAAAGGTGATGGAGCAGTGTTAAGGTGAAGCTATTACTTAGGCCCAAGCCCAGGCAGATAGAATATCAATCATTTTTATACTTAAATATCAGTTACCATCCCAGTTACAATATGAACAAAAATCAGAGTATTGAATTTTATACATAAGTCCCCATGAACTGATGCACTATTTTTATCTTTCACTGAACTTGTCTTCCCAAGTTTTATTTTGGTTGAGACCCAATGCCACTTATGTGGTTAAAGACATCAATTTACCAGAACAAATAGATAGGTCACGGTGCCCTACTAGGCAATTCATGCTTTGGTTATACACATGCGTGGGTTTGTGTAGGTAGATGCTCTGTAATAGGGTTTTAGGGATACTAAGATTGATTGATATGATGTGGGTAGAGAAGGAATATTTGAGAATAATGGCTAGATTTCTTATTTGGTCAGAGAAATAAAAATATAGAAGTTGCAGTTTTTCCAAAGTACAAGAAAACATGAGTATAGCTTTGGGTAAGTTAAGTTTTAGGTGTCTGAGGGATCTCAAGATAGTGTCCAGTAGGCAGCTGGATATATGATCTGGTGCTCAGGAGGGAAGTGTGGGCTGGAAAAGAGATTTGGAAGTCATCAACATCATGTCAAGGGCCTGTCAAGTAGAAACTCAAGCAAAGGCCCCAAGATTCATTCTGTGTCCAACAGAGCAAATAAAATACGAGAAAATTCTTTGTGCAAACAGTGCATTTCTCTCTGAGGAATGACATTCTAATAGTCGGAAACTTTAGTGTTTTAAAACTTACTGCAGTCCCCCCTGTGAGGTGTAGCTTTTGATAAGTGATAATACTATCTCTGTGCCTGTGCTATAAAAATCTGTATTTATTCTACTGAAGTCACAATGGAGATAATAAAATGAAAACAGTACACAATATTTTAACTTAATGAAAACAGCTTAGGCATTTCATCCTGGTCTCTGTAATTATTGGTATAACCTTTAAGGAAAGGCATTATGAGAAAAAGTAGGAAGTAGAAGACTATGTAAATGTGCATTTATGAGTTTTATTTTATGGTAGTAAAGTAAAAACAACAAAATTTGCCATTTTAGACATTTTAAAAGGTGTATTCAGTGGCATTAAGTATATTCCCAATGTATACAACTCTCACTACTATGGGAAATAATTTCTAATGGTGAGAGGGTTTCCATTTAACATGGAAGAATTAGTTTTGGAAATAGACACAAGTGATGCATGTATTTCTTTTAGGTTGAATTTTGTCTTGAAAGGGGTCATGGCAAAGTAGAAATGGGTTGAAAATTAGAAAGTTTTGAGATCTACTCCTGCCCTTTTAAAATTTGGCTCTGCTTCTTTGTGTAAGGCATCGCTCAACATTTAATTTTATCATCTGTAAAATGAGATAATCGTATAAAAATCATATTGTACACATTGTCACTTGTTACGAAAGAAACATTTTATATGTGTCATTTAATTTCAACCACTGGTTCTGCACCTGAATCCTGAGGTGTATATGCCTCAATTGTCCAGCATCTGTCTCCTGACAGTGACCTACCCTGGGGAGTCCCATCTCTCCAGGAAGATGAAAAGAGTTGGATGACAATAAGCAGTTGAATGAATGAGAAAGGCTTATTGTGTGCTAATGGAAGAAAACCAGCTTCATTTGTAACAGAATATTCTGTAAGTAGATTTTGAAATGTCACCAAGGGATTTGGGAAATCCTCAGAATTCAAGAAGCTGCTGAGGAGGTATAGGGTTTAATCAGTAGGAGATGATGAGACTTCAGTTGATAAGTCTGAAGAAGGATTAGACATCTTATTGAGGAATTAGCAGAAAGAAAAGGCAGGAGAGTGGGAGCGAGACAAAAAGAGGGGGAGAGAGAGAAAGAGATTGATTTCTTCAGATTTTGTCTTGCACTGTTGGCTTTTCTAGAGACACCTGCAACAAGTTTATCCAAAGGCCAGTGAAGCAAGTTGTGGAGGGAGGGGGTAACCAGCTAGCCAGGAGGGTGGCTTGCCTTTTAAATTTCCTATAAACATAGCTTTAGAAAAGGAAGGGCCCAGGAGATTTTAGAATGGGCCCCACCAACTGGGAGGTGACTGAATCTTAAGGAGATGAAAAGAGAAGAAATGTCAGCTACTAAGCAAAACATCGTTCTCATATGGCTGCTTCTCCCTGTTAGCAGCTGAAAGCACAAGTTTTAAATTAGGTCAAAACATCGACCTTTCTACTCATAGATTATTCACATTCATTCATGCATTTACTAATGCATTTATTTATTTAATTCACAAATAAAATTTGAAACCCAACTCTATGCATGGTCAAAGATACCCCCCAAATTTTCATTAGCTATTGGGTGATAGGAAGAACCAAAAGGAGGAAAGAAAAATTTAATGTGAAAGGAAGGATCTGACAGAAATATAAGAAATCCAGGAAACTGAATCCATTTTCAGATGTACCTGAATTAAATTTGTGGATGCACGTAGAATTTGCCAAGTGTACCTTTCTCATGCAGGTAGAACTCAAATGAGTTTTTAAATAAGTTCCCTTTAAAATTGAAAGGAGTGTCAACTATAAAGCTTGCTTATCTGTTTTCTTGAAACTTAAATCATATTTCCTTAAAACACAATGGCATGCATGGTAAATAGTTCCAATGTTTTCTCTGTAAATACCTCATTAATGTCCAATGTGGCAGGAAATGGAACTACTAGTAGTTCTACAAGTATGCAATGAATCTTTTCATGATGTCCCCAGGGCTCTGCTTTAGAAATACTGCCTTAATTGGATTACAGTGAAGTTGCATTTAACTATGAAAATCTGACTAAACAACACAATGGAAAAACATTAAAAAGTGGGTCAGAAAGAGACAGAAAAATCTGAAACAACAAACATTGATTCTGTCTGACACTTCACTCAAAGAAATTATGTCCAAGAATAAGCACAAGGTAGAGTATGAGATTGTAGTACCTCTGTGTTCCACATTCTCATGAACCCACCTTTCCTTGTGTTGTGGTTTAGATATGAGGCTTCCCCGAGAAGCTCTCGTGTGAGACAATGCAAGATGGTTTACAGATGAAATAATCATTATGAGAACCTTAACCCAATCAGTGAATTCATCCCCTGATAGGGATGAACTGAGTGGTAACTGAAAACAGGTAGAGTATAGCTGGAGTAGGTGGGTCATTGGGGGTGTGCCTTTGGGGTTTATATTTTGTTGTGTTAAGGAGACCCCTCTCTCTGCTTCCTGGTGCCATATTGCAGCTGCTTTCTTCTGCCACACACTTCTGCCATGATATTCTGCCTTGTCTGAGGCCCTGAGGAATGGAGCCAGCCATCTATGGACTGAGCCCTCTGAAACTGTGAGCCCCCAAATACACTTTTTTTCCTTAAAATTGTTCATGTCAGGTCTTTTGGTCTCAGAAATGAAAAAAACTGATTACAACACCTCTTATGTATGTCCCCTGCTGCTAAAAATGATTTCCTCAGTAAAAGATTCCTTTGGGATAGTGGGGCTTTCTGAGATAAAAGTGTGGAAAGTGTGGTGTAGTTCTCCAGAGTTCAGAAGTTGGTCATTGTCCCATTCCCTATCAGCTACTTTCATCTTTTAAGGTCTCTCTTTTGGAAACTACTAGCTTCCTTTATAATTTTGATGGGCTTCCACTGTGAATACTTTTCTGCTTCTCTGAAAATTCCCTCTTCCTTCTTTGGTTAACCAAATTTTTGACACCTATCTCTGAATTCTTAGTACAATCAGAATTCTGTAGGAACCCTCCAGCTGATCCTACATGTCCCTCTCTGTCAGTGATAGCAGTCAGGAATAGCATCACCTTCTCGTTTTTCTTATCTATGCCCAATTGATATTTTTTCAATGATAAAGTTTTCACATTAACACCTCATTTGTATTGTGTCTTTGATAAATATCTGAGGACAAGATGAAGTTAATAACCCAAAATAAGTAGTAGTACTTCTATGAGCAAGTGCAGTCTTTCTCAGGAATCAACCTCTCTTCCTCAGGGACAAGGTAAAAGCCTTTGTATCAAAACAGACTCCAGTTTAATCTCGAATCCTTTTACTCATAATAGCAGAAAAAGTCTGGGGATTACAAACAAAAGTAGAGCCACTGAAAATAATAGTGAAGAGTGGTCCTTATTTTGGACAGAGTAGAAAGACTTTGCCTTCTGATTGGATAAAGGCACTACCCACCAGTAGACCTGATACGTACTACATGATCAATACTTTGTGGGTTGAAAGATCCTTGGCTGGAGTTGAAAAGAAGTACCTGAGAGTGAAGAGGCCTGCATTTATCCGAATCACTATTCTTATTTAAATCTAAAGTACTGTGATTATTGGCCTCCAATTCCTATAAGAAAATACCTGAGATAGAACTGGCATATAAACATAAATAATAAATTTTGTTTCATGGTTGTGAAAGTTCCAATCCATGATGAATTGGCCCTATAGCTTTTGGGCCTGTGGCAAGGCAGCACATCATGGAGGGGTCACGTGGCAAAGCAAAACTGTTTTGTTGTTATTGCTGTTTGTTTGTTTGTTTTATGGCTAGGAAGCAAGAGAGAGAAGAAGGAAAGGATAGGGTTCCACAATCTTCTTTGAGGGCACATCCTCAATGCCTTAAGGACCTCTTGCCATACCTCATACCTATTTTCAAAAGTTCCACCACTTCTTTGTTAGTCAGATTTCTGGGGCTATGACAAAATACCTCAGAAAATCACATTAGAGGAGAAAAGTCTTTTCTGGCTCATGATTTCTGAGGTTTCAGTCCATGGTCACTTGGTCCTATTGTTTCTGGTCCAGGGCTGAGGCAGAACATCATGATGGGAAGTACGGGGTAGAGCAGAAGTACTCGCCTCATGGCAGAAGAAAACAGAGAAAGCCGAGAGAAATAGGGGTCAACGTATATCCTTCAAGGACATGCCCCTAGTGATCCACTTCCTCAAACTAGACCCTCCTTCTAATATCTCCACCACCTTCTTATAACACCACCAACTGAGAGCCAAGCATTCAATATATGAGCCTTTGTCTCCAAAGATCTAAACCATAGCAGTTACATTATGTTACAATGATTTTATATATTATCTAGGAAGAAAAAAATGCAGGCAACTTCTGACACTACTTTCTTATATAGAAATCTTATTTTAATTTTAATTACATTTAGATTTAAAGTTTACATATATACCATGCTGCTCTATTGCATAACTATCCGAAGATACAACACTGCTTGGTCATAGTGTATTTTTTGAGTATACTTCAAATGACAAATAAACTCAACACATTCTTATGCCAACCATGCACATAATACACAATCATAGTGATGATACTGTGGATGGTTATCATCAAATATGTGTAAGAACAACATATACCACGAGCAAATTCCTGGCCTGCTGCCCAGCTGATCAAATTGAAATATTCCATCAACTACCAACTCTAAAGAATATTACGCCCAAGAAATTTGTAGTATGTTAAAAAAAAATGCATCATAGAATTTTTTGAAATAGTGTACCTGAAATAGAATAAACTCTTTTCTTTGATTGTGCACAATCTAATAAACTTAAGGGTAATTTAGCCTGGTTCCAAATAATGTGTAGATATGCAGAACAAGAATTATGCTGTGGAAATTGATTCTAGCACTTAGGAAATTGTCACCATGACAGAAAAATCATTACCCCCAAGAGATGTGCTGTCTGTACCTGGTAACAGATATCAAGTAAGCCATTTGAGAGAGAATACAGTGATGAAGTGAAGTCTGGAGCTTGGAGAGAACAAGCTGCCCTCCAATAATATTGAGAGCTAACACTTGGCGTAGGGTGAGGGCACTGTCTCCACTGGGCTTTTTCATGCATTATTTCTAAGAAACTTCATAGGAATCTTATGAGCCAACCATCTTGTTAGCACATTTTGTTGATAAGGAACCGAGAGGCACAACCCAACCAAGCAACTTGCCTGATATTCCACAGCTAGTTGATGGAGGTAGAACATTCACAAGGAAGCATTCTGACTGCAAGACTCAGGAGCATTTCCCACAGTGCCCTTCCATCTCCAGGCAAGTTAGGCTGGGCCACTAGCTTTTTTCTTTATGTGCCAGGTGTTCATAAATTAGGCATTTGTGAGTTGGGAAGTGGCTCTGACACTCTGGCTTTATATCAGAAGCAATCACAACTCTCACTGGCTTCACTGTGGCACCAGTCGGCACAGGTGCACTTGGTATCAGAATGCTTGAGGGTAGCTGCAAAGCACTTGTTTTTCCATAAACGTTTTAGAAAATTTTAGTTTATGAGCTTTGAAAATTACTTTTCAATTACAAAATTCACAGAGTTCATTGTTGAAATTTTTATATGATGTAGAAGTCTACAATATAAACACGAAAGAGCATCTGCCTTCCCTCCCTCCCTCACTGCTCCAAGACTAAATCATCGCTAACACTACTACATGTCCCCTATGATGATTTTCATGGGTATATCCATGAAAGTTTTAATGTTCATAAAAATTTTACAAAACCTTACACATTGTTATGAAACTTGCCTTTTTACTTACCAATATATCGTCTAAAGAGAAACTTGATTTGGTCTGTTTCAGTTTAAAGGGGAAATAATTGATTCATGTATTCCAAGGGTGTATTGAAAGATTTTAACTATAAGAAGGGAAGGATGGAGCTGTCCTCAGTAACTCCTGGAAACGAAACCTTGAATATTCTTCTGTAGTCTCACATTAATATCTCTTATTACAAAGCAAATTATCTACAGGACAGGAATGTGGCTACCAAAATTTCCCAGGTAGGACACTGGAGAGAGATTGAAACTCTTTCTCAGTTCTACTTCAAAAACCCCATGACCTGATTGATGCAACTTGGGTTTGGTATCTATCTACATGTCATTTAACTGTATGCCAGGAATTAGGATATTATGACTCACACATCTCTTTGTCTAGGTAACCGATCCTGGAACATTCAATAGCAACCTAAGGGACAGGATTATTGCAAATATGCTAGCTTCCACTCAGCATTTATCAATTCACTCTGCTTAGAGATTTCTTTCTAGTGTTCTTGTGTCTACTTGTCTCCCCTATGGCATAAGGTAATCTTTATGAGATAATGTCATATTATTTATCTTGTGTCTTTTATTTCTTCATCCCATTAATTATCTTGTCTAAGTATTTCTTACCTCTGAACCCTGCCCCCAAAGGTAACAACCAGAAAATGTTAAATAAATTGTTAATTTATTTTAAGACTTCTTTGTTTACATATTTCATTTTAGACTGAAATAAATGGCATCAGGACAGATCAGCTGCAAGACTTCTTCTCCTGTTCCATTGCTTCACAATACATGATGTAATTTCTTGTTCAAGTCCTAAGTTGTCCAAAAGCATTGACATATATAGAGATATTTTCCCCCAAAGGAAACTATACAGTACTTTATTTCTGTAATACACAATTGTAAGAAGATAGTATTTCTTCTCAGAATTTAAACATATTGCCAAAACTACTTACAAGTCTTTCAGTTGCCAGTGATGAGCAATGAAACAGGTTGGATACATGTCACTGTTTAACAGCTTAGAGATTCAGTTTTGTGTGTGAGTAACTCTTTTTTCAGCCCTTTACAGTCGAAGGAAGAAAACCAACATGGTTTATTTTCTATAATTTATTTCCATTTGTGTATCCATTTATTTTTTATCAATAAACATGTTTTAAAACACTCTATGTAGCAAGTTTGGTGTTAGATGTGGAATGTAGAAATGCATATAAAAAGACATTTCCTTCAAGGAGCTCATAAGCTATTTGCAGATCAAGATATGAACAACTTAAAAAGACATGATGATGCTATAGCAAAAGCAAGTAAAAATCTTGGCAGTGCCCAAGAAGAGCTCATGTTCCTCTAGGTTTGAGGGGAGACTTCTGGTGTGTTTTTTAAAAATGTAAGTGTGATCATGGGATGCACTTTCTTAAAACCTTTTTAATGCCCTTAAGAAAAAGTACCTAATGTGAACGAACCTTCAGAATCAGGCTATCTCACTGTAATTTCTACACCCTGCTTTCTACACCCTAGCTGTATGGATTTTTTTTTTTTCAGCACACTTGAAAATCACAGCTTTCACATGGAAGGTTGTCACTGTCTCTAAAGCTCGTTTTATGACTAACCTCCTTCATTTAATAGTTCTACCTCTCTTTACCTCTCTACCTAATTTTACATTAGTGCCACTTCCTGAGAGACCCTTCTTCAATCTATATTAATTAGTTAATTTGCCTTCATTTAGGAGTATTTATTGTGTGATTAGAGTAATTATTTGTTCAAAGGTGTCTTTATCACCAGGCACAAGTCCTTAGACCAGCAGACACTATCCTTTTCATTCTCCAGGATACAGCCAGTGTCAATCACAATGTCTAAGACATAGCAGGACCCCAATGTATAGTTACTTTTATTAATCACAAATAAATAAACTTGGAAACAACAAATGAATAAGAAAGACAGATAAAGATGGCTTGGGCATTCTAGGGAGTAGAAAAGAATAGCATTTGCCATGTCTTAAAAGATAAAAAATATTCTAAGTTCCAGAGATTGAATATGATTTAGTACATCATGTATAATGTAGAGCCAATGTAGGACCAAAAGATAATGCTGCAGTGAGGTTTATCATAAAGAGTCTTAAATGACAAAAGAGGTTGAAATAGCAACTGAAGGATTTTAAAGAGGAGTGGTAAGAAACAATTTGATTTAATAAAATAATATCATTTTCAAAATATTAAGAGATTTGAGAAAGGCAAAGAAATTAGGAGACTGTCTTCTAACTCGAATAGCCTATAGTCTGATCACTCGGAAAATAGTGAAAACTAGTATAGGATTTGTAACTCACAAGACAGACACTAGTCTGGACCTTTTCTACAGAGTATGGGGAAAAAAATATACTTCTATCTTTAATTTACATAAGAAATATGGACCATAAGACATTACATTAAAATATATGTATAGGATTGACTTCTGAAGACAATGAGTTTTACAGAGCCACTTCCCAGGGAAACTTGTGGAAAATATTTTTTTAATCAATCATTTAAAGCTTGTGGAAGTAGTTCCAGAGATGACTAGCAAATAAAGGAACACAAATTCACCAAAGGTGAGGTTCTGTTGTAATGGAAACCAGGCCATAAGAGTGCACTCTGGAATATTGCAGCCAACAACACAAGACTCTCTCTTCTTAATCACACCTTTTCCCCAGGAGGAGCAGGTTGTCAGGACCTCTCATCTTGCCTCAGTTACCTGCTGCTAAGCTTAAGTCCTCAGTGCTGAGGTTGAGAAGTAGAGGACCTCTTCTTCCAGCCTCTACTGATGGAAGCACAGCTGTGCCTTAGTGTGAGATGTAGAAATACTAGGGTCTGATTGTTCTTGAGGCAAGCAAAGAAGACTTCAGACTCTTCCTGTACAACCCCTGCCCAAATGCTCAGCTTCTGGGGTAGGGGTGTCAAGAAAGTTGCACATCATTCCCACTCAGTTCCAGAGACTTGGCTCAGAGATTTTTGCCTTGAGAGAGAATCAGACCTTAACCTGATAGCGCCTAATATCTTTGTCAAAAGCCAACTTTATTTGCAATCAAGTATAGAGAAGGGCTCTCCTAAGAACAGTTCTTTAGTGAGGAAATGGTGTTCTTTTTATTCACTACAGTATATTCCATAGATGTTATAGTGAAAAGCAGTTGAGAGGAGATTTAAGACACAGGCTAAAATGGACTAATTTTTCGGAGAGAAGTGAGGAGAGTCTTCCTGGGGTTACAACAAATATCAAACACCAACCTCAGTGTTTGATTAAGGTCCTTTTAAGGACCTTAATTTCATTAGATTAGCTTTCAGGGAAATTTATGCCCCAGGCTACTGTTAAAAACAACAGAGTAGTAATGTGACAATTAATAGGTATGGTCAGTGAAATAGAGGAATGTATTCCTGTCCAAACCACTGTCATTCCGGAGTAAATGTGAGTGTATCTGAGCAATGTGAGAGTCTTAACACATTAGACTAAAATATGTATCCTGAAATAAATGAACAGGCAAGAAAAGAGCACTAACAAGTCCCAGAGTGGAAAGAAGGACCTGTATCTAGAATTATGCAGCACATTGTCAAAAGTGCCTCACTTTTCAAAAGGCATTTTGAAGCATGCAAAGAAATCAGAAAGTGTGACCCATAGTTTAGGAAAAAAGCAGGTAACAGAAACTGCCTGAAAGAGCCAGCAGATGTTGATATTATAAGAGAAGGACTAAACATATTTTAAAAACTAAAGGAACAATTAGAATGGCGATTATCAAGAACACAAGCAACAATAGGTGTTGGAGAGGATGTGGGGAAAAAGGTACTCTCATACATTGCTGGTGGGGTTGCAAATTAGTGCAACCACTCTGGAAAGCAGTATGGAGATTCCTCAGAAAGCTTGGAATGGAACCACCATTTGACCCAGCTATCCCACTCCTTGGCCTATACCCAAAGGACTTAAAATCAGCATACTACAGAGATACAGCCACATCAATGTTCATAGCTGCTCAATTCACTATAGCCAGATTGTGGAATCAACCTAGATGTCCTTCAATTGATGAATGGATAAAGAAACTGTGGCATCTATATACAATGGACTGTTACTCCGCCATGAAGAATGATAAAATTATGGCATTTGCAGGCAAATGGATGAAATTGGAGGATATCATGCTAAGTGAGATAAGCCAATCTCAAAAAACTAAAGGACAAATGATCTCGCTGATAAGTGGATGAGGACATATAATGTGGGATAGGAGGGGTTAGCGTTAGGGTGAGGGTTAGGTTTAGGGTTAGGGATAAGGAGGGTGGTAAGAATGGAGGAAGGAAGGACTGTATAGAGGGAAAAGAGGGGTGGGAGGGGTGGTGGGGGGAGGGAAAAAATAACAAAATGAATCAAACAACATTGCCCTATGTAAATTTATGATTTTTAACTAAAAAAAAATTTAAAATAAAACAACATGAGATGAAAAAACAACAACAAAAAAAAAAACTAAAGGAAATTATGATTAAAGAAGGAAAAGAAGGTATATTGATAATATTACCTCAAACAGAGAATATCAACAAAGACATAAAAATCATAAAACAAAGAAAGGAAAATTCAGGAGCTGAAAAGTATAGTAATTGAATTGAAAAATTCACTTGATGGGTTCAGGAGTACTTTTGAATTGGCAGAAGAAATAATAACCAAACATAAATATAAACTGATGCAAATTATACAAGCAGAAGAACACAATGGAAATAAAAATGAAGAAAGCCTTGGAGAAATGTGGGACACCATTAAGCACACCAATATACACCTAATAGGAGTACCAGAGGATGAAAAGAGAGAGAAAAAAGTAGAAAAGTATATTAAGGCATGATAAACTACAAGAAGAATCATTGCAAAGAGATGTCCAGATGCATCATAATAAATGTTAAAAGTCGAAGTAGAGAACAACTTTTAAGAAGACTACGGTAAGATTTACTGCTAACTTCTTAGCGTAATCACTTGAAACCAGAAGGCTGTGACTACACGTGTGTTAACATATTCTAAGTACTCAAAACAAAACATAACTTGCCTGCAGGAAACTCTTGTTCACCAGTATTTGTTATTTTAATTGAAAGAAAAATAAAAACTTTCCCAAATAAATACAGAGAATATGTGGCTAATAGGCCAAACTTACAAAAAGTACTGATGGAAATTATCAAGAATACAAATAATAAATGCCAGCAAGGATGTGGGGAGAAAGTTATACTCTTATGTTGTTGATAGGACTGCAAATTAGTACAACCACTCTGGAAAGCATGATGGATATTCCTAAAAAAAAAAAAAAAAAAAAAAGGAATGGAACCACCATATGACCCAGCTATTGCACTCCTCAGTATTTATCCAAAGAACTAAAATATAGCATACTATATTAATACAACCATATCAATGTTCATAGCAGTGCAATTCACATAACCAAGTTATGGAACTAACTCAGGTGCCTGTCAACAGGTGAATGGATGAAAAATAATAATGTAGTATATATACACAATGGAGTTTTACTCAGCCTTAAAAGATGAAATTTGCTGGTAAGTGGATGAAACTGGAGAACATCATGCTAAATTAAATAAGCCATACTCAGAAAATCAAGGGTCAAACATTTTCTGTCATAGGCAGAAACTAGACCAAAGTAAGGGTCAGAAAGAGAGAGAGAGAGAGAGAGAGAGAGAGAGAGAGAGAGAGAGAGAGGATCCTAGGAAAACAGAAGAGAGATCAGAGGAATAGAAGGAAATTGAGAGGGTGTGGGAGGAGGAGTGATGACAGAAGAGAGGAATTGAGAAGTGAAATTGACCAAATGAAGCTATGTACGTGTATGAATATACCACAGTGAATTTCACTTTTATGTATGTCTAGAAAGCACTAATATTAAAAATGTGTGAATAAATAGAAAGAAGACCTGTAGACAGAGAAAAGGGAACAGAAGAGAGAAGAGGTGAGGGAAAGGGGAAGTACTGAGGAATGAACTTGAGTAAATTAAACTCCGTGCTCGTATAATTATGTCAAAATGAACCAAAATATTATGTATGACTATAATGCAAAAATACACACACACACACACACACATACACACACACACCAAAGGGAGTTCTTCATGACGAAAGCAAATAAGTTTTAATCCACACACTTGTCAAAACAAACCAAAACAAAAACACTAGAAGTAATTGTGTATTTTTGAAAGACAGTATAAATGCACATAGTTACTTCATTTTTCTTCTCTTATTGAAAAGTAGTTGAATAAAATAATATGTCTATTTGGAACTAAAATACATAGAAATATACCACAGGTATAATATGTTTACCAATAATGGCACACACAAAAAATAAGTGTGGAATCAAAACTCTACAGGATAAGAAATTAATATAGATTATAAAATAAAATTATAATATAAAGTTTGATAACATTAAAACATTTTTAATATTTATAATAAGAATAAAAAGACCATGAAAGGGATAGGGTGGAAAATAGAAATATTAAGGAATAATGTTTCTATCTGTCAGTGGAATTACACTGGAATAAATCTGAAGCTGATCCTGAGTGGTTAAAATGTGTATGCCAAACCCGAAGGCAATCACTAGAATACACTGAAAAATCACTAAATAAATTGAAAGGACCTGCTAGAAAATAATGTAAAAGAAAGCTTACTTAATGTAAAATATTCCCTTTCAGAGCACACCACCAATGTCCTTAGTTCCTCCCATTAGGCTCCAACTATTAAAGCAATAGCACCTTAGGTTGGTGACAGAGTCTCATGGTGACATGATACTACAGGGAACTTTTAAGATCTAAACTATAGCAGTGAGATATTTTATAGTGGTAAAAGAATCAATCCATGAGGAAAATGTAAAATTATGCCAGGCACAGTGGCGCATGCCTGTAATCCCAGCAACTCAGGAGGCTGAGGAAGAAGGATCAGAAATTTAAAGCCAGCCTCCACAAATTAGTAAGACCCTATTCTACTCAACAATACCCTGTCTCTAAATAAAATATATTTACAAAACCCTGTCTCTAAATAAAATATATTTAAGTATTTAAAAAGGGGGTGGGGATGTGGCTCAGTGAAGCACCCCTGAGTTCATTTTCTGGTAAAAAAAAAAAAAAAAATTACAATGTGTGCACTGCATCATGAGCAGTAATACATTTATACTATGCCCTCTGTTCCAAAAGGGACACATCAAGTTTTTAAATCTCTGGGTCAGACAGATCAAACTGTAATCACTCAAAAGGAGGGATAATGAGGGAAGACAGGAAAACCCTGAGCTACTCTGAAAAAAGTAAATTCCTTTTCTCTGGAAAAGTATAAGAAAATAAAATTCAACCTAGTGACCTCAAGAGCATAAATGTTTTTCATGCAAATATTATAAGTGTCAAGACAAACATATCTAACTTTTTGCAATAAAAATGTCCAGTAGTAAAAACCCCTGGATTTCATAGTTTGGGGATGGGAATATTTTATCTTCTATGAAACAATAATGAGATAGGGAAGGTAAAGGAATTGGTTTTCCCTGTCATTTCAATGAGTCTCCTTTTAGTGTAGATTTTTAATTCAGCTACTTTGCTATCACCAACAGCTATAAATTCAGGATTTAATAATCATTCTAACTTGCTGAGAGCAAATAGCATAGAGTTGAATGAGAAGTCAATGGCAAAAATACCTGCATGTCCGATCAGTGGATATGTACCAGTGGCTGGTCTGTGGATTGCTTCTATTAACTACTTGTTTCCCCCCTCTCTTTCCTGGGACTCCCCCCAACTATTGTCTCTCCAACTCTGCCCCTACATACCAAATGATTCCTTCTTTCTAACCAAATGATTCCTTTTGTTTCTGTTTCTTTACTCATGTAACAAATATTTACTGAGTGGTTAATATGCTCATCCATGAAATAAAAAAATTTAAATAATTTTTAGTAGGCAAATAAGCAAATACAATGTCATAAGTGATATTTTAGAGTATTTACTGATAGCGGTTGAAATTGGGATAATGGTATTATTAGTTATGGGTGGAATTACCACTGGATGAGCAGAAACCAACTGCAGATGCATATGGAAGCACATTGCTGGAAGAGATGGCTGGGGAAACATCACATAGGCTGGAAGATTCTAAGTTAATGACAAAAAATGAGGAAGTACATGGGAAATGTGGCAGGATTGGGGGGAAATTATATAGAATGAAAAAATCAAGACAGATTCTGAAGAATCTCCATAAGCTTAAGAACACAGTGTTTACCCTGGACCACGGATGACTGAGATCAGATTGTATATTCTAGGATGATCATTCCAGTTGCAGAGTGGAGAAAAAATTGCATAGAACATTCCAGTTTCTAAATTTTCCCACAATATGTAGAAGCAATTTTTCCATAGTGAAGTCTTTGCTTATACACCACAATTGGCAAGCTTGTTGCTTCTAAAATGGAGGCACATTTTTTTTTATAGAAATTAGGGGTACTCACAATTTTCCTCACTATTTAATAGGTTATTGGAAATGAAGTGATTTCTATCTATCTTGCACTTAAAACCAGAGGCAATAGGGTGAGTAGGGAGACTCTGAGTGTCTGACTCTCTTTTGATCCTCAGGGATGAAATTTACCAGTGGGGAGAGAGACTGAACTAAAATCAATACTCAAATGGAAACTGTTTATGGGAGGTATAATAGAGTGCCATTCCTATACCAATCCTTTCTCTGTTGAACTTCTGCTTCCACACCTCCTGTGGAAAGACCTGTAGTCAAACCAGGCACCAGGTGATTTGAAGCAATGAGCAGCACCTATTCTAAAGAAGGTTCAGGTATTAAGTGTACCTAGTATGCTACCAACACTGAAACCATCATCTGTGGACACTTGCCTTTTGTATCTACAAGTAGATTGTCAGAGATGCAAAATCCCAGGCCCCATTCAAAATGTTCAGAATCTATCTTTGCTTTTATCAACATTTGCAGATGATTTATATACTCCTATTAAATTTGGGGAAGCACACAAACAACTCGAGACCAGCAAATCTAACTCTGAGAATTTAGGTAAGAAACACTGAAACATATGAGCTATTAACATACTAAAAGAAACAGATGCATGGAATATAACCGCATTCATGTTTATGACGATTATTGGAATGGAAGCCCCATGACTCTTTGCTACCAAGGTATTTGGAACTCTCCTGTGCCCAGACTCTATCTGGGCACAGGTGTTCACATGTTTCTTGTTAACATTTTTGTTTTCACATTTTCATGAGAGCAAGTATTCACCTTTCCTGTGGATGCTTACAATAAACCTCCCTCTTGAAACTGACTTGAGATTCTTTATTTCCTACAATAAATGTTGCCAAAAAATATTTAAAAACCCTTCTTGTAGTAGTAATCACTGAGGAGTTAACATGAACATACCTCCAATTCAACCCAGTAATTTTAGCAACAGCAAGGTTTCTTGCCCATAAATTTGGCAACAATTTATTTCCCCAGTTAGAGCTGGACAGAGGGAAAAGCAGATCACTACCCTTAGGACACACACTGATCCCCTTAGGATAGAAGGATGACATTCTATATACAGAAAAGTTTCATTTATTCATGACCAGAAGAAGGAAAGAAACTTTGTCAAGAGAAAATTGTCCTCTCTTTTCACAGGCAAAATTAACAATCTTTGCTTATGGTCATGTGGGGAGGAGAGGGTCCTTTAGGTATTACAATTTTAAGTTCAAGAGTTTTTTGCTTTTCCCTGAAGCTCTTAAAAAAAAAAAAAATAGGCCTCTATAGTTACCTTTGCTCTTTAGTTTCTTTAGAGAAAGTAGTATCTACCACTAACATCTATCCTTTCACAATGCAAAATATTCGACCTTAAGCCGTTTTGTTAATATTTCTGCTTCTAGATTTTCTCATCTGTAAAATGGGATATAAAAGCCCATTCCTCCTGTACAATGCTATGTGATAATGAAATCCAACTACATAGAGATATCTAGGTGAGTAGCTAGACAGAAAGCAGATATTTTCAATGTCAGTTACATAAATGCAAGTTATTCTTAAAATGTGAAAACATAGTATCTTCGTATTTTTGCCATAGTTTATTTTGTTTAAAGAAAATGTTGCATATTAAATAAATTCAAGAGCTAGTGGTCAAGTTCAAACATTGAGTGATGAAGGAGCCAGGAAATCCAAGTAATTAACTCTTCCATTATTGCATCTAAATGCAGGGTTTCATAAAGAATAATGTAAAATCAGATTTTTATATAGCTCAAGACATCATGTATCATCTCAAAAATTATTTATAGAGAACCTGACGTCTGTGTCAGCAATATGAAAAATTACGGATTCCAGTTAAGCTGTGAGACAGACTATATTTTCTTAAATAAAAATATTGCGTGTAATGTTTAGCTAATTGATTTTGAATTGGTATAACTGATGCACAATCTCTCACCAATTATCTCAGCCTAATAAAAGTGGGGGCAAAACTTCATCTGCCTAATGAGGGCTAAGGAGAAGGGAAATGAGGCTATACTTGACCTCGGCCTTTACAAATTTGTAGGAAGATTTTCTTGTAATAAGTGCAAGAGAGTGTTCCAAATAAGGAAAATCACAGGCAGGTAAAGCCTTAGCTGCATGAATAAGTGTCTTCAACAACAGCATATATTCAGGAAAGACTGGAAATTAGTTCACAATGACTGGGGAAAGAATGGTAGAGAAAAGCTTAAAAGATAGGCTAGGAATAAATTTTGAAGAGCTTTGATTTTGCCCTGTCTTTCGGGCAATAAATATTTAGTAAGTATCTGGTAAGGTCCCACCAATGGGAGGCACCAGGAAAAGACTGCAGGGAGACAGAGAGTGACTCTGGGGTAAGGATACTTTACTACATTCCAGCTCTCTCTGGCTTTCTGCAGATTCTAGTAATCACTTCTGTTTCTTTTTCCTTCCATTCCACTCATTGATTTACACTTATTTATATCAGCCTGACATTCTTCATTTTTTCAATGGGGTTATAATCTGCTAGCATCATTATTTATTTTCTAATCTAGTTGTTTTAGTCTTAGGCACTGAGAACCCTACTAGCTGCTTCTAATGTCCTCTTGATCTAGCCCACAACTCTTTAAGAACTTTCTTATTTCAAGGTTCAGCAAAATGTTCCAGGCTCATCTTGTAAGTGAGAAGCCCCAGACCTGAAGCCAGTCATTTCTCTGTGGATCTCAGGTTTCTCTTGGTGACATAAGATGACTTAAGGCTGTTGCGGTGCTACTTCTAGACCCATGCAGCAAACAGACCTATGGAAAGTGTATAAATTCCTCGTCATAACTCCAAATCTGATCTAATGTCATAAGATTCATTCCAGTGTGATCTAAGGTCATAGGATTCATTCTAGTGTTCCCCTTCCATGCATTTAATAGCTTCTCAAGTTTCAGAAATGTTGTTGCCATTACCATTAGTATGCATTTATTTATTTTCCAATCCTAGATTACATGGTATTTTAGCCAGAATTTTCACTGCAGCAAACAAAAGACCTGACAAGAATAATTTCAGAGGGGAAAAATTTTCATGGTTTCAGAAGTCTCAGTCCATAGAAGGCCAATTCCATTACTCTGGACCTCAAGTGAGGTAGAACTTCATGGTAGAAGGGTGTAGAGGAAACCAGTTCAGCTCATGGCAACCAGGAACCAGAAAGAGTCTAAGCTTGGGTACCAGGGACAAAATATATACCCCAAAGGCATATCCCCAGAGATTCACCTTCTCCAGCCATACCCTACACGCCTTCAGTTACCAAGCAGTTAATCTCTATCAGAGGATATAGATACACTCTGATTAGGTTAATATACTGATTAGGTTTAGGCTCTCATAACCCAACCATTTCACCTTCATACTTTCTTGCATTGTCTCACACATGAACACCTTGTATCCAAACCAAATACATGGAAGATAGTTTCAGAATAATAACTCATATTACTGAGAAAAATAATTAAGAATACCAGTAGGTCTCTGCTGTCACTAGTTTTGGAATACTGCACCATTTCTTATCAATTTACCTAAAACTCTGTGACACTTTTGCTAGTAGTCTCTTTTATTAGATATGCTTTGTGAACACATTGGATTTTACCATCTGCTCCCTACTAGGGCAATAACTGATGAAATGGGCTAGAGGTTACAATACATAGCAAGAGTCAATCTGCCATAGCTCTGTCCGTCTGTAGCCTCTAAGCATTTTGTGTCAGCACCAAAATGTTATCTCACTGGTACACACATGTCCAGCCAGCCCCTCCTTGGCCTGTGTAGGGGTCTGTACACCTCCCTGCCATCCACAGACTCCAGGCACATTCCATGTGTGGACT
This sequence comes from Sciurus vulgaris, assembly GCF_902686455.1. Taxonomy (NCBI): domain Eukaryota; kingdom Metazoa; phylum Chordata; class Mammalia; order Rodentia; family Sciuridae; genus Sciurus; species Sciurus vulgaris. The sequence continues at coordinate 44,417,778 of NC_136464.1, forward strand.
CCAGGACTTCTGTTTCCCAGTAAAGTCAAGCCTGCCTTTTCACTCAATGCTTCTGTCTTTCCTCACCTCCCTGCCTTTATATAATTTCATGTAGGATCTCAACTTTAATAAAATTCTCAATCTTCTGCATTATACAGCACCACAAACTTTCTTTTAATATATTTTAAAGATAAAAGGGAAGATGTGATACAACTTGAGAAGTCCTAAAATAGGATCTGGGTATGTGAGTCCTACAAACGAGTGGTCAATCCTTTCTTTTCTTGACATATAATTTAGTTTAATTTATGTGCACTTTTACTCTGAACATTCAGATATTTTCCATATGAATTTTTGAAAGGCATCAAGAGCAAGATTCAACAATAACTGGAGCTTTTCTTAGAATACTTGACTTAAGAAGCCAATGTGGAGAACATATATGATACATATTGATCTTTGAAGACATGTTAATAACATACGGGAATTTTATATTCAATACAGAAATCTTGGGCAGCACTAGAATGGCTGTGGTTGAATGTGGTATCTGGGTCAGTTGTATAAAACCTCCTCCTGAGAAACTAGTATCTGAGTTACTGTCAGTTTGGTAACATTTTTTTAAGCACACAGAGCTGCAATTTTTAAGGGACCCACTCAGACCCTAAACTTTGCAAGAAATCTGCAAAGTTCTATTTTCCCATTAACTGACTTAATAAGTATCCAGAATGCACTACTTTTGGAGGCAATTGCAATGCAGTAAGAACAGTGGAAACTGAGTCTTTCCAGAATCCAGAAGATCCTTTTATATTCAATTAGAGAACAACAACAAAAAAAATAGACATATTTGGATACAGTGCGAGGTCATGGAAGTTATCAGAACAACTAGGCACATATTTTATATATTTGATCAATATCTAAGTATGCAAAAGCATTATTTAAATACTAAATTTCCATGTAACAGCTAATCAATTGTTATTCATAAATTCTAATATGTTTATAGACTGTTTCCAGCCTACCTATAATCAAATATAAATATAGAAAGGAGGTTTCACCTCAGTGCTTTGGAGTATTTTGTATTTAATCCAAACCTACAAATATTTAGTCTCTAAACAAGTATATAATATAAAATTCCATTATCCATTAAAAATGAATAAATTGTCCACATGACCAAAACTATGGGGATATTACTCTAAAAATAATATAACGGTTACTCATTAGAAGGATCCTGAACTACACAGAATATTTTCCCCCTCTGTCATCCGCACTCAACCAACTAAGGAAGCAATTACAACAAGTATTCATTGATGATTAATTACATGCTAGGTGCTGTGAAAGTGCCATCTTGCATTACACTCACACACACACACACACACACACACACACGTATATATCAGAAGCATCAAATTGTTTTTAAATGAAGTCATGTTACTGTGGCACTGTGATGTGATAGGCTGATCATATTTATTCCCTGTCCATTCCTGCCATGCAAAGCAGTAGATATACAGGAAAGTAGGTAGGGAACAACCCAAAAGAACAATTTTCTTGAACAGTGACTAATTAAGAGCCAAGTTGCCAAAATCAGCATACTCAAATAGAGCAGAGAGGGAAAACTGCAGTGAATAGTTCAATTCCCCTGTATACTGATAAAAATGTTTAATGTTAAAATTTTGTTCTAGAATTCTGTGGATTAATTTGTTAATTCAATTAAATATTTCTAAAAGTTTCCAAACATCACATTTTCCAAATGTTCCTCAGGGTGTCTTTGGACAGAAATGAAAAAAGAAGAAAAACATCACATGGAAGATGCATTTTAGGAACAAGAATAAATTGAGTAAAAATAACATTTTGGAATATTTTCTAAATTTAGAATGTGTACTATACTGAAATTTTTTCAAGAAGAAGTAGAAAATTGGGACAGAGTAATAGCCACAAAAAATTCTCTTTAATGAATCTGATGTGCTTCATTTTCTATTATTCACAAAATTATGTCATAAATGTACCTTTATGCTAAATATTCTACAATTTCTTTTTGTATTTGTGACTATTTTTGTAAAGCTAAATAAAATGCATTTTATGCTTATGGGAGGAAATGGATTCACATAGGCACTTAGATTAATGATATTGTTTAAAAATTTTAAACAGCAATTTACTAACTTCACCTTTGTAGTATTCCATAAAATTATAATCTAGCAATCTCATGGGCATTTTAAAAATATTAAAACCACCAGAAATTAATTTGTAAATTTTAAGCCACTAATAATTATAAATAACAGTCACCAGTATATCCACTGGAAAAATTGATAAAAGTTGACTTTTTACCTTATCTCAAAAATTTTAAATTAAATAAGTAGAATATTACAGATAAATCTGATGCCTCTTTGTTATTCTTTCTTGTTCAATTCTCTTCCTTCATTTCCTCAAAATCAAACACTTGTCATGTAATTTTGGATACTGTTTTAAAAAGTTGCTATTTATTTTTATTCATAAGTAATATTCCTATATGTATAATTTATGCAATTATTTATTTACTTATTTATTTTTTACAAACTACATTTTGATTCATTGTACATAAATGGGGTACATCATTTCATTTCCATGGTTGTGCATGATGTAGATCCATACCATTCGTGTAATCATACATGTACATAGGGTAATGATGTTGATCTCATTCCACCATTTTTCATACTCCCTTCCTTCCTCTCATTTCCTTCTACATAATCTACAGTTCCTCCATTCTTCTCTCACTATCCACCCCCCACCCCCATTATATATCATCATCCACTTATCAGGGAAAACATGGAAGGAATTGGAGAACATTATGTGAAGTGAAATAAACCAATCCCAAAAAAACCAAAGGCTGCATGTTTTCCCAAAATATTATTTTAATTTCACCAATTCATATGGTCCTTTCAGACAAAAATTTTTAAAGCTCTGAAAAATAAAAAGATCTTAGTACTTTTAAAAACATAGATTACATTTAAAGGAATGCTTTTCTTAATACATTTCTAAGGAACTAGTATACCACCAAAAAAAAGAAAAAGGCAGATAACACAAAATATAAAAATAGAAAATATTTCTCATTAAGTCCAAATTTCTGTATAAAATTGAGATAAATGATTTAAATATAAGTTCAATCAAGAAAATACCATATTGAAGTCATGTTTACCCAATTAATAAGAATTTAAGGATTCTTAAACTTTGTAAGTCTGGTAATATTCATTTCAATGGAGCTAAAATATTCATTTCTGCTAAGGATACTTAGGTTAGAATTATACTTTACAAGATAAATGTTATTCTGAAACCATAATAATAAAAATGATATTTATGATAATTTAATGCTCTATCATTCCTATTATATCAGATATATAATACACTGTATCTGATCATTCTTCAAGAATATTTTTGGAAATTCTAGTCAGTCCAGTTTGCAAAGAATGAGAAATGGCAGCATATCCTTGAAAAGATGGGAATTTCATAATTATTTGCATTGGTTTTTGTGATGGAAAACAAATGGTATAAATTGATTAAAATGTTTAACCACAATAAGAAATTTCAGTAAGGTGTTAGCTTATTAATAAAGTCCACTAAAAAAACTCCACTATCTTTCTATGAGTAACAATGATCTGAAAATATTAGACAATAAAAACAAATATTATGGGGAAAAAAATGTGCCTACCTAAAGAAGACAAATAATTGAATCCTATGTAACAAAAACATACAAATTCACAAAACATAATTTAAGATACATATCTTACTTGTCTATGGAATCTATAATATTATTCTTCTATAGAAATAACTGGTTCTAAAAATTATTTTTAGAGGGGAGGAATAGAGAAAGTTTGGCCAACACATGATAGTCAGATAGGGGTAAGAAATTGTAGAGATCTATTGCACAGCAGAGTGACTACAGATAGCAGTGGTGTGTTGTATATCCCAAAATACTAGATTAAAGGATTTTGTTTCACCTTAAAGAAGTGACAAACTTTTGAGCACCTGGATGTGTTTAACCTGATTACACAATGTATACATGTATCTAAATATTTCATGGTACTGCATCCATAGGCACAACTTTTATACTTTTTTATATCAGTTAACAAAATAATTTTAAAAAGTAAAAATTCAACCGTTTAGAAAAATAAATGCTATAGAATAATCATATTTCAAAATAATCACAGAATCTGTCCTCATAGATATTAAACCATACTGGGATTTCTTTGGTCCATATGCTATCAGCATATTTATTTCACACACTGCCATTCTTAATTGTACTCAAAAGTCAAATTCACATTTTCCTGTAATAATCACTTAACACACACTATGATCTATTCTGCAGAGTTGTTCTCTGCAGTAGTTTTATTAACTCCAATAGTATCTACATTTTGTAGTAGCGTTTATTCATTGATTATGGTAATATATTTGCTTTCTTGCATCATTTTATGAAAATCAGTGCAGAACAAACATTTATGTCTCCAGACCTTCACATTGTCAAGGTGATGCCAAAAAATTGAATGTAGAGGAATAAATATTCTTTGATTTTAGTCTTACATCCATGGATTAGCTTGTGTACTACATTTCATAAAAATCCAGATTCAAGAACAAGCTGCCAAAATGGACCTATGCATATAGTGGAAAGCTGGCATTGGTGCAATCTCTAGTTTCTAGGCCCCTTTCACTTACTTTATCTCCTACATTGCAAATAGGAACCTTATTTATCTACTTCATCTTTCTACTCTCTGCTCCATGAATAATGCCAGTATGTACTTACAGAAACATTCAGGGACAGGGGTGGGAGAGCCTGCTCCTTAGGTGTCTCCCCTGGCCCCACAACATTGCTGAGACTCATGAGGGAGTGAGGATGGGACAGAAGCAGAGAGGTTAATGAGGAAAGTGTGTTTCAACCTGGGCAGGTTGGTGCAAGGGGCTATTTCAGCTCTCTTGGTTTCTCCCTTTTCTTAGATCAAGGACAAGAAAGCAGTACCTGCAGGAAAAGCCACAAATTGCTCAGAAACTGCTGCTAACAGAGCATCACAGTTTGAAGGCAAAGCTTGGAACTAATCCTGGAGCTGTCTTGAGAAAAATGCAAAAATCCAGCATCCCTTCCTTCTGGCCCTGGGGGTGGCCACACCAAAGCATCAGGGGAGGATTCTTTGCCTGTGCAGTACACCCTAGTGGCCCTGCAGCCCATGGCCTTGCGATTGCTGCTGACACATTTGTGAGTTCACATACATCATTTGTGTTTCATCTTAGAGTTCTGCAATAACTGGGGAGCAGTGAGAAGAGAAAGCCAGCATTTTTTCAACCTGGTTGAAGGACTCAGAGTGCAGAACATTTTAGTTTTTACTGCATTTATGAATCCGTTGTACCTTCCCATTCGTCTAGCCTGGGAAAACACCTGTTATGCTTCCAGAGCGCTGGCCAATTTTTTTCTGCTTTATAAGTGGAAATACAATTCCCTTTAGGCCTCAGAATCTACATTGGTAGGGAAATCTGCTTGTTTTCCTCTTCTCAGCTTCCATTTTAAAATGTCTCGGTAAGTTTCTCTCCAAGCAAGCTGCACATCAGTGTAGGAGCATTGTGGACATGTTAGAGTCCAGGATATTGTGATACACATCGAAGAAGTATTGTGAAGAAAATCCTCTAGGGTGAAGGCAAGAGCAGGCTAAGGCAAGCTCTGGAGATTAAGACCTGGTAGTATGTCATTATCACACTCTGCCTGACCCTGCTGAGCCCCATTCAAAACCTGAATATACATTCGAATTTGTAGAAAGGCTTTCCCACTAGGAAGAGATTTAGGACTAGAGGGGAGCAGTTTCAGACTGTGTTTGTTTATCATGTTACACATCAGCAGGGCAGGAAATATCTAGAGCTTTGCTTTGTCTCGTCCCACTCTCCTTGATAACAAACTGAGATGGGGGCTGGGGAATGGAGTGGGGTAGAAGAAGGTGGGAAGGGGATATAGGAGGAGGGGTGTTTTAGTCAGCTTTTTCACTGCTGTGACTAAAAGACCTGACAAGAACAATTTCTAAGGAGGAAAAATTTATTGGAGGGCTCACAGTTTCAGAGGTCCCAATCCATTAACAGTGGGCTCCATTCCTTGGGGCTCAAGGTGAGCCAGAACATTATGGTAGATGAGTGTTGCAGAGGAAGCAGCTCATATGATGATCAGGAAGCAGGAGAATTCAGTACCCAGATACAAATTATGTACCCCAAAGGCACACCCCCAATAACCCACCTCCTCTGGCTACACCCTATCCTCCTTCAGTGACAATCAATAATCCCATCAAGGGGATTAATTAATTCACTGATTTGGTTAGCCTGTCATGACCCAATCATTTCTCCTCTAAAACTTTTTGCATTGTCCCACACATGAGCTTGTAGGGGACACCACACATCCAACCCATAACAAGGGTTTGGTAATATCTTCTTTTTAAATGTTAGTAAGACAATTGAGTGAAAAGAAATTGACTAAGATAATATTAGAGCAGATCGAATACTTTTTCTAAGATTATTTGTAGTATATGTGAAACAGCACTTTCCCAAGTAATTTTCATAACTGCAAATACAAAGGAAAAATTTTTTGCTACTTTGTCACTGATATCTCTCTTTTGTACTTCTTAATGAATTTTGTTCTGGGGTGCTATGCTTTGGCTTTGATTGTCCCACCAAAGGTTCATATACTGAAAGCCCAGTCTTTAGGGTTGTGGTATCAAGGTGGGACCTTGTATAGGTGATTAGGTCAAGAGGGCACCACTTGTAAATGGATTAATACTGTTTCATGGGAGGGGTCAGGTCTCCTGGGACTAGATTAGTTCTCATTTTAGTAGGTTGTTATGAAGTGAAGCCATCCCACATCTTTGACCTTTCTGTATGCAGCTGGCTCCTTTTCTGTTTCTCCACTATGTTGTGACAGCCAGGAGGCCCTCACTGGGCTTGCACCATGCTGTTCGGATCTTCTAGCCATCAGATTCTTGGACCAAAATAAAACTCATTCTTTTATAAATAACGCAGTTTCCAGTATTTTGTTATAAAACACAAAATGTACTAAAACACACAGGCATGCTGTATGGATTTTCTTTATCATTATATCTGTGTAAATTACATATAATTTTATGCCCCCACTTTTTAAAATTAATTTCCTCTAATAAATATGCAGCCTTAATATTCAAAATTTAATTGGATATTTTTTAAAAGAATTTAACCTTTATTTATTTGTTTTTATATGGTACTCAGGATTGAACCCAGTGCCTCGCACATGTAGGCAAGTGTTCTATCACTGAGTTGTAGCCATAGCCCATTTTAATTGAATCTTGATTGCAAAAGGATAGTAAAGATTTAGTCTATGCCTCTTATTTTATAGATGAAAAAACTGGGGACCCTCAAAGAGGTGCAAGATCCTACAGGCAGTGAGGACTATATGCCAGAAACACACAGATTCTTCTGTCTGGAAGTCATTCTCTGAGACAAGTAGAATGAATGAGAGAGAAGTGGGGTGGTAGCTCCAATAAGCTTCTCTTGGCTTACAGTGTACCTAAACCAGGGCATGCTCAGGGAAAAAACAGTGACCACGTGTCACAAAAGCTGAAGATTCTCTGAGGAATTAGGGCAATATATACTCTGATAGACTTTTTAAGTACTCAATAAGAAGGCTCTTCCTTATTCATGAGGCCAGATCGAAGGTGACTCTTTAGAGGAAGCCCCACTGAGCAGAATAATTTTCTTCTTCATTTGCATTTCTATATCACTTTGTTCATAACTACATTATGACATTTGACACATTTATTTTAATTATCTGTTCAAATGTCATCTTCCTACTAGACTTAGAGTATGTTAAGCAGAACACCTTTTAAATCAGTTTTTCTAGCTCTAACATTTCACTTGGGCACATAGTAGGTGACTAATCCACATTTGGTTAGTTCAATTGCTACATCTCATGATAGAAGGTAGCTTTAAGCTTATAGATATTTCTCAGATTTTTCAAAAGCACAAATAGGTTTTTCTTCTTCTAAATGATTGAATAAATATGTATTAAATGTTGGCTCTCTGTTGGGTCTTGTGCTAAGATTAAAGATAGAAAAGTGAATCAGTGCTACCATATTATTATTGTCCTTCCTTGTTTTTCATGAACTCTTTTTAGTGATAAATATGGAAAAACATCAGTAAATACAATATGATAAAACTATAATAGAAAAATATGTAAAAAAGAATAGGCACCTTCTCTACATGGGAGCTCTCCTAATTAAACCTCTGTTTTTTATATGTTACCCAGTCTCAATATTTTCTTACAGCAACAGAAAACAGATTAATATATAAACAAAATCTAGTCTCAACATGAGATCGGTGGAGAAGAAGTAGATTTAAGCATCCAGATTTTTGGTAGGACTGTTGATTTCTGATCCCCTAAAATTAGCTATGAATTTTCCTCCCCAGAACTTTCCTCTGAATCAAACTACCCCCATTTTAATGCATGTGATTATCAGCATCTCTTGATTAGTCCTGCTGAAAACTGATCAGAATCACTGATTATCCATTCTTCTCATCCCCATAGGCAAATGCCTCGAACATGTTCACTTCTCTGCTTCTCCCATCTCCATCCAAGTCTGAGCACCTTGTCTCTTACTTGGACTACCTTGCTGTCATCCTAAATTCTCTCCCTGTTTCCATTCTCTCTCTCCTTTAATTGAATTCCTATACAATAGCCAAACCAATCTGCTTAAAATAGGAAGGTAGGAAAATGTTTCTCTACCACTTCAATTTATCAATGATTTCTATTTTCCCATAGACTAAATTCAGGCTTCTTTCTTTGATTTCTGTCTCTGCAAAGTGTCCCTCATGCTTGAATCACCACTTCACTTGATGACATTATCCCTTTACTTCACCCTGCTGCAGCTACAGTGACCTGCTTTCTGTTTTCCTACATGCATCTCTCATTTCCTTTCTGTATTTGTCACAGGGTTGGCCCCTTTTCTTCCATCAAATCTCATCTTCAGGATCACACTTTCAAATCCTTCTTCAAGCATGTGTATTTGTAAACTTTCCCTTTTTTTATTTTAAATTTATTTATCCTTTTAGTTACTTTTAAGTGAATAAATGTAGACAAAGACCACTGCCATAAAATGCATGTGTGATTTGATTCATTATGATGAGATCTATATCTGCTAAAAGGAAAACTGAAAACAAATTAGATTCAGCAGTACAGATTTGAGCAAAGAGCAATTCATGAATTGGGCAACATTCACAGTGAACTTTCATCGGCTGAGTGTCGAAGCAAAGTATTTGCCTCATTACAGTATAATCTGGTGGAAAATCCCCAGTTTGAGGTTAATTGGCAGATTCTGATTAGTTAAGTTTCATTTTACTGTTTATATTGGACTTCAGTTTTCTTATGTAGGGACCTACAGCACTAAAGCTATCTTAGCCAAATGGATTCCAATTAAAAAATTTTAATACATCTTTATTAACACTTGCCCAAAAGGTGAAGGCATATTACCATTCATTCTAGAAGAGTATCGTTTTCAATAAACAGACAAAAAGGCTTCCCATCCCCTTCAGCAAATATTTTCCTGACTCTTAGCATCTATTTCTTGATTTTCTCTTGAATTACAGCATAAATGTACCTCCAGAGGCCCTAAACTTTAGAATTGTACATTCTTTTGTTTTGCTTTGGTATATTGGTCCAGTACATTTTGAATTATAGGTTCTAATTCTCTCTTTGCATGTTTCACTTTTTAATTGCTATATAATTTGCATGAAATAAGGTGCAGATTATAGCATATATTGCAATAAGTTCTTTCAAAGGTATAAATCCTTATCAACAGCAGATCCAAAATTTAAAGTTTCCTCATCCTGCTCTCTCATCAATCCCATTTCCCAGAAGCAATCATTGTTCTCATCTTTACTACTACAGTTCTTGTTCCTGAATGTCACATAAAGGCAATACAATGATGTGAGTTCTTGTTTCAGAGTTATTTGGTTTTGATTCAGTCTCTTATTTCATATACAGCATTCTTACTGTAAGGAAAAATGCAGCTCAGCTCGGGACCCGCAGTGACTCCAGCCCTTCCGATGCAACTGGCCCTCCGCACGCCCGGTCTCAGTTGTGGCTCAACAATAGCTCCCAGAAATCCACGACGGACACGAGACCTCACACAAGAGACTTTATTATGAGGATGACTAGCGCGTCCACTCTGGGGTTGGAAAAGAAGGGAAAGAGAAAGATGGCGTGGATGCTTCTCCCAGATATTGGAATCTCCTGCGCTGGAAGGAACCAATAGTGGAGGAGAATACTTGCAAGCTGACTGATGAACCAATAGCCAGCTAGCATGTTCAGCCTGACAAGCTAGGATGTAACGTGGGAAGCAGAAAATGGCTGTAGCGTAGGCTGGAAATTCTTGCAACGCAAGGGGCGGCAGAGCAACTTTCAGACTGGCAAGTTAGGTTGTGGTGCAACGGAAGGGGCGGGAGATCGACTTTGTATTACATTCCCCCGTTTTTGATTTTATAAGAAAATCTCTTTTGGGTACATGGACGAAGGTCTGCCTTCTGTAATTGCTGCCTGCTGAGTGTGGAAGTAGAGCTGATTCAGGGTAGAGATATCGTCGTGGCAGGAAGGAGTTGGGGACTCAATAGTTCCTCTGGGGAGCACACCTGTATCCAGGCTCCAATTTCTGTAAGATCCTGATATTCCTGTAATACAAGCTGATTGGTTGACATGGAAGTAGCACTCCTCCTATAAAAAAGGACAGGGGGCTCCCCTTTTTTGGCTGACATTCTATTGGAAAAAAATCCAGTGGTTAGGAAAATAACAAACAGGAGTCCAGTCCTCATGGCTGGCCATGGTTGTCTGGTGCCTCAGTTGTCTGGTCCCCAGTCTCTGGAATGGGAGAAAGGGTGGAGGGCTTGATGGCCTTCAGTCTGAGATGGAGGGGTCCCACAGGAGTGGCCAAGTATCAGTTGGAAGAAGCCTGTGGATTAGGAGCTGGAGAGGGGTTAGTGGATCGTGAATAGAGCTTAACCAGAGAAATGTGTAGCCATCCTGGTAGATCTTGTACCTTGACAGCTGTTGGCATGGCCAGGATCACTGTATGGGGTCCCTGCCACTTGGGAGACAGAGGGACTGTAGCCTCCTGAGAAGGAAAAATAAGGACTTGGTCTCCTATTTGAAGAGGTTGGGTAAGGAGGCCAGATAAAGGTTTAGGTAGGGTGGAGTCAGCATAACCCCATAGAAATGCTCCAATGTGATTTAGGAGAGGAATGGATATCTGAGAATGAAGAAGGAAAGGAAGGGGCATTATCCCAGGGGGCAGGATGGGACAACCCTACATTAGCTCAAAAGGGGAAATTGGAAGGCAGGGGTAAGAGGTTGGCTGGATTTAAAGGAGAGCATGTCTTAAAGGAAATGGAAGAGTCCTTAATAAGAGCAGTTTGCAAGGCTAACACCCGACAGGGTGGCAGCGTTTGCAGACCCTTATAAGTAAGAAGTTCGGACAGATGATGAGGTGAGAGCACTCCAGTGGGAGCCCCAAAGGAAAGTTTCTTTGATTCCTGGATCAAGAGAAATGCTGCAGCTAATACTCTAAGACATGGCGCCCAGCCCCTTATAGTGGGGCCTAACCTCTTTGACAGGTATGCTATTGGTCCAAAGGTGGGATCAAACATGTGTCCTAAGACCCCCAGGGCAAACCCACTTTTCTCAGAGACAAACAGGTAGAATAGTCTGGTTAAGTCAGGGAGGTGTAAGGCTGGGGCTTGAAGAAGGGCTTCCTTTAAGTCTGGAAAGGGGCTTTCACTGTGTTGAGGAGAGGTTCCGTGAGAGTACCCTTTGAAGCCTCATATAACGGAGCTGCCAGGATGGAAAAATTGGGGATCCAGGATCGTAAATATCCTGCTAACCCCAAAAAGGAAAGGATTTCTTCCTTGGTGGATGGAGTGGGCGTGTCCTGCAGCAATGCTTTTCTCTCTACAGTGATGGCCTTAAATCCAGGTGAGATACTAACTCCTAAGTAAATGACCTGCGGCTGGGAAAGTTGCACCTTTGCTGGAGAAACCCTGTAACCCCTGTCAGCCAGAAAATTTAAAAGCTTTACTGTGTCTCTTTGGGAGTCCTCAAGAGAGGGACTACAAAGGAGAAGATCATCAACATACTGTAAGAGGAAGGAGGAAATGAATGTGAGAGAGGCAAGATCCTGAGATAGTGTTTGGCCAGAGATGAGGGCTGTCTCGGAAACCCTGTGGGCGAACTGTCCAGGTCAGCTGAGAAGAAACTTGAGTGAAAGGGTCATTTCAAGTAAAAGCAAAGAGATCCTGTGAATCAGGGTGAAGTGGGACAGTAAAAAACGCATCCTTCAAATCTAGCACTGAAAAGTATTGGTAGAAGAAGGGATAGAGGAAAGCAGGGTGTAAGGATTGGACACAATGGGAAAGATGGGGACCACTGCTGAGTTAATGATACGGAGGTCTTGCACTAAATGATAAGATCCATTAGGCTTCCTAACACCCAGGATGGGAGTGTTATAAGGTGAGTTGGCAAGGTGCAGGAAGCCTTTCTGCCTTAAATCCTGGATGATTGGTTGAAGTCCTACAAGGCTCCTTTAGGGGAAGGGGATATTGGGCCTGGGATGGGTAGGATGTTAGGTCCTTTAGATGAATGAGTACCAGTGAGCATTTGGTTATAGAGGGTGTATGGGTGTCCCAGACCTTGGGGTCAACCAGGGAGGGGGGAAGGGGATATGAAGACTCTGTTTGAGCTGTATATTCCTGTAGAGTCATAAGGAGAGGAATAGCAGAGGAGTCTTGGTTGAGGCGCATGGTGGGTGAGAAAGAAATAGAGGCACCCAATTTGGTTAGGATGTCCCTTTCCAGAAGGGGAATGGGACATGAATGAATTATCAAAAATCAATGAGTAAGGCCAATTTGTCCTATATGGCAACTTATTGGAGGGGTTTGTAGGGGGTTATATGGTTTTCCCTCTACCCTGACAATAGAGGATTAGGCAGGGGAAGTGGGTCCCCAAAACTCCCGCAGCACTGAGAAGGTGGCTCAGTGCTACAAGTGCTATAAGTGTCTGTAAGGAAAGGGATCTGCCTGCCTGCCACCATAAGGGTCACCCAGGGCTCCTGAGCGGTGATGGTCAGCGGGTGCAGAAGTCCCAGGCCCCTTCATTCATCCATTGCCAATCCCAGCAAGTCACCAGAGGGAGGGGGCAAGGATGACCTGGCACTCCTCTGAGTACCAGGGCAATCCATTGCCCCAATGTCCCAGTTGGTGGCATTTTGGACAAAGACTTGGGGGCTGCCGGGGGTTGGGGCAGGCTTGTGCCCAGTGGCCCTCTTGCCCGCACTTAAGGCCTGGGCTTGGAGGTCTGGGAACTAGGGTGCCCCTAGCGGTGGACAGTTGGGCAGTCTAGCTGGCTGAAAGGCTTTGGCCAGCATTTGGTATTTTAATTTTTTTTTTCTTCCCTTCTGTTATAAACCTTGAATGCCACTGCTAGAACCTCTGGCTGTGGGGTAAGCAGCCCCCTATCCAACCACCTCAATTTAGCCTTTATGTTAGGGTACCTTTGGGAAAAATAATAAGTTATAAGTAGTTGTCTTCCCTCCAGAGTTTTAGAATCCTGGTTAGTATACCTGAGCATAGCCTCTGTGAGGCGACTTAGAAATGCTGATGGGTTTTCAGATCTGTCCTGTATTACTTCCTGAAGTTTGTCATAGTTAATGGGTTTAATGGCGGCTTTTCGGAGACCTGCAAGGACGCAGGTTTGAACTCATCCCGCCGCAGACACCCAGTGGGGGTATTATAGTGCCATTGGGGCTCCCTAACTGGTACTGCTTCAGCCTCAATGGCGTGGGTTGGGGTTGATTGATGAATCTCATCTGCATAATTGCGTGCCAGTCCCCAAACTCTCCTGCGCTCCTCAGGGGTTAGGGTGTTGAACATGATCATGTAAATGTCATGCCAGGTAAGGTCATAAGACTGGGTAAGGTACTGAAATTCCTTAACGAAATTTGCAGGGTTGGAGGTGAAGGAGCCTAGCCACTTCTCTATTTGGGAAAGATCAGACAGTGAGAAAGGAACATGGACTCTGATTACTCCTTCTGTTCCAGCCACCTCCAGTAAAGGGGCTAAAACATGTGCACGAGACCGCATGGTGGGAGGACTTGGTGGGCTGGGTGGAGGAGTAGAAGCAGAAATGGAATGAGGCAAAGGAGAGGAATGAACAGGGGTTTCTGCAGCAGGAGACCTGTAAGGGGATGATTCATCAGCCGGATCAAAGTCAGAGGAGAAGGAGGGGTTAAAAGGGGAGAAGCTAAGAGAACGTGTTCAGGGTTTTGAGGAGAGCAAAGATTGGGTTTAGCAGGAAAGAAAGAAAAAATACGAAGGAGAAAAGTCTCTTTCCATTCATCAGGTTGCCCACATATGTACTTAATTATACCGAGTGTAATTATACATATAATTATACCTAGTATAATGCTGGGATCTAGGATGTCATAAATAGACCATTCTGATTTACTATCTAAAGGACAGGTTGGCTCTAATTCAAGGAACAGGTGGAGGTGCTTGAGATTGTCTAATAAACATCCCAAGGGCAAGTTTGCTGGGGTGGAGGTCCTTGATCCCATCGTGAAGACTGAGAAACACCTAAGTTAGTGCTCGAGGCGTCCCAGGAACACAGTTTAGGTAACTACAAGAAGATAGTGCAAAGATGTGGTCATCACACACACCAGTGACTCCCGGGCAATAGCCGAGAGGGTTTGAGGGCCTGATCAGGATTTTCGAGTGTGAAATGAGCCTCAACCCTGAGAGAGAAACTCCTCCACAAAATCAGGAATCCACCCAGCAGATAAGACCGACTATGGGGACCAGCTGTAACTATGAAAGTCGTGGCTAGGGATACCCCCACACCTCAGCAGCCTTGAGAGCCCCGGACACTCAACGGTCTCTTCTCAGGTCAGCATAGGTGTGTTTCAGTCAGTCTAGGGGAACCTGCCAAAGGGAACTCACCAATGTGAAGTCCAGTGCTGTATGCAGAGAGCTGGGCATCCAGGTGAATGGAAGGTGAGGCCGTGTCCGCGGGCACTGGGGCGTCAGTTGGGGTTCCACTTGCTTAAGAGACAGTGGAAGGACCCATCCCGAGTCACAGCACCAGATGTAAGGAAAAACGCAGCTCAGCTCAGGACCAGTGGTGGCTCCAGCCCTTCTGATGGAACTGGCGCTCCGAACGCCCAGTCTCAGTTGCGGCTCAACAATAGCTCCCAGAAATCCACGACGGACACGGTACCTCACGCAAGAGACTTTATTATGCCAATGACTAGCGCATCCACTCTGGGGTTGGAAAAGAAGGGAAAGATATTGGAATCTCCTGCGCTGGAAGGAACCAATAGCAGAGGAGAATACTTGCAAGCTGACTGATGAAACAATAGCCAGCTAGCATGTTCAGCCTGACAAGCTAGGATGTAACGTGGGAAGCAGGAAATGGCTGTAGCATAGGTCGGAAATTTCTGCATTATGAGGGGCGGGCAGAGCAACTTTCAGACTGGCAAGTTAGGTTGTGTTGCAACGAAGGGGTGGGAGATCGGCTTTGTATTACACTTCCCTTATCCAAGGTTTCACTTTCCACTGCTTCATTTACCTGTGACCAACTTTAATCTGAAATTATTAAGTGGAAAATTCCAGAAATAGACCACATTTATACAACTTTTAATTCCAATATATGATTGTTCTATTTTGTTTTCAGTTATTGTGGTTTTTATCTTTTACTATATCTAATTTGTAGATTAAACTTTTTCATAGGTTTAGGAAAAAACATACTATATATGGTGCTTGGTACTATCCATGACCTTAGACATTGGCTGTGGATCTTGAAACATATCTTCTGGGGATAACAGGAGACTACTGTCTTATAAATTTGTTTCCTTTTCTGCTGAATTGTATTTCACCTTATGAATACACTATATTATTTTTAAATCCATCCTATTATTCGGGGACATAACAGTTGATTCCAGATTTGGAAAAAATATCAGTAAAATGTAGACACTCTTATACAGGTCTTTTTGTTTTCATTACTCTTGGGAAAATTCCATGAAAGTGGAATTGCTGGGTTGTGTAGTAAGTATATATTAAACTTTTTAAGAAACCACCAACTCTTTTCCAAAATATGTGAAAAAAATCGTATTCCAACCAGCAACACATGAGTATAACAGTTGCTTCACATCTTTACCAATAATTGGCAAAGTTGCTCAACATGGGGTTGGAACTTGAGATCCTCCTGCTATAGCTTCCCAGGTTGCTGGGATTTCAGGCCTGTCCCACTGCACCCAGAGACTATTTAATGATTCATTGACTTTTTCTTTGATACTTGACACTTTCAGTCTTTTCAAAGGTCACAAAATTTTTCACCCATGCTTTCATCTAGAACGTAGTGTTTTAGTATTTATGCTTATTTATGTGGTCAACCTGAAATAGTTGTGTATGGTATGATGTACAAGTCAAGCCTGTTTGTTTTCATACCAATGACTAGTGGTTTTCAGCACCATTTTGTGTGTGAGTATGTGTGGTGCTGGGGACTGAACTCTGGACTTCATGCATGCTAGGCAAGTACTCTATGTGGAGCTAAACCCCAACCCTACTTTAAAAAGACAAACATTTTCTTACTGAATGTTTTTGGAACCAAACCAATTGATTATATGTGTGAGTATATTTCTCTAGTCTGGTCTATTATTCTATTTTTAAGCCATTAATACAATATAACTGTCATGAATCCTTTAATTTTCTTTCTTTACAAAATTACTTTTTAGTATCTTAAGGCCTTTGAATTTCCATATAAATTTTACATTTATCTGCTCAATTATCAAAAGCCTATTAGAATTTTGACTTGGATTGTCTTGGATTTTTATCTTTGTTTGCATTTTTATTTATTTATTTTATCATAACAAGCCCATCTTCAATTCTGGCTAGCATAAGTTATTCAATTTCTCTTAACCTCTGTAAGTGCTCTACCACTGAGCTCCAGCTCCAGCCCCACCTTGAATTTTTAGATAACTGTTTATTGAACTTTTTTAAAACCCTTATTATTGTTACTTTTCCCCAAAGGAGAAAATACAAATTCTGTGATATTATCTCTAATCAGATGTATTTAAAATGAGGAATTGGCATTGTCAGATAGGGTTGAGATTTTCAAGAGAATAAGTGACTGTAATATATGACTTTTTGTCCCCTGAGAACCAGTTTCACTCTCAGAATGGTGTGGAGAGGATGATATCGTTCTTGTTGAGAATGCATGCTTTAGATGAATGTGGGAAGAATTTTAACAATGTTCTGTCTTCCATACCATGAATTTGCTGTCCCTCTCCACTTTTTCAGGTCTTTGGTGATTTTTCTCAGCAATGTTTTCTAGTTTTCAGGGCACAGAGATTCAACATGTTGTTTTGTTTGTTTGTTTAATTTGTGAAATTCGTTCCTAAGCAAGGGTTTTATTTTTCTTATACCTTAAAAAAGTGGTATTTTATTTACACTTTCCAATTGTTTTTTTATTAGTGCACAGAAACACACTTTTCTTATATCAGTCTTGTAACACATATTTTCAATTTTTAATTCTAGTAGTAGTATTTATTCGTCTTGGATGGATTCTTTAGGATCTTCTACCTAAACCATCACGTTGTTGGCAAATGAAGACAACATCATCTTCAGTCTTAATTGTCACCTGTTAATAACACCTTCCCAAGGGGAGGGTTGTAGAAGTTTAAGTGAGAAAATACAAGTTGAAAGCAAGTAACTTTGTTGTTGTTTTCCATTTCCGGTTGCTTCTCCGTGTCAACCACCAGAGACTCTGCTGTCAACCAAAGTGCCAGCTGTTGCCTTTTCTTCTCTGGAAGTAAGGTCGCTTGCCAAAGTGGATGGATTTATCACCTGGCTTGCCAGTGGTAGGATCACAAAGGTTTTCCTTCATTAAACTCCAGCTGAGTAAAGGAGAGCCTTCCCAGCTGACCTCCAAGAGAAAACACACCAGAAAGATTTGGCTGGTAACTGCAAGTTTGTGCAAACACTGGTTTCTTTCAGGTCAGTCTCTTGTTTTAAGTTTACCGGCGTGGTTCATGGCCAGGGTATCTCCGTCAGGGCTGACTTACTTTGACATCCCAGAAGGGATCAGAAAAACTCCTGTCCTGACTGAGCTAAGGTCAGGAGAAATGAAAAAATGCAATTGCAGTGAAGACACAATCTATTTCCTTGTCATCTTGTTTTTATGTTTGCCTCTGATAACTTCAGTATTGTGCAAACTTGATAATTAGTTCCTTGGGGATTTTGGGTACTGCCTCAAATTAAATTGAGGAAAAGGCTTTCATCAAATATTGTCAGATCTAGATACAGAGGAATTAATGTGCAATACAATGGGAATAAAGAAAAGCAGAAGTAAATGCTCAGGGTTGGGAAATAGTGAGGGACTAGTAAAACAGAGTATAAACAAGAAAAGAGCTAAAAGGAACTTTCAAAACATATTCTGAAAATTTATGTGAGATTCTTTGTATTTCTTTTTTCTTAAAAAAAAACACAAGGCAAATGAATGCCTATTTTAGTGAACTTGTAAATTATAAATACATCAATTATTATTGAAGAGATAAAATTGCCAGAATTCCTTTTCATACCATAGTTAATAGTTGTATTGCTTTGGACTCTCTTTGGCATTTATCGTATCAGTCTGTCTTCTTGTCACCTATCTTATACAATTTGACCAGGAAGAACAAGTTGTTTTATATCTTAAGTTTTATTTAGGATGATACATTTTGATCATTTTATTGAGGTATGATTTATAAAATAAAGATCAATTCACTCAAATGAAAGTCTCAGTACTGGCAAATGTATATACTTGTTAACCACAACTTCCTTCAAGATATGAGCATTTCTTTCACCCCAAATTCACTTTGGCTTCTGTGGGCAATCTTTCCAACTTCTACCTCAGGTAGTTAATAATTTCTAAATCTATACATGAGTGTCATGCATTATGTGTGTACTATGTATAGCTGTGCATTGGTATACATCAGTATTGCAAGTCTCACAATCTCATACAAATTAAACCCCACCACACCCTTATGCCTGGTTCCTTCTGCTTTTCACACTGTGATTCAACCGTGTATGTGTGTGCACTCAATGAATATGTCACCATTTCATTATCCATTCACCTGTCGACAGTTCAAGTTAAGGCTATTAAGAAAAAAAATCAGTTAATTTGTCATCATTAAATACGATATGTTGTATTTAGGTATTTTGAGAAAGTTCAATATTGGGTTCAGAAATATGCCTTTTAATACCTATTTGCTGAAAGCTTGTGGGGGGGGTTGTTTGTTTGTTTTGTTCTGTTTACCATAAATAAGTATTGATTTTTATAAACATTTTTTCTGCTTTCACTTAATGACCATGAAATTTTACTCTTTCTTTGTTAAAGTGGCAAATCATATTGCTTGATTTCCATATGTTGAACCATCTTTGAATTACCAAGATAAACTTCCTAATCATTTGGCATTGCTTTTTCACATAAATCTAATTTTGTTAAAATTTGACATGAATTTTGGAATACATCAAAAATTACTGATACTGGTTTATAATTTAAAATTTCATAATATTTCCATCAGTTTTTGTTATTAAGGTTGTCCTAAATTCATAAAATCATCTGGGAAATATTCTCCCTTTCTATTTTCTGAAAAACTTTTTGTAAGATTGGTGTTCTATCTTACTTAAATGTTAAACATAAACTGGTGAAATCACCTAATCCTGGAGCTGGTTTTTTCATGAGGGTAAGAGCAAATATCTTTTATTGTGACTTACTTAATAGGGAGCCATTTTGATTTTTTATTGATTCTCTTGTTACTTTTGGTAGTAGTTATTTTTTTAAGAAAGTTTTTATATTTCATAAAACTCTTAAGACAATATTCCTTATCATTTTAATAATCTCTAGAATATAATAACATTCCTCCTTTTATTTTCATTCCTCTTTATCCTTGCATTCTTTTTAAAATTCTTTGATGGTCCTTCTCATTTTTGATCCATTTTATTAACTGTCATCAAAATTAGGTTTTTGTAATTCTTTTTCTCCCTTTTGTTTTCTATTACATCGATTTATCATCTAACCATTATTGAATCTTTCTTTCTTCCTATCTTATATTTAATTTTCTCTTTTGGGGAAACCTAAATTGTTTATTTTAAATCTAAAAATTTAATCTAAAATTTTAAATTAATATTTTCTTTCACTGTATCAAATTAATTTTGATAGATTACATTTCCATTATCAGTCACTTTTTTTTTCTTTTGCTAATTGTCATTGTAGTTTATTCTATGACCTCATTTACTTTTAGGTTTGTATTATCTTTTTCAGTATATTGTAATTTTACGTATGTCTTACTATTGGTTTCTAATGAAATTTTGTTATGGTCAGAAACCCTAGTCTGTTATTATGTGCATCACAACGATGGACAATATCTGTATCTTTCTGAGGATTTGCACTTTTTATTATCGTGAAAGTGTTTCATAATGTATCTCTTTGCTCTGAAATTTGTTCGACATTGATATATCACTAGCTTGATCAAGTGTACTGTTTGCATGATATATCTTTTTTTCTCTTTTTCTTAAATTTATCTTTTAATTTTTTACAGGCTGCATTTTGATTCATAGTACACAAATGGGGTACATCTTTCATTTCTATGGTTATACATAATGTAGATTCATACCGTTCATGTAACCATACATATACACAGGGTAATGATGTCTGTCTTATTCCACCATTTTTTGTATCCCCCTCCCTCTCATTTCCTTCTACATAATCTAAAGATCCCCCATTCTCCTCTCCCTCCCCACTGCCCCACCCCCATTATATATCATTCTCCATTTATCAGGGAAAACATTTGGCCTTTGGTTTTTTGGGATTGACTTATTTCACTTAGCATGATATTCTCCAATTCCATCCATTTATTTGCAAATGCCATAATATTATTCTTCTTTATGGCTGAATACTATTTCATTGCGTATATATACCACAGTTTTTTTATCCATTCATCTGTTGAAGGGCTTCTGGGTTGGTTCTACAATCTAACTATTGTGAACCAAGCTGCTATAAACATTGATGTGGCTGTGTTACTGTAGTTTGCTGATTTTAAGTCCTTTGGGTATGAACCGAGGAGTGGGATAACTGGGTCAAAAGGTGGTTCCATTCCAAGTTTTCTGAGGATCCTCCACACTGTTTTCCAGAGTGGCTACACCAATTTGCAACTCCACCAGCAATGTAAAAATGTGCCTTTTTCCCAACATCCACACCAACATCTATTATTTGTGTTCTTGATAATAGCCATTCTAATTGATGTAAGATAAAATCTTAGAGTTGTTTTAATTTGCATTTCTCTAATTACTAGAGATGTTGAACACTTTTTCATATATTTATTAATTGCCTGTATGTCTTCTTCTATAAAGTGTCTGTCCAATTCCTTGACTCATTTATTGATTGGTTTCTTTGTATTTTTGATGTAAAGTTTTGTAAGTTCTTTATAAATTTTGGAGATAAGTGGTATATCTGAAGTGTGTGTGGAAAAGATTTTCTCCCACTCTGTAGGCTCTCTCTGCACATTCTTGATTGTATCCTTTGCTGAGAAAAAGCTTTTTAGTTTGAGTCCATCCCATTTATTGATTCTTGCTTTGATTTCTTGTGCTTTGGGAGTCTTGTTGAGGAAGCTTGACCTTACGCCAACATGATGAAGATTCGGGCCTACTTTGTCTTCTATTAGGTGCAGGGTCCCTGGTCTAATTTCTATGTTCTTGAACCATTTTGAGTTGAGTTTTGTGCAGGGTGAGAGATAGGGGTTGAATTTCATTTTACTGCATATGAATTTCCAGTTTTGCCAGCACCATTTTTTGAACAGGCTATCTTTTCTCCATCGTATGTTTTTGGCTCCTTTGTCTAATATGAGGTGACTGTATTTATGTGGGTTTGTCTCTGTGTCTTCTATTCTGTACCATTGGTCTGCCTGTCTATTTTGGTACCAATACCATGCCATTTTCTTTACTATTGCTCTGTAGTATAGTTTAAGGTCTTTTCCTTTAGAGTAATACTTGTAAATAGTAATCAAACTGATCCTGTTCATTACAATAATGTTAAAGTCTTTATAGGGGCTATCTGGTTCAGGGCTGCATTTTCTGTTTTGGGTGACTTGCATTGTTGCTTTCCACTTACTCCTCATGATATATTTTGCTGAGAATGTTCTGTAGGGCAGGCTTTCTATTTGTAAATTCTTTTAATTTTTGTTTATTGTGGAAAGATTTTATTTCATCGTCAAATCTGAAGGTTAGTTTTGCTGGGTATAGGATTCTCGGTTGGCATCCGTGTTCTTTCAGAGCTTGAAATATATTGTTCCAAGCCCTTCTCGCTTTTAGAGTCGGGGCTGAGAAATCTGCTGATATTTGTTGGTTTCCCCTTATATGTAATCTGACACTTTTTTCTCACAGCCTTTAAAATCCTATCTTTATTTTGTGTGTGAAGTATTTTCATTATAATGTGTCTTGGTGTGGATCTGTTGTAATTTTGTGCACCTGGTGTTCTGTAAACCTCTTATATTAGATTTTTCCATTTCATTTTAAAGGTTTGGGAAATTTTCTGATATTATTTTATTGAACAGATTGTTCATACCTTTGGTTTGTATCTCTGTGCCTTCCTCAATCCCAATAATTCTCAGTCTTTTCATGATATCCCATAATTCTTGGAGGTTCTGTTCATGACTTCTTAAACATCTTAACATCTTCTTAAGTTCCCCCCTTGCAGGCTTATTATGACCCTGCAGTTTTCCAGTACCTCTCCTTTGAAAGGGAGATCAACACCAGTAGCCCCCAAAACAGAGAAAAGCAGCCCTGAACCAGAGAACCCCTATAAAGACTTTAACATTATTGTAATGAACAGGATCAGTTCAATTACTATTTACAAGTATTTCTAGTTGTGAACAAGAGGATGGCGAAGGATGTAGGCTGTAAGTCAATAAACAGAAGTTCCTGTCAAAGGGCCTCCAGTCTCCTGTAGGTGTCTCAGGAAGGGAGTCACCCTCCCAATGATGATGGCCATACCCTCAGGAATAATTCAAAATGCCTGCACCAGCCTCCAAAGAAGCTGGGGAGCCCCAGCAAGGGTGTGCTGAGTCAGCACAGAGCCAGGCACAGTGTCCCTCAGCAGTAGGGGGGCGAGGCAGGTGGGCAGGCTCAGCTACCAGCCTCCTTCCTTGGTGTGGGGGCAGGCTGAGGGGTTCATCGATGGCATTGGACCTCATTGTGGGGGGGATGGGCTCAACCACATGATATATCTTTTCAATGTGTTACTTTCTAATTATTTGTCTTTAAGTATGAAGTTTGGTTGCCTTTTTTTTTGTTTTTTTTCTTTTTTGGTAGACATAAAATCCAGGGTCTTGCTTTTTCATCCCTTTGTTTTAGTGAATATTCCATTTGATGGAATTATTAAGGCTGAGTTTATATCTATCATTTTGATATTTGTTCTCCATGTTCCCTTTCTAATTTTTATTTCTCTTTCCTTATTTTAAGTTAATATGATACTTTTATTATTCCTCTTTGTTTTATTAAATTCTTAGTTTTAGGAATTTTTATGGTTTCTTCATGACTTCCCTAAGGCTAATAATGTGCATTCTTACCTCCTAAAGTCTACTGGGAGTTAACACAGTACTTGTTCAGACCTGACTCTCATACTTTGTACATTAACACTTCCCATTCTCACCCTGGTACTGCCCACTTCATGGCTCACAAATATAATTTTAGTATATTAATTTGCATTTGTCCATATTCTGTTTGTATTACTGAAGCTATTTATCTTATTTCAATATACATTATACTTCCCATCATAGAATTTTTTCATGTTATTTTTTTCTTTTTCTTTTATGTATAATCAGTAGTATTTTCACAAAATTAGGAGGTAAAAATGCTTTCTGTTCAGACTTTCACTAACCATTGCTGGTTGGTCTTGTTTTTTTTGTAGCGGTCGAAGTTTCTACCTGGTGTCATTCACCTTACTCCTGACGAACAACCTTCAGATTTCCTCATTGTAGGTCTGCTGGTATTTATATAAAAGTAGCTGTTTTAGTCAGCTTTTTTGCTGCTGTGACTAAAAGACCTGACAAGAATGATTGTAGAGGAGGAGAATTTTATTTGAGGGCTCATGGTTTCAGAGGTCTCAGTCCATAGCAGGCTGGCTCCATTTCTTGGAGCTGGAGGTGAATCAGTACATCATGGTAGAAGAGCTTAGTGCAGGGAAGTGACTCACGTGATCATCAGAAAGCAGAGAGAGAGACTCCATTCACCAGGTACAAGATATATATCCCAAAGACACGCCCCCCAAAGGCCTATGTCATCCAGCCACATCCTACCCATCAGTTACCTCTTCAGTTAATTCAGTTAGGGAATTAATTCACTAATTGTATTAAGGTTCTCATAACCCAATCATTTCTCCTCTAAATCTTGCATTGAAACTCATACATGAGTTTTTTGGGGACACCTCACATTCAAACCATGATAATAGCTCTCATCTAAAAATATCTTAATGTAATACTCTCCCTTTGAAGGATATCCTTACTAGATCCTTTCTCTTCTTTTCTTTTTTTTTAATTCTTGAACACTGTTTCCAGCTCTCATCACCAATCATGGATCTCTATGTATAGTATTTCTAATTGACTTCTGTCAAGATTGCCTCTTTATTTTGGGTTTTATCGACTATATCTTTGATGTCCGTAGGCAGTTTTTTTTTTTTTTTTTTTTCCAGTTAGTCTTCTTTATGTGTCCTAAGGTTCTCAGATAAATAAATTAATATTTTTTATGAAATTTAAGGATTATTGGTCATTACAACTTCAAATAGTTTTCTACCTCTTTCTCACTTTCCTTTTATTCTAGACCTCCTATCACAAACTTGCTAGATTATTCGATGCTCTGCCTCAGCTCCCTGATACTGTTTTTCTTCTATCATTTTTTATTTATTTTTCAGGTTGGATAATTCCATAAATTTACTCTGCAGGTTTACTATTTCCTCTGTCATATCAAACAGCTCTTGGGTTCAGTGGTAGGGGGCTTACCTAGCATGCAAATGGAGTCCTGGCTTTGACCCCAGCACCACAAAACAACAACAGCAAACCAACCAATCAATGAACATACAAAACAACAGCAACAACAACAAAGAACAACAAATTAAAACAGCTCTTAATATCACTTAGCAAGGTTTTCATTTCAGTTGTTGTACTTTTAATCTCTATCATTTCAATTTGGCTTTTCAATTTATAGCTTTTTGGGGGGGGGGATTGCTCTTTTACTCATTAAAATTTTGACTTATTCCCATTCCTTATTGATTACAGGTAACAGGAATTGTTTCATCTTCCCCTAAAGAGGATAAAGTTTTGTTCTGGTGAGTAATTCGATTATCAGCAGATCACTTTGAATTTTTGTAAGGTTCGATGTTGCCCTTGACTGCCCTTATAAAAAGCCCAAGTTAGTCGGGCTTGATGGGGCACACCCGTAATCCCAGCAGCTCGCAGGCTGAGGCAGAATTGTGAATTCAAAGCCAGCCTCAGCAATTTAGCAGGGCCCTAGGCAACTCAGTGAGACCCTGTCTCTAAATACAATACAAAATAGGGCTGGGAATGTGGGTCAGTGGTTGAGTGCCCCTGAGTTTAATCCCCAATACCTGCCAAAAAAGAAAGCCCACGTTATTTTCTACCTTACTTGGCAGAGTCAGCCTCCAAACTCTGCCTCCTCAGTAGTCACCCCCTTTTTTTATATGTAGCTATGTATTTGAAATATGAAATATTTAAAGTCAATATGAGCATCTGAGAAGAGAGGGGAAAGATTAGAGCTAAAAACTGCTCTATAGTTGGCTTAGCTCCTACAAGATTCCACAAGCATGCCCTGATGGATCCTCCTTCATAAAAATCCTATCTTCAAACTCTCTGCAGGTGGCTGCTAGCTTCATAGATTCATAACTTGGGAGCCATTTTTCTTAAGTAACATCATAAGTAGGTAGTATAAAGCCTTATAAAACCAAGGTTCTTTGTTCCACATCAACTCCTCTTAACTAAGAAAATGCAAATAAATGTCTGGAGCACACTCGTATCTGTCATGTGAATGTAAGTAGTTTGAAAAGTTCTTCTGAAATCCATTTCTCATACTTCCTTCTTGAATACCCAGTGATATAAATTCAAATATGAAGGAAAGCAAATCTTACATTGTGCCTACAGGTTCTGGACTCTAGTGTACATCTTGGAGAACCAAGAAGAATCATTCTTTTTTTAAAAAAAATACTTCATTAAGATATAATTCACATATACAATTCAGTCATTTAATGTAAACAGTTCTTAGTTCTTAGTATAATCACAGACTTAGATAACCATCACCACAACATTTTTTATTAGAGTTTTATAATTATACATAGTATTTGGATTCATCCCAACAAATTCATACATGCATGGAATTTGATTTCAGTTCATAATCGCCCTCCTTTTCCTCCCCATTTTCCTCTAGTCCTCCCTCCTCTCTCTCATCTCCTTCCTCTGCTAGACTTCCCTTCACTTATCTATTAATTGATATTTGATTGGTTCTTTCTACCTTTGCATAAAGGTGAAGTTCCTGTCATGTATTTATATATGCACATAACATGATTTTCTAAGAATTGCCTCCCCTTACACATCCCTTCACTCTGCCTCTTGATCTCTTTCCCCATTTCCTCAATAGCTTTTTTTTTTTTTTTTTTTTTTTTCTTTTTTTTTTTTTTTTTTTTTTTTTTTTTTTTTTAAATTATAAATATATATTTCATAACTAAGCCTTTGGCCAAAAAATAAAAGGAGAGTCATTTAGCACATTTGTTAAAGATCAATAAGAAAAGGATTTTAAACATTAAAAAGATCAAGTCACTGAATTAAACAGCAGCAACCCTCACTAATCTAGAATCCCATAGTGTTGAAGGTAGAGGTGTCTGCAGAGCTAGTCACTTATTACAGCAATCAGAAGAGACGGGGTGGGCACACCTATTGGAGGTGGCAGTTGAATTGTCGAGGCAGGAGGGCTGGGCTGATCAGGTAAGCATGTCCCAGAGGCAGCAGCAACAGAGAGCAGTCCAGCAGGCTGTGAGGCAGGTGGATGGGCCCAGGTCATCTCTTCTTTAGTCTTCCACCACATACACTGTGGTCTTAGGAGGCTCCTGAGGCCCACCCTGCCAGCCGTACTGTGGATATCCTGGGTAGGGGTATCCCTGAGGAGGTGGGTAGGGCCCCGCCATAGGCCCCATTGGTTGTGGTGGATAAGGTGGGTATGGAGCTGTTGGGCCTGGGCCTGGATATGGTGGAGGGTTCTCGTGATTCATCAGGAACCTTCAAAGTGCACCTCTCCTCCAACTGGCTGGGCACCGATCGGGTCCTTGCCCCTCAATAGCTTTTCTCAGGGTTTGACTCATGTTCTATTAGGTAGGTCTTCAGTAAATGTTCCTTTAGCATATGGTTTTTATTGTCAAGTCATAGCTTTTCCTGTGTCCTGGATGAGAGTCTGGAATGTCTGATAGGATAGGCTCTGGATAGGCTGAATGATCAGTGTCCTCCAGCACAACTCAATCTGTCCTTCCCCTACTGCATTTTTGGTCCATGCCTTTTGGTACACAGAGCTCATCTTGTGGAAAACAGTCACAGACTTCTAGTGACCCATCCTCCATGATGCTATCACTGATATCTGCCTCTTCAGATCACTGCTTAGGGCATGAAAAACTTCCTCAGGCCGTAAGCCACGATTCGCCTCGTGAATTCAGGGTTGAATTTCTGTGCTGATTTTCCTCTAATATCTACAAATGGTTGTCTCATATATTTTTCCTGGTTTTAAGTAGCTTGTTTAATATGGTAGCAGCTATTCTATCACAGCTTGAAGCAGAAATCATATTTTATTTTTAATATAAAAATTATTGTACTTATAATTGGGAAAAGAGAGAAAGAACAAGCTCATATGATTGTTGGTGCTGGCAAAATCTATAGGGCAAACCTGCAGATTGGATTTTCAGCTAAACATTGAAGGTTGGTATTACGACAGTCAGACCTCTTCAGGGCAGGCCAGATAGGCTGGTGACTCAGATTCAGTCAGGGTATGTAGGTAGTAGTCTTTTTTTTTAGGACTGGGGAAAATTAATATCTCATGGTTACCAGGCTGCCTGACGCCTGAGAATGGAAGTCTTTCCAATTTATTGAGGCTACCTAAATTCCCAGAACACTGTTTTCTGAGAGCCAAATCCCCATAGGAATTAACTGTTGAATATCTCATTGTTCATGTCATCTAGAGCTAGGAATTACAGTTAGTTAATTCAGTAAAAAAATAAATAAATATTTCTTGAAAGTTTGAACTGTGCACTGAAATGTATAACCATTATTATTTCCTAAGCTCATTCCTCCCTATCCTTTGTGTTTTCTTGATATTTGATACATTTAGATTTGGAGTTATAAAGTCTATACCTTTGAGGTGATTCTGTGCCTCTCTCTTTTTCTTTCTTGTCTTTTTCTGTATTATCTTACCTGTCTGGTGTCTTACAGACTTAAACTGTGGCTACCATGTCTTCACTATGAATATTTACATTTGATTGTGTTTAGTTTTTGGTGACATTTACTAACATAAAATAACTTCTCTGATGCCTTAAACTTTTTCTTGTTTGTTTCACCTGTCCCATATTTAATTTTGGTCATGCAGTGTCCTTGTAATTGTTTTTATATTGTAATATTGTTTCATGGAGGTGTAATATGTATTCAATATAAAAGAAATGTATTTAGTTCAAAGATTGTCTTCCTCTTGGAAGAGTTTATTCATTTCTATTGATCATTTCACTTATAAATTTGTTTTTCTATCTTTCTTGATAATTATTCTTCCTTTCAGGGGTCTGTAACCTATATTTTTGAGTTTATTTTTATTTTTTCCAGCACCTATTTTGTTTGAATGAGCAAAATCTGTTTTCACATTTTTAAAGCATTACCAAAAGGAAAAAGAAAAACATGTGACAGGGACCATATGTGACCCACAAAGCTTAAAATATCTACCATATGGTCCTTAATAACAAAATGTTTGCTGACCCCTGCTCTTTTTATTTCAAAGCATACTTTCATCAGATGCTGTCCCTCCTTGCTCATCTTTACTCTGGACTCATCCAGTTGCTGCTACAGGTGATTCTTGGGCATAGGGAGTGGGGGTTCCCTTCACCACATGTCATGGCTGGAACTGACTGTAAGTGCCAGGGAACTGATGCCTCCTGGCAGCAGGCCTCCATCACAGGCATTATAGGACTGATCAGTGGCTACACATCCAGCCCCTGCTGTTGGGTGGGATTGTTCTGAGGCATTCATTTGATCTACACCAGCTTTCTCAGCTCTTCATTGTGACCAAGCTCCAGCTGACTTCAGTGGTAGTGTGCTTGAAGATGGGTATTTTATAGTTTCTTTCAATCTCTTCTCTGACTCCCTCTCTTCCTTCTCAGCGTCTCCTGATATTACCTTCCAATTAAGCTGCCTACACTTCACCCATGTCTCATTGCCTAAACTATTCTTTAGTGCAAATTTTGTATTTTTCTTGCCTCCTTGAATTTTCACAGTTTTAATATCATGTACTAGTTAAAGCATGCATAAATTAAATATGTATAACTTGAAAAGAGAGACTTGCATTTTACATATTCTTGGACAAACATGATTCAAAATATTTCATGACATTAACCTTTAGTCACAAAATTCAAAGACACATTTTAAATATTTTGTACTTAATTTTCTGTACAACTTATTTTTCTTCACAATGCTCACATAAGTGACCCATGTTTATCTAACTATTAAGTGATGTTAAAGTTAACACATACTTTATAGTTTTCATTTTTAACTCAGTTTTTTTTTGTTTATTTGTTTGCTTTTTGTTTTTGTGGTAGTGGAGATTGAACCCAGGGCCTTATGCATGCTAGGCAAGCATGCTACCCCTGAGCTATACCTCAGCCCCTGAGTCTTCTCACACTTACATTTGTGTGTCTCTGACTGGCAACTTCATTTTAATTTTTTTCTCTGTCAAATTTTTCCATTAATTCACTCAAAATGAAATTTTGTTTTCAAATAACTGGAATAATTTTTTTTTTCCAGATAAAGATAATAGTGCTGCTTCTTACTCCTACACTGGGCAAATAGGCAATTTCACCTCGAGATATTTCAATATCTTTACTCATCAAGTAGAATCAAAATAACATAATTGATATAAAAAAGAAATTCAGGAGCTAACAATGTGTGACCTTTCTAAAGAATATCATGCACAAAAGTTAAACATTTTAAAAAATAAATAGAAGACTGATAGACATTTTCCCTCTGCCTCTTCCAGGTGTCCCTATCGTTTAGCATTGCAAGTGATGGCATTGTAAATTTAGTCACATTTTTCCTAGCTGTG
This sequence comes from Sciurus vulgaris, assembly GCF_902686455.1. Lineage (NCBI taxonomy): Eukaryota > Metazoa > Chordata > Mammalia > Rodentia > Sciuridae > Sciurus > Sciurus vulgaris. The sequence goes on from NC_136464.1 coordinate 44,448,189, forward strand.
ACCAAAAGGCCTGACAAGAACAATGTGGAGGAGTAAAAGTTTATTTTGAGGTTCAGTCTGTGGTCAGTGGACTCCATAGCTTTGTGCCAGAGGTGAGGCAGAACATCATGGCAGAAGGGAACGACTGAGAAAAGCAGCTAAGAAAATGGCAACAAGCCAGTGGAGAGAAAGCACTACTTTCCACAGACAAAATATAAACTCCACCCACAGTGGCCTACTTCCTTTAGCCACACCCTACCTGCCTATAGTTACCACCCAATTTATCAGTGGATTAACCCATGGATTAGATTACATCATTTCACCTCTGAAAATTCTTGCATTGTCTCAAACACTTCTTATTCTTGCAGAAGGAGAAATTTATGTACTGCCTTTATTTATAGCAGGAGTTCTCAACCATGACTGCACTATGGAAGCCCAGGTGTTTAAAAAACAGTATAGAAACCTGGATTTCACCTCCAGAACTTCTTTTTTTATTGGACTGGTTGTGGCCTGAACCCTGGGACTTTGAAAAGCTTCCCAAGTGATGTTAATGCGAAGCAAAAGCTAACAATCACAGATGGCATCAGCTAGGACTTCAGGGATTCCTTGGGGCTTTGATATTCCTGGTTTGAATATTTTTTAAAATTTTTAAAAATTTGTTTTAATGAGTTATACACCACAGTAGAATGCACTTTGACACAGCATCTATAATGGAGTACAATTTCTCATTATTCTGGTTATATATGATGTAGAATCCCACTGGTAGTATAGTTATATATGTTCAGAGGGTAATGTCTGGTTCCTTCTACTATCCTTCCTACCTCCATACCCCCTCCCCTCCCTTTACTTCCCTCTACCTAATCTAAAATAACTCTATTCTTCCCTAGCCCCCCACCCCATTGTGAATTAGCATCCACATATCAGAAAACATTTGTTTTTTTCTTTTTTGGGGGGGATTGGCTTATTTCCCTTAGCATGATTTTCTTCAGTTCCATTCATTCTTCCTTAAGACTGTTTGAATATTTTATATCATAAGAAAAAAATGATGTGTATAATTTACAGTATAGTCTGTGTATTCAAATTATTTCACATAGCTGACACTGCCCTTTCTACCATTGATAGATTTCTAATGAAGCAAACTTGACCAATAGGGAGCTTTGTTCCTCTTCTGAAACATTTCTTCCCCTTGTGTTTTTTCTTGGAAGAACCTGCATGTTCCTAGTCCTTTCTGTGGCCAGGTACTTGCCTGTTGTCACATTGTGTAACAAGAGGGTGCACCTGTATGACTCAGTGCTGCCATCCTGAGCATAAGTATCCCAAGAGGATTTCTATCACCTCTGCTGTACCATGATTGTTGAGCCCAAATACAGGCAGATTTTTAAAAGGCTGTTCCTTTAACTACTTTCCCTCCTCAAGCTCAGCATCTTCTCCATCTGTCTCTAACTCTGTCCCTGTGTCTCGCTATCTCTCTCCTTTTCTCTCTTTCTCTCACTGTATCCTAAGATAAGTCTTTATAGACTGAAGAGGATAATGGTTTTTCCAGAAGTGTGTCCACTAATTGTTTGATCATTTAAAGTAAAAGTTGTTCCAGAGTTTCCTTTGTAGAGAAGTTTAAGACACCTATACCATAAGAAAGGCACTAGAACACCTTTCTTGTGTCTCTGTGTATATGGGAAGTGCAGTGTTGTCATCAAACCCAAATCTTATAAAAGCAGGTAGAAAATGTCTTCACAATTCTTTGCAAGGTTGCAGATATTCCTTCACTTTGATGGTGATTTTCCAGTCAACACTGTTGAAATTTTTCATACCTACCTATCAAGATTTCCTGATTATTAATGCAAGTGAAGTTTCTTTTCTTTTATTCCTATTTTGTTCATTTCAGTGGCAATCTGGGAATTGGGAGATAATTGTGGCTGCTCTCCTACACTAGTGTGACTAGTGATTTCCTGTGGAGCAAATTGAATGGTCAGAGTGCTCTAGTGAGAATGGTATTTTACCAGTGAAGACAATGATCATGGGTTCATCCTTAGAGAATGGTCTGTTGTAACCTCAGAGGAGCTGCCAATCAAGGTAGCTTTACCAGATCACATACATGGATAGTGTTGGAGATAGAATTTCTACTCCCACCCTCTGCCATCTGTGTATTCAAATTATTTCACATAGCTGACACTGCCCTTTCTACCATTGATAGACTTCTAATGAAGCAAGCTTCACCAATCATGAGAGTTGACCTGATGGGCACAGATCGTTGGTATACAGATCAGCCCCTGATGTGAGATGGACCAATAAGGACCCTCCCCAGGACATTCACAACAAAGAGGAGTCTCAATCCTCTCTCTCTAGTGATAAAACTTGGGTTAGGAGGAAGGAGTATTATCAGTGACCTCAGTGCCTACCATGTGGATGAATCCAGGTGACAAACGGTGCTATCAAGCAGGGAAGGAACAAGACTCAGAAAAGGTCCCAGGCATGTCCAAGTCTTAAAAGACCAGTTTCCTTATCAAATCCTAATTTCTAATTCTTATGTCAGTCAGTAAATTTTTCTTTCACCTAAAATACTTTGAGCTGGGTTTCTCTTATTTCTAAACCAAAAGGCCCTGGTTAGTAATTGCACTAAAGCTGTAATCAGAAGATGTTGAATGTGAGACCTCGCTCTGACCCTACAAATTTATAGGCATTCCTCTGAAATGACAATAACCCCAGTCCAAAGAAGATGAGAAAATTCCTTCTGCAGTGTCTAGTATATAATAACACAAGAGAATAGCATCTGGAAATGTAGAAATTAGTCACCTTCCCCGCTTTTCCTCCCCACAGCTCTCCACTCACCATGAAATCCCAAACACGGTGCCATTGTTTGTTTGTTTGCTTGCTTTTCCTTTGCTTTCTGTGAAAGGGCCTTCTGTACATGTTTAATTTGGGGATTCAACATAATATCACTTGAGTCATAAATTACATTATTAGAGAAAAATAGAGAAGCAAGCATTTCTGATATTTCCCTTGCCCTAGAATCCTTCCATTTCCCTGCTTCTGAACACCTACATACTTTTTTAAAATATGTCATCACATACATGACATATGCCTAGGGATTTAACTAATCTATAGATAACTAACATGTCCATCTAATTCAGCTATTCAGAACCAGGAAGTAAACTCTGGCAGAGTTTGAGAATACCCACAGAAGTCAGACCATGTAATATTCAACAGAAAAATAAAAGACTATTTCACTTTATTCAATTTCAACAATCCCCTTAAACATCTTGACAAAACCAACACCTTCTATTGATCAGTTTAGTGTGCCATTCTACTCCAGAGGAAAATGGTAATAAAATGAATGACATTAAGTGTTCAGGGACCCCATCACAATATACTATATGTGACAGATCCCTCTGTGCTCAGAATGCTCCACATTTATAAATAAAAATCCTCTAGCCATCTTCCTAAAATCATTCTTTGCTATAAAATTATACCTGTGTGATTTTATATTTCAAATTCTCATCTTGTTCTTGTTTGTGCATTTGCCTCCTGCTTCCACTTCGATGAGGGTGATATATTTATATCCTCACTTTGAGTCCAGAGACAGCGGAAAGAATTGGATAAACACACCAGGGGCCTGACAAGGCCAGACAGTGCCTCCCTCTGTTCCTGTACACTGCCTTCTATTACGGAAATGGAACTCATCCTTGGAAAAATATTTATTTCCTGCTTTTGGGTACCTCAGTGTCTTTATGATACTCTACCAAAATTCCATTAGGTAATAAATTAAAACTAAGGCAATGAAAATGACAAGCAGGCCTGGGTATCTCAGAAAACCTGTGTTCAATTAACATGGATCCTCATTGCCTTGCACATGGATGTAAACACCTTGATATAAACTGTGTTCTTTGCCTACAGATCTTTGGAAATAAAAATAGGGGCCTGTGATCAAGTAGATAGTTTTGTTCAGGTTTGATGTCTGTTAACAGATTATATTTGTCTACTGAAAGAAATGTATCTCTCTGAATAGCAAGTCTCCACTTTTTATAAAATAGGAATAATAATAATGAATAATAATAACAACATATAACAGTGGGTTTAGGGCAAAAATGAGATCAGTCATACAAAATGAAATCTAAAACATTTTTGCAAATATATTTTGAAATCAAACCAACCCAAGAAACCTTTCCATAGGGTCACTGATACTGTCTTCAAGAAAAATAGCCTTAGCAAGACAAATGTCACAGTGCTGCTTCTTTGCGGGAAGAGGGGAAAGTTAAGCCACATAATTAGACACCCATGTGTTTTTCCCTCTACTCAATGTCTCATTTCCCACTGATGTTTGAATGACCTAAGAACAGTTCTCAGCTGCTAATGGAAGAGAGGTATTGAGGTAACTGCCGTAAAAACACCTGCTCATCCCTCTGCAGTTTATAGATGTGACAGAGCTGTTATTCATAATGATCCCAGAATCAAGAGGCAATGCCCCATACATCAGTCAATTGGAATTCTTTCTTGGCATGGAGTTCACCGAGGGAGCTCTTGAGACTCCTAAGAAAGCACTTTAGAATTGATTACGTGCTGGCTTGACAATCTGCAACAGGGGACATTAGAAAAGCAGAGTGGTTATTCTATAACCCAAACACCAAAAATGCTCTTTTATCTGTTCCACACCCTGCACTGGCTCCCATATGGAGCCTGATTCTTCTGGATGATGTAGGAAGCCTTTTCCTCTGGCCTCATTCCCTCCCCTCTCGTGGTACTGCTCCTACCCACCTCCACACCAGGCTGGCTCCCCCATTTCTATGCACCTCTGGCCTATAGGGCACGGAAAGGGGGAAGTTTTTATGGTGTGTACCACACAGCTCTGTATTTCAATATCTCTATTATTCCCTTTTCCCAGTAGGAAGTAAATAAGTGCTGACAAAGCAGCCTGCAAGAACTGTATATTCTATTTCAATGTGAAAAGAACAATCTCCTAAGACAGTTGAGACTAGACAGCATAACTTTTTTTTTCCTGCTATGTGGCTGTCAGGAAGGTCGTTGGGCTGCTCTAGTTTTCAGTGGGAAGTAAATCTAGTTTACAGACCACCAGGCAGCTGTCTTTGACTCCAGGATCCTTTCTTATGTCATAATTTGAATTATCCTCATGCTGTACAAGACAAGGATGTGGACATTTAACTGTTTCATACCAAACTGAGCTAGGCAGTCATTTATAAAATATGTAAGACTGTGAGAGTGCCAGGGTATGATTCACAAAAACATTAATCTTGGGTTAATATTTTGAAGCATGCCATATTTTTAAAAGATAAGTTTAATGTCGACTACTAAAAATTTCCTTTCTAGTGTTGAAAACAGCAGAGAATACTGTTCATTGAATCAATATTTAGAAAATAAAGACATATATTCCATTATGAGTGGAAGAAACTTCTCAGTAATTTGGAAACAGTTGTTAAAGAAGATTATTGCTCAGCCTGTGATCGTCTTACATTTTTAACAAAGCTATTTTGGACTAAGCTAGAGAAGCATTTCAAGTTTAAGCGAAAGGTTAACAATATTTGACTCAGAGGGTTGCTGTAAAGATCAACTCTAAATCTAGAATATATGGACACTTCCTAATGTTATGGAATATAAGAGGAGTACTTTAGCTGTTTCCATATCATATTCTTTGATTTATTTCAAAGGCTTTCTCTCTCAGAGAGAATTTGAGTCTCTGTGTAATGGAACCGAGACATATAACAATGTATCTGGTGGGTCTTATCACAGATGAGAAAAAAATCTGTCAAAAGTTTTGCAAAACTCTAAATTTAGATGATTTAATGCATTTTTACTGACCAAAAAAAACTGAGTCTTTCGCTGTTCCTGAATTCATCATTTTGACCTCTAGGTGGAATGTATGGTAGAGGTGGTGGATCTTTGCCTTTGTAGTTTTACCATGGCTCCTTAGATCCACTGTGGTTGGGGACCTCTCTGCTCTTCTGGAGTCTGAGGCTCTGTTCATCCTTAGCTGAGGCTGCAACCCTGCAAACAAGATGCTCAGTGTGTTTCTCTGGGTTGCTGATGCATGCTATCCACTCTGGTCAGCAGAAGAGTTCTTTTCCCTTTCTTTCTTTTTTTCCCTCCGCCTTCCCAGACATTATTTTAATGAGAAACATGTAGGAGGAGTTTAATGTCAGAGAGCTATTGAGTATATGGACTTCTGAGGGGTTAAGGAGAACAGGTGGTAATGGTATAAAATGGTAGGTGGCCTGGAATGCACAAAGAATAATTAGAAAAGATTCAAACTAACCTCAGACATTTCAATCCTGAGGGACAAAGAGCAGAAGGCTTAGAAAAAAACAATCTTATAACCAAGCCCAATGGCATACATCTGTAATCCCAATTACTTAAGAGGCTGAGGCAAGAGGATTGCATGTTCAAGTTCAGCTTCCACAACTTGTCTCAAAACAAACAACAGCAACAACAACAACAAAAATCTTGACTTTAATCCTAATTAACTAGCTGTATGACCTTGGGAAGACTTTAAATCTCATTTCCCCCCAAACTGGAAAAATGCAAGTTCCTAGCTGGTGGAACAACTGGAAATGACCTACCCTTGTTCTTGGTACAAAGTTAACACCTTCTGAAAGTCAGTTTAATATTCAGCCTTCCAGTCAACCACTATAATGATGATATACTTCCATTTTTAACCAATATTGATCCAGGAAGAAATCTAGGTTTGATCAACATTTCTCCCTTACAATAGGCTAAATATTGGCTTTCATAATTTCATGCATGAATTCTAATAATTTTTTATTAATTCTTTAATTTTTATAGAGTGTAAATATCTATACTCCTGCATGGATTGACATTTAAAATATTCAAAGGTGATTATCCTTCTCTGTGAGGTTTCATCCTTCTAGGGTATATTGACCTAGTTGTATCAAAAGAAAACATCAAATCTTGAAGCCATGTTTTCCTTCTCTCCCTCTCCTCCATAGACACTCTAGTTTATTGGTACTTTATTAAAGAATACTTTCCAGGTTATTCTAAGTATGCTTGGAAATGCGAAATTCAACTGAACTTCTATTACCACTGATGCACTCAAAGAGCATATTAACTTTTTCAGGCACACTGTGATGCAATGTGAGTTCTAAATCAGTTAAATTTCTGGAGTTTTTCACATTCTTGTATATCTTATATTTGGGCAATTGATTTTTTTTTTTTTAACTTAGAAACTGCATTTATACCTAACTTGGTTAGAGTGCATTTATTAAATTCATCAGATTTAGCTTCATAACTTCAATCTGCTGAGAAATTTTAGATCTCAGATTTGATTGTTCTATATTCTATATTTCTTCTACCTTTGTCACCTCAAAAGTTATAAGCATGCCATGCTTTTTATTCAGGCATTTATTAAAGTATTATCCGCAACTTCTAGTTAAATCTGATAAATAAAATATAATTTTTGTTTCTTTTCCTTTCTAAATATCTGATGGAATGACAATTGAGGGAGACACTGTCTGAATCTAAAAGGGCAAAGAAAAGAGGAGAGTGATGTCAGTAAATTGGTGGGAGAAGAGAATGGATGAAAGATCCCTGTGTAGTGGCACATGTTTGTAATCCCAGAGGCTCAGGAGGCGGAGACAAGAAGATCAGGAATTCAAAGCCAGTCTCAGCAACTTAGTGAGGTCCTAAGCGGCTCAGAGAGACGTTGTCCCTAAATAAAATACAAAACAGGGTTGGGGATGTTGTTCAGTGATGGAGTGCCTCTGAGTTCAATTCCTGGTAAACACCCCTCACCCCCAAATAAAGAAGGATGGATGGAAGAAACTCATTCGGAGTAGAGAAAGTGGAAACTGAGCTGTTTGAAAGAAGGCTGTCTATAGGAGATGATGTCATTACTGATGCACAATCTCAGAAAGGTTCTTGAGCTACTCTGGGGAGCTGTAGGCAGGTCTGTGACTGGAAAACAAAAGTGTACTTTAAATTGTACAAAAAGGTCAATTTGATTTTCGAATTCTTTTCCTCTTTTCTTCCATCCTGGTGATTACCCCTTTACCTTCTAGCTATGTGAAATCCATACTATTTGCCTTTCTTCTTCTTGTATATACTCCAGTTGACCAGTATTATATTAAAGTACATCTCTCAGAATATTCCGATTCCATGACACTTACTTTCAGAGTAATCGAAGAAGAGGTCTTGGATTTGGGAATACTGCTAGCGATTAAGGGTGGAGGTGCCGTACTGAAAGCAGAAGGAAGCATGGGAAATTATTGGGTTGGATGATGAAAGCATCCCCAATGCCATTTTTGGCTCAGATTTGAAGGGTGCAGTAAGATCTCCCTCTCCCATCTTTTCCAGAGGGCTGCCTACTACAAAAGAAAATATTTAGAAACTCTGACACAGGGTCTCCATTGAGGTTTCCAGCACTGCACTCACAAGTGAATGAATAGTCAAGAGTAAAGAAGTACAGAGAAATCTGTGTTGGATGGGGACCAAACAGTGGAAGGGAGAGAGAGAGAGAGAAAGAGGAAGGGAGGAAAGAAGGAAGAAGTAACTTTTTTGGGTGAAGTAATTTTTTAGCAGAGAACACAAGTGCATAACATTTCAAGGATGTCTATTTCTATTATATATCCATCTATATTACCCCGAGAGAGAAAATATAACTTACTGAATCCATGAAGCACAGAAATACAGGGCACTACAAAAAGAAAAACAAAGCATAAGAAAGAGTGCACAAATTTTAAAATGCAGTAGAAAGTTTGAAAGGAATGAAAAGATATTGTAGAAAGTAGAGAACAATAGCCAAACCTTGTTGCACAACTGACAAGAGTTCCATAAAGGGGACGAAGAAAAAGGGGGTAGAGATTAAATAAATAATACTGGATAATTTCCTGAATAAAAATTCCAAAACCACTGTGGAAAAATGAAACAAAATATGCAGTTCAAATAAATATAAAAGTAACAAGGGAAAGTAACATGGTAATTTAGTACCCTGAAGATAAAAAGAACTCTTCAAGGAATCCCAGAGCAGGAAAGAAACAGCAGGCTTCCCAGAGGACTTGAAAGTCACATGTCCCTGACCTTGTGTTGGGTTTTCTGGGAGACTGGAAGTAAGAGGATGGTGGAGGAACACTTTCAACATTGTAGGTGATGTCCAACCCAGAATTTTAATTTTACAAAACTAACAGTGAAATCATGAATATAATCTTTCTTGGTAAAATATAATTTTTCTTGGTAAAAAATTACCAAGGATTTATTCTTGGGAAGTATGACCCAAGAAAGTGAAAACTCTGGGATGGGACGATCTAGGCTACCTCAGCTGAGCCCAATTTAGACTGAAATGATGTCTCCTGCTCCCCAGTGCAAAAGAGAAAGCCTCAGCATATAATGAGTCTCAAGCTTCAGTTCATGCTAAGTCCACTAACATGCTCTTAATATAGTGATTATCAACAGAGCCAATATTTTTCCCTGCCCCACAGACATGTAGGCAATGCGTGAAGATATGTTTGGTTGCCACAACTTGGGGAGCAGGGGTGCTTAGTAGCACCCCTATCCAGATAGGGCAGAGGGTGGGGATGCTACCACACATCAGCTTTCCACAGCAAACAATCATCCAGCCCACAACATACTGAAAGTTGGAGAACCCTGAATTAACCTAGCTGAGTCTCATAGACAAGTACAATGTCAAGGGGGGAGAAAAGTCCAACAAGAAGCTAGAGCAAGGTGCAGATATATTCACAAGAGAGTGAAGAATTGGATGGATAATGTGATTTACTATATCATGCTATAATTGATTGAAAATTCCTTTCAAAGAAAGTAGACAACTTTTTCCTGGGAAATGGGCATGGTCTTTACTTCCTAGAAAGGAAATTAGTGATTATTATTGCATTTCATCAATTCCATGATGCATACTTCTATTTCATGTTCTAATATCTCTGAAGTAACAATGTGTCTTAAGTTCAATATGGTAAGTATTTATCATATTTTAATTGTCATTTTAAATAAATCTAAATAGAAAATGAATGAGTCTCTTACCTTTAGTGAAACACCATCCAATGCTTTTTGTGTACTTGTCCCATGATAGGCAATAAATTTAAAAGAACCATTAGAGGTAAAAATAATTGCATGTTATAGATACAGGTGTGGACCAGAACCTTCCCTATCTCTATACAGAAGTGTCTGCCCTTTTCACACAACTTGTAAGAGACAGAGCCATGATACAGACATTCATCTGTCAGGTTAAAAAGCCACATTTGATAGCTCTAGGTATGGTGTAACATTGTGGGAAAATATATGGGTTTCGGTCAATGAGGGTAAATGAAATAATGAATGAAAATATTTGGAGTATAATTTGGCATATAACAAATACACAATAAGTGGTCATTCTCAATAGTATATTCTTGGTACCATGATAACTGTTTTATGTAATTTGTTCTATTTAAATCTCCCTATCTTCAATGAGATGTAATGAGAGACTTTTTTCAATATGGCATCAAAATAGCAAGAGATTGAACAATCCAAGCTGACAGTGGTGCATATGTGGTAGGGAGTGGCATTTTAAGCACATCTGTGGGGTAGGAACTGCAACTCTTGCCCTTCCCTTTTGCTTGGTAGCACATTTTTTTCTTAGAATCTCTCAGCATGCATGAGCAATACTGGGGAACTATTCTTCTACTTAAGCATGAAACTGTGCAACTTTTGCATCAGATAGTTTCCCTTCATTTTTTTATATTTAAGACAAGGAAGTTAAGAGGAAGCAGTGGACTAACAGAAAGAGAATAGACAACAGTGCCTGTCCGTGCTAAAACTTACAGGAAATACTGACAAAAACAGTGCACACCCAATTGTTATTCTTCTATTTGCTTCTTGGTGAAATGCTCCAAATCAACAGTCAAACTATTAAATTAAGCCATAAGAACCCTTATAGCCAATCTGAGGAAAATGTTAGCTAAGCATAACACTCCATTGTCTATTGGTCCATATTAATTTAGTGTGAAATGATTGCATAATCTTGGTTAAGTTAGACATTGTTCCATCAATGTAAACTGAAGCACTTGACCTCTTTCCTGCCTTGAATATTCAGTGGTTTTAAGTGGATAACTCTGGAAAGCAGCAATGATTTTGAAATTTAGTTCATCTTATTAGGCATATTGCCAAAAGTCGAACTTATGACTTCATAAAGTTAAAACTCACTTTATTAGGTGGACAACTTGAAATCATAGAAACTGTATCTTGGTTTTTTTTCATCTGAAAAAAAGGGGATTCTAATTATGTACTGCTAATGTATTGTATACATTCTTTGAAATAACACCTGCAGAGTGACAAACCATGCAGGCACAGAAACTATCCTTCATGAAGTGCCACTGACACATATCTCACAATGTGTAAGACGCCTGACAACTGTCAACTAAATTTAGCCATCTGATATTTTTGTTTTCCTCTAGGATTTAGGCTTAACGCACATTTTGCTTAACATGTATGTACAATCAGTGCAGCTTTTTTGAAGTTCAGAAACACATTCATAAGGTAATGGTGAAGTCAGCATTTATAAAAAGAGGTTAAAAAAAACCCTTGTGAAATATTTAAAGAAGACAAATGAGTAATACTTTAGCTGGCTTCAATATTTATTCCTCTAGAGCAAATCTTACATCAAAGCTCCCATTAAAATTTCCTCTGAGCATCTTATATATTAGTTAATATGAAAACGCAATATTTTCTTATACTTTAAATTGTCATGAATATAAATACATATTATTGTAAATAGATAGACCATGGTAATTGACTGCATTTATAAAGGGAAAAAAAAATCACATAACAATAACCTTCTATTACAACGGCTGTGTAGGGAAGAAAATCTTATGCTACTGTATAGTAAAGAGCAAAAATGTATTTAGCAATGAAAGATAGGAGGAGTCACAGATAAAAGTTAAAAAGAGGGAGGTCCCTTTCTGCTCCCTTGATGAATGTTGCAGCCATAACCTAGGCTTGTGTCTTTGCAAGGAAATCAAATTCATTTCTAGCACATTTCTAGTTTGGGGTTAGCATTTTAAGAATGTGACTTGGATCCTCTGACTTTCCGGCTGGGGGGGGGGTATGTGTATACCAGTGAGAACTTAAAATTCATTTTAATGAAGCTTAGGACCACAGCAGTAAAAGTCCTGAACCATCATAGAAAGTGCCTGCCCAGGCTGGGGAGATAGCTCAGTTGGTAGAGTGCTTGCCTTGCAAGCACAAAGCCCTGGGTTCGATCCCCAGTACTGCAAAAAAAAAAAAAAAAAAAAAAAAAGGTGCCTGCACTCCGTTAGAATGATTTCCTCTCATTTTGCTTGTATTTTGTCTTTTTCTATCGCGACCTTTAGGTACATACACAATCCCAACATTGTAGGAAATTAGAGAAAGAAGTGACTGATATCACATTTATATTATTATAATAAAGCCTCAAGTTATTGAGAAAAAATTTTTTTGATTGATTTAACTTTGTGTATGGAGCTGACATAGTTTGCTAATAGGAGAGTGATTGAATCATGAGCCCAGGAATACCTGTTTTTCAGAACTTTCTTTAAAATTTCAGAGGGTATTATAATGTCATGGTAGTCTAATATTGACTATATAATCATCAACCAGTTTTGGAGTTGGATTCAGAGATGGTGGCATAGAATGGTGAGGAGCAACCTTAAATTTAGAGATCAAAACTAGATTCTAGTCTTGAATTTGTGACTCTGGACCAGTTGCATAACCTGTCCGGGTGACACTGTGATTCTGTGATTCTCCATCCTCCATGCACCTCGCAATCACCACAGTCTGCAAGTAATGCCAACGCCCACCAACTCCCCAACCATTAGACAATCAGTACCAGGAAGACATGAGTTTGCACACTTTTAAAACATCCCTCAAGTCGTTTTAGTGGAAGACAGAATTAATACCACCATGCTGCCTGATTCCTAAAACCCTCTCTAAGCTACTTGTCAGTGTAGGAGGAAATTTCTACTTCTTCCTCTTTTTATTTCTAGCTACGCACTTTTTTATTTTACCCATCCCTTCTTGTGTTTTCCTTTGTACTTGATGTAATCAGAAACTAAGTCCTAAAGTTGTAAGCCCATTTGTATGATGTGTAGCAGTATCAATCTAAAGGTTTTATAAAATCAGGTAAAATTTTAAAATCAATATTTTCTACTCAGGAAGGCAAAGTGCTGAGATCACTTCTGTTTCCAGAGCTGAGCTCAGTTCAAGACAAACCAGAGTTATTTGGGGAATGGAAGGGGATTTCCATCACTGTTGTTAGGCTATCTTCTGAGTCTCCTGATGAAACAATTTCCGTGGGAAAAGGAAACATGACCATTTGATAGAATAACTATTTCCTATTGAAAGGTCTTTAATTTTCTTTAAATTTATTGCTAAAAGTAGATTACTTTTGTTATACTGTTGTTTCTGCACTGTGCTTGTGAAAGACACAGACCCTACACAGGAAGAATACCTCCATCCTACTGGAGAAACCCTGGGGTACATGCCATTTTATTCCAAAGGATAGAGTCTATGTTGACAACCTGGAATAATGCCATTTTTGGTGTTCATCTCTGGAGATTAGCAAATTATAGGCAAGCTGTGATTGGTGGATAAAATATAACCATCTAATGTGCTGCAATTGACACCTGGTAGATAGATTTTTTTTTGGTATGTGATTGCTTATAAAATTCTTGTAGATAAAATCCCTAATAAAGACCTCACTTTGTTATTTATTTTTGCTTAACTTTACCAAATTTACTGCAACCACTCATCATCTACTTCATTAATTTCTTTAGAGCTAAGAATGAATATACCAAAATTAATCAACTGATTACAAATTCCTTAGTTCTATGCAGCATAATCCTCATTCTTTTGGTTCTTTTAATGGGAATTGAGCATTAGACTCATGGGACTATGCTGTCAGTACTGACTAGGTGTTAAGTAGAGACAGACCTACCTGTCTTCACTGCCTCTAGGAAGTTTTCAGGAAGGACAAAATTTCATTCATTAAGTATCTGGATCAATTGGAAGGTGAATAGAATTTTGTCTGGTCAACCCCTTGAGGAATTCACATTTTTATTGCCTCAATCTCCCTCCAGTGGTTCTTTGGGGAATCAGGAAAAATTCAATTTATCAACCCTCCACCCTGATTATGTAACCACCCAGAGATCAGGTAATTGACTCATTCTTTCATTTGAAATATTTACGAATATGTACTGTTTCAGGCACTGTCACACATCCAGGGAATAAACAAAACAGTGTTCTGGGATTTAAGCGACAGAGAGAGGTCAAGTAGTACCAAAAATACTCAGACCAAAAATTAAAAATAAACAAGCAAAACAAAGATGGTTCCAAGGGGAGGGAGAAAGTGCTGTTTCTTTTATACTGTGTTCAAGGATCTCCTTTCTGGCACAGTGACCTTTGAGAATACTTGAAGGAAATCAAGCTAGTGTGTGTGGAAAAGTTTTCAAAACAATAGTAAGAGAAAGTGCAAAGGCCCTGAGGCACAAAAGCCCTTGGAATGTTTAGGAAGTAGCAAGAAAACTGAAATGACTGGTACAGAACAATGAACAACCAGTCTGCAGATGAAAATCCAGGTCAATGAGGAATAGGTCATTGAAATTCCATAGCGATGATAAAAACTTTGACCTTCACTCTGAAAGCTATTAGAACTTACTGAACAGATCTTATGACTGTTTTCAATAATCAGTCTGATGGCCATATGAAAAAAAGGTGGGGCAGGGAAACCAGTTTGGAGGCATAGTGCAAGCTCTCACATAAGAGAAGATAAGGGTTTGGTATGGTAAAGTGAGAGGGATGTCGTATCAAGCAGTCAGATTCTGAATTCATTCTGAAGAAAGAACAGAAAACTTACTGATGGCTTTGGTTAGGTATAAGAAAAGAGAAAAAAGTCAAGAATGGCTATCAGTGTTTCTGTAGACCATCAGTTTGAGTTCTGTTATGGAAATAGCTCAGGTTTGGGAATGAGAAAGAACAGTACCAGTCAAGTGACTGTAGATTACTTTTATAAGTGCTATAAGCCTTAGCTTCTTGAAAGGTATATTAGGGATAATTATTATAACATTCTAGTGCATCTTTGGATTTGAATTAAATAATAACTACAACTCTATTAAACTCGCTATTTTTTTCATCTTATTTTTTATAACAACCCCAGGAGAGAAGGGATATTTTCCTGATTCTATGGATAAGAAAACTAATACATAGAGAGATTTCAAAACCAAGATTTCAAGGTCACACAGAAAAAGATTTGGGATATGAAATCGGGTCTGTTATACATCAAACCCATCCCCAAGCGTTATGCTAAGAACCATAAAACCATGGTGATTTGAACAATACAAAAAACTGAGGACATAGTATAGTAACATACCAGTCCTCCTTAATAAAACTCACATGTTCTTTGATTTCTCACAACATCCTACCAGTTTCAAGTATTATCTTTATTTTTTTATAAATCAGAACAGAGAGAGCCAAAGACATCAAGTAACTTGTCCATACAACAAAGACACTTAGCACACTTTGGCTTAAACTTTGGGTCAACGCCACACAAAGTTATCAGCTTCACTGACTCAAAGATAAATGCAGTGCGCCAAGAGATTCAGTGTGTGCTCCTCCTGTTCATGCAGAGCTGGGCGGGGGTGGGCATCAGGCTGAACGTGGAAATTCTTCTGAGAACCCCTAGAGTTCCCAGGAACAGCAGGTGTAGGCCCACGGAGGAGGCCAAAAAATTAAGTAAGGACTGGCCACTTTCTTTCCTTTACAGATTTCTCTGAAGTTAATATTGTAAGAGGTTAGTCAGCTTCTTTCTGTATAAACAGAATTTATTGCCTTTTTTTTCATTGCTTTCATTTTTTTTGGAGATGATTAAGTATTTATCAGAAGGCATGCTTTTGCAATTCATAAGTATTCTCCTTTGACCAGCAAATCCAACTGTTTCATGCTGAGTGAAAAAAAAATTACAACAGAAAATCTGGCTATTATTCCATCTTTTTTCCCTCAAAGAAATGAGAGGGAAAAAATTACCAACTGTTTCAAAGACAAAAGCTAACTGCATTGGAAGGATTATAAAGAAGAAAAATATTATTTAATATCAAATAACAGTGATAGATGAGTTTTCCCTTGTATCAACCTATCATTATGAACTCCAATATAAATCTGACAGAATGTTTTTTCAAGGATATTGTATTTTTTTTTCTTGATATCCTTTGGACAAAATATCAACAGAATGAAATTAGCTTTTTATAAGCCTGTTGTTAGAAAAGCAGAGATTAAGGCAGTTCCAGATGTAGCAGTGGACAGAATTCCTCTTCACAACAACCCTTGGTCACTTTGATGGAGGAATCCCTTGATTCTGATGGTGAAATGCAGAGCCCCATGAGTTACAGGGCTATTTATGTGACTTCTGCAGCCCCAGAAAAGGCTATAGGAAAACAAGTAGAATGCTAACCAATGGTGGAGATATGATATTTTGATTTCTAGAAAATTAAGGACAAACATATTCATTGAATACCTTCAATGTGCCTGACAAATGACTAAGTATTTACAAGTACTAATTTAATTACCATAGCCCCCGCCAGAGCAAGACTGGTATTTCCGTTCCCATTTTAGAGATGAAGAAACAGTCTCAGATGATTTCTGCTGTGATTAGCCCATGTGTACAAAGGTGTGATTTCCAGGTTGTTGTACTATTTGAAAGTGGCAGAACATGTAAGAGTTGGGGCCCAGTGTCTGGTTCTCTGGCTTTATATAAGCAGTGTGCCCTGGAAATGGATATTAGGACCCTGATGTTTTCTCTTTTCCTCATTTTCCTTTTCAGCCACATGAGCTGTGCAGTTTGTTCCACAATGTGTTCTCCATCATGATGTGCTGCCTACCACAGGCCCAAAAACATTGGGACCAACTGAACATGGACCGAAACCTCCAAAACTGTGTGCCAGAATAAACATTTTAAGTTGATTATCTCAGGCACTTTATTACAGTAAAGAACAACTGACTAACACAATGTCATATATATATATATATAAAATATGGAAGAGAATTGGTGGGCTATATATAGGAATCTGCATGACTCCTATTCATAGCTACTACTCATGGCGATGATGTTAGCATCATACCCTTCCCTTTACACTCTGTAAAATGGAAGTGTGTGTTTTCTAAAAGAATTCAATTTTAAGGAACATTTGTCAAGCATCTAGAATAGTGCCTGACACATTCTGGAGGGGTTTATAAAAGTGTGTGTGTGTGTGTGTGTGTGTGTGTGTGTGTGTGTTCCCTTCATGGAGAATGCTTCTTTCGATTTTACACAGAGCTATCTGAATAGAGTGCTGTGGAACAAACTGTGAGAACTCCTAATGGTCTGTTGATGTTAGGAAGTTAGAGAGGCTAACCTTTAACTTTTCATAGACTTTTTTTTTTTAACCTTAAAGATTTCATTTGGTGCATGCTCTTTTAGAACTTTGACACATATATGCCTAATGTGTATATATTTGTATATACATACGTATATATATATATATATTATATCATATGTCTTATGTCAATATTTAAGGAGATTTTTAAATCATGCAATGCAGGGCTGGGAAGTCCAAAATTCACAGGGGGAGCCAGCAGTCTGGGAGCACTCAGGCGGGAGCACAAGCTACAGCCCACAGAATTTCCTTTTCTTTAAGGAAACCTTATATTTCCTCTTTTAAAAAAATGTGTTCTATTTAGTTATACATGACAGCAGAATGCATTTTGATTTGTTGTACACAGATGAAGTACAACTTTTCATTTCTCAGGTCGTACACAAGGTAGAGTCACACCAGTCATGCAATCACACAGGTATTTAGGGTAATGATGTCTCTCCTCCCACCATCTTTCTCACCCCCAGCCCTTCCTCTCCCCTCATTCCCTTCTGCCCAATCCAAAGTTCTTCCATTCTTCCCTTTACCCCGCACCCCCAATTATGTTTCAGCATCGACAATCAGCCTTTGGATTTTGGGGATTGCCTTATCTCACTTGGCATGATATTCTCTGACTCCATCCATGTACCTACAAAATGCCACAATTTTATTCTTCTTTAAAACCAAGTATAATTCTGTTGTGTATACATACCACAATTTCTTTATCCACTCCTCTATTTCTTTATCCACTCATCTATTGATATTTAGGTTTGTTCCACAATTTAGTCATTGTGAATTGAGCTGCTATCAACATTGACATGGCTGTGTCACTGTAGTATGTTGTTGTTAAGTCCTCTGGATAAAGACCAAGGAGTTGAGTAGCTGGGCCAAATGGTGATTCTATTTCAGGTTTTCTAAGGAATGTCCATAATGCTCTCCAGAGTGACTGCACTGATTTGCAATCCCACTAACAGTGTATGAATGTACATTTCCCCCCACATCCTCATCAACACCGATTATTGCTTGTATTCTTGATAATTGTCATACTAAGTGAAGTAAGATGAAATCTTAGTTTTGATTTGCATTTCACTAATTACTAGAGATGTTGAACATTTTTTTCATATATTTGTTGATCAATTGTATGTCTTCATCTATGAAGTATCTGCTAAATTCCTTAGCCCATTTATTGAATAGGCTATTTGTATTTTTGGTGTTTTTTGAGTTCTTTATAAATTCTGGAGATTGGTGCTATATCTGAAGTGTGTGCTAAAGATTTTCTCACTCTCTGAAGGCTCTCTTTTCATGTTATTGTTTCCATTGCTGAGAAAAACCATTATAGTTTGAATCTATCCAATTTATTGACTCGATTTTATTTATTGTGATTTAGGAATCTTGATAAGGAAGTCTGGGCCTAAGGCAACATAATGAAAATATGGGCCTACTTGTCTTCTGTTTGGTGCAGGGTCTCTAGTCTAATTCCTAGGTCCTTGATCCATTTTGACTTGAGTTTTGTGCAGGGTGAAAGATAGGGGTGTAATTTCATTTCACTGCATATGGATTTCCAATTTTTCCAGAACAATTTATTAAAGAGTCCTTTCTCCAGTGTATGTTCTTGGTGAATTTTTCTAGTATAAAATAACTGTATTTATGTGGGTTTGTCTCTGTGTCTTCTGTTTTGTACCATTGATCTACCTGTCTATTTTGGTGCCAATACCATGCCGTTTTTGTTACTATTGCTCTGAAGTATAGTTTATGGTCTGGTATTGTGATACCTTCTGCTTCACCATTCCTGCTAAAGGTTGCTTTGGCTATTCTGGGTCCCCATTCTTCCAGAGGAATTTCATGATTACTTTCTCTATTTCTATGAGGTATGGCATTGGGATTTCAATTGGAATTGCAGTGGATCCATATAGTCCTTTTGGTGGTATGGCCATTTTGACAATATTAATTCTGCCTATCCAAGAACATGGGAGATCTTTCCATCATTTAAGGTTTTCTTTAATTACTTTCTTTAATGTTCTGTAGTTTTCATTATAGAGGTCTTTCACCTCTTTTGTTAGATTGATTCCCAAGTATTTTTTTTTTTTTTTTGAGGCTATTGTGAATGGGGTAGTTTTCCTAATTTCTCTTTCAGAGGAATCATCACTTATAAATAGAAATATATTCGATTTATGAGTTTCATTTTACATCCTGCTACATGGCTGAATTCATTTTTTTTTAATTGTAAACAAATGGGATACATGTTGTTTCTCTGTTTGTACATGGAGTCAAGGCATACCATTTGTGTAATCATAAATTTACATAGGGTAATGTTGTTTGATTCATTCTGTTTTTTTTCCCTTCCCCTGCAACCTTCCAACCCTTCTTTTCCCTCTATACAGTCCTTCCTTCCTCCATTCTTACCACCCTCCTTATCCCTAACCCTAAACCTAACCCTAACCCTAATACTAACTCCTCCTACCCCCCCATTATATGTCCTCCTCCACTTATCAGCGAGATCATTTGTCCTTTATTTTTCTGAGATTGGCTTATCTCACTTAGCATGATATCCTCCAATTTCATCCATTTGCCTGCAAATGCCATAATTTTATCATTCTTCATGGCAGAGTAATATTCCATTGTATATACATGCCACAGTTTCTTTATCCATTCATCAACTGAAGGGCATCTAGGTTGGTTCCACAATCTGGCTATGGTGAATTGAGCAGCTATGAACTTTGATATGGCTGTATCTCTGTAGTATGCTGATTTTAAGTCCTTTGGTTATAGGCCAAGGACTGGGATAGCTGGGTCAAATGATGGTTCCATTCCAAGCTTTCTGAGGAATTTCCATACTTCTTTCCAAAGTGGCTGCACTAATTCGCAACCCCACCAGCAATGTATGAGGGTACCTTTTTCCCCACATCCTCACCAACACCTATTGTTGCTTGTGTTCTTGATAATCGCCATTCTAATTGGGGTGAGATGAAATCTTAGGGTAGTTTTGGTTTGCATTTCTCTTATTACTAGAGATGATGAACATTTTTTCATATATCTGTTAATTGCTTGTACATCTTCTTCTGTGAAGTGTCTGTTCATTTCCTTAGCCCATTTGTCGATTGGGTTAGTTGTATTCTTGGTGTAGAGTTTATTGAGTTCTTTATAGATTCTGGAAATTAGCGTTCTATCTGAAGTATGAGTGGCAAAGATATTCAATCCCACTCTGTAGGCTCTCTCGTCACATTACTGATTGTTTCCTTTGCTGAGAGAAAGCTTTTTAGTTTGAATCTATCCCAGTTGTTGATTCTTGCTTTTATTTCTTGTGCTATGGGAGTCCTGTTAAGGAAGTCTTATCCTAAGCCAACAAGTTGAAGGTTTGGACCTACTTTTTCTTCTATAAGATGCAGGGTCTCTGGTCTGATTCCAAGGTGTTTGATCCATTTTGAGTTGAGTTTTGTGCAGGGTGAGAGATAGGGATTTAATTTCATTCTGTTGCATATGGTTTTCCAGTTTTCCCAGCACCATTTGTTGAAGAGGCTATCTTTTCTCCATTGCATATTTTTGGCCCCTTTGTCTAGTATGAGAAAATTGTATTTATTTGGGTTTGTGTCTGTGTCCTCTATTCTGTACCATTGGTCTACCTGTCTATTTTGGTACCAATACCATGCCGTTTTTGTTACCATTGCTTTGTAATAGATTTGAAGATCTGGTATTGGAATACCCCTGCTTCACTCTTTCTACTGAGGATTGTTTTAGCTATTCTGGGTTTCTTATTCTTCCAGATGAATTTCATAATTGCTTGCTCTATTTCTGTAAGGTACATTATTGGGATTTTAATTGGATTTGCATTGAATGTATATAGCACTTTTGGTAGTATGGCCATTTTGACAATATTAATTCTTCCTATCCATGAACATGGGAGATTTCCATCTACTAAGGTTTTCTTTAATTTCTTTCTTTTGTGTTCTGTAGTTCTCATTGTAGAGGTCTTTCACCTCTTTTGTGAGATTGATACCCAAGTATTTTATTTTTTTCGAGCCTATTGTGAATGGGGTAGTTTTCCTAATTTCTCTTTCTGAAGATTCATCACTTATATATAAAAATACATTGGATTTATCAGCATTGATCTTGTAACCTGCTACTTTACTGAGTTCACTTATGAGTTCTAAGAGTTTTCTGGTGGAATTTCCGGGTTCCTCTAAATATATAATCATGTCATCAGCGAACAGGGATAGTTTGAGTTCTTCTTTTCCAATTCGTATCCCTTTAATTTCTTTGGTCTGTCTCATTTCTCTGGCTAGAGTCTCAAGAATGATGTTGAATAGAAGTGGTGAAAGAGGGCATCCCTTCCTTGTTCCAGTTTTTAGGGTAATGCTTTCACTTTTTCACCATTTAGAATGATATTGGCCATGGGCTTAGCATAGATGGCCTTTACAATGTTAAGGAATGTTCCCACTACCCCAATTATTTCTAATGTTTTGAGCATTAGAAAGGGATGATGTATTTTATCAAATGCTTTTTCTGCATCTATTGAAATAATCATGTGATTCTTTAAGTCTGTTGATATGGTGAATGACATTTATTGATTTCCGGATGTTGAAACAACCTTGCATCCCTGGGATAAAACCCACTTGATCGTGGTGCACTATCTTTTTAATATATTTTTGGATGTGATTTGCTAAAATTTTGTTTAGAATTTTTCCGTCGATGTTCATTAAGGATATTGGTCTGAAATTTTCTTTCCTCGATGTGTCTCTGTCTGGTTTAGGTATCAGGGTGATATTTGCTTCATAGAATGAGTTTGCGAGGGTACCCTCCTCTTCTATTTCATGGAATACTTTGAGGAGTATTGGAATGAGCTTCCTTAAAGGTTTTGTAGAACTCGGCTGAGAACCCATATGATCCCGGACTTTTCTTTGTTGGTAGGCTTTTGATGACCTCTTCTATTTCATTGCTTGAAATTGATTTATTTAAGTTGTGTATGTCCTCCTCATTCAGTTTAGGTAATTCATATGTCTCTAGAAACTTGTTGATGTTTTCGAGGTTTTCTGTTTTGTTGGATTATAGATTTTCAAAATAGCTTCTAATTATGTTTTGTATTTCACTCGTGTCTGTCATGATATTTCCTTGTTCATTCCGAATTTTAGTAATTTGAGTTTTCTCCCTCTTTCTCTTTGTTAGTGTGGCTAAGGGTTTATCAATTTTGTTTATTTTTTCACAGAACCAACTATTTATTTTGTTAATTTTTCTGATTGTTTCTTTTGTTTCAATCATTGATTTCGGCTGTGATTTTAACTATTTCCTGTCTTCTAACTTTTGGTGTTGGTCTGCTCTTCTTTTTCTAGGGCTTTGAGCTGCGGTGTTAAGTCATGTATTTGTTGATTTCTACTTCTTTTGTTGAATGCGCCCCATGAAATAAATCTTCCTCTCAGTACTGCTTTCATAGTGTGTGAGAGATTTTGATATGTGTCTTTGTTCTCGTTTACTTCTAAGAATTTTTTATTTCCCTCCTGATGTCTTCTGTTATCCATTCATCATATAATAGTGTATTATTTAATCTCCAGGTATTGGAGAAGTTTCTGTTTTTTATTCTGTCATTTATTTCTAATTTCAATCCATTATGATCTGATAGAATAAAAGGTAGTATCTCTGTATTCTTGTATTTGCTAACAGTAGCTTTGTGGCATAAAATATGGTCTATTTTAGACAAGGCTCCATGTGCTGCTGAGAAGGAGGTGTATTCGTTCTTTGTTGGATGGTATATTCTACATAAGTCGGTTAAGTCTAAATTGTTGATTGTGTTACTGAGATCTATGGTTTCTTTATTCTATTTGTGTTTGGAAGATCTATCCAGTGGTGAGAGAGGTGTGTTAAAATCGCCTAGTATTACTATGTTGTGGTTTATTTGATTTCTGGAATTGAGAAGGATTTGTTTGACGTACATGGATGAGCCACTATTTGAGGCGTAGATATTTATGATTGTTATGTCTTGCTGATTTATGCTTCCCTTAAGCAGTATGTAATGTCCTTCTTTATCCCTTCTGAGTAGTTTTGGCTTGAAGTCCACATTATCTGAAATGAGGATGGATACTCCAGCGTTTTTGCTGTGTCCGTGTACATGGTATATTTTTTCCCAGCCTTTCACCTTTAGTCTATGGGTATCTCTTTCTATGAGATGAGTCTCTTGCAGGCAGCATATTGTTGGATTTTTCTTTTTAATCCAATCTGCCAGTCTATGTCTTTTGATTGATGAGTTTAGGCCATTAACATTCAGGGTTATTATTGTGATATGATTTGTATTCCCAGTCATTTGACTCATTTTTGTTTTTTGACATGATTTGGATTCTCCTTTATTTGGCTATTCCTTTAGGCTAGTTCCTTCCGTTGCTGATTTGCATCATTGGTTTCCATCTCTTTCTCATGGAATATTTTGCTGAGAATGTTTTGTAATGCTGGCTTTCTTTTTGTAAATTCCTTTAGCTTTTGTTTATCATGGAAGGATTTTATTTCATCGTCAAATTTGAAGGTAAGTTTTGCTGGGTATAAGATTCTTGGTTGGCATCCATTTTCTTTCAGGGCTTGAAAAATGTTGTTCCAGGCCCTTCTAGCTTTTAGGGTCTGGATTGAAAAGTCTGCTGATATCCGTATTGGTTTCTCCCTGAATGTAATTTGGTTCTTTTCTCTCACAGCCTTTAAAATTCTGTCTTTATTTTGTGTGTTAGGTATTTTCATAACAATGTGCCTTGGTGTGGGTCTGTTGTAATTTTGTATATTTGGAGTCCTAAAAGCCTCCTACTTGGTTTTCCATTTCATTCTTCAGATTTGGGAAGTTTTCTGATATTATTTCATTGAATAGATTGTTCATTCCTTTTTTTTTTTTTTTTTTTTTTTCTAAGCCTTCCTCAATCCTAAAAATTCTTAAATTTGCCCTTTTCATGATATCCCATAATTCTTGTAGATTCTGTTCATGATTTCTTACCATCTTCTCTGTTTGGTCAACTTTGTTTTCAAGATTAAATATTTTGTCTTCAGTGTCTGAGGTTCTGTCTTCCAGGTGTTCTATCCTATTGGTTATGCTTTCTATGGTGTTTTTAACTTTATTGTTTCCTTCATTTTAAGGATTTCTGTTGTTTTTTTTTTTTTCAGGTCTCTAACTCTTTATTGAAATGATCTCTTGCTTCCTGTATTTGCTCTTTTAACTCTTGATTGGTGTGATCATTAAATGCCTGCATTTGCTCTTTCATCACTTCCTTCAATGCCTGCATTTTCTCTTTCATCTCCTCGTTTGCTTCCCTGATTGTTTTAATTGTGTACATTCTGAACTCCCTTTCTGACATTTCTTCTGCTGTGCTGTCATTGTGTTTTATTAATATAGTATCTCGGTTTGTTTGGGACATTTTCTTCCCTTGTTTTCTCATATTGGTCAGATGTCAGTGGGACTCTGAGATATTGCAGATTTCCTCTATTGGGTTATAGTGTCCCTGTAGATTTCCAGTGTATCACCTAGCAGCCTTCAGTAGCCTGAAGTCTTGGAGGAACTTGATAAGGCAGTGCTTCCGAAGAAAGCTGCCCCTAGCCCACTACTGGTTCCAGGGCTTGGAGCTGGCTCCGTGCGAAAAGGCTCTCACTGGGCAATCTGCTCTGAGAAGCTAGCTGTGAAAGAAGCCTGCAGCTGGAGGGAGCAGGGCTGCTTGGTAAGTCCCTGGCTGCCCTGTCCTGGTCCCTGAAGCTGCTTTTGGGCTGGAGCTTGACGCTGGCGGGACTTGGATCTGGTTCTGTGCATAAAGGCTCTCCCTGGGTGGCCTGCTCCAAGAAGCTGGCCGTGTGGGAGGAGTCCACCGCTGGAGTGAGCAGGGCTACCTGGGGAAGACTCTAGCTGCCCTGCCCTGCTCTGATAATCCGCCCCTATCCGGACCTGCCACCCAGGCCGAGCTTCACCCGGTGGGGTAGACTCACCCCATGGTTCTGTTTTAGTCCGAGTCTCTCAATGCCTCCCCTTCTTGAATCCTGGGTTCTGGAGTGACTGGAGATGCAGTCACCCTCTAGTCCGCCATCTTGGATCGCCTGAATTCATTTATTAGGTTGAGAAGTTTTCTGATGGAATTTTTTGGATTCTCTAAATATAGAAGCATGTCATTGGCAAATAGTGATAGTTTGAGTTCTTCTTTTCCTATTCCTATCTGTTTAATTTTCCTCATCTCTCTCATTGTTCTGGCTAAAATTTCAAGGACAATGTTGAATAGAAGTTGTGAAAGAGGGTATCTCTCTCTTGTTCCAGTTTTTAGAGGGAACGCTTTAAATATTTCTCCATTTTACATGATGTTGGCCTTGGGATTAGTACAGATAGCCTTTACAATGTTGAGGAATGATCCTACTATACCCATTTTTCTAGTGTAGTTTTGATCACATAGGAGGTGCTATATTTTATCAAATGCTTTTTCTGCAACTATTGAAATGATCATATGATTCTTAACTTTAAGTCTATTGATATGATAAATTGCATTTATTTATTTCTGGATGTTGAACCAATCTTACATCCCTGGGATGAACCCCACTTGGTCATGGTGCACTCTTTTTAATATGTTTTTGTATGGGATTTGCCAGAATTTTGTTAAGAATTTTTGTTCACTAGGTTATTGGTCTGCAGTTTTATTTCCTTAATGTGTCTTTGTCTGGTTTTGGTTTCAGGGTGATACTAACTTCATAGAATGAGTTTGGAAGGGTTTCCTCCTTTCTATTTTATGGAATACTTTGAGGAGTAATGGTATAGTTCTTCTTTGAAGATCTTGTAGAAATTGGCTGAGAATCCATCTGGTTCTAAACTTTTCTTGGTTGGTAGACTTTTGATGGCATCTTCTGTCTCGTTGCTTGAAATTGATCTGTTTAAATTGCGTATGTCATCCTGATTCAGGTAGCGTGGATTGTATGTCTCTAGAAATTTGTTGATGTCTTCAAGATTTTCTATTTTGTTGGAGTATAGATTTTCAAAATAGCTTATTTTGTATTGCAATAGTGTCCATTGTGATATATACTTTTACATCATGAATATTAGTAATTTGAGTTTTCTTCTCTCCATTTCATTAGTATGACTAAGGGTTTATCAATTTTGTTTATTTTTTCCAGGAACCAACTTTTCAATTTGTCAACTTTTTGAATTGTTTTCTTTTGTTTCAATTTCATTGATTTTAGCTCTGATTTTAATTATTTCCTGTCTTCTACTACTTTTGGTGTTGATCTGTTCTTCTTTTTTGAGGGCTTTGAGATGTAATGTTAGATCATTTATTTATTGACTTTTTATTCTTTTAATGAATGAACTCAATACAATGAACTTTTCCCTTAGTTTGCTTTCATAGTGTCCCAGAGATTTTGATATGTTGTATTGGTATTTTCATTTACCTCTAAGAATTTATTTTATCTTCTTCCTTATGTCTTCTGCTATCCACACATCATTTAATAGTGTATTATTCATTCTCTGGGTGTTGGAGTAGCTACTGTTTTTTATCTTATCATTGATTTTTTAATTTAATTCCATTATGGTCTGATAGAATGCAGGGTAGTATCTCTATGCTTTTGTATTTGTTAAGAGTTGCTTTGAAGCATAAGATATAGTTTATTTAAGAGAAGGATCAATGTGCTGCTGAGAAAAAAACCCTGTATTTGCTTATTGATGGAAGGAAAATTCTATATATGTCTGTGAAGTCTAAATTATTGATTGTATTATTGAGTTCTATGGTTTCTGTAAGTTTTTGTTTGGAAGATCTACCCAATGGTAAGAGAGGTGTGTTAAAAGCACCGAGCTTTATTGTATTGTGGTCTATTTGATTCCTGAAATTCAGAAGTGTTTTTTTTTTTTTTTTTAATGTACATAGATGCACCATCATTTGGGGCATAAATATTTACAATCTTGCTATTCTATAAATCCCTTCAGTAGAATGAAATGACCTTCTTTGTCCCTTCTGATTAACTTTGGCTTGAGTTCACTTTATTTATTTATTTTTTTAAACTCAGAACATGAGCATGATATGCTTTTCTCATCCTTTTACCTTCAGTCTGTGGATGTCTTTTCCTATGAGATGAGTCTCTTGAAGGCAGCATATTGTTGGGTCTTTTTTGAAAATCCAATCTGCTAGTCTATGTCTTTTGATTAATTAGTTAGGTCATTAACACTCAGGGTCATTATTGAGACATGATTTTATTCCCAGTCATTTTGACTTATTTTTGACTTTTAACTTGACTTGTTTTCTCTTTTGATTGGCTTTTCCTTTAGTGTAGTTCCTCCCTTTGCTGACCTTCATTGTTGTTTTTCATTTTCTCCTCATGGAATGTTTTGCTGAGAGTGTTCTGAAGTGCAGGTTTTCTATTTGTAAATTCTTTTAACTTCTATTTATCATGGAGGGATTTTATTTTGTCATCAAATCTGAAGGTAGTTTTGCTGGGTACAGGATTCTTGGTTGGCATCCATGTTATTTCAGAGCTTGAAATATGCTGTTCCAGGCCCTCCTAGATGCTAGGGTCTGAACTGAGAAATCAGTTGAGATCTGAATTGGTTTCCCCATATATGTAATCTGATACTTTTCTTTTATAGCCTTTAAAATTCTCTTTATTTTGTATGTTGAGCATTTTCATTATAATGTGCCTTGGTGTGGATCTGTTGTAATGTACATTTGGTCCTTCAAGCTTCTTGTATTTTATTTTTCCATTTCATTCTTCAGGTTTGGGAAGTTTTCTGATATTATTTCATTGAATAGACTATTTGTTCCTTTGGTTTGTAACTCTGTGCCTACCTCTGTCCCTATAGTTCTTAAATTTGGTCTTTTCATGTTATCCCCAAATTCTTGGAGTTTCTGTTCATGATTTATTACCATCTGCTCTGTGTTGTCAACTTTACTTTCATGATTAAATATTTTGTCTTCATTATCTGAGGTTCTGTCTACCAAGTGATCTAGTCTATTAGTGATGCTGTCTATTGAGTTTTCAATTTGGTTTATTGTTTCCTCATTTCCAGGATTTCTGTTTGGTTTTCAGAATCTTTATCTCTTTGTTGAAGTAATTGTTTGCTTCCTGCTTTTGCTTTTGTAACTATTTATTGATGTGATCTTTTGTTGCCTTGTTGCCTGCATTTGCTCTCTTATATCATCCTTTACTTTTCAGATCATTTTAATTATGTACACTCTGAACTCCTTCTCTGACATTTCTTCTGCTGTATTGTCAATGGATTCTATTAATATAGCATCTTGGTTTGTTTGGGGCACTTTTTCCCTTGTTTTATCATGTTGTCCGTGTGTCTTCCCCTCTAGCAGTGGGGATGTGAAGTATTACAATTTCCACTCTATAGATTTATGTTGTCCCTGCAGGTTTCCAATATCTCACCCTTAAGGGGGAGATCAGCATTAACAGTACTCAATGCAAACAACATGCAGTCTTACACCAAATAGTTCCTAGTAAGATGTTAATAGTTTTGTTGCAATAAATAGAGAGGATGTGTTCAATTATTATCTACAACATAAACAAATAGGTTTTCAATACGGTCTACAATTTCTAATGGTAGACAAAGAAAGAATGGGGGAGGGGTGTAGGATGTGATGTTAATAAGGTAAGTGGTAAGAATATAAAGGTATTAGATAATAGGAAAAGTGGAGGAGAAATGAAAAGAAGTTGGTTGTTAGCAGGAAAAAAAGATAAAGACTCCAAAGAAACAGATAAATAAGAGAAAAATAGAGTGAGTTAAAAAAAAAAAAGAAAAAGAAAAATACATGTAAAACATAAATAAAAGAATCTACAGCAAAACTGTAACATACTATTCAATCCTCCCAATACTCAGTAGACTGATGCATGAAAAGTACTGCATTTTAAAGACATTGGGGTATGAAAGTAGGAAACAAAAATAGAAAAAATAGGGGGGAAAAGAATCTTGAAGGAAAATTGAACAATTGCTTCTATTGGAGTGCAGTATCTTCTCTGCTTCCCTTCTCTTCTGATAGGTGGGGTTGTCTGGAGTTAGCTGGTTAATCCACCCACAGGATAAGGAAAGTTATTAAGGTTGAAGGATTAGATTTGGAGGTAGGACTCCTGGAGGCAGGGTATAGCAATTGCCAGTCCCACTGGAAGACTGCACAACAGGACTCTCCTTTGGGGTCCACTTATGTGATACAAGAGCCTGATCCAAGCCCCTTCCTCACTTTTAGACCCCACAATTCTGGTCTCTAATTTAGTCTCTAAATTATATCTCTCCTATCCCTGCCCTTTGGACTTCCCAATCAGGAACCTCTCTTCCTGGAAGTTCAGAGGGTTGACTGCTGGGACCTGTACACCTGTCATGGAAAACTGTTCTGTATTGGGCAGATCAGGAACAGGTGTTTATAGCTGTGAACCACCCACATTGCTGCAAGCACTGGACTGGGTTTGTGGCTAGGGGTGGTTAGGAGACTGGGGATTGAGGAGCTGGAGGACCCAGTTGATTGACAAACCGGTAGGACCAGGTGATCAGTAGGTGCCATACTGGGGAGGGAATCAAGGACCAGGCTGGTGTCAGGTCCCAGCAAGTGCTATCTGAGTTGTCTCTGGGATCCCAGTGGGCACTGGGCTGGTTGGCTGGTCAAGCCAGGATCAAGATGCCCTCAGATCCTTTCCTAACCTACCAGCCCCTTGCAATGCTCTCTTCTGCCTTTGCAGCAAGATGTTGGCTATTAGGACACCTAGCCGGGATACCTCAGATATAACCAAGCCAACAGGGACTTTGGGATGTTCTTTCAGTTCCTGTTTATTATCCCTAGATGGAAGTGGCCATGTCACTAGTTGGCTAACTTGTAGGTACCTTGATACTGGGCTTCTAGTCTCTGGCAGGTGTCTCAAGATGGAAACTGCCCCAACTAAAGATGGTGGTGGCAGCAGAGGTAACCCAAGAAAGTGGAGGAGGTGTCCTAAGATGGAGTACACCATGTGCTGGTAGGTGGGGAAACACAGTGAGGTGTTCCTGCATGGGCAGGTGCAATGGACAGGTGGACCTTAGTATTTCTCTTAATGCCTTTCAGATAATTTGAATTGGCCCACCCTGTTTATTGGGGATAAGACAACTGATTGTAAATGCTAACCACATCTACAAAATATCTTCACAGCATCTCCTAGATTAGAGTTGTATTAAATAACTGGGTTCTATAGCCCAGTCAAGTTGACACATACACTAGCCATTACTGTGCTTATATGTTTCCCTGTGCAGCAGCAGAAACTTGCCTGAATCATTAAATTATATTTGCTAATAAAAATGTGGCCTATGCGTACCTTGTTGATAATCTCCAGTGGGGTCAGCAGATTGATGGAAGAGAAGCATTGAGCTTCTTCCTGTGTCTGTACATTTTTCCTAAAAAGTAACTATTGTAGTATTTGTCCTTGTTTATTGAATTATCTGCAAAATGCCCTGAATTCAATATTTTCTTTAAGGCAAACACTTGTTAAATTATTCATAGTGCTGCTTTCTAAGAATAATGAGATTACCTGCTGCCTACATAAGCTAGGAGACTGTAGCACCAAAATTTGAGAATTTATAATGTTTTATATGCATTTTCCTTGAATGTTGTAGCTTTTACCTGGAAATGGGAATAGAATCCACTCTGAAAGAAATTTATGGAACATATTTTATGGGCTGATGGCAATTGAGATTTTAGAAAAGGTGATCAAAGAAAGCCTATTGACAGGTTGACCTCGAATAAACATCAAAAGCAAATAAGGAGACGATCTATGGAGGTATATTTTCAAAAAACATTTCAGGCAAAACTTCTATGATGGGAGCATATCTGGTGTGCTCTGGGAAATACAAGGAAGTGTGTGGCTTAGAAGGGAGTTAATGAGAGAACAATAGTAATAAATGAGGTCAGAGAGGTAAAGAAAAGCTTGATTTGTATAGATATGCTTGTTTCACTGTAGTTAATTGGATTATTTTTCAATATATTCTCTTCCCTACCTCCTTGGGAGGATATACTTTCTTTCCCCAATAATGTTGGCTTGGCAATGTAACTGGCATTGCAGCCAATTAAATGTGCTGCTGAGATCTTCTTCAAAGAGGCCTGCTGCAAGAAGCATAATTGGACTGAAAGTCCCACTGCCGTCCTGCTGATCGATCCATCGCCATGTTCACCCAGAGGCTATCCTTCTACTGGGCTGTTTCTAGCCAGTGAACATTGCATGCTGAGCATTGCATGGGCACTATTTCCAACATATTTTTGTGTAATGAAAGTCCCCTTTTATGGGACTCAAAGATTCTGCATAGCTGAAACTTTCTTAGAACTCCACTGAAATCTGAGATTGTATTCACTATTTTTTCCCTTGCCTCTCACTTTGCAAAAGTGTGGGACCTGCATTGCAGCTCTGCATTGGAAGTTCTTCCTGTCTAGTACTGCCACTAGCCTTGGTCTTTCACTGTCGTGCTCCTGCTGAATCTTTTGTATGTCTGATGCAATTCAAGCATCTCGTTTTCAGAGACTATACTGACACATTGACTTGGCTTCATATTGTTGCGTGACACCTTCTGCTCCTGGAATTTGGCTTGTCATGTGGTATGCACTTGCTAATGATAAAGGGTGTGTGAAACAGAATGAACCCCAATCTGCAATTATAACCAAATGCATTTGAGCTTAGACTATGACCATACAACCACCTCCAACCACCCCAAAGTGAAATGTCAGAGTGCTAAGATTTGAGATTTAGGATGGCTTGTTGCAAAGCATGATTGTGACAATAGAAGATGGGCAAAGAAAAAAAGCTTGGCATGTTCCTAAACTAGATTACAAACCACTGGAGAGTTTGTAACACAAGATGACAGGATTTGAATGATCCTGTTTTAACAGGTTCACTTATTATCATGTTGGTAATAAATGGAAAGAGATGAAGGTCCAAAACAGAGAAATTCAATATTTGGCTCCTGAAATAATCTAGTCAAGAGTTAAGAGTGGTGTTGACCAAGATGGAGAGCAGGATAGGAATCAAGACATTTTTTCAAAGATAGGAGGAATAGGATTTATTGATGAAAATATGTGTAGTGTGCAATAAAAAGTAGAAAATGGCAACATCAAGGGTTTGGACCTGAGCAATTGGGATGATGGAGTAATCTTAACTGAGAAAAGAAACAATCTGAAATCAAGCTTTGCAGATCCTTGAACTTTTGCAATTATTCTGCAAGTTGCCATTATCAGTATCTCCACACACTTCAGCCACCCTCTTCCACAGTTATTTCCTGGGCTTTGCCTTCACTGCTAAATACATCACTTAGAGAATCTAGATCTTTAGTATATCATACTCTGGTAACTATCTCTTCAAGTTGATACAATTTATACCTTATTTTTTAAATGTTTCAGTGTTATCAAGGACTTAAAAAATGTATGCTATTAACCTTGTAGTTTTTCCCTCTTATACTACAGGACGTCTGCTTCTTTACTATAAAGATGCAACAAATTTTTCTTAGGAAAAAATCCCAGTTCCAGTCATCTTTAACTGCTCTCACTGAATGGCAGTTCCTCTCCCAGGCTCAGACTCCTTGATCCTCCAATTGTCTATTTTACAAAATGACCAGTTTCCGCAGACAAATCTGCCTTAATACATCTGTGTGTCTCCTTCTAATCCAATATGAAATATCTGCTCCTCTTTCTGCCACCCAAGGTGCTCCATGTGTGGAAAGAGAGGTCAAATCTACCATATGAGGTCTAGTGCTGCCCAGACAATAATCTGGGTTTCATAAATTCTGAATATTGAAACTCCCTCATCCTCTTACATATGAAAATCACCAACTACAGTCTAAGGACCACTGATACCTACTGCCCAGGCAATGACCCTCCTGTTCTGCCATGCGTTGTGTCTTTCAGGTCTGTGTGCTGAAACACTAGAATAACCAGCCATGAGTATGGACCCAGAGCCTAATATTATGGTAAAACTTATTGGAGCACCAGCTGTTATGTCAGCAAAATGGGAATGATAATTTCATACAAATGATTGCTCTGAGGATTATTGTCTTTATGTACAGAATAAACTCTTGCTTTATTTTATTACTACTCAGATTTACTATGTTTAGTTTTTATTAGGCTACATAGCCAATGTTACCAAGGTCATGTGAATAATATGTTCAACTTATCTTTGGGAAACATACTGGAATAGGATCAATATAAGAGAGAGATAAAGATAACAAATGAAACAGAAACATAGGTAGAGACAATGGATATTGCAAAATAAGAACCATATTCTCAAAAAAAATCTCAGATGTAATCAGACCTAAATTAATACATGAATCTAAAGAGCAATTATGTTTCTGCCTCTTAATAATGCAAAAATGTGCAAACATCATGACTGATAGATGAGATCTACAGAAGAAATTAATTCTAGGACCAATATAATAAAATAATAAAGCTCATGAAATTAGAAGTTTGTTCATATTTAAGATTCATGACAAAGCAAAACGCAAGAGTAAAAGGATTATTTAATTTTAAATGAACCGATACAATTCTCCTCATTATGAAATATTAATAGAATTTAAAATAAGTGAGATTTCATTTAATTTTATCAATACATATATATGGAAATCAAACTTATAGCCTAAGAACAAATAGAATATAATACTCTTATCATTATAGTGACCATGTAAAAAAATTATAATAAACTTGATACTTAATTTTGATGCTGTAAAACTATTTAACTTTGGAAACAACTTAGCAATAATCTTAAAGTTGAAAATGTATATATCATAATATCCATGCAACATCTTGGTCAATGCTTCAGTTTTTTGTTTTTTTTTTTGTTTTTTTTTTTTTTTTTAGTACTGGGGATTGAATTCAGGGGCACTTGACCACCGAGCCACTTCTCTAATCCTATTTTGTATTTTATTTAGAGAGCTTTTGCTGAGGCTGGCTTTGAACTTACGATCCTCCTGCCTCAGCCTCCTGAGCCACTGGGATTACAGGTGTGTACTACCACACCAATAGTCATTGCTTCTTAATATTCTCCAAAAGATACACACAAGGTAACAGGTTCACGTGATAGAATATAATGTGTCTCAAGAAGAACAATGCCAAAACCACAATTCTAGGGGAAGAAAATCCTTAACTCAATTAAGTTCCAGTTCAATACAAATGATTGTAGGCAATATTTGAGAGTCAGAACATTGCCATTTAAAATGATATAAAATTAAGAATCTAATATTCCCTTGTTTTATTTGAAATCAACAAATTAATAGTGTCTCACACAATATGAACAGGGAAAAAATTAGATAATGCAAATGTGGAAGGTTTTTGAAAACTTTTTGAAAAGTGATATTCTAGAGCAAAGATTGTGAAACTTTTTCTCTAAAGAACCAGAGAGTAGCTTTTCCCTGGGTGCAGCTGCTGTGGGCAGCATTACCATTGCCCAAAAGTGCCCACTTGGGACACAGCTGCCCCTGACGCCACTGCCGCAGGTACCCGGAGGACTTTTCTCAGGGCCCTGCTGCTGCTGTTGACACTGTCGCAGCTGCTGTCCCCTAGAGGTCTGCTGCCCTCGAGGCTGCCGTCGACGCTGCTGCCACCACTGCTGCTATCTCTGCCACCACTGCCACCAAAACCCCTGCCACTCCCTGGAGGTCTCCTCTCTGGGTACCGTTGTGGCTACAGCCACAGCTGATGCCACAACCACGGCTACTGCAGTCCCTGCACCTGCTGCCAATGCTACTGACATCTGCAGCTGCTGCTGACCTCCTGCCTGCTGCCACCAACTCTGGCTACTACCACTTCAACCCACTGCCCAGCTGTAGACTGCCAAGGAGAATCCAGGTTTGGTTGCACGTGGTCACATTCATTTTGAGACCTGGCCAGACTGCTGGGGTTTGTTCAGGGTGCCGGTGGGTTTGCTGCCACTGCCATCTTGAGGCACAGCTGCCCCTGCCTGGGGTCACTGGCCAAGACCTGGAGGTCCAGTGTTGGGGTGCTTGCAGGTCTGGTTATGCCTGGGGTTTTCCTTCTAGAAGTGCTGGTTGCTGCCATCTAATTACTGTTTCTTAGGATTGCTCATCCCTGGTGGTCTCTCTCCAAATTCCAGTGGCATTGAGATCTTGGGATTGCAAAGTGGCTGAACCCAGGTCATCTGAGGTCCAGAGTGGCAAGGTAATGACTGGGTCTGCCTGGGCCTGTCTGGGCCAGGCAGTCTTGTGGAAAGTCAGAGACAGGGCTGAGAGCTTCTGGACACTGGCAGAGACTGTTGTTTCATTTTCCACCAAGATTTATTTTATTTTTATTTTTATTTTTTTCTTCTCTGGCATCCCTCTCCACCATATTTGGAGCACTGTGATTTTTGTGCATCAGTTGTTAAAGACAGAGATATGTGGATAGTGTTTTGCAGTTCTTTTGTATATTCTGTATATTCTTATATTTAAAAATTTTCTTCTTCTTTTTACGTGTATTCTTCCTCTTGCTTTTCTGTCTTCCTAGATTCCTTTTATACCTTTTCCCCACCTAACAGTCAATTTCTGTTGGCTCCTTTTCCACTCTTCCTGTGAATTTTTGCTTCTGACTTCTCTCTCATGAACACCATGTCCTGCACTGTTTCTGATCTTTCTTTGTCCAGTATTTGAGATTGTAAATCTGTTTGGCAAATTTTCTGTTTTTATTGTGGACATTGAACTCATCCTTGCTGTTTATAATGAGAGGGCACTGGACACCTTCCTGGGAGCTATTAGATTTGAAGCTGTATATTGTTTGCACTGGGTGCTATTGATATTGGTCTCCCTCTTAAAGGCAGGATACTGGAAATCTTCAGGTACAACATAATTCTACAGTATAGATTCTGCACTGCCTCAGATCCATACAACTAGATGAGAAAACATGCAAGCAACATGAAAAACCAAGGGAACAAAATGCCACAAAGAAACAAAGGTGTCCAAATAAGAGAAGCCACTAACAACACAATAGAAGAAATGTCCAAGAAGGAGTTTAGAATGTATGCAGTTTGTCAGATTTGTGAAGTAAAGGATGGTATAAAGAGTGAAATCAAAGAGAAAATAGAGGTTTTCAAGATGGCGGCCTAGAGGGTGGCTGCATTACGTGTTGCTCCAGAACTCAGGATTCAAGAGAGGAGATATTGAGACGCTTGGGACCAACTCAAAGTAGCCGGGTGACTCTCACCCCCTGGGGGGGCATCCCGGATGGGACGGGGGTCCCGGAACGCAGGAAACTTTGTGAAGTAGAACTGCCGGCGAGACGCCCCTCCCCCCGCTGGAGCGCCATAGAGGAGGCCGGTCGGCACAGCGCTGGGACTCGGAGCAGCCACTGGGGCTCCGGCGGCTGCCCGGGGGAGGAGAGGCGGGGAGAACTGTGTGGACTCAGGACACCGGGGCCTGCCCTGAGGAGGAGGAGAGGAGCGTGGCCACTTGGATTCGGAGAGACTGCGCCAGAGCTGCAGGCGGTTGCCAGAGGAGAAGCCGCGCGGCGAGCTGTTTGGAATCAGAACGACGCTTCTGAACCCTGGGGCCTGCCCTGAGGACGAGGAGGAAGAGGAGCAGCCGCTTGGATTCGGGCGACTATACGGGAACTACAGGCGGTTGCCAGAGAAGGGGCTGCGTGGCGAGCTGTTTGGACCCTGACCACTTCTGAACCCCGGGGCCTGCCCGGAGGAGTAGGAGAAGGAGGAGAAGGAGCGCGGCGGGTCCTTTGGACTCGCAGTGACTGCATTAGCGCTCCAGGCGGCTGCTCAGAGGAGAAGGCGAGTGGTGAGTTATTTGGTCTTAAAGTGACAGCTCCTGAACACAGGGGGGCTGCCTGGAGGAGAAGCGTGGTGGGACGCTTGGTCTTGAGGGACCACACCAGAGCTCCGGGCGGTGGCCCAGAGGACCCGTGCAGCGGGTCACGTGGATTCAGAGCCACTCAGAGGGACTGCTCCTGAACACCCGGGGGGTTATCTGGAGAAGGAGGAGGAACGGGCAGGGTCACTTCGACTCGGAGTGATTGATTGCCCCGGGCTACGGGTGGTTGGTGGGAGGAGGAGGCACGAAGTGAGTTTCTTGGACTCCTAGTGACCGCACCGGCATACTGGGCAGCTGTCTGGAGGAAGAGGCCTGTGGCGGGTCTCTGGGACTCAGAGCGATTGTTCGGGGCCACAGGTGGCTGCTCAGAGGAGGGGCCACGCAGCCAGGCGATTAGGTGCAGAACAGGGTCCCAGGATCTAGGAGGCTTCTGGGTGGAAGAGCCGCACAGAGACAGGCTTAGGGCGGAGCGAAGGTTCCAGGCCTATGGGCAAATTCTCTGAGGAGGGGCAGCCTAAGGAGATTCATCTGCGAAGGGTGAGGCTCCCAGGCCCAGGAGGTAGGGCCGGGCCCCTGGAAACTTTGCAGAGGAAGGCAGCCCAGCCCAGGCAGTAGATGTAAATTGAGGGGAACCTCTAGGAGGAAACTGACCAGCGAGACCTCCCCACCGGGTGAGTCTTCCCTGCTGGGTGAGGTTTCCCACAAGGACGGTAAAACCAGAGGCTCAGGCCCAAACAGGCCTTGCCTCAGCCCACAGCCTAGGTCCCCTTTGGATGACCATTGGTCAACAAGTGGAGGCACCTCTGCCCACTAGCAGGGAATATACCCCACCTGAAGGCCACCACTCCTAGAGAGGCAGCTTCCTTGTGGAGCACCGCATTATCAACCTCCTCCAAGACTTCAGCCTACTGAAGGCTAAGAGGGGATATATATAGAAATCTTCAGGGTCATTGTAAATCAACAGAGGAAATCTGCAATATCTCAGCGGTCCACTGATATCTGAACAACATGAGAAAACAAGGAAAGAAAATGCTGCAAACAAATCTAGATGTTACATCAATAAAACCCAATGACAGCATGGCAGAAGAAATGACAGAAAAGGAGTTCAGAATGTACATAATTAAAATGATCAGAGAAGCAAACGAGGAGATGAAAGAGCAAATGCAAGCATTGAATGATGAGATGAAAGAGCAAATGCAAGCATTGATTGATCGCACCAATCGACAGTTAAAAGAGCAAATACAGGAAGCAAAAGATCATTTCAATAAAGAGTTAGAGATATTGAAAAAAAACCAAACAGAAATCCTTGACATGAAGGAAACAATAAACCAAATTAAGAACTCCATAGAAAGCATATCCAATAGGATAGAACACCTGGAAGACAGAACCTCAGACATTGAAGACAAAATATTTAACCTTGAAAACAAAGCTGAACAAACAGAGAAGATGGTAAGAAATCATGAACAGAATCTACAAGAACTATGGGATATCATGAAAAGGCCAAATTTAAGAATTATTGGGATTGAGGAAGGCCTAGAGAAACAAGCCAAAGGAATGAACAACCTATTCAATGAAATAATATCAGAAAATTTCCCAAATCTGAAGAATGAAATGGAAAATCAAGTTCAAGAGGCTTACAGGACTCCAAATACACAAAATTACAACAGACCCACACCAAGGCACATTATAATGAAAATACCTAACATACAAAATAAAGACAGAATTTTAAAGGCTGTGAGAGAAAAGAACCAAATTACATTCAGGGGGAAACCAATACGCATATCAGCAGATTTTTCAATCCAGACCCTAAAAGCTAGAAGGTCCTGGAACAACATTTTTCAAGCCCTGAAAGAAAATGGATGCCAACCAAGAATCTTATACCCAGCAAAACTTACCTTCAAATTTGACGATGAAATAAAATCCTTCCATGATAAACAAAAGCTAAAAGAATTTACAAAAAGAAAGCCAGCATTACAGAACATTCTCAACAAAATATTCCATGAGGAAGAGATGAAAAACAAAGAAGCAAATCAGCAAAGGGAGGAATTATCCTAAAGGAATTGTCAAATAAAGGAGGAAACAAGTTGTGTCAAACAAATAAATAAACAAAATTTTAAAAATGAACCAAATGACCGGGAAACCAAATCATTTCTCTATAATAACCCTGAACGTTAATGTCCTGAATTCATCAATCAAAAGACATAGACTGGCAGACTGGATTAAAAAGAAAGATCCAACAATATGTTGCCTGCAAGAGACTCACCTCATAGAAAAAGATACCCATAGATTAAAGGTGAAAGGATGGGGAAAAACATACCATGCACATGGACTCAGCAAAAAAGCTGGAGTATCCATCCTCATTTCCGATAATGTGGACTTCAAGCCAAAGTTAGTCAGAAGGGATAAAGAAGGTTATTTCATACTGCTTAAGGGAAGCATAAATCAGCAAGATATAACAATCATAAACATCTATGCCCCAAACAGTGGCTCATCTATGTATGTCAAACAAATCCTTCTCAATTTCAGAAACCAAATAGACCACAACACAATAATACTAGGTGATTTTAACACGCCGCTCTCACCACTGGACAGATCTTCCAGACAAAAATTGAGCAAAGAAACCATAGATCTCAACAACACAATCAATAATTTAGACTTAACGGACATTTATAGAATATTCCATCCAACCAAGAGTGAATACACTTTCTTCTCAGCAGCACATGGATCCTTCTCTAAAATAGACCATATATTATGCCACAAAGCTAATGTTAGCAAATACAAGAAGATAGAGACACTAGCATGTATTCTATCAGATCATAATGGATTGAAGTTAGAAATAAATGAAAGAGTAAAACACAGAAACTATTCCAACATCTGGAGGTTAAACAATATGCTATTATATGATGAATGGATAACAGAAGATATTAAGAAGGAAATTAAAAAATTCTTAGAGGTAAATGAGAACAAAGAAACATCATATCAAAACCTCTGGGACACTATGAAAGCAGTACTTAGAGGGAAATTTATTTCATGGAGCGCATTTAATAAAAGAAGTAAAACTCAACAAATAAACAACCTAACACTACAGCTCAAAGCCTTAGAAAAAGAAGAACAGAACAGCACCAAAAGTAGTAGAAGACAGGAAATTGTTAAACTCAGAGCTGAAATCAATGAAATTGAAACAAAAGAAACAATACAAAAAATTGACAAAATAAATAGTTGGTTCTTCGAAAAAATAAACAAAATTGATAAACCTTTAGCCACACTAACAAAGAGAAGACGAGAGAAAACCCAAATCACTAAAATTCGGAATGAACAAGGAAATATCACTACAGACAGGATGGAAATACAAAACATAATTAGAAGCTATTTTGAAAATCTATACTCCAACAAAATAGAAAATTTCGAAGACATCAACAGGTTTCTAGAGACATATGAATTGCCTAAACTGAATGAGG
This sequence comes from Sciurus vulgaris, assembly GCF_902686455.1. NCBI lineage: Eukaryota > Metazoa > Chordata > Mammalia > Rodentia > Sciuridae > Sciurus > Sciurus vulgaris. The sequence continues at coordinate 44,488,715 of NC_136464.1, forward strand.
AGGACATAAACAATTTAAATAGACCAATTTCAAGTACTGAAATAGAAGAAGTCATCAAAAGCCTACCAACAAAGAAAAGTCCGGGACCAGATGGGTTCTCAGCCGAGTTCTACAAAACCTTTAAGGAAGAGCTCATTCCAATACTTCTCAAAGTATTCCATAAAATAGAAGAGGAGGGAACCCTCCCAAACTCATTCTATGAAGCCAATATCACACTGATACCTAAACCAGACAGAGACTCATCAAGGAAAGAAAATTTCAGACCAATATCCTTAATGAACATCGACGCAAAAATTCTCAACAAAATTTTAGCAAATCGCATACAAAAACATATTAAAAAGATAGTGCACCATGATCAAGTGGGTTTCATCCCAGGGATGCAAGGTTGGTTCAACATCAGGAAATCAATAAACGTAATTCACCATATTAATAGACTTAAAGTCAAGAATCACATGATTATTTCAATAGACGCAGAAAAAGCATTTGATAAAATACAGCACCCCTTCATGCTCAAAACACTAGAACAAATAGGGATAGTGGGAACATTCCTTAATATTGTAAAGGCCATTTATGCTAAGCCCATGGCTAATATCATTCTAAATGGTGAAAAGCTGAAAGCATTCCCCCTAAAAACTGGAACAAGGCAGGGATGCCCTCTTTCACCACTTCTATTCAACATCGTTCTTGAGACTCTGGCCAGAGCAATTAGACAAACCAAAGAAATTAAAGGGATACGAATTGGAAAAGAAGAACTCAAACTATCCCTGTTCGCTGATGACATGATTATATATTTAGAGGAACCTGGAAATTCCACCAGAAAACTCTTAGAACTCATAAGTGATTTCAGTAAAGTAGCAGGTTACAAGATCAATGCCCATAAATCCAACGCATTTTTATACATAAGTGATGAATCTTCAGAAAGAGAAATTAGGAAAACTACCCCATTCACAATAGCCTCGAAAAAAATAAAATACTTGGGAATCAATCTCACAAAAGAGGTGAAAGACCTCTACAATGAGAACTATACAACACTAAAGAAAGAAATTAAAGAACACCTTAGAAGATGGAAAGATCTTCCATGTTCTTGGATAGGAAGAATTAATATTGTCAAAATGGCCATACTACCTAAAGTGCTATACAAATTCAATGCAATTCCAATTAAAATCCCAATGACGTACCTTACAGAAATAGAGCAGGCAATTATGAAATTCATCTGGAAGAATAAGAAACCCAGAATAGCTAAAGCAATCCTTAGCAGGAAGAGTGAAACAGGGGGTATTGCAATACCAGATCTTCAACTCTACTACAAAGCAATAGTAACAAAAACGGCATGGTATTGGTACCAAAATAGAAAGGTAGATCAATGGTACAGAATAGAGGACACGGACACAAACCCAAATAAACACAATTTTCTCATACTAGACAAAGGGGCCAAAAATATGCAATGGAGAAAAGATAGCCTCTTCAACAAATGGTGCTGGGAGAATTGGAAATCCATATGCAACAGAATGAAACTAAACCCATATCTCTCACCATGCACGAAACTAAACTCAAAATGGATTAAGGACCTCGGAATCAGACCAGAGACCCTGCAGATTATAGAAGAAAAAGTAGGTCCAAATCTTCATCTTGTTGGTCTAGGACCAGACTTCCTTAACAGGACTCCCATAGCACAAGAAATAAAAGCTAGAATCAACCACTGGGATAGATTCAAACTAAAAAGCTTTCTCTCAGCAAAGGAAACTATCAGCAATGCGAAGAAAGAGCCTACAGAGTGGGAGAATATCTTTGCCAATCATACTTCAGATAGAGCACTAATCTCCAGAATCTATAAAGAACTCAAAAAACTCTACTCCAAGAATTCAAACAGTCCAGTCAACAAATGGGCTAAGGAAATGAATAGACACTTCACAGAAGAAGATCTACAAGCAATCAACAAACATATGGAAAAATGTTCAACATCTCTAGTAATAAGAGAAATGCAAATCAAAACCACCCTAAGGTTCCATCTCACCCCAATTAGAATGGCGATTATCAAGAATACGAGCAACAACAGGTGTTGGCGAGGATGTGGGGAGAAAGGTACACTCATACACTGCTGGTGGGGCTGCAAATTAGTGCAGCCGCTATGGAAAGCAGTGTGGAGATTCCTTAGAAAACTTGGAATGGAACCACCATTTGACCCAGCTATCCCACTCCTTGGCCTATACCCAAAGGACTTAAAATCTGCATACTACAGAAATACAGCCACATCAATGTTCATAGCTGCTCAATTCACAATAGCCAGACTGTGGAACCAACCTAGATGCCCTTCAATTGATGAGTGGATAAAGAAACTGTGGTATATATATACTATGGAATATTACTCAGCCATAAAGAATGATAAAATTATGACATTTGCAGGCAAATGGATGAAATTGGAGAATATCATGCTAAGTGAGATAAGCCAATCTCAAAAAGCCAAAGGACGAATGATATCGCTAATAAGTGGAGGGTGACACATAATGGGGGGGAGGGAAGGGTTAGAGTTAGGGTTAGGGAGGGGGGCAAGTATAGAGGAAGGAACTACTGTATAGAGGGTAAAGAGGGGTGGGAGGGGTGGGGGGAAGGGAAAAAAATAACACAATGAATCAAACAACATTGCTCTATGTAAATTTATGATTACACAAATGGTATGCCTTTACGCCATGTACAAACAGAGAAACAACATGTATCCCATTTGTTTACAATAAAAAAAAAATAAAATAAATAAAAAAAAAAAAAAAAAAAAAAAAAAAAAAAAAAAAAGAGAAAATAAAGGAAGTGAAAGATCACTTCCATAAAGCATTAGAGATTGTGATTAAGAAACCAAGCAGAAATCCTCAAAATGACTAAATCAATAAATCAAATTATAACTTCAAAGGAAAGCATCATCAACAGACTAGACCACTTGGAAGACAGAACCTCAGGCAATGAAGACAAAATATTTAATATTGAAAATAAAGTTGACTATTTAGAGAAGATAGCAAAAATCCATGAACAGAACTTCCAAGAATTATGGGATAACATGAAAAGACCAAATTTAAGAGTAAGTGGGATAGAAGAAGCAGAGATACAACAAAATAAATGCACAATATTTTCAATGACATAATATCAGAAAATTCCCCAAACCTAAAGAATGAAATTGAAAATCAAATAACGGAAGCTTACAAAACCCCAAATGTACAAAACTACAGCAGACCCACACTGAGACACGTTACAATGAAAATGACTAAAATACAGAACAAGGATAAAATCTTAAAGGTTGTGAGAGAAAAGATAACAAATTATATATAGGGGAAAACCAATTTGGATCTCAACTGATTTCTCAACCCAGACCCTCAAAGCTAGGAGGTCATGAAACAACATATTTCAAGCTTTGAGAGAAAATGGATCCAACCAAGAAATTTATATTCAGCAAAGTTAAGGTTCATAAAGTGAAAGATCACTTCCATAAAGCATTAGAGATTGTGAATAAGAAACCAAGCAGAAATCCTCAAAATGACCAAATCAATAAATCAAATTATAACTTCAAAGGAAAGCATCATCAACAGACTAGACCACTTGGAAGACAGAACCTCAGGTAATGAAGACAAAATATTTAATATTGAAAATAAATTTGACCGTTTAGAGAAGATAGCAAGAATCCATGAACAGAACTTATATTACAGAACAGATTTATATTCAGCAAAGTTGAAGATGAAATAAAACCTTCCATGATAAGCAAAAGTTAAAAGACTTCACAATTAGAAAGTCAGCACTACAGGGCATTCTCAACAAAATATTCCATAAGAATCAAGTGAAAAAAATAAAAGAGAGAGAGAGAGAAAGAGAGAGAGAGAAAATCAGCAAAGGGAGGAACTACACTAAAAGAAATCAAAACAGAAACTATAAGCAAATTAAAAGCCAGAAATAAACCAAAATGACTGGAGAATACAAATCAAATCTCAGTAATAACCTTGAATGTTTATGGCCTAAATTCATCAATCAAAAGACATAGACCTGTAGAATGAATTCAAAAACAAGACCCAACAATATACTGTCTCCAAGAGACTCACCTCATAGGCAAAGACATCCACAGACTAAAGGCAAAAGGATGTGGAAAATATATCACTCATATGGCTTGTGCAATCAAGCTGGGATTTCCATCCTCATATCAGAAAAAGTTGACTTCGACCCAAAGTTTATCAGAAGGGACAAAGAAAGTAATTTCATTGTACTTAAGGGAATTATACAGCAGCAAGACATACTGATTATAATTAAGTATGTTCCAAACAATGGAGCATCTATATACACCAAACAAACCCTTCTCAATTTCAAGAATTGAATAGACCACAACACAATAATATTGGGTGACTTTAAAATACCTCTCTCACTAATGGACAATCTTCTAAACAAAAACTAAATAAGGCAAGTATAGAACTAATAATACAATCAATAGACTTATTAGACATATATAGAATATTTCATCCATCGACAAGCAAATATACTTTTTTATCCACAGCACATGGATCCTTCTCTAAAACAGACCACCTCTTATGCCACAAAGCAACTCTTAGTAAATACAAAAATAATGAAGATAATACCTTACATTCTATCAGATCATAATGGACTGAAATTAGAAATCAATGATAAAATAAAAAAAATAGAAGTTACTCTAACACATGGAGACTAAGTAATACACTATTGAATGATGAATGAATAGTAGAATAAATCAAAAATGAAGTGAAAAAAATACTTAGAGGTAAATAAGAACATCAATAAAACATACCAAAATCTCTGGGACACTATGGAGGCAATCCTAAGAGGAAAATTTATTGTATTGAGCTCATTTATTAAAAGAACAAAAAGTCAACAAATAAATGACCTAACATTACATCTTAAAGTCTTAGAAAAACAAGAAAAAATCAACAGCAGAAACAGTAGAAGACAGGAAATAATTAAAATCATTGTTGAAATTAATGAAATTGAAACAAAAAAAAACTGAAAAAAATTGAAAAAACAAAAAGTTGGTTTTTTGAAAAAAATCAATAAAATTGACAAGCCCCTAGCCACACTAAAAAGAAAAAAAAAAAAAAAAAAAACAAGAGAAAATCCAAATTACTAAAATATGTGATGAAAAAGGAAATATCACACTGGACATAACTGAAATACAACAGATAATTAGAAACAATTTTTACAATTTATACTCTAATAAAATAGAAAATATTGAAGACATTGACACATTTCTAGAGACATTTATCCTACTGAAACTGAATCAGGAGGTCCTATGTGATTTTAAAAGAACAATTTCAAGTAATGAAATAGAAAATGCCATTAAAAACCTATCATTTAAGAAAAGTCCTGGACCAGATGGATTCTCAGTCAAGTTCTACAAGACCTTCAAAGAAGAATTAGCACCAATACTCCTCAAATTATTCCATGAAATAGAAAAGGAGGGAACCCTCATAAACTCATTCTATGAGACTAATATCACCCTGATAGGAAAACCAGACAAAGACACATCAGGAAAGAAAACAATATCCCTCATGAACATAGATTCAAAAATTCTCAATAAAATTCTGAAAACACTCATACAAAAACATATTAAAAAGATAATGCACACAATCAAATGGGGTTCATCCCAGGGATGCAGGGTTGGTTACACATATGGAAATCAGTAAATGTAATTCATCATATCAATAGACTTAAAAACAAGAATCATATAATCATCTCAATAGGTGACGAAAAAGCATTTGACAAAATACAGCACCCCTTCATGTTCAAAACACTAGAAAAATTAAGGATAGTAGGAACATACCTCAATATCATAAATGCCATATATGCTAATCCCAAGGCCAACATAATTCTAAAAGGACAAAAATTGAAAGCATTCCCTCTAAACACTGAAACAAGACAAGGATGCCCTCTTTCACCACTTCTATTCAAAATTGTCCTTGAAACTCTAACCAGAGCAATTAGAAGAAATTAAAGGTATACACATAGGTAAAAAAGAACTCAAACTATCACTATTTGATGATGATATGATTCTATATTTGGAAGATCCAAAAAATTCCACCAAAAATCTTCTAGAACTAATAAATGAATTCAGCAAAGTAGAAGAATATAAAATCTATACCATAAATGAAATGAATTCCTATACATCAGTAATATATCCACTGAAAGAGAAATAAAGAACACTACTCCACGATAGCCTCAAAAAAAAAAATACTTGGGGATCAATCTAACAAAAGGGGTGAAAGACCTCTACAATGAAAACTACAGAACACCAAGAAAAGAAATTGAAGAAGATCTTAGAACATGGAAAGACCTCCCATGCTCCTGGATAGGCAGAATTAATATTGTCAAAATGGCCATACTACCAAAACTGTTATACAGATTCAATGCAATTTCTATTAAAATCCCAATGACATTCTTCATAGAACTAGAAAAAGCAATCATGAAATTCATTTGGAATAAGAGACCCAGAATAGCTAGAGCAATCCTTAGCAGGAAGAGTGAAGCAGGAGGCATCACAGAACCAGACTTCAAACTACAGTACAGAGCCACAGGAATAAAAACAGCAGAGTGTCGGCACCAAAACAGACATGTAGACCAATGGTTCAGAAGAGAAGACATGGAGACAAGTCCACATAAATACAGGTATCTCATAATGGTCCAGAAACATTCACTGGAGAAAAATAGCTTATTCAATAAATGGTGCTGGGAAAAATGGAAAGCCACATGTAACAAAGTGAAATTAAAACTTTATCTCTCACCCTCCATGAAACTCGAATCACTGTGGATCACTTAGGCACTAGAACAGAGACCCTGCAACTACAAGAAAAAAAAGTAGGCACAACTTTCACCATGTCAACCTAGAACTTGACTTCCTTAAAAAGATTCCCTAAAGCACAAGAAGTTAAATTAAGAGTTAATAAATGGGACGAACTCAAACTAAAAAACTTAATTAAAGCAAAAGAAACAATCAATAATGTGAAGAGAGAGCCTACAGATTGGGATAAAGTCTTTACCACATGAATCTCAGATAAAGCATTGATCTCTAGGATATATAAAGAACTCAAAAAACTTAACACCCAAAAAACAAATAACCTAATCAATATATGGGCTAAGGAACTGAACAGACACTTCACAGAAGAAGAAAATATATAATCCATTAACAAAAAATAAAAAAAAAATATTGCTCAACATCTCTAGCAATTAGAGAAATGCAAATCAAAACTACTCTTAAGGTTTCACCTCACTCCAGTCAGAATGGCAATTATCAAGAACAATGATAATTACAGTTACAAGGAACAATGAATGTTTGTGAGGATGTGAGGAAAAAGGTACACTTAGACATTGCTGGCGGGAGTGCAAATTGGTTCAACCATTATGGAAAGCAGTATGGAGATTCCTCAGAAAACTTGGACTAGAACTACCATTTGACCAGCTATCCCACTCCTCAGTTTATACCCAAAGGACTCAAACTCAACACACTACAGAGACATAGCCACATCATTGTTTATAGCAGTTCAATTCATAATAGCTAAACTATGGAACCAACCTAGATTGATGCCCTTCAACAGATGAATGGAAAAAGAAAATGTGTTATATATATATATATATATATGAAATACATATGAAATATATATATATATGAAATTCTGGCATTTTCCGGTAAATGGATGGAATCAGAGAATATGCTAAGTGAAATAAGCCAAACACAAAAGACCAAGATTGAATATTTTCTCTGATATGCAGAAGCTAATTCCCAATAAGGGCTGGGGTTGGATAGGGAAGAAATGAGTTACTTTAGATTAGGTAGAGGGGAATGAAAGGAGGGGAAGGGGGATGGAGAAGGAATGATAGTAGAGTGAAACAGACATGATTACCTCATGTACATGTATGATTGCATGACCAATGTAATTCTGCAAAATGTATAATCAGAAAAATGAGAGACTGTACTCTATTTATGTATGATCTATCAAAATATACATGCATTCTACTGTCATGTACAATTAGAACAAATAACATAAAAAATTTTAAAAAGATTCAGATAGTAAATATTGCAGTGTTACTAAAATAAGCCACACACACACACACACACACACACACACACACACATTTGCTTTGTTTTTTGCTGATTTAATGCAGAGACACAATAATTCATCGTGACGTCATCAACTGCATGTTTGATTGTTTTATAGGTATTATTCTTTAAATATCCACAGAGTTCAATATGGGAACTATATATGTCTTCATAGAACTTGTGTTCAGAACTCATAATAATTTCAAATAAATAAACATTGTCACCTAGTGTCTTATGTCACATTTGATTTTAGAAATTAAGTTCCAAAATGTGCAATGTTAAGTATATGTCAATCACTGCTAGTAACTTCACTTCTTTCAAAGTTCTCCATCACCTTTACTTTTCCAAAACCCTTTTGTTTGCTCAAATTCAGTAGCATTGTACTTCCTTATTGATCACTATGATCTGTTTTCATGTCTCCTCTACAATATTTTAATTAAAATGAAACACAAGCAAACATTGATGGGGAGATAAGTTTTGATTTTTACCCTGCAAGTAGCACTTAGCACAAAATTTTGGAGTTTTGGTTTACATTTTCTAAAGGTGGTAAATACTTTTTGTGAATTTATTCATTCACTTGAATGAAGAAAATATCATGCAATATAAACATAATTAAAGAAAATAAAAGGACTGGTGGTTTATTGTTCAAATTATACACTGTTGGTTACCAGTACATTCCACACCAATAGCAAGAATAATTTATTTTCCCAGTAGTTAAAAAAAAAAATATATATATATATATATATATATATATATACCTACCAAATGCCAAATATTTTAAATTTATACATGGATTCACATTTTCCCCCTAGTTATAGCTTGTGAATTTGGCATTACTAGTGCAAATCCTATCTGACTGCTGAGGAAACTGAGTTTCTAAGAAGATAATTAAGTTGATTAAGGTTTCCCAGCCTCTCAGATTTCCCTTTCTCCTTAACTCAGCATCAGCAAAATGTTCCTAATTCCTAATCTAACTGGAACTGAGAAAATGGAGACAAAATGTGATAAGCTTTAAGTACCATGAATGAGGTCACCAAGTGCAATTTAAGACTCTGTAAATGGTGTACTATTCAGCCACAAAGCAGAATGAAACCGTTATTGCAGGAAAATGAAGGTAACTGGAGTTCATCATGTAAGCAAAATAAGACATAGACAAGTATTTCATGTTCCTTCTCCTATGTGGAAACAACAAGGAAGGGCAACCTAGAAAGAGAGAAGGGGCTATTAGAGACTGAGAAGTGGGCTGGGGGAGAGGACCTAGGGTGGAGGCGGGGAGAGGGTAGAAAGGTAGATGGAAATAATCATGATCAATGTGGAATAGTAGAATTAAAAACATACTAGAATTGAGAAAAGCAAGGACAAGGGGACTAACTGCAATCTTAACAGCCAAATAGCAAGATATCATGTGCCTGTCCCCTGAATTTCCCACACTAGAGGGCTTTCCCCAGACTCAGCAGATACACTCCTCTCCACCTATCTTACACCTTCAAGATGTAAATCAATGTTTGTAACCTTCCCTGAGTTGCCAAGATGAAGGTCAAGTCTCTTATCACTGAAACCTTTTAACCATTTATCAAGTCCTAACTGAAGTAGGGTAGAAGATAAGAGAAAAGCTTAAAAAATAGGAGGAGGAAGAGGAGGAGGAGAAAAGGAAGAGACTATAACTTTAAACTAAAACCTGTGCTTCCCTTCTCGCTCTCACTCTGCTTCCCGGTTGCCATGAGTTGAACAGCTTTCCTCCACCACACCCTTCTGCCACATGGTGCTGCCTCACCTTAGGCCCAGGGCAATGGAGTTGGCTTTTCCAAGGACCAAAGTTTCCCACACCTTTTCTCCCTAAGGCAGTTCTCTCTCCCAGGCCAGTTACTCCCAAATATCTTGAAACACTACAAATGCTCATAGTCTTAGTTATTGTAAATTCACCTGCTTATGAAAATTGTGCATTGCTAATTCTAAAAGTACATGTATTTTTAGAATAAATTGAACCATGGAAGATTTTTTTTAAAAAAACCTTATTAACATAGGTTACTATCCCAACACTCTCTATTTATCACATAATTGAGAAAACATTGACCTCAAGATCCTGAGAATTGCCAGACCACCATAAACTATTTCGATATCACCAGGTTGTTTTTCACTACCTTTCCGTGCCCACCCCTCAGCAAGCTTCCTTTAAAAGAAGAGCCTGAGAACCTGGAACGCATCTCTCACTCTCAAGATAACCTTCATTCTCCCTTGACTGTCTCTGCTTTCCTAAATAAATCTCTGCTTACTCCTCTAATGGGTGCATCCTTAAATTCATTTCTCTGACATTTGTCAAGAACTCTACTCATCCTGCGTTGAAGTTTGCCTCTCCAGGAACTCCTTAACATCCTCCAGTGACAAATACATAATATATGGATTTATGGAAATATCACATTGTATCCCATTAATTTGTACAATCAATTTGGGTTAATAATTATAACAAACGTAGTGTAAAAAACAGGATGTAATTGAACACAACATTTTTCACCATAGAATTCTCATAATAATTCAATCAATAAATTTAGACTAAATGATGTTAGACTCCTTGGTAAATAGTGAAGATATGTAAATGCTATCTTTAACCTCAAGGAGTGTGTATGTGATCTGGTGAGAAAAAATCAATAAATAGAGATAATTAATAATCCAGAGCATGATAAATCAATTTGGTTGGACAGAAACATTATACCTTTAATTGTGATATTATACAAATTGCCCTCTGGAAAAAATCTTCCCTATCACTTGCTCTTTGTTGTGTCAACAGGTGTAACATTTGAGCTACAGTAAAGTAAGCTAAATGTTTGACATAAAACATTATTTCAAAATTATTAATGAAAAATTATCTTTGGAAATAGTTGGTAATAATATTGCTATTGAGTCATTTGTTTAGGAAATATTTAATGCCTAGTAACTTGAGGTTTTTTTTTTTTAATACCAATCAATTCTCTGATCATCTACCACCAACTGTGGTAGTTAGAACTAGTTGTTCTAACTGTTGTTAGAACATTGACCTCAAGATCCTGAGAATTGCCAGACCACCATAAACTAACTGTTGTTAGAACAACTCAATGCAATTCCAACACCGAGTATCCAAAGTTAAGTCAGATTCTACAGGTTAAGAGCTCAGTTCTACAAGTTTGCCCTCACCCAAATGCCAGTTGAAAATAGGGTCCCAGCCTACCTACATTTCTGTAGGAATGGTTTTAAGTTTATCCTCATAACCCATCCTCTCAGGTTTGATTATTCTCTAGCACAATTCTCAGAACTTGGCATTTAGCTTATTATAACCAGTTGTTTATAAGTGCTATACTTCAGGAAGAGCCACATGGAAGAGATGCATAGGACAAAGTGTATAGAGTGGAAGTGTACAGAGCTTTCACTCCTTCCCCGAGTATTCCACCCTCCGAGCACGTTGGTGTACTTGGCAACCAGAAAACTCTGAACATCATTGTTTAGGGTTTTATGAAAGTTTCATGACATAGCCCTGTCTACAAGGTGTCCCCCAAAAGCTTCTGTGCAAATGCAGGAATATTCAGAAGTGAAATGATGGATTGTGAGAGTTGTAACCTGATCAATCCACCCTAGTTTGAATGAAATGATTAGGTGGTAACAGTAGGCAAGTGGGGCATGGCTTGGAGCAGGAGGTGGATCACAGGGGGCGTGCTCTACAAGGGTTTACCTTCCCTGTACTCCTTCTCTCCCCCTCCCACTGCTTCCAGGCTGCCATGAGATGAACAGCCTTCTTCTACCATGCCCTTCCACCATGCTGTTCTGCCTCAACTTGGGCCCAGAGCAATGAAGTCAGCCCACCATGAACTAAACTTCTGAACCCTCAGCAAAATAAACTTTTCTTCATTTAAGTTCATCTTGTCAGGCATTTTGGTCATGGTGATGCAAAACTGACTAACATAGCATGACTGATCAATCATTGATCATTGGTGAATAAACTCAACTTCTAGACCCTCTTTCCTCCTCCAAGGTTGGGCAATGAGGCTGAAAATTCCTCAAATCACACAGTTGGTTTCTTACAACCAGCCTCAGTTCTAAAATTGTGTAGAGATCCACCAAGACTCACCTTATTAGCCTAAGTTCAGGTGGAATTGAAAAGGGTCTCCTTAGAAATAACATAAGACAACCCTATAACTCAGGAAATTTAAAAGATTTTAGGAGCTTTGTGCCAGGAACCAGGGACAAAGACCAATTGTTTTTTATTATACTACTACTATACTAAAATATCTTTATATCCACTCATTATTGTCAAAGTTATCAAACAATGTTTGAAAAAATAGCTCAAGTTTAGAAGATAACATGTTTAATAGCTAGTTTTATAAAAGAAAAATCCAGGACTCTTATGGGGGCACACAGATACATTCAAGTTTGAGTTTGAGGATGAGATTATAGGCTTCTATCTGATATTAGTCAATAACTGTCCAGGAAGATAGATATTTTTCTGTGAATTTCAAAAGTGAAAAAAAACAACAACTTTTTATTAAGTTTTTGCCTCTGGGCAATTTTCTCTGAGTGGAAACTGAAAACAGAACTGGCAAATCAAGAAAATTTATGTGCTACAATCTGCATGGTCTCCTGGATGAATCTCTGTACTTTACTTTCACCTTCTATATGAAATTGAACACAGATATTTTTCATCTTCATATACTTCTAAGTTTACTAAATTATAACTGAAACCCTTCTTTTTCCACAGGTGATAAGTACCTAATTGATTAAATAGCTTTCACCTAGAACATTTTTTGAAGTTTTCAGTAAGAGATTACAAGTAAAACAAAAAGTTAAAAAAAAAAAAACAACAACAACAAAAAACCTTAGGGTCACTAAATTTGTCTTTTTCATTGTTTTTTCATTATCATTTTTATGAATGTTTTTATCATGTGTTCTCACATTTTAAAACAGATGGGTCTTCATAAAGACATTAATACATTTCTTGTTTCCAAAGTTCACATATCCTGAACTCTAAGAAATATTATCTATCATTTCTAATATGACTTATACTTTATTTATACTTTATCCAAGACATCTATTAAAATTTCATAAACATTTTGAAAGTTATCTCCTTTTTACATATTTGGTGCATATGAGCTCAAAGGAGGTTTAATTTCTAGGAAATATAAGATTACCTTTCTGTGCTGTGGAAATGAGGTAGGATAGAAGAAATAAAAATATAGGTAGAAAGGAGACAAAAGGGCAAAGAAATGTAATTTTAATTTAATGTTCTGTGTATCTTTCTAGGCCTGTCACTCTTCTGTCATTTCTTATCTCAGGCCTGTCACTTCCAAATTTCTGGTAGATCTGTACATCTTAGAGTTATTGTAAATTTATCCACTTATGAAAATTATATTGTTGACTGAATTAACCCACATAATAAGGAAATTAAGCAAAGTCCCTATAATCTAAGGGACTTTCCAACATTATCTACTGATTATGGAACAAGGACTTAGAGTCTTCACTTTTGCCTGTAAATGTCCAATGGGGAGTTAAAGGCAGGATTAAAGACTTGGCATGTCTGCCTCCATTCTACAACTGTTTCCTTTGCTCCAAGTCACATGGGATTTGAGGAAAAACTCTGATCCAGTAAATATCTTGTGATGAGTGGAAGCTACCTCTAGGCAACAATAACCCCAACACCACCAAACCTGAGATAATGATGGACAAGCCACACCTGTTCAAGATCACCTGCTTTGACAGTGTGTAAAGCCTCTATCTTTGTAAACCTCTCAACCTTTGTCCTCATTCTCCTTTCTATAAAACTCCAGGATCATTGTCAGTCCCTCAAAGACAGGGTTAGGACATGGGTTCCCTTATGTTCCTGGGGTAGCTATACTTACTGAAGTTTCTTTCATGCTTTTCACCATTACCTTTCTCATTTGTTTATGGGGAGAAGTAGCCAGACCTGCTTTATTGAAGGGCCAGCCAGTTCTCTGACCCAGGAACCCGGTATTGGATAATGGAGACCATGTCATTCTAAGGATCCCAAGAACAGCCTGATTACTACAAACCATTTCAGGATCACATACTCAGGTCATTCTCACCTAACTTCCCTTGCCCACCTCCCACCAAGTTTCTTTCTTTTTTCTTATTTTTTAAATCATTTTATTTTTTACAAACTGCATTTTGATTCATTGTACACAATTGGGGTAGATTGTTTCATTTCTATGTTGTGCAGAATGTAGATTCATACCATTTGTGTAATCATACATGTACATAGGGTAATGATGTCTGTCTCATTCCACAATTTTTTATACCCCCCCCATTTCCTTCTACATATTCTAAAGAACTTGAGGACCCCAAGCGTGTCTCTCTTTTGAGATAGTCTGCATTCTCCCTTGAATGTGTCACAGGAAGACATGTCTCTGAAGAAGGGTCTGAGGAGTTCCCAGAGGGGAAGCAGAACTCCACTCAAGACCAGTAGGTTTCTTGGCATACATTATAGAAAACAATTTCATCATGTACCAAAGGCATAGACTTAGGTTCATTTAGGAAAGTAGATACATATTTAGAGAGAATGGGTACCATATCAAGACAGAAACTTTTGGGGTAAAGCAAGGAGAACACATTTAAGGAAGAATAAGGGACATCTCATGAGTAAGACATGGTTTTGGACTCTTCTTTTAAAGGAAATTTGGTGATTTCCTTTGTACGTAGGAATGTTGTCAATCTGGTGATCTCAAGATGTTGGTCTGGTTACTCTCAGGATCCTCAGGCTGACGTGGTCTTCATTATCTCATCAATTGGTAGTGCTATAATATCCCCTAAATTGTAGTTTCCTCAAGATACTGCATCTGTCTTTGTTCCATGTATTTATTGGTGGTTTCTACCTGTGCACAGGTAGGTTTACCAATTTCTCAGGAATTTGGTATTAACAGACCTGAAAAAGAGACAGGATTAATGGGTGTCAGGCCTCAGAAATTATGCAGAAGTTCTAAATTAAGATCTCATTTCTTTGCTCTTCTTTTATGTCTCCTTTCCACCTATATCTTACTTCTTCTATCCGACTTCAATTTCACCAATAAATTTTAAGGAAGAAATAATGCTAATTTCACAGAAACTCTTTTCAAGAAGAGAATAAAGAGAAGGCTCTTCAATGAATTTTATGAAATCTGACTAACCCTAATACAAAACATCTTAACATTGCAACCAAGGAAAATTAAATTTTGACCCTGGAATATATGTAACATCATATAGACATTATTATCATACCAAGGTCAAGTTATAATAAAAAGATAATGTATGATAACAGGTTGCATTGATTCTAGTATAGCAAGATTGGTTCAACATTAAAAAATAAGTAAAAATTCACCAAGTTAACACACAGAAAACAAAAATCTCAGCAGTCACAAAATATTTTTTTAAAAAATTATATCTATTCATAATGTGAACTTTTAAAACACCATGCTACTAAGAATAGAAGAGTACTTTCCTAATCTGATACAAGTACTTACATCATTTTAAGTTGCTGATACAAAGCAAATATTATCAAGCTTGAAATGCTGAAAACTTTTTCTTTTTTTTTTGTTCAGAAATGAGGAAGAGTGGCAAACTTGGTGGCTACTCAAGAGGTTGAGGCAGGGAGATGGCAAATGCCAGGCTAGTGTGGGCAACTTAGGTCCAGACTCAAAATAAAAAAATAAATAAATATATAAAGATTCAAAGGACTGGTGATGTAGCTCCATGGCAGAGCACTTCTGGGTTCAGTCTCCTGTACCAAAAAGGAAAAGAAAAGAAATGAGGCAAAGTATACATTTTACCAATTTTAATCAATACTCTTTCAGACAGTATAGCTGGTACATTAAGATAAGAAAAATAAACATTTAAGAACTGGAAAAGAAGAAATAAAATGTATTAGTTGTAGAGCATATAATTGAGTATACACAGAGAAAAATCAAAAGAATCTACACACCTATTGTTAGAAACAATCCATGAATTAAGCATGGCTTTTAAATTCAAAGCCATATAAAAATAAATTGTATAACTACCTAAACAATAAATGTTTGAGAAATAATAACTTTATTAAAATGTGCTACTATTAAAATTATGAATTCTAATTGGCATTATCTAGTAATGTTAATAATTATGTCCCTGAGAAAGAATAATTACATTGCTCCTTCTTCCATTTGGAAAGTCTTCATGCACCCTCAGGAAGGAGTATGTCACTGCTTAAAGAACAATGACCTAAAGAATCTACTGGGAAATCTCTTCAAAGTGACTAAGACTCTAGAATTTACCTAAAGAAAGCACAGCAATATAAAGGTAATAGGGGACACATAACTTTGGCAAGAAAATATTATAAAACTCAATTTTGAAAGATTAAGTTTCAGGCTACTCAACGTGAAGTCTGCAACATAGCCTATTAATGGAGCTCAGCAAATGGCCTTTGAGTGAACAGAACCCCATGAGGATACTGAGATAGAATCAGAATGAGGTCCTTTTAGACAGAAATAGCATCCTTGAACTCAAAATAAAAAAGGGACATTGGAATATATTGTAACAGGGCCCATTTAAAGCTAGAAATTTTCAAATAAGTTTCAAATTGTTTTTTTTTCCCCCTCAGTTTCAGCCATTGTCCTGGTACCTGTCCTTAAAGCTATTTTCTCCATCCCAGCTTCCTAATGGCAACCACCTCATGCTGAGAATGGAAACTGAGACTGGCCCTGAAGCCCTAGCCCATAGCATCAAGAGGAAATAAAAAAAGAAAACAACAACAACAACAACAACAGAGAAACACAATTGTAATTTATCTCCTGGATTCACAGCCTGGCTGAATCTGCATATGTATATTTCTTACTTTTATTTTCCATAAATGATCCTTCTTACAAATAGTAACATTCCTGTGGGCTGGGAGGAAGGCAGATTACCTGTAGTCCCAGATTTGGCCAAAACTGAGACTGAATTCACTTTTTTTCCCACTTTTTACATCATTTTCTCTTATTCCTAATGTGGGCAGGTGACTGCATCCAGGCAGTGGAGACCCCATATGTGGATCTCTGGCTTCAGTTCCGGTTTTAGGTGAGGCATTCAAGATTCAGGCAGGTCCAAGAATAACTTGTTATACCATGTCTTCTCATCATCTTCAAACATTGCTCGTTCTGAGTCAGTGTTCTTATAATAAAATCAACCACATGAGCAATTATAAAAAGGAAAAGACCTGTGTCTTCCTTCCCAGTTGTTACAGTATAGGAGAAAAACCACAGCTGGCAATAAAGTGGTAAAACCAGAATTTTATTCAAGAAAATTTTATTCAATTTTCAGTTGAGGAGCAAACAGGGATCAGTGGAAGGAAAATTGCTAAGAGAAACAAGAGGGGTAAAGGAAAATTGGGACTAAAGTGACCTAGAAGATTCAGGGTGATCAAATGTCACCAGGAGGATGGTAGAAGATGAGGAACTTGATCAGATGTCACACATGGAGGCTTCTGAATAAATGTAGAGTCTGGACAAATTTGGGAAAATGCTGAGATTAGCATGCAAATTCAAAAGTTGAAAATTTCGGGGGAGCCTGAGTAAAGTATGGTCAGGAAGTATTTGTCCTCAGGATAGTAGAGTTGCAGGTTAAAGAGGATTCCCCTGAGGATTCCCAGGCCAACCTAGCAGCAGAGACCATTGCAGGGTTATGGTTGGGGGTCTGAGATATTCATGACTCGACTCAGCACAAACACTGAGTTTTTTCCCTTGTATTCACACATACCTACTCAATGGGAAGATGAAGCATGTATTTGTCATTTGAGCTGTGGTCACATTTTAGATATTTACTAAAAGTACAAAAGCAAATTATTTCATATAATGCCAACTTTGTTCATTTATTCATTCAAAATATGAATAGAACACTTACTACCTGCTAAACCTTGTTCTAGGTGCTAGAGATACTCCAGTAATTAAAATAAGGAAAAAACCTAAAATTCTAATTATAGGCGCTAAAATGAATAGGCAGTATTTTTGGCATATTGGTTGATGATAATTTCCTATCAAGGGGCAATCAGTGTCTGTAACCCCCCCATGAGCGCACATGGCATCACAGACTGATGCAGTTCCATTGAATCTTATGAAAATTTGTCATTGAACTATTTTTTTAAAAGTCTCGTTATGCCACATCCTCGGCCACTGTTTATTTACTCATGCCAACCATCAAAATTCAGTAACTAGAAACATCAGCGTCTCCATAAGCAAAACAGATTCATGTTTAAATGAATTTTATATAGCCAGTACTTAATAAATAAATTTAAAACCATGAAAAATAGATGTGAGGAAGAATTTAACAAGGGCACACATTAATGTGAGTACAAAGTGAGACAAAATAGGAAGCCTTAAAGAATATAAGTTCCCTCGTGTATGAATTTTCCTTGTGACAGGATGGCAAATTGGTTTCATTTTTTGTGCCAACTCTGATTGCTTGGCTCTGGCTGCCTGAAATGCTGTGCTGGAGGAGCTCAGCTCCAGGATAAAAACCTCTGTGTGTTACTTTTCCTGGTCTGACCACGTAAGGCCTTACTGGAGAAAGCTGTCCTCCCTGCAGACCTGGTACACAGTTAGTGCGCGGCAGTCTCGGATGGCAGGGAGCTGCAGTCAAGAACTTGCGTCCTTGGGGCTAGTCATGGTCTTCCCTGTGCACCTTCATTCCTAGTCCTACTTCTCTTCATCCGTGGCCTCGGGCAGAGGTCTTCAGGTGCCTCTGCTGATATCTTCTTATGGAACTGCAGATACTTCAAAGTCCCTTTTCCACACTCTGACTCAGTGTTCAGTACCCAGTACTTTCCACTCCTAATTTTCTTTCCTCCCTGCCTTCTGGTCCACACACTGCAGGAGTTTGTGTTTAGGGCTCCATCAACAGCTAGACAACCCCACCTGATCCTACTCTGAGAATATAGGGGGGGCTGACACTTTTCCCAGTTTCAGTTTATTCTCCCTTGCTTGTATGCTTCCCCTTCCTTGTTTTAATTAGTTACTCCAACAATCCGACAGCTTCTGCAGCTCAGAGATCCTGAGAATATTGAGAAGGGGTGTGAGACCAAGACTTTCTGGAGCACTAAGTAGTACCTTCTTCAAGGTCAGTGCCTGTGGAACCAAGTCCTGCTGGACTAGTCACAGCGTTTAGGACCACTCAATTGTCTCATGAAGGCTGAGTGGAAATCAGCAGACCCCTCCCATCTTGTCTTTACTCTGCCCTTGTACCTTTATGTCTGAATGGTGTGCATCTAGCCAGAGTTCTCATTCACAATATCTTAAAACGCAACCTTGTCCAAAGTCATACTCTTCTTGAACTCAAGGTTTCAAAGAAAACCTAGTACAATTGCCCAGTAAAAATGAAGGAAAGGTGATGTATCAGGACTGAGAGAAACAGTACTGGGTGACACCAGATTCAGAAATATGGCACATATTTGTTCATGTTTATAAAAATGATTTCACCGTGTTACCTACAATCATAAAAATCAAGATGAGTGGTGGCTTTAAAATGCCTTAGGCTTTGAATTCAAAGGCCTTTCGATCCCTGTGGATCAAATCTCTGTGCTCTCAGAAGTCAAAGCAACCATAGCAAGACTGACAGTTTTATGAATTTCCTAGACCTCAGGCTGATTCACAGATTAGAACGACTAGAGCAGCAAGTATGTGGGTAGCAAACCTGTGATTGCAGCACAGGACTAGGGAAAAAGAGAATGTCTTTATTAGGGATGGACCATTGGTTTTGGAGTCAAGCACACCTACACTAAATCCCTGGCTCCTTCCCTAGGTAGCAGTGTGACTGAGGCAAATTATTATTGTTTCATAGCTTCATGTTCTCATTTCCATAACAAGAAAAATATCCACAGTACTTAAGAGGGTTCATGTGGTGAATAAATCATTTAATGTATTTAAAGCTTCTAGCACCTTGATTGGCGCAGAATGTTATTTGACAAAAATAGGAAACATTCTCCTTCTCCCAGAATGATAAGTGTGGAAGGGCTATGACTGGTTATTGGAAGAGAGAACAGAGAAAGCTGGGTTCACCTGGCTGCTCTCAGTGGAGATGTACTGCCTTGAGATAGGGTGTCATGTTGTAAATGGGGAATAATTTCTTCTTGTAAGAACTTTAAGGATCACTCCAACATGACTGGCAGTGGAAATAACACTGAGAGAAGAAATGAAATTAGAAGTCTCACATGTCCTAGAGAGGAAGGCAAGGCACATCAGGCAGGGGACCCTGTGGCAAGAACATCCAGGGAGGAGACTTCAGCAAGCAGGTGGAGAGAGTGAGGGCCCTTTATCTGGGTCCAGGTGGAGTACACAGACAACAGTCATGAGGGGATTTCCCTGGTGCATTTGAATGCCAGTAGATCACAGAATGAATAAGAACGGGAATTTGTGGAAGGGATCAGTTGCCTAAGCAGGGTACTCACAGATTGGGGGGGATTGTTGAGGCATCAGAAAAATAAAGTTGGAGAAATTTACCATAGAAATATCTTTCTTAACCCCCAAATAAGAAATGCTGCTGGGACTCAGGAGAGATTGAAACAAAAATAGAAAAGACGCAATTTATACCAAAAAGAACAAGAGCAATGTTCTCTTTCTGTCTTTTTAAATTTTTTCTCTTCCTGGAACTCCATGGCTTCCATAATTCTCTAAAGTCCTAATTTTATACATTTCTCTTTGCACTTTAAGCAGGATTAGTTTCTCAGGTCACTAAAATACTTCTTCAGTTTAATCACTTAGGAGCATAGTAACCAAACTATATAAATGTATTATCAGCTTTTTCTCACAGGGACCTAAATGCTTGACAAAAAACAACTTAGAAGAAGAAATTATTTTGGTTGATGTTTCAGAAGTTTGGGTTCATGATCTGCCAACTCCATTGCTCTGGACCTGAAGTGAGACAAAACATTGTGATTGATGGAGGAAAGCTGTTCAACTCATGGTAATTGGAGAGAGAAAGAGAGAGAGAGAGAGAGAGAACAAACCTGGGACAAGATATAGTCTGCTTGCATCCTACCAGTGACCAACTTTCTGCAGCACACCTCACCTGCCTAAAGCTATCACCCAGTTGTCCATTCAAATTATTAATCCATCAGATGGACTAATCCACTAATAAGGTTACAGTTCTCATAATTCAATCTTTTACCCCTGCACAATCTGAATTGCCTAACACATGAGCTGTTGAGGGACATTCCATAACCAGACCAAAATAAGCAGTCAATAAATCAGAATGATCAGCTTCAGCTCATTGGTTCAGCTTTGCCCAGATCCTCAAAACTGACCAGTCATTTTAGCTGAGTGGGTTGCATTTAAATAGGTGTAGTTGTAACTTTGGCTGAGGTTGCAGAATGAGAGAGAATATGAAAATACTCTGCAAAATAAATATAGTGGAAGCAGGAAGACAAATGAAAATCTCTACTAGAGAAAAATTAATAGTATTTAATTTGCTCAAAATCTAATAAGTACATGTTTTACTATGGTTTTTAACAAAGGACAATGTGTTGGCCATGCTTGCAAACACAGTGAAGTAAAACAAACAACAAAAATAACCAAAATACAAAGATGAAATTCCTATGTAGGAGCTATTAACTGGCTAAATGCAGTGAGAGGCTCTGCTTTGAAGACACATGTACATTAAAAAGAATTGAGAAAATGTTCATTGTAATTTTAAGAAGGGGTGGTTTGTCATAGAAGCAAATCTTTCAGCCAATCTACATTTTGGTGATGACACTGCGAAATAACACCAGGAAATCAAGGTCCTGGATATTAGCACAATTATATTCAAAGGTATTCACATAGTTTTCAGAAAAATAAATGTGGTTCTGCATGAGTTCCCACTATTACTACCTTGTTATTATATATACACACAGATATATATATAAGAATATATTTATGCATACATTTATATATTAAAAATTAAATTATATTTTTACATTCTGATTTTATAACCAAAGAACATCTTTTAATGTGCACTACATGAGCAAGTTATAAAGCATTAAAGTTAATTTCTATTTAAACCTGTATATGTAAGAGTAAGGGGTGAAGCTCAGTTGTAGGGCTCTTGTGAAGCATGCATGGGGCCCTGGATTTGATCCCCAGCATTCGGTCCCCCAAAAGGAGACCTTTTATTTTATTGTATACATATATGTTACATGTACATATAATACATAATAGATGTGTGTACAAAATAAAATCACATAATTAATAAGTATTTCAATTTCTAAAAAGTAGGATTATAGTACAAAATTCATATGGCTTTTCAAGAACAGTGTCCTGAATACAGGCAAGGTTGAAACACTCTCATTTTCTCTATTTTGTGAGATATTTGGACATAAAGAACTTATTATATTATTATTGAATTTACAGTTAAATATATTTATATTTAGATAATATATGTAACTAACATTATTTTACTATTATTTAACTGAACATTTCAAATTTCAATATATTAGTATCTTTCTATTAGGCTTGCCAATAACTTTTTGTTTTAATTATAGGTTTTCCACAAAGATCTTACTCTTTGGTATTTTTAAATTCCACTCAACATTCATTTTCTAACTCATTATATTCTGGGTTTATTATTTTTGATCCCTTTCTTCTGATTTTCATAAAATTATTTGTTTTTATCTTATAAAAGTTTTACATCAATTTCCTAATTAACATTATTTTTCATGTGTAAGTCATTTATAGACATGGATTACCACTGAAGCAAACTTGGGCTACCTACCTTACTGTTTGATATGCAGTGTTTTGTCACTTTTTTGGCAAATACATTGAAACTTATATTTCTAATCTCTTTCCCCACCAATCTTTATTTTTATCTGTTCAAAATAGTATGGCATTCAAGTTTTATTTCAATTATTATTCTCATTCTTAACTTTAATATTTTGATCATTGAATATGGCCCTAACATTTCTGCTTAGTAATACTGATAGAGATATTCTTTATGTTCTAAGATGGAATTAGTGTTGTTATATTATCAACTGAACAACATAAAATGTATTAAAAGCCAGATTGAATGGAGGAACTTTAGATTATGTAGAAGGAAATGAGAGGGAGGAGGGGTATTGAAAATGGTGGAATGAGACAGACATCATTACCCTATATACATGTATGATTACATGGATGGTATGAATCTACATCGTGTACAACCATGGAAATGAAATGATGTATCCCGTTTGTGTATAATGAATCAAAATAAAAAATAAAATAAATAAAAGCCAGATTGATGAACAAAGTAGTAACCTGAGTAATGCTCTTCTCACCTTAACAGGTAAAAGTCATCCATAATTGAGAAAGAAAAAATAATTCCTGCTGCTAATCAGAATGTAGCAGACATTTAAGGCCATACTCAAAACCTGCATAAAACAAAGTTTCTCCCAAGGCCACAGTACAGCTGCAAAATTGCTTCATGAGCATACCCAGTTCAGGGCTGCTCACATTCTGAAAAATTCCCCTTCCTGTTTCTGACTATGGAAATAAACTGTGGCTTTTCTTGTCTGTTCTCACTTGCCACCACAACTTAATAAACCCAGCCCTGTTTGACTATAGGTGTGTTCCAGCTGCTTTTTATCTAATGACTTTACCTTCCTCACACCAATTCCACTGAAATTTCATATACTAGTTATTATAATATATATTAATATGAGAAAATCCACATAAGTATTAGGTTTGATGAAGGTAGCCAATAGCATCCCACGCATTCTAGAAATACTGTCTATAAACCGCTGGTGAAATAAAACCAAAGGAAGACAAGGAGGACAGGTTAGTAATTTTCCTCATTGTCTTTCTTTTGATTTCTTTTTGACTTTATAAGAACCTCATACAATGTGAACAGTGGTGCTTCAGTAGGGGTCTCTGTAGAGCTTCTTTGGGTTCCACACAGTGCTGGCAAGGTCTGTGACTCAGTTACGTTCAGCTGCGTCATTTGCCATGTGACCTTGTGATTTCATTTCTGTTTCCTCAGCATTAAGGGATTCTATGTGCCTATCAAGAAGGTCTTGAAATCAAGACAGCTGACCATTGAAGGAAACTGAAATCTTTAACTTTTTGTGCAAGGTGCCCATTTTCATTATTTCCACCATTCTTACTAAATTATGTAGCTAGATGAACTAAGATCCAAGAGAAGATGAGAGACCTTCCCATTTGTTACTTATTAGCAGTGTGACTTTGGAAAAAGTGACTTTTTCTCACCTCTTCTAAAGAGGAGCATAATTATGCCTAACCCATAGGAATGTATGAGAAATTAAATTACTGAGGTCCTTGTACTGTATAGGAACCACCTGGACATATGAGAAGTACTTAACTAACTATTATCTTTGGAGGGGTTTCTTTGTCCCAGAGTCCTATTGCGAGTCTGTTTCTCTTTGGCAAACCTCTTACTTTACATTGGAAATGAATGAAAATAGGTAACTTTTAAATTTGTTTTTTAAATTATGAATTGCTCTATGCTGGTGAACAGTGAACCATACACAATATTTGAGGTAGCATTTTCACCGTTACTACAACGTCTGGACTCTACCCTACACATATATTTTCTTCATTTCTTGAAAAGTTTATTTGCAAGTTTTAATGTTTTACCCTTAAATAAAACACACTGTAGTGACGACAAAGCACTCCAATGACAGTTTTGTCCTCTTTACGACCTTTAGACAGTCTCCGGTTTAGTTGACTCTGAGTGTCACTTTTGCTACTGTGGATACCTACCATCTCTTAGCAGGATTTATCAGTAAATCTCCTAACAGTAGTTTTAAGACAGAAGGGAAGTCAAACTGTAGTAATGCCATTATGAGTAAAGGAAAAACACCTTTTTGCTATGGCAAGTGAGTTTTGAGCAGCATAACTGTGTATAAGTCAGACTATTTGGTATGTTTTTTCCCTTACCATAATCCTTTAAACATTCAATGAGTTCTTGTTCTCCAAATGTAAATTCTGCTTCCAAAATCCCACAATAAGAGATAATTTAGGGTCCCAAATCTTCTCTCCCACATGTCACTTGTCATCTAGATCTTAATTATAACCCAAATAAATATCTTTCTGTCTGGGCCCCACTGAACAAGCAGGGAAGCATCTGGGGTGTAAGATACGCAACAGAGGAACATACTGTGTTCCCGCATATTTAGCAAAGGAACCCCCTCACCTGCTTGACAGAATAGCTATGGCTCCAATAGTCCTAGGAGTTACAGGTGTTTTAGGTATTTTTCCTTGACAATATCAGATGACAGTCTTTACTTTGAAACAGAAATGACAAGCCAGGCAGTGATTGTTAATACCTGATTGGAAAATCGTGTAATAAATTGGATACAATCTACTTCAGTTGACTTCGACAGTGTATAGTTAATACATGAGGAGACCCTACTATTAACTCTAATCCCATCTCTCTTGGGGATTGTGGGCGTTCTGAGCTTGACATACCTGAGGAAAATTCCTCTATGACAGTCTTACTTGAACCTTCATTTTCAAAACTGACTCAGTGGCCTTTATGGTCACCCTTATGAATGGTTCCCTCATAGGCTATTTAAAAAAATCTCCCTCTAACACATGCATTTACCTCCAGGCACTTCCCACTCTATTCCATATACCCTGACCCATGTGTGGATCCCTTTCTTGTTCTACTCACTCAGTCTTGATGAGTGGAGCATTGCAGAGACCTCTGGCCAGTTTAAGGCTTGGGTACCGTTTCCAGTCCTTCTCAGTATGTTCCAGTCCTCTCCTAAATCTCTTCCCTGAAAGCCACCACAAAGGGTATTGCCTCTGCCTGGCACCAGACAGAAGGATACCCTCCTCTTTCACTCTGTTAGTCTGTTGACACCTCTGCCATTCCACACTCTTCACTGATCCATGTCAGATTTTCATTCCTGGGCAAAGAATTCTCAGTCAGACTATAGGCTCCTAAATTTCAGATGACCAATAAATACAGTTGTCTGATAAAATCAGGATGCCCTGTTTTTTTATTTTTTTGAGGTGCTGGGGATTTGAACCGATGGCCTTGTGCTTGCAAGGCAAGCACTCTACCAACTGAGCTATATCCCCAACCCCTAGGATGCCCTGTTAAATGTGAATTTCAGATGTGGGGAAAAAGGTACACTGATACATTGCTGGTGGGAATGCAAAATGACTCAACTATCATGGAAAGCAGTGTGGAGATTCCTCAGAAAACTTGAAATGAAAGCACCATTTGACCTAGTAATTCCACTCCTCGGTTTATACCTAAAGGACTTAAAATCAGCATATTACAGTGAAGCAGCCACATTGATGTTTACAGCAGCTCAACTCGCAATAGTTAAACTTTGGAACCCACCTAGATGCCCTTCAACAGATGAATGAATAAAGAAAATGTGGTTTATATAGAGAATGGAATATTATTCAGCCATAAAGAATAATAATTTTATGGCATTTGCAAATAAATGGATGGAGTTAGAGAATATCATGCTAAGTGAAATAAGCAAAACCCAAAAAAACCAAAGGCCAAATGTTTTCTCTGATATGTGAATGCTAATTCACAATGGTGGAGGGAGGATAGAGAAAAACAGAGTTACTTTAGATTAGGTGGAGAGGAGTGAAGGGAGGGGAAGAGGTACGGGGTAGGAAGGAGAGTAGAGTGAAATGGACATTATTACCTCCTGTACATATATGATTGCATGACCAGTGTAATCCTACAATATGTATAATCAGAAAAATGAGAGATTACACTCCATTTAAGTATGATCTATCAAAATGTTTAAATGCATTCTACTGTCAGGTACAACAAATTAGAACAAAATAAAAGAAATTTTTAAAAATGTGAATTCCAGACATTAAAAATGAATTAAAACTTTTTATTCATTGTTTAACTACACTAGTAGATTTTTACCTGAATTTCCAAGCTTTATTTTTTATCAGCTGCATCTGGCAGATCAAACTATAACACATTCCCCTTTCTGTAGCTATTGAAATCACTACTAGCCACCTGCACTCTCAAAGTGCCTTTGAGATCTGGAGATTGAAGAAATGCAAGCCACTCAATCCTACCCGGCAAGTCATTGTGACTGCCAGAGGCTGTGTCCTGGCCCATGAGCTAAAGCACTTTCCTGAGAGGGGTCTTCACACAACTTTCTGACTTTGCAGGGAAAAGAAAAAGGTTGTGTGTTTGAGAGCTGACTAAAGACATCACCTCTACTGATCAGATCATATTTACCTCATCTAAGAATTCTAAAATACTATCTATTATATTCTAAATGTTCCTGTACCTTCAAAAATTCACATATAGAAATCCTAACTTTTAAAGTAGTTGTGTTAGGATGTGGGACCTTTGTGAGGTAAGCAGGTCATTACATTGGACCCCCTCATGAATGAGATTAGTGCCCAAGAAAGCTCTGTGTCCATTCCAGCATGTGAGACACAGCACAAAGGCAGCAGCTATGAACCATGAACCAGGAGGGGTCTTCGCCAGACACTGAATTTGCCTACTTCTTCTTCATGGACTTCCAGTCCCCAGAACTATGAGAAGTCAATTTCAGTGTCTATAGGCATTTTAGTTAATATTTCATTGCTGTGACCAAAATACCAGACAAAAACAACTTATATGAGGAAAAGTTTATTTGGGGCTCTGATTTCAGAGGTTCAGTTCATGGTTGGCTCATGTCATTGCTCTGGACCTGAGATGGGCATCATGGTAGAAGGGGGTGGTGGAGGAAAGGTGTTCAGCTCATGGCAGCTGGGATGGAGAGAAAGAGAGAGAGAGAGAGAGAGAGAGAGAGAGAGAGAGAGAGAGAGAGAATGGAAAATAGTGAGAGAGCATACAAGGAACCAGGAACAGGAACAAGGAGCAAGATAAAATCCCCAAGGTCATACCTGCAGTTACCTTCATCCTCTAGCCATGCCCCATCTACTTACAGTTACCACCAAATAGAGTGATCCTTTCAAATTTCTAACCCATCAAATGGACCAGCACACTGATGGATTCTCATGATCTAATCATTTCACCTGTGAACATTCCTGCATTGCCTAACAAGAGCTTTTTCAGAGACACTTCAAGTCCAACCCACAATAAGAAGTCAGCTTATCTAGGGTATTTTTGTTATAGTAGCCTGAAGAGATTCAGAAATTCCAGTGTCCTCCTTGGCAAGACCTCTTGGAACAGACTCAGCAACTGAGTCAGTTCTGAACTCATGGGACAGGGCAGGATCACATCGAGTACCTTCTGACTCATCAGTCAGCAGCCTCAGTTTAGGATATCTACAAAATTGACACTTCCTTCATTCTGTGGTCACCTTTCCTTCTTTCTCAAAGGGTGTCTTGTTTTACTTTGTTTACTTTCATTTCCTGGAGCGAACATGCTATATTGTGAGCTTCTGTATTTCTATGCAGTGGGAAGGGAGTCTTACATACATTTACTATTTTGCTGTTCTTACCTTTATTTTTAAGCCTGCTTAAAGGCTTTCTTCAGCAGAAAGTCTCCGGCACACTAAGGTGTCCTCTCTGCTGCACGTCTTCTTCCTCCTCGTCCTCTTGTTTCTTCTTCCACTTCCTCCTCCCCTTCTTCCCTCTGCTCTTCAACATTCTTCCAAGCACAAAGTACAGGAGGAAATAAATAGGCTTTGCCATTGAATAGAAATGGGAGTAAGTTTCTGCTGAATTACTCACTAGACAAGACCTTGGGAATATTGCCTGCTCTGTATCTTCTTATCTGGAAATAAAGAAACTAAAGCACATGACTCTGACATTGCTGTGAAGATTAAATGAGGTAATGCATATAGAATTCCTGGCATGTAGTAGTTGCTTAATAAATACAGTTGCCTTTCCTTTCCTTTTTATCAGCAATGCATGGTAAAAATATTATAAGTACATAAAAGAGTTTCCCACACTAATACGTGAACATAGCTAGTTAACTCCTAGGCCTGCTTTCTCTTTGAACATATAGTATAGGTTCATAGGAATATTACCTGGAGTCACTATTTTCCAGTTCCCAAACCATGTCAAATGATAGTCATTTGACCTACCACCATTGCCTCCCAGGTGATTTAGTTGCTACTTTAGTCCAAGCTTGCATAGTATACTAAATCCATTAATTCCCTCAAGCTCTCCCATTCCTTTTGATCTTATTGTCTAAAAGTTCCATCTTCTCTGTCCATTACTTTAACTATATCTCTACTGGGTTAACTTTACCCTTTCCAACTTTCCAGTGTACCTAGCATGAATGTGTAAGTGATTATGTCCCCTATCTCTCTACTTGGTATCTTCTAGCACCTTCCCATCCGTCTAAGTATATAAATGAGTTTTTAGCATGGCTTGAAAGATCTGCATCACTGGGGCTCTGGACCTCCTAGCATCACCGTGTGCTAATCACTCATTCAGTCAATCAGGCAAGAAATATTTGTTAAGCACTTACTGTGTGTCAGAAATGTTCCAGAACTGAAAAGTACCCAGAAACCACTCCAGATTCGGGAACTCATGCAAGAGATCTTATTAAGCAAACAGGCAGAGCGTCTGCCTGCAGGGTGAGAGAGAAAGAGAGAAAATGAGAGAGAGAGAGAGAGAAAGTCAGAGTGAGGAGAGAGAGAGAGAAAGAAAAAGTGAGAGAGTGACAGAGAATGAGAGTAAGAGTGAAAGAGAGAGAGCGAGAGGAGAAAAGAGAGACAGAGAGAATGGTGGTGGAGCTATTCTTAAGTAGTGGAATTTCACTGGCTAATAGCAATGGACCAATGACTGACTAGGAAATTCATGGGCTAACAATCTGGACCGATGACTGACGAGAAGGTTCGCAGGCTGATGAGTGAAACAATGGCTGGCTAGGATGTTAGCAGACTGAGGTTCTGGGTTGTAAATCTGGCATGGAGGGGCAGAATAATGGTGGCAGCAAAATAGACCTGATTCCAGTAAGAGTTGCATGTGGAAACATGCAAAGCAGAGAAATCTATTATTTTTTATAGATCTTAATTCAATTATCTGTACGTTTACCACAGGAAGTAAAATACAATTGAAAAATAATGTAATATGTAATGGTGTGATATGTTCTGAAAAAGAATGAAGCATGAAAGGAGGAATTTACGGTTTTATCACTGCACAGTAGAGGCACCTGGATATTTTTCCACCATCCTCCTTTCTTGGGAGACCCTTGTAAATGTCATTTTCTGTGCTGGAAATGTTTTCTGTAATGCATTGTATAACTTTCCTCTACTTACGTTTCATTTTTTTCAGCTCATTTATAACTTTCTAATTTCCTCAGGTGAACTTGCACTTTTCTTCCATCTTGCTATGCCTCCGCCCAACCTTCCATAGTACCATAAAAAACATTTCCAATGTTCTCTGCCTTTCCTGGCCATAATTCTGTCAGAGGGCTTTCCTCAATTTGGAATGATCCTATTGAGAGATTATTTAGTATATGTTCTCACAGTAGAATGTAAGCTTCACAAAAACAGGGACATCGTCTACTTTTTGCCTAACCTCCAGCCTCATACCCCTGAACAATGGTTGGCATGTGATAATACCTCACAAATGTTCATGAAAGCGGAAGAAGGAGTCCACAACATCAGGCAGTAATCTTGCTGTTCACATGCAAAGAGTCAGGCAAACATTAATAATGAGAGCAGAACAGGGAGAAACTAAATTCAACTTTATTTATATCCTAGGTGCCTAGGGTCAAAACTGTTTCAAGAATTTTTGAATATATTACAGTACTTTTCTGTATAGACTTTTGGAAATTCCCAAGCTCTAACCAGTAGGGGATTCCTCTACTTATTCTGTGAAGCTAAGAAATGAGCTTCAGTAAATACAGAATAAATCTTGTCCTGAAGAACATAACTTTCCTGTGAAAATGAAATTTTCCTACCTATGTTAATCAAGTCCTTAACTGTTATGATTTGGATTTGTAATGTCCCCCCAAAAGCTCCTATGTTGAAAGCATGTCATGCAGCAGATTTCAGACATGGGACTATTAGGAAATGATCAGATTGTGAGGGTTATATCCTAATCAGTGGGTGAATCCACTTGCCGGATTAATAATTTGAATGAACTACTGAGTGGTAACTGCAGGCAGGTGGGACATGACTGGAAGAAGCTAGGGTGCGGCTCAGGTATTATATTTGTCACTCGTCCCTTCCTCTCTCTCTCTCTCTCTCTCTCTCTGCTTCCTGGTTGCCAAAACTGAGCTGCATTCCTTTATCACACCCTCTGCCATGATGTTCTGCCTTACCCCAGGCCCACAACAATGGAGTCAGCCAGCCATGGACTGTGATTTCTAAGACCACAAGCCCAAATAAACTTTTACTTCACTATGTTGTTCTTGTCAATCATTTGTTGTCACACAGATGAAGATGCAAAGCTGACGAACACACCCGATTTTGCACATTACATCAAAATGCTTTAAAAGAAGTATAAACTTGCCTTCTGGAATTCTTGGCTAGATAATGAAGTTTTGCTTTGCTTTACTGAGAAAGTTAAAGTACCCCTTGCTTTTCCACCCCAGCCTGTGTCCTCTCTGTATGACTGTACACTTCTGTTAGAGTTGATGGATATGCATTGTGCCTTCTGTTTCATTCATTTTCCAGCTCCTGCATCCTAGGTCCAGAATAAACTGTTTGATGCAAAGATACTGGGAACTTCAGCGGTACTGGCAGATCTGTGATTCAGGTGGTAGAGGAAATGGCCACCTCTCCCAGGTTGGACAGCAGCTGCCCAGGATGCCGAATCACCCTGACACCATCTGCTTGGCTGACCCACTAATCTACCAGCCTGTTTTCATGAATACCAGAATTGTTTCCCACTGGAGAGTTCTTGAAACATCTCCTACATCCATTAAAGACTAAAAGAACAGATGGTGATTTCTTGAGACAGTGAAGGATTTAACTGATTCATTACTCATGTAGGAAACAGTGATAACAACCAATTGGGCTTTACACGCCTTGGCTTACTTTTCTTTGAGGTTGTCAATTCCCAGTATGGTAGGAGATTTCCATTTTAGAAATGAAAATATGCTTCTATGCTTCAGATGATGGAGATTTGAAAGGATGCCACAGAAAGTGAGCAAGCAAAGGGATCTGTCTCAATAATGTCAAGGTCAAGTTTTAGACCAGGGGAAATGGTGTCTGACACCATTCAGATGACAGAACAGCTTCAAGGACACTCAGTAAAACTAGTGTGGTTTGACAACATGTGCCTAATAACTCAGGAAACAATAGTTGGCATTACAGTACTAACAAAGAAATTTCAGGGATTTAGCAGCAGCTTGTTTACTTAGTTATTTTGACAAAGTATTAGAAAGATGTGCTTATACTTGTCTAATAAGTGTACTACACTTGTTACTTTTCTTTTATTCTATCTTTCTATTCTATTGATTTTCTTGCCTTCTCTCTCTGCCAACTCTTCCTTTCATTGATCAACAAACTCTTCAAGACATAGAGATTGATGAAGCAAGTTTGTTTTTTGTTTTTTGTTTTTTTTTGGTGGGGGGTACCAGGATTGAACTCAGGGGCACTCAACCACTGAGTTACACCCCCAGCCCTATATTGTATTTTATTTAGAGACAGAATCTTACTGAGTTGCTTAGCACCTCGCTTTTGCTGAGGCTGGCTTTAAATTCATAATCCTCCAGCCTCAGCCTCCCCACACTGCTGGGAGTACAGGCATGTGCCACCATGCCAGGCTGATGCAAGTTTTTCATTATCCTTTGTTACAGCACATGTACTGGGAACTCTTATGCCAACCTACTCTTTAATTAGCCCCTTAAAACTAACCCATTACTATTTCTCTTTGACCCAAGTGTAGACTTCTGATACCATCCATACCAGCAAGGTTAATGGGTTTGCAGAATAACAAAGAATAGCACAAAGAATTGTGTATAAGATCACCCTGAGGAACTCTGTTTAGGAGACTAGGAGTATAGGATACACTGAGCTTCATGGAGTATTTAATATACTAGTAAGTCATTTTTCTTTTCCACTGCAACTGGTAATAACTTACTTTTCATTTCTGGTTCAAATCTTTAAAAATCTGTCAATGAACACAAAAAACCTTGCTCAGGAGGTAGTTGAATGATGACTTCTTCAGAGCTTAGGGAGCTGTTTGGAAAATTTGCAGTGGTTCACAAAGAATCTTCTATTACACATGCCTCTAGGTCCTTGGGGCCTAGCTGAACCTTGCCAGCTCATTTTGGAAGTAATCTCCTGACTAAGTAAATTCTCCCTGACTCCTGGCAGAGTAACACAAAGTAAGGGAAAGATGAGAAGGTAGATCGACCTTAGTTTAAATGAGCATTCTGTCAGCAACTAACACACATATCACTTGGCCTCTCTGAGGTACAGTTAACTTATCTGAAAAAAGGAGGTGGGTGTATAGTTCATGTAAGATGATATACACAAAACATCTACCATAGAACTTGGAGCAATGCATATTAGTTTTTTTTTTTTTTTTTCCCCCTGTGTGGACTATTCTGAATTCACAAACACCTCTTGTAGCCTTCTCTGTTAGTTAACCAGTAGTGGGATCTTTCTAATTTTTGTATATACCTGGTTCAAACTCTGTGTTTCATATGTAGATGCTGATACTACAACTTCTGCTTCCAGAGTGTCAGCACACTATGCTGCAAAGGAGCAAACTGAGGGACTCAGGGAGTGCATTCATGGAACTCTGGGGGGCCAGGCCCTGGACCAGGCATGATGCCCCTTGTGCTAGTCAGGTTCTCCAGAGAAACAGAACCAATAGGAGACATATATGTGCGCACACACACACACACACACACACACACATGCATATACACACATGAATGTACATGAATGTGTGCACATATACATTTATATATCTTCTATATATAAAAGAGATTGCCATGTGGTGATATAAATGTATATAGAATGAAAATATGAATGGTAATCATAAAACAATCTCCACTATTCCATGATTCTATATAATCCCATGTGATCCTATAATAAATCCCCATGTATGAAAATACATAGATATAGATTTATCAATTTTATATATATCTACATATGTATTTTTTGTCTTTATCATTTATCTCTACCTATCTCTCTCTCTCTCTGTACACACACACACACACACACACACACACACACACACACACACACACATGAAGTGATTTATTAGTGGACATGCTCACAGGATTAGTACGGCTCACAGGATTATGGAGATCTAGAAGTCCCATGATTTTCTGCCTGCAGTCTGAAGAATCAGGAAGCCTGATGGTGTAACTTTGATTGAGTGTGAAGACCTGAAAAGGAAGGTGGGGGTGTGTTGATAACCTAAATCCAGAATTGAATTTGAAGTCCTGAGAACCAGGAGCACTGATGTATGAACTCAAGAGAAGATGGCAAGTGAGTTTGCCTTTCCTCCTCCCTTTTTGCTCTTTTCAGGCCTTGAGGGATTGAATGACACCTGTTCACCTTGGGGAGGGCAGACAAGTTTTCCTGAGTCTTCTGATTCAAGTGTCAATTTCTTTGGGCAATGTTCTTACAGTCACAGAAACACTGTCTTACCTGCTCTCTGAGCACCACGTAGCCCAGTCAAGCTGATATAAAATGAACTGTCACTGTCCATTGTTGATGCAGCAACACCCCCCATAAAAGTCACAATGTGAGAGGTCATGACCTTGGTGATGAATCGCTTTTTATACCTGCTTGGAGCCCCTGATCCCACCCTGACATGTCCCCCAGATGTAGACTTTGCTGATTTGAAGCCTTCTATTCCATTTCTGAGTTTTTCCTCTTAGAAGACTGAATACTCCTCTCTGAAAGGATTCCAAAGAGAAATTGCAAACAAAAATCTTTCGGATTACTACTGATACCATCGACCTCTAAGTAGTGTGGTTTCAGGGATCAAAAATTCACGTACATTCCCAAATACAGTGCCTGATGTCAAGATTTTGTTATTTAAACAGAAACAGACTCTTTGAACTTTATGCATATGCCAACTCCTAATGGATTGTGGTTTATGCACATTTAGTACTAGGTTTTATCTGTGTATAAAGAGAATTCAAATTAATAGGAAATTTTTGGATACTGTGGCTTCTGAATTTCTTATTAAAATATGTTTCTTTAAAAATGAGCCTATTCATTATATATCTTGGAATTCTTTAAATTTTATGATTATAAAGTCTTAGTGGGTCCTTAATAAATATGTGTTTAATGAGTTGGTCAATTTATTAATCTGTGGCTATTGTTGATATTAAGAACCACCCTAGAATATTATTCCTATGCAATATCACCTTCTTTGATTGCAAGGTATTTTGGTCACTCTTTCCTAGGCCTTCCACCCTTCATGTTCATGAAGATTTTGAAGTAGTTATTCTGTTCTCAGCTTTAGGTCTTCTACTCGTACCTTCTCGCTAAACTCAAAATTGCAATGCATGCTTCTGAATATGAGAATAGTAAGACCAGTGTAAATAAAGCAGACAGAAGGAAATAATACACTGTAAATGCAGAATATCATCAAGGTAAAGCAAAGTAAAAGCTATTGAAAATATAATTATTATTCTTCTGCATACCTGAGTAAAATTGATTTATGGCAAGCATTTGAAAAACAACAACAGAAAGAGAAATGCAAATGCCATAAGGAAGAATGAGTAAGCAGACAGAATATAAATGAAGAAGCAACATTTCCCAATTCCTTGCTAAAGAACGCTAAAAATTCCAAATGGGATGAAGATAGAACAAAATCAAAATACCCAAAACCAATGTCTTTTGATAGCAAGATACAAAATCCTAAATCACATAATATCAGCATCTTATGTAAAGAATAACAGCAAAAAGTTTACTCAGCAAGTGACCAAATGGTTTGACATTGGCTATTCTATTAACATAATTCATCATAGTTATGGGTTAAAAAAGTTAAAACTATCTACATTACCCTCATCTCAGAAAGAGGTAAACATTACATTAAAAAATCACAGCTGGGCATGGTGTTGTACACCTGTAATCCAGCAACTCAGCAGACTGAGTCGAAGAGGATCAAAAGTTCAAGGCCAGTTTCAGCAACTTAGTGAGAGGACCCTGTCTAAAAAATTAAAATTAAAAAAGGGCTGGAGATGTAACTTAATAGTAAAGCACCCTGAGTTCAATTCCTGGTACAAAAATAAATGAATAAATGAATGAGTGAATCAATCAATAAATCATTCCTGAAGATATTAAGAAAATTGACTACAGACAAACTTTAAATATTCATGATATCCTGGGTTGACTGCTGATACCAATTGTCTGTGTATATTTTTAGATAACTTTCTGGGCAATAATGCATCTATCTGCATACATTCATGTACCTATAGCAACATAGAGTAATTTTTCTTTATTATTTAGCTTTTCCTTTTTAAAAAATGCAAACACTCCAGGGCTGGGAATGTAGCTCAGATTGTTTGCCTCACTTTCTCAAAGGCCTTGGGGTCAATCCTGAGTCCACACACACATATATACCAAAATGAAAACCCTCCTCCATACACACAAAATGTAGTTTTTAAAAAATAACATGCATTTATTACTATTCAGGTGTCAACAATTTCAAAGTCTGTAAGGTAGTCAGCTACTGAATTAGAAGGAGCTTTCTTGCATATGCAGGAAACTGAAATATAGATACAATATGCATTTGTGACAAAAATATATTTTATAAAGGCAATTAAGAAGCAGAAAATGGTGGAAAAATCATCTCTCTGTATCTTCTACCTTTTTTGCCCAAGGGAATGATAATAACTCTTCTTTACTGGAAAAGTCTTATCAACCCAAACACAGTACCAGAAGAATCTACAAACTTTATTCCATCAGTTTCTTCCTGTATATTTACCTTCCCAGTTTCCTGCCTCTGGAAGTTCAAATCTTCTTTCCTTTGTTCTGTCATTTCTCCACAGATTTCTGGTTCTTTGTTGAAGATGCCACATAAGCCAAGGTTCTGAGCCACTGTTCTAAGTTACTTTTCACTCAGATTTCTCATATGTGAGGTGTACTGTGCCTGTTAATAAACTTCCTTGTATTTCCCTTGTTAATCTGTTTATTGCAGAGGTGTGACTCAACTACCAACTTAGCAAAGGTTAGGGAGAAATTCAATTTTCTATCCAACACATTTTCAGGAATTGCTCAGCTCTACGCTTCTCCAGGACTCTTTCTCATGCTCTACAAAGTTATATTGCAAAGAGGCATTTAGACAGTGTAATGGTTAATTTGAATTGTCAACTTGACTGGGTTAAGAGATGCTGATGATTAGGAGGTCTCTGGGTGTGTCCATGAGGGTGTGTCTAGGAATGATTGGAATGTGGGAGAGTGAACTGAAGTGGAGCCCCTCCCTAAGTGTGGGCAGCACAAGGAAGAACAAGGAAGCAGATGCAGATGCAAGCTTGGCTCTTCTTGAACGCATTCTTGATTGCTGCTTCTATGTCTGAGGATATTGGACTCTTGCTTCTTCACTCTTCCAAAGCAGATGCTGTCGGTGATTCTCCAGGTATTTTCCAGAAGCCTTCGTCTCAGACTAGGGTAGCACTGTTGATCTTTCTTTTTCTGGGGCTTCTGCCTCTTGGACTGCGCAGCTGCTGGTTCTTCCAGCTGTCCAGTTGCAGACGGTCATTTTGGACTATCCAGCTTCTGGACATGTAAGCCAATCTAATAAATCCCCATTTTATAATCATACTTCCTGTTGATTCTGTTCCTCTAGAGAACCCTGATTAATACAGGTAGAGAGGAAGATAATAGCAGCCATTTCTTATAAACTTTGCAGCACAAAATTCAGAATATTGCATCACGTCTGTGTATTCTGATAAAATTTTGAAGAAATACAGTGCTCGTATAAGACCAAAAATGCTTAGTGAGCTGGAAGAGAAGTATTTCTTTAAAATGGTAGAAGACATAGAACTCAGGCCAATAAAAAATAATATGTTTAAATGGTAAAATATTTAATAATTCCAACTAGCATGAACTTAAGACAGGGATCTCTTCACCATTGAAAAGGTGAAATGGGCAAGTTAATCGACTCCATGGGGTGCCCCCTCTTCTGGTTTTTCCTCTCTGCATCCCAATTGCTAATGGACCACAATTTAAGTAGTTTATTTGCAGTGCAGCTTTGATTAAAAAGTATGAAGGAGATTTCCTAAAGGGTGAGTTACTAGTCAGATGCCATCAACAGGGGTGGTTCTTGGGAGTTGGTTTTCTTAGTAGAGGAAGAATTTAACTATAAATGTCAGTCTATAGCATGGTCAGTAGTTGTTTAAAATATAAAATTAAGATAATCTAATTGTAATGATGGTTTGGTTATCTATCATTCAGTACATGGATCAAAGGAAAGTTTAGAATTTCTTTCTGTTGAATACGAAGTATCTGGCATTTTAATTATATTATTGCAAATGCAGGTTAACATGTCCTTCATTGAAGAAAAGGTAATTGGTTTGAGTTGATGATATAAACGCAAATTTTGGTGGAGCATAGTACTATGGTACAAAGCTCATACCTAATTAAGAAAACCTTGGAGCAAAAACATATTTGGACTTGGCTATGGAACACAAATAATTCGTAATTGCATCCAAACAAGCTTTAAACCTGTAGCAATCCAAATAGAAGTTATAATTGTTGAAATTTACATATATCTTATCACATTTAGAATAACTGTAAAACTTTCATGATGATACAAATTATGAATACACAAATATATATTAACATAGCAGTACATGATTTTTTTTTTTCTGCTGCCCATTATACTTAGGGTGTTAAAATCATTTGAAGCCTTAAAATTCAACTTTGTAAATCAACCTTTGTTTTTCAAAATTGTATGGAACTTTAATTTATTTTTATTTTTGGCAAATGATTTTTCCATCAGTTGGTAGTGATTTCTTTTAATTTTTTTGGAAATTTTTATTCAAAAACACTGAAAATAATGGTTAAAAAGAAAGCCTACAAACTCACATGTATCTTTCCCATAATCCCAAAGAGACTTGGGAGACTGAGACAGGAGGATTGCAAGTTCAAGGCCATCCTCCGCAAATTAGTGAAGCCCTTTGCCACTTAGTGAGACACTATCTCAAAAAAATAAAAAATAAAAAGGACTGGAGATGTAGCTCAGTGGTGGTAAAGCACCCCTGGGTTTAATCTCTAATGCACACACACACACAAAAAAAAACCAACAGTGCAGAGGAAATGAACACAATAACAATGCAACCTCACCTCAGGCAGTTTAAAAGGTTTTGAAATTCTACAATTATGCATTGGATTAACTAAAATTTTGGAAAAAAATTTTTATGTCAATACCACATTAATTAGATTAATTTTCATTTGTATCAGATTGTAAAAATTTCTATGATTTTGCATGCATTTAAATTTGACAAAATATTCAAAATAATAATTAATGTCAATACTGTATTTATTGAGCCTGTTGAATAAAGCAATCATGAATGGAGGGAGAAAGTAATCACCTTTCAAAATAGAGAAATATTTTACATTAAATGAGAAAGTAATTACTAAAATTAATTTTATTTAATGAAATTTTGTCAATTTGTCAATTAAGATATGATTTTCAGAGAAAAATCTAATCAAGGTGCTGACAATTTCATATTTGGTAACAAAAAACCCTATTTTTTTCATTTTTAAATTTGTACTTTTTATGACAGTAGAATGCATTTTGACATATTATACATACATGGAGTATAACTTATCCTAATTAGGATCTCATTCTTGTGGTTGTACATGATGTGGAGTTACACTGGTGACTCATATGTTCATATATGAATATGAAAAGTTACGCCCAATCCGTTTCACTGTTTTTCCTATTCCTGTCCTCCTTCCCTTCCCTTCATTCCCCTTTGTCCAATCCAGTGAACTTCTATCCACCTCCCCACACACATTGTGAATTAGCATCTGCAGATCTGAGAGAACATTAAGCCTGTTTTTTTTTTTGGGGGGGGGGGGGATTGGCTTATTTCACTTAACATGACAGTGTCCAATTTCACTAACAACAGAACTTTAAAGAAGACTTGAGGAAATTTATGATTTAATAATAATCATACTAATATTACTTTTGAACTATTTTCAGAAAAAGTGATTTTTTAGGAAATAATAATGTAATATTAAAGATAGATATGTCTAAGAAACATTTTTAAGTGTATTATATACATTACTACAAATAATCCCACCCATTATTTTTAATACTCATTTAACCAATATAAAGATTTTTAAAATATTGAGTCAAAGCATAAAGAATTTTATTCTTTTTTTTATTAAAATTTATTTATAATTTTTACAGACACATTTTGATTCATTGTGCACAAATGGGGTACAACTTTTTATTTCTCTGGTTGTACACAATGTAGATTCACACTTTTCATGTAATTATACATATGTATAGGGTAATACTGTCTGTTTCATTC
This sequence comes from Sciurus vulgaris, assembly GCF_902686455.1. Classification (NCBI taxonomy): domain Eukaryota; kingdom Metazoa; phylum Chordata; class Mammalia; order Rodentia; family Sciuridae; genus Sciurus; species Sciurus vulgaris. Next base: position 44,529,093 of record NC_136464.1, read on the forward strand.
TACTGTTTTCCCATACCCACCCTCCTTCCCCTTTTTCCTCTACACCATCCAAATTTCCTTCATTCTTGTCTTCCCCTTGCCACCCCCTATCATTATATATTGTCATGCACTTATCAGAGAAAACATTTGGTCTTTGTTTTTTTGGGCTTGGACTACTTCACATAGCATGGTATTTTCCAACTCCATCCATTTATCTGCAAATGCCATAATTTTATTCTTCTTTATGGCTGAGTAATATTCCATTGTGTATATATACCACAGTTTCTTTATGCATTTGTCAATTGAAGGGCATCTATGTTGGTTCCACAATCTAGCTATTGTGACTTGAGCTGCTATGAACATTGATGTGGCTGCATCACTGTAGTATGCTGATTTTAAGTCCTTGTGGGTATAAACTGAGGAGTGGGATAGCTGGTTCAGATGGTGGGTCCATTCCAAGCTTTCTGAGGAATCTCCATACTGCTTTCCAGAGTGACTGTACCAATTTGCAACTCCACCAGCAATGTATGAGTGTGCCTTTTTCCGCACATCCACACCAACACTTATCATTGCTTGTGTTCTTGATAAGTCATTCTAATTGGAGTTAGATGAAATCTTAGGGTGGTTTTAATTTGCATTTCTCTAATTACTAGGAATGATGAGCACTTTTTCATATATTTGTTGATCACTTGTATATCTTCTTAAAGATAGTTTTAAAATGGAAATGTTACATAATTCCAACAACATAGAAAAAATGCTTGCCATTCAATAAACACAGTTTAAGAAATCAAATAATATAAAGTATTATTTTAATATCTCTTTTTATTCTTAAGGTGTTTTGTTGTGAAAGATAAATTATATGGCTATCCTACTAAGTGCCACACAGCCTAATTAAACAATGTCACATAGATGTTGCCATACAGAGGCCAAAATGAACATTATCAGATGAATAACTCTGTCAGCAAGAGCTTAAAAATGATGAGTACTAGAAAATATTTGGGAGTTAATGGTCATCGGACAACAGTAAACTTTATTTTAAAAGTTTATCTTAAAAGAAGGGAAGAAATACAAAAAAGAAAAAGTACCATATTTCATACACTAAACTGCTTTTCACATATCAACGTTTCTGAAATTAAAATGAATCTCATAATCACTTTTAGCCAGGAAACAGCCATCATGCGGCTGCTGCTGGCTTCCCCACAACTTGCATTAGCTCTTCATGGTTGGATCAGTTTAACTATGTGCATCTTTGATGTTTAGGCAGGTGGAATTAAATTATTTAAAAAGTCTTTTAAGAGGACTAACATGATTTTAAATCAAAATGAAAATGCATATTCACTAAGGAATACAGACACTTCATCAAGTTATAAATTGGATATTGTTACAAAGATATTCATTGTTGGAAGACTAACAGCAATCTCATTTTTCTGTCTCAAAGCAGCAAGCAAGGACTTAAGAGAACACAAGAAAGGAAGGAATCCAGTAACGGCAGTCGCTATGTTGTTACTGAGATGCATGCAGTCATATTACCAAGCAAATATACAATGGAAATTATCAAATCCCTTACAGGGTTGAATGAAATTTCAAATCTAGAAATTTCATTGCTAGAAGTAGCAATGAACAAAGGGTAGGAAGGACTATAGAATGTTGGAGAAAATGTGAAACCATAATTGTCTTTTTTGTGGGGATGGGCACTGGGGGTGATCTACCACTGAGCCACATTCCCAGCCCTTTTGATTTTGTATTTTGAAACAGGGTCTTGCTAAATGGTTCACAATGACTTCAGACTTGCAATCCTCTTACCACAGGATCCCAAATTGCTGGGATTATTGGCTTGTACCATCACGCCTAGCTGTAATTGTCTTTTACAAAGTCTTTATAGTTATTGGTAAGTTTTCATATAAGAAATGTACATATATGAGAAATCAAAATTTGGGATTTAAAGAAATTTATTAAATTCTAACTCAGATTTCACATTTTTTCCCTCCATGACGCCAATGAAATACTCAAAATGGCAAATTGTACTGCATAAATGTATGAAATCATATTGGTTAGGCCTGAGCCACAAAGAGAGCCCTCAGAAGTGGGGATTAGAGGGAATATTTAGAATTTCTGTTTTGAAGGAGGGACCCACAGGATTTGTGGTTAAATTAGCTATTACAAAAAAAATATATACAACTGAAATTAGTTCTGAGAGGAAAAATTAAAGATACATTGTTTTGCTCAGCAAGTAGCAGGATAGAATTGCCAAAGTGTGAAATGGTGGGGGAAAGTGTTGAGAATTTTTCTTACTTGCTTATTTGAACAAGTAAGAGAATTTCAGGTCACATCTAGTAAATCTGAAATGTCCGTTAGGTATGCAAGTGGGTAGGCCATAGGTGTTGCCTGTGGGAAACTGAGGTTCAGAGGGGCGCTTGGACATGAGGACATCAAGTCAGGAGTTATCACCATGAAAATGGCATGCACAGCTACAGTACGTGAAATCACCTCAGGAAAAAAAAGAGAAACGATCTCAAGTTGAAACCCTGGATCATGGCGACATTCACAATGTGTGGAAGAGGAAGAATCAGCAAAAGAAACACAGAAAGAGTGACAGTGGGACAGGGGCAAGGAAATGGAGTTTGGGGAGGAGGGTAAAGTACTGGAGTTCAGATGAAGGAAGCGTTTTAACATTAACCCCAAAATTCCATATTTTTGATTCTGTGAATGTTTCATTGAAATTGAAATTGACAGAGATGCACTCAAATACATTGGCAATTATAATGTAAAGCTGTTATATTTGTCATATTTACAAATATTAACATAATAATATATTAATGCTAATTGCTAGCACCCTATTATTATTATTATACTATAATTTCTGTTACTGCATTATTATATTATATACATTGTTTTAAGTTGTATATGTGTTTCACACATATGGGACAAAATGGATTAGAGCAAAATTATTAATTTCAGTATCACACGTTGCTAGTAAGATCAGGACTAATGCAGTTGATTATAGGAGGAACAGAGCAGAAGTCCTGGAAACCTGAACTAGGTGAGTTTCAGAGGAGGGTGAATGTGAAAGTCCAACCAGAGAACTTGAGAGAGAAAAGGAAGAGCATTAAACATGGTTCTCACAGAAGACACCTCCCAGAGATTTGGATTTAAAGGTAAAAATAACAATTAGGCAGTAGCTAAAGAACTAAGTGCCCAATATAGTGTTTTGCTTTTTTAAAACTATAAAAAAAAAAAAAAATAAGCATTACATTTTACTGATGCAAGTGCTATAGAAAGGAAATTAATAGGGGTCAATTTAAAAGGAGAAAATGAGGAATGGCATCTAATGTGTAATGGAGAGGCTGACCTTCAAGAAGATGTGTAAAAGTCATCAATAATAATAAGAATGAAACCCAACTGTGAGCGTAGATCCCTGAGTGGGTATGAGTGGAGGCAGAAATTTGCAGGTTCTTAGGGTTGTTCTCTTGTATGAAATAGGAAGCAATGCATCTGCTGAGAGTGAATATGGGGGATGTGTGTGATTTGTTTCTTGGCTTAAAACAGCAATATTTATAAAAGCTTTACCTGTGTTTGGAGAGAATGTTTTCTCTAATTGTTCTCTCCACAATGTTCTTTTCTTATCTATTGTACCAAGCTTGCTAATTATGTTTTATTGGTTTGTTTGTCTTGTTTTGTTTGTTTTGTTTTGTGTTACTGGGGATAGTGCCCAGGGCCTCTGCAGGCTAGACAAACACTCTACCACTGAGCTATGTGCTCTTGCCCCTGTTTAATTTTATTTTGAGACAGGGTCTCACTAAGTTGCCCAGGCTAGCCTTAAACTTGTGATCCTCCTGACTCAGCCTCCTGAGTATCTGAGATTACAGATGTGTACCAACCTGCCCAGTTTATGGCTGGTTTTACCACTGATGTATTTATCACTTTCTTTTTCTCATTCATTCATTTTGTTTTGGTTTTATTGTGATATGTGAAGTTAATTTAAATGAAAATTATAAAGACACCTAGAACTTTGTTTGTACAACATAACATGAAATATGTTTTTCTTTTTTCTTTTCTCACAGATATCAAAGAGGGAAATTCATCTTCTCATGTAGAATTTCCAGTCTGGACTCTTGTGAGCAAATAAAGACCCATCTTGGTTCTTAATTATTGATACACACCAGGCAAATTATAATTAAATGCATCCCCCTCATCACTATCAGGTTAAGTACATGGTTCATGGAGTCAAAGGAGGAGAGGTTTTATGAATGGTATTCCCAAGTGCGGACTCTTTCATCATATAAATTTATTGCTAGGAAGAGATTGCTTCTGGTAAAATAATTATAGGTTAGAAAGAAATGAGAAGGAAAATACCTCAATGCACAGCATATGCCATTACTGACACAATCAGGGGCTGACATTCTGGCAAGAACCTGTATTTGTGTGACTGGTATCTTGACCTTCATTGCTAACATTATCTCTCATAAAATTTCACCAGTGGTAATTGGTGATTGATCTCTTCCCTATGAACAATGATCTTGCTCTTGGAATAAGGGTTCCAAGTCAAAGAAAGTGAGTCCCTTATTATTAAGAAATTCATCCTGTAAAGAATGTTATCAGCACCTATACCAGAGACTTAGAATTGCTCCAGAGAATGTCAGTTCCTTCATCCCTGCTGGCTCAAATCTAAGAGTTGCAATTTGGATTTGAGCAATGCAGAGAACAGGAAAAATTCTCCTTCACCATGTAATTAGTGGGAATAGAAGAGGGGCCCTTTCCTGACAATGCAAATGTGCTGAAGAATCTCTTCAATTCTAGATTCCAAAGATACAAGGAACCATGTAAGACAGTGACAGCCCTAACTCAGTAAAACTGAAGAATAATTGGACCAAAGACTCATTGTACACTCTCAAGTCAGGAATGTGTATGAGAAGACCTCTAAATTTTCCAATGAGGGTCACTTTTTCTTGGAGCTAGTTTGGGCTATGAATTAGCATAAAAATATCTTTACCCAAATCTCAAAGTGATTCAGACTCCATCGAAAACACCACTTTCTCTCTAATGTGAAGTTTGGATTTTCTACTTACTTAAGATATAGATTACGTTGCATTAAGGACCTTAGAAAAAGATGGATAAGTCAGAATCCAAATATATCTCAGGTTCTTGGTACTGTGTGAAAACTTACAATAAAATACATCTAATAAAACCAGATTCAAAGCCAGAGAAAAAGTCTAGAGGTAAGAGCTGATTTGGAATGGTGTGCTAGGTGGAACTGATGATTACAGTAATGTCTCAAATTATATCAGAGTAACCCTTTACTCAGTGTGGCGACTATCCGACTCCACCAGCTTTTAGGAGTGTTCTTCCATGTGCTTCTGTTATTTTATTGGGTACCCAGATGAACTTCAGGGCAGCATATTGATTACTTAATACATTGAGGCTTCATTTTTGTGACTTCAATACTAAGTCTGGAGCAAGAGTTCATTAAAAATACCCTGACTAAAGACTTCTGGTTTTAGCTCTGACTTGTAAGTTACTTAGAACTTATCACTTCTATAGTTACAAGAAGAAAAAACAAAAACAGAGCAAACTGAAAACAAATCACTTTATTTTAGAACCATCAGAGAACTGTGGTTTCAGAGTAAATGAGGACCCTAAAATCTGGAGAGACAGACTCATATAGAGAGATACAGGTGAGATCTGCTGGTGTAGAGGGAAAGCTGTTGGAACCATAACCCCTTGGTGGGCACCCCAATGTTAGCTCTACTGAGTTATTGGATACTGAGCATTAACTAATGTGAGGGTGAGAGAATCTGGTGGAGACTGCAGTACTAGTAGGAGCCCCATGATTTGAGGGATTTGCCTCCAGAAATAGCACTAGATTCTCATCCTGAATATCTGAAAAAAATCTGTTCCTGGATTTGCCAGGAGTGAAAGAGAAATCATGGTTAAATAAGCCCAGAAAACTCTCCATAACAGAAGCCTACTGTACAAAGGACAAGACTTCTCAGAACCTTATCTCACCTGGGGAAAGGACGTTTACCCTATTTCAGCCCCTGCCAATCTTCCTACAGCACCTAAGAGTTCAGGGGGTAAGGTACACTTGTGATGGTCACAGCCTCAGGTCACCAGACCACCAAAGAACTGAGTTTAGATGTTCAAGGTTACAGAATACTTCTTGCCCATAAACATAGCCACCTCTCTGGCAAGGGTCCAGTATGATAACAGGGGATTAAAGCTGAAGAAGCAAATTCTACTCAAACAAAGCTCTCAGGGAAACCCAATGGTAATAGAGTTTTTTGTAATGTATACAAAAGATATTAGGGAATTCAAATGCCTTAGTGCCTGATGATAGAGGAAACACTAAACATAGTCAAATTTCTAAACTGATTAATATAAAGTTTCATACTAATGCCCTGTTTGCCTCAGTTCCTTTTACTTGATACTTCTGGCTTTTAATCAATAATTATAAGACATGCTGAAAGACATAAAGAAGTGAAGCAAATATCAGAAGCAAACTCAGATCTGATACAGACCTTACAATTAACAGACAGGAGATTTAGAACAACTGTACTATGTGTAAGGGCTTTAATGATAAAGAAGATAACACATACAATGAATGATAGTAGAACAGAGCAATAGGAAACTTAAAGAATCAAAAGACATGATAATAGAATATAACATCAGAAATAAAGGTTTATATCCCAAGGACTTAAAATCAGCATACTACACAGCCACATCAATGTTTATAGCAGCTCAATTCACAATAGCTAGATTGTGGAACCAACCTAGATGCCCTTCAACAGATGAATGGATAAAGAAACTGTGGTATATACACAATGGAATATTATTCAGCCACAAAGAATAATATTATGGCATTTGCAGATAAATTGATGGTATTGAAGAATGTCATGCTAAGTGAAATAAGTCAATCCCAAAAAACCAAAGGCTGAATGTTTTCCCTGATAAGTGGATGATGATCTATAATGGGGGCAGGGTGGTGGGGGGTAAGAGAAGAATGGAGGAAATAGGGAAATGAGAGGGAGGAGGGGTCAGGGGTATTAAAGATGGTGGAATGAGACAGACATCATTGCCCTACATATGTGTATGACTACATGAATGATGTGAATCTACATTGTGTATGACCATAGAAATGAAAAGTTGTATTTGTGTATAATGAATCAAAATGCAGTCTGTAAAAATAAAAAATAAGAAACAATACCTGAGATAAAAAAGAAAAAGAAATAAACAGTATATCTGAAGTAATAGAGCTGAGATTTTTCAAGTTTGCTGACAGACATCAAGCCACACAGGTTCAGAAAGCTCAAAGAGCATCAAGTGAGATAAATAATAAAATATTAACACCCCAGCATATTACATACAAATTGCAGGAAAGTAAACAGAGAAATTCCTTAAAGCTACAGAGTGAAATATATTTTACTTAGAGAGGAACAAATAAGAATTACAGTGAATTTTCATCTGAAACCATGCCAACAAGAGTGAAGCAAAATATTTAAAATGTTGAAAGCACTGATAAGTAACTTAGAATTCTGTATTTAGTAAAATTATCCTTCAAAATAAAGAGAAATTAATACGTTCTCAGACAAAGAAAAACTGGTGGAATTTATTGCCAGAAGTTGTGCCCTGAAGAAACATGAAATGAAACTTTTCAAAGGGAAGGAAATATTATATCAGAAAATTGTATCTACATAAAGAGAACCAGAGTATCAGAAAAGAAATATTTAATTCAGTAATTTGGTTATTCGTGATTGTTCCAAAAGAAAACTGTAGTAAAAATAAGATAGCTGATATTTAGCTTAATTTAGATACAGAGTTAAATATTAAAATTTTATGAATAAGCATATGCACACAGGTTATTATACATATACGTTTATTTCCTTGCTGAGGAAATAAATCGAGAGGACCAAGACTAGATGATATCTGAAACAACATGGACACACTTACTGCTCAATGTGTTACTGGTTTCTAATACCTTTGTCCAATAAAAGAAGAAACGATTACAGAATAAAAGGCTGATTCTGGCGCTGGTGCCACACAAGGTGAGCCTTGTGTTTTTTATAGTGCCAGAAAGTAAGGAAGTGTCCCCAAAGAAGAGGTCCATAATGATGGGTTTTTTTTTTTTACAAGCCAAATTAAAGAGCCCCCAATAGGTAAGTAAGAATGACTTGAACATCTAAATTACAAAGTAATATTGAATATAACATAAAGTATAGAGTATATACCCACAAGCCCACATTGAGGTATTTAGAGTGAGAGAGAAATATCTCATTCAAAATTCTAAATAATTTATTTCCTATTAATAAATGTATTTAGATACTGCACCCTATAGCAGATGGAGCATGACTCCCCACTCCTCTGTGGACTGTAACAGCGAAATCTTTCTCAAGAGTGCAGGATGTAAAGTGACAAAATAATAAAGTGTCCACACAATGGAGAAATCCATCAATCCTTCAAGTCAGGTGATGACTGTTAACATCGATATGAATAAGTCATTTGATAGTGTGTTCCCTTGACAATATGTCATGGAAGTGGCACTTTGCCTCTGTGGTCTTACAATGAGCCACAATCCTTACTTAGTTATGGGAGAAGCATCAGACAAATACTCATGGAAGGATAGTCTGCAAATCACCTGATCAGTATTTCTAAAACATTTCAAGGTTATTAAAATAAGGAAAGTCTAAGAAAATGTCACAGTTTAGAGAGACCTAAGGAAATATGAAAAACAAATGTAACATGGTATCTTGAAATGAGATTCTGGAATAGAAGCAGGACATTAGCTAAACACCAAATAAATCTGAAAGAAGTAGTACTTTAGTTACTGATAATACAACAATATTTGCATCCTAATTAAAACAAATAATACCATACTGATGTAAGATGTTACTCGAAAGGAAACTGGGTGCAGGGCACATGAAAACAGTCTGTACTATGATCTTCATTTTTCTGTTAATCTAATACTCTACTGAAAAAGTATCCAAGAAGAAGGTGGATGGAGAGGACAAGGAGGAGGTGATGAAAGACAAGGAGGAGAAAGAGAAGTGGGAAGAGGAAGGGAGTAGGTAGAGGAAGAAGAGAAGATGGAGAAGGAGAGAGAGAAGGAGTAGAAAGAGAAGCAAAGAAAGTAAACAGTTTATATAAGAACATAAAATGATAAGTATTCAAACATGTATTTATGGGGAGCTTGTTGTAATTTCTGACACAGATTACAAAAATACCTCTGCAATTGACTTGGAGAAATTAACTAGAACATATCTTAATATACATTCCAGAATTCAAGATAGTTTGAATATCAAAATATTTGGAAGAAAGCTTTCTTTGAAAAATCAGGTTTTGAATCTTAACACAGTTGAAAGAAAAGAATATTACTAAGAATGATTTGTTAAAATAGTTGGCTTGTGTATAAGTACAGATATATAGATATAGATGATACAAAAGACAAACTAACCCTTTTTGTAAATGAGCCCCAAATTCCTTAATTTGTACCAAAGCCACATTTGGTATTTACCTACCTTACCTTGAAGATGTAAATTACTGTGCTTACCACTAGAAATTTTCAGAAAGGGACCTTGAAAAGGTCCGATTACAAATCTTTATCATTTTGTTGATGTTATTGCATCCTGTTCCTTTCCAGGGACTGACCTAGATTTTTCCCCTTGCCAGCAACTAAACCACACACAGACACACACCTGCTATTGGAGAGAGATTTTGTATCGTGCTTCCTCTGAGGATGTTACAAGCCATATATATACACACATATATATACATACATATATATACACACACATACATACATACATATATATATACATAAGTATATATGAATATATGTTTGAATCAGAGAGAGAAAAGAACATATTTTTAAAATCTCTCTGCCCAACTTATGTCTCGATGATCTTTCAACTTCACAACATAAAAGCAATCTTTATTCAGTAAAAGCCATTAAATATACTTGAATTTGGACCTTTCTTGGGCTGGTAAAGGTGGTAAGAGAATTTTCATTCTGATGGGCAATGGCAATGAATCTCAGGTCCCCATCAATAACAGGAAACAAGTGACACTCTACTGTGTACTATGTTGCTAAATTAGGATGTTCAATAGATTGGGTGTATTAAACGCATTTTCAGCTTAGGACATTTTCAGTTTGCAATGAGTTTATTGGGATGGAACCACTGTCATACATGGAGGAATATCTACTCACCTTCCTGAATCTATCATCTGTTAGAATTATCTAGCAACTATACTCTAAAACATTGTTTCAAAATACTGTTCAAACATGACATACCTTTAAGGTGGTATAGGGCTAATATTCCAGGCACTTGAGGATGTGCACATGAGGTTTCACTCAAGTCCAAGGACACCTGTACAACACCTGGGCACACCTGTGAACCAGTCTGAATTTCCAGTACACTAAAGCATGTTGGATGGGAAACTGCATCCTCAAAGACCTTGAATTTTCCCACCCCAAGATCTTTAATCAATACTTTTGTTTTACCAAGAATGCCACCCTTCATTCATGGGTTATCAATTTAATATCCAGATCTCAACTCCAGTTTTTATTTTTCTGTTTCTTCATGAATACATAGCTGAATATGCTTTCTCAAGTTTCTAAATTTCCAGAGTACTGGTAAACATTCCACTAGCCCTTAGATCATGACTTTAGTTTTTATTTTTTCTTTATACATGGTTTTATTTCTCCTAACCAAATGAAATTTATAAAGCAAAGAAAGTTTACAATTATACGTCTTTGAGATGTCCACACAGCTTAGCCTGTAGCAGACATGAGAAACTTTTTTGAGAATGTTTTTAAAATATAACCTCGCTACCTTAAACCTGCAGCTATATGTGTACAATATTGCAACAAATTTCAGCATCAGAGTCTATGAATTTCATATGTGTGTGGACACTAACTCTGCCAACATCACATCAGGAAACACTTTTTAAACCTCTTCTTGGCTAAAACTTTTATTGTAAGAGAGTGACCAAAAGTATGCTGTTATCAGAATATGCGATTTTGAGCTTCTCAATGAGAGATGAATCATATGCCATAACATGTCAGAAAATTGTCTTCATGTGCAAACTCAGATAGGATAAAGAAAGACAGCCTTTCCTTGTTTTCTAGACCTCAAAATATGACAAATGAAGGACATGGGAAGTTACTGATTATTTTGAGTTTTGACAAAATGGAAAAAGCAGCGTAGAAGAGACTTGGAACCATATTCGTGTTTCTTTCTATGTTAACAGGAAATAAAAGGAGCAAAGTTAGGTCATTCAAGAACTGGAATGTGGAAATCAGCCTTCATATAGAATGTTAAACTGAGATATTTTGTGGAAGCACACACACACACACACACACACACACACACACACAATTATATTTGCATTAGCAGCATGAGATGTTATTTAAACTAAACCAGATGTTACATTCATATTCAGAGCTATGAAGTCTTCCTAGCTGTGACAGTGCATTAACAAACGAAGCAAAATAAACAGTATAGTAATGCTGGAATGTTGGGCTTTCTGCCAAGAAAGGTGAACTGTAATCTCAAAGAAGATCACCCAGAATAAGAACACTTAAGAAGAATGTTACTGGTATTTAACTGAGGAAATTGAAATAGATAACATATAGATATGGGTCTGAGGATAAAGTTTTCTAAACTTACCAAGACAATTCATGTCCAGTTTTATATGCTTGCTTTCTGATATGGATGTTTGGGGGGAAAATTAACTAAACCATAAGTAATAATTAAAGTTAAATAATATATTTTATAAGCAGATTTCAAAGCATTAAAATACTTCATTTTTCTATTGCTTTTTCTTTTTTACTATGTATTCTAGCAGAGTGCACTTAGTGGGAAAGATATGGACTTTGGCATCAGATAATCCTCATCATGTATAAAGTACAATGATAACATAAAGCCAGGTCTCAGTGTTCTGATCCTTAATATGGAAATAATTACCTTATAGGAAAGGTTGATAAAAGGCTAAAGATGTTGAAATATATGAAATATGTCAAGGCAAATGCTTCACACCCAAATAAAACTAAATGCCAATTATCATTTTATTATTTTCAGTGCAAAATTAAAGTCAAAGAAAAATGTAAGAAAATTGGTGTATCAGAAAATGTGATGTAAACACACAAAACACTTGCACTGCCATCAAGCTTCTTCAAGGTGCCATGGTATCCTGCTGGAAATGCTCTGCCTCCCATCCCTGCCCCTTGGGAGTCCTCAAGGGACCAGAGCTGGATTATATTGTTTTGTGACCTGAAGTTTGATTTTGTGTAGGTTGTATTTGGAAAAATTTAGTAGCATTGTGCTACAATATTGGAAAATTTGTAAATCATTGCTTTAATGTTCAGTTTAAAATCACACCTAGGGTTGGCTCATAAATCTATGGGATCTGAGTAAAGAAGTCCTGCTGTACTCAGAACTCCCTTGCCCCTCCTAAGGCTTAGCTGTGGCTGGTCAGGTCTGCCTCCTACTTCCCTTAGCCGAGGTGGTTTCTTAGGAAACAACAAATGGACATTTATCTGGTATTTCCCTCCCTCAGTTCAAATGATAAGTAAGGTCTTATTTAAAAATCTATTTTTTGATGATCTACACTACATATATGCAGTGAAAGCTTTATGTATCTAACAACATAACAACATAGGAAGTCTAATCTGTCCCATGTATAAAAAGGATTGTAATTATACTAGTGAATAATTTATTGGGTACTTAATAAGTGCTAAACTGTATTCTAAGTGCAACATTTGTATTAACTCAATGTATCTGTATAGCACCTGTATGAAGTAGGTATCTTACTTATCCCTCTTTTATAGGTAAAGCATGGAGAGAGAGGTAATATAAGCACTTTGAACTGAATTGTGTCACCCTTCCAACCCCAACACACAGAATACATGTACTGAAGCCCTAGCCCTCAATGTGATTCATTATAAATAGGGTCTCTAAGGAAGTAATTATGGTAAAATGGGGTCATAATGGAGGGGTCAAAAGGTACTAATCTGTTAATATCGGTGACCTTACAGGAAGAAAGATTTTACTTTCTCTTCATAGCTCTATGTAACTGATAAAAGATCATGTGAGGACACAGTGAAAAAGTGAGAAGGTGGCTGTCTGCAAGCTAGGAAGGGAAACTGAGTGTTGGCCTCTTTATCTTGGTCTTCTGTGCCTCTAGCAGTATGAGAAAATAAGTTTCTGTTGTTTAAGACACCCAATCTATGGTATTCTGTTATGGCAGCTTAAGCCGGCTAATACAATCATGAGCTATGTAGTAACATTTTCAGTAAACAATGGGCCCCATGTACAAAGGTGGTGCCACAGGTTATATTACTTAGTGACATCATAGCTACCTTTGTTTTTATAAGTACATTCTATGGTGCTCGCACATGATGAAATGGTCTAGCGACACATTTCTCAGCATGTGTCTCCTTTGTTAAGTGAAACATCACTGCACAGGAAGTATGACACCAGGGTTTTGACCCAGGTGTTCTGAGTCCAGAACTTGGTTTCAGCCCTTATGTTGTGCTTCAGTCACAGCATAACTTTTCAACACGCTGTGGTAGAAACAAGGGAGCTCATAAACGTTCCTTCTGGACCTTTGCTTTTCTTACATGCCTAGCAGACAAGTGGAGCCATGTAACTATTTTTAGCAAATTGGCAGTGAATAGGAGGGTTGTTATCAGTTCCACAACGAAGCTTGTTAGAGTCAGCACATCATCTTCAGCAGTGTCTTCCTGGTCTTGTCAACTGAGAAGGCCAGGTCATCCAGACGGCGTGGCGATCAGAAGCTGAGGCCTCTGCATTTGGGTCTTAACTGATTGTGTGGATCTGAAACATACCCCTTTCCATATAGTACAGATTAGACCTGTGACATTAATAAGAAATAAAATGTTGAGAAGTTGTTACCTCAGCAGATCTTAGCTTATTCTTAGTAAAACATTCTCCTTTCTTAAAATTGATAAATTATTTGAACTAAGCACTTTTTTTCTTATCTTTCTACTCGTTTATCATCCACTTTCTATCTATAAAATAGAATACACATTGCAAATATCCATGAGGTAGCATCTGATCATAATAAAAAACCTAAATAAATGAAAATAAAAGGACTATTTCATTTGCCAAAAAAGGGAGACAGACTACTTAAAAATTAAAAACCAAAGATAAATTTAATTCCAATCACACTATCTGTTATGGTAGAAGGAATACATTGGAAATAAGATTCTACCTAGAATATGAACAGGGTGGATCTGACTTCCAGGTCTCTAATTTTTTTTAATATGTGTTTTGTCCACATCGTAAAAATTTCTTAACTCCATATTCCAAATTACTGATTTGATCTTAGTTCACTTTCAAATTATTTTATATCCTTTCATAGTTTTCAACATTTTTATATTGATTTTTTTCTAATTCAGGAACTTAAGTTTTAGCTTTTAAAATATTACTTTTTTAACAGAATAATATTATATTATGTGAATGTGACACTGTCTTCTATTTCTTTAAGAAGACTAATCATAATTATTTAAAACTCCATTTGTTCATATGGGAATTTCTTGTGACTTCCAGATTCACATGTTTTTCATTCTGGTTCTTCTCTTTCGTTTATGTTTTTCTCGAATGTCAATAGACCTTTGGTTTCATATCATTCATATCATTCTGCCATTCTTTCTTTTTTGGTCTTGCAATAATACCTTTTGTGTTTCCTCACACAAGTGAATTTATACTTTTTCCAATGTTTTTTTCTTTTGTATGTGCAATCCTGTGTGATTTGGGGAGAAAACAAGGTTATATTTGTATGCTCAGTCCATCATCTTAATCCAGAATTGTTTCCAAATCTTTTAGGGTAAAATTGATCCTATTCTCTAGCCCAGGGTTATATTCAATTGACTGGTGGTTCTGGTCCATTGATCCAGACCTCAGGCCTAGATCAGATAGTCATGATCTCTACCAAGTAACTGTGCCATTCTAATGAGAAGAGAACACACACCTGTCCAGTTTAGTGCCCCCAAATATACCAGGATGCATTTCTCTCTGACATCCTTGCACACACATTTGCCTGTAAAACTGAATAATTGCCTATATAATCAGTGCTACTGAAGCAACCCAGGTTTAAACATGAATTGTTGTTTTAGTATTCTTCTTCATTATGTATAATTTACTGAGAAAAATAACACCCGGACTGTGCCCTTTTTCTTGTTTTATAAATATTCATTTCTCCCTGGTGATATAAAAAAGATTGAAATGAAAGATTCAGATTTTCCTGGGGAAAAAAAGAATGACAATTTTCAATTACTGTGCTGCTTATCTCAAAAGCAGTTTCATTTGCCTGATGGCTTCATTGACTGGTGTCAGGATAATGCCAAGTAGAGTGTTTTGCTAGCTGAATGCCACCCGCAGAGCTAGACAAAATATTACTTTTCACATGCATTACAAAAATAGTAGCTATTAATTGTGCCACTCAACCATAAGCTGATCAAGTGGGAAAACACAAGAAATGTGGCATTTAAAATTTAGGAAGCCACTTCTATCAAATTTCCAGTCATTACTTCACTTGGGAATATTTACCAAATTCTTTTAAGTCTCTTGATTTACTGAGTATTTACTTATTGCATGCCAATGAAGTGAAATTCTAAAGAGGTTTGAGGCCATTGACTGAGATTGACTACAGCATTATAACTTAATGCTGTGTTTTTCTTCTCCAGTTTAATGTATTAAAAGTTTAAATAGGAATAGTGATTGAATTCTAACAGTGAACATGCATAATCGTAGACAGTTTTCTTCAACGAGTTTTTCTTGGTGCTTATGCCATATCTCACTGTCTTCTAGGCACCAGGAATTGTGGATACAAGTTTTAAAGTAAGACCAGAAGTTAAGGTACAAAGGGAATAATGGTAAAACTCTTAGAAAAGTGGACTGGGACTAGATCGTGGATGACCTTGAGTATAAAGTTAAGGGATGTAAATGTAGAAGGAACCATTGTAGACATTACCCAGGAGAAGGGCACAGTTATGTCTCTTCTTTAGAGATACCATTTTGGTTGCAGTTGAAACGATGCCCAGGTGTGGGAGGAGATTTGATGCCAGGGAAGCAGAAGTACATCCACTCTGGCATACACAGTCTTAAGCACTTACCATGTGGGTGGAAAGCAGAATGTTGCAATCACAAACACAGAGGTAAGGTTGTTTTACAACTGATTATTAGACTGAACCAGACAGCTTTGGAGGTATTGTTTCAAATCACGACAAATCATTTGACATGTCTCTCGAGAAGTCGTGTACATTGAAATCTGATCATCATATTTGTCAGATGGCAGTCTCTCTTCAATGTGAACTGGTTTTGATATAACAGATGGAAAGGTAGATAAATAAGGTGGTTGCCTGAACAAGAGATCCTAATAATAATCATAGTGTGGTAGTTCAAAAACCTCATTTAAAATTCTGGCTGTCACTCTAAGTTACATGACCTTAGGTAGGTTGCTTAATATTTTTAGACTCAGCCTTTTCATTTTCTGAAGGAAGATATGAATATCAACATCATGGAATTGTTTTTAATTTAAATGAAAGATGTGTGAGAAACACAAGGCAGATTCTGACAACTAATAATGGTTCAAAATTTTAGGCATTATCAAAGTCATTTTATGGGCCCCTATTATCATCTCTTATACAGAATTGCAACCTAAGAACAGATCAAAGTAAATCATTATTAAGTAAAGGATTAAAGACAAATCCTAATGCACATAATCTCTAACATATTAATATTTAGTATGGTCCATGGATTCCATGAAGTTTTTTGAAGGTTTTAAAAATAAATAAAGCTTTTATAAATAACATATTTTTAAATAAGTTAAAATTCTAATAATATGTTTGCAGTATCCCAGAACATCCCTGAGGAATTCCAGTGTTTTCTGGAATACAATTTTAAAAATATAATAAAGACAAGAATGTACTACAATCCTTTGTCACCCTCATTTAATCCATGGGAGATGTCCTGAGAAAGAGGAAATACGTCGCTCAAATTAGCAGAGCAAATGGAAACTTGTTCTGTTTTGTTCTAGGGAACATGTGAAGCAGGGCAGCAGAACCCACTTCTCCTTCGGGTTATAGTTCCTCCGCATCTTCAACCTTGCTCTCCAGACTTCTACATTGTGATTTCATCCATTTTACCTGTTTTTTTTTTTTTTTTTTTTTTTTTTTTTTTTTTTTTTTGTGGTGCCGGGAATCGAACCCGGGGCCTTGTGTGTGCTACACAAGTTCTCTATGTCCCTAGTTCTTCCCCACCGTATGTTTCTTAGCAAAGCCGTGAAGAAAACTGTGAACAATGGGAGCAATATTTGCAAAAATAGGAACTCCCACAGGGCAGCATTTTAGTCAACTTTAGTCATTATTGAACATCCAATGCCCACAACAGAGTCCAACTCCTTTTTAATGGGGAATAATGCTTGTCTTGCAGACCAGGATTGGGACTAGTAGATAGGTAAGGTTTCAATAAAAATAATATTGATAATAAAGAGATGATATTAATTTTAAAAGATTCACTGACTGGTAATGATCCAAGAATTTTATATATAATAAAATGTGTAATCCTTTTTAATAGAACTACTGGGTAGGTGACTTAACCTGCACTTTTTTAGACAACAAATCTAAGGAACATAAAGTTTCATCTTTTTTTTCCCCAAATTGCACAACAAGTTAAAAGCAGAGCTAGTATTTGAACTAAAGATTTTTGTTCTAGAGTTTGCTTTCAAAATCATTAAAAAATGACCACTTAATAAAGACTGCAGTTTCATTTTCCTTCTGTGAGTTTTCTATTGTTTCCAAATTAGACTGTGCTCAAAGTTTTATGTAGATATTATAGCTAATGGAAGAAGCTGTCTTCTTCCAGAGTAAAAACCAGTACCCTAAGGAAGGCTTGCCAATCATGTCAGGACCTATGCAAGATCTGGGCCAGCGATGACTCAAAATGGAAGGTTATCTGGCTGTGGATGTTTGAAACATTAAATTTGGTACTTCTTCCCTCAAGGGATGGATTTATTGTGTTCAGCTTGAGTATGGGCTGGACTTGGAGTCTGACTGAGTTGTAAAAAATAGAGTACAGCACAAATAATGGCAATACCATTATGAGCTTAATTTATAAAAAGACAGTAGCTCATATCTTGGGCTTTATCTCTCTTGGATCACTCTCTATAAGTGAAACTAGCTACTGTACTCTGAGCAGACCTATGGATAAGCCTAAGGGCAAAGAACTGAGGCATTCAGTCAACAGTCAATGAGGAATGGATGCTGGCTCACTAGCATGGGCTTGATATACACCCTCCAGGGCTGCTTGACTGCTACCTGGCCAACAACTGTATGGTAAAGCCATAAACCAGAACCATCCCTGTGACCTGCACTCAGATTTTTGACCCACAGAAACAGGGAGATTATAAATGTTCTTTCAAGATGCTTTGGAGAAAATTTTACACATCTGTAAATAATTAGTATAATGACCTAAGTTACCAGGAGAAGATAACATGAGAAAGGAGGTGAAATAAGACAAAATTCTTTCTAATATTAATTTTTAAGCTCCTTGACACTTTTAGTCTATGTCATGAAGTATGAGCATTCATTTCTTATAATGAACTCTTATCAAATAGCAATTACATTAAGACTCCCTAAAGTGGTCTTTACCCTTGCAGAGCTTGATGTGGGTACAGAAGAAATATTTTTTTCACCTTATTTAGTCTGTTAGTTGAAAACTCAGAGGTCCAAACCATGCCCATCTTAATAATTATTTTCTCATTGTGTCATTAATAAAGGAAAAAAGTTTCTTTTCTTTCTTTCTTTAAAATTTTATTTATTTATTTATTTTTTTGCCATTCTGGCCCAAGATTAATTGATAGTGGAAAAAGAAATAAACAAATTAGAGTTGGTAATTCTATAGTGATAAAATGTCTTAATGCTAAAATTACATTGTAAAGTTTGGTCATATAATTTCTGAGGGAGGCTTTTTAGTGTACATTGCACATTAAAATGCATTTGTATGTGCATTTTAATTTGATGAATGCTGACACCTTCCCATTCAAAATGCCAAACAGCATTTAACAAAGAGGCACCAAAACAAAGCAAAGGCAAAAGTCTGTGAAAAATTTGGATCCTCCATCAGATCATGCTGGGGCTATATTCAGAACATCTTACTAAGGTACTAAAATCAACATTTTCCCAAAAGTCACATGCTAGACATTATGCATTCTGGAAAACCATGCATAGAATTTTTTCAAATCTTACAAATATTGTATTCAAAAGCATACTGACAAATATAGGTCCTTGATAATGGTAGCAAAAGGAAAACACTCATTTTGCTCTCATTCCATTTTCATGTGGTTATAGTGAATTTGAACTAGAATTAAAAGATATATAGGCTGAAAAAGCAAAATATCTACAGGCCTGGTGATATACATCTCTAATCCCAGCTACTTGGGATGCTAAGGCAGAAGATCACAAGTTCAAGGTCATATTGAACTTAATGAGACTCTGTCTCAAAATAAAAAGAGATGTATATGTAGCTCAGGGTTACATGTTTTGCCTAGCATGTGCAAAGCCTGGGTTCAATCCCCACTACCAAAAAAAAATCATTTGAATGGAGATGTTTTTAGATGTATAGTTGACCATTCATGGCAAAGGTGTGGAGCATAGGACAAGTAGCGGAACCAAGATTGGAATCAAGATTTGTCCTTGGAGTAGAGCAATCAGCGTCGTTACTGTCATTGAGAAGACTGGCATATTTACATGTTACATGGTAGTGGGGGCAGTAAGTCAAGAGTTCTGTTAAGCTTGAACTGTTTATTGGCATTTAAGTATAGATATCACATAGGCAGTTGAACTTATGAATCCAAAGTTTGAAGAACAGATTGACATTAAAGATACAAATTTGGATATTTCAAGCTATAGATTGTTGTGTTATATCAGCCTCCAGATGGCCCCAAATGCTTCAGCCTTGTGTAGTCCTCTCCCTTACTTTTATCAGGGTTAGCATGTGTGATTAATAGAATATGTTGCATCATGGATGGTATGTCCCTTATGAGATTAGGTCATTAGAGTTCTCCAGAGAAATATAATCAAAAGGACACATTCTTTTGTGCATGTGTGTGTAAGAAGAAAGAGAGAGAGAGAGATTTTAGGGAATTGGCTCATGAAGTCATGGAGGACAGTCATTCAAAGATCCTCAGGGTGTGCTTTCAGGCTAGAGACTCAAGAAAAGCCAATGCTGAACATTAAGACCAGAGGCCACCTGGGTCAGTATTCCTTCTTGCTCAGAAGGGAATCGTCTTTCTTATTCTATTCAGACCTTCCAACTGAGTGGGTGAGTTTACCTAGCTCTACTAGTTTAATGTTAATCTCATCCAAAAATATTCTCACAGGAAAAAAAAAAAGGACAAACTATCTGAACATCGCTGCCACACCAAGTTGACACATACAATTATCTAGGGCAGTTATAAAAGACATCGGGACTTCTTTTTCTCTCACTTGGATTGCTTATTTAGTCGAAATCTGATGCCAAGTTATGTAAATGCTGAGGAAACTGTATGGAGAGGTGCTTGTGATGAGGAGTTGATCTTCTGCCACACAATCAAGCCATCTTGGAAGCAAGTCCTTCACTAGTTAGCCTTCAGCTGACTTCCATGCAGTACAGAATGGACGGCAACCTCATGGGAACCTGACTAACACCACTCAACTAAAGGTGTTCTGAATTCCTAACGCTAAGAAAATGTGTAACATAATAAATGTTTGTTGTACTCAAGGTACCAAAATTGAGGGTAATTGTTTTGCAGTAATTGATAACTAATACAGGTTTTGGTGTCATAGGGAGGATGGAATAAGAATAGGCACTTAAAAATAAAAGAGTGCTTTTGGAACAAGGCAGTGAATAGAAGCTAGAAGGACCTTCTTCCTCTCCCTCTTCCTCCTCCTCCTTCTCATCTTCTTCTTCTTATTATTATTTGGTGTTGGTTATCAAATCCAGGGGCTTACACAGGCTGAGCAGTGCTCTACCACTGAGCTACATTCTCAACTTCTGCTATTAGGACTTTGATGAGGGTGCTAGCAAAAGACTGAAGAGCCACCAGGGAACTGTGTAGAAACATCATGGCCCTTGAAGAGCCTACAGTTGATGAATATGAGGAAAATCTCTTTTGAAATGGAAGCAAAGGAAATGCTTTTGTCTTAGTCGCAAAATTGCCTTCATTTTATCTATACTATTGCCAACATCAATGAAGAAAGTAGAAAATGTACATAATGAGTTTTGAGATTGGTCGGATCAGGAGACTTCCATCCAGAGTGCTAAAGTTAGCTCTTAGTAACTTATAGTTAAATCTGAAATGAAAAAGATAATCCAAAGGAAGGACTATAAGATGTGAAGGAGCTGGGACTTAATGATGTTCAGAATTCTTAGGTTCTTCAGCAACAAATTTATACTGAAATTAGAAGAAATAGCTTCTAAAATGATTAATTAAAATCGAAAGTGACTTATCAGAATATTCAGTCAGACAATAATTTCCCTGAAGAGTTAAGAGAGCAGTTCACAGGTACTCTTAATTTTCCTCCTCCTCCTGCTTCTCCTCCTCCTCTTCCTCCTCCTCCTCCTCCTCCTCCTTCTTCTTTTGTGTGTGTACTGGGAATTGAACCAAGGGGCACTCTATCACTGAGCTACATCCCAGAACTTTCTATTTTTTCTCTTATGACAGAGTCTTTCTAAATTACTGAGGACGACCTTGGACTTGTGATGCTCCTGCTTCCATCTGTCAAGTTGGTGGAATTGCAAATATACCAAATTATGCTGTGTCCATGTTTGAATATGACACAATGAATCCTATTTATATATGTGAAATGAAAAGTCACTAATTACAGTTATAATAATAATGGAAAGGAGATGAGGAGGGCAGAGCAGACAGATAAGGAGAAGGAAAGGGGAAAGGGAAAGGGAAGGTACTGGGGAACGAAATTGATCGAATTATGTTATATGCATGTATGAATGTAGCATAATAAATGCCACTATTACATATACTTAAAATGCACCAAAGAAAAAACAGAATTATATTAGTTGTAATTTTTTAAAATATCCACCTAAGCCACTGATGAATTTTTCATTCTCAGAACCATGAGTTAATAAATGGTTGTTGTTTTAATTAGCTAAATTTGGGTAATTTTTTATACAGCAATAGATAACTACTACAATGGTATTTGAAGTCACTGATCTGGGGAGATCTTCTAGAGTGTGAATGTATATAAATAAGCAAGGTGAAAGAGACCCATGCCTGAAGCCTGCCTGTCTTAGGGTCCAAGGAGCAGGGAGAGAAGATACAAGTATATCTTTGGCAAATTACTGCCCTTAGTCTCCCAATCCATCAAATGGAGATAAAGCTTTCTACAGAGATGTGGATGAGGGTTAATGAGGTAACATTAGTATTGGCTGCAAAATAGCATTTGTAGTATAATAGTTTCAACTATATTATTTTCCTTCTTCCTTAAATCCCATTAATGATGGTTTGAAATTTTCATTCTCATAACAAGAAAAAAAACTCAGATGTTTGGATGAGTATTGTGAAATATAAAAAATGCTCATAATAATTTTGAAACTAATTTGACCATTGTCTGTCTGTCTGCCTGTCTCTCTCTCTCTCTTGTACAGGGGATCAAAATCAAGAGCACATTCTTTTTTTCTTTTTCTTTTTCTTTTCTTTTTTTTTTTTTTTTTTGAGGTAGAGTCTCACAAAGTTGCCCAGGCTGGCCTCAAATATGTGATCCTCCTTCCTTAACCTGCCAAATCAGGGATTATAGGCATGCACTACCACACGTGGCTGACAATATTCATATTTATACATCATCCTTGTGCTTTCAATTTATGCATTCCAAAATCGATTTTCTAAGGTCTGTAAGAGAATCTCATCAAAATTTGCATCAATACCTTTATAATGATATGCAAGCAATATGGCTGGGGAAGGGGCATACGGAATAATTTAGTTATAGAAAAATTTATGTTTTACATTTAGTATTATTCATTTTCAAATTATCTTTTCTGTTGAGAAAGTTTTATTCAATATTGTATTTTTTCTAATTTATAACATCCTGAGAATTTTTTTAAGCAATGAGAAGTTAGAATGCATCTTGTTCAAAGAAGATGAGTAGAAAATGTATTTTCCTCAGAAATCATTTAATGTTACATTTGTAAATACTGTACAGCTGAAATTTGAAACTAGCCATCAGGCATTTGACAATATTCATTCTTACTTGTCAATCAAATGTTTCGAAAGACTTAAAGATCTTATAAAATTAGGTTCTACTTGATGGGAGCAAAATGCAGATAAATTATTTATTTTCATTAGGGTCTCTTGAAATTGTGGGATGAAGATTCTCTAAAGCTATTTCTCACATTGATGTAAAACAAACATTATGGACAGATCACAAATTTCATTTTATACTCTGTTAATATATTTTCAAAAAGTGAGCTAAAAAAGTAAATATCTTTGTATGCAAGCCTGCATAGGAAATAAGTATTATCTTGTCAGGGCAAGATTCTGACTCTTGAACTGAGACTGTGTCCACTAAATGGACATGTAGCATTTGTACTGCCATTGTAGATATTAGAATCACTTCTCATTACCCTTTTTTTCCCTATTGATTTTCTAATCCATTTTCCTTTACTCTTTACTAGTACTCACATCTTACAGAAAAAAAAATCTACCATGATCATTGATTTTTGCTTCCTAAAATACAAATTTTATTGTTAGAAAGAAATGTTAAATGAGAGAAGAGAATTAATTTTTTTTAACTTGTGATATTTCCAACACACAATGATTTTGGTATTTTCAACATAGAATATATGTTGATATGTTCAACATACACTGGGTTTATCAGAATTCCAAAAGTCATAACCTTGAATATTGAAATCTCAAAATATTAAAATCCTAAAGGTTGAAATTCTGAAAGCTAATATTCCCCCAAACCACAACTTACTTCTACAAAAAAGTGGCTATCTTGGGCCTGGAAGTGTCACCCAGCAGTAGGACATTTGCTTGGCATGTGTCAATCCCTAGCACCTAAAATATAAGCTACGTAGGAGGAGTAGAAACCCAAAACCTGGAGAAGTACATCAACAACAAAAGCTTCTGTTGAAATTTTCCTCATTTTTCTGTATTGGCATTCCTCTAACAGATGAAATTTCAGCAGTTTTAATGAGTTAAACTCTCATATGCCTGAAGAAGCCAGTGCAGTTACTGACTGGCTCTAAAATAATCATGTTCATGGTAGGATAAGAAGACACCTACTCAATTATGTGGCTGTTTGATCACCAGTGTCATGTCCTGCCATGCTTGTGGTATATAGAAAGTGCCTGGGGAGTGGTTTGTATGTCTCCCCCCAAGGGTTCATGTGTTGAAATTAATCCCCATACTAAGAGGGTGGGAAGTTTATTTAACTGTAGTGTTAGAGGTGGAACTGTGGGAGGAATCGAGGTTAGAGAAGGCCATCAGGTTGGAGAATCCTAGTGGCTTTAGGAGAAGGAGAGAAGCAAGAAGAAACATAGCCACATGCTCCCTGTCTTTTGCCACGGGATTTCCTGCACTACTTTGGGACTTTGAGGCAAGTAGGCAATCAACAGATGTGCCTCCCAAGCTTGAACTTCCAAAACCACGAGCCCAAATAAAACTCTTCTCTAGAACTCACCCAGTTTGTGGTGTTTTGTTGTTAGCAACAACTGTACATGGGCATTATTTGGTCAAAGAATTCTAAACGTTTTTGGATAAAAGAACAACAATAATAACAAAAAAAGTGATGTTAAAGTGAATATGAATAAAATAAAATATGACTCATATTTGAAGCATGAATATTCCTGAATGGCCAGAATTGGACACAATTGATGTATCATGGTGGTTGACATATGGGGGAACTGCAGGCTTCTTGGCCTTTATGGCGGAGTTGGTGCCTGAAAAGCCAGATGGAAATCTCTTTGTGGTAAATTTAAGCACATTGTAATTGAGTAAAATCACATACAGCAGTAATTAAGAGTTTGCTTTATAATATGGTAGACTTTCATCTGGAATTGTAATTCTGCCATTTTCCAGGTCAAGGACTTTGGATGAATCATATAAGCATTCTAAATCTCAGTTACATGACCTTAAACCAAGGAAGAGGAACATTATCCAACAAGGCAATTTAAAGAAAGCATAATACAGAGGGTCCTTGACTTACAAAGGTTCAACTTACAATGTTGCAACATTATGATGGTCTAAAAATGTTACATGTTCGTTCAGTAGAAACTCTATTTCAAATTTTGAATTTGAATCTTTTCCCAGTCTAGCACCTTGTGCTATGATAGTCTCAGGAGATGCTGGACTATGTCAGCAAGTCACAGCTCCCAGTCAGTCACCTGATGTTAAGGAGAAACAGCCAATGCTGTGCATTGTGTTGCATTGCTAAGCTGCAATGTTTGGAAGATAAAGTGTACTGAATTCATTTTTGACTTATGATATTTTCAATTTACAATCGTTTTACTGGAATAGGTTTAATGGTAAGTGAAGGAATATCTATGCATGCAAAGCATCTGGTATGGTATCAGTTTATAACAAATGTTTATAAAGTAGAATTTAAATTTTTATCATCATCATTATCATTACTAAATTTTTCCTGAAAGTCAAAAAATATGCAATTCACATAGTGTTCAGACATACATCTGGCAGGACTAAATAGTTTCTTAGTTAACAAGTATACATAGGTATGTATACAGTGTTTACAATTATTAAGTAAATGCCCATCATCATCTTCCAAATGAAGAATAAAGACCATATCAAAGCAAAAACATACATATGAATATTGGGACTACAGAAAATGAAATGCTTATACTATAAATACTTTATTTATAGTTTATTAAAATCAATGAAACTGCATGAGAGTTATTTGCCACACAAAGGAATTAAGTGAAAATAAAATAAAAATGTGAACTGTTGCCAGGTACAGTGGTGCATGCCTGCAATATCATCAACTCCAGAGGCTGAGGAAGGAGGATCACAAGTTTGAGGACAGTTTCAGTGATTTAGTGAGATCTTCACAACATAAGATCCTATCTCAAAATAAAAATAAAACTGGGAGTGGTAGTGCACATCTGTGATCCCAGTGACAAGGAAGGCTGAGGCAGGGGGATTGCAAGTTTGAAACCCATTTCAGCAGTTTATTGAGAACCTCAGCAGCTTAGTGTGACCCTGCCTCAAAGTAAAAAATAAATAAATAAATAAATGAAAATGAAAAGGGCGGGTTATGTAGCTCAGTGGTAGAGTGCCCGTCAGTTCAATCCCTAGTACCCTCATCCCACAAAAATGTGAACTGTTTATAGGTTATAGCAATACTGAATCACAAGAAGATATCTTTTCTATTTCCTTTTCCCAGTTCACTATATATTCAAGCTATTAGCCCACCAGCTAATTAAAAAAAAAAAAAAGAGGCAATTGTATGTTATCAGTAGAAATTAAAGAATATGTCTGAAGGATCATTTTCCTCTTTTCCTTAGATTATTGTTTCCTTTAGCAAAATTATGAGCATTTAATTTTGTGTTTCCATTTGAAATGATGCTTTGAAAATTATTTGGTTTACATGGCAGCTAAAGGAGGGAATTTTCCAACTAAAACTTATATTGTAGGATGAAAACATCAATAAAGTATCTAATCAGATGCCTTCCCAACCCATCCCCATTAAATTTCACTTACATGTAAAGAGACGTTTTTATATCATCACTAAATATATTGTACATGCCAAAACTTCAAACATTTCCCCATATACCAAAGAGTTTGTGGAGGGATAAATTTAACTAGTCTCATTTACATCTCCAACTTACCAGGAACTAAATAGAGGAAAATTTCAGGATATCTTGATAGTTTTTAATCTAGAAAGGAAAGTGATAAAAGAGAGATCAGATGGAATAAAAAGCACTTGGAATCCTTCTCAGCACAGCTGATGGCTAATGCTGGTGACCACTGTCTTGTGGGGCAGTTCATGTTGGTGCTGCATCTCAGCCACTGGAAACAGTCCTAGGATGGGGATTCTCTTCTGCTGTGGCAGCTACTCACCCGTGGAGACACTGTGTTTATGGTCAAGCAAAGAAGTCAGAAATCCTTCCCAGCTTAGGATGTTTTGAAGAACAACAGAGTAGAAGCAAATGCTCCATGTTGCTCACACAGCCTTCTCTCAGCACACCATGTCTGAATCTAAGAACTCTCAAAGGAAATTTGCATCAACCATATGTGATCAAAGGATACTATCAGAAACCAAGCAGTACTGATAAAGAAAGGACATGAATCTACCCAGTTTGTGACCAAACACCTTGCTGCTCTAGATGAATTTTACTTCATTCAGTGTGATCATATAAACAAAGGACATATGGCCTGTGGAAAAGTTTATATCAATAAGAAAGGAGGAAAACAGCAAGAAGAATTCAGAAGAAAAAATAGGTGCATGCATTGTCATACCCATAGCCATATTTATGTTTATATGTGTATTTTCATGGCTATGTATACCTATCAATTGATCTATATCTAGTTATAAAAATTGCTTGCCATATTCTGGTTTTATAGATTTAATGAGAATTCTCAAACTACACCTAATGAGAAAATGGTCCCAAATGCAATTTTAAGATGATTAATAAAAGATGTACAGATAAATACATCTCGACATCAAACAAGATGCTGCTGGTGACATCCCAAAGGGACATGTCCTTGCAGAAGAAAAGTAGCCAGTTCATGTGAAAGAAGAGTGGTGTGTTTGGGGCAGTGGGCTGGTGTGTGGACATATATAAACCACACTGTTTATGGCCCTCATCAGTGAATTTGTGATTGCCTATGAATTCTAAAAGCAGACCTTAAAACTGTTTTCTCCCTGACTTATTCCCTGTTGCGATTGAGAGGTTCTTTAGGACCACCTGCAGTTTGGACATGTCTTGCAGAGATGGAAGAAGGCACTGCCCTTGGGAACTTGTTTTAGTGCATGCTTCACTTTGTATTTGAAAAACAGTTAAGAAAAATCATGGCCAAATATCTGAGCCCCTCTCCACTGTTGTGTCCACCACACAGGAATTCTCTAAAAGCAAAATGTAAAGAGGGTCAATACTTTAAAGCAGGACCAGCAACATTTTTTCCATCAAAGTCCAGATAGTAAACGTGTCAGAATTTTAGGCTGTGCACTTTTAGGCATGACTTGCAACACTCCCATCGACATGAAATGAGTATGACCATGTGACAAAATCAGGCTCCAGATTTGTCCCTTCACTAACCTTGTTATAGATATTTTTTTTTGGACATTATAGTTCAAATTTTTTTAAAAAAGCAAATTAAAAGACACCAGTTTGTCTTGAATTGAAACTATTGATAGTGGGGAAGAGGGAGGAAAAATTAAATTATTTAAGGAAAGTATGCTCTATTTCAACAATGAAACTGATATAATTTTTCTTTAAATTCACTTCAGAATTGACACAGAACACACATTACAGCAAGAAAGCCAACTAACTTCTCCTGCAAGAAAAACCTAAAGATGTGGAATAAATTATACCTTTTTAAAGTAAAGCAAGGCCTTCCAAAACCAGGAAGAGGGAGAGAGGAGGGATTCTCTGTTTGTTGAAAACAGAAAACAAAGTAGTAAGTATATGACTTGGTACTTCAGCTGGGGTTTATGTTATGTTTTGTGTGTGTTTATGTGTATGATTTTGGAAGAATAGTTTGGGGAGTACTGTTGCTAAACAGTTTTTCAAATATGCAATTAGATAAGAATAAAATGGCACAAGATACATCATTATAGTGGATACTGTAGTATGCTACTGAGATTTGTCTTTCAGAAACAAGGCATGTATTCATTTTCCCAACAGCTGAGTGTGCTGGTAATGGAGGGCTCCGAGCTGTGCCTGGCTCTAGGGATTGCCCTTGGCAGAAGGGAGGGGTCTTGCCCCAAATTTCACCTCTTCCTCAGAGTCAACCTAAAGCTCGTTTAGTCAACCTAAAGTAAGGCAGGGGTCCAATATGCAACCCCTAATGACCCAATTTAGGAAATCTATACCAGTGAAGAGTTCCCGCTGGAATCAGGTGGTGCCACAGTTAGAGAAAATCACCTAGTTTTTTTTTGTAGTTATAATTGTTAATTATATAACTATAATTGTTGTAGCTATTCCGCCTGCTGAATCCTTTTTCCCTCATATCTCTAGGAATTGTTCCCAAGTGCGCACACATCTCTGATTCAAATTCTATTTCCAGGGAACTAGAAGACAATCATCCCCTATAAATGTAATGTTATTTCTTGTTTGTTTCATATACTATTTTTATTTTTATTGAGGAATTAAATATCATAGACACAATTGAAGACCCTCCTCATTATTTCTAGAGAAATTTGCAAACTTTCATTAAGCATTTGTAATTCTCATGAATATTTTTGTATTTTACTCTGTATTTGTGAATCCTTAAACATCATGTAGTAATTTTTGACAGTATTTAAACTCTATACATAGTATTTTAGAATACATTCTGCAACTTGAGTTTTGTTAGTGCTCAAAATTGTTTTTGAGATATTTAATTGTTATATAATTAGCTGTTTAAATATGATCTAAAGCAAATGTCAGTATACTAATGACTAGTGAATTTCAAATGAGGACACTGACCTATCTGGTGTAACATTTCCTGTACATTCCTTTATAATGAATATTGTAGGATTATATGTTTTATAAAATAAACCAGCTTAACTCAAAGAAAAATAATAATGCAGAAATTGTGTCCCTCCCACACCCCAGTCTAGTTGACAGAGTTCAATTTCTACTGTCCAAAAGTTTCCACAGTGTTGTCAAACTTACATATCTCGTTCTGTTTGTATATACATGCTGGACCAGTCTCTTGATCTGGTATAACATTTTTGAAGATATGTTCCACAGAAAGTAAACCTGAGGGACAATCCAGGTAAAATAAGCATTAAAATGCAAGTATAGGTCTCACCTTGATGTATATTCTCTTTGTCATATTAAAGACAATGAAAAATTTTACAGCAAACAAACATGATTTTTATTCAACTGATACTTCCCAATTCTGTTTTTCTTTTTTTATGAAATCTTTTGCCTGCAGAAAAATTACTCACAGAACTAGCATACTGTGGACACTTGACAGTTACATTTTGACTCTTCATTATACATTTGCAAATACATCATGAGTTATTTTTCCTCCATTTTTACCCATTCTGTTGCCTATGTTAAATTTTTTTTTTTTTTTCATTCACAAACTCCATGTTTCCTGTTCTTCTAAATCAAATTTGTCACCTCCACTGGGTGACCTATCCTAGGCATTCTCTTTTCCACTAGAGAAGATCCTAACTAATCAGGAGCTCAGCTCCCTGGATGCAGGGCCAGTATTAGCACTGTTTAAGTAGCCTATGAGTACCTGGCACATAGATGGAGCTCAATAAATGGTTGGGACTCAGGGTGTGGCTCAGGTGTGTGCTTGCCTATCATGCCCAAGGCTATGGGTTCAATTCCAAACCTTGTAAAATAATTGACTAACTGTTAAAAATAAATATGCATTGTACCTCTGAATGGACACTTGAGTGGTTGGGTAGAAAAATATGTGTTCTCATAGAATTAGTACATATTATGTTGAAATCATTTGTTCATATATCTTTCCCATTGTATAGCAGGTTCCACCAGGGCCAAGAACTGTGGTTGATTTAAATTTGCATGTACAATGCCTAACACCATCAGTGCCTTTTTCAAAGAATATGTGTATAAATCATCTTCAAATCATTTGTGGATTCTTCTTCCTCACCCATTTGTCCTCATCTGTATCCAGAGAGAGTGACTCTTAAGAACACATTGATCACATAGAGGGAAATGAGAGGGAGAAGGGGTTTATGAAAAATGGTGGAATGAGACAGACATTAGTACCCTATGTTCATGTATGGTTACATGAATGGTATGAATGTACATCATACACAACCATAAAAACAAAAAGATTTATCCCATTTGTGTACAATGAATCAAAGTGCAGTCTGTAAAAATAAAAAAATAAAAAATAATAAATTAATCAGGCATCAAAGTGCCACGTCTTAGAAGAAACTTCACAAAAAACACTTAGTTTTTACAATTTGTAATCAGCAACCTTAGATTTGTAAAACAGGTGGCCTGGCATCAGTATTAACTTCTTCGGGGGCACTGTATACTCAGGCCGTGGATGACTTCTTCCAGAGAGGTGGAAGTCCCCACAGTCCAACAGTAAGTAGGAGCTAATGAGTTTTAACATTTTGTAATTAGCTACCCTGTAATTGTTCACATTATTGTTATTCCATTTTACTGCTTGCCTCAAATTTTCTCTCCATTTACTTAGACTCAATTATTTTTTCTCACCACTATTTTAGCAATTGATTTTAAACTGTTGTGTGGCAAATCCATTCTCTTACATTTTCAGTCTCTTCATATTATGTTCTTCTGACTTTATGCCTCCAGAAAAGAGAGGGTAGGAACATGTCATTCTTCTCCTGCCCTTTCAAACAGAGCACATGTGCATCACACACCAGGAATAACTCGAGTGGAAAGGCGAATTTGGCATGTTTTCCTATTGCTCCAGGTATCTTCTCCTTTTGGCACATTATGCAACACTCTTCTGTGTGGGGCTCATGTCAGCCTAGCAGACAGCAACTGCTCCTCCATGCTGCAGCCATCTATTCACTTCCAATTCACTTCTCTGGCTTGTTTCTCCCTTTATCTCTGCCCAATTCAGAGGCTGCAATGGAAGCCCATACAATGTACTCTCACAGAACCCTACAATTTTCCAAGAACTGATAACATAGAATTCTAAGTCTACTTGTGCATATTTCTCAGTAAAGTGTGGTTCCCTGAGAATAATTATTATATTTGGCACAATGCTTGCCCCCAAATTTTAGTCTATTAAATATTTGTTGAAGAACAAAATGATTATAGGGTGCTACAGGGCAATTAGATCCAGGGCTCCATCTCAAACACATCATTAATGTTGTTGGTATTTTTCACCAGTGATCCTTCGGTCTCCTCAAATCTGCCTAATTACCACTGGCTGCTATGTTTGCCGAGCTTTTGATCATTTATATTTCTCAGGCAGCTCATCATAATACATGACTCTTCTTTTTAACTAATTCTGTAGCTTCTCTTTCACATTTTATGCTCTGTCTGAAGTGAATTATCAGTAGGTAAGATAAGGAAGAACATTAAAGTTAAGCCAGCCTAGAGAGGGCAGGGAACCAAGTTTTCCAGAAAATTTTGCGGCCTCTGACCTTGATGAAGAGATTTTCAAAAGTGCTACCTCCTAACTTCACCAATCTGAGGTATATCATCACAATTCAATACCAATACCTGAGCTCCTGTATCACCAGGGCACTGTGTTCCTTCACCTTTACTTAGGGGAAGTTTGTGCTCTAATTTGGTGCTGGATAAAATGGTCCCATATGAAGAACTTTGGTTCATGAAGATTGTTGGATATATTCCCCAAATTCATTACTGCTGTGAGGTCCTCCTCAGTCCACATAATTTCTAAGATTCCCCCAGGCTACTTTTTAGAAACTAAAATCTCTTACACTGACTTCTAATTTGTCCCCCTTCCATTTTAATATCCACCTCTCCAATGCTGCAAGTCCCCAGGATTCCCATCAAAGATGTTGATAGCCCAATGAAACATCTTTTCTTCCCAAAGGCCCATAGACCCTAAACCATCTCCTCATTACATGACTCTTACCTTGATTTAAATGACCTGGATTTGGCTGAATTTCAGTTAAAATCCTATAGTTCAACATTGACTCATTTATGTTTCCTAAGCTGCTATAAGTCCATTTAAATTAATGAAAATTAGTCAAATCAAATACTGCTGAACTGGAGCTGCTCAAGCAAAGAATAATTTTTAAGACACAAGGAGCCTAATTTACTCTCTAGTTCTGTATGTCAAAATGAGATATTTGTACTATCAGCACTTGTCTTCTCTAAAGATGTGGCAGTATGTGTTTCAATTCTTATGACCTATCCCGGACCACACTGCATCTATCTAGTTAGTTGTCCAGGAGAAAACCAAGGAGGAAAATAAAGGATTGGATTCCTTTTCAAAGGAGAAATTTTCACACATATCCATCTTGACATTGCCCCTTACCCACAGGCAGCTGCCCAATCAGGACCAGCCATTCACTGCCCATATCCACTTTGTTTCAACTGTGCAGCCCAAAAGAAAGAGCTCGGTGCTCCTCTGTTGCAATATCTGCCTTTATTTTCCAACTCTGGCAGCCAGGATCTATAGTTTCATTGACTTAGCTCCTTTGTCTCCTTTTAGCAACGTGTGTATGAATGGCAACCTCATTTGTTATCAGATGATTGAAATGTTTTGTTTACAAAGCCATCTGTGCATGACCCACATTTTCTTTTTACTACAATAATTGTTAATGCAGAATATTATAGTACATATCTGTCTATATATGTCACAGAAGAAAACAATGAGAACCATACTAAAAAATCCACACTAGCTAATAAAATCATCTCCTTATACTCACCAAGCTGCAGATCACATTTTCTGCAGTTTCTCCCTGAATCATTTCACTTTTTGTATTTGAAAGGATACTCCTCTGTAACTCAGTGGACTCAGTCACATATCGACATTTTGTACTACTCTCAGAAATACCTCCTGTTATGTAAAATTCCTTCCTAAAAAGGTATTTTCTAAATTCCAGAATACTAACATAGTAATCAGTAAATAGTCAAATGTTTGGCTTTCCTTTAGTACTTTTAAATTTTTTCTTTCTCTAGATAAAACAATTGTTATTTAGAAACTCCATACAATCACCTCCAAAAAGAATTAGTGATATTGCACCTTATCAAAATCTACTCTTTGCTGTTGATTTGAGTGATAATAAAAGAACAATCAGGGAATGGAACAAGTTTGATCACGTTTAGCCCCTACTTGTCTTCTACTTGTTTATAGGCAACTCTATAAACCATGTATTTGTTTCAGTGATGTAGACAAAACCGTATAAACATTCCACTAATGGTATCAGGAAATTTTCCATCTCCTTGAATTCCTATATAAAAGAAAAGAGCAGCTATATAATTAAACTAAAGAACACATGAACAACATTTGTAATAAAACTACATTTCAAAGCATCCACATCCACTGTAAAATACAACCTAGATACACGATAGGCATGTGCCCGGGCTTTTGTGGGAAGGCAAAGGAAGTAACAAGGGTCATGCCTTTGGACCTGAGAATAGAAGAAACTGGAAGAGTTCACAGATGGTCTCCATCAAACCTCATGGGCCAGTTTGAGAGCAGAAGCCCTCCAGGGCACCAGGAGAGTGAGGACCCCTGGAAGGAAATACTAAGCAACCAGAGCTCTCCAGATAGACTCTTTGGGGCTCCCTTTTAGAATGGCTCCCTCATCAAATGGAAACTTTTAGGGATTGAGTCAAAATTTAGTCAAATAGGACAAAACAATGGAAAAATGGGAAAAGGACCAGGAAATTAACAGGAAAAACAAAAAATGAAAAAACAAACAAACAAACAAACCAAAAAACCAAGAGAAAGCTCTGTATAAAGTCAGAAAAATGTCCTAAATTGTGGTTCATTCTAAACAATCAGAAAAATGAACTTCACAGAAAAGCCTAACATCATAAGCAGTAGTCTATTTCCTCCCTTTTTTATAAGGAAAAAGATAATAATAGAAGAAAGACTTAACATTTAAAGCAACAAGGAAGAGTCAAGTTTAAATCTGAATCCAAGCTAGTATAAGGAGGAAAACAAAACAAAACAAAAACAGAATCAGGAGCCAGTTAACTTCCCCTTTAAAGCATGCAGGCACACGGCAAAGTGTCCACAGAAAAACCAAAACTATGACCTGCTATTTCTAAATGAGCTAAATAAGAAATATTTAGAAAATAGAATAAATGAAAGAAATACATAAATCAATATAAGCAAAATCCACAAATAAGGTCACTGACTCAGGGAAGAATAATACATAAATACAAATATAAGAAATCAAGACCAAACTTGAAAGAATAAAAAGGTTGATATCTTAAGTAATGGAAGATGAAAAAGAAACAAAATTAAATAGAAATGAAGCTGTAAAAAAGGAATTGAGACAGTGACAAGTACTAACAGTGAGAAAAAGAGATTTTCATAGCAATGGTGCAGTCTACAAACACAAAATCAGAGGAACAAGAGCCCTTGCTGGAAATGAAAGAAAGAAAGGAAGAGAGGGAGGGTTGGAAGGATAAAGACTTAGTGGTATGTATTACAAATCTAGAGAACATACCTGAGACTCATGAGGATATATACCTAGAAATATCCAGTATCAAGATACATAGTCATGTGCTGCATGACAACACTGTGGTCCATGGTGGACTCATAGATGATGGTGGTCCCGTAAGATCAGAGGTGAGCTGAGAAATCCCTATAAACTGGGGAAGAAGTAGCCATGGCAATGTGGAAACACAAGGTATTACTCACAGGTCTGTAATAGCCCTGATAAAATCAAACCTACTGTGCTGCAAGTCATATAAAAGTCTGTATACCTAAGTACAGCAGTGTATGATACTTGACAATGATAACCAGTGACTCTGTTCCATGTTTATGTGTTTACTGTAGTGTAGTTTTGCATCATTATTTTAGCATATCCCTTCTATGTGTAGAAAAACACTTAACTGTAAATAACTTCAGACAGGTCCCTCAGGAGAGATTTCAGAAGGTGGCTTTGTTGTCATAAGTGACGAGACTCCGTGTGTCCTTGCCTCTGAAGACCTTCCAGTGGGAGACGATGCAGAGGTGTAAGTCATCAATATGGGCCTAGGCTCATGTATGTGTTTGTGTTTTAATTTTTCATAAACTTTAAAAATAAAAAAAAAACATTTTAAATAGAAAAAATCTTACAGAATTAAAGTTTAAAGAAGGAAAATATTTTTATATCACTGTACAATATGTTTTAAGATAAGTGCTATTAAAAAAGAATCAAAAAGTAAAAAAAAAAATAAAAAGTTTATAAAATAAAAAGTGACAGCTAAGATTAATGCATTATTGAAGAAGGAAATTTTTTTCAAATAAATGCAATGATTCCAAAGTACATTGTTTTGGTGAGGTCTATAGGAGCAGACAGTAATGTCCTTGTCTTTCACATTCACTCAGCACTCACCAACTTACCCAGAGCAACTTCCAGGCCTGAAATCCCCACTTGAAGTATGTGGTACATTCAGATACACAAATGCTTGCCATTGTGTCACAGTTGCCTAAGGTATTCAGTACAGGAACATGTGCTGATTCAAAGCCTAAGAGCAATTGGCTGTACCATACAGCCTAGGTACAAACCAGGATAGGTGCAATAACCTAGGTGCAATACCATCTAGGCTTGTGAAGTACACTCAGTGATGTTTACACAACAAATCACCTAAAGACACACTTCTCCTCACTGAGTGACACATGACTATTCTAATAAAATTACCAGACTTTGGAGAAGAAAATGTTTTTGAGCACGTAGGAAACAAAGCTTATGACACATAAGTGAAATAAAATTAGATAGTGAATAGAATCTTCAATATTTTATACCAGAAGAAAACAAAAATGACTTAAAATATATGGATTGATAAGTAGGACATTCAGTTTACAAAGGCAGAAATTGTCATCATCCAAAAACTCAGAGAATCTGTTTGCCATGTCTTTCCTCAGGAAACTGCAATCAATCTGTCGAGAGAGACATCATCACAAGAACATATGATGAGCGTTAAATATTATAGATTCCCATAAAGGTGGAACAAATCAGGTATTCCAGGTGCCCTGGGAGGACACATGTTTCTTAATATGTGAATATGAAAAATCTCCAGCAGCCTTATTCTCCACCCCACCCTCACCTCAGAACTCCAGTCATCTGAATAACTCCAGTCACCTCCTGTCCATCCAGATCACCACTGTTTTCCTGTAGATAGATTATGTCTACCTTTGCAGTCATTTGCTGAACTCTCCAGTCTTCAGGATGAAAAGAGAAATTAAAACAAAATAAAATTTAAAACCAACACACCTACACTTGGCTGAAGCTCTAGCCAAAATTGTTCTCTCAAGGTCCTCCCATTACAAAGGTGAATGCCAGATTCAATTACTTTTACACCCTGTCTCCTGGATCTTATTGAAACAGTCTATGAGTTTTGTTTTCTAGCATTTACTAAGGCCTTTCAGAGAACATCAGAACTCAAATACACATTTATTATATTATAGGCACTGGGAAGTTTTCTGTTCTCAACTTTTTAGTACTAAGGAAAGATCATAAATCAAATCCCGTAATTCAGAAACTAAAATTTATCAACAATCCTATCCTAGATGGCCTCAAAGATAAATCAGGAAGAATGAAAGATGATAAAACCTGCCCTCCCCAACTAAATGTTAATGAAAAACTTCATTTTGACATATAAGTAAAGCAGCATTTGATTTTACTTTTGCATTTTATATCTAAGTAGTTCCAGAATCAGAAACTCTGAAAAGGTTATCTGCCCTCTACTATTGTCACTTTGGTGCTTAATAAATATTTCAAGGTCTCTCTTAAGTGGAATGGACTAGCAATTTGAATTCTTGAAGAGATGGAGTTTCTGCCTCTTCTCAGAGAGTAGGCATGCCTGTAAACCCAGTAGTTAGTGAGGTTCACAAGAGGCAGAAGAATCAGAAGTTCAAAGCCAGCTTCAGCAATTTAGTGAGGCCGTAAGCAATTTAGTGGGATCCTGTCTCAAACTAAAAATGGCTGGGACATTGGCTTTATCCCCCAGTAGCCCCCAGAAAAATTATTTCTCAGTGGTCCTTACTATGAGAGTGTCAGGAAGGCCACGGCCCCATCACTCTGTCTCCTCTGGAAGGCACAAGCACAGTCATGTGTATGTTAAGCCCCAGCTTAAGGTCGCTACAGTTACATCGCAGTGAGTGAGCCATTAACAGGGACTGTTATGGTTCGGATGTGAGGTATCCCCCAAAAGCTCATGTGGGAGGCAATGCAAGAAGGCTTAGAGGTGTGAAATGATTAGGTTAGGAGAACCTTACTCCAATCAGTGAATTAATTCTGTGATGGGATTAATTGTGTAGTAACTGAAAGTGAGGGTGAGGCTGGAGGAGGTGGGTCCTTGGGGGTGTGCCTTTGGGGTTTATATCTTGTCCTTGCTGAGCAGAGCTCTCTCTTTGCTTCCTAGTGTGATATCTTCAGTCCTTGATGTTCTGCCTCACTTTGAGCCCCGAGGAATGGAGCTGCCCATCTATGGATGGAGATCTCTGAAACTGTGAGCCCCCAAATAAACTTTACTCCTTTGAAATGTTTTTTTACTGTTGTTGTTGTTGTTGATGCCATCTATAATTACCTCAAAAAAATTTAAATAGTTATAAACTTAACAAACATGTACACACGGGTTGGGAGTAAATCTCAGCAGTAGAGTCTTGGCCTAGTTTGCTCAAGGCCCTGGGTTCAACCTGCAGCAAAACAAGAAAAAACAAATGCAAATCAAATACATAATATGCATGCTGGTAATTAGAAAATGTTGGTGAAATAAATTAAGCCAAGAAAATGAAGAGCTACCATATTCACGATCAAAAGCCTCAACACAGAAGAGCTGTCAATTCTACCAAAATTGATCTATAGTTCTAAAGTAATTTCTATCCAAATCCTAGTAAAGATGTTTCTACATATAGGTAAGCTTATTTTAAAATTTAATTAAAAAGACAAAAGAAATAGAATGGCTAGACAATTTTGAAAATGAAGAATAGATATCAAGGATTGTTTAAACTGATTCTAAAACTTACTATGTAGCTATAGAAATCAAAACATTTTGGGGATAGCGGGAACAGATACATAGACCCATTGAACAGAGTAGAGAACTCAGAAACAGATACACGTGAGTACACCCACTTGATTTTTTTTTAAATTTTCATTCTCTCATTTAATTTTTTTTCTTTTTTATTAAAAATCATAAATTTACATAGGGCAATGTTGTTTGATTCATTCTGTTATTTTTTTTCCTTCCCCCCCCACCCCTCTCACCCCTCTTTTTCCTCTATACAGTCCTTCCTTCCTCCATTCTTGTCAGGTATTTTAGTCACAGCAAAGAGTAAGCTGACTAAAACAGTGACCCTCCTCTCCAAGTGCATCAAAGAGGAGAGAGAAAACACGGTTGCACCTATATGTTTCTGAAATTCCATTTTGATTTTGATTACTACAGTTTTCTTCTGGTATGTATTTTTTTAATTCACTCATTGCATTAACAATTATAAAATTTCAGTGAAAAGCACTATGGTGCTAAGATTACAGAGGAAACAAACCAGTACCTGTAATAAAGGAACAATGATGTGCAAGGGGGAGGGGTGAATAAAATAACTGAAATAAAAGTAAAGAGGCAAAAAGCATAATTATAATAAAAGCTCTCATGGACATATTTCAATATATTTTGAGGATTTAATGGAGAAATAAATTAACTCCAGCTGATAGAGGTAATGTGCAAAGATAATATTAGAGGTGACAATTGAAGCAATGAGACAACCTTTGAGATTAAATTTGAGGGTAACAGAAAAACCTCAAATCACAATAAATGAGAAGTTTATTTCTCGCTCTTGTAAAATGACACAGATGACAAAAATAGAAAACACATCATGATTTGCCTTTCTATGAGTGAGGAAGTGTTCAAGCACTAGTATATATTAATTTAATTAATATTTAGGTCAACCTTTGAAGCTTGGTTCAGTTTTAAAGATGAAGACATTGAGGAACAGAGAAGTGAAGTAATTTTCCGAAGGTCACACATAAATAATGGGGATGGGATTTGAACTCTGGCAGTCTGGTATCAGATTTTGTAGTTATCCCTCCCTTTCTTGTGCGAGATGTGGTTTTGAGGCAGTAAGACAGAAAAAAATAAAACATGACTTTTTTATTGAAGCCTCATAAATTCTACTACAACAGATAGACATACTCAGAAATGTGTGATTGAGATCATCTCTGACAGAAACAAAAGGTCATCTCTCCTCAGTGTGAGGAACACAGCCAGATGAGGGTCGTGGCTCATACGTCTCACTGACTCCTTGCACCATAGAATTAAAGGGAAAATACAATGCTTGAGCAACATAAATACAATGACTTTGTCATGAAATATGTACTTTGTCACTCACACTGATTACATGGGAACTAAAGAGATGTCAAGTCCTACAAAACCGCAAGAGTTGGCAAAAATTTTTGAAGTTCAATTACTAAAAATAACAAGTTAATGGAAAGAAGGAAGGGAGAAAAAAGAAAATAAGGAAGAGAGGAAGGCAAAAAGGAAGGCAAAAAGCTTATCTTGTCAAATAAGTCTCCTGAAAGCTAAATACCCATAAATTCAAGCATGAGACACATTCCATATCCTGCTCAGCTAATTGGTCACCACCTGCCCATTCCAAATTAAGTCTGTTTCCTTTCTCATTTGATTGTATTCTCTTGGTGCAAGTACACTGAGACCATGACACTTTGATTAAGTGGAGATTCATACTTAATAAAAATAGCTTCTGGCAAAAAATGAAATGACAGGCCCTGTATTTATTTTCAAAATGTTATTTAAATGTAGCAAAGAGAGTACACAAATGCACAGAGATATTGTTTTTGCAAAAGTAAAGGCTAGCCATGGTATTTTGTAGATTTTATATTTCTTTTTGCAACACCTAAGTAAATCCAAGGAAGATGTTTTTTTTCAGTGAAAGGCATGGCTGACCTTCAACTCCTAAGGCAGTAGCAGGAAGAGATACAGGAAAATCCTCCCAAGGTTTTAATGTAGTTTGCTACAGTATGAAGATTTCTTTAAGGCTAAACCCTTTGAGATGGGCAAAGTTTGCACACCTGCTATTTTCTTAACCTCATTCTCCTGTAAGCTCTGGAGAACTGGGGATAGAGTCCTTGGGGTGCAGCAATTCAGAACACTGAGAGAAAGAGTAGAGAAATGCAATTTATATTACTGATTTGGAAAAGAACCTGTCAATCTACCTGGTTTGATTCATTTTACAGGTGAGAAAACTGAACTACAGAAAGGGAAAGACACCTACAGATCGTAGGCTTAGATGGAAAATAGCAAGGTTTTCTTGCTTGTTTTTTGATGGTGTAGATGTACATTTATTAATGCAACACTGATTTAAAAGTTTAATAGATCTTAAGTGGTATGCTTATTATAATTCTGGAGAAATAAATATTAAAATGTTTTTCAGCATCCTTTTATTCTGATTGTAATTTTCAGGGAACTTTTTCTTTTTTTTTTATCTACCTTTTAGTGTTCAATTTTACCATTATTTTAGACTGTTTCCTGTGTAGTGAAAGAGGTAAAAGTATATTTAGATATTGCTATCCTTTTACACATAACATTAGTAAAGCTTAAAATCAGTTCAGATAGGCCAACCTGATGAGGCTGAAGCATGAAATTTTTGAAAATCAATTTACATGGTGAATGTTTCATAAGCTTTATTGCACATAGCTGAAATGGTCCACTGAGAGGAAAGGTATCGGTGCTTCACAACTAGAGTGTGGTTCACAGAGCAGCAGAGGGACATTATCTGGAAGCTTGAAGAGAAAAACAGAATATCTGAAGTCCGACCTACAAATCAAAATCTGTATTTTAACAAGGTCTTTTGATGATTCCTAAGCACATTACAATTTGTGGATCACTATCCAAATAAATTCATAACTGCTAAGTTTATCAAATAATGAATTGAGTTTAAGGAGGCATGTGGAGGAGAGACACAGGAAAAGACTGTATAAATATATAGAACCAAGTATCAGTGGAGACTTACGGGCTATGGACTATACTTCTGGCCATCTGAAATTAAATCACTTCTTTGACATTTTCATTATTTCAAAGCTCCTATATTTTATTAATATTTTGTACACATTTCAAGTGAGGTAACATGTTAAATATGACACAAGGTACATGACATGTAGGAGATAGACTCCATTTTCTTTTGTGTAAATTGGGACATTATAATTATATGTAATAATGGGATTTGTAGTCACACATCCAAAGAGCCATCTTCTTTCTCTTATTGTGTAATTTAGTAGCTCTTTGGTGGCTTCATAGTCCTGCTATAAGGAAAGGATATTAAATTGCAACTAAGACATATGATGTTGCTTTGGGCTGAAAATCTTCAAATTTTATTAAGTCTGAAATAGCCTAATACAAAGTCTTGTAGAACTCAGACTCTGGACACT
Organism: Sciurus vulgaris; assembly: GCF_902686455.1. Classification (NCBI taxonomy): domain Eukaryota; kingdom Metazoa; phylum Chordata; class Mammalia; order Rodentia; family Sciuridae; genus Sciurus; species Sciurus vulgaris. The sequence goes on from NC_136464.1 coordinate 44,571,286, forward strand.
TTCCCTTCCTAAAAGGGGGAGGCGATGATGGATTTTAATTGCAACACAATTAGAGCTTTTGATATCAAATTGATTTTCATTGATAGTGTTGGTCTTGGCAGAGAGTATAGAATTTATGAGATGAAAGCCTTGTGAAGCATATGCACATACTCTTAGAGCTTTTATGCAAATTGGAATTCCTGCTTCATTTTCCATTTCTGGAACCAAAGATTAAAGATAATATAGCTTTTTAACTTAGCTGAATTAGTTAAATGCATTTTATTACACCATACCTCATTTTATCAAAGGCCATACTTGGCAAATCTTTTCCACTTTAAATAATTACTCATAAGATAATAAGTTCATAAAATTTGTTGTACATCTGGAGACATGATTCTCTTACAGAGTTTTTTTTTTTATTTTTTATTTTGAGACAGAGCCTCACTGTGTTGCTGAGGCTGGCCTTGAACTTGGATCCTGCTGCCTCAGTCTCCAAGTCACTGGGATTGCAGACGTGTGCCACCACTCCCTGCTGCTGTAACAGTTTTAATGCATTTTTGTGCCTATATTTTACCAATAAATATTGATGTAGTTATTGAGCTCACATAGTTAAGCCAACATGTATACTGAATCAAAATTAACTTGTTTTCATAAGTCAATAAAATCATTTTAGATTTGTGTCAATAAAAGTTAGTGTTTTTGTAATGAGACATTTGTTTGGGAAAAAAATAGCAATGCCTTTTATTAATATATTTAATGAGTGTCCAAAGTTTGCATTGTTTGATTAAGACATCAATATCATCAGAGTAAATATAAGAAAAGCATAAAGCCAATAATTAAAATGATAATTATGAACTCATAGTTTGATATAATATTAAGATACAAAGTAATTTCCATCAGAATAGAAAGAAGCCCTGGGGTTTTTTGTGGTAATCAACTGGGACATACAAGTATGAAACTTTTGAGATATTTTTTTTCCTCCCTTTAGGTGATAAAAATTTGCTTTACTTTTTTATTTGAATACATTCTTTCCTATTTCTCTTCTATGTTTTAATAGAGAATACACTCACATAGCTCAAAACTGAAAATGTACAAAGTGTGCAGAGTGAAAGGTTTTCTCCTACCCTGGCATCACAGTTTCAGAGTTTTTTCCCTGAAGGCAGTGATTAAAATAGCATCTGTAGCATCTGTGGAATTATTTGTAAGAGTTGCACACTATTCTAAACACTTTAATTTAACTTACTCTGGTAATCCACAGTACAATTCTTTAGGTAGCAACTATTACCTCCTCATTTTATACATGAGGAAAGTGAGGTTCTGTGTTGTTATGTAATTAACTCAAGTCATCACAACTAGTAATGTCGGCATTGAGATTGGAACTCAGGAATTCTGAGAAAAATGCCCATGCCCTTCCACTACCTAGCTCTTAACTATTAACATGCTATCCAAGAAATGTTTCTTATAATTTCCTTTCAATCTTATATGTATGAGTAATTTTAAGTGGTTTATTTTGATGAACATTGTCTTGTCCAGGTAACTACAAATCTTTAGCTATTATTCAGCAGCAATGCATAAAATGTTTCCTTATTTTTTTAAATTTTATTTGTTCTAATTAGTTCTACATAACAGTAGAATGCATTTATACATTTTAATAGAGCATACATAAATAGAGTGTAGTCTCTCATTTTTCTGATTATGCATATTGCAGGATTACATTCTTCTGAGGTAATAATGTCTATTTCACTCTACTATCATTCCTTCTGCAATATCTCTTCCCTTCCCTTCATTCTCCTCTACATAATATAAAGTAACTCTATTCTTCCCTAAACCCCCAACTTATTGTGAATTAGCATCTGAATATCAGAGAAAACATTCAGCCTTTAGTTTTTTGGGTTTGACTTATGTCACTTTGCCTGATATTCTTTAACTCCATCTGTTTACCAGCAAATGCCATAATTTCATTCTTGTTTAAAACTGAGTAATATTCATATATATATATATATATATATTGCATTTTCTTTATCCATTCATCTGTTGAAAGCATCTAGGGTTGGTTCCACAGTTTAGTTATTGTGAATTGAGCTGCTATAAACATTGATTTTAGCTATTCAATTGAATACTGTTTTATTTTTCATTTTTTCATTTCATGTTTATTTTTTTGTTTGACTCAACCAGTCCTCTAGGGATAAAATAAATGCAGCTTGGTTTTCTATTGCAAATGATGCCATATCAAACACATGCAAGTGTAACTGGCATATAAAATCCAGTATGCAGAGAGGCTGATACAAATGGCTTAAAATTTTGACTTAGGATTTAAATTTTGATAAAACCTAAGGAAATTACACCAGTTTCATGCTCCTCACCAAAAATGTATCAAGTTTTCTGATTTCCCACACATTGAACAACACTTTTATAAAACAATTGGTTCCTTGTCAGTATTATGAGTAAAAAAATACGATTCCTGGTATTTTTCATAAACTTAACTTTTTGTTTGAAAAAGATTTACAAAAACTGTTGCAAAAATTACTGAGAATTCTCATCACCAATGTCCCTCCAATATCAACGTTTTACCTAACATAGGACATTAACCAACACCATGAAATCAACATGGATTCAAAACTATAACTTACACACATATTCTCATTTCACCAATTATTTTTATTTATTTATTTATTTATTTTTTTATTGCAAACAAATGGGATACCAATTATTTTTAAAATGTCTTTTAACATACATTCCTTGAGTTTTCATGGTTCCTTAGATTTTTTAATCTGGAAGAGCTCTACATATTGTCCCCCACCTTTGTAGCTTTGACAATTTTAAAGAGACTGCTGGCCTGTTCTTTTGTATAACATCTCTACTTTGAGCTTGCCTAATGTTTCTTCATGACTAGATTCTGTGGTAGGAATACCACAAAAATAAAGGCCTGTCCTTTACAGTATTATAGGGATTAGGATGTGGATTTGATTTATTACCAATGACCAAATTTAATTCAGTTTGGAGGGTACCTGACAGGTTTTCATGGTGTTGTAATTTTCTCTTTGTAATTGAGTATCTTCTGAGAAATAATTTGAGGTTATGCAAATCTTTTTTTGTCTTCCACTCATCCACTAATTTTGGCATCTATTAATAAAAATAGGTGATGATTTTATATTTTAATTATTCCTTCTATATTGATTCCATGGAATTCTATGGGAAGGAAGAGGTGCCCCCGCCAATATGTTAATTTATTGCTTATTGATTGATGGACTCATTCATTTATGGGACTTTGGATCCATGAAATCTTATGGTATTTTATTGTTAATAATTCATTCTCTCCATTATTGATTTTGTTCTAATAGTTCCATATTTGGCAATTGGGGGTTTCTTCTTGCCGGTCCTAAGTATGGTCTTTGTTCTTCTTGTATTATTAATGAGATGAGGCAATTTAAATTTTGCTTGAAGTAAAACTTTAACCTTTGTCCATTTTTCACTTAGTTGTTCATTTTTTTATTGATTAGTGGAAATATTTATCATTATTAGACAATAAATTCTTTTCAATATAATTTGTAAAATGTTTTGGGATTGATCACTTATATTTTAAATTTTTTTCTTTATTAAATTCATGAATATTTTAATATAATAAGATTGAGCAGTTTTTTTAAGACTAGGTTTTCCATCACCGTAAGGTAGGGTTTACCCACTTTTTTTATTTTTAAATAGTTTACCTGTACATACTTTTTCCTTCAAATACCCTCAGAATTTTTTAAAGATAGTTACATCTTTGATTCATTTTACTTTACTTTAGTGTAAGATGTAAAGTATGCATAATTTTTTTGAATAACTATACACAAATGATCATATTTACTGTATAATTCATCATTTCCCAATTTATGTAAATTTGTGTCTCATAGCAACATTTTACACCAATTCAGATGTGTTTCTTCCACAAATGCATATCTTTTTGTGATTATGCCATGCTCTTTTTATTTTTACTAGTTTTATTATGCACTTAACATCAAATAGGCTACACCTTTCTTTAACTATCTTTTTGGATTTTTTCTAATTTATTTTTATGCATGCAACTAACTCATATTTGTCTAGTTAAGAAATCAAGTCTTGTTACCAGGATACCATAAACCTGGGAAGAACAGACATTTGAAAAAATATGATTCTTCTTTTCGCAGATGACATTATTATTTTCCATACTTTCAAGTCTTCCTTTTAGATTTTCAAAAATGTTTTAAATTTTTTCTTTCCCTTTTCTTGGTACTAGGGATTGAATTTAGGGACACTCAACAACTGAGCCACATCCCCAGCTCTTTTATGTATTTTATTTAGAGACAGGGTCTCACTGAATGCTTAGCACCTTGGTAAGTTGCTGAGTTTGGCTTTGAACTCTCTATCCTCCTTTCTCAGCCTCCTGAGCCTCTGGGATTAAAGGCATGTGCCACTGCACCCAGAAAATTATTTCTTATAATCAGTGAGTTTTGTTAAGTTTATGAAGAAAGGGGTAGCCTATTTGATGTTAAGTGCATAATAAAACTAGTAAAAATAAAAAGAGCATGGCATAATCACAAAAAGATATGCATTTGTGGAAGAAATACATCTGAATTCTTCAATAGGAAAGCTATTGATTAATGAATCTAAATTTTATGCTTTGGTGATAGGGGTATAGCTCAATAGTAGAGTGCCTGCCTAGCATGTACAAGCCCAGCACCAAATAATGAACAAATTAATAAATTAATTACTTAAATTTTATGTCTGATGTCTTTATTATAATTGCTTTTATCAGTTCAATCTTTCATTTTTGAAGTTCACACTAGTATCATTGGCAAATAGTGAAAATTGAGATTATATTTCTCGTTTTCCTATGCCTACTTTCTTTTACTTATTTAACTGCAATGAAATAAGAAATATCTGGATTTGTTGATTTGGAAGGTGGAGGTAGCATTCTCACAAGTATGTCTTTCCATATCAAATTTTCCATACGTATTCTGTTTGTGTTGGAGTTAATTAACTGTAGTGAGAATTTCTAGAAATTTTTCTTTTTTTCCCCTAGATTTTCAACTTTTTTGCAGAGTCAAAAAATAGTATCATCAATTTTTTACTTTTCTCCATTTATAGTGATTTCCCTTTCCTCATTTATTATTTTATGTATCTCTGCTTTCTACTCCTGCAATATTTAGTTTATTGCTTTGCTCAAGGATTCAGTGTTTGACTTATTTATTGGTTTTTCTGTTTATGTTATTTCTAATTGATTGCATCCTCCTTTTATCTTCATTAAATTCAGTCTTCTGCTTTCCCTTGGCTGTTTGTTATTTTCTCTTTTTCTGTCTTCAATTAAAACTTTGGATTTTTATCTCATAGTTTCTGATGTGAATAGCTGTTATGATTAATATTTTTATGGATTTGACAATTTGAGTTTGGGTTTTTTTTTTTAAATTGTTTCAGAAAGGTTTTTTTAAACTTTTCATCGTGCTAGGAAACTTTTAATATTCTGTTTTGTTATTACATTCTTGTCCCAGTTCTGAATTGTCAGAGAATACTATCTCCACTATTTCTGTGTCAAAATACACCGTTCTGCATGTGTGGCTTCATATTTGCTCACATTTATGACTATTCGGTATGCATTTCATTAAAAGTTACATTCACTATTGCTGAGGAACAAAGATTAAATATTTATGTTAAATGTTTATGTTATTTTAAGATTTTAAGGAAAATTTTCAACTGATTTTGTTAAATTCCAAAGTCTACTTATTTTGGATTTTTTTTTTTTTTTTTGGAGAGATTATATGACAGAATTGCAAGATCACTTTATAGATAATTTACTTTTTGTCGAGTTTAGTTTTTTAAAATCCATGAGCATTATCCAACTTTATTCAAAATTTGTTTCATGTTTCTTAATAAAAGCCTCTTTTGTTGGGTTTAAGTATTTTCATTTAGTCCCTGTTTATTTTCTTTAAATCTGAGCTTTCAATATTGTGTATATTTGCAAATATGTACATATATTATGCATATATACAAATATAATTCATAGTTAAGTGGAAAAATGGAAGGACAAACTACAACCATAGCATAATATAATTCAGCATTTTGCAAATTTTTATGCACTCAGACACAAATACATATGTATGATTATTTTCATTTGTTACCCAGAATTCCTTTGTATGGTTTTACAATAAATGTGTTGAGTTGATCCCCAGTTAATTGCCACTTAGGCTGTTTGAAATATTTTGCTATTATGAACAATATAGCCAGACATGTACATATGGTCGGGTAAATGTGTGTGCTTATGCATGTGCATGCACATCCCAAATGATAATTTAAGTCCAAGTACTCATTTCTATTTAAACATGTTGCTTCTCAGAATACATGTATCAAATTGATACCATTTAGAATATCATAACCAAGTGCCACATTGTCTCCAGGAAATGCTGCAGTTTAAAGAATTACAAAAAAGTAGGCTCGTTTATGCTACTCCTGTTTCCTTTCCATCCCTCCGCTTAATCAGTTGGAATGAGAGTAGGTAGACTATGCATCTATGTGGCACTACCTTATGACACACATGACTTGTATGTTAAGGGAGTCATTTTTGAGAGGTATAACTGAGATAATTCCACCAAGAGCCCTTCCTCACAATGTCTCCTGCAACAAAGAAGTCCCGCAAAAGTGACTGCATTGAATCAGCTACATCAAAATGTCTTAATTTGTCAATATAAACAGTCACTATTTTGAGTATTGTCATTATAATTATGGATTTTTCTTCCTTTATGATGTGCTATATTTTGTATTTTTTCTGCTTTTTTATGTATTACTGTAATTAGACAAATGTACTATAACAAACATGCCAGATTATAGAGTTAGAAATTAGAAATATGGGTGAGTTCCCACAACTCAGCACTCAACTCTGCATCTTTCCCTGTACCAGATTCTAAAGGATGATTTGCTACTCTGGTATGCTAATTTTAAGTTTTGGGTATAAACTGAGGAGTGAGATAACTGGGTCAAAAGATGGGTCCATTCCAAGTTTTCTGAAGATTCTCCACACTGCTTTCCAGAGTGACTGAACCAATTTGCAACTCCATCAGCAATGTAAAAGTGTGCCTTTTTCCCCACATCCATGCCAACATCTATTATTATTTGTGTTCTTGATAATAGCCATTCTAATTAGAGTAAGATGAAATCTTAGAGCTGTTTTAATTTGCATTTCTCTAATTACTAGAGATGTTGAACACTTTTTCATATATTTATTAATCGCCTGTATGTCTTCTTCTGTAAAGTTGTCTGTCCAGTTCCTTGACCCATTTATCAATTGGTGTAAAGTTTTGTGTTTTTTATAAATTTTGGAGATAAGTGCTCTATCTGAAGTGCGTGTGGAAAAAAATTTCTCCCACTATGCAGCCACATCAATGTTTATAGCAGCTCAATTCACAATAGCTAGATTGTAGAACCAACCTAGATGCCCTTCAGCAGATGAATTGATAAAGAAACTGTGGTATATATATATATATATATACAATGGAATATTATTCAGCCATAAAGAAGAATAATATGCATGTGCAAATAAATGGATGAACTTGGAGAGAATATCATGCTAAGTGAAATAAGCCAATCCCAAAATACCAAAGGCCAAATGTTTTCCCTGGTAAGTGAATGATGATATATAATGGGAGTGGGGGGAGTGGGGAGTGAGAGAAGAATGAAGGAACTTTAGTTTATATAGAAGGAAATGAGAGGGAGGGGGTATGAAAAATCATGGAATAAGACAGACATCATTACCCTATGTACATGTATGATTACATGAATGGTGTGACTCTAAGTCATGTACAACCATAGAAATGAAAAGATGTGCCAATTTGTGTAAAATGAACCAAAATGTAGTCTGTAAAAAATAACAAAATAAATAAATAATTTTTTTAAAAAAGGATGATTTGCTGAAAAATGGTTCATATCTGGCCCTGTTTCCCCTAAACATCTCTATGGAGTAGATCTGCCTTTGGGACAACAAGATTGTAAAGACTTCAGTGCGACTATGCTGACACACAGATAATATTTCTTACTCTCAATTCCCAATGTCAGCAAGCAGGTGAAATATAATCTTTGGAGTTTGGTGTAATCTATGATTCATGGAATTTTCTTGCCTTCTCTCACACTGGATAGGAAGCTGTTGCTCAGACATGAAGACAAAGTTACAGGTCAACTTCTCTTATAATGACTTATCCAGGTTCCACAGAGAGGTCACAAGAAGAGATTTTAGAAGTGAATGTAAGTAGCATACATGCTATCTTAGTGAGCAGAGCACATTGCAGGTAACTTGCAAGTGCAAGACATTTAGGAGATTGTCAAATAAGAGTAGAGGGTGTCTTAACTCTTATAGATTTTACTATTTACATCTTGAGCAATAATCTCCTGTCTTATATGTGTAATTGAGCAGCATGGACTGACTGGTGTCATGGTCTAGTGGGTGCATGTTACTCAGAGATCTAGCAAGTAAAATAATCTGGGCAAATGGTGAGAGAAAGAGATTTGTTGGTTTTGAGTTGTGCAAGTCAAAGAAAGCAAGAGACTCTTTAAACCTTAGGGCATCATAATGTCATCCTGTAATACCTGTGACTGCTGCAGTTACTCACTGAAACCCACACACAAAAGAAGATAAAGCCCAGGGATTCACAGAGAAGGGAGGATTTAGTCATGATATAGTACACTTGGATTCATTCCAACTCAGGACTCCAGCACAAGTCCCTGTGGTCATTTAAAGGGAATGAGGCATAAATCACCCTTAGAAGCTAGAGAAACCCATCTTACAGTCTAGTCTCTCACCAGGACCCCACTTCCTGCCTTCCTTCCACTTGACATTGTATGTTCCATCTTGTTCTTTCCTTAACATGGTTGCTTTAGGCTTTTACAATTTTATTGTTGTTGTTTCCAAATTCATGCATATGTGAATCCTCTACACGAAAATGTATTTCTCCACCTTGTTATTGAAATACCTAATGATTTGGAAGATATGCCAAACTCTGGTTCCCTAGAAACAGTTTGAGAAGGAGATGGGTTGCCAAGAATTCATTAAAGGAGTACCCTTTTAGGGAATATAGGTAAGGAAATGAGGAAAGCCGGAGAGTGAAGGGAAAAGATTTGAGCAAGCAATTGTCCCAAATAGTCTATAACGCCCTGATTCATTGGGACCTCTGGGTCAGGTGCTTACTCTAGATGTGAGAGGTTTGGTGTTTTATATCCTCAGACAAGTCCTCCTTTAACTATGGGATGACTCTCTGGCAAGGTGGAGCCTATATTCTGTGGAAAGTGCTCCAGGCGACAGTTCTGAGCCCCAAGCAAAAATACTGAAACAGCTGGCAGATGCATGAATTAGGCAGGTTGACAGGCTTTGGGTGGGATACCAACAGCATTTTCCATGTTTGCTCTGATCTGTCACCTCTGTAGTGCTACCACAAGAAGATTCAAGAACAGAATTAATGCGAAAAGAGAAAAGGATCAGAAATCAATATTGAAAACAGTTTAGTTTTCTTTTTGTTGAATAAAGATCATCAAGGAAGTTACTTGACTGTTACTGCACTGATTTCTTTAAGGATCAGCATACTTTTTATTTGCATTTTAGAAAAATACATATTTTCTCAATGAACATCCTGAAATAAAACAAAATTCTGCTTTTTTATGGAGGTTTAGATACTTTATGTCTTTGTTATCAACCAAAAATAAATATTCCCTTCACAGAATTTTTCAAGAAATAAATACTTGTTTTTTCACCAGATATCTCAAAGCAGTTACTGATGAAATTGAACCAAGATAGAATAGGACAAAAGTAATTTCAATTTCACTAGATGGTATGCCTTTTTAAAGACAGACCTAAGGCACTAAACTAAGAGGAGATGAATCATCTATCTCAAATGTCTCTTGGCTGATGAAAACAAAACTCATATGGATTTCCCTGGAACCTGTCCTGGGGTTTCATAATCACATTAACTGCTGAGAGGTTGAGAGAAATGGTTCAATATCTACACATTCAGTATTTATCCTCACATTTTCAAGAAAATCTTTAGAAGTTTGGTGCATACGTTCTTTGGGTAATAAAGGAACAATATCCTACAGCAAATAAACATCTTAACTTTGTAACTGTCCCCTGAGGACAAAGTTTGTGTGTTCAGTGCAAACACAACTTGAATCTTTAAGTATAAAAGAGGGATTTCAGAATCAGGCAATGGGATTCTTAAGTGTCATTCATTTAAATCAGCAACCACTAACCATAATTTCCACATAGAGCTCTTCCCTTTTGACTTTTTTGCAGCAATCTAATAATGAATTGACACTAGGTAAAGAAATGTCTCTGTTTGCCAGACTCTTAGAAATCACTTGTCAGAAGAGGAGAAAGAGCAGTAACCTCTGCTTTGAGTGAATTTCCCACCATTTAGTGATGAAATGACTTTCCATTAAATGCCTTAAGTATGGTTTAGAGCGCTCCCCATAACATGCACATTCTGCTGAAGAAATAGAAATTAGCTCTTCACCATGATGGGGATCTGATGTTCTCACAATATCTGAAAATGCCTCGTGATTGAACGGTGTCACAAAACTTTGCAGAATCCCCATTTGGTGGTTAACCAGTCGTCACTGGAAACTCTTGAGGTGGCTGCTCTTCCACTGTGGGTGTCTTTAGCACTGCTGGCTGGAACCTTTCTGAACTGCATTTGTGCCACAGGATGCTTTGAGCAGCACCCATCTCCTGCAGCTTAGGTACTCCCCCCCTTGATCATTGTGTGTCTATTATTGCCTCTGAGATCTTGCCACTTTATAGAAGACCTGCCACCACTGGCCTTGCCAGTCTTCCCCTGCCGTTTGAATACCACCGTGGCTTCTCCTCTTAAGGACTGAAAGGACCACTTACTCCTTGTTTCACTCAGAAGGGTCCTTGGAGTCTTGGTAAACCCATCTCCTCATGGTTTTCGTAAAGCTAGGAATGAGTATTGATTTCAAAATGCTCTTTCTCCTGCCTTGAAAAAAAGAGACTGAAGTAAAAATAATTAAAAGGGCAAAACATGTTTTAAAAACTGTAAATAGAGGGAATGAGTAGGAAAAGTGGTAGAGGTAGATTAGATAGGCAAAATATATAGGAAAGGAACAAATTGATCCTTCATAAATCTTACCTCAGTGAAACACAACACACAACAGGTAATTCTGAGAAATATCCATCTTTATCCAAGTATTACAAAACAAAACAGGTCTAATAGTAATTTGTTTTATATCTGTTCAATCACTTTTTTTCTTTCTATTACTGATATGTGTATATATTGTTGCAATTCCAAATTGAAAGTGGTTGGGCAAATATCTGTCTAAATTATAAATACTAATAATTTTCGCCCAAATATCCTACTTCTAGAAAACTTATTCTGCATTTCACACGAGTGCAAAGAGAAATACTATAAGGATATACATTGTACATTTTTAATAACAAAAGAGATTTGAAAAGTGATTAGAATAGGACACAGAGGTCAGTGCTGTGTGTTAACTATTGTTATTCTTGAGACTGTTAAGTGAAAGAAAAAAAGTTCAAAACATTATAAATAGTATGCATCTGTTTATATAAAAATGGAAAATACAAGGGCATATTTTGCTTATGTTTGCATATGATATGATACATTTAGAAGGTCATACAGAAAATCATTAGCTTAGTTTCTTACATGGAGGATAGTTGGGGTGAGTACAAGAGGAAAAGAAACTTTTTACCATATATCCTTTTGTGGCTTTAAAATCATCAATAATGTTAACTATTATAAACTCATGTTAAATAAGTAAATATTGTAGGAAGGCCCTCCCTGAAGCCAAATTATAGAAAGTCGTTATCTATTTCTGTTTCTAGTTTTTTGCATATAGTTTTACATTAATCTGTCTGAAATTTACTTATAGGTGTAGTGTGAATTACAGAATCTTTTTATATTTTCTAATATTATCAACTTACTCTATTGCTTTATTGAGACACTTATATTATTAATATATATCTCTGTATCTAAACACTCATACAAAACTCAATTTCTAATTTTTGTTTGATTGATTTTTCTTTTCCTGTCTCACTGCTATAACTTTTGTTAATATCCTAATTTCAAAATATATATTGATGAACTTTATTAGTACTAATTTTTCAATATGTTCTTATATTTTCTATAATTCTTAAATCCTTTTTTCACTGTTGAAATAATTTCTTGAGTAATATTAATTAGACTATTCATGGTATTTTATTTAATGTTCCTTATAATTTATTAAATATCCAGGTAAAACTGACACTTTTATAATGAGACAATACATCAAGAAAAAGATTAGATAAATGATAGGGCTGACAGATGATAGATGCATTCAGGTACATTTTATCTATCAATATTTTAACATTTGTATTAGTTTGAAACTATCTTAGATTCAAATTCAATTGGAAGAAACAATACAAAACAATCCTGTGTACACTTTACCAGTTTCCCCAAGTGATAACATGTTCAGAAAAATCTTCATCTACAGGTTGGTGTATAATATCACCAGCAGGATGTTGCTATTGATATGGTTATTTCCCGGATATTTCTTTCAATCAAGGATCCCTCATGTTCTGCTTTTATTCAGGCTGTGCAACTACTTCTTTCTAGCCTCTGTCCTTCCTTCAATCTTGGAAACCATTAATTTGTTCTAAATTTCTACACACTTCTCATATCAAAATATTATAAGCTGGGTGTGGTGGCATGTGCCTGTAATTCCAGTAACTCTGAAGGCTGAGCCAAGAGGATTACAAGTTTGAGGACAGTCTCAGAAAATTAGCAAGACCCTGCCTCAAAATAAAAATTAAAAGAATCGAGAATGTAGCTCAGTGGTAGAGCGCCATTGGGATCAATACCCAGTACTAAAAAAGAAATATTATAAAAGTGGACTCATATACTATTAGAATTTTGGATTGCTTTTTTAAAAAATCAGAATCATCCTTGGAGATTCATCTAGGTTGTTTTTTACATCAATGATTCAATCATATATATTGAGTATTGTTCCTTAGTAAGGATATTCTGCAGTTTGTTCTACAATTCACCTGCAGAAGGAAATGAGAGTTTGTTTCCAGTGTTTGGCTATTGGAAATAAAACAACTATAAATCTTCATGTATAGGTTTTTATGTAAACATACTTTTCATTCTGCTGGGATAAATGCTCAGGAGTGCAATTTCTCAGATTATAGGTAAAAGTTCAGTTTTTAAAGAAATTGCCAAACTAAACATTTTTTTTTTTATCCTGCAACTTTGCTGATCTCATTTATTAGTTCTAGTAGGATTTTGTTTGACTTTTGTTTTAGGTATGCATACCTGTATGTATGTATTATAGACTATTTGTGATTTTCTTACTCTCCAAACTGTGAGTTTTTATTTCATTTTCTTGCTTTGCTGCAAGGGCTAGAACTACTAGCACTATGTTGATAAAGAATGTAAGAGCAAACATCCTTGCCTTGTTCCCAAACTTAGGTGAAAATATTCACTTTTCACCATTACTAATATTTTTATCTATAATTTTTTGTACACACTTTTTATCAAGTTGAAAAAAATCCCTCTATTCCTTTTTTTTCTGAGGACTTTTCTCATGAATGTGAGTTGAATTTTTCAAGTGTTTTTCTGCATAAATTGAGTTGGTTTTATGATTTTAGTATTTTAGCATGTAGATTTTGTGGGTTACTTTGATTATCAAATATTGAACCTGTTTTACATGCCAAAAATAGATCCCATTTTGTCATAATTAAAATTCTTATTGTATGTTGCTGAATTCTATTTGCTAATATTTTGTTAAAGATTTTTATCATCTATATTCTTGAGGGATAATGGTCTATAGATTTGTTGGTTTTATGTAAATCCTCTACAATGCATGGGACAGGCCCCACAAAAAAAAAAAAAAAAAAAAAAAAAAAAAAAAAAAAAAAAAGCTACTCTGTCCAAAATGTTATCAATGCCAAGCAGCAAAACCTTTTAGATATGAAAGTGAAACTCAAGTAAGTCCATGATGAACATCTTTAACCATTCACATCAACCACTTCTTTTGATCATGAAATGAAGATGACGACCTCTTCCATAAGAACATTGCTAAATAGATTGCAAATCCTACAAGTGCACAGCATGCCAAATACAGAGTAGAAAATTCACATCACCATGACTCAATTTGGCAACTATCAAATGTAATAATGTTGCTTCATCGTAATGTCACTGTGAGCATTAAATAAAATGTGCTCAAGGTTCTCAGCATGTAGTACTTGATGTTAAATATCAGTTGCTTTCCTTCTTCCCTTCTCATTAATTTTCTCAAAAAATAGAACTTTGATCCTTTCAGGTGTTTAGGCAATGAGGGAACTACTGAAAAATTAAATAAGTAAATAAATAAATAAAAATAAACATAGTGTGTTTCCTCAGAGTAAAGGATGTCTTTTACTATTCAATTGCCACAAAATATCCCTCATGAATTTCATTAAACCAATCAGGCTGGAGGAAAATAAAGAAGTGTGCATCTAACTCCAAAGTCAGAAGCATGAATTAGGAACAGAAAAAAAAAAAAAAAAATCAGTATTCTATTTTCCTCTTGAATTTTACAAGACCATTACTTCTTTAATGGCATTTACAGCAATTTGTAACCCAGAAGTTCCACATGCTTACCGGTCAACTCATGTAAATACCATTGTGCATATGTATTATAAAACCTCATATTATTCATGTAATGAGTCTTGGTGATAAAACTGCAACCAGTGATTCGTTCCTCTGTATTATTTCATGCAGTGTACTTTTGAGGTTTGAAATACGGAAATCATCTTCTTTCAAAAGGAAATATCACTGAGAAAAAGGCACTTTCATTGTGCAGGTTAAAACCAAATGAGACCTGAAGCTAATAAAAGCTGTGAAGCCTGACCTTGCAAGACATCCTCACACCTTGCACAGTATCTAGCTCAGACAAGGCTTAATGGCCAACATAAACCATGCTCAAAATCCGTCACCACTTAAAGATTTCACAATTGCAGGCCAATAAAATGGAAGAGAACCTGTGCATTCACATGTAGGAAATAAAGAAGAAAATTGGGTAAAGAATGTGGTGGTTAGCATTGGGAGCGGGGACGGGGGCTCTCAAGACAAAGCACCAGACACTAGCAGTAAAAAGGAAAAGAAAAGCTCACTGTGGCAAATCCAATTGCCATGGAATCAAGCCAGCAGGGGTAATGACATCAGCCTGGGCTTTCAGTGGTTTGTCTTTTGCTATTTGCAGTATGTTTTGTTTGCTTTTTATCTTCTGTAATGATTATAAATCAGACATCCAGTGAAGAGGGGAACATGAAAAATGCAATGGAATATTTGCCCCATATTAGCTGACAAAATAAATGCTAATGGATTTCTTCCCTCCTTCCTCTTTTGTGTTGGAGAATATTTAGAACAGCTCTAAATTTTCTCATACATTTTGTCCCTCTGTTTTATAGTGAGCTAAAGACATATTTTTGGTTGCTGTTTTATGTGTGCGTGTTTTGTTTTTTCTCAATGGTCTTATTTTTAACAATTAAGTTTACATGAAGCCTTATAGGAATTTGAAAAGAAAAGAATGTTTCTATGGGAGTTATCCTATCTCTTAGTTGAACATTTCTTATTCTTTGTAATATTTTTAGTTTCCTCATCATTCTGACTGTATTCCCCTCAAAGTTTTCTGGGGGTTCCAACTTTTTCTTAACCATCATGCTCAGAAGTGAAAGCAAAATGTTAAGTGTGGCCCCAGGAAGAGCTTCATAAATAACATGTGTTCCAGTTTCCTTGCAGATCTTATAAGGTGCAGATTCTGATTCAGTAGGTAAGAGGTAGCTCTGGATTCTTCATGTTGAGGAACTTTCCCTGCCGTGCAAAAGCTGCTAGTTAGTCAACAAGTCTTTGGGTAACAAGGTCTCAGAAAGTAGAATAGAACATACTGAGTTCCTTATTTTCAGTCTTATCCGTCAGTTCATTTTAAGACAAGGTTGTATTTGTGCTTATGAAAGAGCGCCATCTCCTTTCCTCTACTCTGTGAGAAAAAAAGCTTTAGATTTATTTCTTCATTTTGATATCCCTTCTGTCTATTCTCAGGAAAACAAACCACTGGGCTGGGGTTGTAACTCAGTGGTAGAGTGCTTGCCTACAATGTGTCAGGTACTAGTTTCAATTCTCTGCTCCATATATAAGTAAATTAATTAAATAAATAAAGGTTCATCAACAACTAAAAAGAAAATTTCAAAATTATATAAACCCTACTGCTCAGATAAACAGATCTCAACTCTGGGCAACCCTTAAAACAATTTGTAAGTGTTTTTTGGTGCTGAGACTGGAACCCAGAGCTTCATGCACACTAGCAAATGCTCTACCACTGAGTCCCTTTCCTTAAATCTATTTTTGCAGGTACCTTGTGACTACCTCAATGACCACACCCTTTGCCATTGACATCAATTAGTCTTTACATTTTGAATCTAAACTCACTATGATCTTGCACTCACCTGTCATCTCCAAGGAATGCTACCATGATACAGTTTGGAGCCCAAGACTAAAATTTAGAAGTTATTTATTTCCCTCTGTATCAAACCCTTAGTCAATGAATCTGTTGCCAAGATTTGGTAATATGCCTCCTAAATAACTTGCATTATTATATGTGCTACAGATTGGAGCTTAAACATTGCTTTCTCCAGAAAGCTTTCCATTTCCTCCCTAACAACCACATCTACATTCCACCAGTTGCTCTTGCTCAGTTCTTCCAGTTCCCCACACTTCTTCTCCCTTCTTAGTGCCCTTAGGATTACAGAGGCTTTTGTGTTTTTATTTTCTACTACCCTAAGCACAGGAGAGAATACAGAAAGAGAAAAGGCCTGTTAAGAATCTTTCGAACATTTTTAAAATATTAAAAGAAAAACAAAACCCCCTGCTTAATCTAGCACCCTGGACCTATGTGAATTGCATTGGTTTGGATTTGGAATGAAACTCTACTTCTGTTGCTTATCACAATAACTCTATTTTGCAATTCTAAATGCTTTTTGTATTAGTGGAAATAATTAAAAAATGACTTTTTCTCTTAACATGTGAAGTCATTTCTAAAATGGTGCTTTAACCTATTCAGGTTTAACTATTCAATGTTAGTAGATAGCATTTATATACATCTTGTTAATCTTTTACTTACTCTTAACTCCAAAAATAAAACCATAATCACAGTCTAGCACATCCTAGAATTTAAAAGATTATACTGATGCCTGGTTTTTACTGACACATGGATGACTGATGTTTCTTTATGGAAATCTTTATTTTCGCACTCATAAAAAAATGCTAAATGCTGACACCAGCTGTCAGAGGCACAGCCTTTGACAAATTGACATGATTGGTCACAATAGCCAATGTTGGCTGGATCTGAGACTTATCATCTTCTTATTACACCTATCCCACTCCAAAACCCATACCAGTCAGGACTGTTAAAGGAAGTTAAAAGAATACCTGTTATCTAGTTTCTGAAGAGATATCTGGCTTAGGGCTTTTTGGGTAATCTGGACCTTCCAAGAGATTGATTCTTTGTTCCTTTATGTTGAGATCATTGCCACCAAGGATCAGTTATAATCAAAGCTCATTTTTTTTTTTTTAATTCTGATTCTCTTTTATCAAGAACCAGATTCTCTCCTTTTCAGTAGCATCAGCCATGGAAGCCATCTGATAGTAATAATTTAACCATCTGCAACTGCAATCATTTACTAAGCTGTTTGCAAAAAATAAACCATAAAATGAAATGCAAATTGGATGAATTCAGAGGCACATATTTCTCTAATTAGTATTGCTTCCTTAGGGAATTATAGGTTCCTTTTAGTAACCTTCATCTTACTGAAAACTTTTCTGGAATTGACATTGAAACACTGGGACATTAAATTTTGGGAAGGAAATAACATGATCTCGTCACAAATGTCTTCACCTAAAGTCTAATTTAGTAAACAGGGCTCTAGGAAGAGTAGTTTAGGTACAGAGTCTGTTCCCAACACAGAGAAAAGAAACATGTAATGACTTCCTAATGTCTAATAGATGGCATTCAATGTATTTCATTCGGTTTTTAAAGATCTTTTAAGGTGTTCTGAAAAGAACATCCTGAGTCTTTTCATGATCTTTCTGAAAAGAACCTCCATTTGCACCTTGTAGGTCCACAGTGTTTTTCAGACATTACCTGCACTATTTTGCACATAGTAGGTATGCAAGAAATTTCTAATGAATGAATGAATAAATAATGGAGAAATAAATGGAGTCATACATTTAGTCATTACTTCCTCTCTACATAGAAGGTGCTCCTTATTTTTTTCTCTGCAAACCTAGACATCTGTTTTACTGAAAATTTCTGGTGTTTAAGTTCTAACATTTAATAATTTAATAAATTTCATTATTCCCCCTCATCATGAAGGATATGTTGCAAGGTGTAAAACCTGAGAGTACTGAATCCTGCATATACTATGTTTTTTTCTTATATCTTCTCAGGATTGCCATGTTACACCAGAATTACTCTTTCCATATTTTATGCCCAAATGTCTCTTTTTCTTCACTGTTTTTCACTTTATGGCTGTTGTTAAGTAAAATAAGGGTTACTTAGATACAAGCACTGTGCTACTGTGACAGTTGATTTGATAACCAAGATGGCAACTAGTTGTCTGATTAACCAGAAGGTAGTAGCTATAGCATGGATTTGTTGGACAAAGGGATGATTTATGTTATAGGAGAGATGGAGTGGGATGGTGACATACTTCAACACAGGGCTCAAACAGTGTGCAATTCCAAACTTATGAATTGGTTATTTCTGAAATTTTCTGCTTAGTGTTCTTAGTGTTAGTGTGTTACAGTTGACCATGGATAAGAGAGGACTCTTATACTGTATGAAATGTTCAACTCTATGTTTCAGGTTGTGTGCGTCTCTATTTATGACACTTTAGTTGTCATTCTAGACTTTTGGCCCCTTTAGGGAATTGTTTTCAGTGAGTGCTGCCCTCAATATTTAGATGCTTTATTCCAGAATTTGCCCATGATATTTTGATTCTCCCCCTCCTAAGTTCCTCTCTGATTCTTTCTTGTTTCTCCTGTTTCTCCTTACTTAAAGATTCCCCAAATTGAATTTCATGTCCAAAAAACAATATCTGAAACACACCTCTCTCTACTTCTTTCTTTACTCACTAGCCCAAATCCCTTACCTAATTTCTATGAAAAATGTAGAAATAAATAATTTGATTAAATATCAGAATTCATAGAGGTTTGATGACATATGTAGAATTATTTTGGTTTTTCAGTAGCCCATTTTTAAATCAAACACATATCTATCTTGTAAAATTTCAGCACTAGGAACTGATAGTCTTCAAACAGTTTGATTAGGTAGAGGAATAAATATGTATGTGCATGTGTACTGGAGACACACATGCTATGGAGACAAATATTGCTTTTTTGTCATTACCAGTGTCTAAAACATGAATTATGATAAGGATGCAGAAAGAATGAGAGGACATAGACTAATAACGACTGGTAATAGAGAGAAATCTTAATTGAAACTTCAATTAAGTGGATTGTTGGTGGTGAGGGGTAAGGTTTGCTATTCTTTTATTAAACAGAGAGAAATTGAAGAAAAGAAAATAATGAGAGAGAGCTCCTTCTTAGATTCCTCAATGTGCTTTACAGAGGTCAGGATAACTTCACTTTCTAGCTTACATTTTCTGTTTCCCACATTCTGAAAATTGGAATAGATGTCCTAAATGATGACCCAAAGTCCTACATGGGCTATAATAATGAGGCAATGAGATAATATGGGTGAAAGGATTTTGTGAATTACGGTGCACTGTTCAAGGAAAGCCTTTTAATGTGCCTCCAGAAATTAATATTTCTTTGTACTATTGTGAGTTCTTCTTTGTAGAATTATCTAATGAAGGTAGATGGCCACGTTTTGAGAATGCTATAGAAAAAGTTCCATAGAGGGTCAGAAGTCCAGCTAAATCACATCCATTATTTCTTCTACCTTTGATATGTATTGTAATATGAGTGAGGAAGTACTGCCAACAATTACACTCCAACATGAAACAAATGCAGTTTCTTTGTATTAGTCTTGCACCTGCCTTCTGGAAAACAACTTAGTCTTGAAACTACAAGATAATATGTTCCAATCTAGTGGATTTTTATCAACTTGGGATTTATAAATTGATGTCAGTTCAATTTTTCTCCATATCTGATCTATCTCACTGACCACCCATCCCTCCTGACCATCAAGTAGCTATTCTTTCTAGTCATCCAGTAGCAGTGAAGGGTGGAGGGTTAGCTCCTGGGACAGGTTGTTCTTGAGGGAGTTGTTCACTGAGGATTGATATAGATACAACCCTGGTTCACAGATGATGTTCTCATGACACAGTAAATACTTGGTACTGGTAGAAACGAATAGGTAATGGTAGGTTCTTCAAGAGCAGATTTATTTCTGACACAGCTGTCTTCTTTGGAGATCCCCTGAGAGATGAAGATGGAAATTACTTATGGTCACCCATCACAGCACTCCTTCCAGGAACCTTACCTTGCCCTATATCCAGACTGATATTTAAGAAGTTACTTCAACTGATATGGTACACCTACTGACAATCAGAACAGACTCTAGCCAGAGTAGAGGAATAGGGTTTTGGAGGCCCTGGCTGTGTCACATTAAGCCTTGTCTTTCCCTGATCATGGAAGATCTATCAGAGTGTGCTGGAAAGGGGCTGGGAGGCCGAAGCACTCAAAGGCAAGGGAAGCTACTAGTTGGATTTCCATTTTACAACCAGTGAAATCATGTTGCAACGTATCAGCTATATATTAGTCATGCAAACACCCCAGAGGTTTTCAGAAAGACCATAGATGCCTATGCCAGCATCATCCACAAGTGACACCCATGAGAACTTTTGATGTTCCCTTTCATAAAACTATGGAGAACAAGGAGGTTGTCTGGGGTTGGCCTCTACAGATGGAGTGTGGAGGAATTATAGCATAGGCCTGATCACAAAATCAAAAATTCTCCATTTACTATCTGAATAATATTGAATGAGGGACTTAAACTCTCTGCCTCTGGATTTCATTATTAATATCAGAATAATTATTCTGTATGTAGGTTGTTATTTAAATTTGTATGTATAAAAGACTTAAGGACAGTAAACACTGCTAGTTGCCTAAAGATGTGACTAATATCTGTAAAATCATTAATCTGATACTAGTAACCAGTACTGCAGACTCCCTCAATATAAACATAGGCCTCCAGACTTGGATGGGTCCTTCCTTCTTTTTTTTACATGTTCATTATTGGCACTTAATGCAATAGAATAGAGAGCTAAAAATCTATACTGCTTTCATTCTTTTATGGCTTCCATAATTCATCTTTTATAAATGCATATGAGTTCTTTTTAGGAGTTTGAACCAGTCTCTGTCTTTCTTCTGGAAGTAGGAGTGTAAACATTGCCTATGTGACAATCTAGAAGGCCTCCTTCCCAGGTAAGGTCAAATTAACCTTGCAGTGTAATGGGGCATTGCACTGAGTGGTACTCTTATCTCCATCAGAAGGAAACTTCTTTCATGCAGCATGGAT
Source organism: Sciurus vulgaris (assembly GCF_902686455.1). Taxonomy (NCBI): domain Eukaryota; kingdom Metazoa; phylum Chordata; class Mammalia; order Rodentia; family Sciuridae; genus Sciurus; species Sciurus vulgaris. Next base: position 44,592,856 of record NC_136464.1, read on the forward strand.
GGCAAGTACCAGCAAGAAAATCATGTTGTATGGAAAATGAGTCATTAATTAATATTTGTAAGAATGAACACTGAGGGTCTACAGTCCTCTGTAGCACACTTAAGCATATTTCTCAATAGCTTTAAAAGTTCAGTTGTTTGGGTTTATAATGCTCTTCCAACTTCTACCATCAGAAGTATTAAAAAGTTTTTATTTTCCCAGATTCTTACATAACTGAAAAGTTACTGGAAAAAGGAGGTAAAAGATGTATATACTAGACTTGAAAAGAATAGGAAAGGACCAATTGACCTAAATCAGTAATAAGACACCAAGTTGGTGAATAGAATGGAATAAACCAGCACCTAAATTGTTTTAAGGGGATGAACTTACAGAGACGCTCAATTAGATCATGGATGACCTGGAGAGAAATTATGGAGACATGATCTGCTTCTGAGCTCCTGTCATGTTAAATGTTACTGTAGTTTAAATATGCTTATTGACTCCCGTTGACTTGTGCATTTAGGTGACAGACCATCAAAAGTATCCCAGAAATATAACTTCCTTGGTAGGGCTAAAAAATTTGGAGGGGAGTACCTTAACCTCAAGATCATGAACATTCTTTTTCCATGCTTAAATATATTTATTTATTCTGCTGCACAAAAACATAGGAAATATATTCCATCTGCTATTGAACTAGATGTTTACATTAATGGTCATAATGGATGTGATTGACAAGGCTTCTTTGTTTTTGGTTTTTTTTTTTTTTTTTTTTTTTTTTTTGTAATCCAGCCCCTAAATGGACCAATAGTTGCAATTTTTTCTGTTGCTGTTCCGAGAGAGAGAGAGAGCATACCACATTCAGACAGCGTTTGGGTCTTCAATTTCCTCAGTGTCTTGATTCTGGATTTTGCTAGAAGAGTCATCCCTTTACTAGGAGATAAAAGCTAACATTTGAGTTATTAAAAAGTACAGGAGGAGGGGAAGGGGTTTGGGGGTAGGAAGGATAGTAGAGTGAAACAGACATTATTACCTCGTGTACATGTATAACTGCATGACCAGTGTGATCCTACAATATATACAATCAGAAAAATTAGAAATTATACTCCATTTATGTATGTTCTATCAAAATGTATAAATGCAGTCTACTGTCATGTATACACATTAGAACAAATTTTAAAAAATTTAAAAATTTTTTTTCTTTACCTCTCCATTTTATTTATGTTTCTGAATATCTATTCCATTTATAATTATGTCTCTAAATCTCAGGAAAAAACTTTGGAATTTTCATGCAGCAACAGATTCCTGTGGTGTTTTTGTAGATTTTTTTTCTAGACAAGAAAATGACATTCACTGTAACAAGCCTCAATCTCTGGATCTATATTATGTGGGACTTGTATCACTTTTATTGCTACTAACCCTACAGCTCTATCAGTTCTATGTTTCTATGAATTATGGAAAATATTAATTTTATTTGGCTATAGGGAAATAAATTTTCATGTAGTTCAGTACCTTTTAAGGAACTTGTAGATGCCTTATTTCCTTTCTCACACCATATGGTAATTGTAAATATTTTAGGAAAACTTCCAATTGTTCAAGAGGCAATTCATTTTGAAAATTAGCATTATTTTCTCAGTATAATATAATTCAGTATTTTATATTGTTCAAGTGAGAACTATTTTGTTGCTATGATATTTTGATATAGCCTTATGGGATATTATAATATTTTTGTTCCAAAAATCCATAGGTAGATTCAAGGGCGCATTGTTTAGGACCCTGTAACAGAAAGGGCTGGCAGTTCCCTTTATATAATACTGTATTAACTTAGTATATTAATGTTCAGTTCATAAATCTTTACCTCTCCATTTTATTTATGCTTCTGAATATCTATTCCATTTATAATTATGTCTCTAAATCTCAGGATCATAATGCATGCCAATTTCTTCACCATAAATAAAACCTACAAAACCTAGTTTTATTTAAAGAGGATTATCATTGCTTGGAAATCACTTTTCTGGGAGTATTTAGACTGTTCAAAATGGGACAATAAGTAATGTCTGGTTTCTAAAGGTCTTTGAATTTTTCTGCTATGGTTTAAGTTGTTGACATTATACCCCATAATAATCATCTCCATAACTGAGAGAGAAGAGAAAGAAGGAAGGAGGGGCATGGAAAAGGAGGTTTATTATTTTCACAAGAGTCCCTTTAACTAGATGATAGCTCAACTAAAAGTGGTGAGGGATTCCAGAACCCTTTGAAGGGGCTCTGTATTCCAGGATCCTACCATTTCACACAAAACAAAGCAGCAAGACAAGTGTATTGGAAATAAATAACAAAGTTCAATATGTGCTCACCATGCACATTAACACATCTTTGCTTAACTGGGGGTTTACTTATTCATTCCCCAAATATATACGGTAAATAAAAAATTTGGTCTCTTCATCCACCTTTATGTTTGTCAGATGCGGGGCATTGCAGAAACTTGGGCAGCCTTGAAATTAGACACCAGATTAGTTCTAGAATGACCTACCACATTAAGTTCATGTTTTATGTTAGTTTGTTTTAACCAAGACTGAGGCACTGATATTATTAATAAAATTTATTGAACAAATATTTTCGAGTACCTCCAACATACCTGGCACCATTAATGAATAAAAAGATTTGACATTATTCTGGATGTGTGCATGAGGGTGTTTCTAAAAAGGATAAGCATATGATTTGGTGAACTGAATAGAGCAGCTTGTCCTACCTAATGTGGGTGGGTCTCATCCAATCTCTTGGAAGCCTCAATAGTAAGAAAAAAGTTCTCTATCTTCCTGTCTCCAAGTTGGATGTATGTTTTTTTGTTTGTTTGTTTGTTTTTGTTTTTGTTTTTCCTTCAACTCTGCCTGGAACTTTATCACCAGCTTTCCTGGGTCATCTGATTGCGAATGGTAGATCATCAGGCTTTTCAGACTTCATGATCAAGTGAGCAATTCCTTATAATTTTCTATCTACCTATCTTATTTGTTCTGTTTCTCTAGAGAAACCTCACTAATATAATGAGGAAGAAGAGATTAATACCATCTTAACTCTATGTCAACTATTATTTGTAAGTCATCTGATAATAGTAGGAACAGAATGCCTTGGGAGCCCATAGATGGAAATGAGTGCATTTATTTGAGTATCATAATCATTCATTTTGTCTATTTTTTAAGAAGTGGTCAGAGGTTCAGAATGACCAGGTTGCACAATATAACTGCACATACCAGAAAAATACAAAGAGACCATAAGTAAAGCAAGATGTGCTTGAATCTTGTCCCATCAGGCCTATTTCTTTGGAAACTGAACACATTGCTTGGTTGCTTAGTTTACCTGTACAAATCATTCTTGCTACAAAATTCCAAGAGTTCTATACTCATTTGTGAAACAGTCTTCAACTTTCCTTTATCCCCCTGTTACTATACTAACTTGAATCACTATCATATTTTGCCTGGATAATTTTAAACATCTTCTAACCCTCTTAGTACCTTGAATTCAGCCACAAGATATCCTAAGAAGAGCCCCTAGCTGGGCTCTTTTGGATTTCTCACCTACAAAAACTGTGAAATAATAAATGTGTGTCATTTTAAGCCTCTAAATTCATGGTAATTTGTTACAACGGCAATACAGAATGAATATGCTACTGTCAGGTGTTACACGGAGGAGAAAACTGTTGAATTGTGTCTTTAAAAGATAATAGAATTCTCAATGGGGACACATTAGGGAATAGAGCAGAATCTGGCCAATGGAAATGACATTTGGTAATTATATTTTCTTTATCTTTATTGCCTGGAGGCAGTAGAGATATAGAAAAGTGGTTGGATTTGAACATTGGGCAGATATTCTAGGCTGGTAATGGATTAGATACCCAGAGGGGAAAAATGTGATATGTCCACAATTAGTCTTAAATGTCAGGCTTATGAAAAGTGAGTGCTGTTTTTATCCAAGAAGGAAACATTGTAGGGGAACAGGCTGTGAAGGAACTGTCATTCCTCTAATTGTATGAATGTGTGTGTGTGTGTGTGTGTGTGTGTGTGTGTATAATTTTTTTTCCTTTGAAGAAATGTTCTTAAGGGGGAAAATTATCTGTTTATCTTTGCAAGTATACTTCTGAACTATCCATCCAACATTTTTTTTTTTTTTGAGTTACTAAAATGATCCAATACCTGTTATGTTTTAACCTCAGAAAATAACAGATTTGCCCTTGGTTCTGCACAAAAATTAGCAAAACTCTTTAAACTCATTTACTCACTCAGTCCTGAAATACACATCTGCAGGCTAATTACTAGAAGAGATTAAATGTACTTTTTAAATATGCAGAATGGCATATTTATTCAAAGAAATTCCTCCAAGTACCTTTACCTATGGGAAATATAATGAAAATCAACCCCCTGGTGCTGTTCATCATCCATGGTCCAATTTTCTGAGCTGAACAGTTCAGTGCCCTATCAAAACATGAGACTATTTCACTTGGCTGGGATGCTAATATGAAATACATGTGGTGCATATGCTACATAGAATGTTTTGCTGTCCTCAAAAACTCTGCTGGCTGTTGCCTGTTTACACACAGCAGAGTGCTACAGAGGTGAGGGAGTGCAAAGATAAGAGGGTGCACACTGGCATTAGCTTTCATTTGAATCATGTACCCATTCATTGTTCTTGTGATTTGGGGATGTACTCTTTCTCCACTTCAGTTTATGCATACATATGATAAGGAGTTTAAAAAACAACTTAAAGGTTTTTGTTTTTTTGGTGTTTAATGTGTTACCAAATGCAAACACTTAGCACAGGGCTTATCACCCAAAAACTTTCAGAAACGTATTTGTAGCCTTCCTAAAGCTTATGTAAGTGAACCCATTTATTTGAGAGGTAAAGAAATTAAAATGCACATATGCAAACTGTCTTATGTTTAGACCAGGGATTAGGAATCCTAACCAAGGAAAATGGGATACTCTCCTACTCATCCTTGCTGTGCTGTGCTTGAGGGTAGATGAGTTGAAATCACCTGTAGTACTTACAAAAACTCATATTACCATGCCTGACCCTCAGAGTTCTGATTCAACAGATCTCTAAGAAATTTTTAGACTGGGTGTGGTCAGGCATGCCTGTATTCCCAGTGGCTTGGGGGGCTGAGCAGGAGGATTGCAAGTTCAAAATTAGCCTCAGCAAATGAAAGGTGCTAAACAACTTAGTGAGACCCTGTCTCTAAATAAAATACAAAATAGGACTGAGGATGTGGCTCAGTGTTTAAGAGCCCCATGTTCAATCCCTGGTACCAAAAAAACCCAGGAAATTTTAAGGTGAAGCTAACATTGCTGGTACAGTGAATACAGTTTGATCATTGAAGATGCAGAAATGCAGGAGACTATAAATAAAAAAGGAGACAAAAGACGAAGACCATCAATGTTGAATAGGGGCTAAGGGACTAGCAACAATGAAAGAGGCCAAGAAATATTTGTCAGAGAGGAGAATTAGGTGAAAGCAATAGGTGGATGAGAAGAGAATTTCAGGAAAATGGTGGCCTTCATTAGCATAAATTGAATACTTAGATTATAAGGGGAAATACAGAAGTCTTAGTACATAATGGAATGGAAGGCGGACAATAGATGATGTGTCTCTTCATGAGGGTTTGCTAGTAAATGAAAAGGAGATAATTTAAAAATAAATTAGACTATGATCAGCCTGATATTTACTAAAAAAATCCAGTCACCTTCTCACTTCCATACAGAACATCTGTTCCTGGATGACCTTCATTTAAGTAATTGTTGAAACTTTCAGGATGAAAAATTAAAATAGCCATAGTTAAACTGATTATCATGGCTCACTCAAGCTGACAATGGCTTAAACCCACCAAACCAGGAATCTGAAATCACTTGTTGACCTTTTTCTCTTTGGAAATTCCAATTCCTGATGACTCTCATATTGATAGTGTCTAACAGTCATCACGCTCATCTGCACACCCTCCCTCGCTCCTCTAGCTTAGTCGATATGTAAGAACATGCCTGTATATGCATAGTTGTCACCAAGTTACACTTCTTCCAATGCCAGGTCTTTCCAGTTTGTCAATCACAAGACTATCAGAATGATCTTTTCAAAAGGGAAATATGCTCATGCTATACTCCTATACTCCTGCTCAAAACCACTGGCTTTAGGCAAATTCCAAAAGTTTCAGTCTATCCTTTTCTCTTCCAACTTCAGCTTCCATTTTGACACCTTTCACACTGTAAGCAAAAAGCTGATTACTTAAATTCTCTGAATAGTCTACCTAGATTACAATTTTTAATATTTGATTTGTCCCCTATGTTTGCCCCTTCCCCAAATCTCACAACTAAATTGTGATCCCAGATACAGTCTCTGAAACGTAGGCCAGATTTAAATAGGTTCACACAAAATAATATAAGTCTTAATTTAGACCCAGAAGTTCCATTTTTGATTTGTGACTTAAGGTCGAATTTGGGAATTTAGTGGTTGTACCCAGGATTGCACGTCCTGAGCAGGAATAATTATCTACTAATAATATACCCATTGGAGGAGCACCAGAAGAGGATGCGCATTTTCAATTCTATGAATAAATTTCAACAATAACTTTTGGTGGATAACAGTTCTTATCCCTGATTATAAAATAATCATAAAATAAACTTCAGGATATTTAGGTGAGTGTCAACTATATAAACAAGATACAGACACAGTTAAATATACATATATACATACATTTTATAATTTACCTTTTTAAATTTTTACCCTTTTATTACTGAGGAAAAAATCTAATAATGCACACACATCTTATATGGACAATGTAGTGAGTTTTGATGCATGTCATCCATACCTAACTTTGATTAGGATAGTTTTAGAGTAAGTCTTAAAGTAGGCAATATGAGCAAGTCTTTGCTTTTCTTCAAAGCCATTTTGTTAGTTATTTGAATTTCTATAAAAATTTTAAAATCAATTTTCCAATTTTTACAAAAGAATTCTGCTAGGACTTAAAGATCAATTTAAATATTGGAATTTCCAACTCATAAATATGGAGTCCCTGTTGAGTTAGATTTTCCTTAATTTCTCTCAGAAAGGTTCTATAGTGTTAGGAACAGAGTTCTTAGGGGAGTTTTATTAGATTTTCTCCTGTGTATTGTATGTTTTAGAAAGTTGTAGGTTTAAATTTCTTTTTTACCAAATGATTATTTCTGACCTATGGAAATACAATTGATTTTTGTATATTGATACGTCCTGTAGTATTGCTATCTACTCTAATTAATTTTATTTAGTTTTATTTTCTCTTAGATTCTTTGGGATTTTCTACATACACAACCATGTAATCTATAAACACAATCAATTTTATTTCTTCCCTTTGGATTTGATTTTAATTTGGATTTATTTTTCCTGCCTTATTGAACTAGCTGGAACCTCTGGTACAAAGTTGCATAAAACTGTTGGCAGTGAATATCATCTTGTCACTATTGATCTTATAAGGAATGCCTTCAACATTTCACCATTAAGTATAGTATTAGTTACAGGCTTTCACATAAGCACTGAGGAAGTTTCACTTCAATTCTTAGTCTTCTGAGAGATTTTATTTTGAAAGGGTGATGAATTTTTTTTTTTCTTAAAAGGGAAAATTTCCTTAGACCAACTGCATCAAACAGTTTATCTGTGCAAAGAAAAACAAAACAAATTAAAATAAAGCAAAACAAAGGTGATTTGCAAATTTGGTGACCCTCAGAACAAGTTTAGAGAACTTCAAACTAGCACTGTGATCTGACAGCCTTTATTGAAAAACAAAAGTGAAGCATAGAAAACAACTTAATTGGTTATGACTTAGTCCATCAACCAGTCATCTGGCTATCTCTTAACTTGTTAAATGTTTACAGCTTGGTTAGCTACAGGCTCTCCTAGCACCAAATCTCTGTTACTGTAATTAAATGCTATATTGGTTTGGTTTGCTGAACTGAAGAGAGGTGTTCAATCCAAATTCATGGACTTCTACAAATTTAACACATCAAATGCTTTTTCTGCATATAGTTAGGTTATATATATAATATTTTAAATCAGTTAAGGTGGTTATATATTTTGTATCCTTTGGTTATATTGTGTAATCAATTTTCTATTTTTTAAAAATTGGTGGTCAAGGGTTGTATGTCCATAGTTTTTATTTTTTATAATATATGGCTTCATATTGCAGTTACACTGACTTACAGAATGAATTGGCAAGTTTGGTTCCTCCTCTCTTCTGAGTTTGTGTAGGGTTGGCATTGTTTATTTATTCTTTAACATTTCACCAATGAAACCACCTGGTCCTGAAGATTTTTTGCATGTCAAATTTATGTTAATTACAAATTCAATTTGTATGAAAAATAATAAAAGCTATTCTTATTTCCAATGTATCAGTTTTGAGAAGCTGTTTGCAAAAATCTGTCCATTTCCTTTACCTTTTAAAATGTGTTACCATAAAGCTACTCATCAGGATCATACATTTTATTTCTGAGGCACGATATTGTTCATTTCTAACATTCGTAATTTATCTTTTTTATTTTTTAATCTGTCTTACTCAAGGTTTATCATTTTAAACTCTTCCAAAACTAAACTGTAGTTTGTTTTCTCTACTGCTTGTATGGACTCTCTTTATTTCTGTTCCTGTTTTATTACTTCCTTTCTTACGGTGGATTTACTTTGATCCTTTTTTTTTCTATCTTCTTAAGGTGGCAGCATAAATCACCACATTCCATCCTTCTTTTCTACCATAGCACTTAAAACAACAAACTTCCCTGTGGACACTACCTTACTTGCATTTTTCAACTTTAGATACCTTGTATTTTACCAGTCTGTTCATAATATTTTAAAACTCCTGTTGAATATTTTTAAGGCAATATTTTTAGCTTCCTTGAATTATGTCCTTCTCTTGACTTATAGACAATTTGTAGTAGGTTGAGACAGATGAGAAAATGGCACCCCAAAGATGTCACAAAGATCTCCAGTGGCTGTGAATACATTACCTTGCACCAACCAAAAGCTCTTTCTACAGTTAAGGATCTACAGATGATGGGGTAAGTAGCCTGGGATATCCAGGTGGGTCAGACATAATCACCAGAGATTTTATAAAAGGAAAGAGGGCAGCAGAAGGACTGTGAAGATGGAAGCAAGTCTGGGTATAGGGACAGCAGCTAAGGAGAGTGTACAACCTCTAGAGACTGGGTAAGTCCAGGACCCGGGTTGTTCCACAGGCCCTCCAGAAAGAGGGCTGCCCTGTGGATGCCTCAGCCCCCTGACCTCCAGAACAGTGAGGTAATGTGTTATTTTCCTGTAGTTATGGTTGTGGTAAATTGCTAGAGCAGCAATAGTTCACTAAAGCAATTGGTTCTTCCTTTCCAACCAGTTTTGCCATATCTGTCGTGTAGTTGAGGTTGATTTATTTACATTCGTGTGATTATTGTGATATTTGCTTTTAATTCTGCCAGCTTGGTGTTTGACTAATGTTTGTTCCATCTGTTCTCTCTGTCCTGCGTTGTTTGGATAAATCGTTTGGTTTTTTCACCCTTTCAGGTTCTTCATTGCTTTTTTTAATTATACAGTATACATCTTTAATCTCCATGATTTTCCTTCAAAAGATTTTAGTAATTCGTAAACAATGTAAGACATACCAGTACACTTCCAAATATCAGCTCCTCTTTCTACCTTTGTCACATGCTGTATTTTACTTTTACTTTCACTATAAGCCAAACAAGGTTTAATTTTTTTTTAACTTTTAACCTCAATATTTGAAAGAAATAGGAAAAAATTTAAAGGACAGATTTTTTTTAAAGGGATTCTAAACTGTTAATCTCCTTTGAAGTTGAGATGTTGTCTTTCTGAGTTGCTGGTGGTTGCCTGCTCTCTGCCCCACCAAGGGCTGACATGGGTCTGGACTTGCTTTATCCTGTTAGCAGGTGTTTGATATTATTTTGAATTTCATTTAATTGATTTGTGCAACCTGAGTTCACTCAGGCATTTAAAAACGTGTAATTTTGAAGGATATTTAAAGTTTTTATGTGGAAGAAGTGATGCTTTCTTGGATCTTTCTACATCTAAGCTTGGTTTTGTTTAATGTTGTAAGATAGTGCTCAAGTGTTTTTTAGATTCCAGCCTGACAGCCATCAATCATTGGTAAATGACACTTTAGACAGCATGACATTTGGTCTTAGTTTGCATTTCTTTTATGATTAATGATGGTGAGCACCTTTCCATGTGATTATTGGTCATTCTTCTATAATCTCCTGGAATGTCTTTTCAAGTCAATTCTGTTATGCATTGGGTCCTATGGTTCTGAGTTATTTCTGATTTGTAGTTCACTACATACTACTCATAAAGTCCATTATTAGGTATGTGTGTTGTGCTCTTTTCGAATTAGTCTGAATTAATGGTGTTATTTGTTGAAGTTTTAAATTTTGGTGATACCCAAATGTGTGTGTGTGTCTGTGTGTGCATGTGCAAGTGTGTTTACATTTTAGCAGCAACTAAAATAAAATTCCCTTTCTCAGTAACACTTGCCACATTTCAAGAACTCAGTGGTGCAAGTGGCTGGTAGTTACCACGTGGAACCTGCAGATTCAGAACATCTCAGTCTTCACAGGAAGTTCTGTCATATAGAACTGTTCTGAAAAGGAGTGTTCCTGGTGTTTGCTTTTATATATTTGATCTATCTTGAATTATTTTTGCTTGATCAAGTTAACAAGGTGGGTTCATATTTTTCAGCTATTTCAGTTTGTTTGAAAAGTCTTTTTTATTGAATCACTTTAACTTCCTAAATATTTCTTACACACAGGATTATTTTGTCTTAATCTAGTCTTATAGCCTCATGCTAATACCATGTGCTCTTGATTACTATCAATTGACTGTGAATCTTGAATTTGGATGATTTGAGTTCCCACGATTTTCAGTATCATTTTCTCTTCTTGCACCTCTATGTTCCTGCCTACCATCCCCTCATCAGTTTTTCAATTAAAAAACAAAAATTCAGGTTATAATTGATTTTTATTTTAAAAATTGTAATTAGTTGTACATGACAGTAGAATGCATTTATACATTTTGAAAGATCACAATCAATGGAGTGTAATCTCACATTTTTCTGATTATCCGTACGGTGGGATCACATAAGTCATGCAGTAATATATGTACATGAGGTAATAATGTCTGTTTCACTCTTCTATCCTTCCTACCCTCATACCTCTTGCCCTCCCTTCACTCCCCTCTACCTAATATAAGTAACTATTCTTCCCTACTCCCCCCGCCCCCAGCACTGTGAATTATGTACCGAATAACAGAAAATATTTGACCTTTGTTTTTTTTTTGGGTTTGGCTTATTTCTCTTAGCATGATATTCTCTAACTACATCCATTTACTGACAAATATCATAATTTCATTTGTCATTAAAGCTGAGTAATATTCCATTGTGTGTGCATATTTATCGATATATATAATTACATTTTCTTTATCCATCTATGATTGATTTTAATTGATAAATCTGGAGAGAAACTGCATCTTAACAATAGTGCATCCCTTAGTTAAAGAATGTTACAATATTTAAATATATTTTTCATTAAATTTATCCCTGTTTTGTGATAATTTTTAGTTATTGTACTAGTACTTATTCATTTTCAATTTTTTAAAAAATATTTTTAGTTGCAGATGGACATGATACCTTTATTATTTATTTGTATGTCATGCTGAGGGTGAACCCCGTGCTTCATACATGTGAGGCTAGTGCTTTACCACTGAGCTACAACCTCAGTGCTCATTGCTCATTTTCAATTTCTTGTGGTTCATATGTATACATAAAATTGCACTTGTACTCTAAAATTTGTAAATAAACTTAGTTTTAGTAATTATTTTGTGGGTTCCTTAGGATATTCTGCATCACAATTATACATTCTACAAATTATAACATTTTAGTTTTTTCATTTGTTGACTATTGGACTAGTTGATACCAACAGTACAAAATATGAAAATATTGGGAATGTGTAGGTTTTTCATGGTAACTTAATAAGATGGAGCCATCTTATTATTCCTTGCTGGTTTTAGTTCACTGAAAACTATTTTTTCTTCAATTTTTAGTGTATGCCACAAGTGCGTATTCTGGAATATGTGCCTCTGTGTGTGTGTGTGTGTGTGTGTGTTTTGTGGGCTTTTGAGTTTATCATTTGGGTAAGTTTGATATGTAGTGATATAAAGGATACCTTTCATTTTTCTTCACCTGGTATTTATCAAATTTTGTATCAGTGTTTTTACATTGTTTGGTTTCCTATCAAATGTGTTGGAAACATTCCCACATGTTTTAATCAACTTTTTCACTGTTGTGACCAAAGATCCAAGGAGAACAATTTTAAGAGGAAAAGTTTATTTGGGGGTTTATGGTTTTAGAGATCTCAGTACATAAACAGAGACTGCACTTCTCCAGGTCTGTGATGAGGCAGAACATCGGGGTGGATATGTGTGGCAGAGGAAACCAGCAGGGAACATGGCACCAGGAGGCAGAGTTCTTCTCATGGACAAAATATAAATCTTAAGGGCATTCTCCCAGGGCTCTCCTCCAACCACACCTTACCTGCCTACAGTAACCATCCAGTTAATCCCTATGAAGGGATTAATTCATTGATTAGGTTAAGGCTCTAACAACCCAGTCATTTCACCTCTAAGTTTTCTTGCATTGTCTCACACATGAGCTTTTGGGAGGTCTCTTATCTCTAAACCATAACACCACATTATTTTCTCTAAGCATGTATAAAATATTAGTATTTATCACTTGAACATTTGATAAAGTTTACAGTTTTGATTTCTGGATTTAGGATTTTCTTTGCATTAAAAATTACAGGGATGAATTCTTTTTTTTCCCAATGGAAATGTACTTATCCAGATTATCTATTTCTTTGTTTCAGAGGATTTGTTGAATTTATTGATATAAAGTGGATATTTCTTTTAATATCTATACTTTGTGTGTCACAGGTTGACATTTGATTCCATGGGAAAGTTATAGGCCAGGCTACATGAGCAATAGTCATTGCTCGATTTTACCCTGAGACTCCATGTTATGTAGGAAATACTTCTCCCACGGGAGTGCCCCTCCTCTGTAGCCGTCAACAGTTGCTTAGCATGACTTGTTTGAGAATACAAAATGACAAAATGGCAATTCTTATATAATGAAAAATTGTTATCTTTTTGATTCCTAGTTTCCTACCCAATGTACCTACACAATGTACCATGTTAACAGTGATGTCAACAATGATTGTTTAGATGTTAGTAACCATTCTTTAGTTGGTTCATTTTTGACCCACTTCCCCCTCTGCTAGTGATTTCAGATCCCATGATGTTAGTTTGTAATTTTGAATCATAGCAACAGACACTTAATGATTGATGTATTGATTTGTGGTATAAAACCCCCTGCAACCCTGTGGTTAGGGTTGTTCTCCCAATAGTCATTTTTTTGGGGCATTGTGTGAGACAGTCAGCTGGCCGGCTTAATAAAGTCTCTCAGATTTGGACTTCTCAGTGGTGGTCAGTCTGTTCTTAAGTTGTGCTCCATAACATCTGCAGTGACATTCTTTTTAATTTCTAGTGTTGTGGGTGATTTTTGTGGTTTTTTGTTTTTGTTTTTTTTATCAGTTTTATCTATTTTATTGATCTTTGCCAAGAATGTCTTTTAGTGTTCATTATTGTTTCTATAATATAGATAATATTCTTTTTTCATACTAGGAATTGAACTCAGGCACTTGACCATTGAGCCATATTCCTAGCCCTGTTTTGTATTTTATTTAGAGACAGGGTTTTCCTGAGTTGCTTAGCACCTCGCTTTTGCTGAGGCTGGCTTTGAACTCCCGATCCTTCTGCCTCAGCCTCCTGAGCCTCTGTAATTACAGGCCTGCATTACCTTGCCCAGTTAGATTGCGTTCTTATCTATCATTTTTGTTCTATATAATTCATATTTAAATTACTCTTTATTTTCTGAAGGTAGCTACTCTTGACATTTTACTATTTAATATTTCTAAATACAGGTTTTTTTTAAAGCAATTAGTTGTCTACCATATGCCCTGAAAATTGAATGTGTTATAGTTTCACTTAATTTTTTCCTTGTTCTTTAACATGTGAGTTTCTTGGCAGAATGATCTTTCAATTTTTTAAAAAATATTTGAGGTTATCTATATATAATTTTCTTTGTTTTAGTATTGGTTATTGAACCCAGGGGAACTTCACCACTGAGCTACATTCCCAGTTCATTTTTGTTTGTGTTTTCTTTTTGTTGTTGTTGTTGTTTTCTTTTTTTGGGGGGGGGGGGCGGGGTGCAGGTGATTGAACCCAGGGCCTTGTGCTTGCAAGGCAAGTACTCTACCCAGTCCTTATTTTTTGAGACATGGCTTCACTAAGTTGCTGAGGATCTTGCTAACTTGTTGAAGCTGGCTTTCAACTTGTGTTCCTCCTGCCTTAACCTTTTGAGTTGCTGGGATTATAGGTGTGCACCACTGTGCCTGGCCATAATTTTTAATGATTTAATTCAATTGCAGTCAGAATACCTGCAAAATATATAGGTGATATAATAGCACCTTTCTTCTGGCTGTAGTTGCACACATCGCAACTGCTTAATATTGTCCCACAGGTAATATAAGCTCCTTTTAAAAACATTATCTCTTCAGACTAGTTGCACTGACATGTTGCAAAGTTCAAATTCTGTATCTTGTCCTATAGAGAATTTTCTATTACAGATATAGAAATTCTCCATTCTAGAATTAGTTTTAGTTTTCATTTCTTGACTGAGATTCTCTTCTCACTCTTTATGACAATGTCTTCCGATAAATTCTATAGCATATCCGTAATGGTAGCTTTAATTTTTTTCCTTTCAAATTCAACTATGGAATCATACAGAGATCGATTTCTATCACCTGATTCTTTCTTTTGATTATGAATCACATTTTTCTACTCTCTCTCTTTCTCTCTCTCTCTCTCTCTATATATATATATATGTATATATGTATCTCTCTCTATATATGTATGTATATGTATATGTATGTGTGTGTGTGTGTGTGTGTGTGTAATCTACCTTATTTACCATAAGGTAAATTTTATAGAAATTTTGAATTGTTTCCATTAGAAATCATTATATTCTGGGAAGGAAGCAGTTGAAATTCTGGCTGATTCTTTTGGTCCTCAAAAGATTTTTATTGCTGTCCTTTTTCATTGGAATTGTGGAGGTCTCTTAACTTTCTGCTTAGGAAATAATTTCCTGTCCTTGAGCTTTTCCAACTTCTACCACAGTAGGGGGAATGTTCCCCAATGAAGCAGGGCAAGCAGGCCTTAATTCCTGAGTTCCTTTTTTAATTCAAGAAATATACATCCATGTTCTCTTCTCTTTCTATGCTTTAAAATAGTTGTACCATGTTTTGTCCAGTTTTATAGTGTTTGTGCAGTCACTCTGTCATGGCTGGATGTTGAGGTCTTTGCCAAGTAAAAGTACATGACTTTTATTTTCCAAGCACTACCATTATCTGAGCCTTTATATTGTGGTATATTGTATCTGTAATACCTGACCTTCCTATAAAATTCCTGAACATTCCTTTGGGTAATTTTAAATGTCATCTTCCAAATGAAAGTTGTACTTAAGCACACATGTGCGCGCGCGCACACACACACACACACACACACACACACACACACACATACACACATATCAAAAACGACCTGTCATTAATCTTTCTTCAACTGTGGACCAAATTAAGACATTTCATTTTCTAGATTTCACTTTAGAAAAAATCCAAAAATATTCTGCTAATTTCCTAGTGACACTATAATTATCACAACATAAAGACTTAAAAACTACAAAGAATTATTACCTTAGTTTTGGAAGTCACATACAAAATAGACTTTACAAAATAGACTGATATCAAGGCAAAAGTAGGGCACCTTCCTTCTCAAGGCTCTAGGGGACCCTGTTTTCTTTTCCTGCTTCTGGAGGCCACCTGCATTCTTTGGCTTGTGGCCTCTTATCTCAAAGCCAGTCTTGGAGCATCTTCCACTGTGTATCTCATCACTCAACACTCTCTTTGTATCTTTCTATCTTGGACCCTTCTACCTCTGCCCTTAAGGACTCTTATGATTTATGTTGAGTCCAAATGGGCAATCCAAGATAACTCCCCTGCCTCAAGATCTTAATCATATCTGAAAAGTATAAAGTGTGCCTTTTTCTGTGTAAGGTAACATTCACAGATTCTGGGGATTAGGACATGGAAACTGGGTGTCATTAGTCTGCCTCCCTTACAAGTTAAAAAAAAAAATCTTTGAATTTCTACTTTGTCATCCCAGCATTATGGCAGGTGCGGATAAGATGACAAGGTAAATAGTTATGTTCCTGTCAGTGATTTGGGCACTCCTGTGGTTATGAAGAAATTAACTAAAACTCTCATTATTTGAATCAGTGAACATATTATTTTCTTTCCTTTTTACACAGTCCTAATTCAGAGATTACTAACATATACCTGTGTGTTAGTGTATGATTTAAAATGTATTCTAACTAAAGATATACTGTGTGTTTTATTATATGTGTATAGAAGTATGCCCTATGTAGTAGCAATGAAAGAGGTGAATAGATTTTCACTTTTTTTTCTCAAGGGAGTTCATATTCATTTTAATGTTTTTTGGTTAGGGGCTTTGACTATAAATATTTTTAGATTTTTAATTGAAATAGTGTTAAGATTATTGAGATAATGGTAATAAAACCTGTTCATATGTCTACCTGCTCATGTGGCAAATCTTAAGAACTTTATGTTCTCATTTTTTAACTTAAAAACTTAATGCTATAATAGCTTCCAACAATATGATAGTATAGATACTAAGCAGTTTTACAGATGTTTTAATGGAACTAATTCAAGTATAACAGGCATGAAGTTATGGTTTGATTCACTAATTTTTGAGTATTGCCTATAATATCAACCTGGTGTAGATGTTAAGGTTGTTTGATTATGGTGCCCTGGAATTGTGTTTTAAGCCTAATGATGGTGCAATCTATTAGTGTAATAGCTTTACCAGATGAAAATAGTGTGAATTAATATTTATTTAGGTAATAGTTGTCTGCTTCATGTAGTCATAATTCTCCTGATTTTAATCTGTTGTGCAAACTATGAGTCAAAATTTAAACATTCATAATCTGCAGTCATAGCTTCAATATCATTGATGGCCTATAGGATTTACAATTAAAGATGGTTTATTTTATCTCTCACATAAGATTCGTAAAGATGTTAAAGCAATTAGAATTAAAATAGCTGGTACAATTTTTCATACTATTTCTACTTCTTGGTCAACTATGGTGCTCATATGAGTTAAGGGAGTTGTTAACTATAAGTGAAATAATGTAGTGGAGCAGAGAGCCGATTAAAAATACACTTATTAAGAGGCAATCCGGAAAATGTAAGAGTTCATCTATTGCATGGGATGTTACATTTTGAAATCCTAATGGACTAGAGTATGCCATAGAGTTATGTCTGTTTTTTTCCATAAATTCATTTTATGTTAGAACATTGTATATGACATGCACACAGTTGGTTATTCTTAGCAGTTAAAATTAATTACAATTAATTTTCATAGTTAAGTGTATAAATGGTTATGTGGAGATTTTCCCTTCTAATATTTTCTTGGCTGTAATATTTTGGTATCATATTCTCACATAGTTGTGTATGGCTAAGTTGGTATCTCTGGTTTTAATCTATAAATTAAGTTTGACAAAATTTACACGATCATTTTACTAATGTCTCACCTGTTGAGAAAATCATAATGGTTGTGGAGGTGGTTTGAATGTAGTGATAGGAGTTCAATTCCTTTCTTATTTAAACTTTTACATAGTAGATATTCTAAGTGTGTGTGCATTGGGGTGGGTAAGGTGGAGATCACGGTGAAGTCACTTTAGGCTTACACTTGAAAACTTTTCATATTGAAGCAAAGTCTTCTGAAATTATGAAAAAGATTATTGCAGCTGTTACTGAAATGAATTATTCTATACTTGGCACTATATTTGCTATTGTATATGTGTCTAGATAATCAGACTATCCCTGTACTATACCTGATAATCCAAAGAAGTGTGAGAAGGATGTTAAATTTACTTCAAATATAATTTTACTACAAATTAAACTGTAAAGTCATTTTTTGTTAATGTAGAATCAAGTGTATAGCCTGATAATAGTGGGAATCAATACACAAATCCAACTATAATTGTGAAAACTGCTCCAATAGATAAATATGGTGGAAATATGCAACAACATATGGTCATGAAGGATAATGTCTAATGACAACTGACTTGGAACTGTCCTGCGAAACTCACTATAAATTGAAAAATAGGACCAAAGACCTATAATATAGCTGGAGATCCTTTAGAATTACCTCTGTGTGAGGTTGATAATCAGTGAAATGATAATCTGTGGCAATATCAATTATTGTACCTGATGTAAACTATGCTTGGGTGCCTACCATGTATACCTACTACATACAAAGTAAGGTCATACAATTAGTAATGAAAAGCCAGCTACTACTAAAGCTCATACTATTTCTGTGTAGCCAAGTGGTATTTTTTCTCCCACAAAATAATAAATTACCATTTGTGGAATTATACTGTGTGTATGAAAATTATTTTATTGAGAAACCAGTTCTGTAAGTGGCTCCGTCCTTGTGATTTCTGTGTGTGATGAATGGCAATATGTGTGGACTATGGTGCCTACTGCTTGCCTTGATCTCACTTAGCAGCTCTTGCCAGTTCTTGTCCATCTTCTTGCAGTTGAGGAAGGCATCTTCCAGCATGTGAATAGACTCTGCCTCTGTGGTTGGTGCACATAACTACCATGTCATTCATTGGCCATCCAGGTTTCCTGCACTGAGATTTTTCCCATCTCTTCTCATAGTTTTTAGAAGTCTTTAGTCAGGTCATATGGCATTCTTGGCATGTTCTAGATTCTTTCCCCAAGGTCGGAATCATTCATCTTGGGCATGAAGGCACACGGTTTGGTCCACTTCAGTTTCTATACTTCCAGAGGCAGGGGGCAGCTCCTCAGGATTTTATTTTTCTACTAGGATTTGCAATAAACTTCTGGGTAACGAAAGAGTAGGAATATGTGTTGACACTAAATTAGATCCCCTCCTCTGGGAGGACAAAGCAGTGTTAAGTAGCAGCTAATCATATAGTAATACCTACTGCTAATGCTGGAGCACATTACAGAAGAGCAGTTGTAATTAATACTGGTCAAATAATGGTGTTTAATATTGTGATGTAGTGGGTGATATCAGGTTAATGGCTGTAATAAAGCCAGATAGATCCAATCAATATGTACATGTATCAATGTCTTTTAGAAGACCCAGCTCTGATTTTCATTTATATCTTATACAGAAGCCCATGTGTATATCAAATATGTGTGCTTGGCATAAAGAAAAAGTTAGAGCTGGACTTTTAATAAAGTCAGGGGTATCAGATATATAGCTCCCAAGAAAAATTACATCTTAAAGCACATTGGTTTCTGGGTGGAGTTAGGGGATGATTTGTCAAACAGGAAAAGTAGCGTACAGCAGTGTTGAACCTGTATGGAGATAGTCTTGGGGAGGTATTTGTCATAGGGGATAACTGGAAGAGACTGTGATGAGAAATGGAAAGAACAACATTTTTAGTGAGGGATGTAAGAACCATTTAAGATTGCCACGAACTGGGTTTTGAGTTATTTTATGAGTGTTGTTTAATATTTTTATGTTACAGCCAAAAAAATAATTATTGCTGAGTATGGGAGCCCTGACCTGTGTGTCCTCTTCCCTTGCCTCTCTAGCTCCTAAAATAGAGAGTGAGCTCACAAAAATAAACCTGAGTACATTCTGCATTGTTTTAGGGCTATAACTGTATCTTACCCTAGTTTGTTTTCCCCAGGTATTGGTTCAGTGGGGGGAGGGGGATCAACTACTCTAGAGGCTAAAAAGTACCATCTTACTATGATTTCACAGTAATTTCAAGTCCTATTTGAAATTCATGTGATATTTTCTACATGTTCTTTTGGAGCTAAAACAAGCACTAGTATCTATGTAAACATGCAATGTTGTTTATATTCACTTACTTTTGAAATATCACTTTCTAGTGGCAAACTACAAATAAAGCACTAGGAAATGAAAATGTTTTGAATGGGAAAGCAAGAATTGATAAGTGTGGGTTTCCTACATGTAGCAAAAAGAGGTCAGTATTTAGAGTCAAATGGTTGTATTTTGAATCCCAGGTTTGTTATTTAACATGTGATGTTCCGCATATTACTTCACCTCACTGTACTTCAGTTTCTTCATTTCTAAGGCAGGACAATAATGTCTATGTTGTTTAGGTTTCTGTGGAATACAAACAAACTATGGACTGCACATAACATTAAGTAGGATCAAAACTTCTAGTTATCATTATCATTATGGTCATTTCCCACATTGAAAAATGTACATCTTAAAAATTATTTATCTCTAATCCCAGCTATGAAGTATTCCCACAAACTTGAAAGAGTGGGCAGTCACTGAAATAATTACATTCACATACTTTCCTTTTGCCAGAATTTCCTACTGATTAAATACCTTTGCATAGGCAAATTAAAATATTGTGTACTCATTACTTTAAATATGTTTTTCATTAGGTAAATGAAATGCTTATTGAAGATGACATAAGGCTGAAAGCAGAATAGTGTCAAAACAAGTTTCAGAATAGATTTTTAAACATGGCAATACTATCATTACTTTTAAACATATAGTGTGCTTATATTCACTTTATTCAGTGTCTGTCAGTACATGTACCTCTCTACAACTAAATTCCACTAACAATTATTTCATTAAATAGCTTCACTAGAGGTGTGACAGTCTTTAAATGTCATTTTAATTATGCAAGTATAAGTCAGCAATTTTCTATTTCATACACTGTGATAGACCAATGCAGAAATGAAGAAAAAATCATAAAATTCTCCTTTGCAAACTGAAGCCAATAAACATCTATTTTTAAACAGGAGGAGTCTACGTATTACTTATCTGCAGAGCATCTCCACCAAAGAGACTTGAAAATCTCCCTGCTATGATTAAAATAGCTGGTTTCCATTCCATTTCTTCCCACATTTTATTAAACATCTTTACTGATTTTTATCTTGACCTATGCACACCTTAAAATTATCAATAGATTTATTTTTTAGTTCACATCTTTCCCCCACACGACTGCTCTAGCTCTTTCCTCTTGATCTCCTAGGTACGGTTTGCACATCATTGAGTCTAAATGTTCATGCTTTCTACCACCTTGAGTTTTTCAAGAGTATGTATTTTCAGCTTCCAATTTCCATTTCTTATTCAATGAGTTCTTAGCTTCTCTCTGCTGCCTGAGCCTTCTCATTTCCCACAGCAATGAATGAGAGTTCCAGTGGCTCCACATCTCGCTACTCTTTGATAATATCATGATTCTGCATTTTTACTGTTTTTTTCTTAGAGCCTAAGGCAGGTAGTGCGGGTTCTGTGGGCTCTAACAGGAGAGGATGCAGAGTCTCCATGGATCATCACTACTCCAGAATCACATTTGCAGGCTGGGGATATAGCTCAGTTGGTAGAGTGCTTGCCTTGCTTGGGTTCAATTCCCAGCACCGCAAAAACAAACAAACAAACAGAATCATATTTGCTTGGTGTCAGAGGCCCACAAAGGAATAGGCTTTTGGGAGGAGATTAAAAATATCTTTGGGGACCTGGGCATGCCCCGTGGTACAATGACTCCTTAGCATATATGAGAGCCTATGTTTGATCCCAGTACCACATGCACAAAATTTTTCTATTTCCTTGGACAAATATCCTAGAAGTACACATATATGAACTGTTCATCTCTCATACTGATTTGCTAGTTGATATGAATAAAAGCCTAAGTCTTCTGCCCTGCCTAATTCTGGAAATATGTATTTTTAAGAAAGTTAATTCTGCCAAGGCCTGGAGCACCTCAAAAATATTGGCTGATATCCTTTTCCCATGTGAGTTTCTTTTGCTTTTATTGCCCAAGTATCATCATATTCTCTAACTTCCAAAAGTTTGGTTAGGAAAAAAAAAACCAGGTTATATCTAATAGCCTCTAGATCAGTAGGGCTTTGTACGCTATCGCTGAGCTCCCTAATATAAAGGATAGAAACATTTTGTCTGCTAAAACTTCAATCTGGGATTTAAAAATGATGGAAGTTTTACATTTTTTAGATTGAAAATTATAGCTGTTCAGTTGGATTTAGTGAACTTGCTGAAGTTCAGGTAATGTAGTCGTCAATTATTCAGTGGGACTGTAGCTACAGAGAGAATAGATGTTTAAGAAAATCTGTATGCCGTTGGGGTGATGGCGATGCCACCAAGAGCTCTGGATGATAAACTTCTAGTCCTGTATTTTAATTCTTCCACTGACACTGATCATAAATGTCTTTACATGATATTATTTATTTATTTCACCTATTCAATAATTTTTTAAAGGCAAACTTCTCACAAAAATACATAAGAATAGCATTACTTTCTATAAAAACTTATAGTCAGGGGATCAATCAGCCACATTATAAAACCTGTAGAGCAGAAAGCTGAATAAGCCAATTACCAACAGAAAACAAATTGCACACAATTTAGAGTAATTTGAGGAGGTTAACATACAAAGGGACCATTTATAGAAGTGCAGTGAGGAGGAGAAAACAAGGATAATTCAGCGTCTGCAGCTGATAGTGGCAGTGCTCTTATCCCCAAGGATGGGAGGAGGGAGTAGTTGATAGAATTTTGAAGATAAAAATGCAGAGTGTAGATGTGTCTTCAGCATAGTGATTTCATTTCATGCAGAAATATGCCCAATAGTTGGATGAGTAGGTCATATGGTAATTCTACTTTTAATTTGTTGGAGAACCTTCATACTGTTTTCTATAATGGTTATGCTGATCTATGTTCCCACCAACAGAGTGCAAGCTTTCCCTTTTCTCCAAATCCTCACCAAAAGACTTGTCAAAAAGACTAAAGATAATAGCTATTTTTTTTTTTTTTTGCTGGAGTCAGGGAATATCTGTGTGGTTTTGATTTGTATATTTATTCCCAGTGATTAGCCATGTTGGGTATTTTTTTGTATACCTGTTGGCCACTGTCTATCTTCTTTTGAGAAATGTCTATTAAAATCTAGTGTTCATTTTTAAATGAGGTTATTTGTTTTGCTATTGAGTTTTTGGAGTTCCTTATAAATGTTGGATGTCAGCCCCTTGTTAGATGTTAAGTTTGCATCTGTAGGTTTGTCTCTTCACTGGTCATTGTTTCTTTGTTGTGCAGCAGTTTATGGTAATTCATTTATTTTGGTTTTGGTTTCCTGTGCTTTTCCTGTGTCTTTTGGAGTCTTCCAAATAATTTCTTGCCTGTTCCAATGTTCCAAAACACTTACCCTATGTTTTCTTCTAATACTGTCAGTTTTATTTTGCATTTACATATTTAATCTATTTTGAGTCCAGAGAGCGATAGGGTTCTGGTTTTATATTTCTATACATAGACATACAGTTTTCCCAGCACTATTTTTGAATAGACTATTCTTTCTCCAATGCATGTTCTTAGCACCTTTGTCAAAAATCAGTTGGCAGTAGATGTTCGGGTTTATTTCTAGGTTGTTTTCTGTTCCATTGGTCTGTGTGTTTGCTTTTATGACATTACCATGGTGTTTTGATTGCTACAGTTTTATAGTATTTTCTGAAGTCTGGTAGTGCAATGAAGTCAGTATGTTGAAGAGACATTTGCACTCCTTGTTCACTGCAGTACTCTGTAAAATAGCCAAGAAATGGAAGCAACCTAAGTGTCCAACTATGAATGGATAGAGAAAACCTCATCTACATACACTATGGAATACTCTTCCACCTTAAAGAAGGAACTCATTGCAACAATATGAACGAAGCTGGATATCATTATGTAAAGGGAAATAATCCAGGCACAGAAAGACCACATGATTTCACTCATGTAATTTTAAAAAGTTCTCATAAAAGTTGAAAGTAGAATGGTGATTACCAGAGGTCAGGGAGAGTTGGGATGGGAAAAGGCTGTCAAACTGTACTAAGTTACAGTTAGGAGAAGTTCTGATGTGATATTTGTACAGTAGAATAATTAGAGATAATGACAATGTATTATACATTTAAAATACTAGAAGAGAGGATTTTTACAATTTTTTTACTATCAACATATGTTTGAGGAGATAGGTGTGTTATCCCAATTTAAACACTGTATAACCTATTTATTGAAATATATTACCCCATTAATATGTATGATATTTGTTTTATATGTATAATATTTATGTTTTCATGTACCAGTCAAAATACTCTTTAATTTTTTTTAAGATTGCATAGTGAAGGGAGTCTTTGGGTCAATTGAAACAACAATTCAATATCACTTTGAAAAGAAGAAGCCAGGAAAATAAGCTCTAAAGCTTCTCCTTCCCCAGTTTCCTGAGATTACTCCCTGTTGCTTGAAGGCAACCAGAAGACAGGGTAGGAAACATTTATAGTCCTTGCAATTATCCCTGGGCATCTTCAGGGCACTAGTTTCAGGACTCTGAACTAAAATTCATGGATGCTCAAGTTCTTTGTATAAAATGCTGTTTCTGTCTGTATCCTATGCACATAATCTTGAATACTGTAAATACTCATTGTCTATTAATAATCCTATTATAATATAAGTGGTTATAATATAGTAATGTTCAGGAAGCAATCACATCAAAATTCTGTACACATTTAGTATGGATGCATTTTTTAAAAAATATTTGCATTTTGATACACAGTTGAATCCATGAGTGTGGGACTTGCAAATACAAAGAGCCATATTCAGCAGCCCCAGCAGTAAGCTAAACAAAGAAGGATGGAGAGTAAATCCAGAGGGGCAACTAGAAAGTACCTTTTGTAGTTTGTCTCTTTTATGACTCAGCATTCCATCTTTCCTTTCCTCTGGGGAATAAACTAAAGTCCCTTAAACATCAGAGCACAAAGTTTCATTACCTTCTATGTTAAAAAAGATGAACAACTTTGGTCCTCCTTATTTCTGAAATCTAAATCTTGACCTTTCCACACAAAAAGTGAGAATGAGAATGAAGAAATGGGACATAGAAACATTAAGTAATAATGCATCTGTTATTTTTAGTCCATGATCTTATAAAAGCATATTATACCTACTGCTTTTCACTGGCATACAGATAAGGATTTAGGCACTAATCTTTCACTTTCAAAGAGATATTCCATCATTCCCTGAACGTTTGGACCCCTAAAAATGTTAATATGCTTGGATATGTCAGTACCCCTAACTTCCTCTCTCACACCCCCACTGTGTCTACATCAGTAAAATATCACTTAGTGATGACATAACAGCCACAAAAATCTCAGCAAAAAAAGCAGAATCTATTTCTTACAGTTTGTAAATCAGCAAATGTGGCTCTGCTCAAGGCCATGATAGTTTAAGTAGCTCCACTTCAAATTTTGTGCGTATCTCATTTTCCTTCTTAATTGTAGTAGGCACATGTCTTCCTCGCAGAGACTGGGGCAAAGTAACAAGCAAAAGCAAGAAGATCTCTTAGTCCTCAGTTCAGAACAGTCATGCTGCTGTTGCTGCCTCATGCCATTGACCAGAGTAAGATACATGGTTGAACAGAGGGCAAAAAAACTTACTTGGGAGAAATACAGAAGTCATATGAAAAAGGGCTTCGATAAAGGAAGAGGTAAAGCTCTGGACCAATAATGTAATGTGTAACAAGAATTTAAATGGATCTCATTGACATGGAGTAACACTAAATTCCATGGAATATCAAGATTAAAGTCATTTCATATCATGTTATGACATAGAGGCTACAACTTTGACATAGCTGTAGATGAGAAAAATGCTATGCTATTGTCTCTTTCTTTGAAACCAAATTTACTTTTGAATTTTCTTCAGGTGTGGTCTCATAACCCTTCTGTTGTGTGCACTATCTCTTCCTGTACTACTGCATCTAGACCATGTTGGAATCTAACCTTCTTTATTAGTATGGTGAAGCATGTAGATGTGATACAGATAAGCTTCTAAGGTTACTTCTAATTTGCAACGTTTGAAGGGTCGGCTGCTTTCACCAAGAGAATATGATGACAAAATAGCACTACTGAAGTTCTGGATTGGTATTTCTACCTTGGCAGATCTAAACATAAGACATCATAAAATAGTTTATGTGAGTAACCCCTGAAGGTCTCCAGGATGGTGCTGTTGAGAGGTGCTGTGAACCTTTAGGAGGTGGGGTCCTGTGCAAGGGAGGGCCGTCATTGTGAGTATGCTCTGGAATGATTTTGCAGGACTCCAGTCTCTTCCTGTTTGTGATGTAAGCAACTTGCTTTGTCATGCACTCATGTTATGTGCCACCCAGTCTTGTACTGGAACCTCTGAATAATAAGCTAAAATAAATATTTTCTCTTTATAACTTAATATACTTGGATATTTCATTACAGTAATGTGAAACTAATATAATAAGAGTAAGGTTGTAGGAAATATCACATATATTTGACCTGGTAATACCATGAGAGAGGGGGTCCTTCATCCTAGTTTTCTAACCATCTCACAGTTGCCATCCAGTTTTTGCCATTGGAACAAAACACTTGAGACTAAGTGATTTATAAAGAACAGAGATTTGTTTTTTGGAATTCTAGAACCTAGAAAGTACAAGGTTGAGAGGCCTACATCTAGTAAAGAGTGTCTTGCTGCATCATCCCATGGCAAAATGGCAAGAGAGCATATGACAGAGTGAGGAAGGACAAAAGATGGTGACTTTTATAGCTAATTCATTTCTACAAAAGTCACATCAATCCCTGAGGGTAGAGTCCTCATGGCTTAATTCTCTTAATGGTCCCACCTTTAACATCACAATGGAAATTAAATTTTAACTTGAGTTTTGGAGAGAACATTCAAACTATACTACCCACCAAAGTGCCAAGAATATTAAGTGAAATTATTTAGGCATTCTGCACCAGAATCTACTACCAGATTTATGACACTGGTTTAAAGCTACATGGACAGAAGAATTAGAAACCATGCTCTGTCTAGATTTGTGACCCATAAAAGTGTGGCATAACATAAGTTGTTTTACTCCATTAATTGTGGACAGAGGTTGTTATGCAGCAACAGATAAGTGGAACAGAATTTATTGCCAGGAGATGGGATGCTGTTCTCATACACCAAAAGACTGTGTGACATTGGCTTGGGGATAAGTTGAGAATGGAAGCTAAAAGGTACTCAAGGAGACCGTTGCCAGTTGGAAAGAATTTTTGGAGACTACTGGTAAAGGCTGGGAGGTCATGAAGACAGTATTATTGGAAACTGGAGGAGAAAGACTATTTTGTCACACTAAGCAATACTGTTGCCTATGGGAGCATGGAAAATACAAAAGGTGCTTCACATGTGTGTGCTGGTTGATGGAAAAATGTCCAGGTAACATGTAGAAAGTTTTAATTAATTCTAGCTACCTTTGAGCAGAGAAATACATGAGGAAAGAGAGTGACTAAAGAAAATTTATTGATCTGATCTGTTTTCTTTTTTCTGTTTCCAAGAGCAGAATACCACAGATTGGCTAAATTGTAAGAAGAGTGCTTTCTTCAGGCTTGGGTCTATATCTGGCGATGACCTTCTTAATAGCAGAGTTCCAAGGCAGCACAGGATATCACATGGCACGAAAGAGGGAACACATGTTTGTATGCATGCATTGGGGGCTGTGTCAGTCTATTTTGTCTCTCCCCCTCTTACAAAGTCACCTTCATGACCTTGTCTAATCCATCTACTTTCCAGAGACCCCACCTCTGCACACCATAGTTAGGTAAAATTTCCACCCTGTTAATAACTCACGATGGGGATTAAATTTCGACATGTGAAACCTTGGAGGTAACTCAAACCACAGAAGAGGAATGTTTAGTTTTTGAGGAGAAGTTAGAATATAGAAAGCCTGAAAGTCTTCCTAGCTTGAAAAATGTTTTCAGGTAAGAACTGGCCTCAAGGCAATGTTCAAACCCAGGGGAAGTAAAGTGATCTTGGGCAAAGAATAATTCAGGGCCATGAATCCTGACTTAGGACCTAGGAAGAAATTTTAGGATATGCCTTACAGATGACTTCAGTTACAAAGAAGGCTTCTAAGGCACACATAGTACCTATAACTGTACCTGTAAGTCCTAACTCCTAGTCCTTCGGAATTTAGCTTTCTTGGGGGAATAAGCTCTTTATCAAGTTAAAAAGGATACCATTCACGTAAGTCCAAATCTCCATGATGACTTTTTATTTTGTTTTGGTACTTGGAATGAACCCAGGTTGTTCTACCACTGAGCTATACCCCAGTACTTTTCATTTTTTGATTACAGACAGAGTCTTGCTAAATTGCTATGGTTGGCCTAGAACTTACAATTCTACTGCATCAGCCTTCTGAATCACTGGGATTATAGGCATGTACCACTGCTCCCAGCTCTTGACTATGAAAAATCCTGAAATATATATTAGTACCTGTGTAGTTGAGCAGTGGATAGAGGCTTCGAGAATATCAAGGTGGACAAGAGGAACTCTTAGCTGCCTTAAACAAGTCTCTTAAAAAAAAATTATGAAAATTGTGAGTACAGCCAGTAAGGGCCGAGAAGGAAACAAACAGCATGTTACTAGGCACAGAAGGAAAAGGAGTGTTGCTTTCAGTTCAGAAAGCTTAGGAGAATTATGTCCTGCTGAAATGTTGACAGAAGAATTAATAAGTGGATATAAATTCAGTGATATACTTCCTGGAATTATTGTATAAACATATAGTTGAGGTGGACAAAAAAGTGTTAAAGTTTCTTTCTGGTTTCTTTTATTGTTTACAGCAAAATCTGAGAGGTAGAATCAGTTGTTTAAAAGGAAATAGAACTTGATTGTTTCAAATTCTCAGCCTCTCCCAGCATGAAAAATACTGAAAGTGGGGGGTGGGGGAAACTACCACAACTAATGCATAAAGAGGAGGCTGAATATCATCTATTCTCTTAGGTGATGTCTTTCAGATGCAGTCATAGAAGAGACAGGAGAGACTCAGGAAAAGATTAAGTTCGTTATACACATTGGCCCTTAGAGTGGGCTACCATATATCACGTAGGGCCATTCAGGAAGTACATTTTGGTCAGAAGTCAAGATAGGAATGAGAGGAAAGCCTAGGTAAAGACTTGTACTGAGTTTTTGTGGGAAAAACCAGATATGCTGGAGTAAACCATTTGGGATAGACTAGTTTGAATTGTTTCAGTGGGCGCCAGGATATTATGATCATCCTCTGTTTGCCAAGATCCTGACCCTGGGATGATGAAGCAGGGTGATATTGCCTCATAAGGGTAGGAACCACATAGAAGAAATACAACTCTTGAGTGGTTAACTTGTATAGTAAAGGCTTGTACCTGGCTGAGCCCCTCACTACCTGAGAATTGGGTAGCCCCATGAAGGAGAAGTCTTTTTACAACCAAAAAGCCTTTTCATATGCCAAAACATTGTATTATTTCTTTTATTTATTATAAATATTACTGTTAATGCAGAACTCTACTAAGTCCTCAGAAAGATAAAAAAGACTGTGAGTATAATTTTTGCCTAATGGAGTAAAGCCCAGTAAAATGAATGGAAGAACCCCCACACTCTTGACAGTTTTTTTCCCGCCATCAGAAATATTGCTAGCTTGAAATGAAAAGGTCACAGGGAATATAAAATGAAAAACTTTCAGATGACCAAGATTCTATTGGCAGCAGCCAGGCTAATACAACTACTTGGCTTCAACACTTGGTACATGTGACAAGGAAAAGATCACTGAGAAAGTAGAAATAGCCCAGAGGACAGGCCTAGAAACCCAGGGACTGAAACTAAGCCAAGAAAAATGTTGTAATTTGCCTACTTTTATTACTGAAATTCCAGGAGCCAGTTACTCCTTTTATCCTTCTGTTTTTACCCCTTTGAAATAAAATATCTATAATAGTTATTTTATATTTGTCTCACCAGTTTTCTATCACTGTGACAAAATACCTGAGAAAATCAACTTATAAGGAGGAAAGATTTATTTTGCCTCTTGTTTTCAGAGGCTTCAGTTCATGGTTGCTTGGCCATATTTCTTTTGGGCCTGTGGTGGCACAGTATTTAATGGCAGGAGTGCATAGCTAGAGGAAGAAAACTGATCATGTCAGGATGGCCAGGAAACAGAAAATATTAATATCCCAATATCCCTTTTAAGGACACACCCCAATACCCTAACTTCCTCCCACTAGACCACACCTCCAAAGATTCTACCATCTCTCAATTGTGGCAATAAAGACCAGTAATTAAGCCTTCAACACATAGGACTTTGGGAGGGAATTCCAAATTCAAATTTTATCATTATCATATATTGGGAAGATTAGGGGGAGATAACTTATTTCTTTAGTTTTATCAAGTTCGAAGATGGAGAAATCTTTTTTTTTTAGAATGTGAATAATATGGATTAGGCCCAAGGGTTTTGTTTTCACCTGAATTAGAGGATTTGGATGATGAGTTCTTACGCTTTTTACTGATACTACAATGGTTTCATATGCTTGAGAACCATTGTGGGGTGAACCTATTTCTCATTTTGGAGAAATATGAATGTTTAGAGACACAGAAAGTCTGACTAGCAAAATTGTAAGGTAGCCCACATGATTGTTGTCCCTAATATGCATCATTGGGATTTGGAAATCTGATGGAATTTTTGTTATGTTGCAGTAGAAAATTTATGCAGTCAAGTAGCCTCGTTTTTAAGAAGATTAGCAACTTCATCTTGTTTTACTCAAACCAAATTAGAGAGGATCTCTTTGAGTCAGATACACCATGTAAAAAAACAAGATGGAGATGCCCAGAGAGGACACTGAAAAGAATAGGGCCCATCTGATCCCAGACTTCTTGGAGCATTTCTACCAATGCTCCAAGGATATTAATGATATCCTTTTGGATACTCCAGTCTATCCTCCAACTGAATGCCACCAAGTGAACACACAGTAAGCAGAAGAATTAGTCAACCAAGTCTTGCTAAAATTCCTAAAACTAAAGATCACAAGAAAAAAAACAAATGGTTCTCAATAAAATCATTAAGTTTGGAAGAAATTTGTTATGCAATCCCTTAAAAAGGGGATATTTGCAGAAATAATGTAGCACAATAATGTTTCAAGAATCAAAAATCACAGCGCCACAGACCTGTAAACTCTTTATGCTGAAGAAGTAAGGAGAGGAAGACTCTATATAACCATGGGGCAGGTTATTCATGGAAGACCACTTTGAAAGAATCCTTGACTTGGGGACAAGGACAAGGTCAGTCCAAGGAGCAATCTATAGGAATAAAAATGCTGACCTTATTCTTTCCTTCTCTGGTCTGCCCAGCTTCCATTTAGTCAAAACATTCCAGAAAGCACAGATTATGAAAACTCCTTGTTTATATACATTGTATGTCTGGGGCAAAAATAATGAGATGAACAGAGCATAGATCTGACTGAGCATAGGAAGATACCCAGCCCAGGTGTCATCTCTGATAATGGTAACACACAGTATTTTCAAGACACCCAAGGTCAATGAGTGCATCTTGGCCATTGAGAATTCAGTTGGCTTTCTTGAGCTGTTGCTTGGAAGTTAGGCAAGGGTTTTGTAAACCAACAGTTGAAGAAAAAATTGGAATAGCAGAAAAAGCCACAGAAAAAATAAGCAATAAATTTGTTGTAACTCTGTGTCAGGATAATTAGAGGACAGCAATTAGCAATGGCATTTACTGTAGCACATCTTTACTGCTTTTCTTGTTTATTTTCAAAGCTTGAGCTTTAGCAAATGGAATCATCAGGTGACACTCTTTTGCTTTTGCTCTGATAATGCATATATTATGTCCCCCTGACTTATAAATGAATATAAGTCAACATGTGGAAACAGGAAAGAAATAGGTGTGACGGGATGGAGAGGTAGCCCAGTGGTCAGAGATTCAGATAAAAGGTAGAAAACAATTTATATTTCTGGACCTTTCCAGTAGAAGAGCACTCATAATGGTATTTAGGGTTCTTTCATGGTATTTGTGAATGCCCCTTTTACTGAGCAGAATGTCGGGCCCATTGTCAAAACTATTGAGCTCATGAAGTACAACAGGTATCTATGTACAAAATGAATGCAGCAATCACAAATAAGATTCATTTCGAAAATTAAAAGTTAGAAAATGTTGTTCTAATGTGGCAGGAATACAACAGGAGACAGCTACATTGTTAAACCACATGTAGGAAGAAATGCGACTATGTTTGAAAATACTTCACTTTACATGCAACTTCCATTAAAATCCAATGAAGGCATTATAGCCTTCCAGATTTAATAAGCACTTCTATCTGGTGTTTGTGGTCAGATGCACAAAGACATTGACTTTCTTTTCTGCATAGAGGCTATTTTCTGTGATCTTCTCTCAGCTGCTTCAAATCTCCATTGGCAAAAAGCCAAATATTCAGCATAAATTTATCTGTAGGACAAAGCAGTTACAAAAGGCCTGGACTATTAACACAATAAC
Source organism: Sciurus vulgaris (assembly GCF_902686455.1). Lineage (NCBI taxonomy): Eukaryota > Metazoa > Chordata > Mammalia > Rodentia > Sciuridae > Sciurus > Sciurus vulgaris. The sequence continues at coordinate 44,625,383 of NC_136464.1, forward strand.
TGTGATTGCTCTTTTAAAAAAGCAAACTGGGGTTGTTGTAAGCTTTTTTTGCTGAGTGACTTCTGCTTGAAAGCACCAAAAGAATTCATGTATAGTGCCCAGAGGAAAGCATTTTATTTAATTTTTTAATGCATTTCCTCAAATTTAAGTGTTCCTTATGTATCCAGGCATTTAGAGTACCTTTGAACACATGTCCTTTATTATTAAAAAGAACTGCATATTTTCATTCCCTCCCACCATTCCTAGACAAGAACAATATCTTATTTTAAAAGAATGATAACAAGTGATAAGTTGATTTCTTCTGTTAAATTCAACCATAGATCATTTGCAACAAAGTGAAAGTTCATCTTTATATACTTTCTCACATCATCCTTTTGCCAGATTGGAGCACGATTATCAGTTTGCTGTGAATAGAGACAAATTTGGGGACCCTCAATTTGTGTATCCTTGTTTTCCTCAACCTTGACGTGTTTATGTAGCATAGTTAGTTTTGGGTCACCTAAAAGCAGTGGATGTTTACATCAAGTAATGAGTTGTAGAAATTCCATGTTCTAACAAGATCTATGACTCCACAGGGAAACTCATTGTTATCTCTTATTTTCCAAGATATTCCACGCATCCCCTTTTGACTTTCCTATAAATTTGTAAAGGGGTGGGAAACAAGTTCCCTGGATCCCTTCCCCTAGGGCATTAATGACAAGTCTATATAGGCTGCTTCTTGGGGGTTTTGGCTGGTGTGACCCTATATTTCTTTCTCTATCAGTAGGTATTATTCTCCACTCCTAGTTCTACTACTACGTGAATAATGAATTTACTACTATTCATTATTCATGCCTGTGCTAATGCATATAATTCCTCCAGCTCCTAACATATTTCACAACAGAAATACTTGTGTCATGTTCTTGATTATTATAGCATCCATAGCATTTTGTATGGAGTATATGTTTAACATTCAAGCTTCATCTATTTTGTAGAGATTTTGATTAAAATTGAAGTAATTCTTCACTGTAAGTATATAGTTTTCTCTATTAGATAAGTGAATGATGATACATAATGGGGGGTGAGAGGGAGGCAAGAATGGAGGAAGGAGGGATTATATAGAGGGAAAAAAGGGGTGGGGAGGGGTAGGGGGAAAGGAAAAAATAACAATGAATCAAACATCATTACCCTATGTAAATGTATGATTACACAAATGGTATGCCTCTACCTCATGTACAAAGAGAAACAAGTTGTACCCTATGTATTTACAATAAAAAAATTTATATTTTGAAACAAAAAATTTATATAGTTCTTGTTAATGTAATGCTAGCTTTAAATGTTTTATAGACATAATCTTTCTAGATCTTCAAATTAGTCATTGCTGGATAGATCCAAATATTGGTATATACATATGATGCATCAAATAGTTTCATATTTATGTCAAGAGATTTAGACACATCTAGCACCCATAAAGCTTATTCTAACAATTTGAATTTTCTATGAAGATAATCATTTCCTCTGATTTTCTCTTAACTCTTTGAGATTTATCCTTATTTTCCTTCTTTATTGCATTTGCATAGGTATCTAATATTAAAATACTAGTTGTAGCAGTATTCCTAGTTTTTCCTTTCATCTTAACATTTTGACAGACAAATTTTTCATTTTTGCCCTGCTGGGAATTGAACCCTGGGCCTCACACTTAACAGGGGAGTACTTTACCAACAGGATGTACCACCAGCCCAATAAAAAAAATAATTAAAACTCTATAAAAAGCATAGAATAGGAGGGATCGTATGTTTCTAACCAGGCAATACTTGGTGCTTCCCACCTCTTTTTCTGTACTGATCCATATAAAATGTTATTGCACATTTCAATTTTATAACTTCAGTGTCTCATCATTTTTAAATACCTCTTTCTGTGCTTCTGTGATAGCTTTTCATTGCTTAACAAGATAATCAACTTAGGAGAAAGGTTTATTTTGGCTCAAGGTTTCAGAGTTTCAGTCCAGGGTCACTTGGCCATGCTACTTTGGAGTCTGGCAAAGGCAATAAATGACAGTGGGGCCCTGTAGTCAGGGAGACTTCTTGAGTCATGGTGGCTGGGAAGCAGAGAGAAAGACAGGAAGGGGCTAGGTTCTGGGCTTCACAGGAAGAGCCAATGACACAACTTCCATGCAGTAGGCCCCACCACCTTCCTACAGTGCCACAGGCAGGTGACTTCCAATACAGTGACCTTGGGGGACATTCAAGATCTACAAACTACCACTGCTTCTCATTTGGATTCTTTTCACCTATGAAAACCTTGCCATATCTCTTATTATCCAGTTTTTATGTTGGATTTTTGTGGTTTCTAGATTTTTAGACCCTGGGTATATTTACCAGATGGTAGAGGCTCATCCATTTGGGACCTGTAAATATCTATCTTCCCAATCTATCATCTAGTTTTAAGTTTCCTCCATGTTGTTTTCAAAAAACAAATACTTAATCCTGATGTAATCAAAGTCACTTTTCTTCTGTTCTCTAGACTACAATCCTTCCTTTATCCTCATTCCTACCATTCCCTCACTTATATATTTCCCAGACCTTTGTGATTCTACCTTTTCATTTAGGTCTTTCAATTCTCTGGAATCCACTGTGTTTATGAACTAGGAAAGTATACACCTGGACTCTTCCTCTATTGGTCTAATGATGTGTTCTGCTTTTGCTACTAGGGCTTGGTGTTACTACAATACTGTCCTTTCTTCCACAGGACATTTGCTTTACTTTTCAAAGTTATTTGGGTGCTCTAATTTTTTAATGGAAAATTAAAATTAAGTGTATCAAGTTCTAAAATTTTTTCCAGCTAGAATGCTTATTGGGTTTACAATGAACTTATGAAATGATTTGGAATAGTCATCTTTACAATATTAATTCACTCCATTCAAAAGTATGTATTTTATTCATCCCTGTTCAGGTAAAGGTAAGTGTATAGGTAGAGGTATTTGTATGGGTAAATATAAAATACAGGATGTGTGGAATTTTTAACTATTTTCCATCTGATATTTTAAAAAGGCATGAAGAAATAATTACAAAATAAGATGATTGGCACAGTAGACAATGATATAATCTCTGAAAAATGACAGTGTAGAGATGGAGGAAAGAAATACATGGAAACAGGTTTCCACTCCACCCCCACAGGGATTAAACCCAGGGGCACTTTACTGAGACATATCCTCAGCCCTTTGTTTGTTGTTGTTGTTCTAATTAGTTATACATGACAGTAGAATGCATTTTTGACACATCATGCATATATGGTGTGTAACTTCTGATTGTACATGATGTAGAATCGCACTGGTCATGTAATCATATATAAGTACATAAGGTCATAACATCCAGTTTATTCTGCCCTTCCTACCTCCATATCCTGCTCCTCCTCCCTTCATTCCCTCTGCCTGTTGCAAATTACCTCTTTTTTCCAAGCCACCCCTCTTATTGTGAATCAGCATCTGCATATCAGAGAAAACATTCAGCCTTTGGGTGATTGGCTTATTTCACTTAGCATGATATTCTCTAACTCTATTCATTTACCTGAAATGTCATAATCTCATTCTTATTTAAGGTTGAGTAATATTCCATCATGTATCTAATACCACATTTTCTTCATCCATTCATCTATTGAAGGGCATCTAGATTGGTTCCATAGTTTGGCTATTGTGAGTTGAGCTGCTATAAACATTAATGTGGCTGCATCACTATAGTATGTTGTTTTTTAGTCTTTAGGATATAAACTGAGGAGTGGGATAACTGGGTCAAATGGTGGTTCCATTCCAAATTTTCTGAGGAATCTCCATACTGCTTTCCATAATCTTTGAACCAAATTTACAGTCTTACCAGCAATGTGTAAGTGTACCTTTTTCCCTACAATCTTACCAACATTTATTGTTGCTTGTATTCTTGATAGTTGGCATTCTGACTGGAGTCTCCAGTCCATTTATATATTTTATTTTGAATTAGGGTCTTGTTAAGTTGAAAGTTTCCATATATTAAGAAAATTGATTCAAATTTGATTCTTGTAAAGTAAGATATGAATGTATCTTTAGGACAACCACAAAGAATATGACTAAAACATTTGTGTATGAGAGTGTGTGTGTGTGCATGTGTGTGTGTGTGTGTATATATGTGTGTATATATATATGTATATATATATAGTACGTGTGATATAGCATAATACAAATTACACTAGAAAATTTTATTTAATATTAAAGTCAGTAATTAAACTGTTAACAAAACATATTAGGCATATAAAGGACCAATGGAAAAATAACAAGTCCTTCATTATCAGTAATTACCTTAAACTTAAAAGGATTATGCTTTTCCAACTATAACATCCATAGGACAACCATATTGCCAGAATGAATGAAAAAACACTATTATATATTGTCTACAAGAGGCTCACTTTACATTCAAAGATATTAATAGATTGAATTAAAGGGTAGGAAAGGATATTCCATGTAAGCAGCTCAGATTTAGAGTAGCAATATAATGTCAGACAAATATACTTAATGGAAAAACAGGTACTACATACAAGGAAGTATTATTTATAATATACAAATATAAGAGTATACATAATAAGTCATGTATATTAAGAGTAAATCCATCAAGATACAAACACTCATAAAGAACATGAATTGAAAAAGAAATCACAAGGGAAATAAGACAGTAGTTTGAATAGAATGAAAACATAAAACATAAACATAGTGTACCAAAATTTGGGAGATGCAACACAATGTAAAATCCTCAAACAAATACTGGCTACATGAATTCAGCATGTGGAAACCTTGGCCAAGTGGGATTTATACCAGAAATGCAAGGATGGCCCAACGCATGAAAACTAAATAATATACTATACTATATTAACATAATAAATAAAAATATGCAGAGGTTTACCTCAGTGGTTACCTACTATGCATGATTCCCTGGTTTTGATTCCCAGCACTATGAAAAGATAAAAGGAAGTAAGCTTATGACCACCTCAGTAGATGTAAAGTATTTGGTAAAACCCAGTTGCTTTTCATTATAAAAAACACTCAACAAACTAAGAAAAGGAGGGAATTGTTTTCCGTTTCATAAAGGTCATAAATGAAAAACTAATAGCTACTACCATGGCACTTAATGATGAATGATTGAAAGCTTCCCCCTGAAAATCAGGGACAGTACATAGATATCTGCTCTCACTACTGCTATTTAATATTGTACTGAAGGTTTTAGCAAAGGCAACTAGGTAAGAAAATGATACAAAAGCATTTATGTAGGTCACACAGTAGCAAAAGATATTTGTAAATCCTATTTGCTTAAGGACTTGCATCCAAAATACAAAATATCTACAAACTCCAAAGCAAGGAAATAACAACTTCACTAAAAATGGGCAAGGAGATATAAACGTAGATGTATGTGCATACACTAATGTGCATGTCATAAACAAGTTATAAATTATATTAAAGCTTATCATTTATGCAATTGCAAATTGAAATAATGACATACAGTCTTCATAGCATAATTAAAATTCAAAACCCTGACAATTCCAAATGCTCTTGGCTTGTTTAGTTGAAACAGAAAATTCCCATTTCCTTTTTGTGTTTTCCTGACTTTGTAGTCTAGTGGCTGCAACTTATTTCACACTGAAGCAAAAATTTCTTGCCACAAGTTGAATAGGAAAAGTCCCCCTCCTGTCATCTTTATATTAATGTTTTAAATCAACATTTTGAATGTTGCCAACCCTGAAATGTACTTCATCTGGTAACTGGCATGTTTTCCTACCATACCAATGTTTTGGTTGTAGTTCTTTCCTACAAATAGAATGTATAGATCTTGGGTTCCAGGAATTCCTCCTATTTTTATATTTGTTCATGTCATACTTTATTTTCCATGATTTTTTGGAGTTGTTTTTAGATGTTTATACATAGATATGGGGATATCTCTATATTCTGAAAAATTTTAGGGATTTGTGACATGAAGATAAGTTTTAGAATTAAATTCAACACCAATAAAACTTTGACAACATTCCACTTGCTTCTCAAGTTTCTTTCGTCCATGGCATACATTCAATAATGAATTTTTTTTTTCATCATAGCTAGATGGAGGGCAAAGGTGGTAATTCCAGTACTTTCTCATGGATAAAACAATTTATTCATATCAAGTTGTTTCTGGAAATATCGTTGGACTGATATCTAGATATAGTCCCACTAGAGAACACACACAAAAATACTGCATGGAATAGAAATGTCTATATCAACAAATACACTTATATATATATGGAAATTCATACCTATGGAGAGAATTTCCTCAGTAGCCAGAAATAAGAGTTGAAATCAGGAGAGGTCCTTAACTTTCTGCTGTGAATAACTCTGCTGATGTTAGCTTGTCAGTGATGGCTCAGCCAGGTTATGCCATGGGCAGGGCAGCAGACAAAGGTGCCAGGTCTATGCAGACAGGCATTTTAAATTGGGGGTGAAACATATGAAGAATGTCTGTTCCAGTTTTTGGGTAAATAAAGAAAAGCCAGGTGCAAAATTTTGTTGACCTATTTACGTGACAACAAAACAAATCCTGAAAAGAAGCAGACTTTATATCCAGACCTGCTTTGGATTTCCACTAGTAGTTCAAAGAAATGGATAAACTTGAGAATTCCCAGACCCTTGAGGGAACATTTCATGAACAAGAGACAGCAATAATTACTTACTGAATTGAATCCACAGAATGTTGAAACATTGGGATTATTACATATAAAATATAAAGCAATAATGTTTAGCACCTATGTAAAAGATATTTAATAAGTACAATATATAAATGAATGTTATGGTTTGGATGTGAGGTGTTCCCCAAAAGTTCATGTGTGAGACAGTGCAAGAAGATTCAGAGATGAAATGATTGGGTTAAAAGAGATTTAACCCAATCAGTGGATTAATCACATGATAGGATTCAGTGGTAACTGAAGGCAGGTGGGATGAGGGCATTGGGGACTTGTCTGTGAAGTATATATTTGTGAGTCTCGCTCTCTGCTTTCTGATCAACATATGAGCCACTTCCCTCCAACACACACTTGCACAATTATGTTCAGCCTCACCTCGAGCCCCGAGGAATGGAGCCAGCTCTATATGGACTGAGACTTCTGAAACTGTGAGCCCCCAAATAAACTTTCCATCCTGTATAATTGTTATGGCCAGATCTTATAGTGATACCAGTGAAAAAACTGACAAAAACAGTGAATAAAATAGTTTATATGATAGTGAGGAAGACACTATAAACTTTGAAAAATGTATCAAATGTAAAATTTTTGAATGAAAAAAACCTTAAAGTTGTAATTATAAACCTACAAATGATTTTGCAAGAGACTAAATACAAAGAAAAAAATCAGATATTCAAGACTGAAGAAATTTTTCAGAAGGCAATAAAGAATAAAGCTTATGAATATGTAATAGAATAAGGATATATAAATAAGAAGATGGTAAATTTGAAGTTTTAATTTCAAAAAAAATCTAGACGTAAAGGAAATACAACTATTTGAAGATTAAATGAGTGAAAAATATCTTTTGAAAGTCACCAATTCAGAATCTCAATGAGTACTAAGCAGGATAAATGAAAATAAGTACATAAAAAAGTACAGAGCCCGCCCCCCCACACTGAGGTCAGTTGCTGTCGTTGAGCCCACCTCCCCACACCGAGGTTGGAGGCCGGTAGCTGAGCCCACCTGCCCCCTTACTGCTGAGGAACACTGCCCCTGCATCCATGCTGACTCGGCGCACTCTCCCTGGGGTTCCCCAGCTTCTTTAGAGGCCAGTGCAGGCATTTTGAATTATTCCTGAGGATGTGGCCATCATCACTGGAAGGTTGGTTCCCTTCCTGAGACACAGGAGTCTGGATGCCCTTTGACAGGTACCTCTATTTACTCACTTATATCCTACATCCTTTCCCCATCCTCTTGTTCACAACTAGAAATATTATAAATAGTAATTGAACTAATCCTGTTTATTTTTAAAATGTTAAAGTCTTTATAGGGGGTATCAGGTTCAAGGCTACATTTTCTTTGTATTGGGTGCTATTGGTATTGATCTCCCCTTCAAAAGAGAGGTAGTGGAAAACTGTAGGGTCATAATAAGCCTGCAGGAGGCAAACTTTAGTATCTCTGATCTTCACTGCTAGAGGGGAATATACAGAAACAATATGAAAAAACAGGGTAAGAAGGTGTCCCTAACAAACAAAGATGCTATTTTGATATATTCCAATGACAGCATGGCAATAGAAATGACAGAAAAAGAATTTAGAATCTGCATGATTAAAATGATCCATGAAGCAAAAAGACGAGATAAGAGAGCAAATACAGGCAATGCATGACCATTCCAGTAGACAGTTAAAAGAGCAAATGCAAGAAGTAAAAGAACACTTCAATAAAGAGACGGAGATTCTGAAAAAAAAAAAAAATGCTTGAAATGAAAGAAATGATAAACCAAATTAAAAACTCAGTAGAAAGCATCACCAATGGAATAGACAGATTCTCAGACAATGAAGACAAAATATTTAATCTTGAAAATAAAGTTGAACAAACTGAGAATATGTTAAGAAGTCATAATGGAACCTCCAAGAATTATGGGATATCATGAAAAGACTGAATTTAAGAATTATTGGGATTGAGGAAGGCACAGAGATACAAACCAAAGGCATGAACAACCTCTTCAATGAAATATCAGAAAATTTCCCAAACCTCAAAAATGAAATGGAAAATCTAATACAAGAGGTTGACAAAACACCAGGTGCACAAAACTACAACAGATCCACACCAAGACACATTATAATGAAAATACCTCACATTCAAAATTAAGATAGGATTTTACAGGCTGCTAGAAAAAAGCATCAGATTACATATAAGGGGAAACCAATATGGATATCAGCAGATTTCTCAGCCCAGACTTTAAAAGCAAGAAGGGCCTGGAACAATGTATTTCAAGTTCTGAAAGAATACGGATGCCAACCAAGAATACTATACCCAGCAAAACTAACCTTCAGATTTGACAATGAAATAAAATCTTTCCATGATAAACAAAAGTTAAAAGAATTTACAAATAGAAAGTCTGCACTACAGAACATTCTTAGCAAAATATTTCGTGAGAAGGAAGTGAAAAGCAATACAAGTTAGCAAAGGGAGGAACTACCCTAAAGGAAAAGCCAATCAAAGGGCAAGTAAAAAACCAAAAATAAGCCAAAATGACCAGAAACACAAATGATATCCCAATAATAATCCTGAATGTCAATGGCCTAAATTCAATAATCAAAAGACATAGACTAGCAGATTGGATTAAAGAGAAAGACCCAGCAATATGCTGCCTTCAAGAGACTCATTTCATAGAAAAAGACATCCACAGAGTGAAGGTGAAAGGATGGGGAAAAACATACAATGCACATGGACCCAGTAAAAAAGCAGGGTTCTCCATCCTCATATCAGATAAAGTGAACTTCAAACCTAAGTTAGTCAGAAGGGATAAAGAAGGACATTTCATACTGCTTAAGGGAAGCATATAACAGCAAGATATAACAATTTTAAATATTTATGTCCCAAACAATGGAGCATCTGTGTATATCAAACAAACCCTTCTCAATTTTAAGAATCAAATAGACCAAAACACATTAATAGTGGGGGACTTTAACATACATCTCTCACCACTGGATAGATCCTCCAAATAAAAACTGAACAAAGAAACTATATAACTAAATAATATAATCAATGATATAGAGTTAATGGATATTTACAGAGTATTTCATCCATCATTGAGGGAATATACTTTTTTCTCAGCAGCTCATGGATCCTTCTTCAAAATAGAGCATATGCTATGCCACAAAAAAATCACTAGTAAATACAAAAGAGATCCTACCTGTATCCTATCAGATCATAATGGAATACAATTAGAAATGAACAAGAAAATAACAAACACAAACTACTCATACACCTGGAGACTAAATAATATGATATTGAATGATGCAATGATATCAGTAAAGATCAGGGAAGAAATCAAAAAAATTCTTAGAGGTAAGTGAGAACAATGACATAACATATCAAAATCTCTGGAACACTATGAAAGTAGTACTAAGAGGAAAGTGAATTGCATTGTGCTCATACATTAAAAAAATAAAAAGTAAACAAATAAATGACCTAAAATTACACCTCAAAGCCCTAGAAAAAGAACAGATCAACACCAAAAATAGAAGACAGGAAATAATTAAAATCAGAGCTGAAAATCAATGAAATTGAAACAAGAGAAACAATTCAAAAAATTGACAAAACAAAAAGTTGGTTCTTTGAAAAAGTAAACAAAATCGATAAATGCCTAGCTACACTAATAAAGAGGAGAAAGAAAAATTACTAGAATTCGTGATGAAAAAGGAAAGATCATAACAGACACCATTGAAATGCATAACATAATAAGAAGCTACTTTGAAAATCTATACTCCAACAAAATAGAAAATATCAAAGACATCAACAAATTTTTAGAGACATATGATCCTCCCAAACTGAATCAGGAAGAGGTACACAATTTAAACAGATCAATTTCAAGCATTGAAATAGAAAAAGCCATCAGAGCCTACCAACCAAGAAAAGTCCAGGACCAGATGGAATCTCAGCCAAATTCTATAAGACCTTTTAAAAAAGAACTGATACCAATACTCCTCAAAGTATTTCAGGAAATAGAAAAGGAAGGAACCCTTCCAAATTCATTCTATGAGGCTAGTATCACTCTTATACCAAAACCAGACAAAGACACATCAAAGAAAGAAAACTTTAGACCAATATCTCTGATGAACATAGATGCAAAAATCCTTAACAAAATACTGGTAAATTGCACACAAACATATACTAAAAAGATAGTGCACCATGATCAAGTGGGGTTTATCCCAGGGATGCAAGGTTAGTTCAACATCTGGAAATCAATAAATGTAATTCACCACATCAATAGACTGAAAGTTAAGAATCACATGATTATTTCAATTGAATTTTTCAATTGAGAAAGCATTTGATAAATACAGCACCCCTTCATGCTTAAAACACTAGAAAAAATAGGAATAGTAGGAACATACCTCAACATTGTAAAGGGTATCTATGCTAAGCCCACAGCCAACATCATTCTTAATGGAGGAAAAGTGAAAGCATTCCCTCTAAAAACTGGAACAAAACAGACAGGAATGCCCTCTTTCACCACTTCTATTCAACATCATCCCTGAAACACTTGCCAGAGCAATTAGACCAAAGAAATTAAAGGGATACAAATAGGAAAAGAAGAACTAAAGCTGTCACTATTTGCTGATGACATGATTCTATATTTAGAAGATCCAAAAAACTCCACTAGAAAACTTCTAGAACTAATAAATGAATTCAGCAAAGTAGCAGGATATAAAATCAATACGTGTGAATCTAATGCATTTCTATTCATAAGTGATGAATCCTCTGAAAGAGAAATTAGGAAAACCACTCCATTCACAGTAGCCTCAAAAAAATAAAATAAAATACTTGGGAATTAATCTAACAAAACAGGTGAAAGTCCTCTATAATGAAAACTAAAGAACGTTAGAGAAAGAAATTGAAGAAAACCTTTGAAGTTGGAAAGATCTCCCATGTTCTTGGCTAGGCAGAATTAACATTGTCAAAATTGCCATTCTACCAAAGGCACTATACAGATTCAATGCAACTCCAATTAAAATCCCACTGACATTCCTCATAGAAACAAAGCAAGCAATCATGAACTTCATCTGGAAGAACAAGAGATCTTGAATAGCCAAAACAATCCTGAATAGTGAAACAGGAGGTATCACAATACCAGACATTAAACTATACTATAGAGCAATAGTAACAAAAACAGCATGGTATTGGCACCAAAATAGAAAGACAGACCAATGGTACAGAATAGAAGACACAGAGACAAAACCACATAGTCACCTCATATTAGACAAAGGAGCCAAAAACATACAATGGATAAAAGATAGCCTGTTCAACAAATGGTGCTGACAAAACTGGAAATCCATATATAGTAAAATGAAATTAAACCTCTATCTCTCACCCTGCACAAAACTCAAAATGGATCAAAGACATAGGAATTAGACCAGAGACCCTGCACCTAATAGAAGACAAAGTAGGCCTGAATCTTCATCATGTTGGGTTAGGGTCAGACTTCCTCAACAAGACTCCCAAAGTACAAGAAATCAAAGCAAGAATCAATAAATGGGATGAACTCAAACTAAAAAGCTTTTTCTCAGCAAAGGATAAAATCAAGAATGTGAAGAGAGAGTATACAGATTGGGAGAAAATCTTTTACACATTCACTTCAGATAGAGCACTTATCTCCAAAATTTATAAAGAACTTACAAAACTTTACACCAAAAATACAAAGAACCCAATCAATAAATGGGAACTGGATACTTTACCGAAGAGGATAAAAGGAACTGGATACTTCACCAAAGAGGAAAAACAGGCAATTAATAAATATATGAAAAAGTGTTCAGCATCTCTAGTGATTAGAGAAATGCAAATTAAAACAACTCTAAGATTTCATCTTACTCCAATTAGAATGGCTTTTATCAAGAACACAAACAATAATAGATGTTGACATGGATGTGGGGGAAAAGGCACACTCATACATTGCTGGTAGAGTTGCAAATTGGTGCAGCCATTCTGGAAAGCAGTATGGAGAATCCTAAGAAAACTTGGAATGGACCCACCTTTTGACTCCGTTATCCCACTCCTCAGTTTATACCCAAAGGACCTAAAATCAGTAACACAGCCACATCAATTTTATAGCAGCTCAATTCACAATAGCTAGATTGTGGAACCAACCTAGATTCCCTTCAACAGATGAATGGATAAATAAACTGTGGTATATATACACAATGGAATACTATTCATCCATAAAGAAAAATAATATTATGGCATTTGCAAATAAATGGATGGAATTGGAGAATATCATGCTAAGTGAAATAAGCCAAGCTCAAAAAACCAAAGGCTGAATGTTTTCCCTGAAAAGTGGAGAATGATATATAATGGGGGTGGAGGGTGGGAAATGAGAATAATGAGGGAACTTTAGAATATGTAGAAGGAAATGAGAGGGAGGGGGTATGACAGAAAGATGGAATGAGACAGACATCATTACCCTATGTACATGTATGATTACATGAACGGTATGACTCTACATTGTGCACAACCATAGAAATGAAATGATGTACCCCATTTGTGTACAATGAACCAAAATGCAGTCTGTAGAACTTAAAAGCTAAATCAATTTTATATATATATATGTATATATATATATAAACACACATATATACAATGATATATATATATATATATACACACACATATATACAATGAAACTGCAGAAGAGAAAAAGTTTTCAGGTCAATAAACAAGGAAAGGAATTTCCTATATATGCATTTAACCTCTTAATATCCACATTGGAAACTGATGGAAAGGAATAAAAACTAGAAAATTATGAGTACAATCTCTTAGGCATCTTGTATTCTTCATATGTGACAGGAAGCAGATTGACTTAAATGTAACAAGGGTCTACCTATGTGAAGCCATAAAAATGAGTCTTTCATGCAAAGATCCCAGGTGCCTAACAGAATCAGAGGCCAACATATACAATGGGCCTCTGTAGGAACTGGAAATGCAGGAGACACTGTAGTGACTTCTTGCTTCCAGTCGTTCTTGTCTCATTTCCTTCTGTCCTCACCCAGTACTTTATTCCCCTCTCCCACTTTTCTTCCTCCCTCTTCCACCCTACCCCACCTCTCTGTGTCCCTGAGTGACTGAGGTCATGGAAGTCTGCAGGTACTGATTTGGAAGTAAGTTACAAAGAAGATTTAGCAAGTAGGTTAGCTTGCAAACAGAATCTGTGAATAATGGGAATGGTATACAATTTTGTCTACATATTTCATGCCCCATGTTTCCTTGTATATTCTCTCAAATATTGTCAAAGAAAGCTATAAGTACTGCTTCATGATCTATGACAATATTTCTCCCTTGGCTATATCCTGAAAAATGTCAATTAGTATGTTAACCTTGGGAGTATTTTATAAACTAATATTCTGTGTTAGATATCTTTTTCCTGAAGTAGAAGGAAATGAGCTGAATATGTGATTCAAAAATAAACACTAAAATTTTGTTTAACATTGGATTGATTTGATTTACATTAGTGATACTACTGTGAGAAGAAAAGACTTCATACAGGAGATTACCAATTATCAAAAACACAGCAATGTATTTGTCTTACAATTAGTATATTTCAAGTTGTGGTTATTTTCTTTTGTTTTTACTGACTCCACACTTTGTTACATGTTAAAGATTAATTTTGTCTTAATTACACTTATCAAATTTCCCCTTAATAATTTTCAATACTGGTTTTTAAAAATTTCATTGACCATTGAAATATAAACTGTAATGTACTGTGTGCAGAATGGTGACAAAGGATGGGAGGGCAGTGACTGAGATTGGGGGTCTCTGATGACCTCATGGCTGTGGCATGCCTCCTGCTTGGGAATGTTCCTGTGCAAGGGCATTGGATACTTAACTGCTGTGGCAATGAGGAGGAGGCTTTGTGCAAGAGTCCTAGCAGCTCTGACCTTGATCTTAGGTACATAGCTCTTGTGAATAAAGGAATTCTTATACTAGTCAATCACAATATTCCATTAGCTCGGTCCTCCTGAGCTTGCCAATTTTACAGTAATTTTTAACAATAGACTTTCTTGAGAGCTACACAAAGCTTCTAACATTGCACTTTGCAACTGTGGATTGCACCTGCAGAAAAGCTACATAGATGTCCTAGTTTCTGTAACTTTCCTGAATACAAAGAATAATGCTTGCATAGTCTTTAACCTGATAATGAGACATATATAAATAAAGAATGCTAATGTAGCTCTTCGGGTCTTCTTCTCCATCAGAAAGCAGCACTCCACCTGATCCCAGCTTTATCTTCAAAATCTGTGTGTGTGAGTATTTATTTTTCTAATCCCTCTTTGCTCCTCTCCAGAACCACCAGTTTGGCAATGCTGAACTCAGCAATACTGTTAATTTTTTTTAATTTTAATTAACACATAAATAGTATTTGTGAGTACTATGTGATGTTTCAATACATGTATATATTATGTAATATTTAAATCAAGGTAAAAAATAACTGTCTCCTCAAACATTTATAATATCCTTGTGATAAAAATATTCAAAATTCTTCTAAGTTTTTAAAAATATATAAGTACATTTTCACTATCTATGTTCACTGTATTATACACTAGAACAACAGAATTTATTTTTCCTAAAATTAGTTTCCATCAAGCAATCTTTCCATAGACTCCTTCCTGCCCATTACTCTCCTCAGCCCCCAGTATCAACTCTTCTACTCTCAACTTCTGTGAGATCAACTTTTAGGTGTCACAGATTCTTATATTGTTATGTAATATTTGTCTTTCTGTGCCTTGGTTTATTTCACTTAACATGCTGTCCTCCAGTTCCATTGATGTTGTTGCAAATAACTGGATTAAATTCTTTTTTTGTGACTAAACAATATTCCATTATATATAGTACAACATTTTCTTCATCCAGTCATCAGTTAGAGCCTTAGGTTGTTTCTTGGTTATTGTAACTAGTGCTGCAGTAAATATGAGAGTATGGATGTCTCTTGGACATACTTCTCATTTCTTTTGGGTATGTGCCAAGTGGTTTTTTTACTGGATCATATGGTAGTTTTTAATTTTTTGAGGAACATCTATATTTTTCATAGTAGCACTACTTGACCTTCTCACCAACAGTGTGCCAGGGTGCCCTTTTCCCCATATCTGTGGTAGCACTTATGTACTTGTCTCTTGATAATAACCATTCTAACTGAAGTGAGGTGATACTTCATTATGGTTTTTATTTGCATTTCCCTGATGATCAGTGAAATTGATCATTTTTTAATACACCTTTTAGTCATTTCTCTGTCTTTTGAGAAATGTCTAATTTAGCTGTATTGTCTTTAAGATTGTTTGGCTCTTTGCTATTATTTGAGTTTAATGACTTTGTGGCTTTGCAAAAAGAATTGGGGGCACATAGAAGAATTTTGTCTTTAAAAATTGATATGTCAAATTATAAACATGAGAGTTACCTATTCATTATTGTGAATTTCATTTATTCCTATAATTTAAAAAAATAGTATTTTAGAATATTTACAAATGTTACCCATGACAATGTTATTACACTTAACATTTAAGAATAATATATTGCATAAAGCTTTCAAAAGAAAATATTAGCGAATGCAAACAAGTAATATATCACCAACAAAGACCTTTCTTTCAAAATCAGTCACTATATTTGAAGTTAAAATTTAAGAGACAACCAAAGGAACCCCCACTAAAATTAATCATTAAATTATCAAAATCCATGTAACAATATTATTGAAAAAATTTTTAATTAGGTGGAAGTTAGACAGCCAACAAATTTATCATTTATCCATTACATGCAAAAATGGTCAATTTCATTACTTGTTGATTGTGTGATTATATGCAAAAAAGAATTACTTAAGAACATTATGGTATTAATAGAATTTAGCGTTCAGTTACAAGATAAGTATAATGGAAATCATGACTGTCCTGACATAACCTGTCAGAAAATAAAGAAATTTTAGGAGCCATGATATAAAACTAAATATTTTGTGAAATATATGTATATGTGTGTATGTGTGTGTGTGTCTGTATCCTGAGGAATAGGTATTGCCTGAGAAGAAAACTCCATGAAAATTCACTAAGAGTAAAATGAAAAAGCATATATATAATAAAGAGCATAGACATAGTGTCATATTGTCCAAGTTCAAATTCCAACTCTGCCAGGTCCAGCTCTATGAACCTGGAGAAGTTATTTAACCACTTATAGTTCATATCCTAACAATACTTATCTGTTACAGTTGTGCAAGGTGTGAATGAGTTAAATGCTGGCTAAAATAATTCTAAGAACATTTCTATTGTAGGTAAAACTTGGATTATCATTATCTTGTATGTGGAACTACTGTAAAGTTCAAGCCTAGTACCAATAGTGGCAAGCTCAAAAGGAGTTTTCTTGAAATTCATAACAATTCTTAAAAATAAATTACAAATAAGACTGAGGAATAATGATAATCTGGAATAAATGGTCAGGTGTATCTATGATTTTTATGTTAGTCAATGCAAAGCTACTTAAAACCAAGATACTGTGAACATTAATAGAAACATAGTCCTGAACTTGTCTCTAATGACCCATTAAAATAATACCAAGTGCCATACATTTAAGAATTGTTACATGTCATATACGCCAGCAGGCTTGTATCAACAACACAGAACCAACAGAGTCATATGGCACATAAGAGGTGATTTAGCCTGTGACAGATCATACATGCACAGTGGGCTGCCCCACATAGTCTAGAGTTATTGTAGACTATGTCACTTAGATTTGTGCAAATGTGCTCTAAGATCTTCACACTGTTGAAATTGCCTTACACTGTGATTCCAGAGTATATCCTTATTCTAAACAATGCGTGATTGATTTTCTATCTCATTGTAGATAATGACACAGGAAAAAAAATGGGGGCATCACATAATTTGTTCTTTAATGAAGGACAAGAAAATATCTTAAGCATGCAATAATAGACTCTAGTCATATGTTAAACCTTGCATTATTTATCTCATGAAATATTTTCAAAGTAAAACAAATAAAAGTAGGTGACTTTTGAATCAGGCTGCAACCAGAGATTGAACCAAATAGATAGTAAACTAGCCCTTTAAGCCTTGTCAATATCAACCTCCCTCCAGCTTAAGATGTCTCTGGAGACATTAGCAAAATACAGTGAAGGAAATCTCAAACCATCATTCTCCTTTCCCCTCCTCCAGCCTTTCTCCTGTCAATCTTCTCATTTCTACATACTCTCCCCATAACCTCCCCTATTTTTCCCCCTGCCTGACATCCCTGGGCTCCCTGCATCTGGTAACCAGGTACATCTCTACATAATTCACAACCTCTCCCCTTCTGTTGGTTCAATTTCTATTCCCATTTTTGGTAGTTAATACAAGAGCCTATTTCTCTTTATCACATACCCATTTAAATTCTTTCTTATTGCATAAAAATTGCAAATGTATATCAGTGTCTGTCACTCACAAGACATTTTAATCACCTAGTCATCCAGCGTGTGAATGCTTATTACTACATCTAACCAATTCTCAGTTGAGGAAATTTTTGTTCTTTCCAAATTTTTAACTACTACAAACAGCTGCAAACCAAACAGCCTTGCAGTTAATTATGCAAAAACTTTGACCATATGCTTAATTATTTCCTTAGGATAAATTTCTAGTAATTGAATTTTTGGTTCATTGTTTATACATATTGTTAAGGTTTTTGATATACATTATCAAATTTCCCTGTAGGTAGGTTGTACACATTTAAATTCATTCCAGCCGAGACTGGGTATTAATATTTTTTTAGAGTATCTCATTGCTATTTTAATTTGCATTTCACAGTAAGGTGTGAAATTGAAACCCAAAAATGTAGTTGGTTCTTTCTAGAAATTGTTGCTTACCGTAGTTGAGCTTCAGCTCAACTATAGCACTTAACATAGTATAATGTACAAACAGAAACGCAATACATGCAGTTATTTCTTAAGTATTGAATGCATGTATGCATATTTCAAATCATTGTCTGATCACTTGGGTGATGCCTGACTCCTAATTTCCTAATTTATCACCTAAACTAGTGTTTTCCATTCCATTTTCCCCCTAATTCTTTGGTAATGTGTGAAACAATTTTGGAGGATCAAGAGCAACATTTTTCCAATCACAACAGAATAGAATATCTGTGTGCTTGTCCTTAATATCATGCACAATGGAAGCTATAGTCAAAAACTTTTTGGAAGCCATCCATATAGACAATTTGAAGAATTAAATGTGATGATGCATATAGACAGCTTTGTCTAATACTTGACATATAAGTATTTGATATCTATTTTTATAATCATGCTTATTATACATGAGCATGGGTGTATATATTTTAATTAGGGAAAGGTAATATTTTGTAAATTAAAATACGTATTTTGATAGATGTGTTACAAACTTCTACCAATAGCTTCAGAATTGTCCACTACTCCTGGAAATACATGATCTGAACTTACTAAGTCCAGCTTTATACCTAGTAGAATTTATGAGGGGAGGCTTGTGCAGTTTGTAACGCCCAACTGCTCATGGTCATAAATTGAAGCTGGTTAGTATCTTTAGTACCAATGACCTTCCAAGTAGAACACAACTATTCACAAGAGGCACAGTATCAGAATTCTCATCACCAAATTCAAGGCTTTAACTTTTTTCCTAGGAGGAAATTCATACATCAAAGAAGGACAAAAGAGCAGGTGTCTTTTTTTCCTCAAGATACTTGAATGTATAAAAGTCATAAGTATTCTGTATTTTAAAGTATTCTCAGTCCTTACCTCATTTCCCTTGTAAATACTGTACTGTAAAATACCCATTCTTAATTGATTTAGGAGTAACTTCATGAGCCTTTTGCCCTTGAAAAGGATGGCTTTCTATTGGTATTCCTAATTTGGATTTAAATGAGACCATTCATTTTTCAATAATTTGATCCTTAATGCTTCTCTGCCTAGGAACAAGCTTAAAATACATTAATTCTGCATACTTACTTGAGCTCCCACCACAAGATAAATGGATTACAAAAGTTATGCTCATTAATCAAAGTCCCATGGCATGACCAAAGCAGGAACTGTGGTGATTGACACATTAAGAAGCACTGGAAAAATGTTCTGTACTCCAAGCCAAACCATCTTCTTAACCAGAAATGTGCTTCTCTCTGTACCAATAAACCATCAGGGGCATCTGAATTTAGCATAGAAAGCCCTGCTTCATCAGACCTCTTTTTGCATCTTTATTTTCAGTGCTGGCATTTTGTCCCCGTCCTCCCCCACAGTCACATTGAAGCTGTAACTGTTTCTTCTACCCTGCCTCTGGGTCCTAACTTCTGCCGTGTTCTCTGCTCACATCTGTTCTTTCATACATTTGAAACATGGTGTAAGAAACAAGTTCAGAATTTTTAATACCATGTATCATAGTATCTGAGCTCGTCTTCTTGTCATTCAGAAAACATTAGTCTGAGTTCTATGCTAAGTGAGTTTGTTTGCTTCACTAAGATTACTAATATCCCCTTTTAACTGGGAGAAATTCTGAGGTTCATAGCTTTCTGTAAAAGGCAATACTTAGCTAAGATTGATTGAAATACTTGTGTCAATGTACTTACTTTCAAAAACATTCTGCTTTTGATATGGGATTTTGATTTTCTTATGGAAATGATATAAACTTTTTTAAAAAAAACTTCAACTTAAATTTTAATGGATTGATCAAATATTCAGTAAATAATATTATTGGATGGAGTTGAATATGGAAAATCTCATGAGTTTGGTAAGCATTTAAGTACAGCTTTGGAAATAAATCCTGACCTTGAACATTCACCACACTTTTGGGGTCTCATCTTGAATGGCACATTTATCAGAAAGACATCTTTGACTACCTCTATAATTTGAATGCCATTTTTTTTAACCTTCTAATTCCTATCTCCTCCTACTCATCCAATGAAAGGTAAGGTTTATTCCCTTTCATTAAAGTTGTCTATGTACTTGTCTTTATCCCATCTCAAACTCTGTGAAACCACATGCATTCAAAATGACATGTGAAAAATACATATTTGCTGAATCAACAAGGCAAGAATTTAGATGAACAAATACTTTGACTATTAAGAAGCTCAAATCATAAATAGTGCTCTAAAAATGGACCTAAATTATTGCTTTTTTCATTTTTTCTGGAGCAATACTTGGTTCTCTCTTTCACTCTTGTTCTCTTCTTAAATTTTAACCTCCATTAATCACAAGACAAAAAGGTCTAATTCTAGACCTGCAGGACAGTGGGTATAAAAGGAACAAACACACACCAGACTTTACTCACCATCTGGGAGGAAATTTCCAGCAATGCATCAGCCTGGGAGCTTACCAGCTCAAGGTTTGGTGGAGGCTGCTTCACCAGGAGACCTCTCATCCTGTACGTGTGCTTGAAACAGTCAGAAAAGCAACTTCTTTGTTGACAGTCCTAGAGTATTTTCAGTTGTGTATGGCACCTTTTTGACACATCAGGCATGTTAAACATCTACACAAAGTGACCTGTTCTTGGGTGGGTGTGATTGTGAGCAGAAACTTATAAACTGGGTCTATGAATAGAAATGATTGGCAGAGATATAAGAAAGTGTGATGGAGGCTGAGGAGTTCAGCCTTAGCAACTGCATTCGAAGAATACCTGTTATTGAGGACATGACATCAGTCACTAATTGAGAATTTGATTAGACAATCTACAATTTGCCACCTTAACAGTCTAAAAAATATTTCACTATAAGATTTTAAATGAATCTTGAAATTACTCGTTAATTAAATTTCTTAGGCAGTACCTGTGAAATCATAATATTCCTTTATTATAGCAAACAAAGTTATTTAAAGAGAAAGGCCACTGCACAAAGAAAACTTGCATATTGTATGCTTAATTCATGTGACAGTGCACACAAAAATCAAATAGTTATTACATTTTGCAGCATGATAGATTTCTTAATGAAGAAACAGATAATCCTTGCAAATATGTATTTTTATTTTCTGGGTATTTGAAGTTTTAATAAAAGGGGAGCAGAGAATATTATTTAAACAAGTCTAACTTGTCATCCATGGAAAGTATGACATATGAACATACTGAATTCACACTTTGTAAGAAATTCATGTATATGTTGTCTGATCACATGCAAGCATATTATTTGGAAACTAAAACATGGAGCAAAAATAGAAATAATAGAAGAGACTGTGTTTAGAAATAGTCTTATAAAGAGAATATTCTAAATTTCTAAATACTCTAGAAATAGAGGATATATTCATTTATCTAGCAAATATATATTAATAAATCTGTGTGATGTGCACTGTATTGTATTGCTACTGTCTCCTTGTAGGTTTCTCCTTGTAATTTTTTTTTAATTGGTGAGAATCAACTTATTTTACACTTATTTTGAAAAATATACATCTCAGAGTAGATCACTGTAATAGGGTATACTAGCTTTCACTCTTCTGCAGTACACACCTAGAATATACTTCCAAATCACCTCAACCCAAGAGTTAGAGGTGCCCAGATTACTGAGATATGGATAGTGGGATAGCAGTGACTAATTATACCTGGATTACTGAGATATGGATAGATATGGATAGCAGTGACTAATTATACCTGGTCCATATAAATGCCTTACTTTTGTGACTTCATGGTTTATTTTCCTTTTTGTCGAATGCACACAGATTGATACCTCCTGGGAGTTGAAGAACAATGAATCATTTTGTCTTTAAGAAACATGGAACATCTCACCAATAAGACAAACATTGCCTTGGTTACATTAAACAATACCTTGGTGTGTTTGTAGTTGTCCATTTAGAAATTAGAGCATTTTAACCTACTACTGCCCACCAAAATTCTATTTGGGAGGTAGTAAAATGTAATCCTTGAGTATGTAGATTTATAGACCACATGGCTTTGACTGTGATTCTTTCAGTTATAGTGTTTGTGACCTTACCTAACATTTCTCATCAGAAGATGAGGCAAATAATAATAACCACCATATAGTTGTCAGGAAGATGAAAAAAGTTTCTACACATACACACACACACACACACACACACACACACACACACACACTCACACACACACAGGGATTTAACTAGACCTTGACAAAAAAATATGTTGGGTTCAGGAGATCAGCTATTTTTATTAGTCTTCAGAGGATGCTTTACAAAAAGCATAGGTGGACTCATGATGGAACAAAATTAAAAGTGAACACTTCCAAAGTCTTGAGCAGGCTGTCTGGCAGAGGTGAAGAATAGCCTAGCCTACATGTGTAGGTCAGGAACTTGCCACCAGGTGGGAAAATTAACAATTCTACGGACTTCATTAGGTACTATGTGGTCTTCTACTCACTGAGAATTCCTATACTTCAACAATTGTCTGATAAATACCTTGTGATGGGGAGTAAACTCACAACTGAACTTGGTGAGATATAAGTTGTTCTGAAAAAGATAATGCAAATAGCATGAAAGACACACCCATACCCACACCCACACCCACACACACCAACCTACCTACCTTTGGGGAAGTAGAAAATGAACTCCACAGCAACAGAAACATGAAAAGAAAATTTGAAACCCAGAATCTCCCAGGAAAGGGTCAGGACTTGGGAACTTTGGGAGTCAAAGCAACCAGCAGGAATAATATCAACAAACCCTGCAGTTTCTTCCTCTGTTCTATCAGAATGAGGAGACTTGAGACATCTTTGGGGAAGGCACCAAGAGTGTAAAAAATATTGCACCATTTTTACTAGTCAGAATCGTGCACTTGTGGGTACATTATCTATTCCTGTAGCATCAGGTATAATTACAAGGAAGGGGAACATTTCACATCCATCTGAGATAAATGGTGGACTGCCTTATAATAATTATAGCAATGTATTTAACACTTTTTTCTTGGAAAGTAACCCCTGGTTCATAAAATAGAAATGTTCCTATTGTATTCTCACTTATTAATTTTCCTACAAGGAAGAAAAGCCCTTTAATACAATTTCTATTAAATACTTTGACAGCATTTATCTGTACCATCCTGGTTCTGGAAAGTTAAATGAATTTTTTATATTCCTTATTTTAATTTGACTAAAATTATTCTAAGTGTTTCTAATGAATATCTTCCTATTTAGATCTTATTATGATGGATTTCCCTTGTAAGATCTTTGAACTCTTTCAGACTCATTTAGAGAAGAATAGAAAGTAAGTGGAAAATGGTAGGAAGCTCTGGGCTGGGAAAAAGAACTCAGTTTAAGCTATCCAGTAACATACGTGGTAAAGACTGTGGCCCCACACAGTGCCTTTGAGCTCAATTTCAAAAGGCGGTAAAGGACACATTTTGTCCAACAGCATTTAATTTTCTAGTGAAGTTTCATCTAATGGGGATGTCAATCATATGGTGTTCCTATGTTATCTGAGCATAAAAATTCAGAATCATCCCTAGGATTTTGCTTAAACCTTCAGCAAGGAGACCTCCTCCTCCTCTGAGATGCATAGCTATAAAGACTGTTTGAGCTGAGGTGCTTCTGGCAATCTTTGCCTGAAGAGAAGTTTACTGCAGAAAAAAGCAGAGTTAAAAGATAAAAGGAAGTGAAATTGTGTTTTCATGAAATAATTTGACCTCCTGAATCCAAATGTCCTTGTGTCTAACTCATCTGTGGATGATCTGGTTACATCAGTGTTTCTCACACTGTGGTCTTTGGAACATTAGCAGTAGCTGCACCTGGAGACCTGTGAGAAATACCAGTTCTCAGAAATCACCTAACACCTACTGGCAAGGATTTGAAGAAGGCCTCAGATAGGATTATCCCAGATTGTTTAATAGGCATCAGAATCAGAGGATTCTACAGTTTGAGCACCTCAGAATTATATTACTGCTGCTTCATTTGCTTGTTTAATTTCATGTAAAACCAAGAAAATAATTCCTGATTACAAAGAGGCACTCTTACTGATTTACCATGCTATTCATCTATCCTATTTAATCATCCATTCACTAATTCACAGAACTTACCAAGCAGTTAGTCCCCACACTATGTAGCCTCCAGATGCTGAGAGTAGAAAATAAAAAACTTTCTAATTTCAAAGAATTTACAAAATAAAAGACAACTAGGGACAACAAACACTCAGAATGTCACTCTTCTACATCCTTGATGTTCACTGCTAAATTACTATCATAGTTCTTTCAAAGAAAGCATGTCAGTAAGGCAATATTGATCTAGCAGAACTGATTGAAAATGACATATCAGCCCTCCCCAGAACTGACGGAAATAGAAACAAATTTATTATTTAAATATTATGTAGAAATTTTATTTTGATATAATTTAGTTTGAGACACATATAGGGGACCTGTTGACTGTGAGATAATACATTTTTGATATTCTTGGAATAATATCCTTGATACTGTATTATGTGTGTGTGTGTGTGTGTGTGTGTGTGTGTGTGTGTGTATGTTTATCTCCATAGTATTTGGGTAAGTCTTCATAGAGAATTGGATTTCATTTACCTTGGATAAGTTCAATATCAAATAAAATGGCAATTTTATTTTAACACAATAATTGTACATATTAATGGGATTCAGGGAATGTTTCCATGCATTCGCACATGAATTGATCAATACAACATGAATTGGTCATTATCGATCACCCTTATTTATCACCCAGCCCCTGGAACCCTTCCCTAGTAATAACTATTCTACATTTAGGATTACCTTTTTTTTTTTTTTTTTTTTTTTTTTTTTTAGTTTCCACATATGAGAAAAAACATGTGGTACTTGGTACTAGTCTTTCTAAATCAGTCTTTTTTTCTTAACATAGGGTCTTCCAGTTCCATCGTTTTCCTGCAAATGACAGGATTACATTCTTTTTTTATGGCAGAATAGTACTCTATTGCATTCATTTAATTTTTTTTTTATCCATTCGTCTCTTGATAGGCACCTAGAATGATTCCATATCTTAGTTTTTGTGAATGGTGCCAAAAGTAAACACACGTGTGCACATTTCTGTGTGTTTTCATTTCCTTTTGCTATATATGCAGAAGTCAGATAGCAGTCTCATATAGTAAATCTATTTTTAGTTCAGTATGATATTGGCTATGGTTTTGTCATTGATAGTCTTTATTATGTTGAGATATGATTCTTCTATATGAAATTTGTTGAGGGCTTTTAAAATTAAGGAATGTAGAAATTTATCAAATGGTTGTTGCTAAATCAAAGTTATATGATTTTTTAATTTTCATTCCATTTATATGACGTATTACATTTATTGATTTGCATATGTTGAAACTTCCTTGTATCCTTGGAATTAAATACCAACTTGATGATGGTACATGCTATTTTTTATATACTATTAAATTTAATTTTCTAGTATTTTATTGAAGATTTTTACATATATGTTCATCAGGGATATTGGTCTCTAATTTTCTTTTTTCTGTCCTTATCTGATTTTTGTAATAAGGTAATGCTGGCTTCATAGAATGAGTTTGATATGGTACTGTCCCTTCCAATTCTATGGAATAGTTTGAGAACAATTGACACTAATACTTTAAATATTTGGTAAAACTCAGCAACAAAGCCAACCAGTTCTGAGCCTTTCTTTGTTGGAAGACTTTTTATTACTGTTCCAGTCTCATTACTTTTGTTTTGACTTTGGTAGATCACATGCATCTAGAAAATCTTCCATTTCTTCTAGGTTTTAAAATTTATTGGCATAAATATTTTCATAATAATCCCTATAAATACTTTGTTTTCCTGTAGAATCAGTTGTAGCGTATCCTTTTTCAACTCTGGTGTTATTTGGGTACTCTTTCCCTTGAATAGTCTAGGTAACAATTTAACAGTTTTACATATTCAATGAACCAATTCTTTATTTCACTGACCTTTGCATTTTTTGTCTCTATTTCATTTATTTCTGCTTTATTTTCGTGTCTTCTCCTAATTTTGGGTTTGGTTTGTTCTTGATTTTATACACCCCAAGTAGTATTACTAGGTTTTTTATTTGAAATTTATTTTATTGTTGTTGTAGGCACTCAATGCTATGAACTTCCCTTTTAGTACTGCTTTTAAAGCATTCCCCAGGTTTTAGTATATGTTTCCATTTTCATTTGTTTCAAGATATTTTGATTTTTCTTCTGATATCCTCATTTTAGAGTCTCCATATATTTGTATAATTTCTAAAATTTCTCTTCTAGTTCCATTCCAATGTAATCAGGAAAAAAAGGATATGATTCGTTTTTTTCAATTCTTTAATACTTGTTTTATGAGCTAACACAGTGTATTTAAGAGAAATTTCCATGTACTGATAAAATGATTGTATTCTATAGCTCTTGGACAGAATATTCTATAAATTTCTATTAAGACTATTTTATCTATTGCATTGTTTAAATTTCTTTGTTTGTGTTTTTTGGTCTGGATGATATGTGCATTGATGACAGTAGATGATGAAACCCTCTACTGTTAAGGTTTCATCTTAAATGTCCCTCAAAGGCCCTGCATTGAAAGCTTGGTCGACAAATTAAGGCACAACCATAAGATCATACCTTCAAGAGGTGAGGGTTGGTGGAAGGAAGTTAGGTTGTTGGGGTGTGCCCCTGAAGAGGATATTGGGACCCCTGTCTCTTCCTTTCTATCTGCTTCCTGGGCACCATGAAGTGAACAATTTTGTTCTGCTATATATTTCCTGCCATGATATTCTGCCTCATCACTGGCCAAAAAACAATAAAGCCAACTGACCACGGTTCTGAATCACAAGACCAAATCAATCATTCCTCCTTTATAAGTTTATTATCTGATTTTTTTTTAATAGTTGGTAGTCTTGTGTTAAAAATCTGTCTCTCCATTTTGTTCTATTACTGTTTGTTATACAAACTTGGGTGCTCTGCCATTAGGTACATATAGATTTATAATAATTTTATCTTATTAATGAATAATTGATCAATTCTTTATTTTCTTTGTCTCAGCTTTCATATTAAACTCTATATTAAGAAATAAATATAGCTACTTCTATTTGCCTGGAATATCATGTTATATCCTCTCAAATTGGCGTGTGTTTGTGCGTGCGCGCGCACGCGTGTTCACTAATGAAGTGAGTTTCTTGTTGACAGCATGTTGTTGGGTCTTTATTTTTATTTTTATTTTTTTTATCCTTTCAGCCAGTCTGTAGTTTCCAATTGGAGAATGTAGTTTATTTACTTTCATGGTTATTATCATTGACTTTGTTCTAGTCATTTAGAATATCTTGTTCTTTCTCTTTTTTTGATCTTTATGGTTTGATGGTTTACTGTTCTGATATTTCATTCTTTTCTATTTCTTTGTACCTACACTTCTAGTGTGATTTACAATTTCACATGCTATCATGACAGTAGTTAACTTTCTTCCACTTCTGAGTGTAGAAGTCACTAAGGTGTCTTTATAAGATTGGTCATGATTTCCCTGAATTTTGACTTATCTTGTAATGTCTTTATTTCACCTTCATTTTGAAGGATAACTGTAGTGGGAATAGTATTCATAGTCACATACATTTTCTTTCAGCACTTGGAATACATCATTCTGTTACCTCCTGGCCTGTAGAGTTTCATCTCAGAAATCTACCATCATTTAAATGTGGTTGCCCTTAAACTTTATGCTTTTCTCTTGCAGATTTTAAAAGCTTTTCTTTGTACTTTGCTTATTAAAGTTTGACTATAATATGCAGTGGTGAAGATCTGTTCTGGTCATGTCTGTTTGAAGTTTTGCAAGCTTCCCATACATGAATGTCCTGGTCTTTCTGAAAATCTGAGATATTTTCCGCTATTATCTCATTGAAAATGTTTTCTATGCCTTTAACTTTATTTCCTCTTCTTTATATATTCCAATCATTGAGCGTATCCTAAAGATTCTGAAAGTTCATTTCTTTATTTTTGCCTTCATGGGGGAGCTTGTTACAGAGTACAGGTAGAACCAGCAGCCTCTCCCTCCACAGATGGTCTAAGTCTAAGTCAGTAGCAGCCTTTCTGTCTGCAAGGTGGTAATTCCCCGACAGCATTCTCACTCTCACCCTAGACAGAAACTTGGCAGAGTTGCTTCCACCAAATCAAGAAATCATAGCAGTCTTGAGCTGACTCTGCAGGGACAGCCAGGAGGCCAGCATCAGTACCCTTTATCTGAGGGAAATTTGAGACCCCAATCAGCCAAACACAGGAACTCCTCAAAGTCTGACACCTCATGAATTTATGAGAACCAAGTGTCTGTTAAAGCTGTAGTTCAAGAGCTAAGTAAGATTTGACATCTCTACCATCGAGTTCCTCCATTTAGCTTCTCTGATGAAGATGATTATGAGTCTGAATCTTCAGTCTGAATTTCTATTGTAACCTTTCCTCTCTCTTATGAGGAACAAGATAGAATTTTGGTTGCCAGTAAAATATTGTAGTAAGACCCTAGCAGGGTGCCCAATATTGATTGTTTGTCTAATTCTGTTATATTCTGTGTGGTTTATCATGGCTTATATTATTATTTTTTTAATGATGTTTGTCTCAATCTGTTATTTTTCCCTTCCCCCACACCCCCTACTCCTCTTTCCTCTATATAGTCCATCCTTCTTCCATTCTTGCCTCCCTCCCACCCCCCCATTATGTGTCATCATCCACTTAGAGATCATTTAGCCTTTGCTTTTTTGGGATTGGCTTATCTCACTTAGCATGATATTCTCCAACTTCATCCATTTGCCTGTTGTTCTTCTGTTTTGTTTTGTTTAAATCAAGGAAAGTGAAAAATGTGCATGGGACACAATGGAAAAAACATGAGACTATTTATAGTTGTAAAATAACACTCTGGCGACAGCATAGATGGGTTGAAATGGATCAGAGCACCATGCCTATATTCCTAGCTACACAGGAGACTGAAGGAGGAAATCACAAGTTTGAGGCTTATCCGAGCAACTTAGCAAGACCCTTTGTCTCAAAAGGGGGCTAGAGGTGTAATTTTTTGGTGAAGTGCTTGTTTAGTAAGCACAAGGCCTTGGTTTTAATCCCCAGAATCATTAAAAAAGGAAAAGTAAAAAAAGTGGTGAACGGGAGAGTTGACTGTCTTCAGGTAAGATAAACATAAGATAAATGAGTGTTTGAAAATCAAGTATTGTGTGCTTTTCTAGAGTTCTTTGCTTTCATGTGTGTGTATGAAGCTATATTTTGACTTATAAACTTTTAGAACATTCAGGTTATAATTCTCCTTTCACCATTGTGCGAGGTCAAGGTGATGCTGATTTCAGGTTCCCAAGAGGTGCTATAAATTCAGAAGTTCTTGAGGGACCAGGATGGAACTCAAGAGAGAAGATGCAAGGGACTGGCAACCAGAGAATTTAAAAGGGTCCCTTAGTCTCCTTTATGATTTTTCCATGGTGGTTTCTCTGACCTAAAAAACTGACAGGAGAAGGTAATTAAAAAATGACTTATTTAAAAAATATAAAATGACTTCCCCAGAAAGAATGTTGTAGTCTAAATTTTAGATACCCAAAGAAGAATGGAAGATAGAATGAGTATTCCAGTTACAGAAGAAGGTATAAGAGCAAACATGGGCTAACTACATAGTAAATTTGATTTATATTTCTTCTGGAAATGATATAACATAGCATTGATAAGGTAATCTTGAGATTGCTGGCTGACCAAGGGGCATCATGTTTGTCCCTGTGAGTGTTCTGCCTCAGTATCCACTTTAATAAATACTGACGGTTTTCTGTGTGTGGGATTTCTTTTGGGGTTGATAAAAAATGTTCCACTGTCTAGAACTAGATATTGTGATGGTTGCAAAACATTGTGAACATATTCAATGTATGGAACTGCACATTGAAAATGATTAAAATGGTAAATTTTATTTGTATTTTACTATACATACAAATAAAGTCATATGAAATAAAGTCATTTCACTATTTTAGACCTAAACTTTAAAAGGTCTAAAATGTTACCCCATGGGCATGATCACAAAGTAAACTTAAATTGTGTTGAGTGTCTATATAAACACAAGATTTTCAGATTAGAGAGCTTCTTGTTTATGTACATGATACGTAAGTACTAGATGCCTTAGTCTCCCATGGCTCAATGCACTGAGAGCCACATGTCACCTCTACATGCAGTGGGGGTCACACTACAGAAGAGAATCTCCAAAATGTAAAGGATTCAGTATGTAGAGAGGAGTTGCTGGCATACCTCTGGCGACTCCCTATCACCCCCCACGCACCCTAGGGGATGGAGAGAAACTTTATCTTTCACTCTGGGATGTCAACAAATCCTCTAATCCTCTACTGAGGAGGAAAAGATCTCCACCTGAGATTCCAGCAAGTGTCCAGAGAGATGAGGGAGGCGTGCTAGACCCTTATCCCTAGGTTCTGAGAAAATGGCTCTTGGGGAGAAGATCTTCTCTAGGTGTAGATATTCTCTATGTTTATATCCTTCTGGTTTCCATGGTTCAGAAGAAATGGGGGCAGGGGAACCCCAGCAACAATGCTAACCAAAAAGAAGAAGAAAAATCTATAGTATAACAGTTTTGCTTCTATCTCTATATTTTTCTTGTCTGTGTGAACACTGCCAGGGAATTTATTACCTTCTGTGACTGCTATTCTCTTTTAGACTAAGTTTTTCTATTGGATATATATGCTTTTATATGTATATGTAGAAATATATGCTTTAAGTATATATATATATATTTCAAGTGTATATAAGTATACACATACACACACACACACACACACATACATGCATCCTGGTGATTATAGAATCATAGATTATAGAGTTATAAAGAAGCCATGGAACTAGTAATCTTTTGCATAAGTATGGTATGTAATTGTATTGAACATCCAGATAAATATTAGCAATTTCTAGTGTCTAATTAAAAGACTAATATTTAGTAACTTATAGGGAAAACTACTTAATGTGACCCTAATTCCAAATACTATGCAAAGTTTTATTTTACTTGTTTCCTTTCACCATAAACATATTAATGAAATGCAGGGGTTATTCGACTTCAAAGTTTTTATTTCTGCTCAAGGCATAATAGACTTTGCAATTTTACTTTGAAAATATGAGCAATATATTTGTGTTTGAAAAGTCTAGCCCAAAATGCAAATTTCAGCAGAGTTCTGAATTCATGGTTTTTTTTTTTTTTTTTTTTTGGTTTGTTTGTTTGTTTTAAGGATGAAGAGGGTATAGCTCAGTGACAGAGCTCATGCTTAACTTGTGTGAAGCCCTGGGTACAGTCCCCAGGGAGGGAAGGGGGAGAAAAAGGAAAGTGAAGAGTGGCACTATACCAGAAAGAAAAACAACCAAATTGGGAAACAAATAATTTGAGTCAGAAGAACTAGTCAACATTCTAAGTCACGTGGGGGTAGTGTCTGCCCCCAAGTTGAGGTTAGGATTAGAGAACATATGCCCAGAATTCTGAATTGGGATTCTAGATTGAAGGTTGCTTCTTAGAGCTCTTGTTTCTTTCTGATATTTCTCTCATCCTGGAGATATGTCAGCCAGAAGTGGGGACACCTGACGCCTTGGCATGGGCTCATAACTTGAGTGATAACACTTTCCTGTCTGAACTACATTTGTTCTATGTATATTTGAGATTGCTGTATCATGGAAAGGAGATGAACTTTCTAGGATGCCCAATTCCTGACTTAGTTGTTCCACTTCCTTAATTAAGTAAATAAACTTATTTATAAGATGGAAAAGGGGCAGAGATTGTCAGAAGTGAGGCAATGCTTGCATATAAGAACAGACCAATTAAAATGATTTAGGCTAGATAAAAAGAAGTAAGCAGGACTTAATGAAGTATGCAGGATTGTGAGGTATATAATAAGAACTGTCTGTACTCTCTACTGTCCCACCTAAAGTCATAGATTAGTACAATCTTAGTAATCCATGAGAACAGAGTACTTCTAGGTCATTTGTTAGCTATTCTCACAACATTAATATTTTCCCTACCTTTTAAGGTTAAGAGATGCTCCAATGATCTTCAAATTCAGAATAAAGTGGGGTAATGAGGGGGAAGGGGACTGTTTTAAAGGAACAACTCGTAAATAGGAAGACTGAATTACTTCCTAAGCAAAGTTGGTTTTGGTGTATATGTAGTCTCATTTAATTCTCACAATTTTCTTTCCAAATGGAAAATACAAAGAAAATGTCCTTTTATGGATGAAATTTGTAACTTATCATAAGAGAAATGTTTTTATCCCAGGGTCCTGAACTATTATGCTGTAAAAATAAAACCATAACATAGGTCAGTTTGAAGACCAGATCTAGGATCTTTAACACTGTAACAAATGAGCTGTGGTTCAGGCTCCAATTTGAATTGTCCCCACATGGTAAGATATTCAATGACCCAAAGTGAAACTACAGTCATTTGGAAATTGAACAATATTTCTTTGATAAGTGGGATTCAATCCTTGAGAGCTTAAGAGGGAAACCTGTTTAAGATTGAATTACAAAAATTTAAAATTTTCAATTTAAATTTTTTTTTTGTGAAGAAAAAATTTTCTCATCCCTTCCCTAAGAGGACGCTACCATTAGTTCTTAGTAGTAGACCATATATTTTCTTTTACACACCTGATCAAACTTCAAGATTAATTCTATGATTTATACTTTAATCTCTCATCTACTAGACTTTAAGGTCTATAAGGGGCTAAGACTGCATCTGTTGTCTTAACCATTGTGTTTCTAGTTTCCAACACATTTCTTTGTATATATAACTTCCTAGTACATACTTTTTTGAATAAAAGAAATAATAGCCTTTTAAAGGAGAAAGCAAAAACTTTAACAAAATAAATTATTTTTAGTAATGGGAGAAGGTAGCAAAGTATAAGTGATAAGACCCATCAAGAAAGGGAGTCATTCATGGTTAGCTTTCTTTTTATTCCACATAAATGTCATTGATAATATATTGAGTCCAAAGGGGATATTTTATAAATAACTACTCTGCTAAAGAAAAGGTTACAGAGCTTCCCTATCAGTCAGTGGTGTATCATCTCTGTGTCTGAAAGTGTCTGCAGAGGAAGAAGTGAAAGCAAGTAGCCTAAAATCTATTTACTCTTTATCAGGAAACAGAGAAAGACAGGTGATCCCATCTACTGTCCTTGACAGCATAATAACTGAGCCTATGAGCAAACAGGCTAATATCTGTTACAAGAGGGGTTTTCATCCATGGAGTGAAGATGTCTTTGGCTAAAGGTAACTTATAATAGGAAAAGAAGAGAAGGCAAAATTGTCATTTATAAATCTGAGACAGGCCTTCCTGGACAGTATCCCCCATGCCTGGGTATAAAATGGAGATGATTAATAGACTGAATGCCTTCTACTGTGTAAGATGACAGCCACTGTCTATAAGTGAAAACTTATCTGTTCTGAAAGTGTAAATAGAGGTGGGCGGGACTGAGGAGTTGCCCTGAGTTCCTAGACCTCTGTCTGCTGCTCCTGTGTATCTTGACTTCTTTGTGGACATTACTTAATATATAGGTTTATTTTTAATTCATACATGTGTTTTAATGGGACCCTCTTTTTCCTAAGTATACTTCACTTGTAAGTGTCCATGTGAAATATTAGTAACCCCGGCCAAAAGCATTAAAGAACAAAACTCTTCAGGGTAAGAATTCCAAAAAACATTTTGTTTACTTGACAAAATAAGATACACTACCTGGAAAGTCTCTTTGTTCCTACCTCTGTTTTCCTATAATGTGGTTGTGATCACTAAAGCAGGTGCTGTCTTGTTACCATAAGGAAATAAATATTTAATTAATAAAGTGTAACTTTGAAACAGGCATCTGCCTTGATGTGCAAGAGGTGCTGGCATAATGCCAACTGCCATGAAGCTCTGGAATGTTCAGCAAACCTCTATTTAAGGGTGTACAGCTTTCTTTCTGTTACTTACAACCAGCTGAAAAGCATTCCTAATTTAGAGTACATACTTAAATGCTTTGAATCATCCCAGTCAATGTTTTGGAAGCTTAAATCAATTTCAAAGTGTTATAGATATGAGCTCTCAATAAACCCATGTGATTGCTTGGAAACCTTCAAGATAATCCAGGTGTCTGTAATAAAAGATACAACCACAAATGAGACAGTGATTTCCTTAATTACACTTTTCAACATCTTTATCCACTGAATGGCTGGTTAATTCATACAATTCCCTACACATGGTAGCCCTTTGAGCCTCCATGGAGTCCCACCCTGACAAATTCAGGAAATGAAGAAGCTCTCAGAGGCCTCTTATTAAATCTTGAAAATCTTGATATTCATACCAAACACACTTCACAGGATGAGAACTTTAAACTTCATTTCTTTTTCCACAATAGCTGAAAATTCCTCAATAGCTAACTCCACTTCTTCTCCCCATCCCTTTATCTCCCCATTTCATTATGCACGTTTGTAACCAGAAAAAAAGTTGACTTGATACATATTTAAAATGGTACAATGAATTCCTACCTCACTGATCTCTTAAAGATTAAGAGATCATCCATTTACTAAAGATCCTTTCCCCTTCATACTTGTAGAGATAAATGAGAAGCTGGTGGCCCAACTCGTGAATGTTGTACTGTAATTAGTGCCTACCTCCCAAGCTGTTCACACAAAAGAGAAAAGGGGAAAGGCCATAGCAACAGAGAAGCTTAGGCAGAACTCCACTAATTTGTAAGTAACTGAATCAGAGAAGAAGCATAAATGACATCCCCAAATGACTGCATCATTATCTTCTCAGAAGTGCAAAAGGCACACTGTCTATTGTAGTAGAAAGCATTTTTATATGGAAATGAGGTGGCTCAGGAGCAAACACAGGGTTATTTTCTGCCTAGATATATTGACCCCAGGTTCTGTTGTAGGAACTTCTTATCCCTCATGATCTTTGAAACTTCACAGGAGACCACAGTTATGTCTGTTACAGAAGGAGCCACAGGACTCTTACCTTGGAGTAATGCTCAGCCACAATATCAACCATACACATTGAGAAATGCACTCCCACCACACAAGGGAAAAAAAAAAAAATCACAGTAAAAAAGGAACACTTAAAAAAAAAATCACCCAAGGAACTGGGGTTGTGGCTCAGTGGTAGAGCGCTTCCCTTGCACATGTGAGGCACTGGGTTTGATCCTCAGCACCACATATAAATAAATAAATAAAATAAAGGTATTGTGTTCATCTACAGCTAAAAATATTAAAAAAAAAAAAACCCAAACTATTTTATGTTTTGAATACCTGCCTTTGTAGAAGTTTCAAATGAGGAGAGATCTTAGAAGTTATCAATTTGAATGTCTTTATTTTACAAAGAGAATGAAATGAGGAGGGATAATAATATACATAACAGTAGCTAATGGACAGGAGAAGTCCTAGCCCTATGCTGGTTTTGCTTTCTTTTAATTGTTATAGTACTATCTCTTTCCAGTAAATGTTAAAACTTCTATGAGAATGGATCATGTCATATACTGTGGAGCAAGTAAATATTACCTCTGAGATGGCTTTGCTGGGAGGATAGAGAATAGAGGAATTGACTATTTTAGCATCATAAATTTAATACCTGGTCCTCCAATGGTAAACCCAGGACTGTTTGATAGCCCTGAGCTGCTGACCTACTGTTGCCCTCACTCAGTGTCTTCTCATGGATTAGATCTAGCTTTGATGTTTTTTTCAGTTTTATCCAACTTATCTACAGTGACATAAGTGTGCCTAATTGATCTAGAGGCTAACTCCTGTCCAACCTCTGTCAAACTTGTCTCAAATTCCTGAACTTCTGTGTGAGCTCTGTGATCTACCACTATGCCCAATTAGAAATTAGCTCTTATTGTGTCTAGTGTGAGCCCAGATAAGAGTGGAATATATTCACAAAAGTACATGAAGATCACATCTCACCTGGACTGACCTCAATTCACCAACTATATTACAGACTTCATAATTTGATGCATGTTAGTTCCTCAGCTTGGATCTCAAGCACTGATTATCCATCCTCTTTAGCCTGATTCTCTTCTTGCTATAAGAATGGCACCCGTGGTCCGTATTCATTATGCTACAAAGTAGGAATGACATTATGTAAAACTGTACCATCAACCTAGCTTTCCAATTCTTCCAAATGTAGTTTTGTAGCTGGGCAATTCGGACTAAAAGGACAATCTTACTTTCAATGGTCGCAGCATACCTTCATATTCTATCCATACTTGTGAAGGGCTTCTGTTGATGACCTTCATAGAAATAATTTTTGTTTATCTCATATTTATTCTTATCTTGTTTCTTAATAGGAGAACTCTGATTTATTTTTTAAAAAAGTGATGTACCCAAGTAAAAGATTACGTTTCCTAGCCCCATTTCGGTTAGGCCTATCTCTGTCTATATTTTATAGCTGAGAAAACAGGATATGAGGTTACGCATCAACTTTAGAAAGCCTTCATAAGTGGGAAGAGAAATTGAAATGGGCTACTTCTGTTTTTAGAGATAACAGACACCAGAAACAGATACGCACCTGAAGGACACAAGAAACAGTCAACAAGACAATGTCTCCTAAGAGGAGATCAAGAAGCCAAACTTTCACAGCTAGGAAGGAATCCCTGCAGCTTAGGCAAGGTCTATGTTCCCCAGTGGGCTGTGATTATTGCCCTGGTTGGTGAACAGAATGATTCTCTTCCTGTTTTCTTAAAAAAAAAAAAAAAAAAAAAAAAAAAAAATTGTTGTTCTTTGTTTCTTTATAAAGGTTTTTCGGTACATTATAATCATACACATTAGTGGGATCTGTTTTTATATATTCATACATGCATACAATATAATTTGGTTAGTTTAATTCCCCAGTGCCTCCCCTTTCCCATTCTGTTTTCTGAGGGCATTTTCAAGCATGGTAACACTGCTTTCTCTGCCACCCCTATCATTTTGTGTAGAGTGTGTTGTGAAGAGAAAATTTAATTTTTATGGCTCAAAGGCAGTCCTTCCTAGAATTAAAGAAGAGAACTGCACAGATAGGAGATGAAATTTTGAGGGTGGCTGTGTATGGGCAGAAGAAATTTCCTAAAGAAATCACTATGGCAAAGAGCTCTTGGTCTATGATATGGAGTATATTATCTCTTGTGACCTTGTTAACAGAGCTGTGATCTTATGACCACAAATCCATCTTGCCATCGATGGGGTTTCCTTATCTGTAGACAACTTTTTATGTTTAAGGGGGGGAAAAAAAAAAGCAGCCATTTTTTAACTTTTCTTCCTGTTGCTAGTGTGCAATTACTTTACTTTCTTACTGAATTAGCCCTGCCTCAGGTGTTCTTCCTTTTTTTTTTTTTTAAATTTAAAGCAAGTTCCCATATTCAACTGTACACATAAATATGAAATTAACAACATAATGATCATAATTTCATATGTATATATCTGTCCCCATCTTGATGAACATCACTGCAATTATACAATTTAACCTAATAAGTAAAGGTGGAAGTTTCCATGTACTTAAATTAGAGGCATAAAACAATAGGTAAATTTGAGTAAAATGGTTTTAATAGAGTATTAGTGATTTAAATTTTGGATTTTAATACTATAAAGAACAAAGAACATATTACCAAGTTTCTGGTAGAAAGTAACTGTATTTGTGTGTTTGTCTTCTAGTTTTGCTTTAGATGCAAAATCTTCATACACAGAAAATAATTATCAGTGCACACCAGGTGCCAAAAAAAAATTTTTTTTGCATTAACACATCCTTATGTTTTTTGTTCTTGTGTTGTGTTATGGATTGTTAGACTAAAAGAGAGACGTCAAATTACTTCTAAATTACACATTTTATAATTTTGAAGGCAAAATACAAGACAATTTTTCTACTTGAATGTCTGTTCTTTTCACTGCATCAAAATTATTACATAGTAAAGGGATTATCACATATTTTCTAAGACTGAATGGTAGACATTTTTCAGATGGAGGTGAGATGAAGAACTAGACCTATACCTTGAGGTGGCTTAGAAACCAGGACAGGTGCTAATGCTGTGAGGAAGAAAGTTTTATCTATCAAAGCTAAATACATGGAAGGTGCTGTTGGAGGAAACTTGGCTTGACAGTCAGAGGTCTAAGATGGGCTTCATGATCCGTACCATCTCATAATAACACCCTGGGTATTATACTCCATTTGAGTCTTAGCAGAATCTATTTCTTGTGTTTAATCAACAGAACATAGCAAAGATGATGGGATGTCACAGCTGTGGTTGGGTTACCTACTACAGCAAAGACAAGGGAATATCAGTCCCATAAGTATGCTACTGTGCATAAGACTGTCTTACTAGACAGGGGCAAAAAAACTCTTCCTGCTGGCCTCAAAGAAGTCAGATACCAAGAGCAATGGGTGACTTCTAGAACCTGAGGGGTTTAGGGCTATAGTCACAAGGAAAGTAATTCTGTTTATAATCTAAATGAACTTGAAAGCAGGTATTTTCCCCAGTAAAGTCTCCAGAAGAGAACATAACCCAGCTTACACCTTGACTGAAGACCTGGGAGATCTTAAGCAGAGAATCAAGATAGCCATGATTGACCAAAGAACTAAGGAAACTGTGAGTTAACAAATTATTTATTGTTTGAAGCCCCTAAATCTATGGTGACTTATGCAACAGTAGGAAACTAGTACAACCAGTGATATAGTTGTCATCGAGGAGACCCAGTTCATTGCTCCAGAGGGACATGACAGGAGTATGGCACAAGATGGGACCTCTTCCCTGGAAGGACCAGGGTGCTAGACTGTATGTCAACAAATGGATCAGGAGCAACAAAGGACTTGAGTTACCACAAAGCATGGGTGTGGATCAATAGCAAAGCAGGCAAGGAATCAAGACAAACTTTTGTTCCCTCAGCAATGTTTACTGATGAACATAACTGATAGGAGAATAACTAAAGAGAGATGTAAAGAAATTACTCAGAAAAAGGAGATTTAACAATGTTGAAGAAAGGTGATAACAACTCTTGCTCCAGATCTGTGTGTCAGAAACTCTGGGACAGAAGCCCAGCAATGTCTGCTTTCCCAAGTCCTACAGTTGAGTAATGCACAGAGTTAGTAGAAGTTAACAGATAAAATGGGTTCATTTTGACTCAAGTGACAGGTTATGGGGAAAAAATGTCAGTTTTATCATCCTTGCAATAATATAAGAAAAAGAATATTCATTAAATATAGTGTAGAAAATATAAGCAAGCCTAAAACTTTGCTAAAAGTAAACAGAATAAACTTTCAATCAAACCAGACACTAGAAAAGGGGGATATGAGAAGATACTGAATTTTCACTGTATTGTCACATTGCCATAAAATAATGAATTAATGTATAACGCAACATTTTGACTGTATAGCATATAAGGGCTATCTCATTTTATAATAAATCTTTGTTTTAAAATATCTGTTCTTTTGAGACATGAAAATTTTCTTCAATTTTTTTGACACTTTAAATTGCCATATATTCTTTGACATGTGTCAGAGTAACAACAGATTGGAAACTCTCCAAAATTCAGGCATAATTAATGAATTCAGCTGATAGACTATGTAAAGTCAAAAGAGTAGATACTTCTTCACGCATCCTGGTCTAGCAAAATGTCAGATTCACTTTGTTTCAGTACTTAATATCAAAGATTAAAATTACATGACCTCTTGAATAACTTTTAAGTGCTGATTTTTACTTCTGCCTATGTTGAATAATTCTCAAACTTTAATCCATTCTGAAGGTACATTTTAAAACCTTGAAATTAGGCAACTACTGGCAATAAAGTTAATCAAATGTTAGAAAGTAAAAACTAGAAAAAACTTGCATCATTAAGTTCACAAAACCACTTCTATATAATTTATGTAAATACCTCTTTAATGTTAAAAATCAGATGATGTGCATTTGGAATTCCTTCTGTAGAATTAAATATTTTGAATATTAGAAAATGGTGCTTTTCCTTAGTCTTGCTTCATTCTCTAGAACAAATATTTGAAAACCTCGCTCATGTAGGTCTTTTTTGGAGAAAATCAAAAGTTAATTAAGGTTAAACAAGATCACAAGAGCTGGGTCCTCACTCCATGGGGCTCATGGCCTTATAAGCAGAAGACATCCAGAGCTCTTTCTCAATAAGTGTGCAGGAGAAAGGTCACGTGAGTACGTATCAGGAAGGCACCATCTGTCAAGGGGAGAGACCTCAGAATGGAATCAGCATTGTCTTCTCCTGTGTGTTGGACTTCTAGCCTTTGTAACTGAGAAAAATAAGTTTCTGTTGTTTAAGGCACCCAGTCTGTGATATTTTGTGATGGCAGCATTAGCTAATACAGGTATTCATACATTAATTTGCCTAAATAATGTTTAATACAAAGAAGGTGCTTAAGAGATACTTGTTGAATGAAGGAATAAACTCAGAAATTTTCCAATATTTAATACAGCCATAGATGTCTTAACTTCTATCTTGGGGACATGGTGTTTATACAAATCAATCCATGAACATCTAATGAATGCTATTTTCTGCTGGTTTACAAACTGTTCACATTTTTGTTTTGCGAATGCAAACTTTATTGTGCATAGTAAATACTTATAATATGAAATCATTTGTATTGCATTTAAAGTGTAAGTAAAATTGAACAAATTAATAGAATTACCCTTGACATGCACTGACATGTAAATTAGGTCTCAGGGCAACATTGTTAAAAAGGGCTGAATTCCTACAGAAATGATCTTTAAAGACAAAATCTTATTTGCCTACAGAAAGATGTGTGGACCACAGGACAACAATGTAACTTAATGTCCACTTATCATCTTGGTTTTTTACACCAGAAGTTAAGGCAGTGACTTTCTTTTAGGGTCCATTAGGCAGAACACCTGAATTTCAGACCCCAGGTGATGGAAAAGAAGCTAGGAAATGTGAGCACATGGATAGTAGTGGAAGATTCTGCTGCATAGTCAGTCTTGAGTTCAAATGTTGAGTGACTATTGAATCTACTCTGGTTCCAAATACTGTACCAGAGTTTGCTAAAGAAAATATTTGAGGGATTTAATAAAAGAAATTAGAGATAATAGGGATAATGTTGCGGAGGTCAGAATAAACCAAAAAATGATCTCGGAAGCAGGAAGTCATATAAATCACTACAAGGATACTGATCCTACTGTATCAAAGCTAGTGAAGTCTTGGAAGGACTTGGGAAGTTACTGGGGTGCAGCTGCCAAACTCCTGTACCTGGAAATGCTGCAGGTGTACTAAGGATTCTGCCCCCTTTCTTCATCCAAATTGTTTAGCAGACCCTCTCACTGACAATGTAAACTCGAATTCACCTAGCAATAAATTCAGTGGTCTCTTTCTTTTAAACTTTCAGCCCGGTTTTTGAAATACACACAGAAGTTAAGAAGTAAATGAATATTTCTGGTTATTAAGTAGAAAATATGTGTGTGTGTAACTAGCTTTATAATTGCTTACAGATCCATTTTGGCTTTGGCTTTTCCATGAAATCCAGATACTTTCCCTTTGTTTCTTAACCTTGTTTTCCATATTCTATGAATATTAATAAAACCTACTGTGCTTTGATGAGTTGAAGGATTTTGATATTTAAATTCTTTCATATCTAAAATGCTGTGATTGCAAGAGTTTACCCTTGTCCTTGTCAGTATTTAAAATTCTCATCTGTAAAATGCAAATGCTCAAATTTAGGTAAAATTCCTTGATTAACCTGCACTGACAACCTCCAGTGTAGACTAGAGAAAATCATTCCTTTTTCAAGACAAGTGCTGATGCCCCTATCTCTGAAGAAAATGTTTTTAAAACATAAATGAGAAATTAAATGCCCAATAAAATATTTATGATATTTGAATAGAGCTTATATTGCCCTTATTCTCAAGTTTTGTTTGAATTTAAGCTAATAATTATAGTATTTTATGGGCAGGCACTAAAAGAATACTACATTTTTATATTCAGATTTTTCTCACGCAATTAAAATACACTGTGATATCTATGAGAAAAATGATCCCATTTATATAACTAAAAATATAAAATAATTAAAAATTCACTTACCAAAAATGCATGGAAACTAAATGACAAAAACTTTAATATGCTGCTGGTCATAAAATTTACTTGGAATCTCTGTCATAAAGTTTGCTTTTTCTCTGCAGCAACCCATAGATCTATAAGTATATGGGAAAACTTACTAGCTCTCTTCTTTAAAGAAATAATAATACAATTGTCAATCTGACAAGTGAACAAAGAGAGCAAATCCCTTGTAGTTCTTATTGATGGAAAGTAAGAGACCAGTGACTGGTCAGGGTATAATAGGTAGTTCCAGGTGGTGAGGCAGCCATAAGGGGTTTGACAAGCTCTCTGGTACTCTGGTTGTGTGCATGTGCAGCAAAGACCAGAAAGGAATCAGGCCACCCACTTCCTTGCTGGCAAATCCCATGTAAATGTGTAGACAAAAACGTGAGTAAGGCTGGTGGAACAT
Source organism: Sciurus vulgaris (assembly GCF_902686455.1). Classification (NCBI taxonomy): domain Eukaryota; kingdom Metazoa; phylum Chordata; class Mammalia; order Rodentia; family Sciuridae; genus Sciurus; species Sciurus vulgaris. Next base: position 44,668,435 of record NC_136464.1, read on the forward strand.
AGACACTATAGGACACATTAAAAGTCTGAAATTTGCATTTTCTTCCCAGCTAACACACAGATCTATGAGCATATTAGAAACCTTACTAGCTCAAGTATCTGATCATAATCTCTGCCCAATTTTGACTAATTGAGAGTTATGATCTATAGGAACATTGACATAAAAGTTTAAATATAATAAGAGGCTCACTAATATTCAATTAAAATTCAGAGTGTGTGTGGAAGAAGATTTCCCTGGTTTTAGTCCATGGAAGTCATTAAATCATGAGATAACAGCAACAGGAAACATAGCAAGCCACTGAGAGGAGAATATTAGGATCAGGTTTGCTATACCTCAATCCACTATTTGACTAAAAATTGAGACATGTAAGGAAGCCAGTAGGACCTACAGCCAAGAAAAAAAAAAAAAAAAAAAGTGTCAGTAGGAACTGTGTCCCCACCACATGTTGGAATTAGATGGCAAAGTTACAAGAGTGATTATAAATGTATTCAAAGAACTAAAGACCATATTTAGTGGTAATATAAATAAAACTATAAATGGAAATCATCAAGGTGGAAAGCATAATAAAGGACATGAAAACTCCATTAGAGGAACTCAAAAACTTGGAATATGAGAAGGATCAATAAACTTGAAGATAGATGAATAGAAATTATCTGGCCTAAAAAGAAACAAAGAATATTGAAGATAGATAATCAGAACTCAATAACTTGTGGACACTTACTATACCAACACATATATACATATTGTACATAATGGAAGGCCCAGAAGAACAAGAGATCCTAAAGAAGGAGAAACAGATACATGAAGAAATCATGTATGCTAGACTTCCAAATTTAAGAAAAGCATCCATCTAGATGCTCAAGAAAAGGAGACTAAACGAAAATATATTCACACCTGGATACATCATAGCCAAACTGATAAAATCCAAAGCTGAAAAGATGTCTTGTTAAACAGCAACATAAAAATGACTGATCATGTGCAGAAAACAACAATATTGTGTTGACTGACTTCATAAAGCACAATAGAGACCAGAAAAATGGAATTGGATTGAAAGTGTTAAAGATAGGGATAGGGGATTTAAAAAAAAATTCTATATTTAGCACAATTTTCAAAAGTGAAGGCAAAATAATGATACCCTTAGATAAGCAATCAGAAATACAGGAATAATGGAACATAGAGTGTTTTCCCCATTGACATAAAAAAAATGAGGCAAGTATTTCTACTCTCCCCATTTCTACTCAAAAATGTGCTGATGGTCCTAGGTCTGGCATTAAAGGAAATAAAGTGCATGTTGATTGAAAAGGAAGATTAATGACCTGACCAAACTTGTAAAAATAGGAAATTCTCAGGAAGCCTGTAAGTAAGTGATTTGAACTTCTAAGAGACTTTAACAAAGTCAAAGGAGACAAGGTTAATTTATGAAACTCAACTGCATTTCTGTCTACTAGCACAAACAACTTGGAAATTGCAATTAATGGGCTGGGAATGTAGTTCAGCAGAATCCTTGCCCAGCATGCACAAGATCTCAGGTCCCACCCATGGCACTGAGAAAATTTAATTTTTAATTATAAATTTTAAACTATCATCAGCAATCTAAACCACTTATATATACACACACATATATAAACATATATGCATACACAGATATCCCTTTGCAACCATGGGAGATTGGTCTGGGACTCTCCAGACATCAAATCCATAGGTGCTCATGCCACTTACATAAAATGGCATAATATTTGCATCTCATCTATGGACATCTTCCTGTACACTTTAAATCATGATAGATAACTTATACTACCCAGCAAAATGTAAATTCCATGTAAATATTTATCATACTTTATTGTTTAGGGAATAATGAGAAGAGGAAAGTTTGTAAGGTTCAAATGATGCAGTTTTTCCGGTTATTTTCTTTTTTTCCCCCTCATTATCTTAGTGTGCCAAGGTGAGAGGGTTTTTTTTTTTAATTGAGATTTTTTTACATATTAATAGGGTGCTTTATGGTACTTTGATATGTGTATACATGTCATAATTAAATCTGGGTAATAAGCATTTCCATTTCTTCAAACATTCATCAATTTTATTTATTGGGAATTTCATGTTCTTTTCCTCATTTTGAAATGTATCAGATTGTTTTAACTAATAGTTACCATACTTTGATATTCCATACTAATCCATCTCATTCTTCTATGAGACAAACTTATTTGTTTCCCCAAATGATTTGGTTTCTTTCATTTACCTTTATGTTGCTGAATATGATAGAAATTCATGTATTTGTATGGTTAGATAATATTTCATTGTTTTTCCTGTGTATGTATGTGTATATAAATAATTTTCTTTACCCAATAATTCACTCGTGGGCATTTGTGTTGATTCTATATTTTAGCCCCTGTGAATAGTGTTGTGATAAACATGGAAGTGATGGTATCTTTTCAGTGTAATGCTTTCATCTCCTTTGGACATTTACCTCTGGAATTGCTGGATTAAATGGAATATTTATGCTGTTCCTATGATAGCTATCCTCACTTACATTCCCACCAACAGTATTTAACATTTCTATGTCCATATCTACATACACCAACATTTGTTATTTTTCATATTTAACCAGAGCTATTATAATAGGGGTAAGACAATGTCTCATTGTTTTCATTTCTCTTTCCCTTATAAATAGTGAGATTGAGCATTTATTCTTGCAATTGTTGGCCATTTGTAAGTTTTTTTGAGACATATCTTTTAGTTCTTTAGTTCATTATTAAATTGGATTATTTAGGTTGGGGGTGGGGTTTCAGTTTTTAGAGTTCATTATATACTCTAGTTTTCTATCCATTGTTGGATTAATAGTTTGTAAATATTTGCTCCCATTCTGTTGGGTTTCTTAATTCTGTTATTTCCTGTGTAGTATAAAATGTTCTTAGTTTGATATACTCCCAGTTGTCTATTTTTACTTTGATTTCCTATGTTTTGGGGATCCTATGTAATAAATCATTGGACCCTTGTCTTGAAGTGTTTTACCTCTTTTCCTACAATCTTTTTGTATTGTCAGGTTTAACACTTTGAAATTTTATCTCTTTGGGGTTGATATTTGTGTTCAAGGAGAGAAAGAAATCTAGTTTCATTCTTCTGTATATCCTATTTTGCCAGAATCATTTATTAAAGGGATTATATTTTCTCCACTGTATGGTTTTGGACCTTTTGCCAAAAATCAGTTGGCTGTGTGAACACGGATTAATGTCTGGGTTCCCTATTCAGTTCCAATGGTCTATGTGTCTGTTTCTATGTCAATAGCATACTGTTTTGGTTACACTAGCTTTGCAGTATATTTTAAAGGCAGGTATTTTGATGCCTCCATCATAATAATTATTATTATTACTACAATTATTCTGCTCAGGATCACATTGGCTGTTCTGGGTCTTTTATGCTGCCATATGAATTTTAGAACTTGATTTTTATATTTTTGTAGAGAAAGTTATTGTTGATTTATTTATTTTTTCTTCTTGTGCAGTTTTGTAGTTTAGTGCATGCTGGAAAATGTACTGCTGAGCTACAATCTCGCCTCAAGTCACTGGTATTTTCATGGAAATTACATTTAACCTGTAGAGTGCTTTTGGGTAATATGGTCATTTTAACAGTATTAATTCTTCCAATCCAGCAAGACATGGTAATGCATGCTTGTAATCCCAGTCACTCAGGAGACCAAGGCAGGACAATTACAAGTCTGAGGCCAGCCTTGGCAATTTAGTGAAATCCTGTCTCAAAATAAAATAAATAAAAAAGGATTGGAGATGTAGTTCAGTGATAGAGTACCCTTTGGTTCAATGTCCAGTGAAGGAAAGAAGAAAATTTCTCCAATCCGTGAACATGGGATGTCTATTTTTTGTATTTTTTAATAATTTCTTTCATTAGGATTTTATAATATTATCTCTTCCTTCCTTGGTTATATTTATTCCTAAATTTTCTTGTATTTTATTTGTAGCAATAGTGAATTGGATTGCTTTCCTAATTTCTTTTTCAGCAAGTTCATTATTGGTTCATGAAAATGCTGTTCGTTTGTATGTTGATTTTTTTTTTTTTTTTGGTATCCAGCAACTTGACTGAATTTATTTATAAGTTCTAAGAGATTTTTGATGGAGTTTTCAAGTTTTCCTAAGTATAAAATCATGTCATCTGTAAATATGAACAATTTACTTTCTTCCTTTCCAATTTGAATGTCCTTTCTTTCTCTTACCAATTTACTCTTGATAAGACATCCAGTACTCTCTTAAATAAAGTTAAAGTGGACCTTCTTCTCTTGCTCCCTATCTTTGAGGAAACGCTTTCAGCTTTCCCCCATTTAGTGTGATATTGGCTGTACGTTTTTCATATACAGCGTCAAGTATATAGAGGTACATTTTCTCTGTACCTATTTATTGCAAGGTTTTATAATACAGGGATGTTGAATGTTATTTTTTTTCTGCATCTATTGAAATGACCGTATGGTTTTTAGACTTCATTTCATTGATGTTATATCACATTTATTGAAGTGCATATATTAAATCATCCTTGTATCCCTGGGATGAATCACACTCAATAATGGTGTCTGATCTTAAAAATGTGCTCCTGAATTTGGTTTGTTGTTATTTTGCTGAAAAATTTTGAAACTGTGTTCCTCTGGGATATAGGTACATAGTTTTATTATATTTTTGTCAGATTTTGATAGCCTTGTAATACTGGCCTCATAAAAAGAGTTTTTGCGGATTTTCTTCAATTTCAATATTTTTTTAATAGGTTAAGAAAATTGAAATTAGTTTTTCTTTACATATTAATTCAGTAGTAAAGCCAACAGGTATCACACTTTCTTTCAGTGGGATATTTTTAATTATTGTTTCAATCTCATCACTAATTACTGGTCTTTTCAGATATTCTATTTCATCTTGAGTCAGTTTTGGTGGCTTGTACATTCAGTAATTTTTCCATTTCTTTAATGTTATCCAGATTTCTTTTTAGCAGTTCATTGTTCATATAAATTTATTCTGATCTTTTCTATCATTGTGGTATAAATTATAATGTCTCATTTTATTCTTTAATTTGGGTCTTCATTTATTTTCTAGCTAAAGTTTGTCAATTGTATTTATCCTTTCCAAAAATCAACTCTATTTTGTTGATCATTTTTTCTGAGAAGGAACATGATGTGATTCCATTTATTATTTTTTTTTTATTATTGAGACTTGATCTGTGACCTAATATCATCTGTCATGGGTAATATTTTATGTGCTGATGGGAAGAATGTATATTCTGCTACTTTTGGATAAAATGTTCTATAAATGTCTCTTAGGTCTTTTTGCTCTATAATATAGTCTGGTAGTGATTAATTTCTTCAGTAAAGTATACTCCACATGCTTCAGCTCAAGATGTTTTTTAATTGATTTTCTGTGTGAATGATGTGCTCATTGTTGAGGTGTACCAACTATTACTGCATTTGAGTCTACCCCTCCTTTTAGATCTAATATTTGGTTTATATATTTGAGTGGTTTGATATTTTGTACATATGTTTATAATTGTTATTTTCTTGGTGATTTGATTCTGTTATTAATATTTAATGAAGTTTTGTGTCTTTTAAAATTTTTTTAATTTTTATTGTCTTCTTTATCTGAGTGTAGCTACTGCAGTTCACTTCTGCTTTCCAACCTTTCAATTTTAGTCAATTTTCTCCAGGGAAATTAATTTTATGTAGACAGCATTTAGATAGCTCTTGATTATGTTTTTGGTTTTTTTTTTTTTTTTTTTTTTTACATCCACTCAGCCAGTTTGTCTTTTGATTGGTGATTTTGATCAATTCACATTTTCACATTCAAGGTTATTATTGATAGGTATGAACATCTTTCATTTGGTAAATTGTATTCTGCTTCTTTCAAATTTTTTTGTTTTTTTCAATTCCCTTATTTTTTGATTTGGTATTTTTACATCATGATAAATTTAAATCCTTATTTCTCTCTCATGTATTTGTTCTTCTGGTGAGTTTTGTATACCCATGTGTTTTCATGGTAGTAGTTGTCATCCTTATCATTTTTCTTTCCTGTGTAAGTTTCTTTCTGTATTACTTATGGGTTTGATCTGGTGGTGATTAATTTCCTCAGTTTTTGTTTATCTGGAAAATATTTTATTCTTCAGTTTTGAAGGACAATTTTGTTGTGTATAGTATTCATGGTAGGCAGTTCTTTTTAAATGCATTTTAAGTATATTTTCCTTTTTAAATTTGTTTTCTGACCTGCAAGGTGTCTGCTAAGAAATCTAATGTAATTCAATGGGCATTCCCTTTTATATGACTAGATACTTTTCTCTTGCTGTTTTTAGCAACAGATAAAACATTTGTCTTCTGCTTTTAATATTTTTACTATAATATGCCATATTTAAGGTCTATTTTGGTCAAATCTAGTTAGGGTCCTTTGTACTTCTTTTGTCTGGATGTCCATATCCCTTGGAATATTTGGGAATTTTTCAGCATCTATTTTATGAAATAGGTTTCAGTGCTTTCCCCTTTCTGGAATTCTCATAATGTACATAATTGCTCCCTTAATAGCATCTCACAATCATGTAGGCATTCTTCATTTTTTTCTTTTTTCTTATTTGACTGGACTAATTCAAAAGACCTGTCCTCAAGTTCAGAACTTCTTTTTTCTCTTGTTCAAGTCTGTTGTGCATTCATTCTCTTGCTTTATTCTATTTTTCTGAAGTGTTTTGCTCCAAGATATTTAATTGGTTCCTTTTTTTATGATTTCTACCTCTTCAGTGAATTTCTCATTCACATACTGAATTGCTTTTCTCATTTCTTTGTACTGTTTATCTGGAGTCTTTTGCATCTCACTGGGTTCCTTAGTTAGGATCATCATTTCAAATTGTTTTTCCTAGATCTCCTTCAAATTGAGATCTAATTCTGGAGAATTAGTGTTCTCATTTGGAGGTTTCATGTTTCCTTTTTTGTTTCTGATGTCTGCACATCTGGTGTAACATTTGCCTCCTTCAAATGTGTAAATTAGCTTTTTTGTGGGAAAAAGATTTTCTTTTCATTTGTTTGAGATATAGGATATTAATTAGATAGTTGCTTGGGGCTCGTTAGAGTTGCTCAAGAACACAGTCCCTGTGTGATATCTTCATATTGGATTAATGTAGCAGTTTCTGTGTCTTCATAGACTACACTGTAGCAGTTCAAGAAGGTAGTTGTAAGTCAGGTGTGGTGTTGCATGCCTGTAATACTAGTGACTTGAAAGGTTGAGGCAGGAGGATTTCAAGTTCAAGTCCAAAGCCTTAGCAACTTTGCAAGATCCTGTTTCAAAAACATATATATTTTTTAAATGACTGTGGATGTAGCTCAGTGGTAAAGCACCCCTGGATTCAATTCCCCAAGTCATAAAGAAAAAAAAAAAAAAAAAAGCAGTTTTACAACCTTTCATATATAGGCTTCCAAACACATGTCTTCAGGTTCTATATAGTAGAGCAGCAATGGCTCTGGTGCTCATTGTGGCAGCTACTCAGTTGTACAGGATATGGAGTAAACCGTCACTAGGTCTTTTAAGGCAAGCACAGGTGTTACCAAAGGTCATGGCACCAGTATCCGTGGTATGGTACCATAACCTCAGAATGTAAGACCCTACCTACTTCCCCTGGGCATATGTGGGTTACATGGCTCTTTTAGTGCTGGTGTCCACAATCTTGGAGGTATAGGATGTGGGGGAAGACCTTCCTCGGTCCCTCACACTGAGAGTTGCTAGAGGGTTTGTTTTCTGTGGTTCTTGATCTGTACAAAGTAGATGGAAATGTCCCTGGGTCATGTGGGGCAAGCTCTGGTAGGTATGTTTTATGTTGTTGTTAGCCATAGTCTGCAGAGGCAGAAATTGGCTGCAACCTTTCTCTTGTCCACAGAGACAACTGGACTCATTTCAAGATTTTTGTACCAGTCGCTGAACTTGCAAGGCCGTGGGCTGGGAAGGAGATCTTCCCTATGTGCCAAGGGAGTACAGCTGGCATGAGAGGTAAGAACACCAGTTACCACATTTCCTGGAGCTGTGCAATGTGGCTGCAACTTTTCCCAGATCTGGGTAATCAGGTATGGATAAAGCTGGGACTTTGTACTAGTATCTACAGTTCCAAGGTCGTGGTACAGGGAGGAGAATGTCTCTAATTTGTCCAGGTCAATACAGTGGAAACTGGTTTGTGGCTATGGTGGCTACAGGAAGGGGGTGGTCATCTGCTGCCCAGAAAACTTACAGGAGCTCAAGCCTTCTGGCAATGTCCTTCTGAATGTTCCTAAGCCAAGATGACATCTAACTGACTGTTGTAGTACCTTAGATTCTGGGGGCTGAGGGAATAGTACAGAGTGGTTTCCTTCTTTGGAACAGAAGTCATTTTTAGATCAGTCAGTTCCCCAAACTGGATTTAACACTTGTAAGGACTATGGAATTGTCCAGCAGTTAGGACTACTGGTTTGCTGCTATCATCTGGGTTACTGAATGTTTCCCACTTATCTTTCTCCAGGAGTATGGGCTTCCCCTCTCCCGGGTCCAAGAGCTTTGTTTTATTCTGTAGGCTACCTTTCTGACCCACCAGCTATTTAGGGTTTCTGTCATTGCTGATTTCCAGAGTTCTCCCTTCACTGGAGTCTCTTGTTTTTCGTTTGTTGCCATGGTTCTCTGTATCAGAGTCCAGTGCAGAGCACCTCTATTCAGCCATCTTTGAGAGTTTTTTTTTTTTTTTAAATCTGTGAATATTGTCAATCTGCTACTGGTTGAAGTCTTTGGGGGTACAGAACTTGCATATATAAAGGATTGGTCAGGTACACATACATACACATGGCACGATATGTTCATATGTGTAAGACTTTATACTGACCCACAAAATATTAGTGAAAGAAATTAAGGATCACCTAAACGAATGCAGAGAGAAACTTTCATGTTAGATTGGAAGATTCAATAGAGCCAGCATTGCAAAAGAATAACTGCAAATAATATAGTGAAAGGAAATTGTGCTAAGCGAAAGGCACATCAAAGAATCTGTAGTTTCGAATCCCATTCATGTGAAATTAGAGAAAAGGCAAAAGTAGAGTGTCAGATCAGATCATTTGTTATCCCATCCTAGGAAAATATGGTAAAGGACTGTAACAGACTGCAAAGAAATTTCTGGGGTGATGAAAACATTTACACCAAGATGGTATGGTTACATGACAGTACACTCATGTACATATCTGTCAAAATTCATCTAGTTGTACACCTTACATGGGTGAATTTTATTGCCTAGAAATCAAACCATGGGAATTAATGTCCCATAGATATTTACAAAGGTACGCTGAGCTATTTGAATATGGATGCCCATAGCAGTAATTTTATATTTAAAAAAATCAAGAAATTGTTTCAATTTAATACAGTAATTCTCATAGTGGAATAATATGAGAATATTAGAAATAATTGAGAACATAGGTTTGTATGTGCTCATATGGGAAAAATGTCGAGAAGAAAATGGCATGGAGGAATGTTACTGATAAGACAACACAAGGACTTAGAGACACTTTGTGTGTCCACATGTTGAAAAAAAATTACATTTTTATCCCCATTCCTGTTTCTCTTCCAGCTTTTTCCATTCCAGTTGATCATACCATTTCTTGCCTGGTTACATATTGGCTCTGCTTTGTGCATAGTAAAATCATTGATGGTTTAAAGAGATGAGGTCTCTTTGGGTCAAGGAACAATGGTAGTGAAAATATAAAAAATTCATATTTTTAAAGATAAGTCCCAGTACAACAGTGAAAATCAATTTTTATGCCTTAACAAATTGATTAATTTCTCTTGATTTTAGAATCTCTTCAATAACCATTCATAGATAAGTTCAATGTTTTAAGTTCTCTCTACTTATCTGAGAGCTGGTTTGGGAAACAAAAGTAGTATTCTGTTTGTGTGCCTTTTGTGTTGTAAATCAGAATCACAAAGTTTCTTTTTAAGATGTGACTTCCTAGGAGAGCATTAAATAGTTTCTGAGTCATTGAAAACATATTTGCTGTATTTCATCATAAATGCCTCCTATACAATGCCATTCTTCCAACTTAGACAATCAGACAGTTGTGTAATGCTTCTTCAGGGAGGCAGATTTCTGGATCAGAGGCTGAATTTGTGTTCTATGGCTTATTGCTGTTTGTCCTTGAGTAAGTTACTTAAGCCTCCTGAGCTTCATTCAATTTTCTCCCTTCTAAAGTGTGGGGAAATTTTATCTTGCCGTCTTACACTATGAGATACTTTTTATCTCTATCTCACCACACACATTCACACATGTATATATTTTATATATGATGTTATGACACAGAAATACTATCATGGTCTAAAAGAAATTTACTGAATTTGGAATCAATAAGTCTATGAATGATTCATAATATTTCTCTTAAAAAGGAGTAGTATGTTATTTGCACACCTGTAATGAGTAGAATAATACATTTGTGCCCACAAAACAGGGACATTATAGGCATCAAAAGTATGAAATATAGTAAGTGCAAGAACAGTTGTAAGATTGTAAATTCATGATTTACTACAGGAGTTGTATTACTTCTTCTGTTTCCATGCAGTCCTTGGTACAGATGTAGCATAAAAATAGGCACAAAATATCCACTGACTGAAATAATTTTTTCTTCAAGTATGCTTTTGCTAATTTATTGAGACAATACCACTTTAAATAATTAGAACTTCAGGATGATGTATACCATATCAAAATCTGAACATTATGATGAGGTGAATTGAGAAAAGGCATGGCGTTGCTTGCACCTAAGAAAGATAAATTTGGAGGAAAGAGGCTGTGAAGTAGCCATGGAAGACTGAGAGCAACTTCAAATTGATCAAACAGGAAAATGACAAACTGACACCTTTGCTGAAAACGGCCAGACATTGCAACAACATAAGAATTTAAACTGCAAAATGAAGTGAAGTTTGGATTTGGGAAAATTAATGCATCTAGGCAAATTTATAAAGTCAGTGAAATATTTTGAGGCAATACTAAATGCAAACAGGAGCACAGAAATCATAATTATAAGAAAAAAGGGGAATTGTATTAACATTAAAAAATGACCAAAAATTACAGAAAAATGGGCATACTAACATGAAGAAAAATTTAGACTACAGCAGTAAAAAAGTACTTAAGAACTACAATAAAAGGAATTCTATTAAAGGTAATTGAAGATATTTTATTTGTGATGCAAAACTTTTGGCAGCTATGTAGATGTACCCACTGGAAATCTTGAAAAATGAAAAATAAGCAGTAAAAATAAAATCTGTATAGTGATGTGGGGCAGAAAACATTGCATTGAATTCTTTTGAAGGCTAAAGTGATAGAAAATAGGGCATCTTAAAACAGAAGGCAGCATAATCCTGGCATTCATTTAGTAGAGTTTCAGGAAATAGGAGGAGAGGGAAAGAGGAGAGAGGGAAAATAGCTCAATGAGTCATCCAGATGGACAGGACCCAACCATATCTAGGCATATTTAATATAGGCATTGCAAAGAACAATTAAGTTGTCATGTACCTTTAAATAGTAACATATGCACAAAAAACATCATCTGTGTTGGTAATTCCTCTGTAACATTTTTTTTCTCTGTCACGTTTTGAGAAAAGAAAAGAAAATAAATAAATCACGCTGGTTAAATCTTAGAGTTCTCCAAAGAAGAGCATCTAGTAGAAAGTGACCCAAACTCAGAGGCTAAAATTCTTTATTCCTTTAGAAACTAACTGGAACTTCAAAACTTTGAAGACCCAGTTTTATTGATTATGGTTAGAAAAATAATTACTGGGACCTACTATTCAGTGATGTATAATAATTTATAAGTATTTTTGCAGAGGTACTATGTGACTATGCAAATCGATCATTTCTTGTTAAATGGTATCCTTTGGTATTAGTATCATTGTTTCTTGGCCCTATTAATTACTGTTCTAGTTGCCTGGAGGTTATTTTTCTCATCCCATAATTCTTTGTTTTTATTAGTTAGAATCTTACACACACACACACACACACACACACACACACACAAAAGAAACACTCTCCTCTCTCAAACTATTCAAATCATCTATTTATGTCACTAGAGACTCATGCATTCCTACTTTAATTATGGGAGTAATATCTTTATTGATATGGAAGCTCAGTTTATTTAGGTTTATGTAACAGGGTCCTCTAAGCTGTCATCTTTGTTCTTTTCAACATTTTCTCACCTGAGTCTCAACATTCTTCCTGGCACTGCAACATTTTTCTAGGTTCATCTTATACTTTTTTGGGCCCTATGATCAGTCATTTCTTCAAGGAATCCATGTTCCTTTTAATGGAGAACGGTATTTAGAAACCAAGACCTGAGTGCTACCTGTAATCATAACTACATGCTTATTGCATGCATATACACATACACATAGGCACCTCAATTGGTTGGTCTTTATATTCAGATTGAAAGCCAAAAGTTCACCCTAATTTTATTTCCACTGCAACAGCACAGACTCCATTCTTGTTTTCTCTCTTGTCATGTATATCCCTCCTCTCTCAGAGAAAAACCTAGCTCCCATTATCCTGAAATTTGTACTTACTGATAATCCCCCTTGTGTGTAGTTAATTTTCTGTTTAGCACCTACCTGTCTTGCAAATACCCTTATCACCTGGCTCAGGTTCTGACACCTTACTTTATGTTACTCCCACTACTCCCTCAGATATATTTTAGTCCCCTCACTAATCACCCCAGAGTCGAGCCTGGTCCAAGGGGAAGGCATGGGATTCCTTAATAAACCCTGTGTATCTGAATGGATAGAGAAAATATGGCAGATGCATGCAAAGAAATATTTGGCATGAAAAGAAGGAAATTATGTACTGTGCAGCAGCACAGATGTACCTCGGGCATCTGTGAAATAAGCCAGTCACAAGAGAATAAATACTTCAGGATTATATAAGTCTAACCTCATAGCATCAAAGAATGAATGGTAGTAGCCAAGGGAAGGGGGAAATGGGGAGTTCCCAATCAATGGATATAACATTTCAGTTTAGCAAGATGAATAACTTGCAGAGAATTGCTATATGACAGTGTACCTATAGTTAGCAATAATCTATTGTGCAATTAAAAATTCATTAAGAGGGTCAATCTCATGGTAAATTAAATTACCAAATAAATGATTTTTCAGAAAGGAACCCCTTTGTGCCTACTTACCATTTGTTTCCCCCAGCCCTCACCTAACCATTCTCCAACCTCAGTGAAGGGCACTGTCCTTTACATTATCCATGTTCTCCCATGCCTGAGGTTCCCTGTGAAAGAATGCTTTTGAGAAAAAGTCAATAGGCATTCTTTCTATGTTTTTGAAGTTCTGCTGTGTCATTGTTTCCCTAGCTTGTTGAGAAAATTGAATAATTATCTGTACTAGAAAGATAAGAGATCAAATAAATTAGAGACCGGGGGGAAGTGGCCACTAATATTTATAAATGTCATTTACCACATATTTGTAAGATTGCCATGTCAACTCTATAGGGTAGGAATTTTAACATTAATTTTACAAATAGGGAAACTGATAGTGCTCCCAGGATTTCACTGTATATATGCAATCAGAACTTGACTGACAATCAGGTCAGCCTGATTATAAAGGTCTTGCTTCTTTCATAGTGCTCCCTAGGCCTGGGTCTCCTCAGCCTGCAGATTTCAGGCTCCAAATTAATTCTCCTGAGTCCACGTCTTTGATAAACTTAATACTGATTTGTTCCTTATCTACATAAAGGGACTGGAGGCATATATAATGTATTCTTGTAAGGCACCTTCTGGAAGGGTTTTTATAAAAGAGGACGTGATGTAAATGTTCACTAGGATTACTAATGGCTGGAATTCAGACAATGTGAAGTGTGGCATTATTCATGGAGATGAGTGGCTATCAACCTACGACTAGAAAAGATTTCTGAAACATTAAAGTCTTACATGCTTTTCCTTGAACACATCTGTCAGTTGGACACTTAGATTACAGCAATTAATGATGACTTGTTCTGTTCAAGAATAGAGATATAGAACCATTCTTTTTTCCCTCTGTAACATGAATTCAGGTCCCTATTGAACCTCCTGAATACTTCTGCTAGATATTTTTAAAGCTATTCAGATTTTTTAAAAAGTAATATGCTATTTACCTGTTATCTCATGCCTTAATAAAAAATGTTGTGTGATCTCAATTAAGTACATCACATTTTTTATTCAGTTCTCATTCTAGGGTTCAAGTTCCAGAACACATGTTTTGCTATGTTGATAATCAGTTGAAGCTATAGATTTCAACAACCCTATTTCTGTTAAGATCAAGTTCTACTGAATTAAAGGTTTGATATTGACTGATAAACACATAACTGCTTAAATTTAATGATGTTTTTAACATATATAAAAATGAATTGTCCTCTAAGGCTGTGAATATGAAGGGTCATGTAAAGAAGACTGTGTTTTAAGTGAGTGAACAGTGTGTTCAAGTAATATTAGATTCAGGGAAGTAGACTCAGCCCACAAATTGTGTGATTAGCTCACATAAAACAAGGGTCCTCAAAAGTAGTTCTTTAAGACTATTGGTTTATCTTACATCTCTACATATCTGTGAATGCTGCTTCCTGGAGGAAAAGATCGTTCTCCCCTTGAGTGTGGAGTGAATTCCTACATTAAGTGCAGAACTGAGATTAAAAAGTCCTACACTCTGCATTCCTATCCTCAGCCAAGTTTTAAGCTTTGTTCTTTTCATGCTCCTATTGCAGAATTTACATGGTTGGCTTGATAACCTGTCACTTATCCATCTCTCAAGGTTGTGGTGGAAATTTAAACAGTTTATTCATACCCATTTATGACTTTTTACTCATTCACCACTTGGCACATATTAGTTGAGCCTATATTATCATGCAGAAATGGAGAGCAATCCTTCCCTATGGCAAAGCTCAAGAAATAGTTTTCTGATTATGAAGGACTTCGCAGGCCCTCTTGAGGAGTTGGAATGCTTTTCCCCTATCCAAACTACAATGGAAACCACCATGTAAGAACAGAACTATGAAACCCTTGTGATTCTTCTCATGTGAGCAACACAGCATGAGGCTCAACGTGCCTTCTGAGCTTCTTGTATTATAGGTTACGTATGTCTAGACAATCACTATCACCACCATCATCATCATCTTTATCAATTGTGGATAAATATTGGTGGAAGAGAAACATCTGTGAGATAAAAGTGAATGATCCTGACTCCGAATCAGCTGTGTTTCAAACACAGGAGGTCATCTCTTTAATGAGATAGTAAAGGTAGCGGAAGTGGTAGTACAAGTAGCACTCTGTGTTGAGTGCCTTCTGAATCCTCACCAACCTTTTGATAACTTGGTATCTAGATTTAATATTCTCAGAACTAAAATGGGAAAAGATTCGAATAATTATAACCAAGGTTGCCTGAGGATGAAGTGCAGTGGTGCACATGAAGTGGAGAATGCTCAATAAAAGTGAGGTCTCTCCTTGGCATTCTTCCCTGACATTGTCACCTTCTCTCTAGCTTTACCTCAATGTGTCTTTCTGTTGTATTTTTTATACTAATGCTGTATTTTCTTCTGACATGTCCTATCTTATACATGTTTAGTGTTTTCTCTGATCTTAGGGTTTTTTGACTTTATTTTGAAATAATTTTACATTTGCAAAAGTATTGAAGATGGTATAGAGATTTCCTGTTTTCTCCTCACTCAGTTTCCCCTAGGGTTAAGATCTTACATGTTAACATCTTAAACGTTAACTAAAAAGAAGAAATTAATATATGCATGACACTACTAGTTGTATGACTGATTTTTGTCAGGCTTCACTAGTTTTTTCACTAAAGTCCTTTTTGTTTTCCAGACTCTAATATAGGATACTATGTAAATTAATCATCTCAAGCTGCCATAATAACAAAGGACCACAGACTGGGTCACTTAAACCACAGACATTTATTTTCTCAGTTTTTCAGAGAAGTCTGAGACAGATGTGGCAGCGGGGATATTTCTTCTGAGACCCTTCCCCTTGGTTTGCAGAAGGTTGCTTTGTCCTTGTGTTTTCACATGGTCTTTCTGCTATACCCATGTGCTATAATTTGTTCATGTAAGAATAACAGACATAGTGAATTAGGGTCAACACCTGTGAAGTCATTTTACTTTACCTCTTTAAAGAACCTATTCCCAAATATAGTCATAGTTTGAAATACTCAGTTGTGGACCCTGATATATGAAATTCATGGAGACACCGTTCAACCCATGTCACAATGTTTAATTCATCTTCATATCTTCTTAGTCACCCTTAATCTGTGACTGTTTTTTAGTTTTTCTTGTTCCTCATGACCTGGAAACTATTGAAGTATAAGTCACATGTAACTTGGAATACCTTCTCAATTTGTGCATGTCTGATATTTTTCTACGAATAACCTGGAGGTATTGGTTTTGTGAAAGAATACTGTAGAAATGAAGTGCCCTTCCCAGTACGTCATCCTGGAGTGTGAAATTGACCTGATTTATGATGTTCATCTTCATCACTTGGTTAAAATGCTATCATCAGTTTTCTCCACTGTGAAAATACTGTTTTTATCTTTCCATAATGTATTCATTAGAAATGAGTCCCTAAGTCCAGTCCACAATTGAGAATTAAGTTCCACATCCTGGAGAAATGAGTGTCAAATCATGTTAAAAGCAGTCATAGTAATTATAAGTCAGGAGAGATTTTGAAATCATGCAAATATCCTGTTTCTCCTTAATGTTTCATCTTTATATATATATATATATATATATATTTAAATTGTTTAATTTTTTATTGGAAAACAAATAAACAACTTGGAATGGATTTGAGGCAAATTGTGCCATAAGCAGATTTTCTTTAAGTGGCTAAACAAAGTTTAAAAAGCAAGCAACAATGAAAGAAACTGTTTCTGGTGTGCAAGACCAGCAGTACAAAAAAATAGCGTATGAGTACCTGGATAATACAGTCAACAATATGTACTTAAAAGTTGCACTGTTGCAAAACGGGTATATTATCCAGGTACTCATACACTATTTTATTATTTATATTTTTGATGCTAGTGACAGTAACTTGAAAAAAGGGAGATGGATCTGATTGGTCTACGACTACAAGTCCTTGGAGATGTGTTGTCAGTGGCCATACTTAGGCACTACTCCTTTGAATGTCATAATCCTTCCCACTCTTTGCCTACCTAATTAAAGCTCTTTCTTTCTCTAATACTCAGCAATTCTTCTAGCAAGTAAGATATTGATTTCTAGGAATTCTGCCTTTCTCATGTGGTGATGCTAAGGAGTGGCATACTGGCATCTTTGTTGGACTGCCAAGACGCTCTAATTGAGCTTCTAGTGGGAGAGGAAAGCAGTAGCCCAGGGCGTTGACCATGTTCCACAAATGAATTGTAAAATGGGCAGCCAAACAAGGGCACTGATTTCCTACAGCCGGAAGCCTTATGTAATACCAATACTTCACATAACTGATACCACCACTGAAAGTAATGATTTTACTGGTTTTGCTCTTCAATGGACTTATTTTTTCAAACTCTAGGGATGCTTCTGTTCATTCTCTCCTTGTATAAAAACATATTGAATCATAATAATTAGAATCTCCATGTGAACTTAAAAGATGACTGCAACATACTATTCTGGTTAATGTAGTCTCTCCCTCAAGGACAAGCTCCGTAAGATGCTACATTACCAGATGGCTTGTCAGAACTGGAATACAACCGAGGGGGCATAGTGGGTGGTCTTGATGACAGTGCCCTGGATTTCTGTTATAGGGCAGTGAAAAAATCCACAGCATTTAGTGGGCTGCTAATGGCACTTAGTGTCTGTGGATGCCAGGAGGTGATGTTCCCTGGGTGGTGCAGAAAATATTGACACATTCCTTGTTCCCACTTTATTTTTCTAGATCCTAGATAATTAAATCCTTTCTTTTGGAAATTTCATAAGGTTATATCTTTTGTACTCACTTGTTAGTTCATTTATCATACAAATGTTTATTAATCACTAATTTTGCCAGGAATCGTATTGAAACTGAGGTACAATCATGAAAAAGTCATATGTGACCCCTGTTCAGAAGACGAGTTCCCAGGATCTCATAGTTCTACTTTAAACCTGGTATATATTCTAATTAAGTAGTTCTTCCCAGGTGACAGATAATTTCAATGAATTTGAATTTTCTACTTTAGAAAATTCACCATTTTTTTGCAAGAACATAGGGGTGCTTTAATTCTTTCTGTATTCTGCTTGAAAGTTATCAGGATAATCTGTACCTGAGTGGTATGGGGCCTGAAACTTGTGAAATTTGAAGAGATCTCTTTAAGACACAGAATGAAAAATTAGGTATTAAATGGAATATTTATTTTAAATGAGAAAAAAATCACAGACATTTATTAGCATCTTAAATATTGCAGATTTCTTTCTTTTCAGATTTCTTTAGACAGTTTGTCAGAAATACTTAGAAATACAGCCTGACTGCTCCCCACCGAATGCTCTACCACTCTAAAGGACTGGCAGATCTCAAAGGAGCCCATTCATGTAAGGGACTTAAATGTTTATGGTTCAGTAACTTCTTGGTGGAGCTGTGTCAGTGGAACTCCATGGGGGAGGTATCTCAAGGACATGAAGGCAGATCAAAGGTAAAAATAAGATGTGATTCTAAGTTAGACTTGAGCAAGAATAAAGGCAAGCCACCAAAAATACATATATGTGAAATGAAAGTAAAGATCTGAGTGAGGAAATCAGCAATGGTGTAAATGCAGGAATCATCATGCCTGAGATATAGACTATAGGATAACCAGAGTATTGGGGGAAACTATCTAAACACTCACTCATACCTTGAGTGTTATCCCACAGAAGTAAGGAGAAGGAAATGAAGACACACGTACCTAATGAGTCCTATGCCCTTGAGCCTCCAAGTTTACTTCTACACGTGGCTTTGAACCTGACATTACAAAACACAACAGTGCCTTAGTGGGTTGAACTCAGGCCAAAGAAACACAGGTGCAAAAGAGCACCTGCATACATTTTCCCTTCCCTGATCTGTTGTGCTTTCACATATGGAAAAGATTCTCTTTTGCTGTCCGAGATGTTAGAGACACCTTGGGGCCCATCCTAGAACTGTGACAGTTCCAGAATGCCTTTCTCCGACCAGGTAATTCCAGGCCTTGCCTTTGATGAAGTCAAATCTCTGGTATTAATCCAATAAAAGCTAGATTTCTGCCCTTGTAGATCAAGAGGAACTAAGAATATATAGAAATATTTTTGTTATTCTTTGAAATCCCATCTTTAAGAACCACTTAAATTTGATTCCACTGTGTCAAAGTTGGGATTACACAAAAATTGAGAGAGAGATACAATTCTTACTTGATTTATTTGGGGATCTGCATGAATATTATGTTTGCATATGTTCCTAAGTTAATTCAGATGTCAATATATTGAAAGCAAAGGACACACAGGTTTCAGTTTAAGTGTCTGGAAGGGTTTTGATCTTGATTGTATCTATTGTCTTCTAGTACATAGGTTATAAAAAAATAATGATAAGCATAATTTTTTCTTGAATTGAGGTTACTTTAAAGGAAATAATTAGACTTGTAAGCATTGATAAAATTCACATATTAAATATATTATGGTATATTTATTATGATAATTAATGATAGCAGTTATCATTTTGAACCATGTACATCTGTAAGTGCTGGTATGAAGTCATTTAATTGCTCCATCTGAGCCACAGAGCTATTAATTAGCTTGCCCAAAGTCAATAGGGCTATTTGGTTCCAGAGTGTTCTCTTAGCTTACCAGACTATAACAGTTCCATAAGATGGTATGTTATTCAGTCTTTACAAATTTTATTGTGGAAGTATATTTCTTGAAGTACAAATACATTAATAACATACATGAGATAACAAAGCAGACTAACATATAACTTAAGTAAAAATGCATTCTTGTTTATTTATGTTTAAATATGTGTGCATATATGTCAATTACATTTATAAAATGTTTGCTCTTCCCAGTGAGGTTAGCCTTCTTTTATACATATAAGTAATTTTCTCAAAATTTTAAGATTGATATAGTTATCTTGCCTCTTCCTTGAGTGAATTTCTTTTAAATAGCACATCTTCATTTCTTGGGTTATTTTTCATTGTTTTACTTGAATTTAGATAGTTTAAACTTTGTATGGATCTTCTATGCAAAATTGTTATGTGGCCTTTTTACATCATGACGCCCTACCTCCATTTCTTAGTTAGGTGGCTTCATTGAACTTCAGGGGACCAGCAGGCCTAGCTGTCCCAATTAGTCAGGACTGAGGAGAATCTTGAGTCATAGAACCGGCATTCTAAAACTAGAATGGTCATAAACAAACTAGGACAATTGATTGCCACAGTAATATATACTTGTAAACTAAATTTACTTACCTTAAAAAGATACCTGTAGTTCTGCATGAATGGAGAGAAATAAAGGCATGTATTGTGAGACAAAAAGGATAAAGAGATCAAGTGATAATATGAAGATGGATCATAGGGAGAAGTCGAAGACCTTACAAATATAAAAGTAGAAGATATTTGTATAAGCATGTATGTGCATACTAAAAGATGCACATTTGCACACATCTCTGTAGATCAAGAAATATTTATCGGGAGAGGAAGAGAAAAATAAGTTTGGTTTCAATCCTCACAATGACACTTACCAGCTATATGTAATTTGTGGCCATCAGGAATTTTTTCTGAGCCTTGACTTCCCTTCCTGTATAGTGGCTATAGAAACACCTTCCTCATAGGGTTGCAATAAATATTTAAAGTTTATATACCAGCTATTATGTAATTATAAAGTATAATATTTTAAAATTATTTATATGCATGTGTACACACACACACACACACACACACACACCACTTTATTTCAAACAATAATATGCCAAATCTAGTCCTATATTGCTGAGGTCATCAAAGCAAAGTCCATCCACAATAAATCTTCAGTGTTTTTCTCCCCTTACTTGGACTGCCATGAAACCCACCATATCAAGAAGGTATGGAACCATGAGAAAGGCCCACCCTTGGGTCTACTGAAGATCACCATTACTTCATGGTACGTGGTGCCCGGTGGCATATCAAGCCAGACCATCTTCTTGAAGTTCTCAGAACTTTGATGCTCACCAAAGTCCTCTCTGCTGACCTCTTCTAAAACACTGGACTCAAGCTGAGGGAGTAAGAGTTGAAACTTCATGTACAGCCAAGAGGCTGACACCCAGCTGAGCTCCTGCCCTCTCTGGGTACTCGGAGGCAAAGTGCACGGCTGTCTCTTGTGGTACCCTAAATCCCCATGCTCCTCTCTGGTTTCAGAGAGCCTTTTCCTTGCTTGCCCTCTCCCCTTCCAGAAGAGCCTTCAACACTTTTCCACCCAACTCTAAAAAAAACCAATCCTTATCCTTCATGACCAGGATTCTTAAAATTCTAAAGAAATAAAGGAAGTCCATAGTTCAAAAGCAAAATGTCTGATAGACTCCCATCAGGGGATTTTTATATTTCATAATTATATTTATATAATTATATATCTATATTATGCATAATTAAAATTGCATTTTGAGTTTGACAGTTCCTCCAAAAGTGACACATTAATTAATTTAATCACTGCTTTTAGTACTGTTATAAAATAGGTATTTAATAAAATTTTACTAGCTTTTTCTTTTTGACCCTTGGACACAATCCGGAACATTTCTGCTTCCTCTGAGAACTGACTAATGAGCAGATACTTAGGAGGGAAATAAAAATGTTCCCTACATATCTATTAATGTAAACAAGATTTTAGTCACCTTACTGGTACTGATAGCAATAATTAATGCAGCCACTTAAGATGGTGCTTTATTAAAGATACATTAATACTATTCAGATTTACCACCCATTCTAACATGTTGAATAAATTATTTTATTGTCTGAGAATCTGTTTAGTATAAAGGAGAGTATTGATTTCCTAATGTACTGTGATTCCCAAATAGTTGTGATATTAGAATTTGGAAGTATGAAAAAAATGCAGGGGAAAAAAAAAAAAAAACAAATCACAGGATCTAGAAAGTTTTAATGCAAATCCTAACTTGTTTTGAGATTCTGAGCCTGTTCATTTAGGTTTCCTAGCAAACACTTTTTCTTTTCTTTTCAATGTGTTATTCTGCAAGAACACAATCACAAAGTATGATAGGAGGCACATTGTAAGGATGAGGGCAAGTTCTCACTAAAATCAAAGCTTACAAATTGGGGAAAAGTTTTTCCAAGACAGCAGGCATAGACATATAGGAAGAAGGACACTGGAGAGTCATCCACCTACTATCCCTGCTCAGGACACTGACATCACCATTGCCTCCTTTATCCCTAGCAAATACTTGGTGCTCATCACAGGATGATATTGTACAAAGTTCCCAATACTTCATTTTCAAGAAATATGAAAAACTGCCTTAAAATAGGTGAAGAACATTTGTAACATCTGGGAAACTTTGGCAAGTTCTTTTCAGATCCAAAACAGCAATATTGTTGGGAATCTGTTAATACTGTCAGAGAAAAACATACAAAATTAATACTGTCTCAGTAGGTATAAATATCAGTAGATTTTAATCATTTTAAGCTAATTTTCTACCCCTGTAGTTCTCATCAATGAAAATAATAACTTAAAATTTACTGGAGATTAAGTTTTCATATTCCAGAAGAATGGTGGCTTCTTAAAAATTGAGATCAATTAGTGAGGCACAGATATTTATTAGGTCAACTTTTGTGAATATTAACAGTTATACACTATTTCTTGAAATCTCACTATGCTACTCTTTAAACATTTTAATTCCTTCATATTGCTTGGAACATAGTTGAGATCCCTCTTATGGCCAACATGGGAGGTAAAGCTACCAATGTTCATAACATGGGTCATATATCTGAGAGTTCAGCATATGATCTGAATTCACATTGTGACCCATATTATTATAATTTTTGGTACTGGGGATTGATCCCAGGGGTGCTTAACCACTCAGCCATATTCCCAGCCTGAGATAGGACCTTGCTTAGTTGCTGAAGCTGGTTTGAAATTGTGACCCTCCTCCTCAGCCTCCAGAGCCACTGGGATTACAGGCATGTACCACCATGC
This sequence comes from Sciurus vulgaris, assembly GCF_902686455.1. Taxonomy (NCBI): domain Eukaryota; kingdom Metazoa; phylum Chordata; class Mammalia; order Rodentia; family Sciuridae; genus Sciurus; species Sciurus vulgaris. The sequence continues at coordinate 44,691,550 of NC_136464.1, forward strand.
CCAGCTGTGACCCATTATTGATACGTCTTTAGCTTCTCTAAAACAGATGTTGCTAAGCATCTCTGAATTTAGGTTTTCTTTTAAAATGGCAATGATAAAATAGTAAATGAGATCAGGTAAAGTATGACAAATAGATAAACTCTAGTGGGTCCTCCAAACATTTTCAGTTTTTCCGGGAACATAATGGAATTGCCCTTTCTCAGCCACTTCTTGTTAGGTAAGATCATGTGTTTTATGGGTTTGAGCAATAAAACCCAGAGTGAAGTCACATTGTTAACTGTCAGAGGTTTTAAGGCAAGGGTGCACTTTGCTACATGCTTTTCTCTGCCCTGACTGGCAGTGCCTCACATGATGGCTGCTCAATCATCAAAGGACTCAGAGACCAGTGCAGAATAGAACATTCAGCTGCTCAAAAACAATGAAGCATGAGTGAGAACTGTACCAATTTATGTCTGAAACTGCTGAAAATTTGGATACTTGTTACTATTGAACAACCTGGCCCATGCACTAGTGCAAAGTGGTTAAAAAGTATATTATCTGTGGTTGCTATAGTTCCCGACACCATTACTTGCGACACCCTCCTCCTCCTCTGCATTAAGCCTGCTTTCTCTTTAACCTCCTTGTGCTTTTCTGTCTCCTTTGCTTCCTCTCCCTTCCACAGTCATAGTGGTGTTTTCCATTTTCTGGGAAATGATGGTGTTTTATACTTAAGGTTCTGGTGTTAGATTTTTTTCCTTACATTTTTAACTATCTAATTAGAACCCAGTTCTTACCCTCTTTAGCCTACACCAACATATCGTTTAGGTTAACTTTCTCTTCATGCCCCTTAAATATTCATCCATGCTTAGGAATTATTGGTCTGAAGTCTTGTGCAGTAAATCTTTGCCAATTTTTCCTGGAAAATCATTTCTCTCTGTCTTTTGTGTTACAGTGGCACCTCTTCCCCCATTTCTAAAGCCGGGATCCAAGGAGGTACTCGTCCTTCGTGTCTTTTCCTCACCTCATATCAAACCAGCCTAGTGTTTTGTTACTTCTATCTCCTGAATACACCTTTGTCAAATTGTTCCATGTATTCCATGCCTAGATAAGTCAAGCAGGCAATATGTCTTTCCTAATCGTGAAATAATTCCCTAATTAGTCTACACTTCTCTAGTCTTTGTATGAAAGTCAGAGATTTTTTTGTTTTGCTTTGTTTTTTGGTGGGGGGGCAGCTAACTAAAACTTAATCTGATTATTTCTCTCCACAGGCCCTCTCCTATCTTTCATGTGCCCCTGAACTTAACTCTTCCTGCAGGGTTCTACATTGCTCTAAATCTTGCCTTGTCTTCAGGTTCACTTACCCACTTGTTTGCAGCCTCACTGGCTTCCTCTCTCTTCCCTGAACTGCTGGCAGTGTTTCCTAAATTAAGAAATTCTGTGTTTGATAATTCCACTCTCTGGAATGCTGCCGTGCTCTCATTCTTCACATCACCAGGTGTGGGTTTAAACGTGTCCTCCTGAGGAAGATCTTACTAAACCATCTTAACAAGGGCAAAGCATACTGTTGGATATGGAAAATGAAAAACCTCAAAATAGCGAGGCCTGGGAAAAGGGAGTAAAAAAGAAAGCCATCTATTGAGAGCAGTACTCCTTTCCCAATACATTCCTTCCCAGTGAAAACACAGACCCTGGGGAGAAGGCACCCATCAACTCTAGAAAGACAGTCTCTGGGAAGAGGCCAAAGCATTAATCCTTCCCTAAACAAATCCTTTCTAGATGCCAACACTGACCCCAGGCCTCCATCTGGCCCAGTAAGATAAATCCCAGAGACTGACCACTGACCCCAGGCTCCTCCCATCTCATCCAATAAAAAGACCCCAAATTATTGAATGCCCTAACTGACATGCTCATTAATTAAGTCACTTCTCAGTGTAACCAATATAAATCCAGTCGCCTCCTTTGTTCAGTGGCTCATTTTCTACCAGGAAAGCGAGTCCATCAGAGGCATGAAACTCTGTTCCTAAATGAACAGTTGAGATGATCTGTGAAGTTTGTGTCCAGCCTGGTCCTTTTGTGCCAACATACACCATTCCTGCTCTGTCATTGCCACGTGTTCCTATCCTTCATGACACTTACTAACACACGCATATACACACAGATGTGATTATTTCTTTATTCACTTTATCTCAGAAACTTACTGTAAGCCATGCGGGTTGGGACCATTTCTATTTTATTAATTTCAAAGATCATCAAATTTTTGCAAAACATGAATTGCTTTGAACAGTTGAAGAATTCTTAAATTCTGTTCTTCAATATTACCTTTATTACCCATATCACAGCTTACCAGCTGTCTTACATGTATTATCATCACGTCAGAGTTATCCTGAGAAGCCACCCATGCATTCCAGCACAGAGACTGACATTAAAAGCACAATTTGAATTATAATTATAAAGAGAAAGTTCCAATTAAAAATTAATCTGGAGAATCTGAAACAGAAAAAAAAATATGTAAGCTGTCTTGAGTCATTCTCTAAAATTTAAATCTGAAAGCCTTTAAAAATGTAAGTATACTAGGATATAGATAGTGCAATATCACTGTCAAGTGTATTATGATTTTGGAGAATAGAAGTTATTGTCCAGTCCCCCTAGGGTCATCTTATTATTAGAGTTGGAAGGGACCTTAAGATGATTCTACATAAAGCATGAGAAGACTTTACTGTAAAATGCTAAGGGAATCATTTTATTTTTCTTACATGTAATAGTTTGCATATGCCCCAGTCCAGCAAGCCACCTCACCTGTTCTTCCAACAGCTTTTCCTTCATCTGCTCTTACCACCCTGAAGCCATCTACTACACTGAATAGAGAGTCATGTTTTTAAAGAAACTTTGAGCAGAAACTTCTTTTCCTTAAAACTCTGCAATGATGCTTCATTGCACTTCATATCCATCCTCCATATCATCTCTAAGCCCCTGAATTACCGTGTATGTGCCTGCCAGCTTGTACTTTCTCCCACTTGGAGGTCTCCTGCTTCTACCTGGATTGTCTCTACCTGGTCTCTGACTGTATGACTTATTTTCATTACTCTGTCCTAGGTTGACACAAATGGCATGTCCTCAGAACTGACTTTTCCAATTACCTTGCCTAAAATAGCTCTCCTGACTTCCATGCCAATCCACAAACTTTGTTTCCTTAGGTTTTCCAATCACAAGCCAAAATGGTAATATATGATTGCTGATTCATTCTCCTCTACGGATATCTAGCCCATGTCTGTTTTATTTGCTACTGTGTGTCTAGCTCTTAAAACTTGATTTCACACATAGTAAACACTCAATAAATGACTGTGGATGGAAGGGAGGGGAAGAAACAAATATAAAAATATGTTTGCATATAGGGGTGTATGTACAGAAATTTACTTCACCCTTTCAGTCTATCTAGTGACTCTACACAGGAAAAACTTGATCCTCTCAAGTTTGAGGATAGGGTTCATGAGCTCACAGAAGCCACTGCTCTGCCACCACAGTGAAAGCATCATGGTTAGTAAGCAGCACATATTGCTTCCATCATATCCTGCAGGCTCTGATACTTGATGGCTGGCTGCCTTACTTCCTACCCTCTCTGTAATCAGACTTCACCCAAAGGATAGGAGTACACACTGCAGCTTCATTTTGGAGAACAGTAAAAATTAATATCCTTTTATTAATGACAAATAGAATTCTAGGATCCAGCTCAGTGTCCCATGTGATTTTTTTTTTTTTTCCCAGAAAATTTTGAACCTCCTCGAATCCATCCTTGACTCCTAGGATGTTGAAATTATATGGCTCTGCAGCTTGCCGGAGGCCAAGAGTTTTCATGGATGGTTTGATTCTGGGAATTATCTGTCAAGTATTAAATAACGGACAGAAGATGCATCAGCTTTCTGAGTTGGAAAGTGACAGCAAAGTTGCCACTTGCCCCTGGGTATAAAGGAAATGAGAGGGAAATTGTTATAGCAGCATGGTGCTACTGAGCAAATATGTCTAATCTCTGGAAAATAGGAGGCCTTGAGGGAGGTTATAATAACATCGTCCTGCTTCTTGTAGCCTCCTCCACAACAAATAACTGCAATACAGAGGAGCAGAACAGAAGCTCCTGTTAATCAAACCAAACAGGCATGCCAAAGACTAACCCACAAATCCCCTCAAAGGAACACCATAAAACATTGTGCTAATTAGGATTCTGAGGATAGGAAGCAGCCATTACTTTCCCAGGAATATTGAAATGGGTTTCCTAAATTGGGCTGTTGAAAATTATATATGACATATTTTCTGAATATAAAAAGTAAAAAAGTTCATTATAAAAAGAACATATGAAAAATTGCAAAAATAAAAAAATACTTGCCATCTTACTAGGGAGAAAAAAAAAAAACTGTGTTTATATTTTAATGTTTCCTGCCAATGGTTTACATGAAGAACATTTTCTAAAGCAATCAATTTCTTTTAAAGCATGATATTTAATAGTTCAGTGCTAGCACGTACTACTCTTGGTTCATAACTTATCTATAACTGCTCTTCTAGGTATCTTTCCATTGTTCTTACTGTGTTTGTCTTTCTCATGCACAGAACAAAGATGGAAAAAAACACAAGATATATAAATTTATTTTTTACATTATGAAATTTTCACTTTTATTGTATATATTTAATTCAATATAATAGTAGGAATACTATTCAAAACTGTTTCCACTTTATAATGACAAAATTCTATTAAACCCTGTAAAGTGTCATGATTTAACCATTTGACTTCTGAAAGACAATATTCACATTCACACTGTGCAGAGAATTTTCCTGCTTAAGTCATTTGGCCATAATTCCTCTAATATATGACCCTCATTGAGGCTTCAGATTTTGTCATTTTGTTCTTTGCTGCATCCCCAGTTTTAAGAATGATACACAGCATATACTATAGAAGCAATTAACACTTGTCAAAATAACTAATTAACATTTGGATGTTCATTGTTATATGTGTAGGAACTTTTTGTTTAGGATAGTATACTTTTGTCATTAGTGTCGTAAACATTATTCCAATTTCATCATTTACATTACAATTTTTAAAATACCAAATTTAACATTTATTCCTGTCAGTTTGGTTTACTTTGGAGTTTTCATTTGCTTTGCTTCCATTCCTAAAAATTCCCTTCCTTATATTTCATCTAGGTTTTCCTTGTTTTGTGCATTGTTTTGTTTCACTCTTACCCTTTTATGTAACTATTTGATACACTATTATAATATACATTATGAGGTAGAGACTCCTGTTTCCTTTTTTTCAGGGTGGCCAATACACTAGTAACATTTTTAACAAGAAAATTAATTTGATTTAAAAATGCCTTTTAATTTCTACCAATTTTTTTGAGTATTCGAGCTGCTTTACTATTTATGTCTGACTCAATTCACTCTAATAAATGCAGCATATCTTGGGTTATATCCTAAGTTTTCCCTTAATCTCTCCATATGGTTTTCTTTTTCAAAATGGTTTTGAGTCTTTTTCATTCATGTATTTTTCAAAAATACTCCTAGTATGTCTTTTTTTCAATGGCATTATATGTATGAATGAAACTTGGGGACTTGACAAGTTTAAAATACGGGTTTTTCCATTAGGAGAAATACTAGTATTAAAATTTCGATACTGGTCTCCCATCCTTTGAATGAAGCAGTTGAAAATGAAACCGAGCTTTCTTTGCTAGAGCACTTTCGGAGGTTGGAGAACCCCTACCTAGGGATTTGGAGTGGGGCATGTGACATAGCTGATACCTCTTCAGCCTCTATCTCCTTCAGCATCCTTCCTACCCCTGGATCATCACACAGACTCTTTTTGGTCCCATTGTTCCTCCAAGTCATCCTTCTTGCCTCAGATGCCCCTAGGGGAAGGGGCTACACATCCTGACTGTGAAACAAGCACGTACCCCACCCTTGCCCCACCATGTCTCTTCAATCTACTTGTTTCAGGCATGTTCCTGCTGGAGTTTTCAATCTTTATTGTTACCAGGCTTGAACTTCAAAAGGATAGATGCCATCAGATCTACCAAAGCATCTCTGAATGCCCTGGCACTTTTGTCTCAATGTGAGAAGACATCATCCCTTCTTTGCCTGAAAAAAAAAAAAAAAAAAAAAATGGAACACAGAATTCTCGCAATTCGGTTAAAAGGAACTACAAAGTTCGTATTTTTATAGGTAGCATGGCTTTAACAACTTTCAGCATGTCCCTTTAGGTGATACAAGGATTATGATAGAAAGTAGAGACACAAAACTCAGTAGTTTTCACAACTTTTGGGCCATTGTCAAAGTTTGGAGAGAAAGAGCCTCATGCATTAAAGTCTATGTACATACACATATATAGTACTATATAGTGTATCTATCATATTAATTGTATAACATTATGCATTAAATATATGCAATATGACATATATCATATTGGCACATATTGGTATATGTGTGATTATATTTTGCATATGTTTGCATATACAAACATAATGTTTTATGTAAAAAAAAACTATGTAGACTGGAAAATCATTTAAAATAAGTAATTCTTGAAAAAGAAGAGCTTTGGTTCTATTCTTGTGAATAGTCCCATAACTCAAATTTTGTGTTTTCAATGCATTTTGCTTCATTTTATTTTTCCTGAAGTCATGTTTCATTCAATTTTATAGTAATAAGCAAAGAATTATTGAAAAATCATTTCCATATTTGTGATTTACATGCTAATTGTTTTTATTCATTTTTATTTCCTAAATTTATATTTTTACATTATCTTTTTGGAGAGCTATTAATTCCACTATTTTCCTTATTCTAAATATATAATTTTCTTTTTTAAATATCATTTTTCTTATTTGTAAGAATAGATTATACTATTTTCTCACTTTTTCTTTTGAGTCCTTAACACTTCATTATATTTTAAATGTTTTATTCATTTAAGACTGAGAATTTTTCCAGTTATAGCTTTGGGTGTTTTAAATATTTTCAGTATCTTTTTGGTTTTCAAATTTCCTTAACTGGATCATTTTTATAATTTTTTAATTTGTTCTAATTAGTTATACATGACAGTAAATGGGGTACAATTTCTCTTTTTTCTGATTGTACATATTGTAGACTCACATTGCTAATGCAATCACATATGTACATGGTAATAATGCGTGTTTAATTGTACTGTCTCCATATCTCCTCTCTTTCCATCAATCCCCTCTACCAAAAGTAACTCTATTCTTCCCTAGCACACCCTCTCTACCCCACCTTCCCCCACCACCTCACCCCTGCTTATTGTGAATTAGCAACTGAATATCAAAGAAAAAATTCATCTGGTTTTGGGGGATTGGTTTATTTTGCTTAGCATGATATTCTCCAACTCCATTCATTATTGGCAAATGCCATAATTTCATTCCTCTTTAAAGCTGAGTAGTATATATATATATATATATATATATATATATGTATATATATATATATATATATATATATATATATATATATATATACATACATACCACAATTTCTTTATCCATTCATCTGTTGAAGGGCAACTAGGTCAGTTCCATAGTTTATTGTGAATCGAGCTGCCATAAACATTGACATGATCATATCACTGTAGCATGCTGATTTTTAGTCCTTTGAGTAACTGGATCTTTCATTCTCCATTGGACATGTGTTATTTATAAAAGAACTATTTTTGTTTTAAAAAATATTGAACACTTTCCTATTTTAAAATTTTGAAAGAAAGATTGTATCTTGAGGTACAAATGCTGTTTTTTTAACTTCAGTACTACTAGATCATATATTTACATTGACAGTTCTTTTTAAACTAATTGTGTCTGATTTCAATTCTGCTTTCTTTGTATTATTTTGTTGTTATTGTTGTTGTTATTTGACTTTTTTAATTAAAAATCATAAATTAACATTGGGCAATGTTGTTTGATTCATTCTGTTATTTTTCCCTTCTCCCCCACCCCTCTTTTCCCTCTATACATTCCTTCCTTCCTCCATTCTTATCACCCTCCTTATCCCTAACCCTAAACCTAACCCTAACCCTAACCCTAACGCTAACCCCTCCTACCCCCCATTATATGTCCTCATCCGCTTATCAGCGAGATCATTCGTCCTTTAGTTTTTGAGATTGGCTTATCTCACTTAGCATGATATCCTCCAATTTCATCCATTTGCCTGCAAATGCCATAATTTTATCATTCTTCATGACAGAGTAATATTCCATTATATATATATATGCCACAGTTTCTTTATCCATTCATCAACTGAAGGGCATCTAGGTTGGTTCCACAATCTGGGAATGGTGAATTGAGCAGCTATGAACATTGATGTGGCTGTATCTCTGTAGTATGCTGATTTTAAGTCCTTTGGGTATAGGCCAAGGAGTGGGATAGTTGGGTCAAATGGTGGTTCCATTCCAAGCTTTCTGAGGAATCTCCACACTGCTTTCCAGAGTGGCTGCACTAATTTGCAACCCCACCAGCAATGTATGAGTGTACCCTTTTCCCCACATCCTCACCAACACCTATTGTTGCTTTCCAGAATTTATAAAGAACTCAAAAAACTCTACACCAAGAATACAAATAATCCAATCAACAAATGGGCTAAGGAAATGAACAGACACTTCACAGAAGAAGAACTACAAGCAATCAACAGATATATGAAAAAATGTTCAACATCTCTAATAATAAGAGAAATGCAAATCAAAACTACCCTAAGATTTCATCTGACCCCAATTAGAATGGCGATTATCTTTGTATTATTATTTTTTTTTTTTACTTTCTTCCATATTGTATTGTGGTCTTTTACTGACTGTTAGCCTTTGGCCTCAGCCTTTTATTTCATTTTTGAGTGTAAATGTTCTACTTACATAGAATAGCAGATAATTTCTAAGGTGAAACACTAAAGCAATTATTTTGAAAGACATTGTGACATCTGTTTATGCCCACAAATGTCTTCATGATGTTCCTACTGAGATATTTTATGATCTCTCTGCCTTGGGTAGGGAGAGGTTTCTCTAAGGTTTGTGTCTAACAGGAGTGGGTGGGAAAGCCAAAAGAATCTTCTTTATTTCTTCTATTGACTGCATGCTTGCACAAACAATCTTCTAATCCTAGACTTGTCAACTGATAGGCATAAACTTTATGCACATTTTGGGGATTTGACACCTTGAAGTGAATGGACAGGAAAGTACACTCACACATGCAGCAATATTTGGCATGTGGCAGCACATGACCTGAGGTCTGTTTATACCTTCTTCATGTGATGGAAACAATTGGGTATAGCCAAGGCCATGGGTGTGGTCTTTCTGACCTTCTTCCTGACACATTTGGGATAAGAAATACTGATTTGTTAACTACCTGATCATTGTATTTTGCTTGTGAGAATTTTAAATAGTTCACAAAATCTGGTTTTTGTAGTCCCATTCATTAGTTCTACAAGCTTCTCTCATTTCTATTACTTGTTATATCCAATCTGTCTCTGGTGAACTATGGTCAGGGTTATTCTTGCTTAGTCTGATAGAATCTACCCTGATGGATATATACTCTCAGAAATTACTCTTGAAAGAAAATGATGAAAAAGAGAAAATAAAGGTTAAGAATGTAAGAACTCTGGATTGAAATCTAATCTTAGAATTTTTTTCTATGTAATCTTGAGCAAGTTTTTAAAATTTCTGTGTCTTGATTTCATAATCTTCAAAACGGAGATGATATGAATATCTACCTCATAAGGTTATTATGAAGATAACAAGTTAATGTATGTAAAACATCTATGACAAGCTTATGCTCAATTATTTCTCATGGTTTGCTTTTATGCCAATGTCATATCTCTGAAGTTTCAAGGTTTATAGATTTTTTAAAATCTTTCTTTCTTCCTCATTTTTTTCAACACTGTTATTTGGGTATGTACTGAGAGGTATGAATTCAGTTGGGTATGCAGAGGTTTAAGGTTTTTATTTTTTTCCAACCATTCACATTAGCAAATATGATAGATTTTGATCACCAAAATCATAAAAAAAGTTACTCTGAAAATCAAAATATATACTGTGGGAGAATTTAATCTCTGTACATCCATACTTAGAAATATGCTAATGTCAAGAAAATATTAATGCATATCAAGATATAATAAAGGAGGGGGTATGAAAAATGGTGGAATGAGACAGACCTCATTACCCTATGTACATGTATGATTACATGAATGGTATGAATCTACATCATGTACAACCATAGAAATGAAATGATGCACCCCATTGGTGTACAATGAATCAAAATGCAGTCTGTAAAAAAATTAAGAGATAAATTTAAAAATAATAAAAAAGATATAATAAATACTGCCACATCCAGATAATAGACATTTAATAATCAATTGAATGATATGTTAAAAGGCCCTTTGAAAATAGGACTGTTTCATCCATGTAATTGCTTAGATAGCCATTGAATGTGATTAAAGATGATTTACCAAGGAAGGAAATTATAGAACATGTTTGAAGTTAATTAAGCAGGACAAAATATTATAAATACTAGATGACTCCAATTTTGTAAATGATAATATATAATATTTAATAAAATTGGAAGAAAATGTGGACAAATATTAGCAGTGACTATATCCTGATAACCATTTTTATTTTTCTTATGTATCTTATATGTAAGCATGTAATATTTTTCTAATTAGAAAACAAAATTAAGCTTCAATATAATTACATTCTAACCACAATGTTTCTATGCAAAGTGAATAAGAACCATCAAAAAACTCAAGAGATGCTGAATTGAATATGTTGGCCAATTCCAAAAAACAATTGAGTAAACATCTACAGCGAATTACCAAATGGTTAAACTCCTTGACCCAGTGATACTGTTTCTTGCAATGTGTAAACAGGAATTTGTTTAAAGGAATTAGCCTACTTCACAGTGATTTACAGATTTCTTCACAAACCTTATGAGATTATAGACCTTTGACCCACCAAAAAAATGCATGTACTAGCCAAGACAGAAGTATTACTTACAATTGCAAGTGTTTATAGGTCCTATGAAACTCATTTGTGTACCTGTAGTTTCTGTCCAAAAGAAAGGAAAAAGTAACATGTAGTATAGCATCAATTGCAGGTTACTTACAGTGTGAAAAAAATTGAAGCAATTTGAATGTCAAATAATGGAATGTCTAAGTAAGTGAAAATAGGAGAACAAACAAATTTATGTAGCCTTTAAATTGTGTGTAAAGACAATGTATCGTCATGGGATAACATGGCATGTTTTTTAAAATCATAACACAAAATAGAAGGAGAATAATGTAAAATATGCACATAGATGAGAGACAACATAGGACCCTTGACCTTTTGAGTTTGGCTAATTTTGCTTAACATAATGGCCTGAAGTTCCATGTATTTTCCTGCAAAAGACATAATTTCATTTTTCTTTATGACCAAATAAAACTCTATTGCATATATATACCACACATTTTTTATCCATTTGCCTGTTGATGGATACCTAGACTTATTCCATAAACATGAAAAATAAAGGTGGGAGGTGATCACATGAAAAGCAAAGGAGAATCAGAATAGAGGAAAGGGACTGGAGTAGGAGTTGGGTGGAAATGCTAGGGAGGATATTGGCCAAATTATATTATTATATTTTATGCATGTACATTATAATGCACCAGTAAAAATGTGAAGAAAAAAGGCACATGTGGAAAATAGAAGAAAATATGCAAAGACGACACAATTTCTTACCATTTTAGCATAATGGAATTAGTGGTTGATAACTTCATACTTTCAAAATCATCAATTTTAAAATGAGATGAAAAGGGTTTTTTTTGTTTTTGTTTTTGTTTTGTTTTTTTTTTTGTATGGGGATTGAACCCAGAGGTGCTCTACCACTGAATTTCATCCACAGCCCTTTTTCACTCTGAGACCAAGGTCTTGCTAAATTGCCCAGACTGGCCTCAAACTTATGATCCTCTGACTTTAGCCTCCCAGATGCTGGGATTATAGGTATACACCACTGTACTGGGCTCTGTATCTTCTTTTTCAGTGGAGACAGGAGTCACAGTAAAGTTGGAATCTATGGAATAAGCTCACATTCCCCTTTTTTGAACAAATCCTTTCTTGGATTTGGATCCAAGAAAGACAGCAAGTTCTTTTGTCTGTCAAACATTTTAAGTTTGAAAATATGATTGTATGTGTTTCCATATTTGACTCAATAGTTTCTTCTATATTTAGCTTAATATGAAATATTTAATGAAAATTGTCAATGAGAAAATAAGGAGAGGTTGAAAGATAATACTTTACACAAAATTTTTTATACTAAATATAGATTTGCATGAACTTTGTATCAAGTTGAAGAAGATGGCAAAAGTGGACATTAATGTGAGTTCAATAGGCAAAATTCAAACCAGCAGATAATGCTATGAAAATGATATGTTGAAAGAATTTAGTTTACAGAAAAGATGAAAAAACATTATGGAAACTATTTGCCTGATATTTTATTATATTTGTCACCATGGCTTTCATTTGATTTTTAATAAGTTAATATTTTACTTGAAGTCTTAACAAGCATTTTTTTTAAATTCATTATTTAAGGAACTATCATTTGGCTTTGTTCTTTTACATAAATGGATTATTTTTGCTTTCTCTTACAAAATAGAAATTACTGTGGTGAGAAACAATTTCAAGAAGGTTGAAAAGTCTGTTAACAATATAAGGAAAATTAGCAGGCCCCAGGCTATGTCTATTTATAAGAAGATATTGGCTATAGTCATGAACCTTATTATCATTTACATTTGAAACGTTCCTAATTTATCTCTCCACCAACACAACTAAAATGAGCAAAGCTATTCCCCCTGCCAAACAAAATCACACTGGTCTCTCATTTTAGCTGAAAATTCTGTTTAATAAAAGGAAAATAAGTGTTATGTACAATAAGAACACAACCTAAGGGAATCTAAATGTCTAGCTCTCACAAAAGCTACTGAGTGGGTACAATAGGGAAATCATAGTCAAAGTTTTGCTCCAAATACTGTAACTTACCTGATGAAGTAAAGATGGAAATGAATTAAGTGCACATCTTCTCAAACAATTCAGGTATGATGGAAGTAAATCTAGAAATGGTGAGGATCATATATGGAGAGTAGTTCCCATAGCCTTCATTACCTACAGAGTGGTAGCCACATTTTGAAGTAGATTTTTGGAACAAGATAAAGGAGATGCACATACATTGCTTGAAACAGATTTTTCATCAGAAGCACAAGAGATTATTTGGAATATTATGGGACATGCATGTAGTTTATTTCCCATAGCCTTTATATTCTTAGAGTAGTCACTGCCATTTTGAAATGGCTTTAGAAGATAAAGGTATATTCCTTGAAATAAAATTTTTATCAATGACAGAAATTTTCCCAGTAAATTTGTTAAAAATGAGATCTGAAATTTTATGCTGATCATTTTGTATATTTTTTGTGTTGCATTCTTGATTTATAATATGATCAGAAGTATATTAAGAATTAGAGAATTCATTTTTAGACAATGTGTACAATTATGTATTAGAAAAATAATAGTGATGTGAGGCATTTCCCTCCAGTTAATGTATTATGCATGGTGACCACTGGCAAGTGTGTACTGATTTTTAAGGTGAGGTTTTATGTTCTTCCACTTGTTTTCATTTTGAAAAAAATTCTCCAGACCTTTATTCATAAAAAATGTAAGTCAAATGCAGGCTGTGAAGGATAAGCCTTAACCACTGTACTTTCTTGCAATATGTATTTCCTATGAAAGTCTTCTGAATGCAAGCTCTCCCATGTCATTAAATTTACCATTCAGTGGGTGCTATGTGTTCTGTATAATTTAAGCCCTTAAATTTATTTCCAAAAACATGGCATCGACATAGTGTAGCATGCTGTTAGTGGTTCATCAAAACCTCTAAGTACATTAAAAACAAGTATAAAAAAGAGTGACCCATTTTTAATCTGCTTTTCCACATTACTAGATAGAGTCCTTATAAGTTTAGAAACACACACAACTGAAATTTACTGGCTTTGATTCAAGTATTTTAACATTTCACATTGTTTTATTGAAGACTAAGAAAGAATTCAGACTTTGGGATCTTGACCAAGACAAATTATATATGGAAGAATCAGTGCTTGCCAGGATGATATTGAAAGAGCATATTGATCTGTCAAAAACAACAATTACAATCAAAATTATACCAACAAGTAAACCCTGCATTTTTTTTTTTTTTGGTCTGTTGTGCCCCCAAAATTAGGATTATTTATGATCATAAATGGAAAAGTGTCTCCAGACAACCTATTCACTAATATTTGGAAAGGTTCTTTTAAAAAGTTTGTGATGCAAATAGTTCAGAATATCAATACTTTTTCATGAGAATCTACTGCTTTTAAAAAAGAGTACATCTTCAAGGTCTCATGCCTTCTTTGGAGAGCCCGTTGCTCTTTGATAAATATTGTTTCTTTAAAAAAAAAAAAAAAAAAAAAAAGCTGAGGGAATTGACTATATCCTCAGGCTTTGCAATTGGATATTTTCTTAGCCATACCTTGTTCTTCATTACCCATCTGAGGTACATTTACCTTAAGAATAATCACAAAACAATCCCATCTATTTCTCCATGAAAATTCAATGTACCAAGAAAAATGTCAATTTTTCTGTAGATTGATATACAGGTTCCAACTATTTCTGAGATTCGGTGAGATAAACTTAGAGCCATTAATCTTTTAAAGGGTGTGCTGAAATGATTGGCAAGTTGACCAGTAAAGTCTGGGTTAGGAAGACTGGATAACAACATATTCAATTTGGAAGGAAGTCAAAGATGAAATAGATCATCCACCTTATTTGACAGAAAAGGTCATGGAGTTACTTTTATGTATAGATAAGTTAGAAGCTTTCACGAAGACAACTTTCAATATAAAGATTTTCTAATTCATTTCCAACAATAAGAGGTTGTTTCTTATCACACAATTCTTTCATAGGCAACAATACACGTGCAATCAATACAGGTATTCATGACAAACAATCATCAAAGTACTAGAAGCTGCTCTCTATTTTATCAAGATGATATCTGGTCACCCTGCTGTTGTTCTTGCTGGGGTGTCTAACATTGACACTTGGTATTCCTTCTTCCCCCCACCCCCACCACATACTCTGTTCTTACTAGAGTTCAGTGGGCACCAGAAGTCAAACACAGTTGTGTAGGCATCGTGAGGAGAAGTTATGGTTAAATTTGTAAAGAATACATATGAGACCATTAGACACTATAGAGACAGCAATCATTTACACCTGTTACTTAATTTTCATTTCTGAGAGTATCTAGCAGAGATTGTATTCTAAGGTTTTGTGATTTTCCAACCCAGGGGTATTTCTGCTTGTCTAAGAAAGAGAAGGAAATGAAAAATGCCTATGTGATCATAAAATATTGCCAAGTTGTCTGATTGCTAAATGCTTTGATTTCACTGGCATTCTATGAGGCAATCAGCTTGCCAAATTAAGCAAAAATAAAACTACCAAAATAATTAAGCACTCAAATTTAATATACAGATATGTGTTTTTTTGTGTGTG
Source organism: Sciurus vulgaris (assembly GCF_902686455.1). NCBI lineage: Eukaryota > Metazoa > Chordata > Mammalia > Rodentia > Sciuridae > Sciurus > Sciurus vulgaris. Next base: position 44,707,097 of record NC_136464.1, read on the forward strand.
TGTGGTCACAGGAAACAGATTATTAAGAGAAAAATGTAGATCTTAAGGAAAGAATTTCTTCCTTTACCCTCAGTATTTCTTTAAAAGGGAAAGAAAGAAATGGAAGAGATAAAGCTTATTTAAAGCCTTCATTTTTCAGGGCATATTGGGATGCATTTAAAATTGAGAACAGCCCAGAAACCTTGTTGCTGGTCTTGCCTAGATGAGGACTGAATTTCTGGAGATGAGAGTACAAACACAGGGTAGATATGCTATTCATTGAAAACACTGTACTGAATTTATACAATTGAATAATAATAAAAAAGTATTCTTTATATATAAAATGTTTCCCAGATACCAAAAGGTCAAATAAAAATCCCACCCCTCCTGCTGTGTTCCTAGGAATACTACATTCTCGTTGAGAAATATTTCATAGCACTTATCTCAGGTTAACAGGGCTGGAATCATAAGGATCACTACCCCCCCCCACTCACATATACTTAGGGAGTAATGGTTTCTGATAGCACCATATGGCAGGATAGGTGTTGAACGATGGCTGCATACATTGAACACATTCTGGTGGAGACCTGGTTATTGGAAGCCTTACCCATGCTCGCCAGCGGCCCCCGTCAAGTCGTAGCTGCCATTCATTCCAGAAGCCAATGGGCATTTTGAAGTCTTGCCCTTCCATTCTCTTTTTGGTAGATCGGATATGTTGTCATGATCAAAACAGATTAATTTTGAATTCCTACATAGGCAGCACTCTTCCTGTTCCAGAAATCCTTGCTATTGCTACTTAGATATAATGTAAATCATTGGAGATGTGGTAAATTTACAAGTATTTAGTTTTTAACCTATAGCAAGATAGATATTGGGCCAGAGTGTGAACTATGGACTATTTATAAATAATTGGGAAGAAAACTTCATAATTCTCCAGCATCATTTCTACTATTTCTTATTAGCACAAAATTGGTCATATTTTGAACTACAGCATTCTACAATAGTCACTGGCAATTTAGAGTAATATATGCTTTATAAAAAAAGATAGGAAAATGGTTCAAAGTAAAAAATGGTGACATTGACCAACTATGAACATACAGCCTATTTAATTACAAATCTGCAAGCATCTATTCACATAATAAAGGCAAGGAAAAATGAAGCAAAATCAAGTGTCTTGTAGAAATAAGCACTTCTCTGTAGGCACATGAGCTTGAAGGGACAAAGTACTCATGGCTCCAGGACTATTCCACATTAAATTAGCTCTCAAAGTCTGATGTTATCGCACTTGTCAATTGATTCTGAAAGATGTGCATTTTTAAGCATGAACACTTTGTACAGGAGCTTCATAGTCCAAAAGGAGACAGATGACAACTGGAAGTAACCATTAACATTTGTCATTTGTGGAAGATTTTGTTGAGACTATTGTAGGCAGTTACTATACCTCTACACTTTACATCATATTGCCAGTGGACTGCCTGATATTCATGCTCCTTAGAATGCACAAGGATGTGGGTTATATTATAATCACATAGTATATGTTTCTACTTAATTTTTTTAAAATAAGGTATTGGATCAAGACTTAAGTCTCATTGACAATATTGTTTTTCCAGTGTAAACAATAAATTCAGTGCATCAGAGTACATAGCCTACTGATTAGGTGAATTCTGAATGGATCCTTTAGGTAAGGGACAGAGAATATTTTAGGAGGAAAAAAACAAAAAACCAAGAACAAGTTTAATCATCAAACTTGTGAGGCCTTCCAGTCCATTTGATATTTGTGATAAATTTCAACACAATACCATGTTGGATATTCAACTTTATGGGGGTTTTATATACCTATTAAGACCATCTTTCTAAAATTTTCCCAAATAATTTTTAAATAAGAACTTAAATGATCTAGACCTTAAATTTATGATTTTGAAAAATTCTGATAATTCCTCTATTTTCCAAACAACAAAACTTTAATGGGGCAACTAATAAAAGCCACATCACCTTCTGTTAATGTGTATTTCTACCAGTGTTTTCGACATTTGAGACCTTGACTTTCTATTAAGCAGTTTTGGTAATAAACATAGTGTTCTTTCTTTTGCCTAGATGGCTTTATGTCTATTATTAACAAATGTTCACAAAGAGCAATGTGCAATGTATTTTCAACAGAAACAAACTGAGACACGTATTGTATGTTTTCACTAATCGATTCACAGGTAGTTACATTTGCCTTTCCATGGAATGTGAGTCTTCTACAAAGAAATTTTAACCAAGGTTTTTCCAGACTGCAGTAAAAGAAATCTTTTATATACTTTCAAATACTGTGCCTTTTTATTTAAAACAGTGTAAACATAACAACTCAACACCACCAATAATTGGAAAAAGACTGGGTATGTGAACACTAATTTCCTTGAATGCCCCATGAAAGTAAGGGAAAATAAAGCAGACAAATCTTCAGGAGAGGTTTCAGTTCACCTTAGCAGTGGTAAAAATATTGCTTTATTCCAAATAAACATACAACACAATTTCCTGTTATTTTGGGGGCTTCTTGTGAACTGAATAGTCTGGGCTTTGTAATTTCAGAGATTTATTCTTTCCATATTAACCACTGAAACCAACGACTTGGTCCACAGATAGTAGACTTGCTATAAAATCAATAGCAATGAGGATGAAGAGAACGAAAATGGTAGCTGTCAATTTGATAGCTGGCTTGTGTAAATAATTTAGGTATGATTTAAAATAAACACACATCCTCCATTAATCACTTTGTGATACTGATATCATCAATAAGCCAATAGTTACTCCTTTCAAAAGTATTCACATCAGAAAATGGTCTAAACATTGTCAAGAGTTTATAGGACCCCACCATGCAAGTGACTTTAAGAACTCACTAACTGAATTTTATATTTAATGGATAAATTTCAAGTGAACAGATCTAGGAGGGAAATTTTTTTCTGAATATTAGATTCCCTGATGTTTCAGAACAAATTTTTAGCAAGCTTAATACACACACACACATGCACGCACATACGCACAATGAACACATGTGCACACAGCATATGTGCTGGAGGGAGCAAGCCCACACCTTGCACGCTCGCTCACACACGTGCACACAGGCGCGCACACACACACACAATGAGAAATGCTCTTTCAGAGCTTCTAAATCTCCAAGAAAAACATTTCTATTAGCATGATTTCAGTGACACGACATTGTGACTTGTTTTTTCTCTTTTTCTATAATAATTTCATACCTCCTTCTGAGATTCTGTGCTTTCAAATTTCAGAGGAGGATGGCACATGAGAGTAGCTAAGATTGCCCCAATTACTCCCTCTATCACCTCTCTTCCTTTCCCTTTCAGTCTTTGTGCCATTCTTCAACAAATCAAATACAAAACACTACTTTGCTTGATGTGACATAACCTGTGATGAGGGTGATCCGTGAATGGAAATTTAGGGGTTGGAATTGGCAAGCCAAATGGCAAGGGCCAACTGCTCACAGGCACATCCACCCTCAGGATACAGCTTCTCTCTTTGAAACCAGGTTAACTGCCAGTGTTTTTTCTCGAGGACACTAGCACTGTGGACTGAGGGTCTGAATTGCCCACATTTTCTAAAAGCCAAAGAGGACAGTGTTAGGACTAACTGAAATTGGATTCGGAATTCTACCCAAAAGCTTTAGTGGTAAGCTTTATCCCTCCTGAAACATTTCTTTCCCTTTAAAAAAATATTTTGTTAAAAAACACTATGATATGAGGGCGATAGACTATTTGGTTTCTTCTAAGTAGATGCTCTTAAATTAATGCATATAAATAATTTGTATTTAATTTCCTCTCTTTCCTGTTGAGCAAAGCATAGAATGCACAGATTCCTACGTCTCGAGTCACTTGGTCAATGCGGAGTCTCTTTGTGTTTCATTTCTTAAGACAAATTGTGCCTCGCGTTCTGATTTGGCCGTGGGACTCAGGGGGAGAAAGGCTGTGTTTTCACTTGCACTGTCCTCGGTCTCTACGCTGGCCAGTTCGTAGTCTTCTGACCGTCTGGCATCAGTCAGAATTCGGATTTGCTCCTGGACAGTCTCTAGCAATATTTTCACTTCTTGTTGTTCTGCTAAAAGACAATCGCTGACTGGAATACTCACGTTGACAATGTCAGCAGAGTAAGAGTTTTTGCACCATTTGATGCTTTTGACTTCAGAAATCCCTGGCATTTGCATGCAGGTTTCTTCTAGACCCACTGAAGGGATGATGGGCACAGAACTGGCCCTTGTGGATGAATATCCCACCAGGTCCTTTTGATCCAAGCTATTAAAATAGGGGTTTGTTTCTCTTGAAGGCAGTTGCATATTTATAGATGCATTTTGTTGGATTTTTAAACCATTGGATGAATACCTGGAAAAGAAACAAAGCATCATGCATCCTGCTTTCTGTGCATCTTTAGATCAATAGTCAATCCACAAAGAACTTTTCACATGCACCATCTCACTGAACTCTCACAGCAACCCCAGAGACGGATAATATGCTCCCAGTTAAACAGAGAAGTGAACTGAAGCTCAGATCGCTGAAGTGACTTGCCCAAGGTCACACAGAAAATAAGTGACAGACTGAGACTCAAACCCAGATCTTCTTACTTTAAGTCCAGGGGTCTTTCAACACACCACAGCTGTATAGGCAGGTGGGGTATAGTCTTCCTGACCTCTATCCTAGAATACAAAGTAAATGGGGATTGAGCAGGTAAGTGTGGCCTTTCCATAGTGACAAACAGGAAACCATAATGGCATTATCCTACTCCAACTCAACCACCCTTTCAGCCCTGGCTTAGTCCAGTAGATACGTTGTGGCCACCCTAGTTGGAGGCAAGGGGAAAGCCCAGTATCAAGCATAAGTACTGCAGTCCTGAGTTTAACTCTTTACCACTGTTTTAGGGTATATGAATTTAGTTACCAACAGCACATTCTTATAAGAACTGCCTTGCTAGCCCCTTGCTGAGTCTGAGGTTGGGAAGAGGAGCACACAGTTTCTTTGCCTGCCTGGGGATGAATATGAAGTGGCTTCAGAGGGGTTCCTACCAGTTGAGCAGCTTTCTGTGCCATTTCTGGACTCAAGTAAGGTAACTCTAAGGCAACGACTTGTCAAGAATGCCAGCATCTGACTAGATTCAGGACTGGTGGTTTTCTCCTCCTCTGAGCTCCCTAGTGCCAGAAAGTGGGACACATATTACAGATTTATAAAAAATGTGGTTTGGGAGATTGAACAGATATTGTTCTATTTCTTAGTTATCTTAAACATTAGACATGTTTGGTTATATTTAAGTGTTAATCTCCACATAATAGATTTCATTTCCTTTTCTTACATTGTAGTGTAAATAAAAATCATGTTTCTACAAGTAAAGCATAATTGCAAGGGAGCATGTTGCATATAAATAGATGTCTTTATTTTAAGGTCATGAGGGAGCAAATTCAAGGTATGCCTTTCTGCCAGACTGTAAGCAAAGTTACAGAACAGAATTAGGTCTTTGTAGTCCCATCTCTTCTTTCTGTGCATAGAATAGTCAGCAATCCCTAAGCCTTGATCTAATGTGTGAATACAAGAACAAATCTTCAAGTAAACCCTCCCTTCATATTCCAACTAATATTCATTTTCAAATATAATAACAATAGCTAACACTTGCATGGGGCTTTCACTTTCCTCAATAATTGAAAAAAGTTGTTTGATTTTATTTTTCTTAATTCTGAAATGGATAAGCAAACTATCCTAAAGGACACTCAAGTGACATGTCCCAAATTCTATCTTTAGTAAGAGACAGTAGAAAGAATTAGTCTTACTCTGATTGTTACTATCAGAGCTACAAACTGCTACTGAATGAGAATCCTGAGGTAAATCAGAACACCTTGCTTTGGTTATAGAATCTTTACTTAAATAAACTGCACAGCTATAGATAAGGAAATTCCTTGGGAGATCTTACTAACTTTCCCTTTAGTGTTATATGATTAAAAATCAGGTTGAAGGTTCTGATCCATGAATCTCAAGAGTAAGGGGACAGATCTCAGACTCTTGTATTTTGTCCTTGGAACCATCCTCTTATCAAATATGAATATATAGATCATCTGCCTACCTGATTCGCTAATGGAACAGAGCCAAGAAATACAACTAAGAAAACTGTTCTCTATGTCAGAATCAGCAGGTAGAATCTATTAAGTTGACAGTGATAGGTGCAAGTTCCTATGCATGGTTGTAAACACTATATTGTAGAGGATGTTTTAAACTCTTTTTTAACAAGTAAACAATGTGGCACATTTAATACAAAGGCAATTAGAACCAAACTTGAAACATTCTCCTAGTATACCTTAGACCTGAAGGAAGGACTCAGATGAGAAAGAGGAAATTCAGTTTACTATTATGTAGTTTCCCAAACCAGCTATTGGACATATGCCTGGCAATAACTGAAGCCTAAAATGTTACCATAACATGAAGATGGGCTTTAAACAATGAGCACTCTCTAAGATGTAATTTAATTTTGAATTAGACATGATTTCATGCCCCAATGCCATTATATGCACTGAGTCTCAGACAAAGGGCAGTCTCATTTTATTTTTCCCATCAATTAAAACAAGAAGGGGGCTGGGAGTGTGGATCAGTGATAAAACATGAGCTTGGTCTACACAAGCCATCAGAAAACAAAACAAAAACAACCAGTAATATTAACTTGAGGGACCATAGGGGCTGAGGTGCAGTGCTATGAGAGTCCCAGCACTGGTAAAGCCAGAAGTTTACGTGGGAGCTTAATTTCTAGAAGTGATTCTGACTTGGAAGACATTCAAGATCTATATTCTTTGAGAGTCAACTTTTTTGCTGGCTTGGTTCATAAGCCTGTTGCTTATTGCCTGTTATAAAAGTTTACACTGTCCTTCCTCATCCCTCACCAAAAAAATCACAGACACATTTTCTCTGTAAATATTAGTCAAAGCATGCTTCTGGAGAAGAGATTCCAAAAATTAGTTCCTTGGGTTGGTTCCCAGTAATTCAGGGGTCAGGTCAAGGAATCTATTTAAAGTCACTAGGTGACTTTAAGACCCAGTTGCAGAATAGTGTGGCATTAGAATGGATTGACTAAATTGAAGAAATCCACTTTTTCCCTGGAGCCATACGATCAGGTATTCTATTTACATATATGCCATGAATGTGACTTTCTTTACATACTTTTCCTGGTTTAGTCAGAAAGATTAGAATTCGATGTTCACTCATTGACTTGGGACTATGGATGCCACCTTGAGATAACTATTTAAACTCTACTATTTTTAGTATTCATTTATAAAATTCCCAAGGAATAACTGAAGTGTATTAAGCTCCTAGCTGGCTGTGGTATGAGCTCTGTATGTTGGATCCTACCTGCTTTTAAGATATTTATCTGACATCCATAAGTCTATTTCTTCTGGCCTATGAACATATTAGTTTGATTTGCCTGGCATAACCCAGTGCAAAGCTCCATGAGCCATTACCATGGGTATTTCAAATCATGGTTTCAATCAGGAAAAAGCGGCCTCAAGAATCTCCTCTTAACCTCCTCTCTTGCTCTCTGTTACATTAAGATAGGTGCTGGGTTCAAGCTGTGCTACAGTTTGTTCCAAGGAAAGAAGCCACATATCCTGGGAGCCTAACTAGCAGACCGTGACCACATGCTTGCTAAACAAGCAGCAGATGGTTGAGGGCTCTTACAAATTCATTCACATACCACCCACCCCACTCCATCCCAGACTCAGGCCAGATTTGAAGAGGGCCTTTAGCTGTGAAATTCTATTACCAATCCCATTTCCAGTCCAGAGAGAGAGAGAGTGTCAGTCCCCCTGGAGTAGAAAATAGCTGTTTTTAAGAACTGAGAATGAGATTGCTCCCCGAGATTCATTGTGCTGAGCACACAGTGACTTATACTTAGAACCACCATTTATCAACATTGGGTGCATATCACACACGGAAAAATACATGTGGCCAGACAGCTGGAGAGAATATTCTCAACCAACGGGGACTGAACCAAAACAAAATCACTACTACAAGTCTCCCAGGAGGTAAAAGACACAGCATTGCTTGAACATGCAGTGGGAATGTCTGAGCCCTGGAAGATAGGCAAATATATGGTCTGGGCCTGGCATAGGCTCAGAGCATCTTCACACCTGGACCATGTGGGGTGAAAGACAGTATGGTCTGAGTTTCCTATCCATTCCCCAAAATTTATGAAGTTGATTTTTCCCTTATCCATTTTCATTCTAACATTCACTTTAAGGGGGAAGAAAGTATATATGTGCATATACACACACACTTACATATTCCTAAAAGGCAGCATTACTGATTTATTAAAAGAGAGCAATTAGGAAACATTATCTTCTATAATTCATACTGAATTCAAGTCCCTCTTTTTGAGATAAGGCCAAGAAAAATGCATACTACTTCTTGAGTTGCATTATACATTTTGGACAACTAACTAGGCTGTTTATGTTGAATTTGCAACTGTCACCCTAAATCTGTACCAAATGCATTTTACAGTCCATTTGGAATTGCTTCAAAATTACAAAACTTAGCCACAGGCTATTTATGTCCTATCTTTTAGTCTTCTTAAAGAAATCTGTTGCTAAGTTTTGTCAGACAGGGCACCACTGTATCTACTGCATGCCTAAAAGGAAAGAGAAAGCTAAGGCTCGGTGCTAGACTTCCTACCTGATTTGATCTTCAGCTTAATCACCCTGGCCAAGGCAACAGAGAAACCTGGCCTGCGTCATTCAAGACAGACAAAAACTAAGTAGAAAAATTTAGAACCTGGCTTGAGTGAGGGAACTGATTCCTGCAATTTCTGGAGTAAATTCTGATTCCCTTGCTCTTGAAATTAATGACAACATTATGACAATGACTGTGACAATAAGCACCAGTACTACTTCTGTGAGTACTGTGTTTCAGATATAAGTTATTTATACACATTTAAGACAAAATTTTACAAGCCCCAGGAGGCTTAAGTTCAAATGAACCTCAAACTAGATGATAAAGTGTTCTCAAATTCACACAGCAGTAAGGGACAAGGATATGATTTGAACTCCAGGCAATTTAAACAAGGGCCTCCATGTTAGGTTTAATGGTTGATGCTAACTAGGTTTGTGATGGCTAAAATTCACTCCACTCACTATGCCTTGAGCCCCTTGAGGGTCTGTGTCCACCAGAGAAAGGGGCGCCTTTGGCACTGTAAGGAGCAGCAGCCAGGATGTCGAAAGCCCATCCTTCCATCCCTGTACCATGAATAATTAAGAGATATGAGTTCCATAGTTGTACTGTGACTTTATGTTCTTAACATTGACCTAAATTCTCCATTTAGGAATGCTAGATGAAAGATTGTAAATATTTTATATATTACATTTAAATGTTTATATTTATATACAATATAGGTATTGCTTAAGTTTTTATTCACAATAGTAGAAAATTAAGCAATGTTTTTCTAAATTACTGATGGATAAAGGGATATTTTAGTCCTCCTAAGAAATATCTCATTTTTATCAAACACAAATTTTCAGTTGTTTTAGCAACTATATGACATATTGCCCAGATACCTACACTGATTTTCTTCCTAATATTACACATTTTTTTAGTCTAACATTTCCCTTATACCTCTTTCCATCATAACTGTTCTTGTAAATTGGTTCAACCTTGTGGAACAAAGACAAAACTAAGCATAAATAGCCAGCTAATGATGAAATCAGTAACATGTAGCTCAAAACTATAGCACTCAAGACACCCTCCCTAAATTCCATTGCTTTTAAGACATACCCTTGGCAAGGTATTGTATCCTGGTCTGGGATCCTTGATTCTTCGAGTTGCTGATATGCTGGTCCCACAATTCCGCCCAGCCTACTTCGAGGTGAGGGGGGTGTCCTCCTGAAGGCATTCCTATGGAGCATCCCACTCCTTTGCCCTGGGCTACAGCAAGAGGAGAGACTCCTGCTGGATTGAAAGCGGGGAAAGAAACCAACAAACCAAAGAGATCATAGCAATAACTTCCAAGCAGGTGCTCAAACTTCTCAAACATTGCATGTGCACCCTGGTTTCCCAAAGTTCTAGGCCAGGCGCCATCCATGAGTACAGTAAATGCGCTTGGATGAGATCAGGAGTTGTCCAATTCATAGAAACTCAAAGACAAGTCCCTTTCTTTCTGACTTCCCACATTGGAACCCTACTGATGGAAATAATTGCTACTTTCCATCCAGAAATAAGAGGTGGGCTTAAATTCCCAAGGTTCTGATTCCTATCGACCTTGGTTATCTAAGACATAGTAGCTGTGTCTCTGATTGGAATAAAAGGAGGCCTTATTAGATAGAAGAATTAAACACAGGAACTTCAGAAAGGATTTATGAAGAAATATTCACTTGTAAGTGATAGAATAAACAAACCGGACTTTAATTGGCATTCTTTCCTTAACATCTATGTTAAATTCTCAGTTCAGTGTCCCAGATTTTTATCAATCTTGAACTATTTTTGCATTTCATTTGCGGCATATAGCCAAATAACCATGTTTATAACCATATAAGTGAAATAGATCAGAGGCCTGAACAATATGAAAATACCATATGTAGTTTACATTAAACAAAAGAACTAGATTGTATTAAAAAATTTCAATTGCTAGCCAGGCACAGTGGTATGCCTGAAATGCCAGCTACTTGGAAGACAGAGAGAATCACAAGTTTGAGGTCAACCTGAGCAACTTAGACCCTGTGTCAAAATACAATTTAAATAGGGCTGGAGATGTCACTTGCACGTCTAGCATGTGAGAGACCCTGGGTCCTTTCCTTAGTTCCCACCCCAAAAATAAAATTTGCTGATTTGGCTCATTACCTATTCCATGCAGATTCCCACCTTTATCCCCTGAATTGACCAAAGCATACAGTGGTGAGAACTTTGTTCATTTTTAGTCATTTCATGAGATGCTGATTTATGAGTTCAAATGTGTTCTGTCATGTTCAAATAAGTGAACTAATAATTGTGTGCATCCACATTACAACTGAAACATTACAACTGAAAATATCAGCATAACCACATTGACAAAGATAAAAAATATCCTCACAATTTCAATAAGTCTATCAAGTTGTAAAGGGGAGAGACTCTCCAAAGGAATTTCACCATATAGGTATATTATTTGGGTTGTCACTTTTCTCCCATCAATATTATGGTTATGTCCACTTGATGAATATAAAACAATTTTTTGGCATATATTGACATTTGAGTGCTAGCAACCACTCTTCTGGTTTTGGCAAGATAAGTGATCAAACTGTATAGAACTTCCTGAATTTATGCAGACATCAGATCATAACTGGCAACATTGTTACACTTTTACTGTGATATTTCTTGTATGCTGAGTGCTACATACATTTCTTGTATGCTGAGTGCAAGAAGGGGTGTCTAGTTAGGTCTCTAAGTCAGCAAGTTTAAGGAGTTCTCTAATAGGAACTATTGTTTCCCTCCCTCCCTACTTCTATCTACCATCCCCTGACAATCGAAGAGTCTGTCAGGTATAGGGATCTGGGTGCTAGAGTATGCTAAGTCTAGGTATAAATCTCAGGACTGTATATTACTAGAAGCATGATGCTGGGGTTGGTACTGGTACCAGATTTGGAGGTAAACAAATGCCACTTTAATTTCAGTAAACTGAGGTTTTACAATTTAAAAGGTATAGCTTTTGTATTTGAGAGGGGGGGACAAAAAAGAGACTATTGTCCCTACCACTACTAATGATGGTCTCTGCTAACAATGGGAAGCTTTTACTTTCCTGATTGAAGGGCCAAGGAGAGAGAGATGTAAGGATAAGGTCACCTGGCAGGGTCTGTAGCCCCAGAAGACAGAGGTTGCTGAGGCCACCAACCAGGAAAGGGCAGAGGTGCCTCCGCCTTCTCCAATTGAACCAACAGAAGCCAGGGGACAAAGCAGCCTGAAGCTCTCCTGCTACACAGGGAGAGGTAGAGACCAATGCATAGCGGTGGGAGCAGGGAGCAGCAAAAGGAAGGTATCAGTATCAAGCTTATTTTTTTTCCCATGGGATTAGTATAGAAGCTAAAAAAGGTAAAATATGTGAATCTTTAATGTGGATCCTGGAAAATATCAGGTGCTCAAAAGAAAGTTTTCCTACTGTTCCTCTGCCACCACTGGCAAAGAATCCTAATCATTGAAAGCCCTGGAGTCCTGTCAACATAGAAAAACCTATATATTTACTTTCTATGAGTAAGTTAGATTGCCAAAATGTGCAATAACGATGGCCTGGTAGATTTCTTTTTTAAACAGGTGGGATTTTTTTTTTTTGAACTAAACATTAGAAATAATGGCTTTGTTTCATAAATAAGTTATCCAAATGAGCCATATTTTTAGTGCGCAAAAAGAAATTAATTATTCATAGCTTGCCAAACTGTCACAACAGCAAAGTCTACCCATAGAAAACAGTAACCCATTTAGACTGCATAATAGACTGCATCTACTGGTCAATCAACTATTCAGGGCTTCTAACCCAGTGGCATTCAGGAAGTTATAGAGCAGTTTGTAGAATATATAAATCAGTGACCAGGTTATCAATCATGAAAATGTTTAAGTCTATTGCATGTTTTACAAAAAAAAAAACAAACTATGATATGTTAACTATAATTTACAAAGTTATAGAAGCACTTTATAAATCACCCCTTGTCTATCTATCAGGACACAATGTATGCCAACAGATACTGCAATGTCATTGAGCTGAACATAAAGGACAGTTTCTTAAAGATGTCCTTATTTAATTTGTGAGTGTCTCTTAAAAACCAGTGTAGAAGCCAAGTTTCAGAGGAAACAAAAAGAACCAGGGTACTTCAGCTCCAATATAGTAGCACTGAAGATTTTTAAAAATCTCAAATGATGACAATTCAGTACTACAGTGATATACTAAACTCCTTTACTTGACTGGATGGAATACTATTTTCACAGATGTTCTAATCGACCGGGAGAAATTCTGTTCAGGTGAAAATATCCACGTTCTACAAGGATGGGAATTTTGCACTTAAGTCTGTTAAAGTGAAATGCTCTTTCCACAGGGAAGTACTCTGTAAGTGCAACAAATCATAGAAACTAATATTTGAGTTTAAGATACTTAAACCCTTGGCATTTCAGTCTCTATCAAATGGAAGTAAAATTAATAATATGTTGAGAATTACTGTGAGAATGATTGAAAATTTCAACCTAAGTGTGGCCACAAACAGGAAAGTCCTTTCCATAAGATTCATTAAGAAGTGAAGGAAAAGATTGTTTCCTTTCATGAAGTGTGTTTCTGATGGGGTCATGTGCAAAGTGCTGCTGAGAGATGTGAAACCAAAAGATTGATAACATTTATCTGATTGCTAAGAATACCTTACTATTTACTCTTCACTTCAAAAACTTTCAATTTATTTCATTTTATTATATATAATATATAATTATATATGTTTGAATATATAATCTACAGTAGATGCTATAATCTATAGCAGTTACTATAGATTGAAAAATAAGCTTGAGTCTTTGGATAATTTGTGCAATTCCCAAAGATCGAAAAATGTCCATTTTGACACATATGAAAATACTATCTACTCTCACATTATTTCCAACAAACTTCACCACTTGGTTTGGAACAGATACCTTCCATTTTTTGGAGTACAAGAACCTCATGTATCAAGCACAAAAGAGTTAGAAGATGCTAAAGAACATGTTCAGCTTCAGAATGCCATGAAATATATTTTCCTTTCTTTCTTAAAGACCCAATTGCTGGGGTCAGCTTGCAAAAGAGTGCCACTTCATTGACTATAGAATGTCTTAGAGAAGGTTCGCCAGGATTTCCCCCTGGAAAACTTTCTTTTGTGAGGACCATGTTGGAACACATGAAGCGTCTCACACCAGCTGCCTAGGGGAGAATTAGACATTTGTTTTGCCAGTAGTGATGAGGCAGGCTAGGAAAACTCATGTTTTTAATAGTTTTTAAGAATGCAATTGTTCCATTCACTGGTCTATGCCTATAGCTCTGATGGGTGTTGTTAATGGTTCCTTCAGGGTCTTCTAGGGGCAATGTTGCCTGCTAGGGAAGTCAGTGTCTTTTGTTTATCTGCTGTGAGCTGCTTGAATATCTCCTCCATGGAGAACCATAGGAGAATCGAGAGAATCATCCCCACACCCATGTTCCATTCCTTGGCGTGTGTCCCCTATGTACACGATGTGAGCAAACCCACTCCCACCATGGTCAGCTACCTGTACCTGTGGTGTTTGACAGATTGGCTTCCTCTGTCAGGAGAAGGTACCTCAGGGAATGACTGGGGGCCACCAAAACTTGACTCCATCATTTTCTCCAGTGCAGTCACAGGATGCCTTTCCGCCTTTGAATACTGTAGGAAATCACAAGCAGAGTTGAACTGGAGGTACATTATGAGAAGAGGGCTGACAACCTGAGAGTTAGGCATCAAAAGTTACAGAACGCCGATTTTGCCTGGGTCCTAACCAGGCCATCGATAGTGACTCACGCATCCCATTTCTTATACACTGAATATGAACATAGACCCCTCGGTCTTCTCTGAGATTAGATAAGGGCCATTGAAGAACAATCCCGGATCGGTCGTCTTAATGCACTCCACATCCATGGCACATGGTGTCTGATAGCCAAAAGGCACAGACAAGTATATTTTATTTCATGCAGTTTACATAAAAATAAAATAGTTGGGCTACTAATAGAGATCTGATAGATACTGATGTTAGGAAACTTCTAACATTTTGAGAATTGTAGAGGACATTGATTCAGATACCTCTCCCTACCACATTCCACTGCTCTTTCACCATTACCAGATAATTACTATGTGTGAATTTCACTCTTTATGGTTCCTAACCCTTGGTTTTACCTTTGACTCCACCTCATGAGGCACAGGAATATGAAGAAGATGAGCTTTAAGATGTTTGAGTTTTTTTTAGGAATATTATTTCTGAACCAGAAGAAAAAAGTATCAGGAAAGGAGACTCGTACAGCTTGACCCATGTGCTACTGGTAGTAGCTTTCTGGAGTTTCATCCTTACAAAGAATTTAAGATCATGTATGATATAAGAATGATAAAGAATTAAGTAACCAGAAGAAAAATGAATCCAAGAGCACAGAGTGAGCTATATTTGATTATGAACTCATTGTAAGAATGGAGGTTTTAAGATTGAAACATGAAACTAATTTCAACATGGCTGGAAATTCAAACAAGAATGAATAGACCAGAGAAAAGAGAGATGCAAATTTTAAGAAAAGTAAACAACCTCTCTCCCCCAAAAATATCCTGGCTATAGTTGAGAACAGTGTTAGAATAAAATGTGAATGCTGGCTAATTTTATGGACCTATAAAATATATATGTACACATATTCGGAGATATAAAGAGAAATAAATTGAAACCCTAATTCAAAAACTAATAAAGAGGGTGTATGACAAAGAGAATGGTAAATTGGAAATAAAAATGCAGGGATAAGAGGAACTATCAATGATGACAATAGCTGGGGATAATTAGATTTGACTATTAAGAGATATTCGCACACTGACAATAAATTCAGTCACCTATGTGAAAGCACATTTGAAAGCAACAGTGGAAAAGAACAAATAGGATGAGTGATGACACCCCAAATTATAGAAAAGATAACTTATAAAGTAATAGTACCAAGTAAAATATAATGCCATGCCAAATTTGTTCTAAAAGAGACCAAGATGGATATTTCATTTTAATAGAAGGAAATATTTAGCATATTTATAATTTTTTTTTTATCTAAACAGCTTCAAAAATACAAAGTGAAATTAATGGCATTGCTTGAAGAACATGAGACACACTCAAACGAGTTGAGCACTTTAACTACCTGTTACAGAAACACAGGAAGCACCCAAGTCAGGAAAAATAGTTAAAGTATAAACATGCTGTTGCAACTATTATCCATGAAAGTAAATGTTTTCCACCTTTAAGAGCTACATGAAAACAAAATAATAATGAACATATTAGAAAAAATATTGGATATTGGGATAAAGGTGTTGGAGTAAAGATCTTCATTGTGAAAGGCTTTCTCAACTAGCCCTCAAATCAGAAACCATTACACTTTTGATATTTTGACTGCTCATGATGTACTTATAGGAAGGTATGCAACTGCACTCAGTAAGGGATGACAGAAATTGAAATTTCAAGAATATCTGCTAAAGTACACACTCTAATCCTAGCCACACAGGAGGCTGAGGCAGGAGGACTGCAAATATTAGGCCAGCCTAATATCCAGACCTTAGGAGACCCTGTCTCAAAATAAAACATAGAAAGGGCTGGGATATGGCTCAGTGGTAAAGTGCCCCTGGGTTCAATCTCCAGTACCGAAAAAGAAAACAGAGAGGGAGAGAGAGAACAAAAAGAATATCTGGGAAAGGCAGAATGGATAGTAAATTTTGGGGAAACAAATCAGCAATGTTTTTCAAAATTTTAAACACATGCACTCTGCAATCTAAAAGATTTCTTCTGGCAATTTTCTCAATGACATATATGGAAAAGTGTAATGTAATTCTTTAGGTATATCAGTAGTACAATTTTTAGTACCCAAAAAGAACATTATAAAGGAGAAACAAGAGTACTGTGGAGACATTGAAAAGATACAAATAAGGTACAGAAAAGTATACATATGAATCCATTTGTATAAGTAATGAAAATGCAATACATGGATATGCATTGTTGAATGTGTTAATGCACATTTAGCTTTGTGTTTATATGCATTTTATGAACATATACACATTTTTCTGTATGTGTTTTTCAATGCAACCACTCAGGTTGTGGATTTTTAAAAGCAAAATAAAGTGTTTACTATTAATTGAGTGATACCCTTAAAGAAAGCATAGTCACTACCTCATAATATAAGGTCAAAAATGGAGTACATGTATAACCGTGATCCCCTAAGACTGACAGCTGAAAAATGCCTATCACCTAGTGATACCATAACATAATAGTGCAAATATTACTCATGTTTACAGTGATGCTGGTGTGAACAAACCTGCACTGCCAGCTGTGTAAAAGTATAGAGTGTGCAAATTTTACATAATTGATAATAAAGACTGGTAGTGTTTAGATATTTGCTATACCATACTTTTTAATCATTATTTTGGAATGTAATCCATATATACATACACACACACATACGTACAAGTTTACTGTAAAACAGTATTTTATGCCTGCAGCAGCCACATAAGTCTTGTGTTTATCACACCTCTTGATTGTATCAAGATACCATGCCAAGTGATTGACCTAAACCAACTAGATTTGTGTTATTATACCCAAGGATATTTACATAATGATGAAATCACCTAATGCATTCCTCAGAAGGTGTCCCTATCACTGAGTGGCACATGACTGTATATAGTGAATACCTCTGGTGACTTGGGAAATGTCAAGGTTATCTTTTTAAGTTCACAGTTTTAAGTACAGGTTTCATTTTCAAGTACTTTCAAAATAAGCCACATAGTGGCAGTAATGACTACATCTTAAATGGAATCTGAATGCTACAAAAATGGACCTGTAGAAGCTGGCCAGGTTTTCTAAAACATAATAAATTGACACGGAATGAAAAGAATATATGGAGATAACTTGCAAAAGGTGATTGTTTTCAACAACCCCAAATAATGAAAATTTGATAATACCTCTTTGTGTACTTTGTTACTAATTAAAGTTGTGTCTTAAAAATTATCTGTGGGAAACGTCATATGAATAAATGTGTTTACTGAAGTGTAAACAGCATACTGAATTTTTTTATCTGACATCCAGGTTCTATAAAAGACCTATTAGAGTTGACTTACTTTTTCCCCAACTTCTACTTAATTGGTTTAGAAGATAAACCCAGATGTCACAGAAACAAGGAGGATGCTCTGAGTACATCCAGGGCAATGTAAGCAGGAAGGCTGCTCAGCCATTGCAGAGGTAGATCCTACAGCAACATCAGCCAAAAGACAGACTTTTCTAGAGAAATTGCTAAATCACTATGTCTGTAACCCACATCAAAAAGTCTAATTTGGTTTTTAGTCCCTTAGTTCAATGTCTGCTTTGAGTTCTGAGAGGGAGGACTTTATCCAGAATCTCAGGTGAAAGTCGTGAATAGAATCAACCTTTTACTTATTTTGCTTATTGATAAATATTTTCTAAAGCTTTTGTGGAATGCTTGGATTATTATACTACATAATTATTTTCACTTATGAAACAAATTTGTTTCAACATTTATTATCTTAGACTTTTTTCTTTCTCTTTTGGTACTTTATTTTAGTAACTGCATTTAACCTGAGATTCAGATTTAAATTGCTGGTATTCCTATCCAGGGTTGATTGAGATATGTGGGAATATTAAAGATATAATAATTTTGCAGTCCTCCAAGTTGACATTTCACGCATATTGGCTCAAAATGAACATTAGAGATAGCTTCTAATTTCAGCTCTGACAAGAGCTTTAAAGTCATCATTCCTGTGCAAGAATAATAGAAGAAAACAACTACAAAAGAAGTGAAAATTAATGACCATTCTTGTATACATCAGATACTTGAGTTGTAGGGTAGGTAAACCATTACCCTGAGTCTGGAAAGACGAGAGCTACAAAGATAGCCAAGAGCCAAGATAGGCTTACATTTACCTGTAGCAGAATCTACTGGAAACTAAATTGGTAGGAATGCTTAAGCAGTATTTGGGGGGAGGGGTCTTGAGATTAAACCCAGGGGTGCATAACCACTGGGCTACATCCTCAGCCATTTTTGAGGGAGGGTTTCACCTGGTTGCTGAGGCCTCGCCTTGAATTTGCAATCCTCTTGCCTCAGCCTCTGGAGTCACCAGGATTATAGGCATGTGCCACCACACCCAGTTTAATCAGTAATTTTGAGTTGCTGAAATCCATGTAGTCACAACAATTAGAGCTAGGATCATGTGGGGGCTGCTGTCTCATGGAAGGTACTCTTCTTTCATGGGATTTTACCTCTAGGAACTATACTACAATCTCACAGAAATCCAAAGGTTATCATATGCCTCTGCGATTAAAAGGGAAAGATAACCATTTTGAAACATACAGCATGCTCTATAACAACTGCCTGCATTTCAGTGGAAAATAAGAACTCGCCAAAGCCTATTTCACCTAAAGAAAGGGCATTTCCAACTCCACACCCCTGTCCCTGAAGGATCCATAGCATTCCTGTCTCACATAACAGTAGGAAAAGGCAAAGAAGCACTTGTGAAGGACAGGGCTCAGGAACACAAGCCCACTGAAAATATGAAATATAATAAGATCACAGAAGAGAGTTCCCTTCTACCATATCCACATGACTCCACTACAGTTGCAGAGGATTACAGCAGAAAAATTTGCAAGAGCACACTATTGTGTTCTTAAGGGAACCTAAACATCCAACAGAGATAAAAACCAAACAAGCAAAACAAACATCAGGGATTTGAAAGCCCCTGGCATCTATGGCTATAGTAAACATTAAGCCAAACCTAACATTAGCCAGATTAACATAAAACCTTACACGGAAGGTCTATTTACCTTAGTTCCTACTCCCAAATGTAGTTATGTTCATTCCACCTTTGAACAAAACATAAGGTATGCTAAAAGACGAGAGAAAACAATGGAAAAAAAAAAATACAGAACTCATATCAGAGAGATGTTGGTATGATCAAACAGGGGATTTAAGCATGAAAAATGTGGTAAGGACTTTACAGGAAGAAAACAGACAACATGGAAGAACAGATGGGCACCATAAGTATAGAAATGGAAACTTTAATCAGTAGTCAAAAGAAATTAGAGAAATAAAAAAAACACTGTAATAAGGGCTGGGGGTGTGGCTAAGTGGAAGAGTCCTTGCGTAGCATGCATGAGGCCCTGGATTCAATCCCAAGCACCACAGAAAACATTATAATGGAAAAAAGAAGCACCACTTGAGAGGATTATCAACAGAACCAAAGACAAAATACTCATACACACACAACAATATTCAAAACATATGACCTAAGCATGATTAAAATAACAGAAGAGAGAAAATGTAGCAGGAAAAAAAAAATTGAAATAATGATGATTGAATTTTTCAATTAATAATGAAAACCACACCACAGATCAAGGAAGTATATAGCATACTTAAACTACACAGGTTAAATCCCCAAAACCCAATATGATGACATATAATGTTTAAAAAACTGGGGGAATATAGTCTTACCTATAAAAGAAAAAGGTTAGGAAATACAGCAGGCTTCTAATTAGAAGCCAAGCAAACAATAAGGCAAAAGATTGAAACATGTAAAGAGGTAAAAGAAACAACAACAAAAAAAAAACTAGAATTTTCACAGACAATAAAACCAGGAAATTCGTCATAAGCAGACCTGTCCTGCAATAATTCTACAAGAAGTTCTTCAAAGAGAATGAAAATTATGTAGGTCAGTAACATAACTCTACAGAAAGGAAGAAAAAATGTCAGAAAAATAATAAATGAAAATAAATTTAAAAGTTTTCATTTTTCTTAATAGAAAAATATTCAAAATAGCAATAGCAATGTATTATGTGATTGTCACAAATTATTGACAAATTTCATAAAGTATTGGGAATATTTGTTAAAGTGTATATAGTAGTTATAAAGTAGTAAATTATTATTTTAAAGTGAACTTAGATATATTGTAAGTGTATTTTCAATTCTTGAGCAACCACTAAAAAGTAAAAAGTAAAATTGATATGATGAGAAGGGAGGAAAATGAATAATAGAATGATAAAAACAAAGTGTAAACATAGATTTTGTTTTAAAAAAAGGACATAATGTTTATGAGAAAAACTTTAAAGACACATGAGTAAAGTGGCCACCAGGCTAACACTGATCCTAAAGAAGCTGAAGTAGCTCTATTTCAAAACAAAATTTCAGGTAAAAGAAGGATTAAAGAAGTATCATTCATAAATGAAAAGGTGTCAATTCTCCAAGAACATAAAATACTTAGAACCTAACAAGAGAGCATCAAAAGGCATAAAGGAAAACTGAAAGAAAGATAAAGAGGTATCAAACTTCCATCTATCAGTAATTCACAGATCTGTCAGGCAGAATAATCAGTACAAATGTTATTGACCTGAACAGTATTTTCAATCAAGTTGATGTTTGTGGAATGTTACTTCCAATGCAGTAAATTACAAATGTTTCTCAAGCTAACATAGAACATGAACGAAGATAAAGTATGCCTTACAAAATTTAAAATGAATTTTAAAAGCATGTTTTCAGGGTACATTGGAAATAAGCTAGGGATTAGTACAGAAAATTAAATAATCCCCAACTATTTGGAGATTCAAGAATATACTTGTAAATAACAAAAGTGCCAAATAATAAGTCTTAACAGAAATTTAAAAATATATCTAAATAGAACTTACCAAAATTTGCATGAGGTAATACTAGCAGTGATTACAGAAAATTTTATAGCATTAAATCTTTATATTCAAAAAGATGAAAAAAAAGAAAGATCTAAAATCAATAATCTAAATTTCCACCTAAGCAAACTAGAAAACGAATAACAATTTAGACCTAAAACAAGCAGAAGAGAAAAATAGAGGAAAATCAACAAAAGAAAAATTGATTCTTTGAAAAGATCAATAGTGATCATTCTCTACTCAGACTAACTCAAGAGAAAAAGGGTTCAAATTACCATTAACAGGAAGAATAGTTGAAATGGACCAATTTATTAAAAGGCAGATACAAAATTTATATGAGGGAGTAGAGATAAGTGTAATAGTTCTAGATCTGTTAAAGAATTACAACTATTAACAATATTATTTGGAGTGCTGCCGGAAGGAATGCAGATTCTGACAAGGGAATCTGAGGTCTCACAAAGGTGAGATGGGAGTCAGGGGTCAGCTGCCCTAAGCAGCTTTGCAAATGATTGGAGTTTGTAAATCTGGAGGTAAAAGAACCACACACAAGCACTGTCCAACAAACTCATACAGCACAGAGGTACAGCACAGAGTCTGCTGAATATTTAGTCTGGAACTGAGCAATTAAATACATGGATGGCTCCAATCTTTCCCTAGTGGAGTGGGAATTTATAGATAAGCAATGAGTGGAGGCTAGGATGATCCTTGTAGCAATTGGTTAGCATTGTGGGGAGACATCAGCATGCACTCAGGTTTAACAAAATACAGAAATGATCACAAGATTTATAGAGGGTTTGTTTGTGAGAGACAGACAGATATTTAATCCAGAGAGCCCAGAAACAGACCTTTCCAATAGAAATGAGCTCTCCTGGCTCTGAGACCTTGTTTCCAGTAGCATTCTACAATGCTATTGGAGAAATATTTGAGTCTAAGATTGGAACAGGTAATATACCAAATAAGCCTGGAGCATCTTATAGTACTCAAGAACAATAAAAAATAACCTCAAAAACTGGTATGGCAATAACTTCTGATCCATTCTACTATGCACATATGTAACTGTATGACTGGTGGGATTCTACATCATGTATAGCCACAAAAATGAGAAATAATATATGATGTATCAAAGTGCATTCTGTCATGTTTAACTAATTAAAACAAATTTAAAAAATTAAACTGATATGGAATTAATAGCTTATACCAAAATGGGCAATTGAAAGATCTGTCAATAGTCGAAGCAAGAGTAACTTGAATACAAAATAAAGTTGTTATAAAATTCTTTGGATTATAAATCAAAGTATAAAGTAAGTATCCATGAGTTCATACTGATAACACAAATGATGGAATAAATTTAAAAGAGAGGGGAGAAGAAACAAGCCCTTTGGAGTATTATACAAATAATTTTTATAGATAGTCCATTTCAGGAAGAAAGATCATAATTCCTCATTCTTTAAATGTGGGCTATGCATAGTTACTTCCTTCCAAAGAATACTCTGCAAAGGCAGAAGAAATAACTATCCTTAGAGTGCAGAAACATGATAAATATTGCCTCTGGCAAATGATATGACAAATATCAATAGTGACAATCATATTGATGGTATAAACCTTTGATATATGATGAAATGACACCTGCTATCTTTCTCTGAAAAGCCTATAACCTCAATAAAATCATGAAAAAAACATTCATAGATTCTAATAGGGGAGCATCCTATAAAATATTTGACCAGTATTACTCAAAACTGGAACCAAAATAAAGAAAAGTTGATGCAGTCAAAAAGAGATAGAACTAAATGTAATAGCAGGTCCTGCATGGGACTAGAACAAAGGAAGCAATTAAATGGTAAAAATCTTTTTTTTTTTTTTTTTTTTTGTGGTGCTGGGGGGTAAAAATCTTAAGACATTTGAGTCCAATCATGGATTTTAGTTAGTAACCATTGATTTTGCCTAATTAAAACAAATGCACCATATTCATGTACAATGTTAATAATAGAAACTAAGTACAGAGTATTTGGGAACTCTTTGTAGTATCTTCTCCATTTTTCTGTAAATCAGAAACTACCTTGAAAATAAAATCTACATAACCCATTAAGGCCCAGGTTATCGATTCTGTGATTATTTCAACAAAATTGATGGAAGTGCATTAAAATAGGTTGGGAATCACAATCTAGAGCTTATATATTCTTTATGATTAAGAACAAAAAATATCCTATAAACAGGACATTAGGATAATATAGTATCTGTTATGGTTTCGATGTGAGGTATCTCCCATAAGCTTACTTGTGAGACAATGCAAGAAGGTTTGGAGGAGAATTGATTGGGTTATAGCATTAACCTAATCATCGAATTAATTCCTGATGGGATTAACTGAGTGGTAACTGGAGGCAGGTGGAGTGTGGCTGGAGGAAGTGGTTTGCTAGGGCCATGGCTATGGGGTATATATTTTGTATTTGGTGCATGGAGTCTCTTTCTCTGCGTCCTGATCTTGATGTAAGCTGCTTCCCTTCCACACACTGCCTCACCTCTAGCCCCAAGGAATGGAGTGGGCCTTCTATGGACTAGGACCTCTGAAACTGTGAGCCCTCAAACTTTTCCTCCTCTACAATTGCTCTGGTTTGGTCCTTTTAGTCACTGCAGCAAAAAAGCTGACAGTAGCTTTTACATGCACAAGCCATCCTATAAATAGGGCTTTGGGCAACTATGATATGTGGGACCTTGGAACAAAGCAGGAACACAAAATTTTATTTTTTAAAGCAAAAGACACACGGAATTTAGAGACTAAAGGCAGCATTTAGCCTCCCTTTAGTTTCCTGAGTAAGTCAGCTGTATGCTCTCAAGGCATATTTCCCAGTCAGCAAAACAGTTCATTTATTCCCCTTTCTTTACAAATAAGCTTAACTAATCAGGATCACAACCTTTGGACATTTAGGTTCTGAGCTGAAAGCATGTATTATAGTTTCATCCAAAATATGTGTAGTTCCATTCCTTGGAGGAATTACTGTCTGCACTATTTTATCCTCCAGATCATATGTGCAGTGAAGCTTAAGTGCTCAGGTCAGTTGGCTGTCTGACCCTCAATTTTAACATCCTAATACTGCAAAGTTAGGCAGTTGACCCCATGTTCTTTCTTTCACCCAGATCCAGATTTTTTTGCATACACATTTTAGTAATATCTCATTTGGCATAATACACAAAATGTCACTTTGTTAGTGAATAAGGAGATGTAACAATAGCCCATTCACCGGTCCTCTCTGCAAAATCTTAAGTGATTTCCTTTAAAACCTACAACCCCAAAAGTTCTGGCCAGCACTGTTATTTCTTGAGGAAGTCCTCATTCTACCTGGCCTCCCCGAAAACCTCACCTTGTGGAGGTGCTTCCTGGTGGTGCTGAGGCTGCCCACTGCTGCCTGCCCCTCCTGCCTTGCTTAAAACGCACTGTTGGTGGTGCACCAGAATCAATAGAACAGGCTCATGTTGACAGAAGAGCAATGACATTGTTGTTTCCAGGTCTGGCACAGGCACACAGTGGGAGTCAGAAGGTTAAGTGAAGTGGGGCCTGTGTTGGAAAGCAATGTTGACAGAGCTGATAATCACCTGTTCTGAAATCCTGGGCAATGAAGACAAGAGAGGGGACGTTTTGAAACAGTTTTAAGTGTATGTCACTCTGCATTGCTCCTAGCTCATCTCTGCCTATGTGTCAAGAAGTTCTTTATGGTCAGTCCAACTATGAGCCCAGAGGGTGGAAGAAAATTGAGTAGCTATGACATATTTTCAAGAGGAATTTGAGTTAGCTTATGAACACAATTAAAAGCAACTTGACCATTATTGCCATTTTGAGAATTTTTGCACTAATACCAGAATAGGAAGAACTCTAATAAATGCAATAAAACTGTAGCACATTTCCTCTAAAGCAAAATAGTGTAACTATAGACCTTCTCTAGGGACCAGGAGCAGCAGGCTCACCTTCTCCCTGTCCCCAACCAGGTGCCTCTTCAGCTAGTGGGACTGAGCATGTGCACTGTCTCTAAGATCTTGGCTATTCCATTGTCAGGTTGATTCCTCAGCCTGCCTGATATTTACTGTAGGCCTTGGCACACGTACAAGTCTATGTTTGCCTGTGAAATTATTCAATTAATGTCTGTCACAGAAACCAGTAAACTCCTTGAAAACAAAAACATTTCATGTGTTATGAGAATTCTGAGTCATGATAATTCATCATGCCCCTGGTCCTTACTAGGCACTGTCTGATAATAGTTATTTCATTTATATTTGAATGAATAGATGAATGCATTAGGTCAGTGAGTTAGAATTTAATATTTCAAACAAGAAATCAAGTTTTATATTAGAACTACTTAAAATTAACTTTAATTAATACTACAAGAAATTACCTCTTCTGACATTAGCTCTGCAGATAATTCGATAAATTTCAATTCACTCTCAGCAATCAATTCAAATGTCCAGGATGTTAGGTGGCATTCAGATATCCTTTGTTGAATTCAGAGTTTAATTTTCATTCTGTTAGCATACCCTGACTTAAAGTATAAATGTTTTAAAATAGTATGTACTTACATACTTGTCTACTACTAGCCTGTGAGCATCCTGAGGTCATCAATAACCTCTGTATTTTAATCTTTCCATATAGTACCCAACATAGAAAAGTATTCAATAAGCATTACTAAATAAATGTATGCCTCAAATTGTTAAGGTTGTGCTGGGCATTCTCATTATTCTTCAGTATGCAAGTATTAAGTTTTATCTTCTGATTCTTTCTCAGTGAATATGACCTTCTGTAAACAAACCTACCTACCTACTTTCCTTTCTCTTTCAGACAAAGGATTGAACACAGGGATACTTTACCACTGAACTACATCCCAGTCAATCACCATTGCACCAAGCTCTTTAAGATGGTTATTGGATCAAAAGGTAGGAAGGGCTATATAATTTTTCCCCTTACTTTGTGATTATTTTTTTCCTGCTTTTAAGAAAAGAACAGCTCTTTCTCACTCAGGGACCCAGTATATAAGGTTAGTTCATCTCTTTGGGTCACAGAGACTTTAGCTATAAATGAAGGTAGGGGCAAGATGTTTGTGAAGCACTGCCAGATTAATCTACCCTCATTCTTTGGTCAGAGTTAAGGGCTTCTAAATATCATGTTGCTTCACTTGACTAGGTGTTTCACATCTTGTTAAATGACTGTAAAGTGAAACCCTTCCCCATTAATGTTTAATGAAGTTAAGGGAATGCCAGAGACAGACAATTCATTTGTTAAACACTACCATTTGCAAAGAATTTTAAGTAGCTAACCTGGGCTTCAAGATAAAAGACAGATTTACCTGAACTGGTAATCAAGTAGGAAATTTTTTTTTCTGGGAAGGAAGATAGTGTAGCTGGACACCTGTCACCCTCCTTGTAGCAGAAATGAATGCTCAGCAAGAAGACTGGTGATAGACCTGGGTGTTCAGAATTTCCTACTGGAAATGGACAGTTCATTTGCAATTTGATTCTGGACTTCCTAGCCACTCTTGACTTTTTGGATAAGATAATTTTCTGTTAGAGAGTGGCCGTGCATTATAGGGGGTTTATCAGCAGCCCCGGTCTGTACCCACTAGTTTCCAGTAGTAGTCTTTTCCAAGGTGTTTACAGCCAAAGTATTTTCAGACTTTGCCAAATGTGCAGGAGTGGTAGGAACAAATTTCCCCTGTTGAGAGTTAATGAGTTTATAGATGTGGGTTTACCTTTAACCTACTCACTAGTTGTCTAATAGAAGTAACTTTCTAAGTTCTTAGTCCCATTTCTTCCTCCTAGGTAATATAAGAATTCATTGTGAGAAGGAAATGAGACAACCCATTTGTTATTTACTATGATAATATGTTTATGCGCAGCACATGTTATTTGCTGTTTTTATGATGACTATGTCATTTATCTTTTTGTTATTATTGACATGGGTATATCCTGATAGTTCTTGCCAGAAGAAAATGCATTTAAAAAATGCATTTTAAATTTCCTTTGATACACATCCAATATTCTTAGCCATATGTCACATGACTAACTGGTTTCCCTAAAACTACCAATAGTATGCTTCCTGGTATCCAACTGCACAAATTCCCTATGTACTTCTCTTTATATATTTTAAGGATAGCATTAAAGGAGAGTAAATGTTCTTAAAATTTTTGGTTCCTTTTTAACAGACTATTACTATCTATTCTCCATCACTATTTTGTCTCAAAACTTACAGCATGGAAAATTGCAGTCAAATTGATATTTGCTTCCTGTAATAAAATTGTGAGCAAAGGGTATCAGCATGTAATTCCACCAAAGACAAAATTTGACTAGAAATATGTGGACAGAGATTATACTTCACTCTCAAAGAAATGCAAATTTCAGAGAATGCCATTTCCTAGTATTAAATTAGCAAAGGAAATGTTGATAAAGATATAACAAAACCAGCAGTGACCCACATTGCCTTCAAGTACTGAAACTGACATATGCCTTTGGGAAAGCAACGTATTCATCACAAACTGGTCTTGTGAAAGGAACCTGCTCAGGTAGCCCTTGAGCCTATGCTGGCACTATGCAGAATTCAATAGCTTTGTACACATATCTCTTCAGTGCACCTTGCTCTCTCTCTTTGGCATCCTTAAATGTCTTCCCTCATACATATTTTCTGCCTGGACTCCTAATTAATGCTTAGCCATTCACCTTGATAATCTCTTGGAATGTGTACTCTTAGATGATCATGACCCTTCTCTGAGGCATAGAGGGGAATCAAAATATGCTACCCCAAAATATACTTCTTTGGAATATGGATTATTTCGGGTTAAGGTCATGGAGACCCAAAAATGTAATAAAAGCTCTCCAGACAGGCAAATGTTTTGTTTTTTTTTTTTTCTTTTGTAAAGGAAATTTCCATTTGCAGAAATGTGATTACTTAAACTTCATAAAAAATGCTTAATATATATTCCATATTTTTACTGGTCATCATCTCATAAATTGCGTCCCCCACCTGAAAGTTGGAAACCCCCCTTTTACTTTAGCCTAAGTTGATATATAAGCCTAAATTACAAATAACCCTTTGAGTTACTCATTTCTGAGTATTCTGTGTTACGCTTACAAGACACACATTAACACACCTGCTTTTCTCTTAATCTGCATTTTGCTATAGAGTTCACAGACGATCTAGAAAAATAGAATTTAAAAACATTTTTGTCTCCTGCCTTTTTCCTGGGCAACAATGATATGAATACAGAAAGACACCATTCCCACCCTGCTCTTGAGCCCTGAGGACATGATCTAGTGGAGACCCTTGTTGCACTGTGGGCTGGAGAGGAAAAGGAACTAAAATCGTATGTCCCCACCATCTTTCAAGTCTTGGAAACCTATAGTTAGCTACTCGTTTCTATCTTGTCATTCCAGTCAAAGAAGGGAAAGGAAGAGGGCACAAATGAAGATTTTAGCATTGCTGACGAGAACAAATAGAAAGGACCTGGATGTCGACCAGGATGGGGATGCATGAGGGTTGTGAAGCGGTCACTCTGAGGACCATTAATGAAATCATCCCAAATGAGTTTGTGGCAATCATGCAGCAGACAGAAGATGCTATCAGCACTTATTAGATAAAGAAGGTTCACAACCTCACTCTGAAATGCATAGCTACTGACAAAAACTCTCCTCTTGACCTCACTTGCTTCAACCAGGTCTCACCTTTACCCTGTAAAAACTGTACCCCTCAGCACAAGTACTTTCACCCCCCTACTTCTCCACCTGACCCTCAAAGACTCGAACAAACACTCACTTGGTTTCCAAAAGCTCAAGACCGCATTCCTAGGATGGCCACAGCCCCCACTTCAAGTGCTTGCCAGAAAACAAAGCAAAACCAATCTCAAGACCAGCACCTGATCATAGGCGCCAAGTTTTCTTTCTGAAACATTTACAAGACGGATTTATGATTATGAATGTGTGTGTCTCACACCTCAAGGGTATCTTTCACAAGGGCCTACAAAGCATTCCTTTGAAATGTCCTCATCAGGAAGGACAGGGGCTCTGCCCCCAAGTCTTCCTGGAAGCATGGTATCCTAACTTCAAAATTGCCAGCTAGCAGATGCAGCTGTTCAACTACAATTACATTGACCCACCCTTAGCACTTTGTCACTTCCCTGGCTCTGATTAAGCACTCACTTGTCCCCCTTTCTTCTTTCTCATTGTCCCTTTAAAAGACCAGATCATCTTATAGATATTGAAGTTGAATATGTGCAGCACGGGGCCCCTTCCCCATTTCTGTGGTACATTACTGATGAAAATCTGTCCCTAATCCTTCCACATGTGTCCAGATTTGCTTATCTTTGATGGGACCAGTTGCTAAGGAACTGAATCCCTCCATCACTGTGGCTGTTTAAGGTGCTGGGATTATACTCATTAAAAATCATTAGCAAAAGCATTATCTTAAAAGAACAATCCCTGCCCATTCCCACAAATAAAAGTTTAACAAAACTTTGTTGGGAAGCAATTTTGATTTATGAATTCCACATTAAGCCATCTAAGTACATCTGTTATGCACATCATAATGGTGACTTTTCGGTAATGATTTCTTAGAACCACAAGTAATGTATAAATTCTCAGCAATTTAAGCATTTGGAGGGGGCATGAATATGTCCTGGGTGATTGCCTATTTTACTCAAATCCTAGTTTTATAGTGTGGCCTTTGTTCCTTTGTTTC
Organism: Sciurus vulgaris; assembly: GCF_902686455.1. Classification (NCBI taxonomy): domain Eukaryota; kingdom Metazoa; phylum Chordata; class Mammalia; order Rodentia; family Sciuridae; genus Sciurus; species Sciurus vulgaris. Next base: position 44,737,184 of record NC_136464.1, read on the forward strand.
ATGCCTCATAATCCGGAATCACAATCTTAAGAGTGAACAAAGAATTGCTACCCCTAGGAAGAATATTTCAGTGTGTATTAGATACTATTCTCTTGTCTTTAACTTGGTGTTTTGCAATATATCTTAGAAAAGATTACGACGACTTTCCAAAACGGTAGAGGAAAAGTTTGCCTTTAACTTTGTTATGGTGTCTGTGTACGTCCTGGTGTTAGAAGAATTGACTGTAGGACTGAGTCTTACATTTCTCACTCCTCTGACTTCCTTGACTTGGAGCTGCTTGAACATAGCTGCACACGTTGGATTCCATGGCTTTATTCTCTCTCCCTCTTACTTCTTTGACTAGCTGGTGAACCTTTCATGCCCTTTGAAACCTTGCTGGAGTCTGACCCTGCTGTGGGGCAGCTACAGGTCTGCCCCACCCTCCTCTCCTCCAGCCTTGCTACAGCATCTACCATTGCAGAGCACACTCTTATATAGTTCTGGTGGTGGTTCTAGTTCCCACATGGCACCAAACCTTATTTCTGATACAAAAATAAGGATTCGGTTGTTTGATGGAACAAGCAACTGAAGCTCTTTTTGCTACTAGAGATTAATTTATATTACAGATAATAATCAAGGGCTAAGATTAACTTCTATTTCCTTCTTCTAATACATGCATGTACACATACCTACATGCATGCAAAACCATACATGCAGCATTGAAAGATGACTTAAGTCAAAAACTATAAAGTACTGAAAAAATAAGTATAATCATAGGCTCCCTTTTCCCTCTAGATGGGACTGCTGAGGTGGGTTGGAGGAAGAGATATACAGACACATGACTTACATTTTGCAGCTGGACGTGGCTTTTCACCAAGCTCTCTGACTTTGCCATTGTGCTGGATGCTTTGAGACTGTAGTTTTTACCATTTTGTGACTCTTTCAGCTGCTCTTGGATTTGTTTAGCTTGTTTCCTGCAGGTATAAATACATGTTATCAGTATTTGCTACATTTATTGTATCTTAATTTTTGATGTTCATTCATTTCCCCATGTCTTCATCATTTGCCAAAGCTAGATAAACTCAGTGAACAAAGGCAGCCCTGATCTTGTTTTCAACTCCACCAAGAAATACTTTCACTTCAGAGCAAACCTGGTATTATCCATGATCCTGGAATTCATAATCAATGGTGCTCTAAAACCAGACAGGAACATGCTGTGTTGTGCTGGCCTCCATGGATACAAGAGGTTCCTAATCCTCAATGCTCATTTATAAATAATTGGAAATGTTATGGATAAGTGACTAAAGGAAAGACTCTGGAGGCCACATATAATATTTTTACTAGATATGTTTATAATTATACAATCCTAATACATGCAGCTTATATGCATGATTTGCATACAAAAAATGTGTATTGTTCTGCCATTTATAGTTTAGAGACAGTTCATTTATTATTACCAACAGCCTAATGGTTAATTTTTAGGAGCTAATGATTTCATAGTAACGTGTCACACATCATTTTAACTGCTTTACAGGTCTCAATTCACTTTCCACAATAATTCTATGTGATGAGGTGAAAACACTATATCCACTTAACAGATGAGTAAACGAAGGCACAAACAAGTTAAATCATTTTCCCAGGGTCACAGAGAGCAAGTGATAGAGTATGGCTTTTGACAAAACCAGTCTGGCTGCAATTTGACACTCAGAATTAACCACGTGAAACAGTCAAAAGACTTGCATATCCTCAACTTCTAAGCATGGATGCTGATATTTCTGTAGGTTTTGGGACTGGGGACTAAAGGGATCCTGCATATACATGTGAAATGACTGTGGTTTAGGCAGTGTCTATTCCTGAAGAGTGGAACAAACTTTTGCCTGATTATCTGCGCTCTTCCAGGAGCTTTGTAGCAATTATTATCAGTGCCAGACTCAGTACCTATGAAAACAAATTTGCAGAATCATCTCCCTGAAGTTTGCCTCTCCCCTGAGTTCTCTGTTGAGACAGACATTGGTGGAACTCTTATCATGAGCATCTCAGACAGGCAACACTCTGAGAGCATGGGCTCTGCCACCACAGGAACTGGGATCAGAAGCTGAGCTCTTTTGTCCACCAGCTTGCTACCCTAATAATTCCCCAAATGTCTCCAAGCTTCACTTTCTTCGTGTGCATGTGGAGTTCACAAGGGCTACCGTTTCTTCCATGTATACAATGGCAGATGAATGTAAGAGGACATGCAAAGTGTTCATCTCTTTTCCTTTTCATTATGCAGTTAGCTCAGTCTTGTGGGCAGATGCTGTGGAGGAATGAGAAATTGCCCAGAGATAAAAGAATGTACTAACTGCATCTCTCACAAGTAAGTCACTGATATTTTCTAAAGAATTTGGAGGTTATGAGCATCATTTTCCCTTTGAATTTACACTGCCAGTGTGTTGGTATCTGTTTATATATTTCTTTTATCTTTTCAATTATTTGGGGGGCTTTTATCTCCATTTCTGGTTGTTTTAGTCCAGTTGTAATAATCTATCTGCAGCCTAACAGCCAATCTGCAGCCTATTGTTTAAAATAAGCTTATCAAATGAGCATTTAAGAAGCATACTGTGGCCACAAAGTCCTATCAGGGATTCGTTCAAGAAGCACAGGGGAAATCTGGAAGTGCCAGCCAAGTAAATCATCTAGCAGCATTAAAAGCCTGATGGCTTAAGGCAAGGACTCAGGTATTCTCCCAAGAATTAAGAAAGTAGAGACATTAACTTCTCAGTAATCCCATGATTTGGAGCCTGGGAAATGTAAATTTTAAAAAATTCCTTATAAAAAAACTGACCATATTTCATGGCTCCTCTACAATGTGCCTTCCTTTATCTCTTCTCACTCAAGTCCTGACTCAGTAGTTTTCCAAGATAAGTGGTCTTTCATTTCAGAGCCTGCATTTTCCTCCCCCCAATTCCTCCTTTCTCCACACAAAAGCACACACTTTCCCCCCACTTTCCTCTTCCCTTCAGAAAATGGGAAAAGAGGAAATAGCCAGCAGCTGAGTGCAATACCACTCGCTCTCTCATGACAATGGTTGCCCTGGGAAAGACGAGGTATGTGCCTTGTATCCTGGAATATTAACAGCCCAAGCAAAGTCGGTATTGAGGCTTTGCTAAGTTTCTCTGACCTGATGCATTAGAAAGAAATGAAACACCTGTTGGGTGACAAAAGACATCATAAGTCTGTTGATAGACATTACTTGTAATGTCACAGGGTGAATTCTTGAGGAAGCAGAATCTGGGGTGGAGATAGCATGCAGGACTCTGAGAAGCAGGGGTGTTGGTATGCACACCTGTGAGAGTGAAAAGAGGGGAAGGTGGCAGGATGTAAGGTAGTCTCTCTAGAGACCTCAACCAAACCCCAGGTAGCCGCGGAGTTGTCTTAGTCTTGCAGCCCCAATTTGGAGCAAAGGTGTGGTCTTCTGAGCCTCACGTTAACCTGTCATCAGAGGTGGGTTATCTCAGAATGAGGCATGTGAACAAGAAAGGCAACTCTTTGGTTATCTGCTGGTAACAGTGTCTGAGATCACAGCAGCACATGATGCAAAGTCTTACTGAGTAAGGTGGCAAGCTACAGAAAGAGGCATGTTGCTACCATCTGCACATTTTACTGGTAATACCTGTCATAATTTTTCCTACTGTTTTCCCAGTTTTGATTACTATCCATCCCAGGTTCTGCCTTCAGGAACCTTTCCTCTCCTATCCCAAATTTAAAGTTGATCATTTCCAGAGATATGGACTAAGGACTCCTATAGCTGACTTCATCCTTCTTATCTGAGTTAGTTGAAGTAAAGAGAAAACTCTTAAGAATGAGACAGACATCATTACCCTATGTACATATATGATTACACGAATGGTATGAATCTACATCGTGTACAATGATAGAAATGAAAAGTTGTACCCCATTTGTGTACAACGAATAAAAATGCAGTCTGTAAAAAAATAATTCATAGTTTCCATTTGAACCACAATGACCTACTTGAATTAATTAATAGCTGTAGTAACTACATATGGAAAATGGTCTCACTAGGAGTGATGAGAATTCACTCTTTTAGCATTGTGGCATTTGATTAATTCCATCAGAAAAATCCCCCCAATCCAAGAAGACATGCTGAATTTCTACCTCATTATGTTAGTTACCTTCAAACTTTCATCAGACATATTTTGATGTAATACTTCTTTGATGGAGTTGTGCTATGCCAAGGGCAACAAGAAATCAAGGAAAGGACTAGAGTGACAAAATCTAAGTGACTATGCAAGGTATAACACAAAGAACTATGAGAACATGAGCTTTGTGGTAAATCCCAACTCTCACTAGCCAGGATGCTACATCCAGTATACCAATGGACTTATTTGAGTACTAATAATAGGCCACTGAATCATGGAAGACTGGTGGGTCATAAGTTAGAGTCAAAATAAACTATCACATGTAAACAGCTGTATTTCGTGTATGAAAGCAAGGGGAGATCAAGGCAGTGGGGTACCTATTGTGTTATCCTGAAGGATTCTGAAATGGAAATAAAAATCCAAGAATTCACAAAGGAAGCCTGTGCCAGGGTTTTATAAAAATCAATATTATTTTGAGCAATGTAGACTAAGTGCTTGGGGTGGAGCATGGCATTTCTGTCAAAATTAACAGAAGACCGTGCCAGAAATTATAAGAGAAGGAAATATATCCTCCAGGTTTCTAATGAGAAGTGTCATTTCAGTTGGAAAGACATCAGTATTACTATTTATATTTTTTCAAAAAGTGTGCCCTTGGTGATTAGGCAGAAGGAAAATATTCCAGTGAGTGCTTTTTCCACCCTCTTGGTCCTCTGAGCTTTCCATGAAGAATCTGGCATTGAACAGTGTTTCCAATAAATATCCTGAACCCTTGCTGAGCCCAAGAAACAGATGACAGTCTCAGAAGGCGACTGAAGGCCCAGAGATTGAGACGGACAGCCCTGAAGACAGAAGTCCTCCAGTTATCCAGCTGTTCTCCATTCTTGTGATTACCATAATCAGTCTTTTACTTAGATGTGGTACAACTACAAATTATACTCTAAAAATAAGTGATTAACTGCTTCTTCATAGTAATTTGCTTATTGTTAAATACATAATTTCTTGCTCATATGCAGTTCTTTGCTAGGAGACCCCTCTAACACCCTGCTGGGAGTGATTATCCTTTGCAGGCTCCAGTATATGCTCTTAACTTTGTAGCAACCCAGCCTTTAAGTCCTGGAGTGAAAAACCATAGGTGTTAAAAATAGTGAGCCATCATGGAGTATTTAATATTTCAAACGGTGTGCTGTGACCTTTATAGCATTATCCCATTTAGTCCTTAACATAATTCTGAAGGTTGATGATGTTTTTGTTCATATTTTACCCCAAAGGAAACTGGGGCTAAGAAACATGGTGAAATTTGCCTAATAACATAACAAACAAGTCACAGCCTGAAGATGTAATTCCAGCTATGGCTGACTGTTGTGAAACCCTGACCACTACACCTTGTGGCCACCCTAGAGGGAAAAAAAGTGCTGGAGGCTTCACTAGAGAGGGCAATCCTAATTTGCTCTGAGCAGTTTCATTATTTGGGTGACTTTGTTAGACAACATGGTACAGTAATTTAAAGTGGATGTTAAATTACAACTGCTAAGATTGAGCCTGTAACTGCAGTTTCCTACCTTGTTTTGACAAGTTAATATTTAAAAATAAATTTCAGTATTATCTGCTACAGTTTGGATCTGAAATGTCTCCAAAGAAACCAGTAAAAGGTTGTCTCCCAGCTGGTGCTCTTGGGAAGGATGGAAGCCTTAAGAGGTGGGGCTTTGTGGAGAGTCTTAGGGTCATTGATGATACATGCCCTCAAAGAGGACAGTGGGACACTACCCCATCCTCCTCTTTCCACATTCAGCCATGAGGGAAACAGGCTTCCTCTGACACATGCTCCCTACCATGATGTGCTGCCTCAGAACAGGACCAGCAGCAATGGGCCAATTGATCATGGGTTGACATCTATAAAACTGTGAGCTAAAATAATTTTTCCTCTTTAGAAGGTGATTATATGGTGTATTTTGTTATGGTAACAGAAAACTGATTAATACATTATCTGGAAAATGAGGTAATAATGTACAACTCAGATTGTTTGACATTTGGGTGATAAAATGTGAAAAGCCCACTGTGCATGAAAAAGAGTTACAACTTCCTGAATTGGAAAGTTATAACTGTTCATATCCAAGATTTGCCTAGGAAATACCATAGGTGATAAAATATAGTATCCTGAATGAGGCCATGGAATAAGGAAAAAGATAATAGGTAAACAAACAAAAACCTAGGAATATCTGAAAGTACGGACTTTAGTTATATTCTGACAATATTATTGCATTAATTATGACAAGTGCACCATACATTAATATTATTAATAGTAGAAACTGGGTCTAGGCTTTATAGGAATTCTCTACTATTTTTATAGAAATCCTAAAAATTCAAACTACTCTGAAATAATTTAAAATATTTAAGTGATAATTGTTTTTCTTTCAATGCAGACATATAATTTTTCTAACATGCAGACAGATATAATTATAAATTATATCTGGAAATTGATCCATTTTTAGAAGAGAAAATGGTTAGAAAACTATAGGTACAATGAAAAGCAATTTCATGTTGGCTTGGATTCCAGATAAGCTGTAGGAGTAAAATCTGAGCCAACTTTTTAAGGCTTAATAATCCAAAGGGCTGATGTTTTTATCTGCATTTCTTATTTTAAGTTCAGATTACATCATTTCCATAAATAACTATCACAGTTAATTTGGAAAGAAGTAAATACACAAACACATTTGTGTGGATGTATTTTACTGTCCTTTATTAGTCAAAAACAAGTACCTTCATCTTCCCAAAGGTCAAGTGTCTTGGCAAGTGAACTTTAGGGAAAATTCCACATGTGCATTTCAACTGACATTTTTTAGAAATCTTCATATTTGCCTAAAATCTTTATGGGTATCAGGTAAAAACAGTATGAAAGAACAAGATTTTTTTTTTTCCTGTAGTTTCTTTCAGAAAAGGCTAGGTAATGGTTGATACTGTTTAGTTTCACAGCAGTGGCTCTCCTATTTAGAAGTCAGTTCTTCAGTGACAGGCAGACACTGAGCCTTTAGTGCAGGCAGGTAATCAACTGGTACAAATGATCACTATGTGCATCAAAGATGACACTCCCCATACAGACACACACACATAATTCACATGCCTGCACATGCTCCCTGCAGTCTACAAAGAGATCTGAGTCATTTGAAGATGGGTGATGGATCCATTTGCACAGGATCCCTCTGCTTGGAGCAGAGACTGAGAGCATAAAGAAAGACAAAGTGCTTTGAGAAGTAACCTTTTAACACTTGAGAGAAATGGTCTTACTTGCTTTTGAAGTAGAATGCTGCACAGAACATGCCCACGATGACAATTCCAAAGATGATACATGAAATTGACAGCACCTGCCTTTGATAAACTTCTTCACTCTCTGTGAATGTGAAAAAAAGAATTAGAATGGATGCTAGCAGGGCACAGCAGCAACAATCGCCATCTTTGTCCTTCCAAACTGGTAAGAGTCTTTCAAAGCCAACTTTTTTGTTCCTGTCATGAATAGGAAAAACATGAAGAAGTTATTATGATTCAGTTTCTTTGCCAAGTTTTACAAGATAACTGGTTGCTATTTTTTTCCCTGCATCTACATGGCTAAATCAGAACGCATATATAGATATCATAGTCATAAATCTCATTATCAAAATGCATTCTATGACTTTAGGACATATTAGAGATGTATGTTTTTGAAATTGTGGAAGGGTCCATAATACCTTGAGAAATAAATATATATCCACCTGAACTTTTCTGGTTCAGGGTTGGCTTCCAATTTATTTTTCATGACACTGATGTTCCTGTGTAGTTTTCTGATTCTGATTTGATTCTCCGGTGTCTGCCTCCCATTCATCTTTCTGCTACTATGATTGACATCACTCAGGAAAGAGATTTCCGTATGCAAGTGAGTAGTTTATTCATGTACTCTGTGACTTCCTCAATACCAATATTCTAGCATAATACAACTCAGCCTCTGATACCTAAGTAAGTTGTAGCTTGTTCTCACACAGAAAAATGACGTTTTAAAAAAACAGTTTTCAGCCATCATTATTTTATACTCCCTACTTCCTTTCAAAATTGTGTCTACTGAAACAGTTCTTCCGTCTCACCAAGAGTTTTGGATCCATGCAGACCCCAGCACTTTCTCTCTGTAATTATCCTCCTCTTCATTTCTTTCTTTGAACATCACAGAAACCATGGAACATGATTACAGTCATTCACTCACTTGCAAATACCCTCGACTCTATCCCTTTCCCATTTACACATTTGGCCAAATAGCCACATATGAACCCCAAAAATTGCCTTCACTCCTCTAACTTTAGCAGCTCAGAACTAGGTGATGGGGCAGATGAGTGTCAATGAAGGTTGGTGGTCACAGTGCTTAAGTATCCATCTGATAGTCACTGAAATCTCATCATTCTGCTTTACTAGTTTCCTGGTTATCGTCCATGACATCTCTACAATACTCAAACGCTGGACCCACCCTCCCTTCCATGCTCTCAGATCTTCTGTACATGTCATAAGGAATGTGAAGCCAGTGTAGAAGAGATACTCCAACTAACACAAAATACACAAAATTAACTGCATCTGTACCCATTTCTCTCTTTCTCTTTCAACATAAAGTACTAGTTCTCCTCAAACTACTCAAACTCCTCACCTTTGAAGATTATCGGAGGACAGATTGTCACCTATTTTTTTCCTTGAGAGTTACTGACTTAGTAGCTCTGGAGTGAGCAGAGAACATTGTATTTTTGAAAAGCGTGATTCTGATGATCTGGAAACACTCTGAGAACACTGAGGAGACTGAGTTCTCAGAGCATGGATCACCTATGCAGGAATTGCCAAGAGAGTGTGTTTTGTTATTAATGACAGCTATGACATTCATCTTTGACCTTGCAATATCCAAATAATTATTTAGGTAAACATTTTAGGTGTTTCTCCTTCAAATTAAAGTTATAAAATTATTCAGTTTGAGCAGATGCTATATTTTTAGGAAAGACTGATTTTGTTTCCATTTTTTCCCATCATATTGGGATCTTCTCAACTCTGAAAATTAAAGGGAAAGGAATATATCCAAACTGTGTAAGCATTGTGATACAAAAATATTTTAAAAATTATAGACAAATATCTCTTATTGGCATAGATTCAAAAATTCTTAACAAAAATTTAGGAAATTATATCCAGCTAGATATAAACAATTTAGTCCCTCATGATTAAGTAGAGTTTGTAGAAGGAATACAAGTTGGTTCAGTATTTTAAAATTATTACTTCTTACCATTTTATTAGCCTAAAATTTCTTCAATTGGAGGTTTATGAAAATCTTTAATAAAATCTAACATTCACTTCAGATTAATGCTCAAATGATAGACATCGAAGTGACTTGCTCGGTATGATAAAGAAGAGCTATAAAAGTATACCTAATTGTGAAAACTGAACATTCTGTCCTTAACATCAAGGACAAAGAATATCCACACTTAAAACTTCTATTCAAGAGGGTACTGGAGGGTTAGTCAAAGCAATAATAAAAGTAGAATTAAGAAAATTGAAGAAAAATTGTCTTTGCAAACAACATGATTATCTATGCAAAAAAGCTGATGGAATCTACAATATTGTTAGGAAGCTCACTGGGTACAAGGTTTCAGGATAGACAAGTAACACACTAAAATTGTATTTGTTTTGCAGCAATGAATTAGAAATGAAAACCAAAAAAATACTACAATAGCACCCAAACTACATAGTGATAAATTTGATAAAAACATACATAAAATCTGTTAGCTAAAAGGTTTGAAATATTACTCAGGAAATTAAAAAAAAAAATCTAAACAGAGTCATGTATCATGTTAATGGATTAAAAGGCTCAATATTAAGATACCAATTTTCTCCAAGGTGATGGATTGAGTACAATCCTATTAAAAATCTCAAAAGGCATTTTGTTGTTATTGTCATAGAAATTGTCCAGCTGATTCTAAGTATTATGTAGAAATAAAGATCTATGGTAGTTGGAACAGCTTTTCTGAAGAGAACAAAGTTATAGTACTTTATTATAAGACATGATAAAACTATGTAATCAAAGCAATATGATTTTGACCTAATTCTAGACAAAACAGTCCAGAAATTGTAAAAACACGTGGATTATTGACTTTTGACAGAGTTGCAAAACATTTTAATAGTGAAAGGATGTTTTTAAAACATGGCATTACAAGAACAGTAGAGCCATAGCCACAAAAATGGACATTAACCCTAACCTTTCATAAATATAAACTCAAAAACAACCTAAATGTAGATTTTTAACTATGACATAAGGAGAAAATCTTAGAAATTTGGGTTCAGAAATAATTTATTCCCTAACACACAAAAGATATAAACTATGATATGTTTATAAATCAATAATAGGAACTTCAACATCATTCATGTTTGTTCTTCAATGACTCCATTAACATGAAGGGCACAGTCTGAGATAAGTATTTGCAAAATACTCTGTCAACAATACAGTTGTATCTATAGGAATCTATTACTAAATAAGATTATAAGAAATCCAATTTAAAAATGAGATTTTTTTTTTCAATGTTTAACATGCTTTTATATCCTTTGGGCCAAATATGGTAAAGACTATGGGAAATAAGACAATCCTCTCCAAATGCACAACACATACCTACATAAGGACACAATTAAAATGTAGTATTACAGGAAAAGGATGACAGTAACTTCAGGTACCGAGACAAAAAATGAGAAGATTTGAATAGACACTTTCCCAAAGATATATGGATAGCAAATAAGTACGTAAAATGATACCCAAAGTAGTAATTATAGAGTTTCAAATTAAACCATATTGTTGTAGATAGGATCTCTATTAAAACAGCTAATATTAAAAGGCTCATCACACAGTGCTGACAAGGATATGGAACAATGAACACTCTAGAAGTCTCCTGTTCTTTTGATAGAAATGTAAAATGATGTATACCAATTTAAAAAATAGCTCTGCAGAATATAAAGATACCCCTAATGATTTAGTTATTACAGTCCTATGTATTTAACAATAATTTCATAATTATTATTATAGTTCATTATATTAGAAAGCATAATTATATACCCAAATGTTCATAAAAACTTTATGATAGCCAAAAACTGGGAATAAGCCAGTACATATTAAAAGAGTAGTGGATTAACAAATTGTGGTATATCCATATAATGAAAGATTGCTCACCAATTAAAAGGAACAAAACATTGATATAAGCAACAATACAGATGAATCTCAGGATAATTATGCTAAGTGAAATAACTGGGCAAAAGCAGTTCCATGTTGGATAAATCCTATAACACAAAATTGTAAAAAGTAGAAACTACTCTATGAACAAAGTTTGGATGTCAATATCTGGGGTCAGGAGGGAAAGGTGGGGTAGATATAATAAAGTGACAGGAGGAAGCTTTGGAGATATATGTTCAGTGTCTTAATTATTGTGTTAGTCTCAGGGTTAATGGTTATGCCAGATTGTACCACATAACATATTTTAAATAAGTGGTTTATTTTGTTAGAGTTGCAAACATATTAATCCTAGAGAACAAATGAATATAGAGAATGTGGAATATGAAATGATGCATAACCTTTTATCTTTTAGTCTCTTTTTATACCTAGTCTCCATGAAGCAATGTGAACTTTTTAATACATTAAACTATTATATATGTATATACATGTATTCATGAATGTATATTCTCTTTTTAAAGATTGGTAATGGCTCCACATTATAACACTACCCACCTTTTTCTTTTTTTCCTAACATGCCTAATATTTTTTGGGGGGATTATTATTCTCAATGCCACTAGTCCTTTGACCCCACATTAAATGTCATCAGCCTCCAAATTATAGTAAGCTCCACCATTTCAAGGGACTTCATTTTTCACTGATTATAGTTAATTGGCTTGCCACTGTTTTCCCAGCACCTAGTACAAAACTTGTCATATGACTGGCATGCTAAAACTTGTTACCTAAGTCAGATATTTAATGCTTTCACAGGGATTCTCTGATTAAAGTAGTGCGAGTTAGATCAATTCTCACCCTAAGTGTTTGAAGTTTAGAATCTGCCTTTTCCACCATGTACTCCCAGACTGCAAACAGATCCTCCATTCTGAATTGAGTACCTGCCACTGACCCTGCCCATTCTTAACTCCAATCCCGGTTCTTCCTTTGGGGGTCTTTCCTACCCAACCTTGGCCTCCTCACAGTGACTCTGTGCTCCCAAAGTCCTCTTCACATGACGGAGCTCCATAAAGAAAATGGTGAAATCATTTGTCTGGATGTTTCAGTGGATACTGGAGCGTGATCTACTGAAAGCAGTTATTCTCACTGTCCATGTTCATCTTGGATGGGCATACTGCTCTCAACATACTGCAGGCCTGCACTGATGTGCTTGCAGGTTTTATGTTTTGGCCTGGCTTTATTTGGTGCTGATGCCAACCCACAGCCAGAAAACCAGGTTATAGGCTGGCTCATGGACACAGAATTCCCCATACCATGACTTTTTGAGGTTCTTCCAAAATGTACCCAGATGCTTCGAGAGTCAGTTGAAAAGAGGCAAGTATTTGTGATGATCCTCTACCAGCAAACTGGACTGCAGCATGTCATCATGAATTAGGCAAATGGGTACCAGACCTAGAAAACCTGGGTCAAAACCTACAGAGTCAAATTCCAGGAACCATGTACTATAGCCTCTCTTTAAATAAGACTGCACATTTTCTAGTTCTTTATCCCGTTGAAGTGTATTGCAAACTAATGTTTTCGAAATGTTCTCTCTTCTCTCTCCTTAGGTTTACTCCATGTTTTCTGATATTCCAGCCAGAATAAATACACTGAAAATACAAAAAGTCCAATAGAACTACAACATTATCCACATTTCCCAGTAAGAGAAGAGAGGTGATCATGGGGCCACAGCAGCAGCCCTGCGTGAACATTTTAAATTTGGAAAGAGTCACATCACAGGCTTACCAAATATGTCATCAAGACTTTGTCTGAGCACACTGCCATCTTATAAAATGTCCTCCTTTCTACTTCACATGTGTAAGTTCATTAAATTTTGCAACTGAACTTGGAATCAAATAGCTGCGACAATTCACAAGCTTTCATTTTATTTAATTGTTGTGAGTTGAAGACTAGAGTGGAACAAACATGAATTGCACATGACAATTCTCCACCCTGTTTCTACCAATAAAAAGGATTTTGAAGATGACAATAATATCCATTAAAATAAGATAAAACAAAAATAAGACTATTCCCACTAAAATGAATGATTAATTTCCATGTAAAATCTATGTGGTATGTTTCTTTCTTTTTAAAGCTAGTCAAAAGCAACCTGGGGAAATGCAAAAAAAAAAAAAAAAAAAAAAAAAAAAAAATCAATTCTGAGTTTAAATCAAGAGTGAAATTAAAAGCACAAGGACTGCAAGTGAATTTACAGACCCAGGTGTAGCTAAGGTGATGGACTATCAATGCCTTTGATTCATGAAGTGTTACCTAAGAACTCAAAGACAACAAAGGGCCAGGAGTCTGGCAGTATTGTACTTCACTTCAATTTTGGCCAGTTTTTAAAAATTATTTTGAATTACTTGGGTTTGCATAGGCCCTTGCATAAACAAGGCAAATCTTCTAAGTTTCCCAGGATGGCCTGAAACTTGTGATCCTCCCAACTTAGCCCCCCAAGTATCTCTGATTACAGGTGAGCATCACAGAGCCCTTTGACCACTTCTCACATGAATAGCATAGCACATTGCTTTATCTTTAGAGCCTCAATTTTCTTATCTGATTAAAGCAAAGTTACACACACACACACACACATACACATACATGAGAATTATCTAAAAGTATGTATACAGAAGTCTTTTAAGAAATTCTAGTTCTCTTTAAAAACAAAACTTTGTCCTCCTTAAACCTGTAATATTTGACTTATAAAAAATACTCGCTAAATACATGATGGATGAAATCTTGTATGCAAGATCCACCTATCCTTTTGAGCATTTTGGTTTATTTTAGTAATGATTTCTAAGATATCACCATAAGATTTACCATAATTTACTGGGATTTGGGTCAAAGAAGAGCTTAACAGTAAAAGAAAATGGCTAGTGAGCTTGTTTATGACCAAGTGAAAAGTCTATGAATCCTAATCCTATAACAGAAAATGTAAGGAATTTAGAATCAGGGAGACCTAAATTCAAATTTGAGTTTGCCATTTCTTAGCACTTACAATTCTGTCAAGTCATTTAACTTCTTGGCACTTTAATTTGTCATTTATCAAATAGAAATGCTAATATCTTTGTTTAAGGACCTCTGGTATTCCTCATCATAGCAGTACACTGATTAACCTGTAGAAGTTGCTTAATAAATACTTTTTCTTTAGAAAACTTCTAGAACATAGAAGGAGGTACAATCTAGTGTTTCTCAAAGATAATAGCCAACACCACCTAAAAAATGTGAAGCTTTACTAAGAAGGCTAACAGAAAAATTTAGTGAAAACAGAAGCTTCAGTTTACAGGACAAATAACCACAAAAGTGAAGCTTTCGGGAAATATTCCCAGTCTTCCTGGGACAATAGGCATTGGTTAGTTGTATAGTAGACAAACTCTTTCCTATAGAGGCCCACCCATTCAACCTGGCCTAAGTTCTGCTGATGTTGTCTGACCTCAGGAAGGGGGCAATTTCTCTTATTTGAAGCTCCAGGGACAAGGTCATTATTACTTTCTCTAAACATAAGTATCCAGAAGATATTAAATGATCACATTTCCTCCTAATGCCCTTCCTGTTGGAAGAAATTGATTATTCATCTTTTAAAATATATTTTACTGCCAATTGTATGCAGACACCATGTTTGATGCTAGGAATGAAAATAAACAAGCATAGAAGCTCCAGGATGAGCTTAATAATCAACTAGAGCAAATAGCCCTTAAGTCAATACAAAGATAAATATGAAAAGCTGAAGGTAGAACATGTTAGAACAAGGAGGTGTAAATTCTGTAAAGGCACATCATGTGGGGCATCCAACTCTTCACAGAGTCCTGAGATCAGAGATTAAAATATATATATATATATGAGATTAAGAGCCAATTATAAAAAAGGTTTAGGATGACGAGAGTTGTCCAAGAAAGGAAAATAACTTGTGCAAAAGCCCGGAAGTAAGCAAGAGAGTGGCATGTTCAGGAATCTGGTGCATAGGCAACTTAGCAGAACAACAAAGGTCAATGGTGACACAGATTACAATGAACATGTCATACTAACAGTGGGGCGTTACTGAAGGAGTGGAGAGAAGCGTGCTTTCCTATAACGTGGGGAAAAGATTAGGTGGGATAAAGTGGATGCAGAACCCAGGTGAAAGGCTGTTAATGTCAGCTTAGGTGAAGGATGATGGGTGTTTGAACAGCAGTAGTTGCAACTGTGCAGAGCGAAGTAAACAGTTAAGATGAGAACAATCAAAGAACTAGATGCTGATGCTTCTAAGATGGAGCATACTGAAGGATGATCAGACTCGTAAGGGAAGATAACAATCTCAGATCAAGGCTCATTGAATTTGAAGACTATATAAAATATCCAAGAAGAGACATCTAGCAGAATATTTGTATACGTAGAGTCAAGCTAAGAAGGGGTGTCGGGTGTAAAAGGACACTGTAAGTCACTTTCCTCAAACCTACCCTCTCCTCCATAACTTCAGCCTGGATTTATATCTAGAATTTCAGCCTTACTCTAGAAACTGGCAAATGCCTCACTTACAACTTGAATCTAGCATTACTTTCATTATAGGAAGATTGTGACAAATGGGCTTAGTGTTTCAGTGCCTAAGGCAGAGTAACTATTAAACATTAGATTGAACTATACATATTTTGCATTTCGTGGGGTGGCAGGGGCAATAAGTGAATAAATATTGGCAATACGATTTGGTTCCAATATGTGTTAACTGTTGTTATTATTCTGTGGGACGTTAACATTTTTGCATTCTGTATTTACAAACCCAGATGTGGTCATTTTTGAGGGCAAAACCAATCTTCAGTTAAATAAAAATCAGCAAAGGGTTTCCTCTGAGTCTCCCAGCTCCTCCATGGAGTGTTTCCTTTGCTGTTATATACAGGATTTGCTCCCCTTTGTTTGCATTAATATAGTTCACATTACAATGGGTCAAATGAGAGAAGGTAACATTACGGAAAAATTTCAGAAACCACATTTGTACAATCCTTTGGGCAGGTGGCCTGGCCTGGGATTCTCCTTTTCCCTCAGGCCACCCCACCAAGGTGCCTTGTGTTTGGTTGTTGAGTACACCTGGGTTTAAGCACCAGAAATTACCATTTTTTCCTGTATCATTCATTTTCCTCACGAATAAATGGAGAAAGCACAACATACCTAACATATTTGTTTAGGCATTAAATAGGTGAGCACAAAGTATCTAGAATATACAGCTTATAATTAATGTGCAAAATGCCAGTTTTTTCCTTTTTCTCCTGAAGCCAGTATTTAAGTAAAACCAGACAAACCTTTAGATTACTCTACTCCCTTATGCAAAGCCAGCTTTAGCCAGAGGCATTCATTGACTTGCTGACTCTGGGTCTTTTGGCCTGTGCCTTGAGATTTGTATTTAAGGAATTTATTGTTGGGCCACTTTCTTTATTCATGATTACTGGTACTTTGACAGTTGGTCACTGCATTTCTCAACTGGTGGATTGGAATGTGATGGAAACATCCTCCATGGAGCACGGGCTTTCTCCCTCACACATACCCTTTGAGAGGAAAAGTATGTGTCTTGTACCCAGAGACACAGAATCGGAAAATGTGCTGGTTCACATGATGTCTACTAACTAGGTAGCTAGCATTCAGATCCGGATGCACAACGTAGCTTGATGAGAATTCTTCTGGGAACTAAAGAAGTCTTTATAATGTTAGAAGACTTTCTGCAAGACATTTGGTAAGCTGTAGCAATAGAACAAAATGGTGCAAAAGAAAATGGCAGTTGCTGCTTTATGACACCATTTCCCTGCTGAGATATCCACATTGTAGATAAAAATGTGTGTGTTCATGATGGACCAAATCCTTTATATGCATGAGGAACAGGAAATGATCTAAAAGGTGCCTCTAAATTCCTCCCAGGTATGTGGACTAAGATTTTACCACATCTTGAGAATATCTCCCTTTCAATGCTGTCTATAAGGTCAATTATAACTTACATAAATCAAGTAATATAGAGTTTACACACATACACACACCTGTAAGTCATATACAGGAGCAATAGCTTCTCCAGCTACACAACTGTGTACTCAGCATATGCAAATCAGACTCTATGTGGTACTGCTAGGTAACATATGAAAGTGTGATTTCTCTAATAGTTCATTCTAAAAATGAACTTCCCAATATCACTGGGACTCCTTCTTACCCAAGTATTCATTATCTGAGGCCCTGTAGTTCTGAGTCTACACAAAGAAGCAAAAGTCATCATAATACAACATTATTAATGAACTCATAATTTGTTAAATGGGTCTTCACACCAGCATTCATCCTTGTCTAATTCATCATTTATTTCAACCCATGAAGCCAACCTTGTAATTTGTATAGGTCAGACTTTTGTCCTCATATTAACTGGATTAAATTTAAGTGGATTTATTAATTATTCTTAGATAAAGAGGGTCTCCTGAATTTTGTTCTCAAATATTTGAGAACATCTGAATATTTTGTTCAAAAATATCATTTGTTGAAATGCTGAGGATAGATTAAAATATTAGGAGCCAACAGGAAACTGCAAACACTTTAAACAGGAAAGAATGAAAGGAAGGAAAACAATTTTTAGAAAATAATGGACTTAATATTCCTTTTCACTTGAAGACAAAAAATGAACAGTAAAATGGTCTGATAAATACATTAAAATTATTTCAAGAGAAAAGAGATCCTGAAGGCAAGTTATAGGAATTCTTTCCATGAGCTCAAATACACACTGGCAGTGTGGGACACTGAGAGAGTATATGATAAGAGCATGGAGAAGACAGAACCAGTTCCCTGAGACTTGCTGCCATTGCAACCCTCCAAGTGCAGAGAAGCTCAGAAGATCAGGAGATGCTGGAATACTCCATGTCTTTCACTAGTTATTTCTATCTGTAAGTCCTCTCCCCTTTTCTACTTACAGAATCCACACTATTTTGGATTGAATTGTGTCCCCCTAAAGATGTTGAAGCACTAACCCCAGTACCTGTGCATATGTCTTCATTTGGATAGGATCTGGATGATCTGAATATTGGTGTCTCCCACCCCATGCCAGTTCTAGGGTTAAAGTCTAATTCCCAGTGGGAGAGTAATAAGAAGTGTGACCTATGGAAAGTGATTAAGTCATGAGGTTCCACTCTCATGATGGGATCAGTGTCCTTCACAATGGAATATTATTCATCCATAAAGAATAATAATATTATGGCATTTGCAGATAAATGGATGGAATTGGAGAATATTGTGCTAAATGAAATAAACTAATCCCCCAAAACCAAAGGCCGAATGTTTTCCCTGATAAGTGAATGATGATATATAATGGGATAATGGGGGTTGTGGGGTGGGGAGGGAGAGAAGAATGATGGAATTTTAGATTAGGTAGAGGGAAATGAGAGGGAGAAGTGGGGTATGAAAAATGGTGGAATGAGACAGACATCATTACCCTTTGTAAATGTATGATTACACGAATGGTATGAATCTACATTGTGCACAACCATAGAAATGAAAAGATGTACCTCATTTGTGTACAATGAATCAAAATACCATCTATAAAAATTTTTAAATTTTAAAAAGAGGCTTAAGGGAGCAATTCATCAGAACCTATAAAGAGGCATCAAACAGGTTCTCCTTAGAACCCTCAGAAAGAATCTGTCCTTTTGACAACATGTGGTTCTTGGACTTCTATCCACAACCTGACAATAGAATTCTCTTGTTCAAGTCACCAGTTTGTTGTGCCTTATTATGGAAGCCCTAGCAAGCTAATATGCCCGCTGATTCATAAAAAATCAGAATAAGTACTCTTAGCTCTGAAAATTCTTCTCCTGCTCTCTTTTGTGCCTTTTCCATAACTATATTATCTTGTGCCAAAAATGTACATGTCTGTTTCCATGAATCCAAGACAGAAAGCCCCTCAGGGGCAAGTCTGTCTTCCTCACTCCTGGATTGCAGTTTTGGTATCTGGCTTTGCATGGGGAGGGTCCTCTATATCCTTTGGTGAACTGAGCAGTCATGGATCATCTGATGACACTTTGCATTGGGCCCTCTGCCTAGTGGGCCAAAGTAAGGAGGCAATACTTTCGGTGGGTGGGGTTCCATTTATGCAAGAGCTTCACTCAGTTGCTCTTTGCAGTTAACTATGGAAAGGTACCTTTTAAAATATTTTGAAGTAGTAAATTAATTACAATGAAATGTTGACATTCAAAATTATATTTTATCTTATTTTCATGCAAAGAGCTTTTAGATGTGCATTATCCATTAAATTTGATATTTCAGGGGAAATAACAGTTTAAATTCATAAACACATTTATATTCAACCTGTAATTTCCTCTGCTTCTCCTTGCACTCCCCACAAAATATAAACCTTCCCCATAATAAACCTTATCTCCTTCCCTCCTTTCCCAAATAGTATAGCTCTGGCTGACTACAGATAAGTGAATGCTATAAAACACAGTTTGAAAAAATATATGAAAAGCCCTGGGTCCTCTCATTGGTATGTCTAACACTCTCTGTCTTTCCAAGTAGTATTTCTTTCACAAATAAATTATGAGAAGCAAACTGAATCAAAATAAATCTATCAGTGAGTTCTTGATCCTAAGGTAAAACCAGTCTTTGGCTTCTGACTTCACTTTTAAAAGGTCTGAAAACTCTATTTGTCCTGAACCTATAATAACTGTCCCACAATCCTGACCCTCAACCCCAAGTGTTATCATTTAGTATTGACTGTCTATTGGCAAAGGCACAGTCTTACAGTGAGACTTGTGACTTGTAATGACAAAATTCCATTTTCTTGGCAATGGGGAGAATCTGACCCAGAGGCTTATAGGAATATTGTAGAATTTGACTTATTTTAAGGGAGTGGGAGCCTCATATACTGAAATCCTTTCAACCCAAAGTAACACTCGAACCTCTCTGGACTGGCATAATGGACCTCTACATACCTCAGCCAGGTGAAATGTAAGTGAAAGAATTCCAACTCCTTTGTTCCAAGTATCAGAGCCAACCTTGCAAGATCTATCAATGTCATCAGCAAAGTCAGGTCCTTGCAAAGAGCCTGTGTTTATTTGCCATTTTCAGGCTCATGTTAGAACTATCCCAGGGGCTGTGGTCCTGAGGCAGGTAAGTGTCCGAAGCACAGAGCAGGTACCCCGACTCCAGGTAGTGCTTTTACATCTCTGGCTATACAGTCATATGATGACATTTTGATCAATAATAGACCACACAGAATGATAGTGGTTCCATGAAATTATAATGGAACTGAGAAATTCCTAACCTGGGTGACAGTCTCATCACGCAGAAGTGCCAGCATTACTCATGTTTTTTTTTTTTTTTTTGTTGTTGTTGTTGTTGTTGTTATGTGGGTCATGTAAAAGCAGGGCATATGAGAGGATGTATGGTGCATAATACTTGATTACAATAATAAAAACTATGTTACTGGTTTATGTGTTCACTATGGTGTATTCGTCATTTTTACTTTAGAGTATATTGTCTTCTACTTATAATGTTTACCATAAAACTGTGTCTTTACCCCAGCATCAGTCTCATACATTTTGCATTTACTACCTCTCTTAACTGCATGGAGGGAGTGGTTGAACTACACTCTCTGGTTGATGTCAGTGTGTTCTATAATACTTCTCTTACAACAGTGCAATTCTTAGAGCATGAGCTTAACATATCTAACATAGAATCAGTCCAATAAGGAATCATCAGCAAAATACTGATGAACCATTTTACATTCCTTTTACTTTTACCCTTAATACTTTGAAATCAATATACATTTTACATCCCAGCCCATCTCATTTCACAGAAGCCATGTTTTAAGTGCTTATGTGTCCCATGTCAGAGGCCACCACAATGGACAGTGAAGATGGGCACAGATCCATTTCCTGACTCCCACTGTGGCTATAAATATAACTCCAGGCACTTTTATTAAACTTATTGGTGACTCAATTTTCAATGTAAAAATATGGCCATGATCATAGTCTCCTAAGTCACTGAAAGAGTAAATAAGAATTTTTGTATGCTGTGTTTACTAAGTAAAATGCCTGGCTCACAGAATGTTTTCTTAAAATGTCAGTGGTTTCTATGATGCTATTGTTATAACGTCATATAATAATTATACTATAATAATGGCATAATATGTTGATATAATAAACTATATATTATATATAATAGTACAATAACCTATTATTTCAAAGTATTATTATAATTGGTCAAGAAAATCCATAGCAAAATTTGTACATAGATATAACATTTAAATTTTTACATAGATATAACACTTGAGAACATGCAATTTCCATGATCTTATGGGCATAAGGAAAATTAGGAGTTCAAATGAGCACTGCAGTTAAGGTCATCAGTTTCAGGTGCAGAGACACAGTAAAGTTCCTTAATAATGACAATAATAACACTAATAAACATGTGTCTTTATCAATGCTGATAATAATCAATTCCTTTTAAATTTGTTGAAAAGTTTATTTTATATATATATATATATATATATATATATATATATATATGTATTTAAACTACAGCTGGATAAAATGGCAGGCTGATCCCTAGCCTTATATACATGGCTGCCCCATGCCTCCACTGCATGAGCTGTACCCATCTTCACCAACTGGCTTCCTCTACTCTTTCATTGTTTCCCTAGAAATCTAGGTTGCTCATGGTCCTGTTATTAAGCAGCCCAGTTTCTTATTATCTTTTTTAAAATTGAAATCCTGCCCTTTAAAATAAACTTCAAACAATAATAGATGTTGGCGTGGATGTGGGGAAAAAGGGACACTTTTACATTGCTGGTGGAGTTGCAAATAGGTGCAGCAACTCTGGAAAGCAGTCTGGAGAATCCTCAGAAAACTTGGAATGGACCCACCTTTTGACCCAGTTATCCCATTCCTCGGTTTATACCCAAAGGACTTAAAATTAACATACTACAGTAACACAGCCACATCAACGTTTATAGCTGCTCAATTCACCATAGCTAGATTGTGGAACCTACCTAGCTGCCCTTCAACAGATGAATGGATAAAGAAACTGTGGTATATATACACAATGGAATATTATTCATCCATAAAGAAGAATATATTATGGCATTTGCAGATAAATGGATGGAATTGGAGAATATCAAGCTAAGTGAAATAAGTCAATCCCAAAAAACCGAAGACAGAATGTTTTCCCTGATAAGTGAATGATGATATATAATGGGGGTGGGGGGTTGGGGGGTGAGAGAAAAATGGATGAACTTTAGATTATGTAGAGGGAAATGAGAGGGAGGTGGGTATGAAAAACGGTGGAATGAGACAGACATCATTACCCTATATACATGTATTATTATGTGAATGGTATGAATCTACATCATGTACAACCATAAAAAGAATATATAACGATCCCATTTGTTTACAATAAAAAAAAGAATATATAATGAATACATAGCAAAATATAAACTTCATATCAAACAACTATGAAAATATATAATTCATAAAACATTAGATATTTTTTTCAAAATAAACATGGGTGGGTAATCCACACCAAGAAATGAAGCATAATTTGCAACCCAGAAGAAGTCAGTATACCCCCTGCTAACCACTGAAATAGCCACTCTTCTGACTGCTAAAAGCAAAGACTAGTTGTGTCTGTTTTTGAACTTTATGTATACATGGAATCACACCATATGTTCTTTTTTATGTCTAGCTTTTGTTCTTCAATATTATGTTAATGAGATTCAATCATGTTGCTGCATGTTGCTATGGCTCATTTATTTTATTTCTGTTTAAGCAACTTTTAAAAACAGAATAAAGTGAATATCATGGGCATTTTAAAATGTCAGTTTTTAAGCCTACCTCATCCTTTTAAGTGGCTAACTGGTATTCTGTCATGATTAAGTCATGTAGACATTTATATATCCAATTTTGCTGAATTATGATGATTACTACAATGTAGTAGCCCCGGTCTATATAGAATATTGACCATCTGTAAGTATCATGTAGAACCACAAAGGAAAACAAGAAAACTAGATAAAAGAAATAAATGTCTATGGATAATAGATACTTTGTTGGGGATGTTGTCTTTCCTCATTCTATGATTTGGAGTTTCACTGCATAATAGCTTTCCAGGGTCTCTTGATCCTTCATGGATTTTGGCAATAAGTCCCTCCAGCCCAGCCAACATACACAAAAGTTACCAGTCTTCTCAAGGAAAGGGGAGGTCTAATAGACAAACACTTATTTATTCTGTGACAGAAGAAAACAGTCAATCTTAATTCATAAATATCAGTGCAAAATCCTGACTGAATAGGTCTGTGAACAAAAAATTAATAATTTTCAGAGTGGACTATTATTAACAAATAGTTGTCTAGGATGAACCATAAAAAGTACCTACAAAAAGTCTGACCCCTTTCACAGGACCATGATTTCTGACATCTGATACTGGACCTTGTTTACACAAAAAATATCATAAGTTCTGATGTTACACCAGGGACAAGTGATTCTTTTGTCATTTAAAAATTATGTAACTTCTAAGTCTCATCCCCTTTACCTAATTAAAGGCCCCACGAGGTTAGTGTGACAATTTCAGAGGAATAGACTTAGGACTCAACCTCATGCCTCACTTCAAATGGCCATGAAATTGTTCTTTCCCCAATCTCCTCGGGCCCCACTCCTAGGAGCTGAAGGAGAAACCATCCATCCTCTCTTCTGCACCCACAGGGCAGACTACACAAAACCCTCATTCAAACTCAAACTTAGCAGAAACAGAAACATAAACCCAGATACCATTTAGTTGGAAGGGGGAAACAAAAAAGGTAGCAGCAATCTTCATAGTAATCTTGGCCCACATGGAGCTCAAAACCAAATGAAAGAGGCAAGGTAAGTTTAAAAATGCAGTGAGATAAGTTTCAAAATAGAAATGGAAGCTAGGATGGAAAGCAAGGAGACAGAAACTTCCATTATTTAATATTTAATGATCCTGTGGCAGCACTGTGAGGAACTTGTAATTAACTTCTTTCTGTCCATGTTCCAAGGACTGAAAATCTCAAGAGACTTTCCCAAGGTTGAACAGTCAGATGCTAAAAGGGAGGAAAAAGAATCCAATCCAATTGTGTCTGATTCCAAAGTTCAGGCACATCTTGCTTCATTATCCCCTTCATTATCATTTATTTAACCAAAGTCTTGAAGCAATTTCAATTAAATGGAAAGCACCTTAAAAACAAGTTTTGCCTTTTTTTTTTTTTTTCTTTTTAATCAAGGAATGAACATGTAATTAAAGTCATGTGAGACAGGAAGGACTCAGGCATAGCTCCTAAACTTTTAATCTGAAAAAAAATTGAACAATATTGCCATTATAGGAGCAGAGAGAACACAGCAGTTAGAAGAGGGGTTGTGTGAAATTATGGGTGCCTGTCCCCTGTGCCTTCTTCCCCTGGCCTGTTGTCAGGTCTCCATCCTCTGCTCACCTCAAGGTCCCAGTACCTTTTTTTTTTTTTTTTTTCCTTCTACCTGGAAAGTCCTCCCTGCCTCTATCTCATCCACTAAGTTAGAAGCATATCATTTAGACCCATGACTTCCATGACAATGACAACTCCCTTGTGTGGAACTTCCATAGCATGTGCTTCTAGAGAACCCAGATGGGGTCCCCTGCATCAATGATCACACTGTGTTGCAATCACTCAGTTCTTTATCTTCACTTGAATCTCCTAGCTCCTGGGGAGTTTTGCTGTAAAACAAAATCTAGGAAAGGCAACATAATGGGAATGCACCCAGATCATGCTCTGACTTGATATGGACCATCAAGACATCTGAGAAATGAGGACTGTGTGTTCCAGAACCTGCAGACAAAATACACATGCAAGTTCCCTGGAGGCTCAGTGAAGCAGACTGCCTACCCCATCACTGGGTTCTGATCCAGACAAATACACACAAAGGCTTACTGAGGCCACCTTGGAATTCTCAGTAACCCTGAAGGCCACTCTAAGAATAAATGATTATGTCTAATTTTTATCAATTAAACACTGCCTCAACTTTTGTACTATTGCTAACCACAGGACTGTCATGCCATAGCCTGCTCGATACCACGAAGAGGTTACACAAAAGGGGGAACTGTGAAAGGAAATCTGGCAAGCAGGATCCTACAGCGGTGCTGAAGAAATATCTAGAGAGCTCTCTTCCTTTTCTCACTGTCCCCTGCTATGCATACATGCTATTACCTTAAGAAAAAAAAGCTCACAGAGTGACATTCCTGAATGAATCCAGCAATTACTAAGAAACTAAAACTGCAGGGAAGCTCATGCCCCCAAGAAAGAGATGCACAGAAATTCTGGTTCCCCTATTCTCCCCATGGGTTGAGGCCACGAAGACATGGGGGTCTCCATGAACTGAAACATATCAAAACCTTCCTTTGTTTTACACAAACCTTCATTTTTGTTAGAATCAAATATCCCGTTGTTCACTTATGACAGGTAGATAACATACTGTAACCAAGGAAGACAAACTTGCAAAGCAAGAACAATTGTGGGAAGACTGAATAAATATCTCACAGTTGGAATAAAATTCAACCAAGTAAACAAGCCCAGGGGCGCTGTTTGCAGACCTACCATTCAGGAAGAGAAATCAGATACCTGGGGATTGTTTTAATATTTGCTTTGTGAAAGGTAAAATGGTACTAGCATCTCCCAGGATATAGAAATGACAGCCCAGTTTTGGTGAAAATGGCTCAAAAAAAAAACAACTTTACTTAGGAGAGAACAAGAGAGTTAAGATGTTGTCAAAACAGAATGTGTTATGAGTGCAGTCCACCTCCCAACTTTACAGGAGAGGGTTGGCAGGAGAGGGAATTATTCTGATTTTCAGCAAAATGTCTGTGCTTAAGCAGATACACATGCTTTGTGTGACAGAAGTGCCATTCCCCCCATTTCTTGGAGAAAACATTCCATTTTATAATGCTAGAATTTTCCCTTAGATGCAAGCCTTTGTTGATGATTTGAAGGCATCAGTTCTTCAGGCAATTTATATTTTGTCTCCACTTAAGAGACCCTGAGTGATTTTACAACAGAGGAACCCCCTCGCAATTCTGTGAAATAGGCATCCTTCGGATTAGTGAGCTGAGCAGTATGGAACACAAAGAAATCCAGATGCAGAGTGGTCTGAGGGCGTGGGGACAGCATGATTGCCCATGCATTAGGAAGATCAGGGGCCAGTAAACTGCAGCCAAAAGCACTGGGTTTTGTAAACAAGTTTTGTGGGAGCACAGATACACCCACTGGTTTGTAGAGTATCTGCGGCTGCTTTTGTACTGCAAGGCCAGAGTTGAGTAGTTGTGGAAAAGTCCACAAAGCCTAAATATTTGCTGTATAGCTCTTTAGAGGAAAAATCTTCTGATCCAAAAAGTACATGGAAGGAAATGTAATGAATAAAAATTGCCATAAGATATACAAAATGAAAATTAAAATAATTTTCCAACTAACTTTTAAGTGTTTTTTTTCAAGTTTCTAAAACAATTTAAATTATCGCAAGAATATATATAATGTTTTCTTTTACAGCACTGAGTAAAAAAGAGCATGTCAGTCTTTGGAAGCCACTTGCCCACAATACTGGCCCATAGCACTAGCTTATAGACCAGACTGTGTGGTTTCTAGGTTCAGAACTCTGTGCTGGGGATTCCCCTCCAAGGTAATAGTCCCAGGGCCCAGAGGGGGTCCCTGAGTGTGCCCACATGGGTAGACTTGAGAGTTCTTCAGGTGCCAAAGCCCTGCTCTAGTAGTAATAGTGCTGATGAAATGAACTAGTCTTTCCCAGAAAACTAAACCAGACCCCCACAGAACAGAGGTCATTGAGAACTAGGGGCAAAATCTGAAAAAGTAAATAAGGACAAAGGAAAACTGAAGACAGGAAAGGCATGTGCAATGGACGTCCAACCCCAAAGCGCATCTGAAAATTCTCCACAAGTCACAAGAATTGCTTTCATTCCCACAGAGCCCCACCTTGATGTCATTGCACACACTGAGAGAGGCCCAGTCTTGAGGTTAAATCCTTGTTACATTTAATTTTACTTTCCTAGTTTTCTTTTCTTGCATTAATAGATGTTCCTGGGGTTTTTAGTTTTGTTGTTTGTTTTCATCAAGGGAGCTTAACACACTGGGACTGAAATGTGAATAACTACCTGTTAGGACATAATTACCCAGCACGACAAACCTTGTCTAAGACAAAATGGATCACCCTAGAAGATAATAAGAAAAGCAAAGAATGCCTTGGACAGTGTGACAGGTTTGGGTGCCCATGCAACTATCACTTTTTAATAATCTTTTAAACATTCACCACAATGTCCTCAAGGTATTCGAGGTCTATAACCCTCAGCTATAAATTTGGCTGGTGTAATTTGGTCATAGCATACTTTAGAGCCCAAACGTTAAATGGATGTAATTTCTTTTAGTTAGAAAATTTTAAAAATGTTCTATCTGAATGATCTGCCTGTCTGCTCAAATTCTCTGAAATGAGTGGGCAGCCTGCGCCTGCTTGTCCTGCCATCAGCAATAGTCCTTTAGCCCGGGCAGGCTCCTAAAGAGTGCCAGTGGTAGCCTCTGTCTAGGAAGGCCTAAAGCAATAGGTCACAGTCACAGTTCAAACGGCCGGTTCTGCACATCTAGAGATGCACTGTCACTCTCTAATCAAGCAAGGAAGAATTCAATTTTCTGATGACTCACAGGTTGCGAATAAGTGCACCACCCTTCTCTGCCATTACCTGTGGAGGAATCCTATGTGGAGTCAAAGAAACATAATAACGTTGGGCTTGGGAATCTTCCCATTCCTCCACTACTGAGTCCTGGGACGGAGGTAGCATGAAAGCATGCTCGTGCATATCCGTATTGTGTGCAGCTATGCCTCTGTGACAACAGCAGTGAGAACCACAACACAAACACTGAGCAGAGATAGCCTGAAGTTCTGTACAGGTGCAAAGTTATTTAGTCTAGAGAAGGGAAAGAGAGGGAGGGGAAGACAGGGAGAGGGAAAGAGCGCAAGTACATAAGCATGTGTGCAGTCTCAATCCCTAACTCTGCTTTGCCTTTTACAGTCTGTTGAAACCTACATTTTAAAGAAAGCTTTTCTGAAACTGGTTGTTCTACATTTGATTGATCTAGAACTATAAATATTTACTCTCTCCCCCTTTTTATATTTTCATTTATATATGTAATCCCTCATTCACTTGTGCATCCATTAAAATTATTGATGGAGCACATGGTTTCAAGCCAGGTCCTGGATCAGGTAGTAAATGCAGCTCATAGTCATTGCTCTCATCATTTTATCCAGGCTGGAGAAGGAAAAAAAAAATACTTGGTACAACATAAGAACGTATAATGAGCACATAATCCAGTCTTTGTAAAGCAGGGAAAGGTATTTGTAAGAAGTAATAACCTCAAAAGATCCTGAACAAAGTAGAGATCAGGTGAGAGTGAAAGATGGAAGAGAGGTAGTTAAGTGGAGAAGAAAAAACAGTGGGATGTTCTAGCCATAAGAAATAGCCTCTACCAAGCCCACAGTGGGAAAAAGAATGTGTAATATCAAAGAAACCAAATGTCACTCAGCACAGGTGACACAACAGGGCATGCTGGGGAGCTGTAGGAAGTGGCAGGATGACCCTGTATTTTAGAATAGCTTTGTTCTGTGGAAAATGGGACTGACTGGAGTCAACATTAGTAAAAATTACAGTAGCTACATTGTAGCTGAGATTTCCCTTGCCTGGTTAAATAGCATTGAGGTGCAAAGTGCATACTCTAAGAGATTTGAATTTGGTAATTATGAGTCAGAGAAGGAGAGGGAGAGAAGTCAAAGATGATTTTTAGGGTTGTGCCATTTGAGCAAATGGGTGTATGATGGTGTCATTCACCAAGAACTGGAAGGAGGTTATTGAGTTCAGTGTGACCCACTTGAGATGGAGATGTCTGTGGGACATCTAAATATCATTGTCCAATGAGGAATGGCATGCATAGCTGGCACATTCTTATACTAGGGTGACATTAGGACCTCTGCCATTCAACATCTCTCCGGGACTATAAGTATTAAGTAGAAATGCATTTGTATATTTGTCCAGACGATATACTCTGTCTGCAAGGCTGCAGGTAGATCTACTTCCCTCCTATCTGCTCATCATACTGAGGGTGGAGCTCATATGCCTGGTAAGAGCTTGACACGCAAGACTTAAAAGTCCTTGACAAATGAGAAAACAATTTCTTAACAGTTTTCCAAATTGACCTGATGTCAGAACCTGCTCTCAAGAGACACGCATCATTGGAGAAGTAGCCTTATCCTAACAGGCATCAAGAGCTCAAAGAACAGAAGTACCTGGTCAATTCAAAGGATTTTAATGGCTCTTCCATTTCAATGCCACTCTCTTCTCTGACCACTTATTTGGAAACACATCAAGTAAAACTCACACACTAAAACCTCTACAAGGCTGCTTGAAGATGAGGAATAAACTAGTTCAGGAGAACAATTTCAAAACCTAAAGTGTAGTTTTATTCAGTGCATAGGACTTGGTTAATACATAAAAACTACCTAAAAGTTTATCTTTAATGAAAGTAAATGAGTTCATAAATGGTAATAGTGCTTGTATTTACACAATAGTTTCATGTACATTAAGTTACTTATATCTCTGAACCAGGGAATTTCAAAAGCAGTTGCTATTTTTTAGGTGATTTGTCAGAAATCCACCTAAACCAACAATAAAATTATCAATATTCAAAATGTCATTTTGCCTCAATGAAATCTCATTCTCTAAAACCAAAATGGTCATTGATGTTGGAAGTCAAAGAGATAAAAATTAACTATTATCATACTTGATTGGTTGAGAACTTGTTGCTAAATTTTCTTCACATTATCTATTTCTTACAAAATGCAGGAGATTAAACACACTGAATCTTTCTAAAACAAGAACACTGATGAAGAAAATTTTAAATGTTTCCATCTTATTTGTAATTAAGTAAACATTTTATTTTAGATTTACAGAATAATTGTGAAGACAATTCAGCAAGTCCAAGTGTAGCACATACTCAGTTTCAGTCATTAATGTTACAAACGGTGCTATGTCACACTAAGACTAGGCTGATGTGATATTATCAACCCAAGTTCATGCTCCATTGAGGTTTTCCTTGTTTTTTTTTTTTTTTCTAAAATCCCTTTTCTGTCCTAAGGTGACATCCAGGACATTACATGACATTCAGTAGAGTCACATTTCCATAGGCTCTCTCCTTTATGAGTTCCTCAGACTTTCCATGTATTTGATGATCTTAACAGTTTTGAGGATAACTGGTTGCATATTTTCTAGAGTTCCTCAATTAGGATATTTCTGATAGTTTTCTTATGATTAGATGAGGGTGTTTTATTTCTGGGAGGGAACAGAGATAAAAGTGCCACTATAATTATATCACATCATTATGACTTATAGTTGATGTTAGCCTTGATCACCTGACTTGAAGTACTTGTCAGGGCGATCAATGACAATTTACTGTTTTCTCTCCATTTCATACATACAGTATTCTTTGATGGACATAACCCACAATTAAAATGTAGAGACTTATGTTTCATCTGTTTAAATATAGGCTAGCTACATAATTTGTAATCTTTGTGCATGAATTGTTTACTCTTTCAAATCAATTATGTATTTAATTATTTGTCTGTTTAACCACAGTCATATGAATTTTCATTCAATATATTTGGTTATGGTCCAATACAACTTTATCCTCTTTTCAGGTTATTCTAGCTTTAGCAACTGAGAATTCTTTCATTTGACTTCTGGACTCTTTTAACATACCCAGATTTTTGTGATGAAATCAATTAATTCATTCATTTTTTGAACACCATATTTTCACCCTGCCACTATAGAAAGTTCCAGCCTCGTCTGGTATATTTCTTTCCCCAATTCTAGAATTAATCATTTTTCTAAGAGTCCCCTATCTCTCACCCTCCACAAAACTCAACTCAAAATGGATCAAGGACCTTGGAATCAAACCAGAGACCCTTCATCTTATAGAAGAAAAAGTAGGTCCAAATCTTCAACATATGGGCTTAGGATAAGACTTCCTTAACAGGACTCCCATAGCACAAGAAAGAAAAGCAAGAATCAACAACTGGGATAGATTCAAACTAAAATGCTTTCTCTCAGCAAAGGAAACTATCAGTAATGTGAAGAGAGAGCCTACAGACTGGAGAAAATCTTTGCCAATCATACTTCAGATAGAGCATTAATCTCCAGAATATATAAAGAACTCAAAAAACTCTACATGAAGAATACAAATAACCCAATCAACAAATGGGCTAAGGATATGAACAGACACTTCACAGAAGAAGATCTACAAGCAATCAATGAACATATGGAAAAATGTTCACCATCTTTAGTAATAAGAGAAATGCAAATCAAAACTACCCTAAGATTTCATCTCATCCCAATTAGAATGGTGATTATCAAGAATATAAGTGACAATACGTGTTGGAGAGGATGTGGGGGAAAAGGTACACTCATACATTGCTGGTGGGGCTGCAAATTAGTGCAGCCACTCTGGAAAGCAGTATTGAGATTCCTTAGAAAATTTGAAATGGACCCACCATTTGACCCAGCTATCCCACTCCTTGGCCTATATCCAAAGGACTTAAAATCAGCATACTACAGAGATACAGCCACATCAATGTTCATAGCTACTCAACTCACAATAGTCAGATTGTGGAACCAACCTAGATGTCCTTCAATTGATGAATGGATAAAGAAACTGTGTTATATACAATGGAATATCACTCAGCCATAAAGAATGATAAAATTATGGCATTTGCAGGCAAATGGATATAAATGGAGAATATCATGCTAAGTGAGATAAGCCAATCTCAAAAAACCAAAGGACAAATGATCTCACTGATAAGCGGATCATGACACATAATGGGGGGTGGGAGGGTTTAGTGTTAGGGTTAGGGTTAGGGTGGGGGCAAGAATGGAGGAAGGAAGGACTGTATAGAAGGAAAAGAGGGGTGGGAGGGGTGTGGGGGGAGGGAAAAATAACAGAATGAATCAAACAACATTACCCTATGTAAATTTATGATTTACTCCATGTACAAACAGAGAAACAACATGTATCCCATTTGTTTACAATAAAAAAATTAAAAAGTAAAAAATAAAAAAGAGAAAAAATTTTAAAGAATGAAATATATAATGGTGACTGTCATTAAGTTTGAAAAGTTCTCAGATATTATTGTTAATATTTCAAATATTTCTTTTGTTTTATTCTTTTATTCTCCTTTGGGTATTCAATTTTGTGTATGTCACACCTTTTAAAATATTCCACACTTCATAAATCTTCCACTCTTCTCTTCTCTTTCCATTTCAGGTTGGGAAGTTTTGATTTCCCTTTCTTGAGGTTCACTGGTTGTTTTCTTGGTTGTGTCAGCTGTACTGGTAAGACTATCAAATATACTCTAATTCCATACAACATTTTTTTATTTTTTATCATTTCCTTTGGATTCTTAAAGTTTCTGTCTCTCTGCCTACATTACCAGTTTGTTCTTGCATATTGACTACTTTTTTCTTTAGAGTCCTGAATATTTTAATCATAGTTATTTTAAATTGCCTGTCTGATAATTTCAGCATTAGTGTCATATCTAAGTCTGGTTCTGGTGTTTGCTTTGTCTCTTCAGAATGTGTTTATTTCCTGCCTTTGGCAGGCCTTGTGATTTGAGAGCAGGATGTCTATCGTGCAACAGAACTTCTTAAACAGAGTTCCAGTGTGAGGGTTGATGTGAATCCAGTGAGGAGCTGAACTTTGTTTAATGTTTCCTTTATCTAGAGGCAGCTAGAGGTTACACATTTCTTTGTTTTGGTCTCATGGTTTGTTTTGACTTTTCTTAAACACTCTTCCTCATAAAAGGTGTGTTTCTTGCAACTTTTCCAATTATAATCCATTTTTATTATCATCCTAGAGCACTATTTGTGTGGAAATGTGTGTGGAGGTTGCTCTCTAATTTTATGATTAAATCTCAGTCCTTCAGTGGCCTGGGTCTCTGGCCTTGGAATGTCAAATATACTTTTTCTATAGCTTTTTCCCTTACCTCCCCACTAACCCAGAGAAATGCTAAAAAGCCCTGGAGACAGGGCTATGATTAAAATCTTCCCCCATGTACCCCTACCCTGCAGAGAGTACGTTCTTGTAATGGAGAAGGATCTGTGGGCATTCCCAATGATTATTCTTCTCCCATCTCTGCCAGAACCATTAGGGGATCTTCCCCACGAAAATCAGGTAAGTTGCTAGAAGCAAAGCTCTGAAAGTGTACATGGAGGAAGGAACTCCTTAGACCCTGCCTTAGAGGCTTCTCCCTCTCACCAAGTCCACACTAAGCCTCTAGTTATTGACCATGTATATTCTACCAGTTTTGGGTTCTAGTGGTTTCTGCTCTAGGTGAGCACATTTCAGATGCTTTTGGTTCTCCTGTCCCACCAGGTCTCTGTGTTGTGTTTAACTTTGTAGATTTAGTTGCCTAGTCCAACAAAAGTCAAAAGAGCTTAGTTTTTCCAGTTTTTATTTCTTGCAAGGATGAGAGTGACAACTTTCAATTTCTTTACATGTTGAAACACAAACTGAAAAACTCTCCATTTTCATCTTCAAATATCTTTTTTTTTTTTTCAATTGAGATCCATTTTTGATTCTAGCTCCTGTCTGTGCTTTTGTTCCTTTTTTCTATTCTTACTTTCCCAAGACAGCAATTGTATAAATTTGTTTTTTTCATCTTGTCAACTCTAAAATTTGCCAGAATTTTAGCTGAGCAAACTTTTCAAGACATTTTCAAGTAGTCAAAGTACAGTCATATGTGCCAGAATCAGTGTTAATACAAATTATGATGTCCCTCCCTATGTTTTAAAGTTGCAGATTTTTTAAATATTTTAGAACTAGAGTTACATCACTCATGAAATATCCTGATAGCTTCCCTTTCCTGCATGAGTATTTAATAAAGAATGCATAACAGCTCATGTCTCTAGACTGTTTTCTTAATCTGAAAAAAAAAAATTAAACATGTAAATGGGCAGAGAATCTTAGAAATTTTATTTACGAATAGCAGAAGCTCAGTTATGCCTGAGTTGAACATAGATTCCATCATCACTCCCACATGTTCAAAATATCTTTCGTTTCCTATATACTGATCATCCACTGAATCATTGTTTATGTATTTCACTCTGATGTCACTCAGAAGACAAAAGTTAAAACAAACATTATTAGGCAGCCAGAAGCCCACACCAGAAGGGGTCATAAGGAGAAACTGATTTGTTCTCCTGGAGTAGGTCTCAACCTATTGATAGGCTCAACGTTTACTGCAGAAAGCCACACAATAACACACAATGCTCAGTGTGCAGAACCAGGGATAGTGGTAGTTTTCCCATTCTAAATGTTTATGCCACTTCAAGCAAATGGAGATGACCACTTCATTTCTTACTTTTAACAGGAATGAATACATACACACACACACACACACACACACACACACACACACACACACACACCAAATGACAAGTCCAATATAAAGAAAAGGCTTATGGGAGACCAGTGACTTACTGGACACCAACGTGCCTGCCTGAAAGCAGTTATTTCAGAGACCTGGGAGTTATAGGATTGTTTGACAAAAATACAGGACACCCAGTTAAATGTGAATCATACACAATGAGACATTTTTGGCATAAGTATGTTAAATCTGATTGCTCCTTTTCACCAAACACAATTCCATATGAAAGACTAGGATTTTCTTCTGAGAATTTAGCTTTTCTTGCCACACCGAGAGATCAATTTATTATCATCACTTCACGGAAAGAAAACACAGGAGTTAAAGAGGGATAACCAATGGATCACAGGGCTTTTCCTGGCAGCTGTGAAAGCACAGAGGAAAGCTTGGGTCAAAGGGAAAACAAGACATCTTTAATGGTTACCTAGGAGCCCTTTCTTAGAGCAGGCTGTAAAGTTCACATCTATTAAATGACTCGCAATGTGAATTGGCAGAATATATTCACACTGACACTGGCTGACTTTAGTCAGCCTTTAAAGGTGCAAAAGTAAAGTTTCACTGAAAACTGATGATACATGGAGTGCCATTCAAAACATGAAAATGATACTATTCTACTTAATTCCCACAACCACCTAGCTGACTTGTATCAGTATTCCCTTTTCTATCAATAAAATTAAATACATTTCAATGTAGTCAAAGAAAGTCACACAACTACTGAACAACTTCATGGCTGAAATGCTTTGCTTCATGGCTGAAATGCTTTGGTTCACTGCCTTCCCAGAGTTCAGTCCTTTACAATCATGGACACAGAAAACAAGACAGGGAAGTTCTGACAGTTCCCCCTGGGGTTGAGGAGCCACCACTGCAAGGGAGGCAGGCCCAAGAAGATAGCATCTCTGATCTGGGAGGAATGAGGAGGGTGTATCACAAAAATCCCTGTGGCCTGGGTCTCACCAGCAATGATCACAGGTGAAGTCCTCAGCACTACTTGGAATGTTGAACAACACTTAATATTTAGAATGTCAATAACGGCATGATAACTTACTTCTGTGAGCCACCCTCATGTGTCAGGCACTGTCATGAATGGTTTATTAGATATTTTATTTTAAACTTTCAAAATAACCTTGTGGCTTTTAAATTTGTTGCACATTACAAGAAAACAAGGCTCAGAAAGATGAAAGTACTTGCTGACAGTCTTCTGGTGAGGATAGTATTGGACTGGGATTCAAACTCAGAGCTGTCTGAATGCCCAGCCTTTACTCTTTCCACACACACCTCTGTGGATGTTTGCCACGTATAACATATGGAAATGAAAAGTTAAATATTTATGAAACCTGTTCCTGAGTGTGTAATCTTGCCAAGTTAAATAGCTCAGCCATTTATTTTTAAATCTGTCACTGGTGATTAGAGCATATTTCAGGGAGAAAAATGTCAGATTTCAATTTCTTATTTTGTTGGGATGTTAAAAAAAATAGCACTCTAGGAAATGTGTATGTATGTGTTCTTCTGTTTCAACCCAACATAAAGGTGCAAGCTGATCCCATATCAAAGTACAGTTAGCAGCCTTGTCCAAAGTGCCTGGCCACAGGTTTTTTTTTTTTTTTTTTTCCTGTTAATTGTAGTCCAAGAAAATACCAAGTTCTAAATGTGTCTAGAGTTTTAGAACCCTGTGTCCAGCTCCAAGACTTCTTGACAATAAAATTACTTGGTATTGGGCTATTTGGAAACTTACACTAGGACATCCAAGATCATATAAATTATGCCAGAAATACGGCCCAGATGTGTTTCCAAGTGGTGGCAAAAAAAATGAGGCTCTAGGACTATAGAAGGAATTGGGAGTGGGGAAGAGAAAAAAGCAATTCCATAAAGGTAGTATGGTTATGTCTTGAGGGGCCAGTTTTATAGATGTGCTTCTTGTCGCAGCTTAACTAAGAACTTAAGCACCCATTCCTGGGCAGGCTCTGCACAGAAGGAAGAGCAGAGAACCTGATTAGTGTGGCATCCCTTCATGGGGCTGTCTCTCCCAGAGTAGTCCTCTTCAGTGTCATTGGTGCCTGTTTTGGTGGAGATGTCAAGCTCTCAGGGAGTCACTAAGGCCATAATCTGAGTTAGGAAGTGATAGCATTGTGAGCTCATTCTGTCACTTGATATTAAGGAATAGGAACTGCTCTATAGGCACAATATTATGGAATCAAGAACTGCACTGTAATTATTTCAGTTCTCCTCCAGTGGGCTAATATTAGGCCCACATTTAATTTTCTCCCACCTTATCAAATTCCTTACTGACAAAGTCTTTTAAAGCTCAATTAATTCAGCAATATGATTTCGTTCCCTGAGGAATATATAAGCATCGTGCCTGTGTAGAAATGGAGACTTCGCAATATGCTCCACAGTCGGAATGAATCCTTCAGCAGGAGACATTCCAACTGTGATTCAAAGGAGAAGATTTATGATAGGCTCTGAATTTTGATGGTTTAAAAGGATTTTTTTAAATGTTGCTATTAAGATTCTTATACTGTATATTTAATATGCCTGTGTCTACTCAGATGTCTGTGTAGAGGAGGATTTTTTCCTCACTACAAAGGTGGGTGACTTGACATAACATCTATGGGCTCTGTGTTGTAATGCTCCTCAGAACTGGCTGTGCCCCTATTCTTTAAAACAGTGCAACGAGAATAACAACAACAAAACATAACAAAGCTACTCCAACATCAAGGATGTTCTTTTATCCATTGTAAAGTGTAATAAAAATGGAACCAAACTTAACTATATATTTCTTTGTCTTCTTGATCTAAGGGATCTCCAAGTACTACCATTTTATGATTTTTTCTTTTTTGCTGAAATTTCTTCCCTTCAGAAGAATAAGAAAAATGTGGAATGTATAAGATTACAGCCATTAAAATGAGAGAGATGTTGGGAATTTATTTCTATAATCCCTAATATTTATGATTAAATTATCATCAGCTAATTATCATTAGCTCTTTTCAGGTATAGTAAATATTTAATTGTGGTCTAAGCTTAAAATGAACTTAATGTATTAACTGTTTAAAAATATTCAGATTTTCAGATAGCATATCTACTTTGAGTCTCTCAGATTAGCTAAAATCCTACCAGGGGAATTTTATGATTTTTTTTTTCTTTGAAGCGCAGAGAGATTCATTCATTGAGTTAATGACATAGGGATTAGAAAACTTACACAATATTTAAATTCTTAAGAGAATATGAAAATGCAATATTGCTATAAGTGAGGAATATTCTTTAGTAATAAAATATTGTTTTTAATTTACTTATTTCAAGTCTGTGGCTGGCATTTCACTTAATCATCATCAAGTTACTTATTCCTGATTTTTATAAATTCATATCTGGTTATGCAGAATCAGTCCACAGACTATCCAGTTTCTTCTTTGAATATAAGGAGCTTGGAATTCATTGATTTCAGGCTCACAATGAGAAATAAAAAAAGCTGAATAAAGTGAAAATGAATGAGTTCTTAGAGTCTTCAGATAATTGAGGTCAAAGGACAAACTTCTGCCTTGAAAATTGAACAGCTTACCAGAAGCAGAAGGCCCTGCTGGAACCAGGAACTGGCAGGAACACTTAAACATTAATTGACTAACAGCCAGATATCAAGTGTGGGGTAACTTAAAAGATAAGAATTTTTGGGTATCCCAGACTCAGAAGGACCCCTACGATCTTGTGAGTTTTCCATCCAGGAACTACTGCTGATACTTATGTGGAAATCAAAGTTGAAAAACCTCCTAAAGTGTCTGGAAGGTAAAGAGTAAGAGTTAGCATTTGAAATATTCTAAGAATAGCATGTTCTCCGTAACAAAGACCTTCCTTCACAGAAAACTATTGTACTAGAAACTAACCACCATGGAAAATGGCTAAAAATAGCTCCCTCTAGCACTGAAGATGAAGACAAAAAAAAAAAAAAAAAAAGACCAACTCCAGACCCCACTAACTTCCCTGTCTCAATTAAGGGCAGGGTCTCAGGAAAATAGTTGAAAAACACTTGGGAAAAAACCATCCCTGGTACTTACGCTCACTAAAAGACTGAGACCTCATTATAGATTTGTAAAATACTTTCCTGATCATCATGCTTTACCATCCCAAAATAGGATTCTTTTATAACAACAGTGGAATATAAATAAAAGAACCACATGTCCCAGATGCTATTTAACAAGAAGAACCTAGGGAAGTCCAAAGACAACAGAGGCAAAACCAAGGGCATCAAGGGAATTATAAACTTTGACATCAACAATAATTAATTAATTAATTAACAAATTAATATTTGTCGTAACAAATATTAACCAACCCTGACCTTTGCCCTGTAAACATAAAACCTCAAACCAAAGGCCTAATTACTTCAGTTCATTTTACCTAATACATCACCTTCAACTTTCAACAAAGACTACAATATATGCCAAAGAAAGCTAGAAAAGACAGAGCAATCTGAAGAAATAGAGCAGAATAGACAGGCTGAAATATGACTGTGATTATGAATTATCAGATCTAAAATTTAATATAACTAATTATTAAAGTAACATATTAAATACAGAACATGCAAAAACAGATGAATCATGGTAGGGAGGGGATGGAAATTATAAGGAAGAATCTAAAAGAAGAGAGAGAAAATAATGCCCCTAAAATGGAAATGAATAAATGACTGATGAACTCATTAGATTTGACATTCTCAGTGAAAGCATCACTAAGCTGGAGATATGTGGATAGAAATGTCTCAAAATGAGAAGCAGAAAGAATATAAAAATAGAACAGAAAATCCAAGAAATGAAAGATGATAAAGGTGTAACACATATTATGAGGATACCAGAAGGAAGAAAGAGTGAAAGATACAAAAGCATTTGGAGTAATAATGGATGCAAATTTTCCAATTTTAATGATGGACACAAACCATGGATCCAGGAAGATCAGAGAACATCCAGTAGAATTAATAACCTACAGTAGGTATGTCAATAGTCAATCTATACAGAATCAAATGACAAAGAGAAAATCTCCAAAAGAGACCTAAGGGTAGAGAGAGGACATTCATTACCTGTATAGCAACAAGTATAGCAAGTGCATCATGCTTCTTTTGCTTCTTTTCAGAAATCATGAAAGCAAAGAGAAAGGGGAGAAATATTTAATCATATTGGCATTGTTGTTTTTGTGGCATTATGAATGGAATCCAGGGCCTTCTGCATGTTTGGGAAGCACTCTAACACTGAGCTATATCCCTAGCACTTGAGAGTTATATTTTTAAAATGTTATAGGGAATGGGAAGAAGCCAAACAAAACCAAACACAAAACTACTAACTTAGAATTCTGTATCCAGTGTAATTTATCCTATAAGAATGGGATAAATACTTATTCAGGCAAATATTAATAGAGTTTGCCAACAGTACAGGATCTTTCAAGACATGTCAAAAGTGTTCAGAAGAGAATAAGAAAATCGTATGTATGAAACTCAGGTCTACACTGAGAAAACAGTGCTAGAAAAAGAATATGTTAAGGTAAAATAATATATTTTTCTTAGGCCTATTTGAACTTACATATAACTGTTTAAAAATAATAGCAACAGTGTATTGAATGATCATAGCTTATGGATAAATGATATGAGTTGCACCATATTATAAGGGACAGGAAGAAAGTAATTGAAGATATTCTAAATTATCTCTACTACTTATGGGTAGTCAATTGTTATTTGAAAGCAAATTTATAATAGTTGTAAATGAACATTTTGTTTTTGTGTAGTTACTATAATCACCTACCAAGGAAGTATAAGTGGTATGATAAGAAAGAAGGTAAAATGGTATGGCATAATATATTTAATTAGGAGAGAAAAAAAATGAAAGGTCAAAAAGAAAAGAGGGGGTGATACAGATATGATGATATGAAAAGCAAAAACTGATAGAACTTCAAGGAGAAATAAATACACTAGTTTAGTTGGAAACTTCAACACCACTCTAAGACTAAGTGACAGATCCTGCAGTCAGAATATCAGTAAAGATATTGTTGAAAACCATCACCAGCCAACTAGATCTAATTGACATTTACCAAAGCTTTAATCCAATGACAGCAGAATATATATTTTCTCATTTTAACATAAAATAGTCACTGAAATAGACCAAATTCTTAGTCACAAAGCACAACTTAACACATTTCAAAGAAGAAATCATACAACATATGGTCTCAAACCATAATGAAATTAAAATATAAATGAAAAATAGAAAAATAGCTGGGGAATTCCAACATATTAGAAGATTAAACAACATATTTTTCACATATGGGTTAAAGAAGAGGCATCAAGTGAAATCTTAAATAAAACTGAACTAAAAGAAAAATTTATTAAAATTTGTGTAGGACAAATTTTACTCTAAGAGCTCTTTTACTCTTGAAGGGAAATTTATAATGTTTGTGTATGTATTATGAAAGAAATCTAAAAAATAATCTCAACTTTACCTTAGAAAACTAGAAAAAGTAAAGCAATAGACAACATAATCTGAAAAAAAATTAAAGCAGATATTAATTACACTGAAAACAGAAAATCAATAGAAAAATTCAATGTAAATGAAAGTTGGTTCCTTGAAAAGATCTATAAAGTTGATAAACATTTAGTAAGGTTAACTAAGGAATAAAACAACAGAGATGATGAAAGTTACTAATATAAAAAAATGAAAGAGGGACCATAACAATACCATGGGCATTAAAGAGATAATAAAAGAATATTATGATGAACTCCATGTTCACAAATTTGATAACACATGAAATTGATCAAATTTTAAAAGGCATAGTTTATATAAATTCACAGAAGGAGAAATGGACAAATATGTATAGGTCTACATCCATTAAATAAATTAAAACAATAGTGAGTTATTATCTAAACAAGAATACGTATAACCTAGGGTTTGGTGCCAAGTTTTTAGATAAAACACCAAAGGCACAATCCATGGAAGGAAAATTAAGTTT
Source organism: Sciurus vulgaris (assembly GCF_902686455.1). NCBI lineage: Eukaryota > Metazoa > Chordata > Mammalia > Rodentia > Sciuridae > Sciurus > Sciurus vulgaris. Next base: position 44,779,000 of record NC_136464.1, read on the forward strand.
TAAGGATCGAATGCATATTTTGAATATACCACCTTTGTCAATTAGGTATCTTCTAAACGTTTTAGAATAAAAAACAAACCAAAGACTAGGAAAAATTGTTTAGAGGATACCTAACTGACAAAGGTGGTATATTCAAAATATGCATTCGATCCTTAAAATTCAAGAAGAAAACAAACCACCTCACTTTAAAAATGGACATGGGGCTGGGAAGATAGCTCAGTTGGTAGAGTGTTTGCCTTGCAAGCACAAGGCCCTGGGTTCGATCCTCAGCGCCACAGGAAAAAAAAAAAGAAAGAAAGAAAAAGGAAAATGGACATAGGCTAGGGGAGGTACTGCATCAAAAAGAAAAAGATGACAAAAATATGTGAAAAATTGCTCAGAATCATTGGTCATTAGGAAACAAACAAAAACTACAATGAGATACTACTATGCAGCTATTAGAATGTTTAAAACCCCAAAAATGAATGGCACTGAAATTTGATGAGGATGTGGAGCAAAGAGGAACTCACAGTCATTTTTAGAAATGCAAAATAGTATAGAAATTATAAAAGAATGTTAGTAATTCTTTAGAAAACTAAACACAAAAAAAACCAACATAATCACTCAAGCTTATAAGCAACCAGGATGTTCTTTAAGAGGTGAATGGGTAAGTGGAGTTCATCATGTAATCTTTAAATGAGTATTGCTAAATCATATAAACAAATTTGAAAAGCTACATATTGCATAACATTCTTCAGGATGAAAAGGGCAAAATTTAAAGATGCAGTAAAAGATTCAGTGGTTTCCTAGGGATTCTGTGGAGAGGAAATAAAAGATGAGGAGATGGGTTCCAGGACATCTTTAAGTACATTAAACTATCCTGTACAATATCTTAATGGTGGATACATGGCATTATACATTGGGCAAAACCACAGAAGTGTGTAACATAAAATACTAATACAAACTGGACTTCAGTTAATAAAAATGTAACTACATTACTTCTTGTTTGTAGCAAAAGGGTCACAGAAAATGAAATGGGAAATATGTGTGTTAGAGGGTGTGTATGGGAACACATTTACTTTTTGCTCAATCTTATTCTAAATCAAGTGTATTAATTTCTAAAAGATCTGTTTCTTGGACTTTTGAACTATTTAAAGATTCATAATTCTAAATTAGATAAGCCCCCAAAGATATTGACATTTCTTAATTTCCCTCACTGTAACAATTGCACCTATACAAATATTGACCTCTCTTATCCATGCTAAATGGAAACTTCTTCAGTATAACCCACCACCCTAAACAAAGAATGATAACCACTTCTGAAGATTAAGTTTTGCTGTCATTAATAGATATTTTAAAGTCAGCCCATCTGCCCTGGAAGAGTTGAAATTTTCCTTGAGTAGCTCTCTCCTTCATGATGAAATGGCAAGGAAATCCAGCCATCAGCAGTTCTAGAATGATTGTAGCATTCCAAAGAAACATGGAGTAAACCTCCATGTTCTGTAGAATAACTGTGTGAAATACTACCAGGGCCATTCTACCAAATAAAGAACTCATTTCTCCGCAAGGCAGGTTGTCTCTAGTAGGCAACAGTTGTGACAGAAATGAAATAGAGACTGTTGACCTGGCAGTTAGTGTGTCATAGATGTTCAGTGTAGCATTAACAAAGAAGGTAAAATTGCATGATGTTCTGGCCATATGTTCAAAATTGAAAACAAGACTCACTGTATAGGCCATGGACCTAAGTTTCCTGAGGCTCAGACAGGTGTGGGGCCAGAACAGATCACTGCAGGCCAGCATGGCTGGAGTTGCTGTCATGTGGAGCTTGACGCCTTCTCACCATGCTGCCTCCATTGGCTTTATCGCTCTCCTGACTGCAACAGCTCCTTTTCCTAAAAACAATCTGGCCATTCTGGGAGAGCATCCAGACATAGCCCTCTTATCTCACTGGGAACAGAGAGAATCCAGGCTTGGAGCTGAGCTCCTTTGAATGACAGCAGTCTCTGCAGTAGCTCATCTCTCTTCATTGAACAGTCACCTGGCTTCCCAATGTCTTTTCTTCTTCCCCTAGAAAGTGAGGCAGGCAGGTTTGCAGGTGAACAGCAAGGATCCAGTGTGGGTGTTCTCATTTTAGCACATTGATTACCATTTTATTTCAGGGTTGAGTAGTAATTACCACTAATGAACAACATGATAATTTACAGCCATAAATCACCAGTTGCTTGGCTTTGCCATTTAACACAATGAATTAGAGCTTTTCATGCCGAAGACTTGGCAGGTCTCCGTGTATCTTCCCGTCAGGTTAAGGTGTACTGCAATATGCAGGGGACCACAGACGATTTCTATTCAGAGGTGATATTTCTAAATTCCTGGATGTGAATTCCAGGCCTAAAGACACACTTATAAACTTATTGCTGGTGTCCTGCTCATCATTAAGTTATTGTCTTGCATCATTTGTCAATTTTTCATAGATCCTATGATTAACAGAATTTTGAGACAAGAAATCATAAAATTTAAGTCAAAACATGTTGAGCAGGAAAAAATAGTTTTGTCACTTAGATAACAAAAGCAACATTCTTCTAAATACTTTTCCATCTTTTTGTAATAAAAGAAAGTACACCCATCATTTATACTCAAGTTCTTCATTATCCCTAAATGGCTCTGGTCTAGAAAAGGTGAAGCACATAAAATCACTTTGTCATTAAAGAAGCTAAGAAGAAAAGACTGCATAAGTCAATTTGGTCAACTATGGTTCTTGAGCTTCTGTCTCACATCTAGACTCTTTAGACTCTAGAAGGGATAAGAGTGGTCATACATGTGAAAACAAGGCAGAGAAATAAAGAATGGTTTTATTTTACATACTTGCTAGGCAGTGTGATCAAGACAATTACAATATGAATGAATGAGTCCTGACATAGTACTGCAGTCAATACAAGGTAATCAGGGTCATCTCATTATCCTCAATTATCTTGAGAACTGAAAAAATGTTCTTGATTTTGCCACTAAGAGAAGCTACAAGGAAGAATCTTACCCTTGGACACTGTTCACCCTTGAAGGCCATGAGGATTCTATACTGTCTGCGTTGGTTCCCATCAGTGGATAAATTGTGATATTTTTTTCAGTTTTAAAACAATCTCTTCCCATAGTTATATCACATTAAGCAAAGATTTTGGAAAATGTCCTTATGTAAAATTCATTTTATGGAGTTGAAGTTGCATTCTGATTTCTTGATTTTTCCAGAACATAGAATTTAATCCTGGATCATGGATTCTATTGTAGTTTCTCCCCTTCTGAAGCCAGTTCACATCTTGATAAATCTTTTATTAATCAGGACTATATAATGTTGATTCAGTTTGTCTGTAGGCTATTAACCAGCATTAATGGAATAAAAGTGGTATTAATTTACACATGAATAATTTAAAAGTTCTGTTGCTTAAAATTAAATTATGATCTTCAATATAACTTAGGTCTATAGAACTTTTGTAGTTGCTATTGAATACAAAAATATATGTGATGTATATTATACAAAATATAATATATAATAAGGTATGCATATAGACTATTCTTTTGTTTCAATACAGAAGGTTTTCCATTTAATTCCACAAATATTTCTTAAGTGTTAACTATATGCACAGGTACCACATATACCTACAGAATAAGAAAGAATTATAGTTCTTATTTGGGGGCACATGGAGTCTACATGTGTAGAGAAAATGTATATAAGCATGAGTCCATTTAAATATGTATTGATCAAACTATGTTGCCAATACAATACTGAAAATGTCAACCTTAGCCTGACTTCTGACATGTGCTAGAAGTCATCTCCCTTGACCCTGATTTCTCATCTCTTGTGGACTTGCAGTAGGAGTTCCCTTTAGGAAGATGATACGCAGTGTCTAAATGGCACCTGATTTGGGGTGACTCCTTCTTAGCAGATTTTCCTTTCTACAACCCTGATTGAGTATCTCATAAGAAACTTTCAAATGTCTCTTTCACTGGAAAATGAATTCACATTCCTGTGCAGGGCCAGAGGCAGATGCTGCCATGAAGAGGCTGTCCTAAGGTGGCCTGGGATGTGTGAGCTGTAAACAAGTCATTCATTACTATGTCAAACATCTATGAAGGCTGCCAAGCAAACAGTCTCTATTTCATTTTTTCACCATTGTCACCTACTAGAGACAATCTCCAATGCAGAGAAATGAGTTCTTGACTTGGATGTAATGGCCCAGTAGGATTTCACACAGGACACTGTCAGTGATGAGCAGGACAACAGCATCAGAGGAAGTGTCCTTATGCCTGTGAGGCATCTCCAGAACTGAAAAAGGAATGCCAGGAATATCTTCCTCAGTAGCTTAAAGGAACAGATGATGATGATCTCATGCCACTAGATGTCTTAATACTGCTACCAAGGAAATTAGTACAGATTATAGACTGATGTGTGAAGCTTTCTACCCTGTCCTTTCCACAGGGTCAGTACTATGAACCAAAACAAACAAGGCCCAAAGGATTTTACTTATTGTCCCATTCAAGGTGAGGAGGAAACTGGAACTACTCTAAAATATAGAAGATAGAGCATGCCAGCACAGGATCTCAGCAGAGGCAGAAAGTTCTAGACCCATGTGCTGAGTTACTTCAATGAGGTGAAACCCACATGAGTAGAATAGCTTATAAGCTCATGCCTACACAACGTAGGTCATGTTTAATCACTTTGATAAGACTTCGTCAAGGTAGTTTAGCAATGCCCTCAACATGAGCTACATGTTTATTGCTTCATTTCAAGGACAGAAGAGAAATTAACCTCTAAATGCAGCTCAAAGACAAAATCACAATTAACACCTTGGATTAGGATCAGGAGGATGTGTGTGTGTGTGTGTGTGTGTGTGTGTGTGTGTGTGTGTGCGCACCCGCACATGCACATTGGGAAAAATGGAAGCTTTGTATAGAGTTATTCTTTCAATATTAAGGAATGAAAAGAAATAACAGCTCTTCAAATTCAACAAAGAAAAGTAAAAGGATGTTGAAAGGAAGGAAGGAAAACAAAGTTCAGAAAGCAGTAGAGAGAGAACCAATCCTGGGAGAAAATGTTATCCAAAGACAAAAAGCAAACTTTCCCTGAGGTATTTGCTCTACAAAAGAACTTTATCAGAATATAAAAATTCTTTTTTTTTTATTTAGCTTTTAATTTTTCACAGACTGCATTTTGATTCATTGTACACAAATGGGGTACATAATTTTGTTTCTATGGTTGTGCATAATGCATATTCATACCATTCTTTGATGCTGAGAAAGCATTTGATAAAACACAATACCCCTTCATGCTTAAAACACTAGAAAAAATAAGAATAGTAGGAACATTATAAAGGCTATCCATGCTAAGCCCACAGCCGACATCATTCTTAATGGAGAAAAACTGAAAGCATTTCCTCTAAAAATTGGAACAAGACAGGGATGCCCTTTCACCACTTTTATTCAACATCATCCTTGAAACACTTTCCAGAGCAATTAGATAAACCAAAGGAATTAAGGGGATACAAATAGGAAAAGAAGAATTAAAGCTGTCACTATTTGCTGATGATATGATTCTATATTTAGTAGATCCAAAAATCTCCACTAGAAAACTTCTAGAACTAATAAATGAATTCAGCAAAGTAGCAGGATATAAAATCAACACGCGTAAGTCTAATGCATTTCTATTCAAAAGTGATGAATCCTCTGAAAGAAAAATTAGGAAAACCACTCCATTCACAGTAGAGTAAAAAAAAAAAAAAAAAAAAAAAAAAAAAAAAAAAAAAAAAAAACTTGGGAATTAATCTAACAAAAGAGGTCAAAGACCTGTACAATGAAAACTACAGAACATTAAAGAAAGAAATTGAAGAAAACCTTAGAAGATGGAAAGACCTCCCATGTTCTTGGATAAGCAGAATTAACATTGTCAAAATGGCCATTCTACCAAAGGCACTCTACGGATTCAATGCAATTCCAAATAAAATCCCAATGACATTCCTCATAGAAATAGACAAAGCAATCATGAACTTCATCTGGAAGAATATGAATTCTTTAAAAATGTAAAATACTATAAACATATGAAACTATAGAACAATGCATTAAATAAAAATGAAAGATTTGGAGCCCAAAACAGAACAATGCATATATAAAAATGAAGATTTTAGAGCTCAAAGATTTATTTTGAAAGTATAATTTCTAAATAGTCAACCTAAAGAAATAAAAAGTTTTGCTATCTTGTGTGTGTGTGTGTGTATATATATATATATATATATATGAATATATAACAATAAATCCCACCGATAAGTACAACTAAAATGCACTGATAAAAATATGGAAAAAAGAAAAACTTGCAATAACTACTATCAATGTGAAGAAGATAAAGACTAAGGCATTGGAGAAATCTGATAGGAAACAGATTGAAGAATAAATATGGATTATGGCAATAGGAGAGAAACTGATAGGTATAAAGACCTGTCAAGATACAAAGCCCAAAGGATCAATGTTATGAGTACACCAAATTGAACTGCCATGAAAATACAGATAATTTACAGATTTTCCAGATCAAAACATTTTAAATTAATTAAAAAATAAGGAAGACTACAGGAAGATATTTCCAAATTGAACAAACACTCATATCCTAACTTCTTTTTTAAAATGCTACTTGCTGATGAATGGAGCCAAAATATAAATTCAGGCTTAGAACACAATTAGATATTTTTCTATATTCTAGAGAATTTAGAAAAAAAACCCACTCTTTTAGGCAAAATATAAATTTAGATTATCCTTCCCACATGATGGAGAAAATCTTTTGAAAATCTTTTTGGTTATTCAATTTTTCACATTTTTTTCTCTGTTAGAAATAGGGTTGTGATCAATCAGTTCATACCAGAAATACTTTGGGTCTCTGGGCAGCAGAGGGGTAGCTGATAGTACTTTTGTTGATATCATAATCACCCTTAACATCACTGAAGTCTCCCATTTGTATTTTGATTTCTGAATATCTTTGAGGCCAAGTAATTTATTTTATTCTCTATCATAAATGTTTGTAATTATTGTTATTGGAGAATTGGATGATATTGTTCACCTCACATAGGACAGTCTGGGTAAGATTTGAGGGTTATCCAAAGACATCAGATCAGTCACCTCGAACTTTGGGATGATAATTATCAGGGACTCTCCAAAAAATCTTCTCATCAGAGTTGGGTATGACATCTTGCCCCAGTTCCTGAGAGAAACTGTGTGTAAAGCAACGAGTGGCTTCTGAGCCTGGCCAAGGAGGTGTTCTGTGTAGACTACACAGAGGGCTCCAGGAGCTGGTGACAGTTACCATGGTGAAGCTGCTTGGGTGTGGAGTGGGACTGGGGAGGCAGGGAAGCAAGAAGGGGCAGTCAGAATTAAACTGGCCTAAATTTGGCCTCATACATATTTTAAATTTGGCCTAAAGGTTTCTCTGTATATAATGAACTAGCACCTAACTGGATGTTGAAACAGACTGTAACCTACTTAGTAGCAAGTAGATGAGTTACAGTCAATCACAGGGGACCAATTATTCAAACCATGTTCAAATAAAACAGACTTGAGCTGTAACCAATCAGGCTGTTTCTATAGCACATTTCCATTTGCTATGGTACCTCTTTTTCTCCAGTTATAATTATGACATATTTTGGGTGGAGTATTCTGAACCATTTTTGGTCTGGACTATTACCTGATTCTATGAAAGGCAAATAATAACCAATAAAGATCTTTAAAGTTAGATTTGTTATAATTTTGTCTTTTGATAACTCATTGGCTTTACATGTAGGCAACACATCTCTCTGTGGCTAATATTCATATGTAGTGGCATCCAAGCCTACTGCAGTGAAATTGCTCTAGCAATATGATTGTAAAAAACATAGAGCTTCTTCACTATTTTATAATACACGGAAAAGCTTTACTGTGTATTCACATCATTACAGGAAATTTCAACATTATTTTTACCAATGTAAAGGAGGAAAAGTACTTTTCTTCACTATAATTTCAACTAAAGTTTTTAATGATTACAACAATATTTTGTATTAATTTCTTCACTATGGTGGCAATCAAAATTTGAAAAGATTTATTAATGAATATTGATGAATGCATGTAGCCATGTCAAATATAAAATTTGATATAAAGATAGCTTTCATAGAAGCTCAAGCTCTTCATTGCAAACTTTATAAATAATGTATGTATAGCATTTATATAAACTAAGGAATTGATACCCTCTTAGTATTTTATATCAATTATATAAGATCATATAAATATTATCAAAACACTCCAATCATATACCTGAAATATTCTTCAGTATTTCCCTTCATGACTCACTAGTATATTTTTCACATTTTCCATGATAAAAAAAAAAAATGGTTGAGTAACCACTGTTTCAACAAAGCTCTATACGAACAATACTTTCCTATCTCCTGGTCTCCATTTTGATGCTTTTGCATGTAATATCTTCCCCATCCTCCCTTTTTTTCTTCCTGTTTTAAATGATGTTCTCAGTTCAAAGAGGGCAAGACAGGGCAACTGTCTTCTGTCCGGAATGATTAATGAGCATCCATGACACAATAAAGTGGAGCTGTGATTACCGGGCCACCATCTGTTTGACCATAATGGAATTTTAGAAATTCTACTTTGTATGTTGAAAAAAGTAAGAAAGAACAGTTAAAATACAAGCTGTCAAGTAAAGTGACATGCCTGAGTAGGAGGGGGCCGTGTGGAAAGCAGAGCTCACAAATCCATAACTATAGATTTTCCTGCTTTTGTCTGAAATCTTGTCTTTATAACATATGTAAATATATATATATATGTATATGTACATGTATAATACAATGTCTACTAAAACATAATCCATCTTTGATAAGTTACTGATAATATACATGAGGTATGAAATACATGTACTAAGAATGTTACCAGGAATGGCCTCATGTGTGTCTTTTAGCTGGTTACATCTGTTTCTACATTGACCTACCCATATGGGCATTCAGCTATAATAAAAAATATGTTAAGACCGAAAATGAAATGAAAAAATTGGTAGGAAGGAGTCTCCTTTAAATCAAGTAGGATTTATCTTTATTATAGTACTTCTAAATGAAAAAAACTACCATTTTTAAAATATGGTGATTTTTAAACTGACTATAAAATCGTAAGCCTTCTTACGATTAGCTGGAAGGATTGATGCTAGGTATCTCAATCACTTAAATGTGGATGTGTGCACCACAGCTAAGTTCCTCCACAATTTTAAATGACTTTCACATACAATTCAGCCATCTGCTGCTCTGTTTGACCTTATCCCACTGTGTTCAATTCACTGCTGGTACTTAAAAAATCTTCACCTGTTCTGTGTGTGCCATCCTGCTGCTGCTTGGCTATCAGCTACAGGGAATCATTAAAAGGCCCATTATTCTTCTGGAGGAGAATTCTCAGAGCTTGGTGGGAGTGGAGGTGAAAGGTTCAACCTGCAGAGAGCAGTGTGGGCATTTCTAAGAATCAGGGAGCCTCTGGGTACTTGTGTAGGAAAGATTCCAGAATCTTTTATGAATTGTTTGCTTTTGGCTTCCATCCTATGACTTCCCATCATCCAGGATACTAATCATATTTTCCACCTCTCTGAGCACGGAGGGGTTTGGATCAGTGGCCAATAACCTCCCACACAGATTTGTAGACTCATACACACATAAAAACCCACCCCAAATTAGTTTAATATCTTTACTTGTGCTTTGCTAGTTCTAGCCTTAGGTCCACTTCAAAAAAAAAAAAAAAAAAAAAAAAGAATCCCAGCTCTGAGAATCTGAGAGAATCTGAATTGGTCCCACAGGATGTGGGTATTGGCAGTGACGCTGTTATAATTAACTCATCACATACAACTCTCTCACACACACACACACACACACACACACACACACACAGAGTTCTGAAAACCTTTAGAGAAGCATTTTACAGACAAGGAAAATTAAAATTGGCTGTAACTACAGACATTCAAAACTTGTTTGAAAAATAAAGAAGGAAACCCAATTAATGTAGCATAATTTCTTGAGAATATAAACAATGTTTATATGCTTAAAAGATTCAAAGACAAAAGAGGATAGAAATACTTATATTCATTTTAAATCATTTCAAATGGACATTATAATGCATGCTCTTGGATAGTTTTGTGAGTGCTCATTTTTTCAAAACTTTACAGTAACTGATGTTAAATTTTGTAAAATCTGTATTTTCCTCCAATTGACTACTTTGGAGATTATAGATGAGAATTTCAGACCTAATGTCTCATGTTGTGTCATCCTGGTCAGCAAGACCAATTCTTTAGCAATGAAAACAAAACAAAGGCAAAATCCATGAAAAAATGTCTCTTTTAGACTAATCCAGTCATCAAAATGCTTATAACCTTAGGAGTCTTTTGATAATAAGGGCTTTATTCTTTAGGATATGGCTAGATTTTCAGCTCTACTACTTACTATTTGACTGACCTTGGTCAACTTGTAAAATGTCTCTAGGTCTCATTGTCTTCATTTGTAAAATGAGAGATAATTATGTTGGCCCTATAAGACCAGTGTGATAAAACATGAAGCAATACATGAAAAAGATTTAGAGCAGCTCATAAATATTAGTACCATGGATTATATTCTCAATAGTAATTTTTATTAATATTTGTGTAGGAATTAGATTTTATTCCTCCTTATAGCTATATGATATTATTTAGAGGAAGTCTGTTTATTTTCCAAGGGATATCATACATTCTGAAATTAATAATCCTTAAGACACTATAATACAGTACTATCATACTGTGGAATTACATTTGAGAAAAAATATTCTTCAACTATAAAGTGCTGTATGCATTAATGATAATGATAAAAAAATAAGTGTACTGCCATTTTGGTGATTGTAAATTGCACTGGAAAAGTAATCAAGTTATCTCTCATATCCTCAGTTGTTAACTTTCATTTCCTCTAACTCTCTTGAAACCTCAGAAATCTCTTCTATTATGTGCTACTAACCTGAAAGCAGGGACCAATCTGTTAGGATTTGTGAGTATGACGGATTCACTAGCTCCTCTGATAAAAAAAATTTTAAAGATACTTTGAAAATGCATAAATCACTTTGCTGAAAAAAGACAAACATTTCCCCCTACACTTTAAATATCAGTCATTATAAAAGGCTGACGCTATTTTTTGGAGTACATGTATCATGCTAGTTTCTGAGCTGTTACCTATGACTGTAAGAGTGACAATTTTATTTTTGAATACTCTGTCATGCTCTGAGTGTAAGCTGACACAGCTCTTGATTTGAAGAAACCACTTGGAAGGGGAAAGGTGAAGCAAAGAGAAAAAATACCATTCACATTCCCACAACACATTCCTAAAGAAAATCCAGTGCTCAAATAAACATTTCTTTTGAAGTCCTTTCTCCCTGGTCAGATAAATTTTGTTTTTGTTTGACTGGTTATGTTCATATCACAAATACAGTTATTTTGTCTAAAGTATAACAAGCATTATCCATGCTCCTTTGAACTCTCTTCTTTAAACCAGAAACAGGGAGAGGCTGAGAGCAGGAAGCATGAGAAGCCCACCCATCCAGGGAAAGCATTCCAAGTGTCTAAACCAGAAATTCAAAGAGAACATTTTTCCCTTCTCTATCTTTATTATTACATAACTTATTTTCTGTAATATCCATCCAGATATCGATATACAAAAATACGGATTTTTTTTTGTTTTAATTAGTCACACATAATGGTAAAATTCACTTTGCAATATCATATGTAATGGAGTAAAATTTCTCATTCTTCTGGGTATACATGATATAGAATTCCGCCTGTTGTATGTACATGGGGTAATAATGTCTATTTCATTCCAATGTCCTTCATCCCCCCCAGACCTCCTCCTCTCCCTTTACTCCCTCTACCTAATCTAAAGTAACTTTAATCTTCTCTAGACTCCCCACATTGTGAATTAGTATCTGTTTATCAGAGAAAACATCAGCTTTAGTTTTTGGGGGGGATTGGTTTATTTCACTTAGCATGATATTCTCTAGCTCCATCCATTTATTGACATTTCTTTTAAGGATGAGTAATATCCCATTGTGTGTGTGTGTGTGTGTGTGTGTATACCACACTTTTTTATTCATTCATTTGCTGAACTTTTAAATACCCTTTATGTACAGGAGACTTGTTATCTTAATGACTTTGACTATTAGAACCTATGGCCTTATAGAGACACTATAAATATATATAGATAGATAGATAGATAGATAGATAGATAGATAGATAGATAGATATATCCCTCATTTTACACATGAAATAAAGATCTGATTAGTTAGATCCCTGCCAACAATTCACTATATTTAGCAGATGAAACTGACCTTATATGCAGGCCCATGCCTGAAGTCTAAGAATTCCAAAGCAAGAGGACAAAGGAAGGAACCTATTCCCTGTCTCTTCCTAACTCAATTATTCCCTCTTGACAAGGACACTGTGTACATGTACATGGACTATTAATTTGTATATCCAAACTTGTTCCAATTTTAAGTCCAGAGATACACATAATACCACAACTCCTCCTGAGCAATCAGATCCCATGGAAAGAATGACCCTGGAAGTATCTTAAGGTCATCTAAATAGGGAATTCTGGACTCCAGCCACCTACTATTCAATAGAAGACATGAGCTCTGTCATTTCTTTCTGGATCTATGTTTGAACTGGACTCTGACAGAGATTTAGAAGTTGATCCCAGGAAGAACCGTGAAGAAGTGAGAAATGGAAGGGAGGAAACTGTTCAAAGATGAATTCATCAGTGGCTTAACACTGGGAACAACTAGGCATCAACCCCAGTGAGGATTATTTTCAACTGCCCCAAGTTGGGACACTTATTCATCAACTTTCAATGCTCATTGGTTGAGCTTTTTCCTGGTCGATGCATCTGGGGCACTTCAAATCTGCTGTAAAAGAGTACGGGTCCTGAAGTGTGGTGACCAGGGAAGGGCCCCGGGTTGTTGGGCTGTAAGGGTCATACGATGTATCCCTCCTTATACGGAGTGCCAGGAGAATGTATAATAACCATGATAATATATCATTGCAATATCACTAATCTACTTTAAATAATCATAGAATTTAAAATCAGAGAATGAAACACTCATATTATTACTTTTCAGAGTAAGATGTCTTAGTTACTTACCAGCACCATTCATTCAAGAAATAAAAAGATCAAGTAAGGAACTAGGTTCATTTCTGGAATGTGTCAGATTATATTTCAAATGAATATTTTGTGTACTGCTGTGAATTTAGTGGTGAACCAAATACTCTTTTCATCTGGACATTTAACCAACTTACAAAAAACTTCATACTTATAAAAAAAATTATTCCATTTTCTCAACATTGGATTATAGCTTAAGAACATCTCTTTGTTTCTCAAAAAAGTCATTCGAAATAAGCTTAGTTTAAAATTCTAAAGCAAGTATTCAAAACTTTCAAATTCTTATTCTTCTATAAGCTCTTACACATTCATGCAATTATACATTTACTCATATTTTAAAGACTCTATTTTGCTGCAATTAAATCACATTTTTGTTCAAAGATGTAAACAGTGTATTGTGATGATAAAAGCTGCCCAAGCTGGTGATCTCTGCATTTTTCCTGAAACCCTTCACCAATGCAAATTTCTTCTCACATGAGCAGATGGATGGAAGTGGACCAGACTGTAGGTGGAGGACCAGGATGATTTCAGCTGATGACTGGCTCCTGCTAATCAAAAGCATGGCACTTGGTGCCAAGAAGAAAAAAGAATCTAGATTTCTTTATACTGAATTTCATTTGCCTCTCTGAAACAGAAACTTCAACTCAATCCCCACCAGAGATTGTTCCTCACACTTAATGAATTCCTGCTACAGTCCATTGGGAAGAAAGAAAAAAAAAAAAAATCACACATTCTGATTGCTATCTCTACAGTTTGGTGTAGAAACATAGCATAGTTTGAGGCTGTTTCAAAGATTTATAAGCCACATTTAGAGGTACTAACTTCAACTTTTGGAAAAGCTGCTGCTTCCAGCTACATGTTTTAAGTTCATCAATGTTCACTGTTTTTCTAAAGAGGAATTCAAAACACAGAGAATCAAATCATTCCTTTCATTAAAATCTGCTTTTATATGTCCTACAACTATGAACAGGCAGTATATGGAGACTAGACGGATGTGATCCACAAAGTTATGCACAACCCAGTGTCCTCCTTGTGAGATGCAAGGAAAGTACTGCATGTTCTCAATTTCCCCTTTGTTGAGTCATCTACTAAAGAAACAGTACTTTTGGAATCCGCCAGGCCTAGCACCTGGTTACACCAGATTGGTTTGAAGCATGTGCTTCACATTCTCTGAGGCTCAGTTTTCTTTTTTGTAAACAGGTGTGATGGGACCTCACTGGGGACTGATTGTAAGCATTAGCTGGCAAAATATCAGAAAGTTGCTTGGTCAAGCAAATGGCATTTTGAAGAGGTTTAATAAATTCACCTCATTTCCTTTTTGGCCTTCTTTCAAACCCCCAAATTACTTCATTTCTCAAACATCAAATTCCAGCAGTCTGCAGTCATCTACTAACACTCAAGCTTGATAAAATACTCACAGAACACCTCATCTACTGCATTTGATTTCTTAACCTGCAATATTTCACTGAATCCTCACAACAATCCTGCAGTATAGGAGGAGGATCAGAAGTGCTTGTGATGTATGTTGAATCACATGCATTTTAGAGACGAGAAGATGAAGTTCACCCTGAGTGGAGGTTCAAGCTTTGGTTCTCACTCGTCTTCTCTAAAAAAGCATAGTTTTGATTGTATGGCATTAATTTGAAAAATAAAACTTCACAGTGAAAAATTCTTTTTATTTTTGTCTTAGAGTGTCATTATCATTAAAATATCTTGTTCAATAATTCATATCTATGTCATACGCATGATTGTCCAAGGAGCAAAGAAAATCAGTATCTGCCCTCACTCCTTTGACCCATTTGACAGCATTTTAGATGCCCACAGGATATAAGGAGTGTTCAGAGCTGAGGATCCAGGAACAAATGACACAGCCTTCTGTCTCTCATTACTTCACAGTTGAGTGGGACCAAGAACCACACCTTAATAACAATATCATTCAGAAAATGCTATGAGAGAAATGTGTCTGTCTATGTAGAGAATCTGGTAAGGATTTGTGCCAATCCAGGGAAATGACTTTTCAGGAATCTTCCTTAGAGGAGTTTCTGTAATAGATTACCTATCTTAATAGGAAAATACAGATTTATAGAGATAAGAGGGAAGAGATGATAGGGTACTTGGTGATCTAAGTGAAACATCAAGTTGAATACTTCCCAAGGGGAAAACTGCACATGAACCTAAGAACCAAAATCAGTACATTGCTGAACACCAAGAAAACTGGAGATATTTTCACAAATAGTTTCATAAGAATATCTAGATGCTTCATTTTCATCCCAATAGGACATTTTCCCATATTGATGTAAAAGGAATTATGTGTCAGTGTGCACAATTTTGTCTTATTTTTTAAAGTTTTGTCCTCTTTCAACATATTTTAACTTTTTTTGTAAAATGTGTTAAATGTGAAAGCACTTAATTGGCAAGCACAGACATCAGAATATATGAAATTAAGCAATACACATTTTGTTCAAGAAATTTTATATTGGTAGTCCCTTATTGGATACTATCCTCTCCTTACTGACCATACTCTCTTTACACTTCAAGAAAGAGAATCCCTTTCCTGAAATGTGGGTCAATCATCACGAGGTACCTATCTCCTGGACAATTATCAACAGAACACTGACACCTATAATTATCAGTAGATAATTGTACCTAGAAAATACATTGCTTATTTGACAATTAACTGTAAAAATGTACCTGTACACATGTGTGTTCAGATTTCCCAGTTACCAATTGTATTTGATTTTTGAAATTTGTCAATGATGATCCATGATTCATAACTCTTTAGCTTGTTTCCTGCATAGTGTTCTACTTACTCTTTAGACTAAAATTTATTCATTCATTCTATTAATAATAGTCATTGCATTCCGTGGGCTGCTATTAACAATTATATTATGAACATTCACGTTCATTACATTTCCTAAAGCACACGTTTCTCCATGGTATGTGTGTAGCATGGCATTATACTGACAATGAGATTTTTACTTTTATTCATTCTAAATATTTCCTGATATTTGTTTTCTTCTTAATCAAAGAATAAAAATGTTAAAACCCCAAATTATAAGGGATATACTTGTTGTTTAGCTATTGATTTTTAACTTTATTATGTGTAGTTATAAAATATTTTATGCATATTAATTATAAAATATATTGAGTTGCTATGGCATAATGAAGTCAATTTTATAAATGTTAGCTGTGTTTCTGGAATGTTAAGGTTAATGTTATATCATTAAATCAAACTATTAATCATATTTTATATCATATGCATGTTTTGAATATTTTGATTCTTTGATCATTACTATGAAAAGTATGCTAAAATATCACAGTACTGTATTAATAGTTGAATTGAAATTCTATCAATTTTATAGATATGAAGATATGCAAATACACATTTTTATCTATGTATTTTGAGATTATGTTGTGAGGTAGAAGCACCTTTTCAATAACATCTTTCAGTTAAGCAAACATTTCATTGTTAACTAGTAAGGATTATATTGCTAGTAAAGCTTTCCCAAAGTTATCTTATTTTAATAACACTACATAAGCATTTTTCTGTTTTTTTTTTTTTCCGTTGGTGTATGTATATCTAGTCATAAATTATAAATACTGATAGTTTTATGTGTTTACTAATTAAATATATTTTTCTATTTTTCTATTTTTTCCTTTTTTTTTTTTTTACTTCTTACCTGTTTTATTCTGAATGTAGAAATTTTTGGTTTTAACACTAAAATTGTCTCCAATTAATGTATATCTCTTAATTTCTTAGTAAAATAAGGCCCAACATAGAATGAAACATATAAATTAAAAACAACCTTAAAAAAGAATACCTAAATCTAGCAATAGTAAAAAGGGATAACACATCAAAACCAAAGATGAGTTTATTCCAGGAATGCAATATTGGTTTAACACTTGAAAAACAATTAATTTAACTCATTACATGAACAAACTACAGGATAAATCATACCATGATATCAATGTATGAAAAAAAGTCTTTGGTAAATTTTGCTATATATATAATTTAAAAGTATATTGAAAACTATAAATAAAAATTTTCTTATTGTGATAGCAGGTAAGTGACATAGCTTAAAGCATAAATCCTAATAGCATAATGTCAAAAGTTTCCTTAAGAAAATGGAAATTATGAACACTTTTAATATTGTACAAGTCTAACCAGTTCAAAAATATATTAAAACAAACTTTAAAAATCTTAAAATATTTAGATATGAGTTTATAGACAATCTAAAAATACCTACAAAAAGTTACTAAAAGTAATAAACAAATCTAGCAAGGTTCCTAGATATAAATTCAATATATAAAAATCAATTGAATTTCTCTGCAGCAACACAAAGCAGAAAATGAAATTTAAAAATCAATTATCATTTACAATAGCATCAAAGATGTAAATGTTAAGGATAAGTCTAACAAAGATGTACAAGACCTGTAGGCAGAAATCTATAAAATATTACTGAGAGAAATTAAAGATCTACACAAATGGAAGGTTATAGTATTACCATGTATTAGATAATTTAATATTTATAGATTTATCAATACTTTCCAAACTCATTTGTAGGTTTAATGTAATTTTGATGAAAATCAGAACAAGTTCACTTTTTACTTTGTTAAAAATAGATGATTCTAAAATTAATATGGAAATGCAAATCACCAAGAGCAATTGGGAGACTTACAGAGGAGTATAAATTGGTCTATTTAATCTACCAGAATTACAAACTTAAAATATAAATTTTATGTTACACAATGAATTACTCTATGAAATAAATGAGAAAATTCATTAGAAAATGGGCAAAAAAAAACTAACAGATACTTCGCAAACAGGAAGCTATCCAAATGTCAAATCATTTTGAAAAAGGTGCTTAAACTCTCGTTTGTGAAAGAAATGAGATGCTACTCCACACAAAGTAGAATGACAAAATTTTAATGGTGGGAACCACTTGGTCTGTGAAAGAGAAAATGGAGTAAAAGAAATTCTTAGACCATTCAGGTTGGAGGATAAATCCCTTCAGTTTCTTCTGGAAAACAAAGACAAAATTACGAAGCCACCACAACAAAAATGTTCACCTTATCTATTAAATCTGAAGATAAATGTATTTATCTTATGGCCCAACAATACTGAATAGAAGTGAATACCCATGTACACAAAGATGTCAACTGCAGTGTCTAAGGCAAATTATTTCTAATGTCCTACAACTAGAAACAAACCAAACGCCCGTGAACAGTAGTATGGATAAATTATGATATATTCATAGTATGACTATATATTCATATATGTATATGGAATATCCAATAAAAAGGTTAATTTTAACTAAAGTATTTAGGTGATAAAATGCTAAACACAAGAAAGAAAATGATTACAATAGGCTCTTGGTTGTTTTCTTTTGGTTTTGATGTGATAAACATAATGAGATAAGGAAAGAGCATGTAGTTTCCAAAAATAGCATTGTTCTTTCACTTAGCATGGTTACTTAAATGGGTTTATGCCTTGTACTAAATAAGTTTGTTTTATCTGTATTATACATATTCTATATGTCCATTTTTTAAAATCTTTTTTCCTATTAATACAGTCACTGAATTTGTTTGGAAGAGAACATTGCCTAGGAGAAAGATCATCTATATTTGTTTTATTTACTAATAAGATTTCCATACCAACCCAAGTGGCATGAGAATAGTCTATTAAATTTACTTAGATTTTGACTTTCCTGGCTAGCTGTCACCAGATTCAGAGGAAATATCCTTCAATGTAGCAGAATGATGTCACTAACTATTTTTGTCAAAACAGAAGATCTACATATAAGCAACAACTCTTTGAAGGTAGCATTAATTGAAGATTTGAGGCTAGAGTGCTGGTCCTCAGCAGGATTCTTAAACACTCTCACTCAGATTCCTTCAGAGGGAGCACTGAATAGTCACTAAGCATTCAGCAATGACTGTGCTGTTGTATGGACAACTCCTCTTTCAAACTCCAGCAAGAAAATGAAATGAGAACCACTTAAGTAGGGGGACAGGTATTTTTGTCTTCCCCTACACCTTTATTCTTGTTATTTGTTTTTGACAGGTGCATGGTAGCACTATGCTAATTTACAGAAATTTAGTTTATGTTGAAAATTCTATAAATTAGGATTTGTAGCTGGCCCACTAAATAGAGACAATTCTAACTTTGGTATTCCCATGTGATCTATCGAAACAATTTGTTTACTTTACTATTCCATCTACCAAAGCAACTTCTGAACCTTAGTGTGTAAAATGCATTCAAAATTACAATGCCCCAAAATGAAATCCTACACTCCAACCATTGCTCTGAAAACCTCCTCTCAGGTCCTCCTCATTCCAATTAGTGGTAACAATCCTTCTAGGGACTATATCCAAGATCCTGGAGCCATCCTTAATTATTATTTTTCCTAACATTAATATCAGGTTGTTTTAGTCGATACTTTTTGTTTCTGTGAACGAAAGACCTGACAAGAACAATAAAGAGGAGGAAAAGTTTATTATGGCTCACAGTGTCAGTGGTTTAGTCCTTGGTCCACCAACTCCAAGCTCTGGGCACAAGGTAAAGCAGAACGTCATGGTGAAGGGCATGACAGAGGAAGGCAACTCAGAACATGACAGTCAGGAAGCAGAGACAGAACTATGCTTACGAGGGACAAAATATAAACCTCAAAGAAGACTTCTTCCTCCCTGGTCTACTTCCAGTGGCCTACTTCCTCCAGCCACAGCCTATCTGCCCAGAATTACCACACAGTTAATCCAGATAAGTGGATTAATCTACCTATTACATTACACCTCTCATAATCTAATCATTTCACCTCTGAAACTTCTTGCATTGTCTAACACATGAGATTGTGGGGTACACTTCACATCTAAACCATAGCAATTCTCAAAACCTACGTAATGATTGGTATATAGATACTAAATTTTTGTTAAGTAAGTGAATAAAAATTTCCCAAGATATTATGCTACCTTCTTATACTTTAAGGTCTAACATTTTTTTTCTTATAAAAATGGTTTCTGTGATATGAAACTCTGGACAACTGTGCAAATTCCATTTTTCTCTTAGAGTCCCACGAAGCGTATTTTTGCATCAGTGGAGCTAAGAATTTATAAAATTTAGAGACAATCATTTGATTTACTTCAAGATTTGCTCAGCATATTTGATCATGGAATTTTGCTATATAAATACATGAACATTTATTTTTAATTTTACATCATGAGAATAAATACATATAACACTTAATATTCTTAATATCACTGCTGAGCACACTTAAGAAGACAGTGTTGGAGAGTATAAATTGGATTTGTCTCTATGTTCAGTTTAACCAACGAAAATAAGGTGTAAAAAAAGGATTTCTTGTCAATGGCTTCTGTGTGATGTAAAATGATGCTGTGATATGTCCCTAAATTTGAAAATCTCTTAATTAATCACTGTAAATTAAATTATAATTTAAATAAATACAAAATATGTCTTATTCAAAATAACTCATAATGCAAATTGTTTTTGCAAAAATAACTGGAAAGCTAGCCAGAGAACTGGATCTAATCTCTGTCTCCAAATTATTTGAATATAAATCATAATGATTATGATTAGACTTGCATATGCAACAAAGAAGAATATATTAATTGCTCCCCCATGCAGAATTTTTCTTTTCCATTGTCCAGTTTCCCCTTTTGTGAAATGGTGGCAGTATTTGTGTTAGAGAAGATTAACAGAGATAGAGTTTGTGCAATACCTGGCATCCTGCCTGGCATATTGCAGTTGCTAGGACAATGCTAGTCTCTTTAACTTCCTTAATTGTCTGTTTCAATACAGTAAATTTGGCTTTACAAAATGAGCTATAAATAAAAACCACAAAAAATACATTTGGATAAATATACCTGTGATTTATACGTGTCATGCTTTCATGCACATTTTTCTAATTATCTTAAAGCAAATTGTGAAACAAAGCCTTTAGCTGAGCTCAATTATGGATGCAGATTCTAACAATTTTCTCTATACAGCAGGAATGGGAAAACTTAATTCTGAGCCAAGTTCTTTCTAATTTGCTGGAAACTCTCTGAACCATGTATTTAGTTGAATTTTGTTTTGTTTTTACATATGAAGAAATTTTAAATGTCACGTAAGTAAAAGTAGAATAACATGTCTAGGGTAACAGGAGATTGTACATGGATATGTAAAGATATTACGAGTTAATTGTAGAAATCCAGCCTTCCAGAACCACTTAACCTAACCTTTCATTAGCCTTATCTCTGAGTTGCAGCACATTAGCATGAGCTTGCAGACTCTTCATGAAAACACCAATGTAATAATGGCATATAGTAGTAGGATCTACTCATTCTTGCTGTACTACATCTTGAGTCAGATTTAAAAAAAAAAATAAATGAGTACAGGATATAATTCCCAAGACATATTTGAAAGGTAAAAAGTGCTTCTATGCTAAAGCATCTTTGTTAATTAGAATGATTTTACCAGGCTGTCATCAAATATCAAAGCTAATTGGATGGGATCAATATAGAAGAATAAATTAATCTATTTATTGCTATTGTTTGGATCTTAAGTGTCCCCCAAAAGCCCATGTGGTAAAGACTAGGTCCCCAGTCGGTGCTGTTTGGAGGTAGTAGAAAATTTAAGAGGTGGGGACTATAGGAAGTTCTAGGTCACTAGAGCATGCTCTTAAAGAGGATGGAGGTAACCTGGCTCTCTTTTGCTTCCTTGCTATGAATTAAATGGCTTTGCTCTACCACATGTTCTGGCCACAATATACTGCCTCACCACAGGTCCAGGGCCAAGCAACCAAGTACTGAAACCTCGAAGATTGTGAACCAAATTAAACCTTTTCCCTTTATAAGTTGCTTATCTCAGGCATATGTTATAGTAAAAGAAAGTTGACTAACACATTCATCTTTTTATCTAGATATAAATAAAACTAGATTAAAAGAGTGCGGGATATAATTTGGCTGCCATTTAAAAATAATGAGTGAAATTATAAGATAGTACCTAATAGCAAATAATCAGTAAATGCTTGCTATGTAATCCTAGCTTTGTATCTGTCTACTTGAGTAAATGAAGAGAAGTCATCTAGCATCTCTTGACCTCAATTCACACAAAAAAAATATAAAATCTAGATTTCAGATTCATGGGTTTCAAAGTCACCTTTCACCCATGATCCTATAACTACTTGTGAAAATATTCTAAATAACTTCATGGCACTTAAAAATTTTAAACCTCATAGTCCCCAACTGTATTGGTCCCATTATTTCTTCAGTTAAGTAATTCAGTTGGAAAGATAAAACGATGCAATTAAAACTGTTTTCATTTGGTTGAAAAAGTCTCAAAACATATGGATTCAATTTGAACTTTTAATACGGGTTCAGAATTGATAAAACTATTCTGCTTTTCCATTAAACTGATTTTCATATGAAAGGTATTACTGGTGAGAGTTGAGCTCCAAGAAAAGGAAAAAAAGGATTTTTTAAGAAACAAATAAGGAAAATTCAAGACATATAAAAGGAGGATGATGATAAGACAGGGAAAAAAATTCATCCTTCTATGAAACAGTGTTGAAACCAAGGATATGGAATCACCTTCGTTTCATACAAAAATATCTTTCATAGAAAAATGCAAAAGGAGAAAGTTCTTATGGCATTTTCAGTAATAGATGTTCATACACATGAGTTAGCTTCAGTGTGTGATAGAAACACAAAATGAACCATAGCTTAACCAATTTTAAAGTTTAAAAGAGGGATCCATTTTCAAGTAATATCCTATAAAATTTCCCCCAAAGATGCCCTACTTCTTCAAAGCCTGAACGGTACAGTAATTATTTTATAATTAGCTTACAACATATATTTAATTTTAAATTTTTGAATATCAAATCACACTGAGTATTAATTACTTGGGTCACACTTTTATATTAATACAAGTTTTAAAAACTGAAGTAGCTTCATTTATTTATTTATTTATTTATTTATTTTTGGTCTTAGCATTGGTTTTATTTATTTTCAACAAGAATTAACTGTATAAATGCATTGTTTTCTTTTTTTTTTCCTTTTTTTATTTTAATTAAAAATCATAAATTTACATAGGGCAATGTTGTTTGATTCATTCTGTTATTTTTTTCCCTTCCCCCCCTCCCCTCCCACCCCTCTTTTCCCTCTATACATACCTTTCTTCCTCCATTCTTACCACCCTCCTTATCCCTAACCCTAAATCTAACCCTAACCCGAACACTAACCCCTCCTACCGCCCCCCCTTATATGTCCTCATCTGCTTATCAGCCAGATCATTTGTCCTTTAGTTTTTTGAGATTGGCTTATCTCACTTAGCATGATATCCTCCAATTTCATCCATTTGCCTGCAAATGCCATAATTTTGTCATTCCTCATGGCGGAGTAATATTCCTTTGTACATATATGCCACAGTTTCTTTATCCATTCATCAACTGAAGGGCATCTGGGTTGGTTCCACAATCTGGCTATAGTGAACTGAGCAGCTATGAATATTGATGTGGCTGTATCTCAGTAGTATGCTGATTTTAAGTCCTTTGGGTATAGTCCAAGGAGTGGGATAACTGGGTCAAATGGTGGTTCCATTCCAAGCTTTCTGAGGAATCTCCATACTGCTTTCCAGAGTGGCTGCACTAGTTTGCAACCCCACCAGCAATGAATGAGTGTACCTTTTTCCCCACATCCTTGCCAACACCTATTGCTGCTTATGTTCTTGATAATCACCATTCTAATTGGGGTGAGATGAAATCTTAGTGTAGTTTTGATTTGCATTTCTCTTATTACTAGAGATATTGAACATTTTTTCATATATCTGTTGATTGCTTGTACATCTTCTGTGAAGTGTCTGTTCATTTCCTTAGCCCATTTTTATTCTTGGTGTAGAGTTTTTTGAGTTCTTTATAGATTCAGGATATTAGCGCTCTATCTGAAGTATGAGTGGCAAAGATATTCTCCCACTCTGTAGGCTCTCTCTTCACATTACTGATAGTTTCCTTTGCTGAAAGAAAGTTTTTAGTTTGAATCTATCCCAGTAATTGATTCTTGCTTTTATTTCTTGTGCTATGGGAGTCCTGTTAAGGAAGTCTGTTCCTAAGCCAACAAGTTGAAGGTTTAGACCTACTTTTTCTTCTATAAGATGGGTCTCTGGTCTGATTCCAAGGTCCTTGATCCATTGTGAGTTGAGTTTTGTGCAGGGTGAGAGATAGGGGTTTAATGTCATTCTGTTGCATATGGTTTTCCAGTTTCCCCAGCGACATTTGTTGAAGAGGCTATCTTTTCTCCATTGCATATTTTTGGCACCTTTGTCTAGTATGAGAAATTTGTATTTATTTGGGTTTGTGTCTGTGTCCTCTATTCTGTACCATTGATCTACCTGTCTATTTTGATACCAATACCATGCAGTTTTTGTTACTATTGCTTTGTAATAGAGGTGAAGATCTGGTATTGCGATACCCCCTGCTTCGCTCTTTCTACTGAGGATTGCTTTAGCTATTCTGGGGTTTCTTATTCTTCCAGATGAATTTCATAATTGCTTGCTCTATTTCTGTAAGATACATCATTGGGATTTTAATTGGAATTGCATTGAATCTATATAGCACTTTTGGTAGTATGGTCATTTTGACAATATTAATTCTTCCTATCCATGAACATGGGAGATCTTTCCATCTTCTAAAGTTTTCTTTAATTTCTTTCTTTAGTGTTCTGTAGTTCTCATTGTAGAGGACTTTCACCTCTTTTGTGAGATTGATTCCCAAGTATTTTATTTTTTTCGAGGCTATTGTGAATGGGGTAGTTTTCCTAATTTCTCTTTCTGAAGATTCATCACTTATGTTTAAACATGCATTGGATTTATGAGCACTGATCTTGTAACCTGCTACTTTACTGAATTCACTTATGAGTTCTAAGAGTTTTCTGGTGGAATTTCCAGGTTCCTCTAAATGTATAATCATGTCATCAGTGAACAGGGATAGTTTGAGTTCCTCTTTTCCAATTCGTATCCCTTTGATTTCTTTGGTTTGTCTAATTGCTCTGGCTAGAGTCTCAAGAACAATGTTGAATAGAAGTGGTGAAAGAGGGCATCCCTTCCTTGTTCCAGTTTTTAGGGGGAACGCTTTCAGTTTTTCCCCATTTAGAATGATATTGGCCATGGGCTTAGCATAGATGGCCTTCACAATATTAAGGAATGATCCCACTACCCCAATTTTTTCTAGTGTTTTGAGCATGAAGGGATGCTGTATTTTATTGGATGCTTTCTCTGCATCCATTGAAATAATCATGTGATTCTTAACTTTTAGTCTGTTGATATGGTGAATGACATTTATTGATTTCCGGATATTGAACCAACCTTGCATCCCAGGGATAAAACCCACTTGATCGTGGTGCTCTATCTTTTTAATATATTTTTGGATGCAATTTGCTATAATTTTGTTGAGAATTTTTGCATGATGTTCATTAAGGATATTGGTCTGAAATTTTCTATCCTCGATGTATCTCCTTCTGGTTTAGGTATCAGGGTGATATTGGCTTCATAGAATGAGTTTGGGAGGGTTCCCTCCTCTTCTATTTTATGGAATACTTTGAGAAGTATTGGAATGAGCTCTTCTTTAAAGGTTTTGTAGAACTCGGCTGAGAACCCATCTGGTCCTGGACATTTCTTTGTTGGTAGGCTTTTGATGACCTCTTCTATTTCATTGCTTGAAATTGATTTATTTAAGTTGTGTATGTCCTCCTGGTTCAGTTTAGGTAATTCATATGTCTCTAGAAACTTGTTGATGTCTTCGAGGTTTTCTGTTTTGTTGGAGTATAGATTTTCAAAATAGCTTCTAATTATGTTTTGTATTTCACTCGTGTCTGTTGTGCTATTTCCTTGTTCATTCCAAATTTTAGTAATTTGAGTTTTCTCGCTCTTTCTCTTTGTTAGCATGGCTAAGGGTTTATCAATTTTGTTTATTTTTTCAAAGAACCAACTATTTATTTTGTTAATTTTTCCGATTGTTTCTTTTGTTTCAATTTCGTTGGTTTTGGCTCTGATTTTAACTATTTCCTGTCTTCTACTACTTTTGGTGTTGGTCTGCTCTTCTTTTTCTAGGGCTTTGAGCTGTAATGTTAAATCGTTTATTTGTTGATTTCTACTTCTTTTGTTGAATGTGCCCCATGAAATAAATCTTCCTCTCAGTACTGCTTTCATAGTGTCCCAGAGATTTTGATATGATGTGTCTTTGTTCTCATTTACTTCTAAGAATTTTTTAATTTCCCTCCTGATGTCTTCTGTTATCCATTCATCGTATAATAGTGTATTATTTAATCTCCAAGTATTGGAGATGTTTCTGTTTTTTATTCTGTCATTTATTTCTAATTTCAGTCCATTATGATCTGAAAGAGTACTAGGTAGTATCTCTATGTTCTTGTATTTGCTAATAGTAGCTTTGTGACATAAAACATGGTCTATTTTAGAGAAGGATCCATGTGCTGCTGAGAAGAAAGTGTATTCGTTCTTTGTTGGATGGTATATCCTATAAGTCGGTTAAGTCTAAATTGTTGATTGTGTTATTGAGATCTATGGTTTCTTTATTCAATTTTTGTTTGGACGATTTATCCAGCAGTGAGAGAGGTGTGTTAAAATCACCTAGTATTATTGTGTTGTGGTCTATTTGATTTCTGGAATTGAGAAGGATTTGTTTGATGTACATGGATGAGCCAATGTTCGGGGCATAGATATTTATGATTGTTATGTCTTGCTGATTTATGCTTCCCTTAAGCAGTATGTAATGTCCTTCTTTATCCCTTCTGACTAGTTTTGGCTTGAAGTCCACATTATCTGAAATGAGGATGGATATTCCAGCTTTTTTGCTGCATCCGTGTACATGGTATGTTTTGTCCCATCCTTTCACCTTTAGTCTATGGCTATCTCTTTCTATGAGATGGGTCTCTTGCAGGCAGCATATTGTTGGATTTTTCTTTTTAATCCAATCTGCCAGTCTATGTCTTTTGATTGATGAGTTCAGGCCATTGACATTCACGGTTATTATTGTGATATGATTTGTATTCCTAGTCATTGGACTCATTTTTGTTCTTTGGCATGATTTGGTTTGTCCTTTATTTGGCTATTCCTTTACGCTAGTTCCTCCCGTTGCTGATTTACATCGTTGTTTTTCATCTCTTCCTCATGGAATATTTTGCTGAGAATGTTCTGTAATGCTGGCTTTCTTTTTGTAAATTCCTTTAGCTTTTGTTTATCATGGAAGGATCTTATCTCATTGTCAAATCTGAAAGTAAGTTTTGCTGGGTATAAAATTCTTGGTTGGCATCCATTTTCTTTCAGGGCTTGGTAAATGTTGTCCAGGCCCTTCTAGCTTTTAGGGTCTGGATTGAAAAATCTGCTGATATTCTTATTGGTTTCCCCCTGAAGGTAATCTGATTCTTTTCTCTCACGGCCTTTAAAATTCTGTCTTTATTTTGAATATTAGGTATTTTCATAATAATGTGCCTTGGTGTAGGTCTGTTGTAATTTTGCATATTTGGAGTCCTATAAGCCTCTTGTACTTGGTTTTCCATTTCATTCTTCAGATTTGGAAAATTTTCTGATATTATTTCATTGAATAGATTGTTCATTCCTTTGGTTTGTTTCTCTAAGCCTTCCTCAATCCCAATAATTCTTAAATTTGGCCTCTTCATGATATACCATAATTCTTGTAGATTCTGTTCATGATTTCTTACCATCTTTTCTGTTTGGTCACCCTTGTTTTCAAGATTAAATATTTTGTCTTCTATATCTGAGGTTCTGTCTTCCAGGTGATCTATCCTATTCGTTATGCTTTCTCTGGCATTTTTAACTTGGTTTATTGTTTCCTTCATTTCAAGGATTTCTGTTTTTTTTTTTTTCAGTATCTCTAACTCTTTATTGAAATGCTCTTTTGCTTCCCTTATTTGCTCTTTTAACTGTTGATTGGTGCATTCATTTAATGCCTGAATTTGTTCTTTCATCTCCTCATTTGCTTCTCTGATTGTTTTAATTATGTACATTCTGAACTCCCTTTCGGACATTTCTTCTGCTGTGCTGTCATTGGGTTTTGTTGATATAGTATCTAGGTTTGTTTCGGACATTTTCTTCCCTTGTTTTCTCATATTGGTCAGATGTCAGTGGGACTCTGTGATATTGTAGATTTCCTCTATTGGCTTGTAGTGTCCCTGTAGATTTCCAGTGTATCACCTACCAGCCTTCAGTAGCCAGAAGTCTTGGATTAATTTGATAATGCAGTGCTTCTGAAGAATGCTGCCACTAACCCGCTACTGGTTCCATGGAGAGAGACCTAGAGAGGTCTCTTGCTGCCCAGCCCTGGTCTCAGAGGCTGGTTACAGGTCGGAGGTCTCCACTGGCTTGGCGACTTGTGGCTGGCTGTGTGTAGACAGGCTCTCACTGGTTGGTTTGCTCTGGGAAGCTAGCCTAGAGAGGCGCTTCCTGCAAGGGGGCTGGGCTGCTTGGGGAAGTCCCTGGCGCCCTGTGCTGGTCACTAAAGCAACCTACGGGTGGGCCGGAGCTGGCCGAGGCAGGCCGGAGTTGGCCACGCTGCTTCTGTGCAGAAGGGCTCTCACTGGGGGGCCTGCTCCTCGAGGCTGGAGGATCTGTCCCTGTGGGAGAAGCCCACCGCCAGACTGCACAGAGCTGCCTGGGGAAGACTCTATCTGCCCTATCCTACTCTAATAAGCCACTCGAATCCGGGCCTGCCGCCCAGCTGAGCTTCGCTGGGTGGGGGAGACTCACCCCGTGCTTCTATTTTAGTCCAAGTCTCTCAATGCCTCCCCTTCTTGAATCCTGGGTTCTGGGGTGACTGGACATGCAGTCACCCTCTAGTCCACCATCTTGGATTGCCCCGTGGAAAAATCCTGCAGCTGGAGGGGGACAAGGCTGCCTGGAGAGGTCTCTGGCTGCCCAGCCCTGGTCCCAGAAGCTACTTGCGTGTCAGAGGTCTCCGCTGGCTTGGGGACTTGTGGCTGGCTCTGCGTCGAGAGGCTCTCACTGCGGTCTGCCCCGGGAAGTTAGCCTAGAGAGGCGCTTCCCGCCAGAGGGGGCTGGGCTGCTTCTGAAGTAGCTTTATTAACTAGCAAAAATTTCAAAGCATTCCTAACAGTTAACAAATAATAGTATGTGTATTCTATTGCTGTTTTGATGATGGTAACTTGACAGAAATGTCATCCTCCAAAGATATTTAGTGTAAGAAAAGCACTCTCTTCCTGAATCATCAGATCATTCCAGCCTGATGGAGACACATCTTAAACCTCAGAGAAAACTCCAGCTTTTCCAAGGCTAGTTCCTTTAATGCTAAAAGTTCAGATACTAGAAATCATACTTTTGCATTTTTGTCATAATTCTGTTTGAAAAATCCAATCAATGTTCAGTAGTAAAATGTACACAGGGCACACTTTATTTAGAAAAGAAAAAAAATCTGTGAAAAAGCATTAGGTAAATCATCATTCTTGTTCTGTAGAAGACTGACTTTACTGAATCTATTTTCCTACTACAGTATCAAGCTAAAGAAAGATGTTGAAGTAGGCAACTGTAGCTCTGAGATTGTGATTCCATTTTTACAACAAACAATAGACATTTATTGTAAATGTCTCAGTATGTCTTCACTTGTCAATGTACATGCCTGAAGGACAGAATGACTGAACAAGCTCAAGCTATTATAATATATAATCAATATGCAAAAATATCATGTTTTCTGTTACAAAAAAGGATTAAAAAAATGACCAATGATACAACATCTGTAAAGCCATATATTTTGATTGAATATATTATTGTAAATATGCTATATCTGTAGAGATGGTTAAAGACAGACCTAGACCAGTTCACTACAAGTGATCCACGGATATGTTTTTCAACTATAGACTACATCAAACAACAGTAGCTCTGTAAGGCAAATACATTTTTTCTCCTCTAATTTCAAGGTTA
The DNA here is from genome assembly GCF_902686455.1 of Sciurus vulgaris. Taxonomy (NCBI): domain Eukaryota; kingdom Metazoa; phylum Chordata; class Mammalia; order Rodentia; family Sciuridae; genus Sciurus; species Sciurus vulgaris. The sequence goes on from NC_136464.1 coordinate 44,809,150, forward strand.
TTTAAAGATAGGTATGTAAAACTAGATATAAACTCATTATATTTCTCACACAAAACATTAAGTCAAAACTAATAACAAAATAAATCTAAATAAAATTTTAATCCAAATTGAAATCAATTAAAATATATAGAAAAATATATAATATGTAGAAAAGTAGATCTCCAGCATGTAAATCATGTCAGAGGAGGAAAAAATGAAAGTAAACTATTTACAATGTTTCCTCTTAATCCAGAAAGAGTGACAGAGAACTTAGAAAGAATAATAGAGAAATCAAATAGTTTGGAACATCTACTGCACATAGGCTACTTTAAGAGTTTGGCGTGCATTATCTCACCTAAATTTCAAAATACATTAGAACATCAAGAAGTACTGTTTTCACATACCACGATCACAGGTAAGGAAAGAGTTGAAAATAAAGTCACCAGTAGTGAAAGGAGGTAAGATTCAGAAATAGACCATGCTAATTGTCTTGAAATAATAGAGTATCAGGGAAGGCGTAAATCAGAGAACAGATACATGTTGGCTGAAGAAAGTCTTTTCAACAATTCCATTAATGTTAGAGATGATAAGTATTATCATCAGCTCTAAAAGGCAAGAAAACTTAGACTGAGGGGAATGAATGTACCCAAACTCACAAAACTAGTAATTAAAAAGGCAAAGATCCGGACTACACTGGGAGCCTGGTTTCCACTCCATGTAAACAACTGATCAGCTAAAAGGGATAAGTTTAACCAAATGATCTCGGAAGTCTCTTCCAAATCTGTGATCAATAATAATCATATCATTTGTTCATGGGAACAATTTCGGGCAATTGCTAAAATTGTACATATAAATACATAATGTTTGATTTTAATCAGAATTGGCACACATCTTTTTATCATCACATAACTTCCATGGTTTTTATTTTTGAATAGGAAATGAAAGGGATGCTTTCTTATATAGTACATTCCACATAAATCAATTTAACCTCCAACTGCATTTTTTAAAATGACACCTACGTATCTATCTGGAGCATACTAAAATTATAAATCTCTTTAAGGAGAGAATATGTTTATTTTCTTCTAATCTCCCATCTTGCTTTATTCTAACTATATTTCATTGAAATATTTATCAACAGTCCATTTTGCAGGTAAAGAACCCAATTTCATTCATCTGCACTTGTCCACCCCCACATGATTGTTACTATCTGCTGATTTAATCATTGGCTTGACAGATCTTTGAGCCTGAGTTCGCTAGCTGTTTTAGTCAGCTCTTTCAATGCTGTGACTAAAGGACTTGACCAGAACAACTATAGAGGAGGAAAAGTTTATTTGAGGTTTCAGAGGTCTTAGTCCATAGAAGGTCAACTCCATTCCTCAAGATGAGGAATGAGATGAGGCTGAACATCATGGTGCAAGAGTTTGTGGCAGAGGGAAACAGCTCCCACTTTGATCAGGAAGCACAGTCAGAGATTCCATTTCCAGATACAAATAGATACATCAAAACCATGCCCTAATTCCCACCTCCTCCAGCCACACCCTACTATTTCAGTTACCACTTAGTTAATTCCTATCAATGGTTTAAATCACTATTTAGGTTAAGACTCTCAAAACTCAATCATTTCTTCTCTGAACCTTCTTGCATTGTCTCCTGTGTGAGCTTTTGGGGGACACTTCACATCCAAACCATAATGTTGGCATTCTACTTTATGGATAGAAAGGGTTACCCACCTCAGATGGACAGTGCCAATAATCTTACATATAAAGATATGTGGCATAGGCCTTAGCTGCTAAGTAAGAAATGCAACATATTAAGAAATGCATAAAGGGAAGGCATAGGATGTCTGAGATATTCATTTATGGTATGTTCCATTATTGATCTTTATACCAGTGAACTCCAAGAGGTAGATATTGTTCAACACACATGGATGGATAGACAGACAGGCAGTAAGATGTCCCATGTTTCTCAGTATAGAGAAGACAGGGTCAAGATCTGATGTGTATTTGTTTGACTTCAAAGTATATATATTTTCTATTGCACTGTTTGAATGTCATAGCATACCTTTTACTTACACCCACAGAAAAGTGGAATCATTGAACCACTACTGATTCCATTGTTCAACTCTAGAAAATAGATGCCTTGAATTTTTCTGATAGGAAGGAAAAAAAAAAATAACATGTTTCTGACTTAAGTTAGCATCCTGCATGTAATGGGGAAATAAATAGGTAGTGAACAGATAAAGACACAGCTGTTATTACTTCATTAATTAGCCTTGAGCTGCATCTGCTGCTAAGTTAAACACTATTTTCTTTCTCAAAAGCTGATAAACTAAGTTAGTATGCTACCATTTGTTTTTTGAAGTATCCATATCTGAGTCCTAAGCTGTTTCATTCACAATAAGTACTTGGCTTTAAATACTTTATCACTTGTTCTGACAGCAGGGCCCACTGTGCCCAGAACCAATAAGCACACAGACTGCATTTGCCTTGTTAAACAACCATAGGCACCAAAAGATGTGATTTGGAAACAACTTAGTATTATTTTTACCTAATTCTCATCATGTAACAAGTAGGGTTCCCCTGGAGACAAAGAACTCACTCTTACTCTGATGCCTTCTGCTCTCTCCCTATTAATTCTATCTTTAAAAAAAAAAAAAAAAAAAAAAAAAAAACTACTTATCTTTTGGATAACTGTTGGCATTCCTCCTACAAATTCGAATTTGACCTTCATGGATACTGGAGTATGAGATAGTAATGGATCACTATGGATGGACCCTTAACTGAGCCCATGAACATGTGGCTAGGGTTGGCAAACAAAATGCCCAACATTGAGTTAATTTGCATTTGATGTAAACAATGAATCAATGAATAATTTTTTTTTTATACAGATGCACCTCATGCCAGACATGAACTATATCTACCCTAAATGATTATTTGTTGTGAATTGGAAATCCAAATTTAAGTAGGTGCCCTGAAATTTTATTTGCTTAAACTGGCAGGTCTACCCACCATAGAGCTTCTACAGCTGAGACCCTAGTGGCATATGTTTATGTCTTGGCCGAATGTGCTTGGAGCTAAGCACAGCGTAAGACAAGAGAACATTATTATATTTGAATAAAACCCACTCTCTTCTATGGGGAGAGCTTGGGTTTTGCAGACATTTTGTTTTGTATTATAATTCATCTTTATTATTTGTTACTTGGGCATGTTTCTTTTACTTCCAAAGGTTTTTGGGTACACCCTGAAAAATAATCATCTTACTAGGTTTCCTAAAAAGACTTAACTTTTTATGTCTTCCTTTCTCCTTAATGGCAACCTCACACATGCATAGTATAACTAAATATCTCTCTTGAATACATACCAAGTAGCTCCCCAAATATACCCAACATACTCAAATGAATGCAGGACCAATTTTTCCCCAGATCAAAAACTTGACCATTTTCTACATCACAAGTTGAAGGTTTCTGAAGACTTTGAAATATAAAAGTAGGTGACCTGTGAAATCACAGACTGGGTGTGTAAGCCATATAATGGTCAGCAAACCCTCATCCCCTTCCCTTTTATTATAATATATGGGTTCATTGTTTGCTTAATCAACAAAAGGAAATTATATTCAATATAGCTTTTCTTTGTGTGTGTGGTACTGGGGATCAAACCCAGGGTCACTTTATTACTGAGATGCATCCCAAGCCCTTTTTTATTTCAAGACAGCTCTCACTAATTTGCAGAAGCTGACCTCGAACTTGCAATCCAGCTTCAAACTCCCAAGTAGCTGGGCTACTATACTCAACATACTTTCAATACAGCACTGTTTCCTGCTTCAAGAGTTAGCCAAAGCCTAAAGTGAATGTAAAGCTGCTGAAAGGAATGAATGCACCTTCCAGAGAGGCCATGTCAATGGATAAGCAAAGTTTACTTGACTTTACCTGAGCCTAGTCCTGTTGGAAAGATAAATACTGAATACATTAATAATTAGGATTCCCAGGTGAACTAGAAGTTACCATTTTGAGAAGTCCTGTTTTTTAGAGTAATGCACTCTTATGCCACTGATTAAACAGAGAAAATCTCCATAAAGACTACTGGTATTTGAGAGTTCATTCAGAACTAACCCTCATGACCTTGTTTCATTAATGCTTTAATTATGCTTTTTCTATTTAATCATACAAGCAAATTAAGAGTTATAAAAAGCATACAATATTTAAATTCATTTCAAGCATGTTAATTCAAGAAATATCGAGCTCTTCTGCTAATTATTGGGCTGGAGATGCAACAATGAACAAGTTCTGCTATCACAAAACTTATTTTCTAGTGAAATCAGATAGCAATAAACACAGTGGAGGATACAAAAGAGGCTGATCTGATTGAAACAGAAAGCACAAAAACTAGAGTGGCAGGAAAAGTATTTTAGAAAGTGTAATTCAATTGAATTCTTTATGAGGAAAATCAAACATATGCAGATAAGAGATAAAATCGAAGGTAGAGCTAGTGGAAAGGTCCTGGGGCAGATAGAAGAACAAGGAGAATGATGTGGCAGAAGCAGTCAGAAAGGAAGAAAGAGTTGAATCATGGAGGACATGACATGGCAGTGTATAGTGTCTGGATTTCATTCTTAATCCATTAAGAGTTATGCAGGAGAATGACATGATTTTATTTACATTTTAAATAAAATGTTAAACGTAATTTAAATTATTATGTGAGTTTCTTTGCTAATGAGAATCAATATTTCCACATTGCCTTTCTCTATTCCTGTTTAACATCTCCACTAGGATACTCCACCTCTGCTAGTAGAAACAACCTTTCCTCAAAGACCAGTTCAAGGTCCACCTTGGGGGTGGCTGAACCTCATCCTGCTGTTCAGGCATTCTTCCCTCAGCTTTCTCTGCATCTGACCCATACTATATAAAAATTCATCTTCATAATGTCTACAGTGTTGCTTAAAGAGCTAGAATTTGGTAAACATTTCAAGTAAAATCCTAAGCTTGTGCCATTAATGGGACTTCTGCCTATAGCCAAATACTCAACACAGCTGCTGACGAACACACTGTTTAAGAGAGATCTGATCACTTCCCTGTTTGAAACCTTGGAACATTTTCTTTTGCAACCAGACAAAATTATGCTTTTTTGGAAAGGCAGGCAGGGTCACTATAATCTGCCTGACCTCTTGATCCACCACATCAAATGCCATTCTTTTTCATGTCTGTGATATTTATCCAATTACCTGGCACTTCTCGCCATTTCCCCAAACCCCTGCACTCTTCCATCTTTATTTACCTTTGTTCTTCCTTTTCCCTTTTCCTTATGTTTCCTTTCCCTGTCACCCAATTATAGGAATATGTTAAAATTTTGTTCTCTTAGAGATGTGCCCATTATTCTGATCGCCCCTGGGAGTTCTTTCTTTTGTGTTCCTTTATCATGGGAATTATCTAAACCCTAGGTCTATGGAACATGCTTCCCTGGACAAGTGATTTTTAAAATGTTGCCTTCTGTGAACTTCTCCCTGAGATTCACAAGTGGACAGCTGCATACCAAAAGCTTGGTGACACGGGGCAGCAGAAGTGTAGTGACTTGTCTTTCCAACATGTGTGTGGACCCATACCCTATTTATGTGCATGTGTGTAAAACATGCCAGTGCTCCTTGGTTAACCATGGGTTCAGGTTCCACTAAAATCATCATAAACTAAGAGTATTCTGTTGAAACTGTACACAAGATTCCAGAACCTCTTGGCTCAGTAACCCAGTGTATTGTACACAGTGCACCCAGTAACAGAGTGAACACTGCAGATCATCTGTTGTTGATCTCCACAATAAGTGGGTAACTGGGAGCCATGAGTCCCTGCAGCTGCCCAGCATCACAAGAGAGTATAACGATGCATATCATTAGTTTGGGAAAGATCCAAATTCAAAATTTAAAGTATGGCCTCTATTGAATGTATACAGCTTTAGAACTGTCACAAAGTCAGAAAAAGCAAACACAGGTAGAATCTCTGCAAGTCAGGAACCATCTGTATTAGTATTCTACATGTTTAGAAAACTATTCTTTTGTAAAACAAAACAGAACTTTGATGAAAGTATTTTTTTTTCCCCATGAAATTGCATTAATTGGTTTACACATCTATCCAAGCACTGAATTGTGAACTTCTCTAATATTTCCCTTAATTATGTATCTTTTTTCCTGGCAAGGCCCCCATCTCTCAGGGGAGGTCCCTATATTCCAACTGGCTGAACCATCATGAGGATTCTACAGAACAGGCTCTCTTCCTGTGAAGAGAACCAGTATCATCTTAAATTTGCCACATCTCCAGCTGTTCCATTATTATTTTTTTAACTTCTCTCTCCACAGATTCACCCTGGCTCCTGAAGGAATTGCCTAGGAGAATTGCGTACAGCAAATACTTTCTTAAACTTCACAGAGAGTTACTTTCTTATGACAATCTAAATAACATTGTTGCTCTTTATTTCCTCCCCTCTTATCTAGTACATTCCAGATCTTTGTAATCTACTACCAACTCATCTATACATTTTAGATATTTTGTATTTTATGTAATCTACTTGATACTGATTAGCATCTCAGATTCATTAGTATCTGATCAGATAATCCCTCAATTCAATTCTTTCTAATGGATCTTAATTCTCTCTAGTAAGAAAGTACCTCTCACAAAATTTTCAATTTGGGGGTAATTTGATGAATGTTTAAGTTACGTCCTTATTTATGACATTAATAAAAAGCATTGCCCTTGAAACAACTAGAAACTCCACTCATGGCTGATCTTGATCACTCAAATATAATAATTTTTTGTACCAAATCCACCTATTACTGAATTGATATAATACCTGTTTTACTGTATTACATAAGAAATTCATGAGAACCTAAGGACTCACTAAAGTCCATGTATACACTACCATAAACTACCAATCTTGTTTTTAGCAGCTTTATGAAGAAAGCTATATTATTCCAGCAAAGGTACACTGGACCTATTTCTGCTTTCAGCGAACTAAACTGCTTTTTCCAGTAGTTCAAAACAAACTCCTTCCTCAGTGTCTACCAATGAAAATGTATTCACTGATTCTCAAACCTTGCCTATAAATGTATTTATAGAAATGTTCATTTTGCCTTTTGTAGAAATCATAATTAATATGTGTGCCTATTTATAAAATATATCACCTGGCTATAGACTTTCCTCAGAGAAGATCACTGTTGAATGCCACTGGGGAATAAAAGCCTAACACATCCACGTCCTCTGATAGGTGATATTTGCCAAATGGAATAGTGAGCTGAACCATCTCTCCATCGACTTCCCAAGGTAGTCTCTTATGCAATCTGGACATCTCAAAAATGTTCAAATAATAACTTCTATTGATTATCCCAGAGGAGAGACTCTGATGACAGACAACAGGAGCCTTTTTATACACGTGATGGAATCATTATCCAAGAAAATGAGTAGTTACAGAACTCCATTACCAACTGAAATGCTGCCAGAGTGTGAACCATAAGTCACAATGAAACCTTCCCTGTGTGGGATGCCTAACCATCAGTCACCTACACAATTCAAGAACTCAGGCAGGAGACAGATTTGAGTTCACATGCTATGTCTGATATTTTCTTGCAAATTGGATAATTCAAATAAATAGACCTCAAGTTTTATCACATTCAAGAATATAAATAGTTCCACTGCATACAGTTTTTTGAACATTCAATAAATCATGTAATTTTTTTGAATACGTCAAGCATTCAGAAATGTTAACTTGTTTTGGTCTAACATAATTTTTCATGTAGTTTAACACAACAAATGACACATGTTAAACTAAACAAATATTGTTGGTCACACACCCCCCACCAACACACATATAAAATATTTACCCATAAAATATCATTTAATTTCATAAAAAAATGATATATTCAAATAAAAAAGGCACTTTTGTTATAAAAAAAAGTTTGATGCATTGATTTCAGTCAAGGGGGAAAAGATCCTCACTTCTGTATTTTTAAGTCCAATTCACAAATTAGAACAGAAAGTTGAATCCATTTGACTGATCTATGAACTTGTTAAACTTAAAGAAAAAAAATACCAATCCATCTAAAATATTCAGGGTAGGTTTAAAGGGAATTGGAAAATAGCATGCTAACTGAAATAAGCCAATCCCCCAAAAAACCAAAGGCCGAATGTTTTCTCTGATAAGTGGATGAGGATATATAATGGGGGTAGGAGGCTGGGAGTGAGATAAGAATGGAGGAACTTTAGATTATGTAGAGGGAAATGAGAGGGAGGAGGGTATGAAAAATGGTGGCATGAGACAGACATCGTTATGATTACACAGATGGTATGAATCTACATCGTGTATAACTGTAGAAACAAAATGATGCAAATGTACAATGAATCAAAATGCAGTCTATAAAATATACAATGAATCAAATGCAGTCTATAAAAAATTTTTAAAAAGTATTGCCACTTATTATCATCTAAACAGAATTGCATGCACTGGTCACTTCTCAGGAGATTACCTGTACTGCTCACTAAAATACACTTTTCTTTTTTACAAGGAGATGGAGTGATAATATCTGGTCAAGTTTAACAAGTAACTACCAATTATGAAAATACAAATAAATTTCATACCAAGCACCTTGAACATAACATATTTCTAGGTCTTTTCTAATAAAGTTCAATGTATTTTATTCTACTTAAAAATATAATAATCTCAATAAATTTTTAATATTTTTATTAAGAATCTGAATTTCTTATGCTCTCTCTTTTTTTTTAATTACACAAGACCTTGCTCAGATTTTGAATATATGATACTATCCTAAAAACAATGTCATATAACAAATAAGACATTTAACTGACAGTGGTAATTTCATTTTCCCTGAGACTGAAGGAAATTTGCATCAAAGATCTCAGATGATATTCAGGTCTCCCTGTGTTTATTTTTTTAAACATTTTCAAATGCCCCTGTATCTGTTTTTATATAAACATCTTTGATGCCTAGTATATACAATGTATCATGGCATTGTCAGAAAAATAGCTGCATAATAAATATTTCCAGTGGACACAGGAGGCATGTTCTGTGATTGAACACCTTACCAGTAGTTAGATATTTCTCCAATGTGAAACCCCTCTTCATAGTAATTGTGCCTTTCAAACATGGCCAGCTGTCTCATCTGTAGGACTGGTTGAATTTCTACATTTGAATGAGTATTTGAATTTAAAAGAAATTTACATATCCTTTCTTGATAGGTTCATACTATGAGGGAAACTTAGAATATCTGACCCTAAAAATTTCTATATTCACCTATGCATGAATGGATGAACCAGAGTTAAGTTATGAATCTGTTGGTAACTTGCTTAGTATAGACTCTTTTTATAAACATTTTTTATGAATGTAATTCTGGGTCTTGTATGCATCTCCCAATTCCTGCCCTAAATATGTCAGATTTAGTCTTTAACCAACATTGTATTTCAGATCAGTATTTGTTGTTGGAATTTCCATAGTACCAATTCCAGAAGCATCATTAAGAAAAATTCATGAATATAATTAATGAAAAATCCTTCTGAATGTTGACCATCCTGTAGACATTGGGTTTGGCACGACTTATTTGATAGGATAATTATTCCTTACAAATTAATAAATCAACTCATAAAATATTTTTTGCTAATTATTTTTGCTCAAGTTGATATCCTCTCTTCAGTTCTAAAATGGTGACCCTGGAGAGATCACAGACCCAGAGAGAAAGTGAAAAAGCAAGGTTCATCCTAGTATGGAGGTGCTATGGGGCCATAAATTTGCACTATAGCATCACTTGGTACAGCCTACCCATTTTTGCTGGTACTCAAATATCTCCTCCTTCGGGATGCTACCTCCAAACTTTGCAAATGCATTCAATTGCATTGTTTTATAACTTTTTACAATACAACATTTTAAGAGCATTTTTAGAGTTCACTTATATGTACCTTTATTTCTTTTTGATCTTAGAACTCTTGGACTTTGAGGGATGTATATTGTATATCTACATCTTCAATAAAATTATATATCTGGCATACAGTGTGATAAACAGTGTTGACTAAATAATGACTGAATTGTTGAGGGATAGGGTTTGAAGTTTACTGATACAAAACAGGAATTTATTAAAAATGCATAAAGTGTTTAGCTTTTACATATGATCAATATGGTCATTGGAAATATGAATACTTGGGAAAAAGACATATGTGCTTTAGATCATTATCTTATAACCCATGTTGCATCTGAAGGAAAAACAAAATTAATATTGCCCCAAGCAAGAAGAGAAAATTTCAGAAGAAATGTACTCTGGAATTTATTAAAATAGGAGTTGACAACATGGTCAAGTAAGATTTACTTCAGGTACACAAGGTTGGCTCAACACTGAAAATCTATTAATGGTTATCCTTTGCATTAACAGGCCAAAAACAATATATGATAATATCAGTAGATTCAGAAAGAGCATTCAACAAAATACAATATTTTTGATTTTAAAAAATTTCAGTAAACTAGGAATGGGGAACTTCCTCAACTTCATAAAGAGTTTCTATAAAAACTCTATGCTAACATCCTACCTAATGGGGAAAATGAAGTTTTCTCACTAAGACCAGGCTCAGGAGAATGTCTTCTTTAATCACTACTTTTCAACATCACATTGAAAGGCCTGGTTAATTAAATAAAAAGAAAGAAAATATATACAGATTGAGAGGGAAGAAATAAAATTTTCTTTGCAGATGACACAGTCATTGATATAGAAATCTGAAAGAATCAATAATAAAAATACTTCTGAAACTAATAAGCACTTAAAGTCATGTAGCCGACTAGCAGCTTAACAGTCTAGTGTTTTCCTAAATACAAGTAATGAACAAGTGAAATTTGAAATGAAACCACACAACCATTTATATTATTGCCTCCACCCAAATAAAATGCTTAGGTATAATTTGAATAAAATCTATATTAAGATCTTATGAAGAAAACTGTAAAACTAATGGAAAGAATTAAAGAGTAAGTGGAGATATATTTCATAATCACAGAAAGGTTCAATATTGTCAAGTTATTGTTTATTTCAACTTTATATATAGATTCAATGTAAAATCTCAATAAAAATCCCAGGTCATTTTGTTAATCTCGTTAAACTGTTTCTAAAGATTATAAAGAGTTCAGCTCACCAGTAAACTGAATTGATTAAATTTACATAGATAAAGCCTGTATTTCTGCTTTCCAGTTGAATTTTTATCTATTTTTACCTGGAGATACCTTAATATTTAATATGATACAACCTTCCATGAAAGAAATTTTACCTATAAGGATTGTATAATCACAATAAATCTGAAAATATTTGTTCCCCAAATGATAAAGAGAATTTTACTTATTCAGAACAATCAATAAGAATGAAGTACTGAGTTCAGTGAAATTATAAATTTATAATTATAAAATTTTATAATCATAAAATTAAATTTGTAATTTTATTAATCTATTCACCATTCCAAGCAATCCTTTCTTAGCTCTTGTTATCTACATGCATACTTCACATCCCTTTAATTCTGATATTTTGTTTGACCCCTTTCTTCTAATGCAATATCTATTGCTGGAATCAAAGAGTCACATACTGACTCAGCTCCTTAAGTCTTTGTACCTATCATTTGACTCTAACTTCTGCAATCCTCCCTATAACCTTGGTCTTCAGAGTCATATAGATGAACTGCACAGTAACCTATTATTTTTCCTGTACCTGTAATCACATTCCTCTAAGTGAGCTCTACCATAGATTTGAATACATATTTTGGTTCTATAGTGCTGTAAGTTACCAGCACCACAGGAGGTTCTCTCAATAAATGGAGACTGGTCCATTTCTTTTAACAGTGATAATCAACACTTACATAGCAAATGTTTTGCTGTAACTGTGGTCATTCTATTTGTAGGATCTGATCTCCCCTAGCCCCACTACTGCCTATGCAGGGTCTTCTGCATTTGTGGCATCCTGCTAAACAACTAATGGAACTACTATTCTCTGTGCTTGCAATCATCACAACCCAGGGGCACAAATTTCTCTGACCATGAGGCCTACTACCCACTTTCCTTAAAATCACTACTGATGCTCATGCCTTCAGGTCTCTATTTCCTGCTATCATCCCCGTATAAGAATGCAAATTTCTTATCCTTCTCAACTGTTTTTACTCTCTGGCATCAAACTGTGCCTATAATTTTCTGTAATTTGTGACCCATGACAGTTTTCTTCTCTTCTTCCACTTTTCTTGCTGAAATTTCTTATCCACATTCACCAACATCCCTTTGCATTCCTAGTCTCTTCTTTGACTCCTTTCCTCTTCTCTAATTGTAAATAAAACCTAAGTTTTCCTGAAAAATTCAATTTTTCACCTTTTTCAAAGGCTTTTAAAATATATGTATATATATGTACACACATTTTCCAAAGATTTTTTTTGAAATAATTTTTTCAAAAACTTTAAAAACATACACACACACACTCTCTCTCTCTCTCACACACACACACACACGCACGCACACACACACACACACAGATGTACAATTTTGTTTTGGTAATGAAGATTTAATGCAGAAGAGCTTTACCTTTGAGCCCCATCCCCAATTCTCAACCCTTTTTATTCTTTTCATTTTGAGACAAGATCTAACTGTTTAGAGCCTCTCTAAGTTGCTAAGACTGGCCTCAAACTTGCGATCCTCCTGCCTCAGCTTCTTGAGTGACTGGGATTACAAATTCTTGTGAAAATTCTTTTTCATTTTAAATTTATATCATTGATGTTGTGATGAGGATTACTAAATATCCACTTCCCTTTTTCTCCTACAGTCACTAAGTTTCCATTTCTTAGCCACTCTTGCAATAAGATGTGGTTATGCAATTTAGGTCTAGATAATAGAAAGCTAATTTAAAAAAAAAAAGTGATGTGAGCCCTTTTAGACTAAGTCTTTTAAGAAATTGATGTGCAACCATTATGTTCTCTTTACAGGTCTGCTAGCTAGATGCAGATGAGAAAGTAACCTAGTCTATATTGAAAGCAAATGATAGAAGACATCTTGGATCTCTCATTCAGTACTTGGAAGAAAGCTAGTCATTTTTCAACCAGGAACACCTGCCTTGGACAGGGAAAAATAGTGGCAGTAAACACATCACTATTGTGATTGAATCATTAAAATTGTAGGCTCTACCTTTTGTTGCAACCGGTATTGCCCTTGTTCATAGGTAACAAATACTTCTCATTGCCATCTTTTGACTCTGGTTTAGTCTATCTCATTTACCAGAGACTCATACGAAATAAGCAATTTTTCTCCCTATCCCAACCCTAACATCATAAGCAACTGCAGTACTTGACAACTTATCACAAACCATGCCTTCTCAAATCCTTGACATCTAGTTTCAAAATTTTTCTTCCTAAACCCCAATGTCATTATGCACTTTCAAAACATACTTTATAAAAACTATCAACTCCCATAACTCCTCCTCCTTCAAAATCATTAATCAAACTTCCATCTGATTATAGTCTCCTACCCATGACAATTTATTCAAGTAGGTCTATTATGACTATTAATTTATTTCATCCTTTCCTCATTGCCTTCCACATCTACCTTACATTCCATGGCACTTCATTTAAATGTTTTGATCTTCATTTCTTTTCTGAGTTTCAATCACATCTACCTAGCAAAATCCCAAACCTGCAGGAATTTAACTGCCTGCCTTTCCTCTGATGTAGTATCTAGATAAAACAGCACTAATGAACAAGACACAACATAAAAAACCAACTGCAGTATAAATATGCAATCACTAATCTCTAATTAACCTTCAAAACATTCAGTAATACAACAACCAACTTGACATCTCTTCTCAAATGTCAACGGGACCCCAAATGATCATTTCCACACCTGTTATAGTAAACATTTACTATATTCTATGTTCTTTCAGTACTTTGTAAGTATCCCACCTCTAAATTACATATGTAAATAAAACTTGCAAACATTCTTGATAATTTCCCCCTTACAACTTTCAACATGAATCCCTTTCAAATTCTTGTTGATATTACTTCCTAGATATTATCAATTTTACCACTTATATCCTATCATCACATTAGCTCAAAGTAATATCATCTTGCCTGGAATAGGTCTTACAAGACTTGCAATTTTATTTAAGAATTATTACCTGATTATTATTTATTGTTTACTAGAGTGTAAGTTCTATTTTCTCATTTTCACTACTTTTATTTCTAGCATTTCATATTTTTCTTTCTTTATAGTGACATGATAAATATTTGCTGAATCACTGGAAAATGAATAAAAGTATTATCATATAAGTATTATCACAATTAACATATACATATATGAAGAAAGTAATCATGTAAGAAAAAAATTCTCAAGTTCAATTAAAGTCAAACAAGCAGAGCATAAAGAATTTGGATTAAAATTTACATCTCTTCAATTTCAGTGACTCTAATTCCTGAGTATCTTTTCATTCATGAACTGTGATGCATATTTAACTTTTATGGAATGCTCCTTTTTATTAATTATAACAAAAACTTAGATTTATCTCAAACTTTTAATATAATTATCTACATATTCAGAAAATAATTTGCATAGATGGCATTGTAATGTCTTAAAAGTGCACTGAAAATAGTCTAAAAAGAAATATTTTAATTTTGTAAATTGAAAGGTTTATGAGCTCACACACCAAATTATGATTGATACCAAAATATATTCAAAGTATATCATGCCAGAGGAAAAAGAGAGCAGAAAATGAAAACAAACTGATATTTTAACCATTGTTTTCTATCATTTATTAATTTTACTATGTTGTAGACATTGCACTAAGAAATTTATATGTGCAGTAAAATAGGAGCTATTATTATCCCTATTTTACGGATAAGAAAATAAGAGAATTGAGTAAACAATCAAAGCCAGAAGCCAAATCTAACTTCCGTAGCATTCCAGAAGCATTAACATTAAATCGCCTTCCAAAGAAGTAGTTAAGTCTTTCATTTTGAGTCATTACTTAGTGAAAAACGGACTAAAACATTTTTTTTAACTACTAATAGCATCTGATAATGAGACATTTCAATTTTAATCAGATGGGGAAGGAGAACAATATGTACATTATAAAACTTAGCTTTTCCAGGCAATTTAAGGAGCAAATTGTTTAGTCTTACCCATGAATTCTATCCCCAAGTGGTCTGCTACACCAAAGTCAGCATGGGAAGAAAGGAAACAGAAAAAGAGAAAGAGGTTAGAAAGAAATCCATACAAGAAAATCAAAGCTTACAAGAACGACCCTCCAAGGCGAGGAATGTGTCTCAAGTTTAACCATGTCTGTTTAAGAAATATAAATTTCAGATTGCCAACAATAATAGTGCTCTAAATATGGATCAACATTTCCCAAAGCCTCTGAACTACAGCTTGGAATTTCAAATGGAATAATAATGCATCAATTATATAGCACACTAAATATAAATTAATTGGAAAAAAATAGAGAGAAATTGTGTAAATAAATAATACTTGGCACTAATGTTATTTCCTGAATCTGTCATATTCTATATAGATTAACTACTTGTTCAACATTAACTCATTTGGAACTCTGGGTTAATAAGAATGACATGCTTCACTCTTTCTACTGAGGATTGCTTTAGCTATTCTGGGGGTATCACAATACCAGATCTTCAACTCTATTACAAAGCAATAGTAACAAAAACGGCATGGTATTGGTACCAAAATAGACAGGTAGATCAATGGTACAGAATAGAGGACATGGACACAAACCCAAATAAATACAATTTTCTCGTAGTAGACAAAGGGGCCAAAAATATGCAATGGAGAAAAGATAGCCTCTTCAACAAATGGTGCTGGGAAAACTGGAAAACCAAATGCAACAGAATGAAATTAAACCCCTATCTCTCACCCTGCACAAAACTCAACTCAAAATGGATCAAGGACCTTGGAATCAGACCAGAGACCCTGCATCTTATAGAAGAAAAAGTAGGTCCAAACCTTCAACTTGTTGAGTTAGGATTAGACTTCCTTAACAGGACTCCCATAGCACAAGAAATAAAAGCAAGAATCAATAACTGGGATAGATTCAAACTAAATAGCTTTCTCTCAGCAAAGGAAACTATCAGCAATGTGAAGAGAGAACCTACGGAGTGGGAGAAAATCTTTGCCAATCATACTTCAGATAGAGCACTAATTTCCAGAATCTATAAAGAACTCAAAAAACTCTACAGCAAGAATACAAATAATCCAATCAACAAATGGGCTAAGGAAATGAACAGACACTTCACAGAAGAAGATGTACAAGCAATCAACAGATATATGAAAAAATGTTCAACATCTCTAGTAATAAGAGAAATGCAAATCCAAACTACCCTAAGATTCCATCTCACCCCAATCAGAATGGTGATTATCAAGAACACAAGCAACAATAGGTGTTGGCGAGGATGTGGGGCAAAAGGTACACTCATACATTGCTGGTGGGACTGCAAATTAGTGCAGCCACTCTGAAAAGCAGTACGGAGCTTGGAATGGAACCACCATTTGACCCAGCTATCCCACTCCTTGGCCTATACCCAAAGGACTTAAAATCAGCATACTACAGAGATACAGCCACATCAATGTTCATAGCTGCTCAATTCACCATTCCCAGATTGTGGAACCAACCTAGATGTCCTTCAATTGATGAATGGATAAAGAAACTGTGACATATATATACAATGGAATATTACTCCACCATGATGAATGATAAAATTATGGCATTTGCAGGCAAATGGATGAAATTGGAGAATATTATGCTAAGTGAGATAAGCCAATCTCAAAAAACTAAAGGACGAATGATGTGGCTGATAAGCGGATGAGGACATATAATGGGGGGTAGGAGGGGTTAGCGTTAGGGTTAGGGTTAGGTTTAGGGTTAGGGATAAGGAGGGCGGTAAGAATGGAGGAAGGAAGGACTGTATAGAGGGAAAAGAGGGGTGGGGGGAGGGAAAAGAGGGGTGGGAGGGGTGGGGGGGAGGGAAAAAATAGCAGAATGAATCAAACAACATTGCCCTATGTAAATTTATGATTTTTAATTAAAAAAAAAAAAGAAGATGCACTAATTCTCATGGGTGATTTTTTTATTCTCTGCAGATAAGAATAATAAATGTAATTAAAGAAAACAAACAATATGTACATGCTTTATTTTCCTTTAAAAGAGTTTACTGAGGACTCACACATTCCTTTAATATCAGAACTGACTCTAATATCCAATTGTACCATCAGGTCTCATAAAATTGTGCTGTTTTCTTTACTAGAATAATAAGGAAAACCCTCTGTCTTCTTCTGAGTTCAACTATATTTTATGAATTCAGATTTGGACATTCACCAATTAGTCTTGTTTTCTATCACTGCCTTTATTCGGAGTCTAATTATTCAACAATGAACTCTTCAATACACTGCAGAAGGAAAAAGACCTCTTTTGAAGAGATCTAAATACAGAGAAAATGCAAGGATGAAAAGTGAGTGAATCATCCACCTTGGAGATTAAGTGGCCCTGAACTTTTGATTTTAGTCTTCCCAAGACTGGCAGATTCTACTACAAATAAATCAAACCACACAGGATCTACCTAAGTCTGAGTTGCATAATGAAAATTCATGACAGGCATTATTTATCTTCTCAAATCTTAAATGTGACAGTATGTGTAATAAACATCTGAAACTAAAAAAAATAAAAAATATAAAATAAGAATGACATGGCCCTAACCAAGCAATGGCAGGCCCTAACTAGGTGATATCCACATTAACAAAAATGTAATGCCACTAGACATTTTATTCATTTATTTTTTTATCGGCTATATGAGGAACCTGAGCATGGACAAGACTAAAAATCTTACAAAGATTGCACAATTTCAGGAAGATCTTGTGCACAAATCTAGTGCATCTGACCCTCAAGTCCCATGACTACTCAACTTGACAGCTCCATCCTATCAAACACAAATGACAGATGTGTCTACCTCTATTCTCTGCATGTGGATAGTGGAGACTCTCAACAAACCAAAGTACCCCTATGGTTAGCAGAATAAGGAACCATGCTGGGCAGCTACCCACAAACATTGAGTTTTAATGGCTTATTTATTTAAATGGTGCTTACTTTCTTTTAATCTTTCATTTTTGTACTCATTCACTTTTTGTTTATCAATTTGTTTTCCACTGCAGTCATGTTTATCTGAAATAAGTGGGAAAAAGTATTTGTGTAACTGTATTTGCTTCTAAGACTGAACTTTTTATGAATTCTGTTCATCAAATAAGCATTTCCATTTAGAAAATATAATTTCCTTTAAATATTTTAATACTTCTCCTGTTTGTAACTAGTTCATTTTTAAATTTTTGTGTGCTAAAATGGATATATACCAAAATTTTCCATATTAACCATTTTAATTATATTATTCAGAAGTGGGAACTACATGCACAACATTTCACAACCACCACCACTGTATTTACGAGATGTTTTCCACTACCTTGATCGAAAGCTCTCCATCTGTCCATTTTCCTTCGCCTACAACCCCTGGAAAACTCTGCTCTACTTTGTGTCCCTGATGAGCCAATATGCCAATAAGAAGCTATTTTTTAAGTGATTAGATCCTATTTCAATTGAGAAATGTCTACTTTTACAAAGAAAGATGGTGAGTATGGTTCTAAAGGTACTTGCAGTACTTTCTTGGCATAATGTTTTCCAACTGGATGCTCTGTGCCAATGTACTATGATCAACACCTGGCACATTTTCATGAGCAGGCAGGAATCTTTTTCTTATTGAGCAGAAATCAGTTGAAGAACACAGAGGAAAACATTTGGTCATGCCTTGCAATAAATGCTATAATGGAAAAGCAGAAAATGTGCCTCAGTTAGAGGGGTGAGGGACTCACAAGTTTGATCCTGGGAGGGAGACTGTGCTATAAAAAAGAATTGGGTTTTTGGGAAACTGACGAGATCATGTTGTGTTCTTGAGCAAAGTGGAAGTTTCAGAACTTGCTGCACCTACGACTTTGAAGAAATGGTCAAGTTGTGGTATTTAAAAATAAGAATTTGGATGATATTGCTTGTCATAAGACTAAAGATAAGGAAGAAAAGAAGACTGAATTTATTTATATAAATAAATTTACATATTGCCCAAAACAGAAGCAAATGTACAGTAAGAAATCAAGGGAGAGTTATGTGTAGGAATCAGGGAGCAAAGCTCCTCAAATACTTGACCATAAATTTTGGTCCATTGAACTGGGTAGTCAAAAAGCCACTAATCTCAGGCGAATTGAATAAGAACTTTCCAGTAGAGTGGAGATGGCTCAAATAACTGCCTATAGGTCTGTTTTGCTGGCAAGAGGACTAATGACCATTTCTCAATCTTCCATAAACTTCACTGTTCCACCTCTGTGTGTAAGAGGCTATGGGGAATTGGGATTTGTGAATGTTAAAAGTGAGTAGTGTATTTGATAAATTAGAGGCCAATCTGAACAACTTATGGTCACAATGAATTCATGATAGTAAAAGAGACACTAACAGAAATGGAAAATTACGCAAACACTGCAAAGTAACAGTAGGCATCTTGGAAAAAAAAGAGACCTGTCCTTTCTTCCTTCCTTTTTTTTTGAACCAGGGATTGAACTCATGGGCAATTAACCACAGAGTCACATCCATTTTGATTTTTTATTTTGAGAAAGGGTCTAAGTTGCTTAGGGTCTCATTACATTACTGAGTCTGGCTCAGTAATGTTCTCCTGCCTCAGTCTCACAAGCTGCTGGGATTACAGGCATGTATCACCGAACCTAGCCTATCCTTTCTTAATATAAAAATTATATCTGATTACTGGAACTGTAATGGCTTCGATAATATAAACATTGCATCTGATTAATGAAGCAAGGTGGCATTTATATTTTTGGGAATTAAAGGACAATTATTTACTAAGTTTTATAATGGCTTATTCATGGAAGTTGACAACACTGAATATACAAATAAAAAGTGTTATGTTACTTAAAATCTTTCTAAACCCTATCATACAAGTGTGTGAGTGCATGCTTACACATACACACACACACACACACACACACACACACACACACACAGTTATTCCATTCACATGCTAAACATGGTGCTCGCTATTACAGATTTGAAGATACTGATTGGATATGGTTCATATAGAAGGATTAATGAAAATCCATGAAGAACAGATGACAGTAAAGAAATTAATTTTGTTATGTGAACACAAACCACACTTTCACAGAACCCTTCACTTGCTGTTTCTCAAAGCAAGTAAACTGTCTGATGATATTCAGGCCAGCAGGACAACTTCAAGAGGAATAGAGGAAGAATTAACTCTATCAATAGTTCTTTTGCTCATTCACTGAACAAACTATATACCAATAATTGAAGTGATACTAGGTTGGAACAGGAGACACACAAGTAAAAACCTTTTGCTTTTCTGTATAGTCTGCATAGTTTCCACTTTTCAACATACCTTTAGCTTATATAGTGGTAGATAACATTTACTGAGCCCTTACTAGGTACTAGGAACTGCTTTAAGTATTATCTCACAGCAACTTATGAAATTGTCACTACACCCACTTTACAGGTGAGGAACAGATGCACAGAAAGGTGAACCAACTTTTCCCAATCCACTTTGCTTGTAAGTAGTGAGAACAAGATAGGGTCTAAGCCACTTGACTCAGCTGCCTGTTAAGCTCAGAGTTCACACATGCCCTCCCTATGAAAAATCATCTAGTGTTTAGAAAGTCATCAGGTAATTGACTCTTTGAGGAGAAATGATTTAATCCACTTAAGAGAACAAGTTGTTCTCAAGTATCCTCAGGCACAGCTGAAGCTCTGCTTAGTTACTAGCTTGGCCCCTAGTTCATTGATCAAGTGCCAAAGGAGTTAAACAGGCAAATAGTTGCTATCCCTTTTTTGGTTACCAAGAAAATTTCTTCATGATGAAACCGACCTAGTTGTTATTTGTATATACAGCAAATGAATAAAAGATTTTGTCTGAAAACACGCCAAATATTAATCCAAATAATCTTAATTTTGCTACTATATTTTAAAAACTACCAGCAGTTCTGCTGCGGATCTGAAACATTCTTAAGGGACAAATAAGTGACCAGGGAGTCAAAGGTCAAAATTCTTGGAATGCTAGAAACTCAAGTCCCCTTGTTTTGTTTAGTTTAGTTTTGTTTTTGTTTTTTTAACCAAAGTCATATATATATATACACACATACATATATATACATATATGTAGGGTATAACAAGATGTTTTTAAATATGTAGCATTGTTCAATGGCTAATTTAGGCTAAGAAAATATATACATTTTTTTCTGTAATGAGAATGCTTAAACTCTACTGTTATGAACTGTCAAGCACAATCCATTGTTATTAACTATGTCACCACGTTGTATCAGAGATCTTTACTTATTCCACATCTAATTGAAATTTGAGGTTCTCATCTATTTCTGAAGTGTGCAGTATTCAAAATCTTTTTATCTGCTGATGGACAATGAGAGGCTACCTGAAGTTCCCCTAGAGTAGGCAGACTGAGAAAAAGCAATACAATCCTGGACTGAATTTCAAACTCACTGCAATGTAGTACTGAGTCAAAAAACAGGAATGTGGTTTTCAGCACCAGTCCTGTATTAAAAGTAACTTAACAGGAGGAGGGGGTAGGGGTATGAAAAATGGTGGAATGAGATAGACATCATTACCCTATTACATGTATGATTACACAAATGGTATGAAACTGCATCATGCACAACTGTAGAAATGAAAAGATGTACCCAATTTGTGCACAATGAATCAAAATGCAGTCTGTAAAAATAAATAATTTTTAAAAAGTAACTTAATAAGGCAACTCTATCATAGAATAGTCCCAAATGTGATCATGTAAGCTACTGTTGCAAGGGATATGGAAAAGCATGTCACATGAAAGTCTGTTGATCTGTGTCTTTAAAAGACTAACATATGGGCTTAATGTTCTAAGAGCTGCTTCAGTGCAAGAAATCACCCAAAATTTTTGGCTGCGTGTGGTAGGGAGAATCCTGCTGGAAGTTCAGGAAGTAGCCTTTCCCAGCTTGATATAAATGGACCTATGGTCCGTGAGTGCCATGTGAGCCAGTGATGTATCTTCTCTAGGAAACACATGCCTGTATGTGTGGAGCACACCACCAACTCAATTGCAATATATGTCAGTTATAAATGGTTTATCTTAATAATGGAACTGAAATCTGCCACTCTATATATTCTACCCATAGATCCCTATCTAATGACTTTCCCTGGTGACACTCCAAGAAAAAGTAGTTCGTCCTTAGAGAAAAGATTTTAGCTTTAGATATATGAAGGTTACTTGGGTATTGAATATGTGTTGATTTTTAACACCCAAGTTACTCATTCTCTAGTAGTTTCTAGCATCACTGTAAGGATTTGTAATTGTATCTGGCTGCAATAGTGGGTCCACATATTCTTCTCCCAGATGAGATCATGGACCAGGTGATGAGATGTCATTTGTTGAGACACTGTCATGTATATCCCCACGTGTTACAGTTAAGATAGTCTGACTCAGAAGGAGTGAGACAGACTCCAGGGTTTCTGATTAGGAGAAGATCAAGCAGTGGGGGTATCCAGCTGCTTTAGTCTGCAAAGCAACACATGGGTTTCACAGAGATTGTACTTTTCAAAAAGCGAAGGAGTCAAAGAACAGAGAAGTAGAGTTTGCAACAGTCTACAGACCATACAGCTCTGTTGTGAGGGAGGGGGGAGAGACCCTAGGTCATCTCTAAGAGGATGCGGCAGCAAAGCAGAGAAACAAGCAGACCTAAATCTCCCATGTCTCAGATCCCAGGGAAGGTGGGAAAGACAGGGAACAGTCAGAAGTGTGAGCACACTCCTGGAGAGTGAGGCATGGAAGTCCTTTTCCAGGTTTTGTGCTTGGTTCCTTAATATCTGTCTTAAAAGAAGAGGGGTATTATCATTTTATCCTTTTCCTAGCTACTTAGTGTAAGCATTAGGATATGAATGCAGATTAATTATAAGTTCCATGCTTCCTTCACCAATTTATGCTACCCTTTAAACATATAATTCTATTTTTAAATGCATACAACTTTACATTTATAAATGCTCATGAATATAATCTGAAAAATAAAAATACATATTAATACAAAAATTGATACTTCTTTTAATATCTGCTATTTCCTCCTAATTTTTTGTCCCAGTTCTTTCTGGTATCTTTTCTATACCTGTAAAATCAACTAAATGTCAGTTTTACACAAAGTCACCCTGCATCATGTGCCTAAGTCAAAGGACTATCTATGGCCATTTCAATAATAATTACCCCTCACCTCCATCACATTGGAACTGACATCCTTTTCTACTGTTGAGTGTAGGCTGTGACATTATTACTGTAGCCAGCCTCCCAAAAGACAGACCATCCATCACAGAGAAGGCAAAACCTCTTTTCCAGCAAAGCACAAAGCCTCTCTCTTCTTTCTCTGGCCTGGTGACAGAACATGACCTCTTGATTTTTCTTTCCATAAGATTTATTCTTGATTCCTGTTAAATACAGACACATCTATTTCATCCTTTCATCTTCTAAATAATAATGTTCATTTTTTTAAAGTAAGATGAAAGAAGCCATGAATACTGAACCACATGTTACTATACTGCAAACTTCAGATGGGCATTTTGTTCCATAAATGAAGCATCAAAACAGGGTTTTAACTGAGGTTCCTCAGTGACAATTTGCTTAACCTACTTCTCAAAGATGAATCTTGCCTTAAATAGCTTGTAGATTTTTCAGGGTACATATTTTGGAGCATTAAAATCAACTCTGATTCCATTTTCTTTCTGACTGAAGAATTTCATAAGAATCACCACTGTGTTAATGAAGAAAACTTCATTCAAAATCATCTCTGCTTCTTTGCTTACATAATTAATGACAGTAGATATATATAGGTAAATACACTAGGACTTCTTGCTCCTGAAACAATTAACTACTCAGCTTCTTTTCATGTTTTCTCAATTTTCTTGCACTTTCATATTTTTTCCCACTGGGGATTTCTATACACATTATTCTACATAATTTCAAAATTAGCCTCTAAAGTAGATCTACTGAGCCCTACCCGTCAGCTGAAGAATAAGCCTCTGTGAAAAGCTAATGGTCTCATTTGTAGACTCTTAGATTCTTAGGATGGAAAAACAATGTAAATCTCAGGAAGGAAGGATACGAGTGTCTATTGCTCATTGTTTTATCACTCCAGATTTATTATGAGGGAATCTGATGTTTTGTAGCTCATCAATACATATTTCCAAAATAAATTAAACACCACCTGGAACAACCCCCTTGACTGCTGCATGTGACATCTCCACGTCTCTCAGAGCATGTCCAGCCTGTCCTCTATCACCACTTAGTATCCACAAATGTTTCCAGAAAACTCCTTGAAATCAAATTATATTATCACTTACAGTTTACTATCTAAGAAGGTCCAACATATGTATATCCTTAATGCATAATATTTTGTGTGTAATTTAGAATTTGTCTAATTTTTAATCACAAACATATTAAATATTCCCTGTCAATTAAGTATTTTGCATGCACTATTTAACAATTTACTTCTTTAAAACTTCAAACAATTTAAGAAACCTTTTTAATAGCTGTTACATGCTCTTTTTTATTCTAACTTTCCAAATTTCATCTTCTCTAATATTGAAAATATTGGTTAATAGGCATAAGGATTATATTAAGGGCAAAACCACTAAAAATACAAGGAAACAAAAGTAGTTATATGGCAAATAGCATCATGTATGTTTATAGCCACCATTTTAACTGATTAAAGTCTTTGTTACCAAATTATATTTCTACCATGATTTTAGTCACACTTAAAAGTGCAAAATTGCAATTTCTTCATAGGATACTGATTCAGGAAGCAATAAACCTATTTAAAGAAACATTGCTATGAGCTATGCTCTACAAAGAGCAAAGACAAGTCACCCCCACATCTTAACAGAGGACAACTTCAGTACCATGAAGATTCTGGAAAAAGGATTCTTTTCTTTCCATCTGCCAAAGACAAAGGAGCCAAACAAATTGATTATCCATGGGGTATATATGAGGTAGAGGACTCCTGGTTCTGGACCAACTGTGATATCATGGATCTAGTAGAAAAATCTGTTTAATAAGAAAAGTGAAAACCCATAGCAAGAAACTAGTGAAGAGCATTTATTCTAAGAGTGCAACCTAAGTTCATAGCCAGGCAGAGGTACTTTGGTTAGAGCTCAGGATAATGCACATCAACCAAAGAAGCTCAGTTTGTGGTAGTCTGGGGCAATTGCTGCAGTGTTCAGACCATAAACAAGCACAAGAATTGGAGACTTGGTCTTAAGTGGTACCCGGTGCCAACAGGAAAATTTTGTGGGATAGCACAAGACCACCACTTGTTTTCTTTCTCTTGTGAACTACTCTTTATGTTGAGTTCATATTCAAGTGACTGAAAACTGTGGCTTGTGATGGTCAGGTTTATTCATTGTTAATGCCCAGTTGGTTTCTTTTACATATTTTTTATTTAATTCACAGAAGTGTTCACTTGTGTGGAAAGAAACATTATATCAGACATAGTTCTTCTAGTAGAGAAGGTACCTGGCTATTTAGTTTTCCCACAAGAAATCAATGAAAAGAAGAAAATAAACTCTTTCCCGCAACTCTCCTAGAAAACTGTTCTGCCAGCAACTCCCCAGAAGGCCCAGTGCTCACACACATCATGCATCATTCCTCTGGCCTTGGTATCTTTCCCAACAGAGCCTCGTGTCTTCCTTTAACAAATTCCTCCGAACTCTTTAAGATCTAATTCTGCCTGAAGTTATCTCTGATTTCCTGAACTGATGCTATCTGCTCCATGTTTCTATGAATGATAATGGAATCTCTATTTAGCAACAGATTCTTGTACCTTGGATGATAACGTATAGCAATATATGTCATAACTAATTAGTTAAGATGTGATCATCTCCTCTGCCCTTTTCCACTCCTCCTAGGGCCTTTCAAATAGTAGCTGGCAAGTAAATGCTTACTGCATCTTTTTTCATAATCCCACCAATTTTATTTCTATTTGAAGGTATACTTTTTTGATATTTTCTGAAAATGAATCATGTTTATAAACTATAATTTCAAGTTTACACTAATACTTTAACTCAAGCCATAACTATGATTTACCAGATTTTCTGAGTATTTCCAACAGGTTTCCAGTAGAACACATGAGCATGCATACGTGTACACACACACACACACACACACACACACACACACAGAATGTGAAGTTGCAAAATGTATTTTTCATTGAATTGTGAATCATCTAGAAGGGCTGGGGGATAAGTCTAGTCCTGTCTTTTCCTGTTCTAACACCTAGTCAAACCAGATCTTCATACAGGTGACAATTCATATATTTTTTTTTAATCTTTGGAAAAATATGAAGTGACATGTGGAGTGCCACTAGAGCTAGAGAAAATTCTCATCTTCACTCCTAGTCATACATGTCAATCATGTCCTCCACTCCTGCAGTCAGCTGCTGCCTCTTCTCCATGTAAAACTGAGCAATGTCTGTGGAAAGAATGAAAATCCTCAACTTACCAAGCTTTTCTGCTCTCTCTTCTCATCTTTCAAGACTCAGCTTACATATTGTCCCAAACACTGTCCTTTCCAGGTTTTTTTGAATTCTCCCTTTGGGATTCTCACCTCTTTCTGTAGTATGTTCTCTAACTGATAGAAACTGCTCAAAGCACCTTCGTCCATTGAACACACATGCAGATGGATAATGAGTATCTAAATCCATTTTTTGAAAAGCACATACTCCCGTTGGCTACCATTTGGTATTGTACTGTTACAATGATACATAAAATCAAGAAATCTAGGAAGGAAATGTGGCAAGCATGTGATTTTTATTGTCGATTATGTTTCATTGCTTCATTCTGACAAGATAACACATTTCAGCATTGGGGAAACACCTTAATTTAATATTTAATGTTATCATTTGTTTTGTACAAAGCAGTGCTGTGGGAATAGTTTCATAGTTTATGATCCTTACGCTGCATATTTCTATTACTAAGTTTTAAAGTCACATTAATTTATACTTATAAGCACCAGAACACCTGGGAATAATTGATAATGAGCATAACAGAAGACACACTTGGTTTCATTAATGGATTAATTTATTACTTTTGCAGGCTTAAAATGTAGCAATAGGATGAAACTTTTTTTCCCTAAATACATAATCAGTTGAGAATGCTATTTGTCTCATTTAAATGCAAAGAACAATTCTTCTTTTGCTACCTGCTTCCTAAATCCATTAAGCAGTTAATAACATAAGGACTAATGTAAGCCTTTTTTATTTAATAGAAATAAAGAAATGGAAATTAAATCGGCAGAACCTT
The DNA here is from genome assembly GCF_902686455.1 of Sciurus vulgaris. NCBI lineage: Eukaryota > Metazoa > Chordata > Mammalia > Rodentia > Sciuridae > Sciurus > Sciurus vulgaris. The sequence continues at coordinate 44,836,561 of NC_136464.1, forward strand.
CTCCCAATAATGACTTCCTCCAAAGTAACTGGATTATTCTTAGTATAAAAAAATCAAGGGAAGTTTCTTTATTAAAATAGAGAAAACTATTATCTAATAATTAGTTGGGAACTCAGTTGAATCCAGATATTTTGAAGTTCTTACCCTCATCTTGCCACTAGCTCCTTCTATAATCATAAAAACTTCCTACACATATTTTCTGTGCATGTGAATGGATAAAATTACTCTGTTGGGGCATCCAGTTGGTATGTAGACCTTTTTGAAATGATCTGCAGATGTCAGAAGCTAAGTATGCATGAAGTTAGAAAAATTCTAATTATACATCACTTACACATTAGCAAGGCAAACAGTTTACAACGACATTCTTGTTTAAAACTACCATTCACAAGTGAGATACTAGAGTCCATACAACATCCTTTTCACTCATTCTCGTAGCATCCAAGGTAATGATGGTGTTTCACAGATATACAGACTGAGTCTTAGAGAGTGGGTTAATTTACTAAAAAATGAGAAGTATCTTTTTTCATTAAACCATGCCACAGTTACAGAAAACTTTCCACTTTGTGTTCTTTGCTCCATAAATAGTAATGCCACAGCGTCAGCTGGCTTCTCCAGTCCTACCTCCACATTCTCTCTCCAATTCTTACTGTCCCTCTGCCCATGTGAACTGTCATGAACTTTATTCACTTATACAAGCTCAATGCAAACCAAACCAGCCCTGAATAACCTATCTTTTTCCACACAGTCCTCACTAGAAATGTCCTTTTGTGTAAACTTCTTTATTTATGTACTGTGTCCCATTACACTCAAGAGCTACTTGTTCATTTGTCCATCTTTCCCAAATGACTCTAAGCAATTTAATTAAGTGACCACTCTTAATTTCTCTTTATATCATAGGTCCTAAGACAGTTCCTGACACAAAGTATTCAAATAAAATTAAAAAAAAAAAAAAAACTACATAGCTGCCTGGACTTTAGAAATTTTACTCAATGTGATCTCTGTTACAGTAGTTCCCTCTATCCTACATCTTTTCTTCCATTGTCTCAGAGAAGAGGAGTATTAACAAGAGAGAAGTGAGAAGAGAAAGACAAAATGCTTAGGCCAGAAGAAAATAAAGGTGTAAAATTATAGATTTGATTGTACAGATGAAGAGTCAGACACCCATTATGTATTAATACATTAAATTTTTTTCTAAGTGAAGGGAAGAAATGGAAGAGAGACAAAATGTTGAGGAGAAGACCATGTCATGTACTTCTTTTCTGACCTCCAGTTTCAATTATGGGAAGAGGAACAAGAGTTAGCAAGCAGGGTTGCCAAATAGGTCAGCCTTAAGCTTGCTAAGCCCCAGGAGAAAGGGAGATCAAAGAGCACTCTGTGCCCGTTGCTTCCCAAAGCCAGCTTTCTGCTTGGAGGATGAAATGTCTAGATGGTCCAGAGAAATAGGCCTCACATGTACCAGGGTGGGAAGCAACAGCTGTCCAGACTAGTTTACTCCCCGTGTATCTAATGGCAGAGTCCCTGAGATTGCTACATCAATGGACTAAGAGGATGGGAAGACTATAGGAGACAGCAATGACAACTGCAGACAGACATCTCAGAAGATGTTATCAGGAAAGCAAAGGACCCTACCTTAACCTCAGCCCTCCTCCAATAACACCAGTGCCTGGGCCCTGCATAAACCATGATTTTTTTCCCCCAGAACTTTAATGCAGAAGACTAGAGTTAGAGGAAATTAACTGCAATTACACTTGCTCTAATCTAGCAAAATGGAACTTGAAAATTAGGGGATTCAATGCCAGGTGTGGTGGTGAACACCCGTAATCCCAGTGGCTCAGGAGGCTGAAGCAGGAGGATCCTGTGTTCAAAGCCAGCCTCAGCAAAAGCAAGGCACTAAGCAACTTAGTGAAATTCTGTCTCTAAATAAAATACAAAATAGGGCTGGGGATGAGGTTCAGTGGTTAAGTGCCCCTGAGTTCAATCCCTGGTATCTCTGCTGCCCCAAATTAGGGGATTCAAAAAATAAAAACTAATCATGGCATAGCTTATGCAGACATTCTATTTACATGCCTTAAGTCTGTTAAAATCTACAGCAACATCATGAAGTAGGAACTCTTAATCCCCAGATTTGAGGTGCAACTGAAGAACACAGAGATTAACTAAATTCTTCAATTTTAACTAATATTGCTAGCATTCACACTCAAGTAACTAATTTGAAATATTTACACTTTGAACACAGTACATGAATGGCATGATAAGTACATTCACCTCATATTTTGAAAATCTAGATTTGTTCCTGCTGCAATGAAGATGATTTTGCAACCTACCATGTTTCAGAATGAGATACAATTTCACTGAAACAAATGTTGTCCTATCATTTTTATATTTTGCTTTATTTTAACCTTCTTTTTAAAATGGTATATCTTGCTCTTGAAAAAATTGAAATATAAAGTTAGGTAATTTGTAAGGTAAATAAACAAAATATTTAAAGAGCCAGATGCAAAGAAATTTTCAACCAATTTTGTAGGGCTTCCAACTGTTAAGCACTTAGGATTGGATTGTTCTTGCTATATTCATTTGATACTGTTAAAACAATTTTACTTAGTTGATGTCACATTGATTTGAATTTTTGTTTTAAGTAATCTTCCTTCTCTTCATGTTAATAAACAGATGGTAAATCTTAAAGGAATCACAGCCACAGGAGATTTAAATAATGATCTATTTCCCTTTGTTCGAACTGAGCATTTGCTAGAGAAAATGAAATTCATTTGCTCATTGCCAGGACCAAAATATGACAATGGTTCAGCCAGGTCCAGAAATGCCCATCAAAGATATGAGTGGGAGGAATGAATCCTGTGACGGCTGATGACCCTGTTGCTCTGACGGCTACATAACTGCCTCAAGCCAAATTCTCCTCTACACTAACTTTATCTATTCCTCCCAGCACTAACATTCAATGCCTCTTCTTCAGCTGCTTCCAAGTGGAAATTTCTCGCAAGACTGTGTTGTTTTATCTACTGGATCTATGACAACTAGAACAATATCCAGTACAAAGTACACAGTTAGCAAATATCCACAAATGAATGAAACGTGTTACAGGAAAATCTAACACACGTACACCTGAATCATTTTCCAGGTCAGTGTCACATTACTGATTGTTATAGGCACCGTTTCTCATAGGCCATTCTTCTTACTCCATATGTTTTTCTTACAACTCCATATAAAATCAAATTTATTTAAACATTTAGCACATAGTCGTTCAATTCTTACTCTCACATGCTTTGTGAAGAATTATGAAGATATTAGAATGTAAAATAAACCTCCTCAAATTTTTTGACCTCAAAATACCATATCTAAATCCAGATTTATCAAGCATCTCTGAATTTCTACGAATAAAACCGATTAAGTACTGTGAACACCAAAATGTTGAAAACATGGCCTGTTCCCTAATACATGTTCAGTCTGGGATGAAGAAATGTGATCACCACTATTAAAAAGCACTGATCATCTGACTTACGGCCATTTGTGTGATGTCTTCCTTCTTCTTTTAGCCCACAGGGTGACCAGTGAAGACTTTGTCACTAGAAGGCAGTTTTCAAGCAGATGGGAAAGCAGGTACTAAAGTCGTTGATACATAATTTTTTTTTTTATTTTATTGTAAACAAATGGGATACATGTTGCCTCTCTGTTTGTACATGGCGCAAAGGCATACCATTTGTGTAATCATAAATCCACATACAGTAATGTTGTTTGATTCATTCTGTTATTTTTTCCCCTTCCCCCCACCCCTCCCACCCCTCTTTACCCTCTATACAGTACTTTCTTCCTCCATACTTGCCCCCCTCCCTAATCCTAACTCTAACCCTAACACTAACCCTTCCCTCCCCCCCATTATGTGTCATCCTCCACTTATTAGCGATATCATTCGTCCCTTGTCTTTTTGAGATTGGCTTATCTCACTTAGCATGATATTCTCCAATTTCATCCATTTGCCTGCAAATGCCATAATTTTGTCATTCTTTATGGCTGAGTAATATTCCATTGTGTATATATACCACAGTTTCTTTATCCACTCATCAATTGAAGGGCATCTAGGTTGGTTCCATAGTCTGGCTATTGTGAATTGAGCAGCTATGAACATTGATGTGGCTGTATCTCTGTAGTATGCTGATTTTAGATCCTTTGGGTATAGGCCAAGGAGTGGGATAGCTGGGTCAAATGGAGGGTCCATTCCAAGTTTTCTAAGGTATCTCCACACTGCTTTCCAGAGTGGCTGCACTAATTTGCAGCCCCACCAGCAATGTATGAGTGTACCTTTCTCCCCACATCCTCGCCAACACCTGTTGCTTGTATTTTTGATAATCGCCATTCTAATTGGGGTGAGATGGAATCTTAGGGTGGTTTTGATTTGCATTTCTCTTATTACTAGAGATGTTGAACATTTTTTCATATGTTTATTGATTGCTTGTACATCTTCTTCTGTGAAGTGTCTGTTCATTTCCTTAGCCCATTTGTCGATTGGATTATTTGTATTCTTGGTGTAGAGTTTTTTGAGTTCTTTATAGATTCTGGAGATTAGTGCTCTATCTGAAGTATGATTGGCAAAGATATTCTCCCACTCTGTAGGCTCTTTCTTCACATTACTGATAGTTTCCTTTGCTGAGAGAAAGCTTTTTAGTTTGAATCTATCCCAGTTATTGATTCTTGCTTTTATTTCTTGTGCTATGGGAGTCCTGTTGAGGAAGTCTGGTCCTAGGCCGACATGTTGAAGATCGGGACCTACTTTTTCTTCTATAATCTGCAGAGTCTCTGGTCTGATTCCAAGGTCCTTAATCCATTTTGAGTTGAGTTTGTGCAGGGTGAGAGATATGGGTTTAGTTTCATTCTGTTGCATATGGATTTCCAATTCTCCCAGCACCATTTGTTGAAGAGGCTATCTTTTCTCCATTGCATATTTTTGGCGCCTTTGTCTAGTATTAGAAAGTTGTATTTATTTGGGTTTGTGTCCGTGTCCTCTATTCTGTACCATTGATCTACCTGTCTATTTTGGTACCAGTACCATGCCGTCTTTGTTACTATTGCTTTGTAATAAAGTTGAAGTTCGGGTATTGCGATACCCCCTGCTTCATTTTTCCTGCGAAGGATTGCTTTAGCTATTCTGGGTTTCTTATTCTTCCAGATGAATTTCATGATTGCTTGCTCTACTTCTGTAAGGTACGTCATTGGGATTTTAATTGGGATTGCATTGAATCTGTATAGCACTTTTGGTAGTATGGCCATTTTGACAATATTAATTCGGCCTATCCAAGAACATGGGAGATCTTTCCATCTTCTAAGGTTTTCTTCGATTTCTTTCTTTAGTGTTCTGTAGTTCTCATTGTAGAGGTCTTTTACCTCTTTTGTGAGATTGATTCCCAAGTATTTTATTTTTTTCCCGATGCTATGGTGAATGGGGTAGTTTTCATAATTTCTCTTTCTGAGGATTCCTCACTTATGTATAAAAATGCATTGGATTTATGAGCATTGATCTTGTAACCTGCCACTTTACTGAATTCACTTACGAGTTCTAACAGTTTTCTGGTGGAATTTCCTGGTTCCTCTAAGTATATAATCATATCATCCTATTCAATATCGTTCTTGAGACTCCAGCCAGAGCAATTAGACAGACCAAGGAAATTAAAGGAATACGAATAGGAAAAGAAGAACTCAAACTATCCCTATTTGCGGATGTTGATACATAATTTACAGAATAGAATCTCCAATGACATCTTCTGGAACTATAGTGTTCCAGGATTCTCTACCCTTCTGCACTTCTCATAACTTCCCCATAATCAAACCCGACTTTCTTAACCATTGGTAACAATCGGGTTTTCTAATGCTTGCAGCTGAACATAATTGGTAAAAGTAGAGACAAAAATGTTTGTCTTGTGGTATGTGTGCATTTACTATGTTCACATTGGTTCTAACTCACAAATTCCCAAAACAAACTACTGCAGAATTTACTTAATGAGAATATTAGATTTATGTTGTTTATGTATGTTCTTTTTCTAGCAAGTTTTTTAAAGCCATTATGCTCAATTATATAAAATTCCTCTTACAAGTATTTATTTATTATTATATCTTCATATTACACACACGCACACAAATCTTGACAGTATTTGTGAAATCTTTAACTCTTGCTCATTGGTTTACATATTCAAAGAGAGAATATTCTACTTTTGAATTTTTAGCAGTCTGTCTTGAACCAGCCTTAAACAGCTATCCTCTTTGAATTGTACTTCATAATGAATAATCATCATCATTCAGAAATCTCTCAAAGTGAGCTCTATTTCTTCCATACAAATGTATTTTTAAAAATACATTTAATAGACATTTGGAGGGTGGCAGTAGCATCTGCTGCTATAATTCCCCAAATTTCAGAATGCTGAAATTGAATATTGTCTTAGCATCATGGATTGTATTATCTCCTCTTTCAGGAAGGCTTTGAGTCTCTTTCCTTCTGAATCTTGTGCCAGGCTTTCCTGCTATTTCCTATTTCTTTCTTCTCTTGTAGTTGCAATTCATGGGTTAGAAAAGGTTCTACAACAGCTTTGCTCAATGTGGAATGTTCATTCAGATCGTAGTGGGATCTGTTGAATAACTAAAAAGGTGATTTTCAGTTCTCTAATTTGTTATGTATCTGTAATCCTATCCAGGAAAGAAGATGAAAATAGGAAGAGGAAATGTCTCTCTCTAGGGGTAATGGTGAAATATAGGAAAACCAGAGAGTGTTTCTAACTGTGGACTGTGAACAATCTATTCTGGAAGCAGTTAAAGTGCATGCTAAAAATGCAAATAATATGAGTTGGATTTTAATTAGATTCCCAGGATTATTCTTGTACACTTAAGTTTGAAATCTACTAAATTCTCCTTGTGTGTGTATATATAGTATAAGAGTGCATGAGTTTATAGCAGCTTAAAGGTTAGGCTGCATTAATATTCCTTCTCAGTATTTCTTGTGATTGGTTTTTGCAGAAACACTCAAGTTGCATCAAACAAAACACCCACTATGTTGTTCCTTTTTCATTTTAACCATTTCCTTGTTCCCTCTTGCCAAAACATTTGCACTCTGCCATGTTGTTCTTTTCCTTTCTTGCAGAGAGGAAAGGACTGTGACAAACGTTTTATATTCTTATGTTTTCCTTGCCTTTTTTCCTTTTCTAATTTATTCATTTTCCTCAATTTACATCTTCCATCATGTATTTATTGAGATTTTTAACATCAATTCCCTTTTTGCCTGCCCAGGCATGTTTGCAATCCCCCTTGTGCCTTACATTCATAAGCACATATTAATGTTTTGCTTCCAGTATCATAATCTATTTTGCAGATCAGTAATTTCTCATTTTTAGTTATAATATATACCAGGAAGGTGTTTATTGAAGAAGAAAATCCCAAAGGACTATTTTCAGTGTTTGTGGAAGTAAGGGCAAGGATGGAGTTATATCAACTTAATTTTATCCCCGGATATGAAAAGAAAAAGATACTTAATATGTATCGATTAGCCATTAAGCCAAGTTTTATATGTAGCACTGCCACAGGCGCCCACAAAACTCAAAATGAGCCTGAAATTCTTGAGGCCCTTTAAATTTAGTTTAAATGTGTTTTGAACATTAGATAAATAACAGAGTTCATTATTTCAACACTGGATTAACCCTTTGATGTTCCTTGGGGAAACAATTTGTTCATTTTGCAAAACTTGTCTCAACCGTGTTTTACTGATTCTAACACAAACAGTTACTTATGTGAAAGGGCATTACAGAGGCCTTTGGGTTCTAAGAGAGTATTTTTTTTTTTTTTTATCAAATGAAATGTTAAGTTGTAGACAGAATTATAAACCTGAGGTTTGTTCTCCATCTTCTGGATGACAACAGTGATTTTCATTCAGGGTAAGAACTTTGCCCAAGATCATATCAATGGTAAATAAATAATGGTAAATAATCATTCAAATTTGAACTCAACTTTGTAATTTCATATGTATACTGCATTTATCAGAGGTGTTAAATTACATTAGTGATGACAAAGGTGAGACTCGAACCCAGTTATTCCTGTATAGGGGTATCCCTTTTCCCAGCACAGTTCTCTGACTCCCAAGTTCATCTCTATGGAGTCATGTGTCATTTAAAGACAGATACTTTCTGAGAATTGCATCAGAGAGATATCATCATTGCGCAAACATCAGAGTATACTTGTACTAACTAGATACACAGCCTACTAGACACCTAGACTACAGCCTCTTGCTCCTAGGTTACAAACCTATACTGCAAGTAACTGTACTGTATGCCATGAGCATTTTTATACCTTAACATATGTAAACATGGCCAAGGCACAGTATCAATACAGCAAAATACATAAAAAGTTATACACCTCTATATGGCAATTGCCATGGAAGGAGCTTGCAGGACTGGAAGCTGCTCTGGGTAAGGCAGTGAGAGGGTGGCAAATGAAGGTGAATACCAAGGACACTATGATGCACTGGTGAAGATCTATCAACACTATGTCCTTAGGCTATCTGAAAATTATTTTAAAAAGATCTTTATTCAATAATGTATATGCCTTAATTTATTGTCACTTTCTAGGTTTTTGATCCTTTTGTAATAGCACTTGACCTAAAAAAAAAACACTTTGTATACCTGTACAAAGTATTTTCTTTGTGTTCTTACTCTACAAGTTGTTTTTCTCTATTTTTAAAATCTTGAAATAATCAACTATCCTAGGTAACTAAATAGAAGTTCTTTGTGTAACTCTGCTACAAAGAAGAATCAAAACATCATAGCATAAACTATACTTTGAGAAGAGGGAGAGAAGAGAATTCCAGGCATTAGCAAAAAAGTGACAGGAGGAGCTCTAAACATCACAGAATCTGACAGGTAACCCACAGGAAACAGCAAAGCAATTTGCAACTTCAACCCATTGGTAAAGTGCCCCCAACATCTATCATTGCAGTAGACCGGTAGTTCTTATTGAGGAGAATTCTTCCATGGTCCTTATAAACTTTAAATTTGGTTTGGAAAGTTGACTAGACTAAAAGAAACTGATCTTCTTCAAAGAAAGAAAATATATGGAAACCTCCTAACTCCTGAACCAAAGCCTCTACAGCAGTCAGTGCTAGATGCTATCTTCACATAGGAGCTGAGATCTGACCCCTTAACCCAGCAGCAGCTTGGGTTAGTGCATACTTCACTGGGCAGAAAATGTTCCCTCAGCATCCTGCAGCTTTAGAACCAGTGGTTGCTGTGTGACTGATTGTTTAGATAAGCCTGAGTCTTATCTAAACTTTCCCTGCAGGAACTAGGATAGGTCTCCTCCACACAACCTTGGGACTATAGCTACTGTTGTAGAGTCATAGCTTCACCTGCATCAGTCGATCAGGACTAGGAAAGGTCCCAGTCAATTCCTGAAGTTCCAGGAATGTGACTACCCATGGCCCAACACCCTCCACCAATACCTGTGCCAACCCAACAAGAACTAAGGAATAGCCTTGAGACTGAAGCTGCCAATGAAAAATACTCAGTATTAGTCTGCTTGTATTTACATACCAGGAGAAAGTTTTATATATATCCTGTAGCTCCAGGACTGTGGCCAACCAGTGCCGTTATTCTCACTTCCACCACAGTTTGTCTCATATGAGCTAGGGACATTACCATCCATCTTTTTGCAGGTTCAGTAATGCAGATACCAAATCCACAGGCCCATGATCACTTGGGTTTCACCAGTGGAACTTCGGGAAGGTCTTTTCATCTTACACCTCCAGGAGCATAGAGATCAGTGACACAAGCTATAAGGTTACATGCACATGCCCCAGAAGACCTAGGGAACATCTAATACACAGCTCATGGATACTGGAACATAGCTGCTTGTTCCAAATGCCCTGGTACCATTTGTACATGTCCCCTGGTACCTGGTACCTACACATTCTCATCTATGTGTAGGTCCTAGAGCTCCACAAATGCAGATAGGAGCTAACAATGCCAAAATCACCAGACCAAGTGCATCAGCCTGTGGGACTTAGGGAAGATCCATTTTTATATTCCAAAATGAAGAATTCATGGTTATTAGCACCACAGACTATAGTACCACCTGTGCTCATCCCATGGGTCTGGGTGGAAAGCCCCATCCCATCCTGTGGCTCCAGAACTGTGAGTACTATTGCCACAGGCCCCAGGCATTTCCTACATTTACCCTGAAAGGGAAGGATTTCATATTCCACACTACAGAGATTATAGCAGCTACAACCATAAGCCCCAATGTCTTCAGTTTCACTCTGTGGAAAGTGAAGACAAAACCCTTTAGAAGCCTACATCCATTCCAGAGTCATTCAATTACCTGCGTGAACTGCTGCAGGCTAGACTGTTCGGCACTCAGCACTGCAGACATCAATTAAAGATGAAGAACTACACTGGGACCATGGTCTTGATCCTCACAGTATTCAAACACAAAGCACCTACCCAAGGGACATCCCATACCCAACCTAAGTGAAAAATATCTTGTACAAAAGCTGTTCATGAAATAAGAAAAAGCAAACTTTATACCCGATGCAATCATCAACATAAGGACACAAGAAACACAAAAGGAAACGTGAGACCTCCAAAGGAGAGGGATGGTTCTATAGCAATAGATCTCAATCTAAAGGAAAACTAGCAGACATCTGAAAGACAACCTAAAACAATGATCCTGAAGAAACTTGGTAAGAAGCAAGAGAATACAGATACATAACACAGAGAGATGAGAAAAACAATTTAGGGAGTGAATGAGAAATGTGAAGAAAAAGAAATCATAAAAAAAAATCATAAATCTCAGAGTTAAAAACTTCCATCAGTGAAATAATAAAACATGACAGTGAACTTTCAAAACAGACTAGAATAAGCAGAAAATAGAATTTCTACACTTAAACTTCCCAAATCTTCAAAGAGATATGGACATCCAAATACAAGAAGTTCAACGGACCCCCAACTAAACATAGAAGGTTCACAATATCAAAAATACAAGAAAAAGGCTAGAGAATCCTAAAAATATCAAAAGTAGGAAGTCACATATAAATAATGTCCGTTAGGCTTACAGCATATTTCTCAGGAAAATCCTTACAGACTAGAATAAAATGGGATGATATATACAAGTCTCTGAAGGAAAAAACAAAAGCAAAAACCTGTCAACAAAGAATACTATCTAGGAAAAATTTTCCTTGAAAACTGAAGGAGAAATAAAGTCTTTCCTAGATAAACAGAAACTAAAGGAACTCATCAAAATCATACTGATTGTGTAAGATACACAGAGGTGGTTTTCACTAGAAACAAAAGGATAATAATCGACATCATGAAAATACATGGGTATATAAAACTTACTAGAACAGATATATGAAAGAGAATGAAACTTAACTTGAGAAAATACTATGAAATTGCACAAATAAATAATGAAAGGTAGAAAGGAAGAAAAAATATAAAACAAGCAGGACACAATTAACAAAATATCAGGGAAATTTCAAGTATCAATATAATCTTGACTGTAAATTGATTAAATTCAACAATCAAGAGATAGATACTGGTTGCATAGATAACAAAACAGGATTTAACTCCATACTGCCTACCAGAAAACCACTTCACTTGAAAAGCTACACAGAGACTAACAGTGAAGGACTGGAAAAAAGATAATCATTACACAAATGGAAACAAAAATGATGAGATGGGCTATATTCATATGAGATAAAGAAATTAAATTGCCAATCAACATAAATAAAGTCATTATACATTAATAAAAGGATCAATTCTGCAAGAATATACAATAATTATAAATCTCTATGCACCTAACATGGGACCACACAACTATAAAGCAAATATAGAGCTAAAGGGAGAGGTAATCTCTAATACAATATTTATGGGCTCCAATGCCCCATTTTATTTAATAGACAGATCATCTGGAAAGAAAATTAATAAAAAAGACATTTAAATTGAAGAACAATATAGAACAAAAGGATCAAGCATATGTTTATATAATGTTTCAACCAGAAGCAGCAAAATACACATTCTCCTAGAGAGAATAAGAAATATTCTTCACAATAGCCAGATTGTGTAACCAACCTAGATGCCCATCAGTTGATGAATGGATAAAGAAACTGTGGCATATATATATACACAATGGAATATTACTCCGCCATGAAGAATGATAAAATTATGGCATTTGCAGGCAAATGGATGAAATTGGAGAATATCATGCTAAGTGAGATAAGCCAAACTCAAAAAACTAAAGGATGAATGATCTCGCTGATAAGCGGATGAGGACATATAATGGGGGGTAGGAGGGTTTAGCGTTAGGGTTAGGGTTAGGTTTAGGGTTAGGGATAAGGAAGGTGGTAAGAATGGAGGAAGGAAGGACTGTATAGAGGGAAAAGAGGGTGGGAGGGATGGGAGGAAGGGAAAAAATAACAGAATGAATCAACAATATTGCCCTATGTAAATTTATGATTTTTAATTAAAAAAATAAATAATAAAAAAATATTCTTCAAGATAGATTATGTATTAGGCTGAAAACCAAGTCTCGGTAAATTTGAAAAAAAAAATACTGGCAATTGTATTATGGTTCTTCTAAGACCACAATAGAATAAAACTACAAGTCAACAATAAGATGAAATGGAAAACAAATATGTAAAAAATGAATAAAATTCTCCTAAAATGACCAATGGATAGTTTAAAAAATTAAAAGACAAATAAAAACTTTATAGAAGCATGAAAATGACAACATGACGCAATATCTGTTTTATTATACAAAAGCATTACTAAGAAGAAAGTTTGTGGTGATCAATGCACACAGCAAAAAATATAAATAAATTTCTCTTTAAAAAGCCAAACTAATGCATCTCAAGGGCTTAAAATAACAAGAAAAACTTATACAAAATTACTAGAAGGAAATAAATAATAAAGATCATAACAAAAAGATAAAAAATTGAAACAAAAATGCAAAATATCAATAAGACAAAAGGCTTTTTTTTTTTTTTTTTTTGAAAGGATAAATGAAATTTAAAAACCCTAGCTAAAATAGCAAAGAAATAAAGCAGGGAAAATTCAAACAAAAATAAAATCAGATAAAAAAAAGAGACATTACAACTGATACCACAGAAACACAAACAATCATAAATTACTGTGAATTACATGCTAACAAATTGAAAACCTAGAAGAAATGGATAATTCCTCAACACATGCAACCTGCCAAAAATTAATAAAAAAGAAATATAAAATTTAAATTGCCCAATAATGAGTAACAACACTGAAGCAGTTATCGAAAATCTCCCATCTGATGAAAGTGACTTTACTGCCCTATTGTTCAAAACATTTAAAGAACTAATTCCAAACCTTCCTAAATTATTTTAAAACATTGACATGGAGGAAATCTGTCATACTCTTTACAAGGAAAGCCTTACTCTGATAACAAAACATGACAAAGATACCAAAGAGAGAGAGAGAGAGGAAAAAAAAACTAGCTATATACCAATATCCCTGATGAACAACAATGAAAACTTATCAATAAAATATTAGCAAATAAAATTCAATATAACATCAAAAAATATACCATAACCACGTAAAATTCATCCCAGCAATGTAAGAATGGTTCAACGCACAAATTAATGAATGTGATACAACACATCAATATAAACTATGATAAAAGCCACATAATCATTTGAATGGATTAAGAAAGCATTAAGATTTGTCTCAAATTGGGCACAGAAGGAACATGTCAAAATGCTAAAGGTTCTATGGGAAACTGAGAAATGAATCTGCATTCATACAGCCAACTGATTTTTGATGATAGTAACAAGAACACACAAGGACACACAGTGAGGAAAGATCTCTTTTTAAAACTTTTGTTTTTAATTTGTTTTAATTTAGGAGAGTCACTTAATAAATAGTTCAAGTAAAATTAGGTATGCATATGCAGAAAAACAAAACTAGATCTCATCTTCTTATTTTACATAAAAAAGAACTTAAAATCAAAGACCTGCTTGTCAAACTTGAAACTATGAAATTACTATAAAATACACAAACATTTCAAAACATTGGTGTAAAACATGATATATTTAGACTGGACCCCAAAGGTAGAGGCAAAGTAAAAACAGACAAGAGAGACTGCATTAAATTAAAAAGCTTCTGCACAGCACAGGAAGGAATCAACACAGGCAATAATTACAATTAAAAAAAATATTTTCCAACTATTAATCCAATGAGTGATTGATCTAGAATATATGAGGAACTCAAAAAACTCAATGACAAAAAAAAAATGCAATTTGAATATGGGCTAAAGAAGTCAACATATACTTCTGAAAAGAATGTATATACATGTACAATAAGTACATGAAAAATGCTCAGTCACTAATCATCAGGGAAATGCAAATAAAAAGAGATATCCCAGATAGAATGACCATCAGCAACAAGACAAAAAATAAAAAATGCTAGTGATAATGTGGAGAAAGGGAAACTCTTATTGCTGCATAATTATATATAACAGTTGAATATATTCATACATGGACATAATTTGGTTGATATTATTCTGCAGTTCCTCTTTTTTCCCCTCTCTTCCTCCCACCTGAGGAAGAATTCCTGAGAAAGGGAAACAAATACACTGGTTGGTTAGAATATAAATTAGTATAGCCATTTTGGAAAACAGTAGGAAAATTCTTTAAAAAACTAAAAATAGAAATACCTTGCAATCTAGTATTTTCCGCTATTGGGAAAATGCTCAAAGGAGTTGAAACCACTATATCCAAAAGACATTTGCAATTCATATTTTTTGAGATACTTTACACACCACTAAAATACTGAATCACCAGATGCTCTTCAATGGATGAATGGATAAAGAAAATGTCACACGCACGCACACACACACACACACACACACACACACACACACAGGAATATTGTTAATCCATAAAAAAATAGTGCAATCCTGTCATTTGTATCAACATGGATGAAACTGGAGGTCATTATGTTCATTGAAATAAGCCAGACAAAGGCAAATATTGCATATTCACTCATTTGTGGAAAGTCAAATAATAGAAGAATGGAATGGAATGGGGCTACTAGAGACTGAAGAGTGTGGTGGGGAAGAGGGAAAGGGCATAGTTCAAGAAAGATCACCAATCACCTTAAAATGAAGGCATTACTTCCAGTTCTTCTTTAGCACAGTAGAAGAACTATTGGTTAAAACAATCTATATTTCAAAATGACTAACAGTGCATGAAATTCCCAACATGTACAAACTATTAATGTTTGATGAGATGGAAATACTTACTACCTCTTGATTATTATACATTGTATATATGTTTTGAATTAACACAATGTACCATTTAAAGATGTACAAAATGTCTCAATAAATTTTTCATGTTTTTTACATATTATTTTTTTTTAAAGCTAGACAACAAATGTACTCACTAGCCTAGGTCTACAAAGTCTCAAAACATGGATACTACTGACTTCCATCCTCATATCTTGTCCACTGGAAGGACTTCAGAACAAAAGCACACATGGAACTGTCAACTCCTATGATAACAGTGCCTTCTGCAATGCCTCCTGAGGGAACTGACGGAAACTTTGTTTTTTTTTTTTTTTTTTCTTTTATAAGTAGAAAGTGAATATTCTAAAATAATAAAAACTACAGTATTGTGAATAAATAAACAGTAACATATTCATTTACCAAGTACTATGTTCTTTGCATAACTACATGTGCCATATTTCTGTACTTGAGTTCACATTGTACTAGCTCTGCTTAGACAGAATCACCAGAAATATGTGAATAATGCCTTGTGTTATGATGTTACCATAGCTACAGAGTAACTGAGTGATAGAAAATTTCCAGCTCCATTATATCCTGATAGGACCACTATCATATATGTAGCCCTTCATTGACCCAAGGGTCCTTATGCAGTAATGACTATTTGGATGAATGCACAGTACAGCAGTACTGTATCAATAGGGACTAAATACACAGTCCACTATTGTGCATAATGTGATGTAATTTTAAAAAGTCACCTAAGGAAGTATTTTTGAAGTAAACAAAAGAAGCACATTGAAAGAATTACCAGAACATATTAGCTAGCTTGCTTTTATAATATTTTGCCTTATACCTCTCATCTTAACTTTACCTAAAAGCTCCGTGATTTAGGGCATTAACTTAATTTGTGTCCTTAAATATATTTACAGATCTCCTCAACTATGACAAAAGATATGTCATCAGTTTCCATTATATTTATTATACTTATTTTGGTATCAATCCCTTTATCTAGTGCACTTTACATATCTAGCTATTATGTAAATAATGCATGTGTGCCCATATATATCCCACTATGCATCGTATCAATACGTATTGGTTTACATTAGTTAATGGATTGTTTTCACCTTGCTAAATTATGCTTTCATCATTACGTAATGTTCCTTTTTACCTTGACACATTCCATTAACCTCACCTGGCATTTCGCCTCTCATTAATATTGACACTCTCTTTTAACTATACTTTTCTAATTATATGATAGGTTTGATTTGTATCCCTTCTACCATCCCTTTATTTTTCACTTTCAGATATCATTGATGTAGGTTTCTTTTAAAGAGTGCATAGCTATGCATTATTGTGATTACTTAATCTCTTTTAATGGAAGAACTATTCATAATGATTTTAATAACTACTGGGCTCAAGTTTATTTCTTCAGAATTACTAACATGTATTGTATGTTTTATACTGGCTTTATCCTTTTCCCCAGTTATTTGTCTGTTCTTGTTGCTATAACAGAATACCACAGTCTAGGCAATTATAATGAACAAAAATTTATTGGTTCACAGTTCTGAAGGCTGGAAAGTAAGAAGGACCCAAGAAGGTAAGAAAAAGCAAGTGAGAACCAAACTTACCTATTTATAGTGACACACCATTCCTATCAATGAGGTAAGATTAGATGACCTAATCCCCTTGTTACAGTGTGGGTCTGGAATGCCCACCAGAAGCTCATGTGTTGAAGACTTGTTACCCAATACAGCAATACCCACAGATGGGGCTTTTGGGAAGTGATTAGATTATCAGGGATATGCCCTCATCAGTCGATTAATCCACTCACAGCTGAATGGACTATTGGAAAGTAGTGGCAATTGTTAGAAAGTGAGGCATGCATTGTAGTCAGCTTTTTCGCTGCTGCAACTAAAAAAATCTGACCAGAACAATTATAGAAGGGGAGATGTTTATTTGAGAGCTTACAGTTTCAGAGGTCCTAGTCCATAAAAGGCTGGCTCCATTCCTCAGTGTTTGAGGAGAGTCTGAATATTATGGCAGAAGAGTGTGACAGAGGGAAGCAGCTCACATCATCAGGAAGCAAAAAGTTTCTCCACTCAACAGATACAAATGTATACCCAAAGCCATGCCCCAGTGCTAATCTCTTCCAGCCACATCCGACCACTTCAGTTACCACTCAGTTAATCCCTTTCAGGGGATTGAATCACTAGTTAGGTTAAGACTCTTACAACCCAATCATTTGTCCTCTGAACCTTCTTTTTTTAAATTTTGTGTTTAGATGTTCACAGATCTTTATTTTATTCATTTATTTATATGTAGTACTGAGTATTGAACCCAGTGCCTCATACATACTAGGCAAGTCTCTACCAATGAGCCACAACCCCAGCCTCTGGACCTTCTTGCATTGTCTCATACCTGAGCTTTTGGCTGACACCTCATGTCTAAACCATAACAGCATTGTTGGAGAAAGTAGGTCACTGGGGGACCTATTTCTTGTTCCTGGTCCCTCTTTTCCTCTGTCTATCCCTCCCTCAACTTCCCAGCTTCCATGAGCTGAGTTTTCCTCTTGCCATGCCCTTCCCACCATGACTTTCTGCCTCACCTCAGGCTTGGAGCAATGGAGCCAGACAACAAAACATTAACTGAAATATTTAATGGTGAGCCAAAATTTTCTACTAAGTGGTTCTTATTAGTTATTTTGATTTCAGTGATGAAAAGCTAACTTATACCTCTGTGTATGTGTCTGTATGTGTACATGCACCCATGTGTGGATCTAACCTAGGGCTTTGTACATGCTAAGCACATACTCTCTACAACGGAGCTAAACATCCAACACCCAATAACTTTTTAAAAGATCCCACCTCTCAATTCTATTACCATGGTCATAATTTAATTCTATTACCATGGTCATAATTCATAAATTTAAATATGAATTTT
This sequence comes from Sciurus vulgaris, assembly GCF_902686455.1. Lineage (NCBI taxonomy): Eukaryota > Metazoa > Chordata > Mammalia > Rodentia > Sciuridae > Sciurus > Sciurus vulgaris. Next base: position 44,854,789 of record NC_136464.1, read on the forward strand.
GGAGGGGACAAAAATTCAAACCCATAACAATCACTTGTTAGATTAACATGTTTCAGAAACACATATATGCTATTTATGTTTGGGATATGTCAGAGAATACAACAGACAAAAATCTCTACATGGAAAAGATAAGGTTTTGTGTTCTTTAAAACCATTTCATTCTCTTGATTACAAAGAAAGAGTATATTTCTCAATTTTCCTTGCGGTTAAGTAAAGCCAGGTTACTCAGTTCTGGCCAATGTAAGAAAAGGGATATATTCTAATTCCTGCCCTAATTTAGAAGTTCTCTGATAGACCAAATGGAGAACTGCTGCATAGGTTTTGAGTTCTTTAATATATTACCAATCTGTTCAGTGACCACACAGAGGCCAGCACTCCTCCTAGATCCTGCCACCGACACAATATTTGACCATCATGGGAGGAAGAAAGCAAGCTAAGGTTGCTGCAGTCAATCCTTGGTTTTCGTAGGCTCAAGGTAGTGGAACTACAATCTTTGCCTCCATCATCTCGTGAACTTCACTGGGTATCCTCTGGGTCTTCAATTCTCTCTCTCCTTATTAGAACATCCACCACTATACTTAAAGCCCACCCTCATTTGTATTACTTCATTTTAGCTTGACTACATCTGCAAAGACTATTTTCAAATGTTTACATTCACAGAAGCCAGGGTTTGATGCTTCAACACAATTTTTTTTGAGGGGGGGCATAATTCAATGCACAACATCAGCCTTCTGGACAGATCTGAAGGAAGTAGGAGAGTTATCTATGTGGCTATCTACAGGAAAAATTCTTCCTTGTCCTAAGTTTGCCAATTTCTACAGTTATTATCTGGCCCAGAAAAAAATTTCCCAACTCCCTTTTGCACACAATTAATTACTTTGTTTTATACAAGTGTAGGTTAATTCTATAATTCCTTATGTACATTTTAGGCATTAAATAAATGAATAAATTTGTTATACAAAATGAAAGCTGTGTTTTTCACTGTTGGAGAAAGAATAATAAGGAAAGAGGAAGGGCTAGAATAAATCCTATGCTATGGATTGGAATGGAAGAAATCAATATGTACTCAGGATTTAAACAGATGCAAATAAGCAAAGTGATGTTTAGAATGATATTTAATAATTTTAATATATTTATTATTGAGTTGGGAGAATTGGGAGTGATTTATTTTTTACATATACATGCACACACATGCTTACATATCTATATGCATACACATTTATATATGCTATATACACATTTAGATATGCTATGTATACACATTTAGCTATACACACACACACACACACACACACACACACAAATCTTCCATATATGTCTTTCTTTTGACTTTGTAGATTAAGATTTTAAGATTTTTAACAACCATATATAGCATTTTATAAAAACAAGTCACTTAAAATGTTATAATTAGAAATATAAAGATTATTTATGGGAGTTTTTGGAAAAGTAAGCAATTACTTCTCAATGATATCTATATTTTTAATTATACACACAATAGAACAAAACTAAAATGTATTTGTTAATTATCTCTTGATGATGGAATTGTCTTTCTGTACTTCTCTTTATTTTCCAAATGTTATACAATGAATACATATTGAGACAGTAAGCTAAAAAGCTATTAAAGCCTTTAATCTGCTATTATCTTATGGTTTAATTGTGGTAGAAGTTTAACATAAGTTATCAAACTTCTAAACTTCGACAAAAGATCGATTTGTTATCTTATTTTCCTAACATAAGCATTTGTTACTAGCTAAATATTCAAATGTGTTCTTATTCCTGCTTTACAAAAAGATAATCTGAGACATCAAATTGTAGATTTGACTAATTATAATTTTAACTTCAAATATTTGTTAGTCAAATCCTAATATAATTTTCACTTTGGATGAGCTCATTATAAGACAGAATATATAAAACAAAGGGAAGAAATAATACATATATATTCTTAAACATAAATATATATATTCTTAAACATATATATTCTTAAATTAAATATACCCAGTGTTTTGGTCTTAATGAAGTAAATATCCATAAATGTTTTATTTACAAACTTTTTAATAACTCCTACTTTTAAATATTTGCATGATATATTGATATCAGCTACATAGTAGTATATGATGCATTATTTATCTCAACTCAATTTTCTACATTGTACCAATTCTTCTCAATTTTTGTTGAGTATGAATCTGTCATCCTTCAATAAATAGAAGATCCCCTGCTGTCATTTGAAGATACACTGTTCTATATGAAAGAGATGGCCACCTATTTTCATACAAGAATATGGTTAAAAATGCCCTCTCCAAATGTTATCACGAGTGTTGCAAAAAATCTGTCTCTCCAGAACTTCCCTGAAGAAACAGCATTACAAGGTATGTAACTTATTATACTTGGGACATTTCTGTATATTTTGATAATATTTTCCACAATCTATTATCATAACTGTACTCAGAACCTCAGTGTTCATTTATAATCTGTACATGAATCTGTCTTTCTCTGTACTATATAGATAAGCAAAAGCACCTGCATTTACAAATGTATTAATTTCTAAAAACCCGTTTTAAATTCTTTGGTTGAAAAAACTGAAGTTACAAAGAGGATTTTAAGCTTAGCACTAAGCAAATTAGCACTAAGTAATAGCAAAAGTAAATACACTAAATCTATTGAATACAGAATATATCCTGGTTCTCCTTCATGATAAACCTGCTATTGGCCCTAACTGTGATTTTATTTTTTCAAAATAAGTCAATATCCACATACTCTGAAAATCTGTAGCCATAGGCACCCCTGCTTCCAGATGACCCCTGTGTTGTATCCTAGGCGTCCCTCGGAAAGATAACTTCCTTGAATCCTGCTCATTCTTCACCTCTAAAATTCTCCTACATCTCACAACAAATGTCTTATTTGCAGTATTTTAATGATGATAAGTCTCTCATTCTGAAAATCCTGTTCTTTTCCTGAATTAGCATTAATCTAATGAACATTTGCACCATTATTACTTCAGACCTACTAAAAAGATTTCCTAATTTAATCAGTTTCCCTCTTCACTGACTGCTTAGTCTGGATTGTTTCCTCACTGCCTTTGCACATGTTTCATTCTTTATCCTTCAAAATTATGATTATGGACTATATCAGGTTATAATTATCATACCACTTTTATTTTTTCCATTAATTTTAGTTGCCCTTCTTTCTCAATTATATATCTTTGCTTCCAAGCTGTTTTAAAACTCTCACTTCTTTTATATTTACTGTACACAATGGAGTCAAACATTCATTTAATAAGGAATTCTCTGTATCTAACACAAATTCAACAGGTTGTATGGTAAGAAAATAATAATAGTCAAAACTAAATGTAGTCTGGTAATTTACTGAATTTTTGTGAAAACTTTTGTTATTGTAAAACATAACTGTTTAGTTGAAAATTCATACATGGAGGAGCACCTGTATGTGTGTTTGTGAGTGTACCCATCTGCCTTTGCTTCTTGTTCAGTGTATGTGTAGAATAAGATGTTTTCTTTAGCTTCAACTTCTGGGACACTTTTATCATAAGGACATCTGGCAAGTCATTAATTACTATTCTTTCTCTATGTCCCACAGATTGGTTTAGTGCATGAAGGGTAACCAATGACCAGAAAAAATTCTCTGTAAAAGGCCAGAAAGTAAATCCTTTAGGTCTGGGGGCTTATATGGTTTCTGTTACAAGTATTTAATTCCACTCTAGCACTAAAGTAGCCATAAATAATGTACAAATAAGTTTGGTTATGTTCCAATAAAACTTCATTTGCAGACACTGAAATTTGAAAATCACACAGTTTTCATATACCACAAAATATTATTTAATTTTTGTCAACCATTTAAAATAGTTAAGATTGTTCTTAGCTTGTAAGCCATACAAACAGAGTTGGTGGGCCAGAACTAGCCTGGAGGTGATGTCTTGCTGACCCTTGTGGTAAATTGTCCTTTTTCTTGGAGGCACTCAGTCCAAGGGTCCATAACTCCCTTTCTGCAGTCTGAGAAATCCCTTTGAGCAGATGGCACTGAATTTCAACTAAGTGAGCTATTCCTCTCACTAACTACTCTGCAATCCCGAACAATGGTCCAGACTTCTGGTAAGCCAGGTCTTTGGAAAACTTACAAAGGAATTCTAATGAATACTGTTTTTCATCTAGCTGTCCTGCAAAGCTGATGGCAGGCAGGTGACATTAAGATGACCTTCCTAAAAGATCAGAACATGAACAAAAACGAAGAATCATCAAATCCAGTCAGCCTGTGCCACCCACTGGCTTTGTGAAGAATAGGGGGAGAAAGAACATTGATATGTGGATCTGTGATATTAGGCAAATTGTTTAGTCATTTGGAGCCAAGACTAACCTAGGCATTCCGATATCAGATAATTACCTTCCCTGCCTTTTTTTTTTCCTCCTCATAATATTTAATGCTTAATATTCACAGATTCTCAGTGTAAAGTCTGAATTTTTCATACAGTACTTTGAAAGAAAGGAAAACGGTGATTATTATGAATGTAATTTAGGGGGATGAGCTGATTCTGTTCATAGACTAACCAGGTATGTGAAATTTCCCATCTCAGCCTGCCTGAGCATGTGGCCATTATAAAAGCATAAAGTGACCCAAAAGAACACATGTTCAGTGTCCTTTCTGAACATGTGCACACAGTTTTATATCAAGGCAAGTATTTTGCTCTGATACGAGAAAGTGTGTGAAATGTTGTTTCTAAATGTGACTTCCCAAAAGTAGCTCCCAGGAACACAGAAGACAATGCAATGATGACAGAATCTAAGTTTCAGGTCAACATAGCTCTCTGACAAAGGATGACTGACTCATTCTTCTATTGCAAATCCCACTTAGTAACATAACACACATATATTTTTAATTCCTTACTACCTCTGAAAATGAAGGGGGATTGTATGAAAGATGAAAATCATACCTCCTAACCACCAGAGGAGAACCTTATTTTAAAACATAGTGGGGCTGGGGATATAGCTCAGTTGATAGAGTCCTTGTCTTGCATGCACAAGGCCCTGGGTTCAAACCCCGGCACCACAAAAAAGAAAAAAAAAAAAAAGGAAAACATAGGGGTCTCCCATTGTATTTTCAACTCAGGCAAAATAACACAATTGGAACACAGGAGAAAATGACCAAGTCAATCATAGGAATACTGACAGGAGTCAGTGAGGAAGAACTGGATGCTCAGCACCTCCTAATGTTCCCCATAGATTGTTATAACACATCAGGTAAACTTCTTTTCAAGTAGGAGGAATGAGCATTGTTTTCTGATCAGAAAAGAATGGCAGGACCTTGAAGGCTGGTGATTTTAAAGAAGAGTGAAGAGCATCCACACCAAAAAGACTGGACTCTTTGAGACATTTTTTTTGCTCTCTCAACTTTTACTTTTTATTAAGTTCAGTGACCCTGCTTTATGCTATGACTTCCCTCAAATGCCAAATGATTCTTAGCTGTCTCTATTTGCAATTCACTGTTACTCTACCCATGGCATTTTCTGAGAGTCATGACTTGAGCTAGCAATTGCCTCCATGGGAGCACCCCTGGGGACTGAAGCTGAAGAATTTAAAGGCCAACAAGTGAGTGAAGAGCACTCAATATTAGCCTCATGAATGAGTGGTTTAGTAATTAAGTTCTTCCTGCCACAAGCCTAAATTGGCATGTGTTGCAAGTCAGGACTAAGGATAGATGAAGAAATCAGTGGACACAGTGTTTAGGAGCAGCCAAGAGGCAAAAGACCTGCAAGCATCACAACTGTGATTCCAAGACTTCTCTTCAGAATAACGGTTAGTAAGAGCAAACATACAATGCTGTAATAATTGATGATACAGGCATAATATACTGAAGGCAGTCTACCGGTGTGCTGATCTATACATTTATTTTGTTTTGTTTTGCTTTGTTTTTTTGGGAAAAAGGTACAGTATAGCACACAAAAGAAAAGATAATTTGCTTTATTACTTTCCACAACCTAGCCTCACCTTCATTCTCCAGTGTGAAGTGGAATGAAAGACAGGAATATTAAATCAGTTGCATTTTTTTTTCTCTTGTCAGTTCCTAAGCTTCCAAAAACATATTCAAATTTCAGCTGCTCGCGCCTTCCAAATAGTTAATTTGGGGAAAGTGGAACAGGTCAAAAATCAGAAATGGAAGATTTGAAAGAAATAGATTTTTTTTTCCTAGAGAAAACACAACTTAAAATTTGTGTGCTGTGATACATAACATAATAAGACTTGTCTAAGTATAATGTTTACTCATGTCAGGGTTAATTGGAATGGTGGATCAGTGGACCAGGAGATCTTTGGACTTGGAACTAGACTCCCTGCTGGGGCGAGATTGATGTTGGAGAGTTGGCTGTGGCTGCTGATGGCAGGATCTGTAAAAGCGCGGGTGGAACAGGAATCCACAAAGTACTGTGTTATTAGACAACTGGTGGGAGACCAGATAGTTGGACTCAGAATTCCAAACAGGTGGGCATATAAAAACACCAGAAGAAACAATATTTAGGTATTCAATAATCAGACAATGTTAGTGGCATCTGTCAACAGACACCAGTTCCTTACTCAGGTATAGGATCTGTGTCATGACTAGGACTCCTTATTTATTATTTTTTTAGGGTAGGTGGGAAGAAAATGGCACCTCAGACCAAAAATGACTGAGCAGAAAGCTAAGTGGTCTGTTGCCACTCTGTTACAAAAGAGTTGGAAGATGTGAGAATTATTAGTTAACATAGATAGAATGCCTAGCAAATGACCCCTTTTAAAACTTTTCATGAACACACATTTATGGTACATAGTGTGATAATTTGATACATTCATGTAATGTGTAATGATAGAATAGGGGTAAATATCATTTCCCTCTCCTTAAACATTTGCCATTTATTTGTGCTGTGAATCTTTAAAATATGAGTTATCAGGAATCTTCTATTCCTTTATAAAGTATAAATTGTTGTTAACTACAGTCTCCCTAATGTGCTATAGAACACTAAGAATTATATAAAATCTTATTTTCTTCCTGACTCTCTTATATTAATGCAATATCACAGGTAAAGCAAGGATAGAGAATAAAAAGCATCTCCTTTTTAACAGAATGGTATCCCTGAAGTCTGAATGATCCAGCTACCAGATTTCAATGGAAGACAGCAATGTCAGAGGAAAAGGCTTGAAAGAGTAGGAAAGAGTGAAAATGTTCTACTTGAATTTGGTGCCAAACACAGGTTTATATTTGCTTTGTAAGAATATTATAAAGTCACAGCACACTGCAATGTGGATTTTGATGTTATCTCTTTGCATCCACAGGTTAATGAAGTCCGTGATGTTTAGAACACACATACACACACAAACATAATTACACACATAATTACACGCATACATTTTTTCTATCTTAACAGTATGTCTTGAGCACTGTCTCACATCATTAAATATATTTTTCCAAGTGCATTATTTTATTGTGACAGAATAATACTCTGTCATGTGGTGGTAGCATGTTATTTATATAAACAATCCCCTTTCGTTGCCCACTTTTTAAAGAGTTACCATAATAAATAACTATGCAATGTTATTACGCCTTTGGTATAAATCTTTGGCCACATTTCCATTTCCCAGCATGGAGGTTATGGAATCATAAATATGGACTCCTTTAATAACACCATATATTAATATTGCTATACATTGCCTATTTGCTTTCCAAAAAGGTTACGCCAGTTGGCACGAAGGAATGATGGCATCTAGATAATAGTGAATTTATAAGACTTAAGGGAAACAGGGTGCTTGGACTAGTCAGCAATGGGGAAAAGGAATATTTAGGCTGAAATTGTTTCACTTATGAGTTTGAGACCTTGGCCCAAGTTTCCATCTGGGGCATTGCTAAGGAAATTCCTGTTACCACATACTAACTCCCCCAGCTGAAAGAGGGTCAGAGCATCTGTATCTCAGAAAGGTCCGTATTTTGGAAGAAATTTTTTTATTACTTTTTTTTACTTTTACAAACTGCATTTTGATTCATTGTACACAAATGGTGTACAACTTTTCGTTTCTATGGTTGTATATGATATAGATTCATACCATTCGTGTAATCATATATGTACATAGGGTAATGATGTCTTTTTCCACCATCTTTCATACCCCACCCCCTCCTCCCTCTCATTTCCCTCTATGTAAAGTTCCTCCATTCTTCTATCACCCCCTACCCCCCAACCCCCATTATATATCTTCATTCACTTATCAGGGTAAACATTTGGCCTTTGGTTTTTTGGTATTGGCTTATGTCACTTAGCATGATAATCTCCAACTTCATCCATTTACCAGCAAATGCCATAATTTTATTCTTCTTTATGACTGAATAATATTCTATTGTGTATATATACCACAGTTTCTTTATCTACTCATCTATTGAAAGACATCTAGGTTGGTTGGTTCCACAATCTAGCTTTGTCAGTAAAACTCAACTCAAAATGGATCAAGGACTTAGGAATTAGACCAGAGACCCTACACCAAATACAAGACAAAGTAGGCACGAATCTTCTTCATGCTGACTTAGGATCAGACTTCCTTAACAAGACTCCTAAAGCACAAGAAATCAAAGCAAGAATCAATAAATGGGATGAATTCAAACTAAAAAGCCTCTTCTCAGCAAAGAACACAATCAATAATGTGAAAAGAGAGCCTACAGAGTGGAAGAAAATGTTTTCCACACACACTTCAGATAGAGCACTAATCTCCAAAATTTATAAAAAACTTACAAAACTTTACACCAAAAATACAAAGAACCCAATCAATAAATGGGCCAAGGAACTGGACAATTTACAGAAGAAGATATACAGGCAATTAATAAATATATGAAAAAGTGTTCAACATCTCAAGTAATTAGGGAAGTGCAAATTAAAACAACTCTAACATTTCATCTTACTCCAATTAGAACGGCTATTATCAAGCACACATACAATAATAGATGTTGGCATGGATGTGGGGGAAAAAGGTACACTCATACATTGCTGGTAGAGTTGCAAATTGGTGCAGTCACTCTGGAAAGCAATGTGGAGATTCCTCAGAAAACTTGGATTGGACCCACCTTTTGATCCAGTTATCCCACTCCTTGGTTTATACCCAAAGTAACACAGCCACATCAATGTTTATGGAATTTTTTTTACACTCCTATTGGTAATCTAAATGTACACAGTTCTAACAGAATGTTTCTTATGAAAATCTTTACCAAGTGTTTTCACTAATGCATTGCAATTGGAGAAAATATGGGTTATAAGGTAACATCTACGAGGGACCTCTTCCTTGCCATAAGGTAGAAAACAAAAGCCATTTGAAAACCCCCAAGTGCAAAGAGGTCCCCACTTAAATTCATATCAAAATCAAATCATATCAATTGTCCCAGGAATATAAAGTAGCCAGGGAACACAAGCCTTTTGAACAGCAATGTTGATTCCAGTCCTGGTTGCACCCCCTTCCAGTTGCATGACCTTGGATGAATCACCTCTCTTGAAGACTTCTCTCATTATAATAACTTCTTAATATCCTATGTAAATTATATTTAATGAAGTTGTTCTAGACAAGTATGGTGGCACATGGTTTTATAATTCCAAAGACTAGGGAAGCTTGTACAGGAAGATCCCAAGTTCAATGCCAGTCTCCGCAATTTAGTGAGACCCTGTCTTAAAATAGAAAATGAAAAGGGCTGGAGAAGTTACCACATGGTACAGAGTCCAGGGTTCAGTTCTCAGTACTGAAAATAAGAACCACAAAAACAACATCAAAAAAGATTATGAAGAAGAAGAAATGGTTCCACTGGATGTTATGTATATTAAGATGTGTCTTTGAATAGTACTTCTAATTAAATAATTGTCTGGACATTAATATGAATGGTTGGTTCACTTCAGGCAGAGGGAGATTCTTGTTGGCTATGGTTTTCTTATAGGCAGTGAGTAGGTCAATAGTCTCAGGTGTAGATCTAGCTCCTACCACGTAATTAGCCATTTTACTTCCCCAGAAAGTTATTGAATCCCTAGCTCAGGGTATCTTAGGGAAACCTGTCTATTTCAGATAAGATATACTGCTTGGGGTCTAGTCTCTTTAAGGCTGTACAGACCCTGACAAAGACCGATTTATCTCAGGGATCAACACAATTAAGCACACAGCTTAGAGCAAGGTTAGCTACCAGGCAGCAGGTTAACCTGGGACATAAATGTGAGTTCTAAGCAATACTAAGGTGGAAAATTAGCCTGGTTAACAAAGGCATTCAAATTCAATTTGTTTTACAAACACAGTCCTAGCCAAACAGAATACATTGGCAGACAGTCTGCCCAAGGACCTGCCCATTTCTAAGTCCTGTCAGAGATCAGATTGTAAATGTGGATTGTGAGGGTCTTGTTCTGACTCTTCCTGTCCCCTAATTTGAAGCATTCCATAGCTTTAGGGATACAATCTTTACAGGAAACTATGTGTAAATTGGTCCCTTCAACTCTTATTAGCAGGGTAGGATACAGATTGCTTTAATTTTTGTGGCAACACAGACAAGTAAATACAAACACTTCAGATCAGAAGAAAGCTTCTAATGAGGCTCAGCAATTATAAAAGGTCCCTGGATGCAACCTCTTTTTGAGCCCCATACTAGCTACAGATGAATATTATTATATTTGTAGAAAGGGAAACTATGAAAAGGTCATCTAAAATGTGATCAAGATGGATTTTAAGACAAAACTAACTCCAAGTTTTATAATCCCTCTAAATTAACATACTATAAATCATCTATATATGTGGGATATAGTTCTCAAATAGATTTAGTCTGTGGTTTCCATTGAAACTATTAAGCCAGTGTTCTACAAGGGAAAAATGTTTTAACTCTGTTGTTTGAAATTGAACACCCTTTTCCTGCATTGTTTTGAATAGCTCTAGTTCAGTGGAATCTTATTGGAAATTTAAAATATATATATATATATATATATATATATATATATATTAGCACACAAAGAAGTTTAAGGTGTCTGAGTCTTGACACCAAGTTAAACAATTCAGGACTAATCTGAATTTCTAATATTTTAACATGATTTATGACTATCTAAAGAAGGAGGTTCTATTTGCTGTCCCATCTACAACTCAAAAATGAGTTACATGAGACACAATCCAGACAATACCATGTTAAAATTAGTGCCAGTGGTTTCCTTTGACCAAAGATCACCATGAGAAAATAAAGAACTCAGCTCCTCATGTGAGTGGCAAACACACCTGTGGGATAGTGGCTTGATTTTATTTGTGGTAATCTGCCCTCTCTTGTGCATCTAGGGGCAAATCCCTTATTGATTAGGGCACAGTGATCACCTGTTATATATGACCTTGGCACAATTTTGCAGACAAATCAGCCAGGATGCAGCTTTTGATTAGCTTTGAGAATGGGACAATTTATTAATTTGGAAGTGTCTGTTCTGATGAAGTTTGTAAATTATAGCCAGCATTAATAGTAATCACACAACCAAAAATATAGATATATTAATCACCAAATTACTCCCCAGACTTCAAAATAAAATTCAAATGGATCCCTCTTATCAATTGGCTAGACCTGTCTTCTAGCAACTGTTTCCCATCTACTCAAATCATGACTCAAATACCACCAATAGTTCCCTTCTCCATATCACAAGGGATAAGGACACTGGAAACTTCAACCTGACTTTAAGATTCACCTTGACTGCACTTTATCTGCTCAGCTTTAGAATCTACTATACCTTAAAATGGCTAGTCTTATTGCTTAGCATCCCTAAGACTTTGTGTTCTTCCTCCAACCTGGGATTCACTATCTTCTGATTACACAAATTCAAAAATAAACTCACTTATTAAAGAAAAACCACCTCTAACTATCCAGGCCTAGTTTGCACAGAACAAAATAGTGACTCAAAGGAGTTCAATCATTTTTTTTATGTTCATAGACCTAATGAATGGCAAAGGCAAGGGAGAAACCTAGGAACAGAGCCCCCAAATTCCTTTCTCTGCCTTTGCCCTGTTTTTCAATTAGTTCTGTCTTTGAAAGTCAGTAGAGTTATAGTCAGTGAAAGCCACATAAGACTTTCTGTCCAATACATGTCACTGAAGAACTATATATAAAAAGGCAAGGAAAAATTGAGTCTGAAATCCCATTAACAGGGATGTAATGAACACATACTTAAAAACTAGAACTGCCACAGTAACTTTCAAACTAAAAAAAAAAAAAAAAAAAAAAAAAAAAAGCCTTATAAAACTTACAGGGAAAAAAAATCCAAACACTTTTCTGAAGAGCTATACCTCAGGGAAAATTTTCATTTACAGGGGAACTGTTTATTGAATGTATTCCTTGTCATATTTTGCAGATGATAATACCTTTCACTTTCCATCAAATGCTCAGCTTAGCAGCCGCAGGACTGTCATCTGAACAGACAAGGAAGAAGCTGGGTTATGTTGGCATCTAATTTAATTTTATTCTTTTGCCAGTTAAATTTTGCATCCTTTTATCCCCCCACAGATAACTGCTCACTATCTCATTCTGTAGCCTCATAGAAGTTTTCATGGATGGCAAAATTCACATTTCAGTCAAGTGAAAAAAAACTTATCTGTGATTTTTAAAATTGAGTAATGGTAAAATTCAAACAGATGTCTATGACTCAGAATATTCTCATTCTTACAACTCCAAGAGTTATGGTAGCATCCTGTTTAGGTCCCAAAAGTCAGAGGAAAAAAAAAAAATCTATGTGCTCCTTTCAAAGACAGAAGAAAGAATGAACTCCCAGGGTTGTTGGTAGAGTATGGCTCCTCTACCAATCATGGGAGCTAGGACAAGTGGCTTCACCTCCCTGGCCCGTTTCTTCATCTTCCCAGTGAACTTAGAATGGACTGAATATATAAGATATTTCCTGTTTTGAGCATCTTATAGTAATAAGGGTTAGTTGTAAGCAACATCCTTTCAGATGTCAATGAGTACCTGTCTCTCTCACTTGCTTCTAAATTTCAGGATAACAAATTTTATACATTCCTGGCAGAATTTTTTTCCATAATCATATAAAGTTTATAAACACCTAATTTTTTTTTAAGCCATGCTTACTCTGATCAATGCCATGATTAAGCTAACCCCTCTCATAACTGTGCCAGTCACCTTGGCCAACACTGGTTATTGTAGGAAGAGCTCATGCTGAAGATAGTCAGTCTATATTTTGAAGAGACACAGAATTCCAAAGAATGTCTTTTGGGAATACTACTTTAGAGGTGCAGTGGTGTCCTCCATCTGGTGTGACAGAATCTACAATGCCTTCCCAAAACACATGCAAAGTAAATCTCAAAAAATGTATGATAATACGAATAGTAGTTGTCATCACATGGTGACATTATGTTGGACATGTATTACGTTTATAATGATTTATTTAAATTTAATGAAAAAAGCACTCCATAAAATTACTTTTAGCACAAAAATATGAATCATTTTTTATCTTGTTTACATTGACTCTGGGAGATATTTTGCTATTTGAACCCATTATGTCTCTACTTCAAATGAACAGCCTATTGTTTTGATTTCAAGGCAAGGTCAAATTGATTTATCAAAATCATTTTGAGATTTTTTTTAATCTCTTCAAATCTCCAAAATAGCAGAATTATCACTGACAGGGGAAGCTAACTACTGAAATTATAAATGCACAGTCTGCTTTAGAGACTTCTTTTCCTTTCTACAATTTCTGTGATATCTTACAGGACCTCTCCCTAGTGTTCTTTCTCCGAGTGGAGTCAAAAGACTCCAAAGGCAACTCCAGACTGCTCAAGGTAGTACTGTGATAATGCTTGGTCTCCCAGGACTTGTTCCTCAAGTCCTCACTGAGTAACAAGAACAACTGCCTCTGCTTCCAGAGGTTTGGATATTTGCACATGAGTGAAAGGTAAGACACACTTATTTTGGTGCTGCTTCCTAATTCCCAGGCTTTGTTACTAATGATGCATGCTCTCTGTCCCTGCTCACAAATATGTTAACAGATATGCACATATATTTTAAATTAGCAGTGTTTTTCCACTTTGGCCAACAAAGGAGCAGCATTAAGTCACACTAGAAAATGCCCAAGCAGCTGTTGTAAGAACTGGGTCCTGGGGCTGGCAATGGTCTGGTATACATCCCAGGTGAAGTCTTGTTACTAATTCATTTACAACCTGGGTCCATTTGCCCCCACCCCCTTATTTGAGATGAAATTTTTAAAAATGTGAATTGAGAACAGAGACAACTGATTACAGTACCCTTCATATCAAACTGCCTATGATTATGATTTCCTAATGCTTGAAAAAGCTTGAAACAGCTAATCAAAATTTAATCTAAATATATAAATGCAAAAATATTCAATCCCAGTAAACTGCTACACAAATTCTGCTCTCTCTTATCCTTTTTCCCTTAGACCAGGAGCCTAAAGCTTACTCTGTGATTCAGCACCATTATCTAAGTATCTCCATAATGACAATCAAGGTACAAACAGCTACACCACACAATGTATGGTAAATGTGCTAATTGGATTTTCTATTTTAAAGTAACAGAAACCAACTCCATCTTGCACATTAGTTTGTATCAGATAGATAGTAACCATGTTTACAACCTAGACCAAACATAATTGTATTTATTGCCCATGTAATAGCCTCATCTTTATAACATCTAACAGTATGTTACATGATAATGATTGCTACAGAATATGTATTACTTTTTTCCTACTGAAATACATAGATGAACAGATTATGTAATGTGATCCTAAATTTTTTTAATATTAACTTAGCTGTATGTTAATTTCTGAAAAATTTTCTCATAAAGTAATGTAGTTTGGGAAACAAAGCAGAGAAGTCCATTATTGGCAGTCCAAAATAATAAGGAGCTTCTTTAGGACTGGCCCCTGTTTGGAGGGATACCAGCCTCAGAGCCTTCCCAGGACAGTGTGCTTGTACACAGCTTCTACCATTTCACCAGTTACCAAATGGCACTTGCCATTCTATGAGTGATGTGTCTGATGACAGGAGATAAAGGTCTCAGTATAGGAGTTTTATTAAAAGGTGTACTTGGGAATAATACTCATGCTATGGGAACAATCAAAACTTTGCAGAAGTAAAAATCATGAGCCAAAATGGATCAAACATAAATGAAGAACACTATAAAAACACTAGAAAAATATGTAAGTTAATCATCATGACCTTGGCTTAGGTGATATTTTAGATATGACTTCAAAAACACAAGCAAAGAAAAAAAAAAAACAGATTGATTTCATCATGAATAAAATGCAAATTTTAGACTAGAGTACAGGACAAAACATTGGTACATCATATATCTAATGAAAGACTTGTATGAACAATATATACAGAACTCAACATATTGTTTTAACTCAATAAAAATCTGCCAATTAAAAATGGACAAAATATTTGTTTAGTTATTTCTTCATAGAAGATGTACAATTGGACAGTAAATACATACAAGTTTGCTCAGTATCACTGTTATTAGGGAAATATAATTAAAGTCAGAGTAGGATACCACTGCATATCCACTAGGAAATCTAGAATCAAAAACACAAATGCTAGCAAGCATTAGGAAGAATCTGGAAAAACCTCAACTGTCATATTGCTGCCAAGTGGGGAAAATGGTACAGCTCCTTTGAGAAACAATTTGAAAGTTCTTCAAAATGTTAAACATAAGGCTACTACATGACTCAGTAAGTCTACTTCTGAGCACATACAGAAGAGAATTAAAATTACATCTCCACTGAAACTTATATCCAAGTTTTAAAAAGCAATATTACTTATAGTACCCAAAAAGGAGGAAACAACCCAAATGCCCATGGATTGAGATGAAGATAAACTGTGATATATCCATACAATGGAATATCATTTAACAATAAAAGAAATGTGGCTAGAACTTGAAATCATGCTGAATGAAACAAGCCAGACATGAATGACTACTGTATGTAAAATTCCCTATGTATGAAATGTCCAGAACAGCAAATCAAGAGACAAAAAGTATTAGGTTATTGGTTGCTCGGGAACAGAGATAGAAATTAATAGGGTAACTACCAATGTGTATGAATTTCTGTGGAAGAGTGATAATGCTGTTCTGGAATTATACAGTGGTGATATTTGCACAACTTCGTGACTCCACTAAAAATAATTTTTCGTAGTTTAAAGGGGTATGTTTTATGTTCTGTGAATTATTAATCAATGTATACATGAGTAAACATCACACTGTATCTCGTAAAGATAAAAATTTTATTATTAAAAATAAATCCAAATGAGCTTATTGTAAACTAAAACAAAAAAAAAAAAAAAGAGAGAGAAAAAAAAAAAAAACTCAGCATAGGAATGTGTAATGAAGTTGCTCTAGAGATAGAACTGCTCTGGGGTGAGACAAGGATGCCTACTGACCTCCAGACAAGGCATTTCCTGGCGATTCCCCTGGGAACTGCCTGTTGTCACCAGGCATCTCTCCGAGGATCTGGGTACCTTAATCCTAATAGTGAAGAAAGAGGTTGATGGTGTCCCACTTTTGTTACCTAACATCTGTCTCCTTCCCTACTCTTTCAGATATGTAAGCTCAGGACCCTGATCTCACATGCCCACCATCATTTTCCAGTCTTGAGGAACGTGTTAAATGAGCCAATGATGTTTCCTTGGTTTGTTGCCACTTCAGAATCCCATATCCAAAGCCTATCCTTGCTTCATGCTGAGAGTTTCCTGAATCATAAGGGCCTCTACCTTACTTTCAAATCAGCCAGACTCTAAGTAAGTTCATTTTTTCATTTCAGTGATTTTTGCCTCCCCAACACTTCAGTTCTGCAGGTACTAGAGAAACACCATTTACACTTGTCATCTGTCCCCAGTTGGGATTATTCCCAAGAATGGTATTGCCATCCTTGCCTTTCCTAGGAGATAATTTGGGAGTGGCAGTTTATTATGAACATACCTGTGGAAGAGGAAGCATAGAAAGAAATACCCAGAAGATCTCTATGGCAAAGAGCAGAGAGAGAGAAAGTAAAAGGGGTATTACAAGTGAAGTCAGTTCATATTCCAGGTACACTAGGCATTTGAATTTTCCACCCAGACTTTTAACTCCAATGTATAGATGAGAGTACTGAAACAATAGTGTTAAACTCATACCATTACTATGAAGCCCAGGAACTCAGAACTAGATAAAGAATTCTTGGTAGTCACTGAGGCTGGACTGGAGCTTGCAAGAATTCAGGTTCCCAGAAAGAATTATGACTTAGTTGCAGTTGCCTGGTTTTCCTTGTTGCACAGAGTCCTAAACAAGTTACTCATAACTGTCAATTTAGTCAGGGGATAGCTGGAAGTGACCTGCATAAAGTCTAGCTGGCCCTGGTGAACAAATCTGCAAATGCTTAATGACACACCACATCCCACGGTGTGTTCCACAACAGGCCCCTAACTGCCTAAGTAGAGTGTGTGCCTCCCATTTCCAGGGTTGCACAGCTTATGGTTCACCTCAGCCTGACCCAGGTCACCTCCAGACATCTCAGTTGCAAATAGCTATGTAGGGCAAGTTCTGACTCCACAGATCCTCTGAGGAGAAAGCTAGATAGCAGCCTGAGTCTAGGAGCACCAGAATGAATTTCTCTTTTTCCAGTTCTAGGATGTGAACTCGCTGCTTCATGTCGCCATCCCTGATGTGCAGCTGCTTAGGGAGCTGCTGACAGCTCAGACCAGTTTGTTCACCCATTAATTCAAGTTTTCCATGTTCCTAATCTCGGGAAGTCCCCACCTTAAATGGGTATGAGCTGCCCTGGAAGCTGAGCTTGCTTGGATTCAGACTTCTGGACCCTGGTGCTGAAATATGGTCTTGTATGATTCCCAAGGAAAGTGTTCCTGCTGGATGCTCTTCTGGGCACATTTCCATTGTTAGTCCAGATTACTCCCATCTATGTTAACCAGTGCCATTGCTTTTCAGAGGAACCAAAACTCTGTTTTGGTCCTACAGGTCTCCACTGACTCACATATCTGCAGGGAAATCGAAGAACAAGCTGGCGATAGCTGTGTTCTGGAATTCAGATCCACCTTTTGCAAGTCTATCTGTCAATGAAGGCAGGGGGGAAAGGCAGCAATCTTTTTACTACATTTCAGAAGAAAGATTGTTTAGATCAAAACAGGAAGCAGAGGGACCTATTATGCTTTGACTATCAGCCTTTTCATGTATTTTGTCATATTTCAGACTCACAATGGGTGTTAAGTTGGTATCATCTCCACCTTGAATGGGAAAACAGGGAAATAAATAACTTGTCTAGTTCTCTGCAGATATTAAATACAATATTGCAATTCTCACCTGAGACTGTTAAACTCTCAGATTTTCATTCTGTACACGCATGAGGGCCAGCTTTCTAAATAGGCTTACATATAAGCATCACCTTTTATACTAAATATAAAAGAATATTTTCACCAAACTGATTCAGCTCAGCAAGTCTTGGAAAGGACTCAAGAATTTGTGATTTTATGCAAGTTGAATTTCAGTACCATTTCACTCAACTACACCATGCTGTGGTCCCTTGCCTTTCAGGTGACAGAGCTTCCTAAGTTAGACACTGACTCTAAATTTTGAAAGCAGAGGCATAGTGATACTGGAAACAGAGGGGAGGAGGTAGTGAAGACAAGAAATCATCAGCAGAGACCCCTTCCAAGGATCTTTCTGATATGCAATTAAGAGGGAATGAAGTCTTACACTTAAAAAAGGGAAGTGGGATGAAAAATGTGATGGGGGATGACACTGTAGAGCAGATGAAGAATGTGACAGAGCATAAGGGCTACTGGGCTGTGTTTCCATCATAACCTCTGCAATGTGGGTTTCCACATGGTGTTTGAAATAAAATGAGATCCCAGAATGACTGGGAAGGAATGGGGAATAAGTGTCTTACTTGAAGTAGACAGCAGAATGAAGCCATTTTTAAAATTTTCAATATTAGAAATTTTTTTTCAAATTTCTCTAATTCTTAACAAGCACTAAAATTTGCTTTTTTTTTTTAATTTGTCTTTGATGTTATAGCTGCAAAGTACTGGAAAAAGATGATACAAAGCTGAACTGGAGCAAGAGAAAATTCCTCTTAGTTTTTCATCTTATCGATTTTCTAATGAGGAAACACAGAAGGATTAACAGAAAGGTCACTTTTTATTTAGCAGAAGAAAATGTATGTAGATAGTTGATAGCCTGAAATGCTTAACAAAATGAAATTGAGCTTGGAACCATAAACATTCATAGAATGCTCATTTCTTACAATAAGTAAACAGAAGCCAATAGATGATGGAGGATACTAAACCAATGTTGTGTTTTCTATCCTGCATGTCACTGATATAATTTCAAGTGTTTTAAAGAGTATTGATATAAAGAAGCAATTTCAATCAATTAAGAAAAAGTTCATGGTATGCACTTAAGCTAAAGAGGAGTTTATCTGGCTTGCTAGACAAGTTTGGAGAACAATAATTCTGGGACTCAGATTCTGCTGGAAGCAGTAAAAGATATCTGAATTACAAAATGGGCAGAGAGATAATCAGAGCATTTCTACTCTAAGGGCAAATATGAAGAGAAGGGAAAGGAAAAGAGTAGCTAAAATGTGTTGAGAATTTAATAGTTGGCAGGCACTGCCATGTATTTATTTCACTTCATCCTCACAGTGATGATGAGACAGAGTTTACAGATGAGATAGCTGAGCCTTAGAATTTATAATTTGTCATATTAGAAAACAGTAATAGTTCAATCAAGTTTCTAAGTTGTTCATATATGTGTCATCAACTCTTCCAAGAAAACAATTCCACTTTTCTCCCTGCTGTTCGAAGGGCTCTGATTTCAGTTGTTAGCCTTCTCATTCACCTTACTATTCTCAAAAGCTATCCTCAACCTAGATTCCTGCCCTGCATGCATTCTTGGAATACTTTCACCTTGATCCACTGAGTTTTTCCATCTCTTTAAGTTTGACCTTGTCCATCCCTCTCTGAAGTAGTCCTGTAGGACTCTGCTGCCTCCATCAAATCCCCTGCTCTTGGTCCCTATATGGTGCTTTTTGGTAATTCCTACATATGGTGATCACAGTACTCAAATTCAGTCTTGGGGATTCCCTTTCAATGCTACTTACTATTTGCTAAATCCCTTGTTGCTGGATGCTAAGTATGTAAGCTCACAACAATGTCTTAACAAAACCTTCGATTTCCTATAGAATTCACAGCCCTGGACCTAGAGTAAATGCATGTCCATTATTAAGACAAATGACAAAAATTATAACAATTGCTTTAGGGTTTATAAAATGCCTTTACCTAGGTTGTCTCATCAATTATAACACCTAATTAAATACTCATAAGAACCTTGCATAAATATTATATTTTACTATAATTATTATACTATAATAGATACTGTTTCCTCCATCTTACCCCTAAGGGAATGAAGGATCAGAAAGGATGTTATCATTGGCACAAGGTTATATTGTAGCTACATTGTACTTGGCATTGGTGCCTCTCTTGGGGTTAGCATATATATCTGATGAATGAGTAAATGAATAAGCCAGTATTCAAATAGAACTTCTAATTCCAAACTTCATACCATACATTTAGGATGATTTATTTGACTGTATATGCATGTTTATATTTTCCTCATACAGTCTTATTCCAGCATGGTTTACATAGATTTGGCTTTGGAACTTCCCACAATTAGTTTCAGTGACTATCAAAATCATTATCTGAGTCAGAGAGAAAAAGTAATAGTTAAAATAGTTGATAGAACTAAATTCTCCATTAATGATAAAACATTAACGGTAGCTTTAAACACAGCAGATTTTAAAAACTTTGCAGTCTCAACAATCCTGGTTACAAAACACTCCCTAATTATGCTCTTTAAAACTTTCATGAAGGTATTATGATAATAGTTTAGGATTTAAAAAAAAATCTTTGAATTATATCTAGTTTTTTTTTTTCAAAGTAAACAGCATGTGGTTAGAACAAGTCAATAGGAGATTTCTGTCCAAGGCAGGAATTGAATTTCAAACAAAAGCTGCATAAATAATCAAATGTATTCCACAAGTAGAGAGCCCTAAGTTGGTCTGAGAGAAGTTTGATTTTCTAAATGACAGGTGGGTTAGGGCAAGGTTGAATGAGGTGAGGTGGGACAAGGAGAGAACATGATGTTATGTGGTTACTTCTACCTTTATGATAAGCAGAAACTCAGGGGCAACACTCGGATCCATCCTACCCATGAATATGCACATAACCATAGTTTAAAGATTTTAATTTGGAGCTTTATGCAGAGAAAATAACTCAACATCTTCCTGTAAAATACAACACATACATATAAAAAATACTTAAAGAGAGATTTAAATTAAGAGTAGTATCTTGGGTTCTGGCCTCGGTATCTAGACCTTTCTTAAAAAAAAGCTATGGAACAGCCTTGGCTCACATATCCCACTGAAGGCAAGCACGGTCATCCCATCCCATCTGACTTCCACTGCGTGGGCCTCCTGTATGATAGTCCAATTCCTCTTGAGAAGTGAGCTGATCTCTTTCACAGTCCATTCATTCCTCATAAGTATATTTGCTCATTGCTTGTTAACCCAGCCCTATCTTCCTAACCTGAGCAAACTGGTTCTGCAAGGATCAGCTATGCTGTACTTCAGCACAACATCCTCTGGGAGCTGCTGTAGAGAAAGGGTAAGGGAAGTGATCTAAAGACCCTTCAATGGAGAGGAGTCAGTTCATGCTTGAAGTACAAGTGAAACAGCCCTCTTGAGGGATGGTTCACTGGATTCCTGGTTTGGCATCATGACCAACCTCTTACCAAGAGTGCTCTTTTCATCATTTAACCCATTTTAACTGGTGGGATGGGACATCCATCTTTATTCTTCCTAAAGACAAGTTGAGTTTTGAAAAGAGTACTTGGTATTTAGAACCCAAACTGATAAAATTCCTTCTGTTTAGTGGAGAAGTATGTTTTCACTTAGGAAAAAACTAACTGTACAATAGAATTCTCACTGAAGAAAGTACAGAGATACTCAGTCACACAAAATAGAAATTCTCAAAACTGGTCTGGGAGAATAAATTGTGCAACAAAGATACTACATGGATCTACATGTTTCTAGAAGAATGTTGAGATTTCTGGGTAAAGGGAGTGAAGTCCTGAAGTGTGACATCAGAAAAGGGAAGAAGAGAGTTCTGATCTTCATAGGAAAAAGTGTAGAACCCAAGAAAGATGAGAAAGGAAGAATTTTTAATTAATGCCTGTGGATGTACATAATGAGATTTTAAACCTCAAAGTAAAACTAAGGAGTTTAATGCCACCAATACACTGTGAAATCTTCACATATGTAATCCATAGAAATTAGAGAAATACAAATTAAAATTACATTGCAATCTCACTTCACTTTAGTCAGAATAGTAATTATCAAGAAAACAAGTAACGATGTTGGCGAGGATTTGGGAAAAAGAGGTACCCTTTTACATGATTGGTGGGACTTCAAATTACTGCAACTACTCTGAAAACATATGAATATTCCTGAAAAAACTAGGAATGGAACCACCACATGATGCACCTATCCCACTCCTTGGTATATATGGAAACGATTTAAAATCAGCATACTACAACAACACAGTCACATCAATGTTTATAGCAGCATGATTCACAATAGCCATGCTATGGAACCAATCTAGGTGCCCTTCAAGAGATGAGTAGATAAAGAAAAATATATAAGGAAAAAGATACATTCCAAGGACAATATGACAAAAGACAGGATCCATCAACATGGTCTTTGCAAGATATTTAATTAAACCATGAGAATCCTGATTACAACCCCCAACTTCAGAACAATGATAATAAAAATATTTTTGTAGAGCAGAGAAGTAGGGTAGGTTTGGGCATTCATTTCAACACTTATCAACTTTGTGACCTCCAGGAGTTTTTGTAAGTCTTCTGTGCCACACTCCTTCTCCAGAAGGAGTTGTGAGGATGAAAGAAGACCACTCACAAAGTGCTGAGCAGACTGCCAGCTGTGAAGCTTTTTAAGAGTGTTCTGCATGACCAAAACAGGTTTATTGCTGAGAATGACATGGGGTGATATAACAAAGATTGTGGTAAATTATAAGGAAATATACGTGCACAATTGTTGGTTAATATGACGTGGAAATTGAAAATTAAAAAACATAAAAGCTCTATGTGGTCTTTCGGTTTTAGAATGAATATTACCACTTACTAATAATGATAGTGATTAATAATATTTATGCATTGCCTCCTAGACAAATCTCTAGACATTTTTTTAGTTCTCTGTAATATAACTTAAAGATCATCTTTTTCATTCTCTATTTTAGTATAACTAGACTCCATAATACTCTATGAATTAGTATGTTTATCAAAGTTAATCCCATGATGTAGACAAATAGTAGTCAATGAAAAGATCTGTTTGTAATGTTGTACGTTGATATAATTGAATGCTACTTAGTTATGAGTTACAGTGCCTGGAAAAAAGTGTTTTCATCTGTTGTGATTCAGTTATGCTACAAATTATATCAAAGGAGATCCTGCTTAGCCTCTACAGATGTGAACAATGCTTGGTAACATAAAGGAGAGCATTCCTAGGAGTTAACCCTGTGAACAGCACAACATACCAGTTCCCTCTAAGCAACAACCTTTCACCCTATGACTGGGTGGTGAGTCACCTGCTAGGCCAGCTGTGATTTTTTTCATCCATCTCAAAGTTCTATTTTTTGACACAACTTGTGAGTATACACATTCAACTCATGTTTCAGATATACCATTAGGTCCCTATATCCAGAGTGGCTTTTGAAATTTAATTTGATTTGGAAATGATGGTTTCAATGTAGAATCTCTAATATTCATTTGTTAGTGATCTTCATGGTCCCTTCCACAAAAAATGCACAGTGTGAGCAAGTCTAGGAGGCAAGAGAATGGATGGAAATTATATAGTAACGCACATATTCAAGCACACACAAACCCCTAAAATAACAAATACTTTCAGAACATATACCAGATAATGCAAATAAATGTGCAAAAGTATTTTTTAAACACCAGAAAAACAAAAGGTCCTTGCTTTCAAGTTTATGGTGGAAAGCTCTCACAAGGAAGCAAGGGTCACACTATAATGCAATGTACTGAGACTTATAAAAAGGATACAAATAATGTACTTGGTGTTTTTATTAATCTCCATAAAAAACTGGGCAAAATCCTCCAGGATTTCAGATCCAAGAGTCTGCACTATGCCTTTAATGACGATGAGCTCGGGTCTCAGTGACTGATGCTTGGTTGTCAATTTCTTGAGTCTTTGTAGGACTGAGAATTTCTTTCTCTCACTATTCTACTTAAGGACAACATATCAAAGTATAAAAATCTTGGTTCATATACGATTTTTCTAACAGTATTATACATGTTTACATGTATTATTGCTGTCTGGTTTTGAGTATTGCAGAAGAGAAATTTAAATCTACCCTGCATGTTCTTTTGAGAGGAAATTATTTTTGTCCTGGTGGCATTAAATTCCTTAGTTTTACTTTGAGGTTTAAAAACTCATCAAGGAATGGCTCCACGTTAGTTTCTACCAAGAAATTTTACCTGAGTATGGTAAGCTTTTTTTCCCCTAAGGATCTTGAGAATTCTGGAAGATTTTCTTCAGTTACGTAATTATCTGGTGATTCAAACTCATTCATCTCCACCTGGGTCAGGTTTTTCCATACAGATGCTCTTCAACTTACCCTGGGCTCACATTCTATCAGGAAAATCATAAATTGTATCATAAATTAAAAAATTCACTTGATTCATCTACCCTACTGAATATCATAGCATAGCCATACAAAGCACCTTGGAGCATAGAGTGCTCAGCACATGAGAGTGTCACTGGGAACTGAGCCTCACTGTCACTGCTTAACATCTCCAGAGTATCATACTGCATATCACTAGCCCAAGAAAAATCAAAGCTCAAAATTCAAAGCTCAAAGTATGTTTTTCACTGAATGTGCATTGCTTTTGTAACATTGTAACATTAAAAAAAAAATCAGTTGAACTACTGTATGTCAGAATCATCTGTATTTCCTTGAGTTTTGTGTCATTCATGCTTCTACTTTATCTTCTGAGTGGCCAGTTCTACATCCAGAGTATATTTTGGAAATTTATGTTTTGTTTCACTGATTTGATTTGTAGCAATGTTCAATCTTTTTTCCATATACGATAAAGATCTTATTTTTGCTTTATCTGTATTTTCCTATAATGACACCCATTTGGTTAAAGCACTATCAATAACTTTTCATCCTTTAGGATTAAAAGGAAAACAACCAAGTGTAACAGTTTATTTTATTTCATGTAAAATATTTATTTTCAAATAGGTATTTTTTTCCTTACTCAAGCATCTTCATTGTTTAATATGTTCTTTAAATTTGCCTTGAGAAACAAAAAGACCTTCACTCATCTTTAAATTTGGGTTGTTAATTTCCAGTAGTTTGGCCAGAGGTTTAGATGTCTTGATTCTTAATGGTTGGTGAAGGGCCAAGACTATCATCATCATTTCGGAGCTTATGAAACCTGGTGACTCAGATTCCTCCTGCCCACACCTGATGATTCAGAATCTGCATTTCAGTAATACCCCCAGATAAGGCACGTGTAAGTTAATATTTGTAAAAGTCTGGTCTAGAGGAGCTCTGTAATTGTCGTTGGTGGGCATCTCAGTCAGCTAAGGCAGGGCAGATGCAGATGGAAGCAGGTGATGTCTCTTCATCTTTCTAAGGTGTGGGCTTAGGAGTCTTGCTTGTCAAGCTGTGATGTGGTCAAAGACTGTGAGATCCAGTCCACAGGGTGTTCTAAATGTGTTTTTGACAAATAATCATGGTTTTCTCCCTAAAGTAGGGATGAAGACAGACAAGGCACCCAAACTGAAAATTTCAAAGCCATCCCAGTGGAAGACAACCAAGGAAAGCAGCCCTGTGGCAGGGGAGGAAACGATCGAAGAATAAGAGCTTAGTTCTGTGTTAGTGAGCTTTTTCATTGCTGCGACCAATATTCCAACAAGAATGATGTACAGGGGGCTAAGTTGATTTTAGGGGTCTCAGTACATAGGCAGTCAACTGACCAACTCTATAGTTCAGGACCTGAGATGAGGCAGAACATCATGGCAGAAGGGTGTGGAAGAGAAAGGCAGCTCAGGACAAGGCAATCAGGAAGCAGAGAAATCTCCTCTGACCAAGGACAAAATAAAAAGCCCAAATTCAAGACCACTGTGACCTACTTCCTCCAGCAACACCTTACCTGCCTACAGCTACTGCTCAGTTAATCTGTCAGTAGATTAATCCACTGATTATGTTATAGCTCTCATAATATAATCATTTCACCTATGAGCTTTATTGCACTCATACATGAGCTTTGGGGGTGTCAATTCATATCTAAGCCATAATATCTATGAAAGTTCTCATACATCTATATCATAAGAATACCATAGAATTAAAAGAGTATATATAGTCAATGATTAAGGTCGGGTCGCTCACCAAAAAATCAAGTAATTTGCAATGACAAAGTAGAAAGACTCAATTTGTTTAATGAATATAAATCAATATGGGTATTTATTTTCCTGAATTTAGTAAAACGGCTTTAATTTACCATTGTGCTATTTAGGTATAAGTGTGTGATACTCAATGTAAATACAAAGGAGTGTGGTGAGCTAGAAATAACTTGAATAAAAAAGGACTTCTAAGATATTAATAATATCTACCTGAATATGGTGCTTTTTTAAAAGAACTGCATATGCACAAATAACCATGCTCCAGGGGATATATGAAAAGTTACTTCAAATACACCAAAACGAAATAGAAATATGTACAGAACCTATGAATTAACAATAAATATTTCTTCTTCACAACAAAACAGGGTAACACCAGATACACATGGCATCTTATGATAAAAGGAGTCTATCTGCTAAAGAAAATTGTTACAGACGTTGGCAGATTAAGAGGAGAAAGAAACTGTGAGGAGACTAAGAGAAGATATTTAAAGTATTTGAGAAGAATGAGTAGTCCTATGAGACTCTGGCTCTGTTTTGTGAGAAAATAAGAAACACACATTTTAAAACATGCCACATGACTCTTTGCTGTCATGTAAGAAAAAAAGCAGGTAATTGGAAAGGGAAAAATACCTTTGAAAGTGTGTGGTACAAATCAATATTTCTTAGTCTTTAATGTGCATAGGATTTATCAGGGGATCTTATTAAAATAAAGATTTCAATTCAGCTTGGTCTGGGGTGGCACTCCAATTTCTGCCTCTCTAACAAGCAAGCTCCCAGGTGATGCTGACGTTGCTGGTCTTGGATGACATGATAAGTTCCAAGGATAGAGAAAATCCCACAGATTTGTGCTCAAATCTGGGATATAATATATTATCTATATCTACAAATCCATATCTATAATTGTGTAACTTAGACCCTGGAGGTCTCTGAGCCTTAATTAGGTGGATATGGGTAATACTTTGCTCATCTTGTTGATACAAGGTAATAAGGTAAATGTTAGTCAATGTCCAGACACAAAGTAGATATTCAGTGACTGTCACTTCCTTTTACTGAGTGCTTGAAAATTAATTTGTTCAAATGAATGTTATTAAAGATGTAATTGTTAGATCTCAAAGATAATGAAAATAAATAGGTCAAGATACCACCTAAATAAGTCAAAATATGTCATTTCAATTGTATAGCATTTCTCTTTTCATGTAGTTTGACAGACATCTCATTATAAGCAAAAAATGATTAGAGGGAAAGAAATTGTTGGAAAGATGTTGCAAACATTTGGAAAAGCAAGAGGCTGAAATTCAGATTGCAATGATGACTTCCTCCCATGACACTTTTGTCCAACAACCAATTAGGGCCTTGGCAGCAGACAATGTTGTAGAGAACCATAATTTCATCAATTTAAAGCTGAGAAGAGTTGAAATCAAATGAAAGTGTGTCTTCCAAGTCGATGTAGAAAATGAACAGACATGTTGCAAAAATTAAATGATTACCACACATGTCAAATAGGAACAGAATATGTTATAAGGAAATAAGATCTTAGAGTGTATCTACCTGATGTGTTAAGCCTTCTTACAATAGGCTGTAGCGAATACTTACTGAAAAGACTAAAGAGGAACATGGGCTTGCCTAAATTTTGTGCCCTGATTCCAGAACCCCAATAGACTGACATTTATGTCATTCATCTCTAGATGTCCAGTTGCAATTTCTCAGTTATCCTCTTGTTTCTTATTTAGTCACTCTGGGTTTATGTATTAGTGATACATGGCAACTCTCAGAAGTAGCACTTATTTAACAACTTAAATAAGTAATGCTTTTTCTAGCAAACACTTTGAAAAGGTCTAAACATCCAATTTAGATATAAGTGCATACTCCTTTAGCTTCATTTCTTACAGCAGCTCTTGGTCCCACAGGAGAAGCTGACTTCCCTGTCCACTAACTTATACATCTTCTACTAAAATGTGATGTGGGAATGAGGTTGGGATTTTGTCTTTAATATGAATTTTTAAAACAAACAAAACAGAAATGTAATAAAAATCAATCATAACTGAATTATAAATTCAAAACATTAAAATTATAGTGTCCCATCTATGTATTCAGATCACTGGCATAATTCCAGGTCTCAACTCTCATCACTGTAGTTGGAAACACTTATAAGCCATGTTTATAAAAGGAAGTGGCAATGAGCCCTCAGGAGACAGCCAAATCTCAAGCTGTGCTTAAAAGCCATAGGTGATGTTCTCCTGGGATGACACTTGTCTTCTGGCATGACAGGAGCCACCCAGTCTCTCTGTAAAGCAAATTTTCTCTAACAATGGAATAGAATGGGTAGCATTCTATTTTCTAAGTGTTTTTAAGATATCATTGAAGAGGTTACTATTAATAAGATGAAAACAAAATTCCTCTCAGAATAAACTTTCAGGAGAAAAATACTGAGAATAAAATCTTTAGTCATAGCAACACATATTTTGAAAGTTCTTTCTGCTTTTTGGATACCAGGGATTGAACTCAGGAGCACTCAACCACTGAGCCACAACCCCAGCCCTATTTTGTATTTTATTTAGAGACAAGGTCTTTCTGAGTTGCTTAGCACCTTGTTTTTGCTGAGGCTGGCTTTGAACTTGCAATCCTCCTGCCTCAGCCTCCTGAGCTGCTGGGATTACAGGTGTGTTCCCCTGCACCAGGCTTAAAAGTTTGGTCTACACTCAAAAGTCCTTGGAGGAGGCCTGTACTCACCTACATATGATCTGTTGAATTCAAACTCTTCAGTCTAAAAGGGTATTTATAGATTGCATGCAGGGCCACCTTTAATTTTAAAGATCCTGAAACACAGGTTGCTTAGTTAATTTCCTACATCAAAAGCTCATCAGAAACATCTCCTTGGAGACAAAATGGGTTCAAAACCATATTGACTCTTTAATACACCAATAAATCCATTCTTTAACTGGTGTTTCCACATCCATAGTCCATACAACTTTCTGCCTTCCAACGGATTTGTCCTCAAATTCTGCATTATTTGTCAACAGCACATCTCTCTTTCAAACCAACTTGCTTCTCACTCATTGCCTTCTACATTCATTGCCCTTCAACCTATTCCTAGGACAGACTTGCATCTTTCCCACAATGCTGCAGGTAGAATTATTCTTTCTACTGCTCCATCTCCAAAATTTCTCCATGTTGTTGGTCATTTTTATGCTCAAATTTCAGTTTATATATACACTGTATAGTGGAGTTTCCCTTTTTTATCCTGTTCTATGCCTTCTTATTTTCTCCAGGGTGCTAATGGATCTCAGTGAATATTTTATGTATAACTTTTTTTGTGGATCACTTCTCCACTTGCATGGTTGTAATTCCATTTATGACAAGAGTCTTTGTGTTCTCCAAGTACTCACCAATGTGTGATTAGGTTAGAAAGCACAGATAGTGTGCACTATGTCTGCACAAAGCCTATGCACAGGTAGTCATCTAGACTCAGTTAAGTAGTATTATCTTGTCAATATCCTTGGTATCATCTCTGTTGTCTGTGGAAGAAGGAACAATGATTAAAAAGATGCTGCTGATAACTCTAGGATTTAAGAGTGGAAGGTCAGGCTGAAGCTCTGACCTTCCTCAGGATTTCCAAACTTATGAATAAGTACCCTTGATGAACCATCTTGTTGATTGACACAGATCAGCATATAGACAAAAAATTGCCATTAGCCTCATATTTGACACAAAATGGCTAACTTTGAGAGTATAGATGAAGTATCAGCCTCCTCCTGTAGAAAGAAGTTTAAATAGAACACTCTTAACACTTGCATTTACAAGTTCATCTGCTTCACAATAGTAAGCTGATTTAAACAGGAGTTGAATTTTCATGTAACTCAGAAGTGATTTTCCAAAGTCAAGAAACAATTTTTAAAAATCACTAATTATCCATTTATAAAGAAACCTAGTTGCAAACTAAGATAATCATCCTGAAAAAGACATAGTTTCAAAGGGTAATTTTCATAAAATTATCGGTATCAGCTTTTTTTCCCAATCATTAAAATGACTTTGTTGAAAAGAGTTGTCAATTAAAAATAACTTGCTTGTCAAAAATATAAAGGCATCGATCTTAAAGAAGAAGACATATCAAATGAAAATATTGTAAGCTTTTCAACTTGGACCAATGCTTTCATTAAAAATTTTAGGATAAGTTATTAGAACCAAATTAAAAGAAATGCATTAACAAATATTCTTAGAAGTACTGAAGTGCAGAAATGGTGACAGAGTTTATCAGGCCAATATCTAGGTAAACAAGATTGCATTAAAGGTGACTACAGCACTAAAGTCACTTCTGCCCTTTTTTACCCATTCCCAACAAATCCCAACTTGGTCTTGAAGATCTAAGACTCTAAGTACAGTGTTTCCACCTGAACTCTAAATCTGCAAATAGCTGCAAATCTGTAGGTTAACCTGAAAAACAAAACAAAAACTATCATTCCCTTCCCTCAGGAAATAGCAAGAAAAACTGTAATGGTATTAATTAGTGAAAGAGGAAACAAAAGTCCTCAAAGAGTCATAACCTCTAATCCTTTTCTTGCATGTGCATAGCTCAAGAATCCAAGGAATCTCAAGACATAAATTTATGTACTTCCAAGCATTTAGGACTTCTGGGCACTAAGACAGGAAAATGTCAATGTTTGCAGAAGAAAAGAATTTTCTTTCAAGGACTGAAAAAAGTTCACACAAATAATTTTCAAAGAATATCAGCAGCAAAAAATTAAACAATGGAGTACATAAGAAAACAAGTTCCATGAACAAGAACAAGTTTCAAAAATTTAAAACAAATAAGAAAACAACCAATCAACCAAACAATGAAACAAATCCCTTCCTATACTAGTTATGGTTTTAATGCAGATTACTGTGTTTTAAGAAAAAAAAAAAAAAAAAAAAGTCAAGCTACAAAATATTTGGATAAAACAGAATGGTAAAATATGACCTGGTAAATTTAGAAAAAGAACACTTGAGATGCATAGTAAACTGGAAAAGTTGCTGGATTTATCTTGAATGCAGCAAAGATAAAATACCATGGGGGAAAAAATGAAAAAAAAAAAAATAGTTAAAAGACATGGAAGGTAAAGAAAACTCAATATTCATTCAAAGACTCTAAAAGAAAAGAAGAAAGGGATAAAGACAATATTTAGAGACAAAAGAATTAGAAATTCCATAAAGGATGAAATGATTACAGATTCAGAAAGAAAACAAATCCAAATAGGAAACAGATAAATGTATTCAGGATTCATTATTATAGAACTCTAGAAACAAAACATTAAAATCAGTTTAAAAGGATGATTACCTACAATGGGTAGCAAAACTAATAGCATTAATGGAAGCCAGAAGAGAATAGAACAGGATATTCACTGTGCTGAAGAAAAAAAAGAATATAAAAGTATATAAAATTACTCTCTGAAATCCAATATCCAGAGAAACTCTTTAAAACCAGACAAATATAAAGACATATCTGAATCTCACTAAAGCAAATTTTAAACATCACACTTTAAAAATAAAAATAAAATACAGCATAAAATATAAGAAATTTCACCCAAAGAATAAAATAACATTGTAATAGTTTTAACTATTAGAAGAGTAATCATTGACAAAAAACAAAGAGAAAATCATGTAAGGTTTTCTCTTTTTCTCTTAGCTGTGTTAGATTCCCTGGAAAGTGACCCCCGCCCCTGCACCTGTTAAAGAACCAAAGCTGGAAGACCCCAGGCAGTGCAAGGTGCTCTCACTAAGGAGAAATACAGATGGAAGTTTGAGAGGGTGAAGCAACTCCAAATGGCAGCTTATTGTTGGTGTCTGATCTGCTTGCTTTCTGATCCTGTGAGCATCACTGTGGCAGAGGCAGCACTACCCCGTGGCAGTAGTGATATCCAGTTTGTAGTTTTCCAGCACCTGCAAAGCCTCACTACACCCCATTTTGAGCAGGCTCTCCTCAGATTCCTGCAGTTCCAGAGTGTGGGTTCTTTCCACTAAACTAACCTATGGTCATAATACCAAACTTTACCTTCACTTCCCCTATCATTCCATGAAATATACAAGTGATAATAGTTGCTAACTATGTAACTATTCAAGGTTCTCTATCTTGCCTTTCTGGTTACCTTGTTAATATTACATGCATTTAACAATTTTTGTAATAAATTATTTCATAAACATGGGTGAGATCCCTGCTTCCTAAATGAACTAGACTGATACAACTGGTTCCAAAAGAAAATTCAATTCAAGGTATATTAAAGATCAAAAAGGAAAGGCGAAGCTAGAAAACTGAAGGTACTATGGAAGCATTTTTTCAGAAATTTGTGATAGGGAAGAATTTTTTATACAAGACACAAAAAGCACACATCATAAAGGAAAAGCAGGTAGAATTTACTTTAAAATCCAGAGTTAAACTCTGTTTATCAAACAGCAAAATGAACAAGTCAAAGCAGAAACTACACTGAGAAGACATGTCCAATACACACACACACACACACACACACACACACAAATGTTTGAATACACAAAGAAAATTATGAGTTACTAAAGTAAAGGCTGTCAAAGGGAAAAATGTCAAAAGACTTGAGAAAGTACTTCAAAAAGCATGAGACCCAAATATTCTTAACACGTGAGACAATATGGTAAGAGAAAAGCAAATTTAGTCCAAACAAGATATACTTACACGTATAGATATGTGGCAAAGGTGTGAAGCCCTAAATACCATCTGTTGTGAATGATAAGCAATTAAATACGAATTGCTTTACCATTTTGTGGCATTTCCTTTCACATGAGTATGCACAACTTTCTTCTACTTAGCCAATTCATTTTTAAGTATGCACTCTAGTGAAATTCTACCTGTGAAATGGACTTCTTGTGATTATGATAGAACTCTACATGGCAGTATAGCTACATACCAAAACAATAAAGACTCTCAAAATTGAATGTCCAGTAAAAGAAGCAAGATGGTTAGAATAAGACTTAATTCACAAAACAATAAGGGGAAGGGTGGGGTTTAGCACAGTGGAAGGGTACATGCTGAGCATGTGTGAGGTCTTTGTGTGATGTGTGATGTGTGATATCCAGCATGAGAGGCTGGAGGTGGGAAAGAGGGAGGGAGAGAGCCAGAGAGGGAATAAGAACTGAACCTTTGATGAAATTTTAAAAAGCAAGACACCAATAGTTGGTTAGAAATATACCAAGGAAGGAAGGAAGGAAAGAGAGAGAAATGGCATAGCTATCGCAGCATTCAGGACCACAGTCACCTCTATGGTTGAGAAAAAGGAGAACAGCAGTGGATTATGCCTAGTTTTGGGAGTCTCAGGGTCATCCTCGGTGGTACACTCAGTGTCCTTGACATAGAGATTGATATTTATTCATTACAAATTACATGCATTCTTTTTTAAAAAGTTATCAATAGTATTTTAATTGACACATCATAATTGAATATATTTATGGGTATACTATGATGTTTTGATATAGGTATATTAATTCAACAGAGCTAGTTAACATATTCATGAACTTACCGACATTTTTCAGGGTAAGAATTTTGAAATTTATCCTCAGTTATTTTGAAATATAATACATTGTTCACTACAGTCTCCCTGATATGCAATAGATATCAAAACCTATGCCATGCTTGTACACTATTATCACTACTAATACTATTAATTCTACTGTCATGTATAACTAAGAAGAATCAATAAAATAAAAAAAAATTTAAATTACCATAAAAATCCTATGCCTTCTATTTGATACTTTGAACCTTTGATCAATAATTCCTAAATCCCTCTTTTCCCAATCCCAGTCTGATAGATATTATTCTACTTGTATGAATTCTAGACTTTTAGATTTTGCATATACATGATATCATTCCATAATTGTCTTCTCCTGCATTTCATTTAAGCAAAATGTCTTCCATTTTCTTCCATATTGTTTCAAAGAACAAAGTTTCCTTTTTTTATGAATAGTATTCTATTTATTATATAAACAGATATTATTTATGTAATCAATCACTGATGAACAATTGGGTTGATTACATATGTTGATATTGTAAATAATGCTGCAACAGACATGGGAATGTAGATATCCCATAGGTATTTGTCCAAAGAAATTCAATAGATATGCTATCTACATATCTATACATATCTATTGAATTTCTTTGGACAAATACCTAGAACTAGGATTACTGGATTATATGGTAGAACTACTTTTAAGTTTTTTTGCAGAGCTTAAATACAGTTTTTCATAATGGCTACACTAATTTCCATTCCACCAACAGTGTACAATAATGCCCTTTTCTGAGCATTTTCTGCCATTTTTAAAATTTGTTTGGTTCCCCCCCACCCCCAACAGGTGTGAGGTCATATCTCACTGTGGTCTTGATTTGCATTTCCCAAATGATTAGTGATGCAGAGAATTTTTTCATATGCCTGTATGTATTTTGTGCAGCTTTCTGTACTGCACACCTAAAAATAGAAAGAATATCTATAGGACTCTGAAGTACACAGACATGTTTGCTGATACTGACTTTGAGAGTGCTAGTGATTTCACTATACTAAGCTCAGGCAATGAGCATGATTTCTAGTTGAAAGAGGAAAAAGTTCAGAGGTAGAAGGCTCTGCCTCAAATCACATAATTGGTAATACTCACTTTTACTTAAGCAAGCTCTGTCTCCAAACTTAAAGCTCTTGGGGTCTATGAAAAAATATCCTTTTAAGAGGAAGAGGAAGAAGATAGAGATGGGGCAGGGTAGGGGGAGAGAGAGAAGAAAAGGTGTAAGAAGATAGACTGATTTCTTTCCTTAAAGATCTTGATTCTTACCTAATGGCTGATATCTAACAGAACACATTTCTTTCTCTTTCTAGTGCTTATATAGCCATCTTCTCCAAACACTGTGTAAATTATTGAAAATAAAGCCTGAAACCTCCCTATAAACATACAGGAAATCAATGGAAGAGTCATTAAAGCACAGTATCCAAGGTAATCATAATTTATTTTCTAAAGTATTCTGAGTAAGAGGAAACTTTTCAATAATCTTTGCTGTGCTTAAGCTAATAATGCCATTAATTAGTTTCCTTGAGAGACTTCCTGGGTATTTTATAAACAATTTCTTTTTGACACTCTTGGGAAAGAAGTCATCACGCATCCAAGCTGCAATCAATGCAGGCAACTCTGTGGAAAGTGTCTTCTCCACTTGATATGCTTCAGTTGTTTCATTTTCTTAATCCATAATCTCTATTGCAAGGAGGGAGATGCAAGGAGGGATGGAACATCCCAGGCAACTCCTTGGCCAGATGGATCAGAGGATACTTGGCCATGGTAACAATGGTGAAAATGAACAACAGACAGGGCAACATTGTGTCCTAATTTACAAATTAAATATAATAGAAAATGGTGGACCTTGGGAACACCTATTACTCTCAGTCATAAAGTTGCTTCAATGTACATGTGAAGTAATTCTCAAAGGGAATTTTCACAAGATTTAGTTCATAAACATCTTTGAATGGTCTAATAAGTGACAATCATTTGTATGTTTTTTAAGTTTTTACAGTACTGGGAATCAAACCCAGGGCCTCAGGCATGCTAGCCAAGTGCTCTACCACTGAGCTATCCCCAAACCCTGTGTTTCTATTTAGATAGTTCTGTGAAAGTTAACATTCCTTTTTTAAAAAGCATATGCTATAATCCTATAATAAAATAATTATCATGTTAACTCATTGACTCTTAAGTGGAAAGGTTTGCATCCTAATATTTATGTTACTTGAGGATATTCTCACAACAATCCAATAATACTAGTAATAATATTAAACCATCCTATTAACATTTATTTGCTATTCCCACATGTACTAGGGCTAAATACAACATGGATATTATTTTTTCTTAATCCTCACAGGTGCCTTCTAAAGTACAGTGAAATAGATAGATAGGATAATGGAATAGATAAGGAAATGGAGGTCAATTGAGGCTAAGCTACCAGTTTGATGTTTGATGATCATGGTGGGAGGGTGCAAGAATTCAAACCCAGGCCTATAAGTCTCCAGAAGACTCATTTTATATATTACCTGCAGCCTCCTAAGTGTTTTGAGCATCTAGGGTCCCCAAATAGCATCCAATTCTAGGAAAAGTATCTGAATTTCTTGTATGAAGCTTATTTTCATCAAGAAAACAGATTTATGAAATTAAAAAAAAAAAAAAAGACCAATTACTGAGCTTGTGTGTAAGCACAGCAAAGAAAAGATGCATGTGTCTGCCTGGCATCCAACAGGAAAAGGTAACAGAGGAGAGATCTGGAAGGATGAGCAGTACCTTGCAATGCTGAGAATGGAGCAGGACACTAAAAAGAAAAGTCAAACCCAAATCACAGATGGATAAAAGAAGTAGAGTCAAGACAGAAAGAACTTCCTTGAGGAGGAGCAACAAGTGTTTTTTACCTAACATACAGTTTCATTTAAAGGGTGAAGTGTTAAAAATAAAGGACACAGGGAGACACCAGGTGCAGTGGTGTTTGCCTATAATCCCAGCAGCTGGGGAGACTGAGGCAGGACAATTACAAGTTCCAAGCCAGCCTCAGCAATTTAGCAAGGCTCTATCTCAAAATAAAAATAAAAAGGGCTGGGGAGGTGGTTCAGTGGTTAAGTGTCTCTGGGTTCAATCTCTTCCCCCAAAAAGAGAGAGGATGACAAGAAGGAGCTGAGAGTAGAAAACCGACTTAAAAACAAGATCTGATGAAATCTACTGGCCAAAGTTACAGTCCACAGAAAGTATGGGCTCGTTAAGTAGCCAGCACAACAGGAACCAGAACTCAAGGGTCCAGAGTATTCTCACAAGCATCACCATCACCCAGACCTGAGAAATTCAGAAACTGTAGCCTCTGCCCAATCCCCGAAACTGAAGCTTCATTATCATAAGGTCATCAGAAGATTTTTGTGCCCATTAGATTATGAGCAGCACTAACTAAATTAAGATAATGAGTTCCAAGAGAAACTGATCAAAGTGCTATGATTGTGTTCAACTGACTGGCAATAGTCTACCCCAAGAAGGCAGCACACTTTCTATTGTGGGAAGCTAAGTGATAACTGGTTAGACGAAGTGTGGGTCCAAGTTCACATACTCGGTGACTCCAGTGGTCAGGAAATGTAAATTTAAGAATGTATACATTTCCAGAAGACAGAGAGCAAAGTGAAAAACTTGGACTCTGGAAACAGCATCAGTTTTGGCTATTTTTCCCTTATTCATTAAAGTTCTTTGTCATGGCTAATGCTTCATGTACACTTTCTCACCTAAGTCTCACTTTAAAAATTTAGAATCTGGAACTTGGAGAGGAAATAATGATTTCTCCAATAATAGATGTAACACTAGTGTTGATTTTGTAGTTAGCATTGACTGTGCCTTCACTATGTTCTAATTACGAAGCTAAGCACTTTTGTAATTATCTTATTTTTCACCACAACCTTGTGAGACGGTATTATTATTGCCTCCATTTTATTGTTCAAGAAATGGAAGAGAGGATATTTTGTAGTATTTGCCCATGGTCACATACCTAACAAATACTTGTGCTCAAACATAGGTGCATCTGACTGGAAAGCTCATACCCTTTCCTCAACACCAGAGTGATTCCAAAGGCATCCAATCTCTGCCCTCTGTTAATCTGCCATCCTCTTCAAATGGTGCCAAAGAGATTATGATTCTCTCGTAGACATTAAAGAAAGAAAAAAAAATCTTTAGGGTGAATAACTATATACAACAAGATTTCTAAGATGTACAAATGAGATTACTGAACTAACATCTGGTTTTAAAGATGTGCCCTTTAGCAAAGATAAAAGAAACATACTTTAGTGGATACAGTTGTCTTCATTGATTTATCAGGAAATGGATGGGTAAGCAGATTTCCCTATCTGCCCTGCCATTTAGAGTCCTACAAAATGGCAAAAACATTTATAAGCAATTTATAAGGATATTGACTATACATTTCCAAAAGAAACTTCTAAACCAACCTGCACATCCAGATAGCTAGTTCTTCCAGTTCCCCATCACTCAATAATATCCATGGATTGTTCTACATTCGCTCAACACAGGTACCTTTTACAGGAAGTCATAATGATTTAAAGGAAGATTAGGGGTTTGGGTCCTCATGGGGCTCTGTTTGAATCCCAAATCTCCACATTTGTCACATAGCCTCAGACATGATCTCTAATACTCTTTAAACCACAGCTTTTTTGACCTCACAAGTTTGTGTTAGCTCAGAGGATTGGTGTAAGGTTTCAGAATAATCACAGGTAAAAAGCCTGGTGGACTGTCCTGCTCCGTGGATGGACCTTCTCTCCCACATTAACCTGGGTGCTTCATACATTCAGGATCTGAAGGCTCTGCATTTCGGCTTTGAGATCAATATAGGTGAGTAAATCAGCAAGGATATGCAAGACTCAAGGCAATTACTGTAATCTGTTTTTTTTATTTTTTAAGTTTTAATCCATTAAACCTGGGTTTACTAATTTAATCACCTTGAACACCATATTTGTTTTCATAGCAGTTAGATCCTATAGAATAGCTCCAAGCTGATGTATTTATTTTGTATTTGTTTTAATTAGTTGTACATGACAGTACAATGCACTTTGAATTGCCATTTTTTTTTTTTTTTGGTACTAGGGTTTGAACCCAGGGGTGCTTCACCACTGAAACACATCCCCAGCCCACAATGCACTTTGATATGTCATATATAATGCAGTATAATTGCTCATTCTTCTGGTTATACCTGATGTAGAATCCCACTGGTAGTATAGTTATGTATGTACACAGGGTAATAATGTCTGATTCATTCTACTGTCCTTCCTATCTCCATACTCCCTCCTCTCCCTTCAATTTCCTCTACCTAATCTAAAGTAACTCTTTTTCTGGAGCCACTGCTCCTCATTGTGAATTAGCATCTGCATATCAGAGAAAACTTTCAGCTTTTGGTTTTTTGGGATTGGCTTATTTCACTTCGCATGATATTCTCCAGTTTCATCCATTTACTGGCACATGCCATAATTTCATTCTTCTTTAAGGCTGAGTAATATTTCATTATAAAATATACTTATAAATAAATTGAGATACATATATTTTATGTGAGATATATACATATATTTAGATATATATATATATGAGATATACATATATATTTTATGAGATATATATATCTCATGTTTTTTTATCCATTCATCTATTGAAGGGCACCTAGGTTGGTTCCATAGTTTAGATATTGTGAATTGAGCTGTTATAAACATTGATATGGCTGCATTACTTCAAGCTGATTTATAAAGTATGAAATAGTTTCAAATCCTTTTGCATAGCCATTTTCTGTTACTGCATACCCTCTCCTGAATTTCTATATTCTGCTCTACTTTCCTAGCATCTCAACATTTTTTAAATGCCTATGATCTCAATAAAGTTTTAGAATGAAAGGGATTTTCTTTAAAGAAAAAAAAAAAAAAAAAACTCCTTAGTAACACAGGAGCCTGATGCAGGAGGATCACAAATACAAAGCCAGCCTCAGTAACAGTAAGACCCTTTCTCAAAATAAAAAACAAAAAGGGCTGAGAATGTGGGATTCAGTGGTTGAGCACCTCTGGGTTTAATCCCTGGTACCCAAACAAACAAAATCCTATATTGGGTTTAAGCATTTTTTTTTTAACCATACCATTGTTCCTTTTCATATGCTATTTGAAACAAAACAAATACATGTCTAATGGTGGAATTTCCTAGCTTTTTGGTAAGAGGTACTTTTTCCATATTCCCAAAATAAAAAAAAATTGTTCAACACAGTCTACATTTAAGGATCTTTGGTAATATGAAGGAATGGAAGAAAGCAAAGCATGGACCTATAATGAATCAGGTTGAGTGTTAGATTGCATGTGTCCTCGAGAACAGATAATCTGCATTCACCATCACATCATATGGATATGACGTGGAGAAAACAGATGCCACAGAGGCATTTGAGCATATCCATCCTCCAGAATATCCTTCTCCCAAGAAATTCTGTCAAATGATCCAAAAGATAAGCCCTGTTTGCTCCAGGTAAGTGGGATTTTCATCAGTAATACATCTGTCATGTTTGACTCTGTGCTGCCACTCAGTAGCCTGCCAAAAGGCAGCTGAAGATTACAATTTTCCATTTGTACAAAGTCTAAAATTATGAACTCTGTGGCTAACAGTGACATAATGATTAACCCTCTCTTCTGCATTGTCCCAGTTTGACACCTGTAATTCATCATCAGAAAGCTTGGCAATCTTCTAATGGCCTTTCTTCCATCTGGAATGTGTCAGGTCATTTTTTTGAAGTTAGAAAAAACAAGGAGAGTTTTCTAACATCATATTCTCAGTGAGTAAAGCTGATGGAATCACCTCTTCAACTACTAATTTTCATATCGACTTGAGTCCTATGTTCCAGTTTCTGATATATGTTGATCCCAAAATCATGGATAATTTTGTGCAAATTCCTGAGATTAACATGGTGGCTGGACTGACATATTTTAGTGATTTAAAATACTTCCATCCACCCAGTTGTCCCATATTTGGAAAGCAACTTTTCTATAGTAGAGCACAATGGTTTCTGTGTAATAGAAATGTTCTCGCACATTCTTAATATCCCAGAACTTGGGCTGTTCAAATACCTTTGTTGTGCTTATTAACATTTATATTTTTGTTTTCATGCTTTTGCAAAGAGAATTTAAATCTTTCCCACTTCCCAACTTTCCCAAATTTCTTCATTCATACTATGCCTTCTTAGGATCTCTCAATGACAATCTTCCCAGCCTGACTCTGCCCTGTATCCCCATATGCCAGCTTTCTGCCTACCCTATCCCCACCTGAAGTTCAAGCATTTGGACTCTATACTTCAGGTCACTCTTAAGTAAAGTGAAAATTCAAATAGATGAACACCTAGTCACTTTGTAAAATTTTTGCTTCACTGATATTTGGGAAAGTTTGATGTCTCTCCTTTGATATATCTTGTCTGGTGATTTTAGTCTCAAAGCTAATCTCCTATAACATGAAAATGTTATGATACAAGACAGAATTTATGACTGGTATCTATGCCACCTTCATAATTTCTATCAACAAGAGTACTAACATTAATTGAGCATTTATTAAATTCCAGGCAATGACCTCAACATGCAATATGCACTCTCTCATTCCCCATAAAACCCAGCACAGTGACTTACCATAAAACAGAGTTCAATATTTGTTAAGGAAATTCATGGTGCTATTATTGGAATGCATAAAAATCAAGTCAAGTCAATGTTAGTAGTCAAGTATACATTCCTTTCGTGCCTAAATATAAAATTTATTAAGTTGTAATAATTAACCTGAGGCTTGTTTATTTATCAAAAAACAAAACCACAAGGGAAACAAAACAAAAAAAAAAATCCCAGCCAAATGCAAGGTATATACCCCAGGCTCTTAGGAAAATAAGACAAAAAAAAGTGGACAACTGGGTTACTAGTAAAAGCTTCGTAGTAGGGTTATGTTAACTTTTTTTTTAAATAAATGATAAATGCACCATTTTAGTTGTCAAGAATGGGCAGGGAGAGACAGCAGTTCAGAATGGAGCGTGATATGAACAGACAGAAATAAGAAACAAGCTCAAGAGAGCAGGTAGAATACCAAAGGAGAAGCAAAAGAAACTAAAGGCAAAATCCTCAAGAAGACGTTGAAGTCAGGATCCAATGCAGACATGGTCAAGAAGTCTGAGGGTGTGTGCTGACAGGGCCCAGCATCTCTCTCCTTGGGCATCGCTCTCTACTGGAGCCAGCACTAAGGCAAGATGGAAAGTTAAAACACTTGCCTAGCTGCACTGTTGAAAAGGAATGTTGTGATAAGGATACCTGCATTATAGGGTGTGAGATTTCAAGCAGTTCATGGAAACACCCAGGCTGCACTGCCCCTTTCTCTCTTCCCTTAGGCCGGCACCCTACATGGAGACCCTGTCTGCACAAATAGTACAATACCTCAATTGGCTTCTTGGATTAGACACACCCTAGGGAACACTGTTCAACCTGGTACATGGATTTTCCATCAGCATTGGCAATACATTATCCCAGTCGTCTTCTTGAACTTCTCAAAAGATTATCTCCATAGAGTACTCCATTTTTAGAAATGTTTCCTTTAGTTAAACTCTCTTGACCTTCCTTCCTTTCTGAACACTAGAGCTCTTCTCAAGAAATTCCACCAACCAATGAAGTCCCAGCATCTTTTATTAGAACTCTATGATGCTGGTAAACTCTGTCCTTGGCACTTACCTACTCCCTGGCATAGAGTAGGCACTTAAAAAATGATTGGCCAACTTGTCACCTACATCAACTGCTTGATCCATTTCCATATCTTCTAATTCCACTGTAAAAATGATGGCTGACATTCAGTTGTTCTACAAATCTTCCGTATCTCCCAGTTACCTGCATAGCCTCTTTGTGACCCACCATTTCCTGAATGGTGAAACAAAGCAAGTTAGCCCCCCCTTTTTTTAAATTATTTTTTTTCTTATTTTTTTTTACTGCATTTTGATTCATTGTACACAAATGGGATACATCATTTCGTTTCTATGGCTGTACATGATGTGGATTCATACCATTCATGTAATTATACATGTACATAGGATAATGATGTCTGTCTCATTCCACCAGTTTTTATACCCCCCTCCCTCTTATTTCCTTCTATATAATCTAAAATTCCTCCATTCCTCTCTCTCCCTCCACCCCTATTATATATCATCATCCACTTATCAGGGAAAATATTCTGTCTTTGGTTTTTTGGGATTGGTTTATTTCACTTAGGATGATGTTCTCCAATTCTATCCATTTATCTGCAAATCCCATAGTATTCTTCTTCTTTATGGCTGAATAATATTCCATTGTTCATATATACCACAGTTTCTTTATCCATTCATCTGTTGAAGGACATCTAGGTTGGTTCCACAATCTAGCTATTGTGAACTGAGATGCTATAAACATTGATGTGGCTGCGTTACTGTAGTATGCTAATTTTAAGTCCTTGGGGTATAAACTGAGGAATGGGATAACTGGATCAAAAGGTGGGTCCATTCCAAGTTTTCTGAGGATTCTCCACAGTACTTTCCAGAGTGGCTGCATCAATTTGCAACTCCACCAGCATTGTAAAAGTGTGCTTTTTTCCCCTCATCCACGCCAACATTTATTTTTGTTTGTGTTCTTGATAATAGCCATTCTAATTGGAGTAAGATGAAATCTTAGAGTTGTTTTAATTTGCATTTCTCTAATTACTAGAGATGTTGAACACTTTTTCATATATTTATTAATCACCTGTATGTATTTTTCTGTAAAGTCTGTCTAGTTCCTTGGCCTATTAATTGATTGGGTTCTTTATATTTTTGGTGTAAAGTATTATAAATTCTTTATAAATTTTGGAGATAAGTGCTCTATCTGAATTGCATGTGGAAAAGATTTTCTTCCACTCTGTGAGCTCTCTTTTCATATTATTGATTGTGTCCTTTGCTGAGAAAAAGCTTTTTGTCCCAAGGGGAAATGGCTAAGGATGCAGGAATGAGCAAGCAACTGAAATTAAAGTTGGTACTAGATTATAAAACAGCTTGAATTCCACAATTAAAAGTTTACTGTATTCCTGTAGGCCAGTGATTCTTGTTGATATGTGATTGCCTGTATAGGTTTTGAGAACCTTCATATATGTACTTTCAGTTTCTATAAATATGGATTTGTTGTTGTTATGAGTGATTCTTTCTTAAATGAAATTTTCTTTGAGGACAGATGTAGTTTCTTTTTTGTTATTTGTTTTTTATTTATACAGACTGCATTTTGATTCCTCATACACAAATGGGGTACAACTTTTTGTTTCTATGGTTGTGCATGATATAGATACACACCATTAGGGTAATCATACATGTACATAGGGTGATGATGTTTGTCTCATTCCAACATCTTTCATACCCCTGCCCCCTCTCCCCTCTCATTTCC
Organism: Sciurus vulgaris; assembly: GCF_902686455.1. Lineage (NCBI taxonomy): Eukaryota > Metazoa > Chordata > Mammalia > Rodentia > Sciuridae > Sciurus > Sciurus vulgaris. Next base: position 44,899,282 of record NC_136464.1, read on the forward strand.
CTCTTTGTAATCTAAAGATCTTCTGTTGGAAGTAGTTTCTTACCCTTCCCTCCTGTAAGGTGTTTCCTTGAAAACATGGTAGAAGGACCAAAAAGGAGATGGACCTTAACACACATGTTGTTTGGCCTTCTGACCCATAGAACTGTAAATCTACAAATTAGCCCAGGGTTATCTCACAAGTATACAGCAACAATAACAGGGTGTATCCATGTATGTCTCAAGAAGAGAAGTTTTTATTGTTCCTTTTTTGACTATAAATAGAAGTCTCCCCTCATCTACAGGGGAGATATTCTAAGATCCCCAGTGGACATTTGAAACCACAGGACAGTACAGAACTTTATATACACTACATTTTCCTCACATATACATAAAGTTTAATTTATAAAGTAGGCACAGTATGAGAGTAACAAAAAATATAGCAATTACAACAATACACGTTAATAAACATATGAATGTGGTCTCTCCCTCTCCCTCTCTCTCATTTATGATGAGCATATAGTTATTTTTCCATATCTGTAGGTGTCACATCTACAGATTTAAACAATGGCATATGGAAAATATTGGGTTTTTTTTGTCACATCTGTACTAAATATGTACATATTTTTCTCTTGCCATTATTCCCTAAATAATACAGTAATTAACAACTATTTGCATAGCTTTTACATTGTATTAGGCATTATAAGTAATCTAGAAATGATTTAAAGTGTATAAGAGGATGTACACAGTGTTATATGCAAATATTGCATGGTTTTATAAAGGGACTTTAGCATACTAAGATTCTGAGTCTGCAGGAGGTCCTGGAACTAATCCCACACAGAAATAGAGGGACAACTCTAGAGTGTGGATGTGCTAAACAAAGGGCTAATTCTCATCCTTATGGGTTGGACTGGTATAGGATGAGTTTGCATCATACAACTTGAGAAAGACATGCACAATTTAAAACTTTTGAATTGTTTCTGTAATTTTCCATTAAATGCTTCCAAATTGGGTTATAGAAAGGGAATCAGAAGACCATGAAAGACTACTGTACATACTATGCAGATTATACAGTCTCTTGTGTGCTATCTCATACACATGTCAATCTGGTAATGCTTCCTCAAAATTGGATCCCCCTCCCAACCTTCATTGTCTTCTTTTCCTCTTTGTCTTCCTCCATATTGATATAAAGGGATTTTTGCTACAGGATTGTTTCATTTACCCAAGACTGCATTTACTATGCATGTTTTTCAGTACTGAGTCAGGTGGGTTTTGTGATATTACAAGTATCAGGCTAAAAATGTGCTGTGAGAAAGAGGAAAAGGTGTTACACATTTTCTTCCAAGCAGGTTGTCAAAGATCTTGCTTCATGAATATTAGAGAATTAAAAGGGCAGTAAACAGCAATCTAGTTTTAGGGAGTGACACTGAACAATTTTGGGAGATTTTGAGATATTTTAATGCAGTCATTTTTATTTCACTAGTTACAGCATTGTAATTTCTGCCAGCTCTTGCTGTTTAAAACTTAACTCTTTCTGCTGTGCTAAGAACCTAATCAGGTGAAGAATCTACTGCCTTCAATGAAGACAGAGCCAAGAAAGAAGTACCACTTCTGGTGGTAACCCTAACGTTAGTGACTTTGTGAATGAATTCCCCAAGGACACAGTCAAACATCACTTGTAGGTGAGACAGAATGAAGTAAATGGCAGCAGACAAGTTACTGCAAGAGCCCATTTCAGAGCTATGGATGGTGTTGAAGCAGTAGTCCTGGTGAAGTAAGGAGAGAGTAGATTTAAACAATACTTTGGAGACAAAGGTGAATGAATATTCACTGTGGAGATAAAGTAAGCAGCATAAGGATGAGAAACTGCTTTTGGAGTTTTGAATCAGAAAAAGGAAGAAAAGAACATTTTCTAAGCTATGGGATTTTAAAGGATGGTTAGGTTTAAGCAATAAGCAGGTGACTTTGGACACAATCCACTGGAAATGTCCACGAGATATCCCAAAGGCAGTTAAATAGTTAAGTTTTCTGGGTTTTGTTTGTTTTTGTTTTGTTTTTTAACTTTGCTACTTCCTGCATCCACTGGGCAAAGTAAACTTAAAGTAGCTGCCAAGAGAGGGCAATAGGAAATGTTCCAAACTTGGCACTAATGAAGAGAAGACCATCAATAAAAGCAGGAAGAGGCAGCTGGAAGAGAATTAGGACTGGCATCTCCTGGAGGCCACAAAAGGAGGGAGGGAGTTCCAGAAGATCAACAGTATCAAATATCATGGAATTGGAATAAAAATGAAAATTGATTTCAAAAATTTGTTCTCTTTTCTAATTTTAGCCTATTATTTCTCATTTTAGATCTAAAGGTTTCTTATTACCTCTTTTTCAGTTATCCTAATTTTGGTATAGATTTGTTTTTTCATAGTTTCATTTTAGCTATTTGAAAAAAAATTAGGTTATAGTTTTCATTGGGTGGGTATCAGCTTTCCAGTATAATTTCATTGCCTGAATCATTCTGCCATTTTCATTTCTCCTTGTATTTAAATAATCTTATATGGGAATTCGCCAAGATCTGTTTTTCTTCTTCTTGCTCCTCTCCTCTCTCCATTCTGTATCCTTCTTTCTTTGCACTTCTGTGCCTCTAGGAAAGGTCAGACCATTTCTCTAGTATTACAGTTCTAGAGCTCCCTCTTCTGTCAGTTTTGTAAAATAATCGATGAGAACATAATTTTTGAAATGACATTGTGGTACTGCTGCCTCTTTAACTCCCTTCCGGCATGTTTACACAGGAGTACCTATTCCCCACATTCTGAGTGCCAATTGCAGAAAGAAAATTAATTTGGTTTGATGTGATAGTGTGCGTGGAGACACGTTCACCATTGGTGGGAAGAGAGGTTAGAGGTTGTTTCCCTTTAGCCTAGCACCAATGATACCTTTGGTGAATGGTCACACTTCTGCACCTGGAACATATTCATAGAAGGAGACAGCATACCAGATTTAAAGGGTGATGGAAGAAGAGCGGTGGACCACTGAGTTCTTCTAACCCACTCTGGTAAAATAGGATATTATGTTGTTTTGTATTTGTCTGAACCTAGGGTCATATTGTCACAATGTGAAGCCTAAGTTAGAGGGCAATTTGGTTGGTTCTACCTAAGAATCATTGACTGGGTGCAGTCAAGTCCACCTGTAGGAAGATAGCAGTGAGGTGGTGCCTACAGTTAATTTCCTTTTTTCTGTTTATTAAGCATTGTATTCAGTCACAAAAGCTTTAGCCTTTAGGGAGTAAACAGAGTAAACAAATGAACAGATTGGGCTTTCATTAAACCAAAAATTGCAAGGCTCAGCTGAATAAGCACCACTTTATACTTACTAATGAGAAAATGTTTTAGGCCAAGGAATGCATTTTAATTACATGGAAATTCTACCTGATCAATTAACATTAATGCCTTGGAAAATATAAAGGTTCTATGTCATACCACACTTGAGGGATATTTGTTCTGTATTCTGAAACTAACACTGATTCTAAAGAGTAATTTGTCAGAGAAAGGATGGGGAGAGATTCATAAGAATTTGTTTTTTTTCCTAGAACCGCCCCAAATTTCTTTAAGAATGTCATTCTATGTAAATTGTCATACGGAATTTATTATTTGAGACACTCTTCCCTAGACTCCAACCACACAATGAGATATGAAAGAAAAAAAAAATGCAAAATTGAAAAGATGCCAGGGCTAACATTAAGAAGACAAGTACAAAGAATAGAAGCATAAAGGAGTTCACAGAAAAAGCCACCATTCAGGAAGTTTGGGAAGAGAACCATGGCAAAAAGTGGTATCTGAGAGTTGACCTATAATAGGAAAAAAATAAAAATAAAAATAGAAGGGATAGACCATATTACACTGTAACATAAAATATTCATTAATCCTCGAAGAAGAACTACTTTGTCATGCTGTTAGTGTTAGTCTTGGCCTAAGGACTTGCTCACATCAATGAAATGTAAGCAAAACCTCAGGGAAGAAGCTTTAGTGCTCTAAATCCAGAAAGAGAAAATCCCATCTGTCCACCTCTCCAACCATATAAAAGTAACCATAGAACATACAGCAGACATGAAGAAGAGAGAAACTAGATTTTTTTTCTGCTATAGAGATATTGAGTCATTTTCCACTTCAATAAAACCTACCTTAATTTGACAAATAGCTGGACCTGAAAAAGCTCAACATTAAATCTCTTTCCCCAAGGAAAAAAAAAAAGTTTAGAAGTTGAGGGATATCATTGCACATTTTCCAGGATTGTAGCCCCTAAGGACCCAACTCCATGAGACACTGAGACACGCTGCCTGCAGGCAGGCTGACTAGATCTACCTGGTCTTCTATATACCTCAGCACACACACTTCCAATTACAGGGCAATGATTCTTTATAGATTGTGGGTCAAGAAAACACAGGCAGGAGAAAGTGATTATAAACAGAGGAAAAGTGGAAATGAAACCAAACAATCTTCCACTCAAAAATGAGCCAAAAAACCCATATACCAAAATTCCTGATAAAATCTAATGCTAAAATTATAACTATCACAACAAATACCCAGAATAGATATATTGACTCTAGGTAGAAAGGAACTGATTCCAGATGGAACAACATATATATTTTTTTAAAGTTACAAAAGAATATGGCAGGAGAGGCCTCCTGAGAAATGGTGGAAGAGAGAGGAGGTCACTTTCCTGGTTGCTCCATAGCAAGAAACAACCAAGAAAGCAGATAGGGCAGCTTCTCAGCAAGGTGGGTGGAAAAAAAAAAAAAAGAGGGGAAATGTACAGGGAATTAATATTGGACATTCAAAGTAGATTGGGGATTCAGGAAGTTAGATATAATAAAATAAGGAAGAAATTCCCAGTGCTATGGCCACCACTAGCTGGAGTGGTTCTCCCACAAGCAAAATGGAGGGATAAGGGAATTAAAGAAACCCAATTTTTAGGAGGTCTGAGCTGTGCCTGGGTATGGAGAAATCAGAGATCAAAGACATTGCATGACTAACCTAAAAGTCATGCTCCACAATATCCTTTGTGTGATAAAGAAGTTGCATCTCTACTGGTTGCCTATTATTTTGAGAGAAACAATTTGGGGGAAATATTTTGCAGCTGCAGCACAGGGGCTGGCAGCTGGGGGATCTCATTCCTGGCAAATCTGAGCTTGGTCCAAAATACAGGCTTGGCAAACCCACACCACGTGACATACAGTGTGACTAAGTGACCAGGAGAAAATCAAATATGGAGAAGGGTTTACACAGGGAGAGATGGGTCATAGAAACCCATCTGGCACCCCTCCCCCATAGTCTGGCTGCTTCCAAAACAGGCTGGAAGAGACACACCCAGCTGGGGATTTGAAAGGGTGAGGCAGGAGTGATTGAGTTTGGAGACTGAACCCAAGACACCAGGTAACAGAGGGGACTGAGGATTGGCTCCTGCCCCACACAAATGGCAGCCTGGGGAGATCCCTGGGGTGCAGTCTTCCAGCATGGACTAGCAACTGCTGAGCCCTAGAAATGTGCCGATTTAAAATCTGAGGACAAATCGCCATTCAACACAGAACTTCAAGCCTACTTAAGCCTAAACCTCGCCTCCAGGAGCACCATCTATGGGATTTCCTCTCATGCTCCAGCAACCCTCCCTGAAGGTGGAGCCGTCCTCATACTCCAGCCCACCCCACCTAACACTGCTGAGAAGGGAAGCTGAGGATCTTTTGAACTCCAATGAAAACAATTCTTTAACTTCTCATTGAGATCTTTCATTTTTTTTTCTTTTGTATTTCTTCTGTTTTATTCTCACCCGAAAGCTTCATAGACATTTATACAAGTTCATATTTGTTTCTTTGTTCTCATTTCTAGCATTTTGGAAGGCAGTTAATTATCATGGATCAGTGTTTCGAGGATTAGGATGTTTGAGTAGTATATTTTGGTTTTGTTTTATATTATTTTATTTTTATTTTTAAAGTCTGTTTCCCTTGATTCTCTTTCTCCCTTTCTTCTGCTAGCAGACCATCTCTATTGTTCTCTCTTTCACTCTTCAAATTTTGACTTCTCTTTTCTCTTCTCCTCTCTCACAATCAGCACATCTTAGCACTTCTGTTCTCTCCCTGTTCACCATTCAATTGTAAAACCATTTGCAAACTCACTGCTTTTACTACAGGCAATAATTTATCAGATTTCTGTTTATTGTGACAATTACATGGTAGATGTCATAGCAAGAACTACTTGGTTTAATGCTGCATATTATTTTCATTGGTGGTTGTTATTATTTGTCTCCCCCTAAGTGGTGGGGTATAGGAAACATTCAGGGATACCGTAAGTCCACAGGGTAGAAATTCTACTGCCTCAGATTCATACTATTAGTTTGGTAGAAACACATGCAACAAGAAAAAGCGATGGAACAAATCACCCCAAATAAACCAAAATATTTCAATAATGAATCCATCAACACCACAGTGGAAAAAATGTCAGAGAAGGAGATTAGAATGTTCATAGTTAAACTGATTTGTGAGGTAAAGAAGAAATCAAAGAGAAAATACAGGGATTAAAAGACCACTTCAGTAGAGAAAGAGAGATTCTGAAAAAAGAAAAAAAAAAAAAAAAAAAACAGAAATCTTCAAAATGAAGGAATCAATAAACTAAATTAAAAATTCAATTGAAAGCATCCCCAGGAGACTAGACCACTTGGAAGACAGTTTCAGGCAATGAAAAGACAAAATATATACTCTAGAAAATAAAATTGACCATGGAGAAAAGATGTAAATTGACAAGGAACAGAACTTCCAAGAAGTATGGGATAACCTTAAAAGGTCAAATTTAAGATTCATCAGGATAGATGAAACTTCGAAATACAAACCAAAGGAATGCACAATCAGTTCAATGAAATAGTATCAAAATTCTCCAAACCTAAAGAATGAAATGGAAAATCAAACACTGGAGACTTACAGGACCCCCAAATATATAAAATTACAACTGGTCCACACCAAGGAAAATTATAAAAATGCCTAACATAAGGAATAAGGATATAATTTCAAAAGAAAAAATTTTCCCAGGGAAAAACAACAGGTCACATTTAGAAGGAAACAAATTCAGATCTTGGCTGACTTCTCAACCCAAACCCTCAAACCTAGGAGATCTTTGAATAAAATATACCAAGCTCTAAAAGAAATGAATGCCAGTTGAAAATAATATACCCAGCAAAATTAAGCTTCAGAATTGAAGATGAAAACAACATTCCATGAAAAACAAAAGTTCAAAGAATTCACAACTAGAAAACAAAACATATTCAATAAAATATTTCATTAAGGAAAAACAATTAAAAATCAGCAAAGGGAGGAACTATCCTAGAAGAATAGTCAAAGAGAAACTTATTCAAATTAAAAATCAGAAATAAATCAAAATGACAGGGAAAAAATCATTTCTCAATCATAACATTGACTATAAATGACCTAAACTCATCAATCAAAAGATACATATTGGCAGACTGAATTTAAAAATAAGACTCATCAATATGCTGTCTCTAAGGAACTCACCTCATAGGCAAAGACATCCACAGACTGAGGGTAAAGAGATGGGAAAAAACATCATTCACATGGATCTCGTGAATAAGCAGGGGTTTTCTATCCTCATATCAGATAATGTGAAATACAAGAAAAAGTCAGAAGGGACAAAGAAGGACATCTCATGCTGCTTGAAGGAATTATACATCAACAAATCATAACAGTCATAAATATTTATGCCCCGAACAATGGAATATCTATGTACATCAAACAAACCCTTCTCAATTTTAAGAATCAAATAGACCACAACATAATAATTCTAGGTGCTTTAACATACTTCTCTCATCACTGGAGAGATCCTCCAAACAAAAACTAAATAAAGAAGCTATAGAACTAAAAAAAATCAATTAATAATATAGAATTAACAGACACAAACAATATTTTATCCATCGATAACTGAATATACTTTCTTCTTAGCATCACATGGGTCCTTCTCTGTAATAGACCATATCATAGGTCACAAAATGACTCTTAGTAAATAAAAAAAAAAAAGACATAATACCTTGCATTCTACCAGATCATGATGGACGGAAATTTAAAATCAATGATAAAATAAACAATGGGAGCTACCACAACACCTAGAGACCTACTAATGCTCTACTGAATGACCAATGAATAGCAGAAGAAATCAAGGATGAAATTAAAAAACTTAGAAGTAAATGAGAAGAGCGACAAATGTATCAAAAACTCTGAATGCTATGAAGGCAGTTCTAATAAGAAAATTCATTGCCTTGATGCTATTCATTGAAAGAATATAAAGTCACCAAATAAACAACCTAACATTACAACCTAAAGCCCTAGAAAAAGAACAAATCAACACCAAAAGCAGGATACAGGAAATAATTAAAATCAGAGATGAAAAACAATGAAATTGAAAGAAACAAAAAACACTTCAAAAAAATCAACAAAACAAAAAGTTGGTTCTTTGAAAAAATAAATAACATTGATAAACCTTTAGCCACACTAACAAACAAAAAGAGTGAAAAATATTCAAATTCCTAAAAGTCTTGACAGAAAAGGAAATATCACACAGACACTACTGAAATACAGATGATAACCAGAAACTACTTTGAATATTTATACTCCAAAAAGAGAAAATTATGAAGACATTCATACATTTCTAGAGACATCTGACCTAACCAAATTGAATGAGGAGGATGTATAAAAATGTAAACGGATCAATTTGAAGCAATGAAATTGAAGATACCATCAAAAACTTGCCAACAATAAAAGCCAGGGCCAAACAGATTCTCAGCTAAGTTGTACCAGACCTTCAAACAAGAACTAAGACAAATCCTCCTCAAATTATTCGATGAAATACAAAAGGAACAACCCATTCAAACTCATTTTATGAAGCTAGTATCACTCTCATACCAAAACCAGACAAAGATACATGAAGGAAAGAAAACTTTAGGTCAATATCCCTGATGAACATAGATGCAAAAATTCTTAATACTGGCAAATCATAACAAAAACATATTAAAATGATAGTACACCATGATAAGTGGAACTCATCCCTAGGATGCAATGATGGTTCAACATAGGGAAATCAATAAATGTAATTCATCACATCAATATACTTGAAGACAAGAATCACAATTATCTCAATAGAGGCAGAAAAAGTATTTGACAAATACACTATCCATTCATGTTCAAAACACTAGCAAGCTAGAAATAGTAGGAACACACCTCAACCTTGTAAAAGCTATATATGATAAACCCAAGGCCAATGTCATTTTAAATGAAGAAAACTGAAAGTATTCCCTCTAAAAATTTAATGAGACAGAGATGTTCTCACTAACCACTTCTATTCAATATAGTTCTTGAAAATCTAGCCAGACTGGGTAGGCAAAAGAAATTAAAGGGATACAATTAGGAGAAGATCTCCAGCTATCCCTATTTGCTGATGACATGATTCTGTATTTAGAAGTCCCAAAAAACTTCACCAGAAAATTTTCAAAACTCATAAATGAATTCAGCAAGGTATCCAAGATGTAAAATTAACACCCATAAATAAATTGCATTCTTACACACCAATGATGAATCAGCTGAAAGAGAAATTAGGAAAACTATTCCATTCACAATAACCTCAAAAGAGAAATGTGGGTATCAATCTAAAAATAAATGGAAGAATTCTATAATGAAAACTACAGAACACTAAAGAAAGAAATTGAAGATCTTAGAAAGTGCAAAGATCACCCATGTTCTTGGAAAGGCAGAATATAGTTAAAATGGCCCTATTACCAAAAGTGCTATACAGATTTAATGCAATCACTATTAAAATTCTAATGACATTCTTCGTAGAAATAGAAAAAGCAGTCATAAAATTCATTTGGAAAAATAAGAAGCCCAGAATAGCCAAAGCAATCCTTAGGGTTAAAAGTGAAACAAGAGGCATCATAATACTAGACTTTTAAAATTATACTACAAAGTGTTATGGTTTGGACTTGAGGTATCCCCCAAAAGCTCACATGTAAGACAATGGAAGAAGGTTTGGAGGATAAATGACTGGGTCATAACTTTAAACTAATCATGGAATTAATCCCTGATCAGATTAACTGAGTGGTAACTGGAGGCAGGTGGGGTGTGGCTGGAGGAAGTGGCACATTGGGGGCATGGCTATGCGGTATAATATTTTGTATCTGGAGAGTGGAGTCTCTCTCTCTCTGCTTCTTGATCATCATGTGAGTTGTTTCTCTCCACCATATTCTTCCACCATTATGTTCTGCTTCATCTCCTGAGGAATGAAGCTGGCCTCCTATGGACTTAGACCTCTGAAACTGTGAGCCCTGAATAAACTTTTCCTCCTTTAAAATTGTTCTGGTCAGGTGTTTTAATCCCAGTAGCAAAAAAGCTGACTAAAACACAGAGGTATAGTAACAAAAATAGCAAGGTATTGACACCAAAACAAACATGAAGACCAAAGGAACAGAATAGAAGACCCAGAGGCAAACCCACATAAATACACTAATCTCATCCTTGACAAACTGCCATAAACATTCATTGGAGAAAAGATAGCCTCTTCAACAACTAGTGCTTGGAAAAATGGAAATTCATATGTAACCCTTATCTTTCACCCTGCACAAAACTCATTATACCAGAGACCCTGCACCTGCTTCTGAAAACGTAGGCCCAACTCTCCATCATGTCCGCTTAGGAACTGACTTCCTCAATGAGATTCCATGGGCATGAGAACTGAACTCAAGAATAAAATGGGATGGTATCAAACTAAAAAGCTTCCTTACAGCAAAGGAAACAAAAACATGGAGAGAAAGCCTTCAGAATGGGAGAAAATCTTTGCAGCTGCACCTCAGACAGAGCATTAATATCCAGAACATACAAAGAACTCAAAAAACTTAATAAAATAAACCAATCAATAAATGGGCAAAGGAACTGAAGAGACACTTCACAGAAGGAAAAATACAAATGGTCAACAAATATATGAAAAAAAGTTCAAGTTTTTAGTAATTAGAGAAATCAAATTAAAACTACAACAGACTGCATTAAACTTTAGTCAGAATGGTAATTATTAAGAATAAAAGTAACAATAAATGTTCATGAGGTGCACTCATACATTGCTGGTGGGAATTCAAATTGGCGCAACCACTCTGGAAAGCAGCATGGAGATGCCTCAGAAAGTTGGAATGGAACCACCATTTGATCCCATTATCCCACTCTTTAATATATACTCCAAGGACTTAAAAACAGCATACTATAGTGACACAACCACATCAATATTTATAGTAGTTCAATACACAATAGCTAAGCTATGGAACCAACCTAGGTGCCCTTCAATAGATGATTGGGTAAAGAAAATGCAGTATATGTGCACAATGGACTATTACTCAACAATAAAAAGAATGACTTTATGTCTTTCGCTGGCAAATGATGGAATTGGAGACTATCAAGCAAAGTGAAATAAGTAATCTCAAAAAACCAAAAGTCAAATGTTCTCTCTGATATGCAGATGCTAGCACACAGTAAAGGGCAGGGATTGGGGGAGTAGAGAAGTTCAATGAATGAGACAAAGGGGAAGAAGGGAAGGGAGGGGGAATGGAAATAGGAAAGGCAGTAGAATGAATCAAATATATCTTTCCTATGTTCATATATGAATGTGCTACCAGTGAAATCCACATCATATACAACCACAAAAACAGAATCCTAAGTAGAACAAGTTTGGCTCCCTATATGTATAATAAGTCAAAATATACTCTACTGTCAAGTATATCTAAAAAGAACAAATAAAATAAAGAATATTGCAGGAAAAAACTCAAAAAGGAGTTTCTATTTATAAAAAACAACAGACTGGAATAGATGAAAATTTTGATATTTCAGGTGTATTTTTTAAAAAATCAATTAAATATCAAAAGGATTTTCAAAATTATAAAATGTAAAAAACTAATCTCAGTATAACAAAGGTTGGCAAATTGGATGATAATATTTAAAACTTGGCTCTGAATCCAATATTAAGTCTAAGACAAAAACCTTCAATATCATCTAATACAAATGAAGAAAAAATCCAAAGCTGGAATATGCAGCAAAAGAAATCTAAAAGCTAGAGAAAAAAAGGGATGTGAGAGAAGTAGTAGTTGAATATGTAACTGATGAAAATATTTTGGAATTGAAGACATAAATCAAAACTAAAATGCCTTGTGAGTAGTTAGCAGGGTGCTGAAAGATAAAATCACATTAAGATGTACTGTGCAGAATCTCCAGAACATTTAAAAATCTGTCAGAGAGCAGAAATATTTCCATCATGGTGAATTAAGAATCCCAAAATCTGTTTTCCATAAAATCATGGAGGACACTGGCAAAATTTTAAAACTGACTCTTCGGAACTCTACAAATGAATCAGACTTGAACTCGACGTAAGAAAAATAAGGCAGAATCTTGGTGCGAACACCAACTTGTGCCATTTCAGGAAGCTGTTCCTCCTTTTCCTTATTTCTGGGGAACTGTGAAAACCAATGAGAGCTACGAAACAAGTCCACCAGTCACTGGAAGGGACAGAAAGTATTTGAAGATCCTCAAAAATTTCAAATTGGAGAATTTTCCACTAATTAATTGATTTGTCCCAAATATGGGATTAGACTTTCTTCAACCTGATTTACATATAGTTCAATGAGAAAGTCCTATCCCAGGGAATTTGTTGAAACAATTAGCAACAATTGTTTAACATTGCTGTTGCCTGAGGGAGCAATAGAATTTGGGACAAACAAGAATTTTGATGTCAAAGACTTAGAAGAGAACTTTAGGGTAAGACGTGATAATTGGCTTTTTAAAATATTTTCCTGTGTATTTCTGGGAATCTAGAATGATAAACACAGAGGTAGGGCTATGCAAAAGAAGAGGAGAAGGTCCTAATTTCTCATGTCTGGTGATCTCTAATCCTACAAAAGAACAGGCAATCTCAGTTGTAAACTGCTAGAACACGGAAGGCTTTCTGCAGCTGGCCCACATGAATGCTTGACAAAGGAGTCCTAGTAGTTGAAGGTGTTTAAGGAAATCTCTATAAAATTATCAGAGCACTAAGCTAATGGAAAAGACTCTAGTGGCTTCACTCAATAAGAAATGTATGCATTAGAGAATCATTTAAGAAAAATCACCAATAAAATATTAATAAAACAATGAATATTACAGCAAAGTGAAACTGATTTTAAGAGTGTCCATATTATTTAAAATATTTAGTTTTCAAAAATTATGTAATATACAAAGAAATAAGAAAGCAGGTCATCAACAGGGAAAAATCAAAGCACCACAGTAAATTAAAATCTCCCCAAGTAAGTTCAGATACTGAAGTTAATAGAAAAATATTTAGTTCAGCTATCATAGATGTCTTCAAAGACTATAAGAAACCATAGCTAAATAGGTAATGAGGTTATGGGAAAAGAGTTTTAAAATGAAATACCAATAAAAACATAATTATTTTTCAAAGAACCAAATGGGATATATGGCACTGAAATATGCAATAACTGAAATAAAATTCACTGGGGTTTGAGGGTGGTTTTGACAATAGATTTAAGCAGGCAGAAGGGGACAGTGAAGTTGAAGATAACTAAATATAGTTTGAGGAATAAAAACAAACAAAAATGATAAGTAAACATTAACAGAACCTAGCAAAACTGTGGGACTTGATCAATCATCTTACTATGTATGCATAATGGAAATGCTAAGAGAATAGGAATAATATTGAAAAACTAATATTTAAAGTAATGATGACTGAAAACCCCATAAATCTGTTGAAAAATGGTAATTTATACATCCTACAAGTTCAATGAACTTCAGGTAATATAGATTCAAGGACACAGTAATCTAGACACATTAGGATCAAACTGTCAAAAGATATACAAGAAGGAAAAAGTCTGGAAAATACCAAGAAAATAATGAGCCACTACCTACATGGAATACTCATTAAGATTATCAAATGACTCCAAGAAAGAAACCATATTTGAAATACTGAAAAAAAGGACAATACACAATATATGTATATATGGAAAAGTCACAGTGAAACCCACTAATGTGTACAATTAATATGTGTTAAATTTGAAAAATGAGGAAAAAAAAAGCATAGTCAACCAAGTAATAAGCAAAACTACCTTTCAAAATTGAGGGAGAAATTAAGCTACTTCTGAAAGAGAATATTTCATCAACAAAAGCCTTGTTCTATCAAAAATATTAAAGGTTGTTGTTCTTCAGGTTAAAATGAAAGAATGCCAGACTGTACCCTCAACTCACATGGAGAAATATACAACACCACTATGGTTGGAATGTGGTGTGTCCGCTCCAAAACTCATGTTGAAATTTAATCCCCATTATGTGTTATTAAGAGGTGAGTTAAGAGAGAATCTTTAAGAGGTGATTAGGGCTTCACCCAATGGAGTGGGTTAATCTAGTCATATGATAAATGGATTAATAAACGATCTCCAGAGTGGGTTTGCATGGAAGCCAACTTAGCTAGGTATGTTGTACTCTCCCTGCCTCTCACCAAGTGATACCCTGTGCTGCCTCAGGACTTTGTCAGCAAGAAGACCATTGACAGATGCAATCCTTCAAGGTTGGACCAGTGCCATGAACTAAAGTAAACCTGACTTTTATAACTTACCCTGTGTTTGATATTTGTTCTTAGCAACAGAAAATGGACTGAGTTGAACACTAATAAAGTAGCTAATAAAAGGTAACTATATGGATAAATATTAGAGATATTATAAACATTTTGTAAATCTTCTCTTAAGGCAAGCACAGAAAGCAATAAATATAAAACTTTGAATAATATGGTGCATAAAGGCATTTCCTATGATAATGGCACAAAAGAAAAATGCTATATATAAGCCAAGTTTGTGAATACTGTTGAAATTCAGTTACCAGTGCAAACTAGTTTTAGAGTTATTTATTATCCCTAGGGAAATCATTAAAAGAAAAATTAAACATATTATTTAGTCTAAATATATTGTATATATTTCATGTTAAAAAGAAGTTGTGATGAAAAAATAGGGAATAAGAACACACAATAATTAAATGTAAAAATGGCAAAGAGGAAGAAGTAAATTCTGCCTTATTTATTACATTAATAGTGTTAACTATTTCAATAAAAACAGACATTAACAGAATAGATTCAAAATGATCCAGCCAGGCTCATGTTAGTGCATGCCTATAATCCCAACAGCTTGGGAGGCTTAGGCATGAAGATCTCAAGTTCAATCCAGTCTCCATAAGAGGGAAGCACTAAGCAACTCTGTGAGACCCTGTTTCTAAATAAAATACAAATAAGGGCTGGGGATGTGGCTCAGTTGTTGAGTGTCCCTGGTTCAATTCCCTGTACCCTAAAAAAAAAAAAAAAAAAAATTCAACACAATGCTGTCTATGAGAGACATACTCTCTAGAACAATAGATTGAAAATATATTAAAAATGATAATAAAAAGATTGAAAAAAGATTTATGTAAACATTGACCAAAAATATAACTAGATTAGCCATATAAACTTTTTGCCATTTAACATTTATTGTTATCTACTTAATAACATGAAAAAAGTGATTGAAGAAGTATTAGCAAATCATATCTAATAAGGCACTTGTATACAGAATATACAAATAGCTACTAAAACTCAAAGAAATGTAAGCAACCCAGTTAAAAACTGGGTGAAGGATTTGAATAGATATTTCTCCAATAAAAAAAAAAAAAAGGCTAAACACATAAAAATGTGTTCAACGTTACTAGACATTATGAGAATGCAAATCAAAACCATATATCATTTCTTCCCCATTACAATGATAAAATAAAAAATGCAGATGATGAAAAGTGCTCGTGAGGACCTGGATAATTTTGAATTCACATGCACTTCTGGTAGGAAGTGTGGCAGCCACTTTGGGAAATTCTTTGCATTCCTCAAATGTGGGCTTCCATGTGCCATGCATATCCACTACTAGGTATGTGTCTATGCAAAATAAATGTAAACCTAAGCCCAGAAAAACCAAACATAAATATTCATAGCAGCATTATTCATAAAAGCCTAAATTTATTAACAAGTCAAATGTTTATCAGCTTTATGAATAGATAAAAATGTGGCACATCCATACAATGGACTATCAGTTTTCAATACAAAGAATAGTATGTTCTATGACCTAAGTGAAACGTTAATACATTATACTAATAATTGAAAGAAGCCAAGACGAATCCACATACAGTGCCCAGGAAGCAGACTGATAATTCTCAGACACTGGGAGGGTGCGGAGTGATTGCTAAATATGGGATTTCATTTTCCAGTGGTTAAAATACTCCAAAATTAGGTAGAGGTGATGGTTGTATAATTCTTGTATATACTAACAATAGGTGAATTGTACATACTTAAGTTACATAACAGATTAATTGAATGGTATGAAACTTATTGAAGTTGTTATAAAAACATTCAGAAATAGAAATGGAATAAGGGAATAAGATAACTATGATAGTAATCTTCAGTAACATTAAATTCCACAAGATAGTTGAAAATATATTTAAAATGCTGAGAGAAAATATCTATCATCCTAAAATTGGGCATAAAACTACCTTTCTAGAAAAACAAAATACTTTTTCAGATATTGAGACCATTAAAGCTTGCCACTGTTGAAATTTCACTGAAATAATTGTACTTTAAAAGGAAGAAAAATGAACTAGGATTTCAGCAAGGAAGATTGATGTAAGATAGACTTTTAAAACTCTTACAGACCTGAAATACTACTTCAGAAGATATAACAAAACATAAATGTCAATCACATTAGTAACAGTGTCTTTAAGGCAGTTAGGAATAAATATAATGTACATGATCATTATAGAGAAAATGTATAGATAAGCAGATATCAGTATGTTCTGAAATATCCTAAATAAAACAATGTAACAGGTTGATGAGTTAGAAGACTCAATTTTGTGAAGAGAATTATGTCCCTTAAAGTAGACAGTAATTTCAATGCAATTCCATTGAAAATTCCAGTAAGACTTTTCTTAAAACTTCACAAATTTAAGAAAAATTTACACAGAATAGCATAGGCCAATCATAACTAATATCAACAAGAAAGGGACTTGCCTTCCCTGATATGAAGCTTTCTGGTAAATCTACAATAAATAAGTGTGACAATAGCAGAAGTTAAATAAAATATAACAAAGGAAAAGAAGAGATGGCCCACAAATGGACAAACCTACACAGAATATTGACATATGATAAAGGCAACAAAAAATAAAGTTTGTAAAAATGTAAAATAGCAACATTATTATTCACATGCACGAGAATCATGGTTTATGTGATTGGAGGAGGAAGGAGAATTGGCAGGGGAGTGCACTACATGTATAACAACTTCTGAGTCTCTTGAAAA
Source organism: Sciurus vulgaris (assembly GCF_902686455.1). NCBI lineage: Eukaryota > Metazoa > Chordata > Mammalia > Rodentia > Sciuridae > Sciurus > Sciurus vulgaris. The sequence goes on from NC_136464.1 coordinate 44,916,670, forward strand.
TGTCCTTTTGAACTAAACATGGTGAATGTTAACATCTGATAAAGTGTTGGGTGTTCAGGCCTGCTTCTAGTGAGTATTACATAGAATAATATGTTCTTAAAGTTACTGATTCAAACCAGAACTTTAATATAATTTTTTTCTTCTCTTCTTAAAAGACATAATTTATTTTCTGGTACCACAGCATCATGGTAGCACTGCTAATTTCTTACCTTTTTTCTAATTCTATTTTCTGACACGTGATCATAAATTTTAAGACATAACATCAACCAAAACTTCTGTTCCTACTGAATAGTGAGCATTTCTTACTCTCAAACAAGTAAACAAAGAAATAATGCTAGATTCTCTAGTATTGACAAAATGAAAACAGTAAGAAAACAAAAAGTGAAATGCACAAGGCATAGTTACTTCTGGTTGAGAAATTATCTAAAATTCCTTCAATAAGTAGTAGTCTTAAAACTCACAAAGGCATTTTAAATTCTACTAGTTTAACAGGTAAGCCAGTCTGTGTTTGAGTGGCATAGCAGAAGGCCATTTTCCTTAAGCCAAGCCTTGTTATGCTTGGAATGTTCTTTAACAAGAAAATGGTGACATACCCAAGTGATTCTCCCCAGAGTTGTAGGCTGTATAATTTGGGCTTAGAATTCAAAGCAACCAGTGAGGTGGAATGGTCTTGACATTTGTATTTGAGATTTGACATTCAGATTTATTGACACTCAGTCCTCATTTCTATACACTGGAAAGAGAGCAGTAAAAAACAAGGCCAGGCAATGCCCTGTGGACTCTAGGGAGAGGCAAAAATACCAATGTCTTAGGACTGCAGAAGCAGCCTCAGCATACATTTCAAGGCACAGATGAATAATGTCCATAGGGACAGAGGGACCTGTTCAGTTTCATTTTGGAAGTAAAAGAACAGGTGGCATATCACTTATACTTGCCTTTCCCCATGAAATCACTTTCTGTTGCCTGAAATGCCCTTCTGAAACCTATAACTCATGGAAAATTCCCACTCCTTTATGAAGGTACAATTCATACTTAGACTCCTCCTTGTTTACACAGAAATTATAATTGTTCTCTCTATGCATTCAAAGCAAGATATGCTTCCTGAGAGTCCTTTAAAATGTATTACTCAAGAAGTACTTTGTTAGGTAATGAGGACAAAGTTGTGAATGAGTCACAATCCTTCCCTTATGAGTCAGTGGAGGATATAGTTAAAGCAACAGGCTACTGCAGTAGGGTATAAGTAGTGTGATGGTGAAAAAAGTACAGGTGGCTGAAAAGCAAGAATGGCATCTCTAAGTTTTAAGTGTGAGGGAGGCAGGTTGAGTATGGACATGAGAGTAGAGAAGTAAAAAAAAAATAGGAGTGGAGGTGTGTGTGTGTGTGTGTGCGTGTGTGTGTGCGCATGCACACATGCGCACGTACAGAAAAGATGTCGAGAGGGACAAAGGATCACAGTCTTGGTAGGAAAAAGTGTAGCACACGTTCTTTTCTGAGATCAGATAAGATCAGGCACGTTCAGGATGGTATGGCCCTAGACATGCCTGTAATTTCTGAAAGCAATTTTGAGTGTCATATTTGGAGTACAAGAAGATATCCCAGAAGAATTGAAACAAGCAAAGCACAAGGGTGGAATTGAGGGCAGTACTTGAAAACAATCACTAAAATATTTGAGGAATGGGAAGAGGAAATAACTTGTCTGAAGACTAAGGAACAGTGCTGTACCCAAATCTCCTCCAATTCCTGACCCAAAACCCTGCCAATAGAAGGATATTGGTCTTGACACGTTATGATTCCCCAAACCAATAGGAGAAATTAGCCCAGGTAGACACCTTCCAACTCCCATTAAAGTGAAATTCCATCAACAATAAGGTAAGGGATGTACTCTTTCCTGGAAGCTGCATCCCCCACCCACCAGCCCAGGAA